>NC_082666.1:10037500-12437500 GCF_025265405.1 Mesoplodon densirostris | reverse complement strand
CCTGTATTTACTGAGCAATTACTATGTGCCAGGCTATATTCTCAGAACTGTGGATTCAAAATTGAATAAGACAGGCAAGATTCCCGCTCTCATAAAGGTTAAATGATAGTGACTTCTCAGCATTAAAAACACAGGTTTTGAGAGGTGATATGGCTTGTCCAAGGTCACACCGCTATTTTGTTACACAGTTAGGACTCACACCCAAGTCTACCTGTCTCCCAGTACAAAGCGCTTTCTCACAGGTGATGGTCCTAACCTTTCCCTCACCTCCCTCTTGCTTTGTATCTCCCCAGACTCTGTCCTGCAGGATGATGCCAGAGAACTTCACTTGAGCCAGGGGTGCCCCTACTGAGTTCATCCTCCTGGGCATCACAGATCGCTGGGACCTGCACGTGACCCTCTTCCTGATCTTCCTGCCCGTCTACCTGGTGAGCCTGCTGGGAAATGTAGGCATGGTGCTGCCAGTCTACGTGGCTGCCCAGCTCCACACACCCATGTACTTCTTCCTGGCCAACCTCTCCCTGCTGGATGCCTGCTATTCCTCAGCCATCGGGCCCAAGATGCTCGTGGACCAGCTGTTGCCCTGCATCACCATCCCTTACGCAGCCTGTGCCCTCCAGATGTTTTTGTTTACAGGGCTGGCAGATGCCAAGTGTTGCCTGTGGACATCCATGGCCTATGACCGCGATGTGGCCATCGGAAACCCTCTTCTCTACACCACCGCCATGTCGCGGCGTCTGTGTCTGGTCTTGCTGGCAGCATCAGGCCTGGGTGGGGCAGTGAGTGCCGTGGTCCACACGACTTTCACCTTCCACCTGAGCTTCTGCGGCTCTCGGGAGGTGAACACCTTCCTCTGCGATATCCCTCCACTGCTGGCCATCTCCTGCAACGACACCAGTCTCAGTGAACTCCTCCTCTTCATCGTCTGTGGCTTCATCCAGACAGCCACCGTGTTGGCTATTGCTGTGTCCTTGGGTTCATTGCCAGAGCTGTGAGCGGCATGCACTTGGCCAAGGGCCGGCGACGAGCAGCCTCTACCTGTGGCTCCCACCTCACAGCCGTGGCCGTGCTTTACGGGACACTCATTTTCATGAACCTGTGCCCCAGCTCCAGCTACACCCTGGACACCGACAAGATAGCATCTGTGTTCTACACCCTTGTCATCCCAGCTCTCAACCCGCTCATCTACAGCCTCTGCAACAAAGAGGTCAGGGAGATGCTCAGAAGGAACTGGAAGCACTGCTGCTGTCCGAGGCCGGCGCATGAGTGCGAGGTCCGAGAGGCTGGTTAGGACTGACTCTGAAGAGATGAGGAGAGCTCTTCCCGGGCCCTGTCACTGTGGGTAAAGGTGGAGGTTCCTCTGGCTGGGTGTGTCTTGTCATTGTTTGAGGGGGAGAAACTGAAGCTTACAGACAGGAGACAGGAACCTGGAGTAATCTAGACCCAGCGCCAGAATCAAGATCAAGTTAATCTGCTGTTGAGCTGCCTTAGGTTCCTCAATGTTCAAAACATGGAAGTCCCTGCATGTCACCAGATGCAGTAACTAAGTTTATTTGCCACTTGAACTTCTAAGAGGATGATTCCCAGAAACACCAGATAAGAGCCGTATTGGCTGCAAGTGTTTCTAGATTCTTGCTCTTCTGAGGTCCTTCATGACCAGTGAGTCTGCTTCTGCTCACCTTGACCCCAAGAGAACATCTTCAGTACCCACTCATGCCAAAGAATGGGATGGAATCTGGTGAGGCAAATATCTTTCCCTATTAGCCTACATATTCCATCTCTCAGGACAATGGCTAAGCAGCACCAGAACATACATGAGCTCATTCCTAAAATCCTATAGCTGGTTAGAATTTGACCAAGATTAATTTATTTCAGGGCTGTGATAGAGATTAGGAAAGGATCAGAACTATGGTTACGGTTAGAGTATGGTTAGCGTTCATGTTACAGCTAAGACTAGGGTTACAGTTAGGGTAAAGCCAGGGTTAGGTTACAAATGGACAAATTTAGGATTGAATTAAAATTATGTAAATTTTACAATTTGGATTGATTCTAATTAATAGTGGATTGGGGACAAATTTAGGAGTAAGGGTTTGGATAAATTTGAGCTCTTATTAGAAATATTAGAAATAACATGTACACACTACTATATATAAAAGAGATAGCCAGCAAGGACCTACTATATAGCACAGAGAACTATACTCAATATTTTGTAATAAGCTATAAGGGGAAAGAATCTGAAAAAGAATGTGTGTGTAACTGAATCACTTTGCTGTACACCTGAAACTAACACAACATTGTAAATCAACTGTACTTCAATATAAAAAAAAGAAATGTTAGAAATATTTTATAGTTAGTGTTAAAGGGCAGGACTACTTACGATGAGAATTCAGGTTTCTTTTTTTATTGCTAGATTAAATTTGAGTTAGAGTTTAGTTCATGTTAGAGCTCTGTTCGATTTAAGTTAAGTTGGTATGTGGATAACATTTGTGATAAGCTTAAGTCACAGTCTAGTTATTATTACAGTTAGCGTAGGTTCAGAACTAGATGAAAGTAAGGCATAAGAAGAGTATTTTGAGTATCAAATCAACGTGTTTGGGGTCACTTTAAGACGTACTTAGGGTTATGGATAATGGTTGATGTTTCTTAAAGCTTAAGAGTAGGAGCTAATTATTGGTGGATTTAAGTTTCATTGAGGGTTCTGAGTTTGCTCAGATTAGCACGTGGTCAGATAGTGTAGACTGCTTTGTGTTAAGATTACAAGATCCAGAGGCAGAGTTGGGGTCTGGAGAGGAAATTCCATAAACCTCTTGGGCAAAGGCAACCACAGAGCTCCAGGTCATGCTAGACCCTTCAGATCCAGTACTCTTGGGATTTTTATATACCCAGAGTTTACAATTTTGACAGATTTTCTTTGTCTCCCTGACTCAGGTGCACATGGGCAAGGCCCAAGGCACTGCATTCTGCCCATGAAGCCCCTTCATGCAAGAACAGGACAGGAGTGGACCCCAGGAGTTATGATAGGTGCTTCCAAGGAGAGGTGGAGCATGGTCAGAGTAGATGTCAGCTCCTGTCTCATCCCCTTTCCAGCTCCTCCTAATTATGGCTACGATGAGACCTGGGGTGGCAAGGTATGGGACTCAAACAGTGCTTCACTGTCACCCCCTAATAGGCTCCCCATGGAGTCTGTTCCTTGGGCCCCAGCCAGGGGCTGGCCTCACCACTCCAACTTCCTTTCAAGGAGAAATCAGCTGCTGGGTACTTAGACTGCAGGAAAACTGAAGGTTCATCCCGGCTCCCAGGGGAGGTGATGCCCCTTGTTACCAGAACTGGGCCCCTCCTTAGTAACTATGGTCTTCTTGGAGGTCCCAGACTAATGGAGAGAGGGATGTGGACTATACTATCTCCTCAATTCTTAGAGAATTTTTACGTTTCCTGACAGGGCCACCAACTTGTCCTGGTGTGCCCAGAACTGTCCTAGTTTTTAAAACTCTAACTCCCATGTCCAGAAAACCTCCTCCATCCTGGGCAAACCAGGATGTTTGGTCACCCTATTACCTGATGAACCTGCATGTTGAGAGCAGAGGGTACAATATCCCAGACTCCACACATTTTGCCAAAAGCTTAAATGAATTAAAACCCCTTCTCCCACCACAAGTTTTTGGTTTTGTTTTTATAAATTTATTTATTTATTTACTTACTTACTTATTTATTTTCGGCTGCAATGGGTCTTCGTTGCTGCGCACAGGCTTTCTCTAGTTGCGGCCAGTGGGGGTTACTCTTTGTTGCAGTGCACGGGCTTCTCATTGTGGTGGCTTCTCGTTGCCGAGCACGGGCTCTAGGCGCGTGGGCTTCAGTAGTTGTGGCTCGCAGGCTCAGTAGTTGTGGCACACGGGCTTGGTTGCTCTGCAGCATGTGGGGTCTTCCTGGACCAGGACTCGAACCCGTGTCCCCTGCATGGGCAGGCAGATTCTTAACCACTGCGCCACCAGGGAAGTCCCCACCCCGAGTTTTTATAATCCTTTCCCAGTTCTTTCCTCCTATCACCATGACAACTCATATGCCATGACAGTAGTTGGAGACTTTATCAGAAGAGTTGGCAACTATGGGACTGAGAATGGAAGGTTTGCCCCCAATTCAATGATGTTTATACTCAGAGACCTCCTCTGTGGTCTTTTCTTCTTGTTATGAATTCTTGGGTTCTTAGGACATACAGTTCTCACCACAGTCAAGGGAAAGTTTCCAGAGGCACATGGCCCCTTCCATCATCTTGGCCCTTCAGGGTGTACATGGGTCCTTCCACATGTTTAGCATTTGTGAAGCAGTCAGATACAATAATCACATAAATCCTACACATTCACCGGAGGAAATGTGAAGTTTCAGGCTGCTCTGCTGGACCTACTTGATAGATAAGAAAATAAACAAGAGGGAAGGGAAGGCACTGGAAGACCATAACGGAGCCCAACCTGGAGGATAAAGGAAGAGAAACAGTCAGATCCTCGTTCCCAAAGCGAGAGGCCCAGGAAAGCTCCCCACTTCTGATCAAATATTTCCCTTTTGAAAGCTCCTTCAACGCCATCTACTAAGACAAGCAGTTAGGACAAAAGCAGGTTTGGGATGGGGAAGACTGGGGTACTTATTGCACAAAATCAGTTGGACCCTGCAGCATGGGTGGGAATTGAAAGAAAGGGGTATTCCTTGGGGAAAAAACAAACACACACAACGGCACAGAGGTAAAATGAGCTCGGTGTGCACAAAAGGCTCTAAGGAGACCAATTTAACTGGCTAGAGATAGATGTGTTGGGAAAGAAGCGGAGAGAAGTTTGAAGATTGAAGATCTGGGGATGGGAAGGACACCCTATGGGCTGGATATCAGGTAGAGGAATTGGGACTTTATTCAGTAGGCAGCAGGGAATCACTGAAAGTTCATACGTTCAAAATCACCCTTCATGGTTGTTCTGACGCTGAGTCATGCAAAGCCATTCCCACCTGGAATGCTACAAACACACACGGGAACACATAGCCCCTGCAACACAGATCCAATCCCCTATCGGAAACCTTCATGCACAAAGAAACAGTCTCAGGCTGTCCCTGCCGTCCACACAGACAGAGGCACAGCTGCACATTCAGACACACACTCAAGCTCATAGACACATTTTGTTTGACAGAGACATGATCATTTCACACCCAGGCATACAATCACACACACACACACACACACACACACACACAGTCACTCAGGCATATTATTGCCACAGTCCTCAGAGGCACAATCCTTCCCACACTCTTACACTTCCTACAAGAAGGCTCAGCAACAGCTGAGGGGGACAAGACAGTAGGCTCCAGAAGCTACTGCTGTAAACCCCGGACTTGGGGTTCAGGAGTCAGCTCTGGCCTCCACAAGACAGGGACCGGGGGGCAACAGTTTCATGACGCATGGGGTTCCTCAGGGTCCCCCAAGTTGAAGGTGGCACCAACCACCCCTACCTCCATCAAACTGGGCCCTAGAGAGAAAGAATAACAAGCCCCAGAGCCAAGCTGCCTCCCACCCCAGGAATGAGGGCCAGGGGAAAGGGTACTGTCTCTGGGAGAAGCCAAGGTGTTCCCAAGGCCCCAAACCCCATAAGTGTGGCCAATAGCTCCCTCCCCAGACCCTTCAGTGATGGGCTACACTTGGCCCACGCTGCTGTTCCCTCCTGTGATGTGGAGAAGCCAGAAGGTACACTTGGGGCAAGTGGTCAGGCTGGAGAGTGTACGAATCTGTCCTCTTGAATGTGGCTGTGGGCATGAGCTGTACATGTGAGTGTGAGAGCGGGTGCTGTTTGTGTGAGGCTGAGACTGTGCATCCCCATCACTGTCCGATGGCATCATTGGGGGAGGGGGAGGTGGTGTGTATATGGACGTGCTCCTCTAGGGTGGCACATCTCTGCTGTGACCCAGCATGAGCCTATGTGAGTGTAGCCATGTGTGTGAAGTTGCGAGGCCGTGGGCCCCCAGGGCTGTGCCGGAAGATGTGATTGTGTGACGGGGTGTGACAGGGTGTGTGGGATGGGGTGGACAGGCACTGGTAGAGAGCTGACACAGACTACGTGCTCAGAGGAAGCATGAACGTGCATGTCCCAGTAGCTGTGCATGGTGCCAGGAGCCCCTGTGAACAGGAGTCTGTAAATGAGTGTCACCCTCTGGCCTCAGTGCTACTTTGTGATTGCTTTGGACCCTCTGTTTATGTGTAGGATGGTCTGGGTCCGTGGGTCTTGTGGTTACACTTGTCTGCTTACTCAGATGTCAGTGTCCACATTTCCGTATGTGATCGATCGTGCCTGTGTATTTGCAGAGCACAGCTGGAGGCTGCACATGCCTGCATGCCTGCACCAGTGTGTTTGTGATTACAGATGAATGTTTCTGCAAACAGCTCCGTGTATGTGAATGTTTATTGAGACCCATTTAAACACGGGTCAGAGTAGGTCCAGTTTCTGAAAAAGCCAATTCGTAAGCAAGCTTTCCCACTCCATCTTACCCTCTCGCCCCGATCCTCTTACCTTCCTGGACAGTGCAACGTGATTGTAAATTTGAGAAAAATATGTTCTCCAGGGATCCAAAGCCAGAAATTCTTCTTACCCAATGGAGGAGGAAAAGGAAGACAATAGGGTAGGAAGGGTCTTTATTTTAATAGAGAGAAGGATGTGAAAAGAAATTAAGAGATCATTCTCCTGCAGAGATGGCCTCAGCATAGCCTTCAGGAAACCCATCCTAAAATCCCTCTCCTTTTAAGACCCCCCTCTTGGAGAATCATCCAAGATTTCTGCAGTGAGATTCAGACAGGAAAAAATGGAGGCATTGAAACAAGTTGCCTCTGTCCTTAAGAGTCAAGTCTCTTCATCTGGCAGGTGTATCCATCTGTCTGCATGAGTCTCCCATAAAGGGTGTGCATCTGTTTGATGCTGTAAGTGTTTGATTTCATTGGAAGCGTTTTCCAGGGATACAGGGAGTCATCCAGGTTCTTTGGTTCTTTTTTTGTTTTTTTTTTTTTGTTTTGCAAGTCTGAAAATTTCTTTATTCCTTTCTCATACTTGATTAATATTTTGGTTTAGGATAGAATTCTAGGTTCAAAATCTTTTTTTTCTTCAGAATTTGATGATATTGCTCGACTGCGTCCCATCATCCACTGTTGATGACATATTGGATGGCAGTCTGGGTATCTGAACATCATCAGATCCTCACATCCCTGGGAGTGATGGTTTCTTCTTTTGTCCCTCAGTGTTCTAAAACATCATGTTTGCATTTGGGTGCTGTAGGTTTACATTCATGTCAATATATGTGTGCCCTTAATGTTTGGAATTTTTATTTCTTTGGTAAGTTCCTTGCTTCCATCTGGGTTTTCTTTTCCACTCTGACTTTCCTGAAATAAATGCCCATTGGTCAAATCTCTCCCTGATTTTGATCCTCTCTCTGTTTGATCTTTTCTTTTGTGTTTTCTTCCTTCTCTGGTCCACATCCTGGGCAATGTTTTTGTTCTGTTTTTGCTTCAAATCACAAAGTATCCAAGTTGGAAGCAGCCTTCAAGGTAATCTGGTTCAGCTCCCTTACTTTACTGATGGGGAACCTAAGGCCTGGAAAGGAAGAAGATTCAGGGAGGAAAAATGATTTGCACATGGTCCACACCTGTGTGTAGCAACACGGCTGTCTGACTCCAAACCCATGATTTCCCGCATGGCCAGAAAGCCTTGAGCAACTTAGTGGCCCTTCACCCTTTTCCTTTGACACTGGGGAGATGACTCAGCAGTAGAAAGGAACCCTTGGGGTCCCAGACAAAGAAGCAGCCCAGCCATGGATGCTGCCAATGAGACTTCAGAAGGAACCCCATTCACCCTACTAGGACTAACAACAAATCCTGGACAGCAGCGGCCTCTCTTTGTCCTATTTTTGGTCCTGTATGTGGCGGGCATCCTGGGTAATGGACTCATTGTGGCCGTCATCCAAGCCAGTCCAACCCTTCATGCGCCCATGTACTTCCTGCTGGCCCATCTGTCCTTTGCTGACCTCTGCTTTACCTCCGTCACTGTACCCAAGATGTTGGCCAGCCTGATGGCCAATGACCGCTCCATCCCCCTGGCTGGCTGCCTGACCCAAATGTACTTCTTCTTTGCCCTGGGTGTAACTGACAGCTGCCTCCTGGCTGCCATGGCCTATGACCGCTACGTGGCCATCCGGCACCCCCTCCACTATGCCACGAGGATGTCCCGGGCTGTGTGCACAGCCCTGGTGGGGACTGCGTGGCTCGTGTCCCACATCCACTCCCTCCTGCATATCCTGCTTGTGGCCCACCTGTCCTTCTGTGCCTCCCACCAAGCGCCCCACTTCTTCTGTGACCACCAGCCTGTCTTAAGGCTCTCGTGCTCCGACATCCACCACATCCAGCTCGTCATCTTCACCGAGGGTGCCGCGGTGGTAGTCACTCCCTTCCTGCTTATTCTCGCCTTCCAGGGGGCCATCGCAGCTGTGGTGCTCCAGCTGCCCTCAGCCACGGGGAACCTCCGGGCTGTGTCCACCTGTGGCTCCCACCTGGCCATGGTGGGCCTCTTCTACGGGACGGTCATTGCAGTCTACTTCCAGCCCATGTCCCGGTACGAGGCCGAGCGGGGCCAAGTGGCCAGCGTCACGTACACTGTGGTCACGCCTATGCTGGACACTCTCACCTACAGCCTCCGGAATCGCGATGTGCAGGGGGTGCTCAGAGCCCTTTTCACTCGGCACAGGATCTCAGCTGGTGACTCCTGAGGCCTGGACCCCACCAAGGACAGACTGCATCTCCCACAGTGACACTCATGAATGCAATCATCTGCTCTGTGCTTTTTCCAAAACCGTAATAATGGAGATCCCTTTCCAAGTGCTACCGTAAAGCAGATCCTTGCCCGATCTGATTTTATTCCACAACAACCAGGCAAGCAGATTTTATGACCCAGTTTCATAGATAAGGAAACTGGGGCTCAAAGTTAGATTTGACCTTCCTAAGTTTACACCATTTTTAGGTGGCAAAACCTGGGACCTTTCGGCCACATTGTGCCCTCTTCTAACAGTCACTCCCAGGCATTTGGGGAGCATGCTACCATTTTCTGCTGTATAGGGCTTAAAGCTATATGGGAGGCTATGCCACCCAGGTCTTGCTCTGGGGAACTGGCACTTTGTTTTCCATCACATCACCATGTTTTCTCAAAACAATGACTTCTTCTCAACTGTCTGAGACAGAGACAAAAATTCACATAACCATGTGTCGGGGTTGACCTCACCTAGTAAACCCAGTTTGGCACACAGGAGGCACTCTGGGAATCTGAGATGAATAAATGACTGTATTTTTTATGTTCATGGGTCCTTAGAAGCTGTCCATTTGTCTAACCCTTTGTTCTTGTACTTGTTTGCTGTGATGCTGCCCGTGCAGCTACCCCTGGCCTGCTGTACTAGGGGCATGCTTTAGGCATGAACCGTAAATCAATAAATTGAATTAAATTAAGCAAGGCAGAGAAGGCACGGGGCACAAGTATTAGGGGCAGATGGAAGAGGTAATTTTTAAAATTTTTATAGTATGTCAGCACTTCACTTTTTTTTTTTTTTTTTTTTTAATTTTTATGTTTTGGCCATGCGGCATGTGGGATCTTAGTTCCCTGACCAGGGATCGAACCCACATCCCCCCTCATTGGAAGCGTGGAGTCTTAACCACAGGACAGCCAGGGAAGTCCCTGCACTTCACTTATTTTTACCTACAAAAAGCGCGGGTACTTTTATTGCCACTTTACGAGTGAGGAAACGGAGGCTTGAAGGTGCTGACTTAGTCAGTAGCAGACTCAGGTCCCTCAGCTGTATTTTCACTGGGCCCCATAGAATTCAGGCCCCGGGTTTGGGAGCCTCCGTGGACGAACTTGCAGGAAGAAACCCCAGACCAGGGCAGATGCACTGTCTCGGGTGAGGACCCGTCTTGGGGTCTGAAAGGCCCTCACAGTGAGCCCAAATTTTTACCAAACAGGTTTACGAAGCAGGAGCTTTTCTGTCCGTCTTTCCCAGAAATCTGTACCCACTCCAGCACCCCAGCCTGCCTCCCCTCCCCACCCCCCTTTCTAGAGAGGAGGAGGGCTGCAGAGGTCCTAGGGCTGGGTCAGCTCTCCCTACCAGCTCCCACTAAGGAGCTGCCACCACCTGGCCCTGGAACTGCTATCCTACGCTGTTTACGGCTGAAAGGAAACTTAAAGGTCTTTAGACCAGTGGCTTTAGAAAACAAAACAAAACAGAAAACCACAACTCTTTTCTTCAATGAAATCTTACCCAGAAACATACTATCCAAAATGAAGGGGGAAAAGCTGTACAGTGTAGCTGGAACAAGGGTCCGAGGCCTGGAACCCATCTTCTCAGCCTCCCCGATGCTCTTCCTCACTGCCCTGAGGGGCCCCTGATCTAAGCCAACCCCTTCACTTGATAAATTGGGAAACGGAGACCCAGAGTGGTTAAGGGACCTGCCCGGGTCACACAGAGTCAATGGCTCGGCCCGCCAGCACCCCGTCGCTTGGTCCTGCAATAACATGAGACCATCCCTTCCCGGTCCGCCTTCCTTCCACCCACACCCGCAGGCCCAGGTTGACGCCAGATCCTCGCTACTCTATCAATAGTCCCGCAACTGCTTCCTCCCTCCGCCTCTCTAAAGTTTCACAAACACACTGGTCGTGATGCTTATCACCCATTCAACCCCTGTACCATCAGCCCCGCCCTATGGCATAATGTGGGTCACCTCCTGGCCATCAGGGACCTTGCCTGAGTCCCCTCTGTGTCTGTAGAACCTGGACAGAGAATATGCATGTGCTATGCTGTCACCTTGTCTGTCCTCTGGTCTCCTTCCAGGTGCTATTTCTGTGTAAGGGGAAAGGGGCCCTCTGGGGCTCAGGGGATGGTCAATGCTTCTTTCTTCTGGGCTGCCAGCCTTGACTTGGTCATCCTGCTCAGATGTCAACCCCCAAAAGAGGCCACAGCTCTGTGGGGGTGGTCCCCACCACCTACGTTGTAGCACAGCCTGCCTTCTGCCCTTGGCCTCTGACCAAGGCACGCGGTCTCCGCCCCAGCATGGTCAGTGCCTTCTACGGGATGACTGTGACCAGCATCACAAGTGCTCTCAGGTCTCATGATGGCCCAGGGAGAAATCCCCACTTTGAATGTAGGGAAACTGAGGCTCGGAGAAGAAAGGAGGCTTGTCCTGGTTTGCTCCACCAGCCAATTTAAGCCCCAGTTCTCCTGACTCTCAGTATCATGCTCTCTCTACCACACCACAAACCGTCACTCAATTCAAGTTAATAAATAGTTATTGACCATCTTCTATGTGCCAGGCGCTGGGCTAGATGATGCCTGATCAGTTCCAGACTCCCAGTAAGACAGGCAAGAGAGGGGAATGGTGGGCACATAAATAGCCTCAGTCACCAGGCCTATGCGTCCCCGGGCCCCATTCCCATCCCACCCCCACCTAGATCTGGCCTCTTGTTTTACTTCAGGAAGCCCTAAAAAATGATACTGACTTGGAGACAAGAAGAGCAACCCTTCCCCCATCCCCAGTCAAGAAAAACCACTAAGGAGTTCATAAATCCACTGAAGAATTATCCCTGCATCTTTTTCACATGAATAATTTTTAACACCTTAAGCAAAGGTATGCAAATGATTGACTCACTTCCAAGCAGTTCCCTTGGAAGAGATGACACTTATCCCAGGGAGGTTGCTTCAGCTCCAGGGAATCTGCAGTCCCTCTTCAGAAGGACTTTGAGCTGCACAAGGAAATCTGCTTCTCTTCACCCACCACGTTCCCTGACGTTGTCCTGAAATGACTTCTCGCCATTTCAGAATCAATCTAGCCTACCCTCCCAGCACTGATATTACCAACCCTTCAGTTTATTCCGATAATATGTAGGAACCACGTCATCCAGAAAAAATAAACAATGACATTTCAAGAAAAGAATTTGAGTCTGCCTTTCCAGCCTCGTTTCTAATACAATCTTTCTGCATTATAAAGTTTCAGCCTTCATTCCAGAGGTACAGCAATTGGAGAGATCTTAGCAGTGAAAGAGGCTCTGATCATAAATGGTAAATTGATTACTCCTAAGGGCACCAAAAAATTTTCTATAACCCAAGTCTACTTTCTTGCAAGGGCTGCCACAGGGAAAATGCAGCCATTAGACGTGAAAATTAAAACATAAAGACTCTTTCTCATTGTGAAAATGACTGCTTTACAATACTAGGAACGGATCAATATTCCAAGAAGCTGTTTATCAGCAAGCAATTTAGCTCACTCTGAACCAGGGGTGCTTCCCTAACTTACCCTTTCCATGTCTCTTTTGTCCTGTTTCCTCAGCTCCCTTTACCCTGATGTGCCTGCCCTGTTTTCTCTTTTTTGTTGCTTGTGTTCCTACTTCCTTCCCTTTTGGCTCTCTCCCTCTCTCTCTCTCTCTCTCTCTCTCTCTCTCTCTCTCTCTCTGTTATGATTACATACTGGGCACTAGGGCTATAGACAGTCCTTGCCCTCACATACATAACTGCAATGCAGATTATAGAAGCATCAAAGAGGGAGCAATGACTGGAGACTGGGAGTCATTGAAGGGAGAGTTGAGGATTCTGACAGCTGACATTAATAGCTCCAGTTCACCCATCCGCAAATCCTTGGCCACATAACTTTGCCTTCCATCTCTGACTCTGGGTTCAGCCATCCAACTTGCTTTGGCCAATAAGATATTAGGAGGCATGACACAGGCATTAAAAGAAGCTAAGGTATTGGGCTTGTTCTCTTGTGTTTCTCTCTTTGTCATGAGAAGGACGTGCTCAGCTAGCCCACTGGTCCCTAGCAGAGAATAAAACACACACAGAGCAGAGCTGCTCCAGTCAAGGTGACCCAGGCAAGACCAGCACAGAACAGAGCCCCCAGCTGATCTGCAAACACAAGAACAAGCCCAGGCTATCTCATTGACACTGGAGTGAAAATATTAAGCCACTGAGTTTTGGGAGTGATGTGTTACACAGTAACAGCAAGCCGATGAAGCTCCCATAACCGTTTCTGATACCTGCCTCTGTCTCCAGTGGAGCACATCCCGGCCCCTTCAATGCCCTGAGGACTGAGCTGCCAATGCACACTCGCTTTCTCTCTTTGCTTTTGGGGATTTACATCCTTGTTCTGAGCATGTTTCTGCCCTCAAGGCTCTGCCAATCTACCGAGGATTCTTTGAGGGAAAATTAGTCATGTCTTTCCATTTGAGGAGGAGCGCCTGGAAGTAAGAGCCATTCCTCCCCCTTTCAGATTCATCCCCCTTTCAGATCTCATAACGAGATCAATATTTTCTTTGTAGAGAGCCAGGGTCATCTCTTGGTTGCCTTCTTGGGGGGACTTTGTAATCACTCCCACGCTCAGATTCAACCTACCCTGGAACATTTTCAGCTCTTCTCTCCTGGGAAGGGAAATAGAAATTGGCAAAGGCTGGAAGGATAAAATGAGCACAACTGATCAAGTCAGCCTATTTGGCAAGTAGCCAGACCCCACACATAGACAGACACCACCGTCCCACCCCTTCCTCTCTCTAGGAAATGCAGAATAACTGAGAGTTGGTGAACCCACGACCAAGACCATCACCACACATATCACAAAATCAAGTGACCACAGACCTCGGAAACCACAATGACAAGATAGGAAGTTTACTAAATATAGACCAGATTTGGTGCTGGTGGCTTTGCACTCATTGTATCATTTGATACTCATAAAAATCTGTGCAGCACACATTATTATGCTCATTTTACAGATGAGGAAATTGCAGCTCAGGGAGGTAACTTGTCCAAGGCTCCAAACTAGAAAGTGGTAGAATTATTATTTGAGCACAGATCTGTCCCTGGACTGAAATGAAAAATAGTAAAAGCCCTCCCCTCACCCGCTTCTTATCCAAATCTACTGACCACGCATCAGACTCACATGGCACGCTTATTAAAATGCACATTCTACTCTCCACCCCCAAACTTTCTGAATCAGTAGGGCCTGGGTGAGGGCTGGGACTGTGTTTTTGTTTTTGTTTGGCTGCATTGGGTCTTTGTTGCTGTGCGCAGGCTTTCTCTCGCTGCGGTGAGCACGGGCTACTCTTCATTGTGGTGCTCAGGCTTCTCATTGCGGTGGCTTCTCTTGTTACGGAGCATGGGCTCTAGGTGCGCAGGCTTCAGTAGTTGTGGCACACGGGCTCAGTAGTTGTGGCTCACGGGCTTCCTTGCTCTGCTGCATGTGGGATCTTCCCCGACCAGGGCTCGAACCCCTGTCCCCTGCATTGGCAGGCAGATTCTTAACGACTGTGCCACCAGGGATGGGACTGAGTTTTGAATAAACACCCTAGGTGATTTTGATGCAGGTGGTCTGCGGGGCACACCGATAGAATCACTGACCTAAATCATGTAACACTTGAGACTGCCAAAAGGGATATGGCATCCCTGCTTTTAAAAAGTCTGAACTGGTTGGGAAGTGTTCAGAGGTGACATGAAGGCTGTAGGAAATATACAACTCTGGAAAACATGGACGGTTATGATGAACACTGGGGAGAAGAGGTTTCTGTGATTCCTACTGTTGGAGGACACAGAGGGAACGAAAAGTACCCACCAAACTGAGAAGGCATCTTGAGACCGAAAAACGAGGAAGGCGTTGCAAATAATCAACACAGTTTATTGTAGGGTAACTTACTCATAGGGTGGGATCGGGCAGAAAATGATCCAGAAGCATTGGAAGCTGAACCCAGCACCACCAAAGGGCCATTAGGACAATTTATAGTTAACCTAGGGCATGGGAGTAGGTGCTTGGAAACAGGATGTGCATTCCTAAGTTAAGATTTATAAATGAGTAACTAGCTACATGGGTGCTGGGAACACGTCAGGGAAGCTTTTCATCATTGTTTGGGGGACTAACAGAGCGTAGAGGCTACCTGGTCCTAAGGATTATTAAACAATATCTATTACATCCAAAGCCCTTGATGACAGAGTAGCGATTCACTGCACAGTAGAGCCCTGGGTAGGGCTGACAGAAGGACAGGAGAAACTGTAAGTGCCCGAGATGGTATCGTTTCTGCTAACAGCCATACATTTGCCAACTCTCCTTTAAAGTAAGTTTGAGGTATCGTATTTCTCTCTTCTCTATTGAATTTGTAGTAATTACCGGGATTCAGTGTCTTAGTCAGCTTTGGCTACTATAACAAAATACCATAGAGTGGGTGGCTTAAATAGTAGACATTTATTTCTCACTGTTCTGGAGGCTGGAAATCTAAGATCAAGGTGCCATCAGGTTTGGTTTCTGGTGAGAGCTCTCTTCCTGCTCTGGTGCCTTTTCCTCTTCCTATAAGGACACCAGTCGTATCAGATTAGGGCCTCACCCTTATGACCTCATTCTACCTTAATTACCTCCTGAAAGGCCCTGTCTCCAACTATGGTCACATTTGGGGGGTGGTTATGGCTTTAGGGTGGACAGGATTCAGTCCATAACACCAACCATTGGACAGGCACCCCTCATCTCTTTCCAGAAGTCTTTCTGGGTGAACATCATTAAAGACTGTTCATAGGAAAGGCTGCCAAACAGTACTAAGATCCTGACTCCTGAACTCCAAGTTCTGGGTTTAAGTCCTGACTTTACTATTTACTAGATGATTGACCTTGGGCAAATTGCTTAACTATAAAATGAGGGTAATAATATCTCTCAGGGGTTGTTACAAGAATTATCTAAGAAAATACATACCAAGTGCTTAGAACAATGACCTGGCACAAAGTAAGTCAAAGTACATGTTGGTCACTCACATCACCACAAGTAGAAGAGACAGAGACAAGAAGTCATCGGGACTGGGATTTGGACACAAACGCTGTGTTCTGACCTGAGGTCCTTGGGACTCTGGACTCGGGACTGGTGGGTGCCCACTGCTTTCCTCTTCTCTTCCTGGCCAGACTTTCCCTCAGCCTTAACTGAGCATAATATGAAAGTTAAGTGTATGTATGTTTGTTCATGAAACTATATTTGTTTTTTTTCATTACTCATTAATAAAGCATGTGAATGTGGTACTTTCCAGGTCTCTTTCCTAAAAACAAATTCTCTAAAATGATTCGGGGAGTTCCTGGTGGCCTAGTGGTTAGGATTCTGGGCTTTCACTGCCACGGCCAAGTTCAGTCCCTGGTCGGCGAACTTAGATCCCGCAGGCCCGTGGAGCAGCCCCCCAAAAGAAAGAAAGAAAATAAGTAGATAAAAGGATTCGTATATGGTGCTAGACATCACCCACAGGTCCCAAAGTCTGTGGCTCTGCTGATTTAACAGCAGACACACAAGAAATTCGTTCCCTCTCCTCTGCTGCCACCATGTGGTCATATCGGTTATAACCAGCATTTCCACAGGCTTTGGCAGGGCTGGGAGCTTAACTTGAATTTGTTATCTGGGTCTCAGTGAGCACAGGTAGTACACCTCTGATTAAAAACATATAACACTTGACATATATACACTAATATGTATAAAATGTATAACTAATAAAAAAGATAAAATAAAATAATAAAAATGCTGCTGGAAAAAAAAACATAACATGTCTGGAAAAGCTATATAACAGATAGTGTTCTACCTTACTGTGGTGAATTCCAGCCTACTCCAGCCTTGGGGATCTTCCCCACTTAAGCATCAAACATTCACTTATGTCAACTCAGATCAGAGACTTGAAATGATGAGACACGCTCCCTGTCCCCAAAGACTTCATAGTCTAATGTGTAAACAAATACTCGGGCAACCACACATGCTGAAGATGGGGTTACCCTACGGGAAAGGAAGACAAGGTCATTCTAGTCACCGGGACTTTCACATCTCACAACTAAGGAAAAAGTTTACATTTTTCATTAAATTAAACCAAATATCAATACAGAATGATAGTGTGACGGCAACAGTAGATCCTTTAAAATTCATTGATTCATAAAATTTGAGAGCTCACTGTGTCTTAAAAAAATCATCGAATGTGGGGCTTCCCTGGTGGCGCAGTGGTTGAGAGTCCGCCTGCCGATGCAGGGGACGCGGGTTCATGCCCCGGTCCGGGAAGATCCCACATGCTGTGGAGCGGCTGGGCCTGTGAGCCATGGCCGCTGAGCCTGTGCGTCCAGAGCCTGTGCTCCGCAATGGGAGAGGCCACAGCAGTGAGAGGCCCGTGTACCGCAAAAAAAAAAAAAAAAAAAAATCATCTAATGCAACCTATCATCTTACAAGTGGGGAAACTGAGGCCCTGGGAGAGGAAGAGACTTATCCTAGGGCACACAGCTGGTCAGGGAGAGGGCTAGAGTTCATGTTCACTGTACTCCCGATCGTTGCCACCCATAGCCGGACGTGGGTGACAGTGTGGGCGGGGGGTATAAAGGGACTTTGGGAGGAAGGACCTTTGTGGAGTCATGGAGGAAAGGGGGATGCCTCGGGGGTACATTGCAGGTCACAGCCACAGTCCAGACAACGGAAGCGGTTCTGACATGAAACACAGGCCAGCCTAGGAGACCCAGGTCTCCACCCAGCTTCACTCCTTTTTCTCTCTTCTTAAAATTCTCTCCCTGTTTTTCCTCCTCCAACCTGTTCTCTCCACTACCTTTTTTCTAATTGACCATTTTATTGACATTTGATCATTGTGCTTTCTCCACCAAGAACTAGCATGCGTCATGGAAATAGTACAAATTTTGGAACTACACAGACCTGATTTTAAACCTTGCCCTGCCCACTAGCTATGCAACTTGGAATAGTTACCTAACTTCTTACCTTGAAAGGATGTGGCCTTCAATGTGCCCACATGTTCATTATTAAACACTCAATAATTCTTACCAAGCACCAAGCCCAGTTGTGGGCCCTGGGGATGATAAAAACAGCACTTACTAAAAAAAAAAAAAAAAAAAAAAAGGGACTTCCCTGGTGGTCCAGCAGTTAAGACTCTGCGCTCCCAATGCAGGGGGCCCAGGTTCGATCTCTGGTCAGGGAACTAGATAGATCTCACATGCCACAACTAAAGATCCCACATGCCACAACTAAGACCCAGTGCAGCCAAATAAATAAATATTTTTTAAAATGATAAAAATAAAAACAGCACTTATTTGAAGGCTGTATTCTAGGTATTTTACATGTATTATGTTACTCATCTCCACTCCTTGGATGAGGAGACTGAGGTATGGAGGAGTGCAGATATCTTGCCCACAAAGCTGTAAATGTCAGCCTATTCCCAGCGTGAATAGAAGTTATACCATACATGGAGGAAAATAAAGTCCACGGCTTCATGGAACTTTCATTCCAGAGGGAAGTGAAATCCGGAAAACTACTGAGACAGTTTGTAACAGACAAGTATTAGCTTCTTGTTACCTCCTCCAAGTCTGTGACCAAAAAGGAGATTCATATAAACAAAGAGGAAGAGAAGTGATCTGAATGCTGTCCTATTTTTAACTCCTCCCTTCCCTTACTCAAATAAAAAAGGAAACCAACAGCAGTGAGCCCTTATTTTGTGAGAGTTGCTGTCACTCACCTCAACCCACAGGTTGGTGATGATCAAACTTGAACCAGCCTCAGAATCACTTAGAGGGCTTGTGAAAAGTGTGCCGAGCCACTCCCAGAATTTCCGATGCATTAGGTCTGGGATGAAGCCTGAGACTTTGCATTTCTAATAAGTTCCCCAGTGTATCTCATGTTGCTGTTCTTGAACCACACATGGAGAACCACTGAACAAGCCATGAAGTACTGTTGTTCCCATTGCCAAGGCGAGGAAACTGAGTTTCAGGAAGGCTAGGTGCCTCAACGGAAGCTCCACCACCAGTGAGAAACAGACAGTATTTGATCTGACGCCAAAGCCCGTGCTGTTTGCACTACCCCTGAGTTGGAGATTTAACACTCTAAGATTTCCCCATTCCATGTCTGTTCACTTTATCCTGCTCTTGAAAGGCGAAGTCAAGGTTCTGGGAGCGTATAATATCAATATATTTTCATCTCCAATGAGAATCAGCAGATGGCCTGTAAAAGCTTTTAAAATGTTTCTGTCCATTACCCAATAATTCCTCTTCTAGAAATCTATACTAAGAGAATAATCCAAAATATAGCCCAAAATACGAAGTGTTTTAGCAAAAAGCTAGGAATCTAAATATCCAATATTAAGGGTCTGGTTAAATGAAGTATAGCATATCCAAGTGATGGAATATTATCAGGCTGTTAAAAATTATTTATTTAGAATTTTTATAACATGTCAAAGCATTTATGATATAATATTAAATTAAACAAAACACAGACTAAATTCAAAAAACTCTCAATGTATTAAAAATATTGAAAAAACTGGAAGAAAATAAAAACACTGACAACAGTTGTCTCTGCCTCTAATAATTTTCTATACTTTCCACACACTTTCTACAATGAGTTTTTTAAATTAAAAAACCATGCACTTTCTTTTTGTTGATTAACTACAAGAGATACTGTCATGACCCTTCTACAGTTAGTCAATTCCTAAAGAGCCAGGAAAAGCAAAACTGAACTTTAAAGCTAACATTTAATTACAGATTACATTTTCCCTGGCCCTACAATGTACATATTTTAAAGTAAAAAACATGAGGAAAAAACTCAAAAGATAATCATTATTATAAACACACAGAAAGAAGGGCAGAAAGATACCTGTAAAAATGATTAACAGGGATTATTTTTGGTTGGTGGAATTACGAGGCTTTTAAATCTTTTTAGCTTAATTTTTGTTACATTTTCTACAATGAACATCAATTACTTTTGTAATAAAAAGTCTCTGCTGTTTTGTTCAAGAGACAACCACCAAGCAAATTACAGCACACCTATACAACGGTATAAATAGCCACTTAAAAATGTCGTAAAAGAGTATTTAATAACATGGAAAAACATTTGCTATATTGGCTGACCATACTATAAAACAGTATGTTCAGAATGATCCCACTGTTTTGTTTAATAAGCAAACAAAATGTCTGTGTACACAAAGAAAACACCTTGGAAAGAAATATCCCAAAATATTAAGTGTTTTACCCTAGGTGGCAGGATTATTCTAATTTTCCTAGTTTTGCTTCTGTATTTTCTGTATTCTATTGAATATTAACTTTCTCAATATGCAAAAAAGTTTTAACAAAAGCTACATGAAACCAAAAAATTACCTTGTTAAATAAAAAAGAAACAGAAAAAGATGAGCAGGGGTATCTTAATTGAAAGATCTTCCTTTAAAAAGGCTTCCCAGCTCTATCTCAGCTCTAATTTTCAAGCCAAGCTGGTCTTTCAGCATCAAGAGGGCAGTCCATCTCGATCCTTCCTCTACTGTAGACTTAATAATGCTTGAGCAGGATATGGGCTCTGGCGACAAGGGTCACCCCCTCTTGATGGGGCAAACATACATGGTCTGGAACCTTTAAACAAGACCCTGGGAGAGAATATGGTCTAGGGGGAAAAAATTTAACTGCCTTCTAAGACTATGAGTCTGATTATAACTAAATATAATTTACAATCATTTGATGAAGGAAATGTATTACTTATGTTGCAAATAACACACTAACTATAGAATTATATTCCCGGACCTGGCAGAGACCTCTGAGATCATCTGAAGACAATTTCCAGGACACTGTCTTCAGGATGCTATGTAAATACTGACTGGAAACAATAACAGAGATGTCATGCTAGAGAATCTTAAGTAAACAGTTCAAAAGCCTGGCTTCCTGTTTATACAATGTTAGGTCACTTTATGGATAGCCACAAGGTGATTCAGCATTCTGATTTGATAGAAGAATTTCTTGACTTGACATATCATAAAAGGGACTACAAAGAACAGCAGAAAAGCCAGAAGACACAGAAAAGAATGAAAATAAACACATGGACATGTGTCTTCCAGCCCAAACAATGAGAAATTCATGCCACCAGCCCAGCCATTCAATCTATTTCCAAATCGCTATCCTCGCTGTGGCAGGTGGCTGAGTTACGCACGGAGGTTAGCAACAAGACTTCCTTTTCTGGAAGCAATCCAAACTCCTGGAGGAAAGCTTCAAGGTCCACCGCAAAGAAATCTTCCCCCAGCTGGTCAGTGACGCGGACAAAGTTGCCAATCAGCTCGCCCCCCTTGTAGATGAGCAGGGCGGGAAGGGCGTTCCTGGTGAAGCGACTGCTGGCCCCGATCACCGAGCTCTTCACACGGCAGAACTTGACGGCTGGGTACTCCGTGGCCAGGCAGATCATGCAACCGTTCATGGCTTCGGTCCCCGGGACGCCGTCCTCGTAAATATGGACCATGACGAGGGTGCTCTTCTGCTCTTTGTCAATCATATCCAGAAACCCTTCTCCACTGGGGATTTCAAAAACCTGCTTGAACTGGGGCCCCTGGTGGAGCTGCTGCCGCATCTCTTCCATCCTCTGCTTCCGGTACTGCTGCAGGAACTCCTCGTCGTCTTGGTCCTCACTCATCACGGCAAAGTCCTTCAGAGTCATCTGCGGGAGGACCAGCAAGTGAGCGCAAGAAACATAAACCCGACAGTGACATGGGTGACACAAGATGTATGAGGCGCCACGCTGAGACTCTAGATGCGTTATACCTCACTGAAATCTGCTGATAACCCCATGGGGAGGGGACTTCTTTACCCCCACTTTACAAATGAGGTGCTGAGACTTGAGATTATCTGTATAAGTTCACATAGGTAGCAAGTATAAGACCAGGATTCAAACTAGAGCTTTTTAAAAACCCAGGCTTTCAACTACTGTGTCATAGCGCCTCTCCATCCAGACAGGCAGCATCGGATAACATCGCTTCGTGAGCTTTTGTCTTTTTGTCAGTCCTGACAATGGATTAATTATTTTATCCACTGTTTTGTTTTTGTTGAAAAGACAACAGGACATTAAGGAACTTGAACACTCATAATCCCTGCCCTGCACCGCCCTCCTTGCCCCCCACGCCAAAACACACAGCCACACACATTCTAAAAATCTGTTCTTCTTTTTATTACCAGTCACATGCTAAAACCATTTCTGCTTTTATAACAGCAGCTGTGGGTGTACCAATTAAGCTATAGCCTGCTTTTGCCACTTAGCACTATTATATCATAAATTATTCCTCATGCTTCCAAACATGTTTTATAAAATTATACATAATGTGGCCTATTTTGCTTAGCCACTCCCCTACTTCTGGCATTCAGGCAGTTTCCAGTTCTGTCTCATTGCAACAACCCAGCAGGACTACCCCATGTGATCATGTGCTGTGTGGCTTTGTCTGGTCTCCACCGCAGCACAAGGAAGCGCTGTGAGCTGTGGGCATGTTGTCCTGAAGCCAGCTTCCATTACAAAAGCATTCTCCCTCTCCTGCCCTGGTGTAGCAAGACATCCCTGCTCCTGTGATGAAGCCCAGCTCTGCCTACCCTGGCACAGAGGAGAGGGTGGCGGCTGGGAGGCCACACCAGATCAGGACATGTGTTGTTACTGCATCACAGCCAGAGCCGTTCTTCTTTCCCTCTCACTGCTCCCCCTCCAGAGCGGTTCTTTCTGACCTGTTATGGTCTTGCTTGAGTCTAATGCCCTGAAATCATCCTCCTGGTCAAGGCACTCCTCACTTAATCCTCTTGTCTGCTCCCCGACCCCGGCGGGTATTTCCAGCCAAGAGCTGCTTTGGGCCACAGCCAAATGATTTCAGGCACTTCTAGACATCCATCCGTGGTCAGAAAGCATGGTGGGGAATAAAGGATCCTTTTGAAGAACGCTTTGGGAAGGTAAGAGAGAGTCAGGGATCTAGTTCCAAATATCTTCCACAGTGTCTGCCTGCTTCTACTGTATTGCTTCACTAAAATAAATTCTCATGAATAGGCTTCAGGTGAAACAGAACAACATCATGGAAAGAACAGGAAAATCTGGGTTAGAATCCTAGTTCCTATTAGCATTTCTTAATTGCACTGCCCTGAGCAAGTCCCCTCCCGCCTCTCAGCTTTGGTTTCACCATCTGTAAAATGGGGATAATATCTCCCAATCTCAGAGGTTTATTTCTGGCTCAAGGTAAGACCTCGAGAAAGGACAGGAAACACATTTCCTGAGCACTTTCAACCAGCCTGTGATGGGCACTGTATCAAGACTGACCTCATTTAACCAACGACAAACCAGAGTCAGAGTGGAAGAGACATCCCCACAGTTACTAGTGGCACAGCTGAGATTCAAACCCAGGTGTGGCCAAGCTATGACATGACTGCACTTTCTCCTGCACTGCACCGCTTCTTAGTATCTTTTTTCTAATTTATTTAATTTATTTATTTATTTATTTTTGGCTGCACTGAGTCTTCGTTGCTGCACAGCTTTCTCTAGTTGCAGTGAGTGGGGGCTACTCTTCACTGCGGTGCGCGGGCTTCTGATTGCGGTGGCTTCTCTTGCTGCGGAACACAGGCTCTAGGCGCGAGGGCTTCAGCAGTTGTGGCACATGGGCTCAGTAGTTGTGGTGCATGGGCTTAGTTGCTCTGCGGCATTTGGGATCTTCCTGGACCAGAGCTCGAACCCGTGTCCCCTGCATTGGCAGGCAGATTCTTAACCACTGCGCCACCTGGGAAGCCCTGCACCGCTTCTTGGAGGCCAAATCAAACCCCTCCGCCGCTTGAATCACTAACCCCAGCAGCCAGGGTAGCCTCTGAGAAAGGCCTGGGCGCTTCTAATTACCTTCCCACTGATCTTCTCCTGGAGGTCCTTCTGCTTCCGCTGCTCCTCCTCTTCGTCCACATGGGACCTGCAGCTCATGGACAGCTTCTTGATCAGCTTCTCCATCTCCCGGCACTGCTCCTCCCGTTGCTCTGTCTCCAGCTGTTTGAAGCGGCGCCAGTCGTTGATCACGCCTTTTGGACCTGAGGTGGTGTGAATGTGGAGGTGACCAAGGATGAGCGAGGGATTATGGGCCAGCGCACATCTGTCTAAAGCTGGCTCCATCGACACCACAGTGACACTCACACAGGGCAGCGTGGTCTACACGCAATCATGTCCAAGGCAGCCTGGTTTGCAAATTAAAGGGCCACGCGAAGGCCCAGCATTAGGAGATGCGTGAAATAAATTCAGATTCATCTACTCAAAGGAAAACAAAGTGACTCTTAGAAAGAATGAGGCAGCTATATGTTCCCTGCCATGAAAAATGTCCAAACATATTAGGTCAAAAAAAAGCAAAATGCAGAACAGTATCGTGGTATGATCCTTCAATTTTTAGAAAAAGAACTGTATGTCCATGTATAAATATTTACAGATATTTGTATATGTGCATGTACATTTGTATGTCCATAGAAAAATAGGTAAACTGTTAACAGTGGTTGTCTCTAGGCAGTGAGATCTAAGGGGACTGGTGAGAGAGAACTTTTACTTTTTTCTTACTATGCTTCCGTATTATCTGACTTTTTTTTTTTTTTTTTTGCGGTACGCGGGCCTCTCACTGTCGTGGCCTCTCCCCGTTGTGGAGCACAGGCTCCAGACGCGCAGGCTCAGCGGCCATGGCTCACGGCCTACCCGCTCCGTGGCACGTGGGATCTTCCCGGACCGGGGCACGAACCCGTGTCCCCTGCATCGGCAGGTGGACTCTCAACCACTGCGCCACCAGGGAAGCCCCTCTATCTGACTTTTTTAACAAGACTCTGGCAGGTTATTCTGTTAGTCAAGCTACCGCCACACCCCCCTGTCCCCATGCTATATAGCCCTGCCCCTTACCACATGAACTGCAATACCTCCTGTGGGATGAGAACATGTATCCCTAGCCCACTGATGTAGGGCTTGCCCATGTGACGTGCTGTGGCCAATGGATTCTGAGCAAAAACGCAACGAGTCACTACATGTTTCCAACAGCCCTCTCTTGCTCTCTATACTTGGTCATGAGAACAGCATGTCCCAGACAGGGGCTGCTCCTTCAGCCTAGTTCCTGGATGACAGGACATACAAAGCAGAAGCCGGGCAGCTGCTGACCCCAACAGGCAGCATGTAACATGATTGAGAAAAAAACCTTTGTTGTCACAAGACACTGAGACTCGGAGGTCATCTGCTACCAGACAAAAATATAAACATCTGTATAAAGAAAACTTTAAAATGCTGCCAAGAAACACTACAAAAGACCTGAATAAATGGAGCAACGCCATATTCCTTGCTAGGAAGATGCAACATCACAAGGGTACCAATTATCCCCAAATTAATCCATATATTTAATGCGTTTCTGATGAAAGTATGTGATTACACACATGTGCCTGCTCCTGAATTTGTGGTGGAAAAATAAGAAAGCAAAAGTTAAGAAAATAATAATAAAAATAGAAGGGTATTGTATGGGGCGGGGGACCAGACCTACCAGATACTAAAACATATTATAACACGATCCTTAAAAGCAGTGTGATACAGCACAGTAAAAGACAAATCAGTGGAAGAGACTACAAAGTACGGCTAAAGACGCAAATATAAGCAGAAATTCAGTACGTGGTAAAACTCACATTTCAAAACAATGGAGAAAAGATGGTTTATTCAGTAAATGATGCTGAAACAACTGGGCAGCAATCCAAAAAAAATTAAGTTGGAGTCCTACCACATACCTTGCACCGAAATGAATTCCAGATAGATAGCTGTGTTAAAAAAAAATCATAAAAATACTAAAAAAAAAATAAAGGCATGGGACTGTCTTTTTATAATCCTGGAGTGAAGAAAGGCCTTTACATAAGAAACAAAACTAAGAAACTATAAAATAATGCTTTCAAGCACATAACAATAAAAAAAACTTTCTGCCAGGATAAGAACAAAAGCCAAGAGTCAAACAATAAACTGGTAGAAATATTTGCAACTCATACCACAGATTAATTTCCTTAATATATAGCTCCCTAAGAAGAAAAAGACCAACTACCCAATTTCAAAAATGAGCAAAGGATATGAATACAACCCTTAAAATTATGAAAAGAGGCTCAACATCACTCCTAAAAAGATAGAAAATAAAACTAAGGTGAGTTGCCATTTGCCATCCATGAGGATGGCAAAGATCAAAAAGTCTGATAACATAGTAGAAGGTCACATATATGGGGAAATATCACACTCCTGCTTAAACTATAAACCAGTACCAACTCAACTGACAGCAATTTGGAAATAATAAAATGTAAAAGTGTAAATATGCCATTTCTCGGAATTTATACTACCAATATACTCATACCCATGATTTAGGTGATATCAAACACCTATCAATTTGAGAAGCTGGATTCAAATGCAGGCAAGTCTGTTTTAATCATCAGCATGTTGCTATGCATACATATTCGTATTGTGCAGTGAAATGGCTAGAACCACGCATGGTGAAATGGTAACATTAGGTTATCTCTGGACACGGGGCTGGAATTAGAAGTGATCATGACCCACCACCAGTCCCTCCCATCAGGAAACTTACACAAGCCTCTTAGATAGCCTCATGCACCAGAGGGCAGACAGCAGAAGCAAGAAGAACTACAATCCTGCAGCCTGTGGAACAAAAACCACATTCACAGAAAGACAGACAAGATGAAAAGGCAGAGGGCTATGTACCAGATGAAGGAACAAGATAAAACCCCAGAAAAACAACTAAATGAAATGGAGATAGGCAACCTTCCAGAAAAAGAATTCAGAATAATGATAGTGAAGGTGATGCAGGACCTTGGAAGAAGAATGGAGGCAAAGATCAAGAAGATGCAAGAAATGTTTAACAAAGACCTAGAAGAATTAAAGAACAAACAAACAGAGATGAACAATACAATAACTGAAATGAAAAATACACTAGAAGGAATCAATAGCAGAGTAACAGGCAGAAGAACGGATAAGTGACCTGGAAGACAGAATGGTAATTCACTGCTGAGGAACAGAATAAAGAAAAAAGAATCAAAAGAAATGAAGACAGCTTAAGAGACCTCTGGGACACATTAAACGCAACAACATTCGCATTATAGGGGTCCAAGAAGGAGAAGAGAGAGAGAAAGGATCAAGAAAATATTTGAAGAGCTTATAGTCGAAAACGTCCCTAACATGGGAAAGGAAATAGCCACCCAAGTCCAGGAAGCGCAGAGAGTCCCATACAGGATAAACCCAAGGAGAAACACGCCGAGACACATAGTAATCAAACTGGCAAAAATTAAAGACAAAGAAAAATTATTGAAAGCACCAAGGGAAAATGACAAATAACATACAAGGGAACTCCCATATTTTTTAAACCTGTTCCCAGAGCACAGGGATTTCCAGTACCTGTGTTAACTGAGATGCCTTCGCCTGCTAACTCAGCATCTGCAGGCGTGGAACTGCCGGCCAGGGCACCCCTGCCTCTGTCCTTGTCCTCGTGGTCGCTGTCCTCATCCTCGCTGCTGCTGTAGTAGTACTGCAGCTTCTCCCCCAGCAACTTATCATCCAGGGTTGTCATGGTGCCTGGGAGAGGGCGACACAGCAGGCTCTTTGCTGGCTTGAATCAGACAGACTTGAATCTGAAGAGTTAGGGCTCACCTGTGCTCAGATCCTATTATGTACAGGACCGTAAGAGTGACTGTTTTCCTAAGCAGGATCTCAGCAAATCCATACCATGACCATGCATGATAGGGTTTATCATGCTCTTTCTGTAGAAGGTAAAATTGAGGCTCAGATAAAATTTCTCTGCCAACCTTTACAGCAAATGGTGGAGCTGGGCTCAGACCCCAGGGATTCCTGACTCCAAGAGACTGAAGGTGTGAGTCACCATCTTCTGAATAGTATACACTGAAGTAGGGTGGTGGCTTGGAGGAAACTACTGACTGACTGAAGGTTTTATCTACACATACTCTTTGGTTTACCTACCAAGTAAGACTGCTGGTAATTGAAAAATTGTAAGAATACTCAGGAGAAATTCCAAAAAGCAGCATCAAGAATGGGACGCTGACTCACTGTTTGCCTAAGCCAATCATTCATCTGTCTCTTGCCTTCCACCTCCCAATCAGCACAGCGAGGGTTAGGATGGATGGGCTCTGAAGCCCTAATAACTTTGGTTAAAAGACGGGCCCATGACAAGATTTTAATCATTCCCCAGTGTTTAAAGGTAAAGGACAATGGTTAGAGCCAAGCTTCTGCATCAGAAGAAGCCTGGTACATTCTGGGAGAAAGGTACAGCTTAGTCCCTGCCAGGCCTGCTTGCAGATCGCACAAGGAGGGGTTGTAACTCCAGCACCCCTTCCTTTAAGCATCCCAATACTATGCATCTTTGATTAAAGGTATCCCCGAGCCTGTTAGACTCCATTACAAAGTGATTCTCCCACCGGGCGGGGAGGTCTTGCAAACAGAGACCTCCAATGCCCAGCACGAGGCCTCTGCACAGTCTGTCAAGCTCATATAGAAGCAGCCTGAATCAGTGGGGGAATCCGGTGACCCGGGCAGTCAGATGAGGAGAGGGGTACCTAAGTGGCAGGGTTGAGAAAAAGGTGCAGGTACACGGCCGGGCGCAGGGAGGTGGAGAGAAATAGGGGGACTAAACTTAAAGAGGCAGAGAGACCAAGGCGGTAAAGATGGGAAGAAAGAGACGGGGAGGAATGTGTGCTCGGTGAGGGCGGGACCGCTGAGGAAGCGGCAAGCGCAGGGCCAGCGGAGGGGCTGGTGGGAGGCGGGGCCTTTAGGGGGAGGAGTCGAGGGCGGGGCCATCGGGAGAGCTGGCGGACTGGGGGCCAGAGGGAGGGCCGGCGGAGGAGACGGGGCCTTTCGGGGGAGGAGTCGAGGGCGGGGCCAGCGGGAGGGTTCGCGAAGGAGGCGGGACCTTAGAGGGTCGAGGGCGGGGCCAGCGGAAGCGCGGCGGAGGGGCGCAGAAGCTCTAGGGGAGCCCGAGGGAGGTGGGGCCAGCGGAGGAGACGGGGCAGGGAAGTCGCGGAGAGCGTGGGGGTCGAGGGGGCGCACCGACAAGACCGTCTCATCCAGGCTCGTCGACCACCCGTATTCCACCACCTCCCACCTGTATTCCATGCCCGCCGCTTCTTCCCGGCTGACCTCAGTGCAGCTACCCGGCCTACCTCAGTCTGGATCCCTTCAGGCTGGCACTTCGGAAGGAAGGGAGCGCTCGGCTGGAGAAAGAGATGGGTCGGCGCCTTGAGCACTAAGAGAAAAGCCGCCTGAGTCCCGAGTGCGCGGACCAATGAGGCGGCCTTCCTGCGTCAGCGCGGATATACGCTGCCCAATTAGAGGAAGCGTATCCTGGCGGCCAAGGGAGAAGCTACGGGTCCTACTTGGGGACAAACATCTCGACAATAATAATAGGCTTCTATTTTTATTTTTGTTTTAATTTGAACGAAAGGCCACACTAGATATGTCCAGCTTTGAGCAGTAAGAACAATTTCGTTACCTTTGAAGTTTCCGAAAACATTCCACATGTATTTTTTTTAATTGATTCTTAATCACATCACGTCTATTAAGACAGAAGACAGACTCGGACATTAATTTGCCCAAGAACACATAGCCCTTTTGGATTAAAAAAAGAAGAAGAAGGAAAAAAAAAAAAAAAACCAAGTCCAGGACAACTAAACGCAAAGTGAAATCCTGGATTGGACCCTGGAACAGAAAAAGGACGTGAATGGGACAGCTGACGAAATTTGAGCAAGGTGTATCAAGTAATAATATTATTGTATCAATAGTTTTGATAATTGTACTACGGTTATGTAAGATGTTAACTTTAGGGGATTCTGGGTGAAGAACATAGGGGTACTCTATACTATTTTTGCAACTTTTTGGAAACCTAAAATACTGTCAAATTCTGAGCCCTTATTGAGATGTCCAGTATACAACACGAAGTAGCTCATGGAAAGCTTTGTGTAAATTGAATCATTCGAAATATACTAAAACAATACACTCTTTAAAACAGGTAAGTTTTATTTCCCTAAAGTTTGAGAGATTCTTAATTTGTGGTTCTACACCACCTGCAATTGTCTGCAAATTTGTATATGTGCATATTTTTCTGAGAAGCTGTTTGTTCAGGCTACCAAAAGAGTCAGAACCCCCATCCCCAAAGTTAAGAACAATTCATATAAAGAGATCCTATGGTAACTTTTTATATTTTTTGTTTGCATAATGAATAATCAGATTTCTGTGAACAGCCAACTTGAATATGCTTGTGATCTGCTGTTAAGTGACAAGCCAGGACCCAGCAACAGTGCCCCTGTGTAGGAGAGTCCCCCTAAATATTTGTTAAATGAATACTAGATAAATGCTTTGCTTTTTTGTTTTTACTCACATCTCCCTGAAGCAGGGTTCTTCTTCATGCATGGTGCTCCTTTTCCTTCAAAATTCACTTTAAATTTAAGGCTGCAATCCTCATGGGGGCCCTCAGAGCTGCTCAACAATCGTAGTTGCCCTGGGCAGGCTACTCCCCGACTCTAGGCGAAGCAGTTCACATCTCTTCTCTCAAATGTTCAACACCCTCTCCCCGCCTACCTTATGACTGCGATTCTTATTTCACATGAAAAATAGAAGCAATCAAAAGAGACCTGCACCTTCAAAACGTACAACAACCCCCTGCATCTGTACCTGTTAAATGAATCACCAGTGCAGCGGATCCCGCTCCTCCAGCCTAGTAAGGAAGTCTGCGCCTGCAGTTACCTCCTCTCTCTCTCCCCTGCATATTCAGGCTTTCTTTCTAATACTTTCTATTTTCTTTCTAAAATTTTCCTAGTTTTCATTTCTAAAAGAAAATCCTCTCAGATACCATTTTCCACTGTTCAGATTGTTTTTAAAAAGTTTGATAACAGTGAGACTGTGGGGAATACATGGCTGGTGAAAGTATAAGTTGATACAACTCTTATGGATGGCAATTGAGAAATAGCTATCAGTATTGCAAAAACATATGCCTTTAACTCAGCAATTCCACTCCTGGAAGTTTATCCTATAGATATACTTGCATGAATGTATTGTTTAAAAATAAAGGAACATGGAGAACATTATGTATTAGTTTCCTGCCTTTTGCAAAAAAAAAATAGGAATAATGTTTTCTTATGTGTGCATGAAGAAAAGAATTGACGAATATACAAGAAATAATAAATTAAGATGGGAATCAGGAGTGAAAGGGAGACATTTTATACATAATGTTTTATGTGTAATTTTTAATCATGTGAAAGCATTATCTATTATGTTCCAAAAGTTAACAATTTTTTTAGAGTCAACCCTCACTTTCCTCCCTCACCATGCCTCTCCAAGCCACATCTCATTTCTCTGATCTCCTTTACAGCCAGATCTAATAGATCTGCCCTGTTCCCTCCTCATCCTACTTCAATTAGGTTTTTGTTCCCACCAGTCCACTGAGACCACACCTATGAAGGCAGTGACTTCCAAGTTGCCAAATCCTCGGTAAAGTCTCGGTTCTGCTTTAATTGAACCACTCAGCAGCATTTGACAGTTAATCACTCCTCCTTCTGGAAACCCTTTCTTTTCTTGGTTTTCAGAAGGATACCTTCTCCTAGTTTCTCCAGCTTTGTTGATACCCTCATTAACTGCTCTGCTTCTGACCTCTAAATAACGGAATGCCCCAGGTTCAAACTTTTGACACCTTCTTTGTGTATACTCGTTCTATATATACTCCTGTCAAAGAATACCATGGAGGCAGTTAATTATATGCAAACAAATTTACTCATAGGAAGGAGAGAATCAATAGGTGACTGTCAACGAGGGTTTAAAAAATGGATTCAAAAAAGACAGGGGGGAAATGTGGGATGTCAGGAAACCATGAGCCTTGTCTGCTTTTCTAGAGGGAAACTGACAAGCTAGCATTTTGCAAAGCAGTCAGTCTAGGCAGTCCGCCCTGGAGCTGTCTGGCTCAAGGCATCAATGAAAACAATGTTAGCTATTTATAGATTCTCCAGAAAACTGTTAAGTCGAAGTACACAGAACAGGTTGTCTCTGTATATTGTAAGAGAGAAAGAGAGAGAGAGAGAGAGAGAGAGAGAGAGACGGAATCTAAGACCAAGATGGAAACCAGTCTTTTATAACCTAACCTTAGAAGTTACACCCAATCACTTCAGTTGTATTATTTTCATTAGAAATAAGCCAGTGAGTCCAGCCCACACTCAAGGGGAAGGAATTACACAAGAACATGAATACCATACCAAGAGGCTCAGGGGCCCATCCTATGAACTACTTACCACAGAAGCTCTCTTTAGGGGGACTGAAGGCCAGTTAAGTATGGAGACATATTTAGGTTGATAATATTTTAGAGGATTTTTTTTTTTTAAGGCTGCGTTGGGTCTTCGTTGCTGCTTGTGGGCTTTTCTCTAGTTGAGGTGAGCGAGGGCTACTCTTCGTTGCGGTGCGCGGGCTTCTCATTGCGGTGGCTTCTCTTGTTGCAGAGCACGGGCTCTAGGCGCACGGGCTTCAGTAGTTGTGGCTCACGGGCTTAGTTGCTCCACAGCATGTGGGATCTTCCCGGACCAGGGATCAAACCCATGTCCCCTGCATTGGCAGGCGGATTCTTAACCACTGAGCCACCAGGGAAGTCCTGAGGATTTTGAAGTTAGGTAACATAATTAAAAGCCAGAAAGGATAGCTGTCATTGTAAATTACACAGCTTAAAGAGTTGAGGAGACAGAAAACAGGAATAAACAAAAGGTAAAAAGTAAGAGAAAGAGGAGGAGAAAACTAATAAAATGCAAGTCTAAATGTAAATTTACAGTTTTAAGATTCATCTTTATTGGTCTCTTAATATATTCATTCTCCTAGTTGTGTATTATAGAGGGATTATCCAGTGGTATCCTTGCTAGGAGTGTAGTTTGCATCTGTCAGGAATATGACTGTGTACATGAGATAGTTAACAGTATTCATCAGGACCACTCCATTTATCTTACCAGTATCTGGGGATGATGTGGATAGTGAAGTTTCCTTTTAATGAGAGTACCATGTGTAATTTATAGTTTGTCAAGTATTTTACCTGTAATGTAAGGTTTTTGTTTATCCATAGAGTATTGAAGGTATTCCCTAATGGGAAAACCAAAATAAGCTGTTAAAGCATTTGCCTTTTATCAAGGGAAAATCTTGATCCAACCAGAAGATTTACAAACTATTATTAAACATATTTAAAGTTTTGAAGTAACTGAATGAAATTTATATAGAAATGCTTAGATGCCTCGAAGCTGGGTTCCAAGGCTTGCTCTACCCTTATAGTTTTCCCAGATCATAATAATTAGAGATAAAACAAGATTTGGTCCTCCACTGAGTTGCCCAGATAAAATTTTTTCCACCAATATTTTTGTAAATTTAGAACAGATTTGTCCCTGCCACTTGGATTATTTTTGTTATGCAAGTATTAAAGGTCTAAAGGTGGTTTTGGATGACATCAACCAGTATGAGGATTGTTTGAAATAACCGGTCTTTCTCTTTTCCTCCCTCCCTGTCAGTGTGGGGCCAGTTTGTGGCAATTGAACACGTCTTTCTTATTTAGAAATTAAACAACTTTTAGACATCAGTTAGATTAAACTTCTTTTTGTATTAATGAATATAAAACCAGTAAGGGCCACTTCCTTATATAATGGTTTAAAAAATTTTTTTAATTGGTATCTTTAGTGTAGGCTTTAATTTTGTAACTTGAAATTTGCTTTAGATGTTGGATTGTCTTTAAGAAGCAATTACATTTCTTTTTAATGTTTTGATTGAAAGCATCTGAGAAAATCAGAAAACCTCTGCTTTCATAGCTTTAGTAACAATATTCTTAGTAACAATATTTTTCTTTAAATAGCCCACACACTTAAAAATGTAAAAGGCAAATTTTTTCTTTTTTAGAAATATTTCTGTCTCTTATTTACAGACATTTTTAATCTCTATAAGCCAATCAGAATGGAGCTTCATTAAATTTTGAGACCTTATAATAACAAATATAACCTGTATTCTGATTAATATGGTGGATTACACTGGTTGATCTTCAAGTGTTAAACCAACCTTACATTACTGAGATAAACCCTATTTGGACATGTTGTATTATAATTTATATAAATATCTGGATTTGCTAACACTTTAAGGATTTTTGCATCTATGTTCACAAGGGATACTGAGCTGTAATTTTTGTGTAAATTTACTATCAGGTTTTGATGCCAGGGTTTTATTCGTCTAATAAAACTAGTTAGGAAGTTCCCTCCTCCTCCATTTTCTGAAGGCGCTTCTGTGAAACTGAGGTTATTTTGTCCTTAGATGTTTAATAGAATTCACCTGTGAAACCATTGGGAGGCCTGGAGTTTTCTTTGTGGGAAGCTTTTCATAATGAATTTCACTTGTTTAGTAGATACAACGCTATGGCAGGCAGCTTCTAAAATGGTCCCTGTGCCAATAAATAATCTGTCTCTCAGCTCTCAATTCACCCTTCTTGCTTTGCAATAATGGACTGAATTCCTTTAAACATCTCTCCTTTGCAGTGAGCACAATGATAAGCTTCCTCACTAGAGGGCACTGGAGGAGGAGGGCTGTGGTCAGTGGTAAGGCTCTAAGGACATACAGTGGGTTCTTCCCCAGCCACAGGCCCAGCACATGTGGTTCCTTGATGATCTTGCAACCTCTGTCTGGACTAGCAATAATTTTCCTGTGACCCTCTCAACATGGAAATCAGTGTCCTGAAGGCCTCCTGTCTGCACTGGCGCCAGTTCCCTCCACAGGCTCCTCTGCAGCTCGCCTGTGTTTCCAGACTTGCTTTCTGCTTGCCAGCAACCAGTCCCAGCCTGGGTAAACCAGCAAACTTCTCTGCTGCCCAGTGGGCTGAACTTCACCTTCTCCAATGAGGTCTGCACCCCAGTCTTGATAAGAGGCCCCTTTCCAAGTCTGTCCTTCCTTAGTTACTCTCCCTAAGCCATAGGGTACCATATGGGATTTCCTTAATCTTATAGTCGCTCATCTACTAAATTTTAATAATTCTTTTGTGTCAAACATCCCCTCTATGGTTTTTTTTTTTTTTTTGCGGTACGTGGGCCTCTCACTGTTGTGGCCTCTCCCGTTGCAGAGCACAGACTCCAGACGCGCAGGCTCAGCGGTCATGGCTCACGGGCCCAGCCGCTCCGTGGCATGTGGGATCCTCCTGGACCGGGGCACGAACCCGTGTCCCCTGCATCGGCAGGCGGACTCTCAACCACTGCGCCACCAGGGAAGCCCCCGCTCTATGGTTTTTATCTCCTGATGGGGGATAAAGAAGTCACTAGGTCCAGTCCACACTCAGGTGAGAGCTTATGCCAGGACATGAATACCAGGCAGGGGTCTTTGGAAGCTTTATCGGTCCGAGTGGGGTCTGGACCTAGTGACTTGCTTCTAAGTGACAAAACCGATGGGATATTGTTTCCAAGATTAGGCTATAAAAGATTGTGACTTTATTGCGTGCTTTCTCTCTTTTGTGCAGGCGTGAATGCAACCTGGCCCCCACCCCCTGCTTGGTCCCAGGTTCTTCCTGCTTGCTGCTTGGATGAGCCAAGCTAGCATATTGATTGTAAGTTGCCCTAGAGAGGGTCAAGTGGCAGAAAACTGAGGGCAACCTTCAGCCAATGAAAACCTGAGGCTGCCATTCCAACAGTTCAGGAGGAACTGAATCCTGCCAATAATAAGGGGAGTGAGCTTGGAAGCACACCCTTCACCAGGAGAGCCACGAGATGACTACAGAGCCAGCTAACGCCTAGGTTGTGAGAGACCCAGAGCAGAGGACTCCTCTAAGTCACATGCAGATTCCTGACCTACAGAAACTGTGAAACAATGTTATTGTGTTAAGCTGCTAAATTGAGGGTACTTTGTTATGTGATTATAGGTAACTAATACAAGAGTTATTCCAATTTTCCTTTTCATCCTGTATCTGTTTTGGTAAATTGTATTTTGAAGGAATTTGTCCATTTTTAAGTTAAGACCATATAGTCGAATTTATCCATTTCCTTCAGAGGTTGACCAAGTACACTAATTTATCTGCTCAAAAAATACTTCAGAAACAAAAAACGTCCACACAAAGACATGTACACAAATGTTCATAGCAGCTTTATTTGTTAATAGTCAAAAAATCTAAACAACCCAAATGTTCTTCAATGGGTGAATGTTTAAACAAAATGTGGTATGTCCATACCATGGTATACTACTCAGCAATAAAAAGGAATGAACTACTAATACATGCAACAATTTGGATGGATCTCAAGGGAATTATGCTGAGTGAAAAAAAGCCAATCTCAAAAGGTTACAGTCTGCATAATTTCACTTATATAACATTCACATAATGACAAAATTACAGAGATGGAGAAGAAATCAGTGGTTGCCAGGGGCCAGGGATAGGAAAATGGGGGTAAGGGAGGGGAATGACATGAATATAAAGGGATAGCACAAGGGATCATTGAGGTGATGGAACAATTGTTCTTTTTTTTTCAGTTCTGTTATCTTAAGTTGTAGTGGTTCCACAAATCTACATGTGATAAAAACTGAATACAACTACACACACACACACAAATGAATGCATGTGAAAGTGAGTGAAATCTGAGTAAGTTCTGTAGATTGTTACTAATGTCAATTTCCTGGTTTTGATATTATAGTATAGTTATGTAAGATACTACCATTGGCGGAACTGTATGAGGGTACATGGGTCCTCTTTGTATTATTTTTGCAAATTCTTGTGAATCTATAATTATTTCAGAATATAAAGTAAAACAAAACAGAACAAAAACAACTTCAGTTGATCTCATCCAGTCTCTTGGGTTAAAACATCTATTTTAAATAGCACTCCCCAGACCCTCCACCCCCATTACTCTGCATCTAATTTTCACTGAGTTGACTTTTGAGTGAAGACCTGAAGAATGTGAGAGAGCTAGTGATGAAGATTCTTACAGGGGTCGGGAAGCCTCCTACCCTTACAGAACAGCAAGGGTAAAGGCCCTAGGATGGGAGCATGCCTGGCTGGCCTGGTGAAGAACTCAGTGGCCAGTGCAGCTGGAGCAGTGAACAAAGTATCAAAGAAAAGACTTTGGCTTTCACCCTGAGTGAGGTAAGAAACATTTGGAGGGTTTTGAGCCAAGAGTGAAGTGATCAAACTGACATTTTAAGAGGATCTCTGTAGCTGCTGTGGTTAAGAATAAACTGAAGGGAGGCAAGGGCAGCAGCAGGGAGAACAGGAAGCCATCCCAGTTCAGGTGAAAGATAATTGTGGCTTGGACCTCAGTGGTGAAGTGGTCAAATTCTCAACATTTATTTTGAAGGCAGAGCTGACAGGACTTGCTGCTGGACTACGAGGAGTAGTCAAGGGGGAAATAACTGAAATGGGGAAGACTGGAGGTACAGTTTGGGGACTCAGATTTGGACATGTTACGTCTGAAATGTTCATTAGAGACCCAAATGAAGATGTTCGGCAGACTGCCCTATCTAAAACTGCCCACAGTACTTAGAACTACAATGTAAGTTTCATGAAATTAGGGACTAATTCACTACTCTCTAATGCCCAGTACGCAGTAGATTCTCAAAAGTATATTTGTTGAATGTCTCTCTAAACTACCTAGGCCTGAACATTTGATGATGGATGTCATTGAATGCACCTGGGCTAAGACAGGCCCCAAACCCGTTTTCATTCTTTACGGCAGTGGTTCCCAAACTTTTCTGCACATTGGCAGCACCTGGGGAGCTTCAAATGTACTGATGCCTTGATCCCACCTCCTGAGAGTGTGTTTTAATTGGTCTGGGGTGTGATCTGGGCTTTGGGGTTTTTTAAAAGCTCCCTAGGTGATTGCCATGTGCAGGTAAGTTTGGAACCACTGCACTATTGAGTTTTCAATTATAAAAAATCTTTGTTAAAGTGCATGATCATTACTCCAATAGGTGTCAATTATAAGGGAAATAAAAATCTTCCTGGGATTCATTTCCTTCAGTTAAGTTTCCTCTCCTTTGCCTGGATCAACTATCCATGGTTCTTCCTCTTCTTCCTGATCTCAATGATCATGCCAGGGCTTATACAAGATCACCTGTTTCACAAATATTGGTCTGTTTTCAGCAACGAGGTCTGGGATTCTAAGCCAAATTTAATCCACGATAATGTGGAGATGTCTGGTAGGCTTCCTCTACAACAAATCCTGTCAATTGCGCTCTCCTACTTTTCAAATCCATCTCTTCCTCCATCCTCTCTTTGGCCATGCCCTAAACACTTCTTACCTAGATTGTTGGCCTGGTCTCCCTGCTGGTCAATCTCCAGCTTCACCTCACACTATTACCGAAGTGATCTTCTAAAACCCCAAATCAATCAGATCATCTAACTTCCAAGACTCCCTATCAGTCTCTTTAGTATTTAGTGTCCTTCACAGAGGTCCCTATTTACCTCATCTAGCTATGTGATCTGATCGCAATGATCAGATCACACAGCTAGATGAGGTAAATAGGACAAATTGGACAAATTCTCTAAGGTCTCTGCCTCAGTCTTCTCATGTGTAAAATGGTGACAATAATGGTTCTAGATGATAATATACCTACAGCACTTAGAACTGTGTCTGGAACATATTAAGTGCTGTTAAGAGTTAGTTAAGCTATTCCTCAAACACTCCTTCCACTGTAACACTTATGGCTAAAATAGATTCCAACCATCACCATCACCATCTTTGGAAGGTAGAATAAGACTTGAATCAGAAATCTGACTCCATTAACTTTCTAGTTACAAGGTCTTGGGCAAGTTACTTAACATCTCAAATATAAAACAGGGATCATATTTATAGTGAAGGGCTGTTAGGATACCGAGTGGGTTGTTGTGAAGTTACAGTAGGTTCTCAGGTGTTTTCTCCCCTTAGCTCTGCTTGGTGAAATATTATTCAGCCTACAAAGAAATGCCCTTCTTTGAAGTCATTTCTCAAAGAAGCAGTTCCTCTGGCTCACTATCACTACCATCCACTCCATAATTTCCCTTTTAGAGTTTCCATATACCTTATACTAGAACATAGCTCACTGAGCTGGTTATTCAGATTTGTCTTTCCCATTTCCCACCCTGAGAGCTTCTAGAGAGAGGGCTTGTTGTTTCACTGACCTTCAACCCTAATGACCAGCACAGACAGGGGCTTAAAATTCATCAGTTGAGTGAATGAGTAAAACTACTCAAGGCCCAGTGAAAATGGTGTCTAGAATCACTCAGGCCATTCTCTGTTACACTCTGAGGTTCCACAGAACAGTCTTCATACTTCTGTAATATATTGCTTCATATCTGTTATTTATCTATTTGTCCTATTTTCTCCATTAGACTGTGAACTGCTAGTATTATCTACACCCTCATCTCCCATACAGAAAGTACTCTATATTGAATGAACAAAGTGACTGATTGAATTGAGGACTATTTCAACCTCCCTAGCCTATTCATTTCTTTCAGATCCTTCCCAGTGATGAATGCATGAGGCAGGTGATTGTTTAAATCTTAAGGAGTAACCTGGTAGCTTAGTTAAACCAAAAAATTTACCAAGGAAGTCAAGATAACTAAAATGCACTATAAACTTAATATTGACACTAAACAAACAACTTTTAAGGTGGACAAATAATTTTATTTTGTGCATGCAAATACATGTCAAGTACTGCAAACTTTTTCCATCAATTTTCTCTCAAACACTGAAAATCATGATGCTCTATTCTGTGAACAGCCAAAGCTAATATCTCTTCACTTCAGTGCTACAGCAAAAACACACAGAATTCACTCTTTGCTATTCACTATCATCACAACCCTCATTGTTCCATCTCTGCCCTCCCCCCATATACAGGCCTTATGAATCCTAGCCTTCCCCCATTTAATCCTATTCCTATATAGCACAAAGGGAAACATTACAATTTGGAAATTCAAATTGAAGTAAATGGAATAGAATTTAATCCCATATATATTCCCCATTTCATTGTACAGAATTATTTTAAATTATAGTTTTAAATAGAAGCTGAGTATATGCCTTAAAAATGAGCATTAAATCCATCTTAGAGATGGTGCCTGCTTTTTACATGATGGGTGTACACCATCTTTAATTTCATTTACATTTCAATCGAACAATAGATTTGCAAAGAAAATGTCTAATACAGACGTAAAAATATTCACACTAGAGCTTCACAATCGGTTGTACAATTGACAAACAGGCCTCTTTTCCCAAACTTTCCAGCTAAGCAAATTTATAAAATGTAATCAATGCAACAAGAAAAACATTTCTCTTTCACTTCCAGGGAAAAGAATATGCAATAAACAGTATAAATGCAGACAGCAGTTGCTGCAAGCTAACCACGATACTCCCAGGTGGCTGTACAGTGGATATGTGCAGTACAAATAAAAGCCACATGTGTTGTATCACAACTACAGTATAATTGTTTGCCCAGCTAAGAGAATGCATGCACTTCCATGCCTTGGGTTATAAAGTGAGGCCTAATTCTTGACAGATTGATGGAATATATGCAAATGACCTTGGCTTTTGGCAGTACTAAGTGCAGCCAGTGTCTGTGTTCCACTGGTTTAAGGATATTTAAATTTTTTTATTTAAAAAAAGAAAAAAACTGCCAATTTCAGACTTGGGGGAATAACTGCTCTTGGAGTAAAAACAGGACTCCACTCAAATGTGGGGTGTTCTGATTGGTGGCCTTGACTCCTTGTATTCCCTTGCCAGCAAAGGGATACAAAGAAACCACTACTAGTATAAAGGAGTAACTAGCAAATTTATTCAATTTACCCAGAAAATGAGATACTCCTTGAGCATGTTCATTTGTGGTCTGCTTGCAGAAGGGGTTCTTATGTAGAAGGAGTTACAGTAAGTGATCCCATTAACACTCTTCATTCACTAAAACACAGGGAAAGTTCTTCCAGGAAACTAATACATAGTTGCAATGCAACTTTCCCCTTGAATGATTAGTCACCAATACTGGTGACAGTCTGCTCAGAAAATGACTCTAGAAGCTAGGGAAGAAACATTCAAAGTTGAAATCACATGCTGAATCTGATCATTACAAACGCCACCCCTGTTAACAAGACAACATGGGCTTTAACATGTAAAACGCAAAAGCAAGCTAGATGGTTTTTAAAACAATGTTTTCAAATGTTTAAATGATCCCATTTTAAATTCCTACAAATCACTGTGCATCCGGTAATTTTCTCAAGGCAGCATATAAAATTGGGATGTGCCTTATAAACTTAGAATCAACTTGAAACTTGAGTGAAAGTGACCAGATCCATACAAATGGAAAAATTCAGTTCTAGTATAGGTTTCTTTTACTATCCTCTTGTGAGAGTAAACAGTTACTAGGAAAAACATCAGTGCCACTGACCCACTGAAGTACCTTCTCTTGAAAATTACGATGCACAACTTTCATGCATGACACTGGTTTACTAGATGGTATTGAAAGTAAGTCATGGCAGGAAAGGCAAAGGAAATGTGCTTTGTTCAGTTACCAACTAGATGACATACTTAAGTAACTTTCTCAGGATTCATAAGATGAAATGAGACCACAAAGAAAGAACTACTGATGCTACATCACAGTATCTGAATGAGGCACATGGTCTTCAGAATGAGACTTAGACATTTTAAAAAACACAAAAAGTCAGAACAAAACAAAAACCTCACCATTTTCCCACTTTCCAGACCTCGGATTACTTTTTCCTTATTAGACCATACACCACATATGCAGTTTAGTTGACAACATTACAAACTTCCTCTCCTATTGCTTTATATCCTTTGATTTCAAACATATGTGCATCACAACATGTTGGTAAAGGGTCAAATGACAGGGAATGCCCCCTATTTTAAAAAGTCACATTCTAGGTCCAATTTGTAATTTTTTCCTCTATATCATTAGGTACCTTTCGTAAGAAGGATCAGATAAACTGCTCTTCCTTCTCAAGTGGCAGAGAACCAATGTCTTTATTTCACATCCAACACACCACGAGAAACAGAAGATGATCACTACATAAAGGATGCAATACAGAATAATCCCAACATAGAAACAATTCCTATGTTGTTAGTGAGGAAGAGAGTAAGTTTTTATGAACAGGGAGTTACTGTTTTATGGGATCACCTGCTGCAAGACAAGCATTATTTTAATATAAATGTTCTGAGACATACCAATAAGTTGGCAGGTATATACATACACTGATGCAAATGTAATTTCACTGGACAAGTAGGCAAACACCTAAGCAGTTTATCCCAACCCCCTCCAGCAGAGCACAACCAAGTTTCAAAACTTCAATTTTAAAATTAAAAAGATAAGGTTAAATACACAAGATCAATTTATGTAGTATATATTCACCCTCAGAACGTGCTGAAGATGTTTTGCGTAGTTCTGTTGCACAGAGGGTTCTTTCCCTGAGGGCACATAAGGAGCTCTCAAACTGTTAATAGGTCTCTATTTTGTAACAAAATAGCAATTTTAAAATCTTAAAAAAAAATACATTACCTTCAACATGGAAGATCTCACTATTTAAATATCCATGAAATAGACATACTGGTTTGCATATCCTTTTTGGAAATACAAACAGCAAATAAAGTACATTGGAAGCATTTCAAATGTAATAAGCGCATATTTATAGAAAGGTTCTGATATAAATTATATAACAATCACGTTCCTGTAATATCCTAGGCTAATTTATAATGTCGGAAATAAGTTAATGTAACATGGTTTAAAACTCTTGTTCCTATTCATTTCAGGTTACAGAGTGAAATAAATAAAATGTCCTTGTAGGGATGGGGGCACTGGCCATGGCAAAAAGGTACAGTACTAACCAAGGAAACTAAGTCAAGGCTACTGTGCTGTTATGCTACAAACAAACATCTTCATACATTTGAGTATTAAATAAATGTGTAAGATCTTCCATACTGACACCAGAATATCAAAACTACCCCTTTGTTTCTCAGGTATATTTACAACTTATCAGTCACCTTATGAGCATGTTCATTAAGACAGGTATCAAACACCAGTATTTACTCATTCTGATCAAGAAATTTCAGGGAAATGTCAACCCTCCCGCCCCTGGAAATGTGCACAAAACTTTTTATCAAAATCTTATCTGATACAATGCTGTGGTTTTGTAAAACAACTAAATAGCTCAGACGACCAATAACATGATCCTGTTTAAGCATCTTGCTAGCAGGAAAAGCCCTTACATACAGTACACCTGGTGAAAGATCAGCTTGGCTTAAAATATTCCAGTACAATTTTCAGAGTAAACAACTTCACAGAAGTTAATTAAAAATAATAATAAAAGTCAAACTAATCTTAAAGAAATGGGGGGAAAAACAAAGACACAAACTATAGGTAAGATCACCCAGAAGGAATGCCCAGCTTTTGTTTTCAAATGTTGACTGAAATTCAGGTTTCAATAAAATACCTCCCACAAATCTGGAGCCTGGCTTGTTGAACATACTGCATACTTTCAGATGCCAAGTCAAAACACTTTTCAGTCACATTTTAGCAGGGCAGAAATTATTCATGTTTTTAAGTATGAATAAAGGTTAGCCAATGTTCTATTATTACATGGTTCATAGTCATATCAACCTAACAGTCAGAAAAACAAGGAAAATTAAACCCCAACATGAAGTAACAATAAACGATATTTAACCAAGATAATGCAATGAACATCCAAATTAATTAGTTTAAATTAAAAACCCAGCAATACCATCTTGTTAGTCAGTGCAAACACTACATACAGGGTTTTCTCAAGAAAGCTGAAAGCACCTGATTCTTTTGCCAAGTCATCAGATTCATAATGTACAGGCTTAAATCTGCATTTTAAAAAACTGCCATTACATTAGTGCATAATTTATCAAAATTGTAAAAACGATTCTGCATAACTTAGGAGAATTTAATATCTAGTACATCAGCTGAAAGACTTAGGCACTTGGTTATATATTTAATTACTTACTTCAACAAGTAGCCTGTGTATAAATATTAACAAAGCAGAAACTATTTTTGAAAAATGGAAAATTGAAAAAAAATTAAATGCTACAGATAAAAGCACTGCACCACACTCCTACATATAATGCAGTAAAGAAAGCTAGTATATAACCCTGTAAAATTCTATGGTAAGAACATCTAACTCCACTCTTCAAAATTTAAAAAAAAAAGAAAAAAGAAAAAAAAGTCCATGCAAAGTCCCATGAAAAAGATAAATAAAGCAGCTGGAATGAGATGGAAATTTCTCTCAGTGAAACATAAAATAGAAATAAATAAGTTAATTAAGTCTACTTTCACTAGATGTATCATTGTAGGATCCTGCTAGTTTAATAACTGAGTTGTTAATTTTCTATAGAAGCCATTTAAAATAGGAAATGGCTCAGTTACTGCACCGGATTGCTACAAACTCATAAAAAGCTGCTTGAAGCTTAAGTTAAATGTCCAAATTCCAATCACTTCTGGAAAGTGAACGTGTTACCCTAGTAAAGTAAATTTTCTTTTTTTTTTTCATAATGCTAATGCAAGAGGGCTTGAAGTATCAAAGAGTCCACAGGAAATGGATGCCCCCAGTAATATCTTTTTTTTAAAAAAAATATACATTATATAATATATATTATATATATAAAAAGCTAGTGTAAATGCTTCCATGGTATGGTCACAGATTTGAAAGATGAACCTCTTTTCAGCTGTTAACCATCTTCCCATTTGCAACAGGTTTCAAAAAGTCGTTTTTATCTTCAGACATAACATGAGTTTTCAGAATGAGGTTGCCAACACTGACAGATGTGGCAAGAGGGAGGCAACTCGCATTGCTAATGGACACTGGGAGTGGCTGACTAAAGCAAGAAGTTACCGGCAGAATTGTTTTTTGCTCCTCCCTGGGAGAGAATAAATGACATTGAAAACAAATTAGCTTTAAGTGAAAACTTTTAAGAGTAACCATACACGCTGAATAGAAGTTGTAACACACTTTAAGAGCCCCTAGCAAAGGCATGTCTTTTTCACTAAAAAGTATTGGAGGTCACTAAAAAAGTCCCATTTTCCAAAAATTATAATAAAAAATTAGAACACTGGTTAATTTAAGGCCAACAATCTATCAAGTTCAAGATTAGCCCATATTTTTGGCAGTAATTATATACTAAAGGCCAAAAATATCTTAGCAAGATTTTTAAAAAGGGAAACCCTTCATTTAGGTTTTAGTTCTCCATTTTGTAGTCTTGATGTTTGGCTATCAGAGGAAGTATAACCTGATGCTAGAGCATAAACATAAACTTTTATCCCAACCAAAAGCAAGTTTTAGGCTACTAAAATGGACCACTTGGTTAGTTCAAATTTAGTTCTCCTCTCCTAAAAATCCAGACTGACCAAATCATTGCCTTATTACATAAGGTCTTCCCCTCATAGGATAAAACCAAAAATGAATTTAACAATGCATCTATTTCTTTTTATTCATGCCCTACGCCCACTGGTTATGAATTTTATGTCTAACACTCACAGAATCACATGGTCTTCATCTAAACTCTGTCTCTTCTGCTCCAGGGGCTCCTTTTGGTGTTGTTGGACTGGATGCCCATTTTCTACCGCTGTTCCATTCAGTAACTGATCATTCTGAGAACTGATACCAAGCTGTATGTCCAGGATCTCCTACGAAAATAAAATGTTAATCCTTCAGTATGAAAGTATTCTGTACTTTAATTTCCAATGGAGTAAAGCCTCCTAGATGTGTGACTGCAGTACTTACTTCAATCTGTTCACCTTGTCCATCAGGTTCATCAGTATCAAGTGCTGAAAGCTCTAACTCTATATCCCTATCAGGCTTAGTATCAGCTGCATCTTCTGTATAATCACTCTGTAATTAAGAAAAATGGTGATTTCATATCTGTGGAAACTGCGGCTTCCCTTTTAAATTAAAATGGGAGTCCCAATGATTGATCTAAAAAAAGAAATCTGGGACTACAATTTTATTTCTACTCTTAAGTTTTAAAAGCATTCATCCACCAGAAAAAGCCAAATTTTGCACTAAGTAATGGCATAAAATAACATGCAACAGCAGCAAACAGCAAATATATTGGGCATGAAGCTGAGAGGTTCAGTTTCCTTACCTCTCCATTTCTCAGTTCAATTTCCTTGCTTAGAAGATTTAAGGTAAGGTGACGGCCTTCGTCCAGGGAATTCCACTTCTGTTGCATGGCCAGAGCATTGGCCTCCCTCTGAAGAAGCAACGAGTTACTCTTGGCCTAGAGGAAAAAAAAAAGTCAAGTCAGCTTCCATCCATAACTTTTAAATGTCATTCTATTTTTTAAAAAATTCAAAGCAGAGTGACACAGAGCCTACCTGCTGAAGTTCAATGCTCAAAAGGTCTCCAGTACTGGAATGCTTTCTATGACCAGATAAATCAGTAACAACGAATCTGTCCCTTTAAAGAAAAATAAGTTTACTGTTATAAAAATGAAATAAATGAACCAACTAAAGCAGTAATGACTATATAACGACTATATATTATATATTTTTTTAATTTATTAATTTATTTATTTTTGGTTGCGTTGGGTCTTCATTGCTGCGCGCAGGCTTTCTCTAGTTGTGGCGAGCAGGGGCTACTCTGTGTTGCAGTGCGCGGGCTTCTCATTGTGGTGGCTTCTCTTGTTGCGGAGCATGGGCTCTAGGCAGGCGGGCTTCAGTAGTTGTGGCACGCAGGCTTAGTTGCTCCGCGGCATGTGGGATCTTCCCAGACCTGGGCTCAAACCCGTGTCCCCTGCACTGGCAGGCAGATTCTTAACCACTGCACCACCGGGGAAGTCCTATATATGTTTTACATAACAGATCAACCCTGAAAGTTTCAGTCATTATTCCAAATGTAAACTTTTTTTCAGAAATTTGTTATATAGCTAAAACTAGCAAAGCACAGTTCATGAATAACTGGGAGTAGGATCTGTACTCTGAGAATAGAGAATACTAAAGAATTAAGCATAACGTTACCGTTCAATATAATGTGCTGATGACGTAGCTTCATTACCATATGAACTCCATCTTGAATCAACAGCATTGACATAAGGGACATAATCTATAGAAATGTAGAAAGAAACAATGATCAGAAAAGTGAAAGATCAGATATAGATGTGAATGTATACTTTTCAAAAAAATCCATATTTATCCAACTAGCCATGTTCTCCTGGCTAAGCCATTTAATTCTGAGTTTACTGTGGCTATTAAATGAAGAGACATGTTCTGTATCTAACAGAGTGAGGATTAAAAAGCACAGTGCTAGAACATATCAGGTGAAGTATTAGTTAAATGGATCACCTGATACGCTGATAGGTTTTGTCGCACTTCCTTGGGAAGCAGTGGCCTGGACAGGATCCGTGGTATGGTAACCTGTACGGGAAGATCTAGAAATTGCACCCCATTTTGAGATGATAGGTCCATCACTAAAAGGAATTATTGGATCTTCTTCTTTTGTCCTTCTCTGAGTTTCAAATAAATGCACTCTTCTCTTAACATCTCCACTGTCCAGGTCCTGCATAAATAAAAGAAAATCAATAAAAAGATTGTTGGCAATTACTTCAGCTAATAATACAAGTACATGCTTTCAAAAGACATTAAATTAAGTTTTCTGGTAAATTTAACATTAGCTGTATATCTCAATGATAACCCAACACCTACTTTAAAACACTCAACTATGCCCAAATAATTTAAACATTAAGTGCAATTTATTTCAGGCTTACCTAAATGTAACTCTGCTGCTTACAGATGAGTAACATACCAACGATATGAAGATGAAAGCATTCATTCAATCATTCTAAAACTTGAGTCAACATGCACAACCCTTGCCCCCCAAATCATACCATTAACACAGCATTTGAATTAGCAATTACATCTCTGGGCTCTGAATCGATAGCATTTATACAGGAACCTATGGTGCCACAAGACCAGGGGGAATAATGGGAAAGATGATCTTCTTCAAATTTTGTGCCACTCACACTTTCAGAGAACTGATTAAAAAAAGAAAAAAAAAAAGGCACAGGCAATTGGTAAGAAATTTAAATTTACAAACTTGTAACTAAAATAAAGTAACTATTATAGAATTCACAGCACTTTATAGTGAACAATTAAACATTCAATAACTAATATTAAAAACTGTAATAAGTAACAAATGGTATTTATATTATTTGTATTTATATTATGTATTAATAGAAAAGAGAATGCCTTCTCTTTTTTACTTTGTACTTTAAGAAATCAAAAGGAACCCCTGACTGATACTATACAGACCAATCAACAATTTATAGCATGCCTCTAACATGGTAAAAAGTGCTCTAAAAAATGAAAAAAAGCAAAAGAAAACACACACATACACATACACAGATTAATACAAATACATTTTTATATTAAGCAAGTGGCAATTCTTATCACTCTTGTCAAGATGGTTAGCTGCTTTGAAGAAGTACAAGTTTGATGAGATAAATTTGGATCTACTTTAAAAATTCAATATTTATGGATGGAAAAATATGATGTCTAGGATTACTTCAAAATAATCCAGTAGGAAGAGGGGGTACAAATGAAACAAGATGGGCTGAGTTGATAATTGTGGGTAACGGGTACATGGAGTTTATTACTATTCTCTCTACTTTTGCATATGTTTGAAATTTTTCCTAATGAAGACTAGAAAAAAATTTTATTTTAGTATCTCTAGGGATAGGAAATAAACCAGATGAATCAAAAAAAAATTAATGGTTTGCTCTAAATGTAACAGTACTGAAAACAGGGTACATTAAAACAATCCTGGTACAAAAACTTGTTTTGAAATGATAAGAACAATAATTAACAGTGATTTAAAACACCATAAATAATACAGCAGGCATTTCTGCACCTCTTGTGAAGTAGGGAAGGAATGTCTCAGATAGACCAGAATTCAAATCCAAGCTACTTATAGGGTGAATTTACTACTTGGGCAAATTACTTAACTTCTCTGAGTAGGATTCCTAACATGCAAAATATGGGTAATACCTGCCCCCTAAGGATTCTGTAAGAATTAAATAAAATAACTGCTTAATACAGTGCCTGGCACAAGTAGGTGCTCAATAAATGGTGGACATAAATCTTATTATTAATAAAAGCCATAAAAATAATGAGAACTATACCGCTGGAAAGATTTTGAATTCTTTGAATTTTTGAAAAAGGACTGTGATTTAGTGGTCTTCAGAGTATCACAATGCCTAGCCATAGTGCTTACATACTCAGTGTTTATTAAATTAAACTCAACTGCCACCAAACCAATGCAAAATATCCAACATAGGTAACTCTGGCTTGAATGAGTGCTCTGAAGTCAGTTGTCTGACCTATCCCTGCAACATCAAGTAATTAAAACCTTTCTTACATCAGTGCGAAAGTCTACACTGAATAGAGGAGAAGGTGGTGTTGGTGACTGTGTTGCCACAGGAAGAGTTGAAGAGACAAGAGGTGCTTTCTGAGTGTGGTACTGTGCCCACTGCTCTGGCTTTCTTCTTATCTGCTCCTCGCAACTGGTCTTCAAATGACCACAAGGTTCCTAAGGGGGGATAAAAGAAACAATCTTAATCATCTAGGGAGTGGTAAATAAGTTTAACTATGCTCCGTGGAAATAATGTGAACATTTACTATATTGTTGGGACAAAAAAAAAAAAAATACAGTAGGGAAGTCACCCTAGCCTATTCTCCATACACTTAAACGAAAGGGTTAATATTTAGTCAAATGTTAAAAGTAAAATCTGAGCACTCACTTTTCTGGTTTAGGAAAATCATATGTATATACGTGGGGATACTAAAAATAGGCCCTGTCTTTGTATTTTGAAGATTTCTTTTTACCTTCCCTTCAGTTTCGTATCCAAACATAACATTTATTGAGCATGAATATGCATCAGGTCCAATTCTAAGAGCTTTGCTTTTTCTGATTTAATCCTCACAACAGCTTTATGAGGTAGGTACTACTATGATTTCCGTCAAATACGAAAAAATTGATATAGAGAAGTCAAGTAAAATTCCGTAAGTCACACAATAAGTAAGTGGAGGAGCCAGGATATATACCTGAATGGTCTAACACCAGACTCTAGACTCTTAACCACTACACTATATCAGCATTCCTATTTCCATTATCACTTACCCTTGGTAAAGGCACAGTTGTCCTTGGCTCACTTGGTGGCTGACAAGCCACTGAATAATACCCATCTAATGAGTTATATCTTTCCCGCAAAGACGTCTGATACACAGACGAGTGCATCACATCCATTGGAGGTAAAGAATTGCTTCTAATAATGTCATCTCGTTGGTACATAGGTGGGCGCCAGATGCGCCTGCTGTCGTACACAGGAGCATACATTCCAGAAGGTACTGGAGGAACTGGTCCATACGGCTGCGGAGGAGGAGGTTGGTAAGGAGAAGAACTCATTCGATCTCGAGGCGAAAATGTACTGTAATGATCAGCATATGGCATGGAAGCAGGTGGGAGGGAGGACTCTGGAACATTACTGGACCTCACAAAGCGAGGAACACAGGGAGCCACACCAGCTGGTACTGTTGGAGGTGGTGGGTAGTATCCTTGAAAATTGGAAAAAGGAATATTTAATGTAATCTTAGTAAAATTTAACATTTTGTAATGGTTTAAAGTCTAAAGCAGCCTTTAATGTTGGAAAATAAAATAAGCTTTGAACTTTACTTTAGTTACCCCTGGTTTAGAAAGACACTACACGCTTTCAAGACACCACTATATGAAAATCATTAATGTTCAATAATTTGTTAAACTGCTCCTTAAAAACACTTGATGAGCTATTAACAGATGGCTGGTAAATTTCCTTCTAGGCCATGTATTGCCACAGGTTTTAGATTAAGTAATTAGTTACATCATTGATTCTTAACCTTTTGGGGAGCAGAGGTTAAAGACCTCTTTCACAATCTAATAAGCTGCGCATTGTCTTTCCAAAATTATACTTAAGTATATATAAACCAAACATTTAGTATACTATTTCAGAGGACATACAGAACTCACTAAAGCTCATCCATGGACCCTACATTTGATTCATAGGAATGAGAATCTTAAAACTACTGGTATGTAAAATCATAGATTCTTAGGACAGGAAGAAAACTTAGGGGTCATATAGTCCAAAGGATTAATTTTTTAATGTAGATTTTCTAGATAGATATAAATGATTCAATAACTTATTACAACAAATGTTATATTGTAGTTTCTTTTTTTCTTAGAATTGTCTAAAATTACTTACCTGTCTGTGGGTACTGTGGGACTTCAAAGGGTATCTGAGTCCTTGGATCTTGAAAGTACTGAATGTTTTCAGAATGCTGAGGATATACTGGTACTCTAGTTATAAATGGGCTGGATTTTGGAGGCACAGAATTCAGCTCTGTTCCAACATTAGTGGGCCCAGCTGAGGTAGCCGCTATATTACTTACAGGAGTCTTGGGTGGAGAACCAATTTTACTGGAGAGAAAATTTAACAAGGGCAAATGATAAATCACTATCTATGACTGTTAAAAGTCTTTCTCAGTAGGAATGGTTCATAAAATTATAGTGACCACTAACAACAAATGCTTCAGGTATTTCCACAGTGACAAATAAGGTCATGAATTTCATTACCACCTTACACTGTTAATTCACAAGATTATAGGAACAGATCTCATACTTTGGTGAGGGTGAAAAACAAAACAAAAAACTGCAAACAAATCCCAGGCACGATGTGCCCCACTAGTCCCTTTTTACTCATACTTTAAACAAAGATTTTTCCTACTGGAAGTTTAAAAAAAATCCTGTTCAATAACTTCTCAACAGAAACAATATAGTTTACCAGTTGAATTTTTTGACACAAATAAGACATATGTAAAGGGAAGGACTGCTCTAAATATTAAGCATTAGATTAGCTGAAATGTAAACTTATTGAAGAAAGGCCATTTTTGTCCATTTTGTTAACTGCTACATGCCCAGGATCTAAAACAGTTTCTGGCACACAGGAGGCACTCAGTAAATATTTGTTGGACAAATGGAAAAGTTCCTGCCACGTAGTAGGTACTCAGTAAATATCTGCTAGATGAACAGAATGCCAATGAAATGGTTACTCATTAAATTGATGCAAAACACACAAGCTTTCTTTTTTTTAAAAAAAAACACAAAGGATTTTCTTTGTTGATTCACCAGGCGATCAGCTCCAGAGGATCTCACCATGGCTTCTTAGGCCCTCTGAAGAAGTCAAACTTTGGCAGAGCTGAGATATGTGGTGATGCAAGAAAAAGATCTTGTTAATGATGCAGGAATTCAATACATTGCATCTCAACTAGATTAGAGGGTTTTTCTCAAACTAGAGAAGCTCTTTTAAAGCAAGAGTATAAATGACAAGGAGTATGGGCTGCCTTTAAGTCTAGCAGAGATTAGTCTAGCAGATGTTTACTTCTATGTGTAATTGTGTATTAAAATGCAGAAAATAAGAAACTGTGGATAATAATAGTAAGTACAAATGGCTTAGAGTTTAAAGATATTTTAGTGCTGTGCTTATATTTTGAAGTTCAATAAAGGCAACAAGGAAAATGATTAGGATTTCCTCTTAACAATAATAAGTAACACTAATCAATTAATGAGCACATTCTAGGCACTATTCTAAGTGCTTTACATAGATTATCTGGTCCTCCATAGCAGAATGTTATATACCATAAAATTCAGATAAGTACTTTGAAATGACAAATTCTTAGACTTTGCAGGAAAAAGGTACCAAAATCCATGACAAGGTTCATAGCCTTATGAAATCATGCAAGCTATCCCAAAAATCCAGACTTAAGGAAAAAGCTAACTTTCAGTCCCATTCTAGCCAGACAGCTAGATTCTAGATGAATTTAGGATTCTAGGCTGTCCTTTGCAGCAGGCCCTCTTACCTACATGCTTTTGCCTGTGCTGCTTTTTCTACAGACAAGACCCTTCCTTCCTAACTAGCCATACTTTTGGAATGGCTCAGGTGTCATCACCTTACCTCTAAAAAACCTTCCACAATAACTCCAGGTAGAATTATTGTGATTTTTTGTGTTTTAATAACACTTGAAACACAACTCCATTACAGTACCTTTCAGAATATATTATATGATATCTGTTTATGTCTGTCTCCCAAACTATACTGGAAGACTCTTAGAAGCAGGGAGTATATCTACTTCATTTTCATTAACTATGCCAATTGTCCTGGTATTTGACACATAGTAGAAGATCCATAATTTCTGAATGAATAAATGATTTATTTACCGAGATTTACTTTTTTGAAAGTTGTTTTCTCTAGTCCATCATTTTTTTAAAAACTAAGATATATTTACCCTTGTAAGGTGTACAATTCAGTGATTTCTGGTATATTCCCAAGGCTGTGCAACCATCACTGCTATCTTATTCTGATACATTTTTACCACCCCTAAAAGAAACCTGTACTCATTAGCATTCACTCCCCATCCCCTTGTCCCCCAGCCCTAGCAACTATTAATCTACTTTCTGTCTTCTATGGATACGCGTATTCTGGACATTCACATAAATGGAATTCTACAATATGTGGCTTCTGTATCTAGCTTCTTTCACTTAATATAATGTTTTCAAGGTTCATCCATATTGTAGTATGTACTAGTACCTTATTCTTTAATGGCTGAGTAACATTTCACTATGAATATAAAATGGTTTTACAACTTTACCTTGCCAAAACCCTTCAAAAGCTCATTTCCTAAATATATTTAACACAAGATCTCCATAATCTGGTGCCAACCTACCTATCTAAATCTTACCATATTTCACCCAGCAATATAAAATTTTCCTATTCTTTAATCCAACTCCAATATTGCTTCATTTATGTAAATGCTGTCTCCCCAACTATGTCTTCATAAGTTTCTTAAATGCACAGATATCTTACACATCTCATGTATCTTATTATTTTATTTATTTATTTATTTTTAAAATTTTCTTTATTTTTTTTGGCTGTGTTAGATCTCAGTTGCGGCACTCTCATGTATTTTCAAGAGTGCCAAAATCAGAGCTCAGTATTAGTGTGTAAATAACATTTGCTAAACTAGAGAGTGTTCTCTGATTTATCTCTTCGAAGATCTCTCTGAGGAAAAATTATAAGAATCCTCTGATAAACAAATTTCCCAATCACATGATAATTGCAGAAATAAAGAATATAAATGTCTACCTATCCATTTATTATTTGAAATCCCCAGCAATTTACTATGTGCCTAGCGTAACACTTTTTCCCCAAAAGGTATATAATAGACATCGACAGACTATTTATGGGCAACATAATCTAAACATGCTTTAGCTCAGATTTTAAGACGCTAAAAGAATACAAAAGCCTGAGATATTAGAGGTGGAAGTAACTTTTCAGATAATCGGAAAGTTTAAAAACTTTTTTCTTAAAGAACCAAAACCTTTCCGCCAAATTAAATTTTATGCTGAAACCCCAAAACAACAATAATGGTAATAATAATAATGGTAGTTATAATAACAGCAGCAGATATTTAGTGAGTGCTATGTGGCAGGCACTGTTCAAAGCAGATTGCAGTATTAACTCATTTAATCCTCACAACCAACATATGAAGCAGGTAGTATTATTATACCAATTTTATGGATAAGTAAACTGAGGAAGACAGATTAAGTAACTGGCCTAAGATCAAACAGCTGGGTAACACTGAGCCAGAATTTGAACCCAGAGTTGGCTTTAAAGATTTCCCTCTTAACAACTACACATCATTACAGAGCATAAAGTGGAACTGTTCTCATTGAAACGGGCTGGAGGCTCAAGCATCTCACCTGCTTAGGTTTCTACTTAGTTCCTTTTTGGCACCTCTATGGACTCAATCCTAAAGTTCAAGGAAATAAGGTGAGAAAAACTCAATTCTGGTCCAACCTCTTCAGTTTACAGTTGAAGAAAACAAAACCCAGAGTTGAAGTGAATTTCCAAGGCCACAGAGCTATTCAATTGCAGATCCAGGACTAGAACTCAACTTTTTTGGTATTTAGTGCTTTTTCTACTACATGAAACATTCTGCATAAAAATTCTGATTAACTGCTTTTCCTCAGGATAAATAAAAATACGCAGGTACTTATAAAAAGGCTAAATTACTCACGTTAAACATTTTTACCTAATACTTACTTTTCAGTTACAGACTCTGCAGAAGGCCCAGCAGCATTCTGACCATTAGTGCCAACCTTCCCCACTTTCTTCACAGTCTCCAGAGCTCTTAATGTACTGTCAGTACTACGTGGAATTAGCTGGGAAACACTGTTTTCTGCATTTGAAATTCCGTTTGTACTTGGAACAATTTTCCCCGTTGTTTCAGTACTTCCTATGACAGAAATGACATTTCCGGCTGTGGTTGTGACAGTGTTGTTTACACCAACTTTATTTAGAAGAGGAAACGTTCTTACAGTTGCATTGATCTTTTTGTTCCTTAATCGATACCTGTTTCAAAAACAATAAACATATCAGTAAATATTTCACTAAATCTTACCCTAAGTAAAAAAAAAAAGGGGGGGGAGGGAGCAATAGGAAAAAATGTTAAAAGGAAGAACAACTTTGAAAAACAGGTTTCTTCAGAAACTAACACACCATTGTAAAGCAATTATACTCCAATAAAGATGTTAAAAAAAAAGTTTCTTCAGCTAAATATCAAATACAGTCTACATCAAACTCTGCTATGATAGCCATATGAAAATGTATCTGCCATATACAATATATATATGTACACACAATACTTATGTATGTAGACACATAATTAATGTAGCAAGAAAAGTACAAATGTATTCAAAAAACTATTTTGAGAGAGTGGGAAGAGATCTTGAAAATTTTGTACAATTGGAATAGAAAGTACACGATATAAAGATGAAAGTAACCATACCAAATTTATTTGGGAATGTAGAATGAAAAGGTATGCAAGAGTTGAAAGAATTCTGTTACCAAATTGTTAAGGCATCATATAATTTTAAAGAGATTAAAAAAAAACCCCAAGGGCTTCCCTGGTGGCGCAGTGGTTGAGAGTCCGCCTGCCGATGCAGGGGATACGGGTTCGTGCCCCGGTCTGGGAGGATCCCACATGCCGCGGAGCGGCTGGGCCCGTGAGCCATGGCCGCTGAGCCTGCGCATACGGAGCCTGTGCTCTGCAACGGGAATGGCCACAACAGTGAGAGGCCCGCATACCGCAAAAAAAAAAAAAAAAAAAAAAAAAAAAAAACAACCCCAAAACTCATTCTTAAACATTACATCAAAATATAGAAATTTAGTATTCTATTTTTCAGATTAGTTTATGACTAAAGCAAAAAGTAAAAGGATTAAAGATATTTTCTGATATTAAATTCAGGGTTTTATTTATGGTGGTCAGATATAATACTCTAATATATGAAGCAACCTGATCTTCGATTCCATTTAAGAAAATTTATTTCCAGTCATACAACAAAAATTTCATTACAATGTAGTCCTAGTCAGTGTTCCCTCCAATATTTTAAAGTGATGAACAACTATATTATAGGAATAGAAAGACGACTACGCACATACGGGTTCATAATTACATATACCTAAATTAATCTGATATTAATGTTATATATAACCAAACATATGCTAATTAAATACAAACAGTGTTAGTGATGAGCAATGCCTTCACAACAGTTTCCCTTTTAGTCCTCCAGTATCTATAAACAGCTTCATCATTCAATTCTCCCCATCTCATTCATACACACACACTGACAGAAGCAGCAAAGCTCAGTAAAGACAAGTATTCCCAGATGAGACTGGCTAAAGGTGGAGTGATAGAACATGAAGTTCAAAAAAACCACAGGTTATGGCCAGCTTATATATGTCATCTTATAGATCTGGGGAACCAATGATTACTCCTTGAAGAATGAGGGTTATGAGCAGACCTATATTTTAGAAAGGCAGTTTGGTGGCATGGAGAGGCCAGTGCTTTCCTCAACACACTACTCTGAAACCTGCTCTTCATTCTTCACTTCAAAGGTTCTTGCACAAAATGCCCAGCTGCTCCTTGCTTTCCATTCTCAAAGGATAAATTTCAAATATCCTTAAGATTGCTCTGGCAGGCAAAAAATAAAGTTTTAATTGTGAGTCTCTTAAAAGAGAGGAGTAAGGTAAAGTAAGGGACAAACAGGGATACATACTCGACTCCTGGCATCTAGGCAGCTAAAGACTTAGGCTTGGAATCTGGACCTCACAGTTGAAAAAGCCAATTACTTCCTATTCTTTTAAAGTCATCCATGAGCTTCCTCAAGTATTGGCTCCCTGCCTTACCCAGCTTAGAATCCATTATCTACCATTAATTCCTCCCTTGTAAATACCTTTAACTCCCTTGGTCCAATTACCCTGTTGAACTCACCTGGTAAAACCCCAATCCAATCTGTTGCTTATTCTCTTATTCTGTGTCTGCTCAAGTAGGTGAATGCTGCTAGAGAAAAATCATGCAATCATGCTGACTAAACTCTCTTCAAAATCATGATCAAGTATTTAAAATGGCTAAGCACTACATTAATACACTTCTCTACTAAATTCACTTTCCTATCTCTAACATCTTTTTCCCTTCCATTCGCCAGAGCCCCGCCACAGCTGATCATGCTGCCTCCCACTTCACAGAGAAAACAGATGATATCAGAGAAGAATTACTTATCTTTCCATCACCAATCCCGCCAACCTTCCTGCTTCTGTAACTACACACTCCACCTAAAATAGGAGGGGAAGAGCTCCTATTCCTAACTCAGGCCAATCTTTCCACTTGCACCCCAGGTCCCAAGCCCATTTGCCTTCTCAAAGACTTCACTCCTATAATTATCTTTTCTTCTCTAGTGCATCACCACTTCATTCAGGTGTCTGCTTAAATGTCATATCCTCTGGGATCCCTTCCCAGACAATCTTATCTAAAATATCTCCCCTTTCCCAATCTCCTTCTCCTTACCTTGTTATTTTTCTTCATAGTGTCAATCAGTACCAGATATTATGTTTTCTATTTATTTAGTTTATGTTGATCTTCTCTATTACAATGTAAGCCCCCACGAGAGCAAGAATTCTGCGTTCCTTATTCATCTCTCTATCTTCAGCACAGTGCCTGGTACATGTTAGGTGTTCCATAAATATTTGCCTCATGAATGTGGAGTAATCCTTAAACTTCACATGGCCAAGAGTACTGATTTTCTACCCCCAAGCATTTCCTATTTCAGTAAAAGACATTACTTAGTTATGCAGGCCCCAAACCTTGGAGTCATCCTTGATCTTCTCTTTTCTTTATACCCCACATTCGATCTATCAGTCCTATCAGCTCTACTTCCAAAATATATTACAAATCTGGCTACTTTTCGTCATCTCAATTACTATAGTCCTAGGACCAAGCTACTAATCTCATGCCTGGACCACTGCAGCAGTTTAACTGGTCTACATCATGCAGACACTAGAGTGACATTTCTAAGACAAAATTAAAATCTCATTGTTCCATTTGAATAAAACCCTATAATGGCTTCCAAGATAAAATGCAAACTCCTTGCCAGTGTCCACCAAGCCAATATGGTCTGGCCCTCGCCTAACCTCTACAACATTATCTTTTGCCATTCTTCTCGTTCTCCAGGCACACTCGTCTTCTTTCTAGTTCCTGAACATGACAAGCTTGTTTCCACCTCAGACTTTCTTTATAGCATTTTATCAGTAACTGAAATTGTCTGTTTACATGTTTACTGTTCTTCTTTCCCCACTAGAAGTACCTCAAATAGTACCTAGCACTTAACAACCACTTTTTAAAATATTTCTTGAGCTGGTTGACCTCAGGCTTTTGATACTCTCCAGAATGCAGCAATTTTGGGGAACAGGATTCCAACACCCTAAATTCTAAAATATATTCACACAAATATTCTTAAGAGAGATTCTGGGCATTTGTTTGGTTAGAGATATGTATAGTAGAGAAAGCAGGCTGGGATAAACTTTATTTAAGTTAAACAAACATTTGCTGAGTTCCTTCTGGTACATTATGGGAGCTAAGATAAAGGCTCCACCCTCGAAAAGTCCAGAGTTGGGTAGCAACATGCATTTTTTTAACCAACGAGATAATGACATCTTCCATTTCCTTAATGCTTTGTATTACCCTGTTTTTCCTTCTTCTTCTTCTTCTTTTATTTAACAGCAACAGAGAGTGTGAAGCTGGTTGGAAATATGAACTATAGATTATTTGCTCTTTCAACATAAATATCCTGAGTTTACATGTCAAATACCTGTTAAGTGCAGAAAATATAAAGATGAATAACCCATAAAATAAATGAAGTCCAGTGAAAATACACACCAGTAAATAAATAATTGCAATACAGTGAGAGAACTGGTAGTTATAAAGTTACCAGGTACACAGTACTATGGCAGCACAGTGAAGAAAGCAACGAACACTGCCTGGGAAGTCAGGGAAGTTTTCAGACGGAAGATGCTATCTGAGTATAATCAGGAACAGGAGCTCTCCAAACAGAGAAGAGGAAAGCATATGATATAGTGAACAACATGCATAAGGGAAAGAAGAGTGAAAGAATTCATATAGTATTAAACTGGATGTACCTTAAAAAAATAAAGAATGCAAAAAGTGGAATAAGGCTGGAAAGCAAGATTGGGCCCAGAACCAGTGATATACTGAGGAACCAATCAAGAATTTAAAGCAGAAGATGGACATGATTAAACCCGTATTTGTCAAAGAAAATCTTGGTTGAGACATAGGGAGATGCATGTAAAAAGCTACATAGCAGGACTTCCCTGGTGGCGCAGTGGTTAAGAATCCACCTGCCAACGCAGGGACATGGGTTCGAGCCCAGTCCAGGAAGACCCCACATGCCGCAGAGCAACGAAGCCCGTGAGCCACAACTACTGAGCCCACGAGCCACAGCTACTGAAGCCCACGCACCTAGAACCCATGCTCTGCAACAAGAGAAGCCACCACAATGAGAAGCACACACACTGCAACAAAGAGTAGCTCCCGCTCGCCACAACTAGAGAAAGTCCACGTGCAGCAACGAAGACCCAACACAGCCAAAAATAAATATATAAATTAATCAATCAATCAATTAATTAAGTTAAAAAAAGCCACATAGCAGTAGAATGGACAAATTGGGTAAACACGTGAAACATTAAATGTTGCACCTGGCACAAAATTTGACTGATTAATTTGGCTATTATTATTTTTACTGCTACCATTATAAGTTCAGGCAAGAAATAAAGTTCTGAAGTAGGCACTAGAGATGGAGAGCAGGAAGCCAATTTGAAGGTGTCAGAGGTAAAATGGATTTTCAGGTGGGCACCAGTTGTGAGTAGAATGACAATGAAATCACACAGTTTCTTCTCTTTTTTAAGTGCTCCCAAGCAAGGTCCCCTAAAAAGCTCTATTTTAACTAAAAAGCTCTACTTTAGGTATGGACAAGCTCAAAATATCTCAAGGCTAAAAAATCATCTTGATGTAAAACTCTGTATACATCATATAGAACTGCCTAGACTACATGCAAACAGCACCCTTTTTTTCTTAAGACTCCTGCAGCCTCTCCGGGATCTTCCACTCTGGGGGAGGCAGGGGGATAGTAAGAAGGGAAGCATGTTTCTGCTCTTCTTTTTAATGCACACACATTTATCTTCTATCACACTGCTGTTGCTGTAGAGCTCATTATGTGCAGGGCCCAGTGCTAGCCACTGAAAAGAGGAGACAATAATAAACAAGATGGATATAGTCCATGGACCTTACACTTCAGTAAGGCAGACAAACATTCAATAAATAGATCAGGGGTCAGCAAACTATCACCTATGGGTGAAAGTTGCTTGTTTTTGTAAATAAAGTTTAAAGCCATGCCCATTTTATGCATTGTCTATGGTGGCTTTTTTGCTACAGTGGCAGAGTAGAGTGGTTGACAAAGATCAATGAATGGTTCACCAAGCTGAAAACATTCACTATCTGCATCTACAGAAAAGTTTGTCAACCCCCAAGACAGACCCCGTAAGTTAATTATAATTTTGACAAGCAGGAAAAAGAGGAACCTGGTTTAGTATGAAATACTGGGGGGATGCCCCTGAAAAAGAAAGGATGAGCTAGGCACAGGGAAAGCTCCAAAGGCAAGGCTAGAAGGAACCACATTATATAAAAGACTTCAGGTGGGAACGAGCATGGCACTGACAAACGGTCAGCGTGGCTTGAGTATACAATAAAATTAGGGAGCGTTGTGAGATGAGATAAAAAAGGTAAGCACAAACTAGATGACACAGAGTCTTGCGGGCCACAGAGTAGATTTTATATGTTTATCCACAGGGATGTCCAAGTCTCATTACCTGCAATGAGCCTTATGTGTAAAGTTCTCCCTATTTTGTGGGGAATAATGGGATTGGGGTGGGCAACCATAGCTGTAAGATGACTAGTTAGGAGGCAACTATGGATCAAGAAAAGGGGATGACAGCTTAGACTATAAGGATAGAAAGAAAAAGGAAGAGTCAAGAAATATATAGGAAGGTGAACTGACAGCACTTGGTGACTAAGACAAGCAGGTGAAAGCTGGCAAAGATGACTCCTATAACATGGCACGTACAACTGGCTGGACAGCGTACACTTGGGGATAGCAGATGGAAGATGTATACAAGAAAAGATGTACAAGAGGAGAAAATTAGCTCATATTGGGTTTAAAGTGTCTAAAAACAAAAGAGAGATGTCCATTAAGAGTTGATATAAAGACCAGTTATTCAGTAGAAAGGCTGGAATCAATTTTTGGTGAGATCTCAATGATGAATGTTTTGGTTAAAAAACAAAGTAATAAAAACTTGGAAAACACATATTACAGCTTATATCCATTTACTTTTATGTCTGGGGTAAATGGACATAGAAAAAGGGATTACCCACAGGACAAGAGAAAGGGAAAAGACAGAAAAAAGAATGTTAAAAAGACCAAAAACCATAAAAAGAAAATGTATCTGCTTTACCATTTTACCTGGGACTCAGCTGTTACCTTCAACAGAACCTGAGCAAGTAACAGTGAACATAAGAACACTTTCATTCTGCACAGGTGTTTAGCAGAAACATGGATTCCAGATATACAGTGGTCTAAAATATGACACCTGAATAAGGTTCTAAATCACTTATTATGTTAACCATGCTGCCAGAAGCAACAAGGTGTGGTTTCAAAAGAAAAGGTTATTTTTCAATCTAAAGTCTTCCACAATGCAAACTTGATTGCATCTTTGAAACTCATCACAAATTTTAAGACTCTATATAACACTTTCATAATGACCAAAAATTAATCCCAAATAAAAGAGAGTTCTCCTAACTTACTTTTCAAGCTCTTCCTGAGAATGGGCAAAAGTACAATTTGTTCCTCGTGGACACCCTCCTTGCTGTCGCAAATCTCGGCACATGCTAGTCTTATATTTGCTGTTTGGCTGAGGCTATGAAAAGAAAATCAATGTTTGGAAAAGTGAAGATTCCAGTTGTCACTCACTCTTGGGACTCCAGAATTTTATGATTACACCTTTAATTCTTTTTCACGTTAGATAAGTAATTCTTGTGCTGACACAACTACCACTGCATTGTTTCCTGTTATGAGTTATGTGGCATAACCCTGAGTTGGCATTTTAGATATTCCTTCTGAGGATTATCTGGAACTGGTTCAAATGTTATGTTACTTATTTGTCAGGCAACAAAATGCCCACGAAAATAAAAGGTTTTCTCATCAATTCATTGCTGTCTTAAAATTATGATACCCAAATCAAGCAACCAATTTCAAAAAGCATTAAAAAAGTCATAAGCTTTGTCCACTTAAATGTTCTCAGGAAAAGGGAGAATACAACTTAAAATTAAAGAAATACTAAGTTAAAAATTAAGTTAAAAATTAAGTTTAAAATTAAGAAATACTAATTTAAAATTAAGAAATTTTAAAGTTAAAAATTAAGAAATAGTTAAAAATTAAGAAATACTAATTTATTTGTCAATTTGAGAGTACAACTTTCTTCTAAGGCTTGGAGCTAAGTTCATACAAATAATGAGGCAAAATATAAAAACATCATCATAACTGCTATAATTTGCATCAAAATCTAAGATGTCATTGTTATTTCTATGACCTTATTTCTATGACCTTAATAAATATGAAACATTCATCTTTCAGTTAAGATTTGAACATTGTAATATCTTCTAATAGAAAAAGGACAGGAGAGGGCTTCCCTGGTGGCCCAGTGGTTGAGAGACCGCCTGCTGATGCAGGGGACACGGGTTCGTGCCCCGGTCCGGGAGGATCCCACATGCCGTGGAGCGGCTAGGCCCGTGAGCCATGGCCGCTGAGCCTGCGCGTCCGGAGCCTGTGCTCCGCAGCGGGAGAGGCCACAACAGTGAGAGGTCCGCGTACCACAAAAAAAAAAAAAGAAAAAGGACAGGAGAGTGGAAAGATCAATTTGGAGTAGATTTGATACCAGTTGTCACTTACTGCCACCATGACCTTACATATGTTATTTAACCTCTTTAAACTTCAGCTTGGGAACAGCAATTAGCTTGCAGGTGGCTGTGATGATTAGAAATAATATATGTAAAATACTGAACATAGGGACTGGCTCATAGTGATTTAATAAATGGACGTTATTACTAGAATGAAGGATTTTACCTTAAATAATTCCTTCAAAAGTACACTGAAAATACTTATTTATTTACTTCCACACATATACAAACATGCATTCATTGGTATGGCAGCAAAGGAGAAAAAAGTGACAATTTCCCCACATTAGAAGAAAATTTAGACAAAATATTTGGAAGGAATCAGATCTATAGAGTTGGTCAAAAAAACCTGCAGTAAACTCATATTCAAGATACACCTCAAACTGCTGCTGTACTATGAATTATTTATCAGGTGCACTAAAACTTGGGTTTCTTTCAAAAGAAGAGAGATAATAAAAACTTATGTGAGAGTGGAGTCACATAAGGAGTCCATTAACCAAACAGCTTGTTAAGATGTTCAGGATGCTCTGTTAAAAATTTAAGAGCAGGGCTTCCCTGGTGGCGCAGTGGTTGAGAGTCCGCCTGCTGATGCAGGGGACACGGGTTCGTGCCCCGGTCCGGGAAGATCCCACATGCCACGGAGCGGCTAGGCCCGTGAGCCACGGCCGCTGAGCCTGCGCGTCCGGAGCCTGTGCTCCACAATGGGAGAGGCCACAACAGTGAGAGGCCCGCGTACCGCAAAAAAAAAAAAAAAAAAAAATTAACAGCAGTCAGAAGTGCAATAAATGTGCTTACCTGAGGTGTCTCATGGCCTTTTCTACTATAATTTTGTATGAAGTCCACAAGGCCATGAACCACTGTTTTAACAGCTACCATTGCATTTTCTAGCTGCTCCCAAGTTGGTGAAACAGCATCTGTATAGTCCACCAAGGGGATGGGATGAGGAAAAGAATTTGTTAGCAGTAAGTCTCTTGTGTTATTTACCTCAAAGGTAGAAAAAGTATAAGTAATTATTTTGTCACATACCTGGATTAGGGTCTATGTTTGCAAGAAGCTCTAAATGAGGCCTCAGTCTATTTAAGTTAGCTGGGTCACCTGTTCGTTGCAAAACAATTGTCAATTCCTGAACGCTCTTTGCAAATGATTCTGGAGACTGCAGCTAACACAAAAAGAAAACAGAATGGTTTTTACTCTGGTTTTTATGACCTGTCTATATTCAAATGCTTTCATTCAGTCAACATACTGAATAGGTTTTCAAGTGTCTTCAGATTCCATAGTAGGAGTATCAATGATGAATTAAATTTTCACCTCAGAATCTGCCCTATGAAATTCATCATTAGACACTTAGAAAACTTATTTATGAGCTATCTGGTGTCAGAATATAGATAAATGACAGACTTGGTTAGCCAGGCTGCTTTTATGCTAACATCCTGTATTTGCTTCCCTGTTGCCCACCTTAGTTTATTTTAAAAGTTAGAAAATAATAAAAAATAAAGATATTTATAAGAGTCTTATACGTAAAAACAGGAATCTCCAATTGGTTGTCTCTTTACTCCCTTCAGAAGATTCAAATACTCTTCAATGTAGCAGAATGATATAAAATCAGCGTCTCTAATTTCACAAACCTTATCAATGATAGACTGCATGTGTGATTTATGCGCCAAGTCACCATACAGAAGTGAAGACCACTGCTCAGGTGAAATACGGAGTCCTGCCTCCATAGCAATATGAACAATTTGGGCGTCATGTTCTCTGCGTAAAGCCTCATAACTCCGAAATTCCTCCTTTAGCTGCATCAGGGAAGAGTCTTCATCCCTTTTGGTAACCTAAAAAATAGAAAGGAGAGAAAAACCCATCAGAATTACTCTGCTCTTCCTCCTTCCCCAAACAACTTTTCTTTTTTTTAGATGGGGGAGGTACCTATAGCCTATCAGATACTACACGAAGAAGGTACAAAGAAAATAATGTCCTCACCACAAATTCTTTTTGGAACAAAGCAGAACTTACAAAACCTAATACATAGTTCTGCCTTCCTTCAATGAGCTCAGCAGGTGGTAGGGAAGAAACTTGTAAATAGAAAGTTATAGTGTAAGTGCTATTGTAAGACTCTATGGCAACATAAAGGAAAGGCAATTAAATCTGACAGGTGGGGGAGGGAAGGGTGAATATCAGGGAAGGCTTCCCCCGGCAGAAGGCTACATGAACTGAGTCCCGAAGAATGAATAGGAGTTCCCCAGGCAAAGAAGGGTGAGGAACAGAATTCTAAAAAGAGTAGCAAGTGGTAAACAGAAACATGAACGAGCAGAGCACGTGGAATTAAAGGCTAAGATGTAGGCTGGAGAAGAATCACAGAGGGCCTTGTATACTATGGTGAGAAATTTGGGGACAGGCACAATTTGTTTTATTGCACTTAATTTATTGTGCTTCACCGATAGGTACTGCGTCTTTTACAAACCAAAGGTCTGTGACAACTCTGTGTCAAGCAAATCTATTGGCGCCATTTTTCCAACAGCATTTACTCACTTCATGTTTCTGTGTTACATTTTGGTTAATTTTTGCGATATTTCAAACTTCATTATTATTACTTTTGTTATGGTGATCTGTGATCAATGATATTTTATGTTACTATTGTTGTTTTGGGGCGCCATGAACCACATCCATAAAAGGTGGTGAACTTAATTGATAAATGTGTGTTCTGACTGCTCCATCAACCGGTGTTCCCCTGCCTCTTTCCCTCTCCTCAGGTCTCCCTATTCCCTGAGACACAACAATATTTAAAGTAGGCCAGTTAATAGCCCCACAATGGGCTTCAAGTGAAAGGAAGAGTCACATCTCTCACTTTAAATCAAAAGCTAGAAATGATTAAGCTTAGTGAGGAAGGCATGTTGAAAGCCAAGACAGGCTGAAACCTAGGCTTCTTGTGCCAAGAGCTAGCCAAGTGGTGAATGCAAAGGAGAAGTTCTTAAAGGAAATTAAAAGCACTACTCCAGTGAACACACAAATGATAAGAAAGCTGATATGCTGATATGGAGAAAGTTTTATTGGTTTGGATAGAAGATCAAACCAGCCACAACATTCCCTTAAGCCAAAGCCTAATCCACAGCAAGTCCTAACTCCCCTTAATTCTCTGAAGGCTGAGAGACGTGAGGAAACTGCAGAAGAAAAGTCTGAAGATAGCAGTGGTTGGTTCATGAGGTTTAAGGAAAGAAGCCGACTCTGTAACATAAAATTACAAGATGAAGCAAGCCGGAAGTGCTAACGTAGAAACTGCCGGAAGTGCTAATGTAGAAACTGCAGCAAGTTATACAGAAGATCTAGCTAAGATAATTAATGAAAGAGGCTACACTAAAGCACAGATTTTTCAATGTAAATGAAACGGTTCTGTATTGGAAGAAGACGCTATCTAGGACTTTCATAGCTAGAGAGGAGAAGTCAGTGCCTGTCTTCAGAGCTTCAAAGCTTCTCCTGTTGACAGCTAATGCAGCTGGTGACATTAAATTGAAGGCAATCTTCATTTACCTTTCCAAAAATCCTAGCTAGGGCCCTTAAGAACTACGCTAAATCTACTCTGCCTATACTCTAGAAATGGAACAACAAAGCCCAAATGACAGCACATCTGCTTACAATACGGTTGACTAGATATTTTAAGCCCACTGATGAGACCTACTGCTTAGAAAAAAAGATTCCTTTCAAAATATTACTGCTCGTTGACAATGCACCTGGTCACTCAAGCGCTCCAATGGAGATATACAATGAGATTAATGTTGTTTTCATGCCTGCTAACATAACATCCATTCTGCAGCCCATGGATCAAGGAGTAATTCTGACTTTCAAGTCTTATTAGTTAAGAGATACATTTTATAAGGCTAGAGCTGCCATAGATAGTAATTCCTTTGATGGATCTGGGCAAAGAAAACTGAAAACCAGTTGGAAAGGATTCACCCATTCTAGATGCCACTAAGAACATTCGTGATTCACAGAAAGAGGTTAAAATATCAACATTAACAGGAGTTTGGAGGAAGATGATTCCAGCGCTCATGGATGACTTTGAAGGGTTCAAGACTTCAGTGGAGGAAGTAACTGCAGATGTGGTGGAAACAGCAAGAGAACGAGAATTGAAGTGGAGCCTAAATATGTGACTGAATTGCTGCAATCTCATGATAAACCTTTAATGGTTGAGGAGTTGCTTCTTATGCATGAGCAAAGAAAATGGTTTCTTGAGACGGAACGGTGAAGATGCTGTGAAGACTGTTGAAATGATAACAAAAGATTTAGAATATCACATAAATTTAGTTGATAAAGCAGCAGTGAGGTTTGAGAGGATTGACTCCAATTTGAAAGAAGTTTTGCTGTGGGTAAAATGCTATCAAACAGCATTGCATGCTACAGAGAAATCATTTGTGAAAGGAAGAGTCAATCAGTGGGGCAAACTTCACTGTTGTCTTATTTTAAGAAATTGCCATAAACACCCCAACCTTCAGCAACCACCACCCTGATCAGTCAGCAGCCATCAACACTGAGGCAAGACTCTCCACCAACAAAGACTACGACTTGCTGAAGGCTCAGATGATGGTTAGCATTTTTTAGCAATAAAGTATTTTTTAATTAAAGTACATACATTTTTGGCATCATGATATTGCACACAATAGACTACAGTATAGTGTAAACGTAACTTTTATACATACTGGGAAGCCAAAAAATATACGACTCGCTTTATTGCTATATTCGCTTTATTGCTATATTCGCCTTATTGCAGTGGTATGGAACAGAACCTGCAATATCTGAGGTATGACTATACTATCCTGTAGGGAATGGGAAACCACTGAGGACTTTTAAGTAGAAGAGGGACATGATGGTTAGGCAAACATTAGTGCTATGGGTGATGATTAAGAAATTTTCTGCCACCACAAAAATTATTAGGGTATTTTTATAGCTTTAATCTATACTTAAGTGATAAAAAACATAAATTCAAAAGGTAGAGTTTCACATGTCCTAGTAACTGTCTAATTATCTAAACATGCAGGTATGTGGCTAGACAATTTCCACAATAAATGATATACACTTATTTCTGAACCATTAAAACTTGCTAATGGCCACAATGAAATTTGATACCTGGTTAGAATTTAGAATACCTAGGCCTAGTACAGACTCTGAAACTTAGATTGAACAAATAGTTCAAACTATTCAAACTGATGATTTTCTCATCAGGAAACGAAAATCTCCCTAAACCACCTCACTGGTAGTCTTGATTGCTGTTGTTGGCACATGAGACAGAAGTAATATGACCCCAAGAACATGAAGGTGGGGAAATCAAGTTATCATCTGAGAGTTAACTTAATAGTATCAGTTCACAATTCTCTTTGAGAATATATGAATACATTATAAAGTATGGGACACCCAAAATTCTAATCCACACAGTCTTACGTAGAATTTAAGAAAGAGCAGAGTATAACTTAGAAATCACAAAATAATCTACTTAAAGAAACACTGAGGAGGGACTTCCCTGGTGGCGCAGTGGGTAAGACTTCACGCTCCCAATGCAGGGGACCTGGGTTCGATCCCTCGTCAGGGAACTAGATCCCACACGCATGCCACAACTAAGAGTTCTCATGCCGCAACTAAGGAGCCCACGTGCCGCAACTAAGGAGCCCGCCTGATGCAACTAAGACCTGGTGCAACCAAATAAATAAATAAATATTTTAAAGAAAGAAAGAAACACTGAGGAAACAAAAGGAGGAATTATTAATCCAAAACAGAAAAAAGAAACCCAAAAAACCAGAGGATGGTAACATTCATCCAACCACCAAGGTACAGGGTGCCTCTTGGGCAGCATGAACATCTATCCACCTGAGTTGTAAGATGTATACAGGTGGCTAACAGAGCCTGGTCCTATTGAAGTTCTATAAACATGCATCAAAATCACCTATGAAGCTTTGAAAACTACAATTTCAGGTAATCAGAATCCCTGGTTTCAAGGACCGCATAATTAACAAGCATATATGAATGCTCAAGTCTCACTGGTATATTTTGGTATCAGATATACCAAATCAAAATATCTAAGGATGGGGCCTCCCTGGTGGCGCAAGTGGTTGAGAGTCCGCCTGCCGATGCAGGGGATACGGGTTCGTGCCCCGGTCTGGGAGGATCCCATATGCCGCGGAGCGGCTGGGCCCGTGAGCCATGGCCGCTGAGCCTGCGCGTCCGGAGCCTGCGCGTCCGGAGCCTGTGCTCCGCAACGGGGGAGGCCACAACAGTGAGAGGCCCGCATACCGCAAAAAAAAAAAAAAAAAAAAAAAAATCTAAGGATGGGACCCACAAATGTATACTCTTCAAAACTCCAGAGGTGATTCTGATGTGTATCTTCAGTTTAGAATCACTGTATTAAACAATAGAATCATTAACTCCCCTTGTTCTGATTCCATGCTAAGCAAGCAAAGGTTTGATACTCTTCTACAGGAAAACAGCTACGACGTGAGAATTAAAGTAATTTAAAAGTCGCACTCCTCATTACAAATTTATAAAATTGGGGCTTCCCTGGTGGCGCAGTGGTTGAGAGTCCGCCTGCCGATTCAGGGGACACGGGTTCGTGCCCTGGTCCGGGAAGATCCCACATGCCGCGGAGCGGCTGGGCCCATGAGCCATGGCCGCTGAGCCTGCGCGTCCGGAGACTGTGCTCCGCAACGGGAGAGGCCACAACAGTGAGAGGCCAGCGTACCACACACACACACAAAAAAATTATAAAATTGATAATATGTAGTATGTGACCTTGGTTGTGGTGATGCTGTTCCTGAGGAACCCCCAAAATTCAGGTCTCTAAGCCTATAATCAAGGAAAAGACCTGCAACAATGGTGAGTTTATTAGAGTAAATGCCCTGGAGAGAGGCCTTTTGGCAACTGTCAGCATGATATCCTTTTATTCATGTAAACACGGCTTTTAACATTTTAAACTACAGGGCAGTAGTACAAGATGAAATGGGAGCATGAAATTGAAATCTTTCTAAACTTAGTGCTATTCAAATGTCAGATGTTAGGAGCAGCTGTAGGTGTATGATAATCATAAAACACAAATCTGTATGATACCATTGAGGAAAAGAAACAACATTAAGTCAACAATACACAGTGTGAGAACCAAGCCAGTCACTTCAGGATGATAAATGATTTCTGTAATTTGCCTGCTTAGCCAAAAACATTATGTTCGAGGAACTAGAGATTCAGTTCAATTGTTGCCCTAAGGACACAATCAAGCACTGTAACTATCAGGCAGAAGTGTCCAACCCTCACTTGTGGAGATAAGTGAACTCATTTAAACATATTTCCATCATCAATTAACCTGTTATCTCAAACTAAGCAGTGTGCCAAGAAAACCTCCCTTCTGCCTGTACTGTTTTCATTCTTGGACTATAAAACCAGCAAAATAGCTTAAATAAGCTTTGGCTTCAAATTCAGATATTTTACTTTATAGAAGTACTTTATAGATGTTTTGTTTTATAGAAGCCAATGGGTCTTTCTATTTCCAAGTCCTTGGGCCCTTCTCAAGTCCCCAGCAGTAACCTATATTCTTGTAACATGCAGAAACGTCAAGGATTCAGCCTACTTTCCACATCTCTCAGTAACTGTCATCACCCATAAGCCTATTTGGCAATGAAACTACATTGCTAAATAACTTAGGGTTCATCCCTATCCTGTCTGCCAAAAACCCCACCAATCTAAATGCAGAGTGGGGCAGTATCCTCAACTTTTCACTCTCTTGTCATCCATAAGACAACATATGGGCCATCTTCAGATTAAAGGCTTTAACCTAATCACCACAGAGAAACAGATAAAAATAATAATACGGAAGTTAAAACATTACCCACTGTTATGAAGTTTTCAGTATGCTTCCTGACTCCCTTTTAAGATGGTAAACATTAATGAAGTAGGCTTTTTTAGTTCACTTTTACTATTCCAAGAGCCAAGTTTACCAAACTATTTCCTCACAATGTTACTGACACCTTCACGTATGTGTTCTTACACTCACACATAGTAGTATCACACATATGCAGTATCACAGATGCAATAAATGCAGAAGGCAAAGTTTCCTTTTAACCCTTGTAAGCATTCTGTATTTCTGGGGCCTCTAGACCAGGTAACACCCATTCCAGGTATCTCACACCCAGACATATAATGTTTAGATGGTTGCTTGCGACTTACCTTAAAACAAGAAGCTCGATACAGTAGTTGCACAACATGACCAATACTTGTTTTTGATGCCTGAGGAAATCTTGGTTCTAGTCTTTGCACAACAAAAAGTACCAGAACTTTCCTTGAGAGAGCAGAACCATCTTCTAATGCCAGCAACACCAGCTTCAAGGCCTCTTCTTGCATAGCTAGAAGTAAAGAACATGAGTTCATAATAAATGAAGAGACCTGCAGATCATGCCTGTCAGACTACTTTGGGTATTAGTTTATGGTGGTTCATTATCTGCAGTCTGTAAATACTTAGAAAAACAGGCCATCACACGTATGCAAATACAGTTTACTTAAAAAGAAAACAAGCAAAAGAAAACATGCGTCCTACTAAACAACCAAATAGAACACAAGTCAACAGAACTTAAACAAAATATATCTTCTGTAGGTATTTAATAGTCAACTAGATAATGATAATGTTAAAGTGAAAAAAAGCCCTCATTTTTAAAACTCACAGAGCTACTATGACAATTAAATAACATGTAGAGAACACATAGTAGTCTTAAGATAAATGGTAATTTTTTAATGCATGAGACTGTTGCTTTGCCTGTCAGAATTATTTTGTATATAATTTAAAAGTGATATTAGCCCCTGGATGCAATACCTAAAGAAGGCATCCATTTATGTTGTTTTCCAGCCAGGGAGGTAGAGTATAATCTGAATCTAATCATGAAGGAGCATCAGAAAAACCCAAATTAAGGAATATTCTATAAAATAACTGCCTGCATTCTTCACGAATACCAACATTAGACAAAGAAAGGCTGAGGAATGGTACTGTGTTAAAGAAGACTAAAAAGAGACATGACAAATAAACACAATACATGATCTTAGACTCAATCATAAAATGAAAGAAAATAAATGCCATAAAAGGCATTTTTGGAATAACCAACAAAACTGGAGTATGAACTATAGACTGCAGCATTGTACAAATGTTAAGTTTTCTGAATTTGATGAATGTACTGTTTTTACGTAGGACACATACTTAAGTGAAAGGGGTAAAGGGGCATGAAATATGCAACCTACTCTCAATGGCTCAGAAGAGAGAAAGAGTGAATTATATAACAAATATAGCAAAATATTAAAAACTAGTGAATATGGATAAAGAGTATATAGGAATTCTCTGCATTATTCTTGTAACTTTTTGGTAAATTTGAAATTATTTAGAATTAAAAAGTTAAAAATACACTGACTCTCAATGAAAACAATGGAACTGAAAGATCATCTAGAATCTAGATTAAAAATCAAACCCCTCTTTTCCCAAGTAAGACATCGAGGCCCAGAAAAGTTAAGTGACTAGGCCAAGTTTCACAACTAGTTAGCAACAAAATTATAATTAGAACCAAGGACTTTTTAAAAGTTGAGGTAAAATTTACGTAACTAAAATTAACCATTTTAAAGTATACAATTCACAATGTTGTACAACCATCAACTCTATCTAGCTCTAAGACATTTTCATCACCTGAAAGGAACGCTATAGCCGTTAAGCAGTCACACCCCATACCCCTGACCGCACCCCCCCCACCGCCCCCGTCTCTGGGAACCACTAGCTTGATGTCTGGTTCTATGGACTGACCTTTGTTGATGCTTCATATAAATGGAATCAGAATATTGTGACCTTCTGTCTGTCTTCTTTCACTTAAAATAACATTTTCAAAGTTCATCCACATTGTAGCATGTATTGGTTTCTCAATCCTTTAAATGGCTGAATAATATTCTACTTATAAATATACCACATTTTGTTCATCCATTCATCAGGATTGATGGACATCCAGATTGCTTCTACCTTTTGACTACCGTGCATAATGCTGCTATAAACATTCGAGTACAAGTATTAGTTTGACTACCTGTTTTCAGTTCCTTTGCGTATACACCTAGGAGTGGAACTGCTGGGTCATACGGTAATTCTACGTTTAACTTTTTGAGGAACCGCCAAATTGTTTTTCCATGGAGGCTGCATCATATTACATTCCCAAGTTCTCTAACATCCTTGCCAACACTTTTTATTTTCCACTTTTTAAATTATGGCCAACCTAGTGGGTATGGTATCGCACTGTGATTCTGATTTGCATTTCCTTAATGACCAATGACACTGAGCATCTTTTCATGTACTTCTTGGCCATCTATGTATCTTCTATGGAGAAATGTTTATTTAAGCCCTTGGCCCATTTTTAAAATTGTGTTGTTTATCTTTTTGTTGTCGAGTTATAGAACAAAGGATATTTGGTACCTAGTCTAGTGCTTCTTAGGTAAGGTAAATAAACATGAGGAAACATCCACAGGTAAGCATTCTTAAATTATATATAAATATGGATTTTAAAAATTATTTTTCAATTTAACTTTGTATTATGGAAAATTTTAAACATATACAAAAGTAGGGATAACATGTACCCATAATACAGCGGCTGACACTAAGGTTTCATCTACTCATTACCCACTTTTCTAGTTTGTTTTGGCTGGAGTGGTTTGAAGCAAATCCAAGATAACATAGTACTTCATCCTTAAATAATTCATTATGTATTTCTAACACGTAAGAATTTTAAATTAACATAACACCATTATCATATCTAAAAAGAGTAATATATTTCCTTAATATCATCTAATACCCAGTTCAGGTTGAATTTTCTCCCACTGTCTCAAAATTTCTTCTTATAGTTCGTTTCTTTGAGTAAGTATCCAAATAAAGTCCATATATTGCTTTTGATTTGTATGTCTTCAAGCTTGAAAAAAAAACCTATACTAGTTCTCCCCCACTCTCCCACCCACCTGTTTAAAAGAAAATAATTTTTTGCAGAAACAATCATTTTTCTAAACAATACTCCCACATTCTCGATTTGGCTAATTTTGTATTTGTGATATTCCTTTATCCTCCTTATTTCATGTAAACTAGAGACTTGATTAGATTCAGAATGAGTTTTTAGCTTTTAGGTTTTTTTGGGGGGGGCAAGCATACACCTTATTCTATGTATCACATCAGGAGATACTTAAGACCTAGATGTCTCACTTTTAGTAATGTTAAGATTGATCAGTGGGTTTGGGCCTTTTTCATTTATTAACCTTTCATCTACTGGTTTTAACAGCCAATAATAATTCTTGCCTAGACCCATTAATTCATTTTATGTGATTTTTCTAACCTTAACACTGTTTTTCTATATTTATTAGCTGGAATTTTGCTAAAAGAGAAACCTACCCTCAAAACCCTGAGAAACTGTCCTTGAAAGCAATTTGTAAAGGAAAGTCAGAAAAAACATGCTTGATGTTTTTCTACTCCTTTTCTAATTTTTTTTTTAATTTTTTAATTTTTTAATTTTTGCTGTGTTGGGTCTTCGTTTCTGTGCCAGGGCTTTCTCTAGTTGTGGCAAGCGGGGGCCACTCTTCATCGTGGTGCGCGGGCCTCTGACTGTCGTGGCCTCTCTTGTTGCGGAGCACAGGCTCCAGACGTGCAGGCTCAGTAGTTGTGGCTCACGGGCCTAGTCGCTCCGCAGCATGTGGGATCCTCCCAGACCAGAGCTCGAACCCATGTCCCCTGCATTAGCAGGCAGATTCTCAACCACTGCACCACCAGGGAAGCCCCCACTCCTTTTCTAATTTTGAGCATAATGTGTTGGTGCTATAGCAACTGCCAAAGATAACCAATTTATTTTTTCTGTACTATACTATCATTACAAGATCATGGATTTTTACACATTTTATGTGTTTCACTCCATTATAGTCATTATTCATTTGGAGGTTCAGATTGTCCCACTTTTGTCCAGTGGGAGCCTTTTCAAATTCTGTCCTTTTGACAAGATTCTGATGGTCTTTAATAGCTTTTTTGCTTTCTAGCACAAGACTTCCCAGGTTCATCTTGTACTTTTCTACCCTAGAACTGGGATAAGAAATTTATTAAAAGAGCCCTGCTTCTTTTTGGTAGGAAATGGTATTTATTAAAGGCCACAATTTGGGTGCTATGGCTATTCATTGCTTCCAAGCCTTTTAAGTAGACGTAGCTAGGAAACAGTCATTTTCTAGAAAAAGAAAAATAAATGAGTCTGTATTTATATTGCCAATTCAAATTTAAGAATGCAGGGTTTTTACATAAATTCTTTGATTTCATACTTGTATCTCTCTTTTTTTAAATGCCAAAAACCTTGGTTCCTGATGGCATTAACATAATTACCTACTTGCTTTATCCTACTGTGTCTGTATAATAGTTTCAAAATAACAATACCAATAGAATTATAAACAATATGACTAGTGAATACAATTTAGGATTTATTATATATCACACTAGGAATATAAAAATCAAAAACACTGTGTTCTAAAGTCACCTGAAACAGTTCATTCCTGATGAATATGCTACCAACTTATGTTTTAGCTTTTCATTCTTAGGCGTTTTTTTGTTTTATTCATTTTATTTACAATTTTAAAACTTATATTTACTAAGAATTGTTTTATGATTACATAAAACATTTACATGGGTACAAACTACAAATCAACGTACACTGAGCGAGATCTAGCTTCTGTCTCCATCTGCTTTCTCTTGGTTCTTCCCTACTCTACATGTTTATTATTTTTTAATTTTTCCTACCATTGCTTCCTTTGGAAAATACAAACAAATAATTAGAAACTGGTTGTCTCTCTCTCCCTTCCCTATTTAAAAGTGTGCTTTACTATAATATGCACACTATTCTGCACCTTGATTTTTTAACTTAATGTATCTAGAAATCACACCCAACAGAATATATACATTTTCCTCATTACTTTCAACAGATTCATGGTAGTCCACTGGAAGGATATATACCAGTTTACTAAGCCAGTCTCCTATTCATAGACATTCAGGTTGCTTCCAGATGTTTACTGTTATAAACAGTGCTTTATAACTTTATGCATTCTGCATTTTTTGCTATATTTATGGGACAGATTCCTAGAAAGAGCACTTTTGGGCCAAAGGGTAGATGCAGAGGTGATTTTGCTAGATAATTGATAAATCCCTCTCTTTCAAGTTTGCACCACTTTGCATTCCCACTATTACTGGATAAAAGCACCTGTTTTCCCACAGCCTTGAAAAGAGACAAAAGTTGTCAGACTTTTGAATTCTGCCAATCTGATAGGTGAGAAATGGTATTTCACTATAATTTTAATGTATATTTCTCTTAATATGAGAAAGACTGAGCACATTTTTATATGTTTGAGGACCATTTACATTACTTTTTCCCTTGAGTTGTCTGTCTGTGCATCTTTAGTCAATTTTTTAACTGGGTAGTTGGTATTTTTCTTCTGAGTTTTTATAAGTACCTTATATATTAGTTATATTAGCCCTCTGTATGTGATATAATATAAATATTTCCCCAAGTTTCTCTTTTTTTTTTTTTTACTTTTCTTACGATGTTTTATTATGATGTAATTAAAAAAATTATATAGCCAAATACCAATCTTTTCTGTTATTGCTTCTGGATGTGGAGCCAAAGAAAACAGTGTTTCCTACTCCTAGGTTATAAAGGAATTCACTCATGTATTTGTTTTTATTACCTATACAATTTATTTTTTAATCATAAGTATTTCTAACCTACTTGGAATTTATGTAGCTAAGGAGTATTAAGAAATACATCCACGGGGACTTCCCTGGTTGCAGAGTGGTTAAGAACCCGCCTGCCAATGCATGGGACACGGGTTCAAGCCCTGGTCCGGGAAGATCCCACATGCTGCAGTGCAACTAAGCCCGTGCGCCACAACTACTGAGCCTGCACTCCAGAGCCTGCGAGCCACAACTACTAAGCCCGTGCACCACAACTGCTTGAGGCCCATGTGCCTAGAGCCCATGCTCTGCAACGAGAAGCCACTGCAATGAGAAGCCCGCACACCACAACGAAGAGCAGCCCCACTCGCCGCAGCTAGAGAAAACCCATGTGTAGCAACAAAGACGCAATGCAGCTAAGAATAAATAAATAAATAATTAGAAAAATATTTTTAATAAAAATCCATGAAAAAAAGAAATAGAAGAAGAAAAAAAAAATTACATCCAATTTTATCTTTTTCCACATGTCTATCCAGTGGTCCCAATGCCACTTAGTAAAAAAGTTTTCTTTGCAAAAATAAATTCTTCCTAGCCTATAGTTCTAAATCAGAAAGGCAAAACAATAAAGCTTCAAGGAGATAACACAGGAAAGTACTTCATAACCTGGGTACAGGTAAAGATTTTTTAAACAGAATGTAGAGGATGGTAACTATAAAAGAATCATCCCCTGATGATTCTTATTTTTTCTAATAATTTGTTGCCCAATTTTTTTTTTTTTTTTTTTTTTGCTGTACGCGGGCCTCTCACTGCTGTGGCCTCTCCCGTTGCGGAGCACAGGCTCCGGACACACAGGCTCCGCGGCCATGGCTCGCGGGCCCAGCCGCTCCGCGGCATGTGGGATCTTCCGGGATCGGGGCACGAACCCGTGTCCCCTGCATCGGCAGGCGGACTCTCAACCACTGCGCCACCAGGGAAGCCCTTGTTGCCCAATTTTAAAGACAATCATGAACTTTTAATTTCTTTCATAAAAAGGTTTACTTTTCTTTACTTACTACCTGTGTATTATTAGGCCTCTCTCTAACTCACTTTTCTAATTTGTAAAATTGGATCTGTGTCACTTTCCTTAAAGAAATGAGAAATTTATTCTAAAACACTATCACACTGTTTATCATATAAATTATGAATAAAAACTAATTTATCTTTAATTATGTCAGTATTTGTATGTTTAAATCTGAGTATTCTCACCTACTCCTAGAAATTGGCATCCTCCAGCTCTGACAGCCAACAAGAAAGGCAAGACAGTGATCTATCTTACCTGGCCCTAGAAACTGGCATCCTCGAGCCCTGACAGCAGCCCATAAGTTGGCAGACAATTGCTGAGGGTTCTGGTGCTGTAATATTAGTTCCGTTACAGTTCTTTCTCCAAGTGAACGGGCTGCTCGTATGGCTCTTACACGACCTTCTTCCTCCACCAGTTGACAGTTTACAAGTGTCACCAGTTTCCTTTGCATTGGACGGCTCAGTGCACTCTGGTTCAAACTAGCTACACCTTTAGGAAAAAAGGAAACTAGTTTTTTTCAATCAAAAAAGACAAGTCAAATTTCATTATCTATTTAATGAAAATATCTAGTATTTAACTATTAAGCCACAATTCCTAATCAGTCCCCATAAGGTACTTTCATTTTTTAACAATGAATATTTTGTCCCTGTTTATTACTACTCTGTGGTAATTGGAGCCTAATTTTTAGTTACTTCGAATTTTATTTGGGTATCCTATTCTCTAGGTTATGTGTGTCCCACAAAAGAGAGTAATTTGGGTTTATTTAGTCTATTCTTCATCTTCACTAAAAGTATTGAAGATAAATTTAGAGCTAAATAAATGAAAAAATTTAAATGTAATGATTAACAACAGCTCTAGTTTTTGGGGCTTTTTGTTGTTGTTGTTGTTTTGTATATAAGACATTTAGAACACGGTTTAATGACAAAATCTTAGATCCTATTCCCTTTTCAGATTCAAAGATATTGCTCCAGCAATTCTTCCCTCTCTCCCACGTCATCAATTGTTCCCTTTCTACTTGATCATCTGCATCAGCATACAGTAAGAACAAGCATGCTGTTATTTCATACATCTTAAGAAAATTAATAAATCCTTTTATTCATCCCTTTTCCCGTACCTGCTCTGCCCCATTTCTTTCCTCCATTTTGCAGCAAATCCTCTAGAGTTGTCTATATTCACTATCTCCAAATCCTTACTTCACAATCTTTAAAACCTATTCCAATCAAGTTTTTGCCACTATCTCTTGACCAAAACTGCTCTTCTCATAACAATTACCTCCTCTTTGTTAAATCAATGGTCAATTCTCAATCCTTATCTTATCTGACCTTTCAAGAGCACTCAACACAGATCACTCCTAACTCCTTTAAAAACATTCTTTACTTGGCTTCCAGAACACCCCTGTCTCTTAATTTTCTTCCTTCCTTCTTCCTTTCCAGTCTTCTTTGCTGATTTCATCTTTTCTTCTTGACTTCCTAATGTTAAACGGCCTAGGACCCAGTTTTTGTTTTCTTCTCCATCTATACTCACTACTTAGGTGATCTCATCCAGTCTTATTGCTTTAAATACTACCTGTATGTCAATGACTCCCAAAATTACAGCTCCTATACCTCATTCCTTAACATATATCCACTGGTTACCTAACAGCATCCAAGTGAAGATCTGACATCTCAAATTCAACATGACCAAAACTGAACTCCTGATCTTCCTATCTAAACCTGATGTCCCTGCAGTATTCCTTGTGTAAGTTGATGGCAACTTCTCTTTCCAGGTGCTCAGGCCCCAAAGCTCAGGAGTCATACTTGACCCTGCTCTTTCTTTCATACCCACATCCAATTATTTAGGAAATTCTCTTGATTCTACCTTCAAAAAACATCCAGACTGTCCACTTCTCACTATCTCCACTTCCACTAACCTTGTCCCATCAGCCTGTTAACCAATACCCTGGTTCTCCCTTTGTCCTTCTACACTGAATTCTCAACAGAGCAGCTAGTGTGACCCTTTTACCGTTAGTCATATCATGTCATTCCTCTGGCTCAAAATCCTAGAGTAACTCCCCAATTTCACTCAGAGTAAAAGCTCAAGTCTTTAAAATGGCCTGTAAATCTGTACATCATCTGGCCTCACCATTTCTTTTCATTATCTCATACTGCCCTCCCCCTCACTCACCCTACTCCAGGTATATTCTCCTGTTTTTGTTCTTTGAAGACACTAGGCATGCCTTGGGGACTTTGTTATTTCTTCTGCCTGGAACAGTCTTTTCCCAGGAACCTACATGGTTAACTACCTCACCTTTTTCATCTCAAGTTCGAAAGCTACCATCTTAACAAGGTCTACACTAATCACCTTGTTTAAAATTGCAACCCACCCTTTTCCCCTCACTCTGACATTTCTGATCCATTTAACTATACTGTTTTCTTTCCACAGCAATTATCATTTGTAACATAGTGCCTGGTACTTAGGACATGCTCTTTAAGTATCTGTTCAATGAATGAATGAGGTAGATAGGATAAGTTTCTCAAGGAAGTCACTGTGTCCAAAATATCCAACAGTGGAAAGCACAGAGCAGATACAAAATAAATACTTGATTAATTCACTCACTCAACAACTTTTTATTACATCTATGACCTGCTAGCTACTGAGGATGCAGTGATAAACAGAAGAGAATTCCATTTCTGTCTCAGCACTTAACTTACTGAGCTTATATGCCTATCTCCCCAATAGACTGTGGGCTCCATGAAGACCTTAACCTGTAAGTTATGTAAGTTAACTCTAAGTGCTCCATAAAATTTAATAAATGACTGAATGAATACATGACATTGTCTTAGTAGGATTCATTAAAACTAATATTCTGCTATAGCACCATTAGTTTAATCAGTGAATATAAACATTGTATAAATCTCAATATGTAGTATGTCCGATGAATTCTTAAATTAATAACAATATTGATTATCTCTAGAAAACAGTATAATGTTCTCAATCAAAAAGATTTCCATGATCTCTTTAAGCAAACTCATTTATCAAAACTCAAAATTATTTAATAGGGTATCAACATCAAGTCTTCCAAAATTAATGTATTACCAAGTCCTACTCACCCATAAAAATACTTTTTTATGAACTTACCTTTACCTCCACTTAGTGGTTTTAAGTAGAGTGCCAAATCCTCAACACATTTCTTTGCAACCTCATAGTGTTTGTTCTCACTTAAATTACTTAACTTTACTGATTGATGATCTGGTACCTAAAAAACAAAGAAAAACTGAAGAAATACATTCATCCAGTTCATGCAATTGTTAATTTTATATTTGATAATAATCTTGGTGAGTATAAACTTCTAATACACAGACAATCAAGGTAGTTTAAGTAAAATTAAAGCCAAACACCTAGCCAGTCTGCTTTCCAAGAACCAAGGATATCATACTTAATAGCATGGGCTGGGTGAATTAATGAGAGGAAAAAAGGAGGTAGTTAACTGTACAATGTATCAATGTTATTCCTCGGGGATGATAACTATGCTATAACTTTGAAAAATGTTAACATTAAGGGAAGCTGCAGAAAGTTAACAGGTTCTCTGTGTACTGTTTTTTTGCAATTAAAAAAAGTATTTCAAAATAAAAAGTAGGAAAAAAGGCAAGAACTTTTTTCCCCTTAGCACTTGGCACCTGCTTCCTATATAATTTGCTTATTATATTTATTGTTTATGTCTGTCCCCCCTTGTTCTCAATGAAAGGTCAAAACTTGGGTAAAACCTTGGGCAGCTCTGCAACTGCTACAAATGATCTTGAGTAAATTATTTAACTGCTCCAAGTCATGGTCTCTCTATCTGCAAAATGAAGATGAAAATCCCTGTTTCACAGTGCCATTATGAAAATTCAATTTAATTCAACAAATATTTATATTCATGGAGTGCTTACCACGTGCCAAGCAGTTTTAGGCAGTAGGCATCTATCAGTGAGCGAAACAGACAAAATATCTTGCCCTCGTGTAGCTTACATTCTAGTAAAGAGGAAGCAGACACTAAATTTTTTTTAAATAAATAAATATATAGTATGATAGAAGGTGGTCAGTAAAAATTATACAGCAAGGATAAGGGGGATTTGAGAGTGTTGGAGGGGGATTGCAATTTTAACAGAGGTGGTCAGGATAGGCTTCCTTGGGAATCATGACATTTGAATATAGACTTGAAAGAGGAGAGAGAATGAGTATCTTAGGCAAAATAACAGTCACTGAAAAAGCCCTCAGGTGGGAACAAGTTTGGTACATCTGACAATTGGTTAGGAGGCCAGTGTGGCTTAAGCAGGAAGAGTGAGGACAGAGCAGGAGATAAGGCTGAAAAGGTAATAGAAGTCACATTGTAAAGACCTGCAAGATAATTTAAGGACCAACTGAGAGAACATTTATAAGTGAAAAAACACAATACCTGACCTATAGCAGATGCTAAATGATAGCTAGTATTATTACAAATAATCTACAGTATTTTATTGAATCTAAGATGCCACTGTTTGCAAGAGGCACTATTGTTTTATGCACCATTAAGGAAAAAACTGCCAATTAATTTATGCCACACTATTGATAAATAGTTGCATCTTGATTTCAGAGTGTCTAACTGGATTATGAACACTGAAAAGAAATGTGCTTTAAAAGGAAAACCTCAAATATCAAGACACTAAAGGAATGGAATAATTTTATTCATTGAATTTTCTAAGAAGTGATTAATCAGAAAAATCCTTACTTTCTTGATTTAATATGTAGTACATGAGGTACAGAATTTCATCTTCTTCCTCACCTGTAATATGGGGATAATAACTACCTGAAGAACTATGACAAGAACTAGTAATAATAGATGTGGACTGCTTACTATCATACCTAACACAAAGTAGGCCCTCATTAAATGAAAATTATTATAAATCTAGGGTCTTGCTGATTCAGTAAAATGATAAATAAGATATGCTATTTTTATAGCATATGAGCATAAGCAGAAACTGCTGAATTTGTTACTGACACTCCAGAAATTGGTTTTCTATACATACATCTTGTATATGTATATATACCTATACAGACCTATTTTCTCATTTATATCATCCTAAAAGTCAAGTGAAGTTTTAAAGAAAACCAAAAAACCTCCACTTAAGGGTTCTAGATGGTTGATTTCTGGCCAAAGCTTTGATTACATTTCTTTTCATGCACCCTAATGACTAAATATTTATGTATGCTTATACAAAAATGTTTCTTATCCACCAAAATCACTTAAAAACATAACTTTTGACCACAGCACTGAATACAAAAAAGTATATAACTATATGCAATTTACAGTTTTGCATAAGGATTTATAACATTATCTAAAGAAAATCATTTGTGGAATACAATAATGAAAATCAGGTATATTGAGTATTTTTTATGTCTCCAATATCCCTAAACATACTTTGTACCCCTTAATGAACAAAGTTCTATAATTATTACTTATACCAAACACGTAAAATCCTGAAAGGTTACCTGGGCTCCAACTAACTGGAGAAGTGCGAAGTTGACAGGAAGCACATCAATGTCTGTGTTGATGGCAGTCTGATCAAAAGGACAAGCTTTTCGGTGAAGTTTATTCAAGCAGGTCTTGCAAACAGTGTGTGAACAACCTAAACTGATGGGTTTGTGCACATTCTCATCAAATTCATTATAGCAGATTGGACAGGACAGAAATTCTGTCCATTGAGCTGCCTGCACAGGCATTGTGGAAGCTGGATGCTCGGGTTAGCAGTCTAGCAGATCATTATTTTGCTGGGTAGTGTTTTGTAAGCTGGAAATGGACAAAAGTAAGAATTAACCACATATTCATCATTCACCTTTCAAGAGTTAACTGCTTAAGTCAACCATCACAGCTTCAAAACCTAAAACACTTTTTAAAAAAAAATAAATTTATTTATTTATGGCTGTGTTGGGTCTTCATTGCTGCATGCGGGCTTCTCATTGCAGTGGCTTCTCTTGCTGCGGTGCACGGGCTCTAGGCATGGGCTCAGCAGTTGTGGCACACGGGCTTAGTTCCTCCGCGGCATGTGGGATCTTCCTGGAACAGGGATCGAATCCGTGTCCCCTGCATTGGCAGGCGGATTCTCAACCACTGCGCCACCAGGGAGGCCCAAAACCTAAAACAATTCTGAATAATTCTATATGCTTTGAACATCTTTTTCTTTAAATCTATTTGCTGAATTAAATTTCTGAAAATTTTTTGTGCAGAAACAATATCCTAATAGTGCTCCTTCTGATTAAACATATTTATATCAGTTGCTCATCAAAGCTTTCATGTATTTTTCTTAATGACCATATCAAATAAGCAGATTAACTTTCCACAATTTCATTTTTAGAAAAACAAATTATTTTGGATTGCTAATTAAAAAAAAAAAGTGTTTCCCTTGGAAATCTACTACCCCCAAGCATAGTAAGATATGACCTAAGAGTTAGTGAACTCTGGAAATATTGATCCAAACAAAATCACAGTGAGTCAGGAGTGAAGGAACAGCTTTGCCACTTGAATGACCAAGTCCGTCAAGGATAGTTCACCTTGGCAGTTCCACAAAAGAGGAAATCTCTGGTCAGGACTTGACTATGAGGCTAACTAAGGTATTGAAAAAGTATGAGAGAAGACTGTTAATGATAGAGCCGTTTGTTCATAAATGAAAGAATGATGCTAACCTTAAAATACAGTGCCAAAGTAAAAGAAAAAAAGAAAAAGAAAATATAAATCTTGAATGTTGAATGTAATTCCCTACAATACTTTTGACAAAACATATCAGTTAGTGATATATATATATATATATATATATATATATATATATCAAAAAACTGTCAGGTCCAATGAGCAAGATGTTGAAGAATAAAATAATATTCTTATCTAATAACTCTAAGCAGAAAAACAGCAAAATACAGTTGACCCTTCAACAACGCAGGCTTGAACTGCCCAGGTCCACTTATACACATATAATTTTCTTTTTTTTTTATAATGCTTTTTCTTTTAAACATCTTTATTGGAGTATAATCCCTTTACAATGGTGTGTTAGTTTCTGCTTTATAACAAAGTGAATCAGCTATACATATACATACATATACATATATCCCCGTATCTCTTCCCTCTTGTGTCTCCCTCCCTCCCTTCTACCCTCCCTATCCCACCCCTCTAGGTGGTCACAAAGCACGGAGCTGATCTCCCTGTGCTAATCTCCCTGTGCTATGCGGCTCCTTCCCACTAGCTATCCGTTTTACATTTGGTAGATACACAGATATTTCTCAGTAATAAATACTACAGTACTACTGAGTATGGCTGATTGAATCCACAGATGCAGAGGAACCATGGATACAGATGGACAAGTATAAATTATATGTGGATTAACCCCAGCATTATTCAAGGGTCAACTGTTTAAATTTCTATCTTTATATATGAATATGATTAAAAGGCACACAGGGAAAAAATGACAGTGATTTTTCTTTTCTTATTCCTAAGATTAAAACATTCCATAATTTTTAATAAAATATTTAGTATCAAAACCTCTAATTTAGGGCTTCTCTGGTGGCACAGTGGTTGAGAGTCTGCCTGCCGATGCAGGGGACATGGGTTCGTGCCCCGGTCCGGGAAGATCCCACATGCCGCGGAGTGGCTGGGCCCGTGAGCCATGGCCTCTGAGCCTGCGCATCCGGAGCCTGTGCTCCCCAACGGGAGAGGCCACAACAGTGAGAAGCCCGCGTACCTCAAAAAACACAAACAAAACAAACAAACAAACAAAAACCTCTAATTTAAAATCTTTAGATCCTGGGACTTCCTTGGTGGCGCAGTGGTTAAGAATCCGCCTGCCAATGTAGGGGACACAGGTTCGAGCCCTGGTCTGGGAAGGTCCCACACGCCACGGAGCAACTAAGCCTGTGCGCCATAACTACTGAGCCTGCGCTCTAGAGCCCGCTAGCCACAACTACTGAAGCCCGCGTGACTATAGCCTGTGTTCCGCAACGAGAAGCCACCGCAATGAGAAGCCCGCACACCGCAACAAAGAGTAGGCCCCACTCGCCGCAACCAGAGAAAAGCCTGCGCACAGCAACGAAGACCCAACGCAGCCAAAAATAAATACATAAATAAATAATTAATTTAAAATATATATATAAAAAATAAAATAAAATCTTTAGATCCCGAACTTGAACACTCTACACTTCACAAATTTTCTGCATCTTCCAATTCAAAACTTATATAAGTCTGACAGATGCTCTCTGGTGAACAAGAAATCTAGGTATTTAGGGCAATTATCAGCCAATACTTTATTTCATAAGAATGTTTACCAATCTAAATATATTAGTGCCACAGAAATTAGATGTTTAAAAATGTAATCAGATTCAGGACAGAAAAGTGTGTAACTGATTCTCAACCCCACACTCAAATGAGGAATTCTATTAGCCTTTATTGTGCTTTTTAAGTTAAAAAAAACTAAGGTTTTAAAAAATACCTTGGTAAAAATGAATTACAGAACTTGCTGTGTAAAAAGCACCTACACAAACTTTTCCTCAAACAGCTCTGATGCAAAGTATCTAATATCTTTATTTATAAACTACCCAAATCTTGCAAATTATGTTTACTTTATTTTACACATTTCCACATCTGTCAATGCCATCAGTCTTAAAAACAGTCTGCTTCCAACTTCAGAGATGAGCACTGAGCAGGTGAACACATCACTCCTTGAAACTACTCAACATTTTTAATGTTTAGTCTTCTAGGCTGCCAAATTATACAAGGAAAAGACCTTTAAGGAAGGATGAATTTCATGTTAAATCTAGTGCTGAGAGCCCTGATTTAGTTAATAACTTGAACTGATAAAATATTTATCAAAATAAGACACTGCATCTATTTTTTTCTTAACAGCCACCTGTTTGGAAATGCTAATTCTGTGGGTTAGGATACCATGGGCCACTGGGTAATAGGAAACTAGTAGCAAATACTCTTTCCTTATTTAGTTTTCCAAGATCATCCTGAAATGCTTTACGTTAAAGTTAATCAGTGGGGGGAGAAAAGCCATTTCAGTTTGAACTAAACATAAAAATGCTGTCTTTCATATTTTCGCCTACTAGTTTTGAAGTGTTTCAAATTATTCAGGAATACACTTGATAGTTTTAGTATCTCATATGTGTTTCTAGGTCTAAGAACAGCAGAAGTTTTAATATAATTAATGCTGAGACATTTAATTTCTAGTAGAAATCAAATAAATACCTTTGAAAGAAAAAAAAATTTGCCAAATTCTCCTTCTGCTATGTGTCAGATTCTAACTTTCTGACAGGAAAATTACAAACTGAACTTTCCTGGTAAGATATAAGAAACGGTTTGACTTTTTAAAATGTTTTTCCTCAGTACCACTGTTGATAAATTCTAGATTCCTCAATTATGATAAAGACAAAATAAAATTTTGTCTGAAACACTGAAATGTTTAATTAGTGATGACAAAACTGACCTTTCATTCCTTTCAAAGGCACTTTGTAAATGTTTACCTAGAAAATATTTTTATAATTATCAAAAATGATAGCCTACTGACTCTATAATTTATTTTTTAAAAAGCATCTAAATGACCCATAGCAAGCTAATAATATATATTGATGTGTAAAACTCGCAGGTTTATACTAATACATGCCATAGTAACTTACTTGAAACTATGGAAGTTTTAAATTGCTAATAACATTTATATTTAACAGTAAAGTAAGTATTCATCCTAAAGATACTCCCAAAACGTCTCAAACTGAGATAAAATGGTTTAAAAAGCCCATACCTCTAGATATATAAAGGGACTACTTAAGAAGAACATTCAAATTAAATTATTTGTATTAAGTCATTTTATTTACTAGTTACTAAAATTGAAGAATAACAAGATAAAGTATAGGAGTGAGAAATGCTATATTAGACAGGAGACCTTAAACAGATTTTTTTTTTTTGTTTGTTTTTTTTGTTTCTGTTTGCGGTACGTGGGCCTCTCACTGTTGTGGCCTCTCCCCTTGCGGAGCACAGGCTCCGGATGCGCAGGCTCAGCGGCCATGGCTCACGGGCCCAGCTGCTCCGCGGCATGTGGGATCTTCCCGGACCGGGACACGAACCCGCGTCCCCTGCATCGGCAGGCGGACTCTCAACCACTGTGCCACCAGGGAAGCCCCCCTTAAACAGATTTTTACTCAAGTAATTTTTCAGGCTATAAGTTCCTTGTAATGCATAGTAACTCATAAAACAGGAAGAGTAATAGACACCTCTTACATGATGCAAATTAGAAATTGCTTTATTAAAGGCAAACTGCTTATCACCTAAGTACTTTCATTTTCTTAGTCCACCATGATATTATGCACTCAGTTCAGGACTATGAAACTTGATTTTAAAATGTCAGAGTAAGGTTTATGCCCCGTTCACCATTGTATAATAAAAAAATACAGTATTTCACAATTATCTTTATAAAGATGTAAACATTAGGGCTCAGGTCTGTTAATTAAAACACTGTTTTCATTTTAGTTCACCCATGTGAGAAACTTAAGCTACTGAAATGGACTGTAACAGTACTTCTCAATTCAGAAACCTTAAAAATAATTAGTTTTGGACTTAAAAAATTGTATTTAAAGCATCATAGGTACAATTTAGACCTTAACCTATAAAACTAACAAACAAAACCAATGAAAATAATCTGTAAGTTCTAAAACTCAGCATTCAAACATATGAAAAGGACTGGAAAAAAGGAACTAAACTACAATGTTAAAGACTATTATACGTGCTTCAGTATATGTTATGAAAGATATATGACCCAAGTTTTACTTCTAAAATCCACTATGGGGTTGAACTCAGTTTTTTAGTAAGTATGAGATTTAACTTTCAATGTCTTCTATTAGAACAGTAATGGGATAATTTTCTATTTTAACTAATATAACCAATAAAGTTTTGCTACTTTAGTGATGACTACCTGAAAAATACTTTTTTTGAGATAGAACTTAATTACTCACTTCTGCCTATCAAATAATGGCCACTGGATAAATTTACCCTTCATATTATCAAAGTCTTTAGCCTTTTGGTTATTCTGATTATAAGAAGACATTCTGTTAGGAAATTTTTGGTTTTCATGCATCTACTTCTATTCAGATAATTTATTTCTTGGAAGAGCAGTACTCTAGAACTGCACTGTCCAGTAGAAATATAATGTGAGCCACAAGTAATTTAAAATATCTAGTAGTTGGGAGGGAGGCTCAAGAGGGAGGGAATATGGGGACATATGCATGCATATGGCTGATTCACTTTGGTGTACAACAGAAACTAACACAGTATTGTGAAGCAATTATACTCCAATAAAGATCTATTAAAAAAATAAAGAAAAAATAAAATATCTAGTAGTCACATTAGAAAAAGAAAAAAAGGTGAAATTAATTTAATAATTTAGTTAACCCAATTTATCCAAAATATCATTTCAACATGTAATCAATATAAAAAATTATATTTTCAATTCTTTTTTATTTTGGACTAAGTCTTGACATCTGGTGTGTATTTTACACTTATAGCACATCTCAATTCACACCAGCCTCATTTCAAGTGCTCAATTGCCACATGTGGCTACTGGCTAGTGTTGGACTGTGCAACTCTAGAGTGCTTAAAATTATAAAGTAATACTCAAAACTAATTTTTTTTTTTTTTTTTTTTTTTTTTTTTTTTTTTGCGGTACGCGGGCCTCTCACCGCTGAGGCCCCTCCCGTTGCGGAGTACAGGCTCCGGACGCGCAGGCTCAGCGGCCATGGCTCACGGGCCCAGCCGCTCCGCGGCATGTGGGATCTTCCCGGACCAGGGCACGAACCCATGTCCCCTGCATCGGCAGGCGGACTCTCAACCACTGCGCCACCAGGGAAGCCCCAAAACTAATTTTTATTAAGAATCTGAGGTTAAAGTTACATCTACACTTAGGAAGGTTTTCATAAAACTAAAAAGCCTGACGATCATAAAGACGTAACTTAACATTTATGAGACTAGGTGCAAAACATTATTTTAAATTTTCAGCTGGCTTTATTTTACTACATGCTTCCTTTTTCCATCAATAGAAAATGAAACTTCAACCCAGTCCAACCAAAACAATAAACAAGTACTTATTATAATAAGATCTTATTGTAAGTTTATTTATCATTATTTGATATTGCATACAATGTGGAAGTTCTATTTCTGAATATAAAATTCCGTGTAAAGAAAAATGCTTTCCCTCCCAAAAGAATTTTTTTGACATTTTTTAAACTGGAAGACACAGCAAACTACAAAAGCAGAAAATGAATTAATGAAAACATATGAACAAAGAACATAAGTCTTCTTACATGTCAGGTTAACCCAACAGTAATAACAGATCAGGAGTAACTCAAAGAATCCACTAATGAACACGACTGCAATTAGATCCTCAAATAGGCGCCAATTTGAATTATAACATCTGCTTTTTCTAAACATGTCTGGAATGTACGTTTAACATTTTGTCCTTCTAGCTATTTTCCAAACTCTAAAAATTTGGAAAACATCAATCCCCAAATCAACGAAAACGGCAATATTGAAAGATGGTCTTTGACAGGATGTAATGGCCTCGATGTCTTCAAGAACTGAATGTGGAAGTAAATAAGAAAGGGGTGTTATGTTAGAACAGTGGTGCAGCTTTTTAGACAGATAAAAGAATCCATGAAGTCTTCTTTATGTTTCGAGAAGCCACAACTAAATTTTTAAGTTTAACTATAAACAGGCTGCACAAAGCTAACTAAAATACTTCTTTCTTTGCTTTTGGGTATAATTATATCAATTTAGTGTAGCAACATTAACTTTCTCAAGTTAATCAAAAGTTCCTATTGGAACTTAAAAGTCTGACTAATACAAAAATTGAAAAAAAGATTACTTAAGCACTTTATTTGGGATACAAAGTCATTCTAACACAGGTGGTGGGAGGAGAGTAGGAATTAAAAAGAAGGGGCCTAGCTAAAGGGAGAGTAGGAATTAAAAGAGAACTAGGTAGTTATTTAAAAAAAAAAAAGAGTGGGAATCATGAAATGAGATCTACTTTATGTCAGTGATTACTTGAGGCTATTTTGATGTCAAGGTTCTATCTGCCGGTATCTTAAACTGTTCTGTGATTCCAAGGATGGAAATGACAGCTACCCCCATCTTCTTCCTTCCTGAAAGCTAGGAACAGAGAAAAGTAGAGCTGCTTCTGAGAAACAAAGATGCTTTCTACCATTCTTCTAAGATGGTGGAAGAGTCTCCTTAAGAGGCTTCCCCAAGAAGGAAAAATGAAGGAGGGAAAGAAAACCATAGCAGAATTCCCTGGCTGTTTCAACGCCATTGCTCCGTCACAACCACTGTGCAACCACTCTGGTCCGTCCCTCTCCCTCCCAGGAGGTTAAGCCCTCCCAGGGCATTGTTTAGCCGGGGTCCCTATTTACCACTCAGATCGCCTCCACCATTCCTGCTTTAGGATCTCGGGAAGCCCCAGGGCAGAAAGCCGAAAAGCCAGGAGAGGACCTGGTTTCGAGGACCATCCTCCAACCCCACTCTTACTAACTGGTGTAGAAAAGGGAGAGGGAAGCCTGGTCTTTGCTTGCATGGGTTCCTTAGAGGCAGAAGCGTCCCCTCGGCCGGTGTCGACCGGAGGTGGCCATTAGCGCCGGGCGCTTGGTACTGAAAAAGCCCTACCGGGGCGAGGGGCCTCCTCCGGCCCGAGACTCCGGGCCCGATCCGGGTGTCAGGTGCGGCCCTAGGTTTCCTACCCTCGGGGCACCGGCGACGACAACGCACAGACCCCGGGCTGAGACCGGTCACCCGCCCGACCGCCGGGGACCTGGGACCCAGGCTGGCCCCGAGCCGCATCGTGCCCGCCCCCGCCCTACCTGAGGGGGACCGGGCGGGGTCGCTAAGGGCCGCTCCCGGGAGCCCCGCGACCGCGCGGCTCGGCGACGGAGGCGCCTCGTCTCGCCGGGGCAGAGCTCGGCGGCGGCTTCACGGCCTCAAACTCCATCGGGAGGTACAGGGACAGCCCCGTTGGCGGCGGCGGAGGCCGCGACGGGGCTTCCTCCTCCCTCCGCCTCCGCCTCCGCCTCCTTCTCCTTCTCCTCCTCCTCACCAAGGAGGCGGACCTGGAGGGATCCCGACCTAGTTCTCGCGAGAAGATACTCCCCACCTCACGCGAGATCACGCCTGACCGGGAGCAGGGGAGGTGGAAGGGAAGCGTAGTAGCCCCCGCCCCCTGGACTGCGCATCAGTTTTCCTCGGGTCTACAGAACCACCCTTTCACGTGACTAGGGAGCTCTGGAGCACTGTGGGAGGTGCTGTTAGGAGGCCTGGGCAAGCCGAAGGGCTTGATGGGAAACTCCCTGTACATTCATATGCGCCTCGAGCCAGCCTCCTAGACACTGGTTTGAGCCAGTGTCTGACTCCCACTGTGGAAGGCGTGGTATGGATTGAGCATAATCTGAGGCATCTGTATTATATTGTACTCACCCTCCCATAATTAAATGCTGACAGGATCCCTCAGTCTCTCCACATAGGGGTCAAGCAATCTCACTATTTTATTTAAAAAAAAAATTCGTTTGCCTGGCACTAACGCCTTATCTCTTTGTTAAAGAGAGAATTCTGGGCTCTTCAGAAGCTGGCAGGGATAAAAATTCAATCACAAATTCTGGCGTCAATATCTCTCTCTTTTTTTTTAATATATATATATTTTTTTATAGTGTTTATTTTTACTTGTTGACAGTTTTGATTTATTTATTTATTTTTGGCTGTGTTGGGTCTTCGTTTCTGTGTGAGGGCTTTCTCTAGTTGTGGCGAGCGGGGGCCACTCTTCACCGCGGTACGCGGGCCTCTCACTATCGCGGCCTCTCCTGTTGCGGAGCACAGGCTCCAGACGCGCAGGCTCAGTAATTTTTGGCTCACGGGCCCAGTTGCTCCACGGCATGTGGGATCTTCCCAGACTGGGGCACGAACCCGTGTCCCCTGCATTGGCAGGCAGACTCTCAACCACTGCGCCACCAGGGAAGCCCTGGCGTCAATATCTCAATAAATATTTGTTGAAGGATTTCTTTTCATAGTAAACTGCAAGGTAGAATTTATTGTTTTTATAGATGAAGAAGCAGGCTGGGAATAGGGATCAGGGAAATACATTAGTGGACTATATTACGTGCCAGTTCCTGAGTTATGTAATAAAATTTTTAATTTTACTATTTTGTTTCACATGCTCATCAAAATAATCCTAAAAGGCAGATACTATGTACTCTGTTACTGATGAGATACTGAAAAACACAGGTTAAGAAAATGGCCATGAATTTTAATTAAACTCAAGTCACTTTCCAATGTGAAACCGGATGTCCAACAAAAGCGTTTATGGAAGTAAACCCACCACAAATTAGAAGACATATGGAAAAGTAGTTTATAAACTATAATGAGTTTAAATATATATATACGTATGGTTATTACTACCCAGATGGCAGGAAGACATCAGTGTTTTTAAAAAAAATATTCATTGGCCACATCCAAGATTTTCTGACATGCATTTTCATCCCTTTCAGTCACTTCTCTTTATGAAATATATGCCAACCCAATAGAAAGCTTCCCAACAATGATTCATTTGGTTCACTATTTTCTATTCCACTAGATAGTGAAGGATATATACATATCTTTATTCCATTCCACTGGACAGTGGTATGTGATAACGTGATAAGATTTTTCAAAGGTGACCTGATCACATTTAAAATTTCAATTCCAATTCTCCTTCCCTCCCTGCTTTATTTTCTCTAACTCCATTTTCAAAATCTGACAGTACATTGGTTTTACCTGCTTACTGTCTGTCTCGCTCCAGTACAACAAGTTTCTTGAGAGTAGGGATTTTTGTCTGTCTACCTAACTTCTAATACAGGTATATATTGTAAAGACTCTGTAAATATTTGCTGAATGAATGATTAAATGAATAGCCAGGAAAAATAGTTTCCTTTAAAATTCACAAATTAGACAAAAGACAAAACTCTCCATTCCCATCTCCACTTTATTATTTCTTATGTAAACATACAGGATAGTTACATCCAGGGAAAAATGGCAAGGATTTTCTCTTACACCAAAGTAACAACTGTCTTTCCAAGATCCTTTATACATAAATCCAGTGAATGAAGAGGCTGAACCAAAACATGCTGCATATTTTCCCCATCATATCAGAAATACAAAGAACTAAAAGTCAATGTTTTCAGTGAATAAATTCAACACTCTACTTTGCCATACTTGCATTTAAAAAAAAGATTTCATTTTCCTGAAATTGTTTAGACACATCATGCAAACAGACACTCTCATAGGAATGATTTGAGATCCCTCTGTGCTACTGAACAGGAATAAATAATAATAAATAACAACCATCACTTTCACAAAACACCCCTTCCCCCTAAGCAAAAATCTCAAAGTGCTTACAAAAAATTTCACGAGAATCTTACAAGGCACACATAAAACATAAACATAGTACAACTGTAAGTGTTTCAAACATCAAAGATAGATACCAATTTCTAAAAAAAACAGTTTATTACTATTCTTTTACTCTCCCCTCCCATTTCCATCCCTCCCCCACAAAATTTCATCCTAGGAAGCAAAAATAAGAAAAGTACTTCACTCACAAACTATTTCTGAAAGGGAAATGTTCTCATGCCTACAAATGGCCAATCATAGGTCAAATGGGAAAGAAAATTGAGCGCTGTGCTATCAAATTCTCCAGTGGAAGAAAAACACTCTTTAATTTAGAAAAGTCTCCAATGGAGTACTAAATAGCAACATTCATAAAGACACAAAACTCTCCTCACTTGCTTTTCCCTCTGTTCTTAGAAACTCAGGAAGATTTAAATATAAAATCATAGAATTTTAGACCTGGAAATGATCTTACAAATGATCAAGATCAAAGTTGTTATTTTACATATAAATTTAAGAAAAGCTCAAGGAGAGGTGACCTACCCAATGTCACTAACTAGTGACCTGGGAATTATGAAGTTGTTTTTCTTATCTAATACTAGAGCTGGATTACTTCAAATCTCTCCCAGAGTTAAAAATCTATAAAGAACATACTTTTCACAGAAGTATCACAAAAAAGATACTTAACATTTGTAACAATCAACATGTGATTCATCACAAAATTCATTAAATGGTACAAAGTATATTACATTTTAAAACGTGGAAGGGCTTCCACAGAAACTAAACGTAGCAGAAATTCTAAATAAAGCTGAGGTGAGTAGAGGAGGAACAGAACATCTTGAAATAAGATGTATCCAGTCAGGCTTCTTTACAAATAGTTCCTGTGTTTTAGAAAATATGATTTGCCCCGCACTATATTTTAACCCTGTTATAACAACAAAAAGCTTTGTGTTATATGTGGACAGGGAAGTTAGAGAGCAATGGCTCATAACGCAATTTGAAATATTGCGCTCAGTTAGATAACCACACAGTCATGGTTTTGCTTTTGGCACATTTCTGGAAATACAGAATAAAACTCTAGGGAGGGCTTCTTTCTAGTGTAAATTTGTGCTGTGCCATACCCTGCTACCCTTCCTGTTGGCGTGGGACTCTCTAGGGACCTTAAAATCCCAGCACCCGGCCCTCTGCCCCAAGTAAATCTGGCCATTACTGGTCAGATTTATTCCAGGCCTGAGTGCATTCTTCTTCTCTTCTCATATATTGGAAAGTTTCTTTGCCTGCAGGATCTCAGTTCCCTGGCCAGGGACTGAACCTAGGCCACAGCAGCGAGAGCCCAGAATCCTAACCACTAGGCCACCAGGGAACTCCTGGGTGAGCGTGATCTGAAGGAAAGTGTGGGAAACCTCACCTGCCGGTCTCTGTGTGGGAGATGACTGTGCGGAGTCCCTCCTGTGACTGTCGGCAGCAGTCTATTCCACGTAGTGAGGTCGCCCACGTGGGCGTGGTTGTGGCACAGGAAGAGGGTATGCTGATTCCAAGCATTCAATAGTATCTTTGAAACTTTCAAGATTGGCTTCAACAGCCTAAGGAAGATGCCTGAAAGAGGAAAGAACTGGAGTCTTGGATCGCTCTTTCTCAGGAACGGTTGACCTTTGAGTATGTGGCCATAAAGTTCACTCAAGAGGAGTGGGAATACCTGGACCCTGCTCAGAGGGCCTTGTACAGGGACGTGATGGTGGAGACCTATAGGAAGCTGATCTCTGTGGAGATCTTCTGAGGAAGATCTTCACGAGGAAGACCTTGCTAAATCGATCGAGCTCTGGGGAAATCAGAGACAAGCAGTCAAGAGAGCGGAGCCAGATGAAGGAGCGCCTGGCAGCCCTCTCTACTCACGTGACAGAGCTGGAGGAAGATCTGTACACGGCCAGAGAAGACCTCATTAAATCTGAGGAAATGAACACGAAACTGAAACGATGTCCGTGAAACTGAGGTTAAAAACTGCCAGTTGCAAGAATGCCTGCAGCTGGCACAGCAGAAGCTGCAGCAGACCCTGCAGATAGCAGAGGTGCTCCCCAAGGTGGAGGCGGAGCTGGCCCAGAGTGTGGCTGCACTCTCCAAGGCAAGGCAGAGAGAAAATGAATGAAGAACATAATAAATGTTTATCGAACACTGTTGACAAGCTTCTTTCAGAATCTAACAAGAGGCTTCAGCTTCATCTTAAAGAGAGAACAGCTACTCTAGCAGAGAAGTCTCTCCTACTAGAAGTTGAGAATGCAAAAACGCAGTTAGAAGAAATGCAACATGGTAAGGATCAGCTAAGACTAAACCTCAAAGTCCTGAGAGCTGAACTGGACCAGACAAGGCTGAGAGGAGCTCCATCACCAAGGCCGAACCCACTTGGGCAGCGTCCCAGATGTCAGGTTCCCCGTGGCAGATGGGCCCGCAGACTCCTTCAGCAGCAGCGTGGTGTGGCTGCACCCCCAGAAAGGCTGGCTGCCAGGGCTGCGTGAGGAGACTTCCAAGCCACCAGCTTCCCGAGAAGCGGTACAAAATGACAAGATGACCATAAAATGTGGAACCTTGGCCCCCTCCTCCCCGCTGTCCCTCCGGCTGGACCGGATGCACAAGGGGGTGCTGCACACAGCCAGCCCCGAGAACACCAGGGATGTGCACAACTCAAAAGGTTTGCAGGATGGCCCGTGAGCAACCCCAGCAGTAGTAACAGCAGCCAGGACTCGCTGTCCAAAGCCCCCAGGAAAAAGGTCATCAAGTCCTCTATCGGCCGCTTGTCTGACAAGAAAAGGGCCGACCTGGACATCTTGGCAAGGAATCGTGATGACAAGGTGGTAATGCAGAGACAGAAAACTCATCTCAAGATGCCTTGGGACTCAGCAAATTGGGAGGACAGGCTGAAAAAAATCGTAAACTTCCAAAAAACAAATGACCCCATATCCAACCACTGCCCGACAGCAACCACTTGGAGACCCAAGTTCCCAACCACTGAATTGCTTGAGCCTCACGAGCACGACATGTGAGAAACCTGCTGGCAAAAACAACTTTTTATTAAAATCGTTTTCAACTTGTTAGGAGGAAACATAAGTGGCCCACAGAACTGTACGCTTTTATCTTAAACCTGTTCAAGACAGGAACTTAAAATGAGCTTTTTTTTTTTTTTTTTTTTTTTTTTTTGCGGTATGCGGGCCTCTCACTGTTGTGGCCTCCCCCGTTGCGGAGCACAGGCTCCGGACGCGCAGGCTCCGGACGCGCAGGCTCAGCGGCCATGGCTCACGGGCCCAGCCGCTCCGCGGCATATGGGATCCTCCCAGACCGGGGCACGAACCCGTATCCCCTGCATCGGCAGGCGGACTCTCAACCACTTGCGCCACCAGGGAGGCCCCAAAATGAGCATTTTAATGGTACAGGGAAGCACCCTCCCCTGCCCTGGCCCTATGCTCCCTGTGCAGACAATTTTTATTTATGAGTGACTGGAAAACAGTGACTAAAAGAAGTAGGAGCAGGCTTCCCTGGTGGCGCAGTGGTTGAGAGTCCGCCTGCCGATGCAGGGGACACGGGTTCGTGCCCCGGTCCGGGACGATCCCACATGCCGCGGAGCGGCTGGGCCCGTGAGCCATGGCCACTGAGCCTGCGCGTCCGGAGCCCGTGCTCCGCAATGGGAGAGGCCACAACAGTGAGAGGCCCGCGTACCGCACAAAACAATACAGAAGTAGGAGGTTTATAATTCTCACCTAACAGGAAGTCCAGAGGGTGCAGTGGGGTGTGATGGATTCTCTGCCCCTTCTACCTCCATGACCACTTAATCTTTAGTGTCCTTACAGCAACTCTCGCATTGTGCATGTTTTTCAGTCAATATCCTCATAAAAAGAAAAGTAAAATGGTTTTTTGCTTTCTCTTTTTATTGTATCTCTATGAGATGATGGATCCTTACTAAATTTATTGCACGAAGTATTTCAATATATGTAAGTCAGAACATTATGCTATACACCTTAAACTCATAAAGTGATGTATGTCAAGTACATCTCATAAAACTGAGGGGGAAAAGGCAAATAGAACACTTCAGGAAAAATGAAAAAAGAAAACTCTAGGGAGGGTTACAAAAATTGCATTAATGTAAATGAAAAAAGTTATTAAGAGGATACTAATAGCTACCCATATTTAAACTGCTCATCTAGTGACAGTAAGAAAACTAATATATATTGCCAATTCAAGATAAAAAAAAAGGAATGAACTACTGACACACACAGCAACATGGATGAGTCGCAAAGGCATTATGCTGAGTGAAGAAAGCGTATCAAAAGGGAACATGCTACGGATTTCCCTCGTAGTCCAGTGGGTAAGACTCCGTGCTCCCAATGCAAGGGGCCTGGGTTCGATCCCTGGTCAGGGAACTAGATCCCACATGCCTGCTGCAGCCAAGAAGTCCGCATGCTGCAACTAAAAGATCCCGTGTGCTGCAACTAAGACCCAGTGCAGCCAAAAGAAATAAATAAAAAAATTTTTTTAATAGAGGAACATACTATAAGGTTCCATTTATGATATTTCAGAAAAGGCAAAATTATAGTGATGGAGAACTGTTGCCTGGGTTTAGTGCTAGGATGAGGAGCTGACTACAAAGGGGAAGCATAAAGGAGTTTTGGAGGGTGATGGAATGTTCTGTATCCTAATTGCAGTGGTGGTTGCATAAATCTGTACATATGTAAAAATTCATAGAACTGTACACCAAAAACAAAGGTCAATTTTACTGTATGTTAACCAACAAATAAAATAAATTTCAAAAAGGAAACAGAAAAAGTATCTTAGAGCTTCATGCCAATGGTATAATTCTACTGGCCACAAAATTATTAAATGTAACCGTATTAAATAAAATCAAGAAACCTGGGCCCAATGAATCATTTCTAAAATACGTATACTAACAACTCATGGAAATATTATTATAAGGAATATTAGCTTATGTATAAGGAAAGTCTGCTACTTCCAAATGAATTTGAATTGTGTTCCTTTATGGTTTAAAACAATAGATACCTTGGTGTTCAGTTTAGAATCCAATAGAGTTGGTTAAAAAAAAATTCACCAGTCCTGTTTTTAAAATCACTAATAATAGGTAGTAGTATGTTTTAAAATATAGTTTCTCTTCCCATTATCCTAATTTACTGAAGTTATGGTATGGTTGGATTTTACACTTATATCAATTACCTAGAGACTCAAAATCAGAATCTGGAAATAATGCTGGATCCTCTGTCACTAGAATCAAGACTATTTAAGAGGAACACTATTTCTCTAGGTAAACCACTGGGACTTATATATAATGTATGAGATGAGACAGTATCTTCTCAGCTTTAACATGTCTCCCACACTTTGGAAATGGTAGTACAAGTTCAGAAAGAATAGCTTGTGTAGGTAGACCAAAGATAAGACCCAAAGATAGGGTTGGAAATGCAATATTACAAATGCTGCATTTCTATAGAAAGACTTGCCTAACAGAATGATGTAAGGCTTACATAGCAAGGTGTGATTCTAATTATAGTCGATTTTGCCTTTCCAGATCATGCCTGGGTAGTTTTTCACCACTGCTTCTGCCATGGACAGAGGTTAAGTGCTTTTTGAGAGCAGATTTGTGCTTGAAATCCATGTCACAACAGTGGCATTTGTATGGCCGATCCCCACTGTGTATGTTCAAGTGGTCTTGAAGTGTGCTTTTAGCAGTAAATGTCTTCAGGCATACAGTACACTGAAAGGGCCGTATGCCCATGTGCCCTCGAATGTGCCGGTTGAGATTTTTCTTTTGTGTAAATGTTTTCCCACACTGTAAGCACAAGAACAGTTTATGCATCTTAAGGTGGCGCAGATAGTTTTCAACGTGAAGAAACCCCCGAGGGCACCGGGGGCACTGGTGCCTCAGGGAAAAAGCATCCTCTAGATTCTGAATCTCATTCACTGTACCATGACTTCCTTCAGTATTCTCACAAAATAAGCCCTGATCTTGATTCCCAGGAACTTCTGCCACTCTGCTCTCGACTGTAGAATTGATCAGTGAATGCTGTGTTTCCGAGAAATACATGCTTGCTTTTGAAGAGGTACAAGGCTGTGAAAATTTCCCATTTTCTACACCCCCAGTACTGATAGATTCCACATGGAGGATACGAATTTCATTGCCTTTAAAACCTATGTCTACTGAAGACAGCTCCGGTGACTTCATTTCCTTTCTTTCTGATGTCAAGCTCTCTACTGCAGACTGTAAAGCATTGCTTTCTTCTTCTTTAACATGAAAATCTATGTTTACAGGACTATCCTCTGAAATTTCAATGATCTCACAGTCCTTATCTGAATTTTCTTCTTCATTCTTAACATCTGAATCAGAGGATTGACACAGGTCAGCATGCTGATTGTTATTTTTCATAGAAAGATCAATCTCCAGATATTTTGACAAAGCTTCTGTGCACTTTTCCACAATGTGAACCATCTGAAGGTAACTAGCAGCAGTCAAGTATTTCAAAAGCTCTTTCCTTTTAACTTCAAGTGCTCCAGTGTAGCAAGAGAGCAACAATTTTCTGCCAACTTCTGCACTCTGCAAGATGGTGATTCTGACATGTTTTGACTGCGTGAGTAAAAACTGATCTCTCATAAAAGTGGAGCAAGCAGCTAAAATCACCTTGTGCCCCTGGAACTCAGTGTCATTAATATAAATTGACACATCACAAAATAAATTCTGCTGTCTCAAGAGATTCATTTTCTGCAAGACTACATCTCCTTGCTGTTCAAACTGGAAGTGCAGAACATCAGACTCAGCAGCCATGGTCACAATCTAAGCAAAATAAAACAAACATTCATGTAAGGATCGGGGATGCTTTCCTACACTGTGATAGTAAAAACAAACAATCAAAAAATCCTAAACCTAAACTGGGTAAAAGACAACTCAAATTCTAATCTGGGCGCTAAGAGTGAACCCCTATATAACCATCTCAAGACCCAGAAAAATAAAACGCATTTCTCTATGATCTTGTGGTACATTTTTCATACTTTTGTTACAAAACTTATTACGCTGAATTGTACTCAACAGTTTCTATGTTTTTCTCCTTGACTAAACTGTATGTGCTTTGTGGTCAAGGACATTGTTAATGCCCACTACTAAGTGGACTTAACTCAGTTTCCCAAATCAGAAACCTTAATGTAACCTCCAAACTTCCTACTCCTCATCACTACTGCAGGTCTTCCCTTCTGTTCACCTGGACCAATGCAGTCTCCTTGATACCACACTCTCCTACATTCCAAACTACCCTCCTAAGTGCCACCAGATTAACAACTTTTTAAACTTAAAAAAAAATTCTATTTTCCTCTTCTGCTTTAAATCCTCCATTGCTCTCCTCTACCTCCAGGACAGCCTAACTTTCTTAGCAAATACAAGATCTTTCATTATTTGCCCTTCACCAACGTTATGGCTTTACCTTTCCTCTATCTTTTACACTGAAGCTTCTTTGATATTTAGATTTTCACCACTGGCCAGACAAGAAGACCCAATTACACCTTTGCACATGTTACATTCGCGCTTTCAGCTAGTGATTTGGCTGAAGGCTCCAATCAAGTAAGATTTATCCACCCGTCTCCCGGACAGAGTCAGTTGCTCTCAGAACACCACGAAAAGGAGCCTGGTTCATCTGAGTTCCTGCAGCGAGCACAGGGGCAGGCACAGAGCAGGGGTAGCTTCGGGAATATCTGTTGAACTGAATCAGGACCCCAGGTGGCCTGGAAGATCCTTCAGTTCGCCACATAGGTCTTCCCGAGCCAAGCCTGCCAGGACCAAGATCCTGACGGCCAGGTGCCTGCAGCACCCCTCCAGCCACTCCCGGGCCGCGCCTCGCTGCTGCCCTCCTCCTCCTCCTCCTCCTCCGCCTCCTCCTCCGGCTTCCCCACCTGCCGGAGTTTCCCACGCGCTCACTCACCGACTCAGAAACCAGAGCCGAGCTTCCCGCTGCAGCGGCGGCCCAGGCCGGAAGGTGGGGGTCAGCATGGGAGGAAACACATCCGGTGTCAACTAGCTTCATTCTTTACGGGGGCCCGCTGGGTGTCCCGGAAGGACATCCTGAGACAGTCTCCCTTACTCCCCCCACGCCTGGAATAACAGAAAAGCCCCCGAATTCTGGCAAGTCCCATCTCTCCTGTCCCACTTTCGGTACTCAAGCCGGTCCCCTCCGTGAGCTCTCTTCAACATCCGAATAGCAGACGGGTTGTGAAGTTGGGGTACAGCGCGTCTGTCAGAGTACCCAGCACCGGGACCCCTGGGAGGCCCTCCCGGATTATTAGGGGCCAGGTCCTCTGCTTACCCTGAAATATACAATTTAAAAGGTGGCGGAGGTAAGGAGAGGAGAGTGCCATCGGGATCAGTATTCGAGATTGCCTATCTAATGCCCCATCAGGATCTGGATCCCAGCTCACCGCTCAACCTCTCGCTTCCTCCCCACGCCCCTACCCCTCTCACTTCCTTGGCAAACCCAGGCCTTCTATCTGAACCGTTGGCCCGGCTGTTTCCTCCAACATGCCCTGTCCCTCCTACCACTCATCCTTCAAAATCCCATTCATCCATCGTTCATAAACCACATCATCCCTGAAGCCATCCTGAACTGCCCGTGAATTACATGGCTCCCAATTGGGAACCAGTAAACCCTTTGGCTGCCTTAATGACGGCAATGATCGTACCTGTATTGAAATCTGTGTCCCACCTAGGCAGAGGTATTTAGGACAGTGACTTACTGCTCCTTGCATTCCCAAAGTCTAGAACTTAGTAGGCATCAAGGATTTGCCAAATGAAGGAATGTCTCAGCTAATTCTTAAAAGCAGTTGCTCCATCCCCTCAGTCAGTAGCACAGGAGGAAGTAACTGACCCTAGTAACAATTTCTGGTTAGCCCAGATTTGCTTCTGAAGCCAAGCTCAGCGTGCTTGATTAATGTCTTTTCAAGAATAGGAGTAAAGAAAGCATTCCTGTATTCAAATTCAAGCAATTGGAAAGGGAAGCAGGAGGGGAGAGAGAAAATAAACCACTGACACAAGAGCTTTAATTGTCAAACTTTTATTAAGGAAACTTCCCCATAATAAGTGAAGAGGTAGTTCACAGTATGTCTAACATACAACAGATTTAGAACAGCTATTCACCAGCTGAAATAAAATGTTCTGGGTTGTTTGTTTAGTATAATATCTTAGAAGTAGTGACACTGGTCACCCTCCATTTATAGACCTTCTAATAAGGAAACTAAAACAAATTAAAACCACATCTGATTTACCTCAGAGCCACTTCAGTTTGGAGTTTGCCTTTAAAATTAAATAATAAATAAATAACTGTGACACAGTAATTTTTTAAAAACCAAACTATGGTAAAGAGAGCCCTCTCTCCTTTTTAGTTATCCTGGGGATCCATAAAATACAAATGCTGAATGTCTAAGGTTTTAAAAAATCTTCCTCCTCTACAAGAATACGACTAGTTTTGAAAGTCATCTTCCCCTGTAAAACATATTTGATATCAGTAACTTGACCACTTTGCAATACAATCTAAGAAACATGTCTAAACAAAGAAAGAGAAAAGTCAAGTACCACCAAAATTAAGAAAATGTCTCACAGAAACAGAACACCTCTCCAGCCAAGAAATGGAAGACACTGTAAACCATGTCAGTAGTTTGCAGTTGAAAAAGGTGAGAACTAGAAGATTTAGTGATACAAAACCATCAAGAGGCTAATTTAAAGTGATCAAAGAAAGCAAGGCAGTTTTCTTTATTCTTCCTAGGATAAAACCAAATTGACACCTTATCTCACTAAGACTACATGAGATTGTAAGCTCTGTGAGGGCAGGGACCATAGCAATCTTACCTTCATATCCTCAGTATCTAGCATAGTGCCTGGCAATAGTAGGTGTTCAATAAATGTCTCTTGAATGTCTGAATGAATCCAGGAATAGTCTCCAACCAAAGAGACCAATCTTATTTGAACCCATGCCTTTTAGTCTTCAAACCAGTAACAAAAACAGGACATGAATGTAAGCAGAGGAAGCACTCCAACTTGAAATCTCCCTGTGATAAAATGATGTTCAGAGAAAATAGTGAAACATTGGTTAACATGTTAGTGTCTCACTGTTGCATAGAATTGGTACTCTTTGGCTGGATCATATAAAAACCAGAATGCTAGGCAGCATCATTAGACCATATAATGAGTGACATTAGGCATAGATACCTGTTAGTCTTATCACTCAATTTTATTCTCATTTAAAATCTTTTAACAAAAGGTAGAAATTATACTTCAAATCAGATTCACATATAAATGCATCAAATTATAACAATTTTAAGAACTCCCTCTGACTACTCAAGTTAAAATTAATTTTTGGTTTATCTGTACATGGACTCTCATAGCTCAGAAACAAAAAGAGAAAATCCTGATGGAAACTAAATAAACACTGTTTCAAGACAAAATCAGTTTCACATTTGGATCCTTCTCACATTATTCTTACTGGTCCTTGCCCTTCCTAATCAACACCTAGCAAATCAGTCACTTGCTTAGGAAAAATGTAATATTCATCCTAACCAAAAAATAATTAACTTACAAAAATAAATCCTTCTGTGATGTTTTATTTGCAAAAGTCAGGATGTCTCAGAAGGCAAACAGTGATTCACAGAGGGGAAGCACAAACTAGGAACTTTTTATTAAGGTATTCTTGATCATGTACTAAATCTTTTTAAGCCAAGGGACAGTGAGGAGTGAGGAGACCGTAGCTCATATTTAGTTACTTATCTACTTTGGCTAACCTTGGCCAGGCCACCTCTTTGGGCTTTGGATATCCCAACTTAAAAAAAGAGAGGTGGACTAAATGATCTCTTAAGATTCTCTATGGACTCAAACACTCCTATTACCTAAATCTAACTCATGGGTCAGAAGCTAATAAGACTCAAAATTTTATTTCTGAACTATAACATGTGCTTTAGGAAAAACAGTTGTTTTGTTTTTCCATAATGGACGATCAACTTTGTATTAGTGATCTATCAGAGGTGACAAGGTGGGACTATGTACCTTTATAAGAATATCTAAATGCAAAAACCTGATTACTCCTGTGACCCACTTTTTTCATCCATTTTAGAAGCTAAGGTACACAAGGAAATGAGAATTCAGAGACTATTACAATACACTGGACAAAACTCTGAAGGCCAAACTCACCTTACTGATGGCTAACTTCTAAAACAAAGCCTAGAGAATGACTCCAGATAGCCCCTTTTTAGAGAGACCATTATGTGTTAGCACACTTTAAATGTGCCTGGAGCAATCCTGACTTCAAAAGCATCACCAAGTAAGTTACAGATTATTTATAAACATTTGGCTTCTTTTTGGGGAAGACCTCCCAAATAAGTACTGTTGTACAACTGTACTACTATCCTTTGTTGGTTATGCTCCCCATGCTGATTCCTAACTATCTGTCTGCAGGTGTTGCTAAAAATATTGTACTCTGGTCTACGTGAACTTCAATGATGTGAAGTTGGGCTATATACTGTTGAAAAGAGTACAGAATAATCTAAAATACTTTATAGCCAGCTCCAAGACAAGTACAAATTGTAGGAAGCAGATTCATTCATTTATCAGACATAGATGAATTATCAGTAGGCAAGGCAACTACAAATTCTATCACATATTCAGGCCAACAGCAATATCTCCTTATATTTCAGCTTATTTTCTGCCAATGAAAAATATTATTTGCTTCTCTTAGCATAGCATCTATTAGTGGATTGAAGGTGATATTATTAACTTGTTGGTACCTTCAGAATGTGCCCAGTGACAAGTCTAAAACAGTGTCAGTCTAAGACATAAGTCAATGTTAGGTAGACAGGTGGAATACTCCTTGGGAAAGGAAAACAGACATCACAGGATAAATAATTCAAAACAGAACATGGGAAAGGGCAAAAGGAAGGCAAGACCACTCCAAGTGGCAAGTTGCCTGGTCTATTAGTGCTTTGACTCACCCCTATGACTTCCAGAGCACAGAGGCTTTGGAGAAGTCAAATTCACAAAATCACTCCTAAAGACTCAGACTATTGCCATGTTTGCAGTCAGTTCTAGTTAGGAGCATAAAGGCCCTACTCAATTCACACAAGTACTATCATTCCTTAAGTTCAGGACAGCTTGGGCCAGTTTACCTGCATCCAGGACCTGTGTCGCATCAGGCTGTGGCTGACACCCTTTAGAGTCTGTGACTGTTGTACATGCAAAAGAATCAAAGTCCACTGTGAGGTCTTGCACATTTCTTTCATTGGCATTATCAAAGCTGTTTTTGCCATGCAGCTGTTTAAGGTGTTTCCTCAAAACTGGCTTATGTGCAAAAACCATGTCACAATAGTTACACTTATGGGGCTTATCTCCACTGTGAAGGTTAAGATGATCCTGTAAGGAACACTTCTGAGAAAAGGTTTTCCCACAGATTTTACACTGGAAAGGTTTAATGCCGGCATGCACACGCATGTGTCGATGAAGGTTGCCTTTCTGAGTAAAAGTCTTGCCGCAGAGTAGACACATAAAGAGTTTGTGCATTTTTAAATGGTTGGCGTAGTTCTCCAGGTGACGAAACACCCTGGTACACTTTGGGCATTGGTGATGCCACTGTAGGCCTTTGTCTACACCTCGAATATTAGGCCCAAAGACATCTTTTGAGGCCATGATGATGTTATCACTGCCTGTGTAAGACAGTGCATAATTGTGGAGGTGGTTTTGTTCTATTTCACTTACTCTGTTTTCCACAGTTGAATTTATCAGGGAGTGCTGGGGCTCTGATGAATGTAAAGCAGTGGGTTCAGAAGAAATAAACTGGTTCTGATCTTTTTTACTTCTAACCTCTGATACATCCCCAATAGATTCTACCTTAACAATCTGAATATCACTGTCCTCCATATCCATACTGTCTTCAGATGGATGGATACAAGGTGAGTCCTGCTTTGGGGAGCCTCTGGCATCTCCCTGATGTTCTTTTGACTGGGGAGAAGCACTCTGTGGTTCAGATCCCTCTTTACTATCCATTGGTTGTTTTGGCTTTATAAACTTCCACAAGGCCTGTGTGCACCGTTCTACAATGTGGCTCATCTGAAGAAAACTCGCAGCCGTCAAGTAATTTACCAGTTCCATCTCAGGGAATTCCAGCACACCACTGTAACAGGATAAGAGCAATTGTCTCCCCACTTCGGAACTCTGTAATATGGAGATTTTCACCTCTCTGGAATCGTTCAGTAAAAATTGGTCTCTTAAGAAGGGGGAACCTGCAGCAAACACAATTTTATGCCCCTGTACCTCAATATCATCTATGAGAACTGTAACATCACAAAATTTATTCTCTTCTCTTAATTTGTTCATTTTTTGTAACATTGAATCTCCATAATTTTCAAACTTGAAGTGAAGGAGATCTGATCTTTCAGACATTTTGGCAGACCTAAAGAACAGAAATGTTAAAAAGGATGAATTTAAGAAAATACAAACAATTAAGAAAACCTGGATTTTCCTTCCAGAAACAAATTTGTGTTGTCATACCTGTTTATATGTATCTGAATAAAATTTTCCTTGAAAGAGGAAGCTAGTATAACTGCTTTCAAAGGCTGTTAAAAATTACCTTACCAACATCAAGTGTCAATTGCACCTAAGGAGTGGACTGGTATCCATGTAAACAGCTTGGTATTCATTCAACTTTTTAAGATGCTTAATACAAGAACAGTGCTTGAGTTATTCCAAGGGCATTTTTTTTGCTTCTCAAATGATAATTCTATCAGGTTTCAAGAACTACCTGAAACATCCCAACAAACAAGTAATAATGAAATAACTACTTTATTTTGCATGATACTGTGAACCTGCTTCTTCGAAGACAAAACACTCTTCCTTCGCTTTGTATTTTACTGCAGTGACATTGCTTGCCCCATTCTTGGGTAAACCCTCTTCTGTTTAAACTGATGTGAATTTACTCATACAAGTATTTCTGCAATAAAATGAAAGTCACATGCCTAAAGGGACAACTTTTAGACAGTGTCAAAGGCACAGGTCTTTATCCTGTTAATTCTGGACAAACCTAAATAAACTCTTTCTTAAGAAACATTTCTTGATATATGAAGTAAATATTTGACATAGAAAAACCAGATGAGTCACTTGGTGGGAATCTGAGTAGGAGTAAGGTGGATCTAGTTAATCCTTACTAGATTCTATTCTTTCTTCCTTATCCCTATTTATCCATCATTACTCATCAACCGGACTACTAGAACTGATTCATAAATGTTCCTTGGTTCCAGCTTCTATTATCTCTAATCCAACTTCTACACCATCACACGTCATCCTTCAAAAACACAGATCTGATTATATACAACTCCTGCCTAAAATCCTTCTGTGACCTCCCATTGTCTCCTGGATGAAGACTAACCTCTTGAATATAAACTGATCAAGTAAATTTAAGAATAATTAAGGTAAACATTAGCATAAACCATTCAACCATGGAGAAGGTGTCTTTGCCAAAACTCTGTGTATTTGTCCCTTTATGAAGCAATTCCTTTGGAGAAAGTCTCCATGTTCTGATTCCATACTCTTCAAACCATTTTCTGATAACTTGGCTTCCCATGTGTCACTCCAAAGGGAAGGATGAATTAGCCATGTCAACATGATATTGTCAACACATTTATTATTTTTACAATGACAATCCACCAGTCTATATAGCAGTCTTCTGTGAGATCAGTAGGTATATCAGGTCTACCCCTGAGAAGCAGCTCTACAATCTCAGTGCATCAATAAATTCACCTTGAACTTTATGTATCCATCAACTCCGTAGTTGAGAATCACGAGACAACCAGCTGTTCCTAGCAACATCTGGCCCCGAAGCCCAATCTTTATAATTTTATCTTCTAGAACACTGAATTACAAAGGCTCATAGAACACCAGCTCATAAAGGCAGAATCTAGGTCTCACTCATATTGCTCAGTGTCTGGTTCATGACAGCACTCTACTGACTCCAAACCTTAGCAGTTATTTCTTTAGTCCATAACACTATTCCTAGCCAATTCTGACTCCTTTATTTCCTCTGAGGGCCCTTCCCTAACCCCTTAGATTAGAACAGTTGTCTCTACTGGACCTATAACTAAGTGCTTCTAACGTATCACTCAGGATACCAATACTTGTTCCTTCCCCCCAAACTGCAAGCTACATGGCATTAGAGAGAAGAATCTCCACCCTATACAATGCAGCTAATGCTGGGAACCTGCATCTTCTAGGGCAAAACACTCTTTCCTTTGGCTTCAAATTCTCCTTAATGCAGCCATGTTACTGGCCAAACCCTCTTCTGTTCAAACTGGTGTGTATTCCCATCACCTGATATTGTACTAAACACACGGCAGGTGCTCAGTTTGCATTTGTTGAACTTATGCGATTCATTTGACAGTGGTAAGAAGCAAGAACTGCTGTTAGGAAGACCAATGCAGTGTCTGCATAAGCATTACAGGTCTGAGGCCATGAGAGCCTAGAAAGGAATGAAAATGGGAATAAGGAGCAAGGAAAAATAACAAAAAGATATTTCAAAAAACTTGGTAACTGGAGATAGAAAATGAAAAAAAGTAACATGTAAGGGTTTTAAACTTAGGATTTCAGCCAAATTAAAATGTCATTGAAAGAGAGGTGAGATGTAGGAGGGGGAACTGGTATGGCACAGGTATATTAATGTATATTTATACATAAATTATAAGCTTTCTCTTTGTATGGCACTCTGAGTGTACAGATAATGAAAAATCACAATGAAGATGAGAAGAGGGATGTAGAGAAGCAAATTCAGAGTCATAGAAAAGGTGGTGAATATCAAATGAAAAGGAAAAATCTAGGAGACACAGGGACTATGAGACACAGGGACTATATCAATAAACAAAGTGGCACAACTGTATTATCTATCTGTGGTCAGTTTTAGCAATTACAGTAGCTTAATGTATTTGATCTGGAAACAGTGACTGTCCCAATTTATAACTAGAAGTTATATAAATGACTGCTGTTCAAGTGGCCAAACAAAAGGGGCATTCTTTCTTAGAGGTTTAGCTTGTCCTAAATGTACTGACAGGTCAGTATTTTCCTACTCACACTGAAAAATGAGCATTAATTGCTTCCATCTATAATATGACAGTACTTGCAATGCTTTGGACGACTATCCTCAGGGATTGTTCCTTGAAGTTCCAAAGACAGGAGTTGGAGTCCAATTTCATTTACTTCCTATGCATCAGTCTCAAGAAACTTACCAACAGAAGCAGTCAAACAGGTATGTCAGGAAAGTGCTTGATTTGTCTGCTGTAGTCCAAGAATATGAGGAAAAATTATTCTGTTTAAGAAGTTTTCCTTAATGTCTCAGTCCACTGTATTGTCTCCCTTTGATAAACTCTTATTTCCAGGCCACACAGTTTATCCTTTAATTGTTTCTTGTCACTAGTCTCTCTTTCCAATAGACTGTTAGTTATTTGAGGGCAAGGACCAACTGTTGTTTTTTACACAGCTCATTCAACAAAAACCATAATTAACTCTTAATGTTCCCTATGAAATTATTATTGAGCTACGGTAGAGATGCTCTACATTATCATGATACCCTCTTCTGAGTGCCCTGGGGAAAATGTCTTTCTAGGGTTTGCTTCCAAAAAATAGTTTTAACAACATAAAACCAAATTTTAAACAAAATGTCTAAAATGTCAAAATAAAAAGGAACACTTGTTTCATATGAACTGGTTTAATTTTATCTAAAAATAAGAAAAATGATAGCTAATCTTTACTGAATCCTTGCTGAGTACCAGGTATAGTGCTAAGTGCTTTAACCAAGTTGACCCATTTAATCCTCAAAATCTCTATGAGGTAGGTATTATTATCATCTCCACTTTGCCTATGAGGAAACCCAAACTTGGTGAGCATAAATAACTTGCTCAATTTAAGAGAGGTGGAAAGTATTAAATGTTAGAGGTAGAACTTGTGCCCAAGCTGCATGATGCCAAAATTCATGTATGAAACTAGGCTAGCTGAAGTTTTATCTTATGGCTGTTAACTGTGTAACTGTTCAGAGCACCCTGCTCATATCCATTCAGCTGTACACTTATGATTGATATGCTTTTGTGTATTTAGTTATGCGTCAATGAAAGTTTTATGTTTAAGAACAAAAAGTACATCTTAAAGCCAAATTTGTGTCAAGTCTAGAGGACTTTAATAGTAAAGCATTTATGTATTACCCTTGTCTTACCTTCCTTTCTCACTTATTTTAACTTTATATTATTTTTCTATCTTTTGTGTATTTATCTTTTCTTTTTTAACATCTTTACCGGAGTATAATTGCTTTACAATGGTGTGTTAGTTTCTGCTTTATAACAAAGTGAATCAGCTATACATATACTGTGTATTTATCTTTGTAGAATGAAACTTAATGTCATTTACAAACAAAACTTAATAAAATTATGAATATATTTGATTTTCAGACTCCCTAACTATAGTTAATTTATAAGTATAACAGCAATTATTGATAATTGTCATAAAAATCTCTCACATAATTCTAGATTATAGCAGACCTTCTAGTAACTTAAAGAAAGTAAAGATCTGATCAGGTAGAATAGAGACTTGGTCTCCACATTCTGTTGATTCTTTCCTCAGAATGATTTCCAAATTCTCTCTATATATTCTTACTACCATTGGCATGGTTCAGGTCCTTATCATCTGTTGTCTAGGTTACTGTGATTAAGTCTAAATACTGCTGAGTTTCTCTCAGCAAGTTTTAAATGACCCATTTCTCAAACATCAATGAAATAGGAATAGTCTCACTTAAGATCATTCTCTCTTTATTTATATTTACACAATTCTTCCATAATCATTTCCATAACAAATGTTCCAGCTGATTTGAAAATTTCCCTTTGTTCAAACAGGAGTAACCAGAAAGGATCAGTGAATATTCTACGTTCAACAACGTTCACTGCCATGCGATGGGCAGTGCAAAAATATCCATGTCTCTTATCTAAAATGCCTCTAATAATACTGATAAGGAAAACTTTCCTATGCTGTATAATAAACTCCAAAGCTGTATGTCAGTCTGTTTCCTCATCTACCTCATAAAAGTGCCTTTATCTTTCAACTTAGCACTCACAGCTACTTGGAAATCTTTCTTCGTCTTTCATTAACACCATATGCCATTTTTCAAAGAGGTTGTAATAAACTACAGCTTTTCTCTCTATAAAACTCAATCATTTTCTTCTTTTGGGTAACTTTCATGACACTGCATTCTCCAAGGTCTCACTCTTTTGTTTTACTGTAAGATTACAGAAATATATCCTTCTTGGAAAAATTTTTTAATATAGGTAAAGTACAAGCCCCCTTTCTCAGCCTCCCTCCACTCAGTTCTCAGTTGGTTCTAAGTATCTTCCTTAATGACTCTCGCTCCCCTCCATTTTTTTTTTTTTTTTTTTTTTTTTTTTTTGCGGTACGCGGGCCTCTCACTGTTGTGGCCTCTCCTGTTGCAGAGCACAGGCTCCGGACGCGCAGGCTCAGGGGCCCAGCCGCTCCGCAGCATGTGGGATCTTCCCGGACTGAGGCACGAACCCGTGTCCCCTGCGTCGGCAGGCGGACTCTCAAACACTGCGCCACCAGGGAAGCCCCTCCCCTCCATTATTAAAACAACACTTCTATATCACAACACTTCTAGCCACAGAAAATAAAAAATAAAATTAGGTTTCTTACTTATAAACTATATATATTGTTTTGCAACTTTTTTTCATTTATTGCTTTTGAGGGTTATTTATATTGAATAAACAGACCTAGTTCATTCTTCTTAAACTGTTGTACAGAAGTGGGCAAGTGACTTAACTACTGGCCTCAGTTTTCCACCATTCTTTTGCTGATCTGTTCCTCAAGGGTTCACTAAATTGTGTAAAGGTAAATATATTCTTCAAAGCTTAGTCCTTGACTTTTTGCTGTTTTCTTAATGCTTACTTCCTCAGAAAGCCTCTCTTGGTTTCTCAATGTTTTATTACCTTCTCTATTTAAAAAATTCCTAACTCTCCATCCTCATGGCTAATCTTAACCAAACTTAACCTCAATTCAAGCTAATCAAAAATACCTGCCCTAGGCTACTACTCAATCACTTGAAATGCATGATATCTAAACTCTTACACTGGCTAAAACTCAGTAAGTCAAAAATAAAAGCTTATGGAGAATGGCTCTGAGAACAGTAGGCGTGGAAGCAAGAAAACCTGTTCGTATGCTATTACGTTAACAGATCAAGATAGAAATAATGAGGGCCTGAATAATATGGAACTGAGCGGAAATAATATGGATAGAGAGAGGAAACAGATCCTAGAGATATTTCAAACAAAGAACTGATGGACTTGATGACCAAGGTGGGAAACAAGAGATGAAAGGTCAAGATGACTCCAGGATATTTGGTTTGAGAAACTGGGTATCTTTGACAGAGTGTCATTCAATAAGCTAGGGAATATTGGAGGGGATGACCATGGGTCAGGTGTTAAAATGTCTAACCAGAGGAGCCTGCATGACATTAAGGAGAAGATCCATTAGCTAGCTGGATACAGCTCTGAAGCTGAAGAGGAGACCTGATTATACCTAACAAGTAATAGATGAAAGCATGACATAAACTGACCTAACTGTGAATGAAACTGACCTAAAATGGCACAGACTGGAAGAGAATCTAAGACAGAAGAAAAGAAATAAAAAACAAATACATAACACAAACATAAATCCATTACTTACCTTCTTCTCAATCTGGATCTCCTTCCAAGCCTCTCCATTTTTTTATTAATTGAGTCTATCTTTGCTTAAATTTTTCCCATTCTTTTGACTCCCATATTCAATCACTGCTTAGTGCAGTGGGTAAAACCATATTTCCTAGAATCAAAACCCTGCTCCATCACTTACTAGCTGTGTGACCTTGGGCAAGTTACTTAACCACTTCTGTTTTTCAGTTTTCCCACCTGTCAAAGAATATTACTTCATAGGGTTGTTATGGGAAATTAAATTAATTTTAAAGTAAATTCATTTTTTAACTTAAGTTAATTTTTAAAAGAACTTAGAATTAGTGCCTGGAATTGTGCTCTATAAGCAAATGCTAGGTAAGTAAGTAAATAAAGCCTGTCAATTTTCTTTGTGAAATCCTTCATATGTGGCCTTTTTATCATTCTCATTTGACACCAAACCACTTGAGGTCTGCATTATTTCATATATTATCACCTCATCACTCTATTAAAATCGCTTTGTAAAAGGTCACTCATGATCTCTTGATAAAGAAATGCCATCTTTTTTTCCCCTCATTCTCCAAATGCTCTGCATCAACTGTCCCAGTGGACCCTCCCCAGTATTCTCTTCTCTTGACTTCTGAGTCTTCTTGGTCGCTAGAACCCTTATATTTATCATCTACTTCTTATATTTTATCATCTACTTCTGTTTCTGCTACTACACCAACTACTATTAGTTCTAAGTCTTCTTTCTCCTTTGTAAATGCAACCATTCCCCCCAAACATTCCCTTCTTTCTCAATAACCCCTTCCTGATGTCAGCTATTCCCATGGCTTCCACCTCTACGCTCTGTGATGATTCAAACCTTTACCTCTAGCCACAGCATTTAGGTTGAGCTGCAGATTTGCATTTCCAAGTCTATACTGGACAGCTCCATGTGGCTATCTCACTAGGCCTTCAAGTCAACATATCCAAAAAATGAATTTGTCATCTACACTAGGCTTATGGTTTTATTGCTGATAATGGCACTAACATTCTTCAAATACCACAGGCCTAAAACCTAAGACTCAGCTTTGATACTTCTTTCACCCTCAACATCCAATTTATTTTGGAGTCTTTACAGCATTCACTACAGCATTACCTGCCTTCTTTCCAATAATACTGCCATAACTCCATTTCAGGATTTCATTACTTCTCACTAGACAGATCCCACTACTCCTTCAAAAGAATCTCCAATGAGAGCATCTAGACTTTAGCTGAAGAGTTCAGAATCAGTTTATAGAAATTCCTATCCTATAGGCTGACCTCCAGAACAAGATGGTTTTCTACAGTGCAAATCCGACTATACCAGTCTCCTGCTCAAAATTCTTCAAAAAGTACCCACCTCCTTTAGGATTAAACCTTCACTCTCTGGACCTCGGTCTACTTTCCCAGCCTCATATCTCATCCTTTGCACAAGAGCCCCGCGCCCCCCTCCTCCTCTTCCCACACAAGTTATGCTCAGTCATTCCTTCACAGCATTGCAACTGTTCCTCCTGTAGGAAAAGCCCCTCTCCACCTTATCCTCTCCAACAAATAAAATTGAGAAGTCACTTTCTTTCTTCAGCCTCCCCAGCAACTGCCGCTTGAACAGTTCATACATATATGACTGATTCATACATCACAGGAGCACTCATTTGTTTTTATCTGGCTCCCAAACTTGACCCTGAAACTTGGAACAATATCCTACGAATTCCCAGTGCCTGACATAGCGCCAGAAATATAAAGGTGCTGTTGCCAGTAGCAAAAGACTAACCTAGCTTAGCACTCATAATGATTCTCGCGGGCTGGCCCTGAGGCCTTGCCATGGCCCAGATCTGGCACTTCCTACAAGATGCCAGAGTCGGGCGTTCAAGCAAACTGCTGGGCCCTCGGCTAGGGTCCCAGGAGGAGGTCCCTGGGGGCATCCGTAGGCTCCCCACTCCAGACGCTGGGAAAGGAAAGGGGCGGGGCACAGCATGGGCCGGACCTAGGGCTCCATAAGTCCCCGCGGGCCTAGGCCAGCCCCTCGGCCCCCATCCCAGGGCAGGTCCCGGCCAATCCAGGGCCCCAAGGGGGCTCCATTTTGAGAGACCTCGTACCCCTACCCGGCGCTCCGGCCGCCTCCGCACTTACAGACCCAGGGGAAGGCCACCGTCAGGATCCGGCACCGCCAGGAGCTCCGGCCCCTCGGGGCTCCGGGAAGGGGGAGGGGCGGGGAACCCGAGCCAAAGGGGGACCCAACGGAACCGGAAGGGCAGCCCTCGCCGGACAAAGACAACTTCCAGGTCCTATGGTCCTCTCCGCCAATCGGAAGGCTGGGAGGGCGGCGGGCTCGGAGAGGGACTTTCGGCGCTGTGGGCGGGGTGCAAAGCGCGTGCCCCAGACTCCTGCGAGCATCTCCGCTCGCGAGCCGAGGTGCGCCCTAGCGTTTGGGGCTCAGGCTCCGCGCGCTTCGCTCCTTCTCAGCCGCTCCTCTCTAGCTGCGCCTCGGCTGTCTGCTGCCTGCGTGGGCCTGAAGGGCGCCTCCGCACTTAAAGTGTTGGTAAGCCCCTCCCGCCTAGGGATGTGGACTCGCCGCGTTGGGCCCAGAAAGTGGAGGGAAGGAAGTTTAACTCCCTCGCTTTTTGGATGTTGGTGTTTCCCAGGATCTGCATTCTCCGTTACCTACAACGTGCTGACTATTCACAGATCTCTTTCGCCAGACCAGACAGCTCTCTTGAGCTCCAGGGTCAGCTGCCTAGAAGACATCTCCAACTGGTTGTCCAGTGTTAATGTACCTTTGAACTCAAGTACATCCGCAGACCTGCTTCTTATCTCCTGTAGTCCTTGTGTTGGTGAACGGCATCATACACGCAGTCCTGCCCACCAGTAAACTTCAGTACCATTCTAGAGCCCTTTTCCATCTTGCCAGTCCAATGGCTCTCTGGCTTCTCCTCCTTTTTAGGGGATGGAGAGGGAGGATATTGTGGTAAAACATGAATAGTATTTATCATTTTAATCATTTGTAAGTGTGAAGTTCCATGGCATTAAGTACATTCACAATATTGTAACCATCACCGCTGCTATAGCCAACTTCATTCTTTTGCATGTCGTTATCGTTTTTCCAGCACCGTTTTTGAAAAGTCTGTCCTTTCCCCCATTGAATGGGCTTGTCACCTTTGTTGAAAATCAACTGACCATGTATGTGAGAATTTATTGCTGGGCTCTCTATTCTATTACATGTGACTGCAGCTCTTACACTAGTACCATATATACATATATATATATTTTTTTGCGGTACGCGGGCCTCTCACTGCTGTGGCCTCTCCCGTTGCGGAGCACAGGCTCCGGACGCGCAGGCTCAGCGGCCATGGCTCACGGGCCTAGCCGCTCCGCGGCATGTGGGATCTTCCCGGACTGGGGCACGAACCCGTGTCCCCTGCATCGGCAGGCGGACTCTCAATCACTGCGCCACCAGGGAAGCCCCCATATTCTTTTAATTACTGTAGCTTTGTAGTAAGTTTGTAAGTGAGGAAGTATGAGGCCTTCAACTTTATTCTTTTTTCCAGATTGTTTTGGCTATGCCAGGCCCCTTGAAATTCCATATGAATTTGAGGATCAGCTTTTACATTTTTGAGAAAAAGGCTGTTGTAATTTTGATCGAGATTGTGTTGAATCTGTAGATCACTCTGGGTAATATTGCCATCTTAATTTTAAGTCTTCCTGTCTAAACATGAAATGTCTTTCCATGTACTTAGGTCTTCATTAATTTCTTTCAGCAGTGTTTTCTAGTCTTCAGGGTATTTAATTCTTTTTGATAATATTATAAGTGAAATTGCTTTCTTAATTTCCTTTTCATATTGTTGCTAGTGTGTAGAAACACAACTGATTTTTGGTGTTGGTCTTCTACCCAGCAACACGTCTGAATTTGTTTTTTGGCTCTACAAGCTTTCTTGTGGATTCTTTGGGGTTTTTTAAAATATATATGATTATGTTGCCTGTGAATATAGTTTTACCTCTTCGTTTACAATTTGGATGCCGTTTATTTCTTGTCTAATAGTTCTGGCTAGAACTTCCACTACAGTGTTGAATAGCAGCAGTGAAAGGAGGCATCCTTGACTTGTTCATGAGTTGTTCTTAGAGGCGTAGGTAAGCTACTGATTTAGATGTGGGTTTTTCAGATACTTTTATCATGTTGAGGAATTTTCCCTCTGTAACTACTTTTCTGAAAGATCTTATCATGAAAAGGCATTGTATTCTGTCAGATGACTTTCAGCATCAATTGAGATGATCATGAGGTTTTTTTCCTTAGTTCTTATTAATGAGATATATTATATTGGTTGATCTTATGGTAAACCACTCCTGCATTCTTGGGGTAAATCCCACTTGGTCATGGGGAATAATCCTGTTAGTATGCTATTGGATTTGATTTCCTTTTATGTTGTTGAGGATTTTTGCACCTATATGCATAAGACACATTGGTATATAATTTTCTTGTTATGCGTTTATTTAGCTTTGGTGTCAGGATAATGAAGGCCTCATGAGATTAGAAAGCATTCCCTCTTCTTCAGTTTTTTGGAAGAGTTTGAGAAGGATTGGTATTAATTCTTAATTAAATATTTTAATTAAATTAAATATTTGGTACAATTCACTGGTGAAGCCATCTGGTGCAAGACTGTTCTTTTTTGGGAGGTTTTTGATTACACACTCAATCTCTTGTTATAAATATGGTGAGATTTTCTAATTTTTCTGGAATCCATTTATAATAAATAATTTGTGTGTTTCAAGGAATTTGCGCATTGTTTTCTAGGTTGATTTTTGTTATCTTTTCAAAGAAACAACTTTTGGTTTCATTGTTTTTTTTTTTCCTCTCTCTTTTTTTTTTAGTTTATTTCCATTCCGTTTTATTTCCTTCCTTCTGCTAGCTTTGGGTTTAGTTCGTTCTTTTTTGTATTTCATAAGGTATAAACTTAGGGTATTATTTTGAGATTTTCCTTGTTTTTTAATGTAGCCATTTACAACTATAAATTTCTCTAATTACTGTTTGCATTGTATCCTATAAGTTTTGTATGTTTTTATCATTTTTACTCATTTTCAAGTACATTCTAATTTCCCTTTTGAGGTCTTCTTTGACCCATTTGTTCTTTAAGAATGTGTTTCTAATTTCCACATGTTTTGAATTTTCCAGTTTTCCTTCTGTTACTGATTTCTAACTTCATCCCATTGTAGTTGGAGAAGATACTTTGTATAATACCTATCTTTTAAAATCTATTGACACTTGTTTTATGGCCTAATGTATGGCCTTTCCTGGAGAATGTCCCATGTGAACTTGAAAAGAATGTGTATTCTGCTGTTCAGTGGAATGTTCTGTACACTTCTGTTAGGTTCAGTTGGTTTATTGTGATGTTCAAGTCCTCTAACGCCTAACTTATCTTTATCTGGTTGTTCTATTCATTATTGAATGTGGGCTGTTGAAGTTTCTAATTATTATTGTAGAATTGTTTATTCCTCCCTTTAATTCTGGTCATTTTTGCTTCATATATTTTGAAAGTCTCTTCTAGTTATGTAAATGTTTATAATTTTTATATAATCTTGCTCTTTTGAACCTTTTATTAATATATAATGACCTTCTTTGTCTCTTGTAATCTTTTTAAAGTCATTTTATATGACCTTAGTATAACCTTCCCAGCTCCCTTTTGGTTAGTACTTGCATGGAATATCTTCTCTTTTCTTTTTTTTTCCACTTTTAACTTGTTAATATCTTTGGATCTAAAGTGAGTATTTTCTAGACTGCATATAGATGGATCATGTTTTTGTTTTTGTTTTATCCATTCTGCCCATCTCTGTCTTTTGATTGGAGAGTTTATGCCATTTACATTTAAAGTAACTACAGATAAGGAGGGACTTATTTCTGCCATTTTTGCTATTTGTCTTCTATCGGCCTTATAGCTTTTGTGTCTTTCATTTCTTCCATTACTGCCTTTTTCTGTGTTTATTTGATTTTTTGTAGTGAAAAGTTTTGATTTATCTCTGATTTCCTTCTTGGTATATTCTATGGACATTTCCTTTGTGGTTGCTATAGGAATTACATTTAACAGCCCAAATTTATCACAATATAATTAAATTGATACCAACTTCAGTAGCATACAAAAACTCTCCTATGCAGCTCTGTCTCCTCTTTCTGTTCTTGATGCTACAGATTACATCTTTATACATTGTGTGTGTAATAAATTAGACTAATATTTTTATGCATTTGTCTTTTAAATCATGTAGAAAATAAAAATGGAGTTAAACAATAATTACAATAATAATTCAATAATTGCCCATATATTTATCTTTACCGGAGATCTTTATTTCTTCATATGGCTTTAAATATTGTTGAGCATCCTTTCATTTCAACGTGAAGAATTCCCATCAGCATTTCTTTTTTTTTTTTTTTTTTTTTTCTTTTTGCGGTATGCGGGCCTCTCACTGTTGTGGCCTCTCCCGTTGCGGAGCACAGGCTCCGGACGCGCAGGCCCAGCGGCCATGGCTCATGGGCCCAGCCGCTCCGCGGCATATGGGATCCTCCCAGACCGGGGCACGAACCCGTATCCCCTGCATCGGCAGGCGGACTCTCAACCACTGCGCCACCAGGGAGGCCCCCATCAGCATTTCTTGAAGGGTGGTTTTAGTGGTAATGAACTCCCTTAGCTTTTTTTAAAATCAGAGAATGTCTTAATTTCTCCCTCAATTTTGAAGGACAGTTTTGCTAGATACAGATCTGTCAACAGTCCTTTTCTTTCATTGCTTTGAATATTATCAACCCACTGTCTTCCAGCCTCTAAGATTTAAGATGAGAAATTGTCTGATAATCTTATTGAAGATCCCTTTTATGTGATGAGTATTCTCTCTTGTTACTTTTGGGATTCTCTCTTTTCTTTGGCTTTCTACAGTCAGATTATTATCCTTTCTCCCCTTTCTCTCTCTCTTCTCCTCTTGGGATGCTTACAGTGGTATGTTGTTTCTCTTGACAGTGTCCTACAGATCCTTTAGGCTCTGTTCACTTTCACATTTCTTCTTTTTTTTTCTGTTCCTCAGACGGAGTAGGAAGAACATGGAATCCATCTCTCTACCTAAACAACAATCGTACTGGCAGAAACTGAAGTAACTATTTTGGAACTCTGTAGTCTATTTGAATGCTTGCATGTTCCAGGGGAAAATTTGGTTGGTCAATTGAGGTTAATTTCAGTCAATGTGAGCCTTTAGTGTGATAGCACCTACTCGTTCCTACTCCTCAACCCTGTGTAGGCAGTCATGTTTATATTCCTGGTATGGCTTGCTGGAGCCAGGGTGGGAAATAAGAACCTTGTTCTCCAAATACAAGAGTTCTGTATTTTATTTTTATTGAAGTATAGTTGATTTATAATGTTGTGTTAGTTTCAGGTGTACAGTAAAGTGATTCAATTTTTATATATGTATATATTTTTTTCTTTTTCATTATGGTTTATAACAGGATATTGAACATAGTTCCCTGTGCTATACAGTAGGACCTTGTTATTTATCTTTTTTTTTTTTTTTTTGCGGTACACGGGCCTCTCACTGCTGTGGCCTCTCCTGTTGCAGAGCACAGGCTCTGGACGTGCAGGCTCAGAAGCCATGGCTCACGGGCCCAGCCACTCCGCGGCATGTGGGATCCTCCCGGACCGGGGCACGAACCCGTGTCCCCTGCATCAGCAGGCGGACTCCCAACCACTGCGCCACCAGGGAAGCCCTATTTATCTATTTTATATGTAGTAGTTTGTATCTGTTAATCCCATATTCTTAATTTATCCCTCCCCCACCCTTTACCCCTTTGATAACCATAAGTTTTTTATATGTCTGTGAGTCTGTTTCTGTTTCATAAATAAGTTCATTTGTCATATTTGAGATTCCACATATAAGTGATATCATCCGGCATTTAGACAAAGACTTTAAAACTGTCTTAAAGTTGCTCATTGAGCTAAAATGAAACATGGATGAAGTCTGGAAAATGTACAAAAAAATGGGAATATCATTAAAGAAATAGAAATTATAAAAAGGAACTTAGGGCTTCCCTGATGGCGCAGTGGTTGAGAGTCCGCCTGCCGATGCAGGGGATACGGGTTCATGCCCTGGTCCGGGAGGATCCCACATGCCGTGGAGCGGCTGGGCCCGTGAGCCATGGCCGCTGAGCCTGCGCGTCCGGAGCCTGTGCTCCGCAACGGGAGAGGCCACAGCAGTGAGAGGCCCGCATAACGCAAAAAAAAAAAAAAAAGAAAGAAAAAAAGGAACTTAAGTGAAATTCTGGAGTTGAAAATATAATAATAGAGAAGAAAATTCACTTAGGGAGTTCAAAATCAGATTTGAGCAGGCAGAAGAAAGAATCAACAAACTTGAAGATATTTCAAACCCAGTTCCTTTTTTCTCCCCCTTTCTTTTGCCCTAGTTCACGCCTTTCTGAACTTAGGCAGCCTCCAGAGTGTTCTATTTACTCCCTGTTTTCCCTTTTCTACTCCTACCAGAATGAAATTTTTAAAAAACTCAAATCTGATATTGGCACTATCCTTAGAAACCTCTAAGGGCTCTCTGTATTTATAGATTGAACTTCATTTTCCTTATTTAAGCATTCAAGGAACTTCCCATTCTGCCTCCAGCTTACCACATCAATCCATTGAGCTTGAGATATAAATTCCAATTTCCAGGATATACAAGGTCTAAGGGAACAAATTCAGTGACTTCTTGAGGAAGCAACCATTCAGATCCAGAAGATGGGAAATTTTGCACTTCAACTGGACCGATTTCTTCAATAAGCCAGTGTCTTTCCATTTTTTTTCTTAAGTGCTAGATTAAAAAATACTTAAGGGACATCACAACCAGATACAACATGTGGGCCTGGATTGGATGCTGATTTGGGAAAACTAGCTGTAAAAAAATATATTTTGGGCAACAGAAAATTTGATTATAGTTATTAGATGAGAGGAAAATTTACTGAAATGATATTACTGATTTGGAAAAGCCAGCTGTAAAAATATTTTTAGGTTGTTAGAAAATTTGAATGCAATCTAGGAATTAGATGAGAGGAAAATTTAGTGAAATGGTAAGGTAGATATTGTTAATTGAATAAAGCAGACTGCTTAACTGTGTGATCTCATTTTGAAAAACAATATAGACACACAAAGAAGGCTACATATTAAAGTATTAATATTTGTATTGGGAATGTGATGTTTTTGTTTTTTATTTTAGGTTGTCCCTATTTTATATTTTTCTCCAGGGCATACTGTAGTGATTCTGTAATAAAATTTTATTTAAAAAATATATGTTAAGATTTATATATATATTGGGGTAATACATATGAATCAAGAAATACATGAATTTATGGTCACCAAACTATTAAAAGTGGTTTTGTCAAGAGTGCCAGGATTTCAGGGGATTTTACTTTCTTCCTAATGTTTTATCTGTTGTTTAAATACTTTAAAATGGGTGTGCATTTTTGTTACATAACTCTATGAGGAGAAAAGGAAGAAAGCTATTTTGCTGCGGGAGTGCAGCCAAGTCTATTATAATAGACAAGTCACAAAGAGGACTGCAACAGAGCACAGCTTTTTTTTTGCTTTTTCTCTGGTGGAGTTAGATGCAACATCCACAGGAAAACTTTGCGAATGACTCATTTACCAGGAAAAGAGCATATGCTATTTGAATAAAGAAAGAAAGAGGGAGAGGCTGTAGAAAGATTTCATAAGTTGTCAAGACTTAATTAGCACCTTTAATAATCATTATTTTTGTTTCCAACTACATTGTAAATTCATTCAGGACAGGGACTTTAAAATTCATTCTATTGCCGTTGCTCTGTATATCACTTTCAAATAATTTTTAAATAAAATCCCAGCCCCATCTTTGAGTAGCAGTATGCAACCACCTTGTTCATTTCTGTTCTATTCTGTGTGTCTCAGATACCTCGAGGTAGCTGTGTTGTAGCCAGTCGCCCTTGACTTCAAAGTCAGAAGTTTTGACTTCTGGACTGAATTCTGTTGCTTAGGCTGGACCCCCTTACAAAATGAGAAAAAAAATCATATCATTCTCAATGATATTCTCAAGGTTTGTGGTAAAGCCAAGTGACATACCTGTAAAAGAACCTACCTATCACAATCCCTGGCACTTTTTGCGCCCTCAATAAAGGGCAGGTGAGTTGGGTTACATCATTAAGGGCTGCTTTAGAAACAGCATTTGAACGTTAAAGGTGAGCAAGGGATTCCGTGCTCTAGCACCAGTGTCTTTAGGGTTGTACCCCTCTCAGGCGCAAAAGGTACTACCCAGACTGCTACCCCCACCGATCCTGCTTCCAGTCCCTGATGCAGGCACAGAGCCGCTATCGGCCCAAGCACGGACACACCACGGCGTTGAATCCTGCTCCCAGAGTGCAGACTCCACGCAGACTCAGACTCCGGAGGCGGGCTAAAAGCCCAGGTGGGTCTTCGAGGAAAGGAAGTACGCCCCCGCCGCCTGTTGTTGGGCCAATGGGGCCGCTCGGCTTTGCCGTGGGCCTATGAGACAGGGCAGTAGGCGGGGCGAAGGGCGGAAGGAGCCTCTCTCACGTGAGTAGGGGGCGGGGAGGGCGGGGGCAGGGCGGCTGGGGAGGCCCAAGCGGCGGAGCCTCCGGGACGGCGAACGGCGGGCCGCGGAGAAGGAGACGGCGGGTCGGGTAGGGCCGTGTTTCCCCCACCACCTCCTCCCACCCCTCCATCCACCAAGCCCGGGGGGATCCTCCGACGGCCCCTGCGGGAGGCCAAGCCGTGTTCTCATCCCGCGGAGCGGGGCAGGCGTGACTGCGCTCAGCTCCCTCGACTAGCCGGGTTCTGAGGGGAGCAGTGATTGCGGGGGAGGGGGAGTCGCGGCCGTTGGGGGAGGACGCATGCGCAAGCGGGAACGCTCCGGCAGCCCCTGCCCAAACCGGTTCCCCCTGTCTGGGTGGGTGTGAGTCTTCCCAGTCCTTCACTTGCGGCCGTCCCTCTCGCCCCCAGCAAAGCCGGCTTGTCTCTTGACTTACACGTCTGGGGACAGGTCCTATTTGGGAATCTGGCCGCTCCCTCCGCCTCAGTTTCTCCCCATTGCCAGCTGGGCCTGTACCTGTGACTTAGGCTGGCTTCGGCCTCAGGCTAGCTTCCTGCGCTGCGCCTAATTTGAAAGGCTTGCTTTATGCTAGTGTCGGTCTGCCGTCTCGTGTTGACGTTTCTGTCTCATTTTCCTCGCCTGCAATCGAAGTGTCCCCGGTATTCCCCTCTCCCCAGATACTTTAAGTATCTGCCCCCGATACCTCATTGCTGTATCTTGATTCCCAGCAACTTTCAGGGCTTTAGGTGTTCAACAAAGCCCGAGGATAACCCCAGACTTCCAGGAGTTCTCTGTCCATTACCTGGTAGTACTTTGGTGTTCCTTCTCTTCTAACATTCGGATTGTAATCATATGCACCTGCTTTAAAGTCATCTCCATACTTTATCTTGGAATAAAAGTCCTAGCAGACTTTTATGTGATAAGTGATAAGTGATCATGCTGCTGGTGCTCCGTTAGTTTAAATCTTGTTCCAGCTTGAATTGGAGATCTTTTGGCTTTTTTGTTTGTCAGTGGAAAAAAAAACCTGCCAGAGACGGGTTTCACAATTCATTTGATATGTTCATTCAGGTAAATACCTGTATTCACATACATGTGACTGGAGTAGTAAGTCGCGAGTGTGTCTGTTTCCAGCTGCTTTGTTTATTTAGGAAGAGAAAAAACCAAAGAGAGTAAATTGAACTGAGTTTCCACATAAAACTGATGTTTGGAAAGTTGAAAAAAAGCTTAAGTGCCAAGGGAGTGCACATTCAATTTTTTTTTTAAACGAAGGACCTGCTGGCCTTAATTCTAGCGTGTATAGGTGCTATTTTAATATATATTTAAGGCTTTTATTCGAATTTACTTATAAAAACTGAAAATAAATAAGGGGCAGAGTTCTTTATAATCTTCCTTTGTAGACCTCAGTTTCCATTAATGAAATTTGAATCCATGATTGATTTGTATTTATTGGTAACATTTAAAATTCACATATAGCTTTATCAACTCAACTTTGCAATTAAAATTGAACTATTGCTATGTTGTGGTACACTTTTCATTTCAGTTTTATAACTCATTTTACAGTTAATTAACAGCTCATCGGTATTAAGGTATATATTTGGGTAGTTAACCTATCAACTATATACATTTTGGCATTCTTTGGCATAGTGGGGTTTTCTTTTAACTTTTTTTATTTTTAAAAAAATTTTTGTTGAGGTATAGTTGATTTTGGCATAGTGTTTTATTAGCAGTTTACAGGTGCTTAACCTGGATAAAATGGTAGTCTAGTGGGACTCTGTAAAAGTGAAGGTACCTGTTTCCTATCTTTTCTACTGCATATATAGTCTAGTGGGACTCTAAGTGAAGGCACCTGTTTCCTATCTTTTCTACTGCATATGTAGTCTAGTGGGACTCTGTAAAAGTGAAGGCACCTGTTTCCTATCTTTTCTACTGCATATTGGAAGAAGTGTATTCACATTATCTACATGAGGGGACATGTTTTTTCGTAAACGTATCTCAACTTTACAGCCTACATTCTATTTTTTAAAAATAAATTTATTTTTATTTAGTTTTGGTTGTGTTGGGTCTTCGTTGCTGTGTGCGGGCTTTCTCTAGTTACAGTGTGTAGGCTTCTCATTGCGGTGGCTTCTCTTGTTGGGGAGAACGGGCTTCAGTAGTTGTGGCACATGGGCTCAGTAGTTGTGGCTCTCAGGCTCTAGAGCGCAGGCTCAGTAGTTGTGGCGCACGGGCTTAGTTGCTCCTCGGCATGTGGGATCTTCCTGGACCAGGGCATGAACACGTGTTCCCTGCATTGGCAGGCGAATTCTTAACCACTGTGCCACCAGGGAAGTCCCATAGCCTAGATTCTTTAAAGAAGTCATTTTCTACTACTGAGTATATTTCCAGCTAAACTTTACAGCCCAGATTCTTTTAAAGAAGTCATTATCTTTTGTTGAGCATGTTTCCAGCTAAAGTGTTTCCAGCTTAAGTGAAGCCTACTTTGAAGGTCTCACCATTTCACAGTGATTATTTTAACAAGTGACCTTTGAGTACAGGCTTCAGAAAACAATTAGTTTATATCAGTTCTACTGTTGAGTGTCTTTATAGATACTGATGTGCTGAGGTTCTAGCATATGCTGCCCAAGTGTTTTCTTTGTAGTTGTCAATATAATCAGATATCACACTTTTCAAGCATGTGAAATGAATGTATATAAAACTGTTAAATAATCTTTCTTGGAGATAGAACTCCAGCGTTAAAGAAGTGCTAATTTAACCAGTGTACATAAAGCAGAGTTTGGCATGACATTTGGGTGCTTTGTATGTAACTGCCTTGTTTTATTGATTTTCCGTGGTTAGATTCTAAAGAAAGAAAATCCAAGGCCAAGGATTTGGCTGTCCATGATAAAACATACAAATTTAACAGCTGTTTCTTTTGGCATAAAATGGTTACCTGGTCTCCCCCGACCCTCTCCAGTTTTGTGTTGACCTTGAGATCCTTATCCTTTAGAAGAATTGTAAGTCAAAGCAGTACTGGATAGACACTTAAACTTATATTATAACGACTTTTGTTGGCCCCTAACTGCCTTGTGTCTCTTCATGTGCAAAGTCTGACCAAATATGGCAGTTTGCAAGTCATGAACACTCTAGTTCATAGAATTTAGCCTGGAAGTTTTCCTCTTGCCAAAGCAACTATAGTACTCTGAGGTAATCACCAGAACTTTCTGAAGGCTGTTCTTTCTATCTAGTAGAGTTCTCTGAGGCCTAACTTTTCCTCCAAATCCCTTTTTCCAAGGATCATAAAATAGTAAAAATAAAGCCCTAAATTTGTTCTTAAGTTCATGCTTGACATTAAATAGTATATATTACCTTGGCTGTAAAACATGAGAAATATATCTTCTTAATTTTGTGGCCGTGCTGCCAGATTTGGAGGTTTGCACTCCTTAGGAGTTAATGCGTGGTTGTTACTTATCTCCAGTTAAGGTTGCATCAGCTTTTGTGTAATAAACACTACTCCTTGGCATTTATTAATATTTGTGGCAATAAATTTTTCTCCATAATAAAATATGGCATCTCTCTCTCTTTTTTAAAAATGTTTATTTATTTATTTATTTGATTGTGCCGGGTCTTAGTTGTGACATGTGGAATCTTTTAGTTGCAGCATGTGGGATCTTTTAGTTGCGGCATGCAGGATCTAGTTCCCTGATCAGGGATCGAACCCGGGCCCCCTGCATTGTGAGCGTGGGGTCTTAGCCACTGGACCACCAGGGACGTCCCAAATATGGCATCTTCTTAAGGTACATTAGCAAATTAGTTTCTGTGGTAACGTTAACAAAATGTTATTAACTCTCAAAGCTTAACAATAATTTGACTATTTTAAAAATTTCTTTTTCCCATTTTTCCTCATTTTTACACTTTGGTACTTATAACCAGGAATCTGTGGTTATCATCTTGTTTTCCAGCTTCTGAGGGTGCCCCTGTGTCAGGAAAAGGAATTGATATGCAAAATCTTTCTTTGGGAACGTATTTTAAGTATCATTATGGGTATTAAGAGACAGCATTCAAGGCTAAATTGGATTAAATTTTAGGCGGTTGTATAATACTATTGTGAAGAGCCATGAGTTAACCATTTTAATGCTTTTACCATAGGGTAATAAACTCTCATGCTTTTTTTAAAATAAATTTATTTGTTTTATTTATTTATTTTTGGCTGCATTGGGTCTTCGTTGCTGCGCGCGGTCTTTCTCTAGTTGCGGCGAGCGGGGACTACTTGTCGTTGTGGTGCACGGGCTTCTCGTTGCGGTGGCTTCTCTTGCTGTGAAGCACGGGCTCTAGGCGGGCGGGCTTCAGTAGTTGTGGCGCGTGGGCTTCAGTAGTTGTAGCTCGTGGGCTCTAGAGCACAGGCTTAGTAGTTGTGGCGCACGGGCTTAGTTGCTTCACGGCATGTGGGATCTTCCCGGACCAGGGCTCGAACCCTTGTCCCCTGCATTGGCAGGCAGATTCTTAACCACTACGCCACCAGGGAAGTCCTCTCATGCCTTTTAAATATGCTGATAAATGGATTCTGGCAAGGTGAGAGTAGAAACATGTCATGTAAATCTTTTTTGCTGTGATAAATGATTTCCTATGAATAGACCTCTGATATACCTGCAAAAGAGAAGTGGTTATATCTTTATTGTAGTTACCTGTTGAGTTCTCTGTGAATTGAAGAAAAATCTGATTTCTGTCTAACCTCAAAAGCTAATTCTTAGATAAAAAATTGTTCCCTAGCAGAAACTTCTTTTTTTTTTAATCTTTATTTTTTTGCTTTTGGGTTGTGAGAAAAGAACTTTTTAGATAGGTTTAAAAAACGTCTGTGAGGGCTTCCCTGGTGGCACAGTGGTTGAGAGTCCGCCTGCCAATGCGGGGGACACGGTTTTGATCCCTGGTCCGGGAGGATCCCACATGCCGCGGAGCAGCTGGGCCCGCGCACCACAGCTACTGAGCCCGCGTGCCGCGACTACTGAAGCCCGTGTGCCTAGAGCCTGTGCTCCGCAGCGAGAGAGGCCACCGCAGTGAGAAGCCCGTGCACCGCAGCGAAGAACGGCCCCCGCTCACCGCGACTGGAGGGGGCCCATGCACAGCGGCGAAGACCCGACGCAGCCAAAAATAAATAAATACATAAATAAAACCAAAAAAAAATTGTAAAAAAAAAAAAGTCTGTGAAACTAAATTAAATATATGTGAATTCTTTTATCTTCTTACATGGTGCCTATCCCAGTGCTGTGAGTGAAAGTGCTCAGTAAATGTTTTTTGGTTGCCCACCCCCTATTCAACACACTTAACAAGTGTCCCACCTTCCTTGTATAACTATGGACCAGGGCATTCTTGTATCAGAAGATTCAGAAAACTGTGTGTCTTCTGCCAAAGTTCATGGTTTGTCTACACACATTCCCTTGAAAATCAGAGGTCATGGAAAAGAGAAACCGTATTTACTGCATTAATCTCAGGCTTTGACTATCTATCAGATGATTTGCTTACTTAGCATTAAATTCACATAGTTTAAACATTTCAGATCAAAGTATAGACAGATTGGTATTCTAAACGGAATAGATACATATTCTTTGCTGTGGATGAGAAGGAAGTATATTGACTAATTTCCTGAAAGCAGGAAAAGTGGTTTTTTGTTTTTGTTTTTTTTGGCTGCGTTGGGTCTTTGTTGCTGCGCGCAGGCTTTCTCTAATTGCGGCGAGTGAGGGCTATTTTTCGTTGCAGTGCACGGGCTTCTCACTGCAGTGGCTTCTCTTGTTGTGGAGCACGGGCTCTAGGTGCACGGGCTTCAGTAATTGCAGCACTTGGGCTGTGGCACACGGGCCATAGGGCTCACGAGCTTCAGTAGTTGTGGCTTGCAGACTCTAGAGTGCAGGCTCAGTAGTTGTTGCACGCGGACTTAGTTTCTCCAGGGCATGTGGGATTTTCCTAGACCAGGGATTGAACCCGTGTCCCCTGCATTGGCGGGCGGATTCTTAAACACCGCACCACTAGAGAAGTCCAGAAAAAGTCTTTAGGAAATCCTGCATTGCTTAAAAATATTTATGTTTTTATATTTATAGAGCGCTAGTGTAAATTATATTATGCTTTAGAAATCCATTCCAGAAAAAGTAAATAAAAGGATACTTTTACAAAAAAATGTATATTACTGAGGTTTGAAGTATAATCTGACCTTGTGAATGAGTAGTATTGGGTTGGCAAAAAAAGTTAATTTAGGTTTTCCCATAACATCTTGTGGAAAAACCCGAACGAACTTTTTGGCCGATACATTAACATTTACTAACTCTCCCTGTGTTCCCAGAGGTGGGTTTCTCTTGGGTCAATGACATCCAAATAATTTTAAAATTTAGCTGCAGAGATATTGTGTTGAAGGGGCATAAAGCCAGCATACCTAGAGTTCTGCAAAAAACTAAAGTGCTGTTTCCTGAAATAGCCAGAGGAACATGGGAAAACCACTTATATGGTTTATTTTCTTCAGGTGTCAGCAGTATTGCACTCAGATAATCAACACAGAGTTAAGTGAATTGTTTTTTGTGCATTTCATCCCCACTTCTTACTTTTTGTACCTTTCATTAAAAGTATCAAAATACAGCGGGTAGAGTGTGAACTTCGGAATCAGAAAGATATAGATATCCCAAGTCTTGAACTTACTTAATATATGACTAAAAGTAAGATACTTAAGGATTCTGATTCTCAGTTTCTTCATTTGTAAAAGTGGAACTAATTATGCTTACATCATGGATTAGGACTGGGAAGAACCTGGCAGTCCCGCCCCCCACCCCTTTCCTGGATATTCTCATTCACAAAAGAGTAGAAAGGGTTTGTTCCCCTCATTTTAGGTATGAGAAAACTGAAACTATAACATTGTCCAAATTAAATCAAAAAGGACTAAGGAGTTCAAATCCCAGTTGGTTTTTCAATGTAATACCAGACTGTTAACTTTAAAAAGTCTTAATGAAGCTTGATTAGTCTTTGAGAAAGTGAGAAGTAACTCTGAGAACATTGGCTGTCATCTTTAGGCACTTTTCTGTATTGATTTTGTGAGTTTTATCCTAAAGATCCTATAAAGTTAAAATTAGGTTTTTAGAACTTTTATTGACCAGTGAATGGATAAACAAAAGGTGGTATATACATACCATGGAATGCTATTTGACCTTAAAAAGAAAGGAAATTCAGACGCATGCTACAACATAGATGAACTTGTGAAATAAGCCAGCCATAAAAGTATAAATACCATATGATTCTACTACTTATGTAAGGTACCTAGAGTAGTCAGATTCATAGAGACAAAGTAGAATGTTGGTTGCCTGGTGGAACAGGAGTTGGAATTTAATAGGTACAGAGTTTCAATTGGGGAAGATGAAAACTTTCTAGAGGTGGGTGGTGGTGATGGTTGCACAATGTGAATGTACTTAAAGCCACAGAGCTATACACTTAAAAATGGCTAAAATGGTAAAGTTTATGTTACGTACATTTAACCACAGTTTTTAAAGATTAAAACTTCTTTTTTTTTTTTTTTTTTTTTGTGGTACACGGGCCTCTCACTGCTGTGGCCTCTCCCGTTGCGGAGCACAGGCTCCGGACGCGCAGGCTCAGCGGCCACGGCTCACAGGCCCAGCCGCTCCGCGGCATGTGGGATCTTCCCGGACCGGGGCACGAACCTGTGTCCCCTGCATCGGCAGGCGGACTCCCAACTACTACGCCACCAGGGAAGCCCTAAAGATTAAAACTTTTTAAATCTTTTTAAAAATTAAAAAACTTTTGTCTTATGAGTTATTATATTCCTATAGTTAAGCTATCTTTTGTAGTTCATCTGGAATTGAAGTTAAAGAGTCACTTCAGGGCTTCCCTGGTGGCACAGTGGTTGAGAGTCTGCCTGCCGATGCAGGGGACACAGGTTCGTGCCCCGGTCCGGGAGGATCCCACATGCCGCGGAGCGGCTAGGCCCATGAGCCGTGGCCGCTGGGCCTGCGCGTCCGGAGCCTGTGCTCCACAATGGGAGAGGCCACAACAGTGAGAGGCCCGCGTACCGCAAAAAAAAGAAAAAAAAAGAGTCACTTCATAGTTTAAAGAAGTGGATTGTCACAGGCATTATGGGTTAAAATTTGCCTAAAAGTGACTATTAGATAAGCTGGTTTTTCTTGCCTTTATGTGCTGTAGGCCCAAGATGATTAAGTTATATTTTCTTTTTGGTTTTTAAAGCTAAGCTGAAATTATTCAGAAGGATTAAATTAATATGGTTCTTAGCTCACTAAAATAATTCAAAGAAACAGCCCCCAAATTCAAAGTCAGACTTAAAGACACATCTATTGTTTAGCAATTAGCAGTGGTGGAAAGGAATTTATTTTTCTAAAAATGGGATGATTTTCCACTGAGTTTTGTTAGATTTGTCCTACCCTTCCCAGGGATAGGCTGTGAGAAGGTCATATGAAAACCAATGCAGGGAAACAAATCTCAAAGCCAGAAAAAAAGAAAAAAGCTGAGATTAAGATTGTATGATTTTAAAAAATAACTTCTTTGTGGTTTAATTTTAAAGAGCTACAAACCCACAAGAATTGGCCTGCTACAGCATCTTTGAGACTTGACTCTCTTGCTACTTCCTGACTTGTCTTTTTCTCAACAGAGAGTAATCTTAGCAGATCTGTGTTTTAGAAGGGTATATATAACTGGGAGCAACATAGAGTATGGATTGGAACGGGGAGAGAATGGTGATAGGAACACCAAGGAGGAGAGGTGCATTCCTGAAAAGGACATAGGCACCTAGATACCTGGGTTTGGATCAAGTTCTATAATTGTCTCTGTGAACTTAAGCAAGTTATTGAACCAGTCTAAGCCTCAGTTTGTCTGTCATATGAAGTTTATACCTTTCTGGCAAGGTTAATATAAAGATTAGTAGTAATGCATATAAAGCTTCTAAGTGCCATGTTGGGCATATATAATTGATACTCAGGAACTGCTAAGTATTGTTCTCTCTTTAGACTTAGCAAGATGATTTAAGTATCCTCCTTAAGATTCCCCAAAGCTGTGCTCATTTTTTCACTTGTTGAGCAAACAAAAATGATGAGGATTGGGAGGGAAGTGATGAGTGTTTTGGTACAAAGGGAATCCAAGGTATGTTTTGTGGTTCAGTGTTGTTTAACTGGTTTTCACAGTTAGAAACTTGATGAAGAGTCAGGCACACTCAAGGGTAGTTCTTTTTGAGTCTCTTTTTCCAGTTGTCATTCATATCCACATCCCAGACACGCTTGTAGTGTATCATATTTGTCATTTGTTCATCTCACATTACACAGACTCTATCACTTAAACACTGATGAGAGAGTATTATTCATCCAATCACATTTATTGAGGACTGCCATAGCAAGGATATGAAGATAATATGAATAGAACCTAAGATCCCTGTTCACAAGTAGTTCAAAGGGACTATGTGTGCTCATTGTATTCCCAGTATTTACCATGGTGGTTTATACTAAGTAATTGTTTCTGGAATGAATGATCAATATAGTATAGGAGAAAAGACATATAACACTTTACGGTGTAATAAATGCTGTAATTCTGTGATAAAATTAAAAAGCAAGCGAACAAAAAGCCTTCGGAGCCCTAGAGGGAAATAAGGAATGTTTCAGAAGGGAAAAGGGGAGGTTGAATATTTGATTGTATCCCAAGGTTGCTGGTGGGGAAGAAGGACTAATGGGGGAAATGAAGTCACATTCCTAGCTTAAGAAATGGCATGAGCAAAGCCTTGAAAGCATAGCAATGCATGATATATTTGGTGAGTTGTCTGGTATGGTTTGATAGAAGGAGATAAAACTAGAATGATAGATTGGCTCCAGATTTTTAAGAACTAATGATATTATAAAGAGTTTGGATTTTTTTCTGTTTTCAGTCAGGAGCAGTCAAAGGAAGGGGTGGGATATATGATCAAATCTGAATTTTAGAAATTAACTATGAGGCCTTGGTAATGACTAGAGAGAGTCTAGGAAGGGAGACTTATGTTGTAGCTAAGTTGAAAGAGAATGAAATACTTAAGTCAGTGACATGAAAGATGGCAAAGAAGGAATAGATTTGGGGTATGTTTTGGAACTAAAATCCATTAGAATCCCAAGGGAGAATGAGAAAAGGAGTCATGGATTTGGGGGGACATTTCTATCTTGGATCAGTGGTTATTAACCACTGTTAGGGGAGATATGAGGAAGAATATGCTTGTGTGAAGATGGGGTCTGCTTTGGACCTGGGACACATGTAGCAGATCCCACCTGTGTATTCACATAACACCATTTGCATACCTCTATTATACCAAGCACTGTACTCTATTGTAATTACTTGTTTACTTGTCCATTTTCTTTACTGTAAGCCTGTCAAGGGTAAAGAGTACCTTTCCTCTCCGTAACACTGTACCTAGTGCCTGGCACATATAAAACACTCAGTACAGAATAGAAAAAAAAACACAAACACCCACATGAAATTAGGGAGAAAGACAGGGCTGCAGTATCATCAGCATACAAAAAAAGTTTTTTTATAACCACATGAGGTACTGAGATAGCTAAGAGATCTTGTTCCATGGAACAAGAAGGAGGCCAGGATGAATTTAAAGAGTGAGCAGAGGGGCTTCCCTGGTGGTGCAGTGGTTAAGAATCTGCCTGCCAATGCAGGGGACACAGATTCGAGCCCTAGTTTGGGAAGATCCCTCATGCCGCAGAGCAACTAAGCCCATGCGCCACAACTACTGAGCCTGTGCTCTAGAGCCCGCAAGCCACAACTACTGAGCCCGCGTGCCACAACTACTGAGCCCGTGTGCCACACCTACTGAAGACCACCCGCCTAGAGCCCATGCTCCACAACAAGAGAAGCCACCGCAATGAGAAGCCCCCACACTGCAACTAGAGGAAGCCTGCGCACAGCAATGAAGACCCAACACAGCCAAAAATAAACAAATAAAATAAAATCTTTTTAAATTAAAGAAAAAATAAAGAGTGGGCAGAAAAAAAGGAACTTAAAAGACAGCTGGGAAAAGGTACCAGAGGTAGAAAATGGAAGCAAAAAGATAAGTTTCACAATATGGAAATGATCAGCATTTTCATTTATTTCAGCTGGTAGAAGTAAGATGAGAACTGAAAAGAATAGTTTGGGTTTTGAAATTTTGTATTGTTGATTTTTAAATGTTTATAGGTACATATTTTTTTCCTTTCCGAACGGATGCTCAGAGAACGTTGAAGTACCCAGGGTCCCATAGACAAGGTTTGAATTCAGCTTTTAAAAGAGGATGTGCAGTGAAGCTTGGTGAGAGGTAAGGGAGCCAGATTTTGAGAGGGACTGCTTAGTGAGAGTGGGGAGTCCCATTGAAGTGCAGAAGGAGTTAGTGCTTCTCCTTCAGGAAGAGTTTCAGGAAAAGAAAGGAAACAAAGATGAACTAGAGTGCTGAACTAGTGGCCGGGAACTAGCACATTTTACTTGTCTCAAGCATGTCAAGTTCAATTACAAGTATCACGCAGACCTCTTTTATCAAGTTTGGTAGGTCACTTATTGGGAGGTGATTTTTCCTCTACTAATTGCACATTAGCAAATCCATGCCACTGCAAGTTCACTGTTTATGTTACTGCTGTGAATGATGTTAGAAACAGTACAAATATCTGATGGTATTCTGTCCCAAAAAAGTTCAAGTTTTTAAAAAGTAAACACTGATTATCCAGGAACTGACTGCTTTTGACGAACTGTCAAAAGAGCCTTTACCGGGCCTCCCTGGTGGCGCAAGTGGTTGAGAGTCCGCCTGCCGATGCAGGGGATACGGGTTCGTGCCCCGGTCTGGGAGGATCCCATGTGTCGCGGAGCGGCTGGGCCCGTGAGCCATGGCCACTGGGCCTGTGCGTCCGGAGCCTGCGCGTCCGGAGCCTGTGCTCCGCAACGGGGGAGGCCACGGCAGTGAGAGGCCCGCATACCGCAAAAAAAAAAAAAAAAAAAAAAAAAAGAGCCTTTACCATGGCTAGTTCTTTTACATTTCACTTTCCTTTAGATGGGTTTATAGTTTTAAGAGGAGATTGAGAATGAAAATGAATTTTCATTCAACAAGATTGAGGTACATTATTTACTATGATCTTTGCAGAAGTGCATAGTTGAGCATAGAATTGTCACTTATGTTACAGAGCAGGATATAACATAACTGAACCTTTGGTTTGGATGCATGAGGTTGCATAATTAAGCAAAATTACCTATCATTTTAAGTCAGTTGATGTGTTAAAGGAGATAGAATGAAACATCCTTGAACTGGCACTCACCAACCTGGCCCTGTTGGTAACTGGACATGTTATATAAGGATCTAGGCTCATCACTTATATAAGAAGGAGACAAACTGTGAGTGCCTACCAAATACCAGGGTGTTCATATGTATATTATTTTATTTAAAGTGGAATAAAAATCTTTACTCTGTATACCTTACAGAATTGTTAGGATGATAAAATGAGATAAAGAATGTGTATATTTTAGTAATCTGTAAAGTACTATACAAAGATACAAAGTATTCCTTTACATTTAGTTAGGTATAAATAAATTAGAATATGGAACTAAGAATGTTATATATTTTTGCACTAATATTGTTTCCTGAATTGAATTTCCAAAATCAGTTTTACTTGTTAATTCCTCTAAAATTGGAAGTTTCACTCTCCAGTTAAGGAAGAGAGTGATGAAATGGAAAAGAACTGGCCATCATCAAGACTCTTGATAGCCCTTCAATAGCAGTTGGCTCCTGGATATACATATATCTATTCCTTAGTAATTTTTATAATGGCTCCATGAGGTAGATAGTACACCATTTTCATTTAGATAATAATGATATAGATATAATGGCTCCATGAGGTAGGTAGTACACCATTTCATTTTCATTTGAGGCTTGGTGTGACCATGCTTACACTATTATTAAATAGTAGAATCAGCATACTAACTTGGATTTTTTTCTAACTCTTAATTGTGTGCTTTACCGTCACAAATATGACTTCTGTTCTTACTGTCAGTCTGTAAAAGCTGCTCTTGCCTTTTCATGGGTGGCTCTTGTTTTTTTCCATCTTTATTTGCCACTTATCCTATTTCTTTAGCAAATATTTGAGCACCTACTATGTGCCAGTCATTCTTTCACTTGTTAGGGATACAGTAGCTAATGAAACAGGCAAAAATCCCTGCCCTTATGCTTACATGATACTTAAAAACAAATGATTAAAATGTAAAACGTGTCGAATGGTGATAGGTGGTATAGAGAAAAGTAGAAAGGGATGGCAGTGCAGGGTATTTGGGGGAGGAAGTTTATACTTTATTGTCCATGAGAATTGGAATTAGAGTAGGGGGCTTCGTGTGGTAATTGGTGTAAGTAGGGATTAAAGACAACAAAATTAGTTCTTATGGTCTCAAGACAGAGGTTGTAAATACTCTAGAATTTTGCCAGGAGTATACCAAGTTCTGGGGGCACCTCTTTTTTTTTTTTTTTGCGGTATGCGGGCCTCTCACTGTTGTGGCCTCCCCCGTTGCGGAGCACAGGCTCCGGACGCGCAGGCTCCGGACGCGCAGGCTCAGCGGCCATGGCTCACGGGCCCAGCCGCTCCGCGGCATATGGGATCCTCCCAGACCGGGGCACGAACCCGTATCCCCTGCATCGGCAGGCGGACTCCCAACCACTTGCGCCACCAGGGAGGCCCTGGGGGCACCTCTTTATTGTGGAGTCCAGGGAAGGGGTGGTCTTATTCAGAGACCTTGGAGGCCATGGGCTCCCTTTTCACTTGTGCCCACGGAGGCCAGAGAAGAGGAGTGTTATTATATAACCTTTCCTGTACTGCGTAGTGTTTTGATAAATCCCATTCCCACTGAGTGATTCAGTTACTTTCAGGTGCCAAAACAAATAGTAAAGTACCTTATAAAGTGTACTTTCCTGTCACCTCCTCAAAGAAAATAGGTTGAACTTTGAGCCTGCCGAATCTTCTCAGTTTCATAGTATAAATATCAAAGTATACTATTTTTGAGTCTAGAATACTGTAGAAAGTTCTCAGTGTCTCTGAGATCATAGCTTTAGGGAACTTTCCCAGGCCCTCTGCTATCTTACTATTAGTAACATTTTAAAAGATGGAAAAAAGACTAATTAAGCATGAAAATCTTACCCAAAGTACAAGTTCTAAAAAAGATAGAGACTCCTTTATCTGATACTTACTATTTTGGAACAAAGCCCAAACATTTGTAGCATTGGAAAAGCATCATCATCTAATGGAAAGAGCTTAGCTTCTGGAATCATAGATATGTTGGTTCAATTTTTGGCTTTGCTTCTAACCAGTTAAATTACAACCACTACCTTGAACAAGTTACACCGTCTCTCTGAGCCTCAATTTCCTAATCTGTGAAATAGATATATGAATATTAAGTTTGCTGTTCAGGGACTCAACATCAAATTGTAACACAACATAATAGGTACTGTAAGAAATGTAAATTGCTATGGGAACTGAAACAAGGCAGGCAGTGCATTTGACTGGGGAAAGAATGGGCAGGCCACTTGGAAAAGGAGGGTTATTAGATCATGAACGATTATTTCTAGTTGTCTGAGTACAGAAGCAAGGGAACCACTTTAGGAGGAGGATCCTAGGAGGGCAGATACCTCAAGGTATTAACATATATATCCTTGGCAAAGACATTACCTCCTCTAGTATATTTTTTAACTCTTCCAACATGTTTCCATAGTTTTCTTTACCCTAAATCAGTACCTATTAACCTGTTCAATTTGCCTCTGTTCTCTACTAAATTATAAACTCCTTTTGGGCAAGAATCTATTTTTTCTTGCTTAGCATATTCTATTCTTTATAAACTAGACACTTGGTAAGTATTCATTGCATAGATGAAGCAGAACTACATTTTAAAAAAAGTTTTCAAAAGTACATTTGAAGCATCTCTAAATGCTACGCTATGCATTTAGATTTAGTCCTATGAAAAGTAGAGCCTTTAAGCAAGGAAGTTAGTTTAAGTAGAAAGCAGCAGGGAGTCCAGGGTTTGAGCTTTAGTTATGCCTGATTAAATGACCCTACATGTCTTGGGTTTGCCATTTCCTTATCTGTTTAACAGTATTGATAATTTCTAGGTTTTCTACCAACTATGGTATTCAGGGATTGTGTAATTCTTGCTGCCATGTGTTTATCTAGGTGTTAGCCTTTGAGGAAAAAATAGTGCTTGGCATATGGTGTATGCTCAATAAACGTATGTTCAATTAAAAATCCAAAGCATAGATCAGGACTTCTTAATTGGAGAGACTAAACAGATTCTCAGAACCTTTACCTCTTTGGGGTACAAGATGAGCATACAGAGAGAACAACTTTTTTTTTTAAGAGCAACTTGTGTTTATTGGTTAAAGCTCTCTGAGTATAATGTTGTATTGTCTGTTCTGTTGTTGTTTTGGCAACCAAATGGGAACATTGCCACAAAATATGCAGAACCAGGTTTTTCTTTTTTTTTTTTTAGGAATTTTTTTTAAATTAATTTATTTGGCTGCATTCGGTCTTCCTTGCGGTGAGATCTTCGTTGTGGCATGCAGGATCTTTCGTTGCAGCACATGGGCTCAGTAGTTGTGGCACGTGGGCTCTAGAGTGCATGGGCTCAGTAGTTGTGGCACACTGGCTTATTTGCCCTGAGGCGTGTGGGATCTTAGTTCCCTGACCAGGGCTCAAACTCTCGTCCCTTGCATTGGAAGGTGGATTCTTGACCACTGGACCACCAGGGAAGTCCCCAGAACCACGTGTTTTTTTGTTTTGTTTTGTTTTTTGGTGATACACAGGCCTCACTGTTGTGGCCTCTCCCGTTGCGGAGCACAGGCTCTGGACGCGCAGGCTCAGCGGCCGTGGTTCACGGGCCCAGCCGCTCCGTGGCATGTGGGATCTTCCCAGACCGGGGCACGAACCCATGTCCCCTGCATCGGCAGGCGGACTCTCAACCACTGCGCCACCAGGGAAGCCCCAGAACCACGTTTTTAAATGGTAGATGAGTTCGAGTTTTATTCCATGAGTCAATAAATAATGGAATAGCTTTTCATAATTGACACATTTTTTTTTTTTTTTTTTTTTTGCGGTATGCGGGCCTCTCACTGTTGTGGCCTCCCCCGCTGCGGAGCACAGGCTCCGGACGCGCAGGCTCCGGACGCACAGGCTCAGCGGCCATGGCTCACGGGCCCAGCCGCTCCGCGGCATATGGGATCCTCCCAGACCGGGGCACGAACCCGTATCCCCTGCATCGGCAGGCGGACTCTCAACCACTTGCGCCACCAGGGAGGCCCCATAATTGACACATTTTTAACTTCTTGCTGGAAATTTTTGGCCTGAAACTCTTTTATTGGTAATGTTCATATTAAGTTGAGTCCTAAGAAACTGTGGGATAGGAATATTGAGTTTTTAATAGACTTCTGATTTCTTGCTATGTAAGGTATTTCCCTGCTCTAGAATTTATGCTTGCCTTGAATTTATTTTTTTGAGGGGTTAATATGAAATTTTGTTTCTTTTTTTTTTTTTTTTTTTATTAATTTATTTATTTTTGCTGTGTTGGGTCTTCGCCTCTGTGCGAGGGCTTTCTCTAGTTGTGGCAAGCGGGGGCCACTCTTCATTGCGGTGCGCGGGCCTCTCACTATCGCGGCCTTTCTTGTTGCGGAGCACAGGCTCCAGACGCGCAGGCTCAGTAGTTGTGGCTCACGGGCCTAGTTGCTCCGCGGCATGTGGGATCCTCCCAGACCAGGGCTCGAACCCGTGTCCCCTGCATTAGCAGGCAGATTCTCAACCACTGCGCCACCAGGGAAGCCCCGAAATTTTGTTTCTTAAAACATGTTGTTAGTATAAGTATCAGCAGTGTTAGGAAAACCTTAGTTATTGTCCTAAGCACTTTCAATTTCATTTGTTTATATAGCTTTACAAATTAAAGGGTAGAAAACAAGTTCAGTACTTCATAATTTTTCTCTAAAAAGAATAGAGTTACAACATATGCCAAAGAAATCAGTGTAGGTAGGCAGAGTTATTCTCAAGGGAATATGTTTGTTTGTTTGTTTGTTTATTTATTTATTTATTTATTTATTTGAAATATGAAGTACCTTGGCCCTCAATTTCATCAAACTCCCTTATATCTGGAATAAAAAGCCTAAACTGTAAGTAGTGAAAGTCTTTGGGAAAGATTTTGGAAGTTGTTTTTTCCCCCCTAAGTTTTTCCATATGTATTTTGTAAAAATTAGAACATAATTGAATATCTGGCAGACATTCTATATGAGTATCTTTATGGTTTTTGTTTTTCAGGCATTTTTAAAATATTTAATCATTCATGAGTTGAGCTTCATTCTTGAGTCATGGATGACAAGGCTTCTGTTGGAAAAATCAGTGTCTCCTCAGACTCTGTGTCTACTCTTAATAGTGAAGATTTTGTCTTGGTTTCCAGGCAAGGAGATGAGACACCATCTACAAATAATGGAAGTGATGACGAGAAAACAGGACTCAAGGTAAAACTACATAACCTGCATTTCTTTTGCTTAGCCTTGCAAAAGCAAAACTTGGCCTTAATAGGAAGGTATATGGAGTGAAAGTGACGACATAGAAATAATATCCTTTCTTTTTTTTAATGCTAAAGCGTTTTATTTATAATTAGTGATAGTGACAAATTTATATCTGATTAAGGACTTTCAATTTGATTAGCTTCTAAATCTTCTGATATCCCTAACTGTAAAAACTAGTGATCATAGTATAAACATTTGTTATTTTAGTATTGTTTTCATTTTCCCATTGAGTTAGAGGTGATTGTTTTTTTGGGGCCTGGTGTATGTAGTGTAAAGGCAGTGGCAGGTCTGCAGTGCTATTTATAAAAATAAGTTTTAGAATTACTAAAACAGAACTTAAAATTCCTGGCTTTTGGCCATTTCTGTTTATATTTTCTCAGCCAGATAAATCACTATTAACTTCTTTTCCCATACTCTGTTACTGTTTTGCTCTTTATGGATATAAGTAAGAACAGATTACCTGTTAATGTCACTTAAAATGTAAGTAGCTTTAAAAATATTTTGATTCTTGTTTATGTCTTATTTATTCAACAAGTGTTCATTGAGTATTGACTTTGTGCCAAGTACTGTTATAAATACTCAGGATACAGTAGCAAATAAGGCAAGCAAAGCCCCCTGCCCTCCTAGAGCTTTTAATCAAATGGGGAAACAGACTCTAAGCAAATAGGAAAATGAATATGTTAAGTAAATTTAGGTGCTTTGAAGAAAATCAAAGCAGAATACATGGATAAAGAGTGAATGGCAGGTACTGTTTTAGAGAATGTCTTGAAATGACATTTGAGCAGAGATCTGAATGAAATGAGGAAGAACTTGTTCATGGAGAAATGTGAAAAAGCACTTTCCACTGGGAACAGAAAATAAAAAGACCCTGAGGAAGACCACCCTTTTTAGGACAGAGATTAGAGCAGAGTAAATAAAGTAAATAAAAAGTGCTAAAGTATGAGATCCAGTGATGTGTAGGAACTGGATCATGCAGCACTTTATAAAGCTTAGTAGGAATTTGGACTTTATTATAAATGTGAAGGGGATTTTTGGAGAGCTTTGAATGTGTTCACTGGCTGAGAGAGACAGCATGGATGGTGTGAGCTTTGTGGACCCATTCCCCAGAAAAATTGGTGACAATTACTATGTTTTTTTAATTAAAGTCTATGAAAATGTTTTAAAGGACATAGAGCAATTGAAGAAACATTTATTCAGAGAAATTTACTAAAATTTGGTTAAGAATCTGGTATTTGAACCAAGACGTGTTTTTTCCTTCCCATCTCCCAGCTGAGCAAGATGGTAACTCCACTCCAGATTGGTACAGTCAAGAAAATAGGGTTTCCTCTCCCCACAGCTCCCACTTGGAGGGCTGTCTTCCAGTGAAGAGCAGGATGAGAGCATTCCTCATCCTGCCCCCGTCACCTTTTGCTGGCCAAGTGTGAATGAGTGGTAGGGGCTGCCTTTTTTTTGCCCAGACCTTACTTCTGGGATGAAGGCTCTACGTAGGGCACAGTGCTGCTGAGAATACTGAGAGCCCAATTGCCCTTACCCTTACCCTGGCTCTGGCATGTAAGGTAGTGGTTCCACACTAATAGAGGGAAGTCAAAAATACCAGAGATTACTACACAACCTCCCACACCTACCAAATACTCATTTGCTGAAGATGTGTCACTCAGACAGAAGTACGTCATTGTCTACACTCTGAACTTTATAGCTATAGCTCAGAGATTTTGCCTGCAGTGAGAAGTGGGCCATAAAACAGCTCCTTATCTCTTCCCAAGAACCGACTTTATTTACAGCAGAGGGCTTCCCTGGTGGCTAAGTGGTTAAGAACCCGCCTGCCAATGCAGGGGACATGGGTTCTAGTCCTGGTCCGGGAAGATCCCACATGCTGCAGAACAGCTAAGCCTGTGCACCGCAACTACTGAGCCTGTGCTCTAGAGTCCACGAGCCACAACTACTGAGCCCACATGCCACAACTACTGAAGCCCGCACACCTAGAGCCCGTGCTCCACAGCCAGAGAAGCCACCACAATGAGAAGCCCGTGCACTGTAATGAAGAGTAGCCCCCGCTCGCTGCAACTAGAGAAAGCCCACACACAGCAACAACAAAAAACCCCCCAGTGCAACCAAAATAAATAAATAAATAAATAAATAAATAATTTTTAAAAAGCATATTTACAACAGAGTGTAGAGAAGTTCAAGCCTAAGGGTACCCTCAAAAACAGTGGAGGTTGGGGTGAAAGGTAATTGGGAAGAGACTGTTAGATTGGTTGGACATACGGTTTAACTGTAGGCTTGCAGGGAGAAGACCGCCTGTGGTAGGGACAGATCTCAAACATTGACCTCTGGAGCTCTCCTGTCAAGGTATCCTAATTTGATTGGTTTCTTCTATGGAGCAATTTATTACCTTAGTGGATTGTTGAAAACTGTTGAGCAAATCAGCCACAATTAGTGGAGTTTATCCACATGTAGTCATAGAGACAGAGCATCCTGCCAAAACTACTACCCCAGGATGACTGAAGGCAAATCGAAACTACCCCAGAGGAACAACATCAAAGGTTTAACACCATGGGAATTAGGGGAATAGAATTTACTAAAATAAGTCAGCTAGTCACTAAACAAACGAGCAAGCATAAAAAATAAGTCCTAGGGTGTGGAGACCAGTACCGAGAACTGGAACAACGTCATTACCTAAAGTATCTAGTTTCCAACACAAAATGTGAGACATGCAAAGAAACAAGAAAATATTACCCATACATCATTTTTAAAAAGGCAGCACATACTGCTTGTGAGAGTCATATTGGACTTAATATGCAAACTTTGAAAGTAGCCATTACTAATATGTTCAGTGAACTAAAAGAAATCATGCTTAAAGAAATAAAGGAAAGTATGATGACTGTAAAACCAAATAGAAAATATCATTAAGGAGATAGAAATTACAAAAGAGCCAAATGGAAATTCCGAAGTGGAAGAGCACAATAACTGAAGTGAGGAATTCACTGGAGAGGCTCAACAGTTAATTTCAATGGGTAAAAGAAAGAATTAATGGAAAGAAATGTGATCAAAATGGCAGTACAGGAGTTTTCTACCACATGAGATGAGAGTGCCTTCATGGAAGTCCAGGAGTCCAGCAGAGAAGTTCCAGCACATTGTTGGGGCAAAAACATCCAAGATTGGACCCATTGAAGACGAAGAAAGGAACAGTTTCATTTTATGTGTGTCACCCCACCCCCAAGGTGGCACAGCTCAGTGCTAGCAGATATTTAGCTCATGATTTCTTCCGTGGCGGAAAGTGAGTGTGTGATTGAGCACCTGACTTTGCCAGCTTTGTGGTACACTGCCAGAAGGGCCCATTTCTTTCTCACTCCATCCAGAATACTGAGTCATAAACTGGATAACCTGGGGGTCGACAGTTGTGCTGGAAGAAGAGCAGCCAAGGTTGGGAATGGAACATATCCAAGGGGTGTGGATCCTATTAACTGCTTTGGGGACTCCCTCAGGAAGCCCACCCATGAGCCACTGGGGACACCTACCCTGCCAATCCCCCAGCTGGCCCATGGCCACCTCTGAGCTCTACACTCCTCACCCAAAGGTGTCCCTACCCTGTGGCTGCCTCCCTGTGCACAACCCTGAGGGCAAGAATGGTATGTGTGAGTCTTTGCAAATGGCTGGTGAGCACATGCAAAAAGTCAACCTGATTCTGTGGGATTGGAAGAAACCACACACTTGAGCACTCATCATCATCTTAGGGAAAACAAATGCGATAGAGAGCATCAGGGCACTGGATCAAGCAGAAGAAAGTATTGTGAAGGACAAGACAGATTATTTGAAATTATCTAGTCTGAGAACAGAGGGGAAATGAAAAGGAGTGAAGAAAGCTGGCCCATGGCCAGCTGGCCCAGTTCATAGTGTGAACTACGGCATACCACTAAAATGATCAGTCTATGCAATATTGGAGTCCCAGAAGGACAGGAGAGGGAGAAATGGGAAGAAAGCTTATTTAGAGACATAATGGTTGAAAACTTCCCCAATTTATTTTTAAATTATTATTTATTTATTTTGGCTGTGTTGGGTCTTCGTTGCTGCACATGGGCTTTCTCTAGTTGCAGCAAGCGGGGGCTACTCTTCATTGCAGTGCACGGGCTTCTCATTGTGGTGGCTTCTCTTGCTGCAGAGCATGGGCTCTAGGCGCGTGGGCTTCAGTAGTTGCAGTATGTGGGCTCAGTAGTTGTGGCGCACGGGCTTAGTTGCTCCGTGGCAGGCGGGATCTTCCCGGACCAGGGATCGAACCTGTGTTCCCTGCACTGGCAGGCGGATTCTCAACCACTGCACCACCAGGGAAGCCCCAAAACTTCCCAAATTTAGGGAAAGATTTGGATATCTGAGTTCATGAAGTTTATAGGTTCCCCCAAAATTTCAACCCAAAGTGATCCTCTCCAAGATATATTACAATAAAGTTTTAAAATCAAAGACAAACAGTTTTTAAAGCAGCAAGAGGGAAAAAAAAACTATCTCACATTACAAAGGAACCCCCCATAAAGCTTTTAGCAGATTTCTCAGCAGAAACCTTGCAGGCCGTAAGAGAATGGGATGATATATTCAAAGTGCTAAAAGAAAAAAACTGCCAACCAGGAATACTTTAGTTGGCAAAGTTGTCCATCAGAAATGAAGGAGAGGGAATCCTCTGGGGCTTCAGTGGTTAGGACTCATGCTTTCACTGCCAAGGGTGTGGATTCAATCCCTGGTCAGGGAACTTAGGTCCTGCAAGCTGTGCAGCATGGCCAAAAAAAGAAAAAGAAATGAAGGAGAGAGAAAGATTACAGATTTTCCCCTCAATCTGAAAGTAGAATGTTCCTATGAAACTTCGTAAGCTGAAATGGCATATAGTGAAGAGTATCCCCTGCTTTCTTTGTGTTACACCCCTTCGCTTTTACAAGCGACCTACATTAGTACAGTAATTGCTTTTTTTTATAAAAGCAAAAATCCTCTTCAGGTTTCTTTCAGTTAGCGAAAACAGGTACTAATGTAGGGCTTTCTAAAAGCAAAGTGGCATATTGCAAACTTTGGGAAGGTGGGGGGTACCTGTACTTCCCAAATCACTGCTGAGGGAGTTGATCATCACTAGACCTTAAGAAAAGTGGTTAAAGGAGTTCTTCAATCTGAAATGAAAGGACACTAATTAGTAACATGAAAACATACGAAAATATAAAACACTGGAAAAGATAAGTATATAGTCAAAATCAGTATAGTCTGATACTGCAATATGGTGGTGTGTTGATTAAGAAACTCTAGTATAAAAGTTAAAGGACAAAGATATTAAAAATAACAATAGCTACAATGAATACATAATATAGAAAGTTAAATTGTGACATCAAAAACAAAGTGTTTGGGGAAGTAAAAGGTAGAGTTTTGTATGTGATTGAAGTTAGGTTGTTACTGTTAATATACTGTTATATCCTGTAAAATGTTTTATGTAAACCTCATGGTAACCACAAAGTAATAACCTACAATAGATCATAAAAGATAAGGGATCAAAGTATACCACTACAGAAAATCATCAGTTCACAAGGGAAGATAGCAGGAGAGAAAGAAAGGAACAAGGGAACTACAAAACAACCAGAAAACAATTATTTTTTAATTACTTAATTTATTTTTGGATGCGTTGGGTGTTTGTTGCTGCACGCGGGCTTTATCTAGTTGTGGTGAGCGGGAACTACTCTTTGTTGTGGTGTGCAGGCTTCTTATTGCGTTGGCTTCTCTTGTTGTGAGGCATGGACTCTAGGCGTGAGGGCTTCAGTAGTTGGGGCTTGCGGGCTCTAGAGTGCAGGCTCAGTAGTTGCGACGCACGGGCTTAGCTGTTCTGCAGCATGTGGGATCTTCCTGGACCAGGGCTCAAACCCATGTCCCCTGCACTGGCAGGCAGATTCTTAACCACTGCGCCACCAGGGAAGTCCCCAGAAAACAATTAATTACATAATATTAGTAAGTTCTTATTTATCAGTAACATTTTAAATGCAAATGAATTAAATTGTCCAATCAAATGACAAGTTTCAGAATGTATTAAGAAAACAAGACCGCACTATATGCTGCATATAAGAGACTCATGTCAAGCCTTCCCTGCGCCACCAGGGAAGCCCCGTTTTGCATTTTTAAAAATCGTATATAAATGGAACACACAGTACGTGCTTCTGTTTATGGAGTTGGAGGGGATGTCTGGCTTCTTTCAATCAGCTTAATTACTTTGAGATCATTCATGACTGTGGTAATGAGAGTTCATTGTTTTTTTTTTAAGAGTCTAAATACTTTTCACATATTGTTTTATTTATTTTTTTATAAAAGTTCCGAGAAAAGGTCTTTGTTTTATACATATATATATTCCAACTTTATTGAGACTTAATTGAAATAAAACATTGTATAAGTTTAAGGTATACAACATGATGATTTGATACACATATATATATTGGAAAATGATTACCACAATAAGGTTAGTTAATACAACAACCATCAACTCACGTAATTGCCATTTTTAAAGATTAATCTCTTAGGAACTTTCAATTAATTATATAATGTAATGTTATATAATGTAATGTTAGCTATAGTCCCAGTGCTGTACCTTAGATCCCCAAAACATATCCACTACCTAACTGTAAGTCTATACTGTTTGACCAACATTTCCTCATTTCTTCCACCACCACTGCCCACCTCTGGGCAACCACCATTTTACTCATGAGTTTGGCTTTTTTAGATTCCACATATAAATCATGGAATGTGGAATATGTTGTGTTTCCATATTTGTTTCTTTCAAGGTGTTTTCTGATTTCCCTTTCGATTTCTTCTTTGACCCAATGGTTGGTCAGGAGTAGATTGTTTAACTTCCACATATTTGTAGATTTTCAAGTTTTCCCCATTGTTTTATTTCTAGTTTTATACCACTGTAGTCAGAAAAGAATCTGATTATGATGTCAGTCTTCTTAGATTTGCTAAGATTTGATTGCTCTGCAACGGGAGAAGCCACAACAGTGAGAGGCCCACGTACTGCAAAAAAAAAAAAAAAAAAATTGGCTTGTTAACCTCTACAAAGATGTTACCTGGGATTCTGATAAGGACTGCACTGAATGTGTAGACCAATTTGAGGAATAATGCCATCCTAACAAGTCTTCTAATGCATGAACACTGGATGAATTTCCATTTATTTAGGTCTTCTTTAATTTCTTTCAACAATGCTTTGTGGATTTCAGAGTATAAGATTTTCACTTTTTTAAACAATGCAAAGTATTTAATTCTTTTTAATGCTATCATAAATGCAATTGTTTTCCTACTGTCATTTAAGATTGCTCCTTACAAGTATATAGAAATAAAATTGATATTTGCATGATGATCTTGTATTCTGCAATCCTGCTGAACTTACTAGTTTTAATAATTTTTAGTGGATTTCTTAGGACTTTCTACATACAAGATCATATACAACTGCAAACAGAGATGATTTTTATTTCCTTCTTTCCAATATGGATGTCTTTTAGATTTTTACATGCCTGACTGCTCTGGAAATAACCTCAAGTACAATGTTGAACAGATATCCATGTATTGATCCTAAACGGTGGAGGGAAAAATCTACTCTTTCACCAGCGAGAATGATTTTAGCTGTGGGTTTTTCACAATTGCTATTTATCTAGTTGAGGAAGTGCCATTCTATTCATAGTTTCATTTGTTTACTTTCATGACAAAGTGTTGAATTCTTTTTTTTTTTTTTTCTTCTTTTTGCGGTATGTGGGCCTCTCACTGTTGTGGCCTCTCCTGTTGCGGAGCACAGGCTCCGGATGCGCAGGCCCAGCGGCCATGGCTCACGGGCCCAGCCGCTCCGCGGCATATGGGATCCTCCCAGACCAGGGCACGAACCCGTATCCCCTGCATCGGCAGGCGGACTCTTAACCACTGCGCCACCAGGGAGGCCCAAAGTGTTGAATTTTTATCAAATGCTTTTACTGTGTCTACTGAAATGATTATGTGTTTTTGCTTTTAATTCCACTGATATGGTATGTTACATTAATAGATTTTAATATGTTAAACCAAACTTCGATTCCTTTGATTCCCACTTGATCGTGGTATGTAATCCTTTTCATATGTTGATGAATTAAGTCTGCTGGTGTTTTGTTGAGGATTTTGTCTCCATATTTATAAGAGATACTGACGTGTAGTTTTCTTGTGATATCTTTGTCTAATTCTGGCATCAGGGTAATATCATCCTCATAAAATGAATTGGGAAATATTGTCTCCTATTTTTGGGGGAGTGTGTTAAGTACTGGTATTCTTAGTTACACATTTGGTAGAGTTCAGCAGTGAAGTCATCCAGGTATATTTTTTATTGCTAATTCAATCTCTTGTTATATGTCTATTCATATTATTTATCAGTTTCATTAGTGTTTTTCTTGTAATTTGTCCATTTAATCTAAGTTCTCTAATTTACTGGCATATTATTGTTCGTAAGATTCCTTTATAATCCTTTTTATTTATGTAAGTTTGGTAGCAATGTTTTATTTCTGATTCTAGTAATTTGTGTCTCCCTCTTTTTCTCTTGGTCAATCTAAAATGTTGTCAATTTTGTTGATCTTTTCAAACAACCAGCTTTTGGTTTCACTGATTTCTCTATTGGTTTTCTCTTCTGTTTCATCAATTTTCACCCTAACCTTTTATTTCCTTCTGCTTGTTTTAAGTTTAGTTTGCCCTTGTTTTTCCAATGTCTTCAGGTGAAAAAGTAAGTTATTGATTTGAGATCTTCCTTCTCTCATAATATAGGAATTTACAAGTAGAAATTTCCCTATAAGCATTATTTTAGCTATACTGTGTAAGTTTTGGTATACCTTCATTTTCATTCACCTCAAAGTATTTTCTAATTTCCCTTTTAATTTCTTCTTTGACCCATACGTTATCTGGGAGTATGTTGTTTAATTTCCATGTATTTGTTAATTTTTCAGTTTTACTTCTGTTATTGATTTCTAATTCATTTCACTGTGGTTGGAAAAATAATTAAGGTGTACTTGAGAGGAATGTATATTATTGTTGTTGAGTACTCCATAGATATGTCAGGTCAAAATGGTTTATAGTGCTGCTCTAGACTTCTATTTACATATTGGTCTCCTGCTTAGTTTTTCTATCCGTAATTGAAAGGAAGTATTATAACAACAATTATTGTTGAACTGTCTATTTCTCTCTTCATTTCTGTCATTTTTTGCTTCATGTATTTTGAAGTTCCTTTATTAGGGATTTCACTGTTGGACCTTCCTGGTGGTCTGACCCTTATAGGATTATAAAAAACCCATTTCATCTGTAGTATCATTATTTGTTTTAAAGTCTATATTGCCTAACATCACTATAATCACTCGTTTTCTTGTGACTGCTGTTTGCATATCTTTTCCCATCTATTTAAGTTAAATATATTTACATCTTTGAATCTAAGGTGTGTCTCCTAGATGTTGTTTTATCCAGTGCTGACAATTTCTACTTTTTGATCATATTGCTTAATCCATTCACATTTAATGTTATTATTGATATAGTTCAAGTTAGGTGTGCTATTTTACTTTTTGTTTTTTATTTATCTCTCATGGATTTTTCATTCCTTTATTCCTCCCTTACTACTTTCTTTAGCGTTTAGTAAATAACTTTCTAATGCAGCACTGACATTTCTTTAATATTATATATATGCATATGTATATGTATGCATGTGTGTGCACGTGCACACACACATATACATATATACGTGCACACACCACTGTAGTGGTGCCCGTTTGGATTCTTACTCTTCTTCCCCACCTCATCATCCCTCCCCCAAGGCAACCACTCTTCTGCTTTCTGTGAGTGTAGATTCGTTTTGCTTTTTTTTTTTTTTTTTTTGCGGTATGCGGGCCTCTCACTGTTGTGGCCTCTCCCGTTGTGGAGCACAGGCTCTGGACGCGCAGGCTCAGTGGCCATGGTTCACGGGCCCAGCCGCTCCGCGGCATGTGGGATCTTCCCGGACTGGAGCACGAACCCGTGTCCCCTGCATCGGCAGGCAGACTCTCAACCACTGCGCCACCAGGGAAGCCCAACAAGCCAATTTTAAAATTTGTATGGAATAGCAGAGGACCCTAAATAGCCAATATAATGTTGAAAATAAAGAACACAGTCGGAGGACTCACGCTTTGCAATTTCAAAACTTATAGAGCAGTGGTAATCAAGACAGTGTAGTGCTGACATAAGGATAGGCATGTAGGTCATTGGAATATGTTTGAGAATTCAGAAATAGAACCATGTTTCTGTGGTCAGCTGATTGAAGCAAGCGTACTAATACCATTCAGTTGAGAACAGATTTTTTTTTCCCCAACAAATTGTGCTGGGACAACTGGATAGTCACATTCAAAAGAATGAAATTGTACCCTTATATCACACTATATATAAAAATTAGCTCAAAGTAGATCAAAGACCTCAGTGTAAGAGCTAAAAGTATAAAACTCTTAGAAGAAAATAGGGGTAAATTTTCATGACTTCAGGTTTAGAGGTGGATTCTAAGATATACCAAAAATACAAGCAACAAAGGAAAAAGAATAGATTTAATTGGACTGTATCAACAATAAAGTCTTTTCTACCTCAAAGGATACTATCAAAAAAGTGAAAAGTCAACCCACAGAATGAGAGAAAAATGTTTGCAAACTGTAAGTTACTTGTATCTACGATATATAAGGAGCTAAGCAACCTAAATGTTTATCAACTACCAAATGGATAAATAAAATGTGGTCTAGAGTGGAATATTAGTTGGTCATAGGAATGAAGTACTGATGCATGCTGCAACACAGATGAACCCTGAAGAACATTATGTTAAGTGATAAGCAAGTCACAAAAGTCCACTAATTACAGCGTTCCAATAGTATGAAATGTCTAGAATAGTCAAGTCTTTAGAGGCAGAAAATAAATAAGTGTTTGCTTAGGGTTGGAGATACTGGAGGAAAGGAAAAGAGAGTTGATACCTCAGGAGGTAGGGTGTTTTCTTTTTGAGGTAATGAAAATATTTTAAGATCAACTTTGGTGGTGGTTGCACATATCTGTTAATATACTCAAAACCATAGAATAGAATGTATACTTTAAATGGGTGAATTGTATTTGGAAATGTCCCAGTACAAATACTTCGGAAAGCTGGATGAAATAGAATAAATAGCCTTTCAGTTACATAGCTCTATTCACAAGAAAGTGAAGAAAGTCCCCAAGGAACAAAAGCAAAGAGGAACCTGAAAGCCAGACCTATACACATGTGCTGACTTTGGGCAAGATTGACAGCAAGAAGAGCAGGCTGTTTGAGTCCTGAAAGGGAGAGATAATGTTAGCTTGGACTAGAGGGTGAATGGACTGTGATTCAGGATATATTTTCAAGGTAGAGCTGATTGGTATTAAGGTGGGCAAATTAGATATGAGATTTGAGGCAGAGAGAAGTAAAGTTGCTTCCTAGATTTTGGCCTGAACTGTTAGGTATATGGTTTCACCATTTAGTGAAATGGGCAAAAAATAGGAAGACCAGGTTTGGGGCAGGGGACAGGGGAATCAAAGTCCTGTTTAGGACATATTAAATTTGAGATGACTATTAGATGTCATTTTTAGATGTCAGGTAGTTAGTTGCATGTATGTGACTGATGTTCAGGAGAGAGAGTGGCTAACATCCAACAGTATATAGATGGTATTCAAAGCTACGGGATTAGATGAAGCAACAAGGGAAAAGCAACAAATAACATAGAATGGAATCCCAATAAGGTTACCAGCTGATTTTTCAGCAGAAACAGACAACTGTTTCAAGGATTTTTTGCTAACAAAGAGGAGCTGAAAAATAGAGAGGTACCTGAAGGGTGATATGGATTCCAGTGAGGGGTTTTATGATATTTATATACTGATAAGAATTATTCAGTAAAGGGGGACATTGCTACTACAAAATAAGAGCAAACTCTTTGATTCAATTAGGGAAAAGGGTTTTGTGTGTATAAGTGGAAGGGTTAGCCTAGGAACAGTTTCTGAAATAGGAAGATAGCATAAGTGAGTACAGATGCAAATAGATCAGTCTTCTCTCCTTTTGGATTTGTTCCTGTCGAAAATTTTCTTGTTAATTTTTGAAGTACTGTTAGACTTATTCTTTCTGTTTCTTATTTGATGAACCATTTTCGGTAAATGGGAAGGACCCTCAGGGCTTCTCCAGAGAACTTTTTGCTCACTCTCATTTATCTTGTTCACCAAAAGGAGATAGTTCTGTTTTTGGGTTTTTAAAAATATTAATTAATTAATTAATTAATTAGTTTCTGGCTGCGTTGGGTCTTCACTGCTGTGCCCAAGCTTTCTCTAGTTGCGGCGAACAGGGGCTACTCTTCGTTGCGGTGTGCAGGCTTCTCATTGCAGTGGCTTCTCTTGTTGTGGAGCATGGACTCTAGGCACGTGGGCTTCAGTAGTTGCTGGCACCTGGGCTCAATAGTTGTGGCTCACAGGCTCTAGAGCACAGGCTAGAGCGTGTCTCCTGCATTGGCAGGTGGATTGTCAACCACTGCGCCACCAGGGAAACCCCAATAATTCTGTTTTATAGACCAGGAAATTGAGCAACATGTTTTCCAAATTTAAAATGTTTCCTCTATGTATTTTCATGTAATTACAGTACATCTACACAGCATATTGGTTTATTGGCTACAGAACTAGTAAGTGAAGATTAAAAATTATTGTTAAATCTGTGAGATCTGTCATCAGCAGGAGGTATAATAGGATATCTACAGATGTGTTGCCAGTGATGCCCACACTTCTTTATGAAACTGTTTTTTCAACCCCTGGTAGATTCTAAAATTGCAGTGGAGTTAGAGGATACATTTGAAAGGTCTGTCACTATTCCACCCTGAAGTTCTAATTGAGTGTTTTGTTGAACATTCAGTTGAAAGCTAGTAATCTACCAACTTCTGTTAGGTACTGAGGATAAAAACTCCATTTTGGGAAACATGACTTAGAAAACCTAAAAATGTCTTGATACAAAATACTTAGGAAAGCTGGATGAAATATAACAAATACCCTTTTAAAAAAATATTTATTTATTTATTTATTAATTTTTGGCTGTGTTGGGTCGTTGCTGAGTGCTGGCTTTCTCTAGTTGCAGCGAGTGGGGGCTACTCTTCGTTGCGGTGCGTGGGCTTCTCATTGCGGTGGCTTTTCTTTGTTGCAGAGCACGGGCTCTAGGCGCGCGGGCTTCAGTAGTTGTGGCACGAGGGCTCAGTAGTTATGGCTCACGGGCTTAGTTGCTCCGCAGCATGTGGGATCTTCCCGGACTAGAACTCGAACCCGTGTCCCCTACATTGGCAGGCGGATTCTTAACCACTGCACCACTAGGGAAGTCCTAACAAATACCCTTTTAATTGTATAGCTGTATTCACAAAAATGTAAAGAAAATCCCCAAGGAACGAAAGCAAAGAGGAAAATGAAAGCCAGAACTATATGTATGAGCTGACATGGGGCCTGCTCTGGGGGAATTTGCTGTTCTTTATAACCAGTGGACTTGGGATTTGATAGGTAAATTAAGTAAGAGATAAGGCCTTGGATTTTACAGAGAGAGGTTTTGGAACTGAGATTTCCTTATAAAGCACACTCGGGATACATCCTAACTTGAAAGGATATACTTGAAAAAATAATAGTAGTAACCTGCCTACAGTCACAGGAAAAAAATAAGGAAGCTTCTCTGTCTTACCTTGGACACTGATTGGAGGGGAGTCTTGTTGAGTATTTGTACCCATAGGCTTGCCTTCATGTATGTTTGGGGTTTTAATTTATACTACCTTCTTGTTCCTGGGTTAGTAATACTTTTGGGGCACCTGACAGAATCAGCTGTAAAACTATGGAGGGACATGCTTGCCACCCAGGCTGCATAGTATTCCCACAGGTAACTCTGATAAAGAATAGTGCACAATGCAAAATTTACAAAGAATGGGGCTTCCCTGATAGCACAGTAGTTAAGAATCCACCTGCCAATGCAGGGGACACGGGTTCGAGCCCTGGTCTGGGAAGATCCCACATGCCACGGAGCAACTAAGCCCATGCGCCACAGCTACTGAGCCTGTGCTCTAGAGCTGGCGAGCCACAACTGCTGAGCCCACACGCCTAGAGCCCGTGCTCCACAACAGGAGAAGCCACCGCAATGAGAAGCCGACGCACCGCAACAAAGAGTGGCCCCTGCACCTCTCAACTAGAGAAAGCCCGTGCACAGCAACGAAGACCCAACGCAGCCCAAAATAAATAAATTAATTAAATTTTTTAAAAAAACTAACCTTTAAAAAAAAAATTTACAAAGGACAATTCACCATGAGCAGGAGTTAGCAAACCCCCAGTAAGATCAAATCTCACCAAAACTTTGGCATCTGAATTATTAGCTGTAACCTTAAGATGGGTATGATTAAAATGACTAAAGATTTAAAGAAAATTTTGGAAATGTTAGAAAATAACATTACAAAAGATTTTAATATACCAAGCAAACTAAAACTAGAACTTCTACAAGTGAAAATTAGACCCAGTGAAATTAAAGGTACAACAGATATATTACCTACAAAAAGAATCTGAGGAAATTACTCAGAAAATAACATTGAAAGATGATAAAATATGAAAAAGCAATTAAGAAACATGGAGACTAGGATTCGAAGGACCAACATGTACCTAAATATTCCTTAAGAATCGAATGAGGGAGGGGGGACCACTGACGGTCCAGTGGTTAGAACTCCGTGCTTCCACTGCAGGGGTCACGGGTTGGATTCCTGGTTGGGGAACTAAGGTCCTGCATGCCGCACAGCACAACCAAAAAAAGAAAAAAGAAAGAAAGAATAGAATGAGGGAGAAGGAAATTGGTATAATAGCTGAATATCTTCCAAAAGTGCTAAAGGATATAAACCCTCAGCTTAAAAAAACAGAATGAGTCCCAACCAGGATGACAGTGAAACTGTAGAACATCACAGCCAAAGAGTAGTTCTTAAAAGGCTGAGTGAGAATCAAGATGAATAGGACATAGTTCATGTCCTCAAGATGCTTATAGCTTAGGGTAGATGACACTTGTTAAAATGTTGTTGCAGGGCTTCCTTGGTGGCGCAGTGGTTGAGAGTCCGCCTGCCGATGCAGGGGACACGGGTTCATGCCCCGGTCCAGGAAGATCCCACATGCCGCGGAGCGGCTGGGCCCGTGAGCCATGGCCGCTGAGCCTGCGCATCCAGAGCCTGTGCTCCGCAACGGGAGAGGCCACAACAGTGAGAGGCCCGCATACCAAAAAAAAAAAAATGTTGTTGCAGTCATTTCTACTAGTCTTTGCTTTGTAACAAACTAACTCAGGTTTGAAAAACTGTTATTTCTCATGATTTTATGGATTGACTGGGTAGTTTTGCATACAACTTCGTTCAGCTGGTACGTTGGCTGGGGACTGGGCTTGACTGGGTCTCTCCGTGTGGTTTTCAACTTAGGCTTCTTCACAGCATGGTGGTCTTAGGGCAGATGTGAAAGCTGTAAGACCTCTTTTAAGGCTAAGGCTTATAAGTTACATGGTGTCACTTCTACCACATTCTGTTGTAGAAAAGCAAGTCACAACGCCAGCCCAGATTCATGGGATTAGAGAAATAGACTATATCTCTTGATGGAGGAGCTGTAGAGATTTTGTGGCCATATTTAATTTTCAACATGAGTATAATTAGATCAGTGCTATGATAGAGGTTAACAAAAGGATGCTATAGAACAGAGCAGGTAGAAACTTATCTCAGCTTGGGGGAGGAGTCAGGGGGAAGGCTTCTCAGAGAGGATAATGCTTCAGTTAAACCCTTAAAAGGAAAGCTTTATGTGATAGTGTAGTTATAAAAAACACAGGTATTTTTCTTTATGAAATGTTTTGACAACTCACATCAAAATCTGAGAATTTTCCATAAGTTCAGAACATGTTGCATTTTCTCTCACTTCCCTGGTGTAGGAATCTTACACACTTCAGCTCTTAGCCAAAGATACTCTTTAAATGTTGGTCGGGGTACATTGATGAGATAGGACTGCTGAGGCAGAAAATTCAGTTAGAGGATTTTTTTAAGCTTTTTAATCTTCATAGAGTTTTCTTGAAAAATCCAGCTGACATTATTTTGGTTGAAAAAAGTTGCCAGGCTTTATTAAAGTAGTTAGCATATACAGAAGTCACTCCTTCTCACTTAGTACTGCCTAAACTAATCTTCTGACTCAGTTTCTGAAATTGTATTGGAGTCAGTTGATCTTGTCCTCTAAAATGCAGATCTTTTATTCAAGCAAAGTTAGTGAACCATGAATACACAGTTTAATTAAGGGGATCAGACTGGTGGCGGGGTAGACACTTAAGTAAATATGTCATCATGACAAAATTCATCAATTGCTGGAATATAGATATGAGCAGAATTATATGAGAACATAATTGTTGCCTGAAGAAGAAAAGAAAGGTTTTCATAGAGTAGGTAACAGTTCAGCAGAGCATTAAAGAGTCATTAAGAATTTCCCAAAGAAGAGAGTCTGTGACATGTGGAAAGATCAAGAGGCTTGAAAGAGCCTGGAGTTGGGACCATTGCATGCAGTAGAATTGAATGTGCTTGCTTTTCTTTTTCTCCCAAGATGCGAATAGCCTTTTTGTCATTTTTTTTCCTGTAATTAAAATAATATATGCTTGATTTAGAAAATTCAGACAATAAGAAAAGTAAGTAAAACCTAGCCATAATCCCATTATTTAGCAAAACATTCATAAGTATTTTGGGTCCTTCTTCAATTGACATTTTTTTGGGTTTTTTTTTGGCTGCGTTGGGTCTTCATTGCTGCGCACGGGCTTTCTCAAGTTGCGGCGAGCAGGGGCTACTCTTCGTTGTGGTGCGCAGGCTTCTCATTGCAGTGGCTTCTCTTGTGGAGCACAGGCTCTAGGCACGCAGACTTCAGTAGTTGCAGCACGTGGATTCAGTAGTTGCAGCACGCAGGCTTCAGTAGTTTGCAGCACATGGGCTCAGTAGTTGTGTCGTGCGGACTCTAGGGCGTACAGGCTCAGTTGCGGCGAGTGGGGGCTACTCTTCGTTGCAGTGCGCAGGCTTCTCGTTGCAGTGGCTTCTCTTGTTGTGGAGCACGGGCTCTAGGTGCACGGGCTTCAGTAGTTGTGGCACATGGGCTCAGTAGTCGTGGCTCATGGACTCTAGAGTGCAGGCTCAGTAGTTGTGGCACACGGGCTTAGTTGCCCCGCGGCATGTGGCATCTTCCAGACCAGGGCTCGAACCCGTGTCCCTTGCATTGGCAGGCGGATTCTTAACCACTGCACCACCAGGGAAGCCCTGTGCCTTGCTTTCTGATAAGACGAGATTTATATACTTGGTTTGAAATGGCTCAGCTCTTACCGTGAAGCCAAGTAAAATTACTTAGTTGGAACCATTTTCATTTGTATTTTCACTGCAGTATGCCACAAGTAGTGGGAACTGTAGATCATCAGGAATTTATCTTTAATTTTCTGATTGTGGATTTTTCTAGCACACACTTTCATTTCCTAAGCATGCTTTCTTGAAGACATAAGATCTCTACTGGAAAAGTATCTCAAACTGCCTAAAGTAGCTTTGTATAACTGGTAAATCAAGTAGAGCCTAGTTGGTATTGTTGCAGTGAAGGGAAACAGGAGCTATAAAGTTAGAAGCAGAAAATTAACACCAGGAAATGACTGGATATTGCCTTTGGAACATTTTGTCCTTTGATTCCATAAATGCAGTTTTGCTCTCAAGGAAATGGGCTTGTAGCCAATTCTACCATTCAAGTTATTACCTTTATTTGATATTATTTAGAAAGGACAGATGTTATTCCAGTAATGCTTCTTTTGCACATAAATAGTGGGTGTGTTCTTAGTTTTCTTTGGACCGAGGAAAGTGGAAGAACTACTTTTTTTAAAGTTATTATTTGTTTTTTTAACTTCACCTCCACTAGGTGGACCAGAGTTTATTTAGAAATAGTTGTGTGTTGGGTAGGGAGGTATTAATTGGATGCTTACTAGTTGGCAGGTACTGTGATGTGAGAAATGAGACAATCCCTATAAAAATCACATGATTCAGTGCCTGCCTATAATGTAAATAATAAGTGTCCAATGATCATATTACTGAATCATTGAACCATGACAATCTTGTGAGATAGGTATTAACATTCTCATTTTATTTATTTATTTGGCTGCGCTGGCTCTTCGTTGCTGAGTGCGGGCTTTCTCTAGTTGCGGTGAGCAGGGGCTACTCTTCATTGCAGTGCGCGGACTTCTCGTTGCAGTCGCTTCTCTTGTTGCGGAGCACGGGCTCTGGGCGCATGAGCTTCAGTAGTCGCAGCACGTGGGCTCAGTAGTTGTGGCGAACGGGCTTAACTGCTCCGCGGCATGTGGGATCTTCCCGGACCGGGGATTGAACCCGTGTCCCCTGCATTGGCAAGGGGATTCTTAACCACTGTGCCACCGGGGAAGTCCAACATTCTCATTTTAGAGCTGAGACAGTTGTGGCTTCTAGAGGTTAATTTATCCATAGCCAATAGAGTTAGTGTTAGAGGCATGTCCCCAACTCAGATCTGTCTTATTGTGGAGCCCAAGTAGGACTACTAAGTACAGTTGCATAAGCTACACTGTGCAATACCAGGGGGGTGCTGTTCACATAGTCTGTGATGTGAATGGTGCCCCCTGGAGTTGTGCCACAAGCCAACTCTTGTCCCAGTTGTGTTTTTTGTTTTTGTTTTGTTTACCACTAGTCTACTTTGTAAGCAGAATTATGAATAAATCATTCACTGAACAGTCTCTGTCCTTGCAAACATTCATGTCTACGTTTGGCTATTTAATGTTTTTTTTCTTCTCAATTCAGGACTGTTTTAAAGAACTCTCCCCTCCTCTTCTTTTTTTTTTTTTTTTTTTTTTGTGGTACGCAGGCCTCTCACCATTGAGGCCTCTCCTGTTGCAGAGCATGGGCTCCAGATGCGCAGGCTCAGCGGCCACGGCTCACGGGCCCAGCTGCTCTGCGGCATGTGGGATCCTCCCGGACCGGGGCACGAACCCGTGTCCCCTGCATCGGCAGGTGGACTCTCAACCACTGCGCCACCAGGGAAGCCCCCCTCCTCTTCTTAAAGATTACGTGGAGATGAACACAAATCTAAATATGATTCTTAGTTGTATTATCCATACATACCGGCTTTGCTTTTTTATTTTTATATTTGGGCTAAATTAAGTTAGAAGTCTTTTTTTGGGCTTCAAAATAAAGATAATTGTTTGTGTTTTGTAGCATGCTGTTTGGTCCTGCCCAGTATTCTTATGGTAAATGTTAAACTTTAATGACACTCATAAAATGTTAAGGTTTAATGATACTTTAATGCCACTCATAATAGGACATGGTATTTATTTTTGTTGTATTTTTAAGTAGTTAACAAAGCTAAAATAAATCTTTCAGATTTCCTTTTCTAGCAGTAAACCAAAATCTGTAGAATACCCAATATCCAAATTGGATAAAAGAATACTTTGGCTTTTATTCTTGGCACTTATAAAATTCAGTTCATTAAACATGTATTGTAGATATACTCTGTACCCTCAGCTACCCGAAGCTTTGGGAATATAAAGATAATTGAAGAAACAGTCTCTGCTATCTAATAATGCCCAGCCTGGTTGAAGAGGCCCACTAAGCAAATATTCTCTAAAACAAGTAGCAGTGCTGGAGTAAATAAGTATGCTAATATTTTGGTAGCACTCTCTAAGGAGGGAGTGATTAAACCGCATATTATCAGGCTTAAGATCTCTCAGAGGAGGTAACAGAATTTAAGCTTGGTCTTTAAGAGTAGAAAGGCAAAGGAGAGGAAGGCTTTCCAGGAAAGGGAATGGTCTGTGCAAAGTCTGGATGTTTTGAAGGTTTATGGTGTGTCTTGGGGAGTTTGAGTAGTTTGATGTGACAGATAAGAGATGGAAAAGTAAATTGGGCAGAGTTGTGAGAAACTCATAGAACATAGTAATGAATATGGGCATTATCTTATGGACATTGAGGAAACATGGGAGGGTATAAAAATAAGGCAGTGCTTGATCAGAACTAAGATTTGCACTTGTAATTTGAATGGCCATATGAATGACAGGTCAGAGTGGAGTGAGAAAGAAGGCAGGGAAACTACTACCTTTCCAGTAGGCTTATGTAAAGTGAAAGAGATTCCTATGGTGTTAGCTATGCAGAGAGACAGAGGAAAAAAATGGGCAGTTGAGCAAGGAGCAGTAGGATTTGTGAGTAGTGTGGAAATGAGAGGAGTGAAGGATGACTGTAATCCTTCATTTGGTAACTGAGTGGAAAGTAGTGCAATTCATTAATTTTTTTAAAAAGATACAGGAAGAGAATTAGAGTTCAGTTTTGACAGTAAGTTTGGAGTATCTAGCTGAAGGTGTCTGTCCATTAGACAGGGAGGGGTTGTAGATGTATGTTAGGGATTGTTTATGTATCGTTGGGATTGGATGAAATGGCACAGGAGAATCTGTAAAGTGAAGTTATTGCCAAGAACAGAATCCTGGACGAACACCTTTTGAGGGGCATGTAGAGAAAAGGAACAGTTGTGTTCTCAAATTGCATCTTTCATAGAAACCACATTTTTTTTCTATTTAAAAAAATAGTATTTTTTAAAAGAGCAGTTTTAGATTCACAGCAAAATTGAGAGGAAGGTACAGAGATTTCCCATATAACCTCTGCCCCCACACATGCATAGCCTCTCCCACTATGAATATCCCTTCTAGTTTAAGTCTATTGAGGTAAAATTTACACACAGTAAAATACAGCCCTTTTAGGTATGCAATTCTATGAACTTGAATGAATGTAAACTCTCACGTAATCACCACGACCACCACAGTCAAGATACAGAATATTTTCATTACTCCAGAAAGTCCCTTTATAGTTCTTTTTAGTTATTCATCTTTCCCCTTCCCAGCCTCTGTCAATCAGTTATCTGATTTCTGTCTCTATAGTTTTGCCTTTTCCGGAATGCCATGTAAATTGAATCATACAGTATATAATAGCCTTTTGTGTCCACTTCTTTTACTTAGAATAATGCTTTTGAGATTTATCCATGTTATTTTAGTATCAGTGGCAGTTTGTTTATCCATTCACCAGCTGATAAACATTTACTTTGTATTCAGTTTTTGGCAATTATGAATAATGCTGCTATAAACATTCACAGACAGGTCTTTGTATAGACATGTATTTTTATTTTTCTTGGGTAAACACCTAGGAGTGAGTCATAGATAAGTGTATGTTTAACTTTATAAAATTTACATAAAGTGACTGTACCATTTTGAATTCCCACCAGCAGTGTATGAGAGTTATTCAGTTGCTCCACATTCTTGCCAGCCCTTGGTATTTTCAGGATTGTTTTGTTTTTAATTTTAGCCATTCTTATAGGTGTATAGCGGCATCCTATTGTGGTTTCAGTTTCCCTAATGGTTAATGATACTGAGTTTCTTTCAAATGCTTATTTGCATTGTTTGCTTGGGTGAAACCCTTTTTTTAAATTGGGTTGCTTGTTTTATTATTGAGTTGTAAGAATTCTGTGTATATTTTGGTTATAATTCCTTCCTCAGACATATGATTTGTAAATATTTTCTTGAAGTCTGTGGCTTGTCTTTTCATTCTGTGAACAGTGTCTTCCAAGCAGCAGTTTCTAGTTTAATAAAGTGCATTTCATTTTTTTCTTTTATGCATACTTTTTGTGTCCTAAGAAATCTTTGTGTCCCAGAATTATGAAGACTTTTTCCTGTGTTTTCTTCTGTAAATATTATAGTTTTAGGATTTACATTTAGATCTGCAGTCCATTTTGCATTAATTTTGTATGTGACGTAAAGAGATCGATGTTTTTGCATATGTATGATGTCAAGTTAATTGTTCCACCACCATTTGTTTTATTTTATTACCTTTCTCTGTTGAATTATCTGGCCAACTTTGTTGAAACCAATTGGCCATGTATGTGTGGGTCTATTTCTGGATTCTGTTTTGTTTCCTTGGTCTGTATTATCTGTCCTTTCACTAATACCGTGTCTTGATTACTTTACCTGCAACGACATTTATTTTAGAGATCATCGTGGTATCTGTTAGGAATGCTGTTGGCAGCAAGGAACAGAAAGCCCTGCTAATAATGAGTTTATTTTTGTTATGACAAGAAGTCAGAGACAAGCAGTTGCTGATTTAAGCTGTTCATTTATACGAGGGGTTAACAAACTATAGCCTGCTGGCCTAATCTGGCCTGCCACCTGTTTTGTAAATCACCTGTGGAGGTTCTGGAACATGCATATGCCAAAGCTTTATCTCTGAGACTGATTTAGTTGCTAGGGTAGGAGGTGAGGGGATAGAGGGAGGATCAGGTATTTGAATTTTAACATGCTCCCTGGTGATATTGGTAATTGTGTTGTTTAGTCATGGTTAAGAACCATTAATCTAAGGTTGGTTCTTAGAGTGTGGTCTCCAGACTAGCAGCATCACCATCTCCTGGAAACTTTTTAGAAATTCAAATTATCAGGCCCATCCCAGCCTTACTGAATGGGAATTCTTGTTAGGGCCCAACAGATTGTGTTTCAACAAGTTCACCAGGTGATTCTTAGGCATGCCAAAGCTTGAGAACCTTGAAAAGCATTGCTGAGTGTTTCCCAGATAAGCCTAGGGAAGATTAATTGACTGTCTTTTAAAAAACAAAAAACTTAATTGAGATAAGTATTAAATTATGTGACAGATAGTTAAGTTTGAAAGTGGATTGAAGGTGCACAAATGATCTAACATGTAAATGCTGAGTACTGTATTGGACCTAATTATTCAAAGCATAAGTTAGGTTGCTATTTTTAAGCAGCTTTTAAAAATCATTTTTTTGTATGTGCATGACTTTTCCCTACTCTTTAAGGAAGAGTTAAGGAAATAGAAGGCAGTTGTTATGTTTATAGACTTTATAAACAAGGGAAGACTGCAGATAAACATGTATAAACACAAAAGACAAACATATAAACATGTTTCTTTCAGGGTTTATGAATATATTACAGTGGAGGTAGCCTATCTAAAAGAAAACTTGAGTTTATTTAGCCTACATACCAAAGAAGAAACAGTACCTCATAGCATGTAAAATGTGTCTTCAGTTTAGTTTGCTCTTTAATGGTAACCTTCCCAGTTATAATTACTAATTGCTTAAACATGGAGTCTAATATCTTTTCTTCATCTGTTTTTAGGGAGCTGTAAATATCCTACTTATGTTGTTTCTCCTTCCACTTGGACAATGGTTTAGATTCAATTAGGCTATCTTTTATTTCCTGCAGGTGATTCCTGCAATATTTCTTATCCAGTTCTGAAAAAATAAGAGGTTAATTAGAACTAAGCTCTAGTTTGTTTTCTAGGTGCTTTAAAAAACTTTTGAAAGCAGAACTTCTGAAAAAAGAAATTTGATTACACTTGTGATGTATAGGATCAGGCATAACAAAGAGTTAAACTTATTTGACTGAATTGTAGTTCCAATAGCAGTAACTCTGAATATAAAAGGAAGTTCACAAAAACAGATGCTGTCATTGAAACCAGAGACTGAACACCTCTCTGGCCCTTATTTCCAAGGCAAGAATAGCTGACATGTTAGAATTTCCTTGGGAAAATGTAGCAAAAAAGACTTAAGACTGTTTCTCAATCATAGTTTACAGCCAAAGGGGCTTGAATTTTATAGAGTTACAAAAGATGTTTGAACTGGGTTCCTTAGTAGTCTAGAGTACCTCTGTTATTGGAATTTTGCTTCCTAGTTGTGTCTTAATTTTACTGAGAAGACCTCATTGTCTTTAACAATCTCATAGCCCCACCCATTTTAACTTTTTGTCAGGTTTTGGTCTTCAGAACCCTCCTAAATCAGCACACTTTTTTTTCATCATGATTTCCTTTTCGTAAATTAATTCTCTTGTTAATTTTTCTAGTATTTCTTGAAGAAGCATTTGGTGACAATACTGGGTTTTTTCACTTGTGGTTTTCCTTAGCGTTAGGAAGTCTCCACTTGATTCTGCACTTGTTTACTTCCTTGTTGAGCAACTAATAATAAACCATCATGACTCTAGAAAAATACTTGACATTGAAAAGGAATGCTTCTGTTCCTTAGGGTCATCTTATACGTGCATCTCCCCAGCTTTATTCAAATGTCTCAGAACTTTAAGAACCATTTATGTCAGAGAAGTCTCCCTCAGAAATACAGGAGACTTACTTATAGCAAGGGTGGTAAAAATGCATGTGATGATTTACTACCTAATAACTATGTTTCTACTGATAATTTTTGGAAGCAAACACGTTTTCCCTTTTCATTAAGCATAAGAGAAGCCTTTCCTCTTTTTTAAAATAAATAAATAAATAAATAATAAATAAATTTACTTTTGGCTGTGTTGTTGCTGCACGTGGGCTTTCTCTAGTTGTGGCGAGCAGGGGGGCTACTCTTCGTTTTGGTGCGCGGGCTTCTCATTGTGGTGGCTTCTCTTGTTGCGGAGCACGGGCCCTAGGCATGCGGGCTTCAGTAGTTGTGGCACGCAGGCTCAGTAGTTGTGGCTTGTGGGCTCTAGAGCACAGGCTCAGTAGTTGTGGCGCACGGGCTTAGTTGCTCCGCGGCATGTGGGATCTTCCCGGACCAGGGCTCGAACCCGTGTCCCCTCCATTGGCAGGCGGATTCTTAACCATTGCACCACCAGGCAAGTCCTAGAAGCTCCTCCTCTTAACAAGCTTTATTTCTCACCAGACAAGTAAAATTACAAATATTTTAGTTGTTATTAGTTTAGGACACTGTAGAAAACTTTTAATAAAATTGACAGACTATCACATATATTTCTGAGTATTAGTCTCAAATTCACTATACACTTTTTCATGAAAAGCTGTATGAATTAAGAGAGCATCTGCAGCTCTTATTTATTATAGATCTTGATTTATTCTGTTTTTTAAAGACATTCAGAAGATATCTATATATCAAAAGAATTGCTGATGATTTTCTCTAGATGTGGACCCATTTAAATCAGTACTGGCCTCTCTCATTTTGTTGATTGCATATATTTGTGACCCTTAGATTATAGGGAATGGAAGTGAACAGCAGCTGCAAAAAGAGCTAGCAGATGTGCTGATGGATCCTCCAGTGGACGACCAACCAGGGGACAAGGAGCTTGTGGAAAGGTCACAGTTGGATGGCGAAGGAGATGGGCCTCTTTCTAATCAACTCTCAGCTTCATCCACCATTAACCCTGTGTCATTAGTAGGGCTCCAGAAACCAGAGATGAGCCTGCCAGTGAAACCTGGACAAGGAGGTTAGGATTGCTGCATTGCTTGCATAACTGAAGGTTATTGTTTTTAATATTTGAGTGTCCATTCTGTACTAGGTTTGATACAAAGCAAGCAAAAACCATTATCTATGTTTTCTAGACTCTTCAGATTCTAGATTTAGGGGGATGTGAGAGGAGTAAATATATGTACTATTTTGATTTCCTTTTAAATGTATGTCATTTTTAAAAAAATTTTTATTGGGATAGAGTTGATTTACAATGTTGTTTTAGTTTCAGGTGTGCAGCAAAGTGAATCAGTTATACATATACATATGTCCACTCTAAATGTATGTCATTTATACCAAAGAAAGAGAAACAGTAGCTATAAGACATTGAGGGAATCTTAGAGTATTTAAGGATCTTTTTTCAGGAAAGAAGGAATTTGAGAATAGTGTTGGAGAAATAGAGGAATAATGCTTGGTGAAGAGATGTTTGCCCCAGGCCTTTATAGCTTGGCGGGAATAGTTGTCAAGTTGAAAAAAGGGAGCTGAAAGACATAGCAAGGAAGGAGAAAAAAGGCAATTATAAAGGCTTTGGGGAAAGTAGGGTGTTAAAACTGTAGATGTTTATTGGGAAAGGGAAAGCAAGGGGACTGAGAACATGATAGAGTAGCTACAATGATGAATGAGAAAAATAATTATAACAGCAGATCAGAAAGAAGACAGAGATAGGATTTTTCAGGGTGGTAAAATACTAAATGTATTTTTGACCTCAATGTAAATTATAAAGTCAAAACAAATTAGAGGAGTCAGAAAGGTAAATCAGATCTGAGTCTCAGGTCACCTTTTAGATTTGGGATTGAGACTACAGCCATACCTAAAATTTTTAGTGTTGGTGACAGAGTTCTGGTGTGAGATTTCTGGCTTTAATGGGCATTTCTTCTGGGGCAATGGCATATTCTCTCATTAGCATTCAATTTTGGAACCTAAATGTAACTTGTAGATTTTTACTTGATATTCGTGTCAACAAAATATCAAAATGAAAATAATCACCTCCTTATTGTTTCTTTCAGATTCTGAAGGGTCTAGTCCTTTCACACCAGTGGCTGATGAGGACAGTGTAGTTTTCAGCAAACTAACTTATTTAGGCTGTGCCTCAGTAAATGCTCCCAGGAGTGAAGTGGAAGCCTTAAGGATGATGTCCATCTTAAGGGGCCAGTGTCAGATTTCACTAGATGTAACCCTGTCAGTGCCGAACGTATCTGAAGGAACTGTGAGGTGAGACCAGCTTCTTGAAATGTTTGTATTCAATAACGTTTGATCATATTTCTGACCTATAGTTTTAGAAAGAAGCAGTAGTGAACAAAATCTGTAATTATTTTATTCATGCAATGTTTAATTCATCTGGCACTTAGTTATCACGTCTTCCAAGGATTGTGACCTTTATGAAAAATAGTCACTTGTTTGAACAGTTTTGTATACTCTTCCCCACCCCAATTCTGTGTAGCACATTAGAAATTTAAATGTTTTGGGGATTATTGAAACATGTTGACCTAAGAGTTTGCCTAACAATTTATATTTTTCATGTGCCCCCAATACAAATACTAGCTTGACACACTAGTTCAATATGAGATTTCATGCTGACTTTGGAAGTTACAGAAACCTGTTGGTAAATATTAACTATTCCAGTACAGTTCCTAAATTTTTAAGATGAGGAAACTGAGGCCCAGAAAAGTCTCTCGAAATGGCTATTGTTTATACTAACTGAAACAGATAACAGTGATTAAAGGTAGCCAGTCAGATATCTATATTAGCTAGCTAAATACAGAACTCTAATAATGAGTTGAACAGAACTGAAATAAAATGACTTTTTCTTTATTATAAAAAATGCATACTTATTTCAGAAAAATCAGATGACACAATCAAAAATTTAGGAAAATACTCTTTTTAGTTTAATTTTTTTTATTGAAGTATAGTTGATTTACAATGTGCCAATCTCTGCTGTACAGCAAAGTGACTCAGTTATACACATATAGACATTCTTTTTTCTTTAATATTTTTTTCCAGTATGGTTTATCACATGATATTGAATATAGTTGCCTGTGCTACACAGTAGGACCTTGTTGTTTATTTATCCTATTATATAATAGTTTACACCTGCTCATCCCACACTCCCAGTCCTTCCCTCCCTCACCCCACTCCCCCTTGGCAACCAAAAGTCTGCTCTCTATGTCTGTGAGTCTGTTCCTGTTTTGTAGATAGGTTCATTTGTGCCATATTTTAGATGAGGAGAATATTCTTCTACTCTCCCTTTGGTAAATAACAGTTAACATCTTGGTTTATTAAGACCCTTTTTGTATAGTTGTATGTGTATATGTTTGTGTATGTGTGTATATACCTACATATATGTGCAAGTATAATTATACAACTTAGAATCAACATTTTTAACAACAGTGGAATAATATAATACATACCATCTTGTAACATGCTTTTCTCACTTAGTTTTTTATATTGTGAATCTCTTTCCATATCAGTAAATATGCTTAAAAATTTTAACTTATGATGGCACATGATGGGCTATTCAGAAATAACCAATCTCTAATGTTACATATTTTAGTTGTTTTCATGAGAAAAGTACTACTAATAATAGCTAATATTAGACTTTTATCATATGAGCATGTAAGTGCTTTACCTGTAATTTTCTTATAAATTATTTTTTAGCTAAATTTTTATGTATTTTTGTATTTCCTTAGGATCAATTCCTAGAAAGTAGACTTATTGGGTCAAAGATTTGCCCATTTTTATGGGTTTTGATACATTGCCAAATAGCCATCTAGAAATATTGATCTAGTTCGTACTTTTATCAGCAGTGTATGAGAGTATCTGTTTCTCCACCCTCAAGCATTTTGGATTTTTAAGGTAGTAGAGTTGTAGCTGTATATGGTTAGCAGTAGTAGTAAGTTAATTAATTAATATTCCAGTTATCTGCTTATATAATCCTTCTCTTCAGTATTTAAAGAACTATTTCACAAAGACTCACAAATACTAATTTTAATTTTATTTATTAATGTGAAACTTAATAAAATTTTTTTAGCACTCTTTTTTTTTTTTTTTTTTTTTGTAATAAAGTTTATTTCTTTATCTTTGGCTGCACTGCAGCTTGTGGGATCTTAGTTCCCTGACCAGGCCACCTCAGTGAAAGCACTAAGTCCTAACCACTGAACCATCAGGGAATTCCTTAGCACTCATTTTTATATGAGCATTCATTTTTATGTGCTTCTTAGTCAATAGTCATTCCCCCCAACTGAAGTTATACTTTGTTCTAATATATTTTAATTCTATAAAGACATGAGAAAACTAGTTTCTCTTGCCCCATGTTTTCAGAGTCTTTATCAAAGTGCCTTTGAACTTGGATTAGGTCCCCTTCTTAGGTATTTCCATTATTCCCTGGGCTTTCCCATCAGTGGCCCTGCCCATTCAGTGTTGAAATTGCATAATTTCTTTTTCAGTTTCTTTCATAGCTGTGTCATCAGTGCCCAGAATGGAGCCTGAGATGTTGTAGGTATCACATAAATATTTGTTGAATGAATACATTTTTGAATGAATGATATCCCTTTGATTTTCAGTGAATGGCATCCTTTTGATTTTATTAATGATTTTCTTTTTTTAGGTGTTAACATTTTGTATAGTCTCTCTCCCTTGTTTGCCATGAAGCAAAAGAACATGTTTCACTCTGAGAAAGCACATCACCTTTTTAATTTTTAAAATAATAAAGCAGATTAGGTCATTCTTTTAGGAGATAATGAGAAGCACAGCTTTGATGATCTATTTTGGTATTCTAATTTACCCATTATCTTTATTTAGTTTCAGACTATATAAGAAACATACTTATTGATACTGTTTATGCTTTCCTGATTGCCTCCCTAAAACATGGGGTTATGTAGTTTTTAGTATCATGGAATTGTGTAATCAGTAACTTTAAGAATTCACATATGACTTACTTATCAAGACTTAAGATTAATATGATTAACATACCAAAAATGGATTATATAATCTTTTTGCTAGAAAGATGAGTCTTGAATCATAATATGGATGTAGTGAAAATAGTCTACAGTCCCTCTAATCTCTTTATATCTTTTTCTCTGAACAGACTTTTAGATCCTCAGACAAACACTGAAATAGCAAACTACCCTATCTACAAAATCCTCTTCTGTGTTCGAGGGCATGATGGAACTCCTGAGAGCGACTGTTTTGCTTTCACTGAAAGTCATTTCAATGCAGAGCTCTTCAGAATACATGTCTTCCGGTGTGAAATACAAGAAGCTGTAAGTACTTAAGAGGGAACTGTCTGCAAATGAAACTTCATCTGTACCCTCACTACATTGAAATGGTTATAGTATTTATTATGGTCATTTATAAGCCAAATGAAATTCTCTGCTACTGTTTATTTCAGCTGGATGGGCTGAAATGTAAATAAACTAAAAGTTTGGTCAACCAGAACCTCGTTGTTAAGAGTGTTGGTGGAGACCAATTGACTGCTGCTTAATTGGGTTAAATAGGCATCTTGGTTCTAGCAATGACGTATTTGCAAACCATTCTTTTAGAGCTAAACTTGTAGGATTATTTTTATTATAATAAATACATTCAAGTAATTCCTAACAATTTTGGAAATCATCTTTCAGATTCACAACCACTTCTTTTTTAAAGGCTCTTCTCTGACCATTTTTAGTGTTGCTTGCTTTATAGGTCTAATAAATTAGATAATTTATCAAAAGAAATCAATGGAGGAAAGATGAATTACTCCCCTCAAACAACATAGGTCACCTTCAGCCTTAACAAAAGTATTTTATTCTTGTGATAACAGCCCATTTCCTAACATGTCTGGTTGTAGGTGAGCCGGATACTTTACAGTTTTGCCACTGCCTTCCGCCGTTCTGCCAAGCAGACCCCCCTCTCAGCAACTACTGCACCTCAGACTCCTGACAGTGACATCTTTACCTTCTCTGTGTCTTTAGAAATAAAAGAAGATGATGGTAAAGGTTATTTTAGGTAGGGCATCTTATTTTATTCTTTTTATTTGAGTTTGTACTAACATGCTGTACTATCTGTGGATTTAGGGAAAGTCTAGGTCAGATTACATAACTTTTACATTATAAAATGATTGCTTTTATGGGTAGAGTTTAAAGGAAAATAAATAGGCAAATTTGTAGAGGCAAGATTTAAAGAATTTTAAACAATAATATATATATTCAATAATATATAAACAATAATATATATATAATATAAACAATAATATATATATATTATTGGTAGCATGATACATTTTCCTACGTGAAAATGTAGAGTTTTCACGTGTTTAAATGTAGGGTAGAGTTTAAATGTAGTTTAAATGTACCCTATTTAAATGTAGGGTAGAGTTTAAAGGAAAATAAATAGGCAAATTTGTAGAGGCAAGATTTAAAGAATTTTAAACAATAATATATATATTCAATAATATGTAAACAATATATATTATATGTATAATATATATATAATATAAACAATAATATATATATATATTATTGGTAGCATGATACATTTTCCTACGTGAATATTATCACGTAGGAAAATGTATCATGCTACCATGTTCTTTTAGATGGACTCAAAGTAACTGGCTGACTGCTGATATGAGATATGACAGAAACTACGTCAGCTGGATCTGTAGCTAGATTTGTTTTGCTGGAGTTTTTTTGTGTTTTGGTTGGTTAGTTGGTTGGTTTATTTGTTTTAATAATGTAAAGGTCTTAAGGCTGTTGAAATCAAGTTTTACCATTAAAGTTTATCTGGACACATTGGAAGGGGAGAATTGAGGTCTGTATCTGAAATCTAACCTTACATAGAGGGTCAGAAATAACTGGTTTTGGTTTTTAAGTAAAATTATGCTTCTTTGAGTAGTGAAAATAACCCTGGAATAGAAATTAAAACTTAGGTTTAGTTTACTTATTGCTACCATTAACAGTGTGACCTTTTCCAAGTTTCTTTATATCTCCTGACATTAGTTTCCTTATTTATAAAATGAAGTGGCTAGACTCTAAAGTCTTTTATAACTTTAAAATATTATGGTTGCAAGATGATTGACTTTTTTTTTTTTTCTCTATAGCCCATATCACAAAATGGGTGCCACTTGGGATCATAATCAGTAGTTGCATATAGAAGTTTCTTTCCTCCATGACTACCTCATAAAATGGGTAAAATGAAATTCCATCAAAATATGAATGATTTCTAATATCTTGCTTTTAAATTAAAAAGCACAATGATTGGTCTGTTTGTTTGAAAAACTGATAACCTTTGCTCTCCCTCAAGAGACTTTGGAATTGTCATGCCATCTGGTGGCCAATTTAGTGTACAATGCAACTTCAACTTTGATTTGTACAATAAAGTGTGAGGCCTTGTGCTCTATGCTTTCTTATTAGCTATATTTCTGTTCTCACAGCAACACTGTGATGTGGTGCTTTCTGCAGTATGCATTCCTGTACTGGGAAGTAGAAACTGTAATCTATAAACCTTGTAATAATTTTTTTCCTTTTTAAGAAACAGAAGTTTGTTTAAATAGTTTTTTCCCTTTATTAAAAATATTTATGTAGATCATTTATAAACCCCAGTTATGAATAGGAAAGACTTCTAAGATCTCTCAGAAGAGAAGCACTAGGATAATTTCTCCTCCTTCTGAGATCAGGTATATTCTAAGTAGAAAGATAACGATCACAAATGTCCCTGGTCTGTTCACCTGTATAGCAAGGAAATGCTATACAGAAAACCCCTGGATGGTCATTTGTTTTTCACATTTGTTAGGGCTTTGTTATCTTTTTGTTGCATTGTTTTCCTGAATTTATAGTTACAGTAGAAAATAGTGTTGTGTGACCTCATACACTGATGAAATCATTGACAAGTATGCCTTTCTTTGTCAGATTTGAACTTTTCAAATGCAGTTCCTTTCATCCAGTGATTCTGTAGTATGTCTAGGAATTTACAGAAACAATCATTGCAGTGCCAAAAGAGTTATCAGCATGAACATTCCCCTTAACACAATAATAGCAAAATTAAAAAGTGGAAATTAAATGTTGACCAGAATAGAATGGTTAAAATATGATGCATTTCACAATATATACAAATATCAAATCGTTATGTTGTAAACCTGAAACTAATGTTGTATGTCAGTTATACCTAAAAAAAGATACAATGGTATACTCATATGACTTACCACCTATTTAAAAAATATACGTATATATAGTTAGCCATAGTACAAGATAGATTGTGCTTTCGCCATAGCATGAATATAGACCAAGTGCCGTGGCAAGAATTAATGCTCTTCTTTTCATTCCTGAAAAAGTATAATCTTTATATTATTAAAATTAGAAACCTGCATTTCAGTTTAGCCCTTAGGAAAATGGAGCATTTTCATTTATATCATTCAAAACACTTCTTTCTGATCTTATTTAATCTACAAAGTACCCCATTTGATATTGTCCTTATTTTATAGGTAAAGAAAGCCAGGGAAGATAACATGGATGTCTGTTTCTTAATGTACACAATAGGAATTAAATGTAAAATTACTTGGTTGGATCCGTTCAATGATAGTGATAAGACCAGAAATACAGTCTAGACCCCCCGACATCAGTGAAGTGAACTTCCACTGCTTATACTCTCCACCCTGCTTCCTATTAATGTAGCTTTTCCTTGCCCTTCAGACTCAGGACACCAGTGATAACTTTATTTCCACTGTTGTTGTTTTAAATACTGCTGAGAGATGAGATTATATTGATTTATACTTAAATATCCACAGAACATAGAGACTAGTGTATCTAATATAAATTAAAAACTGAGACCTGTCAATATCCTCATAGGTGAAAATTCTGTCAGCCACAAATATTTAACAGTTTGGTATGCAGAAGTTTTTCTTGCACGTTTGTCATTTTTAGACTCTTATGGTAAGATTCTTTGATTTTCTAATCTCAGCGTTATCACATGTTCTTGAATTGGTTACTGGTGTAGTAGTGCAGATGGGATTCAAACTAATTTTATTTCTTCAGAGCCAATTTTTAGTTTGAGTAGGTACTCAGAGCTCTCATGTAGCCTTTTGTATTATCTTCTAGTGGTTCTATTGCTATTATCTTAAAGTTGTACAGTAATAAGGCACAATTTAGATTTGCTGTATATTGGCTGATTGCTGTAGCAGATTTGTAAGCCTTTGAGAACAAAGGAGCTAGAGAAAGTGGTGGGTGGGAGACCAGGGGATTATTTTGGTAAACTGTCATTTAGAGAATATTTTCAACTGTTTTCTTAAGGTGATGTTTAACTGCATCATTAATGTTATTTTTATAGTTATTACACATGCTTACAGTAAGGTTATTACTGCTTAAGGGAAGAATTAGGCAACAGCTTACTGTTGGCTATATCTTCCTCATTTCTTGTTTTTTGAAAGTACCTTGTTTCGAAATTCAAAGCATCTGTATAATTAAGTATCTTTTCTTCATTATATATTTAAACAAATAAGGCATGAATAATTTATTTGTTAAAAACAGTGACTAAATAGAAAGTGAAAAAAACTAACATTTTTTGAGTGCCTTGGAGCTTTATAAATATCTAATTTAATTTTCACAGCAACAAAAAAGAAAAAACTAGAGCCATGTTTTAGGGGTCATAAGAGTGGTTTTGTAGCTTTATAAATGGTTACTATAATGGTTTAGTGGATTGCATATAGTAATGATGATATTTTCATATCAAGAGGCAGATGATGATTTTTAAATATCTGTTATGATTTGAATACCAGGCATAGAAAAGAATTAAATCTGATTCTTTTCAGTGCCTGATTTTCAAATCATAACAAAAATTGTTCTGGTGTATGTTACGAGAAAGTGCTTTGCAAAATTAATGAAACATGTTGTTCTACAGTGCAGTTCCTAAAGATAAAGACAGACAATGCTTTAAACTACGCCAAGGAATTGATAAAAAGATTGTCATCTATGTGCAACAAACAACTAATAAGGAACTTGCCATTGAAAGGTAAACATTTTTAGTAAGTTTGGCTTAAATATAAATTTTAGTTTTTGTCAGTCTAGTGGAGCAGTCATATACTGTATTCAAAAATGTATTTGCAAAATATTTTGTTCCCTGAGGAATTCTTTTGTTCATTAAAGTGAATACTTCATTCATTTTGAATTATCTCTCATAAATCTTCAGTTAATATGTTGATCTCAACTATGTGATAACACAAGGCAAACATAAAATTTGTTTATCTCAAAGAAATAAAGATGATATTGGTAATGCTATTTTATTGATCATTTTAATATGTCCTTTTTTCTATCAATAAGAATTTTTTTAAAGTGATCTAATTTAAACATCTTTCTGTAGTCTCTTTTCCAGATTTATGTCAGTTCTTTTTTTGCAGGTGTTTTGGTCTTCTCCTTAGCCCAGGAAAAGATGTACGAAATAGTGACATGCACTTGTTAGATTTGGTAAGGATTGCTTTTTTTTTTTTTAAGTTTATACACTATTTCCTCTGTAAAGGTTGTTTCACCAAATCTAAGGTTAAAGCACATTTATGAAGCAATAAACAAAGATAAGGAAATTTCCTTATTTCCTACTTGCTGTTTACTAGTCTGATCTTAGAGCTACTTAGTCTGTCTCAGTTTCTTGATAGTGTAATAGTGAATAATTCTTGTTTATCATGTAGGGTTGATGTGGGAATCAAAGCAGACATTTTGTGAGAGTTATTTGCAAACTATCATGAGCTTTATAAAAGTAGGTGGTGTTCATATTGTTGCTATTATATGAAAACCTTTATTTTCATAACTAAATTTATGTAGTAATTACTCACTTGACAGAAGAATTCAACATAGGTTTAGGTAGTAAATTTCCCTAGTGTCTGTACGGTTTGATATGATTTGCAAGCATTTACTTTATGTATAACTTTTCAGGAGCAGTTGCATAAATAATTGGTACATCTTTAATTTTAACTATAATCATTTGTATATACTCCTAACTTTTATATATATATGATCCTGTTTCATATTCTTATATTTTTGTAACCTCTATTTTTTTTAAAGGCAGCAGAATGGCAGTTAGCTGTTGTGTGTGTGGGTTTTTTGGGTTTTTTTTTTTTTTTGGCATTAATGTTGTTTTTACTCTTTTCCTTAGGAATCTATGGGCAAAAGTTCAGATGGAAAGTCCTATGTTATTACTGGGAGCTGGAATCCAAAATCCCCACATTTTCAAATTGTAAATGAAGAAACTCCTAAAGGTGATGCAGATTGCTGACATCATGAACAGAAATTTTAGTCCCAAGGAGATACCCAAATCTTAGCACTACTTATTTGATAAATATTTAGTGTTTACCTACTTCTGATGAAACAAAGGAATTTGAATGGTTTTTTGAGTTTACTATTAAATTTGACCAGTAAACAAAGTATTTTTTCCTCCCTCTCCTTTCTTCATTTTTTCCTTTTCCTGCTTCCTTTTCTATTTATGTACTTTTTAAAAAATGTATTTATTTTTTTATTTACAGGCTTCTAAATATTTATTTTATTTTTAATTTACATTTATATTTAATTTAATTTATTTACAGGCTTCTAAATATTACTTGTTTTGTGGAGAGATAATATATGCACATATAGTTAAAAATTCAAAGGTATCTAGGGAAAAGCAAAAGTTTCCCACAGTTCCCAGTGTCCCACCCTAAAGAGCACCACTGTGACCAGTTTCTTGTGTAGCTTTTCAGATATGCTATGCATAAACAACCTTTTTCAAGATGTTTCATACTCTTCCTGCATGTCATTTAAAGTTGTAATAAAAGTAATTACTTTTACATTAATCATATGAGCAACTATATTTCCATTTAAAAAATTTGCTTCTGCCTTCTCTCTCCCTAGATAAAGTGCTGTTTATGACCACAGCTGTTGATTTAGTAATAACAGAAGTGCAGGAGCCTGTTCGCTTTCTCCTAGAAACAAAAGTCCGAGTTTGCTCACCTAATGAAAGATTATTCTGGCCCTTCAGCAAACGTAGTACTACTGAAAATTTCTTTTTGAAACTAAAACAGGTACTGTATTTTTCTATAAATATAGACGGGAAAATAAGAGAAGTTACTTCTGAGGCTGATTTATCATTAATCCAAGCTGTCCAGTTAGATCTTTAAATAGTTATATGTATTTTAAATATAGTGAGAGGAAAATTGTCTTTTATTTTTACCCACCTATTTATCATTTTTGTTGCTCTTCACTTCTTCCTGAAGAACCAAGTTTCCATCTAGTCTCACTTGCCTTTAACCTGAAGAACTTCTTTTAGGATTTCTTTTAGTGGAGATCTGTTAGAGACATAACTCTTAGATTTCTTTATCTGAAAATCTTTATTTCACTTTTATTCCAGTAGGATATTTTCACTGGGTATAGGGTTCGGGATTGACAGTTTTTTTACTTTCAGCACTTAAATATGTCATCCCACAGTCTTGTGGTTCTCATTTTTTTTTTTTAAGTAAGTATTTTTTTTTTTTTTTAATTTATTTGGTTGCACTGGGTCTTAGTTGCATCAGGCTGGCTCCTTAGTTGTGGCATGCAGGCTCCTTAGTTGTGGCATGTGAACTCTTAGTTGGGGCATGCATGTGGGATCTAGTTTCCTGACCAGGGATTGAACCCTGGCCCCCTGAATTGGGAGTGCGGAGTCTTATCCACTGTACCACCAGGGAAGTCCCTCTCATTGTTTTTGGTGAGAAGTCAGCATGCATTTATATTGTTGTTCCTCTCTTTGTAATGGGTCATTTTCTCTGGCTGCTTTTGATATTATTTTTTATCTTTGGTTTTTAGACCTTTATCTATGATGTGCTTAGGTATGCTTTTTCTTTCTGTTTGTCTTGAGATTAGCTGGGCTTCATGAATTTTTAAATTTATGGGTTTGGTTTTTTTTTTTTTTTTTTTTACCATTTTTGGGGAAATTCTGACCCATTATTTCTTCCAACTTTTTTCCCTGCTCCATCTCTTTCTCTCTCCTTAAGGGATTCCAGTCATACATATTTTTGACCTTTTGATACTATCCCACAGATCTCTGGGGTTCTATTTATTTTTCCAAATATTTTTTGATTTTTTCTTCAGATAGGATACTTTCTGTTGACCTATCTTAAAGTTCTCTTGACTCTTTCATCATCTCCAATCTGTTGTTAACCCCATTCAATGAGTTTTTTTAAAATTTCAGATCTTGTTTTTTTCCTGGAATGTCCATTTGGTTCTTTTTTTAGTAATTTCTGTTTCTTGTGAGATTGCTTTTTTTATCTTTATTTTAAGCAGATCTTCTTTTATATTCTTGAGCATAATTGTAATATAGTTACTTTAAAAATCTTGGGCTGCTAAATCTAATGTCTAGTGAGCCACATTTTCATGTTTCTTTGTCTAGTAATTTAGGATTATATATTAGACACTTTAAATGCTAGACTGCAGAGACGATATATTATGTTACGAATTTAAAAAATATATATATCAGTTAATTTGGTCAAAGTCAAACTCTGTACTCTGTCTTTCCTGTGGTGGGCAGCAGATAAAATTTCTGTTCCCTTCTTCTGGCTTTTTTTTTTTTTTTGGCCCCGGTTGCCCCTCTACTTATTGTTCCTTTCTTTGCCTGCCTTTGTAGCAAAACTCCTTGAAAGTAATCAAGTTCGTAGTGACCTAAATTGCTAAATCCAGTGGTCAGTCTGAGTCTTTGTCTTAGTGATGTGTCAGGAGCATTTGATATAGATGATTAACTCCCTGCTCGTTAAATATCCCTCTTTCACTTAACCTTCAGGACATCTCAAATTTACCATGTCCGAAAAGGTGTCATTATCTCATCCCTCACCCCTAAAATGCTCTACCTACCTGTCCTTACCACCTCAGTTTATGGGCATCTTCTCCTAGTAGTTGCTTAGGCCAAGAATTTGACTCTTATTTTTCACACCCTATATCCAGTCTGTCAAGAAATTCTGTTTTCTTTTAAAACATATCTAGAAGCTGACTACTTCTTAACCACCTAGATTACATTAACTTCATCTGAATCATTGTTTTCACCTAGATTATTGGAGTAGCCTTTTCACTCATCTCCCTATTTCTATTTTTGTCACCCTTTGATATATTCTCAGTATAGCAGCCTAACATCAAATCACGTCATCTTTCTGCCAAAATTTTCCAATCCTATTTTACTCCATAAAATTCTAAGTCCTTCTAGTAGGTTGTAAGACTCTGTGATCTGCTGCCTATTACGTTATAAACGAATTCCTCTCTTTTACTTCTTACTTGCTTCCTTTGCTCTAACCGTGCTCTTAGGGCCTTTGCTATCAACTGTTCCTTCTACCTAAAATTCTCTTCCCCTGCATCCCACTTGCTATTATTCACCTCCTTCAAGTCCTCATTTTCTTCAGGTTTTTGCTTAGATTTACTTCTTAGCAACTCATGACCACCCCCATTTAACACTGCAGTTTTCCTGATTATCCACTGGTACTGCTGATTCCCTTCCCATTGATATATTTTTAATTTTTTTTACAGGGATGTTAGTTTCCAACATACTGCAAAATATACTTCTTTTTATTTTGATTATTACCTATTTTTCATATAAGAAATCTCTACTAAGGCAATATTTCTAATCTGACTTGTTCACTGATTTATCCCAAGCATCTAGAACATAATAGTTCTTAATAAATACTTATGAATTAATTTTATTTCATGTAACTCTGAAATTCCATTATACAAGATTATAGTGTTGTATGTGGATTTACTTGAATATACTTTTCTGTAGCAATAAATATTTTAGTTCCAGTGTGTCCAAGTTAGCCCTTTTGGTTATAGTTAGAAAAAGGTAGCAAGCAGAACAGGAATAGAGATTTCTTTTCAGTGTTATCTTAAGAGACAAAGTAAATCTGGGTTTCCTTAGCATTGTTCTCCCAGTTCTTCACTATGACAGGAGCAAAGGATTAGCGTAGGATTATCATCTAGAACTTCGCTTTTGAGTCAGAGTCCATGGATCTTACCATTGACTAGTTTTATGACTTTGAGCAAGTTCCTTCAACTCTCTCAGCCTCAGTTTACTCAGCTGTGAAATGGCAGTGATAGAATCTTCCTCATAGTGTTATTGTGACATTACGTGAAAAACTGTACAACGTACTTGGAATAGTTCTAGCACATAGTATGTTCTTCATGCATTTTAGCTCTTATTATTGAGAGGGACATCAGTGGGACAGCAAAAACACTTAAGTCATGAAATCAGAACAGCATCGATTATTTAGTAGATTAGCCCCAGGGGAAGAATGCTTCAGAAGGAAAACCAATTTACAAGCATTATTTTACAAGTTTAGGGAATGGGTGGAAATGATTCTTAATAGTTTCTAGAGTAAGAGTTAGCAAACAAATTAATTGTATAATATATTTTAGTATAAATTTGTATGTAAAAAATTCTCTTTAATTAGAATTCTGTTTCTTTAATCTTATCTCAGTGAACATAAGATTACCCTGATCTTGCTTTTCCCTTGAGGTCTTATGTTACACAGCCGTGATTCAAATATTGCATGGGTTTACGGGAATATTTCTTCTGTGGTTTGATTTAGAATAATGTATCTAATTAGGCTAACAAATGACTTGTCAGGGTAGACTAGCCAAAAACAGATGTACGCCTGAAACATAGCCTGATAGACTATTCTAGACTCTCTGTTAAAGTTACAAGCTAAACATAGGCTGAGTTGTCAGTATTTTCTTTGCAAAAAGCTGAAGTTTATATGTGGAAGCTGGGAGGAGGGCAGGGAATTCCTGAGAATAATCTCTCATTTTTCTCCTTATTTGTATGTCTTGGGGGTGGGTGTGAGGGGTAGTCAGGAGGAAAGGAGAGAGGCAGTATGAAGAATTAGAACAGGTTTTTTTTTGTCTTAGTGCACTTAGGGCACTGTTAATTCTCATCCCTTGCAACATAATAAACTAAGTTTACTTATTTCCTCCTTTACGTTCATGGCTTTAAAAATTAATAGCAGTTACCACTAACTGAGGCCCTCCTGTGGCAATCACTGGACTAGCTACTTTCACTTTTCCTGTCTTATGTAATTTTCACAGTGATCCAGTGAGGATAGTGTTTACATTTTATAGATCCAAAGACGTAAAATAGATTTTATGGGATATTGTGTGAGCAAGATTCATACCTAAGCCTTCCTAGAGTCTCAGCCAGGGTTCTTTCCAAAGAAACATCCTTTTTTTCTCTTTATTTCTGTAAGAGTATTTTCGGGATTTACTTAAGTCAAATTAAGCATAATTTAAAATTTTAACCTCTTTGCAGTTCTCATTAGACAGAAAAGGAAACACTGCTACAGGCCAAATATTTTAAATATTCAGTATATAGTTTCTGTTTATTGCTGTACGTATGGGAAAACAATTATAGAAATGTTATTAAAAATACATATTTAAAAATTGATTCTTTTTCCTTTCACTAAAATTATCTGGTGACTCAGTAACTCCTTTTTAGCCTGGAAGCCTTCCCAACTGTGGGGACTCCTATATTAAGATGGCACCATATTAGAGAAACTTTTAAAATTAGTGGGGAATGAAAGAGGAGGAAATGGTCTAAAGACTAGATTTTCCAACAGTAACATAAGGTGAATAAAAGACCAACTAATCATTCTTAAATTCTTAAAATTATAGAATTTTCATTGCTAAAGACACTGTAGGGGTCTTAAAATGTTTTATTTTATTTTATAAATAAAATTTTATAAATGAAGAAGCTGATGTCTGAAAGACTAAGTGATGTGGCCAGTGTCATATAGACAAGTAATTTGTATAACCATCCGTACTAGAAACCCGAGCTTCTGTCTCTTTGTGTATTTGCGGTGTGTGTGTGTGTGTGTGTGTGTGTGTGTGTGTGTGTGTGTGTGTGTGTGTGTGTGTGTGTGTGTGTGTGTGTGCGCGCACACAGGCACATTCACATGTATGCAGTACACCACTGTACCTCTCAAGATAGAAAATGCTTTCTGTACTAGAGCTCTTCAACTGCTAAATCAGGAGGCACAGGTTCAACTATTCCTGGGAAGTATGATCACTTGGTTAAGATGGTGACTACTGGATTTCTCCTTTGTAAAAGTAGATTTTTCTTTTTGCATTTAGCAAATCATCTTTGAGGTGGTACTTTGGCAACTTCCAAATATCCTGTTCCTCAGCACCTTTCTAACTAATGGTTTTAGCATTCATTGATGGTCCCTGCCTGAATCAGTTGAGTTCATTCACATATTTTTAATAGTAATTAAACATTACAGGGTTTTTTTCTTTTCTTATACATGTATATGTTTATTAATATTGAATAATTAAATAAAAATAATAAATTTAAGTTATTTGCTTTATCCTACTTTATCAAAGAGTTAAAAAATACTGTAGGGGGCTTCCCTGGTGGCGCAGTGGTTGAGAGTCCGCCTGCCGATGCAGGGGACACGGGTTCGTGCCCCGATCCCGGAAGATCCCACATGCCGCGGAGCGGCTGGGCCCGCGAGCCATGGCCGCGGAGCCTGTGTGTCCGGAGCCTGTGCTCCGCAACGGGAGAGGCCACAGCAGTGAGAGGCCCGCGTACAGCAAAAAAAAAAAAAATACTGTAGGAAACACCCTTAATAAGTGATGTTTATTTTATTGCTCCTGGTAAATTTATAACAAAATTTTATAAACTTGTAAAATGTCTGTTGAGAAAAGGTACTATTATATGGGCTTACAAAACATAAATTTCAGTTGTTTAAAATTCCAGTGAGGACAAACTTATATTTTAATTAATACAGTTAACTGATGAGGATAATTAAACATCAGTTAATAAACTTGCACCATTTCTAAAATATACATAATGTCACACTGCAATTTATGTACAACTTATGTTATACACGTTTCTTTCAATTGGAAATAAAACCCATATTTTAAAATCAATATATACTTTAAAAATGTAAACATCTAAATGAAAAAGTTTCCAAAATATTTAGTGTATTCGACCTTTTCCATAGATGCTTAAACAAATTTGGGGGAGAAATAGCTATTAATATAACTGCAATACCTGTGTATTTTTTCATGTTTCTCATTCTGTGTATGTAAAAACTACAGGTATATAATACGAAATTATTTGTATAGTTTTAAATTCCCATTAATTTCCCACTCATTCAAAAAATCAGTATTGCAATTAATATTAAAACTGTTGAGTGAAGTTTAAGATTTTGTGGAACCTCTTTTTGTCCTTTGAACATGTTCTAATAAGATTATATTCAATAAAATCAGTACTGTTCAAAAGTTAGCTAGAATATTTTCTTTTCGTTGTAGTTCTGTTACCATTTGACGTATAGTTAGATTTATTTTCATATTTTCGATTTGGGAGCTTGGGGTATTTTCCTTTTTGGTTTAATTTATTTTTTGAATATTTAAAATACTTACATGCTACAAAAGTGAAAATTACATAAAAATGTATACTCTTAGGTCTTGGTTTAATTCATATCTCCTTTTCCCCAACGCTATAGGTAACCATTATTATTGGTTTCTAGGTTATCTTTCCAGTGTTTCTTTTTGTGAAAATAATAAAATACTTCTATATATTTTTTAACTCCCTTTTAAACAAAAACTAGCATACTATATATATTTTTCTGCACCTTTTTTATCTTAATATATCCTGGTGATCATTCCGTATAAGTTTATAGAGATCTTCCTCATTCTTATTAACGACTCTATACTACTGTGTTGTTTGGATAAATCACGCTTCTTTCAACTAGTCCTTTATTGATTAATACTTGGATTTTTTTCCAAGCATTTGCTATTCCAAATAATGTTGCAGTATAGCACTTTGTGCGTGTATTTTTTTGATTTTATGAAAGTGCATCTTAGAGTAGATACCTATTGGTGGAATTACTGGCACATGAGGTAATTTTGCATATGTAATTTTGTTATATTTGCCACGTTCCCCTCTGTAAAGGTTGTAATCATAGAGATTAGCGGGTATGAGAGTACCTGTTTCTCTAGAGGCTTATCAGAGTGCATTGTCAAACATAAGGATCTGATGGTAGTTTTAATTTATCCTCTGATGAATGAAAACAAGCATTTTTTTTTCATATGTATAGGGGTGATTTTTCTTTCCTTTTCTGTGAATTGTCTCTTCATATTTTTTGCTTTTTGGTTTTGGCCATTTCCTCTTAATTTTTAGAAGCTCTTATGAAATCAAAGAGAGTAACCCTTTGAGATATAATTTGCAAATATTTCTTCTGGTTTGTCACTTGTCCTGTGACCTAAATTATGATGAGTCTTTGGGCTTTTTTTGCCACATAATTTCTTTCTTATATACTTGAATTTATCAAGTTTTTCCTTTAAAGCTTCTGGATTTGGGGTCATAATTAGAAATGCTTTCCCTACTCTCAAGTAATAAAGGAATTTATACATTTTCTAGTATTACTTACATGGTTTTGTTTGACTACTTTTATTTATATCTCTAATTTATTAGTATCTTATTCTGTTATATAGTGTAAGGTATGGATCTGTTAATGTTTTTTTCAAATGGCCATCCACTTGTCCCAATACCATTCATTGAAAAGTCTAACTTTTCCCCCAGTGATTTGAGATGCCACCTTTATCATATTATCAGATTTTCATATGTATTTAGAACTCTTTTGGTTTTTATATTCTTTTTGATTGATCTTTATGTTACTCATTCACTGATACCACACTGTTTTAATTACATAGACGTTATGTTTTTATATTTGGTAGGGCTAACTTTCCTCCTCAGCTGTTCTTCTTTTTCTGGGTTTTGCTAAATATTCTTTTTTTTTTTTTTTTTTGCCGTACGCGGGCCTCTCACTGTTGTGGCCTCTCCCGTTGCGGAGCACAGGCTCCAGACGCGCAGGCTCAGCGGCCATGGCTCACGGGCCCAGCCGCTCTGCGGCATGTGGGATCTTCCTGGACCGGGGCACGAACCCGTGTCCCCTGCATCGGCAGGCGGACTCTCAACCACTGCGCCACCAGGGAAGCCCTAAATATTCTTGATTGTTTATTTTTCATATAAACTTCAGATTCAACCTTTGTAAGCTCTGGAAGAAAGTATTGGTATTTTTATTGGGGAGAATTGAAATCTTTGTGATATTAATATAGAATCATCTTTTCCAAGAACATGTGATATCTTTCCACTTATTCATGTCTACTTTTTTTTTTTTGGTCTTTTAAGAGTGCTTTTTAAAAGCTTTTTATTATAGACAATTCAAATGTACAGAGAAATAAAAAGAATAATATAATGGACCCCATGTACTATTACCCAGCTTCAACAATGAACAACATTTTTAATAGCTGGAGTTCTTGACTTACAGGCAGGGTCCACTTCTTGACTCCATATTTATCTGACTTCAAAAGGGCAGTAGTGCTCTGGTGACTGTCACTCAAAGAGGATTTTCTAGGTGAAGTGCAATGGTTATTACATTCATATGGTTTCTGAGAAAAAATTTTAAAGGTAAAGAGTTATGTTGATCTTTGAAATGTTTCAGATAGCAATTAACTAATGTTTTAGAGAGTAAAACAAAAGTAAATCCTGTTCCCTATCAAAGCATATTTGAAATTAAAAATCATAATTACAAATTCAGAATGAACATATGTCAAAGATTTAATTTAATTCATTAGGTAGTGAAGGAACCAGTAAGATGGTAAAACTGGTTCTAAGTATTTGAGAAACTTGAGTTTATATAGTCCTTTCTTTAAAAAAAAGAGAATGTTAGAACAAGATTTCTGGGTTAGAAACAAAACTGGTTAATGTCCTATAGGTAACCTTTGGGTTATCGTTTCTATTAGACGGAAATCATTTGCATAGCTGTTGGACACAAACCTATAGATTAATATGTAACTTCACTGAGCCTGGGTCCTTTAATTAATAATAAGTAATTCAGTCATTTATTCACCTAGAAAATTAAATAATTCTTTGGCGGACATGTTAAAGCCAGCACATCTGGGTCTGTGCGTCAAATCTGGCCTGACACTTGCTTTTATAAAATGCGTTTGAAACACAGCCACACTAACTGTCTATGGCTGCTTTTGCACCATAATGGCAGAGTTGAGTAGTTGCAGCAGAGACTACTGGCCCACATAGCCTAGAATACTTACTTTTTGGCCCTTTACAGAAAAGTTTTCCAACTACTGTATTAAACGGTGTTTCAGGATGATATTGAAAGGACATGTTGCCACTACCCAAGCCTTCCAGGATTGCGGTAGTTTTTCTTAAGAACCCAAATGAACATTAGGATGACAGAATCTGGTCTCTGCCTGGTATTTCTGTACCTAATGAACCTCTTATTGCTCCCCCTCTTCTGTATTTTTCCTTTATGCATGTGTATCTTTCTCTTTGGTGTTGCTACCTTTCTATTCTAGTTGTCTCTGTATCTTTTCCTGTAGTTCTGTCTTGTCCTCCTGGTCTGTATTTCACTTTTTTCCTCCTCCTTAAACTGACTCTAATATGGAATGTTAATATATTTAAATATTGTACTGGTAAAGTGTTATATTCCCTACTCTTTATTTTAAGCCCTTTAAAAAAAATTTTTTTTTAGTTTATTTATATATTTATTTTTGGCTGAGTTGGGTCTTCATTGCTGTGCACGGGCTTTCTCTAGTTATGGCGAGCAGGGGCTACTCTTCATTGTGATGCGTGGGCTTCTTATTGCGGTGGTTTCTCTTGTTGTGGAGCGTGGGCTCTAGGCACTCGGGCTTCTGTAGTTGTGGCACACGGGCTCTAGAGCACAGGCTCAGTAGTTGTGGTGCACAGGCTTCGTTGCTCTGCGGCATGTGGGATCCTCCCAGACCTGGGCTCCAACCCGTGTCCCCTTCATTAGGAGGTGGATTCTTAACCACTGCGCCACCAGGGAAGTCCCTTAATTTTTAATTTAGGTCAGTTTAAACTGTTATGTGCTTGTCTTAAGATAAACCCAGAATATAAAACAATTTGAGCTATCAAAAATTTTATTTGTTCTATTAATCTCTTTTCTGTCACTTACCTCTCCTCCCACCCCCAGTTGTAGCCTTCAGTTGAAGAAAAGTTCCCTATTCTGTTATAATTAAGCGAAAGGATTTGTGGGGGAGGGGCATGGAGATAAGACTTTCTTAGTCCTAAACTTTATGTTTTAGAATATTTCTAAAACATTTTTTTCATGTATAGTTTTATGTAGGAAACCTTGAACAAAACAAAGTAACTGGGAAGCTACAGAATGGTTAACTTTTTAGTTCACACTTACTAAATATTGGTAGTTGGATGTTTGGTGATACAGTCTGAATACAGTAAATAAAATTGCAGAACTAGAGTCCTGCTCAGTAAATATCCTATTTTTCTTTTCCTAAGTCTAAACATATATTTTTCTATTTAGAAAAGGTTACATTTTGTTTAGATATTTAAAGTAATACCTTTCTATTCTCATATCCTGTATGAAATCAGCAGTAGTGCTCAATTAAAAAAATGTTTTATCCCTTGATAAATAATGTTTTTTCATCTTCAAGATAAAGCAAAAGGAGAGGAAGAACAATACTGACACTTTATACGAAGTTGTATGCTTGGAAAGTGAATCAGAGAGAGAGAGGAGGAAAACTACAGCCAGTCCCTCAATTCGCCTGCCACAGTCTGGATCTCAGAGTTCAATGATACCTTCTCCTCCAGAAGATGATGAAGAGGAAGGTAAATTGTAGGGAGAGCTTAATTTCTATTTTGGGGTGGCGACCATACAGACCTTTACAGTTTTATCAGGGAATTGATAAAGTGACATAGTATTTTGAATTCTTTTGAAAGGACTGTGGGAGATTAAAAAGTGATGAACATAGGACTTTCTTTAAGGTAATTGTAACCAAGTTAGAAAAAAATAGGTTTATAATTAGTGCTTTTTAAAATAATCAGTCTGTGCTAGCTTAGTGTATTAATATAGCGCATTTTTAGAGCAGATTTGACACAGCTTCCACCTCAATAAATGTTCGCATCTCAACTGATTTATATATTATTGGATTTTCACACTGATAAATATTAGGAATCAACCAGTTCTTTATTTTTTCCTCTTTTTTTTAATGGTTATATCTGTAAACTATTCTATCAATCTGTGTTAAAAGATACTGTATAAAAGTGAGAAATGAAGGGGAGGAACATAGGAAAAGTGAAAGTTTGGCAGGCATTTTCCAATTTATAATTTTGTACCAGAGCTTTATTTTTAAGGGCAAAAGCAAGCTGATTATGACAGGTCATATGAGGCATGTATCTATGTGAGCTTCACAAGAAGTGTTCTAGAAAATTCATAGATGAGAATTCATTTCTCATTGTGGAGTATGGTGGAGCACCATGAATAGTTTTTTAGCTGGAACTTTTAAAGTGCAAGGAGAATTCAGGGATAAAGGGGCTGGTTTGGGCACTTCTGGCTAAGAAATTACATTAACAAAAGCATGGAGGTGGCAGGAATGTCTGATTGGGTTAAAAGAAATACATATCCATGACTATATGTCCTTTTTTCAAGTTTAGAGCGAGCTCTTACTTTCCACTTTCTGTTGTTCCCTGTAACTTCTACTTTTTCTGTGACTAATCGGCTTAGGATCATTTATTAGCAATATTGATGGCCACCAGTTACTAGATGCTTAATCTGTGGTAGACAGGTACTTTGTTTATAAAGTAAAGTAATACTTTGTTTATATAGTCCTCACAAATATCCTGAAAAATAGGACTTATTTTGAATATACTTATTTTGAGCATAAGGCAATAGAATCTCAGAAAAGTGAATTTGCCCAGGGTCACAACAGCTAGAAATTGGCAGGGAGGATTTTAATCCAGGTCTGTGAGTTAATAGTCTGAGCTCTATTCTGTCACCATCTCTGGACATTTAGTTCACATAACGCATTTTGAAGTGCAAAGAAAGCACATATGTTGTTTTTGCGAAGTCAGAGATACAATTTATAATCTTCCTGCGGAGGCGATTTAAGTCATGTTTTAAGGCTGGGAAAGGTGAAATTGTTCCCACTGTTTGAGATTGTCTACTGTATAACTGGTTCTGGAGACTTTCAGTTTCCCTTCTAGGTCAACACTGCTTAAGATGCAGAGCAAATAAAAGTTTATAGAGCTTTCCTCCCCTTAAACTCAGCAATTAAAAAAAACACCAAAAATTGAGAAAGACACTCTATTTATTATGAAACCAGAGACTGCTCAAATCTGCATACTGTAGATGCTAAAGGATATCTACCAGTTACAAAGAAATTTGGGCCCAACTAATAGATAACATCAGGATTGAGATGTAGTTCTAATCTCTAGCAGGCACGGATTTTTAATATAATTGAGGGGGTTCAGAAGGCCTCTACTGACAGCTCTTAACTGGGGAGAGATAAGGACTAACAGCAGTCAGCAGTCCGTGGGAGAATCAGGGAACACTAGAACACAAGCTCTGTAGAGGAAGAGAGCTTGTCCTTTTCTGCCCCACATTATTTCCCTGGTGTGTCACCCAATTCCTGGTATATAATAGATGCTCAATAAATATTGGCAGGATGAGTAACCCTCCTGGGGTCCATTTCCATAGTGAAAAGTTAATGACAGGAGAACTGGGACTGAAGAAGACTTCAGCCATGCCATCTCGTAATTCTCTCTAACAGAGTATACAAACAGGGAAACCGGTCCTGTTGTGATGTTTGCTCCATGGAAAGAAATGGCTATAATCCTCTAAAGAGGCTCCTTATCCATAGGACATTTGTGCTCACAGGGCCAGAAGCCAGCAGTTATAAATGGGAGGTGTTCAGAAAACATTCTCAACACATCCAGACAGTAAAAGAGAATTTTGTAAGATAGGTCTTCCTAATCTCTTTAAAGGAATTATCTCTTGTAAATTTTAGTACATTTTTTAGTAGCTGCTGTCCCCCAAAGACGTTGTGTTTTATTGGCATTTTTAATGAGTAGAGAATTACTTGAGGCATTTAGAAAGTAGAGCCAATTCTGGCAAAATAATGAAGCAGGGGAAGTTTATCTTAGTGCACTGGAGGCTTTCTCTTTTCCTTATCTATCTGCAGAGGTCTCACTTATATTCAGTCTGTCCTCTTCCGTAACTCACTATGAAAACTGCTGACAATGTTCAAGGCATTATAATGTAAATAAGTTTAATAATAAGTATCCTGGATTTCTGAGCCTTTAAAATCAGTGCTCTCAGATATGCCATCTCTAAAGGGATGCCAATTCATGATGTAATCATCAGAGGTGTAAAGATCAAAACTTTTTAAGGCAGGTTAAACCAAAAAATCTAGATACAGCATTGGTTGAGGACACATGGAAACAAGTACTGTTGTACCCAACTAGTGCAAATATCAATTGGTAAAGCCATTTTGGAAGGCAGTTTGTCAGTAAGTTTCAAAATCCTTAAAAGCATGCATTTTTTAACCCAGGGAGTTCTCTTCTGGGCATATACCCAATAAAAGCAATGAGATATGTTCATCCTGATATTATTTGTAGCAAAAAGTTGAAAACTCACCAAGTGTCCAACAAAAGATTATTAAGTAAGTCTTAGTTCATATTTTCCCCCCACTTTCATTACACTTTTCAATTTGTCTCACATGCCTTTATCATTGCCACTTTTTTCACTGTCTTTATGTCTTATAATCTTTGACTTCGTATTCAAATTTACATTTCCTAATTATTTGAACTCAGTTTGAAATGATTCATTTTGGTCCTTTTTAAAAATATTTTTGTGCTTTCTATTATAAATTATGTCATTGTAGAAAATTTAGAAAGTCATAAAAACATAAAGGAGGAAAAAAAATCATAACTCCATCACTCAGTGTTAATGTCTTGGTATAGTTCATTCCAGACTATTTTCTGTTTTTTAGCATAGATTATAATGAAGATATAGCTCTTATGTTTATTTTACGTGGTATTTTGCCAGATCATTATGTAAACAAGTGTCAACACAAATTTACATTGTAAACATGTATCATAATTCTGACATTCTCTGCTTTCTTATTTTTGTAGCTTATGCTTAGGTGGTTTGTAATTTTAACTGTTATACATAAGACTGCGATATATTTTCATGTATAAAGCTATTTGCTTTGGAATAGGTGAGAGAACATACTCATATTTTGAGTCCTATCATTTTATAATTATATGGCTCTTTTCTGCAGTTGACATAATATAGACCTGTATGAAAAGCAAAAGAGAATTAAAGAGATTACAACAACATTCCACCTAGGATCATTTTTATTTTCCTCGTACTTATAACTGTATACTAAAAGAGAGAAATTATGATACTACGCTCCCAGTAAAATCTTTCAAATTTGACTGTTAGGTTTCCAGGTCATTCTTCTGGCTAGCATAGCCACCTCTGTTACCCTTTTTTGTGTGTTTTTTTTATTAAAGATAACGATGAACCTCTCTTGAGTGGATCTGGTGATGTATCCAAAGAATGTGCAGAGAAAATTCTTGAAACATGGGGAGAACTGCTGTCTAAATGGTAAGTTGTAATAAAATAGTTCTCCTTTTCACCTGTAATTCTTATTTTATGGGTATGGAATTTTACCTAACATTATTGAATTTTGGAGCCAATAATAAAGACCTAAGTATGAGGTTCACATTCTAGAATCTCTGTTTTTAGAGGTTTATAAAGGTAGTAGTGAAGATCTGAAATCAACTTTCAAAATATCAGAAACCTAATAAATTCACATTGCTGCAGAAAATATTTATTCAAACATGGAAAACATGGGGAGAATAAACAAGGAAAGAAGTCATTTGTATTAAAGTGGTTAGGAACCACTGACTGGTTAAGATAATACACAGTAGTTAAGACTATACACAATAATCAGGTTTAGAAGATGCTCACACAGTGCATAGAGCCATGGTATGAGACTCCAGGTGGGATTTTTCCTTATCTGTGTTATATGCCTCACGTGACAGAGCAGCATGTTATAAACATGGTATATATTAATTGCTCTACCAATTACTTTTCCTACTAACACTTGTAAAATTCAGGAATTTCTCATCAGCTCAAAAGATGGTTTGACAACAACATTAAACACTATCCTCTAGGCTGTCTAAAGAGAGCACACTACCTTCAGGTATTTATTAATGGTATCAGAGACACTCTGATAAATCAAACTGGTGAGACATTTATGTAGTTTCCTTTCCCCATTGTGTAGGATGCCTGTATATGCTGAAAAGAGCTGAACTTGAAAGTGATCTGAGTAGTTTTCTATTTGTGACTTTCTGGTTATTAGGGTTGTCTATTAGCTCCCCATGGACCTGTTATTTTGGAGTCTGATTTTTCTCTGAAGTTTTAACTGTTGAAACCTTCACTCTATTCTTAGTAAAACTGTGTCTCAGCATTAAAAAAAACTTCATGCCCTTAAGGGATGGGACTACAAATGGGCATCATCTGCTTCTAGCACTCTCACAGTGCTTTACACTTCTGGTAAAACACTCTCCACATTGGGAAATGTCAGATGTGTACAGGAGGAAAATGCAAACCAAAGCATGGTTTGTCTTTACACAAGTGGTTTTAATAAATGAACTCTGCAAAAGCCCCCCGGGGGAATAGTTTTCATTTATTTTTGATATTCCTTTAGCAATCAGGAGACAAACCTGCTGATGCTCTCATCACAATATATTTTCAGTTCAGTGATTTTGGAGTGTTTGGACTGCTGCTGGCAGGAATTTCATCTGTATAAAAAGGTTTCTGCTCTAAAATAGAAATGTAATTGAGTCTTGACATGGTTATATAATAGCGTATTTTAAATTATTTATATATAGCATCTAGGTTTTATAAAATGAACTCACCAGCATTTTATACAATTGCTTGGAATTTGCTTTGTTTATTCATTTTGTTATTCATTTGATTAAATGATACCCTTATCTTCTTCAAATATATTAACTAAGTTTCCATCTGTCTCAACTGTCTTTCAGGGTGTTTAAAACTGTTTTTGCTGGTTTCAGTCATGTCTTTAGAGATAATAATACAGTTTCTCTTCTTCAATTCATTTTTTCATTATTTTTTTCATCATTATTATATGTGTACTGTAATAGGAACCATCACAATATCATGGAGTTTTAGAGCCTGGTAGACCTGGCTTCAAATCCTACCTCTCCTATTTCTAAGCTGTATGATGTTGGGCAGGTCACTTAACTCTTTTGAGTCTGTTTCTTCATTTACAAAATACAAGTCTGTAGAACCACCACTCAGGATTATTCTAGATTAAAAATAATAGATGTTGTAATGGTAGTAATCATAGTAAGAAGTAATAGATTTATCATGTATCCGGTGCTGTGCTAAGTTATGTTCTCTGTTTCAACTATAACAACCTTATAAAATAGTATCCATTTTTATAGATGAGGAAACTGGCTTAGAGATTAAGTCAGCAATTCTAGTTAGTAAACAGCACCCAGAATTTTTAACACAGTCAAGTCTGATCCCAAAGCTGGTTTATTTAACTCTACATTAGATTTTAGTGGCAGTAATTGTAACAAATATACCTTTGCGCTCTAATTCTCCAAGTTCATTTTGATATGAATTTTAGTCAATAAGAGAACTAATGTCAGTAATAAAATAGTATGTTGAGTTAGCTAGTTATTATTATAAGTGACATAAAATTATTCTGAAAATAATTTCATCAGTATAAATCAAGCTAGGGTTATCAAATAATCCTAGGGTTAGGTTTATTTTTTTTGTAAAGAGCCAAGTATAAATGTTTTAGGCTTTGTGGTCAATAGTCTCTGTTGCAGCGACTCAACTCTGCTGTTGCAGTGTGAAAGCAGCCATAGACAGTACATAAAGAAATAAAAATGGCTGTTTCAATAAGAGTTGATTTACAGAAACACATGGTGAGCCAGATTTGTCCCACAGGCCAAAGTGTACCAATCCTTGAATTAGGTAATAGGACTACTTTTGTCCTTTCTGCTCCCACCTGTTCAACTTTTATGTAGTTTTTTTTTTTTCTAAGCAAAGCCCAAACTATACTGAACTATCTATAGCTCTTATACTAGGGTGCTAGCGTCACAGAATTAACCATTTTTAAATGTACTGTGCATTACTGTGCTAGTATTCTGGGAGAATTTTGAGAAAAGTCTCAGACCTTTTTGTATTTTGATAGTGGTCATTTTGTACCAGTAACTTCTGTTTAAATCTGATAGTCACAGGAATTCCTCTGTGTCAGGATCCTGCTTTATGCGTCAGTAATGGTGGCTTTCAAGTCACAAAGCAGCTATGACGTAACATAGAGCGCATTCATTGGTCTTAGAGTTTGAGGCTACCTCAGTCTTGTAACCAACTTCCCTGAACTTCTTTCTGCATCTGTAGAACTGGAGATACTACCACATACCTCAGATGGTTGTTGTAAGCAGCAAATAAAATTATATGCAAAAGCACTTTGTAAACTAATACCAACATTTCAAGTTTTTTTTTTATAATTTAATGCTGTGTTTCCTTTATTTATTATTTATTTCATTGTACCGCTTCTTAATTGCAGCTCTCGGGCTCCTTAGTTGTGGCATGCGAACTCTTAGTTGTGGCATGCATGTGGGACCTAGTTCCCTGACTAGTGACCGAACCTTGGCCCTCTGCATTGGGAGCTCAGAGTCTTAACCACTGCGCCAACTGGGAAGTCCCTTAAGATGTTTTATTTCCCCCCAGAAAAAGTATTTTAGGGAATTCCCTGGCAGTCCAGTGGTTAGGACTCTGTGCTTCCACTGCAGTGGGGACATGGGTTGGATCCCTGGTCTTGGAGCTGAGATCCCACATGCTGCACAGCACGGCCCCCCAAAAAAGTTGTTTTATTTCCCCCATTTTGTAGATGAGATCAATGAAGCTCAGAGACTTTAATGACTTGTTTTGATGTTATAATAGTACAGTAGAAACTTTCTTATCCACCATAGTTATTCAAAAAAGTTACTGGAAGTAAGGTGTCATAAAAACTGCTGAAATCATATATCTTTATATTTATTCTCACTTGGAACAAATGTATATTTAAATGTAAAACATAAAAATACACAGTTCACTTATCAATTTTGATGCAGAGTCGAGCTCTTACCTTTGGCTATGTGTCAGATGATTGGAATTTTGCTTTGTTTTTCTTATACAAACTACAACCATAAAGCTGTGCTTTCCAGTTTTGCTTTTTATCAAAAAAAAAAAAGTAGAGTAATAATTTAAAGATACTTTAAGAAGCAGTCTGACTTCAGAATTCTTTCCTCCACTCAATCTTTTACAGTTATACTGGCTCCATCTAGTCCAATGACTTTTTTTTAATATATTACCTTTATTAAGTCTTTGTATATCATTTAGTTTAGCTTTCATAAAAATAACACTCTTTTAGAGAAGCTGTCTTTTATGCACTTATGGATTATGTATTTATTTTTAGGCATCTTAACTTAAGTGTGAGGCCAAAGCAGTTGTCATCCTTAGTAAGAAGCGGTGTTCCTGAAGCTCTTCGAGGAGAAGTCTGGCAGCTGCTAGCAGGTTGTCACAACAATGACCACCTGGTAGAAAAATACCGAATTCTCATCACAAAGGTAAGGGGATGATAATTCAGCTTCAGCATTAGTTCTTTTAGAAATTTATTATAAAAAGATCATTGTGGCTATTTGATTTCTTTTTTTTTTTTTTTTTTTTTTTTTCTCTTTTTGCGGTATGCGGGCCTCTCACTGTTGTGGCCTCTCCCGTTGCGGAGCACAGGCTCCGGATGCGCAGGCCCAGCGGCCATGGCTCACGGGCCCAGCCGCTCCGCGGCATATGGGATCCTCCCAGACCGGGGCACGAACCCGTATCCCCTGCATCGGCAGGCGGACTCTCAACCACTGCGCCACCAGGGAGGCCCTTGGCTATTTGATTTCTAAGAATTTTATATAATTCCTTTATCTGATGTAAGAGTAGAACTTGGATACTTCTGTCCCAGAGTTATTTCTAGTGTTGGCACAGAGGAGAAGGCATAGGTTTTCTTCCTTCCTTTGCACCTCAGAGGCAAAAGATGGCCTCTACCCTGTATCTGAATCTCTTTTGACCATAATTTCATTCTTAGGTCAGTTGTGCTGTGCCATGTGTAAAAACTTTCCTTTGTTTGTTTGTTTATGTATTTATTTATTTTTTGTGGTACGCGGGCCTCTCACTGTTGTGGCCTCTCCCGCTGTGGAGCACAGGCTCCGGACGCGCAGGCCCAGCGGCCACGGCTCACGGGCCCAGCTGCTCTGCGGCATGTGGGATCTTCCCGGACCGGGGCACGAACCCGTGTCCCCTGCATCGGCAGGTGGACTCTGAACCACTACGCCACCAGGGAAGCCCTCTTTTGTTTATTTTAATCCCTTTCACACTTCAAAGAAATGTGCTCTTTGTAGATAAGGCCTAGTCCTAGTTTTTACAATTGGAAGAACATGGTTCTTTTATCTTAAACCATATTCCCTTTTAGTTCATTCCTCTAAAGTGAAGAATTCTGTTTTTTATAGTATCCCCTTCTCAAGTTCATGAATGCTCAAGGTTTTGCAAGTGAAACAACGAAATTTTTCCTTGTACAAGTATACAAGAATTTAAACTAATTTTTTGCAAGGTCAGGCTGTGCTTTGTGCCTTTTGCAGGACCCATGGCACTGGTTATAAGTTTTGTTTTTGTTTTCTAAAATTCTTCAAGCTTTTATCTTTAGGAAGCAGTTTCTCCAATGATATGCAAATCCCAAACCTGAATTATGAATGAATTTCTCAGAACCCCCAGTAATAAATGAGAATTTTTCAATGTGACAAAAGGTGGGACTTCTTTTAAAAATATATTAAAACCTTATGAGGTGAATAGTATCTCTATAAAACTATAATTAAGAAAAAAAAAACCTTATAGGTAAGGACAACATTTGAACATGAAATCAGATCTTTCCTCAGCAGAAATATGACTTTTTTTAAACACCTTTATTAGAGTATAATTGCTTTACAATGGTGTGTTAGTTTCTGCTTTATAACAGTGAATCAGCTATACATATACATATATCCCCATATCTCCTCCCTCTTGCATCTCCCTCCCACCCTCCCTATCCCACCCTCTAAGTTGAGAAAAATGACTATTATTTGCTCAAAATATTAGTGTTTCTATTCATCATCTTGTTTCCAGACAGATGTATTTTCCCTCAGGAACTAATATTCTGTTTCCCTTCATTATGTTGCTGTTATTGTTTAATCAGCTGTATTGAGTGCCTATTACAACCACAGTGCTGGAGCTAGGAGGTCAAACACAAAAGCAATTAACATAAATCATGTGATAGTCTGGAAAAGCACAGTGGGAACCATCAAAAGGGGTGATTAATTCAGCCTGGGGGAATAGGAGAGTCTTTATCAGGAATATGATGTTTAAGATGGGTTCCAGAAAAGACCTCCCCAGGCATGGAAGAATGGCAGAGCGTTGTACTCATAGTATCATTGGAGACATGGAAGAACAAGGTTATGCAACATGTATGGCTAGCAAAAGTACACTTAGTTGATTTTTTTCTTTTATTGGCAAATCCTATTTTGGATGTGTAATTATAACATTTTGAAGTCCTTTGAAATGTTTGGCCAAAAATTATTTCTTAAATATTTGTGGTGTGGCTACTCATAGAGGTAATTTAAAGACATGAAGTATCTGGGCTTCCCCGGTGGCGCAGTGGTTGGGAGTCCGCCTGCCGATGCAGGGGATGCGGGTTTGTGCCCCGGTCTGGGAAGATCCCACATGCCGTGGAGCGGCTGGGCCCGTGAGCCATGGCCCCTGAGCCTGCGCGTCCGGAGCCTGTGCTCCGCAGCGGGAGAGGCCACAACAGTGAGAGGCCCGCGTACCACAAAAAAAAAAAAAAAAAAAAAAAAAAAGACATGAAGTACTCTATATTTCTGGTTCCATGAAAATGGTGATATCTGTTTCTCGAATAGGAACCTGGTAGATATTATTGTAATTGACATTTTAAAAATTTGTTCTGAATTTTTTTGAGAGGAGAAACTACTTTAAAATTTTTTTAATTTATTTTTACAGCAAGCTGTAATTTACATAGGCTAAAATACACAACTTTAAAGTGTACGGCTCCATTACATATGAATACACTGCTCTGATCATTACCAAAAGGAAGAATATATCCATCACCCCAAAAAGTTATTATTGTCCCTTTCTAGTCATAAGCACTCCTACGCCACCCCTGAAAAACCATTACGGTAAGTCCCCTACATACGAACCTTCAAGTTGTGAACTTTCAAAGATGCAAACACGTTTGCATGTCCAATCATGTAAGTTTGTTCACATATCTGGCGTACATTGTCACGTGGTGCATCGTGTACAAGTGGTTGTGCTTTTGTGTTCTTTACTGTACAGTCCTGTATAGAGTACAGTAGTACAGAATCTTTATTTCAAGACCAGGATGTCCAGAAGCCAGCATGAGAGCAGTGGTGATGTAGCTGGTACTACTGTACTTTTCAAGGTACTGTACTATAAGGTTTAAAATGTTTTCTTTATTTTTTGTTTTTATTTGTATTTTTATGTATTGTTTGTGTGAAAAGTATTATAAACCTATTACAGTACAGTACTATATAGCCAATTGTGTTAGTTGGGTACCTAGGCTAACTTTCTTGGACTTGGAAACAGATTGGACTTACGAAAGCGCTCTCGGAACAGAACTGGTTCATATGTAGGGGACTTACTGTATTCTGACTTCTCTTTCCCTAGATTAGTTTTTTTTTTTTTTTTTTCGGTACGCGGGCCCCGCACTGTTGTGGCCTCTCCCACTGCCGAGCACAGGCTCCGGACGCACAGGCTCAGTGGCCATGGCTCACGGGCCCAGCCGCTCCGTGGCATGTGGGATCTTCCCGGACCGGGGCACGAACCCGTGTCCCCTGCATCGGCAGGCGAACCCTCAACCACTGCGCCACCAGGGAAGCCCCCTAGATTAGTTTTGATTGTTCTTGAACTTCATTTACAATCATACAGTCATGCAGCATGTACTCACTTGTATTTGACTTCTTTTGCTCATCCATTTTGGGAGTGTATCAGTAGTTTTTTATTTGTTTTCATTTTTTTAATTGCTGAGAATATTCCATTGTATGAATAAATCACACTTAAAAAATCTGTTCTGCTATTATAGATGTTTATGGCTTTTTTTATTTCTCCCTGTTTTAGCTTTTATAAAGCTGCTGTGAACATTCTTGTGTATATTGATACCAGGTGCTATGGTCTGAATGTGTCCCTTAAAATTCATGTTGAAACCTAACCACTATACCAAGGACATAGTAATGAAGCAGGGCCTTTGGGAGGTGATTAGGCCATGAGGGCAGAGCCCTCATGCTTGGGTTAGCACCATTATAAAAGAGTCTCGGGAAAGATCCCTCCCCACCTTGCACCATGTGAGGATACAACTAGAAGTCGGCACTGTGCAGCCCAGAAGGTGGCCTTCACCAGAGCCCAACTGTGTGGCACTCTGATCTTAGACTTCTAGCCTCCAGAATTGTGAGCAATAACATTCTGCTGTTTATAAGCCATCCAGTCTATGGTGTTTTGTTATAGAAACCCAGGCAGACTAAGACAGTGCAGTCTTTTATTCAGTTTTTCTTCTGTTGGTAGGCATTTATTTTGTTTCCAGTTTTTAGTCTCTAAATAGTGTTTACTAAACAACCTTACACATGTTCTAAATCTTTGACTTTTATTGAATAGTCTCAGTAGTGTGATTGTTGGATCAAAGGGTAATATGTTTTTTAAACTTGTTATTTAATTTTTGTATTTAATTTACTTATGTCCAGATTGCCTCTCTGAAAGGCTATGACAGTTCACAGTTCCACCAGCAATGTAGGAACGTACCTATTAACACATATCCCAAACAGTATTAGTTATCACTGTAATTTTTGCTGTCGGTGGTTGTAAGTAATGCCAGTATGTCTTTAGTTTGCAATTCCCTGACTACAAATAAATTTGAGCGATTTGCTCTTCCATGAATTATCTCTTTATATTCTTTGTATATTTTTCTGTTAACTTTAAGATGTCAGTTTCTCAGTACTTTATATAATTATATTCTTTGTAGCTTCATTATAAATATCTTTCTAGAATTTTAGATTTATATTAACTTTATGGTTTCACGCCATATGAAACACTTTCAATTTTTATGTAGAAAATTGCATCTTGGTTAAGGTCTCTCCTACCTCTAGATTTTGTAAATATACTTTCCAACGTTTCCTTGTGAGATTTTTATTGTACGTGTTATATTTTTACATCTTTAATCCATCTGGAATTTATTTTTGTACATGGCATATGATAGCAGTCCAATTTTACTTTCTCCCAGATGGATAACCAGTTGTGCTACTTCTATTTTCCTACTGAGTAGAACTGCCATCTTTGTTATGTCTTAAATTCTCATATATGCTGGGATTGATTTCTAGCTTGTTCTATTTATTTATTTTTGTGTATTCCTGTACCAGTACTGTTTTGGCTTTGAGTTATGTTCTAATATCCGGTAAAGCAAGTCTTTTTTTTTTCACTGTTTCCTGTTTCATATTTTTCTTATCTATTTTTGCATATTTAATCTTCCATATAAACTTTAAAGTCATTTTCTCCAGTCTCACCATTATCCTGAAAGCTTATATAAGGATTCTAGTTTGAATTACATTTAATTTACATATTAATTTAGGTTATAAGATACATTGTTATAATATCTTTACATCTGAGAATATGGTATGCCTTTCTACTTGTCAAGGTCTTACGTCCGTTAAAGACTTCAGAGTTGCCTTCATATATGTCTTGTTCCTCTTTTGTTAAATTTATTACTAAGAATTATCTTAGATTGTTCTCGCTATAGCAGATGGAATATTTTTTTTTCTGATTTCCATTTCTAAGTAGCTAATTGCTACAACAGAGAATAGATATTAATTTTTTCTAATTCTCCATCTATCTACCTCTTGATATTTTGATTAATCCTCCTAATTTTATACTAGCATCTTTTAAGATTTTCAGGTGTATGATAATATCAGCAGCAAAAACAGTTTCACTTCTTTTTTCACTGTTTATGCAGGCTACTAAATTTTCTTGTTTTTATATTTGATAGAAGCTTTAAGACAGTGTTTAATGATGGTGATAACTAGCATCCCTATTCAGTTCCTGATTTTAATTAAAATGGTCTTAGTTTTTCAGACTTCTGGAAAGCATGCTATTCAATTGTGGGGTTTTTTTGGTAATACTTTTTATTTTATTTAAATGATTTTATTCTATCTCAGGCTTTGATTTTTTTTATTAGGAATGTCTACTGAAATTTTATGAAGGACTTTTTCAGCACTTAATAGTGAATATGATTTTCTTTAACTTGTTGATGGAGTAGATACGTTATCAACATATGATAGACTTCTTGATATTGACCTACCCTTGGCTTCATGGAGTAAATTTCTGCAGACCAAATACTCCTGGATTTTTAGTTTTCTGTTCTTTCTGGTCTTTGACAGAGGGTTCCTCAACCCTAGTCTCTAGTTAGAACTTGTCAGGCACAGGGGAAAGAAACCCTAAGTAATCCACAGGGACTCCTACGGGCTGTCTTACTCTCAGCTGTAAGACCTATAGCTATTTGGGTCTGGTAAATCAAATAAATTGGAGTTGAGAATGGAGGGAAAAGAGGGTGCTTTCTGGTCTCCAGCTTCCAGAATCATCCTCTGGTCCTTCTTTCTTTTGGTTATTTTTCACCTTTTATATCAGTGACTATTTATTTTGCTTAGTACCAAAAATTTACATCAGAATGGCTTCCTTAACAGATTCTTTTAATAAACAAAAGAATAATGAAATAGCAGCGTGTTCTGATGTTTCTCTTTCCTTCCATCCAGTCAGCCTCGTGTTTTCTGAAACCTATTTGCATTGTTTTTGCTATTGATTTTAGTGGCAAACCTCAGTGGTAACAGTCTTTTGCCATGAATTTCAAGTTTTTATCCAGAGCCAAATAATCGATATTTACATTTCTGATTGCCCAAGGGAAGCCCTGGAGGCCCAGCCACATTTTACCAGTCTGGAAAAATAATTTAAATATCTAATTATAACTTCATTATTATGCAGATTGTTTTGTTTTAATTAAAAATCTCTTCCTGGTCGATTTGGTAATAGTCAAGGATTCAGTAATATTTAATCATAAGAACCTCCTGTGGATACTAAACAAAAAGAGGATCAAGTTAGCAAAAAGAGCACTGGCCATGAAGTTAGGAAGTGTCTGGGTACTAGTTTCAGCTCTGCCACTGGCTTACGTGAACTCAGATGAGGTTCTGACTATTTGCTTTTCTCTGGTGAAATGAGGTTGCTGAAGTAAATGGTTGAGCTTCCTTTAAGTTTCCTTTAAGCTTTAACATTCTGGAAAAATGAAATGGAATGTTTGAGTCCTGCCCCCAAAATAGCCTGTGATTCTACTGGTTCCAACTCAGTACTCTTGCTATCTGATTCTGTAAGAAAACAGATTGCCAGTGGACTTTTGGAACTTTATTGTCTGCTCCCTATAGCAGTTGCCATATAGACTGAATGTTCTTGTCTCCCCAAAATTCATATGTTGAAACCCTAACACCACCCCCACCCCCAACAATGTGATGGTGTTTGGAGGTGGGGCCTTTGAGAGGAGAGTCAAGATTCAAGGGGCCTCTCAAGAGGGTAGAGCCCTCATGAATGGGTTTAGTATCCTTATAAAAAAAGACCATAGAAAGCTCCCTTGCCCCTTCTGCCATGTGAGGACACAGTGTAAGATGACTGTGGATTCTCACCAGACACCGAATTGCCAACACCTTGATCTTGGGCTTCCCAGTCTCCGGAACTATGAGAAATAAATTTGTTCTTTATAGGCAATTCAGTCTATGGTATTTTTGTTATAGCATTCCTAATGGACTGAGATACTATTCCTTTAAATTGTTATTTGTGAAAATAATTTTTAAGTCCCTATATCCCATCTTTGTAAATTCATTTACCATCCGATGAGTTTCTGTAAGTCATATCTGTCCAGGCAGTTTTCAAGTTCTTTCTGAATTATAAGACTATAAAAACATAATTAGGTTTGGTCATATTAAAATTGCTGATATCTGACAATGTTTGATTTGCAAATAGGCAATTTCACATGCATCAACCTAATAATTATGGGTGAATTAAGCTGTTACCATACTAGGATTTTACTTGAAAGGTCTTCCCATCCAAAAACAAATGCCTGTTGTTTTATTAGGCATTTGTTGTTTAGTCAATGAGAAATACCTTTGAAAGCCTGCTTTGTGCCAGCCGTGTGTTAAGGTCTTATGGATATGCCCATGAATAAAATATACCTGTTCTCAGGTTTGGGGGAATCTACAGTCTAATGAGGGAAATAGGCCATTAACTAACCATTTGGAATAAAGTTGCATGAGGGTTATAGAAAAGAAGATACATATTGTTGTGCAGCAAATGACAAGGACTTCTCATCTAAGGGTTCAAAAAGTTCTCTTGTTCAGAATTATCCAAGGAGGGGGATTGTGGTGGTAGGATAGTGGTGCATGTGTGCATGGCATGTGTGGTGTTAAAAGTCAAGGGGAAAAGCATGTTCTCAAGGGTGATAAAGAGCTTGGCAATTTCAGAGTGTGAAAGTAGGTAAAGCCAGAGAAGGTAGGTAGGAGCCAGATCTTAGAAAGCTTAAATAAGGCATATTTAATATCTCAGGCAATAGGAAGTCATTTTAAGTAGGCAAATCATATATTCAGGTTTGGAAGGCAGTATGCAAAGTGATTTAGTGTGTCCATCTAAAGGTAGATTGTCTTGATTCAAATCCTAGTTTTGTATTCAGGCCGTTGACATTGGGCAATTTAGCATTAAACCTTTTGTTTCCTATGTGTAAAATGGGATAATAATAGTATCTTATTTGTAGAGTTGTTAGAATAACTTAGATAATGCATGAAAACACTTAGTACAATGCATAGCCCCTGGTAAGTATAAATTAACCGCTTAGTTATTGTTATTATTTATATTATCATTGAGTTAGAATGGAGTAAGATTAATTGCAGCAAAACCTGTTAGTAATTCATGCAAGAGATAATTGTCACTTGGTTTGTTTTCGTGGCAGAAGGGATAGAGAAAGAGATAACTTCTTGAGAGAAATTTCAGAGGTAGAATCCTTGGCACTTGGTGATTGAATGAATGTGCGAGATGAGGGAGAGGGAGGAATTAAATTGGGTTTGGAATGACATCAATATAAATACACCCACATCAGCTGAACTAAAATAATATGTTAATTAAATAAATCAACATTTAAAGCTCATTTTTACTAAATAATAAGTGATAGATAATGCCCAGAAGTGAATCTTACGAATTTGAAGCACTGAGATTGATCCTTTTCCATCTAGAGTAGATAAACTGCTGAGGAGGCTGGGAGAAGAATAAATGTAATTTGAACAATCTTTTCTCTTTTTCGCTTGGTGTTTCCTTTCTCTTTCTGCCATTTTTCATTTTTAGTTCTGTGATTTGGTTATTTTAATTTTTTAGTGTTAGGTTGAGTCATATAGAAGTTGCCATTTTTGTAGATTAGAAAATATTTAACCAGAAATGAAATGGTTAAATATTAACAATTTCACATGGTTCACCTATTCTCATTCTGTAAAAATTTTTAACTGGGGCTGTAGGTGTCTATTTTGAATTAAATTGAGTACCAAGGCCATCTGAAGGAATGTTGCAGTGATGGCGTAAGGACAAGTGGAACTGAGCACCATGCAGTAGGTGACCTAACCTGGCATCATCTATTCAGTGTGGCTCTGGGAGGGCATCATATGGCCAGGTTTTTTGTTAGCTTTACCAAAAGGGACATGTTATATATTACTTAGGCTTTTTTTTTTTTTAACCTGATTGTATAAATAGCACATAGAAATTAGCAAATTCACAAAACATAGAAAACCATAAAGAAGAAATTAAAAATCACTTGTAATCCCACTATCCAGTGAAAAGTAGAATTGATTTTTAATGTATTTTCTTCCAGTCATATATACAGAAATACTCTTTTATTTAAAAAAAATCATGTGACTGCATTATTTTAAAAGGGAAATGTATGTATAGATTTTTGTGAGGACATAGATTTATTGCTTCCCCTTGTCATTAGTAATTTGTCTCCTATGGAGAAAATGGTGTCCTTTAATCCAAAACAAAACATTTAACTTTTGACTGATTATTTTCTTTTAACTCCTAGTATGAATATTTTGATTATAGCTCCTACAGTGGTTTTACTAAAATAGAAACAAAATGGAAAGAACTACTATTGGACTAATGGTATTGTAACAGTTTGTGGTTTTCGTTGCATTTTTATAACATTTTTAATTCTTTTTTTTTTTTTTTTTTTTTTTCCCTTTTTGCGTTATGCGGGCCTCTCACTGTTGTGGCCTCTCCCGTTGCGGAGCACAGGCTCCGGATGCGCAGGCCCAGCGGCCATGGCTCACGGGCCCAGCCGCTCCGCGGCATATGGGATCCTCCCAGACCGGGGCACGAACCCGTATCCCCTGCATCGGCAGGCGGACTCTCAACCACTGCGCCACCAGGGAGGCCCACATTTTTAATTCTTTAAAATTATCAGTTAATGTAATACCTGTTTTTATCGTTGTAACTGTCTAGTTTCATACATGAGAAACCTGAGATGGAATAAGAATAAGTTACATGCCCAAATTTACAAGTAGTTAAAAAAGCCTGGACTCTTGACTTTGGTGAATGGTTTTTCCATTTATTGAAATATAACTCTCAGATTCAATATTTATTAAGCACTCAAAACATGGAAGTTCAAAAATAAAGTCTATGTCAAATGTATAGAATATTGAGTAACCTGGTTTGGCTGGTGGGCAAGGTATTTGGGGGTTTCGGTATAGTGAGATCAGACTGGAAAGGCAGTAGGAGCCATTGAGTCTTCTTGAATAATGGAGTTCATAATAACCATAATGAAGCGTGTGCTACTGGATATTTTAACGAGGCAGAAATGAATAGATTAGAAAAATGAACAAGACTAGAAGTCCAGACAATATTTAATGATAGCCTAAAGTATTAAAAACTAAAAGGAGGAAATGAATTTGAGAGCCATTATAGAAATAGATTCATAAGATGTGGTAACTAAGAATGGTATATTAAGGGAGAGAGTGGTCAAGATGATTTCTGAGTTCATAACTGAGTGCCTGGGAAAATGTGAGAAAAGAAGTAAAAGAGTCTTATTTGGTGGGAAAAAATGTATTTAATTTTGGTCAAGCTGTGGTTGAAGTCTCTGTAGGACATCCAGGTAGAAGATGTGTGACTAGCAGGCAAATTGTAGAAGGAAAGGGGAACTCAGGAGTGAAGTCAGGTTTTGAGACATAGGCAGAGAAATTATTTGTCTAGTGGGAATAATTAGTGCCATATCATCTTTCCTTCTTGCCTTACATATGTATAGCCTCAATGTATTTGAGGAATGCAGGGCAGCAAAGTATCAAAATAACTGTTGTTATTGCCCTTAGAACTGGGCAGTCACAGTAAGAGAGGGCACTTAGGATTCAGAAGAGCCCCAGCCTCAAGCAATGCAATAGGACTGGTGGGAAAACACAGACTATTTAGGAAGGCTGTTTGAGGTTGTGTGAGAAGAAAGTAAAGTTATATACCCCCTCTGTACTAAGTATTGGTAAGCCTTTTGTATACATTATCTGCTTTATTTCTCACCAACGTCATGAAATAAGGAGTGTGATCCTCATTTTACAGATGATGAAACTGAGGCTAAGAGAGGCTAAGTAATATTAGAGCAAGGAAGCAAGGATTTGAGCCAGATGGGTGTTCAGTGCCATGGGTCTTTTTGCTGTGCCACACTTTGCCATCTTTTCCAGTAAGACCTGTCAATTACAGCTATCAAGCTTATGTTCAGTAGGTTTTTTTGAGTTCCTTGCCTTCGTGTAGTAAGCACAGCGCTTCAGATCTTAAAATGTAATTGAGTGACCGTTGCCTGCAATGAGAAAGCATGTGTGTGAAACAGATAAAAAATGAAAGTTGGATCACGTAACATATCTCCATCCAGGTGTGCAGACCTTCTGGAATGTTTACAAATGTCAACATTTGTTTATTTTACTCTACTGAGTTATGTGAAACTTTACTTTGAAGGATGAATTGAGAGACCAAAGATACCTGGAGGAAAAGGTACTAAAAATACACATTTCTAATTAATTAAAAATTGTCATAATTTTACACTCCCAATTAGCTGAAAATTGTCATCACTTATGACATCACCTGAAGAGCCACAATAAAATCCCAATTTGCCTTGTGTTAAGTAAGCACAAACAAGATTGTATATTCTAAGATACAAAGCTAGTTTGTACCATGAAACTTCCTGCAATTTTCAAACCTGGGTGGAAGTGGGTGCATTTTCTTGTCCATCTTTTGTTTGTATATTTGTGTACCACTTCTCAGCAAACTAGAAACAAGTAATGGCATCTCAAAACCATAGGATAGTGTCGAATACAGGAACAATGTAATTCCTCTTTGTGTGTGCTATTTCTGCAATATTCAGAGTAGATGGGATTTTCTTTATTTTTTCTCTTGAAAACCTAATTTTTAAGTTTGTTATTTTGGTCATGTTTCTTAAAATAGATCCATATTTAGTGAATCATGAGAGAAAATTAATGCTAAATATGTAGCCTTCTAGCTAGAACTTCTTGTGCTGAATTATGATTCCTCAGTTGTCATGCACTGTTAACACACTTTCATTCTTTAACATTGCTCTTTGTTCTATGGGAAATGCTACAAGAAAATAGGAATTTCCTCTCACCGTTACCCCTCTGGCAGTGTGTTTCAATTTAATTCCTGGCTTTCTGTCTGTCCTGGTTACTACCTCTTCTCCTTACAAGCAGTCTAAATTCTGCTCCATCTACTAAGAGGGGGATTCCAGACAGACGAGGAAACAGCCTTCAAACACTGCCCTGCAGGCATATTAAGTTATTCCCCCACTGTGCAGTCTGGAAATCAGGGAGCACCTCTCTGGCAATGAATTCTAATGAGCTGCTAAAGATGCCGGAGTGTGTGCGCGCACAGGCGTTTTCTTTCCCCTCCCCCGCCTCTTCCTTTTCCCAAGCCCCTCTTCTCCCTATTTCCCCTCCTACTCCTTTATCCCCTCCCTCTGTGTCTCATTTCTGCAGTAAACGGGGCTGAGGCACATTCCTGCTTTGCAAGGCTTTCTGTTAAGGTGTTCTGTGGCTTTTGTTTGGATCGCAGCATGCTGAATTACAGGTAATACTCTGAAATTGAGCTAGACAGGTCAATGCTGTTGAAATGTTTTCTAAGAGGCAAAATATTACATTGGAATCAATGAAGAAAATAAGTTATCTTGCCTAATTTTATTCATGGTAATTAAATTCTGTAAGCAGATTCCTCTTCTCCCCCGAAAAGCTCAAATGAAAGGAAATGGGGTTAGATTGATCTGACTTGCGATTGATTTTGTTTTATGTTGATCATGAAAGCTTGCTGTTGCTGTGCCTCCTCTGTAGAGTAAGGACCAGTTATGTGGGGTGCTACTGAGGGTAGCCGTGAATAGTTGTACCGGGTGGGGTGGGATAGAGTGGGAGGGGTGATACCAGCTCGAGCTAGCCAGGTTCTTGATTAGGGCATTGGATGCAAAATGTAAAACACTCTTTCCTTTTCTTCTATCAGCTGTTCAGAGGAGACTCATTACAACTCCTGCTGAAGTCCTAATCTTCCTCCCTTCCCTTCTGCCCCTACCCCCTGCCCTCATTGGCCTGAAGACATTGTACCCAGAGTTTGCCTTACTCCCCTGGTGCTATGTGTATGGTAAACCTGGTACTATGGCCGCATCTCGGACTGGCCAGACAACTGCTGCTGGTTCTCCCTATTCCAAGAAGGATTTAAAGGGGAATTGCACTGCAGGCAATGCACCAGAGCAGCAGCATCGGGAGCTTGGGGACTAAGGCTCCTCGGGCATTATTACAGACACACAGAGCTGACCGCAATGACAGCAGCTGCTCCTTTGAACTGTTGGCAGCAGCCAAGCGGCAGCATGAAGTGAGAGATCACTCCTGAGCTCAAGATGAACTCTACCTTGGATGGTAATCAGAGCAGCCACCCTTTTTGCCTCTTGGCATTTGGCTATTTGGAAACTGTCAATTTTTGCCTTTTGGAAGTATTGATTATTGTCTTTCTAACTGTGTTGATTATTTCTGGCAACATTATTGTGATTTTTGTATTTCATTGTGCACCTTTGTTGAACCACCATACTACAAGTTATTTTATCCAGACTATGGCATATGCTGACCTCTTGGTTGGGGTAAGCTGCCTGGTCCCTTCTTTATCACTCCTCCACTACCCGCTTCCAGTAGAGGAGTCCTTGACTTGCCAGGTATTTGGTTTTGTAGTATCAGTTCTGAAGAGTGTCTCCATGGCCTCTCTGGCCTGTATCAGCATCGATAGATATATTGCCATCACTAAGCCTCTAACCTATAATACCCTGGTTACACCCTGGAGACTGCGTCTGTGTATTTTCCTGATTTGGCTATACTCCACCCTGGTCTTCCTGCCTTCCTTTTTCCACTGGGGCAAACCTGGATATCATGGAGACGTGTTTCAGTGGTGTGCGGAGTCCTGGCACACCGACCCCTACTTCACCCTGTTCATCGTGATGATGTTATATGCCCCAGCAGCCCTCATTGTGTGCTTCACCTATTTCAACATCTTCCGCATCTGCCAACAGCACACAAAGGAAATCAGCGAAAGGCAAGCCCGCTTCAGCAGCCAGAGTGGGGAGACTGGGGAGGTGCAGGCCTGTCCTGATAAGCGCTATGCCATGGTCCTGTTCCGAATTACTAGTGTATTTTACATCCTCTGGTTGCCATACATCATCTACTTCTTACTGGAGAGCTCCACTGGCCACAGCAACCGCTTCGCATCCTTCTTGACCACCTGGCTTGCTATTAGTAATAGTTTCTGCAACTGTGTCATTTACAGTCTTTCCAACAGTGTCTTCCAAAGGGGACTAAAGCGCCTCTCAGGGGCCATGTGTACTTCTTGTGCAAGTCAGATGATAGCTAAAGACCCTTACACAGTTAGGAGCAAAGGCCCCCTTAATGGATTTCATGTCTGAAGTGGTTCAGATATTGGGTCACTGTGTGTTGTGTGTGTGTGTGTGTGTGTGTGTGTGTGTGTGTTTCCTTTTTATCTTTTTGTATTTCTAGTTCACTGGGAAATATGGGACAAAATAGTTTGACTCTAAGCAATAGTTAACAAATGATCCATCCAAAATACCTTTTAAGTTTGCAAAAAAGATTTTTTTTAATGCTTTCGAATGAGAAGAATCAGGACCATGAAGATAAATTGCTCTTGGTTCCAATTTCCATAATGTCATGGAAATGACTGTATTTCTCAGAGTTAAAATGAATAAAGCCATATCTAACACCTCTCTCCAGCTGGCATGACTGAACCTGGGTGTGAAAAGCGTCAGCATTTTTTAAAGTCATCATTTTCTTGTTGCTTTTCTGGGTTCTTTCCAGCTGTTTGAGCTTCATGTACAATTGATTTCTTTTAACAGGAAATATTAAAATACAGTGATGAATTAACAGGGTTTTAAAATTTTCTTTACATCTGTCAAAGTGTAACTACCCTGCAGGTTTCCACACTGTCATTCAGAAAGTCAAAGGTTTTATGTCTTATTCTCTTGCGAGAATTCTCAATACAGTAAATAATGTGAAAACTTAAACATTAATTTAAAATTTGAGGGGACTTCCCTGGCGGTTCAGTGGTTAAGACTTCGCCTTCCAGTGCAGGGGGTGTGGGCTCAGTCCCTGGTTGAGGAGCTAAGATCCCACATGTCTCTCTGCCAAGAAACCAAAAAACATGAAAAAGAAGCAATATTGTAACAAATTTAGTAAAGATTTAAAAAAATGGTCCACATCAAAAAAAAATCATAAAAAATAAATTTTAAAAAATAATAACATTTTTTCATTGAACCATGAAGCAAAAGTACAGTCAAATCATATAATTTATAGAAAAACTAAGCTGTATTTTATGCCATGCTTCACTGAGACCTAAACAAATATGTATACTGAAAGTGATTGTGTTGTAGTATTTTTGCCCAAGCCTTTGTGTATGTGTGTACTGAGAATATTTGAATTGAGTTAGATTTCTCTTTTACAGCAAAATGCATTTAAATAAGCTGAAAAATAATTAAATAATAGGCTGATGGCTGCCATTTTTATAATGGTGAAAATACATTGAAATGTGTCTTCAGTCTTCTCTGCTCTTTTTATCTAGAGACTTTCTGAAATACTAGAATATCAGGAAGAAAGGTGTCCTAGGCAACTGAGTCAGAAAATACAATGTATATTTAGCTAGTTCATTTTTAAAATAGGAGCGGTTGATTGAGATGGTCTCTTTGTGGTTAAATGGAATCATCTATTAAAGTAGTAACTAATTCTTTCTAAAAGCATTCTTTCAGTTAGCGTTAAGGAATCCATATTTGAATGAGAGAAGGAGAAATTCTGATTCTCTCTCTATTGCTATTCTCTTTCTGGAAAAAAAAAATCCTTGGAATACCGGTCGTTTCCTAAATAGGCTTTTTTTTTTTTTTAAGCCAAAGTACTAGCAAAATCTGTAGAATTATTAGAGAGTGCTGTGTATTTGTGTGTACAGTAATGTTTTGTTCCTAAAAGTAATTATGTTTAGAGCGAGAGGTTTATTTTTCTAAAAGGAGAGAAGGATTTCCCAGCAGCTCCAAGCATGAAAGTATTTCCTCTGCTTTTCTACTGGTTTTAATGTTTTGGAAGTCTTCAGGGAACTTGTATGATCTCTGCCTTTGGCTAGATGTTGTAATCTGAATGTGACAGTGGTGTTCAGTGAGATTGAAGATGGAAGAAAACCAAGGGAAATGTGGATTTTTGAGTCCAAGGAAGGACATAGATATTTATAAAACAGGCAGATATGCTTTGGTTTTCCATCATCATATTAGAAAACTTCCTACCCCCTTTTAAAATAAAAGATAGCATTCTTATGATTTTAGGTTTTAGAGATTGATTTGATTTTAACCTCAAATGTATTCTACTTAAACATTTTTATTTTAAGAGAACAAGTATGAATATAAACATTTAAACTTCAGATTCTGAGTTCTTCCCAAAAGCTTGCTTGCTCTTTATATTTAGTATTAGAAAATTTGATTCTAAGTTGTTTCAAAATTTAGAACTCATATTGGAATTGCAAGTTATGTTAGCACTGGCTTTGTTACGTTGCCATTTGAAGTAGAAAACCTTTTCTGTTAGATTCTGAAAAATAGCTGTATACAGTTCCCCTTTATTTAAGTGGCACAGATCTAAGAAAACAAAATTCCCTTTTTTCATATATATCAGAGAATGTAACCTGTTCAGATTTGCACAGTTTGCTTGTCAATTTTTAGTTCAGATATGGGACTCATGAAGATTAATTTTTATGGAAAACTGATGTTAAATCAGTAGATTTTTTGTGTGTGGGGGGGTACTGAGCCCTTTTAATTTTTTCTTGCAGTAGGGTTCCATTTTAGAGAAAACAAAAGTTTTTGGAAAAGATTTTGTGGGAAGGTTATGGAATTGAGGAAATCTCTGTTTAATTTTCTGGAAATGGCTAATCAGGCTGAGCTTTCAATGACTGGAAGGCAGCAACTCTTTTAATAAGAGCTTTTGTTAATAGATTTTTATATTTTTGTCCTAGTACCAAATTTAGATGTCACAGGGTTTTTTAAATTTTTTTTTTTTACATTAGAACCTCTCAGCCTAAAACTAAAGTAGAAACTAAGTAGATGTAGTAACTTTAAAGAAAAATAAAGCATTCCTCCCCAGCTGATACTTAATATCAGATGTCTTTCCAGTTTATCTTGTAGTCATTGGACTTTATAAACTCTTAACATTTCTTCCAGCTATCAGTTCTATTCTCACATTTCATTGTCTGTACTGCTTTAAAATTTTTTTTTCTTGTGTGTGTATGCTGGGGAGAATGGTTGTGTCTGAATGCAATCATACAATCTTCTGTGGCTGGGGGCAGTTTCTGTGTGATGCATTTGGAGAGTTTGTATTTAAGTAACCTTTTCATCCTTGCATATTTAGTGCAACATTTAATGACGTTTTATTTAAATACCAATCTGACTAGTTCAGAATGAGAAAAAGTATATTTTTAGAGTCAGTTACCTTAGGCTTTGGCAAGACAGCCCATTTAACTTTATATAGTATATGACTGATATCAGAGGAAGCATAAGCTTTTGGTGACTGTTGAAATTATTTCATAGTAAATTTAAAAATAAGACTATACTAATTGTTATATTTATAATTAGTTGTGTTTTTATACAATGATTTCAGTGAAGGTATGTTGTTTTCCTCTTAGAGCGGAAAAGCAATTACAAAAGGACAAGTGCTCCACTTTAATGAAAGAATTACCTTTCTCCAGAATGGATATTTGAATTTTTCATGGACCTGTTAGCTTTAACCCTAAATTCCATTTTGTTTGTTTGTTTTTTTTTTTTTTTTTTTTTTTTTTTTTTGCTGTACGCGGGCCTCTCACTGCTGTGGCCTCTCCCGTTGCGGAGCACAGGCTCCAGACACACAGGCCCCGCGGCCATGGCTCGCGGGCCCAGCCGCTCCGCGGCATGTGGGATCCTCCGGGATCGGGGCACGAACCCGTGTCCCCTGCATCGGCAGGCAGACTCTCAACCACTGCGCCACCAGGGAGGCCCACCTAAATTCCATTTTGGAAAGAGTTTTCTTTAAGGTTTATTGCTGGATAAATACGTTTTTGAGCCTTTTATAATGGCTTTTCCTTTTTACTTGAATAATGGTCTCAGTATCTTAAGGATTGGGAAAACTTGAATTTTTGTACTATTAAATGCATTTACTGTTCACCTCTTTGAACTTGAAAATGAAGCAACAGGGTTACAAGTTCTCGGACGGTAGAGTGATTTCTGGGAGTTGCCTCAGCTTTGCAGGTTCGATTAAAACATCTGCCTTTGATGGCTTTGTAGGAATTTTACTGACTGTGTTTTTGAATCATAAAAGGTTTGTGAAATAAATTATTGGCAAACCAGAATTTCTTGCTATATGAGGAAATTTGGGGAAGTTTAAGGATGGGGGAAAATCATGGAACTATAAACTTTTTTTAAAATCTTCATAAGTCATTATTTGTGTTGATTTTTGCATAATTTTTCCATTTCAGGTTACTAAATATTTTATATTAAATGTACATATTATTAATGTATTTTGCAGACCCAAGGAATATTCTAGACATTTCTTGTGGCTGTAAATGAGTCACTTGGCTTTTCTTCAAAATTTGGATGATAAGGGAATCATGATATGTAAAATGAACTTTGAACTGCGAATCTAGGTTTCTGTTACTAATTAACTCGTTTTGTAAGGGCTAGTCGCTTCTCTAAGCACTTAATTTCTTCTATTTATAATAATCCTTTCATCCTTCACAGGGTTACTTTGAGGAATGAACTAGATAACGGATGTAAGAGAACTTTGTAATATGTAAAGTGCTTTGAAAATAAAAATGATTATTGTTATTTGTATCTGCCATAGTTTTACATCTAAGAAAGCTGCATATAATGATGTGGTGCTCCCCCCCATAAGAACTTTGAAGGTCAATGCTAGGTGACTATTCCATGCTACTTAGCAATCCCAAAATAACAGTAACTTTAAATTCAACATAAGACTGTTAATTTACTCTCTTTACTTGTTTCCAAAGTCTCTAAAGGCAGGGACAATGTCTCTTCATACCTTTATCCCCCAAATCTACCATAGGACCTGGCTTAGAGCGGAAGTTTTAGTAAGTTTTATGGAGTTAATGAATGAGCCTTTCTAATTATTACTTCTAGTCACTATTATTACTTCTAGTCATTATAGAGCAGTGATGTTCAAAGGGTAGTCCAAAGCCCATAAGCAGTTTTTCATTTGATCAAAGCCATTCTAGACTCTATATAATAAATATCTCTTTTTAGTACCAAGAGACTACGATGGGAATGTGTGTGCTTTATACGCTAGGTACCTTTACTCCTGGAAACTGTGTAGCCTCGGCCCAGGGAACTTCAGGCAGTGCTGTCAAACTGCCAATTTCTCACAGCATGGGTAAGATCTTGGCTCTAGATCCAGGTAAGGTAAGCTGTAAAAATCAGTCACTATGAAGGAGGAGTAATAGAATAGGATAGCTAGGTGAAAGAAATGGTTCTAATTCTTTGGTTCTGCTTTTTCTTTCAGTCTTTACCACTTTTCTAGCTCTATCTTCCCTTCCTTTCTTTTCTTAACACACTGTTGGTCATGTATTCAGAGTGAAGTGCTTATGACACTGCTATAGGGTATGGAAAATTGTATTATGCAATAACTGGCTTTTTGGAATAGTTTAAGAAGCAATCAAGAAGCGCTTACGTAGCAAGCTCTGCTAGGTGCCAGGTAGTATAGCTAGCTGGCCTCAGGGATTTAAAGAAGGATCACATGATTCCTTTCTTATGGAACTTTATAGTTTTCAGATGTTTCATATGGAAAAATTCTGTGATCTGTCTTTCAAAAAGCTTCACAGAGTGACTTTATCAGGAGGAATTTACCAAGGCCTACTGGTGGGACAGTTGGCACACCATGGGTCTGTTTCTTGGGTGGGTTCATTGTGCCAGTATATAAAATCATAATGTCACTTCATTAGTTTAAAATAAGAAATCAGTGCTGGCAATAGGGAGCAGTCTTTCTCTATTGGTAGATCTTCATGGGAAGCCAAACCATATTCAGAATGTTGCTTGGTGAGGATGGAATCTCAGAATATGGTTCTGTAATGTGAAAATTCACTGGTATAAGACTGAGCCTGATGTTCCCTCTCTGAAATGAGAAAACCTGGTCATCGGGATCCTAATAAAAGTTGAAATCATCTGTGCTTCCAGTACTGACCAACCTACCTTCTAACTGACATATTATTTCTTTAAATTAACTTCTTTTGTTACTTATCTTTTAGTAAAATTCCTTGCAAGTTTTAACAGTCTTACAAGCTTGCTAACTCATTCTTTCTCTTTTTGGTGGTTTTATATATCACTTTTACCATGAAACATTGTTTTCTGATTTAGTATTCAAAGGGTGGCCTTGCTACTTTGTTAGTTTGGGGAAGCAACTCATCTTGGTTTTCATGGAGCAAATATATACTGTCTAGTTGGAGAAGCAAGATATGTGAAAATACCTATAAAAATTAACAGTATCAGTCAGGTAATCAGAATAGAAACATTAAATTTTTGAAAGTCAGATCATCCACACAGGAGATAGGGAGGGACGTTTGAGCTGTAAAAGACCTTAGAGATCATTTGGTCTGATTCTCTCTTTTTATAGACAGGAAACCAGTCCAGTGGCCACACAGCCATTTATGATAATACCCAGACTTCCTACTTCCTAATCCATCGTCCATTCCTATTATATCTTGTTGCCTTTGCAGAGGAGTCGGAGTTCGCCTTCACTCAGCCAAGTCCTGAATAAGACTTAAATAGGCTGATATGAGGTGTTTGTATGTGCTTGTGTGTGTAATTTTAGGTGTAGAAAGCATTATGGGCAATGATATAAATGTTAACTGAGGCTTGTTATGTTTCAGAAGAATTTTATAAACCTTGTCCTGTTTAATCCTTCTGACGCTCTATGAGCTAGTGACTATTATTAACCCCATTACAAAGATGAGAAAACTGAGATTGAGTTGCCAGAGACAAACAGTTAATAAGTGGAAGATCTGGGATTCAAACCCAGGTCTTTCTGACTTCAGAGCCTACATTCTTACCTCACGTAATTCTCACAGAAACCTATCAGGCAGTTTTTTATTTTTTTATATCTGTTTTACAGGTGAGGAAATTTAGGCTTAGAGAGATTAAGAAACTTTTGTCAATATATCAACTAACTCCCATACTTGGAAAACATGTGACAGACTTCCTACTAAATATAGCAGATTTAGTATGCATGTTTATTTCTGTTAACTCCACTATAAAGAATGGCAAAAGTATAATACATATGGACAAAGAGAAGAGCAGAGATGATGGCAGATGAATGAAGCTAACAAAATTTGGGGTTATGGAAACCCAGCGGACAAGTGGTAACTGACTCAGCAGAATTGACAAAGCTGAATTTGGGGGAGGGGCAAAAAGAATCAAGCTGATCTGCCTATAAAACCCAGTAAATATGTGGGGAATTAGATTCCTGATATGCCTCTCAGGCAGAGAGTAGTATGAAGCTGAAAACTGAAGAATTGTTAGAAAGTTTATTGAAGGCACATTTAGATACCATCACTCATTCCCCCCACCACTCCTCCACTGCACACCACCTTGATCCACCATCCCAAGTTGGCCCTAGCAGACCACTGGTTTTTCACCATCCCAGCAGAAGATGGGAGACTTGCTCTTTGGAGGTTGAACCACAGGCATTCTGGATGCCAGGCATAGCTGAGGATGGGACTAAGACACCTTGTTGAAAACAAGAGTATCAAGAGAAAGTCTGCTTATTAAATAATCAGTCTCCCTTTCCCACTACACTCCCAGAATGCTCTTAGCCTTAAACCTTCTAATCAGGAGACAAGAGGAGTCTAGTCTGGGGGCCAGTATCTAAGGGCTCTCAGTTCCAACAGTCCCTGCCCAGTCCCATTAAGTTGATGCCCATCAGTCAGCGAATCCCACCCATGCATATAGAGCTTCCAATTAGTTTTTTGTTCCTTATCTTTTAATATCAACAGTTAACCAGAGAAAGTCTTATGGATAGACTTGAGAAAATGTATTATGAATGCACAGAGCCCAAAACAAATCAGAGGGAACAGAAACAAGTCATAGAAGAAAACTTCAAAAAAAAACCCTGATACAGTTACCCCTGTAACTGATATTTTCAGAGAGGACTTTGCATCCATTAAGGAGAACAGGATGCCATTAAAAAAAAAAACCAAAGAGAACAAGAAAGCTTTTGAGATTAAAAATATAATCAGACATTTTTAAAAATTAGAAAAGTTGGAAGATAAAATTGAGGTAGACCAGATAGTGAAACAAAAGACAATAAAGGAGGTAAAAAGCAAGACAATTAGAGGCACGATCAAGGAGGCCCCATGTCTGAATAACATGATTTTCAGAAACAGAATAGAGAAAAAGAATGGAGAAATTCTCAGATATCACAAGAGAAATTTATAGAACTGAAGGATATGAGTTTCCATAATGAAAAGGGCCAACCAGCTTAATGTAATAAAAAGACTTTGTGACGGCAAATCATAAAATTTCAGAACACCGGAGATAAAGAAAAACCTAAAAGCGTCTTGGTCTGGAGTAGGGATGGGATAGTAGAGACATCCTAAGTACAGAGATCTGAATAGCATTGGACTTTCTACCACAATGAAGCAAGAAGATAATTGGGAATAAATTCAAACTTAAGAAGTAATTTTTTATAAAAAAAATTATTTATTTATTATTGGCTGCGTTGGGTCTTTGTTGCTGCGCACGGGCTTTCTCTAGTTGTGGTGAGCAGGGGCTTCTCTTGTTTTGGAGCACGGGCTCTAGGCGTGTGGGCTTCAGTAGTTGTGGCACGCGGGCTCAGTAGTTGTGGCACGGGCTCAGTAGTTGTGGCACACGGGTTTAGTTACTCCGCGGCATGTGGGATCTTCCCGGACCAGGGCTCGAACCCTTGTCCCCTGCATTGGCAGGCAGATTCCTAACCACTGCGCCACCAGGGAAGTCCCAGAAGTGATTTTTAACCTAGAATTTTATGCCCAGTCAAACTTTCATTCAAAGTGAGGATAAAACCCATTTTGAGATATGCCAGGTCTCAAAATATTCACCCGTCTTACAAATATAGATACATAGAACACTGAGGGAAAGAAAAAAATTTGCAATTAGTAACTTTAGAAAAAATAGAAAATGAAAGAAGGAAATCTAATCATGATATACTCTGTGATTAAGTTATGAGAAATATAGATTTAGCCAAAAATTGTAGCAAAATTATGTCGAGGGTCATGATGGCGGGAAGGGGGAAGTATGTGTGGAGGGTAGGTGGGGTTGGGACTGTAATAGAGCTACAGTATCATCTCCCATACAAGGAAGTCTTTAAAAAAAAAAAAAAAAAGAAAAGCCAGAAAGTAGCAATTTATGCATTTTGTTCAGAAATAGGAAGGAAACACAAACAGCTAAAAAAGATGAAAATTGTTGCCCTTTGGGCAGCAGGGAGTAGGGTGGGAGGTATAAGGGGTCTGCTGTTTTTCTTTGTACGCTTCGTATGGTTTGACCTTTACAACTACGTAGGTGTATTATTTTTTATGGAAAGCATAGACCACGTTTAGATAAAGGCAGATAAATTTTAACAGAGATAGAAGGAAACCAGGAAGTGTAGGTTTAGAACATATTACTGAAGTAGAACATGAGGGCATGATAGCACACTGTATTACCTATGGCCTTGTACAGAGCAATTTCCTATTTATCATCTCATTTCATCCTCCTAGGAAAACAGGCAAAAGGGATGTTATCCCTCTTTGACAATTGTGGAAGCTGAGTTTTGAGGCTGTAAGACCTTTTGATTCCTAGTCTACTACTGCTATGCCTCATAAGTATGTTTGAATCTTTCTAGATTTTTTTTAATTTTGTTTTTTACCAAGAGAAGACAGCAGATATTAGAAAGCTTCTTCTTTGACATCATGGGAAGGAATACATGAAAACAAATGTGTGTATGTATCTGTGTATATGATGAGTATGTGTGTACTGGTATGCAAGTACCTATAATGTAAGATCTGGCATTCTGAGATCACAAGAGGCATGCAGATTACTGTGTGGCAGTCATAGGTAAGGAAATGTGTGTTAGATTTCCTTAGAAGGCAGTGTATGAGATGGGCTGAGCTCTGGGTAGAGTAAGATTTCTATAGTCTTATCTCCTCCCACCCCTTGAATGAGATTGGCATAAAATATTCAGCTGGACAGGATTAAAGGAACCCAAAGGACCAACAGACAAAAGACCCTAATAAAGTGACCTACAATTATCAAACAATCTATGACATGAGAAGCCTTTAGCAAATTAAAAAGTATGTCTTTATGATAAATTGCCTTGATTGTAGTCACTTAATGATTTATTGGAGTGTTAGAAAAAGATCGTATTGGCTTTGAATAAAATATGAAAGAGTCTTTTCAAAGTAAAACTTTAAATTGTGTCTCTTAGCTTTCAATAAACATTTGTTGAATTGAATTAGTAAGACAGTATTTTGGGGAGAAGGCAAAAGTTACAGTATTAAATAGCATGATATATTTCTGAAAATTCTTCCAGAAAGACTGGGGAAACCCTCACTGCCAAAGCTGTTTATTTATAGCTAGACCAAAAAAAAAAAAAAAAAAAAATCCATTTGAGGGTCTCTGTCTTCATTGGCCCCTGGGGAGCAGAATCTGACTTAAAAGCCTCTTTCGTTTTAAAAAATTCTCCTTCATGACATGATATTTGTAGGAATCAAAAGCATTCCTGGGCTTCCCTGGTGGCGCAGTGGTTGAGAGTCCGCCTGCCAATGCAGGGGACACGGGTTCGTGCCCCGGTCTGGGAAGATCCCACATGCCGCGGAGCGGCTGGGCCCGTGAGCCATGGCCGCTGAGCCTGCGCGTCCAGAGCCTGTGCTCCGCAGCGGGAGAGGCCACAACAGTGAGAGGCCCGCGTACCGCAAAAAAAAAAAAAAGCATTCCTACTTAGATTATGTTAACATCGTGTATAGTTAGCAGTCATTGTACTAAAGATACATGTGTAGCCTACCGAGCACTGGAAATAAAAAAAATTTAGATCCTAGTTCTGACAGTTTATTAGATAATTTAATCTGTCAGAACTTCAGAAGGATACTTACCTTTAAGCGAAGATGACTCCAATAGGAGTCAATTCAAGATCAGATGCATGTTGCATTAATGTAAAACTCTTTACATTGTTACTGTATTTACTTTATACTCTTAGATCACTGTTTTTCTGAGATTAAAAAAAGAAGATAGTGAAAAGAGCATGGATTTTGGAATCTCTGGCCCTTGGTTTTGTACTCTGTAAAATGGGATTTTATCCCCTTGTTATGATTATTGTGAAAATGTGATATGTCACATTTTAAATGTATAGAATTGTGCATGGTGGCATCATAGAAGCTCAGTAGAAGACTGCTGCTGTTATTTCCTTGTCACACAGAGTCAGAATCTCGCAGTAACTTCCAGTGCCTGCTGTAAATACCCTCAGAGGAAAGGCCCTGGGTGAATGTGGAGGGGCTTGGTGAGCCTCTTTCTCTCAGGGATCATAAACCTAAAGTTCTGCCTTGATGGTTTACTCCATCATGTTACTGATGTTTTATGTATTTTGTCCTGCTTTTATTGTATGTTCCACAGGAGGATTAGTCCTATGCAATTCTCAGACATTAACATACATGTATTTAGATGTACTTTATTAGTCCTATACAATTCTCAGACATTAAGATACATATATTTAGTCATTGGGGGTTACAGTAAGAGCTTTAATAGGTTAGAGATGGAAAGGAAATTTGGGACTGAAGTGGTAAAGAGGTATCACTTTAATTGAACCTTAAAAATGAGTTGTATTAGGAAAAAAGCCAAACTGTGACAAAGGGTGTTTTAAGCTTCGAAGGCCTCAGTGAAGATGGGCCATTTATATACTTTATCCATGTAATATGTAGTGATAAAAAGTGTGTACATGAGAGGCAGGCAGACCTAGTTTTGAATCCTAGCCCTGACACTTACTAGCTGTGAGACCTAGGACAAGGTTCATAATCCCTCTTAGTTTCTGTTGCCTTAACTAATAGTACTATCTCATACGAGTATTGTAAGGCTTAATGAGCTATTGCATGTAAAGCTCTTAGCACAGTGCTTGGCCTGCAGTAAGCATTCAGTACATGTTAGCAGGTGCTGTTAACTTCCTTGTGAATAGGGCAATATGGATGAACCAGAGGTTTCAATTTGAGGTGTAATGGAGTAAAGTCAGAAAGATAAATTGGGCCTACCTGATCTGGAATAAAAGGCTAAGGGATTTGACTCTAATTAGGAATTGTAGATGGACTTAAGGTTTTTGAGTAGGTGAATAACATAAATATAAAATCCTAAAGTGACAGAGCTGGAAGATCCCTTAGAGTTCAGTCTAGACTCTTCTTTTCTCAAATGGGGAAAGGGAGACCCAGAGTAGTGACGAAGTAAATTAGTTGCAGAACTGGGATTAGAATCCAGGCCTTAGACCTCCCTTAGACTCAATCATGACACCAAAATAAGTCCAAAGGATTGTTCAACCTTTCAGTCACTTGATTGGTCAAGTGCTTAGAAAATGTGCGTTTCCAGCAGGTTCGGAAAAAAAGAAACAAGTGTTCAGATTTTGATGTGGATTAAATAAAATAGTCTTTCCATTGGTACTTTCAACCAAACAAATTAAGATTTGAAAAATCTTAGTTAGTTAGAAAGTTTTCTTGATCAGTGGCAGTCACCTCAGAAAGGGGATGTAAAAATACATGAAATGCGTGGTTCTAGAATGCCTTCATTGGTATTTATATTATTTGTACTGCTAGTGAGATTGGAGGGTGAAGTTTTTTTTGTTTTTTTGTTTTGCGGTACGCGGGCCTCTCACTGCTGTGGCCTCTCCCGTTGCAGAGCACAGGCTCCGGACGCACAGGCCCAGCGGCCATGGCTCACGAATCCAGCCGCTCTGCGGCATGTGGGATCTTCCCAGACCGGGGCACGAACCCGTGTCCCCTGCATCGGCAGGCAGACTCTCAACCACTGCGCCACCAGGGAAGCCCCGAGGGTGAAGTTTTTGCTTAAATAAAATTGAAGATCATTGCTTATCCAGTACCTTTTAAAGTTGCTGCACCCAGGAATTTTAAATAGAGAAACATAAAAAGAATTTAATTCCAGGTTGGCTCTTACTACCTATGTAATAAGCAATTACTACATAGATACTAATAGACATTGGTCGGTATGATACCTATGTGCCCTTAAGTTTTTAGGTTAATAGAGAAAGATCTAACTAATTATAGCTTTATACATTAATGATAGAATAAGATAGCTTTTAAATCTTTAAATAATTGTTTCTTAATAATTGTTTCTTAAGATTAGCTCTTTAGTAGGAAAATTAAAATCTTAAACATGATTTTTCTTATATATTGGGGCTCTAGGAAATACCATTTTTGCCTGAAAGCTGTATAAATAGATATAATTAAAATAAACATTGAAGCCCAGGTCATATACCAATAGTCTGTGAATATGTATATGAATGCAGACCCCTTACAGAATTCTAAATGCAGTTCAGCAGTTCACTGATGGAGATGTTTGTGACTAATAGCATTCAAACACAGCTTCTCATATAGATTATTTTGTTAACTATATAAAAGAGAACTATAGAGTTTAAAGTCCTTTCAATATAACTAGTCATTTTACAGCTGCTGTGTATTTTTGCTACTTAACAGGCATACTTAAATCTCTGACTTAAGACTTGCTATTTTCAGCTTTTTAAAGAAAAACTGAATATTTGCTAAGCATTATGAAACATTGGTAAACATTTTCTTAGAAATCATAATTTGATTGATTTGGTTATATAAAAATATAGCTTGAGGAATGGGTCTTGATTTTGTGTGTGTGTGTGTGTGTGTGTGTGGTATTATGAGAGTGAGTGATTTTGAGAAGATTTTATAAGAGGGCATTTGATACTCAGTTTTGCTCAGTAATATAAATAATACAATTGAAATAAGTATTTGGAATTCATCACAGTTATCAGAAACATATTTGGAATATGACTTTGTATGTAATAATTTTGTGTCTTCTAATTTAGATGACTCATAAATTACCTCCTCAACACCTTTTTAATCAAAATAACACTTTTTGTTTCACTTTGGTCAGATAAAAGTTCTTGAGTATTTCCTGCTTCTTGGACCTCTCCATGATGGAGTACTGTGAATGAGAATCAACAATAGCAAAGCAGGAAAAGATTGACGGTGTAGTTAGCAGTTGTGCCTTATCTATACATGATTTGGGACAGTTTTGCCAAACATTGAATAATTTTCCTGTGGGAAACTTGAGCCCTAAAAGGAAATGAACATAGCTAAAAGGCTGCATATCACATGGGACTTCGATTTATTTTTAGAATGGCACTATAATGCCATATTTGGATTGAAACAATGTGATAGCCGTACCTTATTTTATTAAAAAGCTATGTTTTCTGAAGAAGCCATTTAATTTTCTATTACATTGTGTATATAGACTCAACATAATAAGTATATAACTGTTCAGCTGATAACCATGCTAAATGTTTTAAAGTTAGCGGCGCTTATTTGGCAAACATTTCTGGAGGCTGTTTTTGGAGTCTGCTTTCTGCAGTAAAAGATTCTTTGGCAGTTCATTGATTATAGAATATAGTTGTCTTTTTGTTGTGCATGTTTGGGGCAAGTCGTTTTCTTACTGGAAGGGAAAAAAGAGTAAAGATGGATTAGTAGCATTGGGTATTGGTATAGTTAATTGATTGTCTTGAAATAGCAGAGGTCTTAATCTCACGTCTGATGGGAAAGAGCTATCACTGATGGCAAGGCCTTATGCTACCTGCCTTCCGTGCAGTATTTAATTTGCTTCTCATAAACTCTGCAAGGCAGTGACCATTGCATAAATTTTACAGATAGGGATATTAAGGCTCAGACCAGTTAAGTGACTTATCCAAGGTCATACAATTAGAAGTAGGGGAGGCAGTTTTCAGAGACAGAACTGCCTGACCCTAGAGTCAGTGTTCTAACTATCACATTGTGTTCTATTACATTGTGTGACCTCAGTAGCGCACCTGAAATCTGTCTTCTCTATTCTTTGTCAGAAGTCCAGCTCCAGTCTTCACATAGTTGTAGTCAGATTCTGCAGTGCCTTCAGTTACTTCCATGTTTATGGAAATTTAGTTACAGTTTGTTCTGTGTTTGATGTGTTTGGAATGGAAATTTTAAAACATTAATTACTGAATACAGTAGTAATTACTGAATACACTATTTCATTTATTTAAATATGTTAAAGATTAATTTCTTGTCTCCCATTGGTCGAGATTTTAAAGTCTTTTATTAAATGTTATTCAGTGGCAGTTTTACTAGAATTACGATTTTTGCCTATAAGAGCAAATCACCAGGATAAATATACAAAGTAATATCTACCCACAAATCCAATTTATACTAAAATTCCTGCTATTGCATTGGTATGGAATAACAGCACGCACTGCAAGTTGAAAGAAAACTGATTTGAAGATCAGTGGTGCTAGTTACATAGGGACAAGTAAAATTATGTTTGCATGAATATACATTTTTATGTTCTTGAAATCTGAATTAAGGTAAAAATGTTTTTGCGCTGTCAGTGTTAAATGAGCCCATCAATCAGATACTTATTTCTAGAATTCTTATTGATTGAACTATGAAATGCTATTGAAGGGTTTTAATTTGTTTTATACAAATACACTGTACCTCATTACTAAGGTATTGAGGTACCTTATTAGAATATTTACAATTCAGAAAAGTAGGAAAATGTAAATAAGAAAGAGATTTGGAAAATAGAGATAGAACAGGAAGATAATACACAGATATACAGGCCATGACCTCCTGTATTATTTAAGATTGGGCTGCAAATTTGGTTCTGAGGGTTCTGGAGGCCAAAACAAAAATGGACATTTAATCATTTTCCATGGGGAAAAAAATAGCCAATTTCTTTAGAAGAAACAATTTCTTATAAGCACACTGAGTCATGTGGTAGGAGGTGTCCTCACCACCATGAGATACAAGATTTCTATGGCATTTTTTTTTAAATAGTGTCTCAAAACATGCCAGTAGCACAGTTTCATGAAGGCGGTTCTTTGAGAGGCCAGGATATTGTGGTCTAACAATACATCTATCAAGTGGTCAACCCTAATCAAAGAATAAAACCATAATAATTTAAAATATTACATATTTTTTTAAAAAACCTGAAATGATTAAGATACATGTTGGAGGCCACCTAGCATTTAGAGAAAATGCCTTTTCTTTGAATAATTTACAAAAGGGCCACATGTTGAGACTTTTTTCACTTTGTTTTTATGTTTAAGAGCATCATATATTTCTCTGTGTAATTAGAGCTTTAGCGATTTCTGCTTTTTCATAAACACTGAATAGCCTTCGTATGAGTAAAAGGAGGAAGCACGTTTTCAAAGTCTGTATCATTTTGATTTTAGTTATAAGAGTCTAGAAGACAAAAACATTTTTTCATATATTAGGAATTATAAATGCCATTCACTACTGATAAGAGAATTTCTTCACTTTTATAGTATGTTTATTTGGGTTACGAACATGAACTAGAAAGCTGAACCAGTTGGGTTCCAGTCCCAGCTCCTCACTTTGCTTGCCAGGTGATTTAACTTCTTTCCTCATTTGCCAAATGGGGGACATAATAGAGCCCACCTCAGGAGGTTGGTAACACAGGTGGAGCTATATGATATATCCGGTATATAAGGTGCTTAGAACAATGAGTACAGATCCTTGTTCGCTCTAGTTATTATGGCTTAAATAATTATTTTTAAGTCTGTAAAAGTGAGTTTGTCAATAGGAAGTAAGTGGCTCTGAACCTTATATGTATCATATATCCCCTGAGAATTCATTTATTCAGAAAATATTTATTGAGTTCCTACCATTTGTCAGGTACTCTTCTAGGTGCTGGAGATGCATGTGAACAAAACAGAAATCTCTGCCCTCATGAAGCTTCACATTCTAGTGAATCTGTTAAAATCTAAGAATGTTCTTCTTAGAAAAATACACACAAAACTTTGCAGTCAGTGTCAGAGAATTTATGGTAAACCTTAAATCTGTTTATTAAATCTCAGGCTAAGAATACCATACATACCTTCTTTTTATTTTGTCAGAATTCCTGTGAGGCATTCCTTAAGATGGCTACAGTATTTGATTTTAAAAGACAGAGATATTTTTTAAGCGACAAAATAATTGTTAACTAAAATAATTGTTAACTGTTTTTCTTAATCACCTTTTTTGACTCTGTTAAAATGGTGTTAATAGAAATGCTATTAGATTTTTAACATGACCCATTGAAATGAAATTTCCAGATTTTGCAGGTTTTTGTAGGCCCATCTTCATTTTGCCCAAACACAAGAACATCAGTTTTCATAGGCTTAGAAGTCTTATTCTTCACCTTTTCACTTAAGCAATTCTGCTACTTCCAAAACACATGAAATTAAATTACAAATGACAGGAGTGGGGCTTCCCTGGTGGCGCAGTGGTTGAGAGTACACCTGCTGATGCAGGGGACAGGGGTTCGTGCCCCGATCCGGGAAGATCCCACATGCCGTGGAGCGGCTGGGCCTGTGAGCCATGGCTGCTGAGCCTGCGTGTCCGGAGCCTGTGCTCTGCAACGGGAGAGGCCACAGCAGTGAGAGACCCGCATACCGCAAAAAAAAAAAAAAAAAAAAAGGCCCGCATACCGCAAATGACAGGAGTTACATTTAATTAAGAAAAATGATTTTACCTCCAGAAGGTTTTTAGTCCTCATTTATTAATTTTTAAGTATAGTACTCCTTCAATTTCATTTTCCTTCTTTTGAGTTTTTATCCTAGGGAATTTAAAAAACTAAGTCTTTAAAATCACTTCTGACAATCTGTAGCTGACTTTTAAAGAGCAAAATGTAACCAAAAAATTATTTTATTTCTGTGAAACATATTGTAAAGAGAGGATATAGCATGATGGATTTGAGTGGAATTTTGGTGGTATTTGTTTTGTTTTCGTAAGTATTACATGATGGCTTTTAACAAAGCATTTATAACATTTTGGATAGTCTTAAGAAGATCTTTTTCTTTAGGCAACAAGCTACTTTGGAAATAATCTTCTCTGTGCTGGTTATTTCTCATGGCACCCTTCCACTGCATTTTCTTTGTTTGGGTACTTTCTTTTTCTTCCTGCCATTCTTAGCTTTCTATTTTTCAACTTGAGTTTACAAAGGGTGTGTATTCAGAGGGTTTCCGTCAGTTCCCAGTACCTTGTTAATCCTGAGAAGTTACTCAGAGAGCCAATTCTCACAGTAAGGTATAAAAATAGTCATCCAGAAAAATTACAGAATGTGGTACCACTGTGATTTGACCTAATGGACGACTTTCAAAACCAAGATGGGAGAAGGAAACAGCACAAATGTTATTTCCTTAGATTTTTCTCTGCACAGATTATTTTAGACAAGCCTTACAATTTAAGAAAGTAACAAAACGTCACTATTGCTTTCTTACATACACTAAAAAGAGCATAAGAATTGGGGACAAGAAAGAAATTATCTAGAAATCAATTACATCAACAGAGCCTCCTTTTTATTACTATTGAGCTTGTATCCACAGTATTCATTTCACCAGTTTTATTCCACAAATTTAGTCCAGCATTTTATTGAGTGCCTAATAAGTGCAAATCTTAGTATGATATGTTTGTTTCAATTAGTGAACCAATAATGATATATTACTATCAGCTGAAGTCCATGTTTTATTTAGATTTCCTTTGTTTATTCTTAATGTCCTTTTTCTCTTCCAGATCCCATCCAGGATGCTTTGTTATATTTAGTCCTTCTGTCTCCTTAGGCTCCTCTTGACTGTGTTTCAGTTTCTTAGACTTTCCTTGTTTTTGATGACTTTGGCAGCTTTAAGGAATACTGGTCAGGTATTTTATAGAATGTCCCTCATTTGGAATTTGATGTTTTTCTCATAAGATTATGAGTTTAGGGGAAAAAGAACGCATAGGTAAAGTCCCATTTTCATTACCTCATATCAAGGGTATGTACTATCAACATGACTTGTCACTATTAGTGTGGACGTTGGTCATCTGGCTAAGGTCATGTTTGTCAGATTTCTCCATTGTCGTTACTCTTTTTTTCCCCCTTACCATACTGTACTCTTCAGAAGGAAGACACTGTGCACAGCCCACACAGGAGTGGGCTCCCTCCATGAGGGCAGGGTGGTTTTTTTTGTGTGTGTTTCTTTTCTAGCTGCGCCGCACGGCATGCAGGATCTTAGTTCCCCGACCAGGGGTCGAACCTGCGCCCCCCTGTGGTAGAAGCACAGAGTCTTAACCACTGGACCGGCAGGGAAGTCCCAGGGCAGGGTATTTTCATAAATTATTTGGAATTCTTCTTCATGGGAGATTTGTCTCTTTTCCCCCCATTTATTTACTTATTTGGTTGTTTATTTATATAAGTATAGATTCATGGATATTTATTTTATACTTTAGATTATAATCCAGTAATACTTCATTAATTTTGTTGCTTACATTGTTCCAGCTTTGGCTACTGGGAACTCTGGCTCATGTTTCCCTTTGACATGTTCCCATCGTTGTGGGTTTGTTTTCTTTGTGGTGTGAGTCAGGGGGGAAGTTCTTCCTTACTCTTTGGCAATTCTAGGTGTTCCAGGACCATCTTGTATATTTCCTGCCCCAGCACTAAAATCAGCCATTTCCACAAGGAGCCTGGTTCCTTTTATTAGTAAATGGTATTAGAAACCAAGATCCTGGCACTAGGTGTGCTCATTGCTACTGGGTGTTATTGCTTCTAGGCCATGGCAACTGACAGGACAAGGAAATATATGCATGATAGTGCTTTTTTTTTTTTTTAACATCTGTCAGCATGTGGGTTCAGCAAACAATGCATTGGAATTAGAATGGGATGGAGTCAGTAAACTTTATGTGTAGTTCTTTGCAACTTTAGGTACAATTCTTAGTTATATACAGACTAGAAGGAGGCCAAGACAAGTACATAAGTGACTATTCCAAAACAGCAGGGCAGCTGCTGTGAGGGTGCTACCAGTGTGGTATATAAATTGGTACAACTTTTCTGGAGGACAAATTGGCATTGTACGTCAAAATCCAAACACAAGAGTTACGCTGGATCTTTGGGGGAAAGGAGTGATTGTGGAAATAATCTCTTCCCCCTTAAGAATCATGGCTCTACTTTACAGCCTTGTTTATAGCAAAAGGAGTAGAACAGCCTGAATCTTCTGAAGTCAGAGATTTGGCCTAGTAAATTATGGTATAGCCATGTGACAGGTTACTGTGCATTAAAAATGCTAGAGTAGGATAACTGTCAGATAACAGGAAAAAAGGCTCACAACATTTTACAGTTAGTAAAATTAGTAAGTTAGTAAAATTAATTTTCAAAACAATGTAAGCTCATTTTATAAAAATAATTATATAGAAAGTTAGATATATGCTTATCAAACATTAGCTACAGTGAAATTATCTTTTTTCTCATTTTCCCCAGTATTATTATTGTAAGGAAGCAAAAATGTTTTATTAAAATAAGAAAACAAAAAGGGTTTGTTATTATACTAAGAAAATAAAAGGTTAGATTTTTCCTTTTAAGTTGCAGTAAGGTATATCATTAATTTGGAGTTATGTTTGGGGAACAGTGACTAGTCCCATTTGACAGGAGTATGGGAAGGGGAAATAAAAAAGATTTGGATTTTAGTGTGAGGTATTAATTCTTAGTATTTGTTTAGTGAATAAATTTTTAAAGTGCTATTATTTTAGAGTATGGTATTTAATGAAATTATTTCCAACAATGTATGTATGTATTCCATTATATGGATGGTAATTTGTTTATCTCTTTTTTTATGAATGGACATTTGGGATTTCTAGTTTTTGGCCATTACAAATAAGGTTATTATGAACATTTTTGTACATTTTTGGTTTTCTTTTGGACACGTTTTTCTCCTGTGTGATACTTAGGAGTGAAATTGCTGGGTCTCTGTAAATGCCTATTTAACTTTACAGGAAACGGCCATGTAATTCACTAAAGTGGATGTATCATTTTATATCTCCATTAGCAACAGTTAAAAGGGTTCCAGTTGTTTCATATCCTCACCAACATTTGGTATTGTCTTTTTATTTTAGCCAGTCTAATATGTTTCAATGTGTATGTTTAGAGTTTCTGAATTGTGTATACTGTTTGTATTGCTGCTTGAAATACAAGGGACAATATACAATATGGCACTATAATTACAGGGTTTCATTTAAATCTTTACTACGTTGCAGATACAGAAATATACAGGCTTTGAAGAATTGACTTTTGTAAAATGCAGCAAACATTTTTAAGATTCATTATTACATGAAAAAAAGTGTTCAAAGGTAAATACATTTCAAGTTGTTGTAGCTTGTTTGTGACAGAATTTCTGCAAGTAAAACATAAAAAGTTAATCAGTAGTAACATGTCAGTATATTCAAAATCATTACAAAAATCTTCTCTCTGGTCATGTTGCTGGTGACAAATTATTGTGTTGTATATTTAGAGAAGGGCTTGGCAAACTGCAGCAAATCCAGCATGCTTCTTGTTTTGAAAATAAAGTTTTATTAGAATGCAGAAATGCTTGTTTATTTACATATTGTCTATGGCTACTTTTTCTCTACAAAGGGAGAGTTGAGTAAATATCTGCCATCTGGCTCTTAACAGAAAAAGTTTGCAAAATGTTAATACTGCATGATCATATGGCAGTTTTGTTTTTTTCTGGAGATTAAAGCTGTTTTTCTTACGGTAAATGAAGCAACCAAAACATAAAGCCAGTTGATAAAAAAGAACTACTTCTGCCATCACTTCAGTAGTTTTCAGGACCTATCACCTTACAGTAGTTTTGCCATTCCCTGTTCTTTTAAGGTTTATGTCTGCATGATTGCCTCAAGTACACTTGTAAAAGCTTGTTCTCTGTTAAGCCATTTTACTAATTATAGTATGGTGAAAGGATGTATTTGGTTGACTTAATCAATTTGGCCATGAATAGTGTCAGCCAGTATGCCTTGTGCTAGCAAGTTCCCAATGTCAGCTACATTTATGTTTAACTCCTTAGAAATAAAAGGACTATGTGTTGTGGTATAAATCTTAATTTTATCAGCACTTGGGTTTTGATATTTTACAAAAGCTCTTTGCTGTGTTCTCTTAGGAAGGAATCATCCATAAGGTTACTGTGATTTGTTTTCAGAATCTTTTCAAATTTAACGATGTCATTATTCTGATAGGAACTTACTGAATTCATCATTGTTAGAATTTTTGGATCATTTTTGTACAGCTTGGCCTCTGGCAAGTCAAATGGATTTATTCCCAAGTTCTTCAGCATACTTCCTAAGACCAAATATTTTAAGCAAGTGGTTCACATGGAACTCCTCGATTTATTATCATTCTTGAAGGCTTCAAAAATTCAGCATGTGAATTTTCAAAATCACCTAATCTCAAGGGCATTTTCCCCCTTACTTATCTGATGACTCCCATGATCAAATGGTTGAGGGATGGCAGATGGATGAGAACTAACCAGTTACAGAGTTTTTTCAGTTTTTTGTTGTATTCCCATTCTATGTGCATTTGAATGTCCAAGTCATATATCTCATAGTTGTATATCCTTTTTCAAGTTATCTTTATCATCAGTCTAATATGACTGATAAAACTGGCATAAAATATTTTGAAGCTTTCCATATTCCTCTCAATTCTTCATATAATTTTCTAACCTTCATGCTTGTCCTAAGCCAGAATCTATCATTCTTAGCATGTTTCAGAACTTTAATTGTTGTTTCATAAAATTCCTAGAGTGAATTCATCTGACATTTGAAAAAATCTGAATTCTCTTTTGGAAATATTCCAGTGGATATATAATTCAAGAACAGAATTAACAACTTTTTCAGAATAATTTCTTGTGGCTGAACTCCAAATATAGATCAATAAAATGTCCATTCATCTTTTCTGGAAAGTTTTGTCAATGTGAAATTTATTTTAATGATTGTTTTAGTGCTTTAAGTCCCCTTTCTCGTTTTTGTTTTCAAGTCCCAGAACTTTTCAGAAACTACTTAATGCTGCTTTGGGTCATCTTCCTTCAGTGCTTTGAAATTATCATTCTGATTTTCCAAATCTCCATTGATTGAATTACTTTCTGCAGAGTGTTCCAGGTGGTAGCCCTCCTATCATTGCACAAGAAATCATTCTCCTTGGTAGACACTTTGGCTGGCTAGCTCATTGTGGTTTTAATTGGCATTGTCCTGGTAACTACCTTTTCATTTGCTTATTTGCCATTTGTATATTTTCTTTTATAAAGTGCTCAATTTTTGTCCATTTTAGTAATTGTCTCTTTCTTTAAGTTCTGTATATATTCTGGGTACAGTTCCTTTTGAGATATATGTACCGCTTGCCTATTTCTTTTCTTAATGGCATATTTTATAAGCAGAACATTTTTAATTTTAGTTCAGTTCAGTTTATTATTTTTCCTCTTAATGATTCTAGGGGTGCAATAAGTTTTTGTCATGCTGCAGTTTCACAGTTGAAGCTGGGACTATTTATGGTCTGTTGTTGTTTGAGCTGTTCATGAAACAGAGATTTATTTCAAATAAAGATTTCTTAATTCCCAGTATGCGTGTGGTTTTCTCTTTCTGTTGCTATTTTACATTCTGTGTGTTGGTTAAAATTAAAACTGAGTTCAAGAGAATTCCCTGGTGGTCCAGAGGTTAGGAGGACTCGGCGCTTTCACTGCAGGGCCCAGGTTCAATCCCTAGTTGGGGAACTAAGATCCCGCAAGTCGTGTGGCGTGGCCAAAAATAAATAAATTTAAAAAACTGAGTCCAAGAGAATTCACATATCCTAGGCTGAATAAAAATTGTTAATCCACAATAATATAGCATATGTTTTTGATACAGACTCCTTTTCCTTGTCATTTCTCTTGATAATTGCAGGATGATTTGATTTATTTTGCATTTAGAGCTAGACTCAGTCTGTGTTCTGTTTCTTTCTCATGACAGTTATTTTCTCTCGCCTGCATATGACACTATTTGGAAGTCACTAATGAGTCAATCATTATAGCAGTCTTGGTTTTTTCAGGTATTTAGTTGGAATGTCTTATAAATTATTAATAAGGTTCTTTTCTGATTTCATTTAGTGCCTCTTTCACATGAGTTTTGAATTAATAAACATTAGCATTAGAGATTCTAGTTTAGGGAGAGCTGTTGACCACATGAGCATTGCCATCACTCAATCTTAAGGAAGCTTTTGGACTTTTATTCGATATATTTATCAAGCACTGAGTATGTGTCATGCATTGTGCTAGGCTCTGTGGAAGTTACAAAACTAAAGTACAATTTCTGCCCCTACATGAATAGCTTTATAGGAAGATAAGATATACAAAAATAAAAATAATACATATTCTAGGAACCATATGGTTGAGTGTTCTGTATGTCAGTGTGTGTGTGTGCGCACACGCACATGTGCATTTGTGTGCATGGGTGTGTGCTTGTGTGAGTGTGTGTGTTCAGAGGACAGCCCCAGCTGTCAGCCGTGCTGGAGACTGCTCACTTTCACTTTTATCAAGTGTTTCATGTACACGTCAGACAATACTGGAATCTCTTTACATGTTTATAATTTATAGACACATTTAATGTAACCCTCACTACAACTTTATAAGGTAGATGCTATTAGCCAGAGAAGATAAGAAGCTCACCTAAAGTTTTTTAGCCAAGTAAGAGATGAGCCAGCTTTCAAACCCAGATATGTCTGACTCTAAGCTATGCCCCTGGTTCTAAGGCCTTAAGGTAAAGATGGATTGACATCATTCCCATCATTTAGGTACATATAGCTAAATTAGTACTGGGAATTCTTAATCTAAAGGACCTGCATCATCCTGGGTCTCTTTTTCGATTGTATGAGTATCCCCTTTTGTTTGTTTTTCCATTTTAAAATCACCTTTATTTAGATGTAATTTATATACAGTAAAATTCACCAGTTTTAAGTGAACAACTCAATATGTTTTAATTACCACCACAGATATGATGGATAATAATTCCATCACTTCAAAAAGTTCTCTAATACCTCTTAAAAATCAGTCTTCTCTTGGGCTTCCCTGGTGGCGCAGTGGTTGAGAGTCCGCCTGCCGATGCAGGGGACACGGGTTCGTGCCCCGGTCCGGGAGGATCCCACATGCCGCGGAGCGGCTGGGCCCGTGAGCCATGGCCGCTGAGCCTACGCATCTGGAGCCTGTGCTCCGCAACGGGAGAGGTCACAGCAGTGAGAGGCCCGTGTAACGCAAAAAAAAAAAAAAATCAGTCTTCTCCCTTTAGCCGCAGCCTCATCCAAACACTGATCTGCTTTCCTCGTCCAAACACTGATCTGCTTTATATAACTTATGATTTTGCTTTTCTATAATTTCATGTACATGGAATTATAGAAAATAGTCTCTTGTGTCTGTCTTCTTTCACATAGTCTAATGCTTTTGAGGTATATCTTATGGCGTGTATCAGTAAGGTTTTTCTCTTTTTATTGCTGAGTAGTATTCTATCACTATATGCACATACCACAGTTTATTTATCCATTTACCCATTGGAGCACATTTGCATTGTTTCCAGTATGGGCTATTAAGAATGAAGCTGCTATGGACATTTGAGTTCAAGTATTTGCATATATTTGTATTTTCATTTCTCTTGGATAAATACATAGGAGTGGAATCACTGAATTGTATGGGAAGTGTACGTATAACTTTATATATAAGAAACTTCCAAACTGTTTCTGAAGTATTTGTACCATTTTGCATTCCCACCAGCAATGTATGAGAGTTCCAGCTGTTTCTCACCCTTTGCCAGTCCTTGGTATATTGGGTCCTTTTAATTTTAACATTTAGTGGGCTTGTAGAGGAATCTCATTGTGGTTTTAATTTATATTTTGCTGATAACTAATGATGTTGAAATTTTTTATGTGCTTATTTGCCATCTATATGTCTTATTTTATGAAGTGTCTATTCAGTATTTTACCACCATTTCCCCCCTTTTAAAATCAATTGTTTGTCTTATTTTGAGAGTTATATATCTGGATTCAACTCCATTATCAGATAGATTTTATAGGTAATTTATGCTATAAATTCATGGTCATGGCTTACATTTTCATGTTTTTAACAGTGGTTTTTGAATATTAAAAATTTTTAATTTGATGAAGTCCAGTTTATCATTTTTTCTTTTCTGATTCTTTGACTCATAGGGACCCCTCTATGTAGCTCTACAGCTCTCTTTCTGTTCAACTTTGCCTCTCCAGTACTCTGAGCTATAAATTCTAGCTACCTTGCCCTCCCTGAATCCTGCTTGCTTTTTTCTCAGCTCAGGGAGGCACTCCCCATCCCCAGCTCTGTTTCAGTTCCTTCTCCATGTGCTACAGCCTGGAAGCTGCCACCAGACAAATAGCTGTTGTAGTCTTAGGTCTCACCTTGGATTTTGTCCTGTCAGGGATCACCACAGTTCTGAGCTGCCTTAACTGCTGTTAATGATGCATTTAAAAACTAGTAGCCTGACAATAAATCTCTTTGGAAAGCAGTTTGGCAATGTCTTTGAAGGTTTAAATAGTTTACAGGTTAAGAAAGATAGTCTTTAAAGATGGTTCACCAGAGATGGAGTTTGAGGTGGTAAGACTAGTGTTTAAGGGTACAGACTTGTAATGAGTAGTAAATAAGCCAGAGATCTAATGCACAGTATTATAAATATAGACAGTCATGTACTATAATTATGTAATGTGATATTGCTATAGCAATCATATTCCAATATAGTATACATGTATCAAAAGTAATATGCTGTACACTTTAAATTTACACAATGTTACATGTCAAATTTATTCAGTAAAAAAAAAAATCTTTTTTAATGTAAAGTTAGTTCAAACCCCACAACTGTAAAATATTTATGGCCCTGGGAACCTAATTACCTGAAAGGCTAGAGAAATTACCCGATAAGAAAGAATATCACTCATTTTTCACTTGAAACAGGAGTATCAGGCTCTTGGATGGTGTGCTGAATATGATGTAGTCTTACCAAGAAGAATCAAGTCTATTGTCTTAGCTATGAAGACAATGCATTGTTAAAACAGAAGGTCATGTTTTTGTGTTCTAGTTATTTACCATGTGAGCAAATAAAATTTAACAAGGGGAAGCTATTAGAAATAGCTGGATGCTTGACATATTTTATGACATTATTGACATTTGTTCAGTATTAGTAACTCATTGTAGAAGAGGAAACAGTTTTTCTCCATTGGTAAAAGCAAGGAATATTTTCCCATAGCCTGTTTGAATCCCTTGGCATTTAATAGTCTAGTTTCCTATTGAGTAGACCACTATGTGAATTTTTATGCCATTTGTCCCTAGGATAAACCCCAATCAAGGGATTTCTCTTTTCCCTTTGAGAACCTGGCACATGAGTTTTGTGCCAAAGGATCAATTAAAGCAGCAATTTTTGTACCCAGTTTTTCTAACGGGAGCACTTTGCCTCCTTCTTTTGAGGTTAGGTTGAGTGTTTTCCTGGGGGCAATCTATTTTGAATCACATTTTCCCTCTTACGATAGAAAGGTTACCAGCTGCACTTCCTTGCAACAGGGGTGGAATAGAAATGAGGTGTATAGAGTGAAATGGGTTGATTTTCTTTCATCTTTTTTTCCCCTTAATATTTGCTTTTGCTTTGGCTTCCCTGAAGACACAATAGTTCTGGGCATGCATATATGTATGTATGTCCCTGCAGCATTTTAAAGCATGTAAATGAGAAGACCTTGTATAAGCCCAAACAAGTACGGACGTAATCGACTACTAAACCTTCTCTTTCCTAATGTTTGCACAGGAGTCTCCCCAGGACAGTGCTATCACTCGTGATATTAACCGGACATTCCCAGCGCATGACTACTTTAAGGACACAGGAGGAGATGGACAAGATTCCTTATATAAAATATGCAAGGTATTTCATATGAAAAAAAAAAGACCCAGTTTTTTTTTTTTTTTTTAATTTTTGGCTGCGTTGGGTCTTCGTTGCTGCACACGGGCTTTCTCTAGTTGAGGCGAGAGGGAGCCACTCTTCACTGCAGTACGTGGGTTTCTCATAGCTGTGGCTTCTCCACAGTGAGAGAGCACGGATTCTAGGCGTGCGGGCTTCAAGTAGTTGAGGCACGCACGCTCAGTAGTTGTGGCTCGCGGGCTCTAGAGCGCAGGCTCAGTAGTTGTGACGCACAGGCTTAGTTGCTCTGCGGCATGTGGGATCCTCCCGGACGAGAGCTCGAACCCATGTCCCCTGCAGTGGCAGGCAGATTCTTAGGCACTGAGCCACCAGGGAGGTCCAAGACTCAGTTTTAAATGGTGATTCTGCTTCTTTGAAATTATGCAAAGGATAACTACAAAACGTAATTTGTATTTGATGTTCAAGAATGCAAAAAAATGAGAGAAAAGTCTTTGTAAAATCAACAGTAACAACACAATTTTAGATTCATAATGAACAGGATATAATTAAAAATAAAATGGTAGGATTTCTTTTACCCTTTTAATCTAGCTCTCCCTCACTTTCCTGCAGAATGTCCCAGAAAGAAACCCTGTGCTGACTCTCATCCCTTACTTCTGACCCCACTGCACTCTTGTTTCTCTCTCATGATGATCTTCATTGCAGCTCTCTGCTCCTGACTTCTCACCCTCCTGGTTAAGCTCTCACTTCTCTAACTACTTCGCTGATTCTCTCATGATTTTTCTCTCTCTCTGCCTGCTCCTAAAACAGAGGCCTTCCCCTAGGTGCTCAGTCACTGGTTCCTGTAGCTCTACACTGTCTCCATGGGTGACCCTTTCCACTCCCACAGCTTCAGCTATCACCACTGCACAGATGTTCTCAAATCTATGTTAACTCAAGGCCTAAATTTCCAGCTGCTCATTGGTCTCCATGTAAAAGTCTGTCAAGTACATCAGACAAAACAGGTCTAAAACTAGCGTTCATTTAAAAAAACACTTTATTATGAAAATTTTCAAACATACATAAAAGTTGAATAGTGTAAATAAATTTGTATATATCTCTGTCCAGTTTGAATATTTATCAATATATTGCCACAGTTGCTTCATCTATCCTTTTAAAAAAATTTTCCTGAAGTACTTTAAAGCAAACCTCAGACATCACAATCCTAAACTCTTCACCGTACATCTCTAAAAATAAGATCATTATCCACCTGTATCATCCATCATTATCCATCAGTACCATCCAATAGCCACTCCATATTCAGATTTCCCTAAATGTCTTTATACATTTAGTTAGAATCAGGGTCCAGCAATATTCATACTGTGGTTAGTTGTTATATCTCTTTTAATTAAAAACAGTCCTCCTTTTTTTCCCCATGCCATTTTCTTGCTGAAGATACAATCATTTCTCTGTTATTTTCTAGTTCCTTCCTTTGGCCACGTTCAGTTTGATATGATTGATGTCTCTTTAAGCCGTACTTCCCTCACTATTCACTGCCCTGGTACAGGCCACTATGATATGTTGCTGGCACTTTTTTACAAAAGCCGCCTTGCATTAGTCTCCCTGCCTTTGGGTTCTAGCCTATTTATTATTTTCTCTGTGTTGACCCTAGAATTGGATCATTTTAGTGGCCTCCACTAGACCCACTAAAACCTTTAGTGCTTTCTCTAACCCACAAAATGAAATAAAAATTCCTTAGTTCATTTCATGATCCTAGATTCATTAGCTTAGTGTTAAAGGCATTTTGTAATATATCCAGGCTTACTCCCTAAATATTTTATGCTTCATTTACATTGAACTTCTCACTGTACTCTGGTTGATTTACTTGTCAAACTTCCCAACTGAACTGTGAAGTTCTCAAGGGCAAGAATCATTTCTTACATATGTTAGCATCTATAGCACTTGCACAGTGCACACCATATTATAGTAGGTGCTCATTAAATGTTGATGAATTAATGAAATGCCTTTTCTTCCCCATATTTCATTACAGCCCCCATGAACCTTATATTTCAAACATTTCCTGAATGTATTATGTACATGAAAGTACTTTCAAACTTTCGGGAAATGTTTGAAATATAAAGCATTCCTTCTGTGAGCCTGAAAAATACTCCCCTCCATTCTCTACCTATAGAAATTCAATACATTTTTATCTTAGTACATAATTGATTAAGCCATGTGCTGAGCACTTTACTTGAGAGGACTGAGAATAATTCATCAGCTCTGTTATATAAATACTGTGATTGTTCTCATCTTACAAATAAGGAATATAAGCAATGGGCCTAAGAGCCAGACTGAGACATTAGCAATTGTGAGATTTCAGCCCAACTCGTCTAACTGTGAGGCCTCTATTCTTTTTTGACTAATTGACTGTCGATTGGTACCTTCATCAGTTTTGTCAAACTGCATTCCACAGAGCTGTGTTGGCATATATTACTACTAGTTTTTAACAGTCTTAACAAAATGGGTATTAACTTGTTAATTTTTACTGATTTGATAGGTGGAAAGTGGTCTCATTAAATTACAAAAGATCATTTCTAAATCCCTCTGTGCTTCTTGTCTTTGGAAAAGCATATGTGTTTCTCGTTCTGTAGCCCTCTCATCAGATAAGCTTTGACAAAATGGGGGATATAATGAGATTATATTGAATTCTACCTGAATTTATGAAAGCATGGTTACATATAAAAACATAAGCAGTGATTGGTGAGTGCCTGCTATGTAAAATATATATATATATGTATATATTTTAAAAGCTATAGTTTCACCAAAAGCTAATGATAAAATCCCATGTGTATATTAACTTGTCATCTAATAAACGTTGGCATCACATTTTGCTAAGTGATCTGAAATTTAAATATACCCATTTCTAAGTTGCTTTCTTGGGACACAGAAGAACCTTGGGGAACAAAATGGAGAATAAAGAGAGTTTCATCAGAAATAAATATGTCAAACAGGGAATAGCGTCCTGAATCTATTGGAATTCCCCTTTCCCCCCACAACTTACATGAGAACTATAAATATTAACCATAAGAACAAGACTCTGAAGAACAACTACAGAACCAAAGAGTAACCCACAGGACTGTTTGATGTCAATATTCTGTTCATGATAACATTCAGAAGAGATGAGTTGTAATCACCTGCTGCCAAGGAAAATACAAATGAAAATTCCAAAGAACCCACAAATGGTTTCAGAGTAATCCCTCTTATCAGAAAAGTTATCACTGGCATTGTGGAAAGGATTTATTTTGGCATCTTTGCCAAAAGATTTTTTTTCCCAGAAAGAAAAATGAATAGCAATAACAATGTTTAGTGAGTGCCTGCTGTATGTGTTGAGGTGCTGGCTAGGTTGAATAGGACATCGCCCCAGCCTCTAAGAAGTTCATAGTCTAGTAGAGAAGATGGACATTTAAAATGCAGTGTGGTAAGTGCTATAATAACCATACATTTGTAACAAGTACCATAGAAGTACCTAGGAGAGAGAGAATCCTGGAGGAACGGAATATGTTTGGAGCCTCAGTTAAGAACACGTTTTTCAGACAGAGAAGAGGGAAAAGCATGAGCAAAGACAGGCGGAATGACAACTTTTTTTTTAGTGCTAAAATGGTTTTTGCTTAACCATACCACTCCTTGGCTACAGGAAGTGGCGTGGTGACAGCTTTATTTATAATAAAGAAAAATTGGAATTGAAGAGAAATGTTTGCATCATTCAGTGCCCATCAGAATGCCACAGTGGAGTGTGGCTAGCATCTTCGAGGTTCCCGTGTTCAAGTTCCTGTAAGGCAACTATGACTCAAGAGTGACTACATTCATTTACACCTCGTGTGTTGTTTTTTTCCCCCAGGCTTATTCTGTGTATGATGAAGAAATTGGCTATTGCCAGGGCCAGTCATTTCTTGCTGCTGTTCTGCTTCTCCATGTGAGTAATTAGGTCTCTGTGTATGACTTACACATGTCCTGCCTCAGCTTATACTAGCCTTAGACTTGATCATGGTTTTTTATTTCCTTTGGCCAGGCTTTAGCGCATGAGGGTTAATTCCTATATCTGGAAACCTTTTCCTTAAATTAATACAGTGTCATCATGGGAGAGAAACATGGTAAAAAATAAATGACAGTGTTGAAAATTGGTACAAGGGTAGACTTTTTTTATTACTAGGGTGATTGGATAGACTTTAGTCTTGATTGAACCCTTTGGGGACATTTTATCTTCTCTAAAGTAGCCGCTGTCATCAGTCTTTGTTTGGAGATTTATGTATTGGGGTGGAAAGGAGGCAGAGAAGTTGGGTTGCTTTAGCACCATTTTATTCATTTGTTCATTCATTCAGCAAAGACCTTTACCCTCCATCTTACTGATATTTTTTTAAATCCACAACAAAATTGAAAAAATGTTAAGGTGAACACTCACATACTCTTGACCTGATATATCAGTATTCTTCCACACTGCTTTCTCTGCATCTCTCTCTCTTTTCCTCTTTTTCACACACACACACACACTTCTTTTTTTTTAATGGAAAAGAAATTTTTTGAAATTATTTTTGGAAAATAAGTAGCAGACATCAAGATATTCCACTCCTAAATACTTGTGCATGTATCTCCTGAGGACCTAGCCAGAATATCACAGTCATATCTCAGAAATTCGACAGTCATTCACAGTGTCTTACCCACAGTCCACATTCAGTTTTCCCTGTTTACTCAGTAAGGTCCTTACAGCTTTTTTTTCTAATCAAGGTCAGTGAAGAATCAGGCATTGCATTTGGTTGTCATTTCATTTTATTCTTTTAATCTGAACTATCCCCTTTGCCTTTTTTGTATGTTCCATGCCATTGACAGTTTTGAAAAATTAAAGCAGGTTGTCTTGTAAAACATCCCAGATTCTTGATTTGGCTGATCATTTTCCCATGATTCAAGTTAAAATACTTGGCAAAAATACCACACAGGTGATGTTAGCAGAGAGTTTTTGAGTACCTGTTACGGGAAGCTAACCTTTAAGGTGAACCCTGAAAAATGAGAAGGGATATCCATTCTCTTTTGTACTTTCCTGTATCATTTAACTTTTTTTAACATTGTTATGAAAATAATAAAACTGTTTTGAAAACAGGAGAGTGGAGAATAGAGCAGTCCTGGCAAAGAGAACAGTACAGTGTATAGAAGCCCTGAAATGGGGAAGACTTGGCATCTGGAAGGAACTGAAAGAAGGGCAGTGTGACAGGAGCGTCAGGAGCCATGGGGACTAGGGGGAGGGAGCCGGAGAGTCAACAAGACTAGCTTGAAGGAGGGCTCTGGAGACCAGGCCACGCAGTCTAGATTTTGTTTCTCTAAGAAAAGGAAGCTTTTGAAGAGGTTTAAGCCATTTCGTGTAGGTTGTAATACAAGTAAAACAAAACCACTCTGCATCTTCTTACTGTGAGCCTAGCTTGTTGGTATTGGTAGGCATGCAAAAATGTGATAAAGCTATGACATTGATAAAGAAGTCAAGGTTTTTTTCCCCCAGCTTTGTTTACATCATAATTGACGAAAATTGTGTGTGTGTATATATATATAAGGTGTATAATGTGATGATTTGATATACTATACATTGTGAAATGATTCTCACAAGCTAATTAACACATCCTCAAGAAGTCAAGTTTTAAGTTTTTGTTCTGTTGTTTTAATCAGACTTTATATCTCAGAGTCTTCACAAGTCTGTGTGGTTCGTCTTTGTTCTTAACTTTCGTGCAAGGACATTTATCCCCATTTAAGTGTCACAACCCTTTTAAAATGAGTTTCCCGATGAAGTCCCCAGTGTCTTGGTTTGAACTCTATGCTGCTTGCCATCGTGTTAAAATAAGTGCTTGTTTCAGAGTAAGGGCAGGTGTGCTGCCTAACATCAGAAATGCCGCTCTGGGCAGACCAAGTCTCTCCCTCAGTGAGTGGAAGAGTGAAGTTGCCTTCCATGGTAAAGACCTCAAAGGTCTGGTCCTTTGCTCCAAATGCCCTTACCTTTCCAACAATAATTTTCTATCCTTTTCTCATTTATTACTTAGTCTGATTTGCTCTTTAGCTCTGCTTTATTCCCAGTTATTTCTTTGCTCAGCCCACCTCCATCATCTTGTTCGACAGAAGCCCACCCACCTTCTTGACATTTGGAAGGCTTGCTACATCATGTCATGCCTTAAATAATATTTCCAGTGCTCTTTTTCTATTTTGAAAACTAGACATTTTTCCCGGTTCTCAGGGAGATATTTTTCCATAAAGCTGTGGAAGATGTATAAGTGAGTAACATCTGTAAATAGAAGTGAAGTAAAGGAGGGTTTTGTACTATTTTAAGTATTACTGCAGGCGTTACTGTAATACTTTAAACATTCCTTCAAACCTTAGAATACATAAAGTTCTTCTGTAACTAACCATGTTTTTAGCAACAGTGAGGAAGAAGAACATTTTTACTAAAATGAAATAACAGTTAAGGAGGTAAAATGATTTAACAAAGGTCTTATGATTTGGGAAAGATGAAACATACACTTGAGTATAGTCCTGTTCCTACTCAGTTTAAATCCTGCCCTCCCTATGAAGCCTGTTCCTGGCTCCCTCAGGAAGACCCAGGCTTTCTTGTTCTTGTGTTCCCACTGGTCTTTCTAGCTAAGGCATTTTACAGCTCTTGTATACTGGTTGTATGAGAGGCTCCTCAAGAACAGGCACAGTGTCTGACATAGAATAGGCATTGTTCAATATTTCTTGGTTGAATGAATGAATGTTATAAAACACAGCTGAGATCTGAGTTACTGCAGATCACTAAATTTCCTAGTATTCAGATAGGAGAGTTGAAGGATGAATTTAATAGACTGAGGAAGCTTCTGTATATGTTTTTGATCCCCCACCCCTTCCCTCTTTGCCTGTCTGTTACAGATGCCTGAGGAACAGGCATTCAGTGTTCTGGTCAAGATCATGTTTGACTATGGTCTCAGGGAACTTTTCAAGCAAAACTTTGAAGATTTACATTGCAAATTTTACCAGTTGGAGCGCCTCATGCAGGTAAGTAGAGAATCCAGCTTTGCATTTGCCAGTAGGAATGCAGGACTGCGAAGAGCGGGATTGATGAAATGGTGCCAAGGAGCAGGGGGCGATTTCTAGCCCTCCAGGGTTAAGGACAGGTTTTAGGTTTTTCATTTCTCTCTATGTAACAATGATGCCAAGATTAATAAGGTGTTAACCCGATGGGTGTGAGCCGGGTTTTCAATCTCATAAACACCCAAAAGATCAGATGACTGTAGGAGCCTTTAACACAGCAAACTCAGTCAAGAAATATTCACCAAGCTGACTGGTTAGGAATCTTATAACAAAAGTGAAACAAACCTTCCCAAACATTTCATAACTTGGAAAGAAAAACTGTCCTTCCAAATATTTGTCACCATTTGGGCATTCCTCTTTAGAGCTACTTTGTGGACTGGAAACGAGAGCCGAGTGCCAGTTTAATACCAGATGATAAGTGTTCTTCTCAGCACTTTGGCAGTTTTTAGAAAAACACAAATATGTGACTTTTTGGGCCTATTTCTGGCAGATTTATGACCCTCCTGAGAGAGAGTTAAACAGCTGCATATGTGCCCAAGACTAATTAGTTTGCTATTTCAGGAATACATTCCTGACTTGTACAACCACTTCCTGGATATAAGCCTTGAAGCACACATGTATGCCTCCCAGTGGTTTCTTACGCTCTTCACTGCAAAATTCCCTCTCTACATGGTCTTCCATATCATCGACCTGCTTTTATGTGAGGTACGTATCAGAGACCACAGCACTTTGGCTTTTGTTTGTAGTGTCCTTCCTGTGTCAGCTCTGTTAAAACAGAATTTGTTCTTCTCAGTTGTTTTATTTCATTGCTGGAAAATCCAGGTTTACGTTACTCTTCCTTGGACTGATGCTAATAATCATGTTTTGTCAAAGGTGCTCTCTGCTAAAAAAAAAAAAAAAAACACATTTGTATTAGTTAGGTTTGGCTGCATTGAAGAAATCCAAAATAACAGTGACTAAATAAAGTAGAGGTTTATTTTTCTTTCCCATGTAAAAGAGATCAGAAGGTTGGCAGTAACCTACCTTCCTCAGAGTGCAACTCTGTTCCGTATGGCTGATGAAGCTCCAGCCACTGTCTCTATATTTAAGCTAGGAGGTTTAGGGGTTTGGGGAGGTTGCATCTCCTCTTTTAAAAGACATTCCCTGGAATTTCCACCTGCATTTCTTCTTAACCTCTTATTGGCCAGAAGTTAGGTACATGACCATACCTAGCTTCTAAGGGGAGTTTTTTTTTTTTATTCAAGCTGACTAGGAATTTGCTAAAACTTGGGGGTCTATTACTGATAGAAAATAGATATTATAGTAAATAACAATCTTTGCCTCAGCTTAGTTTTGGGTTTTAGGGTGTGTGTGTGCCTAAGAAGAAAAAACTAATTTCAAAAATAATATATGTTATAGAAACTATAGAAAGTATAAGCAAAAAGATTTTAAAATACTTCTAATCCCAGTCTAGAGGGAAACTACTTTTAACATTTTGGTGTATATTCTTTCTGCCTTTTCATATATGTGTATGTGTAATTTCTACATGGAACAGTTTTTTTCATATGGAATATTATGTAATAATGTATATTATGGTTTTATATGTATATAAAAATACATAAAAATACGATTATGCTTTATATGCTATCTGGTAACCTCTTTTTATCTCATATACTTGACTATCTGTAGACAGACCACCTCCACATGTATACCATCCTTATTTTTAATTACCCCATATTCAAAACATATAAAAATCCATTAAGAAATTTATATCTTCTATCTAGCTTGAAACATTATAAGAAACAGCATTTCAGATATACCATTATTCTTTTTTTTTCCAAAGAAGATGTTGGGGGTAGGAGTTTATTAATTAATTTATTTTATTTTTGCTGTGTTGGGTCTTCGTTTCTATGCCAGGGCTTTCTCTAGTTGTGGCAAGCGGGGGCCACTCTTCATCGCAGTGCGCGCGCCTCTCACTATCGCGGCCTCTCTTGTTGCGGAGCACAGGCTCCAGACGCGCAGGCTCAGTAGTTGTGGCTCACGGGCCTAGTTGCTCCGTGGCATGTGGGATCCTCCCAGACCAGGGCACGAACCAGTGGCCCTTGCATTAGCAGGCAGATTCTCAACCACTGCGCCACCAGGGAAGCCCCATTATTCTTAATTAATCCCAAGTATCCCATTCTTTGGATATATCATAATTTATGTAACCAATTCCTAATTTCAAACCTTTGTCTAGTTTTTCACTATTATAAACAACCATTAGTTACGTAGTTACTGTGGGCCTGGTGGCATGCTAAGTAACCTACATAAACTTTTCAACTAATTAGTTCAGAAAACCATTGGGAGACTATTTGTTATGGAACTTGAGGCCCAGAAACTTTAAAAGTTTAACACTGTCAGCAGATTTTAGGGCCTCCCCTGAGCTGTCCTTTGCCCCACTACTCCTAGAAAGATTAGATTAAGAAAGGCAGATTAGAGGGAACCCTGAGCAGATTCAGTTCTGGGACATAGGGCTCATGGGCAGAGTGATTGTTGTACTTGGAGTGAGCAGTGTAGAGTACAGGAAGAGCCACCAGGAGTTATTTCCTGAGAGATCACAATTTTATGACTCTAATGTTTTAGTTCGGAAGCATAGAATACTTTGAAAAGCATTCTTGAATTGCGAGAATAGCTCTAGGAAAGCTCTTCTCTCAAAAAAATGGGAGACTGGGTCTACCTTAAGTTGTTTTTCAGTGGTTGCCCTGTAATTTTTTTCCCCAAGATATTTTCGGGATTCATTTCTTAAGTTTTTACAATTTCTCTAAAAATTGTGGGGTATTCTGAAGACAAACAGCTTTTAATAATCCATATATAAACACTGAAAATGTTTTCTGTGTTTTCTTTTAGGGAATAAGTGTTATTTTTAATGTCGCCCTTGGATTATTAAAGGTACAGTGCACATTTATTTGTAAGCTGGGTTATCTGATATTCCTTGTTCAGCACCTGCAATATCTTGGTCTTCATCTCATTCTGAACAGCCTCTCTGCTCTAGCATTGTCCTTGACAATGGATATGTGCAAATAGCTCTGCAAAGGCTACAAAGTATCTTCTGGGGATTATAAAGGTGCTGGGATTATAAAATCCTTCTTGGGCACCTTCATAGCAGAAAATTTTTTCTGTACATGGTTGTATTTTCTTCTTTCTTCAAGACTTCCAAAGATGACTTGCTATTGACAGACTTTGAAGGTGCGCTGAAGTTCTTCAGGGTTCAGCTTCCTAAGAGATATCGCTCAGAAGAAAATGCAAAAAAATTGATGGAATTAGCTTGCAACATGAAGGTAAAATCATTTTTGCATTAATTTAGATTCCTTTGTTAACGTCTTACTCTTCCTGATCAAATTGTCAACATTTATAGTACATTAATAATAATGTTTTCTTTTGTATTGTATAATTTTCTAAATATTTTCATACATATTACAGCCTATGAATTAAATCTCAGGTTTCATGATTTCTACTGTGCTGTCCTTTAACTTTCAGTATTTGTTGTTATGGTCAGAAATTCCCTAAAATGAAAGTAATAATACATGAAGGAAACTTATTCACTATTTATCACTTCCAGTGAAGCATTTATGATTTGTATCATTTTTCAAGGTTAAAAAAAAGAAGAATCTCCTTGTGTTCATGTTATAAAAGTTTTGTTTTTAAAGAAGAAAAAGTAATTGAGGGAGTTTAGTTTGGAATTTGAGAGGTGGAGGCAAATGGGAGACAGAATAAATAGCTGTATTGAGATGCTTCTAGGGTGCATAAAAGACTGACTGTCATATTTACTCAGTGTGTCTCCAGAGGGTAGAATTGTGATCAGTGTGTCAGGGGCAGATGTGGTAGGAGAGAAGCTTCACTATCTACTGAATGGGAATCAGATCTGAATGCAAAGTTATTTCACCTATTTAATGCACAATTTCCTCATCTGTAAAGTAATATTGGATTTCTGGTTCTGGTTATATGTCAGACTGAGCTAACTCAGGCTACTCTTCTTTAAACATTTGGAGATGCTAAATAAAGTATAATCCAAGAAATGTTTAAATACCTGGATGAACTTGAAAGAAAAAAGAGAAATACCCAGGTGCCTTAAACAAAGTGGCTCAATGTATTGTGTGGGATAATAAAAGAGCATTCCAAGGGAATATAGAACCATAGGTAGGTATTAGGATTTTACTACTCACGAAGACAAGACATGATTTGGGGCCTTCTGGAGGCCCCAAAATGAAACTGAAATCTCTGCATAAAGTTAGGACTTTGGAATGGCTACCCTGTTTGTAAAAGCAGGAATACAAAAGCTACATATTAGTCTGAGAAATAATAGGAATCATGATATAAAGTGAATGGGGGATTTGGTGGGGGGGAAGGAAATAGAACTTCTAGAAATTAAAATAATCATTAAAGTTATCATTCAATGTAAAATGTTACATCCTTCACAAGTATTATGGATAACATTTAATGATATTTTACCATGTGCTAGGTACTGTGATTAAGTGTTTTTACGTGTGAGGATTAACTATAGTATATGTACAGTGCTTACCTTAGTGCCTGATAATTAGTAAGGGTTTAAGAAATAATGGCTACTACTATGATTATTTCCTCCCTGGTTTTTCAAGCAGATACAAACTCTTTTCAGTAACATTTACACCAGTGATGGGTTTGCGCACAGCACACAGCCAAATGAGCTCTGAGCTTCTTGGAGTTGCTCTTTCTATCCCAACCTGGTTTAGCATACAGGAGGATGCTGACTCTTACTTATGATTTCTTCCTCTCCAAAACCTGCTTCTTCCCCAGTGTCCCCATCTCCAGTCTGTGGGACCTCATTGCTCAGGCCTGAAAACTTGATACCATCCTCTTCTGTTCTTTCTTTCACACTTAACATCTTCATATTCCACATCCAAGCCCTATCATCAAAATATATCCTGAATCTGATCACTTCTCAACCCTTTCATCACCAATGCCCAAGTCTAACCATCTCATCACTTCTCTTCTGGAATATTGCAGTCGATTCCTTGGTCCTTCTGTTTCCACAGTGGTTTCCTCCCAGACTCTTTTTTTTTTTTTTAAATGAAAGCTTATTTATTTATTTATTTGTTTGTTTTTTGGCTGTGTTGGGTTTTGTTTCTGTGCGAGGGCTTTCTCTAGTTGTGGCGAGCGGGGACCACTCTTCATCGCGGTGTGTGGGCCTCTCACTATCGTGGCCTTTCCTGTTGCGGAGCACAGGCTCCAGATGCGCAGGCTCAGTAGTTGTGGCTCACGGGCCTAGTTACTCCGCGGCATGTGGGATCTTCCCAGACCAGGGCTTGAACCCGTGTCCCCTGCATTGGCAGGCAGATTCTCAACCACTGAGCAACCAGGGAAGCCCCTCCCAGACTCTTTTTGATCTCATCTCTCCCTTGCTTAAAACTCTAATGGCTTCTTATCTGAGAATAAAACTCAGGTTCTTGCCTTGGCCTGCAAGGCCTGGCACCATCTCACCTCTGACAGTGTGATTTCAGCTACTACTACTTTTCCCCCTTAGACTTTCCACTTCAGACACCCTGGCCTCCTTGCTGTTCTCAAACATACTGAGCATGTTCCCTCCTCAGGCCTTTGTACTGGCTGGTCTCTGCCTGTAATGTTGTTCTCCTTGATGTCCACATGGCTTCACCCTCACCTCATTCAGTCTTAGGCTCAATGATCATGTCATCAGAGAGGACTTCTCTGATTACAGTGTCTAAAGTAGCAGCTCCCCCCCCCCAACTCTTACACCCTGTCTCCTTTATCCTGTCATATTTCCTTCATGTCATTTATTGATACTTAACATTATTTTATATGTTTGATTATTATCTGCATGCCCCCTGTCCCCATGCTGGAATTAAGCCTGAGACAGAGGGGACTTTATCTCTTTTGTTTATTGCTGAATTCCCAGCACAAGAACAGGATCTGACATGTAAATATTGGTTGAATGAGTGAATAAATGAATATTCTGTTGAGCTTTTTCCAAGTGTTTTACAAAGAAGAGTTAACATGGATTTGGGCAAGGCTTAAAAATAGCTTCTAGCTGAAGGTTTGCCTTTTGGGTTTTCATTAGCTTGAAACACTTTAATAATAAATGGATTCTTTATTTCCAAAGTCCAGATGGGAGGTGTCTAATGTCTTTTTCCTTGCCTGTGCTTCCAAAGAATTAAGGTAGACAAGGCTGCACAGCACATGTTATTATTTGCTTAGATACGTAATTCCTTTTGGTGTTGGAGAGCCCTGCATGGCTAGGGTACACTTTGGATGATTTCCCCTACTTGCACATGGTTTCAGGTGAGAAAAATAGTAATTTTTCTTGAAATTGACTCATCATGGAAAGGTTACAGATTCACCAGGACATGAGAGGGTGAGCTTTTTCTGCTAAAAGGTGGGATATGGTGTGTACAGTTTAGTTAGTGATGATTAGTTTCACTCTGGCAGCTATACTTAATACCAAAAAATATTAAAGGAGATATAGGCAATAGTTGAGCCAATTACTGGCAAAGGACTTCAGTCACAGTGATAATTTGTCAGCTCAAAAATAAGAGAAATCATTGGCAAGCTCAGTTATGAGCCCTGCATTATGTAGACTGCATGATGGAGGAGGGCCTCAGTCAGCACAGAGAGTGCATAGGATCTTCTGGTTGTTTGGAGACCCTCTAGCCATGGAAAAGGGGATTCCTGCTAGGTGAATGCTCTGGAAACTAGCTTTTGAATTTCTTAGTGTAGAATTTAGAAAGGAACACTGGCCTTGTAACTCATTCAATCCCATTCCGTTATTTTTTAATTAAAAAAAAAAGTGTTTTTTTTTTTTTTTGTGACTCAGTTTTCTGAGTTGTACTTCCTACTTAAGGTGGGAATAGGGAATGCTTTACCTCTCATGCCAGTCCAGGAAACAGATACCTATTCTTGTTGTTGTCTCTTGTTGTGTTTTAGCAGTTACGGTGTTGTAATTTCCAGTATTTGTACAGATTTTATAAGAATCTCATGGGCTTCCCTGGTGGCTCAGTGGTTGGGAGTCTGCCTGCCGATGCAGGGGACACGGGTTTGAGCCCTGGTCAGGGAGGATCCCACGTGCCGCGGAGCGGCTGGGCCCGTGAGCCACAACTATTGAGCCTGCGCGTCTGGAGCCTGTGCTCCGCAACGGGAAAGGCCACGATAGTGAGAGGCCCGCGCACCGTGATGAAGAGTGGCCCCCGCTTGCCACAACTAGAGAAAGCCCTCACAAAGAAACGAAGACTCAACACAGCCAAAATAAAGAAATAAATTAATAAACTCCTACCCCCAACATCTTCTTGAAAAAAAAAAAAAAAAAAAGAATCTCATTTGTTCCTCACAGTACCCTGTGAGGTGCAAAGGGCAAATCAAGTATGGAAACTGAGGCTTATAGAAGCCAAGTGACTTGCCCGGCTGATACTGACTGGGCAGTGACAAAAGCCCTGTTGGAACTCAGGCCTTCTGACTGCGTGCTCCCAAGGCTTTCCACCCCGTTGCATGGCCTCTTATTTCAGAAGACGGCGGGAACCAAGTTTGGTGCGGCAGTATCTGCAATGGCCACAAGGTGGGTCTGTTGCCCAGAAAGGTCCACTGTCCTCTCGGTGCCTGCGTCTTCCTTTTCTCCATCAATCTCTCCCAGTGTCTGTCTTTACTTGCCTCTCCTTTTTTTTCCTCTCTCTCTTTTCTGCCCTTTTACTTCTCTCCTTCTTCTCCTTAATTTATTATGGGACTGAATTTTTTTATTTCTTACAGAGTTTTAGACCCCTGCTCTTAATCTAAAATTTAACAACATACATCAAAACTCATTTAGCCGTCTATTGAATTTCTCTCCCTCCGTGGGTCAGTGACCTGAGATGGAAAAGTTGTTTCCACTTGTGATATAAGATCTAAAAGGAATTTCACTTTAAATAGATTGTTCAGGAGATCGGGAATGGTCCTAGGAGCTCCACAGCCCTTTCATACCCATAACTGTGCCATGCGCCATCTTTAGTGGGGGAAATGGGAAAAAAAAAATTAGGTCTTTTAAGTTTTTGACTCAAGAAATATGTGAGAGCAACTGTTTCTTTGTGTGTCTATACAGGAATTTTGAGAACAAGTCTGATACGTGAGGCTGGTTTAGAAGAATCAGGAACTATGCTAAAAGAGATGGCTCAGTGGGTTTCTTAGATCAAATCTAAAGACTTGACCCTTTGGCTGTAGAATCCTGCCTGATGTGAAATGGAATTTCTGAACCATGGCTTCATTGGAATTTGTTATGTCAAACATAAAGCGAATGTGCTAGGCTTCAAACTACCTGTAAGAAAAGATATTATTACAAAAACCAAATGGTAATATCTGTCAATTAATGTAATCCTAACCATTTGCTATTTGGAGAAACAGAAAACTCTTTGGCATTTGGGGATATTTGCCCTCAGGGCATGTTTTTATTCACGAGCTTAAAAGCAGCACTAGTTTGAACTTCATTCTCCGCTCAAATCATTTGTGTAGTTAGTGTGGGTTTGGGTTTTAACTTCTGTGTTTGTAGTGACTTCATCAGTCTTTTTTCTTGATATGTTCACGGAAGCTTGTATAGTGTCTACACATAGTGAATTAATCCTTAGAGTGACCGTATGAGGTCATTTTATGGATGTGTGTACTGAAGGTTAGAGAATTGAAGAAAACTCCCAAAGGGCACAAAGTTAGTAAGGGATGGAGTTGAGATTAGATCCCAGGAATTTCAGACTCTAAAGTCAATGCTTATCATCATTGTGCTTTACTGTACCTGAGGGATTGAATGAATGGGACAAGAGCTACTTCCATTGGTCCACTTTTGGTGATATTTGTCATATAATGATGGGTAACTCAGTCTCTGTGTCAGTGTTGAAACTTACCTTTTGTACACTGTAGTTGAGTTCCATTTTCCTTATAACTAGACCCGGCTAGTTTTACAAGATGTCTTTCCTTGTTCCTACCGTTTAGAATTGGATTTCATGAGGAAGCTTCTGAGTGGGTACTCTCGTCCTCTGCATTGAACCCTAAAGTTTGCTGGTTGTTGCAAGGGTAGCAGTGGTCACTACCTTCTTGTTTTATTTTAATAAGTTCCTCTCCCTTGGTCCTTATCTGCATTTGAGTCCTCTGCTAATAATTTGCTTCTTGCATTTTAGAAAAATACTCTGATGGTAGAACAAGGATGCCTAATTCTATTTAGTAATCTTTGAGGGAGTGTGAGCCTGAACTGTTGGAATAAATTAAATAAAAAGGCTGAGAAATCAGATAGAATGTTGATTTGTTTCAATGGCTGTAAGTGCAGGCCTTGGACTCCCACAGACCTTGGCTCTCATGCTGGCTCCGCCTCTGCTTTGTGACCTAAGGTAGGTTAGCACAGCAGCGTTGTAGAGAGAGAAAGAAGACGATGCCTTTAAAGTAGTGGCTGCTCTTCTGATGATATTATCATCATCCTTCACACACCAGTGCTCTTTTGGCCCACCCTGTTTTGATATCCTCTGCCCAGGTATCTGCTTTCCTTAAGTCAGTTCAAGTCAACAAGCATTTGTAGATTGCCTTCTATGCCAAGAATATACTGTGCGCAGTACTGGGCATGCTACAGAGATGGGTAAAAAACAAGAATCACCCCAGACTTGCATTCTTGTGCTGGCATTGCCACTGAACAGTCTGGGTCCTTTACTTTAGACAAGTCACTTTACCTATCTAGGTCTCAGTTCCCCAGTACAATGAGGGTGATGATCCCTGCTGTATGCATCTCAGAAAGTCGTTTTGATGATTAAAGAAAATAGTAGATGTAGAGGTAGCTTGTTATCTTGAAACTTTTATGTAAATCTCAGGTTCTTGTAATCACTAACTGAAAAAGAACCATGGACTTGTGTCAGATTTCTTTATTTAGCAACGAGGACTTTGGGGTCAGGATCTCCTTAATGTACCAGGCCTCTTCCTACCCACACACTCACCCACACAGCATAACTCCAACCCTGCCACGCAGAGCTACTAACATTCAACCTCCCACCTGCACTGGACTTTCTGTGAGTCCAGCCCAGCAGGGATTCAGGGATTTTGCAGGAACTTTATTTATTTTTTATTTATTTTTAAAATTAATTAATTAATTTATTTTTGGCTGCATTGGGTCTTCGTTGCTGCACGCGGGCTTTCTCTAGTTGCGGCAAGAGGGGGCTACTCTTTGTTGCGGTGTGCGGGCTTCTCACTGCGGTGGCTTCTCTTGTTGCGGAGCACAGGATCTAGGCACGCAGGCTTCAGTAGTTGTGGCTCGCGGGCTCAGTAGTTGTGGCTCGTGGGCTCTAGAGCACAGGCTCAGTAGTTGTGGCACACGGGCTTAGTTGCTCTGCGGCATGTGGGATCTTCCCGGACCAGGGATTGAACCCGTGTCCCCTGCATTGACAGGCGGATTCTTAACCACTGCTCCACCAGGGAAGCCCCTTGCAGGGACTTTAAACCAAACTTAAGAATCAGCTCCTAATATTTCCTATCAGCAGCCTGTTTCCTACTCTTCTGTGTTAAATGGACTTTGTTTAAATGGCTCATTGTTTGCAGCACATGTTCAGAGAAGGAAAGCAGATAATAATGTTACAGCCACCCTTTATTAAAAAGACTTCACTGTGTGCCAGCCAGGTACTCTTCTTAGCTCTTTATGTGTTTTATATCATGTGATCCTCATAACAGTAGTTCTCATAAGGACTGTTGGGATTTTCACAGATGAGGACCCTGAGGCTGAGATAAGGCAGCTTGCCCTCAGTCACACAGTAAGTCATCCGCAGAGCCAGGACTCAAGCCTTGGTCTGTCCAGGCTCTTACTGGCCGATGGTACTACCTTACTCCCACCAAGGTCAACAGCCACTCTCATTCTTTCTCCATCAGTGTGGGCCACGACATCCCTGCCTGTTCCAGGGCCTGATCAGGGGCCAGCTTTCCCAGGGCAAGTAGCACATGTTTTAAGAGAGAACCTTATCCAATTCCTGTGACAGATTAATGACAAGTGAGTGACCAAAGGAAAGGTGTTTTAGACTAATTGTTACTTCTACCAAAATATCAAACTGGCATGTTCCAAGTCTCCACCTTCTCTCTAATTCAGGGTTTCTTAACCTGGGACTATGGATGGGCCTCAGGGAGCCCATGAGCCCTCTGAAATGGTGTGTAGAATGTTTTATTGCTGGGGGTGGGGTGGGGTTTAGCTTCTGTGCTTTTTTTGTGGGAACCATGGCTCTCAGGGGACATTCAAAGTGGTACTGTCTCTAACAGTGTTAAGAACCTTGTACTAATTGCAACGAGGTATAAAATTGTTTTTACCTAAACTACAAACTCAGCCTTAACCCAGGAAATTATTAGAATTTTTTCCTCCTTGAAAGTATATTTAAACAGAACAGATTTCAAATTTAATCGTCTTTGAAGGCAAAAATACCTCTGTGTGTGAAGCCGTGATTTCCACAGCCTTCTGATAGGAGTCAGCCAACAGCGGGTGTGATTCAGAGATCTGAGGCTGATTCCATAGCTTCTCTTCTTCTTGAATTCAGTTAAAATTTTAGTGGTAGAAGTAAGAGACAGACAAAATGAACTGTGGGGACTGTGTCTCTTCATTAAGTATTTTCATGCTTACTGTGTGCCAGGCATTAGGAATTTCACAGTGCATAAAGAGTTCCTGCCCTTGTGGAGTTTGCACATCCTGACCTGTGTACATCTTCGTATCATTAATGCTTAGCAAAGAACACTGCACATAGTGGGGCTCAATTATTGGATAAATAAAGTCCCTGCTTGCATCCTTATTGGGTTAAAAGGAAGGCCTTTGACTTTGATTTGTTCAACAGCTGACTGTTGCGATTATGTTCCAAGCATGGAGTTGGGCGCTAGAGGTATGGTGGTAAGCAAAACAGACGTGGCCTGTTTCCTAGTGGGAAGACAGATAATCAAGTAAGCACATAAATAAATAATTGTGAACTTGGACAGGTGCCATGGAGGATTTGGCTTGACGCTATGAGAATATATAATGAAAGACCAAGCCCGATAGGGGGAAGAGGGTGTCAGGGAAGGGTTCACTAAAGAAGTGATGTGGAGGGACTTCCCTGGTGACGCAGTGGTTAAGAATCCGCCTGCCAATGCAGGAGATACAGGTTTGATTCCTGGTCGGGGAAGATCCCACATGCCGCGGAGCAACTAAGCCCATGAGCCACAACTACTGAGCCTGCGCTTTAGAGCCCGCGAGCTACAAGTACTGAAGCCCACACGCCACGACTACTGAAGCCTGCGCACATAGAGCCCTGGTCCACAACAAGAGAAGCCACCGCAATGAGAAGCCTGCGCACCACAATGAAGAGCAGCCGCCACTCACCGCAACTAGAGAAAGCCCGCCAGGAGCAAGCAACGAAGACCCAATGCAGCCCCCCCCCCCAAAAAAAAAGTGATGTGGAGCTCTGATCTGAAAGGTGAAGAGGAGTGATCCAGGCACAGGTTTGCACAGGCAGAGGGACCAGGCTTGGAGTGTACGTTCACTTTGGTTGCCATTTCCATTTAGAAGACAGGTTGATGCAAAGGAGCGGGGTGGGTGGTGGTGGTGTGGGTACCCTTCTCATTAATTTAGCAAGCATTTCTGGGCACTCTCTGTGCATGCGCAGGGGACAACAGTGAGTGACACAGTTCTGACCTGGAGAAGGCACTGATAAATGGGACAGGCCGGCTGAGAGGTGCTGGTCTTTCCTGGGTGCAGCCTCATAAGGACACTTGAATTGATGCTTTTGCTGCTGATACCTCTCGTTCCTCATTCAGGCATCAATCTTTTTCACAGCGTCTCCGCCTCAGAGGCAACCTGAGCTAGTTGACTCTGGTATGCAGCCACATGCTCCGGAAGTCAGGATCAGCTATGAACCCATTATAAGCAGTGTTATATTTGTTTATTTTTTGTTTGTAATGGGGTTGGAGGGGGTGGGGTAAGGCATTCAAGGGAAAGAGGGAAGAAGAGAGAGACCGAGAAGTGAGGCTGAGAATTGGGAAGGCAAGTCTCAGCTGGGAAAGAAGTCAGAACTCTGGACCAGCAAGCTCTGCATAGAGAAGTGAGCAGAGCTTTGTCTCAGAGAAGCCCAGAGTATGAGAATTATTTTTAAACAGCCTTCACTTTGTTAGCATAATTATAAATGTAATTCATGCTCAGTGTAGAAAATGTGGAAGCATAGGAAACACATAAAGAAATGCCCATATCCTATCACAGAACTGTAAGAACCAAATGAGATGACATGTGTGAAGGGCCTGGCATGTCTGGAGCACTTATTACACACTAACTGCTGTTACAGTGTGAGGGAGAATCAACCCTTTTGCTCTGAGAATGAGACATTTATAATAAAGGATAATGAAAGGTAGAAAAAATTATTTTGTAATTAGCCTTTTAAAATGTATGTTTATGAGAAAAATGTTAATTCTTCCTTACCCCAGCATGAGAATGATAAGTTGAAGAATCCTGAAGATTTGTGAGAATGTTTTGAAGGATTTGGTGTCAGTTCTCTTTTTTATAAAGCACGAGGAGAGCCTTGTATCCCTGCTCTCCCTTGTCATTTACACAGACTTGACAGCGGAGAGTACTGGGAGGAAATGTTTGCTGCCCACAAGCCTCATTTAGTTTCTGTTCCTCTGCTATTGACCTGTTAGGATTGTTTATAAATTTACTGATCACACAGTTGTTCTGTTTAGGTGCTTTCTTTGTGAATCACTTACACGCACGATAAATATTCACCCCAGCATTGGCCTTAAACCACAGAAGATCTAGGTTTAGGGATGTCAGTTTCCAGCTTGTGGCCTCACCCCAGGTGTTTAGTGGGCATCTTTCTATAGACTGCAGCCAGGGCATAGTGCTGCACGGCTCCTAGCTGCCTCCCCTCGGGCAGCGGCCAAACTCCAGGAGTAAACTCTGATTGAGGCAGGCCTGTAAACAGCCCGACGGGGCCAGGTGTCCACAGAATCAGTTGGAGAGGAACACCAGGCAGCTCGAGTAAGACAGAAAGGGAAGAATGGAGCAGGGATTGGAGATGCTGACATCACCTGCCGAAAACTTGGGCCTGTCCCGTCCCCTTTCTACGGCTCAGTATTTTATTCTGTAAACTAAGGAAGTTGGATTAGACTAACTCTGTGATTCCTAGGAACTGGGGGCTAAAAGTCAGATTTGTGAGTCAGCAGTGTAGTAGTTTGTAGTGATTGGTAAGAAAAAGCTTGAGAGAAAAGGGACAGTAGTTTAATGGGATGGAAGAGCAGCTAAATAGAACGCTCAGCAGAACTGTGTGTTTAAGGGCAGAGAGAATTGTGCCTGTTTACAGGCAGCACAGAAGGTGCTAGTTGAAAGGAAAGTGGTAGACGGTAGGACAGTGAGGTAGCTAGAGCTTGAACTTTGGATGAAGCCTCATGGCCTGCGCTCAGATCCTGAACCTGCCGGTCGCTAACTGAGTGACTTTGGTCAAGTCACGTAACTTCCTTATATCTCAGTCCACTTGCCTCTAAAATGAGAATACTAATGCCGTACCTTGTAGAGGTGTCATGAGGTCACAGAATGAAAGCACCTGCAGCAGTGCTGGTATGTGCTAAAGAAATGGCCCATGAGGAGGAGGAGGAAGATGGACAGTCAGACCTAGAACTCAGGTAGGAGGGGTTATCTGTTGGGTGCTCATTCTGACTACTGGTAAAAACTTCAGCAGCCAGTTATCCCCAGCAGACCCATGGACATGATGGTAGTCATTGAGTAAGAATTTTAGGTCCTGGGCTCATGTGCAGGAAACACCACTTTCATAGTAACTTGGGATGCTCAGGTCAGCAGAGGTCTTGGTCTTCAGGGCAAGCCCTGAGGCACCCACCCGTTTCTGATACTTTTTAATTTGTGCTGTGCTTTATCCTACAGATTAGTCAGAAGAAGTTAAAAAAATATGAAAAAGAATATCACACCATGAGGGAACAGCAGGCCCAGCAAGAAGACCCCATCGAGCGATTTGAGGTTTGTTTACGGCCTAGGTGATGTGAAGTGCTTTCAGCCTTTCATTTTACGTAATTGTGCCTGTAACTAGCTTTAGTGAGTTCTTTTTAAAATTTAGTTTCACTATTTCTAGGTTCCAGTTTCAGTTTGAGTTTGCAAATGAGAAAGCAAGATTTGTTTTGCTTCAGACTAGCAGCCTAGTTTGTTACAGTTCGGTGGGCTTTTGTCACAGTTAATAAGAAGTAGCTGCTTGACAGTCACTTGAATTTAAGTATTTCTCTGTGGAGATAGAAAGTAAGCAGTTGTTGACTGGCAGCACGCTAGGACCGGCCACATCTCCCGTGATTCCCGTAGGACTCAGCAATTAGTTCTGAGGGTTAACCTGAGAAGTTGTCATTTCCGTCAGATTTTTATGTCTGTAACTGGTTTCTTTTTACCCATCAGCGGGAGAATAGGCGTCTACAAGAAGCTAACATGAGGTTGGAACAGGAAAATGATGACTTAGCCCATGAGCTGGTGACCAGTAAGATTGCACTGCGAAAGGACCTGGATAACGTAAGTCTGACTTGTCTGAAGGGATGGTTATATTGAAACACTTCTCCCTTGACCAAGTGAAATCCTGGAATTTTAGCGTTTGTTGTTCTAGTTAGTGTTTCCCTCTTATGATCCAACTTGCTCTTGTCAGTACTGTTCCCTCCTCTCCTTCAGGGATCATCGATGATGTCATTAAGCCCTCTTTACCACATTCTTCTCTCATGATACACGCAAACCCTGAACGCCTTTCCAGACATTGATTGAAAGGCGTTTCTGGCTATTCTTATGTTATTGCAATTGGCAGTACCATGTCATCACTCTAATTTCCTTAACTTACCCCTAAGACAAGACCAGATTTTGTCACCCTGCACATCATGCGCCTGTTGGATCAGCATTGCCAGTTGTAATAAAGCTCAGGGCCTCCGCAGCTTGCAGTTTCATCAGGCATTCCTGTTGGCAGATATTCTGTTTCTCTTTGCTTCTCCTAATCTTAAAAGGTTGGAGATGATGGCATCCCTGGCAGGGTGTTTGTCCATTTACCGGACTACAGGCTTCCCACAGTGCACTCTCTCGTTCATGGCTTAGGTCAGAGGTCGGCGAACGTTTTCTGTAAAGGGACAGATAGTAAATATTGTGGGCTTTGTGGGCCACATGGTCTCTGTTGCAACTATGTAACTCTGCCATTGGTGCCTACACAATAAATAAACGAATGCGCATGGCTGTGTTCCAGTACAACTTTATTTACGAGAGTAGGTGGCAGGCTGGCTTTGGCGCTTGGACAAAGTTTGGCAGCACCTGACTTACGTTTCCCTTCAGGCTCCTAAGATTACTTTTCTGCTTGTTGATTTTTCTGAGGCTCTAGAGATAGGCTTGGGCTATTGAGGGTTTACAGGGGACTTAACATAATATATTGAACCCCTTAGGATCTGTGAACTTCACAAGGCCCTTGACAGCCACCAAACATGTATGAAAATATTGTGTACCACTGTATTTCTCTGGCAGTCTTTGCTTCATTCGATTCACCAAGTGAGTCACATGGCAGATGAAGAAAAAGAGAGATGGCAGTATCTACTGGTTCTTATTACTCCTCTTTAGAAGTAGAATAATGGAGCAAAATTTTGAACAGATCTGGATTCTACCATCAGCTAGTCTACTTTCAAGCAGAGTGAAGTGTGGGGAGGTGGAATAATAGCTGTGTCCAAGAGTATAGTGAGAATTACATGAATTGGTGTGTATGAAAAGTGCAGGAATTAGGCACAGGCAGTGTTGTTTTGCTCTGTTTGTCTGATTGTCAGCTATAAATAGCTGCAGGTAACTGGGAAGACTCCTTTTTCCAGTTTTTCCAGGGAGAGTGTTGCAAAGCCATTAGCCCTCAGTAACCAGAACCTGGAGATCCCACTGCTTTTTGGTTTACCACAGTCTCCTTAGTTTGGAGTTTCCTCCCTGTGGTGCAGGTTCCCAGCATGCCCTCTGATCTTCTTTGTAGAAACACTATGAGAATCATTCCCTCACTGTTCAGGCATTTCTGCCAAGTTAGCGGAGGGAGGTGGGTGTACACTGAGCAGGGTAATTGCTGAAGCAAAAATCACAGTGTGCACCTGTGATGGCTCTTCTAGCAGCTGTAGGTCATGCAGAAAGGAAGTGAAAAAGAAAAGAAAATGGGTCCTGTACTAGAGCTTTGTATTCTACAATGAAATTATATTAAGAGGCAACTTAAGATAAAATTCCAGGCAGATTTTTAGTTTGAGCTGCTGCATTTGCCAGTCTGATGGGACCAGAAGTAACATTGATGCTCTACTAGTTTAGGGTGGAAAATACACTTCTTAGGTTCTTGAAGCCTGCCTTTAAAGAAGGTAAGCCTTTTTTTAAGTTGTCTTTGCCTGGCACAGTAGTCAAAGAGCTAGGTTACATTCCTGATATCAGAAGTGAGAAATAGTAAAAATAAGATGAATTCCCATTTACTCCACGATGCTGTATGTGACAGGCACAGTGAGAAGCACTTTGTTAAACTCTAATATCTCTTATCCTTACCTCAGCCTTGTAACATGAGCCCCATTTATGGATAAGGATTTTTTAACAATAAAGAAACTTGAGACTCAAGAGAGAGGAAGGCACCCAGGAAGAAGTGGAGCCAGGAATGTAACCCAGGTGCATCTAATTGAAACACCCAGGCCTTTTCTGTAATGCCACACTGTCTCCAAAATGAATATGGAACAAGAAGCTATGGTTTGAGGTCATAACTACATCAAAAATATACTGACACCTAACAACATTTCTTAAGCACTTGCAGAGTTCTAGACACTGCTCCACATGCTGTGTACTTACTGTCAAATCCTCCAAACAACCCTTGTGTAAAGGATACAGTTACAATCCCCATTTCACTGATGAGGCCAAAAGAGGTTAAATGTCTTACACAGTCACACTGTTAGTGGCAGAGCCCTTAGACTGCAATCCAGCTGGCCTGCCGCTCTTAACTTGGCTCAGAGGAGCAGGAACCCTGTTGCCACTAGGGCTCAGGAATAGCAAACTGGGGTCCCATCGTCCAGCCATCGACAGTGCTGAGAAAACAGACCTTTTCACACTAAACGTTGAGTCCCTTTCCAAGTTAGTGTTCTCTCTTATCTTTTGAATCATCAGGGAAAATCAGTTAGGTTCTGAAGTGAGAGCTGTGGGGTCCTCTCAGCGTGCTTTGGCTTCAGGGACTTAGATTTCTGAAAGAACTTCATCATGCCCTTTCACTCTTCCCTTTCTGCATCCCAGAGAAAAGCTCTCATATGTGACTTATAGGATTTCCAGAACCCTCTTTGTATTTCCAACTGATTTTATTATCACTTTTGTTATTCCTCACCTGTCATTTCTGTTACTTGTCACAGAGCAGCTATGGAGAGATCCCTGGTCAGCTACTGAGTCCCTAGGTGACTCCATCCAAGCTTTCTCCTCTATGAAATGGGAGTAATGCCTGGACCTGACATTAAGGCATTGGTGCTAAAGGCTGAGAGGGAACCTATGGAAGGTACCTGGCACAGGGCTGATAGGACCCCACCTGAGTCCCCTCTGGCATGGTTGCTCTCTACATTGAGACAGTGTAATGAGAGTGATGGACACAGACACAGGAGCCCAACTGCTGGGATTTGAGTTCTGGCTCCACTGCATCTAGTTCTCTGGACTTGAGCAGGTTGCTAAACTTTCCCCACTGAATTACTTTGGTCTCTTTATCAAAAAATCAATTGACCTGGGCTTCCCTGGTGGCACAGTGGTTGAGATTCCGCCTGCCGATGCAGGGGACACGGGTTCGTGCCCCGGTCCGGGAAGATCCCACATGGGCCCGTGAGCCATGGCCGCTGAGCCTGCGCTTCCGGAGCCTGTTCTCTGCAATGGGAGAGGCCACGACAGTGAGAGGCCCGCGTACCGCAAAAAAAAAAAAAAAAGAAAAAAAATCAATTGACCTGTATGTATGGGTCTCCTTGATTCTGTATCTGCTCCATTGATGTATACGTCTATCGTTAATGCCAGTACCACACTGTCATAATTACTCAGGTCATGAGAGTCCTCCAATTTCATTGTTCTTTTTAAAAAATAATTTGGCTATTGTAAGTAATTTGCATTTCTATATAAATACTAGAATCAGTTTGTCAACTTCTAGAACTAAAAGCCTTCTGGGATTTTGAGTGGGGTTGTATTGATTCTATAAATTAGCTTGGGGAGTATTAACATCTGAGCAGTGATCAAACCTTCCAATCCATGAATATGTTACAATTTTCATTTATTTAGGTCTTTTTCAATTTCAGCATTGTTTTCTTAGTTTTCAGTTTACAAGATTTGCACATATTTTAATCTGTTATTAAGGGTAGTTTTTTCTTTCTTTTTTTAAAATAAATTTATTTAATTTATTTAGTTTTGGCTGTGTCGTTGGGTCTTCGTTGCTGTGTGGGGGCTTTCTTCTAGTTGTGGCGAGCGGGGGGTACTCTTCACTGCAGTGTGCAGGCTTCTCATTGTTGCGGATCACGGGCTCTAGGTGCATGTGCTTCAGTAGTTGTGGCACGCGGGCCCAGTAGTTGTGGCTCACAGGCTCTAGAGCGCAGGCTCAGTAGTTGTGGCACACGGGCTTAGTTGCTCCGTGGCATGTGGGGATCTTCCCCAGAACAGGGATCGAACCCATGTCCCTTGAATTGGCAGGTAGATTCTTAACCACTGTGCCACCAGGGAAGTCCCAAGGGTAATTTTTTCTTAATTGCATTTTCCAATTATTTATTGCTAGTCTCTAGAAATACAGTTGATTACATGACCTTGTATCCTGTGACCTTGCTAAATCACTTACTATTCTTGTAGCTTTTTTGTTTATTTTTTAGGATTTTCCACATACACAATCATATCATCTCTGAATAAAGACAGTTTTACTTCTTTTCAAGTCATTCTGTCTTTTTTCCCTTGCCTTCCTGCACTGACTGGGACCTTTGGAACAATATTGGATGGTGAGAGTGGACCTCATCACCTTGTTCCAGATGTTAGCTGTAGGTTTTCCATAGATCAGGTTGAGGAAGTTCTCCTTTCTTCCTGTTTGCTGAGGGTTGTCATGAATGGGTGTTGAATTTGATCAAATGCTCTTCCTGCATCTGTTGAGGTGATTATTTGCTATTTTTCCTAATTCTGTTAGTACAGTGAAGTGTAGACAAACTGATTTTTCAGTGTACACAAACATTGCATTCCTAGGAAACGTGGGGTTTCTTTTTTTTTAAAAGATTTTTATTTGTATTAAAGACTTTTGTGTTGCTAAGGGATATTTGTCTGGAGTTTCTTTAATGTTTTTGTCTGGTTTTGATATCAGGGGAATGCTAGCCTTCTAAAATGAACTGGGAATTGTTCCCTCCTGTTTTTTTTTTTTTTTTTTGCGGTATGCGGGCCTCTCACTGTTGTGGCCTCCCCCGTTGCGGAGCACAGGCTCCGGACGCGCTGGCTCCGGACGCGCAGGCTCAGCGGCCATGGCTCACGGGCCCAGCCGCTCCGCGGCATATGGGATCCTCCCAGACCGGGGCACGAACCCGTATCCCCTGCATCGGCAGGCGGACTCTCAACCACTTGCGCCACCAGGGAGGCCCACCCTCCTGTTTTTTAAGGACTTTTTGTGGGATTGTTCCTTGATTAAATCTTTAATTTAATTCCCTAGTGAAACCACGTGGGCCTGGAGTTTTCTTAGCAAGAAAAAAAAAAATTTTTTTTTTCTTGCTGCGTGGGTCTTCGTTGCTGTGCACAGGCTTTCTCTAGTTGTGGCGAGTCGGGGTTACTCTTCATTGCGGTGCACAGGCTTCTTATTACAGTGGCTTCTCTTGTTGCGGAGCACGGGCTCTAGGCACGGGCTTCAGTAGTTGTAGCGCACGGGCTTAGTTGCTCCGCAGCATATGGGATCTTCCCAGACCAGGGATTGAAGCTGTGTCCCCTGCATTGGCAGGTGGATTCTTAACCACTGCGCCACCAGGGAAATCCAGCAGGAAATTATTTAATTATGATTTCAGATACGGAGCTATTCAAATTTTCTAGCTCTTCATGTGTACATTTTTATACTTTGTGCCTTTCAAGTGATTTATCCATTTCATCTTAGTTTTCAAATATATAGGCACAAAGTCGTTGATATTCCCTTATTCTTTTAATGTTTATAGGATGGATCTGTTGAAGTCTTCTCTCTTTCATTACTGATATGGGTAATTTGTGTCTTTTTCCTTTTTTCCTTAATCAGTCTACTAACTAGAAGTTTATCAATTGTGTTGATCTCTTTAAAACCAAGCTTTTGGTTTTGTTGATTGTTTTTTCTTTTTCTTTTATTGATTTCTGCTTTTTATTATCTCCTTCTACTTTTCTTTTGGTTTAACTTGCTCTTTTTCTAGCTACTTAAAGAAGAAGCTTAGTCATTGATTTGGACCTTTCGTCTTTTCTAAAATAAACATTTAAAGTTATAAATCTCCCTGAAGCACTATTTCAGCTACATCTCACACATTCTGATGTGTCCTGTTTTTATTTTCATTCACTTCTTGCGATTGCTTCTTTGATCTCTGAGTTAATTAGTAGTGTGTTGTTTAATTTTTAACTATTAGGGATTTGTCCCCGAAATTTTTCTGTTGTTGATTTCTGATTTAATTCAGTTGTCATCAGGGTACATATTTTTTCTGATTTTAGTGCTTTTAAAACATACTTATGCTTATTCTAGGGCCTTCCATATTGTCTGATGGGTGAATGTGCCACGTGCTCTTGGAGAGTATGTGTCCTGTTGTTGTCGGTGGGGTGTTCTGTCATGTCACTTCTGTCAAGTTGATTGACTTTCACGGATTTACTGCCTTTCTCTTTATTTGTTCTGTCACTTACTGAGAGAACAGTGAGGAAATCTGTAACTCTGTGCACTTATCTATTTCTCCTTTCAGTTATGTCAGTTTTTGTTTCCTATAATTTGAATTTATGAATGCATTTCAGATTTACTGCCTTCTTAATGGAGTGACTCTTTTATTGTTATGAAATGTCCCTCTTTGTCCCTGGTTAATACTCTTTGTTCTGAGATCTACTTCGTCTGATGTTAATATAGCCATTCTGACTTTCATGGTATTTCATGGTATATCCTTTTCCATACTTTTACTTTTAACATATCTGTGTCTTTATATTTAAAATGGGGTTTTGTAGCCAGCATATAGTTGGATCTTGCTTTTTGAAATTTAGTCTGATAATCTCCTTTTAATTGGAATGTTTAGACCAGTTACATTTAGTGTAATTATTTATATGGTATATTTAACTCTACCACCTTGCTGTTTGTTCTCCATTTGTTGTATTTGCTTTTTCTTTCTTTTTTCCCCTTTTCTGCCTTCTTTGGTTTAGTTGGGTATTTTCATGATTTCATTTTCTCTCCTTTACTGCCTTATTTGCAGTTCTGGAGGACTCGGATCTCCAGAGCTCGACCCCACAGGTTCCAGCCACCTCAGCATCTCTGACCCCCTACCTCTGCCTCCTGAACCCTTTGAGGCATATGCTCTGTTTGGAACCCCTCACCCTGCTCCTTGGTCCAGAAGTGCCTCTAGGCAGAAAGCCAGAATGGTAGTAGGACCTTACTTGTTTCCTTTCTCCCAGGAACCACAATTCTGCATTTGTTTTTAGTGTCAGCAAACAGTAGTTTTATGAATTTCGTCCAGTGTTTTGTTTACAGTGGGAGCGTAAATCTGGTTCTGGTTAGTCCTTCATGACCAGAAGCGGAAGTCTGGATTTGTGTTTATCACCAGATGTTCTCTCCTTATATGCTTATGTAAGTAGAATGACTGTGCAGCAAGTGTGGTGCCATAAGAGGACCCTGGTTGGTCAGTCCAGTGGCCTGTGTGCACCTTCCTATTGACACAGCCTTGAGAGTCAGCTCTTGGAGTGATGGCACAAATGCTGGGCTTAATGTTGAGAGACCTGGTTTCGGATTCCAGCTCTGCTACACGCATTGTGCAAGCTTGGGGAAGTCACTTCCCCATCTAAATTTTTTCTAAACTGGGGAGTCAGGATGGGCAAGGAAGACTCTTGAGTTCATGACCTGGCTGTCCCGTACTTCTTAGAATCAGTCTTATCTACCATGGAAGTGATGGTGAGTAACTGAGAGAATATAAGTATGTGCTGCAGGTTCCAAAGTACTGTTCAGAAGGTGTGAGCTGGGTCCAGGGGAGAGAAGGGAGAAGCGACAGGATGTTCTGTTGATTAAAGTAGAACAGAACCTTTGACAGGACTTTCTTCTTCTTCTTTGTTATTTCCTCTTTTGTCTGATTCTTATTTCCATTTTGATTGCTACTGGGGTTTGAACTAGAGGTGATTATAAGCCACTCACCAGAAAGGACACGGCTTAACTCCAGGACCCCATTTAATTGCACGCATATGCAGTTTGCCAGTAACTATTGGCCTTTTGAGTTGCATATCGTGCCATTCTCAGTTCTCCATTTAAGGCCCCAGCCCCCTGGAACCTATGCCTCGCAGAGAAAGTATGTCAGAAGATGTGGTGTAGTAGAAAGCAGAGGGGCTCAGCTATACTACTTTAGCTAGGTGACATCAGAAATGCTCTTTAATTTCAGGGAAACCACCATCCATTGTCAAAGGAGGTTGGATATAAGGAGCTGGCAAAGACCCTCTATATCTAGCGCTCTGTAACTAGGAGCTTCCACCTCCTTTCCTTGACTGCCTTCTAACATGCGACAGTCTCTCATTCTTCAGTGTTACCCTTGGACTCTCCAGTGTCAGGGACTGTATTTGTCAGGTTCAGGTGTATCATTTTCACTTGGACCCAAAGATCTGCCCACCAGACCTTTGCATGCTTTAGAAAAAAACTGGGGTGGAAGATGGCCATTTCAGATAATAAAAGGAGAGTGCTAGGGAAGGGGTGCCTTCCTTTGTCAAGTGACAGTGAGAGCAAAATGCAGAACTTATTTGATGAAGCAGAGCAAATACTGAGAGTTTGGAAGAAGAAAACCAGAATTTATTATTACTGTTAATGATAATGACACCTACCTTTTATTGAGCATTTACTATATGCTAGGCACCGTGCTGAGTCCATTCCATGCCTTGTCTCTCAGATGAAGATCAGAGAGGTTCTCAAGGACTTGTCCAAGTGGCATACAGGGAGCGATGGGAGTCAAGACCAGGCTGTCTGACAAAGGCGAGCTCCCAGCTACTGCCCCGCACTGCCTCTGGGCAGGAGACCGGGCCGGACACTTGTGCATGAGTGTAGTCTCAGCGTGACCTTGGGCATATCACATCCCCTCTCTGGATCACAATTTCCTCATCATCTTAAAATTGGATTGTTCTGGGTAATTCAGATGCCTTTCAGTTCTCACTTCTTGTTCTGTAACAGCACCTCTTAAATGTTCCAGGCTGAGGAAAAGGCAGATGCACTGAATAAGGAGCTGCTTATGACCAAACAGAAATTGATTGATGCAGAGGAAGAGAAAAGACGGCTGGAAGAAGAGTCTGCTCAGGTAAGGGGAGCTTTGCCCCTCCCACATTCCTCTGTGTCTTGTAAATGCTTGAGAGCTGGGAGTTCACTGGTGGCTTCCTTTTGGCACCGGAGAACCCAGAGACAGCTGGCTTCAGTTTCTCTCCAAAGGCCTTTTGTATTTACTGTGAAAAGCATAATGGTTCTTAATAATTAAAATGTAGGAGGAGACGGGGGCAAAGCCCATCCTTCACTGGGGCAGGAGAAACTCTTGTGTGTCAGCATCTGAGTGTGACAGGAGGGTTATTAGCATTTCTACAAAAGGAAAGCAGACATCACATAACGTCTGGCTCTTCCCCTACCTGTCCACCGACATCTCCCCCACAGAGCAAACTCTGGAAGGCTTGTCCTGAGCACAGCCCCTGGGCGCAGACTCACAGCCATAGGAAGAGCTTTGGGTGCTGCGTGCCCCAGAGCAGGCGGGCTCTCCTTCACCATCCACCCTCTCGTCTCAGTCGGGCTGTCTGAGGTGAGAGATGGCGGGGCGCCTCCCACATAATCCATGAGGCACTGAAGGAGCGGCAGTCCTCCCGTTAGCTCTTCCTCTGCATTTGCTTTGTGTTATTACCTCCTCAGCTCAGGATCCCAGGTTGGGCTGCACTGACAGGGAGGAACTTCAGCAAAAGCCCCAAGCTGAAAGTACAGAAGTTTTGACTGTTCTCTCCTAGCATCAGGAGTAGGGTTAATGGGCTTCCCTGGTGGCGCAGTGGTTGAGAGTCCGCCTGCCGATGTGTAGGGGACACAGGTTCGTGCCCCGGTCCGGGAGGATCCCACATGCCGCGGAGCGGCTGGGCCTGTGAGCCATGGCTGCTGAGCCTGCGCGTCCGGAGCCTGTGCTCCGCAACGGGAGAGGCCACAACAGTGAGAGGCCCGCGTACCGCACACACAAAAAAGAGTAGGGTTAGTAGTGCTGAGAGTGAGGAGGAAGGGAGGGGAGTTACCTCCAGTAGGTCAGGCACTTTGGGGAAAGCCCAGCGCTAAGCACGGAGTGCCAGAGCTTCGCTTGTATTTCCCTTAACGTTCACTTTTGCTTTTCTTAATGTACGCAGTTAAAAGAAATGTGCCGTCGGGAACTCGACAAGGCAGAATCTGAGATTAAAAAAAACAGTTCTATCATCGGTGACTACAAGCAGGTGGGTCCGTGCACCGTGGAATTGGGCCATGTTCTCTGGAAGCCCTGCTTGCCTGCACAAGATGTCTTCTCCACACCTACACGCTTCCCTGCTCGGCGACTTGCACTGACGAGTCCCTTCGCTTCACTGGACAAGTTACCGCACTGCTTTTCAACTGTAAAATAAGGGAAATCATCGCTCACCCAGAGAACTGTTGTGAGGAGTCCATGAGATTATCTTTGTGGAGCACCTGGCATAGTTACCTCACATAAGCAGGCACTTAATACATGGAAGCCCCCGAGTTCTTGGGAGCGCTTCAGACTCATGATGTAGAACCACCTCTCTCCCCAGCGGGTTGCATTTTGAGAACATAATGGAATTGGTCTTGTTTCTTTCTGTACTGGGATCTCGTGCTGGCTCCTGAGTCTGGCAGTGTCTGTAAACATTGGCCATCGAGCATGGCGCTGATAGGTCCCTGCAGGTCCTAGGCCAGTGGATGCGGGGGTGGGAGAGCCAGAGGCACCTCTGCCCGCCTGTCATCTCACACCCCCTCCTGCTCAATGCTGTCCCAGTTCCGCTCATCATAGTCCAGCTTCCACTGTAGAGCTCATCCCAAGCCCAAGTTGTGCGAATTATGATATTGCTGAAGAGATTGTCATTTTATATTATGTTTGTTTCTTCAGATTTGTTCTCAGTTGAGTGAAAGATTAGAGAAGCAGCAGACTGCTAATAAAGTGGAAATTGAAAAAATTCGGGTAAGTCCTTCTTTATCAAAGAGATTTTATACCACCTAGTTCATTTTATGGCTATATTCACAAAAAATTTGGGGAGGGGGTATTCTTTTTTTTTTTTTAATAAACTACCACTATTAATAACAATACTATCTTTTTAAAAATATATTTATTTATTTATTTATTTTATTTTGGGCTGCGTTGGGTCTTTGTTGCTGTGCGTGGGCTTTCTCTAGTTGCGGCGGGCGGGGGCTACTCTTTGTCGTGGTGCGCAGGCTTCTCGTTGCAGTCCCTTGCTGCCGAGCACAGGCTCCGGGCACGTGGGCTTCAGTAGTACTGAGGCTGGCGTGCAGCCTCAGTAGTTGTGGCGCACGGGCTTAGTTGCTCCGCGGCATGTGGGATCTTCCCGGACCAGGGCTCAAACCCATGTCCCCTGCGTTGGCAGGCGGATTTTAAACCACTGCGCCACCAGGGAAGTCCCCGGGTATTCTGCTTTGATTCCAAAAATGAGGGAAGCTGATGAGTACCTGACAAGGTGGCTGTCAGGACCTGGTTCAACTACTGACAACTGATATTCTGCCTCTTTCCTCTAAGCAGGGGATACAGATAAGACCAGAAGAGCTCTGGCATTAGATCTCAAAATACAAGTGTCCCTCTTCCTTACAAATTTGTATAACGTCCTCCTCCGCACTAACTTCACTTGTAAAAAGACAAAACAAAACACAAGAGCCCCAGGACTTCAGGTGTTGTCTGTGATTACTGCAGCGCCCTGCTGAGGTGGAAGAGTCCTGCAGGTGACAGGGTGTGCTTGAGGGTGGGGTGCAGAGGCCCGGTCACTCCCCACATTGTTCTGTAGCAGGGGGACACTCCCCTTCTGAGCTCAATTCCTCTTGCTGTAATGGGCCAAGATACAATGAGAACCTGAGTTTTTAACGTTTGCTTGCCAATTTGAGGGTTTTTGTAACTTGGTGCTTTCTTTCTTTATTATTAGAATACTTGTCAGATTTTACTGAGATGAGTAATTTACTGAAAGATACTTTACTAACATGTTTACAACTCAGTGGACAGAAACGGGGGGGAGTCCACGGCCATGTCTGCACAAACCAGCATTTTACCTGGAGCAAGATGATACCTGGCCTCCATCTAAGTAACCAGCAGTACCTATTTTTTAAACAAAATTTGTTTTCTGATGCTAAAACTAATAATAATGTTCATTGCAGAAAATTTGGAAAATAAGAGTAAAGGAGGAAAAAAAACCCTTATAATCTTATTACCCACAGACAACATCATCATTAACACGTTGGAGTGTATTCTTTCAGTCTTTATTCTAACATACAGAATTTCATTCACTCTAAGGCATTTTTTTCACATTTACATCTGAAATTGGGACATATTTTATAACTACTGGCTTTTTGTGGTTTAATTGGCAGAATATTTTCTTAGAGGAAAACGAAATGATGTTTCTTTCTTACAGTCATTGCCATCTTATTTTCATGAAATGTGGTATATCCTTGTAACTATACTTTAACGACATTTTTGTGTCCTAGTTTACCCAGCGCTTAAACATTTTTACCATGTTACGAAAAATTCCTCAAAAACTTCTGAGGCTGTGTACTTCCTTGTATAAATATAGCACATCCTATTTAATTTTTCCCAGTAGCTGGATAGTTTATCTCCCTGCCCCTTTTTTGGGTCTCTAATTCTGCAGTGAAATTCCTTGTATGTAAATCTGTATCTAGTCACTGCTTTTTCATTTTTTAGCCAAGGTTCCTAGAAGTGAGATGACTGGGTCAAGACATAAGAATATTTGTGTTGCTTTTGGTGTATCACACCAGGTGACTTTTCCAGTAGGTCACCTGCCAGTTTACAGAGAGAACAGAGTTTTTCAGAAGCTGTAATGCTCAGCGGAGAAGCCATCTCTTGGCTCCCCAGAAAGGAGATGCTCACACCTTCATGTCTTCTTTGTCTCTTCACATCTGACATTCAATTTCAGCAAAACGTGGATGACTGTGAGCGCTGCCGGGAATTTTTCAACAAAGAAGGGCGCATAAAGGGCATCAGCTCAGCTAAGGAAGTTTTGGATGAGGACACAGATGAGGAGAAGGAAACACTCAAGAACCAGCTGAGAGAGATGGAACTGGAACTGGCACAAACCAAGCTGCAGCTGGTGGAAGCCGAGTGTAAGATCCAGGTAACAGCTGCCTCTTCGCCCCCGGCCAGCCCTCTGACCCTGGTGCGGCGGGACCCAGACCTGCACGGGGGCAGGATTTCGCTGGTGTGGGCTAGAAACCCCAGAAATGATCTTTATGGTTTGGGGTTTTTTCCCCTTTTAAACTTCTACCATAATCCTCATGGGAAGAAGCCCATTACTTGCTATTTACTAGTGGATGTTTAATTAGCATTTAGCCTGTCCTAACGATTGGACTTTCTCATATGAGAATTATCCATCAAACCTGGAATCTTTCTGGTGGAGCAGAGAATGCATGATTTGGAATCACAGCTGCACCACCAGACTCTTTGACCTTGGGTTAGTTAGTAACCTCCTTTCACTTCAGGTTCCTCATCTGCCAGTGGAGGTGATGAGGGGTCACTCTGATAGTTTGCTTTGAGGACTGAAAAAGATAATGCACAGGAGGGCTCAGCACGATATCTGAGGGCTTCACAAATACCGGCTTTTATGCCCCCGCTCCCGTCACTTACCCAGCTCTGTGACTTTGGACGTATTACCTAATGTATCTGGGCCTCCTTTCCTTATGGAGAAACTGGGGCTTGTTTTGTTCATCTTTATACTGCATGGCTAGTTCCCTCAGCCCCGATGCTGAGCACAAGGTAGGCACCAGGCACAGTTTGCAGAAGGAATCAAGTTCAGGACTAAAGCATAAGCCCTGGTCTCCGTATCACACACGGTACCTGGGCGTCTGCTCCGCCCAGGCCCGGTTCTCGCTGTTGGGGCTGCACGGCTAGCACGTGGCCTCCGTGACCGTCCAGGGCGGCGAGGAGAGGCCTCACCCAGGACAGTATCTGGGCTGTAGTCCGAGAGTGAAAAGAGGTTGCCGCTGGAGAAAAGACAGAACAGTGAGCCTTCCTGGTGGAGGGCATGGCCTGTCCAGCAGCCCAGAGGGAGGAGAGGGCCTGCCTGGAAGGGCCTTCAGGAAGTAGGGGTGGAAGTGGGTGCTGAGCTGGAAGAGTCTCGGCCCAGATTGTGAAGCATCTCGGATGTCTTGCTAGGGGGTCTAGGCTTGAAAGGCTCTTGCCGGAAATTAATGATGCACTCTTAGGTAGAACATTTGGTCTGTCTCCTGGTATGCAGTGGGTGGACGGAGAGGGAGACACTCAGGTAGGAGGCCGTTTTAATAAATCGACGAGGCAAGAAATGAGGAGGTCTTAACTAGGAAATCTCCCAGAGCTTTAGGCACTCCAGATCTTTCTATGCCAGTTTGAGAACTGGGGGAATTTCCAGAGGCCTCTCAAGAGGAAATAGACTGAATTCTTGGCTCGGCTCGGCTCTGGGGAGGCAGTGTCATTAGCACTGGAGACCAGCATCCTCACGTACGTCGTTCCTCTTCCAGGACCTGGAGCACCATTTAGGCCTCGCCCTCAACGAGGTTCAGGCGGCCAAGAAGACGTGGTTTAACCGAACACTGAGCTCCATAAAGACGGCAACCGGGGTTCAAGGGAAAGAGACTTGCTGAGAGCGGCTGCTGCCTCCAGACCCTTCAGAAAACATGACACCTTTTGTTGCCTTCTTTGGCCAGATGTGTGATTCTGTGACATGTCCCAGGACCAGAATGTACCTAAGTCAGATCCATAGAAGCATGTGGGTAGGTTGTTGGACCAGAGCTCATGAAGCAGGCAGCCCGTGCGGTAAGGCCCTCCTCACTCCTGATACTAACAGGCCTGCCAGCTGGCCTGCCACCCTGGACGTTCCAGAAAGTCACTCCTCCGTGTGACCCCCGGGCCTCTTCCCGGTTAGGTCAGCTCCTCACCCAGCCCAGCGGCTGAGTGACATTATCAGAGTCTGGGGATCCTTCAGGCCTTTGGTTTTTTTCTAAACCTTTAATCTTTTTTTTAAAAATACACATATTATTATATATTGGGGGAGGTGGGGCAGGGGATCGGTAGCTCAAATAATTATCTGCTCCAGTGCCAGCAGAGGGTCCTCCAGGTAGACATGGAGAAGCACTTTGTTTTAAATAGGAGGGTTTCATGGTTGTAGGTGAAGCCACCTAGTTTTGTTAAACTAACTCTACGATGCACAGGTTTTTGGTTTGGCATTATTCACATGTTTCTGATCAATTCTATGCAACTCTCATAGTTCCTGTTGTTTTTAGTGTTAGCTGCCAAATGACTCCGCAGTGCTGGGGTGGGTGACTTGACCGACTGTCGAGACTGGATTAATCATAACGTGGACGAATCTTATTTTGCTTAATGTGTCGTGTGTGTGTGTATATATAAATATCTTTTCCCAACGCACCCAACTGACAGTGTTTAAATCCCAGACTAGGACTGATCTGCACAACTTAATTATGTGGTTATTTTGGGCACTTAATTTCACTCAAGGTTTGTCGGGTTCTGCTCTCCACCCTGCTGTCGCGAGAGCTGTGAAGAGCCCTCACTTCAAGGTTCTAGTGTTTTTGCACAACAGCTTGTACAAGTGAGAAAGACTCTGAGGTGTGTGCGTGTATGTGTGTGTGTAAATGTGAGGATGTGCAGGACACACATGCCAAGAGGCCCCCGTCATGCTGGCCTGTGTCCCTGCCTGCCTGGGCCCTCCCTGGAGTGAGGCTGGGTGCAAACCTCGCTGTTCAGATGGGCTGCAAGTTCTTGCTTCAGAACTATGGAATAGAGGTTTTAGCACCTTTTTTTAAACAAAATAACTTTAGACTTTTAATTTATATAGTGATATGCTGACAGGCTGTCTCGCAGATGACTTTGTCGTCTTCTCTGCGTGCAGTGTGGAGGTCGCTGGTTACAAGAGGCACTGGTTTGTACATAAAGACACCTGGGTTGTTTTGTATCTCTTTTCCTGTTGGCTGTATTAACGCTTGCTGAGGTCATCTGTGATCAGGGAGGTAACAAGCGGCAACCCCTGACCCCCAAACCATCCCCTCCACCGCTTTCTGTGTCTTTCTTGTTCAGTTACCAAAACAGCTGTAAGCCCATCTAAAACTAGGTGCGTGGACATTGTGCTAGGGTAGTTTCAGTGTGTCAACTTTATGAATTGAAATATAAACCAGTAAAATTGTATTACTATTTCTTTTGTTGGCTTTATTTTAACGGCATATTCATTAAATATTTTGGTACAAACAGCATTGCTTTGTAACAACCAGTTTTATCCTGATGTGCTCTTGCCTCCCTCCCACGGGCAGTCAGAGGAGACCACCCTCTGGGCTGACAAATAGGTGTACGTGAGCATTGGGCAGCGCCTCCCCGTACATCCATTCAGACACTTAACGAGCAGCTAATGTGCTCCAGGCCCGTGGGGTGAGAGAAGACACAGGCTTTGTCGCCTGGGAGGCCTGTGCCTTCATCGTGAGCATTGCCTGTCTTGGAGAAATGAAGTGAGACATGACCTGTGTATTTCGGGGTTAGGGAAGTCTTACAGGAGGTAAGGGTATGGTAAGACCTTGAAAGACAAAAGCATCTCACCAGGCAGAGATGGGAGGGGGAATTGCAGGCCCAAAATGTGAATGTGCAGGGGAAATAGCTGAAGAGCAGAAAGGCAGTCCGAGTACCCGAGGTCCAGTTATGCTCTGCTGGAACTTTCAGGGGAAGTGGTGGCATGGCCAGCAGGTACCTCTTTCCGAAAGCTCCTTTCTCTTCCCTGCTGGTCTTCCCGCACCGCAGCACCGTAGGGACGAGGCTCCCAGACCCTCGGCCGTCCTTTACCACCTCGCCCCCTTCTCTGCAGCAGGAAGAAGAGCAGTTGATTCCCCAACCCGACGGGCCCCTCCTTGCTTGACCTGCCCTCCAGGAACCCCTACACCCAGCCTTTGGATGGAAGTGGGCTGAGATGCAGGCCATGAAGAAGGGAAGGTGGTGAGTGAGCCCCGCCCCGTCTTCCCTCCGCTGAACTGAGGCAGGGCAGGTGCCTGGCAAGGGGCCCGGCCGTGAGAGACGCTCTGCAGAGGCCAGGACAGGGACTCCGGAGCACAGTTGGGATCCCTTTGCCGCTCACAGACGAGAAGGCATATTTCTGGGATCCACATTCCTGGCCAAAAAGGGCCAGAGTCCAGACGGGCCAGCCTGCTCCAGGCTTTTCCAGTCCCCAGGGTCCCAGTGTTCCGGAGTGTAGGGACTCTGCAGAAATCCTCATCCCAGCAGCTGTGCCCTGCCAGGAGAAAGGCGCCCACAGCCAGTCAGCCTTGGCACACGGGCCTCAAGTGACTCCGGGACATCCGGAGAGAACGAGCAAGCTCCGCCTCGGGTGAGGGCGGGACTGGACGAAGGCTCATGGGCTTGGTGACTGGGAATCTGCTGGTGCTCAGGAAGGAAGGAGAGCAGAGGTGGGTGGGGTGCAGCGGAGGGCCCAGACCCAAGTGGCTTGAGGGGGCGGGGTGGGGGAAGCAGAAGCAGGTGAGTGGAGATTTCAAGAAGCCTGCTCAGCCTGTCACGTATTTCTACGTGACAGGCTGAGTAGACCATCTAGCAGGCCCTGTTGAACCTGAGCGGATCTGCAGGGGCTGGTTATGATCTCTCAGGGGGAAGGAGGCAGCTCAGAATGAAAGGCAAGAGGCATCTGCCGCCCTGTCTGTTCTGAACCCCAAGTCCCAGGGGCAGGAGTGCGCCACGAGAGGAGTGAAGGAAAGAAAACTCCATGGGAGCTAAAACTTAGTCCAGAACACCACTCTCAGCTCCGAACTGACCCAGCAGTGGTGAAAACCAAGACATCTCTGCAGGGGGAGTAGGTAGGTGACAGGAGAGTCATTTGGCCTCTCAGAGCCTGTTTCTTCATCTGGCTGATGGGTGTTTAAAAGGCTGGCTGTAGTGCTTCACTTGCTCAGAGGGATGCCTGACTCTGACTCTGGGATGCAGATCTCCTCCTAAGCTTCATTTGGGGGCTGATGAGACAAGGGAGCTCAGAACGGCTGAGGTGCTCTCGCTCCCAGAACAAGAGGACCGAGCACTCCGCTTCCCTGCCCTTCCCCCACTTTTATAGGTGGAGAAATCGGGCCCACAGAGCGGTTCCTGGCCCAGACCACACGGCTAGGATGTTAATCCCCATCTCTAACTAACTTCCAGTGGCCAGCAGGGCAGCTGCTTTAAGATGACCACGTGGGCAGTAGGTAGGTGTAAACTCACAGCACTTCACTACAAGCAGCGTACCTGGACCAAAAACCGAGTTCAAGGCCAGGCCGTGACCTTGGATGCTCACGTCACGTGGATAGGTCACTTCACCCTCCCAAGTTCTGTGTGTGCCGTGGCTTTGGTGCCCATCTCGGTCTCACACGGGTTGCTGAGCTACTGTTTAGCTCCTGACCCTTCCCCTGTGTTCTCCCCCCAGTTGTCGCAACACCCCTGTGAGTTAAGTGACGTTATCCCCAGATTTGAAAGTGAAGGTGAAAGGCCCGTGATGACGAGATCTGGGATGTCAATGCTTTGTACCAGGTACCACCACCTCCACCTTCTCTTCCGGGGCCCCAAAGCAAGGAAAACAATGCTCGTCCCTCCACACCCCGTTTTCAACTCATCTGGCTGTTCCCTGTGCCAGTCATGGGCCAGAGGGTGGGAGTGGGGCCCCTGGGAGGAAGCAGCAGTGGGCCGGGCTGGCCAGCTCTTCCTTCCATCAGTGCGCTGTGGTTGTAAAGCCCAGGGGACGGCGTGCAGGGTGAAGGCGGCCCTGAGTTACAACACACCCAGTGCCTTCGTCCATACCTGGAGGGTATGGAGCGACAGGCCGGCCTGGCTCCCTCCAAGACCCCCTGCCTGGGCCGCCTTTGTCCTTCTTCCTGGGGTGGGCAGAGACCTTACTGTATAGTCTTGGAGTTACTGGGGTAGGAAGAGCTTTTGGCTTTGTTTTCAAATTGCTGCTGCCATTTAGAAGTCCTGCTCCCTCGGGCAAATCCCTTTATCTTTGAGCCTTAGTGTCCCGATGTGTAATACCTGCCAACTCTGGGGACGGGGGTCAGGATCAAGAGGGAGGCAGGTGTGTGAGGGGCACCCGGTGAACGCTGAGCTGAGGCGGCGGCGCTCACACCACTCGCTGCACCGGGGGCCCAGGTCAAAGGTTCAGGTTGAGTAAACATTTGGCACCATTAGCAGAGGCGGTGTTTCCAGGACCGCAAACAGCGATAGGAACGAGGCCTGGCCCTCTGCACGAAGGGAAGATCCTTCCACATGTGCTGAGCTGGAGAGGGCCAGGAAAGTGGTTGTGCACTTGACCCTTCATCAGTCAAAGCCAGAGTCGGTCCGTCCTGCACAGAACAGTGCAGCCCATTGCTGTTGAAGACAGAAGCTTTTATTTTTATTCATCCAAATGGGGAAAATGCAACAGGTCAGGGCATTACAGACAAGCTGCAGCAGCCAGACAAGAGGGTCAGTCTACGGCAGAGTCCAGCACAGTCAGTCAGTGCGCAGGAGCCGCAGTGTGGGCGCTGCCTGTGGGAGTCGGGGTGCAGAGTCCCTTTGGGTGAAGGCCAGGCGTCTCTGTCCACACGTGCAGGCTGCTGCTTCAGCCACGCCGCAGGTTGAAAGTTGGGAGTCCTACGTGTAATCGCTGCCCCAGAGAGGGAGGACAATCCAGGGTGGTCGCATTCTCCAATGTTTTTTTTAACATAATACACAACATGAAGTTATTGCCAGGGACTCTGCACTGTAATTATACTATGTACACTTACTTGTGTATTCAGAAAAAACACAGTAAATAGATACAGATAGGTATTTTAAATAGATTTCTTAAAAACTACCTTGGCCATCACCAGACCAGAGAGAGAGCAAGCTGTATATATAGCCAGGAGTCCGATGTCACGTGTGTAACTGTGCAGTAAACCGGGCAAGGTGTTCTACCCACTACACGCAGCCTTCTCCTTGCCTCCTGAATCCCCCATCCTGGGGCCAAGGAAGGGCTACGACTGAGCAGGGCCCCTTCCTCCTTTGTGAGGGAGGCCCCTCCTTGAACAGCTCAGGCCTTCAGGTCTAGACCGGCTGCCTCCTGTCTCCTTCCCAGACAGTGAGTTGTGCTCGGAATGGGTGAGAGTCTCAGAGGCCGCTCTCCGGGAATCCTACGCGGCAGGGAGACCCGGGTGCCTGCGCTGTGGGGCTTAACAGGCAGAGCCGGGCCCCAGGCCAGCCCCTTCCCTGGCCCTCCTGCCTTACTGTCCCTGGAAGTGCCCTGGCCCTGATTAGGGCTCCCTCAGGAGACCTGCCTCTTCCTGAAGGTGTGACTGGGCCCCAGCCAGCCACTTAGACCCGAGGTTCAGCACCACAGGCCAGACGGTCCCTAGTCAGAGGCCTGAGTTCACAGATAGTTTGGGGAAAAGAGGATCCACACTGCTAAGAGCTGAAGTAAATGAAGTCTGCCCAAGGCAGGTGGCTCATGACTCATGAGAAGACATCAAGAGGGACAGAAGCAGAGGAGGAGTCCCACCTTGACCAAGCATCCCCTTGGCCGCCTCAAGCGCCTGGGAAAGGAAGTCCGTATGGAGGTTGGCGACAGCTCACAAGACACGCAGAGCCGCCCTTGATTCCCGGGAGATGCGGAAAGTAAGGCCCCTGGTCAGGAGCCTTGAGGATGCCTGTTATCTGAGAAGCCACCACAGTAAGTGAACGAGGGGACAAGTGGTACTCAGTGTCCCCTCTGCAAAGTAGGGGTGCAGTGTGAACCCCACCTGACCGCACAGGGCTGGCCTGAGCAGGAGACACCGCCATGGTCAGGGAAAGGGACGCATCAAACACCAGCACTGCCGGCCTGGCAGGTGAGAGAAGAGGTATTTCAGGAACCTGACTAAACCCCACACCGTGCCTCGTGTGGGCCATCATCACGACCTGGGCATCAGGGCCGCAGCCGAGGGAGCCAGTGGGGGGAGAGTCAAGGAGGCTCACAGAGCGGCACGGACACGTCAAGGAAAGGAAAGGAAAGGAGCGCCAGCTTAACCGCAGCTTAAGCCCGAGGGCGTCTGTGAGGGGAGGAGGAGCTCCCGCCGGTGGAAGGCAGCGGGGAAGAGGCTGGAGGTGCAGCTTTCTTGATTGGGAACTACAAGTGGAGAAGACAGACAGTTTTCTTAGCTATCTAAACTCCTATCCTTATCCATGGTTCATCTTCATGAACAAAAATTTTAAAAAGTCTTCCCAGAACAGCAGAAATATTTAGGTTAGAATCAAAAAAACTTTCAGACCATCATCTGTTTCCCCAAGCAGGAAAATGAGACAGATGGCATCTAGCTTATGGCCGTGGGCCAGGATGGGGCAGGGGCCAGGCTCCAGCTCCACGAGGGTCTAGGGTGCCCCAGACACAAGCCTCCCTGTGAGGCCAGAGCCGCAGCGCAGGCTGAGCTGCCCGATGAAAGACCACGGCTGGAGGCACATCCGGCTGGGCCAGGCTTGCCTCTGTCTTTGCCGTTCCAGGACCCCAGAAACACCTCTGGAAGACCCAGGCCGTGCCCCTTAGAGATGGGCAGTTACGTGCCCGCTGCCATGCTGAGAGCACTGCCTCCCGGAGCCTGAGGAGCCCCAAGGCAGCAGCCCGCGTGCCCTGGAGCTGTGGCTTCTCTGCGACTCTTCCTTCCACAACCCTCACCCGACCTCGGCGATGACAAGCCGTGCCCTCACTCAGAGCAGGCAGCAGCAGTGCCCTCAGGCAGCACACCACCCACCTGCCTGAGGCCCTGCCCACGTCTGTCCAACGGCTCAGGGCAGCACCAAAGCCCTCACCTGCTGGCTCAGTCCCCAGAGGAGCCACAGCCACACGAAACCGGTCCACGGTGCGGTGCTGCCAGAGCCGTGCGGGGAGGACCCGCCCTGGGGTCAGCGCCGCCAGCCACACCCCCGCCGCGGGGCCTCGGGCAAGCGCCTTCCCTCCTCTGAGCCGCGCGTGATCCTCACCCACTCCTATGGGCCCGTGCGGGTTTCAAGGAAACAGCATCTGCGCAGGCCTCTTCGTGGGCTCGTGAAGCCAGCGCCCCTCCAGGCTTCTGTCCACGTCAAGGGAGAACGCTGGCAGCTCGCGCCCCTGGAACCTCACCTCACGGTGCTCAGTCAACAGCAGTTCCCTTCACCTGCCTAGAAACATCTCTGAGGGAAGATACTGTGGAGAGTAGAAAGCACTATATAGAGTCTTTTCCTTGCCCCAACTACGCAGAGCACCTTGGGGCCGGCGCCGTGTCCGATCTGCAGTCTCCCCCAGCCCGACGTCAGTCCTGGCCTAGAGCGTCAGGATGCACCTGAGCAGCACCTGCTCCGGCCTGTGCATCTTGCCTCGGTTTACAGGTACTATAGCTCCGTAAGGCTTTCGTGCCAGGTTAACTCCATTCTGAAGTGAGGGGAAGCCCATCCCTAGCATTTTTCACCCTCAAACACCAAGGCCCCGATCCAGAATTAGACATGAGACAGGGCGTTGCATTTGTCTTGCCATTTAAGCTATCTGGATAGTGAGGGAGAAGAAGCCCGAAGACGGCAGACCTTGTCAAGCTCTGCCATGTCAAAAACTGTGCCACTCACTGGCCCCCTGGAGCCGGCGGCCAGAAAAGCTACCCAACTCAGGGGGTCTCTCCTTCCCACTCGGGTACCAGTAACCAGACTCTGGGCAAAAGAGTCCACGCTAAACTGAAAGACACTACTAGTAACCACAAACGTGGTCTTCCCCAACCAGAGGATCTTTCCAAAGTGCATCTGTGATCACTTCACCTTCCTGAGCACAGCCTCCCACTGGCCCCCCAGCACCTCTATTCACAGGCTGGGCCCCAGCCGTCCTCCTCTCCGGAGCTGCCTCCTTCCCTCCTCAGGCTCTCCGGGTTCACCCTCGGCCTTCTCTCCCTGAGCCCCGTTCTGTATTTCACTCTGCAGCACCCGCTCCCCCGAAAGGGCCCACCTCTCACTCAAAATCTGAGGTCCTTCTGGGCAAGAGCTGCACACCTAACAGATGAGCAGGAAGCCTTCGTGGGAAGATAGATGGGCCCAGGCAGCAGACGGGAGGAAGCTTCCAGTCATGATTAAGCCAGAGGGTGAGTAACCGCCACAGTCCAAGGCAGGGATGGGCAAAGTGTGGCCCGCAGCCACGCCTGTCTGTCTACACTCTGCCTCTGGCTGCGCGGGTGCTGCTGAAACGGCAGAGCTGAGGAGCTGTGACAGAGCAAATGGGCCACAAGCCTGAAAGAGTTTCTCCCTGGACCTTTCCAGAAAGTTGGTCAACACCAGGCCCGAGGCAGCGTTCCCATCGATTTCCACACTGTGAACAGGCAAAAAGGTGATTTTTCTGTGGCCCACTGGGCTAAACAAACAAGGCCACTCGTAGTTAGAGACACCTGGTCACCTCAAAGGCCGATGCAATCAGGGTCTCAGTGAAGCCTAACCTTTCAGAGCTCTGACCTAAAGGCTCAAAACCACCACCGCCTTTTTAGCCCCGTCCCCAACAGAAGTACAGAAACACAGAAGTGCAGAAACCACCCCGACCCCTCCTCGGGTCTCCCTGCCCACCTGTGCAGAACGAGCCAGAGGTGGCAGGAGAGACACAGAACTGAGGCCCGAAGCAAATGCTCTAGTCATCTTACAATTGCGTCTTTTTCCCTTCCCTGTAGTACTCCGTGGAGCAAGTGTGTACCTTCCCCCGGCTAAAGACCCTGCTCTACAAATGCTGAGCTCTACAAATGCTGAATCCAATGAACTCCAGCCCTTGCCCAGGTAAAGAAGCCAAAACGTTACTTTTTTAAAAAGCAGAAGCCTCTGTACCAGCGAACATCCACTATCTGCCACTCCCTTTGACTGGCAAACTCAGCAGAGCAGAAACGCAGGGAAAGGGTAAGATTCTGACTGACCAGCCCATAAACCTCTCTGTCCTTTGCCAAAGGAGACGCTTCCCAGAGAGCACAAGAAGGGGGCTCAGAGCCCCTGCACCCACGAGAAAGTCAGGCCCACCGAATCCCCGCTTCCTGGCCCATGGAGATGGCCCTTGCTACACTGCAACGCCTCTCCCCACCACCACCCCCCTTTCCTGTCTTGGTCCCAGGCACCTACTGAACAGCGGCCCCCAGTTCCCTGGCTGCACGTGGGGTTCCTGTGGTTCCCTGGCCCCATAACCTCCTGCTGGGCCCAGGCAAGGAGCCTGGACTATGAAGAGATGCCATTCCTGCCTCTGACGCCCTCAGCCAGCCTCCTTCATCCTTCATCCGGGCATCTGCAACAGCCTCTGACTCCTTCCTTTGGTCCTTCCCCATCCAGCTGTCCAAACCGATCCTCCAGAATTCTCTCACCGTTCTGGAAGATGGTAAGCACTGCAGGGCACGGCACCCAAGGCCTTTCACGAAGTGGCCCCAAACTACACGTGCCGTCTGCTACTTCACCCTCCTAACCATCCCACTTCCCAGGTTCCCATTAACAAGCACCTCCATGCCGTCCTGAGAAGCCGTGCCCTTCTGCGCACACCAGGCGCCCCTCCTTGAGACCTCCCAGCCAGCTGGATGCCGGGCTCTGCGGAAGCCGTGGCCACATCTGCTGGAGCCCCTCTCACTCTCTAAGTCGCGCAGCTCTTAAGTCTCTTCACAGGCCTGGCTCCGCTCCTGGACTGAGTGGGAGCCCTTCTCCCAAGCACAGAAGATGGCTCTTGTTCAGTTCAAGGCCCCGCGCAGTCCCCTCCCCCTTCCTGGGCTCCTTCTTGGTCAGGGGTCTCACCTTCTAAGCTGAAAATCCTGACGTTTTCCTCCAGTGCTCCTCCCCCAGCACAGCCTGGTTAGTAGTAGGAGGTGACAGTGAATGTTTCCAATAAATCCATGTGCCCAGGAGGGGAGAAGCGGTCTTGACAGTGTCACCAACCACATCAGCATTCTGTGCAAACTGACACCCCATGGAAGACCTTCCTCTGCAGTATCCAAACAGTGGCCTGTTCTTCCTGCCTAAGCACTCCTGGTAACATGGGGCCCACTTCTCACCACACCTCATGAGAGGCACACTTTAGCTCAAACTGCCCAGCTGGCTTTACCGTAATATCTTTCCCCTTCTGGAACCACATACGACAAGTAAATACAACCCTTTAAAACAGCTGATGGAAAGGTCCGTGATCTCTCCAGGTCTGTCCTTCAGCAGCCTCAACCCATCCCATCTTGCGGTGCTTTCAGCTTTCCTGAGTTCCTCAGGTGCCACCTTCCAGGTGATGTGGAAGGAGTGATCCCCTCCAGGATGATGGCCGCCGTACCCCCCATAATGCAGCCTCCAAGGGCCTGCAGGACGTCAGAGCTGAGCATCTTCTGAGACTGTCTACATCGTGGAAGGGCCCAGTGAGACCCTGGCACCAGCACTCTGGGAAGGCGACTGTGAGGGCGACCCCTTTGGTAGCAGCACACAGGGAAGGCCTAGCCAGAAACGTGACAGCTGACAACCAAAACGCGGATGGAGCTCAGTGGAAAAGCACACTCCCAACAGCACATCCCTTCCCTCCATACAACGCCTATTACAGGGTTCAGTTACAGCACAAAAAAGACGGTCTGTGGAAACAGACCCAACTGTGCAGCTGGCAAAGAAAACAACAACAAACAGGCCACCTGGCCCAAGGCTGGCCAGTCAGTACCCTTGCCCAGGAGCCAGGTTAGCCGTAGAAGAATGAGCCCGAAGTCTGGTTTCTTTTTTTCACGGGGGGAGGGGGGTCAGGGAGAGAGAGGTGGCTTTCTGCGTGTTTTGTCTCAAACCACACAGGACACATCCCAGAAGTCTGGAAGAAAGGTAAGTAGAACGAATGCCTCGTAAAGAGGAGAGGAAACTTGCCAAACAGTTTTAGAAAACAGGATAGGCGGCAGCCTAGACTGTCAACACCAACCACCAGTGGTGAGCACAGCACCAGCAGGATGGGTGGGCTCAGCCACTAACTAGCTGTGTAATTTTGGGCAAGTCATCTTGTCTAAGCCTCTATTTCCTCATCTGTAAAAGGAGGAAATTTCTAGATCCCACAGTTGTGGTGGAGCTCAAATCTCATCCCTAAGAAAGGGCTTCTGTTAACTCTAAAAACAGGAGAAATGCCATTTCTTCTGTGTGATGAAAAACTCACTTACCAGGAGCCACAGTGTTTCACCACAAATAAGCTGGTGGTTTGCAGAGGCCTCTTGGCTTCAATTTTCTTGTCTGTGCAGTGGGAACCACCACCCCTGCGCTGCAGCTTCTCTGAGTGGGACCGTCAGGGCAGGGAACACAGTCACGGCCCGGAGAGAGCTCTGCTGGCACACTACACACGCAGCTGCCATTCCCTCCGCAAGCCGCGGCTCAAGAACTACAACCTGGGTTTACAAGAGGTTCCTTCTTCCTGTTCCGCTCCAGGATTATGGCAGGTGGCTCAGAAAAACGGCAACTGCCAAGGCTGGTGGTGAATTGGGGTTAGGGAAGAATATCTTTCCCTGAAGAGGATTCTGCATCCACCTCCACGCCCACCTAACCCTAAGCAGAGACCCAGCCAGCACTAACCTGCCGAGGAGCTGGTGAGGGGACCACAGCCTTCCGTGAGGCCAAGTCCAGGGGACACTCCTGGCAAGCAGAACAGGCCACTGCAATCTGCCCCTCACCCCCATCTCTGCTCAACACTTGCCCAGGACCACCTCTCTGCACTCACACCCCAACCCTGGACCACCCCTCTTCCTTTGACCCAATGAGCCCAGCCTCACCAGCTCTCCTTCAGAGTCTGGCTCAAATCTTTTTTAAGACATCCCCATCACCAATCTCAGGCCAGATAGCGTGTACCCAGAAAGCATTAGCTAAATGAAAACGCACACCTCCATTTCTCATTGATATTCAAACAGAAAAACAAGCTTCAAATGCAAAAGCTTCCTCTGTTTATACAGCCACACCTCAGCCCTCCAGTCTATCTTTCCAGTTTGTTAATCTTTTCCAACTGCTCTAAAAGAAAACAGCCCTATTTTAGGCCAGGATATCTGGTCTAAAATGATCTCAAGTCAAAGCCTAGATGCTAGCACAGGAGCCTGGGATTAGTTTGAGTCGGTGAGCTCGAAAGATCCTGTGCCAGTGAGGCCCCTGGCTTGTGTTCAGGCCCTTTTTAGGCTCCATTCGGCCTTGCCTCACTGCCCACACACCACCTTCCTGTCCCCCGATGTGCTTCCTCACCTTCTTTCCAGACTTTTAATCCATAGCATGGTACAGCAGAAAAAGGCTCTGGCACTGAACAGAGCTGGATTTCATTCTTGACTCTAGCACTTAACTCTGAGCCTCAGTTTTTTCATCTGTAAAATAAGAATAATACCACCTTCAAGAAGGCTGAGAAATAAGAAAAATGTCCAAGTGCCTGGCACACACAAGGTACCAATTTTAGCATCTTTCTTCCCGCTCTCCTTTCTTCCATCCACTGCTGCCCACAGCCCAAAATGACCTAAACTGAGGGCCACTGTTAACTACCTGGGACATTCAGCTGACATGTGAATGCAGAGACTGTTCTTCCAAACCACACAAAAGGATCAAGGTAGGAGAAACTGAAACAAAGCAGAGAGAGACTAGGCTCCCAGGCAGCGCAAAGAGAATGCCCTCACTGCAGCAGGCTAATCCCGTTACCTCCTGGGGGCCATAAGCAGCAAAAAGATGACTCAGGACCACATCTCCAGCTAGGATATGCTAATCTGACTCTTTAACTGCCTGGGCAGATGGTGGCAATCTCCACACTACCCACCAGCAGAGACAGCATAGTTTGCAGAAATAGCAAAGTTCTGCCAAGAAAGACCCTAAGACCCTCCTTAGAAGGACCAAGTAATTAAGGTGTTAACAACTGACTGATCAAGGCAAAACAAAAGAACCCCCGAGGCCTTCCCTCAGTGTTCGTTACTGAGGCAGGAATTCCACCCAGATGGCTACAGCTGAGGAATGGGGTCACTTCTGCCAGGACATCACTGACACAAATATCTCCTGGATTGAAGAAAAGCCTCTTGACTATAATGCAAATTACCTTATTTGCCTTTAAAAGTAACACTCAGTCCTGTCTACACCGTTTTTATAACCTTAGAGCATCACAGAACTCGATCTGTATTCCCCACTCAGCTCACCTCTACCAGCAGAGACGGATGCGACTGCACACTTTTCTCCAGAGGTCCACGTAGACACGTGCGAGCCAGAGATAGACAGGAAGATGCTCACCCTTTATTCAGACCAACCATCTCCTCATTTTTCTTTCTGCTGAAAAGCAACTTCCCAACTGTGTCCAGATAGATAAATGGGTAGATGGACACAGAGAGAAGAATGGATAGACAGGTATGTTTTTTTCTACGATTAACAGGCAAGAGGGAGGCTTCGAGTGGTGTTAAGTACAGATTTTTTTTTCCCAAGGTGTTGCAGCAAACTGGAAGAGAGAAGCATCTGAGTCAACAGCCTTCTAAGCATGCCACCCGGTCTCCTCTTTCTTTTCTGTGGTTTATAGTAACTTGCTTTCTACCTGCCAAGTAAATGGTGAGCTCTGAATGTCACATTCTGGGGCTAGCTGTAATCAAACACACACTCTTTTCTTACTAATTAATGCACTGGCAGGAAACTTAGAATCAGCAGGTTGATAAGCTCAGCCCCTTTGAAGTTCCAAGCACACCTAAATCCCAAAGCAAGTATTACAAACCCCTGGCAACAGACTGCCCGATGATTAACTACCACACAGAAACAGCATCTTCATCCAGCACGGATCTGCAGCAGCCTCCCACACCAGGTCTCACCCAGTGTTTGCTTTGTATCTCCTGACTGACCCGAAGATGCTAGGAGTCCTCTCCCAAAGCCTGGAGTATCCCAAACCTGTCAACACTAAAGAACCCATGCCGCTCCCACACGTATTTTGTCACCTGAGCCAACCATGGTAAGAACGGTCGGCATTTACTGAGCACTTACTCTGTACCAGGTACTAGTCAAAGCACTCTGTGTGTTAACTCAGAATCTAATTCCTAGGCCCCACAGGAATTTGCTGGAGGGAGAGAAATACACTCTGGCCCAGAGTCCCACATGGTTTCTAGTCCCTATTTCTAGCTGTGCTATAAAGCTTACATAACCTAATTTGCATTATGCTGCTATTTTTAAAAAATCTCCAAAGATCACTGCTTCAAGCATCAATGGAAGCTGTTAGCTCTTACCTAAAATGATATTGTGGGAAAGGATATCTATTCTTACAACTAAGTCAACTTCAATTCTTGACTTAAAACAGACTTTCTGGAAGATGCTATTAGGAAAGGAAGGAACTTACATAAGAAGTCCTAGCTCTGTGCTCTGTAAGTAACTGCGAGAGAGAAACACGTCAATATTGAACTCACCTCAGTAGTAGACAGCTTCCTGGCTCTGCAGGTTAGTCATCTACCACCCATCGCCCTTCCTGGCCTCCTAGTAACACTGAGAAATCTCTGGTCAGTGGATGGCATGGCCTCAGATGGTTTCAGAGTACGAGTCTGAATACAACAGAACCTTTCTTGTTCTGGGTGACTTCAGAGGGACCACCCCCATCCCAGCACCACCAGGGAGGCACTGGCATACGCCGAATGGAGGTGCAGGAAGACACGCACAGAGCAGGTGGTTTTCAGCGTTAACTGCTCTCAATGTCCCTGATGTTTAGGGCTCTAGATTACTAGAAATCTTAACTGTTGGGGTTAGGGGGAAGGGGGCGGATCTCCTTAGTTCACTCCTCTAACTCACTACTGAAGATTTACCTCCACTGCAGTTATTAATGAAACCCAAGAAACAGGGAAATGATAATGAATGATTATAAGAGTAAAATTTCCCTCATTTGTCATCAAACAATGTGGTCAGTGTTTAAATTAACCACTTTTGTCCTTTGCTTCACTATAAAAACTGGTTTTCAAGGACTGGGCTCTTTGTTATTCATTTCATTCACTGCACTTATGTGGGTAGAGGTCCATGAACATAAAACAGAGTTGGTTTCAGGCTCTCAAGACTGCCAGGGAAATTTAAAATGAGTGAATTTCCAAATGATGCCCATTTTCAGTGATGTCAGAGGGCCCATATTATTTATTTATTTATTTATTTAATTTTTTTGTGGTATGCGGGCCTCTCACTGTTGTGGCCTCTCCCGTTGCGGAGCACAGGCCCCGGATGCGCAGGCTCGGCGGCCATGGCTCACGGGCCCAGCCACTCCACGGCATATGGGATCCTCCCGGACCGGGGCACGAACCCGTATCCCCTGCATCGGCAGGCGGACTCTCAACCACTGCGCCACCAGGGAGGCCCCCCATATTATTAAATAATTTATAAATAAACTATTAACTAAGTAAATTATCTTCTGACACTGCCAATGCATTATTTGGCTCCCAACCTAGGATATTTACAATAGGCCCAATTCCACCAACAAGGAGACTCTCCCACTTAAAAGGTTTCCACTGGGCGGAGCCTGTTTCGCTAGTACCCAGAGAAGAACCTGTCCCGGTAAGGGGCACTCGGCTGTTTGATCAGGATTGGAATGTACTTGGTACTAGTCAACTAGACCTCACTCAACCTTTTATACACGCCAAAGCCACATTCAATGTACATACAGATTCTGTATGGGAAAAAAATTGTTCCAGCAACCTTCAAAGTTAGCAATAAAAAGAAAACTACTACTTAGAGACAAATATAAAACATAAACTTCATTTTAATCTATCTATCTATCTATATATATATATCAAGTACAACCTTAGCACAGAACATCTAACACATATGAAATGCATTTATGGAATGAATACACGTAACAAAGAAGCAAATCCTTTTAAAAATATTTGGCCTAACCCTCGTATCTTTTAAATGAACTCCATGACAGTTGAATCAGGTGGGAAATAAATCATCTACCTAACCTGGAAAAGACAGATGAATTGCCTTACATCTATTTGGTCTCTGCACACCAGGTATCTACCATTCTGAGTCTTGCCATAATTGATTCTGCAAATACTTAGCTTAACTCAGTCAATTATATATTTTTCCATAGTTACCTTAATATTTTGTTTTTTTTCATTTTCTATTGCTTTTTTTTTTATGGCTTCTTGCTGCTGTTGTATTAGGGCATACAACACAGATCAGAGATATTCATTTCTCAGAGAAGTCTCTCTCCTTGAGAAATTGGCACTTTGATCCTCAGCTTACATAACAGCTACATATAAATGGGTCCTACCGGCACTGTTACCAATCTTGCTGCTTATGAAATTCCAGCACTTTGGCCAAAAGAGTGCCCTGATGTAAAAATCTTCTTAGGTGAACACTTCCCACCACCGAATTCTTTTAGTTAAACAGGTAAGTGTGTGTAATTCGCATATACGTTATAAGTTTCTATACACATACACACACTTAACTCAAAAGTGAAATGTCTCTCAAAGAGAAAGTAATTATAAGGGTATTAAAAACAAAATGCTGAAAATAACTTTCACATTTAGATCATAAAAAATTTTAAAGTAATGTGATGATATAAGACCTAAGAGATCAAATACATAATATATGATTGTCATATATGCATGTTGTGTTCATCGATTTTTAATTTTCTCTTTAATCAGAAAATAAAAGAGCTTACCTTTGTATACTGAGACCACAGCTTACAGTCACTATATCTCAGCCTATTTTATACAAGTGATATGGCTACGAAGGTCCAAGGAGAACGAGAATAAAGTGAGATAAACGTGCTGAAAACTGCTTAAAAGTATTAACCTGAAATACACAGAGGATCCAACACCAGTTTTAAAAATACATTAACGAGGTATTCCCAGCTCTTCAATTAATAATGGTGAATGACTGATTCATGATTTTCAAACATTCACCCAAATTTTAAAAAAGAAGAAAAGGCTAATACCAGCAAAACCTATCAGTGGTTTGTTCCCCAGGTTAACAATTTGAGAGAGACTACAAACGACTCCAGGAGCCCTGGCTTTCCCGCACCATGCACTGCATCTAGTCAGCATGAGGTATGTCGGGAATCTATTGGACCAATTACCTTGCACAAGAGATGGGGTGCTCCCACAGCCTCAAGAAACACGGCTGCAGGCCACCTCCCTGGCTGGGTGCCAGCCCCCATGCAAAGAATATGGCTTCAAGGAGGACCCCTATCTCTGAGGAATTATAATAGCGCTAACTGACGCAGTCAGGAATGCAACTATTCAGTTTATGTGCTAAAAAAGTTTAAAAACTGTCAGAAGATAGCACAGCTCATATACTAATTCTAAGTTCTACATTGGTCTGTAGACTCCCCGACAAGAGACTAGGCTAGGAGGGGCTAAGTATATCCAGATATTGCTAGGTTTCCAAAGGAAAAGTTTTCAAACAGACACCGTGGCTCTGAATAAAGTATTGCTCTTCTTTAAAATGCTCATTCACTGCTTTCCAAAAGGAGGTGTCAGAGTGCTGTGTCTGAAAGCTGGAAAGCCTCAGGGGGTCACATTGCTCTTAAGACTAAGACATAGAAATTGCCATTTCAAGCCAGACAACCTGATGGTTCTAGAAGTCAGAGAAGAAATCTTGAGGGCCCAAGTGAATAATAAATGGTGCGACGCTCAGAGGCTGGCAATAGGGGCTGTCAATGAAAAAACCACCTACAGTGGAGAAAAGAGCAGAGAAGCAAAACTTTGTTAATTTCACAGAATTTGGTGAAGCCAAAAGCTTCATTTATATTTCTCTGCTCTTTCAGCTGTAAGTGGAATTTTCATTACAAAATGAAGGGGTGGGAAGGGTAAAGGGGGTGGGGGTAGGGGGAGGACACTTAATTCATTACAAGATTTAAACAGTTGAACTTGCATGGTTACCACTTCTAACAAAGGACTGACAGCTCAATTATTTTAAGTAAAGCAGAGAAATGTAAAAGTTTGCAGCAACTGGGCAGGTTTACAACATGGTTAGTAACTTCCAACAAACAACAAAAAAAAAAAAAAAAAAAAAAAAGACTTGGTAGAAACCATTTGAAATGACTGCCATCATGTTGGAAAACAGCACAGCTCCATTTTCACCATTATAGAGGGGTTGAGTTATGAAGCTGAGTCAGCTACTTCACAAGAATTTTCTAAAGAGAAATCTCCAAAGAGATTCCAACTTGGAATACAAATTTGACAATCAATTTCAAATAACAATACAGCTGCCGCTGCCAATTAATAGTATTCCAAAAACAAAGAGGACTGTTTGTAAATATTTAATTAATAAAAAATGGACACTACCAGCCATGCTTTTTCTTCTCAGTGATGGCTCTGTTTCATCCATAGGTCAGCAAAACGAATCAATGAAACATGAAAACTCCCAGCTGAGATGGGCCCTCTTGTGTACGTCTAGCCACTAATGCACAGGATGAGAATGGTAAGTTCACAGCTACTTCCAGCAAGTGATGAGGTTTTATTAAAGTATCACCCACCACTAATAAAGACAAAAGGTCAAGGAGCAGAAGTAACAAGCATGGTGTAAAAAGTTTATTTCTGATAAGTAACACTAACGTTTGTTTTAAACTATCTGTTTCATTCTCATTTAGCAGTCCCAAAGAAATCTGGTACATAAATTTGCCGTATTTTGTGAAGCCCATTCTCAGCGATGGGTACTGTTCAGCTCCAAAAAACAGAAATGAAGAAAGACGAGGAAAGCTAATTCATACTAAAAACGGACATTTTTAAGACACAGCAACTTGTAAATATCAACATGGGACCACACGGTTGCCTTCATGGGGGTGAGTACCTTAATGAAACCATTACCTTCTAGTAACATCATAGGCTTCCAAACAAGGTGAGAATGCAAGTGGAAGACTTGGGTCTGCACCCTTTACAGAACAACACAATGTTACCGACTGATCATTTTTCACCAGCTTAATCAGGTGTCTTAAAAAATAAATGCTGACCCATGGCTGAAACCTGTCACTTTTCACAGCAGCACTCAACAAGAACTGGGACAATCGAAGAGCAAGTTTTTATGGGGACCCTGTTGCTGCTTTAGATTCTGATGTAATTGAAGAGGATAAGAGACCCTTCAAAGAATCCCAGAAAAATCGCTAATCTTCTCTCTGCATGAAAAAAGCCAGGGAGTGAACACAGTATCTTACAGAGTGAAGAAGGCCACAAGAACAAGAGAGGGTGATTGATCAATTAATTTATTATTTTTTAAAACTTGGAAATTCGGAAACTAAAATAATCACATTCCTCCTTCCCCATCTCTGGGTAGTGCCGTCATTTTAATAAGCAATGCTCAGATAACAGTAAACCTTTATCATGGGGATGCCCTTGTACAGCAGCAGTACAAAGGGCTTACAAAGTAAATAGACTGGCTCAAACTAACAATCGCCTTTGCTTTGTTTTATCAGTTTGGTTACAAATGAATGGGTTTCTAGGGCTAAGTTATTATTAGTTTTCAATTCTTTATGATTTGATACCAAAACATATCAAAAATAATAAGCTAAAACAATATTCAAACCCATATTTTATTGGCTTTAATTACACACTTCAATATTTACAAAGTTAAAGTTTAAATGAAAAGTCTCTATTGTATTAAAAAAAAATAACTACAGCCCGAATTAATGTGCCCTGGGGCAAATACATATCAATCAGCTAAGCATCAGTGACTGCATCAGGAACCAGGCAGTACTCTGTGTTACAACAAAGCAGTTTGTGATCAGTGTTTGAGACTATACACCCTTCACAAATTTAATTTTACATAATCTGATACTCCTCTTAAAACTTAAACTTTGAACTGCTAGACTTATTTCCCTAGAACAGAAGGGCTGGTATAAGTTATTTTCCGGAAATGAGGTACCGTTTCACAGAACTAGTTTCTTTTTGTTTGTTTGTTTTCAAGTTTTAGAGAACTAAATTTGCGTTTGTTAAAATCAAAAAGTAGGAAAGATGTTCTTTACAAATAATTTTGATCAAGTATGTGTTCAAAGAAAGCAGGATAAAAAGGCTTTTTCTCTAACATTCTGTATGTACTGTATTGTTCAATAGGAATTAGCTTCTGTCATTTGCTAAAAGAATGAGTAGTGGGGAACAGGATATGTTGGGAATTTCATAACGGGTAACAGAACCATTCTCTTGGGTAAACCTACAGAGAAAAGAAACGGAGAGGACTCCAAATAAGTTTAATAATCCAATAAAAATTTCAGGTTAAAAAAAAAAAGAATCTTACAGTAATTATCATTAACCTTTTCCAGATTAGTCAGTCAACATGTACCATTATGGAAGAGGCCCACAAACTTTGAAGTTACTCAATATTTTCCATTCAAAATCAAGATGGCTACATCATAGGAAGAAGGATATTCAAAAAGGGATTTCATCTGAGTGAACTGTCATGAATTATAAAGCTCAAAAGCAATGCTATTGATTAATATTCTGAAGTGACTCTCAATTTGGCACATTACATATTACAGGAGAAACAGGGACGGTCAAGATTCACAGCACAGCTTTCTGTGCAGGCCTCAGATCCCCAGAAAGACAGTTCCAACTGGAGTCATGACCAGGTGTTTATCTTAACGGCTACTCACAATATTGGCATGGCAAATCTGGAAAGATTAATTACTTTCTTAATTTTATAATTAATGAGTTCTTGTGGCCTCACAAACTTCTGCATACTCAAGCATGATTTGAAATCTGATCCTTATTTCTATTCTAATATTTAAGCTATGGAGAAATCACAAAGCAGCAACAGCAGGTATTCGAGAGCACCAGATGATCAGAGGGAAATTACCCCACATGCAACAGCTTTACAAAGGCCAAAAGACATATTTACCTTACAGCCAAAATAAAGCATCGTTTTAGTAGGTTGGCATCACAGTAACATTTAAAAACCAAATCTTTTATGTGAAAAATGGGGGCATTACATTTCACCAGCTTTGGAAGTCAGTTATATGGCGCATGGGAGCCTTCTGAAGAGGGGCTCAGAGGCCGCGGGGTGAGAGCATAATGTTAGAGGAGAGGGAAGAACAAGAGAGAAAAACTAAAAAGACAGGAAAAACGTGAATGTGCCTTAGAGCCTAGATACACAAGTGTTTTAAAGAAAAAAATTAAGCTCTAGCAAACCTGTACTGAAGAACATGGGACTTACTATGTCTAAAAGAAAGACACAGACTTCAGGACCTGCCCTAGGAGGCAGACGCTTTGGCTCTCACACAAGACATATTACAATGAGTCTAGTGAGTCAAAATGTATTTGGATAAACTGACCAGACCTAATTCACAGGAAGGATGAGGTGGTCAGGGTATCCAGAAGTTGGCTGAATGGTAAAAGCAAACTGCCAAATCAAAAGGAGCTAGAGAGCTTGAATTCAGAAGAAATTCTAAGTGATAGCATATTCTTGTCTGGGGAGGCCCTGGCCAAACCTGAATGTGTCAGTGGAGACATTCAGTTAAGGAAGAAACTCCAGACTCTGCTCTCAGCCTTAGAGGAAACTCACCCCAAACGTCTGAGCCTTCCAGCCTCTCCACATCTTTCCAGGATGTAAATTATCTATCTTAATGGGGAAAGCGGTCAAACTGTTCACTTTCTACTTATTTCTACAGCTAGGAAATCAGAGGAAGCTTCAGTTTAGCACTGTCCTAAAGACCCATAATTTTCATCCAAACAAAAATGGGAAAGCTGATGCATGAAGAGAAAAAGCATAATGAAAGGTCTGAGGCTCGTGTGGAGGACTAATGCCACAAGTAGCAACACAGTCAAGGTCCTTCTCTTCTGTGTGCACACACGCCCAGCCTGGGGTCGCACTGGTGCACACACATGTGTGCACCCGCCCACTCTTACACTCACATGCATTCTCTCACATGTGTGCACACACACTCACGCTTTTTTCTCTCAACGACAAACATCCTATAGATGGCCAACTCTATACCACGTAGCACCCGACTTAGGAGAAACGCCGAAGAGAGCATATCACTGACTCCAAACCTCCTGCCTCCATTGCCACATAAACCTCATTCAAAAGTTATCCAAAGGGCCACTGAGGTTCACTTCCACATCTGCCTTTGTTTTTTATTTTTGGAGGGAGAGGAGCTACTCCTCTGATTTTCTCACTGTACTACACAGACCTCCTGCAGTAAGCACTTCAGTAACTGCTGCAGATACCCTCTCATCACTCTCTAGGACCTGTTCACTCCACCTCTACAGCAAAATTCATGAAAAAGGATGACAGCTACGAATTTGAAGTGAGCACTTCCTATCTCTAACTCAAATCACCTACAGTTCACACAGTTTCAAACCCGAAACTTAAATGTAGCTCTATAACTGGCAGGCAGCCAAGCTAGAAACTGAGCATGGCCCTTCAGTAGCCTTTGAATGGAGTATAAGTTGGCTGTAAGAAGAACTACTTAAAATATTTAATTTCAATATGGTCAGAAACAGGCAATTAGAACAAGCAGTCCTTCAATCAGGCAAAGCAGAGAGAAGAGCAACTCCAACCAAACCAAGAACCACAAGGTTGTGGCATTTTCAACGGGAATTTAAGTTGGGTCATAGAATAAGTAGGTCTGAGATCCTCCAATTCATTTAAAGAAACCCTAGATACAAACTGTGCTTTGGATTGCTGTGCAGAGTGGCTTAAGAGGAGAAATCAGTAAGATGGTGTACATACCATAGGCAGGGGCAGCTGTGCTGTAACCATATGGTGTTCCATAGCCTGGTGCAAAGAAGGAGAAAGCACATCAGTCCAGGAAAAAGGGCAGTCAGCACTGGCCCGATTCACAAGAACCACCTGGCCCGGCACCTTGGGCACCAAGGACTTCTTCCAGGTGCTGGCTGAACCAGAACCCTTCCCAGAATGGCCCGAGTCTACCGATTTCTCCATGCCTATGTAGAGTGGAAGCTTTTTACTATGGCCTACCAAGCTCTCCTGACCTACCAGAATATCCTGTTTCTTTCTCACTATACTTCTTACCACATTGTATTATAATTATCAACTCTTTGTCTGTGTTCCCCCCTAGAATGGCAGAGACTCAAATCTTTTACATCTTTGCATCACTTGAACCTAGCAGAATGTCTGGCACAGAGTAACCACTCACAAATTTAATTTGTTCAACAAAAGAATATTTAGAACCACTCAAGTTACCAATTTCTCACAGTTGGAAAATAGGAATTTCCAAGTCTTTTTTTTCAGAAAGCAGTGACAGAGCAGGCTAAAGCCTCAACTGCCACTGAAGAGGGCGCACAGATCAGGCTGTGGGCTCGAGGGCAAGGTCCATGTCTTGTTGAAATCTGAATTCTGGGCCCCAGCACAGGGTCTCTCAGTAAATGTTGTTAGAATTGACATTAGCATCTGGTGCCTATGAAGAAGGCTCATATTATCAATAAAGTACAAAAAACACAAAAGTTTTTGAACCATTTAGTTCTGGCACTAGTTTCTTATATGTCCTTAGATATGTAACCTCTGAGTTGCCACTTTCATCTATAAAATGGGAAACCCTCCAAGCTACTTTATAGTTTATAGGGATTAGAAATACTATGTTAATAGAAACAACAATCTTTAATCTTTCAGTAAAATGACTTTAAAATATATAAGTACTAAATCACTTGGGTAAATCTCTAGGAAAAACTGGTTTCTAAAATAGAACAAGGACACAAAATCTACATGGGCCCTTCACATTGTACCCCAAAATCAAGCTTTTTACTTTACAGCCCCTTTTTCTGTAATCATCTCTGCTGCTAGAATGATTTTTTTTCTTCTTCTCTAGCTGACCAACTGCAACTCATCCTTTAGGTATCTATCACCTCCTCTGTAAAGTCCCCCAGGCTTGCTGTTCACTTTGCCCACCCCACGTCACAGCTTGCATGGTATTACACGGTACTTTCTCAAGTGTCTGTTCCTACCCCCATGTGACCCCGAGCATTCACAGGGGCAGACGCTAAGTGTTGATCATCTTTGAATGCTCAGATCTAAATCTCTTGTTTGAGATAAAACATTCAGATATATGTTGAATAAGTAAATTGCTTTGGGGGACTAACTGAAACATTTTCTTAGAGATAAAGTTTTTCACTTTTTAGTCTATACTTAAGTCATATAAAACTGGGGGTTGTACAACTTAGTCTTTAGTGCTCACTAAATCATATATTTCAAGAGGACACAAGGCAACTGAAATAAGCAGTAGGAAATATAGAGTAGGAAAAGTATCAGAAGCCAAAAAAAAAAAAAGATTAATGCTTAAAAAAGAAGGCTGTATATCAAATCTATTCCAGGAAAAGGTAGCTGGTTGTCTAAGGCTACAGTTTCAAAGGTTTTTACTAAAACCTCCTTAAAGAGATGAAACTATAACAACTAAGCTGGCCACTAATGAGGCCACTGGGGCTCTAATCCTGACTTCACGTCTCACTAAGGTGACTCTGAATTGCACCTGCTATTTAACCTCTCTGAGCCTCAGTCTTCTGCAGAAACTGATGGCAGAGGAATGTAATTAAATAACATATGTAAAAATACTTACTACACTCCCTGCTGCACAAAATACACTCTGCAAATGGCATATAACCTATTCATAATCCAAACTGACCTAATCTGAATCTTCTCTAGCCTACAAAAGAACTTCCTTTTTAAAAGCTTCAGAAGACAGGCCTTTCACAGAGGTCAGTGCAATGATGTAAAAGAGATGCTACTACAGAGCAGAGAGGCAGACAGCAGGATTCCTCTCACAATCACTGCCACTAGCTGATGGCTGCTGACCCCTCGCACGTGAGGGAAACGTCCCACGACCCAGCAGCTGGACAAAACTGGACGAGCACGTCACCAAAGGCAAGAGAGTTCACCTCAATAACCTGCCTACTACTGTTTAATGAAAGCTGCTTCCTTTAAATAAGACATTAAATGAGGCGCAAAAAAAAAAATTAGATTTCCATAGAAATAGTGAGATGCACAGAAAAATGTCATTTTGGACACACAAAAAATATCAAACTGTAACCACCCTCTCACGCTGTCTTTCAGCGCTCTCTGTCTCCTTCAATGGTGCCACCATCCAATCTACTTCCTCCAGCGTAAGATCCCGGGAGGGACCTGAAACCTCACTCTGTTTTGTTCTCCACATTCAATCCATCAATTCTGCTTCTGAAGCTCTTCCATCTGCTCACTTCTTGACCCCCATCTACTTCCCTACACCCCCTGGAGATCCCTCCACGGCCTCTAGTCTAGTCTCCGAGCTTACAAAAACCTTCTGTCTTGGCATGCCAACTTCTATCCCTACGAGCCATTCTTCACGCTACAGAGAGTGATCTTTACAAATAAAGTCTGAAAGTCTTATCTCCTTACTCCTCTTAGAACCCTTCACGACTTCCCCCATACTTAGGTGCAAAGACCAAAATCCAAACCACAGCCTCCAGGATGGGACTGAGCACCCACTTTAGCTCAAATTCCCCCCACCCCCTCCCCCTTCACCCACACACAGTGCTCTCCACACTACAGATATGTTGGCCTCCTCCTAATTCTTCAAATGAGCCAAGTTCCCTCCTGCCAGCACCACAGGGTGCTGACGTGCTATTCCCTCTGTGTGCGGTGTTCTTCTGTCCCAGTCTTCTCTGAGTTAACCCCTAGTCATTCGTCAAAGCTCAGTTCAAGTGTCACATCTTCAGGGAAACCTTCGAGTCCCCGAGAGACTAGACCAGGTTTCTCTGTCACGTTCCCTCACAGCATCATGCCCCTCTCCTTCATCACAGCAACTCAGTCAGTCGTGAGTATTCCATTAGTATGTCTCACCTTTAGACCAAACACTGCAGGAGAACAAAATCCATGTCTGCTGTGTGTCAAAGCAGGCACACAATATTTGAATAAGAGTACACATTGTTTATATGACACATCTTTGAGCTATGCCCCTACTGGGATCAACTTCTAGAAGCTTAATTCCAAAGCCACATCATCCACAGAACTTCCAAAAAAGCCTATTCTAATTCTTTCTTAGGAAAAAAAACACAGAACCTAAGTGAACTTCTTAAGACTGTTATGCAAAAAAATAATGACGGGATAAGACCCAATCTTTATGACAATTTCATCTTGATCAACAACTACTAGTGGTTTAGTTGTCAAGTTCAAAGTTCCATACTTGCAATATTACAGAGAATTTGATTTTAATGAGACAGAGGTACAGCTACTGCTAAGATGATACAAGGATGAGAACAGAAGGCAAGCAGAGGGCATCTTTTCCCATCTTCCTCAAGCCATGTGGTGAAATGGAAAGAATATAAACTTTGGAAGTAGAAACACCTACATTCAGATCTTTGCTCTGCTGTTTACAAGACGTCTCACACTGAGCTAGTTGCCTTACCTCCCTAAAACTTAGTTTCCTCACCCGGAAAAATGGAAATAATTTCTACTTGAGGAAACACTGTGAAGATTAAAAACAATTAAGTGAAATCATTTATATGAAAGTATCTAGTGTATACTCATCTCTAGATAAGCAAGTTCCCCCTTTCCTCTTTTTGTACTTCTTTAGCCCCTGATGGTTCCCCAACACAGAGTTAAAGAAATGCTAACATCGCCAGGCTTCACCCCAATTAAGTAGCTCTTACCAGCCATTTTTCTCACCTGTGATACCCAATCTGTCGTCTATGTCCCCACCAAATACACTCTGCTCAGGTATCCAAACTCCCCAATCTGTGGAATATCTTTGAGCTTCCTCATTGTCAAAATATGTCCCCTCAACCAAGCGCAATACTCCTCATCTGTCACCTCCCTCCAGAAAGCCTCTAGTCACTCAGCAGATTCCAGGAGAAAACCTGTAACATTCTGTAGATTCTCTTCTTTTGAAATTCAGTGCACACCCATCCTATACCCATATTATGTTTCCAGAAACCCTGTATAACCCTGGAAAATAAAGGAGAGGCTGTTCTTGGAACTCTGGCCCAGAAAAGGAGGCAGATGTCTCACAGGGTGCACTATACCTGGAGCTATGTAGCCAGGAGCAGCTGTGGCCCCAACAAAAGCTCCCCTTGTTAGAGTTCCTCTTCCTCTGCCCCGAACAGCCTGGACTGCTGCGGACACAGCTGTATTCACAACACCCTTTGCCTGTTAAAAATAACACATTTCATTACTGAGAGAAATAAGATCATCTCATCAACTTTGTAATGTATAACCTCTATGAGACACTTGAGCCTGTACATGAGATTAGTCGTCTATGACCTTGAACCTTCAGTTTATAATCTGTAAAATGAAAATGACATCTATCTTACAGAGTTGTTCTGGAGAAGATGCTGGCACAAAGAAGTATGCAAATAAATTCTTCCTTTCACTTGAGGGTTACCCAGAAAGACTTCGTTTTCTGCACACAAATTTCAGCAATCAAATTACATCCAAAGTCATTTTAGGCCTGACTAAAGCAATTACAGACACTTGATACCTAGGTTCAAAATTTACTGAATTCTCCCCCAGCAAACAAAAAAAATACCATAACAAACGACCTGGAGTTAGCTGTGAACCTGAGTGGGTTTAAAAAAAAAAAAAAAGAAAGAAAGAAAGAAGACAGGAAGACCAAAGGTGTGGATGCCAGTTCTTTTTTTTTTTGCGGTACGCGGGCCTCTCACTGCTGTGGCCTCTCCCCGTTGCGGAGCACAGGCTCCGGACGCGCAGGCTCAGCGGCCATGGCTCACGGGCCCAGCCGCTCCGCGGCATGTGGGATCCTCCCGGACCGGGGCACGAACCCGTGTCCCCTGCATCGGCAGGCGGACTCTCAACCACTGCGCCACCAGGGAAGCCCAGCCAGTTCTTGATATAAGTAACTGAGACCTCAGGAAGGTCATGCAAGTAAGTGTGTGTGTCTCTCTCTCTCTCTCTCTCTCTCTCTCTTCTTGCTCTAAAATGCTCTGGGACTCTGGTAAAGTCACATAATCTCTATGGGAGTCTCCCCACTAATTGCAAAATGACAATTATGATACCCACTTTGTTTTCCTTACTTCAGAGTAGAAAGAGCAACTGAGAAAACAGATACAACACTCTGAAAAGTAGAACAGATAAGGACAAAGAGTAACGGTACATAGGGCTGCTAGAACATTCCTTTCCAAAACAGAAAATTTAAGAAATAAGAAAATATCTAGTTTTAAATTACATATTCTGTTTACTTTTTAATATAAAGATGCAATAAAAACTCAAGCTCAAAAAACTACTAATACTCCCTGCTACAACCAAGCTGCAGGGAAGGAGGTGCAGAGCCTCAAAAGCACTGTACCATCAAGTCAACAGCACCTCAGACAGTTTAAATCGTCAGTGCATATACACAGTTATCTCTCACTGAAAAATCCTAGGATAGCCTCTATAACTGGGTAGAAGACAGTTTCAAGGTTGAATGTATCGTGCACAGAGAACAGCCATTTTTTCCTTTTGGCTGAAAAAAATCCAACCAAAATAGACTGCTTCTTGGCTGTCAAGCACATTGAACACGTGAGTTTTATAGCTTTTAGTATGGAAAATTTCTAAAAATGAGTGAACTTCATGCGGGCATTTTTTTTTTTTAAACCAGCTTAGTCAAATGTAGTAGAAGGTAGTAATCTGGCAGCAGCAGAGTGACTCCACACAAATCAAGCTCATGTCTCCTAGAACCAAACCTAACTACCTAATAAGTATCTGCACATAGCATAGGCTTTTTTAAACACTAAAATTAACTGACCCATATACAAGATGTAACGCATGAGAAAAACACACCAAAACAAACAAGGTAACAATTATCCTTCTACTAATTTAGAACATATTCTAGAAGATTTTAGAAAAAGAAAATCCACTTATCCTCTCTCTACGTGTACCACTAAAATTTAAACGCTTTATTTGTATTTCATCTCAGTAAAAGTTCGTTTTCTTTGTTTATATTTTGAATTCTAGAATATAAGCAGTGTTTATTATAGTAAATACAAGAAGTTTAAATTAACACAAAACAAATTTATAAGGTGGATATAATATACAATAGGAGCATGCCAATGGTCTTTGGAAGGAGAAGAACCAGGTTTCAAAGGGAACCCTTACCATCAATTAGCTATGTTACTACAAGCGGTATCTTAATGTGTTCAAGCCTCATTTCCTCATCTATAAAATGAGAGCTATTCTAACCTCTTATAATGGACCTTGCATATGCATATTCAACACAGAGTCTTAAATAATCTAAGCTTCCTTCTATTAGTCTAAACATGTTTACTTGACTTGTTCCTATCACATAATATATTCAGACATTATTATACCAGTATTCTCCACGAGGGAGAGAATGTGTCTTATAGTTAACGTATCTCCCTTTCCCTCATCATCGTGCACATGGTATATGTCTCGAAACTATTTTTGAATACGTAAATGAATGGATAGAAGAATCCGTTATTCAAAAGCGTGCAATTAGGAGGCCATCTTTTCTTACTGCAACCCTCGTTACAATCCTGGGCCTTTAGCAGCTCTGACATTTCCAACGTCGGTAATGAACAGAAGCAACAAAGGGTCAAGTTCTACTGTGACGCCCTCAAAGGAAAACCCAAAATAAATAATGCAAAAGGACAAAACTGGAAAGGGAATGGAAGAGCACCTGCAGACTCTGATGAGAGTAAGCCCCAGACACTCTTGGCAGCTTCCCTAAACTAAACAAATGCCAGTATCTCATTAAAGTCCCAACCCTCCAAAACGCTACCTCTTCAAGAATGACCAAAATCCCCCCAATAATGCTCATAGTCTCTTTTATTTTATTATTATTTTTTTTTTGCTGTACGCGGGCCTCTCACTGCTGTGGCCTCTCCCGTTGCGGAGCACAGGCTCCGGACACACAGGCTCCGCGGCCATGGCTCGCAGGCCCAGCCGCTCCGCGGCATGTGGGATCTTCCGGGATCAGGGCACGAACCCATGTCCCCTGCATCGGCAGGCGGACTCTCAACCACTGCGCCACCAGGGAAGCCCCATAGTCTCTTTTTAATATATAATTTGCCTAAAAGACCACAGAACAGAGAACCACTAATCATATTTCTATTATTCATGATCAAACCCAAAGAAAAGGTTGCCACATCCAAGAAGAAGAAGTAACTTTAGAAAAACCTGAAGTGCAACAAAGACAGGAAAGGAAATTTAATTCTGGTAATATCTTTCAAAGGTTTAATGCTTAACTCATACCTGAGGGATAATCTTCTTTTTCTTATTATTTGCTGCATTGGGTCCAGAAAACAGCTTCTCCAGGGCAGCTAAAGCTGCACTTGCCTTTGCCACTTTCTTATTTGGTCCTGCACCTCTGAATTTCTGTCCATCTACTTCTACCTAAAATCAAGAACAACACTCTGCAATTATCCCATGCAATTCCTCTACGTAGTTTTAATTTAAATGTATCACAACACAGAAAACACCAAAAGTCAAACAGTACCATGAGATTTGACTCAGTCTAAAGCTCTTTTATATATAAGCTGAGGATATCCTATGTCTCTGAGGGGAAAAATAAGGTTGGCTTGTATCTAGGTACACACCTCCATTACAAAGCGTTTGTCGTGGCTTCCACCAGTCTCCGAGATGAGTTCATACTTAAGACCTCTTCGTTTTTCATTGAGCTCCATTACAGGGTTTTTGCCACTTGCTGTGAGGATAGGGCCCTGAGTTCTTACCTAAAAGGAGGTTCAATCAAGTAAGATTTTAGAGTATTAGATTTCTTATTAATACAATTATACTACATCTCCATTGACAAAGAGGCTCAAGAATTGTACTTTAAAGCATTCAGGGGCTAGGATGCATGATCACTTCTGTATACAAATGGCAAAATATCTTTAAAGGTACAGAAATTCTACAAGCAGTAAACATCACAGTAAGTCATCGGGCCAGCCTGCCGTGGAAGCAGGCTGTCTCAACAGATCAGTAGTCAAGAGCAGTGTAGCCTTGCCATCATCACATGGCACTCCAGGGTCTGATCTGGGGTGTTCAAGATCTAAGAACAATACTCTAAATGACTGACAATGTAGGTAGAACAGCTGAGATTCACAGGACACCTGAGCATTCATTGTTTTTCATCTTTAGGATTAGGAAGAAATAACTCTCAATTTGGGAGACGGAAACAAAATGTGCCTACACACCTCTCAGTCTCTCTAAAGAGATTTAACGGCACCTAGAGTAAAAACAGTAGGCTACAGACTATGAATTCTGAAATTTAAAAATAATAAAAGCAGTCATTCCCTGCCCTCAAGGAGCTAGAGTATAGAAGGAGGGATTGATCTAATCACTGTAAAACAATGTACATTATAGAGCCCATGTATATTATTGAAACACAGTACAAGGAATCATTTTCTAGGGCAAACAGGATAGTTTTCCTGGAAGTGACATGCAAACCTGACCTTAAAAGGTAAGTACCAGACCATGAGAAGGAGGAAAGGAAGGAGAAGGGCATTCTGGACAGAAGAAACGGCCATGCAAAGGCCCAAGAGAAAGAAAGACCATTTGTTTGGGAAATGGCAAGAAGTTCCATTTGGCTGTGTTAAGCGAGTGAGGAGAGGAAAGCAGAACCAGATTAGAAACACTCTTGATGGAGCCAATCATAAAGGACTTCAAATGTCATGCAAATGAGCTTCGACTTTATCATGGACAACGGGGAGCCACTGAAAGGCTTAAATCTGGGTAAATTCACGATTAGACTAGAAAACTGCTCTGGGAGTGGTGGAAGAACTGACATAAGGATAAGACTAGAGGTGAGGAAGAGAAGTAGTTCACGTAAGAGCGTGAAGGCTCAAACGAAGAGAGAGGCTAGCACCAAACATAAAACAAACCACAAAACACCACAGAACTATAACTTTAGAAAGGAAAGACCCAATGACTGAGCACTTTTTGAGGTTAGAGAGCATGTCTGTAATTCTACCCCAGTAATTGCTCAAGAAATGCTGAACAAAAATGAATTATTACATATAATAGGATTTTCATGTATGTAAACCTAATGGACAGCAAGATTCTCTTAAAATACTTTACGCTGATTTAATAAGTGGTTGATGCTATAAAAGTGAAACATTGGACAATTTTTAAAGACAATTTTAATAAACATTCCTGGGTCTTCTGCAATAAACCACTTCTTGAAGAGTTTTTAATAATCTACATCTTTTTAATTTCAAGGCAAATTTCTGGAGTCCATCTTTAAAAGGTAATGAGTAATTTCTGAAACTACTCTATGGTAATCACTCCCCGCTTTCCAAATCTGAAATCACTTTTATAAAAATGAGTGAAGATAAAAATATTTGCAGTTCTAATCATTACTATTTTAATGAAGAATAAGAGCTTTCTCCCCTCCCCATTACTAGATTATACAGAAGCAAAGCAGAGATGGATTCACAACCAGAACCTCCACAAATTCTCATAACTGCTATTAGTTTAGCCCACGCTGCTCTCTTAATTCCCTTTGAACTTAACAGTCTGTACCTCATAATTAATGCACTCTTTTTCTCTTACTATTTACAACACTGCCAGTAAACCATCTTGGCCTGCCTGTGACAACCACTTATGAATGACTGGTCCTCTCTAAAGCCAGGTGCCATGTCTTCTATCCTACACAACATCACATGAGGAGTCAGGCATGGCTTTCACAAGCCTCAGCCCCATCAGTCCCCACCATACAGGCCCACCTGGTACTTCTCAAACATTGACTTTCACAACTCCAGGTATTATACCTCCTACTCCTTGGCCCAGAACGCCTTCTTTCCACCTCTTCCCCACATAGCAAAATCCTACTCATCATCTCAAACCAAGCTCACAGTTTACTCCCTTTGATTTTACATGTGTGTACATTTCGTAATCACATCCTCCTTTGAGATTTTACATTATTATATTCATTTTGCAATCACGGTGCTTATCACATTACATTGTAATTATGAGCGTATCTTTTGCCCTTCTATCCTGAGAACATCTTAAGGCTCTGGACACAATTTCTGCAGCATCCAGCAGTAAGCAGGTACTAAAAGGGGAAAAAATTATAGTCCACTAAGTCCTTGATAGATACTCATTCTTACAAATGACACTTTTTTAAATTTAATGTAAGCTCCTGCGGTTACTTTAAAGCCAATTTTTCTAATGTAGGATGCAATAAGCAAGGGCCCCATGAATTCCCAAATAAGCCGTGTATACTCAGTACTTGGATTTTTGTCTCATTCTATTATCTGTGACAATACGTCATAGGTCAGGACTTGCTCAAGAGTCTGAGGAACATACTAAATCAGACGCCCTCTTTAGGGCTGGACCAACTCAATGATGACCCCACTGACCCCCACAGCTTAGCACAAATTTCGAATAATCCTAAATTTCCCCATTAGACTTTTTTTTTAAGTTTGCAAACATACATACATACACACATTCATTCACTCATTCATTCATTCATTCATTTGTTTATAGCACAGCAGCTTGTGGGATCTTAGTTCCCCGACCAGGGATGGAACCGGGGCCCCCTGCAGTGGAAGCATGGTGTCCTAACCACTGGACCGCCAGGGAAGTCCCTAGATCTTTTTGTTTTTCACTCTTCAGTTATTGTTGACATTCCTGATACACTATGATTGTGAAATGCTGGAAGCAACTCCCATGGCCAGCAAAGGAGAAATGCTAGTTAAATTAGGATACATCCATGTGTTGTACAGTATACAGTTATGTTTACAGCGATTTTTAGAGTTAAGTGAAAAAGCAAGATGTAAAACTATAGGAAAATATGATTGCCTTCATAAAAAATACACATAGAAAAAAGGCTGGATATAAATAAAGCAAAATATTAATAATGGCTGCCTCTGGAATACATACACTTGTATATGCTTTTGATTGTCTCATTTATACTTCTCCATACCTCTCAAATTTTTGACAATGAACATACATTACTTTTTTTCCAAGGAAAAAAAAAATAAAAGTATACCTCTAAGGTACTGGAGGTTTCAGTTGTAGAATTTCCAGTATTATTGCTTGAGTTTGAAGACACTGTTTCATTTTTGCCTTCATTATCTGACTTTTCATCGGAACTCATACATTCAATATCTGCATCAAAGCCCGTTGGGTATCCCATTGCCTGCAGTACCTGTACAAATTACATTAAGATTCAGTTTTATTCAAACACCAGACACCACAGAGAATAGATGAAATACTGAGAACAACAGTTTCAAACCCACAACATTTGAAACCATGAAACACCTTGCAGAAAGAGAAAGATGGTGCTAAATCTATAAATCCTTGGTTAAAAAAGTTTTACCTACCAGAGTGTCACCATGGAAAATGGGGGAAACCTCCTCCGAGTAATTAGATTTAAATAATGGAAAACAGAAATGCAAACCTGAGGCTACCCTGGGTTCATTTAATTTGGAGATGAGAGGTAGAGAAACAGAATAGCCAATTCAACCAGTGAGGTGAGGGGGAAAGTAAAATTGCACACTATGAAAAGTACACTAGGCTAGAAAGGAAAACACCTGATGGTCTAACTCTTTATTTCTCCTTTGGTCCTCAGTTTTCCAATCTGCAAAACAGGAAGACTGATTAATTGACCCCTAATTTCTATGACTCAATCCAATAGGGGAAATTAGGACAGAAGGGAAATCAAGGAGTTTTCTTTACCTTGGAGCCAATATGCCTGTTAATTACAAAATTACATCTGAAGCTTTCTACTATCCATCCCTTTGGCTTTCCACTTAAACCATAATCGAGACTTGAAAGAAAAGATTCAGTCTCTAGGTTTATTCTCTACCACTAAGTGAACCAGGAACAAGTTTAGGTTTGTATCTCCATCCCTGCCTCTCAAGGCCTGGTTACATTATGGCTTCCCCCAATGTTCACTCTTCTTATATTTCTACTCATGCCTGGCATTTCTCATCTTTTTTAAAATACAGTTTTCAGAACAGTGTGTGTGTGTGTGTGTGTGTGTGTTGTACACCTTTTAATATCTCCTTCCAGGCTAAACTGCTTTTTAGATGTTTGCAGAAGAATATGTGCACTAGCATTTTTATAAGCCTCTATCAAACTGGTTGACATTGCATTGTCAGTTACTGACTTAAAGGTCTGTACCAGAACTAGCTTCCTAAACATCCCTGTATTTGTTTTAGCTTTTGACTAATGCTTAAAGCTGCTGGAGTGTAAAAGCAACAGCATATTTCTTTATAATCCCAACTATACCCAATAGGTGTCTCAAAAAACTGTTACGGCTGCCACACAAATGAGAAGCCAAACAGCCTAGCCTTTATAAACAATGGCATTCTGTACAAAGGCTTCTGCCAATATAAATAAAATATTACTCTAAACAAAAAATGGGCAGAAGTAGACTTCTGTACCTAGAGAACTTGAAATTAATTTACCCAATTCATATGGAGAACTTGGCATTCTGTTGAACGTTTCAAATCGTAAATAAATTCCTTATATTCATTGGGAGTAAGGCCAAGAATACTTCTGTAATATCATAAGTTCTAAGAGTATTCAGGTAGGACTTTGCACTAAATACACTAACATCGTTTGCTTATACCTTTGTCAATATTTATAAAGAAAACACCTTCTCCACTGCCTGCGTCCTGCAAATATGCTCTCCCTAAGAAATCGCGTCTCAGAAGGAATAGTTATCAGTCTGGAGTTAACACCAGGCTAACACAGGCTGCAAGTCAAAAGCCAAGAGTCCCAAAGAAATTTGATTTGTTTACTCCAAAAAAAACTAAAGACACACAGTTTCCCAATTTAATACAGACAGTTAAAAGTCTAATGTGAATTATTTAACACCACTTCTCTCTGCCCTTTACTCACATATCAGATTCATTTATTGTTTTTGTAGCAACATATTTCAGTACATTTACAAATATTTTACATAACTGATGGATAATCTCAAAGGATATTAGAAGTGTACTTGCAATACAGCACAACTAACAAAAAATTTTCATATTATTTTTCTATGAAAACACATTCTAAGATTATTAACTAACACATGCTACAGAAGTAAAAAGAAAAAAGTATGGAGTTTTTGGACCTCTAGAACCAGTTTGTTTGGAATTAATATTAAGGCCATGATTCTTCCTGCAGCATGAAGAGGGGCCTATAAAATATGTCCCACCTCCTTTCATGCAAGATGCATCCACCTATTAAGGACCATAAGCCTCTATTTACTTTACCATGTTGCACCATGCAATGTTTCTGCCCACCTTCACCATTTGACTGTTGGTAAAAAAGTATATTTTACTCTCTTCCACAAAGTTTGAACCCTGTTTTATCTCTGATTATAATTAACACTTGTTTCTGCAAGATTAGCAAAATGATGACAATTGATGAAGTTTTGTAATGGGCACATGGATGTGTACTGCACTGTTTTACTTCATGTTTGAAGATTCTCATAATAAAAAGTTAAAAAAACATATATTAAGGCCAAAAAAACTGGTATACCAAAGAAAAGTGAGTTTCAAATGTCTGGCAAACAAATCAAACCTAATAAACACATCAGTTGAGCTGAAAAATCACAAAATGATTCTTGGAAACAAGGTGACTGGAAAATCCAGGGTAACCATGCCTGTTTTCTCCTGGACAGGGGTTGAGGCTGAGAAAGTTGATACCCTCAAAGACAAGGGGCCAAGAGTGAAAACATGCAGCACACCCTACCCCATGGCTCTCCACTCAGGAGAAGTCATACTTGTGGTTTCCGCACAGTAGAGAGCCGATGGCTCCGGAACCTCTGCAGAGGGGCTTTACCCCTTGTCCCCTTCAGCCGATCTTTTCCCCACAATGATTAAGATTCTTTTCATGGAATATGGCTGATTATGTCCTTAAAGGTGTCCTTTGTGAGGGACAGTCAGGAAAAAGGACTAGAGGAGGAAAGGGAAGACTGGCCACTAATCTTCATCATTTTAGGGTACATGCTGCTGGGCAGCCACACTCCTCCTTCTGTTCTTATGTCATAGACAGTGAATTGATATTGATATTTCAAAAGCTTTCTGGGTCAGGTGCTAGAGAACTTATATCCAAATTTGTGACTCATTCTCAGCATACTTTACAGCTAAGTTATTAAACTGTATTTTTAGCCTTATTCCTAAATTCACTTTTTCCCTCATTCTTAGTTTTCTTTTTCTGCCTCATTTTAAACTCGTACTATTTCAACATACTTAAAAAGTACCCCTTTTGTAAACAACATAACATATTGTTCTATAACTTTACAGCTTAGTTATTATTTTTCTGCATTGTGCTTTTTACTACCTGACAAATAATTGACCCATTTGTATATCCCGCTGTCTTTCTCCCCATTCTATCCTCACTAGAATGCAAGCTCCAGGAGGGCAAGGACTTTATTTTGATCACTGCTGTATCCTTAGCATCTAGGATAATGTTTGCATCTACATTAATAATACTTGCAAACTGGAATGACTATGAAAACAGACCAATTACATCTTATGTCATACTGTAACATAACAGAACTTTTCTTTAGTGAAAAGTGATCTTCCATCTACTCGATCTTTGACATTTTCGCATTTGTCTGCAAGAGGTCAAATGTAGTCATGGAGAGATTCTAGTATTTAAGAATTTTCTATAAACCTATATGCATAATTGTCTGGTTCAGTCGTGGATCTTATTCTCTATGGAAATATTCTGAAATACAGAAAAGGCACCACATGCAAAAAAAACACATTAAATTTATTTATGACAGAAAAAATCTGCAAACAGCAAAATATCCAATGATGGGGAATGTTTAACCAAACAATAGTACATCTATATCATGTTAATCATACAGCCATTAAAAATTATTTATGAAGATTTTAATAACACAGAAAAACACTGATGACATGTGAAATGAAAAAAAAAAAATCAGAGCATAAAACTACATATACACTGTGAACTCAACCGAAAAGAAAGAAACAGAAGAAGACTGGAAGTATATACTATATACAAATATTAATGAACTGCCTCAGAGATAAGCAACCAATAGTTTTTATTTTTTTTTACTTTTTTGTGTTTTGCAAATTTTATATGATCAACACATTTTATAACCAAAAAAAGAAGAGTTTTGTGATCCAGAGGTGACAAAAGACTGTATGTCATTGTCATTAAAATCTTGAAAAATTCTGTAAATTTACTATAGATAAACAAGCACCTTATTTACAACATAAAATAACAAAGCACTGTTGAGTAAAAGAAATACTGTACCTTCACTGCTACGTGAAGTTTTGCTGTTTTCTTGGATGGTCCTGAGGCTTCATATGTTGTACCATCCACATCTACAGACATTGTGAAGACTGGGGCATGGACAGGGCCAGACTGAGATAAGAGCTTATACTGAAGCCCAGGCCTGATCTGATTTAGCCTCATTAGTGCATTCATAAGGTCTATTGCTTTGCTATCCAGAACTGTAAGAGAAAGAGGAATAAGATCAGAAGTTAAACCATTTTGCTTTAATCTATGTTTCTGTAGGTTCCTAATGACCACTATAAATTCAGATTTTAAAAAAGAATTTCAAAACGCACATATAAATTAACTTCACTTCGTAAGTAATTCTAAAATTACTGCTTAAATAATTATGCTAACATCATTGAAAAAGTAATATGCATTACCATAGCTATACATTAATTTTAGTTTGTCAGTATGTTTTAAGCAAATGATGCTTGGAAACAAAAGTTATTCAATCAGTTTCTTAAAACTCCAATTCAAATCAATCAAATTCTTCACTTTTTAATTTTTATTTTCCTGAGACATAAATCTTTTCTAGTTGACATCTATAAGAATAAAGATTTTACACACTTTTCCTTAAGTTTCGTTTCATCTTCTTATTGGGATCTTTATCATCCCCTAATCCATCTTCAAATGGCCTCTTCAGAGCTGAAGACCCAGCACCTGAACAATTACAAGAGATTCATTATCAGTCAAAACAATGATTCTACTTACTCTACCAAATGTACCTAATATGTTCAGGAAGGAAAAATCTTAGGAATCACAAGGACCATAAGACCCTTTCACTGATAAATTAAATATTTATAATCTTGTAATAGCAAAAAGTTTTAAGTGAATCTTTATGAAACAATATTATCCCTTTTTATAAATATTTATTTTCCCATTTATTCACATATACACATACAAATATCTATGCATAATATTCACATCTGTATATGCATAAACAGAAAAAAGTCTGGAAAGATATGTATCAAAATGTTAAAGGTGGTTATCTGTGGCAGTAAGATTTATTTTCACTTATGCCTCTTCAAGTATTTCTATAAGTTCACATTTATTATACTATTAATTTTTAAAGTCCACATGTTAAATCTTATGCTTAGGGAAATCTGATTATTTCTCATACTATGACATATTCTTCTGTCTGCCTGTTCAACTTTCTATTCAAGATTTTATTTACAATTCATCTTCCCCATGAAGTTTTCTTCAGTTTCCCTCTCATCTCAACTTTTTAGAAGAGTTTCTATGGTATCAGAAATATAAAGTGTCATATGTAGTCTTCTGTCATTGCCTATTTCATATACAGAGACCTTGTGTTTCCTTAGTGTTCTATGAAGGTCAAAGGTATTTTCTCCTTGTCTGTATCTTATAAACTAACATAAGACTCAGAAACAACATAATGGGTATGGAACAAAAACTAACTGAACTAATATTAATCAATTTCTTAAATAAAGCAGCTAGTTAATAATGCCGTCAAGACATAAGGCAGGAGCTCTGCTGTCCAAGATAAAAACAATCAGAGAAAAGTTCATCAACCTGTCCAAGTACTACTTTAAAGAACTCTGTGTTTTCAACGTAAAAGTTGGTTGTTGGGCTTTTCCTAAAGGAAAGTTATGCTCAAAAGATTCATGCCATAAGATTTCCAGATACTTCTTAGTGAAACCTTATAATAACACAGAGATTAACTACATATTCTCTGATCAAGATTTATTGTCCCTTGGGGTAAACACTGACTTCAGCATTTGCTTGAGTCAATACTTACCACTCAGGTCAATCAATCTTGATGTGCTCTCTTCAACAGAAGGCAATATCTGCTTATATCTGCTTAGTATTGTATTTCATTTGCATTACATAAAACTGTGAGTTTGCCAGTCTCCCAGAATGCAGTCTTTAAGAGATAAAGTTAAAAAGGAACAACATCTATTCAATCACTCTCCCACTCATTAAGTTACATTAAAAGCTGCTCCCTGACTGCGTGGAATTCACCAGCTGGCTTAGATGTATGGATCTATTCTCTAAATCCTCCAGCTACGTGAATAGAGCTGCATGGATTAAGCTTCATTCTACCATCCCTGCCCTTGGACAAGGGCTATAAAATCTGGAGCTAATCATAACAGTAATGGGGGGGAGTGGGGGGGATGGGCTTGTGTTACAAAAAGCAAGTTGTTTCCAACATCTACAGTATCTAGAAACAGGAAGTGACATTTCAGAGGCAACAATTTTTAAAAACAATATCGAAGGCTTACCATATGCCTGGTACTGTTCTTAATACCTTATATGAATTAATTTATTTAAGCCTCATAAGCACCCTATGAAGCCTGTACTTTCATCATCCTCATTACAATTTCATTCATGTATTCATCCAGCAACAAATATTAATAGTTTTTCTATGTTCAGGACAATTTTAGGTGCTGGACATCTAACAGAGAACAAAACAACGTCCCTGTTCTTAAAGAGTTTGCATCTGGTGGTGGAGACTAAGCCCAACATGTCATATGGTCCCAAGCACAATGGAGAAAAATAAGAGGCTTAAGGAGGAGGATGTGTTGCTATTTTTTTTTACATGTGATGCCCGACAGAAAGGTATCACTTATAGATAAGGTAGCTTTCTGATGAAGATCTAAAGAAAGTAAAAGAGTAAGCTATTCAGCTATTTGGGGAAAGAGCCCCAGGAAGAGAGAACATCAAGTACAAAGGTCTTACGGCAGGAACATGCTAAGAAATAGCATAAGGCCTGAGTGGTGGGAATGGCATGACGAGGACGGGACAGGAGCAGAAGAGGAGCAGCAGCAGGAGCTCTCAACCTTAGCTGCCACTAAGTCACCAGAGGAGCTTCTGCAAAATACACAAGCTCCACTTCTTGTAGGAGAAAGTAAGTCAACTGAAATAGATGAGAGCAACCAGAAAAGGTAGACCAAATGTCTGTTCCTGGGCAACAAAGAATTATAGTGTCAAGATCCGAGAGACAAAGGAAACCCTGCTCTGGGGGCCACATTTCCCCTGGGGGTATCTTCCACATCCAGAAGAAGCCACTAAGAACTGAACAGAGCACCTCAGGCACCCAGGTCTCAGGGGTCAAAAACTGGACTTTAAGGACCTCCAAAAGGGGAAGGCCTGGTGAATTCCCCACGCTGTGGGTTGGGCCTCTGCAATGCCACATGCTAGAAGTAAATGAAGTAGAAATAGTCTGGATCTCACAAGGACTGAAGCCCACCTTCAAATCACCTTAACCCCTGATTGCATTAATATAATCCAGATTGCCAATTCCACTAGTCATCTCCTAGAAACAAATATAAATCCTCCCTGGAGCACTATATCATTACTCTCGGCTTTAATTCTCTCCAAATTTTTAAATTTAAGTCTCCATCACTCAAAACAAAAACAAAACACAGGTACATGAGAAGATACTGTGATCAAAAATCATGAGAAGCAGCAGAAAACAGAAACAGATCCCAAAGAGACCCAGATGATGAAGCATTCTTTCAGAAACAAACTTTATTAAAAAGAATGATTAGGATGCTCAAAAAGAAAAAAAAAATCAAGAATTTGTGGCAGAAAATCTGAAACTATAAAAGAGCCAAAATTGTAGAAATTAAAAACTGGCAGACCTGCAAGGGGAAACAGACGATCCACAATAGAGGGGAATTGGCATACCTCTCTCATTAAGAGAACAAGTTAAAAAATGTGTGTGTGTGTGTGTGTGTGTGTATACAGGTATATAAGATTTGAACAACACAATGAACAAATGCAACCTGACATGTAAAGAATATTCTGGCTCTACCAACTACAGAATATACATACTTTTCAAAGTATGAATCATTTATAAAAACTGACCAAGTGCTGAGCCATAAACGAAGTTTCAAGAACTACCAAAGGAAAAAAAATCACACAAAGCGTGTTCTCAGATCACAGTAGAATAAATGAGCTCAAAAATAAGGAGATAACGGACTTCCCTGGTGGCGCAGTGGTTAAGAATCCGCCTGCCAATGCAGGGGACACGGGTTCGAGCCCTGGTCCGGGAAGATCCCACATGCCACAGAGCAACTAAGCCTGTGAGCCACGACTACTGAGCCTGCGCTCTAGAGCCCACAAGCCACAACCACAACTACTGAGCCTGCGTGCCACACTGCTGACGTCTGTGTGCCTAGAGCCCTTGCTCCGCAACGAGAAGCCACCGCCATAAGAAGTCCGTGCACCGGGACAAAGAGTAGCCCCTGCTCACCACAACTAGAAAGCCCGCGTGCAGCAACAAAGACCCAACGCAGCCAAAAAAAAAAGAAAGAATTAAAAAAATAAAATAAAGATAACTAAAAAATCCTCATTTGTCTGGAAATTAAGCAATGACATCGAAATGGCTTATATGTCAAAGAACTGATAAGAGGAAAATTAAAAAATAGCTTTAACTAACTGATAATGAAAATGCTAATGTAAAAAGAGTATAAAGCACATAAATCTGGGCATAAAGGAGAACTTAGTCTTAGTAGTATATATGATAACATAAGAGGCTTAGAAAAAATGCCAATAATGTATTCATCTATTTCAAAACATTTTAAAAAGAACAGCAAATTAAACCCAAAGAAGGTAGTGAGGAAAAACAAAGGATAAGAGCAGAAATCAATGAAATAAAATACAAGCATATACCAGGAGATGATCAACAAAGTCAAAAGTTGATTTCTTTTTAAAGATTAAAAAAACTGATAAACCTCTAGTGAGAGCGATCAGAAAAAAAGGAGGTACAAAACGTGTGAGAGGACATCAATACTGCAGACAATAAAAAGATAAAAGGATCTTATAAACTACTTTATTTTTAAATTTAGATTAAATGGACAAATTCTTAGAAAAACACAATTTACCAAAACTCTCATAAGAAGATGATAGTTCGATGCCTATTAAGGAAATTAGATCCATAATTTAAAATCTTCCCTTAAAGAAAACCTCATGCCCAAAGGGCTTCACTGATAAATTCTTCCAAACATTTAAGGAAGAAATAACATCAATCTTACACACACTCTTCCAAGGAACAGAAAAAGAAGGATGGACACTTCCCAACTCGTAAGACCCTCATAACCTTAGAACCAAAACTTGATGAAACATTACAACAAAGGAAAACTGCTGGGCAATCTAACACACAAAAATCTACGTTTTTGTGAATTGCTCACAAAAACCTACACAGGATTGTTCACAGCACCTTTACTTGTAATAGCCCAAAACTGGAGACAAACAGAATGTCCTACAATAGGTGCATGGTTAAACCAAACTCTGACTCATTCATGCCACGGAATCCTACTTAACAGCAAAAAGGAACAAAACTATTGACACATGCCAACAACTTGGATGGGCCATGGGGCATTATGCTGAGTTGGGGGACGAGGATCTCAAAAGATCACATAATGATAACTTCACTGACATAAAATCCTTGAAATAACAAAATTATAGAGATGGAGAAAAGCTAGTGGTTTCCAAGGCTTGGGGAGACTGTGGGAAGAGGAATGGTACTATAAAGGGGCAGCATAAACGAGATCTTTGTGGTGATGAAATAGTTCTGTGTTGATTGCTATGGTGGTTACACAAACCTACACATGTGATAAAATGGCATAAAACCTATACATACATTGTATAAATGTCAATTTCTTGGTTTCCATGTTCTCCTATAGTTGCATAAGATGTAACCATTCGGAGAAACCAGGTGAAGGGTCCACGGGACCTCTCTGTACTATCTTTGCAACTTCCTATGAATCTGTAATTATAGATAAAATGTTAAGGGGAACAAAAAGAGACCGCTGCTTTGTTGAGAACAGACAAGAGGGGCAAGGAAGACCAGATAGGGAAGATACTGCAATAACAAGGGTAAGAGATGACAGAAGTTTAGGCCAGGATGGTAGCAGTGAAGAAATTAAACAAACAGCTGAATACTGGACACACTCTGAAAATAAAACAGCCAGGATTTGCTGATGGCTTGGATATGGGTGAAAGAAAGAGAAGATTCAGGGGTGAAGGTTTTTGGCCTGAGCACAGAGATGCATAGAGTTTCCAAAGACTGGGATGGTGATAACTATGGAAAGAACAGATGAGAAGCAGAGTAAGGGCAGGACATCTTAAGTTTGAGATGTCAGTTACACATCCGTGTGGAGACAGTGAGGAGGCACTTGCAGAGCTGGGGCTGAGGTCAAGGGCTGGGAGTCTAGAGTGAAGACGTACATTTGGGAATCTTCACTGAATAGAAGGTACTTCAAGATAAGAGACTAGATAAGATCTCCTAAAGAGTCTAAATGGGTGTAAATAAAGAGAAATGGTCTGAGGCCTGTACCCTGGGATACTAATATTCAGAAATCAGGAAGATGAGGAAAAACAAAGATAGCTGAGGAAAGGGCAGTGGGATAGCAGACCCAAGATAAAGTAATGACCTAGAAGTCAAAAAAAAAGTAGTATTTCACGCCAGAAAAAGTGTCTGACAGACTTCCCTGATGGCGCAGTCGTTAAGAATCTGCCTGCCAATGCAGGGGACACGGGTTCGAGCCCTGGTCCAGGAAGATCCCACATGCCGCGGAGCAACTAAGCACATGCACCACAACTACTGAGCCTGCACTCTAGGGCCCGCGAGCCACAACTACTGAGCCCGCGTGCCACAACTACTGAAGCTGGTACGCCTAGAGCTCGTGCTCCACAAGAGAAGCCACCGCAGTGAGAAGCCCACACACCGCGACAAAGGGTAGCCCCTGTTCTCCACAACTAGAGAAAGCCTGTACACAGCAACGAAGACCCAACACAGCCAAAAATAAATACATAAATTTATTTTTTAAAAAAAGAAAGAAAAGTGTCTGACAGTACCAAATGTTGCTGAGGATACAGAACAACAGGAACTTTCATACACTGCTGGTGGGAACATAAATTGCTATATATACCACTTCCTAGGTCATATACTGGCCCACAGTAACTCCTGGATCTATACTCCAGGAGGCATGAATAAGAAGGCTCCCAGCAACAATGTGGGTGGCTGCCACAAAATAAAAAGAATCCTAATGTCCTTCAAAAGCACAATGGATAAGTTGTAGTATATTTATAATGGATACTATATAGGTATAAAAATGCACTATAGGTATATGCAATAACATGAATATATCCCAAACAATGCTGGACAGACAGATGTCAGTCACAAAAGGTTAAACTCAGTATGATTCCATTTCTAAAAAGTTCTATGCAATATCCAATTAAATTGTTTAAAAAGCACACAAAGGTGGAAAAGCTTTAAAGAAAATCAAGGAAACGATTATCAAAAAATCAGGAATCGTAGTTCATGGGGCAGGGAGGTGATGTACAGGATAAATAAATGGCTTCTGAGAAGGTGACAATGTTCTGTTTCTTAACTAGGATGGTGATTATATGGAATTGTTAAATAATTACTTGTTTTTAAATTTATTTATTTATTTTTGGCTGTGTTGGGTCTTTGCTGCTGTGCGTGGGCTTTCTCTAGCTGTGGCGAGCAGGGGCTACTCTTCGTTGAGGTGCGCGGGCTTCTCATTGCGGTGGCTTCTCTTGTGGAGCACAGGCTCTAGGCGTGCAGGCTTCAGTAGTTGTGGCTCGCAGGCTGTAAAGCACAGGCTCAGCAGTTGTGGTGCACAGGCTTAGTTGCTCCGTGGCATGTGGGATCTTCCCGGACCAGGGGTCAAACCAATGTCCCCTGCATTGGCAGGTGGATTCTTAACCACTGTGCCACCAGGGAAGCCCAAAATAATTACTTTTTAAATGATACATATTTTATACTTTTATATATATGTGCTATATCTGGTAACTAAATATACCAGAAATAAGTGTTCATCTGTGTCCAATGTTGCTGAAAAGCTGCCTAAGATGAGTACTGAAAGCTAACCACCGAACGTAATAACGTGAAGGTCACAGGAGACTTAGGTAGAGTGACAAGGAAGAAAGGCTGATTAGAATAAGTTTTTTTTTTTTAATTAATTTCTTTATTTTTGGCTGTGTTGGGTCTTCGTTGCCATGCACAGGCTTTCTCTAGTTGTGGTGAGGGGGCCGCTCTCCGTTGCGGTGCGCGGGCTTCTCACTGTGGTGGCTTCTCTTGTTGCGGAGCACGGGATCTAGAAGCGAGGGCTTCAGTAGTTGCGGCATGTGGGCTTAATAGTTGTGGTTCGTGGGCTCTAGAGCGCAGGCTCAGTAGTTGTGGCGCACAGGCTTAGTTGCTCCGTAGCATGTGGGATCTTCCCAGACCAGGGCTCAAACCCATGTCCCCTGCACTGGCAGGCGGATTCTTAACCACTGTGCCGCCAGGGAAGCCCCTAGAATAAGTTTTAAAGAAAGTGTGGAAAAGGAGAAAGAAACAATAGGCCACTCTTTCTGAAAGTACTGCTATAAAGGGGAGCAGAGAAATGGGAGGAAGCTGCAGAATCAAGGGGGAGTTAAGCTTTGTCTTTCAAATGGGAGGCATTATAGCAGGATTTTATGCTGATGAGAATGATCCAGTAGAAAAGCAGAAAAGGAGGAAATGATGCTGGTGAGAAAAGAAAGAACTGCTAGAATAATGTCCATTTGTAGACAAAAGGGAATGTGATCTAGTGGACAAGTAGAAAGGCTGGTCTTTATTCGGTCAAGGGACGGAAAGCAAAGCGCATGAGTACTTCCAGCAAATCAGGTCATCAGACGAGAGGGAGGGCTGGGGAGGGAAGTGTGAAATGACAGAAGATTTGCAACAGTTGTCTAGGAAAACTGGGGAACCCTAGACTTTACAGGATGATTTCCAGCCAACACAAACAGTCTACTTAAGGTTAACGTCTGAAACTTAAAGGGAAAACAGTTAAGATGACTATGTATTTTTTTCTCCAACGATGTCCAGCAACCTGGTGTAGGCACACAGTTGGATTTCAACCAGAGTTGCCAGGAAGAGAGGATCACCAAAGTGAAGGTATATGCTAGGGTGTGATCATTAATGACGGGCCACGTGAATATAAGCAGAGAAGGGACAGAAGTGAGAACACGAGGAAGGAGAGGGACTAGGAAAGGCTATAACAGAATCAATGGTGAGGGTTGAGAACTGGAGCAGGAATACTGCTTCTGACAGTATGATGATGAGAGGCGGTTTACAAAGTGGGATTCTTGATAATGAATTAAGGAGAGGGCACGGGTACAGTTATTGAAGACAAGGTCTAGGATATGTCCACAGAATGGGCGCCTGAGGTAAGGCAGAAGACAAGGTATTTGTGGGAGAGGAAGTCAAGGAATTAAGAAGTCAAAATTCTGAAAAAAACAATCATCTAAATGCATATTGAAATCACCAAGAATTCTAAGAATAAAGTTTCAAAGCAAATGTCAGGAGGCTAGGTGGTAAAAACATGAAAGTATGAGGAAGACTGCAGCAAGTGTCTGGAGGCAATGACCTCGGCTCCCTCATCTTATAGCTAAGGCACAGAATGGGTAGGTGACCTGCCCAAGTCATGCAGCTAGTAACTGACAGGGCTCAAATGGAAACACCAACTGTCTGGTTCTATTTTAAGCTATAAATTGACAGACCAGCAGCTCCCAAACTCTTGAGAAAGACTGCTGATGTTAAAAAAAAACAAAAACAAGGGCCTCCCTGGTGGCGCAAGTGGTTGAGAGTCCGCCTGCCGATGCAGGGGATACGGGTTCGTGCCCCGGTCTGGGAGGATCCCATATGCCGCGGAGCGGCTGGGCCCGTGAGCCATGGCCGCTGAGCCTGCGCGTCCGGAGCCTGTGCGTCCGGAGCCTGTGCTCCGCGACGGGGGAGGCCACAACAGTGAGAGGCCCGCATACCGCAAAAAACAAAAACAAAAACAAAAACAAAAACGAAAAAAAACTAAGTCACGTTAACAATAGATATACTTTTACTATCTAGAGAAAGAAAAAATACAAAACCAAAAAAGAACTGCTATGAATTCAGTGACTGAAATAAAAATTTTCATTATTAATTATAAGAATCTACACATATATTTGAGATATATTTATTCAATCATTTATTATATATTTATTCAGTCATTCAATCCAGAGACATGGCTATGTGAATCTCTTTCAAAAATTCTTTGCTGCTGTGTGAGCACCCTCTGGAAGAAAATAGCTTTCATTCCACAACATTTCTTGAGCATCGGTTTTGTGATAGTTATGTGGTGAGGTCTGCAGGATTCCTTACCCTTGAGGAGTTTACAGTGTAAGGCAGTGATTCTCAAACTTTTCAGTCTCGGGACCACTTTACCCTCTTAAAAAATTACTGAGCACCCAAAAAACATTGTTTTGTGGGTAATATCTATCAATATTTAGCATATTAGAAGTTAAAACAAAAAAATGTTAATGCAATATACAAAAAATTTTATTAGCCATCAGAGTGACGATGCCATCACAGGTCATATATAGCTTCTAGACAACTGTACACTCATGAAAGACAGAGTGGAAAGGGTAAAAAAACAAAGCCTTAGTATTATTATAAAATAATTTTGATCTGGTGGACTCCATGAAAAGTCTTTAGACCCACTGGAATTCCAGTGTTTAAATAAATAGATTGGGCCATTGCACTATTTTTGTCATATAAAAATTATTAGAATAATATCATTTGTGGTAGGTGGGTTATCCCAGGTGAAAATATGGTGTTAAACATCCCACTTTCTAGTATAAATAGAGATGAACGAAGGAAGGGAGGGAGGGAGGAATGTTTTTTGTGGCATAATGAGAAGAGTAAGTGGATTTGCATTTGAGTATCTACTGTTTCCAGGCACTGAAACTGAGCATTTTAATCTGACAACAGCCAATAAAGTTGGAATAATATCAGTACATAAAGTGATGAACTAATCGCTCAAGAGCTAAAGCTAGTAAGCAGGGGGGCTATGACTGGAACCAGGTCACACTGACCCTAACGCCTGTACTCTTTCTGCTGAAACTCTAATCTGAGTTCACACAGACTAGTACAAATGGAAGACAGTCCTGAATTTTCCAATACACTTTTCTCCTCCTCTGTGTTTTTGTTTTCTCTTTCTTGGTTACATAACACTTCCAAGTATGACAAGATCATCAAACCAATGAGTGATCGTGACAACGTCTCCTCCTCGTTTGTGACTTTTCTCTTTGCCTCAGACCAGCGGTTCTCAAAGTGTTGTCCCTAAGTCTATGCAGTAATGGAATATGATCAACATAGCCAAATGAGTTCGTCACTAATAAGAATAAATGACAGCAAGCTGATGTCATTAATGGGATGGAAGAAAACCAATAAACGTTCTTATATGACTTGGGTTAAGAATTAAGTTCTCTCAGCTCTAACAAGAGACGCATCCCATGGCCATCTCCATCATTGCACACATCCAACCCCAATAAAAAACTTGCACACTCACCTTCTTTATCAGTAACTGACCAGGAATATTTCTGAAAAGGCTTACTAGATGGAAGAGGGTCCATTTCCAGCACTTTATAAATCTGGCCAAAGGCTGATAGTCTGAGTGCATGCTAAAGAACAAAAGATTGTATTTATTCAAATTTCAAATGTTTCATTCATAAATCCCTTAGAACATCTAACTAAAAACACATTCATCAAATACTATTATTATGATGACAAAAGTCCCTAACAGCAGGCAAGAATAAAGTGTTTAAATAAATTACATGATATCCCTGTAACAGACCACAGTGATATGGCCCATCTCATACCTGTGCACTGTGGGTAATATCTTCTTTTTGTTGGATGGTCATATAGCTCAGAGCATCTGTTGGGTCCCTCTCACAAGGATCATGAAGACCAGGACCCCCTTTGGTAAAGGCAAAAGAAAAACTCAAGTATCATTCAGAACTGAGTTTAGAATTCAATAAACCAACACAAAATAGAAAGTAAAGAATGGAGAGAAAAAGAAAAAGAAAAAAAAAAAACTAAGGAACGAGGTTAAAAATCTGCTCAATTTAAATGGAGTAAAAAGGACACTCATTTTCAGTATGTTAGCATATAAATGTCCTTATTTTACTAGAAGTCACTTGTATATCTAAGGTCAAAATTGGGTTTTAACTCTGAGAATTTAGAAATTGCATGATGAATCATCCCAAATCTTTAAAGGGATTACATATGGAAAATAAGACCAAATTTAATTTTTCCAAATTAATCACCAGACTGCAAACAGAATGAACTTCATACATTTTAACTCAACATAAACATTTTCAAATTCAAAGCTCTAGGTGAAGCAAATTCATAGCAGACACAATATCTTATTAGTACCTTTTATGTTAGTACATATGAAACATAAATTACAATTACTGAGAGAGGGTTTTATGGCACTTCTCCAACATTCAAGCATTCTAGTTGCTAAAAATCCAAGCAAAACAACTCCTACACATCATTTCCCTGGGCAGAGGACAAACTTAGCACATAATAGAAAACTAAACTAAAATAAATTTTTCTGATTCTTCTGCCTCCAGAGTTTGAAACCCTTACCAGGAAGTAGAATTCCAGATGCCAAACACTCCATTACTCGTCTCAAGGCCTCCCCAGCGCCCAAAGGTCTATTACAAGTACCTATAGACTTTTCACATATAAGCTCTAGTGGCTAGAAGATATTAAATTACAAATTAGTACATGCACCAAGTGTTAAAAGGATTCCAGTTAAATGTGAGCTGACATTTCTATCTACAATGGAGGCCAAAAAGGTTAAAGTCCATTTAACATTTAGGGCCCAATTAACTTTTCCCACTTGATTATCAACTTTTACCCCGGCCAGAGTGTTTAAATCAACCATTTTTGAGATAATATATTCAGAAGACATTCTGTCACCAAAACTTTATTTTTAGTTACCCTGAAAGGATTACTTAAGAAACTGCAGTCATCTAATTGACTTAACAAAGTTTTAACAAGCCTTCATATAGGTTAGTAATAGCCAATAAATAATCAGTATTCAAACCCAGCCCACCTATCTCCCACTTAATCTAGGAAGCACTCAAACCACAGTAAGACTTCATTTCAGACATCCTGCCCCAACTATTACAATTGGAATTAAAGAAGGACCAAATCTCCATATTTAATAAGCTAAAAACTCACGATGCCAATATCAAAGTAATAATTGCTAAATTAATTTTAAATGACCCTTTTATAGCTTTATTTGTTTTATAATGTTCTTTATTGGGTCTTAATTGGTTCAAGCATAATAATTTCCAAATTAAGTAAGTTTGGCAATACACATTATAAACTACAGTTAAGTGTACTATTCACCTGACTTCAATTACTAATATGAACTTATTTTTAAGTGTCTATACTCAAAGAGAAAGAAAAAGAGGGTAAGGGAGCCTTATACTGGTATACCAGGTAATTTTTACTTTAAATGGAAGTAGCACTGAAAGAGAAATGTGCCAGTCAAGCAGGCTTTCCTGGGCAGTAGGTGAATAATACTCAACCATCAGTGAAGAGTAAAGTGTAGGAAGACACTCACTTTTAACAGGTATAGAAACTTTTTGTCAGAAAAAATAGCTCAGTCTGTATAGTATGAATATGATCAAGTAGAAGAGGCAAGTTATATTCATAAAAAATAATTCATATAAAAAGATCCATAATTTTTTTCCAGAACAAAAATAGATAATGCACATCTTAGCTAACTCAGAATATAGCCATTTTACAGTAACATAATTTCTACAGGATTTCCTCTAACTATAGCTTCAGAATTTGATTTTAATCATATTTAAGTACTTACCCATCCTTTTAATGGTGCCCATGTGGGGACTCTGTTGCACAAATCACGCAGAATTCGGAGGACAATTACGCATGATTTTAATCCATTTGCCCTTGCCTAAAACAAACGAAATGGTTCCAATATCCCTGTTGAAATCCACCCTTCATTTTAAGGACACTGATCACGGACAGGTTCTTTAAAATGAATACTAATTAGTTAGTCATTCATAAGTTGTCAAGTAACAAAAAAATCAAGTTCTTAAGAGTAGTAAAATTATGGTTTAGAAAGGCAGGTTTCAAAGTAAAGGAAGCATATTATTAAAGTCACTTTTATAGCCTCATGGCAACCCCATTTCCAGGCAACTCTGTCTGAACTTTTAGCTTTTCTCACCCCATGTTTGGATTTTATAAGCTATCATTTGAAATTCAGAGTACTAAGCCAAAAAGGATTATGTGATAATTAAATATCACTAACTACAGGAGAAGCTATACTGGGCACTTTACCTAAATTAAAGCATTTGCTCCTACAATAACCCTAAGAGGCAGAGAGCACCCCCATTTTACATATTACACAGAAACCATTAAGAGGCAGGTGTTCCCAATGAAACCTGCACAAGGCTACGGTAACAAGAAGATAATAACAAAGAGCCAACCTGAAACCATTTGGCATGTCGAAGAGACGCCAAGGCGTTCAGGCATTTCTGCCTGTCCAATAAGTCCGGAGGATCTTTCATCGCAACCTTTTCTAATGGGAAAATGGGATAAAGAGAGACAGATACAGTTTGACCAAGGGGTTCCTGTCAAATTACCAAACAATGAAAATAAAAAGAAGAGCAGCATTTGAGTGAACTAATAAGACTCCCAGAAGATTTCAGGTTTTGGCTTTGTTGCTTTCTTTTTAAATTATGTGCACTATGATTACTTAAGTAAACAGTCAACAGAGCCATTCTGCACACAAGTACAACAGGAGCACAAAGGCATTCATTCAGTAAACAAATCAATGACCACTGCTACATACAATCTGGGATCTTATTAAGCATGTATGTAACATCACAGGGCACAAAATAGGTACATAGCACTTTTTCCTTTGGCAGGGGACAAAGAGTGGAAATCTGGGACCACTAGCAGTAACAATTTTTCACTACAGAAGGGATTTTAATCACTAATCAATTCTTAAGGAAAATTAGGGCTCTCTTAGGTCATCAATTTGAGATATACTAAGAATACACTGAGCATGGCAATTTTATTTTTTCACAACTGAATAAACTCATCCAACAAGATAACCATTAATAGAAACTTTACCCCACTGATGAGAACTCTGCCAGTTACCTTGGAGTTTTCTAATTATTTCTTTTCTAAACCAAAATTATTAAAACTACAAATATGAAAAACACTGAAATACACTTCAAGTTTTACATAGCTTTTTTTCAAAAAGCAGCGAAGAATACTATCTAAGTACAACTATTTGACTTGCCTTAACATTTCAAAGTTGGATTAGATGGCCCAGAGCAGCAAAATTAAGAACTCAAATGTGTGATTAGTGACAAATATCCATATTCGAGAAGATGTCACAAGATACTAAATCCACGTTTAGACAGCCAAATTTATTTCCTCTAAGCCACTAGGAAGTGGGTTTTTTAACTTTTGAAGACTTGGTACATTACTTAAATGCATACAACATACAAATGTTTCTTGGAGAACAATTCTTTGACTAATCCAATTAAGTCATATTCACCATCCTCTTTTAAGAACTCTCTTAGCAAGTCCACCAACACTCCTTCCTGGTATAATCATGATAGTCACAAACTCAGCAGTATGTCTATGTGGGCTTTCCTTATTGGCTGCAACATGTAAAGGCTGAAGTGCTACACACTTATTTTTTGACCAGGCGAGCTCTACAGCAGATACTTGCATTGTTTCACATTAATCTCTGCCAACAAATTCAAAACACAGGGTCTCATTTCATCACCCCTTTTTACTCATAAAATGGAAAGCCTCAAAAAGAACTGTTAATATGTTTTTATTTATAAACATAAGCAAACATACTATGGGTACTTATTTCATAGGTGATCTAGTTCCTGGCCTTGCTTAATTATGTCTTTTTAATGACACAAAGCATACAACTCACTCATTTTCATGTTTATATGTGAAAATGTTTAACTGTGGTCAATACAAGCTTCTGTGTAAAGCTCACGTACAAGGTAGCACAAACTACTGTAAATGAACCATTAGAATCTCTTAAAAGTTAGACATGACAAAGGTTGACTGACTGCTAAATAATGTAATCCCAAGAAAAGGTATGGACCGTGCTTATTTTTTAGGACTTCAATATTTAAGTTAAACTAAGTTTTATTCTATCATTGTATCAAGTAGGAGTATTTGGAAGCGGAGGGTCAATGGAAGAGGGGAGTGAGTCAGAGGAAGTTTGGATAGGAAAAGACAAGGCAAAACAACTCTTTTTGAACTTTCTGATACTTTTGTCCAGTGAACAGAGCTTGTAATTAACATCTGCTCATCACCTCAGAGACATTTTTATTTAATGGCAAAAATATTTAGACAAATTCTTTCATTCCCAAAGTCAGATTATATCCATTAATTCTTATTAAAAAATAAAAATAAAAATACTGACATCTGCTTGCTACAGACAGTCAACATTTGGAGGCAGCAGATTCTACTAAAAAGAGGTGAAAGGGACAGGCAGTGAACAGAAGACTTCCACCGGATTCCTTTTTATATCACCATCACAATGGGCATGTTTCTTTTCTTCATGCTCTGACAGTCAAAAAGTCAAAAGATCCAAAATGTTTCAATATTCATGAGGTGGGAAACAGCAGAGGAGATGTAATCATTTATCTCATTTTATCTTCTTCAAAGTTTCTTATTTTAAAACTATATAAATTTATATGGCACTGCAGTGCTACTTATAAGCCCTGCTTGCCTATTTCCTTTATATAATTCATTACATACAGTTTTTTATATTTTCAGTCATTAAAAAAAAATAACTTACTTAATGTGGCAATCACAGAATTGTTGCTGGAAAAACACTGCTACTTCTCAAAGAAGAACCTCAAGTTTAACATTTCTGTGTGAACTTTACCATAGGTGTTTCAATTTTGCGGGGAAGCAAAGCTTTTCTGATAAAAAGGCATCTTGGAGTCTTTAACTTAGAAACAATGGAACTGTGAGCCATTTCATTTTTTCCTACAGTGACCAGTAAAACAGATAGGGGATGGCAACAAAAATGACAAAAGCAAAGAAAACAGTTTTTTAAAAACTTCACTGCTCAGTAACCTGGTATCAGGGCATGAAGGTACATAAAACATTCTAAACAATGGAAGCACTGAAAAGAAGTCTATCATGCCTAACTTCATTTATTTGGTTAGAGGTTAGATCAGTGACCAGAAACACACCGTATGGCAGGAAACGCTGGTTAGTTTCCCTCCATCCCTTACATGCAAGCTAACTCTTTGTCCGTTCACAAAAACACTAGCCTGGAGATGGGGTGGGGAAAAGCCAGAACATGACTGTGTTAAATAGGATTTATGTGCCTGGAACCTGGGCTCTTCAAAGGTAAAATAACCAAGCTGGGTTATCACGAAGGCCTCCTTAACATTTCAAAGTTGGAATGAAGCTGAATGAAGCTGAGCTACTGAGTTCACGCTGACAGCATTTCCAGGGTAGCCTGAAGATACCCAGGCAGTCCCTTCTCCCAATTCCTTGAGGCTTTGCGGAGAGCAGACATTATGCTTCAAGTCACTGCCCATGTGAAATCTCAGGCCACAATAATGTGAACAGGTAAATGTAGCACTAAGGTAAAACAGAGCACTGTTCTCCTAATTTATGGTGGAAACATCACTCACTAGATACCACTTTTCTTCAGTGCCTCAGTAGGCAGTGGGCCACTGGAAAGATAGTGGCTACAGGTTTGCACTGGATAATGTAGGTCTAGCAGCTGGGGAAGGCAGGAAAATAAAGCTTGCAGCATTGTTATAAATCCTAGTTGTGATCTCTGGACTGGTCTTCCACCTAGCAGGACTCATGCTAGCGAACTTCTGCCAAAAAAGCATCAGAAGTTCACACTGGCACCAATACGGACAAGGGACGCTTGGGCAACTTCTCTGTGGATCCCTGAGAATCTACCTTCATACTGAGGGCTGCGGTTTATCTTAGCCTTAGCCACAAGTGCCTCTGTAGTTTCCCTATCCACCTGGTTTCAAATTGCACTGTAAATACAATAAGCAGCTGGATTTATCAGCCTCATAGCAAATATACTTCTGGTTTAAAATCACAAGCACCAAAAGAAGCTTAGACTGTGTGATGCTCAGAATAACTAAATCAGCTAAGATGCTCCTATGATCATCCTAGACAGTAACTGGACTTAAGAGTCAGAGGAGATGGGTAAAACGTGAGACTTTCTTCATTTATACAACAGGACAATTATCTACCTCATAGAACTGTTGTGAGGGTTCAAATAAATCATATATGAGAAAGTGCTTATAACACAGTAAGTTATAAAATACCTTAACAAAGCTAAATCTTCAATATATATTACTTGAATTCTGAGATGTCCACTGTTAATGCTTCTTGCATACCAGACAGTTCTATTTGATCAGATAATATGCTAGCTACAAAAATGCATGTAACAGATTTTCTTTCGATTGCCTACTAAGTATCAGGTACCACTCCAGGTGCTAGGGATAAAGGACAGAGGTAGGGAAAAAGATACCTGTCTCAATGAATCATAAACTTTATAGTAAGACAGCTCATTATTAGCACTGCAGCAAATACAGTATACTGATTCCAATACTACACTTCAATGGCTATTTATGAGTTTAACTGTGTTTACATTCACTTCTTCAGACCTATCATGTACACATATTCTCACTGTGAACTCAAGGCACTTTGAGTAGATGAGTTTGTGCTGTGACATTTTTTAGTAAGCTGAGTAACTACTACTATTTACTAAGCAATCACTTTGTGCTGAGTATCATACAGGTTACATTACATAAATTCTCTCATGAAACAACTTTCTAAAGTATTCACTATCCACATTTTAAAATAAAGAAACCTGTCCAAGGTCACAGAGTAATAGTTAATGGAGTTAAGAATCAAACACTTGGCTGCCAGGCACCAAGGCCTGTGCTTTTCCCCCTTGCCTTCTTTAGCAGGAAGCATGTAGTTATGGGGAATGGTTATTCTACAGGGCCTTCAAGTAAAGGGTTAGAATATGGAAAAAAGACTGACGGCACCAGAGAACTCTGACCTGTGAAACAGTAAACCATACCAAAGAGATTCACTATGTACTCTGGCCACTGAAAATCTAAACAGTGATGTGAAACGAGCAGTTAGATAGATCCACTTCTGCAGAGACAACCCTGAGGAGGTAAGTGTGATGCTCTTCACCTGCCCCAGTCCTCCAGTTCTGCCTGCTCTCAGACTTTTTTCCCCTTTTTTCATTTTACCCAAATATGTGGCAAGTGAAGAGAGGGAAGAGAAAGACATAAGGTATGTATTGTGAACAGCCTGTCTGTTTTGTTGGAGGGGAGAAATTGAAATTCTATATGAAAATGTCTCCCAAAAAGTTACAATGCCTACTTTTTTTAACTCTGAGAAAGAAAATGAGTGCAGATTTTTTTAAAAGAGATCTCTCTTAAACTTAGAAATTCCTGGAACCCAAATGAATCTTGTGCTTTCACCCCATGCAGCTGAAAAGAACTGCATCAAGGCGAGAGGAGCCATCTGGTGTGATCAAACAAATCCTACAGAATTGTACAGCCCAGGTCTCAAATGCTTAGTTATACTGGATCCTCAAAGTTGCCCAGGAATACAAAAAACTGCTAGTGCAGATCAAAAACCTCTGACAGGGACTTCCCCGGTGGCGCAGTGGTTAAGAATCCGCCTGCCAATGCAGGGGACACGGGTTCGATCCCTGGTCCAGGAAAATCCCACATGCTGGGGAGCTACTAAGCCCGTGCCACAACTACTGAGCCTGCGCTCTAGAGCCTGCGAGCCACCACTACCGAATCCCGCACACCCTAGAGCCTGCATGCTGCAACTACTGAGCCCGTGTGCTGCAACTACTGAGCCCGCGTGCTGCAACTGCTGAAGCCCGTGTGCCTAGAGACTGTGCTCTGCAACAAGAGAAGCCACTGCAATGAGAAGCCCGCGCACCGCAATGAAGAGTAGCCCCCACTTGCCACAACTAAAGAAAGCCCATGCGCAGCAACAAAAACCCAACGCAGCCAAAAATAAATTAAAAATTTTTAAAAACCCAAAACTTTGACAAAGTCCAAATTAGACAAAATGAGCAAATTATAAGAGATAACAAGTGAGTCAACAGGGCAGTGAGGTTAGGGAAAACGGCAAAGCAAATCTTTCTGCCATTTAAAAGGAGAGGAAGTAACGTGTAAAACATTAGATCCAAGCTGATTCTTTCATCTTACCTGATCCCACACAATTATGCTAACATCACCTGATGAGATTCATATTACAAAGAGGTCTTGGGATCCTTTAGTAACCCAAACCCCCTGAATAGAGACTATAACTCTCCTACTCTCCTACAAATTCCATTCTGTAATAACTAGTCTTCTAGTAAGGATGCAATATTCTAAGAATCTGTTTTCAGGTTCTCTGAACATAAAGTTATAAAGGCAACAGACTAAGCTTAAGGGCATCACTGAAAACTGATAAAATCCCATGTAAGTGTACAAAGCCATGGGGAAAAAGAAGCCTGATATTCTCGATACTTTTAAAGTAATGGAAGGGATGTCTACTGCTACAAGCAAACATTATCTAGTCTTCGGCAATTTCAAATCTAGACAAATCTAGCCTTTGGCAACTTCAATCTTCTTTCATCTCTCTATACTCAAAGAATTTTTAATAATATCTATAATTATAACTATACTTAGAAATGGTTAGTTTTACACTAGAGGGTCAAGAGAACACAGCTTACCAGAATTAACAGAATTATCTTGATACTTCAGAAATCATTTTATAGTTCTACAGTTAATGGTGAACTGTAAAGCTGTTAAAGAAATTAAGCCATTTAAGATTGGTTCTTCAGAGGTGTTAGAGATACTATATGCAGCCAAAAAAAAAAAGTACAGGCATAAACCTAATTATAGATTGGATGCATTTTAATTTTAAACTATGACTCATAAATGTGTCTAGTTTATATCCGTCGGGTATGGTATAGCTGATTTTAGTTACCCCAGAAGACTTTTTACAAAAGGAGTCTATCACTTTTACTTTAAGAAATCCTGTGTCACGTCTGCCAAAACTCAAAATTCTAACATCTCTGGTAAATGTGTCTTTTTCTTCCTTTATCATCAACTTGAAATAAATTAAGACACTCACCAATACTTCTTGCTGCACTGGTATTTCAGGTAGGGGAGTAAGCAATGGAACTTGCTGAATGTCTAGTGATGAAAAAACAGCAACAGGGAGTCATCCCCCCCGTTGGTCCAGTTAGGCCACATTGCCTCTAAATTGTCATGATAGGGAGGGGCCAGTTGGTCAAAGGTCTGACACACGGGAAATATCACATGGCAAGTTTCTAGGGACAGGACTGAGAGGCAGTAACAAGCTAATGTGAAAGGATAAAAATATCAAAAAAGAAACCCAGCTCCATCATTACTTCTCAAAACTGAAGAGATTTATCACTCTTTTATATGATGGCATTGCTATGCAGAAATTCTTTTTAACTTCAGAAGAAAGTTAGTTTAAAGCATGATTCCCACATATATAAAATTTTAAATGTTAACAGGATCACAAACCTCCTAGAAAAGAAATTTACTAAAGATTATTTATTTAAAAAAAAATCAGTCCCCCAATTTATATCTCTTACATTATAAAACATTTATACTTAGGCAATTAGACAAAGCATAATTCTTAAAAGGTTATATAGTTATTAGAAGTCAAGAGCGATGTGCAAATGAGTAACTTGACACAATAAGTGAGTAAATTTGAAAATAATACTGTTTTGAACCACATTTAACCCTAAAATCAGACCTAATAACCAAGCCACACAGAATAGGTTGGCTGATACCAATAGCACTGCAATACTAGACAAAGTAAAACAGAACACCAAAACAGTATAAAAATTAAAGTGGATTTAAGACCAACATGATAAGCACAGGTTTTTGAATTAACGTATCTTATATTTCCAATATAAACATTTTTGCAAAATACAATGATTGTGCAAATAAAGTTGCTTAAAATACTATAAGTGGCATAAAACAAATGAAGACAGGTATTTCTTAAATCCATAAAACATAATTAACATAGCATTCAAGAGAGTGCTTATGTGAACAAAACAAATATATATTTATATATATACATCTATCTATATATATATATATATATACACATGTGTACCTCCGTCCTTCTTCTCCAATTCGTCCCTAATTAGAGGGGAAGTAAGTATCACCTTCAAAGTTAGCGTGGGTTCTTTTGTATTCCGAATTATAATAGATGCCTCATCTACACATTGTTCCACTTGATATTTCTCTTCTGTGAGTTTCTGAAAGTCACAGAGATTTCAAAAATACCCAATTAATTAAAATTTCAAAAAATGAATGATTGCCCCTTAGTTTTTAAATGTTATTAACGATTAGTATTACTGTGCTAAAAGAGCAAATAGTCTTTAACTAGTTCTTTAGTGTAGAGGTAACATTTTTCTCTCCTCGCAACTTACCAGCAAATCCTCTTTCTCCATCCCTCAAATAGCAACCACAATGTCAATCATCTATACAATTATTAAACAACATTTAAAACCATTCTTTCTAATATTTGAAAGTTACCAAAAGCATCATTATATGAGAAAAGGTAAATTATTGTTCTTGAAATTATTACAGAGGACAATTATAGAATAATAAACCCCCAGTTGAGAGAGCATTCCCAGCAGTTTATTATTCTATAATTGTTCCTCTGTACCAGTCCGTGGCCTGTTAAGAACCAGGCCGTACAGCAGGAGGTAAGCGGCGGGCAAGCAAGGGAAGCTTCATCTGCTCCCCGCATCGCTCACATTACTGCCTAAACCATTCCCCTCCATGCACCCCTATGGAAAAACTGTCTTCCACAAAACAGGTCCTTGGTGCCAAAAAGGTTGGGGACCGCTGCTCTAAACCAGTAACTTTTTGATAGGACAGCGTAAACAGGAACTCCTACTTACTAAGAACTTATAAGATTAGATAGGTTTTTATATAAGATTATGTAGATTTTTAAAGAAAATCAAGTAAGACTGAATGAAAAAGGATCTCTGCACAGTCACTCATCAGCAAAAAAGCTAATATAAACAAGTAACTAACTTCCTAACAGCAGGTCTCAGAGATCATTCAAGTGAGATCTTCTTCAGGGCAAGTCATCTGACATCCACAGGGAAATGTACATTGCTTCTTTTAACATACAATTATACACATACAAAAAATAATCACCAATTAGAATCATATATTAAGTTATATTTAACGTATCATTAAAGTTAATAGCTTAATAAGTTGTGCAGGGCCGTTCTTGGTGGTGAAATTTAGTATCTATTATCTGACATAAATAGCTGAATGGAAACACTCCTGGGTCTCTGCTCATCACTGAGCACTGAAGGAACTCAAAGCCATTTATATAAAAACAGCATTTACCATTAAACATCCCAAAAAAGACAGAAAACAGAAAATTCATTACCTTAATTTTGAACAGAGGAAACCAAGGAAGGGAAAAGCCACACAGTGGCTAGAAAAACCAAAACTAGAATATAGAGAAAAAGCAGAAAACTGCTCACATTCATTTTACCACTATAAGAGCATTAAAGATGTCTCAGAGAAAAAGCAAACTAAATTTTTCTATTTAGTTTGAAATTGAAACTAAATTTCAATGGTCCAGTGATTAAGAATCCACCTTCCAATGCAGGGGACGCAGGTTCGATCCCTGGTCGGGGAACTAAGATCCCACATACGCGGGGCAACTAAGCCTGCACGCTCTAGAGCCTGCACGCCACAACTAGAGAGTCCGCACACCACAACTACTGAGCCCACGTGCCACAACTAGAGAGCCCACGTGCTGCAACTACTGAGCCCATGCGCCACAACTAGAGAAGCCCACGTGACACAATGAAGAGCCCTCACACCACAACTAAGACCCGACACAGCCAGATAGATAGATAGATAAAATATTTTAAATGATAAAATTTTAAAAAATAAAAATAAAATAAAAAATAAATATTATAAATAATAAAATAAATAAATAATATAAAATATATCATGTATGTGTCTTTAAAAAAATTACACATGCAGATCACCATAAGACACATCCAAAGTAATAAACATATGGTATGAGTTTTGGGCTAGACTAATTCTAAGTGATTCTGGTTTTGGTCATCCTTCTCCCTTGCTCAAGGAAGTACTAAAATCACCCTAGAAAAGAGTATGTAGAGAAAAGGTATGGTACAACCCCAATTAATTAAGGTACTTTGATAACTGAAAGTTTTGCTATAATAAGTGCTCAAGAAAAAGATTTTTAATTCACAAGAAAATAAGATCATATCATATCAGAGACTGGTTTTCCAAATAAACACCAAGAAAACAAGGGGGAGGTAGTGATTTTTAAAGGTAAAAATCACATTTAAAATGATTTTCTGAAATATTATTAGTAATAAAACTATGTCTGTCCTTATGTGTACATATGTGGGTGTATATATGTGTGTACATGTATACAATTTAATATAAAATGGGTGTACAATTACATCCCCATTTTATTTGGGTACCTTTACCCAAACACTTATGGTCATGGATCTAACCATCACACAAAGCAGCCGGTTTCACTGCCGGATAACTCTATTGGCTATGTTAAATTCAAATATGTTTCTTTTTTTTTTTCCCCAGCAGTTTTTAAAAAAAAAATTTTTTTAATACATCTTAATTGGAGTATAATTGCTTCACAATGCTGTATTAGTTTCTGTTGTTTCTTATAATGTCCACCACTGGTCTTAAGAGTTCAGGCCACTTTTACCTTTTCCAAGAAGCTCTTCAAAGATCTAAAGATATTTGTGTCTTTTTTCGGCTTCTCTAGGCTAAAAAGCCCTCCTCTCTTCAACTTTGAAAGTTTACACAGCCCACACTCTCTCCTGGGTCCCTCCCTTGAACACCTGCTAACTCGACAAGAACATTTTAAAACTGTGGTGCCCAGAAATAAAGACCCTCACTCAGGAGAGAAAATGCAGAGTTCACACAGTTGTGATCTACACAGAGAAAGTTCTATTAATGCAACTGAAGCTCCAATCTCCTCTATCTTCAATACTCAAGAAATATGACAGATCGTTAGGATAAGAACTTCAGTTTCTTAGTGCAATGGTTCTCAACCCTTTTTCCATCCTGACATACCTGAAAACATGACCACTCTCATAAACAGGACTCACTAAGGGGAACAGAAAAGGGGGTGAGATGGTTGGAAAAGCCTCTATGTCCAACCCTTTGATCACTGCTTTAGCACAGATCTAAGAGTAACAATGTTCACTACAATAAAAGCAGAAATAAAGATTAAATTTTAAAACAATATAAAAAATAATGGAAAAAAGATGAATTTTGTTAACATTCTGATAACAAAAAGTATAGTTATTCAGAAACCCGTTACTGAGCTTTCCATTTCTTAAAGCTTTATTGTACTCCATGTTGCTTACCACTCTCCCTCCCCAAATGATCACATAAGGATTTAAAATAATTTTTTAAAAGAAATGAATTTAACCCTTGAAAGAACAGAAACCTTTCTTCAATCAGAATTGAAAATGGAAAAGCCAAATGTTTGTTCAGTCACTTAGAAAACCTTAAGATCTAAAAATGATAAAATAAAACAGTGCTCCAGGGCTTCCCTGGTGGCGCAGTGGTTGAGAGTCTACCTGCCGATGCAGGGGACGCGGGTTCGTGCCCCGGTCCAGGAAGATCCCACATGCCGCGGAGCGGCTAAGCCCGTGAGCCATGGCCGCTAAGCCTGTGCATCCGGAGCCTGTGCTCTGCAACGGGAGAGGCCACAACAGTGAGAGGCCTGCGTACCGCAAAAAAAACACAAAAAAACAAACAAACAAACAAAAACAAAACAGTGCTCCAGAAGTTAATACAGGAGAATGTGTCAACAAGTAACACAAATTTGAGTGTCAGGAATGGTAGATTAAAAAATCAGGAAGATGGTTTTGAAGATCAGTTGGTGAATATGAAAGAAAATGATCCAGTAACAAAGCTAATAAAAACAAATTTAGAATTCATATTACTTGGGGGGGAAAAGTCTCTTTAGAAGAAATACAAATACAGGAAACCAACAACAAAAAAAGAGAGCATTCAACAACTCAACAGTTTGACCTTGTATACTGGTATCTATTTATGTGACATGGATGTAAGGACTAACTGACATGAAATCATCAAAAAGCTATAATCTAATTATACCACAGATAACACATCTGAAATTGAAAGGTGATCATTGTTTCCCAGTTAGTGATGCAACTAGCCCTTGGAGCAGGCTGGCAGAGCAGGTCCTAAGGTGACCACAGCCCCAGACGAACCAGCTGACTTCAGCCCTGAGGAGCCCTCAGCCTCCAGTAGCATCCTCCAGGAAGCATGCCAACATTAAAATTTTCTAAATGCATCCCAATGTGAAAAAGGTTTGGAAACAAGGAATTAATAGCGACTTTCCATTAACAGAATGAGTGAGTGAAGTTAAATTAACAGTCTTCAATTTAAAAAATTATCATCTATGGACGTCTCCAGTTGTCTAGGCTCTTTTTGATCTTTCAATTCTTTTCTGCATTATACCAACCTTTCTAAGAGTTTTACAATGCTGAGAGACCTAGTCTGGAAAACATGAAGACTGTCAGCAAGACATATCTGAAAAATTTAAGACTATACTTTAAGAGCCATTTGGTAAATATATCCTGAATACTAATCACCAGAAGTTTGCCTTAGATGTGATGGATGAGTCACTGACCCAGAGTAGCAGTATTCCTTTTTGTCTGTACCTACCCTTTACTATTACCAATTTCTTATTAAATTTATCAAGGTCACTACCTATTTTTACCTTTTTACAAATTCTCCTAGAGGTACAATTAAACTGTACTCACCTGAATCTGAATAGGAAGATTATCTTTGACTGTATTTAACAGGGTCTCTGTGGGTTTGTCTTTGCACATTAAAACCAGCTCCAAGTCCATATCATCTTTAATCAGCAAGCCTTTTGCAACCAGGCCAATCCTCATTACACCACATAATGTCCGACCACCTTGATCCCTAAAAATAAAAGTCTGAATGATTACTTTCACAACCTATTTCCCAAACTATAACTTCATCATCACTTGGCTTTCTGGCTATCCATATGAATTGATAAGGGAGAACATAAATCCAAATATCCAAAATTCCACAAAAGTACGTCTCAGATTTAAGGCTCATAAACTATCTACCACAAAGAACCAATAGGGAGAATATTTCAGACTATAGATCTTTCAATACTTTATTAAATCTATATTGCTTAGGAAAATCCAAATATACTGTATCTCCCCCTTAAGTATCTTTTCAATTTTTCTAATTTCCTTCTTCTGTCTTTTAATTAAGTAATTAAAGAACTGTGAGAAACATGAACACCGTGGTAACTAAGAAAGAGCATCAGGGTGGAAATTAAAAGACCTGAACTCTACTCCTAATGGTGCCTGCTGGCTCAGTATATGTAACTGTAAAATGGCTATCCGCTAGATAAGCCTTAGCTCATCCCTTCTAGCTGTAGCATTCTAGGAATCCATAAACGTTTCTGGGGAAAGCAGAATAATGTGATAAAAGTAAAGAGCTGAGGAACCCAAAGATGATCTGCCAACACAGGCATTCCATATCCAGTGGTAGCTAAAAGAACAAACATTCAAAGAACATCAAGTCATGAATGGTGCGTAAGAATACTGTTAACATCTCTCCTTGATTTTAATACCAAAAGTTTCTTATTGGTTCATTTCCCTCAATCACAAGTGAAAATGTAACTAAGCTGAGCGGTCATTCAACAAGCAAGGAACTGTTTGAGTTTGGAAAACATACTAAAGGAGCTCCAAACTCTCCTGCTCCTGAGGCTCACACTGCAGATTAAGTACAAAAGCTGTTTAAAACCTGCTTAAAAGGGAAGAGAAAGGTGACATCTGAGAATAAACTGAGTGCCACAGATCTCATTAAACCTTACAAAGCGAGCCCTGCATTTGAAAGACAAGGAATGCGAATCTCAGAAAAAGTGATTAATTGCTCAAGTTCACAGAGAGAGTAAAATGGCAAAGCCCGAGACTCAAACTCAAGTTGCTCTGACCGTAACACTCAAGTTCTTTATATAATTACAGCTGCTTCCCAATTTCAGAAAAGAGAGAGGTCAAAATTAGAGAGGTCAAGCAAGGCAACCTGCAAGTGTGACTTCAGCAGAGTCCTGATTTGGTTAAATAGAAAAAAAGGTCATTCTAGCTGGAGGCAAAGAATCAGCAGCGTTGGGCCCAAGTCAGCAGAGTGGGGAATGAACTAGAGAAAGGAGAAGGGAGAGAAGTAAATTGTGGCAGTGGAAACAAGACAGCAAGTTATAAATAACCCAGCCACAGTTCAGTGCCTGACACTCCTTAGAGATTCAGTAAACGTTAAACCAATGAAAAACTATAAGGGTGGTACAAGTATAGAAAGAAAGAAAAAGCATTTTGAAGGAAGTGAACCAAGTATGGAATTATTTGATATTAAGAATAGAGTCTCATCTTTGATTCTTTTTTCTTCTATGTCCCTGTTCTTTCATCTTCTCATTCTCCCAAATCTAGTAACAGTTTTTAAATCCCCCCTCTGTAATCACCCTCGAACCCCTGCCTTCAAACTAGCTTCTTTTCAGGCTCTTACTACCTCTCACCTAGACCACCTCAATAACTTCCTCTCCACTGGCCTTAATAAAACTAACCCCTACCATCTATCTCAGCTACTGTATGTATACAGTACGTTGCAACCAGAACAGTCTTCCAAAAGCACCACATGGATGGAACTTTGCCTGTTATTTTCCTGGTATCCCACTGAACACTTAGACATGAGCATATTGGGAGACAATTGAGGAGACAGCATGACCTCCTGCTTCGAATCCCAGCTCTGCCACTTACTGTGTGACGTTGGACAAATTACAAATTACTTGACTCTTTTGAGCCTGCCTTCTCATTTGTAAAAAAGAAATAATACCTTCCTCAGAGTGGTACTGAGAATGTCATTTAATTAGTGTAAGTAATGAACTTAGCCCAGAGCCTGGCATATATCAATAGCTCAATATTCCTTAAACAGTCCCTATACTTTCACACACCTAGATCTTTGCTGAGATTTATTTCTTCTTCCACTTCCACTGCCTGACAAAACCCTACTCACCCTCTGGACCTACTGCAAATGCTACCTCCTTCATAAAGTTTTTTCTAATCCCCCAAACCAGCATATAGTCTCTCCCTGCTCTGTATTTTCACATTTTTGTCACGGATACGTGAAGTAAAGACGCTAAGAAAACTGGATCGGGAGTCTGACAGACTTGAATGTGAATCCTGACTCCACCACACACACTCATTCACTGACCTTAAGCAAGTTAAAGTTTGTTAATGATTCTGAGTTCCTGTTTTTTCACAAGCAGCGGAAATCTCTTAAGTAAAATGGGGGTGGAGAAGGGGGATAACAATAATAGAGACTAGCAGGTTTGTTGTAAAATAATGGGAAAGCTATCTGGTACAGTAACTGGCACTCAATAAATGGTAGATATTCTTAACTAGCCATTATTAGCTTGCTTATTAAATTCTATATCATAATTATGATATACTTGGTCTTACCATGTACAAGACAGCATGACTGAGCAGAGAAACTAAGTCCTAATTCAGTTCTGAATTTTAATAATGAATTTGAATATGACGTATTATAACGTAAGTGACCCAGATACAGGGAACTAATTAAAATTAAGCTAATATTCCTAAAATACAAATAGTGTGAACTTATTCAATTTATTTGACTTGTGAGTCAGCTTGTAAAGAGGTAAAATAACAGCACACAGGTAAAAGCTGCCTAACAGTCTCTGGCAATAGAAGGTGCTTAGTAAATATAAGCTAGCCTTCCCCATCTCTATGACCTCTGTAGTGCTTAGCATACTTCAGGAGCATAACACGTATCTATGACCAGAACACACCTCTGTTCTTGGACGCCGTTCCTGCTTATGTTTTATATAAAATAAGGACACAATCATTCTGCACTCCTTGAGTTCTACCACGTGGAAAGAACCATACACAAGTGCTCAACCCCGGAATGTTTCACAAACTGGAAACACTTTACAGAGACAATCAATAGCGTGCACAGAGCACTCCATTCAAAGATCCCAACAAAGCACAGAGTATGTTATCTTTAAAAACCTTGAAAACTCAGTGACCTGATCCAGTTAAGCAAAAGTCTACTGGAGCACTTTCCAAAGGTCTGCTCAGCCTTGACAGCAAACAGAAGATGTATTTAGAAGGCCTGAACTTCACTGAAAAATAAAACTCCACTTAGAAATAGTAAAAATAGCAAATTTTATGTTATATGTATTTTACCACAATAAAAAAAAAGTTTTTAAAAGGGTATAAACACATTCCAACGTGCAATTTAAATATGTAATGTGGTAACTCCCTGGCAGTCCAGTGGTTAGGACTCAGCATGTTCACTGCCATGGCCAGAGTTCAATCCCTGGTCCACGAACTAAGACCACGAAAATCATACAGCGTGGCCAATCAGTCAATCAATAAATAAGGAATGCATGACTATTTAACTTGCACAGGGACTGGGATTTAACTTGCACTGGGACTGGACTAGATTACTGGATGATACTACTAATTACCATGAACCCCCAAATTTGACAGTATCTTTTTTAAAGCCATCATATGCAAGAAAAAGTGAATTACTGCCAAGAAACTTCTAGCTGACAAGTCCCTGACCAGATACAATGTATATATTATCTATAAAAAGCTAACAAAGTCAAGAAAATACATTCTTCAGCTAAACACTGATACTGATTTTCTTTCATCTGAAGATGGAAAGGTTACACTATCATTCAGTTAAAGATATCAATTTATTACTACTTTCCCACTATTATCTACTTATCACAGATTTAAAATTGAAAGCCTGAGAAAAAATTCTGTAACTTCTATCCTCAATTTACCAGTTGCAGCCAAAATAATGTTCTTAATCCTATTAATACAATAGAGTCAAACGAGCTACATTTTTCGAAGTAAACCATACAATTATTCCAATCATAGTGACATTGCTCAAAACAATAACTCTAAGCTTAGCAAGGTAAAAAGTTTCCTAGTTATCATTCAGCTTCATCTCATTAATCTCCTACTGTTGTTGCAGCACTGGGAATACTGTGCTATAACTGTTGAAGGATCTGGCTCCCATTAGGCCTTCATTCATTCCACAAATACCCAATGAGCATTTACTATATGCAAGATACTGTACTGGATCCTGGAAATCAACAAGACAGATACAGTCATAAAAACCTTTAGAGTATATTCTCCTGCACTCTCTCTTTCTACACCAGGATTTTTAAATACCTGACAAAAATGACATTCTGTGATTTTCCCAGAGACCAAAAACACTACTATTTATTTCTGAATTTAGGAGGCTGAACCAACAGATGAAAAAGATGACATAGCATAACCTCCAAAAAAGAGAAGTTTTTTTAAAAGGGCTTGGTGCTTGCTCCCTCAAAAGGCATCCTGAACAGGTCTATCTTCTTTTTCTGGTCTAATCATTATTCCTTTCTTGCTTTCCCTGCAAATTTAACTCAGAAAAATTCCACATTTACTTCCCTGTTTACAGTCATATAAATGGGAGAACCCAAAGAACACCAAATAGCAAATGTAACCCAGTGGAACGGGACCCTGGGCATTACAGGACAGCACTACAAATGTCAGGTCACACTCACTTGGAATAGGAGTCTACAGCCTCATCCTTCTTCACTTCTGTCTCACCCTCTGCTTTTGTGCCTTTATTTGTTTCATCCAGCCAATCCGAGACATGTTTAAGAGCACACTCAACAGTAGACACCATATTCTGAACAGCTTCAAGTTCCTCCGGAGATGGATAAATTGTTGAATGTTTCACCATAACATGGCGATCATCATTGGCAAAAGATCTAATAGATCTCTGTCAGAAAATGAAAGGAAACTATTACTTCAATAAAAGAAATGTTACCTGAAAAGGATGACTTACAAATATATTTAAGTCAAGTCATAGCATTAATTGTCAAACTGTTGTGAAACAGTTAACACTGAGACAATGAAAAACTGCTGAAGAAAGGAAGTAAAACCCCATCCTGCCAAACTCCACACCAGAAAATTAGAGATCTTTCATTCATATTTTGGAAGAGTTCACCCGAGTTACATTCAGTATTATGTATATGCCACATTTTAGCTCAATCTATGTGTTTTCAATACCATGTCAAAAAAGGTCATCCATATCACACATCATCTGCAAGAAACAAGATACTTCCTGCTTCGACAGAGTATCTAGAAATGCAGATGGGTGACTCATGATACCCAGTCACTCCTTTCCAAACTCCTGGACACTTCTGCATCTAGAAAAATTGAGATTTTGTAATATAGTAATAACACAAAATACAAAGTTATATGTGAACAAGATAGTAAAACTATGGACCACATTAGAATATTATTTATTATTTGGCGTTCAAACTTTGGTGGGAAGCTTTAATTTTTTAAATAGATTAGTAGGAGATATTCCAAATTCCAGAATGGGGAAAATAAATATTGCAAAAGAATTAATTTTCCAAACTAATTTACAAATGTATTCACATTCTCAATCAAAATCCCCTCAAGATAGATTTACTTTAATACTCAACAAAAATAATTTTAAAGCTCATTTTGGGTGGGGGGAGGGAAGTCATAAGTGTATCAAGAACTATTCTACAAAGGTGGATGGGTGGTACTATTATGCTAAAATAAAATATCAAAAATGTTAAAAGCAATAATTAAAATGACATGCTGGCCCAAAAATCAGTGGAACAGATTACAGCCTAGAAACAGAATGAATTTCATGAAAATTTAATAGAGTAGATCCTTCACACTCATGGGTCACACATCCAAAAACCTTTGAATATTTCCAAATTTACAAATACCATAAAGACACTTGTACCAGTACAGGGCAAAATGAACAAGGAAAACTTAGTGAGTTTCCATAAAGCCAAAAGTATTTGACTTGAAGGGTGGCTACAGTGCCCTAACTTACATGAAATTATGTATGCTAGCAGACAGTAAATATTTTGTTTTAAAGTCTTTACTGCAAAATAATATATTTGCAATGCTTTATCAGTCTTGTCTCTTTTGTTTTTGTTTCAATGTCAATGTTTTAAAATCAGATTAATTTGGACACTAGTAAATTAATACTACAGTATCATTGTCACCTACAAAATGAAGCAAGCTATAACTAAGAAGGTAAGTAATCCTTTGAAACCCTCAATTATTACATAATAAAAGTTACTAAAATCAATCATGAAGCTTTCTTTTTTTCTCGATAAAAGCCATCTCTGTCTAGATTTCTTTCTTGCTCTCAAAGTCCATGACCAGTTTTCCAACTGGAGAAGTCTTCTGCTACAAAGAAAAAAACTTTTTAACCACTTCATGAGATTTACTTATATATCCCAAAATAAGTTAACAAGAAAACAAAAGAGCCATGTAACAAATTGGAGATGCTAGGTTGTTCTAGGGATTATAACTTATTGATAGTTAACTTGCTCTTTAAAAAAAAAATTCCACTAATATTTTAGTTCTGGATGGTGGGGGAAAAATGTTAACTTGAGATATTCTCTGTCATTTAGTTTTTTTTTTTTTTTCGGTACGCGGGCCTCTCACTGCTGTGGCCTCTCCCGTTGCGGAGCACAGGCTCCGGACGCGCAGGCCCAGCGGCCATGGCCCACGGGCCCAGCCGCTCCACGGCATGTGGGATCCTCCCGGACCGGGGCACGAACCCGTGTCCCCTGCATCGGCAGGCGGACTCTCAACCACTGCGCCACCAGGGAAGCCCTGTCATTTAGTTTTATGATGAGTTACTAAGTTACTAAATTAAGTTACTCAGTCCTGCACACTGGCCACACCTTAGGAAAATTACATACTGCTACCTAACACAAACCTTTGGCCTTTCTCTCACAAAAAACATAAAACTGCCAATGTTAAATCCAAGAATCTACTGGATGTGATAGGACAAGCATCATGAAACAGTGATGAAAGAACTGAATGAATGGTATTACCACCCCCAAAAAATAAAGCTACCTTATTTACCCAAATAAACTCCATATTGATTTTAAGTATTAAAAAATTAATTGGAAGAACTATGCAGAAACAGAAAGTTCTCTTTCAAACCTGAGATCTAAGGCAAAGGAACAGGAGAAACTGGAAAACACCTACTGACCAATTAAACTACGTAAACACAAAATTTCTACACCAGACATCTAAAGCTACATTTAAAATGAATAAACTAGGAAAGGAATTTTCATCAACTATGACAAGTAATACATATAAAGCATTTCTTTAAGTTCTAAGAATATCAAGACTATAGTAGATAAATAAGCCGAAAAGGCAAATAATTCATATGGGAAGAAACACAAGTTACAGTGTCATTTTTCACATCTCACCATAAACGTAAATGACAGAGAAAATCCCAAGTTAACATTTTTCCCCACCATACAGAAGTAAAATATTAGTAGAATTCCTTCTTTAAAGAGTAAGTCAACTGGGCTTCCCTGGTGGCGCAGTGGTTGAGAATCTGCTTGCCAATGCAGAGGGCATGGGTTCGAGCCCTGGTCTGGGAAGATCCCACATGCCGAGGAGCAACTAGGCCTGTGAGCCACAAATACTGAGCCTGCGTGTCTGGAGCCTTGCTCCGCAACAAGAGAGGCCGCGACAGTGAGAAGCCCGTGCACCGCGATGAAGAGTGGCCCCTGCTCGCCGCAACTAGAAAGCCCTCACACAGAAACGAAGACCCAACACACCCAAAAATAAATAAATAAATTTATTAAAAAAAAAAAAAAAAGAGTAAGTCAACTAAGTTATAACCTCTAAAACAAATTTTTTAAAAATCAAATCTCATTTAAAGAAATACCATCAGACTTGCTAAACAACATATTTCAAACATACTGATGATTAGTATTTTTGTGCTTTTTCCCTCACTTACAACATCTTTTTTAAGCCTTTTCTCACTTATGGAAAAATTCACACAGCATCCTCCAGAACCAAAATACGAGGAGAAAAATATTCAGCACATTTTACCAATTAAAAAGTTAGGCACCAGATGTTATGACCTCATCTAACGTCTCAAATTCAATTTAAGTATTAACTTTCCACAAAAAGCAAGGTTTCCATGATATTCAGTTCAGTGCCCCCAATACACTCAACACCTGACCCTATTATTTTAAAATTAAAAGCATGTGAAAAAAGGTGTCTTTTTGAGTTAAATACTCACACATTTTATAAACTCCAAACCCTTCATATCACTACTTAAAGGACTGGTTCAGGATTTTTAATTTCCATGGGAAAAAAACTGAGTTTCAGGTAGCAAGCTAGAGAAAAATTACATAATTTCAAGTTCAAGGTCACCTTAGCCATTTGTATCAGTTTGCTAATGCCAGTTTTATTAGAAAATATTATTTATGAGCATTTCTTCCTTTGTATTTAATAATTTACGGCCTGCAGGCTCATGGGGCTCCATCTTGTGGTTTAAAGGGCTCGTAATAAATCTGAACTCATTTGCTTTGCTTAAATAGTAGAATGCCACCTTTAGCTGATACACTGGAGCAAAAAATTACCACCACTGTTTTTCACTTGCCCTCACTGTTAACAGTTCCAACTTTAAGCAACTGAAATCTTTGGTAACTAAATTAAGGAAACATAAATTTTAACCTACCATGGTTTTCTACAGTATTTTAGCTTCTTCTTCCGATCCTTTTCCCTCTTTCTTGTCGTCTTCACTAGACACTGTTTTCTGTGACAGTACCTCCTCATAAGCCTGAGTCCCCTGACAGCTCAGAGTCAATATGGCAAAGGTGTTTGAAGACTTGTTCTCTAGAATACACCTGCAAGAGAAAAAGAAAAACAACGTTTCAAAAATGCTTATTTACAATTAGTTTCATATCAGAGTGCGGAACCCATAAACATGTTATTGACTAAAATGAAACAATCTTTATAGAGGAAAATTACTTCATTTTAAACAAAAACTAATACATCCTTTGAAGGCCTGGGCCCAAGAGCCTAAGATACCGCCAGAAAAATAAGCCTCCTGGTAGCCACAATGTGGCAGCTGGCTGACTTGCACTCAATGAGATGAATACGTTAACAGACACAGATTCATTAAAGAAGTACAACCTGAAAAAGTAATACTACTACTGTTGGCAAAAATGTTGCAATTAACCATGAGATTTTCAACAGAAATTGGCATTAGTCAGATCTATCTGAAAAGTAGATAAGACACCTGAAAATATAACACTGTTGATTGTAACCATGAAGCTTTTCCATTTGATACTGCCATCAGATTTACAGCAAATGTTGGAACCATGTTTCATCTTTAATCACTTTAGCCCTAAAATTCAGAATGCTTTTTTGGCTCTGCTCCCCTAACCCCTAAGAGACCCTACTTCCCTCTCAACCTATATGCACTGTTATGCCAGGCTCCTGAATATTCACTAAATCCTGATTTCATTACCCATGGATGACTCTCACCAGAATCCCACAGTATATTTCTGCCCAGAGGCCTAAACACCATTCTATTACCCCTTTGTTCCACCTTTATAAGATTTTATTCCAGATAAGGTAAAAAATAAGCTTTTCTGAGAACTGAAGTCCTTATATAAGCCCAGTGGTAAAAAACAAAAAAACTAGAGAGAGACCATTAAAATAGAACATATGCCTTACATGGTTATCAGGAGTAACACACACCACAGATATGTAAACACCCACAAAGAAAGAGCTCCCTCTTCATCTCAGTATCTTTCCCTCAAATTTTCCCTTAAATAATGAAACACCCTTTTACTTTTATCTACAATAATTTCCTATCAGTTGCTCTCTTAAAGAAAAAAATCCTTTTTGAATTCTTGGGACCAGGAAAGTTAAAGGTGACATTTAACTCTCCCCAATACTACAAATGAAAAAACAGATCCACATTTATAGTCAAATGATACTCAGTTCTGACCTACATGCAACACTATTCATATCTTATAACCAACTTCCCTGACTCTGACTTACAAAATCCACCTGAAATAAGCTAGTGAAGATTGATTTTTTTTAAATTATGTAACAACTAATAGATAGAACTTACTTTGATTACTACACATATCAAATCAAGGTAAGGAGGGAACACATAATGCTGCAATTCATAGGGTCCTTTTATACAACAAAGTTAAGAAACAAACTAAAACATGATCCTATGGTAAGAGATATCTCAAAGATCCTCCTGTCACTAAAATTATACCTTTTGTATAAAGATTGCACTATACAATTTAGAGTCTTTGGCACTTCCCATTCCCAACCCTACTCCATTCTAGAAGATTCAACCATTCAGTACTTAGCTGTGAATCCTGCAGCCAAAGATTGCTGCACTGATGAGAACTGAACTGAACTGCCCACAGGTGAGAACTGAAAACAAAGTCCACAAGCTGTTCACTATAAAAAGGTAAAACCAGTAAGTCAAACATATTAAGAAAGTTGACTGAAAGCAGAAAAAGAGGGAAGAATGTTAAGTAAAAGCTGATGTAGTGGAGAAACTGTGGATCACCAAGAGCACTTTTCAGTCATCAGTATGGAGAGTAACCACCCGACCTATACGTCAAGAAGCTCTGGGCTCATTCTTGCCACTTTTATTTTATTTATTTAAAATTTTAAAATTTTTTTGCGGGACGCAGGCCTCTCACCACCGTGGCCTCTCCCGCTGCGGAGCACAGGCTCCAGACGCGCGGGCCCAGCGGCCATGGCTTACAGGCCCAGCCGCTCCGCGGCACATGGGATCCTCCTGGACTGGGGCACGAACCCGCGTCCCCTGCATCAGCAGGCAGACTCCCAACCACTGCGCCACCAGGGAAGCCTGCCGCTTTTATTCAACATAGTTTTGGAAGTCCTAGCCACAGCAATCAGTGAAGAAAAAGAAATAAAAGGAATCCAAACTGGAAAGGAAGTAAAACCATCACTGTTTGCAGATGACATGATACTATACATGGAAAACCCTAAAGTTATCACCAGAAAACTACTAGAGCTCATCAGTGAATTTGGTAAAGTTGCAAGATACAAAATTAATACGGAAATCTGTTGCATTTCTATACACTAACAATGAAGTAACAAAAAGAGAAATTAAGGAAACAACCCCATTTACCATCGCATCAATAAGAATAAAATACCTAGGAATAAATCTACCTAAGAAGGCAAAAGATCTGTACTCTGAGAACTACAAGACACTGATGACAGAAACTGAAGATGACACAAACAGAAAGATATACCATGTTCTTGGATTGGAAGAATCAACACTATTAAAATGGCCATACTACCCAAGGCAATCTACAGACTCAATACAATTCCTATCAAATTACCAATGGCATTTTCCACATAACTAGAACAAAAAATTTTTTAATTTGTATGGAAACACAAAAGACCCCGAATAGCCAAAACCATCTTGAGAAAGAACAGAGCTGGAGGAATCAAGCTCCCTGGCTTCAGACTGTGCTACAAAGCTACAGTAATCAAAACAGTATGGTACTGCCACAAAAACAGACACATAGATCAATGGAACAGGGTAGACGGCCCAGAAATAAACCCATGCACTTATGGTCAGTTAATGTATGACAAAGGAGGCAAGAATATTCAATGGAGAAAAGACAGTCTCTTCAGTAGGTGGTGCTGGGAAAACTGGACAGCTGCATGTAAAAGAATAAAATAAGAACATTCTCTAACACCATACACAAAAATAAACTCAAAATGGATTAAAGACCTGTATATAAGACTGGATACTATAAAACTCCTAGAGGAAAACATAGGCAGAACACTCTTTGACATAAATTGCAGCAATGTTTTTTTGGATCCGTCTTCTAAAGTAAAGGAAATAAAAGCAAAAATAAACAAATGGGACCTAGTTAAACTTAAAAGCTTTTGCATAGCAAAGGAGACCATCGACAAAATGAAAAGACAACCTACTGAATGGGAGAGAATATTTGCAAACCATATGATGGATAAGGGGTTAATAACCAACATATGTAAATGGCTCACACAACTCATTATCAAATAAACAAACAACCCAATTTAAAAGTGGCAGAAGAAATGAATAGACATTTTTCTAAAGAGGAAATGCAGATGGCCAACAGGTACATGAAAAGATGCTCAACATAGCTAATCATCAGTGAAATGCAAATCAAAACCACAATGAGATATCATCTCACACCTGTCAGAATGGCTATCATCACAAAGAACACAAATAACAAATGTTGGCGAGGACATGGAGAAAAGGGACCCCTCACTGTTGGACGGAATGTAAACTGGTGCAGCCACTGTGGAAAACAGTGTAGAGGTTTCTCAAAAAACTAAAAATAGAACTACGTTATGACCCAGCAATTCCAGTCCTGGGAATACATCTAAAAAAAACCAAAAACACTAATTCAAAAAGATACACACCCAAATGTTCATAGCAGAATTATTTACAATTGCCAAGATATGGAAGCAACGTAAGTGTCCACCAACAGATGAATGGATAAAGAAGATGTGGTACACATGTATTGGGTTGGCCAAAAGGTTCGTCTGGTTTTTTCCCGTAAGACAGCTCTAGTAGCACTTAGTTGTCTTTAACTTCATTCAAAACAATTTTGTTAGATTGTATGTGATGGCTGTCATATCAGCGTGCATTTAAAAAAAGACTTAAGGGGACACAGGTTTGAGCCCTGGTCCCAGAGGATCCCACATGCCGCAGAGCAACTAAGCCCGTGCACCACAACTATTGAGACTACACTCTGAGAAGCTCACACACTGCAACAAAGAGTAGCCCCCGCTCTCCACAACTAGAGAAAGCCCACACGCAGCAATGAAGACCCAACGCAGCCAATAAATAAATAATTTTAAAAATTAAAAAAATTAAAAACACTTGGAGTTTTAAATAAAGACTTATCAAAATGGGTGAATTTTTGTGTAGCCATTTTAATGCTGAAGATGGAAGAAAAAAGCAACATTTTCGGCATATTATGCTTTATTATTTCAAGAAAGGTAAAAACGCACTGAAATGCAAAAAAAAAAAAAGATTTGTGCACTGTACGGAGAAGGTGCTGTGACTGATCAAACGTGTCAGAGTGGTTTGCAAAGTTTCGTGCTGGAGATTTCCTGCTGGACGATGCTCCACGGTCAGGTAGACCAGTTGAAGTTGACAGCGATCAAATCGAAACAATACTTGAGAACAGTGAACGTTATACCACGTGGGAGATAGCGGACATACTCAGAGTACCCAAATCAAGCACTGAAAATCATTTGCACCAGCTTGGTTATGCTCATCACTTTGATGTTTGGGTTCCACATAGGTTAAGCGAAAAAAACCTTCTTGACCGTATTTCTGCAGCAATTCTCTACTTAAACATAATGAAAACGTTCCGTTTTTTTTTCGGTACACGGGCCTCTCACTGTTGTGGCCTCTCCCATTGTGGAGCACAGGCTCCAGACGCGCAGGCTCAGCGGCCACGGCTCACGGGCCCAGCCGCTCCGCGGCATGTGGGATCTTCCCAGACCGGGGCACAAACCTGTGTCCCCTGCATCGGCAGGCGGACTCTCAATCACTGCGCCACCAGGGAAGCCAAACGTTCCGTTTTTAAAACAAATTGTGATGGGTGATGAAAAGTGGATACTGTGCAATAATGTGGAATGGAAGAGATCATGGGGCAAGCGAGATGAACCACCAACAACCACACCAAAGAAGGTGATGTTGTGTATATGGTGGGACTGGAAGGGAGTCCTCTATTATGAGCTCCTTCTGGAAAACCAAATGATTAATTCCAACAAGTACTGCTCCCAATTAGACCAACTGAAAGCGGCACTTGATGAAAAGTGTCCAGAATTAGTCAACAGAAAATGCATAATCTTCCATCAGGATAACACAAGACTGCATGTTTCTTTCATGACCAGGCAAAAACTGTTACTGTTTGGCTGGGAAGTTCTGATTCATCCGCCATATCCATCAGACATTGAATCTTCGGATTTCCATTTATTTTGGTCATCACAAAATTCTCTTAATGGAAAAAATTTCAATTCCCTGGAAGATGGTAAAAGGCATCTTTGCTCACAGTTCTTTGCTCAAAAATACAAAAAGTTGGGCTTCCCTGGTGGCGCAGTGGTTGAGAGTCTGCCTGCCGATGCAGGGGACACAGGTTCGTGCCCCGGTCCGGGAAGATCCCACATGCCACGGAGCGGCTGGGCCCATGAGCCGTGGGCGCTGAGCCTGCGCGTCTGGAGCCTATGTTCCACAACGGGAGAGGCCACAACAGTGAGAGGCCCACGTACCACAAAAAAAAAAAAAAAAAAACAAAAAGTTTTGGGAAGATGGAATTATGAATTTGCCTGAAAAATGGCAGAAGGTAGTGGAACAAAATGGTGAATATGTTGTTCAATAAAGTTCTTGGTGAAAGTGAAAAATGTGTCTTTTATTTTTACTTAAAAATCGAAGGAACTTTTTGGCCAACCCAATACAATGGAATACTACTCAGCCATAAAAAAAGAACAAAATTTTGCCCTTTGTTGAAACATGGATGGACTTAGAGGGCATTATGCTAAGTAAAATAAGTCAGAATGAAAAAGACAAATACTGTATGATATCACTTATATGTGGAATCTAAAAAATACAACAAACTAGTGAACATAACACAAAAAGAAGCAGACTCACAGATACAGAGAATAAACTAGTGGTTACTGGTGGGGGGGGGACAAAACAGTGGTGGGGGAGTAGGAGATACAAACTATTGGGTATAAAATACAAACTACTGGGTATAAGATAGGCCACAAGGATGTACTGTACAACACGGGGAATATAGCCAATATTTTGTAATAACTGTAAATGGAGTGTAGCCTTTTTAAATTGTATAAAAAATTAAAAATTAAAAAAAAATTTTTAAAAAGCAGCTCTGGGAACTTCAGGGTATTATAGCATAGTGCAATAATTCATGATATCATCTCAGAATCATATTCTGTCGATGCTGTAAAAGGAACTTAGAAATCATCTGGTCCAATTCCACCCACCCCTCAGTTTAAAGTGAACTACAATCAGAGATATTAAAGAAGTCACACAACTAATCAGGGACAAAGCGTGGTCCAAAACCTAAGTCATAGCCCAATGACTTTTCCCTACTATATCTGACTGAAAAAAAAAAAAGCTGTATTTGGTAGACTGTGAGCTGATAGAAACTGCAACACATTTTTAAAGAGTTTCTCTCTAAAAAAATGATTAACTTAGTGGATAAAATTCTGGCCTTGAAATTTAAAAAAAGACTCAACTTCACCATTTAATAGCTCTGTGACCTTAGAAAGTTACGTGACTCAAAATCACTTAATTTCCTTGGGTCTCAGTTTCCTTAACCTATACAGTGAGAAAATATTCCACTACTAATTAACAGCTAACAGTTATGGGACTCACATTCTGTACCAGGCACTGTTCTAAGAGCTTTTGATATATTATTTCATTTAATCCTCACAACAATCTTTTTTTTTTAAATTTATTTGGCTGCACAGGGTCCCAGTTGTGGCACACGGGATCTTCACTGCGGCATGCAGGTTGCGGTGCGTGGGCTCCAGAGCACACAGGCTCAGTAGCTGTGGCGCACGGGCTTAGATGTCCTGTGGCATGTGGGATCTTAGTTCCCCAACGAGGGACTGAACCCGAGTTCCCTGCATTGGAAGGTAGATTCTTAACCACTGGACCACCAGGGAAGTCCCACAACAATCTTAATATCTCCACTTAACATGTAAGTAAGCTAGAGCATACAGAGACAATATAATCTAATGAAAATCACAAAGCAAAAGTACATACCAGAGCTAAGATTCAAACCAAGACAATCCCTTTCCATAATATTTTTGCTCTAAAGGCACTTACACTTATGTTAGTGGATAAACTTTAGCTCTTTCAAAAAATATGTCTAGGGCTTCCCTGGTGGCGCAGTGGTTGGGAGTCTGCCTGCTGATGCAGGGGACACGGGTTCGTGCCTGGGTCCGGGAGGATCCCGCATGCCGCGGAGTGGCTGGGCCCATGGGCCATGGCCGCTGGGCCTGCGTGTCCGGACTCCGCAATGGGAGAGGCCACAACAGGGAGAGGCCCACGTACCGCAAAAAAAAAAAAAAAAAAAAAAAAAAAAAAAAAAAAAGTCTGTGAATTACAAAGGCCATATAGGACACAGGCTTTGGAGTCAGGTCTAGATTCAACTACCAACTTCGTTGCCACTTCACTTCTCTTAGCCAGAGCTTTCTCACCTGTGCAATGAGGGGAACAGTATTTACTTCAAACTAAATGAGACAGGTTATTAAAAATATTGAAGAGTATCTGGCATATAGTATATGCTCAGTATATGGCTTCAGAAGGGAAAAAACGTCAAGTATCAAATAAAATGTTTTGATTATGTATCAGATATACGTTCTCTGATATATATATCAGATATACATTTCTCTGAAAAACAGAGCTCCGAAAAACATTAGCTGTGTTCTACTTATTAAGTAAGAGTAGTTGTATGCAGAGGGTGGGGTGTGTATATATGGGCATGTGTATGCCTGTGTATCACTTTTTTTATTAACTACTATTTTTTCAATTAATAGACATTGTTTTTTTAGAGCAGCCTTAGGTTTACAGAAAAATTGAGTGGGAAGTAGAAAGACTCCCATATACCACTTCTCCCTAACACACACACACACACACACACACACACACACACACACACACACACACACACACACACACACACACACACAGTTTCCCCTATTATTAACATCTTGCATTAGTGTGGTACATTTGTTACAACTAATGAATCAATGTTAATACAATATTATTAACTAAAGACCACAGTTTACATCAGGGTTCATTCTTTGTGTTATACCTTCTCTGAGTCTTGACAAAAGGATTATGACATGCACCCACCATTACAGAATCATCCAGAACAGTTTCACTGCCCTAAAAATCCCAGGCTCCACCTATCTGACCCTCCCTCTTCCAAATGTCACATAGTTGAAATCATACAGTATGTAGTCTTTTCACTAGGCAATATGCGCTTAAGATTCCTCCATGCCGGGACTTCCTTGGTGGAGCAGTGGTTAAGAATCTGCCTGCCAAAGGCAGGGGACACAGGTTCGAGCCCTGGTCCGGGAAGATCCCACATGCCGCAGGGCAACTAAGCTCGTGTGCCATAACTACTGAGCCTGTGATCTGGAGCCTGCACTCTAGAGCCCACGTGCCACAACTACTGAAGCCCACGTGCCTAGAGCCCGTGCTCAGCAACAAGAGAAGCCACGGCAATGAGAAACCTGCGCACCGCAATGAGGAGTAGCCCCTGCTCACCACAACCAGAGAAAGCCCGCGCGTGGCAACGAAGACCCAACGCAGCAATAAAATAAATAAATAAATGTTTTTTTTAAAAGATTCCTCCATGTCATTTCTTTTTATCACTGAAAAATATTCCACTGTCTGGATATACCACAGTTTGTTTATCCATTCACCTACCAAGTTTTGGCAAATATGAATAAAGCTGCTGTAAACATTCGTGTGCAGGTTTTCAATCCATTTGGGTAAATACCAAGGAGTATGACCACAGGATCATATGATGAAACTGTGTTTAGTTTTGCAAGAAACTTCCAGACTGTCTCTCATCCAAAGTAGCTGTACCCTGTTGCATTCCCACCAGGAAAGAATGAGAGTTCCTGCTGCTCCACATCCTCATCAGCATTTGGTGCTGTCAAAGTTTGGGTCTTCAGCCATTCTAATAGGTGTGTAATGGTATCTCACTATCACCTGAAATTGAAATTCCTTGATGACGTATGATGCTGAGCATCTTTTCATATGCTTATTTGCCATGTGTATATCTTCTTTAGTGAGGTGTCTGTTCAGGTCTTCTACCCTTTTCTTAATTGGGTTGTCTGTTTAATTTTATGACTTCTTTGTATATTTTGGACACCAGTCCTTTATGTGATATGTGTTTTGCGAAGATTTTCTCCCAGTCTGGTACTTGTCTTCTCATCCTCTTAAGAGTGTCTTTCATAAAACAGAAGTTTTTAGTTTTAATGAATCCCAGCTTATCAAATTTTTCTTTCATGGATCATATTTTTGGTGGCGTTGTATGTCCTTTTTAACTGACCTTTGAAGGTGAAAGCTTTAGATGTCAGGCTACCCAGCCCACAAAGCTAAGTTTTTGTATGTATGAATACTAGGCCCTTTTCTTAGGAGCAAATCTCAAAACTGGAGAATGACGATGCTTTCTATATTCAAACTATAAAATTTAGTCAAATATTTAGGAATTTTTCTGAAATGAAATTAGGAGAAAATATTAAAAATTAAGGCAAAAAATATTTAAATATACTTACTTTCTTGAAAAATTCCAAATAATGTCTTGTAAACAGTGTGACATAGAATCCAAGAAATTATTTACTCTCAAAATAATATCTGAATAGAAAACTTTAAATTTTGCTAATACTAACATCTGCAACCTCTCCAGAAGGAGCTATGTGAAAATCAAATATCCAGGCTCTACTTCTCCATTACAAAAGAACAATCACATGTCCACTATATTAAAGATGGGCAAATAAAATTAGAAAAAGATACCTCACTGATACGCCAAGAGGATTACTTTAAGATAAAGAGATTTACCAGTAAATACATACTTACTAATTGCCTGTTCTGTAACTTGGTACTGTGCTTGATAGCACAGGGCATATGAAAATGAACCAATTAAGAAAAGAGCAAATACATGTAAATTCAATACTTCCTCCAAATCCCTTCAAATAAACTAAACTTTCCCTACGTGGTGGCATTCAGTTTCTGTACAATACTAATGTGAAAAGAATACTGAATTTCCGTACTGTCCTCGGAAAATTTCCTTTTATTTTCTATATTAAAACGGCACTAGGGGAATGCTAAACTGAAAAACCTATAAATTACATATACCTACTCCAAAAATCCAGCTCTTCATCCCTACCCCAAAACACCTATAATGATGGAAAAGCTCAATCCCACCACATCACTTGAAGCCTTGCAACACTGGGCTCAGGCCAAAAGGTCCCTGCTCAATTAACAGTTTAAACAAGGATGGCACAATGGCTGCAGCCCTAACATAAAATGCACTGTACAAGCCGGCTAGGTCAATCAGAATGCTTTCTGAACACTTACTGTCAGTGAGCAGGATGAAAAAGAGGTTATCAAGTAACCAATCCAAGGAAGTGGTGACAGGAAACCACATCTCCTCACTGAAAGCACACACACTAGCCCTTCCCCATTCCTGATGGAACAGTGACAGAAGTGAAAGAACTCTATCCACCAGTTAGACAACTCATTTGGTTAAAGAACCAAAATTCAGTGCATCTCAACAAATCTTTACTGAGCACCTATAATAGGCCAACCACTGTTCTAGGCACTTAGGATGCATCAGTGAACAAAACAGACAAAAATCCCTGCCCTTGTGTTTAAGTCCAGAGTTGGGGAAACAACCAAAACACAGTAAATGTAAAAACAAGTAATTTAAACAGTATGTGAGAAGGTGTGAGGTGCTATAGAAAAGAAAGAGCAGGGGACAGCCCAAGTACATGCAGGTACTATACAGAGGAGGGTGCGATTTTAAATAGATGGTCAGGCCTCAGGGAGAAGGTGATGTCTGAGCAAACCTTGACGGGGTGAGGGAGGGAGCCATGCAGAGATCTCACGAACGAGCATTCCTGGCAGGGAACGAAGACTGTGCCTGGTCAGATAGAGGCACAGGAGGCCACTGTGGCTGGATGGCTGGAGTAGGCTGGGTGGGGAGAGAAGGGCAATGAGGACTGAGGGTGGGAGTGAGGAACCAGATCATACAGGGCAGAGGTTGGCAAGCTTTTTCTTTAAAGGACCAGATAAAAAGTACTTTAGGCTTTCGAGCCATAAGGTCTCTACTACTCAACTCTGCCTTTGTAGTGCAAATGTAGCCATAACACAGTGTGCAAACAAATGGGTGTGGCTGTATTCCAATACAACTTTATTTATGGGCACTGAAATTTCAACTTCATATAATGTTCATGTCACAAAGTATCAGGTTTTTTTTTAACCATTTAAAAATGTAAAAATCATTCTTAGCCCACAGGTCACACAAAAACAGGCAATGGGGCTTCCCTGGTGGCGCAGTGGTTGAGAGTCCGCCTGCCGATGCAGGGGAAACGGGTTCGTGCCCCGGTCTGGGAAGATCCCACATGCCGCGGAGCGGCTGGGTCCGTGAGCCATGGCCGCTGAGCCTGCGCTTCCGGAGCCTGTGCTCCGCAACGGGGGAGGCCACAACAGTGAGAGGCCCGCGTACCACAAAAAAAAAAAAAAAACAGGCAATGGATCCAAATGTGGTCCAGGGGCCACCGTTTGTCAATTCCTAATATAGGAGGTCCTTCTAGTCATCTTAAGGACTATGGCTTTTACTCTGAGTGAGACACGGAGCCCTTAGAGGGTTCTGAGCAGAGCACTGACAATATCTGACTCATGTTTTTAAAAGATCACTATGCTTGCTATGTTGAAATACATTGTAGAGAGGGCAAGGGTGGAAGGAAGGAGACCACTAAGAAAGTTTAGCAATCAGAGAATAGATATATTCTGAGGGGAAAGATGGCATGTCTTCCTAGTAGAATGGATGTGGAGGGGGAGCGAGGTGGAGGCATCAGGATTGACTTCAAGGTTTTTGGCCTGAGCAACTGAGTTAGGGAAGGTGCAGGGAGAGGCGGTTTGGGGATTAAGAACAGGAATTCAGGTTTGGACATGTTGAGCTTGAGATAATTATTAGATATACAAGTAGGCAACTATAGCATATGAACCTATAGTTTAGAAGAGAGATCTGGATTAGGTTATAAATTTGGTACTTTTCAGCATATAGGTAGTACGCAAAGCCACAAGATCACCAAGGGAGTAGGTGTACTAATGAACGGGAAAATGAGGCACAACTAGACAGAGAAGTGCCTGAGAGATACTAGGAAAACGAAGACTGTGCTGTTCTGAGAGCCATGTAAAGAAAACATAAATGAGGCAAGCCCTCTGAATTCAAAACAGGAAAAGAGATACAGCATGAGAATGGAAATCCTGAGTTTCAGTCCTTGTTTTACTACTAAAGATGTTTATAACTCAAAGATAGGGAAGTCTTGTATACTACTGTGAATAGTTTTGCCATGTTTTACTATTTACAGGAATCTATCCTCTCCTATTCTATCCCCACTTCAGCCCATCTTTGGGGAAAATTTTACTTTGAGAACATCAAGCTCCCCTTCAAAACCTTCAATGATGGGGACTTCCCAGGTGGCACAGGGGTTAAGACTCCGTGCTCCCAATGCAGGGGGCCTGGGTTCGATCCCTGGTCAGGGAACTAGATCCCACATGAATGCCGCAACTAAGCCCGTCTGCCACAATTAAGGAGCCAGCGAGCCGCAACTAAGGAGCCCACCTGCCGCAACTAAGACCAGTGCAAATTAATTAATTAAATGAAATAAAATAATAAATAAAATTTTAGAAAAACTTTCATTGACTACTGAATAGCTAAACAACTGGCATTCCACTCAAATACTGGGTGTCACCAAGGCCCTCCATAATACAACACAAACGCAATTCTGTCCCTGTCATTTCTCTCATCACTGTAGTTCCAGCCAAAAAGAGAATAATGAATCTTCCCCAGAATACCATACCATGTGCTACTGCTAAGCTCCAAGTTAAAGCCTTCCCTTACCTGGACTGCAACCTCTACTCCACTATGATTTGCCCTTGTTCTGTTCATCAAATGTCCATCTCAAATCTACCCTTCCAGGAAGCCTTACCTAACACTCGAGGTTGATATAATTTCTTTTTTCTTTGAGCCAACCAGTCCTTTTTCGACTTCCTTTACGACATTTCTATTACTCAGTTTTAGTTACTTTTATCACAAGCTCCTTAATGAAATTACTTATCTTTATCTCCACAGCACCTACTATCATGCACTGCACTCAGGAGAGGCTCAATAAAAATCTGAATTCAACCCTAGATTTCTCTTTCCTTAGAGAGTGCCATTAACTGTAGAATCCAAGAAGGCTCCATCTGAAATGTCACCATCTCTTCCCATATATTTCCACGGCTGTCATCATCATAGTGACTTACAGGCAATTTCTGACTCTTCTTCCATAAGCACAATTTCCACTGTTTATTTGCCTTATTTCACCCATCTTGGATTAATCCCCCAAACTCCTTCAGGACTTTAGTACTTAGTTCATCTCTAATTCCTGGCATAATTCTTAGTAATTTCCAGAACCACATAGATGATCCTTCTAAAATTCTAAAATCCTTGTATTCTTTTCCTCCAATGTTCTCATCTCCTTTCCTACCCTAGGTACCCACTCCCCACCAGGGCCCATAACCTACTAGCCCAACCACCTTTCAGAGTCCCTCCCCCTTTGCATGCCCTCACTTCTGTCCTTATCCAACTGAAATGACACAATCCATCATCTATTACTGACTTTCACCAGCAATTGCCTTTGTTATCCTACCCTGGCAAAACCCCAACCCTGATCATACCCAACACTCTTAACTATACTACCCCACCAGTAACCCTGGAATGTGGCAGGGGTGAGGGGGAAATCACACAATAGTGCTAATTGGCTCTTTTTTTTTTTTAAGGGTTTTTTTTCTTTTTTTATGTGGACCATTTTTAAAGTCCTTATTGAATTTGTTACAGAATTGCTTCTGTTTTATGTTTTGGTTTTTTGGCCGCGAGGCATGTGGGAGCTTAGCTCCCTGACAAGGGATCAAACCCACACCCTCTGCATTGGAAGGCGAAGTCTTAACCACTGGACCTCCAGGGAAGTCCCAGTTCTTTTTCTAAATTCATGATTTAACCTCAAAAGGCCCAATAATCAACAGTTTCCAAACAGGGGTGGTACTGCAACCCTGGGGGATTTAAAAACGTGAGGTAAAGTTTTCTGGTTGTCACAATGACTAGGTGGGTAATTCTGGCATTTGGTACCCTGGGATGCTAAACACCTGCAACGTCCAAGGAGCCCCATTGAAAAAAAACAAATATTCATTCACTTCCCACTTTCCTAATGATTATTTCACATCTTCTCTTGTCTCATCACATCTGTATTTTCTTCCCATATCCTCGCATTCAACTGGTCATCCTCCTGCTTCCTATTTCATGCAAAATATCAACACTGCTGCATCTTTTCCCATATATTCTTCTTCCTTCTTTCCTGTTTTACAAATGAACTGTCTCTATTCCTATCTAATAGAAATCTTTCCACTCAAATCCTCTAGATCCTATCCCCTCAAGAATATCACTCCAGTAATCACCCCCCTCGTCCCTCTTGAATAACTTCCCTTGACCTCTTGTGGCTGGATTCTCTGCCCCTCTTAAGGCATAATTCTTTGAGTTCACACTTTTGGTTTCCATTTCCTCTCCTCCCATTCTCTCTTAAATTCACCCCGATCAGCCTCTCACCCCAATGCTCCACTGAAACAGCTCTTGTCAAGTCCCATAGGACTTCCATGGAGTTTAATACTGTGAACAAGTCTCAGCCCTCATTTTAGTCAACCTCTCAGCAACAGGTGACACAGCTGACTGCTCCCTGCTTAACCATTTTACTTCCCTTGGCTCCGATCCAGTACACTACCCTCTTTGTTCTCCCCCTACTTTATAAATTACTCTGCCGTCTCCCTTCTTTCTTATATCCACAACCTAAATGCTGGAGTGCCTCTGGACACACACCTCACTCTTAATCTCTTTACTATCTTACACACACTCCCTTGGCAATATTATCCAGGCTTGATGCTTTAAATACCATGTGTACACCGAGGACTCCCAAATTTATATCACCCTGAGTTTCAGACTCACATTCAAGTATACAATCAACATACCCACCTAGATGTCTAATAAACATCTTAAACTTAATATGTCCCAAACCAACTCGTGACCTTCTCCCTCAAAAAAACAAAACTAAAACGAGCTTTGCTACTCACTCCCAGTCTTCCCTCTCTCAAAAGAAGGCAAATACCCCATCCTACAACAGCTCATGCCAAAAACCTGGGGGAGTCATCCTTGACACGTCTCTTCCTCTCACATCCACATCTGATCCATCACCAAATCCTTCACTTTTACCTTGTTCTCTTGCTTCCCCACCTCAGCAAGAGTAACCAGTGTTCCCTTTAAAATTTAAATTATGTCATGTCACAGCCAAGACATGAAAGCAACCTAAATGTCCACCAACAGACAAATAGATAAAGAAGATGTGGTACATATATACAATGGAAAATTACTCAGCCATAAAAAAGAATGAAATAATGCCATTTGCAGCAACATGGATGGACCTAGAGATTATCATACTAAGTGAAGTAAGTGACACACAGAAAGAGAAATATCATATATATCACTTATATTGTGGAATCTAAAAAATGATACAAATGAACATATTTACAAAATAGAAACAGACTCACAGACATAGAAAAAGTTATGGTTACCAAAGGGGAATGGTTGGGGGGGAGGGATAAATTAGGAGTTGAGATTAACATATACACACTACTATATAGAAAATCAGGGACTTCCCTGGTGGCACAGTGGTTGAGACTCCACACTCCCAATGCAAGGGGCCCGGGTGCAATCCCTGGTCAGGGAACTAGATTCCACATGCATGCTGCAACTGAGAGTTCCCATGCCACAAGTGGGGAGCCAGCAAGCCACAACTAATGAGCCCATTGGCCGCAACTAAGACCTGGCACAACCAAATAAATAAATTTAAAAAATATTTTTTAAAAAAATTAGTCAACAAGGACCTACTGTATAGCACAGGGAACTCTACTCAATACTTTATAATAACCTATATGGGAAAAGAATCTGAAAAAGAATAGATATATATGTATTCATAAAACTAAATCACTTTGCTGTACACCTGAAACTAACACATTGTAAATCAACTACATCCCAATATAAAATTAAAATTAAAAAAAAAATTAGGTCATGTCATTCCTCTGCTCAGAACCCTCCAATGCTTCTGGTCTCTGAGTAAACACCTCATAATGGCCTATAAATCTCCAATAATCTGATTCCCATTAACTTCTTGGCCTCATCCCCCACCCTCACTCACTGTGTTCCACCCACACTGGTATCTTGCTATTTCTCAAACAAGGCACACAATTCCCCACCCTTGGAACCTAGCTAGTTTACCCCTGACAACCACACAACTCCTCTTACTTCTTCAGGTGTCTGCTCAAATGTCACCTTATCATATAAGCCCATCCCTGATTACCCTATATAAAATAGCAGGCCCTCCTCCAGCACACCTCTGACCCTGTTCTCTCCATAGGATTTACTATTGCCATATGATATCTTTACTTTGCTTACTTTTTGTTTTGCAAACATAGAACAATACCTGGCACAAAGGAGAAACTCAAATGAATTTCTCAAAATATTTTCTCATATAGCATCACATTCAGTGCTTACAACAGCCCTGAAAAGTAGTAAAAAACAGAATGGTATAAATTTCTTTTTTTTAACTTTTTAAATGTGAAAGCACAAATATACAAAGATGTTAAATGATTTGTCTATGATCACACATTGGCAGAGCTATCCCTAGAACTCGGGTTGGGTCTCCAGCATCTTTACGATTCATATCACCGTGTCCACAAGCAAATCAAAGAGCAGGTATATATTTAATTTTGCACAGTGATCTTTAAAAGATCTAGTCCTTTAAATCACCATTAAGCATGAAGTAGCACCTGAACTATAAGTGCCTCAGTACCTATTAACTGCCTTCTCACTAAATGGCTGTGATAGAGGTCATCAGAGTATCTTTAGAATTTACAGATCTGGTGACAATTCTGATCGAAAGAAAAAAGTGGTAATGAATGTGCCAAGAAACAGTATTCTCTGCCCTACTGTGCCCGCTGCAGCACACTTAACACTGAAGGGAAAACCAGCACCTTGGTAAACAAGGTTCAAACATTGTCTTTGGTTCCCAAAAGACTTTTTGTTGTTATTCTACACGACAGAGCATCACAAAGAAACCATATCTGAAGATAGAAAGGACAAGATTATTTCTCTTAATTAGTTAGGTTTGCAAAATGACATCAGAACCTGCAATCTAGTAATAAACAAGGAGTAATGTTAAAAACTACCAACTTTAAAACAAAAAGAAGTCTTTTTGTTTTCACCTTAGCAAAATAAACAATAGGTCTTGAATGCCAAAAAAGTACACAGATTCACCAAGTATTACAGCAATACAGAAAATATTTCACATACAACAGTGCTAAAAATGAAGAACTATATTAATTCCTCAGTAATATAATAATTTAATTTCCAGCCTCTTGCCAGCACTCATTCTCCCTTTCTGGCATCCTCTGCCACAGTTGGAAACTGTGTATCTAGGTCAGAAAAGACAAGCAGCTTTTCAGAACAGCTCAGTATCTTTGGCACAAGTGTTGATATTATAATTCAACCCTTTCACAAACTCCTTTTAAAATACAACCTGTTGTAAATCACAAGATTAGTACTGTACAAACAGTACAGTAGTCTGATATTTATGAAAAGCCACTGGAAGAAGTACTTAAATGCCAGATTTAGAAAACTGATGAAAAACATGAGACAGGCAACACAATGTAATTAGTGTAAGAGCAATGGATTTAGGGTCAGAAGATCTACCTTCTAATTCCAACTCTGCTACAGTGAGCTGGCCAATTTTAAATAAATTTCAACCTCTCTGAGCCTCAATTCTTTCATTTATAAAGTAAAAGGGTTAGACTACACCTAGATTATTTTATAGGTACCATCTGTTTAAACATGATTCTATGAAAAACCAGAAATCTAACAGTACACTTTATATGACACTGCTTAAATATATTCCTTAAAAGTATGTATTTTCACAATGTAATCATATTTTAAATAGTGTAGATAAAACAAGAAAACAGGTATTTGGGAAAATTTGAATGCTGAATATTTGATAACATTATGGAATTATTTCTGGAGGGTGATAATGGTATTGTGTGGTGACAATGGTATTGTGGGTTTCTTTTGGGGGGTTAGGAGATATATACTATATAAAGATTAGTATATACACTAAAGTATTTACAGATGAAATTAAATGAAAATCTGTGATCTCTAAAATAATGTAGTTGAGGGGATGAGGGAGAATGAAATAAGGCCTGCCATATGTTAATAATTACTGAAAATTGATGATGGAGGTTTTCTCTATGGTTCACAGGGGTTCTCTCTACTTGTACAGGTTTGAACATTTCCATAAGAAGGTTTTTAAACAGGAATAAATTTATCAAGAATCTCAACAACCGGGCTTCCCTGGTGGCGCAGTGGTTGAGAGTCCGCCTGCCAATGCAGGGGACATGGGTTCGTGCCCCGGTCCGGGAAGATCCCACATACCACAGAGCGGCTAGGCCCGTGAGCCATGGCCGCTGAGCCTGCACGTCTGGAGCCTGTGCTCTGCAACAGGAGAGGCCACAATAGTGAGAGGCCCGCGTACCGCAAAAAAAAAAAAAAAAAGAATCTAAACAACCAACTCTCAATTTATATGCAGTAAAATGAGATTGTCATATGTCATATTTTCTTCAGGTACAAAGTGTCTGCTTTAGAGTACCCATGATGTAATTGTGCAAACCAATGCAGGTGAAATTATAAAAGGATAACACCATTTTGGGAAGCAATTCAGTAATAACTGATGGTCAAAGATGTGGATATACTACAAGCAACAATACTACTTCTGGTTACATTATCTAGAGAAACTCCAATATATAAACACAGTAAGACAGATAACACCAATATTCACTTTAGCAGTTTATAATCACAAAATACTGTAAACCTAAATGTCCATCAACAAAAGAATGAAGATACAAATCATGTAGTAAATGAATTACAAGGATACATTTTACCATGTCTAAATTCAAAACAAGGTTGAGTGGAAAAGCTAGTAGTTGCAGAATAATATGTACAAAATGATGGCTTGTATTTAAACTTGAAAATGCATAAAATATTACATATTATTTATAGATACAAACACACACACTTTGTTGGTATAAAAACATCTAACGTAATGACAAGCAAAACATTCAAGAGTAGTTATCACTGGGAAAAGAAGGGACAGAACAGGATCAGGGAGGGATACACAACACACAGTATGTATCTGAGATACTATTTCTTAGAAAAATAAAGTGAAGCAAATTTGGCAAAACATTAACATGTAAAAAAAGCTATGTGTGGTGAGCATCCAGTTTTTTGTTACATTCTGTTTTGCCTATATGCATAAAACAATTTGTAAGTTCAAAATATTTTTTAAATTTAAAATATTCAGAAACAAAAGGAACCTTGCTTGTTCCTCTTAAATAGGAAGATACTTTAGCTCTGGTTCTAGCCTTTGGGGATTAGCAACTTTTTCAATGTAAACTAAATACTGACATTGGATACAAGATCCTAGAAAGTTCCATCATCAAGAAAGATTACAGGGTTTTTCTTTTAAAGTGGAATGAGACATATTCTTACATAGAATTTGTCCAGGGGAGTAACCAAAGACTTTCAAAGTATCAGAGTGTAGGCTTAAGCCACTGTCACTGTTAGAAAGGTCCCAAAGCACTACAGAAGGCAATACTGCTCAGAAACATTCTAATTTTAAATAAAAAGTCAAGTAATACTTTTGTTAGGGTATCTATGTAAAGTTCAAGATGCTTCCCAAGTTTCTCTAACCTGGGAGAACTCAACCTTCAAGTTCTGTCTCCCCTGCAGATTTTGCCTTATAGGCTTTGTTACAGGAAGATCTAGATTTGGTCATAGGCTTTGTTATGGGAAGGTCTAGAATAGGCTTTAACTCTAGGGCAGTAGTCAGAAAACTTTTTCTTAAAGAGCGAAATAGTAAATATTGTGGCCTTGCCGGCCCTAATGTCTCTGTGGCAAATACTGAACTTTGGCATTGCAGAGTGAAAGCAACCAGACAATATGTAAATGATGGGCGTGGGTATGTTTTAACAAACTTTACTGACATGGTTTGCCAATCCCTGCTTTATCTCATGTTCTTTCCAGTGTTTCATCAGTTGCCTGGGGTGTCCATCATGTCTCTCAAATCCGTCTGGGCCAGAGCTCCAATATCCCCCAGCTGTATGACCTCTAGTATCTCTGTTCCATTCCCAACCCTAAGGCACCCTTCTGGTCTTTCTCATTCATAGACGCCCAACCCTCTGCCAAGAATTCACAAGGGACCCACACACAATCATCTGAGCGCCCCTCCTACACATCTTCCTCTTCTCCAAGGTCCTGCCCTGAAGATGCTAGACATTTTAGCTGTCCCAAATTCTGAGCTCATAACAGTAAGGCCACAATGCTCTGCCTGGACTCCAGCTCAGGAAATTGTTTTCAGGTAGAAATCAGGGTCAATCATGGGGCTCATTCCATGAATTGCAAGATCACAGGCCTGTTGCCCAAAGGCTAAAAGAGCTGCCTCATATATTTTGTCCAGTTTTACAGTTTTTTTATGGCAAGAAGGCTAAGTCCAGAACATTACTCCAACATAGCCAGAAGCGGAAGTTGTAGTCAATAAACATTTTAGTTTCTACTATATACCAAGTCCTCTGCTGGGGTATAACTAAATCTGCAGCCATGATGTAATCCAAAGGGCATGAGGGTGAAAACAGCCATTCATTCATTCATCCATTCCTCCATCCAATAAATACTTACTAAGCATCTTAATGTACCAGGAAAGTGCTGACTTTATGACTTTGAGCCTTATTATTAGCCAAGCCCAAAGTAGGACTAAAACTTGCCCTGCCAAACACATAGGCTTTAGGTAAGGGTTAAAGTTGAGAAAATGTACATAAAAGCATTTGGTAAAGCACTACACCAATACAGATTATTTCTGTGATGGCAACAACTATACCCTTATTAATAAAGCACAAGAAGTTCTCGCAGCAGCAGAAACTGCATGTAAAAGGATAGCTGTGAAAGAATATGGTGGTGTCTATTATGAGTGTGTGTATCCGGGTGTATGCTTGCGCAGACATTCCCTGGAGGTGAAGGGATTCCAGAATTCAAACCTGCTAGAAAACAGAGTGCATTTATAGAAGTGACAGGAGATATGAGTATCTGTCATACAATGCTTCTGATAAGCTGAACGAGGAGCAGAATAGCATTTAAGTGAAGCACTTTTTTGAAATTTAAAATCAGGGTATAGAAAAAATAATTTTTGAAAATGTTTTACTATAGAATGCTTTACCACAAATTTCTTTAGGTTAAGCTTTATTCCAACCATTTTCAAATTCAAGAATAGAAATAATTTCTAATATAAATAACACATTCATGTAACATCCTTTTAATGTTTGTCTAAATGAATCACAAAGGTCATAATCATTTTCTCACCAACAGTCATGACACGAAAAAAAAAAAACTGAAATATATAATAAAGTCCAGAGAAAGGGTAAATCATTCAAGAAACACAGGCTGGTGAGAGTTTAGGGAAAAGTCACGCTGACTAGTAGACCTGTGATCCCTACACAGGTACCTGAGTTTAAAGCACAAACGTGAATCCAGCTTTTTAAAAATGACTTATTTTCTACTGGGAGTTGGGAATGAGCAATGACTAGTTATACATACACATGGGTATATGCCAAAATGCTTCCCATTCTGCTTTCATTTTCCTAAACTATCTTCTTCCTTCACTGTTATTCTACCACCACAATCTCAGGACTTTAAATGTCAGCTTTAATGTTAACAGATATTGGCATATAAAATGAAAAAAAGAAAAGCAAACGATTCCTTAAAGACACAAAGGTGTTGACTATAAAATAAAATATAGTTTAGTATATTAAAACCTAGAACTTCTGTTCATCAAAAAAAAAAAAAACCCTAGGGCTTCCCTGGTGGCGCAGTGGTTGAGAGTCCGCCTGCCGATGCAGGGGACACAGGTTCGTGCCCCGGTCCGGGAGGATCCCACGTGCCGCGGAGCGGCTGGGCCCGTGAGCCATGGCCGCTGAGCCTGCGCTTCCGGAGCCTGTGCTCCGCAATGGGAGAGGCCACAACAGTGAGAGGCCCGCGTACCGCAAAAAAAAAAAAAAAAAAACCCTAAAGGAAGTTGAAAGAACAAGTTACAGAGGACTCTAGGAGGGCTCACGCCAAGGAGTACTTTCCAGAACTTCTGTTGCCAGTGTCCTTGTCCTCGCAGTACATGACAGCCACCCCCCAGCTCTGCAGGAGACCCTCCAACACTACCAGCTGTGTGGCTGACAGGGTCTTGGTGCTCCGGCCGGCTGTCAGGCCTGAGACTCTGAGGTGGAAGAGCTGAGTTCAGGACACTGCACCACCAGAGACATCCCGGCCCCACATAATATCAATTGGCAAGAGCTCTCCCAGAGATCTCTGTCTCAACGCTAAGACCCAGCTCCACTCAACGACCAGCAAGCTCCAGGGCTGGACACCCTATGCCAAACAACTAGCAAGACAGGAACACAACCTCACCCATTAGCAGACAGGCTGCCTAAAACCATAAGTTCACAGACACCCCAAAATACACTACCGGATGCAGTCTTGGCCACCAGAAAGACAAGATTCAGCCTCATCCACCAGAACACAAGCACCAGTCCCCTCCACAACCCACTGAACCAACCTTACCCACTGGGGACAGACACCAAAAACACAGGAACTCTGAACCTGCAGCCTGCGAAAAGGAGACACCAAACACAGTAAGTTAAGCAAAATGAGAAGACAGAGAAACACACAGCAGAAGAAGGAGCAAAGTAAAAACCCACCAGACCAAACAAATGAAGAGGAAATAGGCAGTCTACCTGAAAAAGAATTCAGAGTAATGATAGCAAAGATGATCCAAAATCTTGGAAATAGAATGGGGAAAATACAAGAAACGTTTAACAAAGACCTAGAAGAACTAAACAGCAAACAAACATGATGAACAACACAATAAATGAAATTAAAAATTCTCTAGAAGGACTCAATAGCAGAATAACTGAGGCAGAAGAACGGATAAGTGACCTGAAAGATAAAATAGTGGAAATAGGGCTTCCCTGGTGGCGCAGTGATTGAGAGTCTGCCTGCGATGCAGGGGACACAAGTTTGTGCCCTGGTCCAGGAAGATCTCACATGCCCCGGAGCGGCTAGGCCCATGAGCCATGGCCACTGAGTCTGCGCGTCCGGAGCCTGTGCTCCGCAACGGGAGAGGCCACAACAGTGAGAGGCCCGCGTACCGTCAAAAAAAAAAAAAAAAAAAAAAAAAAGTGGAAATAACTACTGCAGAGCAGAATAAAGAAAACAGAATGAAAAGAATTGAGGACAGTCTCAGAGACCTCTGGGACAACATTAAACACACCAACATTCGAATTATAAGGGTTCCAGAAGATGAAGAGAAAAAGAAAGGGACTGAGAAAATATTTGAAGAGATTATAGTTGAAAACTTCCCAACATGGGAAAGGAAACAGTCAATCAAGTCCAGGAAGCACAGAGTCCCATACAGGATAAATCCAAGGAGAAACACACCAAGACACATATTAATCAAACTATCAAAAATTAAATACAAAGAAAAAATATTAAAAGCAGCAAGGGAAAAGCAACAAATAACATACAAGTGAATCTCCATAAGGTTAACAGCTGACCGACCTTTCAGCAGAAACTCTGCAAGCCAAAAGGGGATGGCAGGACATATTTACAGTGATGAAAGGGAAAAACCTACAACCAAGATGACTCTACCCAGGAAGGATCTCATTCAGATTCGACAGAGAAATTAAAACCTTCACAGATTTTAATTTTAAGCAAAAGGTAAGAGAATTCAGCACCACCAAACCAGCTTTACAACAAATGCTAAAGGAACTTCTCTAGGCAGGAAACACAAGAGAAGGCAAAGACTTACAATAACAAACGCAAAACAATTAAGATAATGGTAATAGAAACATACATATCAATAATTACCTTAAGTGTAAATGGACTAAATGCTCCAACCAAAAGACACAGACTGGCTAAATGGATATAAAAACAAGACCCGTACATATGCTGTCTACAAGAGACCCACTTCAGACTTAGGGACACATACAGACTGAAAGTGAGGGGATGGAAAAAGGCATTCCATGCAAATGGAAATCAAAAGAAAGCTGGAGTAACAATTCTCATATCAGACAAAACAGACTTTAAAATAAAGACTATTACAAGAAGACAAAGAGGACACTACATAATGATCAAGGGATCAATCCAAGAAGAAGATATAACAATTGTAAATATTTATGCACCCAACATAGGAGCACCTCAATATATAAGGCAAATGCTAACAGCCATAAAAGGGGAAATTGACAGTAACACATTAATAGTAAGGGACGTTAACAATTCACTTTCACCAATGGACAGATCATCCAAAATGAAAATAAATAAGAAAAAAACAAGCTTTAAATGACACATTAGACAAGATGGACTTAATTGATATTTATAGGACATTCCATCAAAAAACAACAGAATACACTTTCTTCTCAAGTGCTCATGGAACAGTCTCCAAGACAGATCATATCTTGGGTCACAAATCAAGCCTTGGTAAATTTAAGAAAACTGAAATCATGTCAATTATCTTTTCTGACCACCATGCTATGAGACTAGATATCAATTACAGGAAAAAAACTGTAAAAAATACAAACACACGGAGGCTAAACAATACACAACTAAATAACCAAGAAATCACTGAGGAAATAAAAAAATACCTAGAAACAAATGACAATGAAGACACAATGGCCCAAAACCTACAGGATGCAGCAAAAGCAGTTCTAAGAGGGAAGTTTATAGACATACAATCCCACCTCAAGGAACAAAAAATAATCTCAAATAAACAACCTAGCCGTACACCTAAAGCAATTAGAGAAAGAACAAAAAAAACCCCAAAGTTAGCAGAAGGAAAGAAATCATAAAGATCAGATCAGAAATAAATGAAAAGAAATGAAGCAAACGATAGCAAAGATCAATAATACTAAAAGCTGGTTCTTTGAGAAGATAAACAAAATTGATAAACCATTAGCCAGACTCATCAAGAAAAAAAGGGAGAAGACTCAAATCAACAGAATTAGAAATGAAAAAGGAAAGGTAACAACTGACACTGCAGAAATACAAAAGATCATGAGAGATTACTACAAGCAACGATATGCCAATAAAATGGACAACCTGGAAGAAATGGACAAAATTCTTAGAAAAACACAGCCTTTCGACACTGAACCAGGAAGAAATAGAAAGTATGAACCGACCAATCACAAGCACTGAAATTGAAACTGTGATTAAAAATCTTCCAACAGGGCCTCCCTGGTGGCGCAGTGGTTGAGAGTCCGCCTGCCGATGCAGGGGATACGGGTTCGTGCCCCGGTCTGGGAGGATCCCATGTGCCGCGGAGCGGCTGGGCCCGTGAGCCATGGCCGCTGAGCCTGCGCGTCCGGAGCCTGCGCGTCCGGAGCCTGTGCTCCGCAACGGGAGAGGCCACAACAGTGAGAGGCCCGCATACCGAAAAAAAAAAAAAAAAAAAAAAAAAAAAAAAAAAAAAAAAAAAAATCTTCCAACAAACAAAAGCCCAGGACAAGATGGTTTCACAGGCGAATTCTATCAGACATTTAGAGAAGAGCTAACACCTATCCCTCTCAAACTCTTCCAAAACACAGCAGAGGGAGGAACACTCTCAAACTCATTCTACAAGGCCACCATCACCCTGATACCAAAGCCAGACAAAGATATCATAAAAAAAAGAAAACTACAGGCCAATATTACTGATGAACACAGATGCAAAAATCCTCAACAAAATACTAGCAAACAGAATCCAACAGCACATTAAAAGGATCATACAGGGCTTCCCTGGTGGCGCAGTGGTTGGGAGTCCGCCTGCCAATGCAGGGGACACAAGTTTGTGCCCCGGTCTGGGAAGATCTCACATGCCGCCGAGCGGTTGGGCCCGTGAGCCATGGCCGCTGAGCCTGCACGTCCAGAGCCTGTGCTCCACAACGGGAGAGGCCACAACAGTGAGAGGCCCGCGTAATGCAAAAAAAAAAAAAAGTATCATACATTATAATCAAGTGGGATTTATCCCAGGGATGCAAGGATTCTTCAATATACACAAATCAATCAATGTGATATACCATATTACCAAATTGAAGGATAAAAACCATATGATAATCTCAATTAATGCAGAAAAAGCTTTTGACAAAATTCAACACCCATTTATGATAAAAACCCTCCAGAAAGTAGGCATAGAGGGAACTTACCTCAACATAATAAAGGCTATATAAGACAAACCCACAGCCAACATCGTTCCCAATGGTGAAAAACTGAAACCATTTCCACTAAGATCAGGAACAAGACAAGGTTGCCCATTCTCACCGCTATTATTCAACATAGTTTTGGAAGTATTAGCCACAGCAATCAGAGAAGAAAAAGAAATCAAAGGAATCCAAGTTGGAAAAGTAGAAGTAAAACTGTCACTGTTTGCAGCTGACATGATACTATACATAGAGAATCCTAAAGATGCTACCAGAAAACTACTAGAGCTAGTAGTTTTAGTAGTACTTTTGAAATAAAGAGAATAAAATACCTAGGAATAAACCTACCTAAGGAGAAAAAAGACCTGTATGCAGAAAACTATAAGACAGTGATGAAAGAAATTAAAGATGATACAAACAGATGGAGAGATATACCATGTTCTTGGATTGGAAGAATGAACATTGTGAAAATGGCTCTACTACCCAAAGCAATCTACAGATTCAATGCAATCCCTATCAACTACCACTGGCATTTTTCACAGAACTAGAACAAAAAATTTCACAATTTGTATGGAAACACAAAAGACCCCGAATAGCCAAAGCAATCTTGAGAAAGAAAAACGGAGCTGGAGGAATCAGGCTCCCAGACTTCAGACTATACTACAAAGCTACAGTAATCAAGACAGTATGGTACTGGCACAAAAAGAGAAATATAGCTCAATGGAACAGCATAGAAAGCCCAGAGATAAACCCACACACATATGGTTACCTTATCTTTGATAAAGGAGGCAAGAATATACAATGGAGAAAAGAGAGCCTCTTCAATAAGTGGTGCTGGGAAAACTGGACAGCTACATGTAAAAGAATGAAATTAGAACAGTCCCTAACACCATACACAAAAATAAACTCAAAATGGATTAAAGACCTAAATGTAAGGCCAGACACTATAAAAGTCTCAGAGGAAAGCATACGCAGAACACTCTATGACATAAATCACAGCAAGAGCCTTTCTGACCCACCTCCTACAGAAATGGAAATAAAAATAAACAAATGGGACCTAATGAAACTTAAAAGCTTTTGCACAGCAAAAGAAACCATAAAGAAGATGAAAAGACAACCCTCAGAATGGGAGAAAATATTTGCAAACAAAGCAACTGACAAAGGACTAATCTCCAAAATATACAAGCAGTTCATGCAGCTCAATATCAAAAAAACAAACAACCCAATCCAAAAATGGGCAGAAGACCTAAATAGACATTTATCCAAAGAAGATACACAGATTGCCAACAAACACATGAAAGGATGCTCAACATCACGGTACATACATACAATGGAATATTACTCAGCCATAAAAAGGAACGAAATTGGGTCATCTGTAGAGACGTGGATAAATCTAGAGATTGTCATACAGAGTGAAGTAAGTCAGAAAGAGAAAAACAAATATCGTATATTAACGCATATATGTGGAATCTAGAAAAATGGTACAGATGAACCGGTTTGCAGGGCAGAAATTGAGACACAGCTGCAGGGAACAACTGTATGAACACCATACGATTGGGTGTGGGAAATCGTATGGGAAAGTGGTGGTAGTGGTGATGGTGGTGGTGGTGGAGGTGGTGGGATGAATTGGAAGATTGGGATTGACATATATACACTAATATGTATAAAATGGATAACTAATAAGAACCTGCTGTACAAAAAAATAAATAAAATTCAAAAAAAAGAAAGGATACTCAACATCACTAATCGTTAGAGAAATGCAAATTAAAACTACAATGAGGGCTTTCTGCTCGTGGACGCCGCCGAGTAAGCATCGTTAACGTCTCCCCCGCCCCTCTCCACTGCCGTCATGTCTAAGTCAGAGTCACCCAAAGAGCCCGAACAGCTGCGGAAGCTCTTCATCGGAGGTTTGAGCTTTGAAACAACCGATGAGAGTCTGAGGAGCCATTTTGAGCAGTGGGGAACGCTCACAGATTGTGTGGTAATGAGGGATCCAGACACCAAACGCTCCAGAGGCTTCGGGTTTGTCACATATGCCACTGTGGAGGAGGTGGATGCGGCCATGAATGCAAGGCCACACAAGGTGGATGGAAGAGTTGTGGAACCAAAGAGGGCCGTCTCAAGAGAAGATTCTCAAAGACCTGGTGCCCACTTAACTGTGAAAAAGATTTTTGTTGGTGGCATTAAAGAAGACACTGAAGAACATCATTTAAGAGATTATTTTGAACAGTATGGGAAAATTGAAGTGATTGAAATCATGACTGATCGAGGCAGTGGCAAAAAGAGAGGCTTTGCTTTCGTAACCTTTGATGACCATGACTCTGTAGACAAGACTGTCATTCAGAAATACCACACTGTGAATGGCCACAACTGTGAAGTAAGGAAAGCCCTATCTAAGCAAGAGATGGCTAGTGCCTCATCCAGCCAAAGAGGTCGAAGTGGTTCTGGAAACTTTGGTGGTGGTCGTGGAGGTGGTTTTGGTGGGAATGACAACTTTGGTCGTGGAGGAAACTTCAGTGGTCGAGGTGGCTTTGGTGGCAGCCGTGGTGGTGGTGGATATGGTGGCAGTGGGGATGGCTATAATGGATTTGGTAACGATGGAAGCAATTTTGGAGGTGGTGGAAGCTACAATGATTTTGGCAGTTACAACAATCAATCTTCCAATTTTGGACCCATGAAAGGAGGAAACTTTGGAGGCAGAAGTTCTGGCCCCTATGGTGGTGGAGGCCAATACTTTGCCAAACCCCGAAACCAAGGTGGCTATGGTGGTTCCAGCAGCAGCAGTAGCTATGACAGTGGCAGAAGGTTTTGATTACTGCCAGGAAACAAAGCTTAGCAGGAGAGGAGAGCCAGAGAAGTGACAGGGAAGCTACAGGTTACAACAGATTTGTGAACTCAGCCAAGCACAGTGGTGGCAGGGCCTAGCTGCTACAAAGAAGACATGTTTTAGACAATACTCATGTGTATGGGCAAAACTCGAGGACTGTATTTGTGACTAATTGTATAACAGGTTATTTTAGTTTCTGTTCTGTGGAAAGTGTAAAGCATTCCAACAAAGGGTTTTAATGTAGATTTTTTTTTTTTTGCACCCATGCTGTTGATTGCTAAATGTAATAGTCTGATCATGACGCTGAATAAATGTGTCTTTTTAAAAAAAAAAAAAAAAAAAAAAAAAAAAAAACTACAATGAGGTATCACCTCACACCAGTCAGAATGGCCATCATCAAAAAACCTACAAACAATAAATGGAGAGGGTGTGGAGAAAAGGGAACCCTCCTGCACTGTTGATGGGAATGCAAATTGGTACAGCCACTATGGAGAACAGTATGGAGGTTCCTTAAAAAACTAAAAACAGAACTACCACACGACCCAGCAATCCCACTAGTGGGCATATACCTTGAGAAAACCATAATTCAAAGAGTCATGTACCACAATGTTCACTGCAGCAATATTTACAATAGCCAGGACATGGAAGCAACCTAAGTGTCCATCAACAGATGAATGGATAAAGAAGATGTGGCACATATATACAATGGAATATTACTCAGCCAGAAAAAGAAATGAAACGGTTATCTGTAGGGAAGTGGATGGACCTAGAGTCTGTCATACAGAGTGAAGTAAGTCAGAAAGAAAAAAACAAATACCATATACTAACACATATATATGGAATCTAAAAAAAAAAAGGTTCTGGAGAACCTAGGGGCAGGACAGGAATAAAGACGTGGACATAGAGAATGGACTTGAGAACATGGGGAGGGGGAAGGGTAAGCTGGGACAAAGTGAGAGAGTGGCACTGACATATACACAGTACCAAATGGAAAACACATAGCTAGTGGGAAGCAGCCGCATAGCATAGGGAGATCAGCTCAGTGCTTTGTAACCACCTAGAGGGGCGGGATAGGGAGGGTGGGAGGGAGACACGAGAGGGAGGGGATATGGGGATATATGTATACGAATAACTGATTCACTTTGTTATACAGCAGAAATTAACACAACATTGTAAAGCAAGTATACTCCAATAAAGACATTTAAAAAAAGTTACAATTGAAAAGACTTCTGGAAAACATACATACAACAAAAGTAGCAAAAATATACCAAGATGACTTAAAATCCAAATGAAAAGCACAGACAACACAGAAGAAGCGGGAAGGGATTTCCCTGGCAGTCCAGTGGCTAAGACTCCCAATGCAACAGGGGGCCCGGGTTCAATCTCTGGTCAGGGAACTAGATCCCACATATCGCAACTAACAGCCCGTGTGCTGCAACTAAAAGATCCCTCATGCTGCAACGAAGATCCCGTGTGCTGTAACTAAGACCTGGCGCAGCTAAATAAATGCTTTTTGTAAAAGGGGGGTGGACAGAAAAAAGTCATAAGCATTTCACGGGGTTGGGGGGAGGCACCACAAGACCAATAAAAATGAAAACCACTTTATACCCATTAAAGCTGCAAAAATTAAGAAGTCTGGCAATACCAATGGAAAGCGTATAGATCCATAGGGACTTTTATGATGGATGTTGGGAAAAAAATGTTTGGCATAATTTCCACAAATCGAATAATCCCATACTCTGTTACTCGGGGATTTTACTCCTAAGCATACATGAAGAGAAACTTACACACGTACAAGAGACAAGACATGTACATTAGCATGTTCATAGCAAAACTGTTCAAAACAGCAAAATCCTGGAAAACATGCAAAATGCCCATTCACAGGAGAATAAATAAATACACCACTATGGTATATTAATGCAATGGATTATTATTCAGCAAAGTGATGGAACTACAGTGACATGCAGCAATATGGATAAATCTTCGCAGTACAATATTAAGTGAAAATACTATGTCCCAAATGATTACATATAGAATGATATCTTTTTTGTAAAATTAAAACCAGAATAAAAAGATATACTAAGAATCCATAAAGATACAATAAAGGTATATACAAAACCAGAAAGCAAGGGAATGATGAATACAGAATTCCAGCTGTGAATTCTGTTGGGGGTAGGAACTGGGATAAGGACGGTTGGGGGAACCTATAAAGTAAGATGTAGGTTATTAAGGGCTAGCTTCTGTTCTGATGGTGGGTTCACAGGAGCTTATTAAATTTTTAAAAATAATATAAAAACAGACTATCCATGGGCAAATGAGAGCATATCATAAACAATGTTTATGTCTAGTCCATTATCCAATTCTGTGCACATTATCCAATTTTTTAAAAAGCTTCTTAGCCTATGTTAAATTTTTTACTAAACTGAGTTTTGATCTTCCTGATTGGGGTATAATTTTTTTATTTAAATCAAAACCACTCAGCTATAAACAGTTATTAAGCTATTTTCCTAATGTGGATAACAAAAAATATGAATTTCTGATATAGTATCCTAAGTTATTATGCCTATTATTATGTAAAAGTCACATACTATGCCTCAACTCATGGTATATTCAGTACAACAGTATTCATGAAACTGCAATGTAGTAAAGTGCTCTAAGCTTGCTACATACTGGAAAGGGAACCAAAACTTCCATGATCCACAGAAAACATCCTTACTTTTCACAGGATGACTTGTTTCTCACCAGCTCTTAAAATATAGATGCCAACTCAAAGGAGTCTTCTTACTCATAAGTGACACTTTCAAGTTAACCTCAGCAATTTTCCCCAACCTTCTGTACAGAAAAAGAACAAGTAAAATGCAAAATTTCTTCCTTAATGCAGATATTCTCAGTTATTAGAAAACTTAAAATTGGGGTTTTCATAACAACTAACTCAACCACTTAATAGACAAATGCATATGTATACATTTAATATTTAAAGAAAAAATTAAGAATATAAAAACAATTTGTTCTACTTAATTTCTACATTTCGTAATTTCCAGTTAATATGGTATTACAGAACTATATATTCGCCTACCTCTGACAGAGGTTCACAAGGAAGGCAGTATATAAATAACTGATAAACACTCATGAAGAATGATCTTCATATGTAAAAAGCATCCCTTTGTGTGAATTTCCAGTGGGAAACAAACTTCAAACTTCTAAAATGATGTACTTTATTATTAGCTGAAAACCTTTAAAGTGTTCAACCATCTGAGTAATATTAAGCTGAGAGAGAGAGAGAAAGGGAAACAGAGAGACAGAGACAAACAAAAGGGAAAGACCAAGCAATGCAAGTAATAATGTGAAAAATGAATTCAATTATTTTGTGAAGTGTTATTATAAACCCGTCAAAACACTCCTAGGTCTCCTAGGTTTTTCCAAGATGGAGTCCTCACATCACTATCAAAGATATTACCCTCAAAAAAGCAGGATAAGAACATTAATGGCAATACTGAAATAGGAATATTTCTTACCGGCATTATCACTAGGCAAATAAGACACCAATTAGTGAATAAACTTGCATCTTAATACACATTCCCCTACAACATTACACAAAGCAATTCTTTTTTTTTTTAATTGAAGTAGAGTTGATTTACAATGTTGTGTTAGTTTCTGGTATACAGAAAAGTGATTCAGTTATACATACATATTTTTTTCATATTCTTTTCCATTATAGGTTATTACAAGATATTGAACACAGTCCCCTGTGCTATACAGTAGGACCTCGTTATTTATCTATTTTATATATAGTAGTTTGCACAAAGCAATTCTTATAAAGCATTACACAAAGTAAATTTAGCATGACAGACAATCCTGCGTGGTTCAAAGTTTCATCACTTGACAGACGGTAAAACAGACTCAAATAACTCTGACAAGATCATGTAACCAGTAAATGTCAGTGGTTAAATGCAAACTCAGGTCTGCTGAATGACTTCTATTCACAGAAAACTAAAGAAAAAGAAGCAGAGTGTAAGTCAGGAGACCAGGGCTATAATGTTGGAATGGCAACTAACAGCCATAAAGGTCTTTCCCCTGGCCCTGTGGATTCTGCTTCCTGAAAAATAATACCTCTTGCCCTATATGCCTGCCTCACAAGGCTACTGTGAGGATCAACTGACTAACAGTTGCGGAAGTACTCTGAAAAGTACAGTGTTATATAAACATGGGAGTTTACCCTTCCAATCAAACCAATGACATTGAGTCCTGAACTCAAGAGACAGCAATACAGTACCATGAGCTTGTTGCCACAGTAATAATAGCAAGTGCTTGCTGTATGCCAAGCTCTTGGTTAAGCATCTTACATGCATCACTTCATTTAATCCTCAAAAACCCTCTGCCTCAGCACAGGGAGATCAGCTTGGTGCTTTGTGACCACTTAGAGGGGCGGGATAGGGAGGGTGGGAGGGAGACGCAAGAGGGAGGAGATATGGGGATGTATGTATATGTATAGCTGATTCACTGTGTTATACAGCAGAAACTAACACACCACTGTAAAGCAGTTATACTCCAATAAAGATGTTAAAAAAAAAAAAAAGAAAAACCCTCTGCGGGAGATGTGACTATATCAATTTTACAGAGGAAACAATAGTCCAAAGGAGTGAAACAACTTATCTGAGATCAAGCAAGCAGCTAGTCAGTGGCAAAGCCAGGATTCAAACCAGACCACCTGTCTACAGAACTGCAGCTCTTTGTGACTCACTATGCTATAAAGCATCTGCCAAAAAGGCCCACTGATCTCAAAAGCTACCTCTCCAGGAAGGCTTCCTTCATCCCAACCAAAGTGTAAAACTAATTCTCCCTCATACGCATATATATATATTTGTATATATACACATTTATACATACACATACACACACATATATATGTATAAAAGAATAAGCATGTAACTCATCTGAGTCTTGGGTTTCTCATCCCTGAGGAACCATCTGCTTCAACGAGAACTGTTTTCAAACTAAATAAGAATGTCTTTAAAGTGCTTAACAGAGACATTAAGTTAACTGCCCAATACCATAGGGTGAGTGACAGAGCCAAGATAGGAATTCATGTTTATTTATGTTTAATAACCAATGTTACTAAGTCAGCTGACTGATTCCAAAGCCCAGTGTTCTAAGTACTATCTACTAGCTCACCCAATCTCTGAGCCTCTCAGATCTTAAGGCTGAAGTTGGGCTACAGACCAGGATCATGCCAATCCCATTTGCTACTCAGTCAACAAATATTTACTGTAACCAAATTTTAAAAACTCAATACATACATTGCTGGTAATGTTCTAAAACTCCGTGAGAGAGAAGGCCGTCAGCTTCCAAGGGTGATCCTGGACTCTTGTCTTTCCAGAGCACAAAGTTAGGTCGACTCCCCATGCCCAATAATATGGAAAGAAAGAAAGGATCTCTGAAATCTGATTTCCCACTTTTCTGCTGGAAATTAGGTTCAAGCATGCTTACTCAATAACCTATTCTCAGAAATAAGATGCTGAACTCGTGGAATGAAATTTTCAAAATACCATCCTTAACTTCTTAAACCCTCTACCCTCACTAGGCACTCAGCTTAAACAGCACCTCTGGTAGGAAGCCTTCCCCAGTCTTGACCTCCACTTCTACTCCTTCTCAACCCTTTGCCAAGCTTGGGCTGATTACAGTACACTACATGACACCAGCTTTGCCTTACGTTTCACCACTTATCAGTTTTGTAACTACATGTTCCTTGAAGGCAGATATCGTGTTTTGTCCTCTGCTGTATTCCTAGTGCATATCACAGTGCCTGGACAATAAGCTCTCAAACATTTGTCAAATGAATAAATGACTAACGACCCAATTATGACTGTCTTGGTACTTCTAGTGGGCCATATGAACAGCTCCTCATCATTCTCCATAGCTGCAGCACAGCTAGACGCATTAACTTATAACAGACAACTTGCCATAGGGCTATCTCTCTACCAGGCTATAGGCTATAGGCAAGTATGTGCTAAGATCACAGCTACTGTGTACCCTTTGGTTGCTGAGAATCAAATTCAAGCTCTTAAGAGTGTGTTTCAACTTAAATGCTGACCACAATTCATCCTAAAGGTGCTTTCTTCCCAGATAATTCATTTAAGGAAACTGCTCATATAAATTGTAAACACTGCTGCTATATCATACACAATTACATGACCAATCCGGTAAAATGATCACCTTGGCAGTTAAGCCTCTATTTTTGACCCCTATGTTCCACAGACTGTACAAGACACTTTACACTAATCATCTACTTTAATATTTACATCAGCCCTACAAGGTAAAAAAAAAAAAAAGCATATGATCAGTCTCCATTTTAAGGTTGAGGAACTGAGACTCAGATGGTTAAGTAAATTGTCCAACAGCACCACAAGGCAAATCTATAGTTTGAACCCAAATCCGTTAAGTGCACCTAAATCTGTGGATCCCTACACTAAAGTTCCCTCAAGTAAAAGACACCTGCTTTATCTGCTTCATAAGGTATTGTCAACCAACTAAAAATTAAGCTAAGCAGTCTGGAAGAGATGATCATTCAGTAACTTAACATGTAAGGACAGGCTTTCCATCCAGTATTATATACAGATACGAACTCAACCAAAAAGATAAAATGAACTTCAAGAATCAAAATTGTCATGATGAATAAGTTATACAATCCTAAATGATGCTGTCACAAGAAAATTTAAGTCACTGTTAGAAGGGGGCCTTTTTCAAAACCAGTTATTCAAAATGACGGAGCAGAAGGATAAAATGAACATCTGTTAACAGGGTGGTTAAAGGTTAGGGAAGCAGACCAGAAAGAAGAGAAGAAAAAAAAAGTCTCTTATTCCAAAAATAACAGACCATATGCAAAGTTAGTCCCTTGCCAATTTATAAGAAACACAAAGAATACAGAAACTAGGGAAAATGTAAGAGTTTTTACAGGAATTCTTTTTATTTAAAAAAATGCCAATTAAAAGAAAAAGGTTCAAATCATTATTAATTAGCACTAGTAACAGCACTTGTAAGCACCTGTAGAGCAATTTCTCTAGTGAAATCAATCCAATCAATGCATAGCTACATAATTTTTAATAAAGTCACTAAACTTAAGCCTCACTTAAAATTACAATTAGCTACTTGTTAGGTTATCGTCACTAAAAACATCTGATTTAATGAGTAACTATTCTAACCTTAAAAGAAATATGTAAGTGATGTCCATTCTTAAATTATTTCCCATTGTTCTTTATGACAATAATTGAAGACACTGGCATTTTAATATTGCAAATCCACACTGCTTCTCTGACACGTTTGCTTTTCTTCTTAAAGATTAATGAGCCTTCACTTGAATGCATTTCTAGTCTGTCAGTCCTGATGCTTCAATGGCTTTACAATTTCCCTCGGAATAAAATTTTAACAGAGAAGGCAGTTTTTTTATTCTTTATACCTGTAGCGGAAGCTTAGTTAGCATCCTCAGGTTGCACACAATTTCCTGAAGAAACTAAGTTAAACAGACAAAGTTTCTAAATTCAGCCACAGCACAATTCCTGCATCTTTGCTATGGCATCTTTATAGCTTCCTTCTATGATACGCTGTTTCATCAGAGATTTAACTAACACTACCTCCTTCCCTCTCCTCTGACGACAGATTCTTAACACAGAATGTCTTCTTCACTCTTATTTTTAATGATAAAATGAAGTAACTCAGGAGTGGATTAGGAATGATATATAATATGTAATCAAAAATGATACAATGGGGAAAAGACCTAAGTGAATTATATAGCTCATCTACATACATTAATACAACTTCAAAGGTTTTATGTTCCCTATACCTAGGTGCAGAGGTATAAAAATACAACTTGGTTAATAACATTTATCCTATACACATTCTACTGGTGACTAGAATTGCAATTAAGCCTGTGCCAGGAACTGGTTACTAACATGCATAATTTTATTTAATAATAACAATAATAATAAAATCACACCTAACATTTAAATTGTGTTTACTCTGTTCCAGATACTGTCCTAAGTACATTGCACATATTACTTTATTTAATCATCACAACAACTCTATGAGGTAAGTACTATTATTATTTCGAATTCACGGGAAACAGACTTTAAAAAGTTAACTTATTCACAAGTACAAGTGAGGAAGTAATAGAGTCATAACTGAAATTTAGGTTAGAATATGAAGTCAAGCCGAGCTCTTACCCTCTAAGTAATACTTTCCACTTTCATTGTATCACCCCACCCCAAACAACTCTTCAAAGACTCCCTGTGACTATGACTATGACTCCCTCATAGTTCTCCCCAGTGAGGCACCATTTACATAAAACCTTACCTCCAACAACATTTATAAACTTCAGCTAGAGCCGAATCAACCCTGCTGCTATTTCCCCAACCCATCTTTCAGCCTTCCATGCCTCTTTTCATGTGATTTACCCCTGGCTAAAACAGCCTCTACAATCTCCACCCTCAACAAAGTTCACCCTCTGCCCAGAGTTCAGACAAATCCACCCCCTTCACAGGACACTCTCTGACACACTTCTAGCCAATTGTGAAATTCCCTTTGCATAAACTCTTTCAGTAATTACTGCAGGATATCACCATTTTAGCTATTAATCATACACTATCTTATATTGCAACCTGAATGTTTTTGGCATGCTTTTCTCCAAACTATAAATTAAGGGTCAGAAATGTGTCTCAAATCTGGTATCCGGGCCTCCCTGGTGGCGCAGTGGTTAAGAGTCCGCCTGCCGATGCAGGGGATACGGGTTCGTGCCCCGGTCTGGGAGGATCCCATATGCCGCGGAGCGGCTGGGCCCGTGAGCCATGGCCGCTGGGCCTGCGCGTCCGGAGCCTGTGCTCCGCAACGGGAGAGGCCACAACAGTGAGAGGCCCGCATACCGCAAAAAGAAAAAAAAAAAAAAAAAAAAAAAAAAAAAAATCTGGTATCCACCTCGGTCCATAGCACAGTATTATATGCAATACATATAACAGAAACTCAATAAATACCACTGAATAGATGAATATGTACTTTTATTTAGTGAGAGGCAGTAAAACAAAGTGGGAAAAGTACAGGTGTTTATGTCCAACAGACCTGGGTTTTAATCCACCGTTTGCTAGCTGTTTGATACTAGCAAGTTGTCCTGAGTTTCTAGTCTCATCTGTACAAACAAAAATAAAACCTTCATCTCACAGGGTTGTTATAAAACTTAAATGAGAGGAAAAAAAAAAGACAGATCACCTTCAAAGGAGAGACAGACTAACAGCTCTCAATATTTATAATGGAAACCAGAAAACCAGGGAATGGTATCTTCAATATGCTTAAAGAAAATAACTTCCAATACAGAATTCTATACCCAAGGAATGTATCCTTCAGGAATGAATGCAAATACAGGCACTTTCAGAAAAAAAAACACTGACAGAGTTTGCTACCAGCAGACCTATACTAAAAGATACTCTAAAAGCTGTTCTTTAAAGCAGAAAGAAAATTGTCAGAGACACAAGATCAGAGATCCAGAGAAGAAAAGAGCAAAGAAAGTGATAAATATATATGGGTAAATCCAAATGAGTATTAACAGTTACTGACTTGTGGGGCTTTAATATACAGAATAAAGTATACAGCTATAACAGCATAAAAGTTGAGATGAGGGTAAAGAAAGTTAAAGTGTTCTAAGATGCATACATTGCCAGTATAAAGGGTAATGGTATTGGGCTTCACTGGTGGAGCAGTGGTTGAGAGTCCGCCTGCCGATGCAGGGGGCACGGGTTCGTGCCCCGGTCCAGGAAGATCCCATATGCCGCGGAGTGGCTAGGCCCGTGAGCCATGGCCGCTGAGCCTGCGCATACGGAGCCTGTGCTCCGCAATGGGAGAGGCCACAACAGTGAGAGGCCCGTGTACCACACACAAAAAAAGGGTAATGGTATCAACTAACGATAGACTCTAATAAGTCAAAGACATATGACTGAATTTTCTAAGAAAACCAACAAAAGAACTGGAAAAGACGGTATAACTTCCAAAGTAACTGAGGGGAAAAAATGATTTATAAAAATATTCCAGGGGGATTCCCTGGTGGCGCAGTGGTTGAGAGTCTGCCTGCCGATGCAGGGGACACGGGTTTGTGCCCCGGTCCAGGAAGATCCCACATGCCACCGAGCGGGTGGGCCCGTGAGCCATGGCCGCTGAGCCTGCACGTCCGGAGCTTGTGCTCCGCAACGGGAGAGACCACAACAGTGAGAGGCCCGCGTACCGCCAAAAAAAAAAAAAAAAAAAAAAAATTCCAGTCTCATCTTTGTTTTTGTTTTTCATGTCAGTATTTTTTTAGGAGTCCAAGCCAAGTGTCTTATCAAATACCCCACATTACAACTTCTCTGATTATTTCCTCATTTCTGGCAATAATACAACCAGAGGTGATGTTATGTAGTTCTACTGTACCAAGTGAGGGAGTACCTGATAGTGATCCTAAGTTTAATCACTTGGTTAGGGTGATGAATGCCAGCCATATTGTAAGGTTATTTTTCCCTTCTGTAAAGAGTTTCCCTTCTTAGCGCATGTAGTTATTTTCCCCTCCTATCCGAAGAAGACTTTCCTCCCCCACTTCCCCTTCCCCTCCCTTCTGTAGTATAAGCCCTCAGAGGGAAGAAGCTTCAAGCCACTTTATAAATGTTTTATTTTTGATTTCTGACACACACAAAAAAACAAAGGTGCTAGTGTAGAAGAACAACAAGGCAGAAGAGAAGGTGGGCAAGCCACTCTGGAGATAACTACAGTCAGTCAAAATTCCAAATGGATTTACACTGGCAGAAGCTGAATTTCCTCTCTGTCATAAGTTATACTCTACAACATACATTTTAAAAGTTCTGAAAGGACCTACTGTAGAGCACAGGGAACTATACTCAATATATTATAATAACCTATACTGGAAAAGAATCTAAAAAAGAATAGACAGATAGTTATATGTAACTGAATCACTTTGCTGTACACCTGAAACTAACACAACATTGTACATCAACTATATTTCAATAAAAAAAATTTTTTTAAGATAAGAAAAAAAGAACTCAATCTGAAAGTAAAAGAATTGTTTTAATTAAAAAATAAATAAAAGTTCTGAATCTTGGACTGCCACATAATATGCAGAGAATAAGAAAAAAAATCTACTCGTATTTTTATATTAGTTATAATCTTTATAAGATGTGAGCTCCATTTATAAAGAAACTAAGATCTAAGAGATAAAGCTAAATAAATAAACACCAACCCATGCCTTGTCTAATCTGTGTCCAATCACAGGTCCAAATCTTATTTTGTAACTGTTTCCTAAAAGCTGGCCACACCTTTAAAGAAAAACACAATTCTTCATTCACAGAACAAAACAGCTTTCATTAATTCTCTCCCAGTTCAGGAACCAAAAAGGGCTATTTATTACCTACAGAATCCAATCAGATTCCACCTGACTTAATTCCACCCTATCCCACCACTGTTTCCAATATACCATCCCTTTCTAATTCCAGTCAGATCACTGAAGTCTCTCTCCCATCAAAAATGCCAGGATTATTCCAGCCTACAGACATATTCTTTTTTCACTTTTTTCATGAAACTTTCACTGAGAATTTCCTATGTATATCTTATATTCTGTACTTAATACTAAGAAGACAGAGATAAATGAAACATGGAATCTCACATCAAAGAGTTAGTAACATAATAGAGAGAAGCATAAGATTAGGTAGAATCAAACAAATATTACACTGAGGTAAAAAGTCTTACTGAAAGGACACGTCAAAAAGATAGATGTGACCAACTGAAACTCACATGTACTGCTAACAGGAGTGCAGAGTGGGAAAACTACTTTAGAAGACTTTCTGGCATTCTCTCCTAAAGCTGAACATACACAGAACCCATGACCCAGTAACTCCACTCCATGTTACACACCCACAGAAATGTGCATATATGTAAACCAAAAGACATGTGCAAGAATGTTCATATTCATAGCAGCACTTACATGTATTAGTCAAAAACTGGAAGTAACCCATATGTCCATCAACAGACTGTTACATTCATACAATGGGACAATGTGAAATCAACTCCTGCCACGCACAAGAACATGGATGTGGCTCACAAATACTGAAAGAAATCACACACACAAAACAGAACATACAGCTTTGATTATATAAAGTTTGAAAACAGGCAAACTAGTCAAAGTTAGGATAGTGGTTACCTGACAGGGCAGGGGGTTGGGAGGGAGTGGGCAGTTTCCAGGAGGGGCAACATGAGAGATTTCTGAGGTGCTGGTAATGTTCTATTTCTTCTTCTGGATGTTAAAAGGATGAATTCACTTCATGATAATGCATCAAGCTGTATATGCTTACAATTTATGTACTTTGTTTTATTAAAGCTCAACTAAAAATTTACCTAAAAAAGACAGATGGGGGGCTTCCCTGGTGGCGCAGTGGTTGAGAGTCCGCCTGCTGATGCAGGGGACATGGATTCGTGCCCTGGTCTGGGAAGATCCCACATGCCGCGGAGCGGCTGGGCCCATGAGCCATGGCTGCGAAGCCTGCGCATCCGTAGCCTGTGCTCCGCAACGGGAGAGGCCACAACAGTGAGAGACCCGCGTACTGCACACACACACAAAAAAAAAGACAGATGGGAAAGCAGCAGATAGGGAAGCAGACTAACATTTACAACCTACTAAGTAGGAAGCATCTAGTACTAGACACTGTACAGACATTATTTTATCTAATCACAACCACCTCTGGAGTTAGGTATTTGGGGTATATGTTTGTCATTACTTTTAGCAGTCCCACATCTGAACCCCCTTTCCATGTTTAGGGAGTCTCCCACCTCATGAGACAGAGCCCACCTCCAGAAGGTGATGCAAAAATAATGACTCAAAGAAGCTGGGTCCTCAGAGAATCCATTCTGGCAAGTGCTAGCAGCAGAACAGCTTCATCTGGCTTCTAGAGACCACAGTTCTACTTACAGCGTCCAGCATTCCCCGACAGTGTTGGCAGTTGAAACTCCAGTATCTGTGCCTAGGATAACACTGTGGGATACAGAACTTCTGAGCCTGTCTCTCCAGCCCTCCAAGGGATTCTATGAGCCACCTAAAAATATTCTATTCAGAAGTTTCCTTGCCAGAGTCAATTTCTGTTGTTTCCAACTACGAGTCCTAACTAATAGGCTCATTTGATAAAAGTGAAAAAAGATTCACCACTTTGAAAAAGTTTGGCAGTTTTCATAAAGTCACTTACCATACAGCCCAGCAATTCCACTCCCAGGTACTTACCCATGAGAAATGAAGATGTATGTCTGCAACTCCCCCCCACCGCAAAAAATATATGTATACTATATATATACAGGTTTAGCAGAGACATAGATATAGAGATGATAGATAGACAGACAGATAGATAGATGAAAGTGTTTAGAGCAACTTTACTAATAATGACTAAAAACTAGAAACTGAAAAATCTATCAACTGGTGAATGAATAAACAAATTGCACTATAACCATACACTGGAATACTACTCAGCAGTAAAAAGATATCAGTGCCTATCACTTATATGTGGAATCTAAAATGTGACACAAATGAACTATTCTATGAAACAGAAACAAACTGACAGAGTACAGACTCGTGGTTGCCAAAGTGGTTGGCGGGGGGCGGATAAATTGGGAGTTTGGGATTAGCAGATGGGCAAACTAGTATATATAGGATGGATAAACAACAAGGTCCTAACTGTATAGCACAGGGAACTATATTCAATATCCTGTAATAAACCATAATGGAAAAGAATATGAAAAAGAATATATATGTATAACTGAATCACTTTGGTATATATGGCAGAAATTAACACAACACTGTAAATCACTGTAAATAAAATTTTTAAAAAATCAACTCCTGAAACATGCCATAACATGTATGAACCTCAAAAGCATTAGGCTAAATGAAAGAGGACTGAATCAAAAGAAGTCATACTTGGGACTTCCCTGGTGGTCCAGTGGTTAAGACTGCACGCTTCCAAAAAAAAAAAAAAAAAAGACTGCACGCTTCCACTGCAGGGGAAAGAGGTTCGATCCCTGGTCGGGGAACTAGGATCCCACATGCCATGTGGCACAGCCAAAAAAAAAAAAAAGGAGTCATACTTAAATGACTCTGTGTATATGACATTCTGGAAAAAAACATAACTATAGGGACAGAAATTACATCTGGTTGTCAGGGGCATGAGATAAAGGAAGGGAACCGACTACAAAGGAACCCAAGGAACTTCTTGCAGTGATGGAAGTATTTCATATCTTGATTGTGGTGGTGGTTACATGACTGAAAAAAATCTGTCAAATTCATAGAATTGTATACCCAAAAAGGGTGAATTTTACTCTCTGTAAAGTATACCTCAATAAAAATGACTTTAAAAAAGACTCAAGAGTGGCCACAAATCCTACTCAAGGTCATATACAGTAAGAAGCAGATTCAAACTCAGGTGCTAATTCAAATGCCCATGCCTTGAAAGATAAGGAGATTTTGCTAAAGACACAAAGAGGGGAGTGGGAAAAATTATATTCCAAGCTGTTCTTTTCTCCCCAAAACTTTGCTTATCGAAAGTTTTCAAGGCCTGCCTCTGATACCACCTCCCTCATAAAGCTATCCATTATTTGCTCATTCCACAAATATTTCTTGAATGGCTAGTATGTGCCATCCCCTGTTCTAAACACTTAAGACACATCAGTGAACAAAACAAAAATCCCTGCTCACATAGAGCTTCATCCTAGCAGAGGGGTTGGGAGAGAGAGCAACATATCATAACCATCATAAGTAAGTCAATATTACCGTCAAGTGCTATGCAAAAAAAAAAAAAAAGGCAGAGTAAGAGGAACCCAGAGTATAGGAAAAGCAAGTTACAGAATTAAAAATTAGAGTAAGCTTAATTGACAAGGTAAGTTTTGAGCAGATCTGAGAGAAGTGAAGAATATTTCAAGTGGAAGGAACAGCAAATGCAAAGGCCCTAAATCTAAAACATGCCTGGCCTGCTTGAAAAGTAGCAAGAAGGTGAACAGAGTGAACCAGGGAGAACAATAGTAGATGGGGCTGGACAAATAATGGGGTCAGATGAAACAGGGCCTTGTTTGGCTATTACTGAGTGAAATGGGCAGCCAAAGTAGTGTTTGGACAGAAAATGATTATGTTCTGACATATTCCTGAAGGATTCTTCCAGCTACTGTGTTGAGCTAGCCCGTTGGAGGCAAAGATACATATAGCAGAGTGTCTGATGAGGAATCTTTTTACAAAGATCCAGGTGAGAGATGATGATGGGACCAAGAAGATGGCAACAGTGGAGGTGGGGAGAAGTGTTCCAACTCTGCGTATACTTTGAAGGTAAGGCCAAAAGGACTTCCTAGCATGTGACTGAATGTGGCATGTGAGAAAGGAGGAGCAAAGTTAATGCCATGGTGTTTGGCCTGAACAACTGAAGGATGAAATTGTCTTCATTAAAGACAGGGAGACCTGTAGGTGGAGCATATTAGACAGAGCAGGAAAGGGGTTTGGCTTTAGACATGTTCCATTTAAGATGTTTATTAGACATCCTGGTGAGGCTGAGTAGGCAGTTGGATATTTGGCTCTGAAATACAAAAAAAGAGATTTCAGAGTTATCAACTTGGGAGCCAGTGTAGGACAGTATTAAAAGATGTATAGGTAGGGCTTCCCTGGTAGCACGGTGGTTGAGAGTCCGCCTGCCGATGCAGGGGACACAGGTTCGTGCCCCCGTCCGGGAAGATCCCACATGTCGCGGAGCGGCTGGGCCCGTGAGCCATGGCCGCTGAGCCTGCGCGTCCAGAGCCTGTGCTCCGCAACGGGGGAGGCCACAACAGTGAGAGGCCCGTGTACCGCAAAAAAGCAGGGACAAAGGGGGAAACAACAAAAGAAACTGAGGACTGGCCAATAAAATGGGGGGTAAGAGGGAGGGAAAAGAATGTGTGTGATATTCTGGAAGCCAAAAGTAAAAAAAATGTACCAAGGAGGAATGAGTAATCAACTGTGTCAAACACTGTTTATAGGTCAAACACAATGATGACTGAGAACATACTCTGAATTTTGGTACTTTGATGTTCCCGATGACCTTGCCAAAGGCAGTTTCAGTCAAGAAGTAGGAGAAAGGCCTGATTGAATCAGCTGGCTTAAGTGAGAATGAAATGGAGAAACTGGAACCCTCATACATTGCTGGTGGGATTGTAAAATGCAGTCCTTTTGGAAAACAGTGTGATAGTTCCTCAAAATGTTAAACATAAGGTTACCATATAATCTAGCAATTAGGTATGCACCCAAGAGAACTGAAAACACATTCACACAAAAACCTGAATATGAATGCTCATATCAGTGTATTTCATAGGAGCCAAAAAGTGGAAACAACCCAAATGTCCAAAAACTCATGGATAAACAAGACACGGTATTCATCCATACAATGGAATGTTATTAGGCCATAAAAAGGAATATAGTACTGATAGATGTTACAACATGGTAAACCTTGAAAACATGCTAAGTAAAAGAAGCCAGACACAAAAGGTCACATATTATATGATTCCCTTTATGTGAAATTTCCAGAATAGGCAGATCCATAGAGACAGAGGCAGAGCCACAGACTGGGGAACAGAAGGAATAGTGAGTGACTGCTAAGCGCTGTAGGGCTTCTTATAGGATGATGGAAATGTTCTGTAATTAGACAGTGGTGACAGAGGCACAACTTCGTGAATATACTAAAAACCACTGAACTGTACACGTAAAGTGGTGAATTTTATGGTATGTGAATTATATCTCAACAAAAAAAATAGGAGAGAATGGGAGGAAAGAAATCAGAAACAGCTGAATAGAGACAACTTTCTAGAAGTTCTGCTACAAAGGAGGGCAAATATATGGGACAGTACCTGGCAATGAAAGTGGGGTCAAGAAAAAGTATTTTTTAAACTGGGAAAAATAACATGTTTATATGCTGATGAATGACCTAATGGAAAGCAAAATAGTGATGCAGGAAATTGGAGGGGGGCGGTGATTCTTGGAGCAATATCCTTGAGTAGTTGAGAGTGGATGGTATTTGGTACACAAGTAAAGGAATTACCTTTGATAGATGCACAGATAGTTTATCTATGTTAACAGGAGTGAGGGCAGAATGCATATGCACAGAGTGCTTGAGTTTTCTTAATGAAGCAGGAAGTTTCTTAGGAAGTAAAGTCATCAGATGAATGGGAGAGAAGGTGTTATGGGTGTAAAGAGAAAGGTGATAGTGTAAAAGAGCTGTCTAGAAGAGTGACAGAGTGAATGGACTACATACATATGACTGCCTGGCAGCATTAAGGACCCCTTGAGGTTCAAGGGCATGAATTTTAAGATCAGTCAACACAGTTACGGGAGTGTGTGTGTGCACGCATGCATGTGCACACATGCTTTTTCCATCTATGTTCAGATGCACAAGTACAGGTACAGAGTAGGAGAGTCAGACTTCACCAGGATTACAAATTTTGCCAAATTTATGATAATATGATAAAGCAAGAAGGGCATGGGAATTGAGGGTATATGCAGAACAGTTTGTATGATGACTGGCTATGGAATTTACACTGGGTGAGGAAGGGAGTGAGAACATCAAGAAGATACAACACAATGAAAAAAGTGGTAAGCTCATGGACCTGAGGTCCATGGTCTGAAGGAGGTCCACAGAAAACAAAATCACTAGAGGAGGAGAGTTCAAGGGACTAGAGGCCAGTGAGTCAGAAGGATCGTCTATGTGTAAGCCATACCTAAATGCTCAAACCCAAGAAATCAATCCAGTTTCTGAGTAGCAAATGGATTCTTATAACTATCAAATAATTTTGCACTCTGCTGCTCTTTATATGCCATCCAAAACTCAAACACTGGCATGCCTGGTGCAAGTCCCATGCATTTTTATCTATTTATCTATTTATTTAGTAACTTACGTAAATTTCCTAATATACCCGTGGCATATTCCATGTGCTAATAAATACTTATTGATGGATACAAGACCCTGATGAGTTACAAAGCTATGCAGTGAGGGAATGAAAAGACAAACCAGTGAACAACTGTCCTTTCCATATCACATATATCAGAGACAGTTTCTCAGCATTTACAGCTGTCTGACTTTCAGACTATATCACACACACAACTCATTTACCAATCAATGTCCTTCATATTTACTATTCAAAGACACTGCAGCTGATGAGGCGATTTTCTGTGTTTGGCTGCAAAGACTATACATTATTAATAATTAAAATTAGAGAAGACATAGCCACTTCATCAAAGGAAATCTGTTTTAAAACTGTTTTAACTAAAACAGCTTGCATCTTCCACATATTTTTCTTCAAGAACACGTGTGCATCATTATTTTAACTAAAAGCATACCTTCTTTAACTTCAGGTAATAATGGCGGGAAAGCACAAGGCTTAAGAATTATGTCCCCCAAAATATAAACCTATATTGAATTCTAAAGCAATTACAAAATCCTCTCTGCTCAACTCTACCTCCCCATCACAAAACATAGGAAATAAGTAATTTCCCTGCAACCCAGTGGTTCTCATCTCTGTGCATTAGAATAAACAGCACAGGGAGCTTTGTAAGCTAGCTGTTGTGCCCTCATACCGCCATAAATCACCAACTGATTTAACTGGGCTGGGGTGGGATCTAGGTTGTCAGTTTGTTTGTTTTTTTTTTAACTCTCCAGGAGATCCTAACTCACAGCCAGGCAGGCGAACTACAAACCTAATCTAATCGTTTCATTGGCAGCCCATACTTCTCTCCCATACTTCAAATTTCATATCCAACGGCCTTCTACACATCTCCATCTGGAAGGTGGCATGGACACCCCAAATGCAACTGTCCACTCCTAAAGTCAGCATCTTTTTCCCAAAGCATATTTTCTGTTTCTTTTTATTCTGTAACATTTTAGATTATGAAATATAACTTATGTACAGAAAAATGCATAAAACATATATGCACAATTTAACAGTCCTAAAAAATTACGCCTGTAATTATCAAGAAATGCACAACCAACAGCACATCAGTATCCTGTATTTCTTATCTTAGCTGGTATCCCAATTCGCCCAGTCACCATCAGAAGACCAGGGGGCATCATCTTAAGATTTCTCCTTCTCCCCCTACATTCAATAAATCCCAAGTACTGAAGATTTTACTGCCTAAATATCTCCCCTCTTCTTTTTCACTGCCATTTTCTTAGTGCAGGCTCTCATGAGGATGAACTTGCCTCCAATTTAGCCAATGAAATGATCGCTTAAGAAAATAAATCTGATCGTCATCTACTCCTCCTGGTTTCCCATCTTAGCAAGGTAAGATTCTCCTTTGAACTGGCCCTGATCTATCTAAATACCTAAATATCTATCTATCTATCTATCTATCTCCCTACCTACCTCTCACTCTCCCCTGCCGCTAACAAACCTGTCCCACTTCAAAAAGTATACTACAAATGTACTAATGAGCTTACAATTACCTAAACACACTATGCCATTTCCTATCTTTCTACTGCTGTTCTTCTGTAGCACATATCCTTCTTTCCCACTGCTGTACGTGAATTTATCTGTCAAAACCCAACTCAGCCACCAATTTCTTCAGGAAGCTGTCTCTGACCACCACTCCATCCCTAAATAGTGATTCATCCCCCCTCTATGCTATTTGTGTACGCTGTGCTTGTCTGTAGAATTATTTATCACACTTGTAGTTAGAAACATTTTTCAATGTCAGCCTCCTTACAATAGCCCCACGTTCGCTCTGGGAACAGTCTCTTCTATCCCCATTACTTAGCTCCTTACAGAAAGGTAGGCTTCCAATAGGAGATATGTACTTCAAAACTCTGCCCTCAAGCATAGGTGGACTAGATTGGGCCAATCAGATTCCCCCTCCCAGGAATTTGGAATTGAAATTAAAATAGAAAATTGGTGTCTCTGTGTGGCTGAGAACTGTGTTTTAAAAGAAAGGCTATGGAAGAAGCCATATTCTACCATAGGTACTAAAAAGAGAAGAGAGCAGATCTCCAAAGAGAAAGGAACAGATGGGCAGAGTAAAGCAGAGGTAAGAAGTGACAGTCCTATCGGCCTTCCAGTTCTTGGTTCCAGTTATTCCTAGAAGCCCCTCTGATTCCTGCCCTTGAGTTTTGAAAGCAAGACCTATACATTGAGATCCTAGATTTCTATTACTTGCAACTAAAAGGTCCAAGAAATACTGAATTTACTTTCTTACACATATCTCTCCTATTAGCACCATGAAGGCAGAGGCTGTTTCTTCTATCTATCTGCCAGCCTAGCACAGGCCCTGGAAATGTCAGGTGCTCAATTAATAAATGTCATCCATGGCAGAGTTGTGCATTTTTACATATGTAAATTTTAACTTTTAAAAAAGTGTAACAAGTTTGAACTCCAGCTAGTTACATGTATGTTGAAGTGCTTAGGAATAAGCTGTTAAGAATGTCTGCAACTTATTTTGAAATACATCAAAAATAAGATGGATTGATAGACGGATAAACATGATAAAGCAAATAAAAGAAAATGTTAATTGCTGAGGTTGAGCTAACTGTAGAATATATAGGTGTTCACTGTACAATTCCTTCAACTTTTTTGCATGTTTAAGCTTTAATAACAAAATGCTTAGAGAAAAACATTTTTCAGCAATACATCTGCAATGACTTATACAAAGTCTATACATATACTCACATTAACTGATTGTATTGCTCTCTGCCTTAAAATGAAATTTCAAAGGACTTTAATAGATACAATAGGTACCTAGGTGTTTTCCTTTCACTGATTAAGAGGTTTTAAAAGTGTTTTGTCCTTCCAGTTCACATGCTTGTTTTATGACAGCAGTGAGGCACAATTAAAATGTAAAACTAAATACTTCTTATTTCATGTCTCCTTTAAAACTAGTTTTAGAAAACACAATAAAGCTAGATGGGAAAATTCAAATCATGTTTTCTACTATCAAGACCATTCATCAAGACAAAAGAGAAAGAGCTAGCAGCTTTATACTGTAAACCTTCTCTTGACAAGACAGAAAAACACACGAGGAGAATAAGGAGATAAGAATCATAAAATCACAAACTGCTGGGCTTCCCTGGTGGCGCAGTGGTTGAGAGTCTGCCTGCCGATGCAGGGGACACGGGTTCGTGCCCTGGTCCAGGAAGATCCCATGTGTCGCGGAGCGGCTGGGCCTGTGAGCCATGGCCCCTGAGCCTGCGCGTCCGGGGCCTGTGCTCTGCAACGGGAGAGGCCACAACAGTGAGAGGCCCGCGTACCGCAAAAAAAAAAAAAAAAAAATCACTAACTGCTGAAAATGGTCAAAAAGACCAATACAAGATCCTTATTTCTCAAAGAGAAAACTAAGACCCAAAGAGGTGAAGTATCTTGCCCGAAGTCACCGAACAACTTTTTAGCAAGGCTCAAACTCAAACCCTGGACTCATGACTAAGAGCCAGTGCTCTTTCCAGCCTCCTTTGTAGTCTTGGATCTTTTTTTTCGAAGAGTAATATTACATGAAGTGCCTCATCTCAGCTTAAATATTTTGTATTTGTCCAACTGGCTTAATTTTTTTGTACTACACATTCAAATTATAAATACAAGTGAATACAAGAATCATATTATGACCAGGATTCAAATGACATACCGTGTCATTCACTGTAACTGAACTTCATGAAAATGGCCTGAAAGTGCTGTCCCACCATTTTAGGCCAATAAAGCGGCACTGACAGAATTTCAGCAGTCCATTTGCCTGCATTCCTTGTCTGTGGTAGAAGGTCAAAGTTTAACATGTACTTTCCCCAAAAGTGAACAACTCAAAGCACAGAAGTTGGAGGATAAGCCTTAATTCGTCCTAGTTTTTAATCTATCTTTTTATTCAGAGTGTATACACTAAAATAATGGGTTACAGATCTGGATAGCTATTTATTCTTGCAAAAGCATTCAAGGAATGCTAGTCTGTATTGTATAAAGACTGCAGTTAGGCTTCAGTGAATTATGATGCAATTACTATATTTCTATTCATATTTTGTCAGACAACTGAAAATCTAAGCAAAGACTGGATCCCTAAGGTACAACAACTTCAGCAAAATACACTTTATCCCATAGAGCTACAGATCACCAGTCAGATGCAACCAGAATGGTGTTTCTTTGTCTGATCTCTGTCCCTTTCATAACAAAACTAAAGCTATAAGGAATGCTGAAAGGGTAGTTTGCTATATGTAAAATATATTTAAATCATGTTACTTCTATTTATTAAAATTCAGCTGTACTAAAGTCACCTCCTCTGAAATAATTCCAAGGGTTCCAAGAAAAATAACCAAAAATAAGTCAACCAGAATGAGCTTGCTGTCTGTTATATTAAAATGGGGATGTGTAGAAGTCTCCAGCTTACTCTCTGATTAATAATCCATCTGTACAAATACTTAACATTCTATCGTAGTCCACAGCTTCCAACCCCTAAATCAGATTCCCACAAGCGCTGCTGCTGAAATCACCTCACCAAGAACATCTCAACACTGATGAAAAACTCAAAATACTACAGAATGGCATCTTCCCTGTAGTGTGTCAGCAAGGAAAAAGGCCCTCACTGCTACAAAGCAGAAAATGTTCCCAATTTCTTGAGTAGCATGTACTAAAATGTTTTTTTACCACATAGTAAGTACAGCAAAATTATCTGTGAAATTACATAGATAAGCACTGTGTTTCAAAAGGAATATATTTCTCCTACTGAGAGAAAATGTAACTGCCGCAATTATTTTATTTGTTTTTTATTTTCTTTTTTAGTTCCTTTGCTCATTTTACACATCATTTTATCTACCAGAAGCAAGGCTATAAAATGTAACTTCTAAAGAGAGTAAAACCTATGCTGCCTGGTATTTCATTAACTGGCATATCTAAAGTATGATGTCATTTATGAATGTAATGATGACAGTGAAGCAATGCAAGTTCTTGATGTACTTTCTGAATCTTCAAAATAAGACCAAATTGTACCAGTAATTTGTAGTATATTATACTGGACATCAGTAATATTATATTGGACACACTGTTAAGGAAAGATGTAAGAACAGTGATAGCAGTAAGCATAAAAAATGTTGTATAGCATTTTCTGCCCCCAAAATGGTGTGTTATACAAACTGCACTGACTTTGAAGCCACGAGATCTGGATTTAAGTCCCAGTTCTACAACTTCCTAGCTGGTTTCCTTCAATGTTAATCACCCGAGTCTCAGTTCTCTCATTTGCAATGGGAATACCACTATTTGCTTTATCTACTTACCTCACAGAGCTGGTCCAAGAAGCAAGAGTTGTAAGTGTGCAAGCTTACTTTGTAAACGTTAGCACCGGGCTGCTCTGGCATTCCTATAGAAATCTACAGCATTACAACTGTGGAGGAGACTGCTAACTATCCACCAAAATCCACTGTTTCTTCCAAAGTAAGAGAGTTGTAGCTGGGAAATGTTCCCTACCTTCACATTCTGTAGCTGAAAATGAACTCCTCCCAAGAACATTTCAACACTGACGAAATACTCAAAATACTACAGAATGGCATCCTACCTCCTAGTCAGCAAGGAGAAAGGATGTGACCTTTCCCAATCCATCTGCAGCTAGATAAGGCAATGAGACTAAGCCCTCAGCAATCAAAGTGGGCAGAAATTACATTTGCAATGTCCACCTCACTTACTTAGAGAATGCTTCCAACGAAAACAACCTTGGAAGCCAGGCACTAAAGATGGTAGAATCCCCATCAGCCCTAATGTCTGAGGTCCCTAAATGCCTATATAAAGGAGAGCCACATGCTGAGGTGGACACCTGCTCTGGGCTATTATGCACCGTATTTTGGCATTTTAGCCAATGTATTTCAGGGCTCTAATTCAGCAGCTGGGGTTACTTAACTAATACAATAGCCAACCCCTCACACAAGGTGATGGGTGCCTAAAAAATCCCTAACAAGAACTTAACAAGCTTCCAATGCCTTCCCACAAAGTAACACATAAAAGATAAAATTCCCAATATGACAGTTTCCCAGATGGACATTATCTGAGAAGACTGTAAAGCACAGTGGATAAGAGAATTGGCCCTTAAATCGGACTGCCTAGGTTCAAATCCCTGCTCTACCACTTGCTAAGTGTATAACGCTGGGACAGGAAATTAACCTCTCTGTCTCACATGTAGAGTGGGAATAAAAACGGTACTCACCTCATTACGTGTGGTGATGTTTAAGTGAAAAAAAAATTCCATGTTTCAAAGCTGCTTAGCAGAGTGCGTGGCACAAGAACACTCAGTAAATGTCAGCTTTTATTATTAAAACTAAAAAATCATCATGACTCTGTACAATTTCACTGAGCTGATCACATATCAGTAAGGAAGGTTACTGGAATGCTATCAAAGATTCTCTATAGTCTAGTTAGTGGTGCAAAGTATTCTAGTAGATATGCAATTAAACCTAGATTCTCTGAAAGGCAAATTAAGAGCTCCTTGCTGACTAGGAGGTAGGATGCCATTCATTTCACTTCCAGAAATCAAGAAAGACAGCTGCATTCAAGAAGCATGACCTGGGGTCTGGCAACTTGCAAACCATTACAGTGACCGACAGAGAACAGTGCATTGTATTAAGACAACCCAATTTCAGGACAGGCTGTACAGGGACTCTAATGGCACTGTCTTCCAAAAGAGAGTCATCCTAGCAGCCCACATATGCACATGAATTTATAAACAGTTGAGAAACAAATAATCCAAAGATGTGAAGGGAAATTACCAAGGAAACTTCAGAAATCTGCCCTGCCTTTGTAACAATAAATCTTACAGCATAAAATAGTTTGGTTTTTTATACACATACAAGCAAAAACTGGTAACAGACATTAAACCTAGGTATATCATAAAAGCAATTCCATATTTTTAAAAAGGACACTCCAAAAATAAATTCTACACTATAATGCCATCTGGAGAGCAGGCACAAATTCAATAAACTGTGTAAGGAAAAAGGTAAATTCAATTAAAACATTACACAACTTTTAGAATGAGAATCTTTTAAATGTTACTAATGATTTCCTCAGCAGTGACAGTAACATTTATGCTTTGCTACCCCTAAATATAAATACATGAAATAAATAAAATAAAATAAAATAAAATAAAAGCCCTCTTAGTATATAGAATGCCTACCCTGCCCTCTCTGCCTATCCAAATCTTAATTTTTTTCCTCGGCCACATTTAGTGTCACTGCCACAATGAGGCCTAGGGAAGATGCTTATCCTGACCTCTTTATCTGTACCTGTAACCACAAATTTAGACTCCAGGGCATTTAATGCCTTGCATTCATATGAGTATGACTTAACACCAAGAGCAAAACTCCTGAATGGCAGGGATTGTCATCTTGTTTTGCCAAGCTATTCTTACAGCCTGAGCTGAGTAACAATAATGATTATCACCTACAATTTACTGAATGCCTCACACTGAGCTAGGCACTCTAAATAATTTTTAAATTTATTTATTTATATTTATTTATTTTTGGCTGCGTTGGGTCTTCATTGCTGTGCACAGGCTTTCCCTAGTCGCAGCGAGCAGAGGCTACTCTTCGTTGCGGTGTGCGGGCTTCGCATTGCGGTGGCTTCTCCTGTTGCAGAGCATGGGCTCTAGGCACCGGGCTTCAGTAGTTGTGGTGCGTAGGCTCAGTAGTTTTGGCTCTCAGGCTCTAGAGTGCAGGCTCAGTAGTTGTGGCTCATGGGCTTAGCTGCTCTGTGGCATGTGGGATCTTCCCGGACCAAGGCTCAAACCCGTGTCCCCTGCACTGGCAGGCGGATTCCTAACCACTGCACCACCAGGGAAGCCCCCTAAATAATTTTAATTGAAAGTTATAAAATATTTGATAAATACAAATTACTAAATGATACATTTGAATTTAGGAAGCATGTTTTAATAAAAATAGCATCTGTGAACCAGCCATCCAACAACAGAACTAATGCATTACTATTACAGTGGAAGTAACCTATACAGTCTTCATCTTCACAGCAGCCCTGAGGAGGCAGTTATGCCCCCAAGGGGGACACAGGCTCAAAGGGACTAAACCGAAGTCTCAAAGCTATTAAGTGATAGAGCCAACATTCAAACCAAGTCTTCTGTCTAAAAAGCCAATTTTCCTTCCACCGTATCTATTCTATTACCTGGATTTGCTCTCCTCCTCTGCCTACTGAAGTCCTACTTACTCTTTAAGCCCCAACTCCTCTAAGAAATCCTCTCCAACTACCATAGCTTACACTTAATTACCTTTTTTCACTTCTCTTTTCATCAAAGTTCAATGAAAGCAAGGTCTATATTTTACATTTCCTTTGTTGTCGCCCCTAATTTCAGCACAACACTAGATCCGGAGCAGTTACTTAACTGTTTTATATATGTATATATAAAATTGTCAATATATGTGAATATATATACACACTGCATACATACATGATGCTTTCTTGATGAAACTGTTATATTGTTACATATAAAAATTCTAAGCATTGTCTGCCAATCTAGGGATACTGCATTTTCTTTAACGTTATCAAGTCTATGAATTCAAGGGAGCAAACTGAAGAGCCAGGCACCGGTGACTAAACCTTCTCAGTCTTTCCTGGCTCTGCTTCCACCTCTTCCAGACCTCATAATGTTCCAGCGCTCCAAGGCTCTGTCCTGGCCCCCTTGTCTTTCATCATACTTTCTTCTCAATGGCCTATTCCAGTTTCATGACTCTAAATAATGTCTATATACAGATCAGTACACTATACCTATAATCCTGGCCTCTACATGAACTCTAGACTTCTCTAACCAATTGATGCCTGACAGCACTGAAAAACACTGAAATTCTTCCTCCAAAAACCTACTCCTCTCCCAAGTCTTAACCATCTCACTAAACAGTAATAACCATCCACGCAAGCTCTAAAAGGGAAAAATTCAGTCCTGACGTAGATTATCAATGTATCTTATAACTCAACTTCTAAAATATATCCTGAATCCTTTTTCTAGCATCATCTTTCACCTATATTGAAATAGCCTCCTTATCATCTTCCTGCTTTTATTCTGGCCCCAGTGTACAATCCTTTCTCCAAACAACTGAGTCATTGTCTAAAACATCACACCTGTTCGTTCCCCTATTCAAAATCTTCCAATGGCTTCTCATCATCCTTAGAATAAAAATCATACTTACTCCTCACCCAGGTTTATAAAGTCTCAGCTGATCTGGGCCCTGCCTACCTCACCAAACTCTCATCTGTATCTCACTCTCTCGCCCTTCCTCTCTCTTCTTCTTGGTTATTACACTTCAATTACTCCATCCTCCTTTTTGGTTCCTCCCACATACCGGTTGTGTCCCTGCACTGCACTAGCAGTCCCCTCTGACTGGAAGAGTCTTCCTTTTCTTTTTAAGGCTGACTGCTTCTTAACCTTCAGATCTAACCATAAACGGGATCTCTTCAGAGGCCTTCCCTGATCATCCAATCAACTAGCCACCCCATCACTCTCCTATCTTAATATCACCTGTATTTTAATTCTCTGCAGAGCACTTAACTGATGTACTTCTTGATTATTTGTTTTCTATTTCCACACAGGAACACAAGGTCAACAAAAGTAAGGACCTTGCCTATCTTACTTACCACTGTATTGCAGAGCCTAAAACAGTGCCTGGCCCACAACAGATATTCATAAAGGTGTTGAGTGAATATATTTATGAGTAAATTAACAATTACTTCCATTTCCATCACTCTATTAATGGTGTTTTTTAGCACCCAAAGGGGGGGGGCGCTTAAAAAGTTAATATTTTGCTAGTTATAAACAAATCTCTCCGCCCAATTGAAGTAGTGTGAGTACTTTTTCTACAGAACTCCTGCTCTCTAATCTCATTCCAATCTATTTAAAATGAATGGTGGGACCTCCCCGGTGGTACAGCAGTTAAGAATCTGCCTGCCAATGCAGAGAACACGGGTCCAAGCCCTGGTCAGGGAAGATCCCACATGCCGCGGAGCACCTAAGCCCTCGCGCCACAACTACTGAGCCTGCGCTCTAGAACCCGCGAGCCACAACTACTGAGCCCTCGCGCCACAACTACTGAAGCCCGTGCACCTAGAGCCCATGCTCTGCAACAAGAGAAGCCACTGCAATGAGAAGCCCGCGCACCACAACAAAGAGTAGCCCCCACTCACCACAACTAGAGGAAGCCCGCGTGCAATAACGAAGACCCAATGCAGCCATAAATAAATAAATAAATTTATTTATTTTAAAAATAAAAAAAACGGGGGCTTCCCTGGTGGCGCAGTGGTTGAGAATCTGCCTGCTAATGCAGGGGACATGGGTTCGAGCCCTGGTCTGGGAGGATCCCACATGCCGCAGAGCAACTAGGCCCGTGAGCCACAACTACTGAGCCTGCGCGTCTGGAGCCTGTGCTCCACAACAAGAGAGGCCGCGATAGTGAGAGGCCTGCGCACCGCGATGAAGAGTGGCCCCCACTTGCCACAACTAGAGAAAGCCCTCGCACAGAAATGAAGACGCAACACAGCAAAAATAAATAAATTAATTAATAAAAACTCCTACCCCCAACATCTTCTTAAGAAAAAAAATAATAATAAAATTAAAAAATTAAAAAAACGAAAGGTAAAGATGCACCATAGTAAAGCTGTCAATTTTCCCCAAACAGATCTGTAGATTTAATGAAATTCCTATCAAGATTTTTCTTAGACACAAACTTATTCTAAAATTTTATGGAAAAGCACAAGATCTAGAATTGCTAAAACAATTTTGAAAAAGAATAAAAGGTGAGGAGTCACTCCACCCAATTTAAAGATTTATTATATAGTTACAGTAATCAAGACTGCATGGGGAGGACTTCCCTGATGGCCCAGTGGTTAAGGATCCACCTTCCAACGCAAGGGACACGGTTTGATCCCTGGTCGGGGAACTAGGATCCCACATTCCGCGGGCAACTAAGCCCGCATGCAGCAACTACTGAGCACGCGAGCCACAACTACAGAGCCCACGTGCCGCAACTACTGAGCTATGCTCAGGAGCCCTTGTGCCACAACTACAGAGCCCACACACCACAACTAGAGAGAAGCCCACGTGCCGCAACAAAGAGCCCGCGCCCTGCGATGAAAGATCCTGCATGCCACAACTGCGCCAAAAGACCGGATGCAGCCAAAGAAATAAATATTTTTTTTAAAAAAGGCTGTATGGTATTGGCAGAAGAATACACATAGATCAATGGAACAGAATAGAGACCCAGTATTAGAACCGCACAAACATGTCCAACTGAGTTTTGAAAAAGGTGCAAAAGTAATTCAATGGAGGAAGGATAGCCTTTTCAACAAATGATGCTGGAGGAATTGGACATTCATAGGCAAAAAAAAAAAAAAAAAAGAACTTTGATCTATATCTCACATCTTATACAAAAAAACTAATTCAAATGGATCACAGACTTAAATGTAAAACTACAGAAAATCTTCAGGACATAGAGCTAGGTCTATAGTTCTCAGATTTGACACCAAAAGCAAGACTTATAAAAGGAAACCTGAACTGGACCTCATCAAAATTAAAAACCTTTGTTCTATGAAAGACCCGGTTAAGAAAATTTAAAAAAAAAAAAAAAAAAAAGCTAAAAACTGGGAGAAAATATTTGCAAACCATATATCCAACAAAAGACTTCTATCTAAAATATACAAAGAATGCTCAAAACTCAACAGTAAAAAAACAAAAACAAGCAATCCAATTAGAAAATGAGTAAAAGATACTTCACTAGAAAGGACATATAGATGGCAAATAAGCACATAAAAAGATGTTCAATATCATTAGCCATCAGAGAAATACAAATTAAAGCCACAATGAGATATCACTACATATTGATCTGAATGGCTAAAATAAAAAATAATTCATTGCAAAATAGTGGGAATGCAAAATAGTACAGCCACTTTGGAAAACCATTTGGTAGTTTCTTACAAAGCTAAGTACAGTCTCATACAATCCAGGAATCTCGCTGCTAGATATTTACCCAAATGAGTTGAAAATTTATGTCCACACAAATACCTGGACACAAATGTTTATAGCAGCTTTATTCATAATTTTCAAAAACTGGAAATAAGATGTCTCTCAATAGGTGAATAAATAAACAAACTGTGATATATATACCCGGTGGAATATTATTCAGCAATTAAAAAGATGAGCTATCAAACCACCAAAAGACATGGAAGAACCTTAAATGCATACTGCTAAGTGAAAGAAGCCAATCTGAAAAGGCTATATAAACATATAATTCCAATTACAGGCATCCCTTGGCATCCACTATGCTCAAGCCCATTGGGTTCCACATCTGTGGATTCAACCAACTGAAGACTGAAATTCCAAGGCTAATAACCCACAGATATATGATATTCTGGAAAAGGGAAAACTATAGAGACAGGAAAAAGATCAGTGGTTGCCAGGGGCTGGGGGTGGGGGAGGGATGAATAGGTAGAACGCAGGAGATTTTTTTAGGACAGTGAAACTATTCTGTGTGATATGGTGGATGTATATGTACTTGTGAAAACCCATAGAATGAACAACACAAAGAGTGAACCCTAATGTAAACTACGGACTTTAGTTAATAATGTACCAATATTGGTCCATCAATTTAACTACTGCAAGGTATTAATAAAAGGGGGAACCAGTGAGGAAGGAAGATACATATGGGAACTCCGTATTCTCTGTTCAATTTTCTGTAAACCTACAGCTGCCCTAAATAATAAAGTCTGTTAAGTTTCCTTAAAAAACAGTAATAACGTCAAATGCTGGTAAAGGTGTAGAGAAACTGAGCCACTCATACATTTCCTGGTGGAAATATAATGCTACAGCCCCTCTGAAAAAGTACGGCAGTGTCTTACAAAACTATTATATTTACCACATAACAAAGCAATTGCACTCTTGGGCGTTAATCCCAGATAAATGAAAATGTATACACAAAAACCTGTATACAAATGTTCACATCAGCTTTATTGGTAACAGCCAAAAACTGGAAACAATCTAAATGTCCCCCAATTAAACAAACAGGGATATACCTACCTACCATGGAATACTACTCAGCTATAAAAATGAACAAACTATTGATACTATTGAAACAACCTGGATGGATTTCAATGGAATTATGCTAAGTAAAAAAAAAGCCAATCTGAAAAGATTACATAGTATATGATTCCACTTTTGTAACATTCTTGAAATGACCAAATTATACTGATGGATTACTAATGAATTTATTATTTCTTACGACAGCAAGTGAATCTACAATTATCTCAAAAAAAGAAGTTTTTTATGCTCCAAAGATAAAGATATACTCTCCAAAATCAAGTATTTCCTCTTGGGTGGGCTGACAAATTTCCCAGAGCAGTGGGTCTCAGCCTCAGGTGCACATAAGAATCACCTCTAAAAGTTCTGATGCTTAGGCAGTGTCCTAGACCAACTCAATTAGACTCCCTCAAGGTGAAACCCAGGCATCTGCATTTTTTTAAGCTCTCAGATAATTCCAATGTGCAGTTAAGATTGAGCATCAGTATCTGCCAGAATAAGAGGGTCTTTTCAAAAGCAACCCTTATTAGCATGCCAAGAATATTAACAAGTGTTAAGGGTCTGGCCATTAACAATTTGCTAAAATCTTAGCTACAAAAATCATTCCACTGATAAATGGAAACTTTAACCCAAATCTCACCCACCTTCCAAAAACAGAAGGCTCAAAGAATTAGCCCTAGAAAGACAACAGTTCATTATGGTATATTTTTAAATAACGTCCTTCCTTGGTAATGGAGTTTGAGTCAGAAGTTGAACTCTAGGTTCACTTTCATCTGTGAAACTTCTACAGATGTAAAAATGGAACTATTAATCTGGCTTTCCAAAATCTTTCAAGCAAAAAAGGTTACCATATTCCATTTAAGATTTAACCTAAAATCAATAGGAGGGATTTGAAACAATCTCATGACTTTCACAAATTTAACTACCTACACACAAACCATGAGAACAAGGCACAGAACACGAAGCACTTCAAATGAAGTGCTCTTTTCCACCTGCATGTGAAAAAGCAGCAGTGGCAGCATCACAAAAAAAAAAAAGATTTAAAACTAAATGTTGGGGCCTCCCTGGTGGCGCAAGTGGTTGAGAGTCCGCCTGCCGATGCAGGGGATACGGGTTCGTGCCCCGGTCTGGGAGGATCCCATATGCCGCGGAGCGGCTGGGCCCGTGAGCCATGGCCGCTGAGCCTGCGCGTCCGGAGCCTGCGAGTCCGGAGCCTGTGCTCCGCAACGGGGGAGGCCACAGCAGTGAGAGGCCCGCATACCGCAAAAAGAAAAAAAAAAAAAAAAAACTAAATGTCATGCAGGAACACTAAACACACCCAAACAAACCCACATACCACATAATTTAACACATCCGAGTAGCAGTGTCTAGGAAATGGAATAGCATGGATACTGCAAGGATTTGGCAGACTGATGTAGAGAGATTCACATTTCCTTTGCCTTTAACTGCCTGTTACATTACCCAAATAGCTTTTGGTTTTAGGTTTGTTTGGAGGTTTGGGGTTGGGGGGCGGGGCAGGGAATTCCACTGTATAAATTATTAATTTAAAACAGATTCTCAGCCCAGGTAAATTAAGTAAAAACACAAGAACCCTATACCATAACAGCATTCGACAGCTGTATGCTGCTTAAAACATTAAAGTGATAGGGTCATTTTTAAATATGTGTAATCTTTTTACAAGTTCAGAAGAACCACAAATTATGGAGCTACAAACCACCAGCTATTCAAAAGAAAATTGTAGCTTATAAAATATTGGCTGACTGCCAGTACAAATGAATATTTTTCCCTCAAACCAGCTTTGTAAGCCACAATACTCTTTCAAGTGTGACTATAACCATATTATTCAATCAAAGAGTAATTATTAGACAGTAAAGGTAAGTTAATTCTTGGCCTAAAACAAGCTGTAAAAATCCACAAACTGTTCACCAACACAGCAAAACGTCACCTTGAAAAATTTCAATTCATTACCATTTTACCATAATTTCATCACGCAACTAAGTAAAAATAATTTTTTAAGTTTGGAATCCAAATACCAATCAATACCTTTAAAGGTGGAGAATAACCATCATCCAACTACCATCCTCCCCCTTAAAATAGTTGTCCATTGAAAAACAGCGAAATTCCCACTACAATCCCAAAATATTTCCTTAAAAGTTACTGCCCAAATAGAAATGTAAAATTCACTTTGGAGACAGACGAGGGTTCAAATCCCAGCTACACAACGTCTTAGCTAGTAAGTACCTTGCTCAATTAACCATTCCAGGCCTCACTTTTTTCATTTATAAAACGGAAACACCACTACTCACCTCACAGTGAAACTGTTATAAAGACCTAAAGAAGCAACACATGTAAAGTGCTTAGCACAGTGCCTGAAAAAGTGATGAGCACTCCATAAATGGAGGCCAACATAGCTGAATTACTATATTCAAACAAAGGGACTAGTCAGAACACTCACACTATTGAGAAGTCTGATGTCTTATCTAAGGGGTACATTAGAGATAACTCTGAATTGAAAAAGCTGTAATAACAACAACAATAATAATAATAGCTGCCATATGAGTGCCTTCTCATGCTAGGCATTTTATAAATTTTTAAAAAATCTTTGTTAACACCTAATAAGGGAAGAACCAAGCACAAGGTGTACACAAGGTACTTTAGGCAACATTAAAATATTCCTGGAAAGTCTTGAGTGGAGATATTTACTGTGTATACCCATACATACATACTTTTGCCCCAAAGAAAGGGATCTGAATATTTTTCATTCTATTCTGAGAATATATAAAATATATATACATTCTAATATGTATCAATAACATATTACTCATATCTAGTGTTCTTGGCACATTTTACTTCATCTTGTTGTCTTATTTATCAAATAGTTATAACTTTTCAATAGATGTTTGATAGATAACTAGTCCTACCCACATCAGAGTGAATTAGTTATTTTTTAAAAAGACAAATAAGAAGCTATAAAAATACTGGAAAACATACAATCCTAACAAAATAGGGCAACAATGTGAGAATAAAAATATAAACTGCAATCTAATTTTGCAAGCCTAGATTAATTATTCTATGTGAATTCTCCAGTTTAGCCTGACATTTTGACTATCTGAATAAGCACTACACTTTTCCCCCATAAAGACAATGGCCTCCTCTTTCCCTCACCTATTTTTAGATTTCTTTTCTTTTTGATGTGGACCATTTTTTAAGTCTTTATTAAATTTGTAGCAATATTATAATATTGCTTCTGTTTTCTGTGTCTTGGTTTTTTGGCCGTGAGTCATGTGGGATCCCAGCTCCCCAACCAGGGATGGAACCTGCAACCTCCTGCACTGGAAGGCAACGTCTTAACCACGGGACTGTCAGGGAAGTCCCTCCCTCACCTCTTTAAAACTCATTCTACCCAACACTGTATGTCACACTTGTTACAGAAAACTCTGCATTAGTTATCTTGTCATGAAATTGTATGTCTAACCTCTCTAGTTAGACTATAAACTACTGAAGAGAAGGAATCCATTTTCATAATGCACACTTTAGTAGTACCTTAACACAAAGTCTTATCTATAAAAAGCACTTAAATATTCAATGACCAATTCACTGCATTTCAAAACTAGGCCACTTCTTATTTCAAGGAAAAAGATAGCTTCTGAGACTTATACAACAATCCATTCCATCTTAATTTCCACATTACCCATTATTAAGCAGCAGTCTGCAAATCTAGTCACTGTCTTTAATTTACCAATTTGTCTAACTTTACAGTTCTCTAACTGTGATCCAGGGACCGCTGGAGGTCTTAAAGACCCTTTCAGGGGTCTACAAGGCCAAAAGTATTTTCACAGTAGTACTAAGGCATTACATGCCTTTTTAACTCTCATTCTCTCACAAATGTAGAGTTTTCCAGAGGCTACATAATGTACAGAGATATAACAAAATGAAATGCATCACATTTGGAAGGTCAACATAATTCAGTGAACCACCAACATTTTCCAAATGACCAATGTAACAATGTTACAAAACTATGTATGGATAAAGATCCATTCAAAATGCAGCAGATCGGGTACTTCCCTGGTGATCCAGTGGTTAAGAATCCATCTTGCAATGCAGGGGATGCAGGTTCGACCCCTGGTCGGGGAACTAAGATCCCACATGCTGCAGGGCAAATAAGCCCGTGCGACACAACTAGAGAGAAGCCGTGCACTGCAATTAAGAGCCCGCATGCCGCAACTAAGACCAGACGCAGCAGAAATATAAATAAATAACTTTTTTTAACAGATCAATATATTTTAATGTGACAAAATATGAAAAGCTCACTGATCTGGTTTCAAATTCCGTTAAGAAACTACCATTTGTCAAGTTTGGGTTTTTTTTTTTTTTTAATAAATTTATTTATTTATTTTATTTATTTTTGGCTGAGTTGGGTCTTCGTTGCGGTGCATGGGCTTCTCTTGTTGCGGAGCACGGGCTCTAGGCGTGTGGGCTTCAGTAGTTGTGCCTCATGGCCTTAGTTGCTCCGAGGCATGTGGGATCTTCCGGACCAGGGCTTGAACCCATGTCCCCTGCATTGGCAGGTGGATTCTTAACCACTGCGCCACTACGGAAGTCCGAAGAGGAACTGGTATAGTATTAAAGAAGAATATCCACAATTATCAGAAAAGGCTATTAAAATACACCTCCCTTGTTTCAAATTCAAATCTGTGTGAAGCCAAATTCAACCAGAACAACATACCACAACAGACTAAATGCAGAAGCAGCTATTAGAACCCAGCTGTCTTCTATTAAGCTATACATTAATGAGATTTGCAAAAATGTAAAAACAATGTCACTCTTCTTGCTGAATTATTTTGTGTTTTGGGAAAGAGTTGTTTTTCATTAAAAATATATCATTTGCAGGAAGTGGGGGAAATGGGTAGATGTTGGTCAAAGGGTACAAAGTTGTAGTTATGTAGGATGAATAAACCTAGTAATCTAATGTCAAGCCTGATGGCTATAGCTGATAATACTGTACTGGATACTAGAAATCTGCTAAGACAGTAGATTTCAGGTGGTCGCACCACCAAAAGAAAAAAAAGGTAACTATACCAAAGATGGATATGGTAATTAGCTCGACTACAATAATCATTTCAATAGGTATATGTTTATCAAAACATCACGTTGTGCACCTTAAATATACACAATTTTTATTTTAAACAAAGTCACCAATCAACATTTGTAGTATGAGAGAGAGAATTTATAACTGCACAGTAATAGTTCTGGAAGAATACATGCTAAACTCTTGACCACAGGGGTTGCAGTCTGTATATGACAAGAATTAAATAATTTCATTTTTTATTTTGATTCTATATTACTTTAATTTGCATGTATTACTTTTGTAATTTGAAACAAAAATTTAAAACCTATAATCTTAAAAAATATATTTACCCATATATAATTTAACATTTGTTATTACTTTTAAATGAATTAATAAATATATACATTTTTAGCTGATATAATTTCTAATAATATAAACTTCAACAGATGTAACTCACATAAACAAGAGATCTTTGGGGTCCTCAATAATTTTTAAGTGTGTAAAGGAATCTTAAGTTTAGTAAGTTTGAGAACTGCTAGCCTAACTACATGTAGGTTGATTTTGGTGTTGCCTATACTATGCCCATTTTCCCTGGGAAATGAAGACATTTCCCAGGAAGGAACCACATCAACACTGTACGACTCGGAGCAGCTCTTGAGCGCAAAATGAATTTTGCTCTCATTTTGCAGTAAGCAGTCCTCTTACAATGAACTACTACTTAGATTTTCAGTGAAAGGATTTGGCAAAAACATCAACCATTCTCACTGATTCCCATTTCATAAAGAATAATCACTTAGCCATATGACCTGTTTTAAGTAATCAAGAAAATCAGTACAACATAGCATACAGTACTTATTGAGTCCATAGCCTATGCCGGGCACTGTGCTTTACTTACATTACTTCATAATCCTCACAACCCTGCAAACAAAGTGTAACAGGGCAGGAAAGAGACTCGGACGCACTTGACAAAGGTCATACTGTTAATAAATGGTGGAACCGGGACTCAAAATCAGGACTGTGCGACTCAAAGTCCAGTGTTCTCCCCACTCTACCAGGTTAGCTCATAACACTAGACTGGAAATCAGACCTGTCGCCTCTCTGCGTCCTTGAGCAAGTCACAACTTCTCTCAGCCAGTTTTCTCATCTACAAGATAAAAGAGTAAGTCGAGCTGATCTCCAAAGTCCCCTCCATAACTAATATTCTTAGATTATAATTCATCACAACCTCAAGCCTACAGTTTAGAGTAAAAGGCCTTTTGTACGCTTTTCTGAACAGAACAAGAGAAGCGAAACAAGTAATGGGGAAGTAATGAGTAACATTAATAGACTAGGATATAGATTTTCATGCTTTAATACTAACAATCATCATAAAATATACTATAAACACTAAGCAGGCACTGTGTACCTCTTTCATTCCAAGCAACCAGAGCTTCCTTCTCTGACATAAGCTTGGGCATTCAGCCAGCAGACATCTCTGAAGGTGGTAAGAACCTGTTAGCATGCAACACACGAACACCTCAGCGAAGGATTGCTATGAGGAGCAAATGCCTCATCGTTAGCTTGTATAGGGAGCACCATCTCTTCTGTGAGGTAAATCACACAATAATCAATGGAGATATTGGTCAAGCATTTCTGAGAAAAGGAGGGCAAGCTGCAGGAAGCTGTGAAAACTGACACATAGCACTTCAACATAAAAAAAAAAAAAAACAAGAAATGTATTGACTGCAGAACAGTATACATTACGAGGTTTTACTGTATTTGCATTGCATTGATATTTGTCTAGGCTAGCAAAACTTAGACTTCTTTCTACAAAAACTACAATTTGAACACAGTTTAATGTGTGTCAGACACTGCTGAGCCCTTTAGAGACATCACCCTCTAATCCTACTCTGCAGAGTTGTGAGGTATTATATTCATTTTAAAAGGTGAGAGAAGGTCTTACAGCTAGTAAGTGGCAGAGAAAGGATTTGAAATCTGACCAATCCCAAAGTCTGTACTCTTTATGACATGTTTTTGCTGGTTCCAAAGAGAAAAAAACTCATCCCTTGGTCGAAGGAGAAAAATGATGTGTAATATTTGAGCCAAGTTAAAAGGGCATTTTAAAAAGTTTAAATAAAAAGTTTTTAAAAGCTTGAAATCCATTTATGTAAGTACCTACTGTTTAGATATTAGCAAAAGTCACAAGGTCACTGTCAAAAATCTATACTTCTTTGGACATCTATCAATACACTTAAACTCAGTACATCTGAGATGGCTGCTGTTGCTACAGCTTATATTCTTTTTATGCTCACATAACCTAAAAAAAAAATCTCCTTTGTCCAAAGTAGCCAGGAAGCTATCTTTTACATCCTTTTTACCCGAAATCCAGCATATCGAAGCAAATTACTCCAGGGCCTATTACTCAGGAGAAGTCACGTCATTCAAAACACAGTAAAAAGTGACAAGGTGGGCTTTCCTGGTGGCGCAGTGGTTGAGAGTCCGCCTGCCGATGCAGGGGACACGGGTTCGTGCCCCAGTCCGGGAGGATCCCACATGCCGCGGAGCAGCTGGGCCCATGAGCCATGGCCGCTGAGCCTGCGCGTCCGGAGCCTGTGCTCCGCAACGGGAGAGGCCACAACAGTGAGAGGCCCGCGTACCGCAAAAAAAAAAGTGACAAGGTTTATGAGGTGACTTGCCACCTCCAGGGGAATAACTGAAAATTGGCCTACTAAAGTTCTTTCAAACTTTAAAAAAGATACAATTAGGGTTTTTTTCAACAGGGGCAAAAGTGTAATTACAAAATCCTTCAACACACACAATTTGAGTTATTCTTCTTTGGAAGTGAATGACCACTTTTTTAAAGTATCTTAAAATGGAAAGTCAATCAAGTTCCAATACTGTTATGACTGATCACTAATTACTCAAGCAAATCAACTTATGATTTTAAAATCAAATAACAATTCACTAAAAATAAATGGAAAGAAAAAAAGAAATATAGAATTTCTAAGAACACATCTCGCTAGCTACAATGCAATTTCTTCTAATTGTTTATAATAATGTCCATTGAAGAGTTCCAAAGGTTCTTTCCCTTTTTTTTTTTTTTTTTTTTTTGCGGTACGCGGGCCTCTCACTGTTGTGGCCTCTCCCGTTGTGGAGCACAGGCTCCGGACGCACAGGCTCAGCGGCCATGGCTCACGGGCCCAGCCGCTCCGCAGCATGTGGGATCTTCCTAGAACGGGGCACAAACCCGTGTCCCCTGCATCGGCAGGCGGACTCTCAACCACTGTGCCACCAGGGAAGCCCGGTTATTTCCTATTTTGCTTTCCCCCTATGGAATGGAATATGGATATCAACTGGTCAGGAGAAAGTGGTTATTACTGCAGACACTAACAAGACCAGCAAACTCAACTCCCCTTCCCTTATATGCTGTCCTGATAAAACAGTCTTGGTCCCCTAGGACCAGGGAAGATGATCCCTTCCATTTGCTGCTTTTTGCAAACTTTTGGAACCAAATAGACATGGATTCAAATCCCAAGTCCACAACTTAACAGTTAAGTGATTTCAGAGTTACTGAACAAAGCCTTAGTTTTCTTATCTGAAATAGAGAAACCTTTCTGAAAGGGTAGTGTGAAGATTAGAGATAATATGCATAATGCTTGTCTGCTATTAGTACTGTTAATCATTATGTGCCTGACACTTTCTTTGTAATGCCGCTGTTGTTTGTAAATATAATAACATCTACTACTAAATAATATTAAAGATGATTCTCTTTACTTCTCACTTGGCAAATCAGAGATGGGTGACCTCTAATACAAACCTGCTATTGTTGACCCGGTCATAGTAAAGATTTTTATTTTAATTGTTTAAAGATTTTTATTTAAATCACTTAAAAATTTTTCAAACTGCTTAATGGGTCAGGAGTTTCACTTTGGAGTGATGGAAATGTTTTGAACTAGGTAGGGTGGTGGTTGCTCAACACTGTGAATGTACTAAATGCCATCAAATTGTTCACTTTAAAATGATTAATCTAAAAATGTTAATTTTCAGAAGTAACAAGGAAAAAAATACCCTAATTGTTCCTACTGAACGTCATTAGGTGCCAGCAATGTGACAAGTTAAACGAAGTTTATTCACAGTTTTCTGGTCTACATTTCTAATGCAGCACCCTGACATGGTGAAAGGAGCCCAAGCCTGGAGGTCAAGAAATCTACTTCTCATCCCAACTCTGCCACCAGTGAGGTGTGTGATTTTGGACAAGTGCCTTAGCCACTCTGGATGTATCTTGAGTTCTACATCTGTCAAAGAACAAAGCAAGACTAAAAGAATCTCACAGGTTCCTCACAAGATTAAGATGTTACACGTTATAGTCCTGGCAAACAAATTATGTGAAATAAAATTGCCTAGATTAAAAAAAAAATTACAATATATGCTACATCTGCAAAATTAACTACAACATATATAATACAAACTAAAAGCCACCACACCTCCATTGGACTGAAAAATGTAAGTTATCCTAAATAGGAAAACTTTCTCATTTCAGGGTAATTGGGTCCTGGTGACTCCTATTTACTGGAAAACAAGAACAATATCCATAAGGATATTGCCAAAATCATATTCACTGACATGATGATCTAAGCACAAAGGAAGAGAATTCAGAGATGACTAACGTGGTAAGCTCAAGGTCATTCTAAAGCAAGCTGGTGAACTGCAAGTTTTCAACAAACTCAATGATGTCTTTTTATTCAACTATTTAAAAATGCATTAAGGGGACTTCCCTGGTGACGCAGTGGTTAAGAATCCTCCTGCCAATGCAGCGGACACAAGTTCGAGCCCTGGTCCGGGAAGATCCCACATGCTGTGGAGCAACTAAGCCCGTGCACCACAACTACTGAGCCTGCATTCTAGAGCCCTCGAGCCACAACTACTGAGCCCACGTGCCACAACTACTGAAGCCCACGTGTCTAGAGCCCGTGCTCCGCAACAAAGAGAAGCCACCACAATGAGAAGCCCGCGTACCACAACGAAGAGTAGCCCCCACTCACCGCAACTAGAGAAAGCCTGCGTGCAGCAACGAAGACCCAACACAGCCAAAAATAGATAAATTTATTTAAAAAATAAAAATAAAAATGCATTAAATATAGAAATATAAACATCATGCATCATTAGATAGCCTATAAATAAAAATTGTATACATTAATCAACAGTATTTTGCAAATAATTCTTTTTTCCTATAAATAACCTTGGGGTTAAAAACTCCTCCTGCTACAAGGCTCTTGAAAAGGATATAAATCTAAAAGGACTTTATTCTGTTCTTGAATTTGCCTGGAATAGAAGCTAAATCCTCTGATATCTTCTGGTATTTTGTTAAGTGTAGGCTGTTAAAGAAATGTTTTGGCAACTAACACCTTAACTGCCATTAATTAGCATAGAGGGCTTGTCTTCTTCCAATACACCTCTAAGTCCTAAGGGAAAAAAGAGGGCTATGGCATGATCATGCAAACCTTTTAACTCAAAGTGATCTCAACAAAGTGATCGAGGTGACTAGTTCGGAACTCTCATTCTGTTGTTTTCAAAGGGGTAAGACAGACACTCCTTAGATATCCACAGCCAATGAATCAGCAGTAAAGGGACACTCAAAGGATAACATTTAGGTTGTATCAAGCTGCTGAAGTGCTTTACCATGTAAAGCAGCTTATCTAACAAACTTAGTGAAACAAGTGGAGCCACTTACAAATCAAAAGAAAAGTTTGGATGACTTATCAGAAGTTTCCCAAATCAATTATCTAGATTCAGACCTCAATAATAGATTCAGAATTGAATCTTACTTCTCTTTCTGCCATTCGTTGTATCAAAATGAAGGCATAAAGCCACAGATGCACATCCTTTATAAAAAGATTCCTGATTTTCTTTCTATCAGAACAATAATCACCTGGTGTCACCACCGCACTTGCAAACTCAATACCAAAACTAAACTAAACCTGTCCGTGATCCCACCTCTCCTGGCTTCTCGACTTCTCTTCAGGACACCCCAGGCGGCCCATCAACTAAGCCTGAAACCTTGTAGACTTGGAGCTCAGTCCTCACAACCAGTTACCAAGTTTCATCAGTTCCAAGGCATCCTTTTTATACCCACTTGCACTACCTTTATCACTTTTTTCCTCAAACTGTTACAATAGCATCTTAATCAGTATGTGTTCTGGCCTCTTTTCACATAAAGTTGTCAAATTCATAAAAGTAGCTCTAATGTCATCCCTCCACTCTTGCTCAATCAAAACCTTTCACTGAAGCCTCACTGTCGACAGAAAAAAGTCTGAATTCCTCATTCTTACATTCAAGGCCTCTATCAGTGACTCCAATATACCACTCCAAACTTACACTCTACCAATTCCCTTCATATTCCCTTATCCTTAATTAAGTGAACCACTTGTTCTTTTCCATAGAAATGTTGAGCATTCTTATTTTGCCTACACAGTTCCCTCTGTATGGAATTCTCTTCTACGTTATCTCATAATCTAATCCCACTTTTTCCTGTGACTCAGCACATACCACAGGTACCACATACCACATCCTCTCTGAAGTCTCTCCCTTATTCCCCTTAGCAGAAATAATTCCTTGCTATTCTAAATTTCTGGACCAGTTTAAGTACTTACTTTAAAAAAAATCTTATAGATATCTCAAAATCATACCATCACCTCCCCTCATAGACCGTAAGCTCTTCAAGTTCAGGGTCTATGTTTCATTTTTATATCCCCCAATGCAACTAGCATAGTACATAACAAGTACTCAAAATTATAACGAATAAATAATAAAACCTATTAGCAGTCTGAAGAAAGGATATTCAGAAGAAGAATCAGAAATACATCATAAAGACATCAAGGTGCACAGTATTCCATAGGAAAACCCAAAATTCCAACTAAACACTACAACTATAATATCCTTTACCAAAGTAACAGACTACAACTAATAAAAGAATAGTTCACTGAACAAATACTCAAGTGCCTACTTAGTGCCAGGCACTATTCTAGATGCTTTAGAATCTACAGAACACAAAACTAACATTAATCCTTGCCTTTATGGAGCTTATACACTAGTGAAGGGGAAAAGGCAATAAACAAAATAAGCAAGAAAAATATACTATAAGTTAAATGGTTTAAGTGGTATGCAGAAAAAAAGGCTGGGAAAAGGAGGCTAGGGAGGGCCAGAAACGGATGAACTGCCATTTTAACAGAGTGGGAAGGGAAGGCCTCACTGGAAAGGGGAGATATGCACAAAGACCTGAAAAGGATGGAGCCACGCATATATCTGAGAAACAGCATTCTAGGCAGGGCAAACAGCAAATGCAAAGGACCTGAGACAGGAATATGCCTGGCACGTTAAAGGAACAAGAAGAAGGCCATTGTGGCCAGAATGGAGTAAGCAAAAGAAAAGTAAGAGGTCAGAGAGGAAAGAAGGGGGACTTCTGTGGCGGCACAATGGTTAAGAATCTGCCTGCCAATGCTGGGAACACACAGGTTCGAGCCCTGGTCCGGGAAGATCCCACGTGCCGCAAAGCAACTAAGCCCGTGCACCACAACTACTGAACCTGTGCTCTAGAGCCCACGAGCCACAACTACTGAAGCCCGCGTGCCTAGAGTCCATGCTCCACAACAAGAGAAGCCACCACAATGAGAAGCCGTCGCTCACCGCAACTAGAGAAAGCCCACGCACAGCAACTAAGACCCAATGCAGCCATAAATAAATAAATAAACAAATAAAGAGGAAAGAAGGGATCTGATCACTTACAGCCTTGATAGGACTTCACCTTTTACTCTGAAAAAGATGGGGAAGCACTGGGGGTTCTGACCAGAAGAAGACAAAAACCTGACTTACCTTTTTAAAAGGATCATTCTTGCTACGGTATTGTAAGCAGACTATAAGGGGGCAAAAGCAAAAAGAGCTACTGCAGTAATTCAGAGGAGCTGATGTAAACTCAGCTCAGTAGAGGTGATGAAAAGTGGTCAGAGTCTGGATATATCCTGAAGAAAGGACTGGCAAGATTTCCTGGTGGGTCAGATGTGTGTGAGAGGAAGAAAGTCAAGGATGACTCCAAGTTTTGGCCTAAGCAACTGGAAAGACGGAGGAAACTGCTATTTACTAAGATGTGGAAGATGACAAGAGGGGCAGAGGAAATAGGGAGTCTGATTTAGGACAAGTTCAGTTTGAGATGCCAATGAAATATGTAAGTGGAGGTATCAAAATAGGCAGTAACCTGGAGTTTCAGATAAAAATTTTGGGAGTCATCAGCACATATATGGCATTTAAAGTCATGAGGTTGAATGAGATCACCAAGAGAATGAGAATAAAGAGCAGAGGTCCCATGGGGCAGTCCAATATTAAGAGGTAGGAGTAATGAGGAAGAACCAACAAAGGAGACTGAGAAGAAGCCAAGGAGGTAGAAAGAACACCAGCAGAGTGTGGTGTCCTAGAAAGCAGAGCATAAAGTATTTCAAGGAAGGAGGCATCTACTGCGCCAAATGCTGCTAAAAGATCAAGTAAGAATTAAACTTGGTAGTTTTGACAACAGCAGTTTCAGTACGGTGATGGAGTTAAAGTCTCACTGCAGTAGGTTCAGGAGAGGACAGGAAAACTGTAGATGAGTAGAAACAACTTTTTCAAGAAGTTGAGAAATTGGGCTGTAGCTAGAAGAGACAGTGTGGTCAAGAAAAGGTCATTTAAAAAAATAATAGATTAAATAATAGCATATATATGCTGACTGGAATGAGCCTGTAGACAGGAGAATAATGATGTTGCAGGAAAGAAGGAAGAACGGACATGATTTCAACTGCTAACAGAATTTCACCAGAAGAGTCAAATAGCTCAATGATGAGAAATTTCACTAGGTTAGTGGGCAATAATTTCAGAGTACTGTTATTCTTTGGGATGTTCAAGAAGGGAGGAGGGCAACCATTAATTCTAGTCCACATGCTACAGGAGGCTCAGAAGAGAGGCTGGGCCATTTACTGAGAAACTTCATGTTAGGCATTTTATATGTTATTTCAATTAAGCTCAAAATAACTTCATGAGGTATTATCTTTATGTTACAGATAAGGAAACAGAAGCTCAGAGAGAGCTAGTAACTTGATTAACACACAAAGCTGGTGAGTGGTAGAGCTATGTTTCAAATTCAGCTCCTTCTAAGTATCAGATAAGGAATTATTGTTAATTTAGAGGGTTAAAATAGTTTTGTGGGGTTTTTTTTGAGGTTCTTATCTGTTAGAAATACACATTGAAGTATTTAATGGATGAAAGCGTATGATGTCTAAGGTCTGCTGTAGGGGCTTCCCTGGTGGCGTAGTGGTTGGGAGTCCGCCTGCCGATGCAGGGGACACGGGTTCGTGCCCCGGTCCGGGAAGATCCCACATGCCGCGGAGCGGCTAGGCCCATGAGCCATGGCCGCTGAGCCTGCGCGTCTGGAACCTGTGCTCCGAGACGGGAGAGGCCACGACAGTGAGAGGCCCGTGTACCGCAGGAAAAAAAAAAAAAAGATCTGCTGTAAATACTCCAGCAAAAACAACAGCAAAAATTGTGAATGAGAGACAGATGAAACGAGGAACAAGATGCTGGTAATTGTTGAAGCTAGATGACGGGTACATGGACGTTCACCGTACTGTTCCCTTTTATGTACATCTGAAAATGCCATGATAAAAAAAAAAAAAAAATCCAGGTCCTCTGAGTCAAATTGCTCATTACTTCAAAGCCTGTCCTTAATTTCTACTCAAACCTCCTTTCAAAGAAAGTTATGTGCTTCACAGCTTACAATTTTCTTATCTTCTTTAATCCTCACTGTAAATCTGTAAATTAGGGGTTTTATTCCAATTTTATACACGAGGAAAGAGGTCTATGACTAGTAAACAGCAGGATCAGACCTCTGAGCCAAGTCTTTTTTTTTTTTTTTTTTTTTTGATATGCAGGCCTCTCACTGCCATGGCCTCTCCCGCTGCGGAGCACAGGCTCCGGACGCGCAGGCTCAGCGGCCATGGCTCACGGGCCCAGCCACTCCGCGGCATGTGGGATCTTCCCGGACCGGGGCACGAACCCGTGTCCCCTGCATCGGCAGGCGGACTCTCAACCACTGCGCCACCAGGGAAGCCCCCGAGGCAAGTCTTTTTGTGTCAAAAACATTCTTCTACTACCCAATACAGTAATCGATGTTGCACCAGGGTCACCTCTGGTCATACCTGTAAGGAGAGTCCACCCAAGTGCTAGCCCTTTCCCTCAGATTCATTGCTACTGCATAATCCTAGGACCCTGAGTTTCCTAAGAAAGACAAGCATTATTCCAGGTAGCCCTTAAAAAGCCTTGTACTCAGGTGTCTGACTAAAAGAGGCAGGAGGCAGGTTTCAAATTTCCCCAGCCATCAACCTTCCTTGCCAAATTTGGGGACTATCAGGAATTTGATATACAACTTCTGAAAGGGTGTTCTGAAAGCCTGCTTATCTCTGCTCTAGGGTCAACTCTTTGTGCCTCCATTTCTTCAAATGTAATACTCTGCTGTTCACCTACACAACTATCATAGGGACCAAAGTCCAGGTATGTGAACCCTGAGCTCTAAAAATAAATGACACTACTAAACAATACTGACCAATTTCAAAAGCCAATTTTGTGTAACTCCACAACATTTACCACAAAGCTGGCTTATCAGAAAGCATCACAGTTGATACTTATTTTTAAAATACCATCTTTTAAAAAGCCTCATCACTACTATTTTCGATATCTGTCCTCCCATGCTAAACTTGACGTTATAAGCGTATTTATAGCTTACTTCAAAAATAACCGAAAGGGACTTCCCTGGTGGTCCAGTGGTTAAGAATCCGCCTCCCATTGCAGGGGACGCGGGTTCAAGCCCTGGTTGGCGAACTAAGATGCCACATGCCATGGGGCAACTAAGCCCACGTGTGGCAACTACTAAGCCTGAGTGCTACAAACTACAGAGCCCACACGCCACTAGAGAAGCCCGCGCCACAAAGAAGAGCCCGTGTGCCATAATGAAAGATCCCACATGCCCCAACAAAGATCCTGCATGCTGCAACAAAGATCCCACGTGTCACAACTAAGGCCCAATGCAGCCAAATAAGTAAATAAATACATTTTTAAAAACAAAAACAACCGAAAATATGTATACCAACGGCACCACATGTTCACTCTCTCCAGCTGGTAACCTACACTACCAAAATTGCAACACCTTTCCCCTCTAGTTCACTAACTTTGCTAACTAAAACTGAGCTGTCCAGAGTTAAGTCAAGAGCCACCCAGTATCCAATAGTTCCATTAGGTTAAAATGTAGGCTGCCTAAGCTCTATAAAAGCCTCATCACTGCATGATTAGATGCAATGTTTGAGGAGTTTCAGACTTACTTGGAATCATAAACATCATAAAAATGAACTGCCTTGGGACTTCCCTGGTGGCAGAGTGGTTAAGAATCCACCTGCCAATGCAGGAGACACGGGTTCGAGCCCTGGTCCGGGAAGATCCCACATGCCCCGGAGCAACCAAGCCCTCGCGCCACAACTACTGAGCCTGCGCTCTACAGCCTGAGAGCCACAACTACTGAGCCCGCATGCCACAACTACTGAAGTCCGTGCGCCTAGAGCCCGTGCTCCGCAACAATGAGAAGCCACTGCAAAGAGAAGCCTGCACACCGCAATGAAGAGTAGCTACCGCTCGCCACAACTAGAGAAAGCCCGCGCACAGCAACGAAGACCCAACCCAGCCAAAACTAACTAACTAAATAAATATTTTTTTTAAAAAAGAATGAACTGGGCTTCCCTGGTGGCGCAGTGGTTGAGAGTCCGCCTGCCGATGCAGGGGACACGGGTTCCTGCCCCGGTCTGGGAGGATCCCACATGCCGCGGAGCGGCTAGGCCCATGAGCCATGGCCGCTGAGCCTGTGCATCTGGAGCCTGTGCTCCGCAACGGGAGAGGCTACAACAGTGAGAGGCCCGCGTACCGCTAAAAAAAAAAAAAAAAAAAAAAAGAATGAATGAACTGCCTTCCTCTTACCTTTTAGAAACAAAACACTACCCAGCTGTCTTAAAATGTACTGATTTTCAGCTAGGCTGACTGAACACAGGTAACCAAAGTTACGGACTCCATTTTCACATTAAGGGTCAATCTATCTAGGGAAGGACTTGTTCTTTCAAAACAATATTATTGAGCCCTACTAAGAAATCTCAGGTCTGGCACAAAACATGCCTTTGAGCCTAAAGCCAGCACATGTTTGCTGACATAAACTGACAAAACAGGTAAGCATCATAAAAAATAAATAAAAATCTAAATAGAGTCTTTAGGACAATTACTTTCTGCTTTAGGTCAATGGTATTAATATCGTTAAATTCAATTCATAAACAAAATGCTGATCTAACCAACTGGATATCATGAAAAGCCCTGGCACCTGGAAAACTGCAAAGAACAGGAAATTCTGCAGGTGCAGTAAGAAACTACACCTTATCCATGACCCAGAAATGCCTTAGAATTTGTCACACAACCTGCTGCAGAATTCTCACTTTTCAAATGGAAATGAACCATGAAGTCACACAACGCAAAGCTGTGATTTTATTATTGATATAATCAACTGCACCCTTCTGAGTTGTGCTAAAGTTAACTAAAGAAAGCAGATGTTCTACACAGTGTTAGTTACGTCAGAAGTTAAGAGAATTTGAATATCAAATAACTAAAATTTAGGACTGCTTCATTCACTCCACAACACACATATTGTTGAGACAGACACCATACTTCTCAAAAATGATACACTTAAAGGACCCTCAGGACAAGAAATAAAAGACATGAAGATGAGAGATCAGGTCATTTGGTCACCCCACTATTTAATGCAAGACCTAAAAGTTAAAGATTTGCAGATCTTTCAGGCTCAAACCATTTAAATATTCAGCTCACCATTGATCTGGTCTCATTACTTTCTTTCTATCTGTTTTAACTGACGTATAAATTTAACTTACATCTCTCAATAAACAGTTTTCTAAAATTAAACTGAATTATGAAGCCTCTCATAATTACCTTTCAGAAAGTTCTTCTACAGCTGCACAAAATTTTAAAAACAACCAATCTTCCAATAAAAGGGTCTATGCAAAACAAATGAAAGCAGAAGAGCAGTAAGATGGGTAACGGTGTCCAAACATGTTATAAAAGAGAGTAAACTATTAAGAATAGATCAGCGGGCCTCCCTGGTGGCGCAGTGGTTAAGAGTCCGCCTGCCGATGCAGGGGATACGGGTTCGTGCCCCGGTCTGGGAGGATCCCATATGCCGCGGAGCGGCTGGGCCCGTGAGCCATGGCCACTGGGCCTGCGCATCCGGAGCCTGTGCTCCGCAACGGGAGAGGCCACAACAGTGAGAGGCCCGCATACCGCAAAAAGAAAAAAAAAAAAAAAAAAAGAATAGATCAGCTAGCATAGAAAGACTATCAGGGCTGGGTATGACCAAGCTCAAGCAAAGTAATGCCTAATAAAGCAACTTACTATTTACATTTTTGCAATGTCAATCAGGACCAGATCTGGAGGCTTTTTACAACTAATAAACCAAACACAACATTAAATAAACATTTTAAAATCATTCCTGGGACTTCTCTGGTGGTGCAGTGGTTAAGAATCTGCCTACCAATGCAGGGGACATGGGTTCGAGCCCTGGTCTTGGAAGATCCCACATGCAGCGGAGCAACTAAGCCCATGCGCCACAACTACTGAGCCTGAGCTCCAGAGCTCGCGAGCCACAACTACTGAGCCCACGCGTCACAACTACTGAAGCCGACTCGCCTAGAGCCCGTGCTCCGCAACAACAGAAGCCACTGCAATGAGAAGCCCGCGCACCACAACGAAGACCCAATGCAGCCATAAATAAATAAATAAATAAATTTTAAAAATAAATAAGTAAAAATAAAATGAAAATCACTGCCCCTCAAAGAGCATAACCTGTCAATGGGCTTGGACATGTGAAATGGATAGGTAATTATTTGCTAACTAAAACTTAAAAAAGGAAAAAGTATGCAATAAATCTGAAAAAGGAGGCTCAATGCCACTAGAAGAAGGAATAGCCCCATTTTTCTGTTCAAGTCACTCAGAATTCATCAATTTTCTGCAAAAAACATAGGGAAATTATATTTATTATTCCTGATTTAAAAATTGAATTCACTGAGTGAGAAAAGTACTCTGTCTCTGGAAATTCATGCTTAGAACTCAGAATGTCTCTCACAAGTTTCTGCTTGACTCAAGAATTCAAATCAGCACCAACACTCAGCTGCAGAAATGAGCCAGGAAAGATATATAGACAGTAAAGAATGAACAAACTTCAATTTGCAGATATCTTTGATATTCACAGAAGTTTCATCTCTATCCAAGTTTCTCATTACAAATTAACCCACCTAACGCCAAACTCTGAAGTACTAATTATTATTTGACCAGGCTAAAAGGAAAAAAAGAACCAAAGAAATAACATCTATTACCCCTATTTACATAGTCCTAATCTTCCTGAAAGGTTTAAACTTGTTTTATATAAACCATCTCAATTCTCATGGGAGATAGATAAAGAGTCAGGTTTCTGGAGGAGAAACAAGCACAAAGGGATTAAGTATCTTGTCCAGCAAGTCACCAGTGAAAATAAAACCAGACCCAATTATTTAGCCTACAAAGTCTAAACAACCTGCTTTCCTTGGTTCGTAAACTTAGGATAATATTTTAAAGTGCCTACAAATTATCCCAAACCATAGAACTTCACAGAACAATACATATAATCAGAACACTATGCCAGAATTGAGTATTCTGAACAAGAAAGTACCGCTTGCCCCAAATCAATGAAATGAACCAACACAATGGACTTTAAAAATACGAGGAAACAGGGCCTCCCTGGTGGCGCAGTGGTTGAGAGTCCGCCTGCCGATGCAGGGGATACGGGTTCGTGCCCCGGTCTGGGAGGATCCCATATGCCGCGGAGCGGCTGGGCCTGTGAGCCGTGGCCGCTGGGCCTGCGCGTCCGGAGCCTGTGCTCCGCAGCGGGAGAGGCCACAACAGTGAGAGGCCCACATACCGCAAAAAGAAAAAAAAAAAAAAAAAAAAAACGAGGAAACAATAGTTACATGGGAGAAAATTTTCAAAGGTCACTCTATTCATCTTATATCTTACTGCTCAAATTCTCTGCCAGGAAGCCAAAGGGGTCAAACATGATCCTTATAATTATATTCAACACATATATCAAATCTCAAAATACTGCTAAGAGTTTCAATCAAAGCCATTTATATTTTAAAAACTTTGCCCTCCAAAAATAAAATCTTATAGCAATGTCTTTAGAGCATCACTTTGCTGCCTTCATGATACACTTCAGTATACACTTCAAATTTCAATTTTAAAAATGATTAGCTTCCAGTTTATTTTTAAAATATTTATATTTACAGATACAGATTACTTAAAATGTGGTGTTCTGCTCAGCCCTCATTATGTTTAGGCAAGATTCCCACTTCCACTCAAACTTATTATTTGAACTTACAATGGCTGCATTATTCAAACTTACAATTTAGATACTTCCTAAATGGACAAAAGAAGAAAACTAATCAACCCAGAAAGCTTCCCAAGGTACCTTGGGAAGAGGACCTTTTATTTGAGATCATACTAGGTACCACATTATACAATACATGAAGCCCACAAAGCAATAATTGAAGTTATCTCTGCAACATGAAATTATTTTTTTTGCAAAATCTGACAAGACTGAATTTTCAACTGTCAAAAGGGAAATCGTTTTCCAAGATTGTAGAAAACCCTGCTTACCGAGGCAGTCTCAAAGCAGTTTCCTTAATCCTTCCAAATCCCAAAGAATCTAACACAAGCCACAGAACACTGAATGAGACCTGCTGAAATGTCTGTGCTCAAACCCCTAAAGGTTATTTCATATGTCCACACAACCCACGAAGTCTTTCCTAAATAAAGCTAACACTGCACTCCCCAACTTAAATTAAAATACCAGAAAATCCAAAAGCCTCTAACTAAATTTTACATGAACTATTTGGGGATAAAAGCTGACAACAAAGGATCTGTTATCTGCACCTTGAAGAGCCATAAAGCTCCATTCCTGCCACTTTCAGAAGCTGAATGTACATTACCTCTGTCTGCCTCTAGCATGGGACTCAGATATTACATCACTCAAATGCCTGAAAACTGCCCTATTACCCAGAAAGCACCAGGGTATCTGAGACACTGCACCAAGGTATCCCTTCCTCCCTCTGATACATAGCCCTCAAACACGCTGGGCCCTGCTCTCTTGCAGTATCTTCACAAAGACATCTGCCCTTCACCTGCTGCAATTCTGTTTCTGTTCACTCTTGGTGTACTCCTCTTGACTCTGTATGGCTCTTCTATTTGCCCACTCATCTGACCAATGCGCTAGGACGATACTCCACCACACAACTCCTCCAAATTTGGGAGTGTGTACTCAGCTCTCCCTTATCCCTTCCCCATTCACTGGGTTCTGGAACTACAATCAGGCTTCACCATCTCTCTGATCCTAGAAGCATGAACTTTCATATATGGTAAAGGGCTTAATGTTCTCCATTTTCCAGTACCATCATTCCAGGATCCACACACACAACCCCACACACTCTCCAGTTCCTCTGAAGGTCAGAATTTAATCCCCTCCTCTTTAGTTTCTTTTTTTTCCAACTTCTACACTCCGCCCTTCTGTATACTTCCAGTGACCTAAAACTGTGGCCCTTTTAATCTCTCAAGACCCCAAGTTTTCCAATCTCTCTCCACACTTCAGGACCCCGCTCCTTCCATACTCTTTTGAAGCAATCTGATTTCCTAATTCTCTCCAGCCTGAATACTCATTTCCTACTCTAAACCTGGGCCTCCTACTTCCCCACCACTGCCCCAATCCGATACACAACCTACCCCTTTCTAGTAACAGACATGTCCACACACATCCCCACCTTACCCTTTCCTTACCCCACTACAGGCACTACACATTCTTCTACATCCTCTACCCAAAGATATCCTGTCTTCCCCCTTTCCTTCCCTTTGTTCCATACCTACCCCCTTCCCTCTACCAGACAAAATCTAGCCCCCCAAACCCATGCTTCCCTCCCTGCACATATTGTATACTTGTCTTCAAACCTATCCCCTACTGCATCCCCTCTACTGATTTCCCTCCCACACACTCCAACCCCCTCTTTCCTTGTCCCCCACTTCCCTCCACACGTGCTGCCCCAGAAACATTTCCTTCCATCTGCTCCCCCCCTACCCCGCCTCACCTGCCACTCCAAGAACATCTCCCTCCCCCCACACCTCTGGCCCTCCACCTCACACACACTCCACTCCACCTGTCCCCTCCAAGGTCTCCCCAACTCCAAAGTCCCCTCTCTCGCTGCTCCCCCACCTTCATCCATACTTCCTTCAAGAACACCCTCCAGGGACTTCCCTGGTGGTACATGGGGTAAGACTCCACACTTGCAATGCAGGGGACACGGGTCTGATTCCTGGTGGGGAAACTAAGATCCTATATGCCATGTGGCATGGCCCCCCCCCAAAAAAAAAATAAAAGCACACCTTCCATTTCACCCACTTGTCCTGTTCTTCGCTAAATGCCCTGGCATCTCCTGCCCAGACATCTCCTCTCCATCCCCATCACCCTCTCCCATGTCCCCACTTCTCTGTCAAACCCCTCAAACTCAGACCCTGCTCCAAACGCCCTCCCCCTTCTGCCCTCTACTCATCTCCCCTGAGCACGGCTACCAGAGAGATACCTGCCTTCTGCCCTCACATGCTTTCCCCTGGCAGGGCCCATCTATCCAGCCTCAACACCCTCCTGCCTCCCTCCTGGCCAGACACTGCCCTCACACCTCTCACAGGTCTCTTGAAGCCTCTGGGCCTATCCTCCCGCACCTCCTGCCTGAACACCTCACCATCACTCCAGAGACACCCCCCCCGACACCCTCCTTCCCCGCCAACCCTTTCCACGCTCACCCTGCCACACTGCCCCCGAGCCGGACACCTCCGCATTTCCCTTCACATTTGTCCGCGGTCTTCCTGATTATCTTGCCCCCAGTCCCTGCCCCTCGCACGCAGCCCCGGCCGGGACATCGCCTCTTCCATGACTCCCTTGAGTCCCCAGTCTTCTCCTTCCATTCCCATCACACTCGCCCATGCCCTCCCCAAGCCTCCCTCACACCCTCCCGAACCCCCACGGGCTGCCCCCCACTCGTCCGACCGCCCTCCAGCCCTTCCGCGCTCGCCCCGGCCCCCATGGGTCCCCAGAACCTGCCCGAAGGCCCTCAGCCTCCACTGGGCCGGATCCCTCACCCTTCCTTCTCCCCCAAATCTGCCCACACCCTCCGCCCGCCCCCGCGCAGACTCTCCCCCAGCCCCTGCCCCCAACGTCCTCCAACACCTGCCCAGAACCCTTCGCCCTCTATCCCACCCAGAGCCCCCGGTGCCAGGTCCCCCCACACTGCCCACGCCCTCCCTTCGCTCGGGGCCGGGACGCTGTGCCCCCCGAAGGTGAGGAAGGCTGCCCGCTGCCCTTGCCCGAAGCGGCCGGGGTACCGCAACTGCGGCGGCGGCGGCCGCCACAATGCCGGAGCCACGGGGGCCGGGATTGCTCCCTGCTCTCCGCCCCGGCCGCCGCTGCCGCCACCGCCGCCGCTGCTAAGGACGCACAACAAACAATGCGGGGCCCGGGCCGGCACCGCCAACCGCCTCAACCGCCGCCTTAACCGCCGCCCGCCCGGGACGGCCAGCCGCGCAGGCGCCTGCCCCTCCGCCGCAGCCTACCCGCGCCGCCGCGCTCTGCCCGCGCCCGGTACCCGCTCCCGCTCCGCCGCCGCCGCCACCTCGTCCGCCTGCGTCTCCGACTCCTCAGCCCAGCGGCGGCGGCTGCGGCGGTTGCTGCCCTGGTGGCGCTCGCGGCTCCGGTCTCCGCTTCGGCGGCGGCGGCGGCAGCGAGCACGTGACGCCTCCGAGCGCGCCCATTGGCCGGGCCGGGGGGCGGGCCCCGCGGCTGCTGGGAAACGGAAAGCCCGCCCCCTCGCTCGCCGCGCGCCCCCTCCACGCGCGCTCTGCCGCACCTGAGAGCGCCTGCCAGCGCCCGCCGCCGCCGTGCCGCGCCACCGCCTGCGCCAACTGCGCACCTGGGAGCGCGCAGGGAGCACACGCTGGTGGCGGCCGCATGCACCTGCGAGCGGACGCTTACGTAAACTGCGTCCCCGCCTTCCTCCCAGCGCCAGGCCCCCCTTCCTGCTGCAGCACCTGAGCCCCGCTGCGCTAGCGGCGTAACTGCTGCGGAGCGGGGACGAGCTACGCAGGGAGGCGAGCGAAATGCACGGAAACTTCGTAACTTCCGAATCTGGGAGCGGCTCCCGGCCGCCGCCGGGGCGAGCCGGCCTTTCCCGCCCAGCGCCCCAGTGCTCGGTATCCGCCAACTCAAGCAGTTACGCAAACGGAGTAGGTGCCATAATGCCTCTCCAGGTGGAGGAGGGGGAGGCCAGTGAGCTTTGACTAGTTAAAAGGTTGGAACCCAGCTTCCACCCCTCCTACACCAACCAGCTGTGTGACCTTGACCAAATTACAGAGCCACTCTCATCCTCAGTTTCCCGGTCCGGGAAGCTGGGACAATAATTCTGATTTAGGAGCTGTTGGAAGGATAGAAAAAAGACAATAGGTGCGAATTCTCCTAGCACATTGCAGTTTAGTCAGCAACCTCCTCTCCTTCTCCCACTCTTCATGGACCTCCCTGGAAGTGAGTTGGGGCCAGGACCTCTCTGACCTCCTTAGAGTTAGGTCAGACTTTGGCTGAACCCCTGCCCAGCCTGTGCTGGGGAAGAAATGAAGGTTTGCTTTTCATTTTACGTTCACTAGCCCGGCACCTTCTTGGTACCCAGCATCCTGCCAGCGAGGTGGGCCCCTACTACTGAGTACCTCATGCATGACAGGTGCTGTACTGGGGGCTGGGATGCACAGGTGTGTCTCATTCATGTGTCCTTGCCCTAAAGGAATTCCCAGCCTAGGGTGGAAATGACCTGACCACACAGAGCCAAGGCTTGGACAGCTGGGGGTACGGGAGGGATCTCCCACAGCGGCCCCATCCAGGGCCTTTCCATCTTTCTAACATACTAGGCTCAAATATTTTAACAGCTTTGCCTCATTCACAGGATAAAGTGTAAACACCCTAACTCAACTTAAAAGGCTTTGATGGGCTTCCCTGGTGGCTCAGTGGTTAAGAATCTGCCTGCCAATGAGAGGGACACGGGTTAGAGCCCTGGTCCAGGAAGATTCCACATGATGCAGAGCAACAAAGCCCGTACGCCACAACTACTGAGCCCGCGCTCTAGAGTCCACACACCACAGCTACTGAAGCCCACACGCCTATAGCCTGTGCTCCACAACAAAAGAAGCCACCACAACGAGAAGTCTGCACACCGCAACTAGAGAAAGCCCACGCTCAGCAAAGAAGACCCAATGCAGCCATAAATAAATATATTAATGAATTAAATACATTTTTTTAAAAAGGCTTTGATGATCTGGCCTTAAATTTCAAGTTACACCCCCTTGCCTTTGCCCCCTCCTTCAGGCCAACTTGACCCTCCAGTTACACTGAACTTGAGAACTGTGGTTGACATAATATGGCACTTCTGAGCCTCCTGAGTCAAGTGCTAGGCCCCAAATCCTTTTCTATACCCTCTCCCCACCTCCAACCACCATACCTTTCTTTATCCTCCTGAAAAACTCCTTGGTATTCTTACCAGTCAGCTCAGAATGTATTCTCTGCAGAACTCCTTGGCTGCCTTCAACACATTGCCTAAACTCCCTCTGCTTTGCACATAGCCCCATGAAACCATGAATTCTTATAACACTAGATTGTAGTTTTTTTTGCTGTCTGTCACCTCCCTGGACTGTAAGCACCTTGAGGACAGCATCATCTCTCTACCTTCGTGGGGTAGGAAGGACATGAGATGAGATCATTAAAGCTGGGCTTTGCAGGAAGGACATGAGTCTGTTGGGGGAGGAGAGACAAGCTGCACTAAAAAAGTCTGGGGTCAAGTGAGATAATAATATCTTATACCTAACAATATGCAAAAGGTTGTCCTAAGGATCCAATGAGAAATATATCTCAGGCACTAAGTATGGTGCTTGGCATTTGGTAAAATTTTAATTTCTTTTTAAATAGGAGGATTGGACAGCATTAAGCATTTAATGGTATCTCTTATTCCAATATTTTTTTAAATGTTTATTTATTTATTTATTTGGCCGTGCCTGGTCTTAGCTGTGGCAGGCAGGATCTTCGTTGCTGCGTGTGGGATCTTCGTTGCGACGTGCGAAGTCTTAGTTGTGGCATGTGGGATCTAGTTCCCTGACCAGGGATCAAACCCGGGCCCCTGCATTGGGAGCGTGGAGTTTTAGCCACTGGACCACCAGGGAAGTCCCCTCCAGTATCTTTTTTAGTTGAAGTATAGCTGATTTACAATATTGTGTTAGTTTCAGGTGTACAGCAAAGTGATTCTTTTTTGTTGTAATTTATTACAAGATATTAAATATAGTTCCCTGTGCTATACAGTAAATCCTTGTTGTTTATCTATTTTATATATGGTAGTGTGTATCTGTTAATCCTATACTCCCAATTTATCCCTCCCTTCTCCCCTCCTCTTTAGTAACCAAAAGTTTGTTTTCTGTGTTTGTGAGTCTGTTTCTGTTTTCTCTTATTTCAATATCTTTATTGGATTTAGAATTCCAAACATTCCTGACAAAAACAGGCAAATGAAACCACAGTAAAGAAAGTAAAATTTTTCAAGTATGTCTCTTCCTTCCTGTCCCCCCTCCACTCCCTTTACCCCTAATCCCACCTTCCAAGGCAGCTACTTTTAAGTTTTCCATGTCCTATAATGTATGTCCAGAGAAAGAAGAAGATTGCAGAAAATTATGTACTTATAATATGTATGTATACTTGTATTCTGCATAGAAAAAGGTTGGAAAGGATTAAACACCAGTTACTACCGTTATGCCTGGAAAGTAGAATTGGGCGTGGAGTTGGGGGACTAAATACTTCTGCACTGTTTTAATTTTTTAAGAGTACATATACATTATACATAAAGCACATTTTTTAAATTTTACTGAGGTATCTTTACGTATAAAATTCATGCATCTCAGGTATACAAACCAGGGATTTTTAGTAACTTTACCAAGTGGTGCAACATCAGTATAAATCAGTTTCAAATCATTTTAGATTCCCCATAAACCCTTCATTCCCATTTACTGTTAATCCCCATTCCCACCCTTTGCCACAGGCAATGACTAGTCTACTCTGTTGCTCTATTTTGACTTTTCTAGCTATACTAGGTACATTTTTTTAATCAAATAGACGTTTTAGGAAAAAAAAATAAAAGTATCACCTCCTAAGCCCATCCAGTGATAGTAATCACTGTTAATATTTGTATCTGTTGTTCCAAGCTTTTCCTATGCATAAAAATATATAACTTTTATGAAGTGAGATTATAGTATACCTTCTGGGGTTTTTTTCACTTTACAATATGAAGTAATTACACCTCTCTTTGTGTCACTGAATACTCTTCGGCATAATGTTGTACCTTAAGAATGATTTAATTAAACCAAACCTCTATGTTGGGTATTTGGGTCTTTTCCAGTATTTTCACTGTTATAAACAGGGGAAGGTAATAGATGTTGTAAAGTTCTAGAGCTCAGTGAGCTTTGATATCACACCTAAGTTCAAATACTAGCACTTCTTGTTTCAACCATTGGCTGCACAAATATATACTGGGAACCTACTATGTGCTAGTCCCTAGGGACACAAAAGCAAGCAAACAGCTACCCAGCCCTACCCTCATGGGGCTCAAGGCCAGTGGGAGAGAGACGTACTTTAATCAAATAATAACACTGAACGGCCCGCAGAGAGGGGAGCCCCCGGGCAACGGGGAGGGGAGGGGAGAAGTAGGGTCCTCTGAGGAGGCGTCTTTGGAGCATATCCTTGGCATGGCGCCGTGCTATTCTTCCAGAAGGCACCTAAGAAAGGGAGGTGGATTGGCTGCCCTGCCCGAGCGATGTGCAGCCCTTCACAGTTCCTGGTGCTTTCACACTCTTAGCTCATTTGACCCTCTCATCTCCCCACGGAAGAGAAGAAAACAGAGGACATGGAGGCCCAGAGAAGGAAGTGAATTGCCCCAAGTCACCAGGCCAGGAAATAAGGGCACAGCTGAAATTAGACTCTGGTCTGACTCCTAGCCCAGTGCTCTTGGTCCCAAAGGACACGAGCCTCTAGAGAGGGTGCTCATATTTGAAGGACCACGTTGAGACAGAGGCAGAAAACACACGGAGCCGCACTATCCAATACAATAGGCAGTAATTTAATATTCAATTTCTTTTCTGCATTAGATATATTTTAAGTGCTCCATAGCTACATGTGGCCAGTGGCTCCCATATTGAATGGTTCTGATATAAAACTTGTCCATCATTGTAGAAAGTCCTATCGGTCAGGGCTGACCTAGAGGAACAATAATAATATATTCGTAGTAATAGTAATATCTAACTTGTATATTATTTTCCAAAGCACTTGCCCTGGGAGGCACAGGTCAGTCTGGTCTCCCTCTTCTTCATTTCCCCACCATAGGCCAGTTCTATAGAAAGAAGCTGAAGACAGAAAGGTGGCTAGTCATGCCCTAGGTCGGGGGGGTGGGACCTAGGGGATATGACATCCCTCAACTTTGTGCCATCATGTTTCTAAATCTACATGTAACTCCAGCCATTCTATCCTCCTTCCCTCCTTTTACAAAAACTGGCTCTTCTCAACCAAGGCCAGGTCCTTCCCCTGCATCTGGACACCCTCCTTACCTATCCTCTAAGGAACTTCATGCCTTAATGTGCCCCTCTCTGCTGGGGTCAGCCTCTCCTTCTCTCCTGGATTCCTTCCATTATTATCCAAACAGTCTCTTCTATTCTTAAAAAAGAAGAAGAAGAAGAAAAGAAACTAGATCCCCAGGTGATCACATGCACCTTGTAGTTTGAGAACAACTGACCCAAAATCAACAGCTTCAGGTGTCAATTGGAGGAGACTCGACTATCACAGCAAAATTGCCATTGCTGACACGGTTTTCTGAAATGGTGAATAACTCTTGGTAGAGTCTGAACACAACAAGGTGTAATCTTCATTCACTTTGCATAGTATTTGCCTCCCTGGAATATTAAAATCATGCTAGAATATACTCTGTTTGAAAATGGGAGTTAGTTGTTAGGCTCAGATAATTGTACACAGGACTTTCACCTATGTAAATGTCCAGTGTGACATTCAAAAAATCATGATGCAGGGAACTCCCTGGCAGTCCAGTGGTTAGGACTCTGCGCATCCACTGCAGAGGGCACGGGTTCGATCCCTGGTCAGGGAACTAAGATCCCACATGCTGCAGTGCAGCCCCAAAAATTAATTAATTAATTAATTAATTACAAAAATTCATGATGTGTAATTGTCCATACATTGCAGGGCATCTAGCATTCTGAGCTTCCCCCAATAAATGCCATTATGCCTACCCAAACTCCACCACAAATGTCTAAAAGCTTCAAGTGAGAACTATGGCTCTAGACTCTCATTCAACAGCTTATTCAGGATCTCTGTTTGGATGTCTCACATGCTACTCAGCTGTCCATAAGTGATGGATCTTTCCCCTAAACCCCAAACTTATTGCCCCTACTGTTCCCCATTTCTGCTCTGTTGTTGAGGCTATGATAGCTATTGATATTGAATGACCAGTAGACTGAAGGTTTCACAGGGATAGAATGTTTCTTTGATTTGTTCTCTTTGTATGCCTTAGAATAGTGCCAGGCATAGAGTAGTCACTTAAATATTTACTGAATGTGTGCCCAGCAAATTTTCCCAGTCCCCTTCCTCAGGTAACAAACCTCAAAGAAGACATGAAGATACCAGGGATTCCTGGCCAGAAAGTCCCCACGTCTTACAGAATGTCTTCTAATATCCCTGATACTTGTATCAGTGAAAGATGTAAAACGGCCCAGATCTACTGCTGAAACTTTCCCACCAAAGGAGGGAAAGACAGCTTCCCTGGAGGTTTGAGGATGAAGCCCAAATTCATCAGCTTCAAGCATAAAATTTCTTTGAAGTCTCACATTTTATCTTTTAAATTCATGCACATTTCACTTTTTATTCCCATGTTTGTTTTAACATGAAAATAACATTTTAAATTACTTCCCTTTAGGAGAAAAATTCAAAGCCCATTTTTCCAACACTTCAAAAAGAAATTCACACTCTAGGAAGATGTTCCTTATCTATCAGGTGGCTCTGAATATTCCCTGGCACATCACCATCTAGCCCTGACGGTAAGTATACTAACAGCCAACATTTATTAAGCACTTATTATATGCCAGCCAGTACATTAAGCACTTAACATGCATTATGTCTTTAATCCTTGCAACTATCCTATAAAGTAGGCACAATTTTCATCTTAATTTAAGGCTCCCGGAAGGTAAGTAACCTGCACTATGCCACAGAGCTGATGAAGACCTGGGATTCAGCTTGGTGTCCTCGATCACTGTGCTGTCCACCCCAGTTTGAAAAGCAAGTTTCTAGACTTTTAGAACAAGAATACTTTCAGACAGCAGGAAGGCCCTAAGAAATCACCCAACCCCTGTACTTTGCAAACCAGGGAAAGCACTGAGCTGTCTGGATCTCTGAATGGACACATTTTTAGGGTCCACAAGTTCTAAGAGAAGTTTCTAAATGTGTGTCTTGGCTTCAAATATAATCTACAACTAATAATAATAAAAGCATATTCTGGATCACTGGGACAGCCATCCTGTAAATGATTCCTGATGCCCCAAATTTAGTGCTCATGTTGGTGCAAAGGTATTGCCTAAAATGATGAGTTTAACATTAAATGCAGATATCTTAGACTAGAGGTCAAATTTTCAAGCCAGCAAGAAATCGTTTCCCTTAAAACAGAGATTCTCAGCTATTTGTAATTTCCCCCATCCCCCCAACCCCTCCTTTAGAACATTTAGCAATGTCTAGAGACATTTTTTGGTTGTTATAACAACTGGCATCTAGTGGGTAGGATCCAAGAATGATGCTAAATATCCCACAATACACAGGATAGGCCCCGCCCCCTATAACAAAGGATAATCCAGCCCAAAATGTCATGGTGCCAAGGGTGAGAAACCAAGCTTTAAAAGGAGTTCTGGGACTTCCCTGGTGGCGCAGTGGTTAAGAATCCGCCTGCCAATTCAGGGGACACGGGTTCGAGTTCTGATCCTGGAAGATCCCACATGCCGTGGAGCAACTAAGCCCATGCGCCACGACTACCCAGCCTGTGCTCTAGAGCCCGTGAGCCACAACTACTGAGCCCACATGCCACAACTACTGAAGCCTGCATACCTAGAGCCCATGCTCCGCAACAAGAGAAGCCACGACAATGAGAAGCCCGCGCACCACAACGAAGAGTAGCCCCCACTCGCCACAACTAGAGAAAGCCCGCGCACCACAAGGAAGAGTAGCCCCCGCTCGCCACAACTAGAGAAAGCCCGCGTGCAGCAACGAAGACCCAACGCAGCCATAAATAAATAAATTTTAAAAAAATAAAAAATAAATGGAGTTTTACAGGGGCGAAAGAGAACAGAGTAGAGGGGAAAGGATTGGAAGTGAGGCTTCTCTGAATGAGCCTTGTTAAATAGCTTTGACTTTGAAATGTCATAAATGATTCATGTAAATATTTAAATCATTAAGTGATATAAATTTTTAAATAATCCCTAATATGAAAAACAAGCCAAAACATGAACATAACTTTATATGAGGTTGCTAACATGCCCAGATAATGAAAAGAATTACCCCAATTGACCTTAAAACAAAGTACTTTCAACCATACGTCTTCAATGAGATATATTCTAAGGATAAAGGGAAAAAAACAATAACAAATCTTAAATTCCTCTCAATAATCTTATTATTAGTAATGATATTAGTGTTGCTATTTTAAAATATGTCTATCATGGAATAAAACATATTGGTAATTATTATCTCTCATGGCCCCGTAGGTTGACTGGGCTTAACTGAATGGTTCTCACTTGGGGTCTCTCACGCAGTTGCAGTCAGAGGTCAGCTGGGGCTGGATTCATCTGAAAGTTCAACGGGGCTCAAAGTCCAAGATGGTGCACTCATGCTGTTGGCTAGGGAGCTCAAATGCAATGTTAACTGGACTACCTATATGTAGCCTCTTCATATGTCTTAAGCTTCTCACAGCAGTAGCTTTTAAAGCTAGTCCCAGGACTGGCCCAGTGTCACTTTCCCTGTGTTCAATGGATCACAGTAGTCACAGGCCTGACCAGATTCAAGGGGGGGTGGGGGGTGGAGGTATAGACTCCATGGTGGGGGAGGGTTATATGCATGTTCAAAGAGAGAAGAAACTGACGGCCATGACAGGCTACCAATACAGAGCTGTGTACAGTGACACTTCCAAAGCATGGGGAAATGGCCCTGTCCCTTGTTCCTTGCTCTGTTTAAACTTCTCTCAAATCCACCCTCTTCTCTCCATCTCTCCCCACCACTACTTCTCAGAGGGTGGTGGCCTCATCTCCCCTCATTCTGTTATTCAATAATTGTTGCATACTCCCTGAGACTTTTCCAGAAGACCAGATAGCCAAGATAAAATGAGCACCTTAGTAAGGTGAAACTACTCACTGGCTCACTGAAACATTTAGAGGAAAGGATTGCCAGGAGGTCCTCTGATGCTGCCGCCGCTGGCCACTATGTTCCTTTCCAAAGCTCACTTCTTAAAAGCAGGTCACAGAAATCGTCCTTGCTGAGTCCCAGTGAGTTTGGATTTCTTTAAAAATAGCTTGTTCTTCAAGTGCAAAAAATAACATCTGAGACGTTTGTTTAAGTGTGAAACACACCTTTGTCATGACTCAGTACAGGCTGAACTGAAGTTTATTAAACTTTCCAGAAAGAAAAATTTCCTCTTGCACCGAGAAAGCCTGAGAGACAACAGCTTGGGAGTGGGGAGTGGGGGAGCCGCAAGAAGAAAAGAGACAGACAGGTGGAGCAGCGAGAAAAGCAGTAAAAGGATCTTTCTCATCATGTGAAAGCGGCTTTCACGTGCAGTTCCTTCCACCTTGAACGACCTTCCTCCTCCAGCCGGCCTGATAATATTCTCAACCTCCTTGAAGCCTCATTTAAATTTCACCTCTGTGAAGCCTTCTCTGACCCCTCCAGGCAGAGTTACTCCCTCCCTCTTTGTTCTCAAAACACTTTGAACGTGTCTTTATTATTAGCACATTGTATTGAAGTTGTCATTTTACAGGTCTGTCTCCCTTACACTGGGATCGTCTCATCATCGGCAGGGACACTGGGTGAGTCATCCATGACCCCCTCTGCCTGGCGCCAGGCCTGGCACGGACGGGGTGTGAGGAGAGGTTGTTGATAAGAGATGGTCTTGCTGGGAGCCGCCTTCAGTCCTAAAGCCACTGCTTTCAATTCCACGTTCCACTTTCCAAATGCCTCCTGACTCTCCACACCCTCCTAATGCCAGATCTTTCAATCTACCTGCCTCTGAGCCCTTTCTGAGCTCTGCCCTCATTCTGGATACAAAGGAGCAACTGTCCTCGTGGCTACCTAAGGCCAGCTGCTGCCCATGACCACTGGATCACGTGCCCTTTGTTTCTGCAATTGACCCCCTTTCTCCTGCATCATTGATAACTTTCCCTTTCTGGTAAATTATTCCACCAACACACAAATACTCCACTTTTTCTCAGCTAAACACACACACACACACACACACACACACACACACACACACAGACGCCTTTCTCTGCAATTATCCTATTCCCTCCTCATTCCACTGCATTCTGTTCCACTTAATCTTATCAAGGTCATATGTGGCTTGGGACTTCCCTGGTGGTCCAGTGGTTAAGACCCCATGCTTCCCCTGCAGGGTACATGGGTTCAGTCCCTGGTCAGGGAGCTAAGATCCCACATGCTGCGCGGTGCAGCCAAAAAAAAAAAAAAGTTTAAAAAAAAAGGTCATCTGTGGCTTCCATGTTGTCAAATCCCAATGGTCAGTTTTTTCTCTGCCTCAGTTTACCTCCTATCTAATGCACCTATCCTATCTTGGCACTGTGACTCTGCCAGGCCTCAGCAGCATTCAACACCATTGTTCCTGCTCTTTTCTAGAAACATTTTCTTCCTGGGCTTCCAGGACTCCACACGCCTTCCTTATCTTCCCACCTCACTGGCCACTCCTTCGCAATCTCATTGGGCTGCATCCTTCCCCTCAACCCTACTTCTAAATGTTGGAGTGCCCTAGGACTCAGTCTTTAGATCTCCTCACTAGCAAACCTACTCCCTAAGTCATCCATCCAGTCTCAAGGTCTGACGTAGCCCTGGAGAACGCTCAGATTGCCATCTGCAGCCCCAACTTGGACTCCAGACTTGGGGGCTAACTGCCTACTCAGTAACTTCTCTTGGACATCTAAAAGGCATCTCAAGCTTCAGACATCTAAAACCAAACATGTGGGAATTCCCTGGTGGGCCAGTGGTTAGGATTCTGCCCTTGCACTGTAGGGGCCCCGGGTTCGATCCCTGGTCAGGGAACTAAGATCCCGCAAGCCGTGCGGTGTGGCCAAGCAACAACAACAAAAATAATAAAATAAAAATAAAGAAATGTTTAAAAAATTAAAATTAAAAAAATAAAGCCAAACTTGTGATTACCCTCAACTCATCTATTCTTTCCCCAGGGATCCCCACATCACAGTAAAGTAAATGGCACCACAATTCACCCAGCTGCTCAAGCCAAAATCTTTGGACTGCTCTTTAATTTCTCATTCTCCCACACCCCATAACCAATAGTTCAGAAAATTCTGTTGGCTCCGTCTTCAAAATATACCTGCAAACTGATGTTTATTCACCACTTTCTCCACTACAACTGTTGTCCAAGCAATAACCTCTTAATTGGTCACCGTGATTTCAGTCTTTTCAACCCAGTAGCTAGAATCAGCCTCTGGGAACAAAGGATTATGCTCAGTCTTACATACAATTCCAATGGCTTCTCCCTTTACCAAAAGTCTTTATCATGTCCTACAGAGACCCACACCCTCTGACCCCTACCTGCCTCTCCCACCTCAGTCTTTCAATCTCTCCCTCACTCACTGTGTCCCAGCCACATGGGACTCCTTGCCATTTCTCAAACAGATGAAGAATGCTCGTGCCTCAGGGTCTTTGCACTTGCTGGTCTCCTCCCAACCTGTAAACATCTGCCTGGTTCTCTCCCTCACTTCATTCAGGTTTCTGCTCAGATTTGACTTACTTAAAGAGGCTTTCCTGGACTACCCCATCTAAAATAGTTCTCTCATCCTTTATCCTACTTTATATTTCTTCACAGCACTTTTCAGTTTCACGTTGTACCACAGTATTATTGTATGTCTCCCCTACCCCTAGATTGTAAGCTTCATAAGAGTAGTACTCCACCATCATCAGCTACAACTTTTTCCCTTAAGTGCCTAGAAAAGAGCCTGATATACAGGAGGTGATCAATAAATACTTATTGAATGAACGGCTACCTGACTGACTGAATGAATGTATTCACTTCTTTTTACTGCCCTGCCGTAGGCCAGGCTTCAGCATCTTCCATCTGTATGGTAGACCGTGAAATATGGCTACAAATTCCTCTTATCACACACACACCCCTTTGCAGTGTGACTTTGCCCTGCCTCCCATCAAGGGGTGGAGCCTCTTTCCCTACCCCTTGAATCTGGGCTGGCCTTGTGAATTGCTTTGGCCAACGGAATCAAGCAGAAGTATTGTTGTATGACTGCCAAGGCTAGGCCTTAAGAGACTTTGCAGTTTCTATCGCCACTCTCTTAAAACACTGCCCTGAGAGCACCATGCTGAGAAGAAGTCAAGGATGAAAGACCATTTGGAGAGAGGTTCAGCTGCTCCAGCCAGCCTGGCTGGCTCCCAACCAACCCACCAATTGAATGCAGCTGCATGAGGGAGCATAGGTGAGACCTGTAGAAGAACAGCCCAGCCAATCAACGGAATCATAAGAAATAAGTCATTGCTTTAAGCCACTAGATTTGGGTGCTGTTTTGTTACACAGCAATAGATAACTGATACAATCTGGATAGTTACAGTGGCCTCTACTCTAGGTTTTCTTCCTCCAAACTTATCAACTCCAGTTCAGCCCCACAGGTCACTAGAGTGGTCATTCTAACTTGAACTCACACTGGATGAACAATTTTGTTAAGTCTTCAGTAACCCCCCCATCTTACAGGGTAACAGTGAGCCTCTGTATTTTTGTTTTTTAATTTTAATTTAATTTAATTTTATTTATTTATTTTGGCTGTGTTGGGTCTTTGTTGCTGCACGCGGGCTTTCTCTAGTTGTGGCGAGTGTGGGCTACTCTTCATTGTGTTGCGCAGGCTTCTCACTGCAGTGGCTTCTCTTGTTGCAGAGCATGGGCTCTAGCCGTGCGGGCTGCAGTAGTTGTGCCACTTGGGCTCAGTAGTTGTGGCTCGTGGGCTCTAGAGCGCAGGCTCAGTAGTTGTGGCGCATGGGCTTCGTTGCTCCGCGGCATGTGGGATCTTCCCGGACCAGGGCTTGAACTCATGTCCCTTGCATTGGCAGGCGGATTCCTAACCACTGCACCACCAGGGAAGCCCCAAGCCTCTGTGCTGCAGTGTGTGAAACACTCTGTGATCCAGCCTCCACAGACCTCTTCAGCCTCATCTCCAAACACAATGGCAACCTCTGCTGGGAAGAGCAGTTCTCAGACTCTATGTCTCAGAATTACTCAGGGAGTTTCGAAAAATTCCAGGGCTCAGGCTCCTCCCCCAGAGACTCAGATTTAATTGGCCTGAAATGGGACCCAGGCAACAGTATTTTTTAAAAGCTCCCAGGGGGATACTAATGTGCAGTCAGAGTTGAGAACCATTGAGCTGGAGGATCTAAAAGTGTATTTTAAAACTGCTGATCTTGCCTTCAAGGAAATTCAGAAGCTTCAAGGAAAGATTAAATTATGCTCAGTGTCCTTTTAGCATTAAGTAAGCAATACTGTGTTCTAAGTTTTGGGAAATTGGTAATAGACTCTATGAGAACATTCTTTAATTATTTGAAACATTGAATTATCACTACTTCATTTCCTGCATTCTAAGACACACCCTTTTCATAGTTTAATATTTCTGAAATCAGGCTCCATCTTATCATTAATGTGTACATTTAATGTTACTTTATTTCACCAAAAAACCGTAATTAGACTAAAGGTGTGTCTTTTTTTAAAATAAATTTATTTATTTACTTTTGGCTATGTTGGGTCTTTGTTGCTGCACGTGGGCTTTCTCTAGTTGCGGCGAGTGGGGACTACTCTTCGTTGTGGTGCGTGGGCTTCTCATCGTGGTGGCTTCTCTTGTTGCAGAGCACGGGATCTAGGCTCGCAGGTTTCAGTAGTTGTGGTGCATGGGCTCAGTAGTTGTGGCTCGTGGGCTCTAGAGCACAGGTTCAGTAGCTGTGGCGCACAGGTTTAGTTGCTCCGCGGCATGTGGGATCTTCCCGGACCAGGACTCGAACCCGTGTCCCCTGCATTGGCAAGAGGATTCTTAACCACTGCGCCACCAGGGAAGCCCCTAAAGGTATGTCTTATTGCCAGTGGTGATCCCAATCAAGGAAACATCTTTCCGGGACACAGTGCTGTGCATGTGCAAAGTGTTATAACTTCTTTGATCCCAGTTGATTTTCCCACCAACCTGGTGCGGCAGAGTTTTAAATTATGTTTTATATATAAATAACTGCTATGATTTTTTTGAGCATCTCCCTTGGGCCAGACACTGTTCTAAGTATTTTGCAAATATTACTATCTCATTTAAGCTCCACGGTGACCCAAAATGTGACCACCTTTTATGCGCAGGGAAACAGAAGGCTGAAGATGTTAATTAAGTTGTTTAGGGGTCACACAGCTGAAAGGCTTGGGGAATGTGGACCACAGCCCACAGGGGCTCTGAGCATGCCGTGGGGTTTTCAGGAGGTGGTCCTCCCTGATTGTTTCTTAGAATAAAGGGCAAATGCCTTGACACAGCATTCAAGGCCTTTTATAATCCATCCCAAACTTATATTTCAATGGTAATGAAAAATCCAGAGCCCTTGGGTAGAGAACAATCATCAGCTGAGAAGAATCCCAGTAATTAAGAGCCCCTATGGGGCTCCCATGGTAGCGCAGTGGTTGAGAATCTGCCTGCCAAGATGCAGGGGACACAGGTTCGAGCCCTGGTCTGGGAAGATCCCACATGCCGCGGAGCAACTAGTCCCATGAGCCAAAACTAATGAGCCTGCACGTCTGGAGCTTGTGCTCCACAACCAGAGAGGCCGCGACAGTGAGAGGCCTGCGCACCGTGATGAAGAGTGGCCCCCACTCTCCGCAACTAGAGAAAGCCCACACACAGAAACAAAGACCCAACACAGCCAAAAATAAATAAATAAATAAATAAATAAAATTAAAAAAAAAAAAGAGCCCCTATGTGCCAGAAACTTTGCACATATGATCTCTGATCCTCCTAACAACCTATAGGAGAGTATTAGCAGGGGGCCTGGGTTGGTTTTGCTGCTAAGCCCCCCTCCTCTTTCTTCTGCCTTCTCCTTTGGGTATCACCTCTGTCCCATAGCTTGTAGGCTTAGTGGGACTGTCAATCAAGATGCCCCACCCTCCCCTGGCCAAGGAGTAGGTGAGTGACCCAAGGTAGACCCATCACACTCTCTAGGGACCTGAGGCTTGAACAGAGCCAGGCACCGTCAGAAAAACTGGGTCAAGTTGAATCATCCCAGTGACAAGGCCCTGTCAATAACAATAATATTTGAGTGTTTAGAGTGCAAGGCACTAAGATAAGTGTTGTACAGACATTAATTCATTGAACCCTCACAAGGATCTTATAAAGGAGGCCCTGATACACTCCCTATCTTCCTTGTCTAGCAGCTGAACAAACCGAGGCAACAAAGAGAGGCTGCACAGCCTTTCTGGGCAGAGCTAGATTTGAACCCAGACAGCCTGACTCTCGGACCCCAGGCTTCACCAGTAACTCCATCGCTTCTCAGCTGTACTCTTCTTTAGATTCTCTCCCTTGGGCCTTTTCTTTCTTTTTTTTTTTTTTTTTGCGGTGCGCGGGCCTCTCACTGTTGTGGCCTCTCCCGTTGTGGAGCACAGGCTCCGGACGCTCAGGCTCAGCAGCCATGGCTCACGGGCCCAGCCGCTCCGCGGCATGTGGGATCTTCCCGGACCGGGGCACGAACCCGTGTCCCCTGCATTGGCAGGCGGACTCTCAACCACTGCACCACCAGAGGAGCCCGGGCCTTTTCTTTCTGAGCCTGGCTCTTTGTCCTTGCCTCAAAGTCACCCATACTGCAGCCTTCCAATAAATTCCCTTTTTACTCATGAGCCAGAGTTGGTGTATATGACTAAGAAACCCTAACCAATTAAAGGAGTATTGCTTCTGCTTGTAGGTGAGGAGTCTGAAACCCTTAGGAGGTTAGGCAACTAAAAGCAACGCCTATTATTTAGTAATAACAACAATAGTCACAGTAGCTAGCATTTAAAAAAAATATTTACCATTTAATCAGTGCTTGCTACAAAGCAGGCTCTGTGCTAAATGATCTACATAAATTATCTCATTTAAACTTCACAACCCCCCTATGAGATCAAGCTGGGTTTTTTGGGGGGTTTTTTTGTGTGTGGTACGCGGGCCTCTCACTGTTGTGGCCTCTCCCATTGCGGAGCACAGGCTCCGGACGCGCAGGCTCAGCGGCCATGGCTCACAGGCCCAGCCGCTCCCTGGCATGTGGGATCTTCCTGGACCGGGGCACGAACCCGTGTCTCCTGCATCGGCAGGCAGACTCTCAACCACTGCGCCACCAAGGGAGCCCAAGCTGGGTTTTTTAATTGAGATATAATTCACATGACACAAAATTCCTTCTTTTAAAGTGTATAATTCAGTGGTTTTTAGTATATTCACAAAGTGGTATACCTATCACCACGATCTCATTCCAGAACATTTTCGTCACCCAGAAAGGAAATCCCGTACCCATTAGCAGTCATTCTCCATTCTTCTCTCTGGCAACCACTAATCTACTTTCTGTCTCTAAGGATTTGCCTATTCTGGACATTTCATATCAGTGGAATCATATGATATGCAATCTCTTATGACTGGCTTCCTTCACTTAGCATAATGTCTTCAAGGTTCATACACACTGCAGCACATATTAATACTTCACTCCCATTTATTGCTGAATAATAGTCCATTGTATGGATATACTGCATTTTGTTTATCTAGTCATCAGCTGATGAAGATTTGAGCTGTTTGCACTTTTTGGCAATTATGAATAACACTGCTGGGAAGATTCATGTACAAGTTTTTGTGTGGACATCTATTTTCATTTGTCTTGGGTAAACGCCTAGGAATGGAATTACTGGGTTATATGCTAACTCTACAGTTAAACTTTTGAGGAACTGTCCAGGGCTATTATTATCCTCACATTATAGATAAGAAAATGGTGCCCAGATTGGTTAGGGCACTCAGAGCTACAAGGCTTAAAAGTGGTGGCTGGGCTTTGAGTCTGGTCTGGCTGTCACAGGAACAGAAAGGAAAGAAGCCTTTGTTCTAAAAAAGATCACTAATAGTGTGGGATTTTTCGGAAAATTTGACACCTGAGGAATTTAATGCCGCTTCAACTCTCAGCAAAACACACTTTCATCATCATCATCATTACCGTGATTACTTTTAGCTACTATTTGTTGAGTACCTGCTATGTCACTGGTATTTTATACCTGCGAACGTTAAAACAGGGAAGCCTAGTGGGGGTTTTGGGGTCAGACAGCCCCCAGGGTTGTGTCCTGCCCTGCCACTTGGGCAAGCAATGTAACCCCTCTGAGCCTCAATATTCTCATCCGTAAGATGGGAACAATAATAGTAACTATCTTATAAAATGATTGTGAGATTGCATGAGTTAGCCCAATAAGAGATCAACAAATACTAGTTTTAACAAGAGCTTGTAAAAAGCTAAAGCCCATCTCTCACACACATTTTCCAGCTGAGAAAATGGAGAAATTTGATGTAGCCTATCCAGGGTCCTGAAGATAGCGGTGGAAAAGGTGATGCTTTTTCATCTTTGCTCTTTCTGTTATTGGTCCATCCCTTGCTCTCCCCACTCCATCCATTGACCACTCAGACACCTGGGATTTCTCCACTCTGCCCTCCTTATGAAAACTGAGTAAGTGCCAGCCTTTGGGGCCCCTACTGATTCCCGGCTTATGCTCCCTTTCCCTCCGCATCAGACTGTGTCTCCCAGGACATCTCCTCCCTCAGGAGCTCTGGATGCAGCTTTGACTTCTCAGTACCTGGCCGTTAGGCATGCTCCAGGGAGACAACTTGGTGGAGTAGAAAGAGTGTAGGCTTTGCAGTCTCGAGTTCAAATTGTAGCTTCAGCACATAGAGAAATGGCTTCATTCCCCTGATTCTCAGCTTCCTCAAACGTCAAGTGGGGAAAATGGTTATACTTGGCGGGATTGCTGCAGAGATTTGAGAATGTATGTCAAGCATCTGGTACAGGTGCCTGGTGCACCATAGGCACTCAATGAATGCTCATTACCTTTCTCTAGCCCTGTTCCTCTAATAGGGTGACAAGGAGAGGCTAAGGCTGCTAGAAGACAAAGCTCAAAGATGGAGCCCGCAGGGCTGGGGAAACAGCTTGGCAGCTGAGTGAGAGCAAAGGAGGATTGGGGGTGGCAGAGATCAAAGGCTAAATTATGCAGATTATTCCTTTGTTTCTTGTAGTTTGCACTTGCGTCCGTGCCTCCTGGGGCGTAAGGAGAGGCAAACTCACACCATATGCACACAGATACACAAAACCACATATGTGCAAACATACACACAAACCCAGACACACATGGGATACACCCTACCACACCACACACAATAAAGCACATGGTCGTGGGTACCTTTGTTTGCTCACAAGTACGTGTGTACGTACTCCAAACACATACTCATCCACGTGCTCATGCAGTCATTCAGAAGCTCATGTTCCCATGAACACGGGTAAACCCACAACCATGTGGCTACATGCAAGCACATGTGCATGCACAGGCACACGCGTGTTCACAACCATAAGCCCACACGAGAATGCACACAAATGCTTGTCCATGTGTGCGTTCACTCTCTTTTCAAATTCCCAACTCTAAATAGAAGCATAAGCTGCAACATATGTGCTTCCCTGTCGTTAGGAGAGAGGAGGCTTTAGAAAGTCAGCTTTGCAAAATAATGTAGGGAAACTGGCAGGGGTTCCAAGCACTGCAGAGAGGGTTGAAGGGATGGGGGGTTGTCCAGCAGCTGGGTGAAAGAGGACAGAGGATGAGACGGGTCTCTTAGGGAGAGGAGATGACCCCTGAAGTCACCCACCATCAACCTGAATCCAAATTGACCAAAGGTTTATAACCAGGATCTCCCAGACTTATCGATCACCAGGGCTATTCACAGCCAAACAAGGCTCAATATGAACACTTAACATCTCCAATAGGTCAGGCACTGTTCTCAGCCCTGTACGTGGATTAACTCACTTAATTTTCAACAAAAATAATGCTTAACGTTAATATGATAGTTACTAATATTATTCTTCTCCTCAATTTTCACACTGGGGCAGACTACCTGCCCACCTGACCCCACAATGATGGGAGACCCAGATTCTGGCTTGACCTCCAACCTCTGAGTACCTCTCTGGACTTGCCATTTCCAGATCTCCTACTATGCCCCCTCCTCCCTCTTGGAGTCTCCGCTGCTCCACTGCCCTCTAAACACAGGCTGGACCTCCTTTGCCCTCATTCATTCATTCATCACCATGCAAAACATGAGCCATTTACTCCTATTCACGGTACAGACTAAAGAAGGTTAATGTGGTTTGGGGGATTGCACATGGGGACCGAGGGAGTTCAAGACCTGCGTTACTGGGGAAGTGACCTTCTTCTCCAGCTTTGTTGAAGTATAATAAATATGCAGTAAACTACACATATGTTGAAGGTGTACAATTCGGTGTGTTTTGACATATATTGATGCCCATAAACCATCACCACACTCAAGATAATAAACATAACCATCATCGCCAAAAGTAGGAGATAAATTTTGTTTTTATATAAATTTATTTATTTATATTTGGCTGTGTTGGGTCTTTGTTGCTGCGCGCCGGCTTTCTCTAGTTGCGGCGAGCGGGGGCTACCCTTCTTTGTGGTGCGTAGGCTTCTCATAGTGGTGGCTTCTCTTGTTGCAGAGCACGGGCTCTAGGAGCGAGGGCTTCAGTAGTTGTGGCACACGGGCTCAGTAGTTGTGACTCTCGGGCTCTAGAGCACAGGCTCAGTAGTTGTGGCACATGGGCTTAGTTGCTCCGAGGCATGTGGGATCTTCCCAGGCCAGGGCTCCAAACTGTGTCCCCTGCATTGGCAGGCGGATTGCCACCAGGGAAGCCTAAGATAACTTTTTTAGTAGTTGTTGTTGTTGTACGCGGGCCTCTCACTGCTGTGGCCTCTCCCATTGTGGAGCACAGGCTCCGGACGCGCAGGCTCAGCGGCCATGGCTCACGGGCCCAGCCGCTCTGCGGCATGTGGGATCTTCCCGGACCGGGGCACGAACCCGTGTCCCCTGCATCGGCAGGCGGACTCTCAACCACTGCACCACCAGGGAAGCCCTCCTTTGCCTTTTTTTAATATAAAAAAATAATTTCATTGCTTTTTCTAATTATTAAAGCACTACATTCTGACTACAGAAAATTTAGAAAATAATAACTATAAAGAAGAAAATAAAGTCAGATACCCACGATTAACCATATTGTGGATTTTTTCCAGATAGAGAGGGTTAGAAACAGATCACATATTTAGAAAACCAAAATAGGATCATGCTCTATATAGCTTTATATACTGCTTTTAAATGCATTATAGAGCAGTCATTTTCCTATGCTATTAGGTATTGTTTTAAAAACATGATTTTAATATGTGCAAAAATGTAGTTATACCATAATTTACTTCATAATTGCCCTAACTGAGACATTTAAGTCCTTCCTATCTTTTGCTGTCATAAATAACAGAGTAATAAACATCTTTATCCACAAGGTTTTTTTCATTTTTTTATTATTATCTTTAGCATAAAGTCCTGGAGGCAAAATTTCTAGATAAAAAGGCACAGATAATTTTTTGGTTCTTTTTAAAAATTTTTTATGTTTGGCCGCACGGCACAGCTTGTGGGATTTTAGTTCCCTGACTAAGGATCAAACCCTTTGGCAGTGAGAGTGCAGAGTCCTAACCACTGGACCACCAGGGAATTCCCACAAATAATTTTTTTTAAGATTTCCCATAACTTAAACTGTTTCAACGAACACTGCCATTACCATATAAAAAAGTGCCTGTTTCTTGATACTCTCGCCAAACTGGGTATTGAAATACTAAGTGAAATAAGGCATCTCATTGTTACTTTCAGTTTTGTTCCTTTGATTACAAATGAGCCTGCGTCATGAACTGATGGTGTGTTTTATTTTTCCAGTCCAGCTGGCGGTGATGGGGGCTGGAGGAAGTGCGTTCTCTAAGCTTGGGGTCTCCTCCACCTTTTATCATAGAACTAGGCACAGATTTTTAAACGGTCTTTGTTGTTTAATTTGCATTTTTATATAATTTTAGTAACATTAATAGCTTTAGTTAAAAATGTATGGGTCGGGGCTTCCCTGGTGGCGCAGTGGTTGAGAATCCTCTTGCCAACGCTGGAGACACGGGTTTGATCCCTGGTCCGGGAAGATCCCACATGCCGCGGAGCAACTAAGCCTTTGTACTACAACTACTGAGCCTGCGCTCTGGAGCCCATGAGCCTCAACTACTGAGCCCGTGTGCCGCAACTACTGAAGCCCGCGTGCCTAGAGCCCGTGCTCCACAACAAGAGAAGCCACAGCAATGAGAAGCCCGTGCACCACAACGAAGAGTAGACACCCACGCACAGCAACAAAGACCCAACACAGGCAAAAATAAATAAATAAAATAAGTAAATTTATTTAAAAAAAAATTATGGGTCTTTTCTTCCCTAGTTTTGCCCTCTTGTGAGTCACTCTCCGAATATCATCAGAGTGATCTTTCTAAAACATAGGTGTGATGGTGTCACCTCTTTCTAAAACCTTCAATGGCTCACTATCCCCTACTGGATAAAGTGTAAGCTCCTCGACCTGACATTTGTGGCCCCTTAATGGTTTTACCTCAACCTCCCTTTCTAGCCTCATCTCCTACGGACTTCCCCCAGACCTTACCTCCCCGACCCTACAGCTAATCTCTCAGCCACATGAGACTCCAACTTGCTGCTTCCCATTCAAACGGAGGGCCTTCACCCACACTGTTCTCCTTGCCCGGAATCCCTTCTCCCTTCCTCACCTGGCAAAGGCCTCCTGAGCCTTTGCGATCCAGCTGAACATCCACTTTCCTGATTCCCCAAAGAGAACGAGCTCTGGTCCCGTCCCCGTGCCCCCGTAATACAATGATCACGTCTTGTCATCATTCTTTGCATGAGTCCCCAGCTCCTCCACTGCACTCTGCATCCTTAGGGGCAGAAACTTCGTGCCTACGTTTCCCTCCCCTGGCAGAGAGTAAGGGCTTCATCCATGTTTTCTGCTGAAGAACAGTGACTCTCTGATAATTTAATATTTGATTATAGAGCACGCACTCTGACACAAAAGCTGTCATCAAAGATGTATAAATTAAAACACAAAACTTCTCATCAAGATGTCTCCCAGGAATGGCTGGGTCAGAGCAGTTGGCTAGCTGCTAAGGTGTTTAATAAAAACCCCAGTTAATTAACAAGAAAAAGAATCCTTTGTGGTTTGCTTCAAGGCAGAGGACAGCCAGAAGCTGGTGCTGGAGACAGATCCCAGCTTCACTTCAGGTTTCTTTCAGAACTTTTAGAGTTAAAAGAGCAATTTGACAGTATGACAATGTCTAACCACTTTGACCTCTCATCCCACTGCTAGGAACCCAAACTAGAGAGATACCAGCTCGTTGCGCAAGGACATGCATGTGAGGATGAGCTCTTACTGCGTTGTTAGGGGGAAAGATAAGCAAATCATGCCTTATCCAGCCATAGAATCCAAACAAATGTTTAAAAGAGGAAGGTAGATCTGTCTGTCATGAGATGGGAGTGAAATCTTATGTAGGATTCCATTTTGCAAAACAACAACAGTAAATTATATACATGGGTGTACACACACACACATACAGAGTTTGTAAAGGTATTAGAGAAGATGTAGCAGGCTACACATCTAATCTCTGGGGAGAGAATTGTGGGGGAGGGAAAGAGTAGCTTCACTCTTTTACCATCCCAGCTGTGGGTGGTTTCCCTTTTTACAAGCATATATTAATTTTGTAGTTAAAGGGAAGATAAAGCCCTTTACAAAGCTGGCTTCCAAGTATCTTCACAATCTTGACTCACAGGGCTTCCTCATTCCAGGGATAATCGAGTTAGAATAATCACTAACAACTGTCAGTTATGTTTTCTTTTCAAGCGTATCCTACCTGCTGCTATGTGTTTTGATTGTCACAACAAACCCATGATAGACATCTTTATTATCACCATCATCTTACATCTCAGGAAACTTGGATTCATGAGTGTATTGAATTTATCAAATTCACAAAGAAAAAAAATTATACAATGCTAGTGGAAATGATAGAATAGGCTCCCTGTATTCTGCTAGCAGGAGTGTAAGTCAGTACAAGCTTTCCGGGGAGCAATTTGACAATATGTATTAAAATTCTTTAAAACCTACATCCCTGGGCTTCCCTGGTGGCGCAGTGGTTGAGAGTCCGCCTGCCAATGCAGGGGACACAGGTTCGTGCCCCTGTCCGGGAAGATCCTACATGCCGCGGAGCCGCTGAGCCTGCGCATCTGGAGCCTGTGCTCCGCAACGGGAGAGGCCACAATAGTGAGAGGCCCGCGTAACGCAACAACAACAAAAAAACAACAAGAAAAACAACCTACATCTCTTTATCCTAGCAATTCCTTTTCTAGAAATTTATCCTAAGGATATAATTAAGGACATGCACAGAGTTTCAGCCACAAGGATGTTCATTTAGAAGATGCTTATGATACTGAAAAATTAGAAACTACTTAAATATCCAAGAATAGAAAATTACTTGAATAAATTATGTTCCATTCATATGAGAGAATATTATAAGTTCATTAAATAGTGGTGAAGAAGAATATTTAATGACAGGGAACACATTTCATGACGCATTTTTAAAAGTGGGTCACAAACAGTATGTATTACATGAGTCTATTTTTGCTTTAAAAAAAAAAGAAAAAAGGAACATACGTAATATACACACATAGAGAAAAGGTGGAAAAAAGCACACCAAAATGTTAGTACTAGTTACCTCTGGGAAGTGAGACTACTGAAGATTTTTTACTTGACTCCTTTTCTTAACTGTATTTTTATAACTCCCCCGTGCTAAATGTCCTACAATGAAAGTGTATCATTTTGAATTGTATCACATTTTTTAAAGGAGATTCATCTCCTTGCTCTTCTCCCTGCAGCAACTTTTGTGGTCCTGCCTTTGTGCCTTCCTCCCTCCCAGATCCCTGCCCTCTCTACTCCTGGCAAACACTGCTCATTCTGCAAGGCCAGCTCCTCCAGGAAGCCTGCCATGATCTCTGCTGGCTTCTGGGCTCCCTAGCTCACACTCAGCTTTCTGTTCTTCTTGCATGAGACACAAGTGTCATGTGACACCGCCAAAGTACGCTGGGAAGTGGCTCATCAGCCCAGGAAGCTTAAGGCATCTCCAAAGCAAGCACTCAGTCCCCGGTCCTTTAAATAGATCTGGCTGCTTACACAGCAGGCATTTGGGTACCTTAAAGCCCAGCAGCCCTCAAAGTCCCTCCAAGGCTTTCATCGGCGGCTCTCCCACTCAACCAGCCTCACTCTGTTCTTCATGCGCAGCTCACTAATCTCTTGGTTCTGTCCCCAAACTCCCAGCACCCTGTGGGCTTGCCTTGCTCTGACCACTGGTCTGCCCATGCTTTGGAGTTCACCTTCCAGTTGCAGTGATGTCTGGGTAATAAGCAAGGCCACCTTCCTTCTGGTCCTCAAGCCCTTCACCAATCACTTGCACAAAGTCAGGGGTGGATAATGACCACAGCTTTCATGTACCAAATACCTACTATGTGCCAGGCACTCTGCCAGGTGCTTCACTGGCTAATCTCCTTTAATCTGCATAATAATAACTATAGCTGTCCTTTACTGAGTCCTTGCTCAACTCGTTACAGGCACCCCCATTCTCCCAAGCATGAGAGAGAGTCTCAGAGAGGTAGGGTGAGTTGCCCAAGGTCACAGAGCTAGTACGGAAGAGGCTGTGCCCCATCTCAAACCAATCCTTGTCTGAGCACCAAATTCATCCCCTTAACTGGTACCTTTGCTGCTCCTACAACTACCCTCTGAGATAGGAGTGAGAGATGAGCAAACTGAGTTTTGACAAGGTTAAGTTATGGTTCAAGGTCATTTCAGCAAAGCATCAGAGGGGCCTGGGAGTTTAGCCCAGGTGAGGCACTGGATGAATAGGAAGCTCACAAAAGGGAAGAGTCTGGTGGGGGTGAGGAATGGGGCTAAGGTCCCCACCAGGAAGGCTGAGATCCACTGCTGGACTCCAATCTTGGCAAGAGAAGTAAAAGCTGGGAAGGGGGGCTTCCCAGGGCTCCCCTCCACCCCAGAAACACCACCTGCCTGTCTGGTGCAGCACAGCTATTCTTAGCTCATACTTGCCACTGTTCTCCTTGGCCTTGGGCTCAGGGATCTGCTGAGAGGGAGGGAGGTGGGGTGCTCAGGGCCTTCTGGCATCTGGGGGAGCTCAGATAGGCTAGGGCTGTCCCTGTTGACCTGCTAGAAAGTGAGCTGCCGCGAGCAGAGGCCATGCCTCATACCACTTCTCACCCACTGGGGGCATAATAAAAAAATCCAGGTGACGGATCCTGGGTGCCAAGGGTGACATAGTAAATCTGGGCCCCAAGGTTCTTGGTTCAGCTCCTGGCTCTGTCACTAACTTTCCCTGGGGCTTTGAGCTTATGACTTTCCCCGCTGGTGCTATAATAGCTCCCCTTTGGGCTGTGGCATGATGGTGTGTGGGAAAGTGTTTTGAGATGTGGAGTCAAGAATAGCTGGTGCAGCCGCTCTGGAAAACAGCCTGGCAGTTCCCCAAAAAGTTAAACATAGAGTTGCCACGTGACCCAGCAATCACACCCCTAGGTACACACCCAAAAGAAACAAAAACAGATATCCACACAAAAACTGGTACACAAACGTTCATAGCAGCATTACTCAGCCCCAAAGTGGAAATAACCCAAATGACCATCAGCTGATGAATGAATAAACAAAATATCCTTAAAATAGTAGAATATTATTCAGCCATAAAAAAGAGTCAAGTACTGCCTACATGCTACAAAAATGGATGAAACTTGAAAATATTATCAGTGAAAGAAGTCAGGCACAAAAGGCCACATATATATATGATTCCATTTATATAAAATATCCAGAATAGGGACTTCCCAGGTGGCGCAGTGGTTGGGACTCCATGCTCCCAATGCAGGGGGCCAGGTTCGATCCCTGATCAGGGAACTAGAGCCCACGTGCGTGCCGCAACTAAGAGTTCGCATGCCACAACTAAGGAGCCCATGTGCCGCAACTAAGGGGCCCGCCTTCCACAACTAAGACCCAGTGCAACCAAATAAATAAATAAATATTTAAAAGTATATATGTATCCAGAATAGGCAAGTCCGTAGAGACAGAAAGTAAACTAGTGGTTGCCTGGGGCAGGGGAAACTGGGGGGAGTGATTGCTAGTGGGTACAGGGTTTCTTTGGGATAATGAGAATGTTCTGGAAATAGTGGTGATGGGCGCACAACCTTGAGAATATACTAAAAACCACTGTACACTTTAAAAGGGAGAATTTTATGGTATGAGAATTAAAAAGAAGAGGAAGAAGACGTGGCACTGACTTGGTGCTTACTCCTCCCAGCTCTGTGCTAAGCCCTTCCCTGCATCTTACCTTAATCCTCCCAACAGCCCTCTAAGGGAAGGACTCTCATTATTCCTTTTTTGTAGATGAGCAAACTGAGGCAGAGGAAAGTTCAATAACTTGCCCGAGGTTGCACAGATCCTTGCGGTGCAGGTGCAAGGTCAGTGTGGACCCTGCGGTACTTTGTACCTTTTCCTGTCCATCTCCCCCACAAGGCCATAGGCACCTGGGGAGGAGATGTCTCATTCTCGGACACCCAGCTCAAGGCTTGGTTCTTAGACATTTATTGAATGGACAGAGAATTGTGCTATCTTTGCCCTCTCAGCTTGTTCACAGAGAAATTGACTTCTCACAAAAGCACAGCATCCGCTGCGAAATCTTAAGGCTGCCAGTTGCCGCTTCGCACTCGCCCTGAGGTTGCTGAGCCGATAGGCAAGAACCACCTCAAATCTCAAATCGAGACAAAATGCATTTGTGGTTTTGAACGAAAGTCGTTAGAAGACAAAGTCTGTCTTCCAAGGCCAAGGTTGCTCCAATTCCGTTTACTTAAAGTAGAAAGAAGACAATCCCGCCCCAGTGAGTCTGAGCCGGCTTGCAGGAAGGAGCATTTTTTTTGCTGAGTATCCACCACGAACCGCAGGAGAGAGCGGGCGGGAGACAGTGGGAGCCAAAGCAAACATTCTGAAGTCAGAGATAATGGGAGAAGGTAGGAGGAATGGGAATAGGTTTGGAGGCCAAGCAGGAAACAGGTCTGAAAGGAAGGGTGGGAAAGCAGGAAGCTTTCCGAGATTTTATGAAAAGATGGCCCTTCTGAGTCTGGGGGGAGATCCGTTTGGAGCCAGGCTGGCTCAGACAGCACTAAGCCCACCCTGCTCCAGCAGCCGCCTCCCAAGCTGCCCCCTCCTTGCCATCCTGCACTGGGTCCCAAGGGTTCCTCCTAACAGAGAGATTGCCCCATCTCCCCGCTGCTCAAAATCCTTCCGGGGCTCCCTATTGCCTATCATTTAGAGAACCATCCAAATGAAGCGTTCCAGGCTTCTGTGTCCACACATCGGCCCCAGCCCTGCGTGTCCTTTCAGCTTTTTGTTGCCCCCTCTCTCTGTGGCACCACGCTGGGATCTAATGCACCCAACTGCATGCTCTTCCCTAAATGATCTCTACCTTTCCCAGCCTTTGTATTTTTTCTTCTTCACAGCTATGTCTTACCTCCTCAAAGAGCATCTCGAGGGACTCTTTTCTCCACTGCTTAACTCTCCCTCAGCGTCTAGTCTGGTGCTGGCCATACACCAAATCCTCAGTAATCGCCAGAACTAATCAAGTCGCCAGAACAGTGGAGAGGGTTCTGGACAATCCACCTGTCTGGTCAGCTCTTTCGTAGCTGGATGTCTTAGGCTGGGGTTCCCGGGAAGCAGCCTCTGAGAAAAGGACTGGGGTCCAAACAGTGCATTTTGGAGGTGAGCGTCAGTACAGCGTGCTTTCATAAGCAGGTAGCATTCCCAGCACTGGGGCTCCGTCCCTCTGGGGACTTCTGGGAAGTGGGATGAAACACCAGTTAGATTTGCTGCCACCGCAAGGGGCAAGGACTCTAGGGTATTTCCCTGCCATTGCCCTTTCGTCTTGGTTGAGGGCAGTTCTGGGGGGTTTACTCCTGGGCACCTGTGGCCTGCTCCTGGCCACACAGCTGCTCAGAGCAGGACCCCACGGGCAGGTTCCAGATGAGTAGGAGGGGTGAGGGTGTGCAGCTTCACCTTCACAGGCTTCACCCCCAAATGTGGGCCCCGCTCTCCTAGCCTCTGCATCTTTGCCTGTGCTGTTCCCATGCCTGGACCGCCCTCTTCCGGGCCTTTCCCACCAGCAGGTGACTTCCTACGCCCCTATATGGGCCAGCCACATGGTCTCTCTCCAGAGGCTTCTCCTGACCCACCCCGGAGGAGTCCGTGCCTCTCCCAGCGGCCCCATACCACCCACTCGCCTTATCACTTGTGCAGGAGTCCCCACTGTACCGACCCTGTGCTATCACTGCGTCCACTAGTGACCCCGGGGTTTTGTCTGCCTGCCCCTCTGGCCTGGGAGCCCCGTGAAGGCGGGCTCTCCATCTGGTTTATCTGTGTGCCTAGCACCCAGCAGAGTGAAGGTGTCCAGTGAATGAATAATTGAGTGAATAAGCAACAGTAATCTCAAATATTTGTTGCCTGCTTACTATGTGCCTGACTCTGATCTAAATTCTTTATGCGTGATGACATTTAATCTACACGGCCACCCACAAGGGAGGCGATATCATTATCTGCAACATACAGAGGAGACATCCAAAGCAGAGAGGACCTCAGGAACGTGCCCAGGGCCTCACTGCTCTAAGTGGCTGAGCGGGGAATGATTGGGAGGACCTTCCCTGGTCCCTCAGGAGCGCCACGCCCCCATAAACCAGGCAAAAATGGAGGCTCAGCTGGCCCAGGGCTCCTCCAAGCCACCTTGGGCTAGGAAGCCATCTGCTGGGAGGGTGGTGAGAAAGGAAAACAAAGGAGGCTGCAGAGAGGGACCTGGAGGCTGCCCTCCTGCGAGCCAGGAAACCTGCCCAGGTCTTAGGTAAGTGGAGCTGAGTGTGGGGTCCTATGAGGAGCAGCCTGGGTGGGTGTGAAGGGTGTCAGGTCACATGATTTCTGGAAGGGCAGTGGTGACAACAGACTATCCCAGCCAGACAGCTCCTTACAGGCTTCTAAGCAGCTTCTTATCCGTGATCCCATGTGCCTCTCATGGTCCCTTCCCCAACCCCAGTGATATGGGAAGAGACGGGTCTGCCCAGGGTCACAACAGAGCTGGGACTTCAAATTAGGTGTGTGTGACCCTGAGGGCAGTGCTCTTTCCACTGTGTCTCAGTCCTCAGTCAGGATGCAGAGCAACCTTGCTTTCCCTCAGGGCTGGGGAGAGAGAAGGGGTGTGGGGGGGGAGAGGGAGAGGGAGAGGGAGAGGGAGAGGTGGGGAGAGAGAGAGAGAGAGAGAGAGAGAGAGAGAGCGAGCCACCATTAAGTCAGGCTCTCAGTACGTACCAGAAAAACCTCATTCCATTCTCTTCACAGCCTTATGAGAAAAAGATCATTACCCCCTTAGAAAGTTGAAGAAACTGAGGCCCAGAGAGGTTAAGCAGCTTAGCCAAAGTCACACAGCATGGGAGCAGAGAGCTAGGAGGGGGGCCAATTTGAAATGGCCCCAAAGCATAAAATCTAGCAGGTAGATAGGAGAAGTGGACATTGGAGCGATTGTAAATTAAGTTTTGCCAAATTGGATTCGGCAACTGCACTGTTTACCTACAACCTATTAATCTATACGCACTTCATTCCAGAGATCCCTCACACCACAGAACCGGAGACAGGCTGCCTGAGAGACCTGCAACTCAGACAATTCACCTACAGCAGGCATGAAGCATACAGCCAAGGTCATGAGTAAGAGGAGGATACCCACTGCTCCTGTGGCCAGAGGCAGCTGAACAGGCTGGCTGCCTGCATAGTGGCCCCTAAGCCTTGAGCCTTAAGAGGTACTAGGCTCTGTGCAGCAACCCCTGGGGGTTAGGGAGGGGCAGACGCATGAAGGCGTCTCAGAGGGCAAGAAAGGACTTTGCTAGCCCCTGAAATCACAACTGTTTCATGAAATTTTATTTGGCCTCTGGTGAAAGAACTAGCTGTGATCCAACAAGGGCAAAAATGCAGCTGCAGGGGCTTCCCTGGTGGCACAGTGGTTGAGAGTCCGCCTGCCGATGCAGGGGACGTGGGTTTGTGCCCCGGTCCGGGAGGATCCCACATGCCACGGAGCGGCTGGGCCCGTGGGCCGTGGGCGCTGGGCCTGCGCGTCCGGAGCCTGTGCTCCGCGACGGGAGGGGCCACAACGGTGAGAGGCCCGCGTAACGTTTAAAAAAAAAAAAAAAAAAAGCAGCTGCAGGAAAAAAACTAGTCTCTTAAAATGCAAAGGCTTGAAGGTGCTTTCCAGAGATTGCACTGGGATAAATTCAGTGGTAAAAGAGACATCCGTTCGGAAAAGATGACCGTTTCGTGGGAATCGCAGGTTTAGGAAAGCTGTTTTTCTCAGTAATAGGACAGTGAGCAAGCTGGAATTCTCCGTATCACATTAGAAAGGTTTGGGATTAATAGGGAATCCACCATGCAGGGTGGAATGCACTTAACAAATACCAAAGGCATTTAAAAATTGAAGACCAAAGGTTACAGTTGTATTTTATCTTTGGAGAGTTTCCCAAACATTCTCACTTGCATTAAATCACATGATCTGCAGAACCCTAACAGCGCAGGAAAGCGTGGCCAGCATTACACGCATTCTTTAAACAAAACAAAACAAAACAAAAACAGCTTTTTTGAGATAAAATCCACATGCCATACAGTTCACCCATTTAAAGGGTACAGTTCATTAGTTTTTAGTATATTCACAGAGTTGTGCAATCACCACCGCTATCTAATTTCAGAACACTTTCAAAAATAAACCCTGTATCCATTAGCGGTCATTCAAAATTCCTTCTTTCTCTCAGCCCCTGGCAACCACTAATCTACTTTCTGTCTCTATGGACTTACCTATTCCAGACATTTCCTATTAATGGAATCATATAATATGTGGTATTAACGGGCTGAATTGTGTCTCCTCCCCACAAAATTCATATGATGAAGTCCTAACCCTCAGTACCTCAGAATGTGACCCTGTTTGGAAATGGGGTTGTGTTGCAGATGTAATTAGTTAAAATGAGGTCTTTAGGGTGGACCGTAATCCAATGACCTGTGTCCTTATAAAAAAGGGAAATTTGGACACAGGGAGAACGCAGCGTGAAGATGAAGGCAGAGATTGAGGTGATGTTTCTACAAGCCCAGGAACACCGAAGATTGCCAGCAAACCACCAAAAGCTACAAGAGGCATGAACAGATTTCCTCAGAAGAAAGCAATGCTGCCGACACCTTCATCTTGGGCTTCTAGCCTCCAGAACTAGGAGACAATACATTTCTGTTAGTGAAGCCACCTAGTCCATGGTACTTTGTTATGGAAGCCCTGGCACCCTAATACACAGGGTCTTTAGTGGCTAGCTTCTTTCATGTAGCATCATGTTTTCAAGGTTCATCCATGTTGTAGCATGTATCAGTACTTTATTCCTTTGAAGACCAAATCATATTCTATTGTATGGATTTTATTATATGGATATACACCACATTTTATTTATCCATTCATCCGTTGATGTAATTTGGGTCTTATTTGCTATTATGAAAAATGCTGCTATGAACATTCATGTACAAGTTTTAATGTGGACATATGTTTTCATTTGTCTTGGGTATAGACCTATATTTCTCTTTTCCAGCTGCGGAAACTGAGCCCCCATGAGACGACTTGCCCAAGGTTACCAGCTAGAGCATGGGAGAACTGTCCCTCCAACTTAGAACTGTTTGATTTCAAACTCAAAGGTCTTTCAACTCTATTAGGCTATACACACTCACATTCATGCAAACTCCTTCACACTTACACACGTCACACCCACACGACAGACAGTTCTTTGAGCCTGCTGTTTTGCCCAGGGTGCAGAAGTTCAACAAAAGCAATCGAACAGAAGTGGTGCGATACTGAGGGAGATACTGAGACTTCCAAAGGATAAATAAGTCAGGACATTGATTTGAATAGCACTGAGGGAAAGACCAAAAACATTTAAAGGGGTATAAAGAGGTTAGTGACGAGCAAATGGCTCGAATGTGGTCTCCTGTAGGGCGCACACAACTTCTATCGATTGCGACCAAATGCAATTTACCAGAAGAATAGTATGCAAGTCAAAGATGTTTATGTGAAGAGAGCCGCATTTGAAATCTGTACGGGGCTCTGCCCTCACCATCCAGTTACTCAGTGAGGGCGGGAACAGCTTACATAAGCAAACTGGCCTCCGATGGGGCGAGCGCAGGAAGATTTGATTTCACCGTTTCTGTGAGCGAGCAGGATCAGAAGCTATTCTGAGCGGCCTCAAAGGAAAAGCGCCAGAAATCATAAATAAAGAAGAAGTCAAGCGTGTCCAGTGGCCATATCAAATGTGACATTCCTCCAGAATGTTTGAATGTGGTATCTTTCAAGCCGCTGATTCTTTAAAAAAAAAATAGAAAATACCTTATTTCCCAGTGACAATAGCATTCACTACAGTTAAAACCTAACAGAAGGCAAAGTGATTTGGAGCATAAAGAAAAAAGTAGCCTTTGGAGGAGTGCAGGATTCAGCCTTTCATTTAACAAATATTTATTTCTGACACTCTCTCTGCCTGTCACTCTGTCCCCACTGTTCTCGAGTTCCTCACCCTGCTTCATTTTTTTCTTACTTTCTTATTGCTCCCTGAGCATACATTGTACGTTTACCTGTGATGGTTAATTTTATGTGTCAGCTTGACTGGGCCACAGAGTGCCCAGACATTTGGTCAAACATTGTTCTCGGGGTGTCTGTAAGAGTGTTTTTGGATGAGATGAACATTTGAATCAATGAACTGAGTAAAGCAGGTTGTTCTCCCTAATGTGGGTGGCCCTCACCCAGTCAATATAGAGACAAGTAGAAGAAAAAGACCAAGGAAGTGGGAACTTTGCCTTCTTGATTGTTTGAGCTGGGACATTGCTTTTTTTCTGCCTTCAGCCTGGAACTTACACGATGGACTCTCCTGAATTTCAGGACTTTGGACTCATACTGGAACTACATCATGGGCTTTCCTGGGTCTCCAGCTTGACAAATGCAGATTTGGGGAGTTCTAAGCCTCCATAAATTGCATGAGCCAATTCCTTATACTAAATCTCTTGATATAGATAGAGATATAAATACAGATGATAGAGATAGAGATAGAGGTATAGATATAGGTATATATCCCATTGGTTCTGTTTCTCTGGGGAAACCTACTATATTGCCCATCTCCCCTACTGGAGTGTAAGCTATCCCACCTCACTTCAGGTGATGGCTCCAGCCTCCTAATTCATCTCTCTGGTTCTCCTTTTGCCTCCTCCCGAATCCATTTTCCACCAACTGGGTGTGTCATTCTCCTGCTTAAAGACATCAGGGTTTCCTCTGGGGTAGAGAGTGAGAGCTGGCCAGGCTCCCTGTTCTGGAGACCCGACTTTAGGCAGCCACAGATGGAGACATCTGACCCGCTCTCTGACTTAAGTGATTTGACTTTTCTCCAGGTGGCCTAATGTCTCAGGGATGCTCATCCCCATGATTTCAGCGTCACTCCCTTGGGTGAGTGATCCCTTATCCATCTGGGAGCACCTGTCAGCCAAACTGGGCCTCTCTCCCTCTTTCCTCCTCACCTCCCTCCAAGAAGGTAGCATTCACATGGGTCCAGCTCAGGCTCATCAATAAGTCAGCCCTGTCCCCAAAACCTGGTAATGAAATGAGCTCAAACGTGTACTCAGCTCACTTGCTGGCACACTGTAAGTGCTCAAAGATGGGTAGCACTTATTTAATAACAGTTTTATTGAGATTATAATTCACACACCACAAAATTCACCCCTTTAAAGTGTGCAATTCAGTGATACATTGAGTTGTGCAACAATTACCATTACCCGTTTTTCAGAACATTTTTATCACCCCAAAAGAAACCCTGTAGGCATTAGCAGTCTCCTCTCCTTTCTGCCATCTCTCCAGTCCCTGGTAACCACTAATCTGCTTTCTGTCTCTATGGATTTGCCTATTCTGGACATTTCATATTAAAAAAAATCATACAGGGCTTGCCTGGTGGCACAGTGGTTGAGAATCTGCCCGCCAACGCAGGGGACACGGGTTCATGTCTGGGATGATCGCACATGCCGCGGAGCAACTAGGCCCGTGAGCCACAATTACTGAGCCTGCGCGTCTGGAGCCTGTGCTCCGCAACAAGAGAGTGTGAGAGGCCCGCGCACCGCGATGAAGAGTGGCCCCCACTTGCCGCAACTAGAGAAAGCCCTCGCACAGAAACGAAGACCCAACACAGCCATAAATCAATCAATCAATCAATCAATCAATCATACAACATGGGGTCTTCTGTGTCTGTGTTCTTTAATTTAGCAACATGTTTTCAAGGTTCATGCATGTTGTAGCATGTCTCAGTAATTCATTCCTTTCTATTGCCAATAATACTCTATTGTATTGGATATATACATATATTGTATTGGATATGGATATATCACATTCTGTTTCCATCCATTCCTCATTTGATGGACATTGGGTTGTTTCTGCTTTTGGCTATCATGAAAAATGCTTCTGTGAACACTCATGTACAAGTTTTTGTGTGGACAAATGTGTGGATGTGGGCATAAAATAGTAGTGGAATTGCTGGGTCATATGGTAACTGTATATTTTACTAACTGAGGAAATGCCAAACTGTTTTCAAAAGTGGTTTTAGTTGGGAATTCCCTGGCAGCCCAGTGGTTAGGACTCTGAGCTTTCATGGCCGAGGGCTCAGGTTCAATCCCTAGTCGGGAACTAAGATCCCACAAGCCACGCGGTGTGGCCAAAAAAAAAAGTGGTTGTAGTATTTTACATTCCCACCAGCAAGGTAGGAGGGTTCTAATTTCTCCACATCCTCATCAACACTTGTTATTGTCTGTCTGTTTTGTTGTAGCCATCCTAGTAGAGGTAGCACATAATATTCATAGTGGTGTCTGGGGTAAATGTTGGGTACTCAGGAGTCCACCCAGCCTCCCTGTCGCCCATTCTTCACCATATTGCCCCATCTCATCCAACTCTGCTTCCACCTAGCATCCCTCATCCTTCTCCTGGCTCCATCCCTCACCTTCTTATGCACTGAGACACCCTTGTCTCTGTGCCCTGGGTGGCGGTCCCACTCCAAACTAGACAAACATCTAGAACCAAGTACGGCCAACTGCCTGAGGAATATGGCTGTTGTCTGAAGCCTCAGATGTTAGGAGCCAATGTTCTTGGCTACAGAGTCCAGCCCACATTAAGCCCAAGTACCCCGTCCCTTTAGATACTGCAAGGGGAGGAGGAGTTAGCCCTGATTAAGGTCAGTTCAAGAAACAGTTAATGATGTATGGTGATAGTGGGAATACGGGTTAACATTTATTAGTTCAGTGCTCCCTGTGGGCCTGGCACGGTGCTCAGCACTGACACATATGCTCTTTATCAATCTTTACAACAATCTTATGGAGGAATATAGTGATCATTTCCATCTCACCAATGAGGAAATTCTGTTGAAAGGACAAATCACTTGCTCAAGGACACACACATGCAAACACGGTGATATAAACGCTGATCATCTGAGGCAGAATCGAAATGCTTACTTGGTATATCATGCCTCCCTATGCTTCAGAGATGAATTAGGTGCCGTCCTGCTCTCCATTTCCAGGTACCAAAATCTGTATTAGTTTCCTATTGGTGCTGTAACAAATTAATGCAAACTTAGTTACACACAAACTTAAAACAGCACAAACTAATTATCTTATGGTTCTGGAGGTCAGAGTCTCCAGAGGGTCTTACAAGGCTAAACTGAAGAATGTGAGCTGGGCAGGGCTGCATTCTTTCTGGAGGCTCAGTGAGAGAATCCATTTTCACATCTCCAGTCCCTGCAGGCTGCCTGTGTTCCTTTGCTCGTGGCCCATTCCTCCATCTTCAAAGCCAGAAATGGCTTCTTTCTGTCTTTGGTTTTCCAATAATTTTTCTAGGAGTCTTAAGACTCTGCAACCATATGGATTTTTTTTTAAAATTTAGCTCCCCTGAGGACCAGAAAGGGCCAAAGCTACCAAAAGGGGATCTAGGTTCTCAACCCTTATTAAAAATGTGGAAGTGTCTTGACACATGCTACAACATGGGCGGACCTTGAAAACATCATGCTGAATGAAAGGCCACATGATGTATGATTCCATTTATATGAAATCTCCAGAGTAGGCAAATCTATAGAGACAGAAAGTAGATTCCTGACTGCCAAGGTTTGGAGGAGTTGAGGGGAAATGGTGAATGACTGCTAATAGGTACAGGGTTTCTTCATGGAGTGAGGAGAGTATTCTGAAATTAGTGCACAACTTTGAATATACCACTGGACTAGACACTTTAAAAGGATGAGTTTTGGGCTTCCGTGGTGGCGCAGTGGTTGAGAGTCCGCCTGCCGATGCAGGGGACTATGGGTTCGAGCCCCGGTCTGGGAAGATCCCACATGCCGCGGAGCGGCTGGGCCCGTGAGCCATGGCCACTGAGCCTGCGCGTCCGTAGCCTGTGCTCCACAATGGGAGAGGCCACTACAGTGAGAGGCCCGCATACCGCAAAAAAAAAAAAAAAAAAAAAAAAAAGGATGAGTTTTATGGTACTGTAATAGGGAAGAACAAATCTGACTCCATATTGGATGTTTCTTTTATTTTAATCTTTGTATTCTATTGCTTTTGCTACAAGTTAATCACCAAAGGGATGTTGCCTATAAGCTTAAATTTTACATAATGGCCCATCTCTGGGAACCCTGCCACTCATGTAATGAGCATTAAGATAAAATACCTTTGTTTAGCTCATAGCAAACCCCCTTACCAGGCCCACATGTGAATGGCTGCAGGAAGGAAGAAATCAACATATCCCCTTTGGAGTCTGACTGGAACCAGGACTTTACCTCTTCCCCTTTTAGAAGCCTGAATTCTAACTCAGAGAAGATGATTCTTTGGGACACTGGTCCAGCATCTTCTCAGTCTGCTGGCTTTCCAAATAAAGTCGCTATTCCCTGCCCCAACAACTAGTCCCTAGATTTATTGGCCTGTCGTGCAACCAGCAGTATGAACTTGGACTCGGTACCAGTATGTGAATTATATCTCAATAAGGCTGTTACGTTTTAAAATATGATAAGTGTAAAAGGTGTTTTGAGACACAGAAGAAGTCTCTTAGTCAAGTCTGGGCTTTGGAAAGGCTGTCCAGATGATGCTATGGTCATGGCTGAAAGATGAGTTAAATGTCAAATGAAGGAAGATGGAAAGGGTATTCCAGGCAGAGGGAACAGTGTGAATAAAGATATGGAGGCATGAACAAGCATGGCATCCCCAGAGCTCCCCTCCTGGGCCCAGTCTGCCTGGATCCAGGGCTTGATAGATGATTGTGAGACAGATGAATGGACAGATGGATGAACGGATGGGTGGATGGATGGGTGAATAGTTAGATGGTGGATGAATGGATGGTGGGTGTATGGATGCAGTGGCAACATAGGCACACATAACCTAATTATCTTATCTTATCCAACACTTATCTCAGTCTTTATGGAGCACACCCTTGATGTTTGGGTCAGGAGCTTAGGGAACGTCAAAGATGAAAGACACAGCATGCCCCCTGGGGAGTTTGCAGTCCTAAGTGCAGAGCAAAGGGTCAGTTGTGGAGCCACATTACTCTTGCTGCTAGGGTACTTCCCAAGGGAGGAACCAGTGGTTACATTTAGGGGACAGACAGAGAAGGAGGAACTGGAGGAGAAGGTGGAATCAGAGAGATAGGCAGGAACCACTCTGAGGTAGCCTCACCCCTTAGCTCTGCAGGGAAAAAGAAGCCATGAAATAGGACACCTTCAAGGTGGCATGCTGTCGGGGGAGGGCCCTGGCCTGGGACTTAGGAGACCTGGGTGTTTGTCCCTTTTCTGCATTTGAATCCCTGTGTAACTATGCGCTAGACACTAACCCTCTCTGGACTCTACTTCCTTGTCTGTATGATGAGCTTGAAAGTTTCCAAGGCCCTTCAGTGAAACTGAGTTGGTGGAGTCTTGAGACTCAGCAAAGCAGGGGCAGAAACATCATTTCAAATTCGTGCCAGGCAGTGCGGTACAGAGGAAAGAGGAAAAGAGCATAATCCCAGGACTCACACCGTCCTGGACTCTCATGCAGACACACCCCTTCCTAGACCCAATGTCTTGGGCAAGTGCCTTAACTTCCCAAGTCTAATTTCCCTCACTGCACAATAAGGTTATTAACACTTATCTCATAGAGTTGTGAGGATTTAGGTAAACTAAAAACTGTATGTAGGGCACTCAACCTATGTCAGTTTTTGAAAATGTTAATTCCCATCCCCTGATTTTGTTTCTCTCTGTTTAGTGCACATATTTTAGGTCTTAATCTGCACCATGTTCCCTTTTCCTCTGAGAAGCCCTAGCACCAGGGTTGAACCCCAGCAGCCATATGAATATTACATAACCCTGTTCCCTTGGTCATAGCTGATTGGACCAAGGTGGTCACCTGACCCAAACTGGGCCAATCAGATTGAATTTGGAATTGGGGCAAGAGACACCAGTCAGACTCTGCTGGGTGCTTGAGCCAGCAAGTGACACATCTGAAAGTCAAGTTTGCTTGAGGAAACGAAGGAAGGGAGGGAGAAAAGGAGAGAATGAGGGAGAATGGGAGGAAGGAAGAAAGGAAGGAATGGAAGATTCGTTAATGCCTTGATTTAATTTGATCAGCTACTAACCCAGGCTTTGGGAACCTCTCCTGAGACTTATCCCTGAACTGTCCAGGCTGAAGGCCTGACTGATGTCGCCACATCACAGAGGGTCTTTCCTATGGTCTGCCCCTGACAGGGACCCTTTTGAGGAAGAGAGGGTTCAGGGGCAGACAAGAGGAAGGACCCTGCCGAAATGTGCTGACATTGGCCAGGAATGGCCTCCTCCTGCTAGGCCAGAGATTAACCGGGGGTGTGTGTGGCTGCCTTAAGGACTAGTGATGACTCAGGTGGTACCTGTTGAGGGTTCCTCATGAGGATGACCAGGACAACAAGGAAGACCGGAATCGAAGCCTCCTGACTCCATTTTGTGCAGACGGGGCCAGGAACACCCTTGAGGGTCCAGTACGGTTCTGGTGCCAGACCATGGGTTGCCGCCTGCCAAAGCTGGTCTGTTCTAGGGCCCCTGCGCTGGCTCCTCCTCTCAGCCATCCTGTTCCCTGCCCCGCCCCACTAAAGTCTCTCTCCTACCTTCATCCCACCTCCTGGCTGACACCACCACTTCGTATTCATTCCCGGCTTCTGCTCTCTGCTTTCTTTCTGTGTCTCTTGGCTTCCTGCCTTGCAAAAACAGGGCTCTGCTTCTCTCCAGAGGCTCCCTCTCAAACCTCGAGAGAGAGGCATGTTGGCTCATTTGGTCACTGTTATCCGTGCTGGGTACTGGGCTCCCAGGCCACTGGCTGCCTTTGTGTCAGGTACACACCTTAATCCAGTATGCAAGGGTGGGTCACCCAGGTAGCTTTATTCTAGAAGGGGCTGTGGGCCTGGCAGCTCCCAGAGCATGATACATCTTTCTCCAATATACATGGGGGAGGAGCAAATGAGAGTGTGGAGGTGAATGTGCATTGAAAAGTATAATGGGGGCTTCCCTGGTGGCGCAGTGGTTGAGAGTCCGCCTGCCAATGCAGGGGACACGGGTTTGTGCCCCAGTCTGGGAAGATCCCACATGCCGCGGAGCGGCTGGGCCCGTGAGCCATGGCCGCTGAGCCTGCGCGTCCGGAGCCTGTGCTCCTCAACGGGAGAGGCCACAACAGTGAGAGGCCCGCGTACCACAAAAAAAAAAAAAAAAAAAAAAAGAAAGAAAAGAAAAGTATAATGGGCCTGCTGGCACAATATATGTATTATTTACAGCATTAACAAGGCCATCATGTCGCTACTCAAGGAAGTTTTCCTTCCCTAGAACTTGTTGGCCAAGGGCAGTGGTTATCAGTGGCCCTGGTCTTTGATTTCCAAACCCCTCCCGAGGGAAGTTGCTGGGACACCCAGCCTCCCTCCACCTCCTCCCCTTAGTGCTGCTTCACCAAGAATCCTCCTTACCTGCTTCCCTGCCGCTGCTCTGGTTGCTCAGGGCTCTCCCGACAAGGCACGCAGATCCCCACGCTGCCCAAGTGCTCCCAGGTGCTTTCACTTTAGAGCTCTTGCCGCTGGGAACTCGGAACATTCCCATCAGCTGGGGAACCAGCTTCCTCTTCTTTTGAGCCCTGCCCACAGGGAGTTGGTCAGGGAGGCTATGGCTGTTCACAACCTTCTAGCTCATTCTAGCCCTTTGGAGAGAAGGCCTTGCTTGTCCTCTGTCAAGATCCCAAATTCCAGAGGAAGGACGATGACTGGTTCAGCTGGGGTCAGAGGTCCATACCTGCACAATCAGCTACAGCCAAGGGCTGTGTCATAACCATCTCCAAAGACAGGGAATGGGGGAGAGTGGAGGGGGTCATCCAGGGCCAGGCCTTCACACCAAGCCAAAGACAGGGAATGGGGAAGAGTGGAGGGGGTCATCCAGGGCCAAGCCTTCACGCCAAGGAACCCGGCACACGTCTCCATGCTGCCCTGTGCCACCAGGTCTCTGATCTCTCCTCGGCACTTGAGCCAGTGACCCAAGCTGGCATCAGTCACCTGGATTCTCTGCTTCCTCCTGGAGCGTCCTGCCCACCTCGGGCCTTGGAGACAGACTTTCTTCTCTCCCCTTTTTCGTTTGAGGGCTATTCTTTACACTCCAGGGCTGGACTCTCAGGCCCCAAAATCCCTTCATGTGTTTTGGAATCCAAGGGGTGAGGGGCAGGAAGGGTGGCCAGTTGGCCCTGACATCCCAGGGTTCCCAGGCTGCTATGCGGCTTAGGCCCCCTTCTCCTACCTTCAGTATATTCTTTTTTCTTCTTTTCTGGTAATAGCTATCCTGAGATATAATTCACATACAATACAATTCACCTGTTTAAAGTATACAATTCAATGTTTTGTTGCATAATTTGTATTCAAAATTATGAAACCATCACTACAGTCAATTTGCAGCATCTTCCTCCAAATCCCCATTAGCATTCCCTTTATTCACCCCAATTCCTGCCCCCGCAGCTATAGACAATCCCTAATCTACATTCTGTCTCTTTTTTTTTTCAATTTTTTTTTGGCTGCATTGGGTCTTCATTGCAGTGCTCGAGCTTCTCTCTAGTTGCAGTGCTCAGGCTTCTCTCTAGTTGTGGCGTGAGGGTTTTCTCTCTCTAGTTGTGGTGCACAGGCTCCAGGGCACATGGACTCTGTAGTTTGTGGCACAGGGCTCTCTAGTTGAGGTGCACAAGCTCAGTAGCTGTGTCACGCGGGCTTAGTTGCCCCGCAGCATGTGGGATCTTAGTTCCCCCACAGCATGTGGGATCTTAGTTCCCCGACCAGGCCTCAAACCCATGTCCCCTACATTGGCAGGCGGATTCTTAACCACTGCACCACCAGGGAAGCCCCTAGTTGAAATTCTTGATTAGTCAAGACTCATTCAATTTTACACGACAGAAGCTCAAATCAAATTAGTTTAAACAAGAAAAAGGGGATTTCCGGGCTCACATAATTGGAAAACTCAAGGGATAAATCCAGGTATGTTGAAATTTAGGACCTCAAATTCTCAAATGACACACCACGAAGCTGTCTCTTTCTTTATGTTGGCTTCCTTGTTAGGTAGGTTTCCCAGTGAGGTAGACAAATGGCCCCAGCCACTCCAGGCTGTGTAGAGACCCCTGAAAGACAGCAGCTCTTTCCCAGTAGTTCACTAAGGTTAGAGACAGAGTCCCATTAGGCCCTGGATCTGCCACTGCTGTCACTGCTGTTTACTTTCAGCCTAATGGGGCTGGGGGAGGGGAGGAGGAGAGAAAGAGGAAGGAAGGGCATAGCATTTGTTTAGTATCTCCAACGTGGGGGGTCACTGTTCAGCTCATTTACCTGTGATGGAGTCCATTCACGACCTCAGCTGACTGCCTAGAGGAGGGCCTATCCTGTTCGAAGAACGCTCCTTCCTGTGCCTGAGACTTCCTGGGCTTGAATAGGCAAAGATGGGCTGGGTTTGGGACAGGGCCTGAGAAGGTTGAATTGTTCTGCCTAGGAGAGTAGAAGAATTTGGAGGGGTAAATAATAATAATAATAATAATAATAATAATAATAGCAGCTGACATTACTAATGCTCTTCTAAGTGCCTCCCGTGGATTGCCTTATGAAATCCTCACCACTAAGCCTATTCAGCTTTTATTATCCTCACTAACAGATGAAACTGAGGTTCAAAGAGGTTAGGTAACTCCCATCTTATCACACAGCTGATAAGATGCAAAGCCAGGCTCACAGAGCCAGGCCATCTGGGAACAGAACTCTTGTGTTTAACTACTGGACTATTTTGACTCTCAAGGAAGAGAGATGTGAAAAGGAAGATGAAGAAAAGAGCCAGGACTATTGTACAACACAGGGAATATAGCCAATCTTTTCTAGTAACTATAAATGAAGTATAACCTTTACAAATTGTGAATCACGGGACTTCCCTGGTGGCGCGGTGGTTAAGAATCTGCCTGCCAATACAGGGGACACGGGTTCGAGCCCTGGTCCAGGAAGATCCCACATGCCGCGGAGCAACTAAGCCCGTGCGCCTAGAGCCCATGCTCCGCAACAAGAGAAGTCCCCTGCTCGCCACAACTAGAGAAAGCCCACGGGCAGCAACGAAGACCAAAAAACTAGAATTTAAAAAAATAATAATAATAATAAATAAATAATTTAAATAAAAAAATTGTGAATCACTATATTGTACACCTGTAACTTATATAATATTGTACACCAACTATACTTCGATTAAAAAAAAAAAAAAAACGACAAGAGACAGGATGAGACTGGGGAACTGGGTGAGGTAAAGGGGCCCGGAAGCAGCAAGGTCATGCAAATGACCTTCCAGAGAGAAAGGAGCCTGCAGCAGTGAGCTTGGGCCACGCTTACGCAACCACCTCTGCAGCAGGGATGGGAAAGCTTCTCAGGGGTAGGTTGACCAAAGAACTTTTAAGGACGGGATTGTCCAATGTCCGTTTGAAGTTGTTTTTATCGTAGCACTTGAAACCATCCCTCTGACTTCCCTAAATCTCCCTCTGCCGGCCTCACACACAAATACCTTCTGTGGTGGGTTTCTGGTGGAAACAGCGGGAGGCGACGGCCACATTCCACGTCTCAGTCAGAGCTGTGTGGAAACAAAACAGCAGACCTGGGTCAGAGGCCCAATCCAGACACTAAACGAACTTAGCAGAAGTCGCCACTCTGATGCAGAGGGGAGTGTAACAAAATGTAAATCATTCCAGAACGTTCCATTGGGGATATCTTTGCATTTCCACAGGGTATGGAATATAGATTTGAACTGATTTTTTTTTTTTTTGGCCGCACTGCATGTGGGATCCTTAGTTCCCTGACCAGGGATGAAACCCATGTCCCCTACATTGGAAGTGCAGAGTCTTAACCACTGGACCACCAGGGAAGTCCCAGATTTGAACTGATATTTTTGAAATCGTAAGGGATGGGAGGCTCCAGCTGACAAATGGGTTACATACAGATGGCAAACTGAGGCTTAGAGAGGCCCAAACCCTGAGAATATCAGCTCCCCCTTTGCATCCCTGAGCCTCCAGCCTTGGAGGCTCCAGTTTACGTTTGGCATGGGGTGGGCCAATGATGTATGTGAGAAAGGGACCAGGGAGATGATTGGAGTCCTTGGGTCTGTGTGTCTGACCCAGAGCATAAGCCCTCTTGTCGGAACTGACACAGAGAGGAACTTCTAAGGGGGAGTGGGCTGGCTTTGCTGCCTTAGGTGGGAAGGGTCCCAGGAACTGGCATGTGGCTATACCTGTAGATGGGCCTCAAATGGCTCCTGCTATAAGGAGAGGAGAGAGAGGGCCAGGGAGCCAGGCTGAACTTGGCCGGGGACTCAGGAAAGAGATTCAGACCTGCCTGGTAAACTCTGATGAGAAGACACTCTGGAACGCTGGGCCCCCCGGGGGAGCACCGCTGGCCGGGGCAGGGGCTGTCTCAGAGGCAGCCCTCAGCAACAGCCAGAGCCCGAGGAGGGCGATGCAGGAAGTAGGGAGGTAAACTTGTCCTGCTGCCCACCTGGGCAGACTCAAGGCCATTAGGTTTCCCAGAGCAGCTGAGAGATGCATCTTGTCAGCTGCCAGAGGGGCCCGGAGGACAGCCAGGATCTGGCTGCTGCAGGGCTCTTAGGCGAATTCCTGCAGCTTTTCCTCCCTCTTCTAAATGTTATGTTGGCTTCTCCGAGGCTCCCTTCTCCTTGCTGCCTCTTCCCGTCCTCTGCTTTCCCTCCTAGGCCGCAGCATCCCCTCTACCTGATGACGCCCAGGTGTCCACCTCCTGAGATTCCCCGACCTCGTGTCCAGCCCCCTCCCCCGGACTGCCACACACCCCTCGCACCAGAGGCCCCGATCCACACTCCTCTCTGCAGCTCTAGGCGTTGGGAGCTTCAGTCCCTTCCTTTCCTTACCCCCCACCCCGCCAGGAGGGAGCTAGACCTCGGGGTCAGGTCCCCCGACGGAGCCACGTTTTTCAGTGGGTGGGCGCTGGGGGAATCCAATCCCACACTTGGCCATGTCCCCCACTTGGCTGAGGCGTTCCTCTTCTGTGCCTTCGAATCTGTGCTCTCCCTCTGCTGCCTTCCCATCCCTGCTGCAGAGGTGGTTGCGTAAGCATGGCCCAAGCTCGCTGCTGCAGGCTCCTTCCTCTCTGGAAGGTCATTTGCATGACCTTGCTGCTTCAGGCCTGTCCCAGTTCGGGCTTGGCCTTGGAGGGAGAGGCCTCCTTGGGCCTTAAACTGACCTGGGTGAGGGTGCTTGGCACTGGGTTGAGGGCAGAAGCCCAACCAGTAACACAGGGACCCCGCGTTTCCTGTGATACAGCTGCCCCAGGCCGTGTGTGGACAGGTGAGCGGACGAGAGACAGGTGTCCTTCCTGGGTCCTTCTGTCTGATACATTCAGGAACGCCTCATTCCATCCTGATTTCTAACGGTCTTTCCCCTTCAAATCCGATGCCCTTTCTGTGCTCCCCTTGTAAATGGTTTATTAAGGACTTTTAGGTCATTGGGTCACAATTATGGCACAGTTTTATTTTTCTAATAATGGCTACCAGCTGGACTCTGTGAACCCCTCCACCATTGGGGAGTTATGCACCTTTGACAGTATTTGATCCAGTTTCTAACATTCAGACACTTTTGGTTATAAAAGCAAGCTCATTCTGGTTAAGATCGGGTCGTTTTAAAACTTTGGGCTCAGATTTTATTCTAAACTTGCTTCTTCCTCCACAAGGTAAGGTAAGCTGGTAGCTCTGGGGGCTTGAGGTGTGAGTGTGTGTGCATGTGAATGTGTGGTCTGTCACACACACACTCACACACACACACACCCTTCCTCTGGGCTCACCCCCAGGCTGGGGTTAGGGGAGAAGAAGGAGGGAAATGGCTGTCCCTCCAGTGGCACCTGGCCAGGCTGCGGTTCCCCTTTTGTGAGTCGTGTCTGTGGTGGAATCAGTTCAGTGCCTGCAGGTCTGCTGGTAGTAGGTGGAGGTCCCCAGGGTCCCACTGACCAGGGACTCCATTCCCAGCCCCTCACCCAGGCACTGGTGGTCCCTCCCCAGACAAACTACACCTTCCAGGGACCCCTCAGCCACACCCCTCCAGTGCCAAGACTCCAGCCCCAAGCTGAGAAGGTTCCAGGGAGCCTGCCGCCTCCAGCCCCTTCAACCTCCACTCCTGTGCTCTGCTCAACCTCTCTGCCTCCCAGGAGCCAGAACCCAAAGGACTTCACCCTGGCATTGTGCCACCACATCCCCCTCTGGTGGCCCTGGGGCAGGTGGCAGTCCATGGCTAAGCAGACATCCAACCGGGGAAGGACGTGTCAATGTCCCCTCTCGCAGTCACCCCCAGACTTTACAGGCAGTACCCTTGGGCTCCCATTTCTCTGCTTGGGGGAGGAGAACCACCACGGCACTTCCTCTCCCCTGCAGGGCTCTGAGTGGGGCAGGAGGGCATTTTGTGATTGTTCATTCCCTCAAAAGGAGAGGAGTTTCTCCAGGCTCTGACGGTCTCCACTGGAAAACCCACCACATCTGTTGGGCCTCTCTCCCCCTGGAGGCTCAGAGTCTCAGGGTGATCTCCTATCAGGACCTCCTGCTGCGCTGTTATACCTGCCTGGCTGACAGCGTCTGCCCACGCTGGGCTGGGACCCCAGAGGCCCGGGAGTCATCCTAACCACCTTCTTCTTCTTTTTTTTTTTTTTTTTTTTTTTTTTTTTTGCGGTATGCGGGCCTCTCACTGTTGTGGCCTCCCCCGTTGCGGAGCACAGGCTCCGGACGCACAGGCTCCGGACGCGCAGGCTCAGCGGCCATGGCTCACGGGCCCAGCCGCTCCGCGGCATATGGGATCCTCCCAGACCGGGGCACGAACCCGTATCCCCTGCATCGGCAGGCGGACTCTCAACCACTTGCGCCACCAGGGAGGCCCCCTTCTTCTTCTTTTTGCTGCCCCATGACAAACTCTCCTCAGCCTTCAGACCCACTTCTCTGCTCCCCATTCAATTGGGGCCCCACCCATTCTCACCTGGACAGGCCCCTCAAGGCTTCCCCTGCCCCAGTTCCTTCCATCAATGGCAGTGACCTTCCTAAAACTCTTTAAATGTTAGTCTAGTTATATGCATCCCCCTAACATCCTCTGATGGTTCCCTAATACCTAGAGAATATTCTAGGCCTCTCTCAATTTGAACTCCAGCCTCAGCTCCAGCTAAATCCACACTCGTACCCACTGCTTAGCCCCTGGTGGCTTCATCTAGTGCACAGCTTGACAACCGGTAGTGACCGGCCCCTGGATCTGTGTTGAGGGCTGGGAGGAGAGTGCTGTGATCAATTAGTGATGCCTGCCATGGGCCCAGGGTTGGCAGAGCTGCAGGGTTTCTGCCACCCTGTTCTAGTTGTTCCAAACTGTGCACCTTTTCCCACCTGCAGTCCACCCTGGACTCTCCACAGCACATATACTGTGTTATTGCGACCATAAACTCGCCAGTTGTCCCCACCCTTGCACACGCCATTACCCCTGGCGAGACTCCCCTCTACCTGTCCTCCATCTGTCAAGTCGCCCCTCACCTTTCCGTCTTTCTGTTTAACTGGGGTGACCTTGCATCTTGGTTTGCCCAGGTCTATGCTGTGGCCCCATCATAATTATTAGCAGAATCCCTTTACTCTCATGCATGGCCCAGTCTGCACTAGGAATCAGGTATGCTCACCCTGACTCTAGCACATATGATGCTAAAGGTACCTGTGTCACTTGCCAGTGCCCAGAGAGGGGTCTTGGACTGGAGTGGAGCTGAACTGGCAGGAAGGAAGAGAGAAAGCATGTGGCAGGGTGAGAGATGGAGAGAGCTGGTGTCGACTGGCATTGGAGTGGGGGCCCTGGGACCCCAGGGAACCAGTCAGTACCTGCTTCAGAGGAAGCCAGGTCTTCCCATCAGCCCCACAACTCAGGTCCTTGTGGGGATAGGCAGAGATAGAGACACCATGGTGGGAGACTACAAAAAACTGGCCGAGGGAAAGTAAGAGATCTAAAAATACAGCCAGCAGACAAAGAGGAAGTGGGTGCAGCCCGGGGCGGCCGAGGCACAGCTATTGTTCTGCACTGCCGGTTGCCCTGAGGGTGTCCTGGCAGGGGCACTGGTGCCCCAGGGTCTTCACTCTGGTAGTGCTCCCAGCTCGGAAGGTCTCTCCTTCCCTGGACTCTTTCCCTATCCAACTTCCCTTCTGGAAGTTCTCAGCTCCAAGGACACTTCTAGAAAGCCTTCTCTGACCCATCGCCCCTTCCCCCTACTTGGATAGATTGGTTCTGATCTCTCCTCCATGGCTCTGTCCTTAGATCATTACTTATGTGATCGTCTGACTAACCTTGACCAAAGCCCCTCATACAACGTTGGTCAGACGTCTTGAAGTCAGGCACCTGTGCTCAAATTCCAGCTGTGTGGCCTTGGGCTGCATCGCTCTGTGCCTCATCTGTAAAATCTTTCCTCGCCTGTAAAATGGAGACAGTTCCAGTAGCCACCTTGCTGGGTGGTCATGACCGTAGTGTGCTTTGAAGCACGTCGCAAGTCTAGAACCTTCCCGGACACATTGTAAGTCCCCTTATTATTAGCATTCAGTACTACTATTACTTGAGGGCAGGGCTGAATTGATATTCTTGCCTCACCCTGTAGCCCCTAGTAAAGTGCCTGGCTTGTTTATCAAACGAACGCATTTTTTTTTTTGCGGTACGCGGGCCTCTCACTGTTGGGGCCCCTCCCGTTGCGGAGCACAGGCTCCGGACGCGCAGGCTCAGCGGCCATGGCTCACGGGTCCAGCCGCTCTGCAGCATGTGGGATCTTCCCGGACCGGGGCACGAACCCGTGCCCCCTGCATCGGCAGGCGGACTCTCAACCACTGCGCCACCAGGGAAGCCCCGCGTTTTTATTTATGTACCACCTGGTTCCATAAAAGACTTAAGGCCACACGATGGCGTATGTTATTGAGAGTTTTGCAAATTTTAAAACAAGCTTAAAATGTTACTTATTTCTCTTTGGCAGCCCTGCTCTCTCCTCATGGATAGCCACCCCTCCCAGTCATAGTCTGCTATGGACTAGCAGGCACCCACTGGCACTGGGGCCTCCTTCCCTCCCAGAGTATCTGTTGCTGGTTACAAGAGAAGTCTGTGTCCCATGGAACTGAACTGAAATGTGCCTCAGGTCACTTCCTGCCACTGGTCCCAGTTCTGTCCTTTAGGCCTTGGCCTGAGAATACCTGCAAGAGATTTGAGGACAGAGAAGCTTGCAAATCCTGGACAGAGGTGCGTGCTGGGGAGTGGAGCAAGGGCCTGGGGAGGTGCCCTGGGCTGGCTGGCCATCCCTGCCCAGGCCTCTGAGGGCAAGTGGGGGGTGTGAGGACAACAGAGCTGTGTTTTAGTTAAACTGTCGCTCTTTCTAGAGTCCCAGGGAGCCTGAATAATTGACAGTGTGGTCAGCAGCTGACCGCTACTTCCAAGCATGGTAGAAATCAATCAGGTCGACATTTACTGTCCCAGCCCTGGGAGGCCTGGGGGTCAGAGGTGAGAAACTGACCCGTCCTGAGTCCTAACCAGGCAGTGTGGATGGAGTCAGGCAGACCCGTCTGTGTGCTCAGTCCTGCCTTTCTGCCAACCTGTTTCCTTCTCTTCTGCGGGACCTCACCGGCAGGTAGAGCAGGAAAGTGCCCGTAATCAGAACGCAGATACAAACAGCGGGTGGGAGGGGGAGGGTGAAGAGCCTGGTCTGGGAGGGGTTTGAGTCTGAGATGCCTGCCACACATCTGGGCACAGAAGGTCCAGTCACTGGGTAATTGGGTCTGGAGCTGATGGGAGGTGGAACTTCAAGAGTCTCCACCTCTAAGTGGTTCCCAAAGCCACAGGAGTGGATGAGAGTGTCCAGGGTGAGTGTAGAGCAAGGCGACTGGGAGGCCACTGACATTTAAGGAACAGCGATGGACCCAGGGAGAGGAGACCCCAGGGGGACAGAGAAGGAGCTGCCGGGGAGAAGCAGTGTGGGGCAAGGTCAGAATGTGGAAAGCTGCTCAGAGGTCAGGGAGGATCAGGACTGAAAGGGGACTGTCTTCCGGATCTAGGGGGCTTATGAGGTCCCCCTGTGAGGGTAGCTGTAGGAGAGTTGTTGGGGGGGGACCCGATTTTCCTGATAGAAACAGGGCCACAGGGGGAGCTTAAGGGTGCCCAGGCACTCACTAACATGGGTGATACCCGGATGCAGCTCTGGCATCATTAGGACCACTTAGGATTTAGACCTAGATCTGCCCCTACTTGTAGAAGTCTTAATTTTTTGTCTGATACTTAATCCTTTTCCAACCTAGTCCCTGTTGTCTTCTCTAGCTTCTTCCCCCAACAATCGTCAGCCAGAAAACTCCTATTCACCCTTCAAATCCCACTTCAAATATTACCTCCCACCCCAGGCAGTTCCTGACATCTGCCCACGTAGAGTTAATTCCTCTCCCCTCTGTACCTTGGACATCCTTTCTTCTTTTGCATGTGTTCATTTGTTCATTCATTCATTGATAGGTGTTGACTGTACACCTACGATGTGTCAGGCTCTGTGAGGACCCTGGGGATTCAGTGGGAACAAGACAGATAGTGACATACTCCATTTCCAACTAGCCAAGGCAAAAAGGGGGCAACTCAAGGAGGCAATGAATAACCAGATTGCCAGGGGGGCAGGGTCACAGCTGGACCAGGGGCTAGGATGCTGCCAGCCCCCTCCCCTCCCCTTCTCTTCTCTTTTCTCTCTTTTTCTCCTCTCCTCTGTCTCTCTGTCTCTCTGTCTCTCTCTTCAGCTTCCCTTCCTACTCAAATTGGCTTCCCCTACTTTGTGGAAAACAGAACTGCTCTTAGCTCCCGAATCCCCACCAGGGAAGGTATAACTATTTCCCCCAGTTCCGGTTTTAAAAAGCCAACTGCAGAGAAGGAGCTGGTTGGCCAGGTTTGGGTGAGGAGCCCACCCCACCTTAACCAATCAGCCAAAGCTAGAGAGTGAGGTCATGTGACAGTGTGGCAACTCCTGCTGGGCCCGCCAAGCTCTTTAGGGTGGGGAGAGCAGCTGGCCCCCCAAAAAAGTAGGGATCTTTTTCCAGTAGGAACCATGCAGGGAGGATGGGTTGGTCCTCAAACCAGTAGGGGTCTCATAAGGCAAAGGAGCCCCATGTTGTGGAGGAAGGAATCCTGGTACCAGCAGTTTGGGGTCAACAGTCCAGAGAGATCCTCACCTTCTTGGGGCCCTGGACCCCACTGGCAACAAGTGAAGACTGTAGGCTTCTTCTCAGAATAATGGTTTTAGATGCATAAAATAAAATACATGGGATTCCAAAGAACACCAATTATGCTGGTTCTGTCCACAGCCCTCTTGAGGACCTTAACTGCGGAAGGAAGGTAAAAAGACATTAGAAATTTGCTCTGAAATCTCCTGGAGGGAAGAGATGGGAACCTTGGCCTTTCCCTTGAGGGTGGAAACTGTTAGACCTGTCTGGGGCCTGGGATGGCCCTGGAGGAAGCTGGCAGCAAAGGAGATCCTTGCAGGGAGTGGGTCGGTGACCAGATGCAGCGCTGAGGCTACAGCAGGCAGGGTTCTTGGCGGTGGTCACTGGAGACTGACTCTGGTTAAAGGAGGTGTTTGGGGAAGTGTCAGGTGGCGTGTGCAACTGACGGGGGCGGGGCGGGGGTGGGGGACGGGACTGGACAAACAGGCTTGACGGGAACCCAGAGAGTGAAGGCCCAGCCAAGGTGCCACGCTGAAGGCCACGCCTGCCAGCTGGTCACCATAGCTCCTGCTGGCACCTGGAGACACTGCCATTCTGCTACAGTGGCCTTTAAAGTTCTGCTGGACTCTGGGCCTCTGTGTCACTCTAACGATTCAAAGTCCCGGGAGGGTGTGTCAGTTCACCACACTTTAGGCCATATTCTAGTTGTTGGGGGTGCAGAATACGTGCCCCGGTCAGCGTCTGTGGTGGTGGTGGGGTTCTTTCACCATCTTGGGACAAGGGTTGCTGACACCATTTGGAATGAGTTAGCAAGGACCCCGGGAGTCTTAGACTTATCACGGGGTGGGGTGCCTCTAGAGAGAAGTCATGGGCTTCCAGTGATCAATAGATGGGGCTCAAGAAGATGAGCCCTTACTCGGAACCTCAAACTGGGGGTCGCCTGTGTCTCCATGTCAGCCATCTCTGCCCAGGCAGCTTGCAGCCCAGGGCCCGGCACCCAGACCCGGCCAGCTGTTCACCGTCTGTCTCCTCTTCCTCCCGGGCACACAGCTAGGCTATAATTCCCAACCTTCCTTGCAGTTAGGTATCGAATGTGACCTTGGGTCGGCTGATGGAACATGGACAGAAGTGGCCTGAGACACTTCCAGGCCCAACATAAAATTCTCCATAAAAATCTATAAAACCCTGCAAGCCTCCGAATTCTTCCCCCATCCAGCCAAAAGTAGGTGCTTCTGAGGCTCTAGGGGAGGGTGTAGCCACAAGAAGGAGGGAGCCTCTGTCCCTGAATCACCACGTGGAAGGCCCATCCACCCATCATCCACCACAATACCTGCCGTGTGAGCCAGAAAGACAACTCCACTGTGCCACAGAGACTGGGGGCCTAGCTATACCAGCAGCTGGGGATCACTGATACACTCTGAAGATGGCTGCTGAACCAAGCTGCTCCATGATCCTGGACAAAGCACTGCCCTGTCCTGGGCCTCAGATTCCTTAGCTACCAACAAGGACCTACTGTATAGCACAGGGAACTCTACTCAATATTCTATAATAACCTATATGGGAAAAGAATCTGAAAAAGAATGAATACATGTATATGTATAACTGAAGCACTATGCTGTACACCTGAAACTAACACAACATTCTAAATCAGCTATACTCCAATTAAAAAAAAAAGTCACACACACACACACAAAGATTCCTTGACTATATGAGAGCCTGGACCAGGTAGCCTCTAGGGACCCTCCCTTCTGGGGCAAGGGAGAATTTTAGCTACACACTTGCACGCACACACACACACACACTCCTTGCACTGGGGGCTGTGTCTATAAGGATAGGCCCTGGAATGGCTGCTCGATACTATTTCTCTAAAGCACCCAAACGAGGACAGCATTCCGGAACCTCATTTCTAACAGATATCAGTATAACAAAAACACATGCTGTAGACCAATAAAATGCGATGACCAACTCCACTGATAAAATGTGTTTGTTTATATGGACTTTTGTACCTTGCTGGATCATAAAAGGAATTACATTCTCATCAGATGGTGTCCATGCACAGACAGCATTGCAGGGAGAGAGGAAGTGGCAGCTTTTGTTCTTATAACCTCGTGATGCTGTGGGGACTAAATGGCCATCCTTGTTGGCTGTTTTCTCTGACTCCTCCAGGGCTGGTGGGAGGAGGGGTGTGGCAGGAAGGGAAGAAGAGCAGATGCTGTCGAAAATGATTTCTTCCCAGGCTCCAGCTACGGCCCTTCTCCCTTTTCTCACGGAGAGAGCGGTACCAGTGAGGCTGAGGTCTTGGGCTGGCACTTAGTCACAAAGGCCCTTGGATGGGAATGATGGCTCACACTTATCGGCCAGGCACTGCTCTCTGTGATTTGCATATACGAGGAACTCGTTTAAACCTCATGATATATTACTTTTGCCGGGGGGACATTTTACAGATAGGGAAACGGAGGCACAGAGAGGTTGAGAACTTGTCTAAGGTCACACAGCCAGTGAGTAAACAAGTTGATAGTCTCACCTAGCCAGCCCTGGCTCCAGAGCTGCCTCTCTAGGTTGGAAGAAAGATTCTGATCCTCATCATAAAAGCCATCAGAAGCAGAGGAAAGGAGTAGTAAAGTGAACACAGATTCTCTGCAGGGTGCAATTTTGCCCCCAGGGGACCTTTGGCCATGTCTGAAGACATTTTTGGTTGTCACAAGTGGGGAGGATGGGCTGCTGACATCTAGAGGGGAGAGGCCAGGGCTGCTAAACATCCCACAATGCCCTGGACAGCCCCAGCCCCCAACAAAGAATTATCCAGCTCCAAATGTCAACAGCACCTAAGTTGAGAAACCCTGCTCTGAGGTCAGGCAGGCCTGAGACCTGTGCCACTTCCTAGCTGTGTGGCCCTGGGCAACTGGCTCACTCTCTCTGAGCCTCAGTGTCTTTAGGAGAATGTTGGGTAGTGTATTTAATGAGACAAAGCCTGACACATAGGAAGTGCTCAATAAATGCCAACTCTTGTTGTCTCCACCTTATTCTTCCCTGCACCTCCGCATCCTCACCCGTCCCAGGTCCTGTCACATTTCTTGACCAAGAAACAGAACCAGGCCCTTCCCAGTGAGCCTGGGAGAGTTAGGAGTTTATATTCCCCTGCTTGCTCCTGGATGTGCCGGCGTCTTCAGCTCCTCTAATTACTTATTTAAAGGCTATCGATTCCTTGGCTGCTGCTGGGAGGCCTCGCGGAATTGCCTGTCTCGCAAAGAGCAGGTGCACCCTGGCCTAGCGACTGGGGCTGTAGCCTGACATAACCAGGCAGGGGGTTATTTGTGCTGGGGATGCTCATGAAATATTCATGTACTGATTTAAATACCAAGGATGTCAAAGCTGGAAGGAGCCAGAGAGATCATATCAGCAAAGCTCGCCTTCATCCAGAAGGGGATGCAGCTGGGTGTGGTGAGAAGGGAGGCCAGCACATGAGCATTCAAGACAGATACCAAGGCCTTGGGCTCACTGTGTGACCTTGGGCAGGTCACTTGCCCATTCTGGGCCTTTGATTCCTCAACTGTAATGAGAAAAAGGGGGTTGTGAGGCTGAAATGAAACGGATATAGAAGAATAAATATAGCACATAGTAGGCCTGCAAAATTTAACTGCATTTAAAGTCAGCAAGCCTCTGGGCTTCCCTGGCACAGTGGTTAAGAATCCCCTTGCCAATTCAAGGGACACGGGTTCGAGCCCTGGTTCGGGAAGATCCCACGTGCCGCAGAGCAACTAAGCCTGTGCACCACAACTACTGAGCCTGCGCTCTACAGCCCGAGAGCCACAACTACTAAGCCCACGTGCCACAACTACTGAAGCCCGCACGCCTAGAGCCCATGCTCCGCCACAAGAGAAGCCATCGCAATGAGAAGCCTGCGCACTGCAATGAAGAGTAGCCCCCGGGCCTCCCTGGTGGCGCAGTGGTTGAGAGTCCGCCTGCCGATGCAGGGGATACGGGTTCGTGCCCCGGTCTGGGAGGATCCCATATGCCGCGGAGCGGCTGGGCCCGTGAGCCATGGCCGCTGAGCCTGCGCGTCCAGAGCCTGTGCTCCGCAACGGGAGAGGCCACAACAGTGAGAGGCCCGCATACCGCAAAAAAAAAAAAAAAAAAGAAAAAAAAAAGAGTAGCCCCCGCTCGCCGCAACTAGAGAAAGCCCGTGCACAGCAACAAAGACCCAATGCAGCCAAAAATAAATAAATAAAATAAATAAATTTATAAAAATAAAATAAAATACAATAAATAAAGTCAGCAAGCCTCTCTGAAGCTGAATTTCCTCCTCTAGAAATTTCCTAGGGTTGTTAAAGGTAAATGAGATGACAGATGTGATCACCTTATACCAGGCCAGAGACAAAGGGAAGGCTGATAAGTGTTAAGTGTGTTTAACTATCATGTATTAGCGCCCAGGTGCTGTGCTAAGTCCCAGGTGCTGTGCTAAGGGCTTAACAGGCACTAGCTCTCAGAATCTACCAATAGCTGTGGTGAAAGGTATTGTTATCTGAGTCCCAGTGGCATGCTGGTAAATTGACTGGTGGGAGTGGGGCAGGGGAGTCCTGATGTGTAATGTTTGCCAATTTTCCTAATGTAAATACTCCCACCATGGCCGACTGCCAGCATGATGTCACTGAACAGAGTTACAATGAGATGTAGGCACCACTCGATCTCTATTTACAGATGAGGAAACTGAGGCTCAGAGAGGCTGAATGACTTGGCCCAGGTCACACATCATGATGGGCCAGAACCAGGACAGTCCACACCCCCTTTCTCCCAGCCCAGTGCTCCTCCCATCAGGTACTCAGGCCAGCGTTGGGGCCACCTTGTCCTCCCCTTCCACCCCAAAGCTTGTTCAGGAAGCCAAGAGAACCACACTTCACGGAGCACCAGCTCCAAGCTGCGCCCTGTGCCAGGTAATTAGAGAGGACATTCTCTTACTGATTGATGCCAACAGCCTGTGAGGCAGGAATTCTGATTGCCAATTAATGGAGGAGGGAAACAAGCTTAGATGGGTGAAGTGACTTGTCCAAGGCAACAGTGCTGGAACGAAGTAGAACTGGGAATTGGAACCCAGGCCTCCAATGACTCTAAAGCTCACGTAACTTCCTCTCCACCGTCGGGCCAAACCCTCCCCCTGGACCCCAGCCCCCAGACTGCCTGACCCATGGAGGGATCCATGTGGAAACCCCATGGGCATTCATAGACCCATTTGTTTCCAGAACTCACCCTCTTGCTCTCAGTGGTGTAGATTTGGATCAACTAGGATTTTAAAGAAAGCAATCAGGACCCCTGTTGGATCATTTGAATCAGAATCTCCCGGAAGAGGAATGAGAACCAAGTGGCCCTGGTGTTTAAAAGCTTTCCAGGGGATTCTGACGTGCAGCTGGTCCTGGGAACCACGGCCCTGTTCCTCTGTCACCCCCGGTGCCCCTCGGAAGAGGCAGTGGCTATCGGGGAAGCGTCAGACCCTAGAGAAGGACCTCAAGTGCCAAAACTCCCATGGCCTTCGAAGACGCCAAGGATGTGTCGGTGGAGGATTGTTCTGGGTCTTAAATGGACACACACCAGCTTCAGCCTCTTCCTGAATTAGTCCCCTTGTCATAGAACCGACCTCTGAGAGCTGCAGGCACTGGACAAGCATACAGGGCAGCTTCCATCCTCCCCCTGACTCAGTAGCCCACCGCACTCATTTATTCATTTACTCAGCACATGTTCATAGGGTCAAACACTGGGTTGAGTGCTGGGGTACAACGGTGACCAAGGGGCACAGTACTGGCCCTCGAGGAATGTACAGACCAGTGCACGCAACCAGAGGAAGAAACCTGTGTTCACAACTGCTAGGAATTTTCTGGCTTTGTTCAGAAAAATGAATTATACTGCAGGAGGCAGGAGGGCAGTGTTGATGTCTTCCTTCTGAAAAGGAAGGAGAGGAAGAGAAGAAGGTAGGGCAGGAGGGAGAGAGCCTGAGTTGGGCTCAGGGGCAGGGCGATCAGAGCCAGGCCGCTGCTAGAACAGGGTTCTGACAGCATCTGTTCAACTCACCCACGTAGCTGCGGTGCAGACCCTCTCTGGTCTAGGAAATCTAGGGCAAAGGGTGCGTTGCTCCTGCATGGTTTGTGTGAGGGTCTCAGAGAGCTGAGTTGCACTTTGGGGTCAATACCACCCAGCCGAGGGACAAGAAGGAGAGGGGCTGGGAAAAAGAAGTTTCTCTGAAGAAAGTCCAGGAATGGAAGCCTTTAGCTGGATCCAGAGGGCCCAGGGCCCCAGCTGCCATCAGGGTGACAGGGGAAGGTGGGCTTTTTATCAAATAATTGCAAATGTGAGGAGGCCCGTGAAGGAGCAGTGTGTGGCGTTATGGAGTACAGAATAATCTGGGGAAGGGAGATCACAGTCACCACTGACTGAGCAGGTCTTGTGCTCTGGATCTTGTACATTGCATGCCATACACATCACGTCTTTGAATCCTCACCAACTTTTTATGAGGTAGCAACTATCATTATGCCTATTTTAGAGACGAGGAAATGGAGGCTCAGAGAGGTGATGTGACAAGCCGAAAGGCACACAGCTGGTACGTGGCAGGGTCAGGATTTGAATCCAGGTCTTTCTTGTTTGCTTGTTTGTTTGTTTTGGCTGCACCTTGTGGCTTGTGGCATCTTAGTTCCCCGACTGGGGATTGAACCTGGGCCCTCAGCAGTGAAAGCGCAGAGTCCTAACCACTGGACCACCAGGGAATTCCCTGGATCCAGGTCTTCGTGATTTGAAAACCCATGCTCATCACCCCTACCCTGCTGAAGCTGCCTCACCTTCTATTTCTCTTTCATTAGAAGGCCCGCAGGCCTATGGACAAAAGAAGGGATAGGACTCGCATGCACACCAGGCCACCCGGTGACATACACACAAAGAGGGGTATCGGTCTGCGTTATGGCTGAGGAACTCTGGTTCAGAGAAGTGAGAGGACTTGCCCACGGTCACCCATGAGAAAGTGGCAGAGCTGGGATGGGAACCCAGGAACGTCACAGGCCAGGCCCCCACAGCTGTCGGAAGGTGGCAGCCCTCACCTGTCCTCAGCCCGTGAACCCCTGCCAGCGACGGGGCAGCAGGTACTCGGCCTGGGTGTCCGGAGCAGGCCCAAGTCTGGGCCTCAGAGCAAGGTCGTTGGGCAGCCTGGGAGCCTGCCACCTTCCCAGTCACCCCAGGGAAATCTTTACAGGGCATCAGGTTCATTGACTTTGTGGTTGAAAAAAGAAAAAAGAGAAGGCAGGAACGCAAGGAAGATGGGACTGATTCCTGCCGAACTCCTCCTGTTTGGCTGAGTCAGCAATGCCGAGAGGCCTCCCTGGCCTCAGAACAGAATCGCAGGGACCTGCAGACAGGCTGGAGTTTCTCTGCATGGCCAGCAAGGGCGGGACGGAGACGAGAACAAGGGGAAGCGGCTGCTGTTCTTCTCCTCTAGGTCTGGGTGCTCTTTCTACCCACTCCCACCCTGTGACTTGCCCACGCCTTTGAAAGGCCACTTGTTTCAGACTTTACAGCACTCAACAGTCTAGAAAGCCCTTACAAAGAGCTCCACGGCCTCTAAAGTGGTTTATGATTCTGAAGTGCTTTTTGGATTATAAAAAGCTAATCCACAGTAGCCTCCTTAATGTGGCAACATTTACAAAACACTTTGCAAGTCACAACGTGTTCTATAGTTTGCACCGTCCTTTGCAACCCAAAAATGCTTGCCTCTCCGGAGAGACCTTTATAGTTTGCAAACCCTGGTCACACCCATCGCCTCATCTGAACTGCAGAATTAGCACCATGGTGAAGGCTAATAATATCTACCCCTTGTACAGCACTTAGAGTGTGCCCGGCAGCCGTATGAAAGCTTTATGTCCGTGAACACACTCCATGGGCACAACAACCGGTGAAGCTGGCATCCTTCTCTCCCTGTTTACAAATAAGGACTCTGGGGTACAGTGAGGTAAAGCGGCTTGCCCAAGGTCACAGGGCTGTTAAGTAGCAGAGCCTGAATTTGAGGCATTGATGTTTCATGGGATGAAGGCAGGTTTTGTGTCCATATTTCAGATGAGGAAAACAAAGGCCCAGCTCTGCCCTGCTCACTGTGTCTTGGCACATCTCTTGGCTTCCCTTTTCCTTCTCTGCAGAATCAAAGGGTTAAGCCTGACCCAGTCTCTTCCCCGCTCTGAACAGATGTGGACAGGGGCAGCTAGAGCAGGGCCAGGTCTGAGCACCCACCTTGGCCTTGCTCCCTGTGTGGCTGCCATGTGGCAGGAGCCCAACCTTGGTTTCCCCCTCTAGGGCTCGGCTCTGCTCTGCACAGAAGGTCACCTGGAGGCCTGTCATGAGACCTCCTGTCACCCACAGGAGGAGGGAGGGAAGGGTGAGGGGGGTTGAGGGAGCAGGGAACTTCTCTGGGGGCCTGACTCAGGGAAGGGAGCTGCAGAGAGGAGAGTGGGCTCCCTTGGAGAAACTCTACTGAGAGCCTGGGGGGGAAAAAAAAATCATACAGTCCAATCCCCCAACCCATTGTACAGATAGGGAAACTGAGGCCCAAGAGGCAAGGGACTCTTTTACGGTCATGCGGAGCACTGGACGCAGAGGTGGGACTAGAACTTATTTCTAGGCTCTTCCATGGCCCATGAGGGGAATTGGCTTTTGATCTAACAAGGCCTCAGACATTTATTCATTCATTCATTCAGCCAGTCAGTCAGCCAGTCATTCAACAAACATTCCCTTAGTCTCTAGTGCATGCCGGACCCTGGAAATAATAGCGGCGGGTACAATCATGGTCCCGACTCTCATGGAGTTTACAGTCTAGAGCTGAGCTCTCCAACCACAGTAGCCACACGTGGCTCTTCGGCACTTGAAATGCAGCCTGTCCAAAATGTAAGTGTAAAAGACACTGGATTTTGAAAATTTAGTAGGAAAAAAAAAGTTTAGAAAACAATATCAGTAATTATCTTGATTACATGGAAAAATGATATTTGGGATATTTTGGGTGAAATAAAGCATTAAAATTAACTTCAGCTGCTTCTTTTTTCTAAGTGGCTACTAGAAAATTAAAATTAAAAATTACGTAAGTGGTCATATTATGTTCCTATTGGGCAGTGCTGGCCTATAAGGAAAGTCTGAAAAGGAACAAATAACCCCATTGGCAGCCTTACCTTTATGCTCACACTGGCCAGAGGTGCAAACAGGCTCAGACCACTCGTGGAAAGCTGACCCGGGACATGATGAAGGTCCGAGAGATGGGGCCAGCTTATCTCCAGTGCTTCCTCTCCTGGGGGCCTCAGGAGACCCTTTCACCTTTCTTCCTCCTCCTTTTTTTTCCTTCTCCTCCCAGAGCCTGAGGCCAGCTCCCCTTCAGTCCCATTTCACGTCACCACATCCAGGCTCTCCAGCAGCTGCAAGGCCATCAGAGAGGAGTACCTACGTGGTAGGCACCTACTTCACCTCTCACAGGCCCTCCTGAGCAGCTGAGCCCTTGGGGGCAAACGCTCTGTGGCCACAGCGCCTGCGCCGGGGCCTGGCCCTGTCCTCACAGCTGCGGCCCATCACCTGTAATGACCCACCTGATTACAGTTGAACTTCAGGCCTTGCAGGGAAAACACAGGAGGATCTGGCCAGTGGAGGAGGCCAGGAGGGGGCACCACTTGAGCGGAGGCCCCGGCGTAGGCAGATGGAATTTCAGGGAGCAGTAGGTGCCGAGGCTGAGAGTGCTGGGCCCTGAAGGGGTCCTGAGAGCAGGTCAGTGTGGCCTGACTGTGGCTCAGAAACCCGGGGCAGTGGCGGGAGGTGGGCTCTGGGAGGGGGCAGAGGCCAGATCACAGGGCCTTAAAGGCCTTAAATTTGGTCTTTATCTGGAGGGCTCTGGGGAGCCATGGAAGGTATGTAAGCAGGGGAGTTCCTGGAAGCCGGAAGCTTTCTCTGGCCCTGGGCAAGGATCAAGGGAGGCGGAGCCTGAAGCTGGCTCTCTCTTCTTCAGAAAGTTGGCCCTTTTGCAGGGCTTGTTGGAATCCCAGCTCCACTGCTTCCCAAGGTCCACTGCTGTGTGACCTTGGCCAGATGACGTACCTCTCTGCGCTTCAGTTTCCTTATCTGTGAATCGGGATGACAGTGGTGATTCTGAGACGGTTTTTGTGAAGACCCAGAGATGTGCCGCTCGTGAAGCACTTGGCACAAAGTAGGTCCACACATGGTTGTCCCCTTTCCCGTTCCCTTCCCTGAGTTCCCACCCCACCTGTCAAACTCCATGCCCCCGCCCCTCAGGCAGCAGGAAGCAGGATTGCAGGAACGTTTCCGCACCCGTCGGAGTATTTATAGCTGTGTTCTGTCAGCTCGTTGTTTTTCGGTTGCATATATATTTTTACATTCTCCTCCGTCACACATGGTTTCTCAACGTGGCTGAGAAACAGTGGGGGTGGATGGATACACAGGGTGGAGGTGTAGAAGGTGGAGACAGATGGCCTGGACAGCATCTGGGCACCTGAGGACCTAGCCTGGGTCATTTCTGTCCAGCTTAGAAACCATCAATGGCTCCCCAGCACCCTCTGCACAGAGTCAGCCCCTTCCCTGGGGCATGAGGAGGCCCCCGGGCCCCACGGCATTTCTCTCCCCTTGCCCTCTTTGCTCCACTCCTCTGAGCCGCTTGCTTCCCTGGAAGTGCACAATGCAGGAGAAGGTGCGCTGGACTTAGCTCTGCCATTCACCAGCTGTGCCACCTGGAGCAAGTGCCTTACCCTCTCTGAGCCAAGTTTCCTGTCCTGTGAAATGGGAGCAGTACTCCCAGCCTCATAGAGCTGCTGTGAGGGTTAAAGGCAAACGTGAATGAACAGTAGCTGTCATTGAATGGGCTCCAGTCTCGTGCCTCCAGGCCTTTGCACGGGCTGTTCCCCGCCCCCTCCCTGCCAGGAATTCTCTCCTCCTTCTGACCCCCATTTCCACTTGGAAAAGTCTTTGAGGGCTCACCTCTTCAGGGAGCCCTCCAGGGTTCCCGCAGGGCAACCCATCCTCTCTTGGAGAGGAACTCTGAGAGTTCTTTGCCTCAGTATTCTTTGTCCTCTAGAGCTAGTTTACACACTCCTTGCTTATAAAAATAGCCCGTCCCCTCCCAGTGCAAAGCCTTCCCGTGCCAGTCCTATCCTCGCACCATCCCTCTGGGAAGCAGGCACCATATCCCCATTCTGCAGATGAGGAAGTGGATTCAGGAGGGAAAGTGAGTCATCCAAGATCTCCTCCAATCAGGACTTCCAACTCACGGCCCGTGGTCATTGCCATGAGCAGTCTTGGGCATCTCCACCTGCCCTGTGCCAGGCAGATGCCCTCAGAATAAAGGTTGGTCTAAACAGCCCTTCCCCACGGGACTCGAGGCTCTTCTCCCAGCCTTGAAGCCCACCCAGGCCCACCTCTCCGGACTCTGAGCTTCCTTCCCCCAGCCCGGGACCCCACCTGCCAGGGCCCCAGCCCCATAGCTCTAGCTGACTGAAGTGGGGTGGGGCCGGGGGGGGCGGTAATGAGGGCACCGTTGCTGGGCAACAGCGTGGAAAGGCTTCAAGCCTCCCTGAGAGGAGGGGAAAGGGGCCTTTTCTTGGGAGCTGGAAGTGGAACAGCGGTGATGGCCTTCACTTCTGCTCCACTCTGCAAGACCAACCTCTCACCCTGGCTGCTCCATCCCTCCTTCAAAACCTCACATGCTTACTCACCTTTTCTCTCCTTTATTCCCTCATCCTGGCTCACGTTCATTTATTCATCAGTTAGTTCGTTAGGGCTTCCCTGGTGGCGCAGTGGTTGAGAGTCCGCCTGCCGATGCAGGGGACACGGGTTCGTGCCCCAGTCCGGGAGGATCCCACATGGCGCGGAGCAGCTGGGCCCGTGAGCCACGGCCGCTGAGCCTGCGCATCCGGAGCCTGTGCTCCACAACGGGAGAGGCCACGGCAGTGAGAGGCCCGCGTACCGCAAAAAAAAAAAAAAAAAAAAAAATTAGTTCATTAATTTATGCATTTACTTGCTGCCTGGTGAATCACGGCTTCACCACTTCCCAGCTGTGTCTCAGTTTCCCTATCTGTGAAATGGGGGTAATAATAGTACCTACCTCAAAGGCTTGTGGTCACAGGGCACATGGTGAGCACTTTATGAGTGTCTGCTCTTAGGATGATTATTCATTCACAGCATTTTCTAACCACCAATTCTGTTCCTCGTGTCATGTGGTGACAGAGGTAAAGAAGCTTTCTGTTTAGGGTGAAAGATGGACAAGACCACAGGTGGAGCCAGCATGGGCCTTGCCCACCCTGTGTCTGGATTTCTACCCTTTGTTTCCGGGCATGACAGGTGAGGGTTAAGAGCACGGGCTAATCCTTTACTTGCTAACTCTGTGCTCTTAGGTGACAGATTGCACCCCTCCTGACCTCAGTTTTTCTTTTTTTAATTTAATTTAATTTATTTATTTATCTTTATTTTTTGGCTGTGAGGTGCGGCATGTGGGATCTTAGTTCCCCGACCAGGGATCAAACCTGCGCCCCCTGCATTGAAAGTGCAGAGTCCTAACCACTGGACCACCAGGGAATTCACCATGACCTCAGTTTTTCCATCTGTAAAAAGGGACCTAGCAGTAACCATCTTACTGGATCTAGTGAGGAGGAAATGAGATCAAGCGTGACCCTCCTTGGGCACACAGTAGTCAGCTTTCAACAACAGCAGCAGTTACTGTTACTGGTGTCCGGTGGGACCCGAGGCTCCCCAGGGTGCTATGAAATCCCCGAGGGCCGAGACCCAGTTTCCCACCCCCTTTCCTCTCCTTGCTCCACTGTCCCAGGTCTGCCTACTGTTTCCCACCTCCATGCGGATGTTCATGCCGTTCCTTCCTCCTGAAATAACCTTTCTCCTGTCTCCTAAAGCTCTGATACAGTTCTTGGAGGCTTCAGGTCCCAGCTGGCATGGTTTGCAAAGCAAATCTGGGGGGGAGATTTTCAAAAGGCCCCCACCCACCATTCACCTCCTGACTTACGTTCTGCTGCAGCCAAGCCCCCAGGACTCTACCTGCTGGAGGAGCCAGGTGGGCTGGCTATAGCCTCACCAAGCCAGTTGGCTCAGCTGGGGCATTATTCACGCTTTTCTGGGAGCTTCTGTCCCATGAGGCCAAGCCTACAGGGCCATCTCAGCAGGTTTCCTGCCTACCAGCTCCCTGCAGCCCAGGGAACACTCCTGGGAGAGACGGTCCCTGTTACACCCACTCACAGCATCCTGGGCTGCTTCTTCCCAGCACTTAGCACAATGGTGATGCATTTGTTTTTTGTGAGTGTTTGTTTAATATGTGGCTCCTTTGCCAGCCTGTACATGCCACAAAGGGTAGGCCCTGCCCACCCTGTCCCCACACCCAGCCCAGACCTGGTACATAGAGGATGCTCACTGCACAGCTGTGGATGGATAGGGGGATGCATGGATAGAGAGATGGATAGATGCATGGACGGAGGCATGGATGGATGCATGGATGGGTGGATAGATGGATGGAAGAATCAGCAGTGTGGAGCAGATGGGGAAAGTGGCTGCCTTAGCCACTTAGTCCATTCAGGCAGCTATAAAAAAATACCACAGATTGAGTGGCTTTAAACAGCAGAACTTCTTCTCGTAGTTCTGGAAGCTGAGAAGTCCAGGATCAAGGTGGTACCAGATTCAGAGTGTGGTAAGAGCCCACTTCCTGGTTCAGTCATCTTTTTGCTATAACCTCACAGGTGGAAGGAGCCAGGGATCTCTCTGGGGCTTCCTTTATAAGAGCACTAATCCCATTCTTGAGGGCTCCACTCTTAAGACCTCATCACCTCCCAAAAGCCCCACCTCTAAATACCCTCACGTTGGGGGCTAGGTGTCAGCATATGAATTTTGGAGGATCCAAACATTCACTCTGTTAGCTATGGCCTGCGTTCTTCCATATAGATGAACAGAGGATGGAAGACTGAGTATCAGGAATTCTCAAGGTGAATCCCAGCTCTGCAAACCTGGGCAAGCGGTGTCCCCTCCCTGGGCCTGTTTCCTCACCCGTGCCCTGCCTCTAACCATCGTGCCTACCTTGAGGAGAAGGGTGTGGGAATCAGAGCAGGTGACTCCGAGGGCCCTGAGAGGAGCAGCGGCCTGCCTGAGGCTGGGCTGATGGCAGTTACACAGACTCACGGACTGCCCACCGCCCTGCTCCTCACTCTCCTGCTGCCCCGGGCAGGCTCGGGGATACGGGGGCCTTTCTTTGGGAGACCAGTTTCTGCCTGAGCCTCGATCCCACAGAAGCACAGAATGGTCCAGGGTTTGAATGCTGGTTCTGCCACAGCTGAGGCTCCCTCACCTGTCAAATGGGTGACAAGAGAACCCCACGTGGTTGTCCTGAGGAGACAGCGGCGTCGTGATGTAGGGTTCCGTGGTGCCCAGGACACTCCCTGCTTGAGAAAGGGCAGCGATTGGGATGATTCTTATCGTTCCTGGTGCATATGTTTGTTCCACGAAGAAGGTCCTGGTTAGTTGTTTCTGAAAATACCTCTCTGGGAAGTGAGATTCTGTGACTCCGCCGTCATGGCTGACGGGGTTGTCAGTCGGTCTCCTCTGGTGAGGTTTACTCCGGTCCTACCCTCGGTCTCAGCCAGACTCCAGTCCCTTCCTACCTCCCACTTACTGTCCCGTAGTTCTGTCTTAAGTGTCCTCTGATTTCCATGGGCTACTTGGGCTCAGCCTCCGTTCAGGCTCAGGGTTGAATCTGGAACCAGGATCAGGGCTCAGCCTAGGATCAGGGCTCAGCCTGGGACCAGGTCTATGGTTAAAGTCAGGGCTCAGCCTGCGACTGACAGCAGGGTTCAGTCTGGGACCAGGATCAGAGCGTGGACCGGGGCAGGACCTAGGCTCAGCCTGTAAGCAGTACTGAGTATTGGTGACCTGGATTGGGTCTCATTCACTGCTGAGGTTGGGCTCTGTCTGTGACAAGTACCTTAGGCTGGGTTCCTGGAAAGCAACTCCGAGCTGGAGGGCTGTGTGCAGGTTTACTGGGGTGTTCCCACCTGGAAGGAAACAGGAAGGCAGGGCCGGGCAGAGAGAGAGAGGCTGACCCGCGATGAGGTTACGACAGAGGCCCCTGCAGGGGTCCCCGGAGCTGTGACAACCCTTCACAGTTGTCCCAGTCTCAACTGGGAGCTGGGCCTTTGTACCCTCACATCAGGCAGGCACTGGCCTCCAGCTGCCCTGGGCAGGGGGCGTAACCCCGTGAGCCATCAGCAGCTGGGGTGGGTAATCGTCCCTGAAGGGGACTCTGGAGCCCCCAGGATCCCCTACAACCCACCTGAGGGCTCTGGGTCAGACCAGGGTCTCAGTCGGATACTGAGAGTAGAAGAATGACACGTGGAGATTGGACGTCCCCACAGGACAGGATCTCTGTCCCCAGGCTCCAGCACAGGGCCTGGCTGAGCAGCACAGGCCTCAGCTCACAAATGCAGGGAAAGTGTGAAGAGGGACCAGCTGGTCAGCCTTCCCCAGAGGCTCAGAGAGGGTAGGCCACCTGCCTGAGGTCACACAGCTGCTTAGGGCAGAGCCAGCCTTGGAATCCAGGACTGCCTGAGTCCAGAGCTTCTGTTCTCTTGACAACACCAGGCTATGAGCTTATTAGAAAGCAAAGGCTGGGGATGGGAGGAGGAAAGACGCTCTGCCCAGTTCTTGGTGCAGTGCTCTGGCGTTCGCCAACTCTGGCGACCTCTGGCTGGCCCACCAGGACCCGTGCCCAGGGGAGGGAGTGGCATCTTGTGGGCGGGCGGCCCTTCTTGGCTAATGAGGCCCAGCCAGCGGTTTGCAGGCCTTACAATGTGAATAATTCATTTGCAACCAAGTCTGGGAATTAGAAACTGTTACTGGATGATTTATTTACCAGGGGCTGCTGCTGAGGAGAGGGGAGGAGGACTTTGAACTATAAGAGGAAAGTGCATGCCTTGTAGATAGATTTAGAGAGGCCTACAGACCTGGCTTCCAATTCCAGTTCTGCCTCCTACCAGCTGTGTGACCTTGAATAAGTGACTTGACCTCTCTGTGCCTCAGTTTCCTCAGTTGTAAAACAGGGATAATAGAGTTGTCAGAAGGATTAAATGAGGCAGAATTTGGAGAGTGCTTCAAATCATGTCTGGCTCATAGTAGGTGCTAGTAGGTGACCAAATAAAGGAAAGCTGATACATAATAATAGGAATTAACTTAATGACCACCTGTTTTGTGCCAGGCCTCATGCCAAAAACTTTACAGGCACTATCCCACAGCACTCATATAAAGTGGGCATTCTTATTACACCTATGTTACAGGTGAGAAAGTAGGAGCTCAGAGAGGTTAAGTAACCTGCTCAAGCTCACAGAGCTAGTCCTGGAAAAGCAGGGATTTGAACCCAGCCAGGCCTCTCTGACTCCAGGGCCCGGGCACTTATCCACATTCCCATATCATGGGCCTGGCACACAGCTGGTGTCTAATAAACATCCAACTCTTATTGTACTGAAACTTCCCCTTTCTCCCCACGTCCACTATTGAATTTGATTCTAATAACAAATCCAACAGGTGGTCAGGGAGATCGTGGTCCCCATTTCTCAGATGAGGAATCTGAGGCTCAGAGAAGGACGTGAATCGCTCAGTGTCCCACAGCCCCAGATGGAACCCAGGTCTCTCCGGGGCCTCACAGCCATCGCCACAATTGTAATGTAACAGCTCAGCTCTGGGTGTGCCTGCTCACCCCTGGACAGCACTCCTGGGTGCAGAGGCTACGTCTTGTTTTTGCCTGATTCAGAGAAGGTCCTCATTAAATATCAGATGGAGGAAGGAAGGAAGGAAGGGAGGGAGGGAGGGAGGGAGGGAAGGAGGGAGGGAGGGAAGGAATCCTAAACCCAGGTGGTAGATGAGCTCTCTCCTTCCACTGTTACATTGCCCTGCCCCGCCCCCATAGGACACACTGGAACACACCCGCTCACGCACTCCTTTGGGGTGAGGAGGGGGTGGGGGCGGAGCCGGGGCTGGGGGACAGAGCTGCCTGCGCACTTGCAATGAACCACCCTGGCTCTTCCGAAGGGCTTGGTCCTTGGGCTCCCACAGGGGGCAGCAGTCTGCCCATCTCAGTTTCCCAGGCCCTTGCGGAGGCAAGGCGTGGTCTCTGGACATTCCACGTTGACCCTGATGTGAGCATGGGGATATGGCTGTTTAGCCCAGAGTGTCGGCCTGTGGCCATAGGACTGTGTGTGTCTGTGAACGAATGGGAGTCTGTGTATCTGTTATGTGTGAGTGGTGTGTTTGTAGATGTGCGTTGAAGGATAGTTCTGAATCTTGTGTCTATCTGTAGCTATCTGCAGGGGGCGGTGTGTGTTCCATGTGGGTGTCCATACATATTTGAGCTTTAGATTTGGAACGATCAGATGTACATGTGTGAGCACCTGTGTAGGATGTGAGCACGTTCCTGTATGTATTGGGGTGCTCTTGGGGGGCACTGTGGGGACGTCTGCATACTTCTATCCAGGCAGGTGTAGGTCTATCTATGTGAGTCAATCTGTGAGCTTGTGGAATCTTGCAGCAGTCCAGGTATTTGCATATCTGAGTTTGTAGAGCATTCCCTGTGGGGTGTGTGTGTGTGTGCTTGTGTGTTTGGTGTGTGATGTGTGCAGACACACAGGAGTGTACAGAGAGAGCCCCAAGCTTGGGAGTCGGGAGTCTTTGTTCCAGGTCCAGCTCTGTTGTGTGACGTCATATAGACCCCGCCCCATCTAAGCCTCAGTGTCCCCTTGTGAAGCTTTGCTGTTCAGGAGGCCTCGGATTCCGGATCCCGGGCTCCTGGCTCAATGGACGAGGCCGCTGGAAGTGAGCTCTGATGGTGATTCCGGGCTCCTGGCTCGGAATTGAGCGAGGCGGCTGGAAGTGAGCTCTGATGGTGCTGTGGGCAGGTTTGTTACAGGTTATTAAGTCCTGTCGGCATTACTTTGGGCTTGGATTGGCTCTTTCCATCAGATTCAAAAGTAAATGGATTTCCTGTTTCAGTGTCTCCATTTGTTACTCATTCTTTGTTTTCATAAAAGTTTAAAAGATTGCACTCTTTAGACTCAACTGGAGAGGCCGATCACTTTTCCAAGAATTGTAATTCCGCCGCTCCCTTGCCTGCAGCCGGAGCGGTCCTTCCACCCATCGCAAATGCCCAGCTGTCCTGGCGTTGCCACCGAGGCTCCCCGCCGCTCCCTGGCGGCACCAGCCTCCCTAATGGTGCCCCATCCTCCCGGTCGCCTCTGGGCCACCCCTGCTCCCTGCACTTCTGCCACATTGCCTTCTGCCCCGCTCCTGGAAACTGCCAGCCTCCCCCTGCCTCCATGCCTCTACCCATGGACCCCCTCTGCCTGGAATGCTATCTCCCCTGACTCTGGGGGTCCCAGGTGATGTGGGAGGTGGCTCACGGGACCCTTCTGCAACCCCAGGATTTTGTAGGAAGGGTGGGGGGTAGACAAGTGGCTTGTACTCTTCTAGTTCCCGAGCTGCTCTGACTTGGGGAGCTCTGGTCCATTCCCATCCCCTCACTGCTGTGACAGTGGTGTGACCTTGGGTGGGTCGCTCCCCTACTCCCATGGGGAGAAGGAGATGGGGCACAGAGTGCGACGGGACGGGCTGTCAGTCCTTCTTGCCTGCAATCCCCAACCTCTGTCCCCACCTGCCTACCCTCGCAAGATGGCCCCCCACCCCTGCAAGCCAGTGGCTGGAGGACGAGGCGGGCCCGAGACTGTGAGCCACTGGGCTTGGGCCAGGCCCTGGCAGGAACCCCAGAGCCTACATCTGAGCCGTGGGGCGGGTCCACTCCCCCTCTGAGAAGCGGGTGGAGGCTGGCGGCTGGTGGGAGAGGGGACTGGCCTATCCTGGAGCTCCCTCTAGTGTCTGCAGAGGGGCCTGCAGCCTGTCCTTTAGAGTGGAGAGGTCGGGGTTTGTCTGGATCCCTCTCCCCGAGGCATCCCGCACACTCCAGCCGTCTCCCTCTTTCTCAGCCCCAGAAGACACCATATTCTGTTTTTTTCTGCCACTCAAATGCCCACCCTCATCCCTGTCCTCTACTTTCCTCCTAATCCAGACCCCGTGACCTTTCCCTGGAATATTTCTACTCTTGCCCTCCTGCAGTGCATCTGCCACACTCCTCCCAGAGGACACTCTGCCACATGCAAACCTGATCATGTCACCCCCTTCTTTAATCCCTTCTATGGCTCCCCAGTACCCCCGGCACAAAGCCCAGCCTCCTTGGTACCTTACAAGCTCTTCATGAGCTGTCCTCTGCTGCCCCACCAGCCTCACCTCTGATCACAGCCCCTCTACATCTGACCTCGGGCAATATTCACCTGTCTGCCATCCTGAAGGTACGATGGCACAATGCCTTCTCCCACACCTGACCTTTGCCCACGCTGGGTCTCCAGCCAGATATGTCTTCTGCCTCCCCTCTACCTGGAAAACTCCTACCTCCTCTGGGAAGTTGCCCTCCGACAGCTGGCCTCTCTGTCCTTAGGGCTCTCACCAGGCTCTGAGCAACCGCCTCCCAGCCCTGTCTGTGCGTCTGTCTTTCTACTAGATGTGAGCCCACCAAGGGCAAGGGCTCAATGGACCTTGCTTGTGTATTAATCACCTACTACGTGCCCTTGCTCAGGAGGGTACAGACACCTATACTGGCAACTAGAACAGGGCACGGTCAATCAGTCCTGGGGGCTTCAATCAAAGCCGTGGGGTCTGTGGGAGCACAGAAGAGGCCCTAACCAAGCCTGGGGGTAACCAAGGCTGCTCTGAGGAAGTGATGCCAGAACCGGGTCTTAAAGGATCAGCCAGATGTCAGCACAGCATTCAACCAGGGTGGGCTTTCCAGGGAGCAGACCCCAAGAGCAAAGACTAGTCAGCCAAAAATCAGCCAGGGTGTGTGTGTGCGTGTGCGTGTGCATGTGCGTGTGTGTGTGTGTGTTCAGTTGGGGTTGGGGACATGGCACAGCTGTGTGTAGGGTGGTATGGGTGGTATGCTGGTGGTATGGGTCCGCATCTGTGGAGGTAAGCCGGCAGCTGCATGACGAGGATTTGGGCATCAGGTTCAGGAATTTGGACTTGGCCTGAGGGTAACTGGGAGTCGACAGTCTGGGATTTGGAAAAGTCCCTCTGGCAGTTGGTGTAGAACCCAGGAGCCTCCTGGGCGCTATTTGGGGAATTTGTGAGGGTGCATTCAGTTTTCATGATGACTGGGGGCCCCACTGGCATTTAGTGGGTGGGCCCTGGATGCTGGCTGCCCTGCAACGTACAGGACATTCCACACCATGGAGGAAGTTCCACGTGCCTTTTGACTTTTGAATGTCCTGCCAGACATTCACGTGAAGGAAAAACACTTGTGTCTGAGCCCAAACCCAGGGCTGGCTTGCAGAGAAATAAGAGTACTTTTGCATCAATGCTCTGAGCTTTAACATACACTGAATTTGCCAGAAATACAACTTCCACGTAAATTGAAGGAAGATTGCTCTTTATTTTGTTCAGAACCTTACCCAGAGTTGCCACCATTTGGGAAAATTACCTACTTAATTTCAACAGTGCTTGTGGTATTTGAGTTGCCAATACCTCACTCTGCATAGGTCTGCATTTGGGGCTGTTGCATTCAGGGGGGTTCTATGAATAGGTGCAAGCTTCTCGTTATTTTATCATGTCTTCTAATGTAGTCAATAAGAGTATTTACAACTTGAAAGATGTATCATCTTAAATTTAACCAACACTCATTCAGCTTGTAACATACGCCACGCACCGTTCTAAATGCTTCATGAATAATTACTCATTTAATCCTGATAACAAAAAACCTTTTTGACTGGGGAGCTAACTGAGCACAGAGAAGTTAAGTAACTTACCTAAGGTCACACAGCTGGGAAGTGGAGAAGCCAGGATTTGAACCAGCGTCTGTGCACTTCACCGCTAGCCTACAATGGCTCGCTCTGATATTGCAGTCCGGGCATTGAGATCCTTTTCTGTTGGGGAATTGTATGCATATGCACGTCAGTTCATTTCAGGGTAATAAGGAGCGATACAAGATATTTGTTACCAAGGGGGAGTTGAAACAGGGTTAAGAACCACAGGTAGAGGGCTCGTGAGAGAGCTGGGTTGGTCAGGAAGTTCACCCGGGGAGGGTCGTTTGAGAAGGGCAGGGGGCTGGGAGCAGACCCAGACACACCCCGACATTCTGGGGGGAAAGGGAGCAAGGAACAGCCAGGCAGGTAGGAGGGAAGCCGGGGGAGAGGGCTCCCAGAAGGAGGGAATGGATGACAGTGGGGAAGGAAGGCTTTGGAGAGACCCGGTCAGGTCAGGGCTGAAGGTGGCCCCGCAGCTGGCCACAGAGAGAACAGCATTACCTGAGCAGTGAGAGCTGGAGCAGCAGAGGGGCCTCCGCTGCAGCTGTAGTCAGCGGTGCACCCAGTGCAGGAAGAAAGCGCAGCGGGAGCCCTCCCTGCTCCTGCTGCCTCCCTCTCCCGGGGAAGGGAGCCGTGAGGAAGGCCAGGGGATCAGCCGGGCAGAGAGGGAAGAGGGTGGATCTGGCTGGGGAGCGGGGGACAGACAGAAAAATCACACAGCCCCTGAGAAGGGAGATGCAGGACGCTGGTGGGGGCATCCAGGGCAGAGGTCACCTTGGAAGAGTCTGGAGGCTTCTCCTGAGTGGGAAGCAGCCCCGCGTCACCGTCCCCTCCCCCACCATCCCCTCCCCCACCTGGGCCCTGCGGGCAGCAGCCCACTCGTCACAGAACTCTGAGGTTGATACTGGTATTACCCCAATTTACAGATGGGGAAGCTAAGGTTCAGAAAAGTAAAGACAGACCAACAAAAGCTTGCCTAAGGGCACAGGGCAGAATCAGGATTCAAATCAAGGGGCCTGTTGCCAAAGCAGGCATTAGCAAACCACTAAACTTTACTGTCTCATCTCCATAAGGCTGGTGGGCACCTGCCCCAGGACTGGGTGCCCTTGACCAGGGAGCAGGCAGCAAATAATTCCTGAGTTGAATGGAGCACAGTTAGTCAACCTACAGTCAGAGGTTGGGGAGGGAAAAGGGGTGGCACTGGGCAGCCCCCAGTTCGAATCCCGCCCCTGCACTGATTAGTTGTGGGACCCTGAGCAGCCAATCTCACCTCCCCCAACCTCAGTTTCCTCATCTGTAAAATGGCGTCAATGCTGACCTTGCAGGGTCGTTGAGGAGGTAAGATGAGATTATGTTGGCTTCCTTTCCCCTTCCTCAGCCCCACCCCCAGGTCGGGAGGATGGGGGAAGTGGACTCTCCTGAGGGACCATCTTCTCAGAGGGACTGGCCCACTCTTACTGTCTCTTCTCCAGATCCAGGCCGGGAAGTGCGTCAGGATGATCGGCCCTGTCTAACCTCCGTCCTGCCTGCCGCCCACCTGACTCCCGGGCCCCTCCTTCCCGCTCACTCGTTTCCTTCTTCGGGTGCAGTTTAGTTCCCGCATCCCTCCCTCAGCGTCCTCGTCGCTTGCCTGGGTGCCCCACAGACCTCGCAGGACACTCCCAGTTCTGGCCACAAGGTGGCGCGTGGCGGCTGCAGGACCCGGGCAGGGGGCAGGGGGCGGGGCTTGGAAGGAGAGCTCAGGCGCCCTTCTGACCTCGGAGCTCATTGTAAAAACGTGGGTGTTTGTGTCTGTGTATCCAGAGACCCAGGGGGCTGTGGGAGCCTCGTGGTCCTCCTGTTCTCCGCTTGGGGCTGCCTGGATCTCTGAGAAGCAGAATAAAGAGAACTTGCACTGCTGCTTAAATTCATTATCACCCCCATGTTACAGATGAGGAAAGTGAGGCCCAGAAAAGGGATTCACGTGCTGGGGTCACTCCCTAGTCAGTGGTGGAGCTGGGCTCAAACCTGGATCTATTCAGCTGATGAGACTGTGCTTTTCCCAACAGAGTGGCGAGGGGCCGCCACGTGGAGGGGGACGGGCTCCTCATATATGTGAGAGGCAGGGAATTAAAGGTGATTTGGGAGTGTGGGGAGCTCCAGAAACCAAGGAGCAACTCCTACCCCAGAAGGACCAAGACTGGAGGGTGGAGATGGAGCAGGGATGTGGACAAGGGGTCCACCCAGGCCTTTGGTGTCCTCTCTGAGCACTTCCCCAGCATTGGAGAACCAGCACCGCTGCCTATGCCCTGTGTGACGCCCACTCTTCCCTTCCTGGAACTTCCACAGGCCACTGCCCATCCCTCGAGCTCAGCCTGGAGCTCCATCAATTTACTCAGTTCTGTCTCTCCAGACTGTGCCCTCGAGGTGTCAGGGACACATCCAGAGCCCAGCATAGGGCCTGGGTGGCCTGAGTCCATGGCCTGAGTCACTGAATTGGGCCAAACAGGGGTGAGTTGGCAGGGGCCAGTTGCTCATTTCAGGAAGTCCTTTCAGCAAGGGGATTCTCCTTTCACTGGAGCTGAGGGCGGTGGAAGAATGGGCTGGTTTTTGATGTTGTAGTGCCTTTGAGATGACCTAGATTCCTGGGTCCAGGTCCCCGCGAGAACTCCTCCTCTCCACCCAAACAACATTCCCCTCTCCAGCCTGGAGCAAGCAAACATCAAGAGCAGCAGGAGACTGTAAGGTTGGACAAGAAGAAGGACTTCCCAGCCCATGGAGAGGGAAAGCTTGCTGCTTAGTTAGAGCTGCCAGTTCTGTAGAATGGGCTGCCTTGGATTGTTATGAGGTTTTTGGAGTTGTAAACAGCAAAGGCGAAGATCTAGGCCAAAGGGGAGAAATAGAAAAGACTCAGTTTGGCGGCTGAAGGGATGGTGAGGGTCGGGGGAGCCGGGGGCCTCATCCTGAGGGCGGAGGTGAGAGGGGCTGTGTGTGGCAGTGTGGGGCCCATGGGAGTGAAGAGGTGGGGAGCGGCCAGGAGCTCGTGGTGGATTGAACGTGGGGAGTGGGGAGGGAGGCGTCAGCTGCAGGGGGTGCTGGAGGGGTGTGGGGGGGGAGGCGGGATGCCTTCTCAGGTGGGCAGCCCTGGGAGGGAGCAGGCTGGGAGGAACAAGCTGAGTGGGAGGGGCTGGGGCTTCCAGCAGAGAGGAGGTGGGAGGGGAGCTCGGGCTGGGCTGGGGAGGGAGGCCTGGGCTAAGAGAAGATGGGGGTGGGCAGGGTGGGATCACGCAGGACTTGGGAGTAGCTGGTATCATCTGGTGAGAAGAACAGCCCCCAGAACAGAAATGTCTCTGAGGAGGCTGAGGCAGCTGGACCTGAGAGGTGGGAGGAAAAGGGGGGGGACGTCTGGAGGGGGAGAAGGGTGGGCCCTTAGACAAGGTCAGACCCATGGGGGCCCCCGAGGCCTCATCTGGAGTCTGGAGCCCTGGGCTCGGGGAGCGGGCTGGGTCAGACCCCTCCTCTAGGCCCTACTCAAGGTGGACCCGCCTGCGAGGGCAGGGGAGGGGGAGGGGGAGGGGAGGGGGAGGGGCAGGCGGGAGGGGCCGGGCCTCTGTCCACGGCATTAGTGCTGGTTGGAGGGAGACGGGGGTGTGGAGCCAGCCAGGCCGCCCGTTCCCACAGCCGCCGAGCAAAGCGCTGCCATGGCGCTGGCCCGGCCTGGGACCCGGGACCCCAGGCCCCCGGCCCCTCTCCTGCTGCTGCTGCTCGGGAGCTCTGCCCTCGCCCTCCCGGCCGGTGAGTTGGGGGCCGAGCCTTGGGGGACCCAGGTCTGGGTCTGTCCACAAAGCAGCACCCCAGGCCGTGGGGCGTCCGTGTGGGGTGCCGGGCCCGACTGCAGGGTGCAGGAGGGTGTGCAGCTGGGGGCCACTGGAGCTCGCGTGGTCACGGGGGACTTCGTGGGGGGATCGCCACCGGCCGGGGTCCGGGTAAGGGGTGGGCCGTGTGTCTTGGAGGGGTGTTGGGCTGGGCTGTTCTGGCCTGTGAGGCCCGAGTCTGGGGGCTCTCATGTGAGTTGTGCGCAGGTTATGGGCTGTGGGCGCGTCTAAGCTGTGAGGCGGGGCAGCTGTCCCGCGCGAGCCAGGGGTTGTGTCTGAGGCTCTGTGCGTGTGGTGGGCTATATCCCAGCGCCAGTTGCGGGGTGCAAGTTACTGAGTGGGTTGAACTGTATCCTTGCTCTCGACACGGGGACGTGGGGTGGGGGCAGCAGACCCCAGCCCAGTGGATCGGGGTGGAGAAGAGGGAAGGAGACCCAGGGCTTCTGCCTGCATCCCCTCCGTTTGGTGATCGCCCTGCTTGCACTGCGGGGCTGGGGGTGCTCTGGCGTCCCTGGGGAGTGGCTGGGCATCTGGGAACACATGTGTCCACCGCTGCCCCCTCCCCGCTCCCCCGAGTTCCCAGATCAAGCTGAAAGGGCTTCGTGAAGCCAGACCCCGTTCACCAAGAGGTTTTTGCTTTTGTCCAAGTGGATTCACGTGTGCGCCGGCCTGGAATTCCTCCTGGGGGGTCTGGGGATGCTTTGTCTTGGTCACTATAGCTACAGGGCCAGGCCTGGGAAGTCCTGTGCAGGAGGGCGGCCTGGGCTCCGCTGCAGCGGGGGAGCCCCCACCTCCTCACAGTCCCAGGATGTGGGTCCAACCCTCTCAGGCCCCTCCCTGGGGCCTTCCTCAGCCTCTCGCAGGGCCCGGCTCACAAAACCTTCGTCTCCTCTCCTCTCCTCTCCTCTCCACAGGGCCCTTGCGGAGGATGAGGCCCCTGTTTTGCAAGGGAGGAAACTGAGGTTCAGAGAAGGATGGGGGCTTACAAGCTGGGCCCCTGAGGCAAATCGAAGAGGAGCTGGGGGCCTGCTCTCTGCACAAGGGGCATGAAATCCTGGCCTGTCCCGTACCGTACAGTGCACACACACAGGCATGTGCACACACAGATCGCACAAATGCACCTGCACACACACACGTGCACTGCCCCCACACCAGCACAGTGGTGTGGCATGTACAAGGGCACACAGAGGCACGTGTAGACCCGCCACACATGCACTCGAGCACACACACCTACCTGTACGTGACACATGCACACAGGTGTGCACTCACACTCAGATGTACCTTCACATGAACCTTGTGGCAAAGTGAACACTAAGTAGATAGATGCTACCGAAGGGAGTGGACGCTGATATACACACTCACCCGCACGCAGCCCTGCTGGGATTCCCAGGACCAGCCTTTCCCCCTGCAATTTTGGCACAGGGGGCCCCCTCCCTGGGGATCGCCGAAAGCTGGGGTGCAGTGCTATGGGCATGAACATTTCTGGATGCCAGGACCCAAGGCCTGACTGCCAGGAGGAGACGGGCCGGGGATGATGTCACTTGAAAAGTAATTTCCATTCCAGAGGGGATAGGGGTTCTGGATGCCCTGGGCCCCTGGCTCTGCTGCCCACCCCTGCCAGGCCCTGAGCGGGGCCCTCCCTCCTGGGCCTACTCTGCCACAAAGGCGGGCTGGTTGCTAGGAGAGCGCCAAGCATCTTGGAGCACAATGGGGCACATCGGGGCTCTCACATCCTTCCCGGCTGCCTGCACACCAGGGAGGCCAGCTGACAAAGGGGCAGCAAGTCCAGCCCCCAAGTCCGGCCCCTCTTCCAGCCAGAGCTGGGTGGGGGCTTGCAGGACCGAGGCAGGGAGCAGGGAGCCACACACAAATGCTCTAACGTCAAGATTTGTTGGATAGTCAGTGTTTGCCCCAAGTAAAGATCTGTTGGCAAGTGAATAAATAATACCATCAGCCTGTACGTGCTGCTGCAGGACTAACATGATTGAATTTAATTCTCACAACAGCCCTATGAAGTCGACTCTGATACCCCCAGCTTACAGAGGAGGAAAGCGAGGCCCAGAGAGGGTCAGTAACTTACCCAGAGTCACAGCTTGTGTGTGGCAGGGCCAGGATTTCACAGGCGCCTATGGGACTCGTCTATGTAAAGTGACATCTCCTCTCTGTGCTTCTGTCTAAGGGGGGCAAACCAGCTCACTCTGAGGGCTGCTACAAGAATCCGATAAGAAAATGCAGCAGTTCTCCAACTTAGGTTTGGCGTGGAATCCCGTTTCAAAGGAAATTTTAGAAAGGAGCCGGAAGCCACTAATAGTTAAAAGTGGCCTGCTGGGGTGGCAGGCCTGGGAACCCATCTGCCCGGTCTCACCCCCATTCCAGCAAGTGCCTCCATGGCCCCAGCCCACTGAGACCACGGTCTGGAAACATTGGAATTTGCCAACGGCAGGCAAAGGGTAGGCAGTGGATCCGCGACAGCTATTGTGGGGATTACCAAAATTATGTCTTTTAACCTCAGGTGATAAACATTTTTGTAAAAGACTATTCCAAACTCTGCTGCCTTATTAGAGGCATTTTAGCCCTTTCCCGACGGCTCTGTCTCCGCTGCGCTGCAGTGTTATTCAGTCCTACCCTTGGGGCCTCGTGCTATTAGATGGGCAGTTTTTTCCCTATGCCAGAAGCACATCTTATGGGATCTTGGGTGGCTTCTCAGATACATTCTCTTTTTTGCCTTGTCAAGATGGGAAGCTTTACAAAACCCACCCTCAGCAAACACTTCTCATCAGTCGTTGGCAGTTCTCATTAGGCCTGTTACAAGTGCAAATAAAGTAGGAGTAACTAGGCACGGAGTGAAGCCGGAAGCACCGTGCAATTGCTAGCAGCTGGATTCTGGATAGGCAGGGAAGACTGCCTGCTCTGCCCAGGCTGATATTGGAACCTTCACTCTCAGGCAAGCCTTCCGAGACTCTTTCAGTGCCTGGGGGAGGCTGGGCTAGAATGCTCTAAAATGACAATACATGGGCGGCAATTTAGAGTTTGCAAAGTGGGAATTTCACATGCATTGGGAGATGTGGACTTCATAGAAGTCTGGAAATGATCTGCTTCTTAGTTTTTTGAGGAATGATCCTGGGCAAGTTTATCAACCTGAGTTAGAGAAACAGTTTTCTTACTGGCACCCACCTTTTCCAGTTTGAATCAAACACAATAATGTAATAATAGATGCAAGATGTGTAGCACAGCTACACGTGCACTCACGAAATGGTTCCCGTTATTATAATCCTGTCCTTTCCATGAAGAAAATCCTCTTCCCGGAGGTGGGTTCGGGGCCTTCCCAGGGCAGGGCAGCAGGTCCAAGGGGAGGGGCGGGTGTCCGTTAATCCTTCCCCCGCCAGGTCGTCCCAGGCAGCCTGAGAGGTCAGGAGGGATTTGTAAAGATAAGCATAGGCCCCTCGTCACCCTGGCAACAGGCCACGCCCCTCCAGCCAGGCTGGGAAGGCCCCTTCTCCATCCCGCCATCCTCACCTCTCCTCCCCTCAGCCCTGGGCTAGCCAGGCCTCCTGGGCTCGCTCCCTGGAGGCAGAGAGCCCAAGGTCAGTGCTTGTTCCCAGGCCTCAACGTGCAAAGGAGTCCCCTCCCCAGGGAGCATGTTGCAATGCAGATTCTTGGGCCCCAGACCCAAGTGTTCTGCATCTCTGGGTCTGGAGTGGGGCCCAGGAATCCGTATTCTTTATATAGGCCCTGGGGTGATTCTGGAACCCCCAGAGTGGAGGCTCTGGAGCAGTGAGACCTGGGTTTGGATTCCAGCCCCTCCTAGGGAACTGTGAAGTCGCTTATCTCTGAGCCTCACTTTCCTCAACTGTAAAAAAATGAATGATAGCACTATCCACCCCCTAAGGTAACTGTAAAGACACAGATTACACAAGAGAGATGGCTGTGCCTCACATGCAGGCTTCTGGCACCACTGCAGGCCTCCTAGGGCAGACAGCTCCTTCCCTCTCTGCCTGCAGGAACTCCTTCCTCCAGTGGGGCTGGGCTCGGCCTCCTGGGGCTCCGTCATACAGGGTCATGGGCCACCTGCTCCCACAGTGACGAAGCACCTTCCCCTGTCCCCACAGGTGCTGCCTCCTCAGCCTGCTCTGAATCAGGGGCAAAGCTCCAGACTGGGGTGGGGTCCCTTGGGTCACACAGATGAGGGGTGGCGCTTGCCGGGATTAAATGAAGGGCCTGTTGGCATAGGACCCAACAGCCAGGGCCCTTCAAGTGGGAGCTGTGACCACTGTGCTGCTCCTCCCGAGTGTGCTGGGTCCAGGGACCCTGACTGTAATGGCCAGAGCCCTCCCTGAAGGCTCGCTGGTGCCAGGGCTTCACTCACGTTCCCTCAGTGGCCCCTCACAACACTCACAAGGCGGGCACTGTTCACACCCCAGATACAAGCCGGGTCTGATGCCTAAAGCTGTGTCCTTTCCCCAGGAAGCCTGATCCACTCACCCCCATCAGAGCATCTCCCCATCCCAATCAGACCATCTTCCCACCCCCATCAGACTATTTAGCCCTGGTGGACCAGGCTCTATACTGATCCGCCACCATGGCTCAGGGTGGGAAGAAGAAAGACAAGCTGCCCATAAGCCCCTCAGAGAGGCCCAGATGGCCCCTGCCCTCACTGATGAGACCAGGCTTGGGGGAGCGGAGCTGTGGGCCGAGAGAGTCTGTGGAGCCCAGAGCCCTAGAAGGTCATCTTGGCCTGACAGTGTTTCAGACCCCCTGTCCCCTTGCCACACACCTGGCCCTGGGTGGGTGCTTGCCCCTACCCACTCTTGGTGAGGATCTTGGAGAGCAAGCCCATGTTGAGCTGTACCAGGTGCTTTGGGAGCTGGGCTGTGGGGCTGACAGCTGGGTTCTCTCCCTGGGTCCATTGGTCAGTCGGTACCTCTGTCTCCCTGTCCCCCATCCTGCTTGGCCCTGGCTGGCAAGGGTGGGGGCTGGCTGGTGGACAGCCCTGCCTGGTGGAATGTGGACGACGCCTGAGAGGCTGTCGAGCCTTATCTGGGGGTCTTCGCTGGGTGGGGGAGGGGAGGCACAGGGCCCGAAGCTGTTCCGGGGCCTGGTTAGCGTCTGGATGACAACCTGGGTGGGGGAGGGGCGCCTCCTGGAGCCCCGGGTCTGTCCGAGGTGCCTCCTTCTCGCGGGCGGTTCCCGTTCCTCCATCACTTACTGAGTTCCTACCCCGAGTGGGCACTTGACTGCCGTCCCTGAGGCTCTCAATCCTTCCATATCCTACGAGGCACGTACTATTATCAACCCTCTTCAGACTGGGGAACGAAGGCTCAGTAGTAGAAATGACTTGCCCAAGGTCTCATAGCTTGTTGGCGGAGTGGGGATTTGAACCCAGGGCTGTTTGGCTTCAAAGCTTCAAAAGTTCTTACACCAGCATGACACTGACAGGCTCTTAGCAAGGGGGGGTGGGAGGTGGGGCGGGCTACAGATCAGGAGATGACCCTTTAAGTGAGGGAGCTCTGCCTTGAGGAGGTGTCGTAGTGGCTGGAGCCAGGAGTTCAGTCAGCTCATCTCAATACCTGCCCTGAACCCTGTGACCTCGGCCAGTCTGGCCACTCGCACTTGCTGATGGCGGTGGATACAGTGAGGGCCAGGGATCCTCTGAGAAGTTCCCAGGCCAGCAGAGCCAGGAGGGGAGGAGGGGTGGAGGGGGGAGAGGGGCCTTTGAAGTCCTCCATCTCCAGTTTCACGCAGGGATGGAGTTACCAGACCCCCAGCAGGAGCAGTGGAGTGGGTGGGCAGTGGGAGGAGACACCCTCCCGGGAGGGAGCAGGCCGGGGATCCCCTCCCCAGGTGGGGCTGGAGCACACGGACAGACCCTGAGGGCTAAGCCAGCACTAACTTGCTGTGTGACCTCAGGCAAGAGCCCTCACTTTCACCCTGGAGCCTGGATCCGCTCTCTTGTAAAATGGGCCTGACAGGGCCTGCTTCCGAGGGGCACTGCGGGGATGCGAGAAGCTCACAGGGTGAGTGGGCATCTGCTCACTAATCCTGCCCGGGGAGCCAGGCAGCCCGGGTCCTATTTCCCTGCTATGGAGGCACCCCTGAAACCATTCCCAGTTCTGGGTGCAGATGCGTGCAACCTGCTGGGACCTGGTGTGTAGACCCCCTGGCGCTCCCTCCATCCTCCTGAGTACTGACGGAGCCCTGCTGCTCTCTGACTCTGGGATCTGGGGATGGGCCTGGGTGTGGGGAGGGGAGTGTCCTGGTAGCCGATGTCCACCCTGCCCAGCCAGTTTCCTCTCTCTACAGGAATGGCGCCTTCGGACCCCCCAGGTGCCTGTGCCTCAGACCCATGTGCTCCAGGGACCGAGTGCCAGGCAACAGAGAATGGTGGCTATACCTGTGGACCCCTGGAGCCCCGGGGCTGTGCCAGTCAGCCATGCCACCACGGCGCTCTGTGTGTGCCCCAGGCTCCAGACCCCAGTGGCTTCCGCTGCTACTGCGTGCCCGGATTCCAGGGCCCTCGCTGTGAGCTGGACATCGATGAGTGTGCATCCCGGCCCTGCCACCACGGGGCCACCTGCCACAACCTGGCCGATCGCTACGAGTGCCGCTGCCCCCTCGGCTATGCAGGTAATGGCCCCAGCTGTTCCTGGAGGTGTGTGTAATGTCCACCCCATCAGCGACTCAGGGTTGTCAAATCACGAATTCAGCTCTGACCTTCGCAGAGAGACACCCCCCAGGCATCCTGGCAGCTCTAGGGTGTACCCTCTCTTGGTCATGCTGCGGAATTAATGCTTCTCGGGCTAACCTGGCAGCTCTGGATGAGAGTGCGATGACTGAGCGCTGGCACGGTGCCTGGCACACTACAGACACTGGACAAATGTTATTTCAGTCCCTTGTAGGGCTCAGGCAGTGCTGGTAGCGGAGACACCCCTCAGGCATCTCTGGGACCAGAGTGCAGATATGCCTGGCTTGGCTTTAACCAGGACACGTCTAGACAGTACTTGTAGCATCGACTCACTCCAGACCCATCAGGCTGTAGCACAGACATCCTCTGGTGGCTCGTCTGATGGTTCTGGAGCACGACACCCGGGTATGGTTCAGGTTGTCATGTGGACCCTCTCCCCTGGGGGCAGGAGCCCCCAGAGTTCCTGCATAGAGACACTGGTGGTCTTGCTCAAACTGTAACGTAGATGTACCCCTAGGGATCTCTGCTGTCTTGAGGGGGACAGTTCCCTCCTCCAGAGTATGGCCCTGTCCCAGTCCCATCCACCCTCCAAGGCGAGAGCATCCTGGAGCAACTGCCTGGAAGTCAGGAAGGAGGGCGCAGCTAGGGACAGGTCTGGGAGCGAGGCTAGGTCTAGGGCAGCTGGGAGCCTGCAGTGTGGACACTCCAGGTTCTATTCAACCCTGAATTCAGATGACTCTCTCTGAGGGCAGAGGGCAGTTTGAGGTCTAAGAGGTACACTTGGGGGCTGGGCTCTGGGAGAGGGGGCATACAGTGGAGAGATGGATCTCAGCACACAGATGAAAATGAACTTTGGAAACGGGTTCCATGTACCTTTCTCATCATTTGAGAGTTCAGGTGTCTGGATAGATTAGTTGTGGATGCGTGAGTGGGTCATGTAAAGGCCTCTGTGTCTGCCAGTATCCACGGGTGTCTGGGATCCCTGAACGCGTTTGTGGGAAAGTCTGTGTGTGGGTGCCAGCAGGTGTGTGCGTGCCCAGATGTGCGGTGCTCAGACACTTTGGGTAATGCTTTCTGGGTGAGTTGTGGATGTGAGTGGGGGCAGCGTCCGCTGTGATTCATTTCCTCCTCCTTCCCTTCCCAGCCAGGCGGGGGAGGTTGGGATTCCAGGCGGCCTGGGCCTGGCTCCCCCTGGCACAGAGGGTGGGAGTGGGGCTGGGTCACAGGAAGGAGGGCCCCTGTTTTGTGCTCACTGAGCCAGGAAGGGGGGAAGGTTCCAGCTGGAGCCAGCTGGGTCCCCAGCCCCCCACGACCAATCCCACTTAGGGGGCAGAGGCAGGGCCACTGGAGTGTACAATGACAAACGGGCTCCACGATGAGCTCAGGCGGTACATTTCCAAACCCTGAGATCCTCCATCTCCCTTCATCTCCACAGCCCCTCCCCTGAGAGCCTCCCAACTGTCTTGGTTTTATCCAGGACTGAGAGGGTCCCCAAGACACAGGACTTCCAGTTGTAAAAGCAAGACAGTGCAGGGAAAGCCTGAAGGAGTTGGCTACCTTGGTCCAGCATCTCCCACCGGGTATGCCCCTCCTTGCTGGGGTCCCTCCTTACACCCTCCACGAAAAGCCAGCAGAGCGAAATGTAGAGAGGACTATATATCAGCTGCTTAAAACTTTTAGGATAAGCTCGGATTGTGTTACTTGGCCCCCAAGGCCTGACACTCCCCACTCCTGCCCCACCTCCTTCACTCTTCCCTTTGCTCCCCGACCCTCCATGCCCCTGCCCCAAGCAGGTCTTCACCAATAGTCTCTCTGAGAGACCTACAGTCTCTCTGGAATCCAACTGCTCACACAGCCCCCTATCCTAGTCTAGCGAATGCCCCCTCAATGCTTCAAGTCTCTTCTTCCAAGAAGCCTTCCCTGACTCTCAATTCCCCAGTCTAAGACCCTGCCTCTTGCTGTCACAGGATCTAGCACGTACCCACTGTTGAGCTTATCAAAAGTAAAAATCAGCCCTCATTTACGTAATATTGACCTAATCCCCGTCTCCTGGGCTAGACTGGTATGAGCTCAAGGGGGCAGGGATGTCTGTGTTGTTTCAACCCCACTGTTATTGCTGGCGCAAGAAACACCTGCTCTGGATGAATGGAACAGCGGATTCTCTCTTTGGATCCTGACGCTCCGCTTCTGGTCAGTCTGGAGCACGTTTCGGGTCAGCCTGGCTCGGCCTCATTCGCTCTCCCTCTGGGCGGCCATCTCTTTGTCTCTCTCGGTCCCTGTCCAGGCGTGACCTGCGAGGCGGAGGTGGACGAGTGTGCTTCGGCGCCCTGCCTGCACGGGGGCTCATGCCTGGATGGCCTGGGCTCCTACCGCTGCGTGTGCGCGCCGGGCTTCGGGGGTGCCAGCTGCCAGCTGGACCTGGACGAGTGCCAGAGCCAGCCGTGCGTGCACGGGGGCGTATGCCACGACCTGGTCAACGGGTGAGCGGGCGGCCGGGTGCCCTCAAGCGGTGAGGCTGCGCGGTGGGCGGCGGGGTGGGGGCCGCGATGGAGACGGGGAGCTGGAGGTTCGGGCGCGTGCTCAGCTCCGGTCGCGCGCCCCCCTGCAGGTTCCGGTGCGACTGCGCGGACACGGGCTACGAGGGCGCGCGCTGCGAGCAGGAGGTGCTGGAGTGCGCGTCGGCGCCCTGCGCGCACAACGCGTCCTGCCTCGAGGGCCTCGGGAGCTTCCGCTGCCTCTGCTGGCCAGGTGTGTGTGCGCGTGCGCGAGAGCGTGTGCGCGTGCGCGCTCGCACGCCTAGTGGGGCGGGGGCGCAGGCTGAGGAGGAGTGCCCTGGGACAACCTGGCGGTGCGCACACAACCTGAGTGGACTAAGTCCAGTGTGTGCCTGTGCCTGCAACTCCTCTGAGCCTCAGTTTCCTGATCTGCTAAACAGGGCTAATCACAGTACCTGCTCCTGGGCTGTTCCGAGGAGAGTAAAAAGGTGTAGCGCCCATCAGGCCTTGGTACAGGGCCCCACACGTGCAGACTGCTCAGTAATGCTAGTAATCATAGTCACATGATGCTGATGCTGGTGAAGGCTGCACTGGTCATTCCTACCCCCTCAGTGTGTCCCTCCCTCGGAATATCCGTGACCATATTCTGAGCTGTTGTCCCCGCCTGGCCCTGGGCTGGCCTGGCAGCAGTGGAGGGGTGCTGCTTGGTGACCCCCTGTGACCTGACGCCCACCTGTGTGTGTCCCCAGGCTACAGCGGCGAGCGGTGCGAGGTGGATGAGGATGAATGTGCAGTGGGCCCCTGTCAGCACGGGGGCCAGTGCCTGCAGCGCTCCGACCCAGCCCTCTATGGGGGCATCCAGGCCGCCTTCCCAGGTGCCTTCAGCTTCCGCCATGCCGCTGGCTTCCTGTGCCGCTGCCCTCCGGGCTTTGAGGGTGAGCCCCCTTCCAGGGAAGCAGGTCTGTAGTGTCCAGATGCGCGGGAGGGATGCCGAAGCTGGGTTCAAGCACCTCTCTCTGGCCTCAGTCTCCCTAGCTATAAAACGGGCCCTTTCCAGTTCCAGTCTGGCTCCGAGGGAGCTGTGGGAACCACAGCTGGGCTTCTTGCAGGGGACGACTGCGGTGTGGACGTGGACGAGTGTGCCTCACGGCCATGCCTCAGTGGAGGCCTCTGCCAGGACCTGCCCAATGGCTTCCAGTGCCACTGTTCAGATGGCTACACAGGTGCCTGGGGTGCGGTGGGCACTGGGGCAGGGCAAGGTCAGAGTCGGTGGACCTGGGGCGAGAAGGTTCCTTCTGGCTGATGTTTGGAGGCTGGATTGATGGGGTCAAGGACATTAGGGAGGAGGTGGGTGTGGTGGCCAGGTGACAGGTAAGAGGGCTGAGCTGGGACCTGGGCTTTGGAGGTGGGAGTGAGGGGAAAACATTCTGGAGTGGAGGTTGAGAAATATGTATGAGGGGCACGCTACAGGCCCTGAGGGTTTTTCCAGGTGTGAGTGGGAGGTGGCAGGGATGCCGGCCGAGTTTCTGCCCTGGGTGACATTGGGTAGAGGATGGTGAGTTCAGCCTTGTCCATACTGAGTCTGAGTGTCTGTGGAGCACCTACAGGGAGGAGCCTGGGTGGGGGCTGGTGATCTGGGGTCTGTGGCCCAGGAGAGGGGCCTGAGACTGGGGGTCCTGCAGCTGGAGTCTCAGGCAGCCAAGGTTATCCAGGAGAAAGTGTGGAGTGTTGGGCAGAGAAAGCCCTAGACACCTGACATCAAAGGGCTGAGCAGAGGCCGAGGGGCCTGCAGGGAGGACAGGGCAGTTCGGCCAGGACAGAGGAGGTAAAAACGGTGGGTGTGTGTGTGAGGTGGGGGTGTGTGTGGTGGAGGTGGAGGGAGTGTGGTGTGGGGGTGGGGGTGTGTGTGGTGTGGGGGGGTGTGGTGGAGGGAGGGGTGTGGTGTGTGTGTGTGTGTGTGTGTGGTGGATTATGGGGGGAGTGTGGTGGACGGCGGGGGCTGTTACGGAAAGCTGCAGGCAGTGTCTGGAGAAGGATGAGCTTGACCTTTGGAGAGCTGGGGCGTGCTGGGCAGGAGCTGGGCCTGCAGAAAGCCTCTCCCTGACTTGGGTACAGAGGATGCGGAGACACACAGACACCCTTCCCTGCGGATACCGATGAACCCGAGGACCTCCTCACACAGCACGGAGTGTCCCTGCCCCCTCTGGAATGCCTGTGACGCTTCCCCCACACCCGCCCGCATTCCTGCTCAGACAAGCTGCCTCCTCTCCCTGGCACCGCTCCTGGGCACAGGCTCCCCTGCCTGGGGGAAGGAGGTGGTGATCACCACCGTCCCTTCCACTCTCACCCCCCAAAGGTGCTGGGGGCTCAGCATCCCACTTCTGGGTGGCCAAAACCTCTGGGCACCCGGAAAACCCATCTCCTGCCCCCATGGGCTGAGGTTCCTTGAGTCCTTGCCCACTCCCAGGCACAGTGCCCCAGAAACAGTGGCCTCGTGGGTGCCTGGCACACACTGGGCCCACTGCAGCATGCCCTGCGTCTGAAGAGTATTCTCTGCATTGTTTTCCTCCTCACCAAAGCCCCACGAGGTAGGGTTCTAAATCCCCATCTTACAGATGAAGCCATAGAGGCTTTAGAGAGGGCGCGTCATCCCCCCAGGTTAGCGGGAGCCCAGCTCCTCCGCAGGCTGAGCTCAGCTGATGGGTGGCAGGGAGGTCAGACCTCTGAGGTCAAGGACCCGGAGGGGGAGCCCCGGCTGTGGGGCTGCTCCGCCCCCATCCTCCCTTGGGGTTGTGCTGGGCGTGGGGGAGGCCAGTGCCTGGCATTCCTGGGTCAGCTCTGAAGGAGGCGCTGGCCAGGCGGGGAGCTCGGCTCTCCAGCCTCGGTGCCTGCCCACCACTCTCAGCCTGTCTGTGGGGAAAGGCAATGGGGCTGCGGGCTCTGCGGACCTTCCTGTGGGTGTTGTGGCTCCTGGCAGGTATGCAGGGCTGGGGCCTTGGGCAGGGGGAGGTGGGACTGGCCGTCCCCAGAAGGAGGCGGTGGTGTTTGTAGGCTGACTGGGGCCAGGATTCAAATCCTGGCGGCTTCTCTGGGCTTGGGTTCCCCTGGCTGGGTTACGTGGGCAGGGCTGGCCTCAGTGGTCTTGTGGAGGCTCTGGCTGAGCAGGGGTTGGGCTGTAGCCTCTTGACCCACGCTGGGGCCACAGCACCTGGCATGGGAGCCCCTGGAGGGGAGGGTGACCTCACAGCCAGTGCCAGGGCCCTAGGGCAGAGGGACAGGGTGGGGGGTGTTAGAACCAGGGGCTACTCGAGTGCCACAGATGCATCCATCCATCCCCACTCCCTCCTCCATTTCACCTCTCTGTCCACAAAGGCCATACCAAGTCCTTTGCTGGGTACCAATGACATATCCAGGCCCCTGGAGGAGATCTCAGCTGAGTAAACAGATACTTTCAATACTGGGTTCTGGGGAGCTGTGCCTGGGAGTGGGCAAGGAGTTGGGAGTCAGAGAAAGCCTCCTAGGGTACTGGCCATTTGAATTTGGGCTTTGCTGGATGAGTCGGAGTTTGAAAGGCAGGGTTAGGGAGAACGAGGCATTCGAGAGAGCAATATGAGCAAAGCCCCTGAGGCAGGACTTCCCAGGAAATGTTTGGAGGAACAGGCAGCTCAGGGTTTGCAGGGAGCAGGGTTGAGATATGAACTCCTGGTAGGACCCAGGCCACGAGCAATCTCGAATGCCAGGGTGAGTGATTGGACCTTAAGTAGCAGAGGAACCTGACCAGGTGATGCTTTTAGAGAGATCTCTGGCTACTTGTAGAGATGGATGATGGAGGCTGGTGAACTAGAGGACACTAGACTATGGCCTAGAGAGCTGGTGAGGCAGGGGAGGCGAGGTGGGAGGAAAGGGGGCACTGGAGAGTATTTAGGGGATTGAATCAACTCACAAGATATGGTAAAGGAAGGAGTACCTTGGATTCCAGCCCCTGGGGACTTCAGGGGACCTTGAGAAACCCTTTGGAAATTGGGAATGGGTTTGGTTGATAGATGCTGAGGTCCCCGTCCCAAGAGGCAGCTACGCTCTGGGTCAAGACTGTGGTTCTGGCCTTGGGTGCTGAGCCTTGCCCTGGTCTCTCCTGAAGGCCTGACATGTCAGGAAGATGTGGACGAATGCCTGTCGGAGCCCTGCCTCCATGGCGGGACCTGCGAAGACACCGTGGCGGGCTACGTCTGTTGGTGCCCAGAGGCCTGGGGTGGACGTGACTGTTCTGTGCAGCTCACTGGCTGCCAAGGCCACACTTGTCCGCTGGCTGCCACCTGCATCCCCACCTTCCAGTCAGGGGTACACGGTTATGCTTGCCGCTGCCCACCTGGTACCCGTGGACCTTTCTGTGGCCAGAATACCACCTTCTCCGTTGTGGCTGGGAACCCTGTGCGGGCTTCGGTGCCAGCTGGTGGCTCCCTGAGTCTGGCACTGAGGTTTCGTACTACGATACCTGCTGGTGCCTTGGCCACTCGCTCTGATACTCAGGGCAGCTTGGAGCTGGCACTGGTGGAGGCCACGCTTCAGGCCACATTCTGGAGCCACGGCAACAATGTGTGCATCCTGAGGCTGCTGGACCTGCCCCTAAACGACGGCCACTGGCACCGAGTGGAGGTGATGCTCCGCCTTGGGGTCCTGGAGATGCGGCTTTGGCACGAGGGCTGCCCTGCCCACCTCTGTGTGGCCTCCAGTCCTGTGGCCCCGCCTCCTACGGCTTCCCCGGCCCCGACGCCTGCTGGGTTCTGCTCCACGCAGCTGGGTGGCGTGGCCTTTACGGGCTGCCTCCAGGACGTGCACGTGGACGGGCACCTCCTGCTGCCTGAGGATCTCAGCGAGAACGTCGTCCTGGGCTGCGGGCGCCAGGAGCAGTGTCACCCTCCGCCTTGTGCCCACGCAGGGGTCTGCGTGGACCTGTGGACTCACTTCCGTTGTGACTGCCCCCGGCCCTATAGCGGTCCCACATGTGCTGATGGTGAGAAACGAGCCAGGTGAGCCCCAGGGCAGGGGCTGTGCCTGCCCCCAGCCCACAGGCCTCATGCCCGGCACCCTCTCCCCCTGCAGAAGTTCCTGCTGCCACCTTTGGCTTGGGGGGCACCCTGAGCTCTGCCTCCTTCCTGCTCGACCAGCCGCCAGGCCCCAACCTCACCATGTCCTTCCTCCTCCGCACGCGGGAACGTGCTGGCCTTCTGCTCCAACTTGCCAACGGTTCAGTAGCTGGCCTGACAGTGTTCCTGCGCGAGGGCCAGATCTGGGCTGAGGTGCTGGGCAGTCCTGCCCTGGTGCTTCCCGGGCGCTGGGATGATGGGCTCCGCCACCTGGTGGCGCTCAGCTTTGGGCCTGATCAGCTGCAGGGCTTGGGGCAGCAGGTGCACGTGGGCGGGAGGCTCCTCCCTGCGGACGCCCAGCCCTGGGGTGGGCCCTTCCGAGGCTGCATTCAGGACTTGCGACTCAACAGCCTCCACCTCCCCTTCTTTCCACCGCTGCTGGAGAACTCCAGCCTGCCCAGTATGCCGGGCAGCAGGCAGTCCTGGAACCTCACCATGGGCTGTGTCTCCGAGGACACGTGCAGTGTGAGTGCCACGGGGAAAGGGTGGGTCCTTTTTCCGGGGTCCACCCTGCTTCGCTGGGGGTTAGCATGTCCTTCTCCTGGTCAGGTCGGCACCAGGAGGTGGAGTGCCCGCCCAAGGTCCCAGTGCTGGAGAGACACAGAGCAGGGTTCACTTTCATCTCCTCTCTGGCCAGCTGCTCTGGCCCTCTGGTAGTCCCCATACCTCTCCTCTCAGTCCTAATCTGAGACAGACACCCTGACCCAGGCAGAGGGCTGCCCAAGCCTTTCTGTGGGAGTTGCTTGGGGCACAGGGACACCCAGGTTCATGAACAAAGCACCAGCTCTAGGATTGGAATAGCCTGGGTGTGAACTCTGGCTCCTCTATTTACTGGCTAGGTGACTCAGCAAGTGGTTTCTCCTCTCTGAGCCTCAGTTTCCTCATCTGTAAAATGGGAACGCTAGTTACTTTTCTATTTGTTTGTGAGGAGGTAATGTATCTGTACTAGGTGCTCAATGAAGAACCACTGCAAGGATGGTTATGGTGGGGAGATGCTAGCCCCAGGCCTGAGCCAGTCCCTGCCCTGATTCTCCTGCAGCCTCAGCCCTGTCTCAATGGTGGGACTTGCCTTGTCTCCTGGAATGACTTCCACTGCACCTGCCCTGCTAACTTCACTGGGCCCACATGTGCCCAGCAGCTGTGGTGTCCTGGCCAGCCCTGTCTCCCGCCTGCCACCTGTGAGGAGGTCCCTGATGGCTTTGTCTGTGAGTGCCTGCCCTGGAAAGCCCACATGCTGGGTGCTGGACACCCAAGCTGGGTTAGATCCCACCCCTGCTTTCAGGACTCAGAGACAGTGGACCAGGATGCCAACAGCCCCAGCCCAGTGTGGTTGGGCCACTGCATCCAGAAGGACAGGCTTTTTGGAGGAAGAGAGCACTTGCTAGGTTTTCAAGGGCAAATAAGACTCTGACCGGGCACAGGGAAGGACATTTCAGGAAGGGGGCAAAGCATGTGCAAAGGCATGAGGTTTATAAGAACTGAAACACAAGTAGAGGTATCAGCGTTGCTAGGGTCCTTGAATGCTAGGCCAGGCAGCTTGGGACTTCTTGCCAAGGGCAATGGAGAGCCATGGGAGGACCAGCAGGAGAAGGCCATGGTCAGCAGTTTTAAAAGATGACTGTGTTATAATATTAAAATGATTGCAATGAAGAGTGAGCCACAGTGATGACACAGGGCCACTTCACTAAGGAGAGAAGGAGGCAGATTTTCCAAGGTGTTATTGTTGCCTGGTCTGTGACCTGGAGGGCAGGGTGGGCACAGTAGGGTAGGTCTCCCCAGCCCGGAGCTGGTTCTTTGTAGGTAGAGAGTTATGAGGTGTGTGGGGGGGGACAGTTCCTGGGATTAGATGATAGGTGGGTGGGCATGCCCCCGCCCCCAGACCGCGGGGGTGTGGGGAGCGGGGTCGGCAGACTGGTCCCCGCATCACCCAAGTGTGCCTGGGCTGGGCTGGGTACCGATAGACCTTCCTCCGACGCTCTCTCTCCCTGCAGGTGTGGCTGAGGCCACGTTCCGCGAGGGACCCCCGGCGGAATTCAGCGGGCACAACGCGTCATCCGGGCGCGCGCTCAGCGGCCTCTCTCTGGCCTTCCGCACGCGGGACCCCGAGGCCGGGCTGTTGCGCGCCGCGGACACCCCCGACACCGTCTGGCTGGCCGTGCGCAACGGCTCGCTGGCGGCCGGCGTGCGCAGTGGCCCCGGCCTGCCTGGCGCGGTGCTGCCGGCGCCCGGGCCGCGCGTGGCCGACGGCGCCTGGCACCGCGTGCGCCTGGCCATGGAACGCCCCGCGGCCTCCGCGTCGCGGTGGCTGATGTGGTTGGACGGCGCGGCGACGCCCGTGGCGCTGCAGGGCCTGGCCGGCGACCTGGACTTTCTGCGCGGCCCGGGCGGCGCGCGCGTCCTGCTGGCCGAGAACTTCACGGGCTGCCTGGGCCGCGTGGCGCTCGGCGGCCTCCCGCTGCCCCTTGCAGGCCCGCGGCCCGACGCGGCCTCCGGCTCCCGGGAGCCCTTCTCGGCCTGGCCCGGCGCGCCGGTTCCGCGCCTCGGCTGCCTCGGTGCGCCCGTGTGTGTCCCCTCGCCCTGCCTGAACGGCGGCGTCTGCCGCGACCTCTTCGACGCCTTCGCCTGCGCCTGCGGCCTGGGCTGGGAGGGTCCGCGCTGCGAGGCCCGCGCCGACCCGTGTCGCTCAGCGCCCTGTGCCCGCGGCCGCTGCCACGCGCGCCCAGACGGCCGCTTCGAGTGCCGCTGCCCGCCTGGCTTCGCGGGCCCGCGCTGCCGGTGCGCACGGCCAGCCGGGGGCGGCCTGGGTCCGAGGGGTCCGGCGGTTACGGGGCAGGGGTGGGGACCCCGGGGGCGGGGGGTGGGGAAGATTAGTCCGGAAGCCCGGGTGCGGATGCGCTGGTTCCGTGGGCCAGACACGTCCCTTCTCTGAGCCACCGCGCTGTTATCTGTAACTTGGGAACAACAGCTCCCTAGAGTTGCCAGAAAAAATACGGGACACCCGGGTAAATTTGAATTTGAGCTAAACAACGCTGTCGCCTGGGAGTCGGGGTGGGGGAACCCCGAGCTAGTGTCGGAAGAAAACCTAGAGGCTCTCCTGCCGAGCTGCCCACCACGGATGCCCTCCTTCGTCAGTCCCGTGGGACAGGGGCAGGCAGAGATGGTCCGAGTCTTGGCCGCTTCCCTTATTCAGTCTGGCTATGACTCCCCACTCCTTTTGGAGCCAAGCTTACGGAGTAGTATCTGGCAGAGGCCTGAATCCCCCTCTCTACGCAAAGAATGTCAGGCCCAAGCTCTGTGTCTAGGAGGCAGCTCTTGCCCCGGGAGACTACTTACATTTCATCAGCTCCTCGGAGGACTCAGCCTCGAAGGGTTCAGCCCGATGTTGTACACCTTGGTGGGGGTAGGGCTGGAGTCGCAGAGTGGCAGCCCTATGTCCCACCCCTTCCACCCTAGAAACGGCTTCCATGACTGACGGCAGGGTCTCCAGGAGGTGGCTCTGAATTCCTTGAATGACAATGCAGAGGCTCTGGTCACCTCAGTGACCCACGGGCGTGGGGGTGGGCCAGGTCCTAGGTGTCCTGTCCCTAGGCCAGCCTCTGTGCTTTCTCCTCAGGTTGCCTGTCCTGCCAGAGGAGTGCAGCCTGAATGTCACCTGCCTCAGTGGTGGCCCGTGTGAGGGTGGGCCCCAGGGTGCCAACTGCAGCTGCCAGGAGAGCTTTGCTGGCCAGAGGTGGGTCTGGGGTCCAGGGGCCTGGGAGGTGGGCTGGTGAGTGTGGAGAGTTGGGCAGGGCGGGCCTCTGGATCCCCTCCAGCCAGGGCAGGTGGAGTGGGGTACGGATCCTTGCTCACCTTCTCAGCCCTCACTGTCGTCACAGTGCCAGACAGTACACCTCTCTTGCTTGAATTCTTTCCCTCTGGGGCTTCCAAGACCATCCTGTGTTATGCAGACACCTGCTGGGAAGTAGTTGCCTGGTGGTGTTTCTTAGAGCTCTGTGCTCAGCCCACCTCCCACTCCTCCACCTGGGGAGACTGTAAAAATGCAGGTTCTTGGCCCACTCCAGACAGTCAGCACCCCTGGGCAGGTGTCCGTACACAAGCTCCCCCTGTGCTTCTGGTGGAGTGACAGTCATTCTGTCGTGAATGCTGGGGTGAAGGGGCGTGGTAGCTGATGGAGATCACATTCAGCTTCAGTCACCTGGCAGGGCCCAGCCAGGGAGGGGCAGCGCTGGGGACAGTGGATGAATGAGCATTGATGCCAGTGTGTGCAGGGGGTGGGGGAGGGGTTGAGGAAGTAAAGGAGCTGGGGGAACAAGAGGCAGCCTGGGAGGGAGCAGCTGTCTCAGCCCCACCCATGTCCCTGCCTCCCAGGTGTCAGATCCCCTGTGAAGCCAACCCCTGCTTGAATGGTGGCACCTGCCGGACAGCTGGTGGGGTATATGAATGTATCTGCAGTGCAGGCTTCTCAGGCCAGTTCTGCGAAGTGGTGGTGAGTGATGCCCGAGGGGGTGGGTGCCCTGTTTTGGACTTTGGTGAGATGATGTCACGGGGGAGCGTATACAGCACCCGTGGAGCTGTTCCTGGGCCAGGCCTGTCACTGGGTGGTGGGGAGCAGGGAAAGGAGACTCAGGCCGCTTCCACACACCCGCACAGGAGGGCCCCCAGCATCCCTCTGGGGGCTGCAGGGAAACAGCTGGGCTTTGCCAAGTCTGATCTGGGCCAGGATTCAGGGCCCACAGGATCTTGGAATTCTGGGATTTACGTTGGTGAATACGAGAGCCTGTAATCTCTGGTGGTTTCTGAGCCAGGATTCTAGAGTAGGAAGATGTGGGGAGCCTGGGATTCTGAGCCAGAGAAGGCTTGGGAAGGCTTGGCTGCCGTGAAGGCAGCCCCTGACCCCAGGGAAGCTCAGCTGAGGAGGGGTCCAAATAGATGGGGGCCAGCAGGAAGCTTGAGCTTGAACCTCCCTCTGGCCCCCTCCCCACTAAGGGGCAGAACAGACTCTGCAGGCCCAGCGGGAAGTGAGCCCAGAGTGGGAGCAGCAGCGAGGGACGAAGCCTGGGGAGGAGCCTTGATCTCCACAGGCTTCTGGCAGCCTGGGTCATAAACCCCAAATCTCTCTGCTTCTGGGGAATGTTTCCTTTCAAGTTGAACTTTACAGCCTCTGGCATTCCCCCCCCCCCGCCCCCCTCCTCCTAGGGAGGAAATGGCTTTACAGCTCCTCCTGAAGTGCCCAGGGCCAGAGCCTGGGGAGGGCCCATTCAGGGCTGGGATGAATTTTTCTCTACAGCCTTGGGCACCTTCTTCAGGGCTGGGGGCTGAGACTTGGGACCCAGGTCACAGTGGGCTGAGAAGTCTCATGGGACAGAGGGAGGGCCGGTGAATCTGAGGCCCTGGGCCTCTGCCCCCTGCAAGTCAGTGATTCTGGAGCTTCAGAACTCCAGGTCTGTCTGTAGAATCTTTGATGGGGGCAGCGGGCCCGCCCTGGTGGATTCTGAACTCGCCAGCAGCCAGGTCAGCCTGCTGCAGCTCATGCCCTGCACGGGCCCCCTGGCTGGCGAGCCTCTCCTGCTACTGCCTGAGATGCCTCCCACTTGGGGGTTGAGCATGGTCTCCACAGACACTTGAAAACCCAGACTGCCCTTTGGGTTCGGGAGGGATCAAGTCCCATCACTTCAGATTGGGTGTTTATTGAGAGAGGCAGGGTGGCAGGGCTGGGCACTGAGGCCCACCTTGGCCAGTTGAAGGAAGGACCTTCGGCTGGAATTCGAGACTGAAGAACGGTGGTGTGAGCTGGGCATGGGCGTGGCGTCGGGGGCGGACAGAGGAGGGCAGTGCCAGTCCCGGCTTGACCCCCACTAGTCATGTGTCTGGGGGGATCTGGGCAGAGCCTCTGTTTTCTCCTCTAATATTTATCGAGTGCCTACTGAGCAGGCTCTGCTGTGCGCTTTGGGATACACGGGTAAACAAGAGAAGCCAAAGATTCCTGTCCTCACGGAAGAAGGGGGTGTCCTCGCTCGCACTTCCTCAGATCACTGTAGGGTTTACATGAAATCCCACACACGGTGCTGAGCTCCTAGTAGGCATTCAATAAATGTTTTCTCTCCTCCTAGCCAGAACCCCTTTGTTGTACAGGAATCCCCTTGCGGTGCCTCTAATAGGTAGCTCCCAGGCACTTGCTTGCATACCTCTGGGGCCAGGTCTCTCACTACCTCCCAGGGACGCCTCCGCCCAGCGATGCTTTTTCCTCTCCTCTGAAGGAACTGGGTCTCCCCGCCTCCATGGTCTTAGGCGTGTTATTGCATCTCTTCCAGAAGGGCCTGTCGCTGCCGCTGCCGTTCCCGCTGCTGGAGGTGGCAGTGCCTGCGGCCTGCGCCTGCCTCCTCCTCCTCCTCTTGGGGCTCCTCTCAGGGATCCTGGCGGCCAGAAAGCGCCGCCAGTCAGAGGGCACCTACAGCCCGAGCCAGCAGGAGGTGGCCGGAGCCCGGCTGGAGATGGACAGCGTCCTCAAGGTGCCACCTGAGGAGAGACTCATCTAGGCCCACCTGGCTGTGGCTCCAGCACCTGTGAGGTCCTCAGCTTCTACCTGGAGACCGAAGGAAGCCACTTTCGGGAGCCTTCCGGGCCTCGGGGAGCTGCTGCAGGGCCCAGGATACCTGCTGGGGAAGTGTCCCCTTTGCTGGGAGCCCTTGCCCCGTCCTGGACTGAGGGGAAGGGGTGCGCTCAGGGAAGCAGAGAGAGGCCTGGCGAGGTTGTGGACATTCTCCATCCAACCGCCCGGTCTTACCTTGGCAGGCACACGGCTGTGCCGGGAGGAGCACCTGTGGGTGCACACGATGTGTTCAGGAGTGTGTGTGAGTGTGTGCGCGCGCATGTGTGTTTGTACCTGGGCCTGTTGATCTGCAGATACCAGTGTGAGTGTTATGGATGGGGCTCACGGGCATGTCCACGTCTTTGCTGTTTGTGCACGTGACTGTGTAGTGAGTGCAGCTGGGCAGTGGAGACCCACCTTCTCAGCCCCGGGGCAGGGGCAGCCCAGGGCCACGAGTTCTCCTGGAGGCCAGGCCAGGGCTTGCCCAAGGACCAAAGCCCCAGCTCCAGCAGCTTCTCCCACCTCCGGAGGCTGCCCGGGCCCTGGAGGCAGCTGGAAGTCAGTGGGGTGGGGGGCATGAGCCAGAGGTTAATGTGTGAGCTCCTGCTCCCCAGACAAATGCTCCCTGAGGCAGGTGTCTCTGCCCTCTGCCGCAGCCAGGCACCCGCTGGGATGCAGACTGAGGGGCAGACCTGCAGGAGCGGGGGTGGGGGGGGAGGTGTCTGGGCCACTGCAGCCTTCCTCCTGCAGGCCTGTCACTTACAGAGTGGGGAAAGCAGCCCTTGCCTACCTCACAGGGCTGCTGTGAGGGTCGGGCGGGGCAACAGTGGGGAAGGAGCTCTGGAATTCGTTAAAGTCCAGTCTGCTGTGAGGGCTGCCTGGGTCATCCCAAGGTGTCGGGAAGGGAGAGGGAGAGGGCGGGGAAGGGGCCTCCCTGAGGGGTAGCAAGGAGGCCAGAGGGCGATGACAGAGGAGCAACCCTCCCTGCCCACCTCGTGGTTCTCCAGCCCCTCCGGCATCAGCGCTCTCCTCTCCAGGCTGCCTGGCGAGTCCGCTCTTTCACCTGCAGACCAGTCACCTCTCTAATGGCCGCTGGGAGGATTCGAGGAGGGCCTCGCAGGAAGCCCTCAGGGTTGTTTGCTGAGGCAGGTGCTCGGCAAATGTTGGCACTGTCTCTGTGTTGGGGCTGGTCCTGCGGACAGACAGATGAAGGGAAGAACTGGCCGCTTTGCTTCCAGTCCCTTCCCTGGTGATGCCATCACACTGGGATCTCTGATCTCTGAGGGGCACTTGCCTGAGGGCCTGGCCTCTGAGCTTCAGAGTCCCTTGGTCCCTGACCTGGAGATGTGCCCTTTGGTCTTTGCCATTTCCCAGGCCAGCGCCCCCTGTGCTAAGGCCAGGAGACCCCTTTCCACTTCTCGACTGGAGGTGGACTTTACCCATCTCCCCTAGGGGTCTCAGTCAGCTTCCAGAGGCACAGGAGTCAAATGTGAGGTGGAGACGTGGTGATGGAGGCAAGGGAAGGGGTGAGCGGGCTGAGACTGGGATGGGAAGGGCCCTGAACACTAGGTTACGGGGCTTGCTTGGTCCTTATCCTGTAGGAGGTGGGACCACCTTTTCCCCCAACGTTCTCCCTGACTCCTGGAAAAGTGGGGGAGAAAACATCTGGCAGCAACAACTTAGCCCCAGCTGGTGCCTCGGTTAGTTTATTAAGTCAGAGATTTGGCAAACCTGTGTTCTTGCAGACTCCTAAGACGACATTCCGGGTGGAACCCGTCTATAAAAGCTGGGCTGTTCTTTTTTGTCCTCCTCTTGCTTCTAAGCGTTCTGGGTACCTGTCATTTTCAAGCGCAGCCCAGGGAGGGGGACACAGCCCAGGGAGCCGAATGAAGGGCAGGTGGGGGGACGGGGTGTGTCTAACACCGTCTCTGGGTGCTTGGTCCAGGTGTCCCCAGTACAGCCAACAGAGGTGCAGATTCCAGGCTCTTCCCTTGCTACTGAGAGGTCTGTGGGGGGTAAAGGTCCAGGTGTCCCCTTGAACTTCTTTCCTGGAGCCTGGGTGCCTTCAACATCATTGGTGACCTGTAGCCCTGCTCCGTGGACCCGGCAGGCCTGTGCACACCTGTGACCAGCCCAGCCCCTGGGTCCTGCCTGTAAGAAGAAGGGGCTAAGCTGGGCTCAGAGGCCTGAATGGGCACAGGCTTAGGAGTGGGCTAGGCGTCAAAGCCTTCCCTGACTGCCCCAAGCCCGGCCTCTACCTCTACAAACGGGGATGCTGAAGATGCCTGAGGCCTCGCCTCCCCACAGAGCTTCCTCAGTACACAGGGATACCAGCCTTCTCCCCAAGAAGATTTTATTGAACGCACACACACAATTCATCCTTGGATTTTCACATTCAATCCAGCAAGTGGAGACAGCAGGGCTCATGTGAACACGGAGCGCTTGCCATCAGGCCCCAGCACAGCCAGGGAGACCGGGGTGGGCTCCGCTTCCCTGGGGCCACCTGGTACCTCTTGCCTTAGACTCTGCCCACTGGGTGGGCTACCCTATACCTGATGGGGCTCAGGGGTCTTCCCAGGGTGGGTGGATCTGGGATCTCTACTGAAACACCTGAGTGTCCTAGAGGTGCCCACATGGCCCAGACGTGACACGGCTCCCCCAGTTCCAGCAGCCAGAGGACACTGCCGAGATTTAGACAGAAGACTTGCCCGAGGGGCTATGACTGACTGAGGAAGGGGCTGCGTGCTGGGCCAGCAGCTCTTCACACCCCACGTCAGAGCAAACCTGAGGGGGTGGTCTCCTAGCCCCTCAGATGCCGACCAGGCTCCCTGGGGTTACGAGGTCTGCAGGAACTCCCCTGCCCCGCCAGACACCCCTGAGACTGTATGTCTGACCATTCACAAATAGGAAATGAGAAATCAGGTCAAAATGCTCACAATTTCCTGCATGTCTCAGATGGTTGTTTTCTTAAATGGTTGGGCCACATTTTAACTTGGTTTATTGAAACTAGTCAATTTCAAGATTCATCAAATCAATAAAGTAAAAAGGAAAAGAAAGATAAAAGAAACAATAACAAAACGTTTCAATTTAGCTTTGGGGATGCTGGCCTCGGGGAAATAGGGAGGGGCGGCTCCAAGCCCTTCTCCTGCCTCCAGGCTGCAAGAAGTGCGTGAGGCCAGGCCCGCCCACTCCCCAGGGGCCTGGAGAGGGGCTCGGTGCCCTCCTGCCCCAAGCTGCCAGGCAGCTGGGACTCCTGCACCTCTGTGATGCTAAGCCTGGTCTTCCAGTGGGAATCTGGGTGTCTGCTCCTCAGCTCTGCCCCCTTAGACCCAATCAGCAAGAGGCCGAGTTCCGCCTGACGGTAACTCAAGACCAGGAGAACCTGTGGGGACCAGAGGGAGAGTGCCGGGCGGCAGCCTGACTCCTCCTGGTGCTCTCAGATTTACCTGTTGCCATTTTGTCGTCTACAGATCAGAGTTGCTGGTGCTCCCGGGCCCCACGCAGGGCTGTCCGGGGCTTGGTCTGGCTACCGGGAGGGATTGCAAGGATGCCTCAGACCCCAAATCCCTACCAAGCCAGGAAAATGGAAGTTTGGGGGTTGGGGTGAAGACTCAGGAAAGAACGAGTGTGCATATTGCTAGAGAGGGTTTGGAAAGGCCTGGCCGGGTGGCTCCTCCAGCCCGGGAGGGGGTTCCTTACTGCAAACTCCAAACCATGTGCGCCTCGTGCAGACGAGCTCATGCCGAGGGTACTGCCAACGCCTGCGCCCATCAGGGTGGGGTGTGCAGGGCTGGGCTGCAGTTGGGGCAGGAGAATAGGGCTCAGGAGGACGCATCCTGAGGAGGCGTGGGGCTCCTGGTGGGCGGTTTCCAGAGGGAAGCTGGGTAGGATGGGGCCTGGGGCAATCATCGGCCCAGATGACCTCTCTAGTGCAAAACCCAATCAGGGGTGCAGGGGAGGGGTGGTGGCAGGGCGGGACAGGTGCCCAGGAGCTGGGTTGATTCCCAGGCTGGAACTGGTGCCATTCCCCAGAGACGGGCAGTGGGGAGAGGAGGAGGGGCAGCAGAGAGGGCTCCCAACCCTTCCCACCAGTAGAACCTGAACAGAAACAGAGCAGCAGGGGAAGCAGGGCCGGCCAGCCGCAGAGCTGCCGCGGCGGGCAGCCGGGCCTCAGCTCGCCCCCAGCACTCAGCGCCCGCTCACTCGAAGGTCTCCCACTGCTTCCTGAGCTGCTCCACTGAGCCGGGGGCTGGGGCCGGGCTCACATCTTGCTTGGTTTTCCGTAACAAATCCTCAAAGGGGTCTCTGGCCTCCCGTGGAGCAGATGGCTGCAGTGCTGGCGCCAGGCCCTGGGGGGCTCTGGAAGGAAGGAGCGGGGCGTCCCCAGGCCTTAGCGCCAGCCCTTGCTTGGCCTCGGCAGCCCGGGCACTTGAGCGGGCCAGGGGCAATGTTCGGATCCTTGAAGGGGCGACTGCTGGGGGACCCAGGGGCTGCAGGGAGTGGGCACCCATGGGCATCTGGCCAAAGAGGTTGGGCATGGAGAGGGCAGACAGGTTGGGCTGAGATCTCTGTGGGGCACAGAAGCCAGAACCGGACAGCAGGAGGCTGGGGGCAAAAGCGGGCCCCAGGGAAGCAGGAGGGGCCCCAAAAGGCCCAGCTGGTGTGGAGACCAGGGGCATGGTAGGCAGTGTTGCTGGCACAGATGGGACAAAGGGGTTGAGTGATGGCTGTGGAAATGGGGTGGGGGTCCCCATGGGGGGGAAGCTAAACTGGGGAGTAAATGGGGTGGCTACATTTGGGGCTGTAGGACCTGGTGGAAGGGTACTGCCTGACCAGGCTGTGCTAAGTGGGTCCAGGAGGGCCAGCAGGGCATCACTGTCTGTGCCCGCAGCCCCTGGGGCCAGGCTGAGTGGCTGGAGCAGTTCGGTGGGGTCTTGGGGGGCAGCACTGGGGTGGAGCCCAGGGATCGCGGCTGAGCCCAGGGCAGCCCGCCTTTCCCGCTCCGCCTGCAGCCGCTCTGAGGAGAAGTCGCCGAGGGCAGTGCCGGCAGCCTGGAGCTTGGCCGGGCGGGCAGTGGGGGGCGGGGGCACGATGCCCAGCTCCGGGGTCTTCCTGCCCTGGGGCCGGGGGATGGTGATGCTGCCCAGAGTCGGGGTGGGCACCTCCTCCTTGTCGGTGGGGTTCAGGATGCCGTCCCAGTTCTGGGGCCTGCTGGGCAGGGCCGGGGATTTCCCAAGCAGGGCCGAGGGCTTCTTGGGGGAGGTGGCAGGAGGCTTGCTGGGGACGGCCATGTCATCCTGGCCCAGGCTCCAGAGCTTGTTGTGCGGGTGGGCGAGCTTCAAGACTCCTGGCATCCCACGGCTCCTCTCACTCCTGCCCAGGTCCAGCCTCTGTTAGAGGGAATGAGGGAGGCAATGACCACAGGCTGACCTGGGACAGACTGGCAGGCAGCACGTGCCCCTCCCCCTCCGCCCTCCTGTGTGCCAGGTGGACACTGGGACTGTGGTCCAGGGAGTGTAGCTGACTAGCCCCTGGGACCCAGAGCAGTTGGGGGCTCGGCCCAGGTCAGCGGCAGAAAGCGAGCCCAGGTCTGTCTGCACTCGAGGCCGGGATTCTCTCACTGGGTGGCACAAAGGGCCTCCAGAGAAAGCTGTCTTTTCAAACCAGTGCTGCCAAGTAGTTTTAGGAAAAGAACTCCACCTACTGACCCTCTACTGGGGTGGCCCATTTTACTTTTCAAAGCGTGCGGGCACTTTCAACCACCCATTAGCCCAAGAGGACAAGTGAGGCTCGGGGCCTGGGTGAAGGCACACTGGCTGGGAAGGAAATAGGAGGGCTGGGCTCAAGTCCCAGCTCTGCCACCTATAGGGCCCACGACCTGGGTGTCACATCCCTTTTCCTTGCCTGAGCTCCCTCGTGGGCAGCCTGGGAATAGCAATTCCCTGCAGAGGGGCAAGCGTGAATCATCAGATACATGGGAGCTTTGTGAATTCCACACTGTGACCCGAGGACTGCAGAGTCAGCAGCCCCCAGTCACAAGTGAGGAAACCGAGGCACAGAGAGGAGGTGTGCCTGACTGAAAGTCACAAGGAAGATCAGGGTCCCACGCTAATATCCAGAGCCCAGGAACTTTGATTCACAGGCTCTCCAAGGAGCCTTGGTGGGGTTGGGATAATTAATCCCAGTTCCACCAGGGGTCATAGCCCTGCCCACCTCTGATGCATAAACAGAAGTGGAGGGGCAGATTCCATCAGGCTCCAGCATCTTCTCCAGTGATCCCTGTGTGTTGGGGGGGTCTGGCCATTGGCTGGCCTGGCAGGATTTGCAGTCAAGAGTGACTCTGAGTGTTGGCTGAGGACCTCAGAAAAGTCACTGTTTCTCCCTTGGTGTCTTTTACTGTCACATGGGGAAATCTACCTCATGTGCAGAAAGTGCCCCCAGCCCCCCCAGCATACCTGATAGTCAAAGGTCCCTGGCTGCTCCCTCAGGTCTTTGGGGGGCCGAAGGTCCTCCAAGCTTTTGGCCTGGCCCAGCGGCTGCAGTGGGACCTCCATGTCGAGGCTGCTGAAGACATCCTCCAGGAGGTCGATGCTGGCAGCCCGGTCGGGCGGAGCTGGGGTGGGGGCCACGGGCTCCCGCGCTCGCTGCTCAGGGCTGTCTGCCTCGTCTCCCGCGCTGTCTGACTCCTTGAGTGTCCGATACGGCTGCGGCCTGGGAGGAGGCAGAGCGGGCTGGGTTCTCCTGCTCAGAGCCTCCCCGGGAGGAGCAAGCAGCCCTCACCCCGAGAACTGCCAGGCCTCAGGGAGCACACCCGGGAGCCTTGGGAGAGGAGAGCTGTCCTGGGTCCCTGAGAGTGTATAGGCGTCTGGGCAGCGGCACCCTGACAGACCTGGGCTGAACGTGGCTTCTGTTCGCTCAGGGACCTTGGGCAAGTTGCTTTGGCTCTAGCTTGCACTGGGGGGCCCACTTAGTTTTCTCCAAACCACAGGACCCACCGTAGAACTGGCTAGTGGGCTCACACGCCATTCACACAAGGCGTGAGGAACAGGACACGTCTGGAGAGGGAACAGGCAGGAAGACTCAATCCTGAGCCCACTGTCTGCACTCCCACCCCTGCAGCAGATCCTGGGAACAGCTCGTGGGAACTGAGCTGGGAGAACTCTCCCCAGGGAGCTGCCCAGTGCACCCCAGGATCCTCAGTGGGGAACCATCTGGGCCTCAGCCTGTGCAGACCTCGGTTCCAGCCCTGGTGCCCTCTCTTCCTGTGGGACCTTGGGCAAGTCACTTAACCTCTCTGAGCCTCAGATGCTCCCCCATTCCAGAGTGCACTCCCTTGCAGCAGCTGGTGGTGGAGACTACATGAGCAAATTCAGTGCCTGGTGCCCAGCAGGCATGCTGAGGCTGTTAACAGCATTCATGCACCAAAACCTTGCAGCCAACCCAGATGCAGGTGACACAGGGTGCCTCTTGCTATCCTTTCTCACAAGCCTGAGCCCCGGGGTACCTGGAGAATGGTGCCCAGACCTCTAGTGGAGCCCGGGCCAGAGCAGTATCTCACCTCCTCCAACCATGAGGCTCTGGCTCCTGGGTCAGGCAGAAACTGCCCATGGCTCTGGTAAAGTGGGGGAAGGGTGCCACCTGCTGGTCCTGGAGCCCCACTTGCATGAACCTGGGCAGGGGACAGTCGGCAGAGGGAAGGGGCTCAACTAACAGCCCTGACTCTTGGCAAGGACTGCATCAGACTGTACTAACTCCCTGACGCAACACAGGCAGCCTATGAAGTAGGACTCACACCCCCCACTTTATAGATGAGGAAACTGAAGCTCAGAGAGGCTAAGTAATGGAACGTATGTCACACAGCACCTGGCAAGAGGTGGAAATGGAAGCCAAGTAGGAGAGACTTCTAAAGTCCCTCACTTGTTCTGGCTAAGCCATCTGACCAAGCTCCTTTAACCAAGTTTGCACACAGTGAAGGAGATTAAGAAAAGCCAGTGTGCTTCGTAGTTAAGGAAGTAGAGTTCTTTAGAAGGAACCCATTTTGCTTTGAGTTAAGATGGCCACTTCCCTTTTAAGCACACACAAAAGCCTATGCTTTTCATAGATCATGGCTCAGGAAGTGAGCATTATTTTAAATAATTAAGGCATCAGTTAATTTAAAAAGAACGTGACCTGCTGGACTCCGTGGTGGGAGAGTCCTTGGACATTACCTGTGTGGGTGCCTTTACCTGCAAGGTGATTTTAAGTTGATACATGGATGAACATTTCTTATTCCAGTGATGCTATCTTTGCTTTAATTAATAATAGAAATAACATATATTAAGCCTATGATATCATGAATATTATTGCTTAGGACAAGGCTTCTCTTCTAGTTTTAAAGAATAAGATTCACTGTACAGACCAGGTGGCATTCCAAGCTTGGGCAACACTGGCTTAGGCCACTGCTCTAGGTGAGGACATCAGGAGGAGACTGACTTGCCCGTGGTCACAGGTGAGCTGGTGGCAGAAAGGGCCAGAACCCTCCTCCCCAGGGCGGGGGCAGTGACAGGAGCAGAGCTGCTGGGTTTATCAGGTGCCCTAAGGAACTCACAGGCCCAGCCGCGGGGGAGGGACTGGGAGCAGGGAGACGGTGAAGGGGGCTGGGAGGGCGAAGGTAGGGGAAGAGTCCGTCTTCTATAATCTGGCTGTAACGGTTTACTCCCCGAAGGGTTGCTGTGTGTGTTCAGCAGTGGGCAGTTCCCTTCCCCTAGAGGCTTCCGTTAAAAACACCATGCAAACAAATACACACAAAACCAAAGCTGTCCCTTTGCTCAATCCCAGCTCTGAAAAGCCTGTGCATGGAGAGGCAAGAATTGGCAAAGAAAGGGCAGCCACCAAAGCCCAATTCCAAGGGTGGCTGGATCGTGGTGAACCTTCTTTTTCTCTTTCTTTCTTTATTGCAATTTGTAATTAGAAGAAGGCTTAGGCTATAAATAATAAGGATAAAAATTATCTTAAAGTCAGGCAGGTCAGTAAAACCTTTGGATATGCCAGCATTAATATATACATTCCTCATCGGTAACGTTGTTTGAAAACTTAAAATCTGACGCTCCATCTCCATGGCTTTCCAAGATGTGCTGAGATCAAGGAAGACTCGGGCAGCAACAACCAGGCCAACTGCAGCTGAAACCGCAGCCACCAATTCCATTAACAGTCAAGGGCATTTTCCCCAAAGGAATGAGACCCATGCTCCTGTCTCACACCTCTAGAGCCCAGCCACTCTTTGTCACCTCACCCCATGGTCACAGCCCCCATGGGGCTGGCAGAATGAGGCGCACAGAGGGGGCGTCCGTCCTGCAAGCTGGCACCGGAAGGCGGCAGCCCCAGACCCCCTCCCCACACACAAGCGCAAGCTGGCCACCCCCAGCCCTCCAAGTGGCCCTGGAGAGTCACCAAGCCGAGCTCAGGGAAATGGAAGAAGGAAGGAGAGACCATTCAAAGGGAGCGGAGAAGAAAAAGCTTTCGGTGAAGCCAGAGCTCGGGCCCTCTTCCCGCTGGCATTCATCGTCAGAGGAGTCTTCGGAGAGGAAGACAGCATAGTGTCGCAAGGGCTTTACGAGGCTGGGGCGGAGGAAGACAAGAGAGAAAACAGTTAGGAGGCACCTCGGGACTCCACGTGGCGGGGTGGGAAGGAGGCCTGAGGCTCAGCACCTGACCCTGGCCTCCCTCTGCTGGCCGGGGAGGAGGCTGCCTGGAGAAGGCCCGACGGGTCCCACAGTGAGGAAGCTGGTCCCAAACAGAAAAGAAACTGTGGGTTTGCCACCTGTGTCAAGAGCCTTAAATGCATCTATGACCTTGTGATTCCACTTCCATTTAGATAACCCCAATGTAGCAACAAATTATGCACAAAGATGTTCATTACTGCTATGTTTATAGAACATGAGACAACCTAAATTTCCGCAGTAGGAATCTGGTGAGGTGAATTATGGTATGGTTGGCTGAAGAGTATCCGCCCATTAACTATAATGTTTATAAAGAAAAATCTACAAGTCAGGACGCAGAATTGCAGTTATACTGCATTCTCTCTCATCTGCTTATGGAAAAATGCACAGAAAAAAGACTGGAAAGGTATGTGTCTAAATGTCCACAAAAGCTAGGGGACCCATGTCCCCTGCATTGGAGAAGCCACTGCAGTGAGAAGCCCACGCACCACAACGAAGAGTAGCCCCCGCTCGCCGCAACCAGGGAAAGCCCACGCGCAGCAACGAAGACCCAAAGCAGCCCCCCCCAAAAATAAATAAATAAATTTAAAAAGCTAGCGGATTATGGATTTTTTCCCCTCTGCCAAATTTTATTTTTGTGTCTTCTCCATTTTCTCCAATGTGCATATCTACTTCAATAATCAGGAAAAAATAAAAAATAAAAAAGCTAAAGAAGAAAGTGAGCCATGTGGAAGAGGACTCGCGAGAAGGCCCTTTTCTGATTAGCGGCCGCTCTCTGGAGTCTCCCTCAGATGCCTCTTCAGAGAGTCTTTTTCATCTGTGATGTGGAAATTAAATATTCATTGTTATAAAAAATACATCTCCCTTGTCAGCCACCTGTGAGCTCTACCTCTATAAACACAAACACATACACAGCCCAGAGAAACTCCACGCCGGCTTTTATGAATTATACACTGACCAGGGCCCGCGAGAGGTGTGTGCTCAGGAGAGGGGAGCTGGACCCCGCAGCCCTTGGTTCAAATCCCGGCTCCATGGCTGCTGCTCCGGCACGTGGCTGGGGAGCAGGCAGCCCACACCTCTGCCCTGTACGGCGGGCTGGACGCACACCGAGGATCCCAGGGGCAATGGTGAACTTTGGGGAGGTGGGTGGGGTAGGAGACACAGGGGTACCTGATGGGGGGCTATCTCCTCTCCCCTCCACCCTCAGCCAGAGCAGTCTCCTTTCTTTGCCTTATATGACGCAATTCCTTTCCGGTTTCATTTCAGGAAGAGGAAACATGTCCAAAAAAGTGCATGGGAACCAGGGCCGGAGGGTAAGTGAGGGACAGCAACTATCCCTGGGGGGATCGGGAGAGTGGATTGTGATCGGCTGCTGCTATGATCCACCATCACCAGTCATAAGCCAGTTGTTACCCAAATATATGCTGCCCTTTTGAAAGTGGAACCAAAGCTGGCGCCCAGGGCTGTGAGTTCCCCAGCACTGTCACACCTGGACCCTTCATTTCCTCGCATTGTCCCTGGAAGTTAGCCAGGCAAAGACTTTTGTCCTCTTACTGAAGGGGAGGTTGAGGCTCAGAGAGGGGAAGCCACTTGCCCGGGGCTGCACAGGGAGGTCACAGCGCTCCTCTCCTCTCCCAGGCTGCCTTGCTGGGTGTCAGGGACAAGACGCATCTCAGCCTGTCCTGGACTGGTGGAAGCGTGGCCTAGGAGGCTCATTCTCCTCTGAACTCAGGAGAGACGGTGGGAAGGTCTGACCTGCAGAAATGTGCCCTGGGCAGCACAGGGGCTAGGCTGCTCAGTTCCTGCCTCGTCCACTGGGACATAAAACAAGGCCCAGCAGGAGGGCCACTTTCCACATGGCCACTGGAATCCTGTTCTGAATCACAGCCCTGACCTCATCACTCTCCCGCTTCACACCTGCAAACCCGCTGCTCTGAACTGCGATTTCATGCGGTGGGCAAAATGTCAGCAATACTAATGTTTAGGTGTGTCTGGAATGACTTACTCGTCTGTTTAAAAGTTTGGGGGACCCGCTCTCACTCGCCAGCACTGGACTGTCCTCCCGAGCAGGGGGGCAGGCACCCTGCCTCAGGCTGCATTCTGGGGAGCTCATGGAACACACTGGGTGGGCGGGGTGAGGGACGCCAAGTCCAAGCTCCAAGCAGGGAAGACACCGTGCTTTGCGCCTGGCCCTGCCCACCGCTGCGTTCCTTCCCTGCCACCTCCTGCCACCTGCCCTTGCCTTTGCCTGGTGCACTGATTGCCCTTGGCCTGCAAGACTCAGCTCAAACCGCACTCTACAAAGCTTTCCTGGAGCTCCCAGCAGAGTTTTCTCCCTAGATAGAGCTGGCTTCTCCTTGGGCTGCGTGGTTTAGCGCTTCGTTAATACAGTTGAACCTCTTGCAACTCTATTTCTGAGTGGAGGTCCTCAAGGGCAGGGGCCCTGGCACGTTCTTCTTTCTCTTCCCACCCATGGCACAGCGTTAGTGCAGAGGAAAGTTTGCTAAGGGAATGAGCAGAAGCCAGCGTACTGGAGAGACTAGGCCCCGTACACACCCGCTTCACCCCTCTTCTGGATCCCCGCCAGGCACATGCCCCTTTTCTCAGCTCGTGGCTGCAGTATAAGAGGGTCCCCTCTCTGGTGTGGAGAAAAGGGAACCCTCCTACACTGTTGGTGGGAATGTAAATTGGTGCAGCCATTATGGAGAATGTTATGGAGGTTCCTTAAAAAGCTAGAGTTGTCATGTGATCCTGCAATCCCACTCCTGGGCATATATCCAGAGAAAACTCTAATGTGAAAGGATACATGCACCCCAATGTTCACAGCAGCACTATTCACAATAGCCCAAGACATGGAAGCAACCTAAATGTCCATCGATAAATGAATGGATAAAGAAGATGTGATACATATATACAATGGAATATTACTCAGCTATACGAAGGAATGAAATAATGCCATTTGCAGCAACATGGATGGACCTAGAGATTATCGTACTAAGTGAAGTAAATCAGACAGAGAAAGACAAATATCACATGATATCACTTATATGTGGAACCTAAAATATGATACAAATGAACTTACTTACAAAACAGAAACAGACTCACAGACATAGAAAAACTTATGGTTACCAAAGGGGAAGGGGGGGGGGTATAAATCAGGAGTTTGGGATCAGCAGATACAAACTACTACATATAAAACAGATAAACAACAAGGTCCTACTGTATAGCACAGGGAACTATATTTAATATCTTGTAATAAACCATAATGGAAAAGAACACGAAAAAGAATATAGACCTGTAGAACGGGACCACGTTTGGGGGTGAGCGTGTTAGGTATATTGGGGCAGGTGAGAGTCTCAGAAAAATGCTTAAAATAATATCCACAAGTAGGCACTGTGCCACGGGCTTTACATAGGTTATTTCTACCTCTCCCCCCAGCAAGAAGCAGAAAGGCGTCGCTGTACAGATTTTACAGAGGATGAGACTGCCATTAGTCCATCCATCCACCTGTCCGTCTGTTCATCCATGCACCCAACCGAGAGGCACCTCCCGCATGCTTGTAGTGAGCAGACCCAGTCCTAGCTGAACACTTCATGAAGAGGAGAGGTGTGAAGAGGAGAGGTGTGACCAAGCCACCCAGCCAGGAAGTGATGAGCAGGGATTCCAGTCCAGGGCCCTCTCGTTCCTGTCCTCTGGGCTGGAGGTAGATGTGTATGAGGGGGACCCACACCTCTGCTTGGGTCAAACTGAAAGAGGCTTTGGGTGGCCCTCAAATCCATCTTGAACGCCTTTCCAACACCCATTCAAGCACAGCCCCCTCCTCTGGCTTTGACAAGTAAGCAGAGAGCACAGCTTGGCACGTTAGCTGAATGCCAGGAATGTCTGGATTCACATAAGAGCAAAGAGCCTTTGTGCTGGACTGGCCCTTGGCTTCATCAGCTCAGGCTGCTGCACCTCCCGTCACTTTCAAAATCCAGTGCCTCCCACACGTGAGATCACGGAGGGCGCTTGGGGGTGTGGTGGGGGGAGACAGGGAGCCTCACTTTACAGTTCACCATTTTCCTCTCCAGCCAGCTCTTCTGGCCAGGCCAGGCTGGTCGGGCAGTCTTGACTTCAAGAAGAGGTCCAGGGTGTCTCCTGGATACACCATCTGTCTCTGAAGAGTGACGGAACACCCAGATGAGAACTCTGCCATGTGGTTTGATCAGAGTTTCTTCAGGTCCAGGCTTTGGACCACATGGATAAGGATGATGACACTTGCAGTATTTACAAGTGTTGGGCTAAATGCTGTCCGTACAGTTCTGATTCATTACTCATCACATCCTCATTTTTCAGATAAAGCAGCCAAGGCTCAGAGAGGGGGAGTCACTTGCCCAGTGTCACACAGAAGTTAAGGGTAGAGCACGGAATCCAGATATGCCTAACTCTGGACCACTCTGCGATCCTGCCTCTTCAGTTCTGTGGACCTGAAACTGTGAAATAAGGGGTAGGGTGCTTCCCCTTCCGCTTTTGATAAAAGGTGAGATTTCAAAATAAACTTATTTAAATTCAGCTGCTCATGTTCTCCCATGAAACATACAGTCAGATATTTGTCAGAGATAAAGGATGAACCGTCGAATATGTCCAGGTTTAAATTTTTTATTACTTAAGGCAGAATATGAAGAAAAAAAAGCGCGTACCTCTTCCCTCATTAACCCAATTCAGCTACTACCCTGCAGTCTGCCACCCACCACTTGCCTGGATTTTATTATACACAAAGAGCTGTCTGTGAAAAGGCAGGTCGTGGCGAACTTGGCTACCCAGCAAGGACTGCCGGAGACTCAGCGAGAAAGAAAGGCCCGCTGTCCATCACGTTCAGACCCCATCACCTCCCACGGCGGCTTCCGCCTCTGCCCACCTCATCTCGGCACGGAGTTCCCATGCAGATGACTCCCCGAACCCTTTCTAATGTTTGGTTTAACGTGTCGCCGGCTAGCGCGCGCGCGTGCCAGTGGTGACAGGCGCGGCTGTTCCTTTTTAAATACCATGTCAGAGACACGGCGTCAGGAAGCGGGGACGTGCTCTGTGGCTCTCTGCCGTGCCGGGATCGCACAGGCTTATTTTTTAATGAGGAAGATCTGCATCTCGAGAGTTTTTTTCATGTGTCACATCGCGTGGACAAATCAGCAGCACGTCACGCTGGCCCAAAATGAAATGCTGACAAATGTAGATATTTCAAATTTAATTGACATTTAAATGTACTTGAGATAAAGAAGGGGAAAAAGTCAGCAAGGACTTGGTCTCCAGAGGTAACGAGGGGAGCTGGGGATCATTTTTTAAAGGATCATTTCACTCCTGCACAAAGGATCTCTACTTTTAAATGTCTTGGCCGCTCTGGCATTCCTTGATTACGAGGCTCCTGTGGGGCTGACAGGCAGGGACAGGCCCCTGGACGAGGCCCGTCTGTCCAGCCTTCCACCAGTCCCCACGTGCCAGCCAGACGACCTCAGGAAAGTCATTGTACCTCCCTGAACCTCAGTTTCTTAGCTGCAAAATGGGGATTATATAGCCCTCCAGTGTGTCTTACCACAAAAGTTGAATGAAAATATTCGTAAAGGGCTTTGCACAGTGCCCAGCGCATGTTCAGTTACTACCCAGATGCCACACTCACCTGCCAACAAATAAATTCTGGGCCTCTTCACCCTGAGCAGAGTCTCCCCTAGGTGTTCAAGGACAAATAGGGTGGCCCCTGCTTTCAAAGACGTTCCCGGTCAAAGTCACCGGTCCCCAGCTGGGCATGTCACAGCACATCAGAATGATCTGAGAGTGCCCCCTGCCTAGAGACGCCGCCATGCCTCACCTCCAGCACCATTACACAGGGCCGACACTCTAGAGCACACCTTAGCACGTGCACGGGTTAAAAACAGAGAAAAAGCCTCTGAAGCAAGTCAGAGGGGTCTCTGGGGGAAACAAGCTTGGTGCAGGACCCACGGGGGACGCTCCGGAACTTGCACTGGAGCTATTCCCTGTGTGGCCTGGGGCCAGGCTGGGACTGTTCCCAGGGAGGAAGGGCTGATGACAGATACGGGAAGCTGTTGGACATGGGATCTTTGTACTCAGCAGTATGTGATATCTACTTCAGAACAGTAATGAGAGACTCACTGCTGTAATGAGTCGTGACCACCAATGAGAAGGCGTCTTCCTGTCACATGGACTGGTCCAGAGGGGACGGGAGAGTATGAGGCCAGGTCCTGCCCACCCTGTTAGGGACTTGCTCGGCCACAGTGCAGTGGTGGGTGTGCCTGGCTCAGGGGCTGCTGGACAAGCCTCCATTTGGGAGGTGACATGAGGCTTTTAATCTGAGTCCAGTAGAGGCCGCACAATGGCCTGGAGGTGTCTCTGTGGAGGAGGGGGCACAGGAGCTTGAGTCTGGGGTGGGGTTTCAAGAGAAGAGGCAGGCAGGGTTGGCAGGCACCAGCTGGAGGAGGGCCTCCCCGCAGCGTGAGGGCTGAAGGCCATGTGCGAGGTCAGGGGGTGATGGGGGGCTCAGCTGCCCTGATCTCCGTCTCTTGGATTGGTGGTGCCCTTTGCCTTTGCAACCTTTGTTCATCCATCCATTTATTTATCAACCCGTCTCTGTCCGTCTATCTTCCTTCCTTCCTTCCTTCCACAGAGATCACTAGTGCTAACTTCCCCTGTCCACACCCATGCCCAGCAGGCTGAGAAGCCTTTCCCAGGTGCTGGGTGGACACTCACGTAGGCACAGAGCTCCGGCTTCACTTTCCCACCCTTCATGCCCTTTGCTGGAGGGAAGACGGAGAAGGGGACACCTTTGGGGCGCTTTCCCTACCTGGAAGAGCAATTGTGTAGATTGTGAGGAACAACTGCCCCTCGCCCCGAGGACAGTCTCTGCCTGCTGAGAGCCCAAGTCTTTTCTAGGGACCGTGGCAGCAGTTGGTGGGGGGCGGCTGGTGAGAAAGCAGTGGACATGGACGTGGGACCCAGCAGACCCTGGCATCTGTGCTGGACCCAGGGCAGGTCACGGCACCTGTCAGAGCCTTGGTTTCCCCGTGGCTGAATGGGCTAACAGTGCCTTCACTATGAAGACTTTTGGGGAGCAGGGGAGGTTCACCAAGATGACATATATCGAAGTACCAGGCCTGAAACAGGCACTTGGGAAATGGTGACGTGAAATCTGGAATGGGGAGGGTGCTTGTTGGGGTGGCGAAGCCTTTCGGAGGAGAAGGAGCTCAGTGACACCTTGAGGATGGGGCACCTCTTCTGAGGGCTTCCTAAAGGCTTGGCTTTTCAGCTGGAACTAACTCGCCCTACTGTGACAGCTCCTGGGAGAGTCCCTCCTTCCAAGCAGCGGGCAGAAGTGGTGGAGACGAGGGCGTCCTGGGTTTTCCTGGGCTGTCGCACATCCCCGGAGGCTCTGCGGCAGCTCCCGCTTTTCCAGTCTGAGCTCAGGCTCCATGCCTGGCCTCTGGCTTGGCTTTGTCTCTGGGGCCCAAACCCCACAGTTGGAGAGGGGAGGGGGCCCGAGTCAGGTCAGGAGCCTCTCACCTTGCTAACTGGGTCTGCGCCCTTCTGCTTGGTGTCCTGGCGGCTTGCCAGGGGGTAGTGCCCAGACAACTGCCCCTACCCCCTGGGGCTCAGGGTCCAGCTGGCATCTTGGAGATTTGCTCCCGGGGCTGATCACAGTCTCTGGCTCTTAGAGGTCCAGGCTGGGCAGGTGCTGGTAGCTTCAGATTCACGTCCTGATCACACCTGGCTCATAGTAGGTGCTCTTTACATCCTTGCGGTTGTTAACTGGTACCCTCCCCCATCTCCAGGACGCTGGGCGGTAAGCTGCCCTCAGTGATTCCTTTGTTCACTCATTCAGTAAACATCCCTGAGCAGAGCTGGGCCAGGCTCTGGTCGGGGACTTGAAGAGTCAAAGCTGAAGGTCACACAACCCTGCCCTGCTCATAGGCTACCGGGGTGTGCAAGTGTGTGTGGGTGCGTGCGGGTGACGTACAACATGGCAGGTCACGGCTATACCAGAAGTCCCAGGCATGGTGACCTTGGGGGGAGGGAGCGTGCAGCTCGTGGGGGAGGTGTTGGGGGGAGTGTCAGACTGGTGAGGCCGCAGCACTCACTGCTGCTGAGGATGCTAGTGTGGCTCCTGGGGGCAGTTTCCCAAATTGTGTTCTTTGAGATGTTAACGGGCATTGCGTTAAAAAAGAAAAGGAAGGCAAAGAGACTTGCCCATGGTCTCAGACTGGCAGCTGATGGGCCAGGATGCTGCCCAGATCTGCGGATGCCCAGCCGGGCCTGTGCACCAGGCCCCCACCCTCAGGCAGCTCTGGGTCTGTGCAGGAGGGAGAGGGGTCCGGCTGTGACCCTCAGCCAGGGGGCTGTGCTGAACCCAGGTCTCGAGGAGGCTGGGGCTGGGGAAGTGGGGGTGGAGCAGCATGTCATCTCCTGCCAGCACATGTGTGCAACCAGCATGAAGAGGTACAACTGCAAAGTGTTCTGAGACCTGGTCTCTGGGCAGAGCTCCCACTAAATGCTTCTGGCAGCTTCTTCTGATCTTATTTTAATCTTCTGGGGCTTTGGGTGCTGGGGTCACGCAGTGCAATTCAGATGAGCAGATTCTCCAATTCCTGAGAAGTGTCGGCTGGCCGTTTGGTGCACACACAGCCTGCCCAGGCAGCGCAACCTGCAGAAGTTCTCCTTGGCCAGAAGGACTTCTAATGCCAGCCACACGTTCCTCTGGGTCTCCCAGAGCCAGATTCCCAGGGAGTCCACAGTTCTGATGGGAGTGTGAAGTGGTACAATTCTTTCAGAAAGTTATTTAGTAACACGGAGCAGAAATCTGCCTATAAGACTGGTTAAGGGTTGGGCTTTGGCGTTAGAGACGTTTGAAGCTCAGCTCTGCCACTAACTAGTTGTGTGACCAAGGGCGGTGACCACCTCTCAGAGTGGCAGCTACTTCTATAAAATAGAGCTAATGATACCTACCCCCGCCCCCAGAGTTCTTGTGAGGATTTAATGAAACAACATACGTAAAGTGCTCAGTTAATGGTAGTTGTTCTTACAATGATATAAAACAAGAAAAAGCTTGGAGAACAAGGACATTCACTTTGGCATTTTTCACATTTGTGAAAAGCTGGAACAATCTACAAATCCCATTAAGAGGAGCGTGGTCAGGCAGACCACACACATACACACAGTGAGATCTTCCGTGGTCACCACCAATGGGGCTTACAAGGATATGAGGCAAGTCTGTACTATGGGATATTGCAAGGAAGCTCTGCAAAATATATCTAGAAAAAAGACTGGACAGGAATCTGCAGAAATTCTAGTACATAGTTGAGCTGAAGTAGTGGGATTCAGAATGAACTTGTCTCTTCTCCCTAACTTCTAGCCTGCCTATAAGGCTATTAGGTTATTTTTAAAAACAAACAAAATTACTGGAAAAGAGCATGTTTTTGCATGGATCTGGCCAGGGAGGTGACAGGGCAGTGGCTTATGGGCCCCTGACGGCTGAATCTGGACCATTCTCACTTAGTACAATGGAACTCCAAATAACCAGCCTGCAGCCAGTCAAGACACGGGTGACTGGAGGGTGTTCTGTGTGCCACCTTTAGAGGACAAGGTGTGCATTGAAAGAGCTTGGGCTCTGCAGCTGGCTGGGACTGGGCACGTCTCAGATCCACACTGAGCACAAGCCCCGTCACCATTAGGACTTGGAAGACAGCCCTACCCTTCTGGGTTATTGCAAAGATTAAAGAAGGTGGAGGCTGCTGGTGACTGTCTCCCTCCCAACTCTCACGGCAGTGAAAGAGTGAAAGAGAGAGGCACCTGGGGACCAGTAGGTCACCCCCCTCCCCCCGCCTTTGGCCTCTGTCTGCTCGCTGTGTGTGGTTCTGAGGGGCGGGCAGTACTTAGCACAGCACTGCCTTTTAGGGTTTGCTGTCGGCTCTTTCAAAGTCTCACATTCGATGGGAAATTGCCCTATATCTAACAAGCCGAAGGGAAGATATGCTGGGGCCTGGCAGCCATGCACGCTCCCGCTGAAATAACCGAAGCCCACGTTTAACAGGTGGGGAGCTGTGACCTCACTGTGCCCGCTGCAGCCGCCATCGTCCTCACCACTCAGAGTAGCACATAGTCATAATTAGGTTCTTAACAAAAAGCCTGGATGCTGAAGAAGAAAGGGCCAGGCCCTCCCCACTTTCCAGTCCTGAGACCTTGGGCAAGTTATGGAAAGCCTCTCTCTGAGCCTCAGTTTCCCCATCTGTTAAATGGTAAAGCTACCACCTACGCTTCACGATCTTAAGCGATGTTCAGTAAATGTTACTTCTCTTTCCTTCCCCTGATAGGAACACACAGGCACCAGGGAACACCACCTCCTTGGCAGGAAGAGGACTGAACAGCTCTGGTTCCCAACCCCAGGGAACCTTCCCCAGAGAGGAAGGTGGTGTGCGGGGCAAGTCATCTCAGGACACAAAGCTGTCTCTCTGGGCAAAGCCAGGAGAACAATGGACCCCCATGGACAGCAGAGTGCAATGGAGAGAATGAAATTGAGCAGCATTTGGGGTCCTGGCCATGCCGCCTTCTAACTGGATGACCCTGGAAGACTGGTCAATACATTTTCTGAGCCAGCGTTCCTGTTCTGTGGAAGGGACGCCTAAGAGGACCTAGAACACATGAGGTGCTCCACTGTACTAACTGCCAACTGGCTTCTGACCCACAGCCCGAGCTGTCTGATTCCTCCTAACCCCAATTCTTACCCTAGGGGATCCTTGGGGCATACCATCAGCCCTGTTCTGAATAATAATGTAAGTAGCTAATACTTCTTGAGGAGAAGTAGTCACTGAATATTAATTAGCTAATGTTAACAGAAAAACAGAGGGAATGTTTTCCCCAGAAGTCTTTGTAAATTGTTCTTCCAATTGCTATCACATGGTTTTGAGGGGCTAGGACACCTACCTTCCACTGGGGAAGAAAATTTGACATGGGAAAAATTTCTTTCTGGGAAAATGCAAGTCAAAAGAAGTCGGCACTGGGATTCCCTTTGGGGCCTCCTTTAAAAGTCCTAAGAAGCTCACACCTAGCGGGTTTTTGAAGATATTTGCTGAATGAATGGATGCAAGAATGGACGTGAGCTAGAAAGCAAAAAACGGACCTCAGTGGATGGAGTGGCCTTAGAGCTGCTGGCGATGCTACTGGGCCTCGACGAACTCCAGATGCTGAGCTGCTGCAGGAGGCCGTGGAGACTGTCTAATTCTTAATCAGCTCCGTTTTGCTGTCCACAAAGTTAATTACTTAATGTGCTTCTTTGGAAGTGAGACTTGGGGCAAGAAGTCGGGAGGACTGAATCCTTCCCTCAACTTCAAAGATCCTGTGTCTCTTTCTGCCGCCCAAATCCTCTAAGTTTCTGATGCACTTTGATATTCCCAGTGGAGACAAAGATCTGTGATTCAAGAAAATCCAGGCCAGATTAAAGGGCCAGGCACCGAGTCCGTGTGCCCAACACTGAACCACCAGCAACAAAGGCCCATTAGGATGTGGCTCCTGCCCGCCAGCTTGTCTTCTTGTGTCTCCCGACACAATGCTGACAGATTGGTGGGGCTGGTTTCTTCCTCCCCAAAACAATATTTTATGAGGAGTCTGTTTTATTAAAATATTTTCCGCTGGATGCTTCCTGTGTTTCAAGAAGTTGGTCTTGCCAGCTGGAGCTGATGACAGTTGAGAAAAACACATCCAAGTGCTGTTGTGACATGGCATTTGGAAGTGGAGGAGCACAACGGGGGGTTGGGGGTGGGGGGGAGAAGGCAGCATGGGAAGAGACGCAGGAAAACACCCGGGTTGCACCAGAAATGTCACTGGCATTATGGGAGGACAGCTCTGCCTGCCCCCCCCCGCCCCCCCATCACATTAAAAAAATGTGAACAGAAACTCTCGGAATGATGTTCTAAAACATACCTCCCTGTCTCCTGGTGGACCCGGGTCACTGTTACGTATGATCACAGAGAACCTGTCATTTGTTTTCTATCACTGCCAGTTTGCCAACCCACTAAACTAGCCACCGCTGCTCCCACTGGTTCATTTCAATCCCAAATGTTTCCCAAAAAGAAATCTAAAACAAGGTATACTGCAAAAAGACCCCCCCAAAACAAAACCCCACACAAAAAGTGGTACTGACATAGTTTTGGTAATCTCCAAAATGATGGGGTTACCAGACACTGGCTCTTTGCATATACGGACGAAGCAATCCCCTATCACTGGGCTGGAAAAGCAACAGTGTAAATAAACGTGGTGATGAAGTCCGAGCTCTAATCGGGAACCCGGCCACAAAATGTGTAATGTTTTTCTGTAGAATGGGAAGTGTTGTTGGTCTAGGGTGTTTTTGGTGCAAAGCAAGGATATTCTGGATTTGCATTTCAATATCTACAGTACCATGGCCCTGTATCCCAGTACAGTGTCTAAAATGTTTAGTCCAGTTTTAAAGAGATGGCTCTAAAGAAAAGTGACTAATTTCATTCCCCTAAGGAGAAGTCTTTGGGGTCTGAGGCACTCTGAAGATGTGCAGCATTTTCTCCACAAGGGGGCAATCATAATCCATGGCAGGGAAAGAGTCCTCAAGATTCCCACCGTCCTATTGTGCACAGCAAAAGTCAAACCTACACCCAACTTCTGGAGTCCTACTTCCAAATTCTGCATCACCAAGCATCTCCCAAGACACACAGACACGCAGACACACACAGTTTTGAGGGTTGCCTAGGTAGGCTGGTTCTGTAACAACATGATAGTCTCAAGTGATACCATCCTATAAACCAGAGAATCCTGGAAGAGCTGAAGTGGACGGCAACCCGAGCTAGGCCACAGCCTGACATTTGGGAATTATTTCTTCCTTTTGGCTCCTTTTCTGGCTAGGACGTGCCGTCTCCCGTCTCCCTTAACTTCCTTCCCTGAGAACTTTTCTGAAAATAAGGCAGACACGAGGAGCCTTCTCCTCTTCACCCAAGGGACCTCAGGGTCCCAGGGGCAATTTTTTTTTGGTTCCCCCAACAACCCCAGACCAAGATGGATTCATGCACTTTTTCAAGGCATCACTGGAAGCCAGTGTGTAGCTGCTGAGCTCTCTGGGCAGAAACCACCGGCTGTGTGCCTTGGGGACGGAGGGAAGCACTGCATTCCTCTGATGGAAGCAGTGCTACCTTCTCCAGATGGCTCTGAAGTCGAAGTCGGGGCCGTGAGCAGCTTTAAGCCTCCCGCATTCAGACAGCTCAGCCTCTGGCCACTGCTTGTCCACCTGCCTCGTCATTCCCCTCATCTACCCAGTGTCTACCCAGCAAGTGATTCTAAGCCGGGTCCTATGCTTGGTACTGGGCATAAAACCCAGCACCTGTCCCATGGAGCTCTGGGCCCAAGGTGTGGTAAGAAAGCAAAATCATAATAAAATAAATGCTAAGGCACAGGTGAGCAAAGGTACTGGTGGGGGAGGGGCAGTGGATGAGGATAGTCCTGTGTATAAATCTGAGCTCTGGAGACCTGGAGCAGCCCAGGCCTAGGAAGGTGGTGGCCCTCGTTAAATAGGTTGCCTCCTCGACCAGGTTCCTAACTCTCTTTTTCTGATCAGCTATCTTCAGCATAAGAAGAGGTCTAGAATCTTTATCCGAGCTTGTCTGAGTACCCCTTGGGCGTCACCACTAAAAACCCAGCCCGGGTGCCCAGCTCCCTGGCCTCTGGGGCCTCCTGCTGCTGTGACAACTGCCAGCAGAACTGACACTGAAGATCAAGCCGTGTTCCCCGACTGACCTCTTTGTGAAATACCCGCTCGGGGCTCCAGGGAAGCCTTTCAAAGGCCGGGACTGCCACATGGTCTCCACAAAGCGCTGGCCCCGCTGGGCTCCTGCAGACACAGGGGAGGGGAGAACAGGGTACTCACTGTTCGGGGCTCGGGACGGACGTCCTCCGGCCTTCCACCGCGATGTTGCTCTTCGGCCTCTTAATGACGTGTGGCCGGGGAGGGCGCACCTAGAATGGGCACAGGGGGAAATCCCCAAGAAGGGCTCAGTTGGAAAAGCCATACAGGAACATTCTCAAGATGCAGATAAGTGGCCCTAAAACAAACGCTGAGGAATTTTCACAGCATAGGTTCAAAGGCTCTGCTTATCATGGAGACACGGCCGTTGAATTTGCAGCCGACCCGTGAACTGGAATTCTGTGGCCTACTCATAGGGGAAAGGCTCTTCTGAAGGGCTGGGTGTCCTCATCTGCAGGTCAGGGGTGGTACCACCTGCCTCCTCTCAGGGCTGCCGCGAGGGTTCAGTGAGGCACGGTCTGTGCAGGACCCGGAACAAAGAGGCTCTTGTTAATGACGGGTCCGTCTTGCCTTCTCCCGGAACCCGGAAACCAGTTTGGTAGAACAAAAAGGTTTCACTTAGACTTTGTTTTTGGGGTACATATGTCTATTTTGTTCTTTTTACAACTGCATTACAGGAGGCCTATTTTCCTTTCTAAGTGGGAGTGGGAGAAGCAAACACTAACAGTTTTAGAGCACCAATAAAAGTCCTCTTTCTGCTCCCCTGGGCACCCCTGTGCAGTCCTCCTGAGGAGGGCTTGGCCTGGAAGCCACACAGCCTGTGTGGGCACTGCACGCACCATGCGGACCTAGCTCAAGGGCTGGAGGTGGGCGTATTGACAGTGAAGTACACAGCTTCCTTGTCCACAACCAGGCTGCAGAGGCAAGGTAGTTCTTTTCTGACCTGAGGCCTCTGAAAGCCAAGATGAGGGATCATATAAAAAGACACCCCCTTCTCCCACCAGAGCCCGTGATGAGAGTTACGCTAAGAATTTCTAGGCGTCCTTAGGAGGATACTCATTTGGTCCAGTCAGCATTACCTGGCTTTAAATCCGGCACCATCATCTGAACAACACCAGAGAAGGACTGGAGAAAGCGAAGAAAGCCTATCTGTGAATTTTGTTGCCAATAAGAATGAATGAGCAGCCCAGTGCGGGGGCCACTTTCTCTCTGCAGATGAGGGACCACGGCAGGAAACGCCACGGACGCTGAGCTTAGCAGGCAAGACAGGGAAGAAGAGCACATACTCGCTCCAATCCCTGCAGCCCTCTTCCCCGAACCCAGCCTCCCACCAGCCCCCAGCCCAGCACTGGTGGGCGACACAACACAATGGCTTCGGAACACAGATCACAGAAGTTGGCTGTGTAAGAAATAAGTCTTTAATAGTCTCATCAAGCCCTCCCTCACGTCTCCACGCGTCTGACCTAACCAGAGTTTTTCCTGTGGAACGGCCAGTCTGATCTCAGCCTGGTTTGGCAAATCAGAGACGTGGTAAGAGCCAAGTGCGTTCCACCAAACTTGCCGTCTGCTCTGGGATTACTGTGAAGATCCAATGAGGTGATGCGGGGAAAGGGCTGGCGCAGGGCCTGGCACACAGTGGGGGCTCAATAAACGCTCACCTTGTTTCTCTGTGACCTTATCAGTAACAAAAAGAAGACGGGGCTTCGGTGTCTCCAAATTAGAAGATGGATCTATGATGGCCTACCCTTGCCTAGCACCGTGCTCACTGCCTGGTTTACAGAGACCCCTCAGCAAGATTTTTAGAAATGGATGTTGCTGCCTGGAACCTACAAAGTGCATAATAATGCTGCTGTTATGATCACTGTTATTAGAGCAGTGCCTGCCACAAAGCAGACGTCCAGTCACCGGCTGCTGAATAAACGAATGGATCCGTCCCCCACTCGTGCGAACCCTGAACTGGTTTCCCGGCCTAGAGCCGGACTCCTCTTGCAGCTGGTAAACAGGATCACCTGGTTTGCACCTGACTTTGCACCACAAAGGCGGGGTGCAGTCAGGGCAGCGCTGCCCTGCCCCGGAGTTCCCCCGGGGTGGGGCTTTGGGAAGGTCAGACATTAAGGCCCATTCGCCTGTCCTTGCCCACAGCTGCTCCTTGTACAATAGAGGCAGGTTAGGAATGTGAACTTGTGGCTGAAATGGGGGGATTAAGTTTGTGGCAACTTCAACTGAACTTGCAACGTGGTGAAACATGGGGAAAAAGAACAACAGAGCTAATTAGACGAGCTGAGCTGTCAGAGTGCCGCTGAATGGCTCAGCGCCAACAAACAAAAGGAATGGGTTGGCAATCAGCAGGATCGATGGAGAAGACTGCTTCATTAGGGATGATAAACCAGACAGAGCAGGGAGAGGGGGGCGGGAGGGGGAGGGCGGCAGCAAAGCCGGGGAGGGAGAAAGGCACGGCGGACCCAGAGACAGTCACCCGCGTGGCTGCAGACACACCCAGAGTCACACACACATCTGATTGGTGTGGACAAAGCAGACACAAAATAGCAGACACAAAATTATACTCATGGACAGACAACCACCCAGAGACATGCACAGGCCTCGAGATACCAACATACCCAGTTTCACAAATACACACTCACAGAGGCACACACAGGAGGAGAAGGCACATGCACAAATCTCTCTCTCTCTCTCTCTCTCTCTCTCTCACACACACACACACACACACACACACACACACACACACACACACATGGCTGCAGACGTACAGCTAGAGCCGTAACCAGGCACAGACACACACAGACAAAATGGTTTAATTAAGCCCGAATCACAAGACGATACAGACAACTGGCCTGTCATATTTCAGCGATCACATCCGTCTTTCCGGGGTGCTTAGGAAGGGCGGGGGCTGGGGATGAGGAAAGAAACCACATGCACACACAACTACGACCGGCCCCACCAGTGCTAGGATCCCAGCAGCGCTGGGGGAGAAAATGCTAAACAGGGATTTGGAGCTCTGTTCAAGGGGGACTTGAGGGGAAAGTTGGGAAACCAGCCAATTCCCCACTGGATTTAAAACCTGAGAAATCTAAGTCGGCAGGGTTAAATGTGTATTGAATACAAAAGCACCGAGTACATTTGATTTTAATGGTGAGCAAGAAATAATAAATACAGAGCTTATAAAGCGCTTCACATGCAGCCGACCACAGCCTGCCTCTCCCCTGCACGCCCCGGCCCACTCCCCTGAGCCCACCAGACACTGGCAAGACTTTCTTCTGCTTTTTCCTTTTTCTTCTTTTTAAAAAGAAAATCTAAATCCTCTGGTCACATCTGAACTCCAGCCACAGGTGCCAGGCTACAAGGCTCCTTCCAGAAAGGCTGAATGGCTAGCCCCCATGCTCCCACTACCCTGGGCCGATGGCCACACTTCTGCCCAGAATGTCTGCAGCTAAGTGACCCGGCAAAGGCTGGCTATGGGCCAGTGGCTCCTGACATGGGAGCTTGTCAGGCCATCTTCTTCGAGGCCCTTGAGGGGTTCCATAGCCCATGTGCCCCAGGTTCACCCCTAGTGTGCAGTGGTGCCCATTGGAAATGCTTGCGTGAATGCACTCGGAGTGAACAGACGCTGGGGTGCTGGGGAACGCAAGGCCGAGAAAGCACAAAACTTCTACGGCTCCCAAATTAGTCCCATAGTGACCCTGCTTGGCAGAAGGTGTTTGGGTTGGCAGAACTGGGGTACGTGTACCCACCTCTTGCCAGGGACTGTGCTAGGTGCTACACATATATGACCTCATACCCCACCAGGTAGGTGTAGCAAGCCATTCTACAGATCATGAAACTAAGGCTCAGAGAAGGTATGCGTCACACAGTCAAGAAGTGTCCAAGCTGTGATTCAAACCAGGACAGGCCTCTTTGACTGCCAGGCCCAGGAGAATCAGTTCTGCTAGGTACCTGCCTCTTCAAAGTTTCATAACCCAAGGGGGGTGCAGCCCCGTGTACCAGGCTGGTCACCTCCTGCACCAGGGTGGTGGCAGAGGCAGCTGCTGCTCAGGCTTTGCTCAGGGCAATATTTGCCTTCCCAAGTCCTCAGTCGCCAACAGATGTGGCTGAATTCCAGCCCCCTCGCCCCCCCAATCTATACGAGTCCCCACACTGGTGACACCACGTGGAGCCCACACGAGCTGTCTCCAGTACCTGAGTTCTTCCAAGGGGAGCAATCCGGCCCCAGATCACACTTTCTAAGAGATTCCCTGCCTGTCTCGGATCCTAGGTCTCTCCAAGGACTTCTGAGAACTACCGTCTGGATGACTCTGGCTTGGGAGAGGCTGCCTGGTGAGGAGTGGGGAGAGGCGGGGCAGAGAGGTGGGCCTGGGCTCAAAGGCCAGCGTGGCCTCTTATCATCGCTGTGGTCTCGGCTGCCATTTGGAGAAACAGCATCTGCCTCCTCCAGGTTGTTGTAAGGAAAAGGAGCACAGTCTAGGCACCTAAAAGGTGCTCAGTAAATGTCAATTCCCTTCACCTCTGCATGCCTGTCAGGATCTAACACTGCCGTAGAGATTCCACAGGAAGCCCAGCCGGCTGCTGATGAACTTTTTCTCACCTGAAGGCTCTGCCCCAGTCCTTTGTACTCTGTGGAGATGGAGATGAAGGGTCCGGGGAGCTTGGTATGCTGAAAAGACCATGTGTTCTAGAGTCTGGTGACCCCTTTGTGTAGTTGAGGGACTTGGGTTAAGTTACTGGGCTTCGGTTGTCTCATCTCTAAAACAGGTGGAAGCAATGCCTACTTCATAGAGTTACTGTGAGGCTCAGCTGGGTTGATGTGGCCAAGAATGATTTGCCGACTATGAAAATCCTAGGTGAATGATGATTATTAAGAAACTGGGTCATTCCTTAAAAGCTGTTAAGATTTAGAAACCTGTTAAGAAGAGGAAGAACTGCTACTGTGTGCCAGGCCCTGTGCTAGGTGCTTTACAAATGTCATCTATATCATGCTCACAAAACCCTCCATGAATGAGGGTGTATTACAGAGAGAGGAGAGGGACTCAGAGAGCTTCAGGACCTGCCCAGAGTCACACAACTTTGGTCTCAAGCCTGGTTCTGTCTACTCTCCAAAGCCATGTTGCTAATGACTGTATTGAAATTCTCACTAAATCACACAAGCTTTGACCCAGAAGTTGGCTCCCTGTCCCCCAAAGCGCTTTCTTTTTGCTGTTTGTGACTTTCTTCCAATGACAACGAGCAGAAACATTCCAGCCCCTCGACAGCAGTGCTGATCACGGCTTGACTGGGGTACAGGATGGATCCGTCACACGTGGTTGGAACTGCAGTGTCCCGGCTGCCTGAACCCCAGCCCTCTAACTCCCCCACGCGGTAGGGAAGGGAAGGGAAACAGCGCCACAGAACTTCCCAATATCCGCGCAGAGAGCGGCCACCCAACCGATGCTGGGTACGTGTGCCTAGGATTCAAAACAGACGCAGTTCGAGAGCGCTCCTAACCACTTCCGGTTTGGTGCTGCCTGATTCGAATCAATTTTTGCTCAAGTAAACTCTTAAATTAAAAAAAAGAAGAAACAGATACAGTTCAGCCTAGTCAGCGGCACCCCTGGGCCGCCACACCTTTCGAGATGGATGTGGACACGGCAGTGGGGAGGGTGGGAGGGACTGGGACTCGGGTTCATGGGGAACTCTGAGGGCCGCTTTTGCTTGACTGCAAGAGTGGTGGCCGCTTTGAACAAGAAACAGAGAAACTCTTCTCTTGGTAAACAGCCCTCACTCAATGGTGCCGGCAAGTTTCCTTCCCACTTTAAGGGAACCTGCTAAAGTTATCAGGCCTCTCAGCATGACCAAAGTCTGAGCCCACAAGAAAAAGGACTTCACCGATGCTAACATGGGACCCACACCCCATATGTTCCCAAGGTATTTCTCTTGAGAAAGCACGGATGGGTCTCTTTCCCTGGCCCACCCAATCCCAGGTGTTGGTGGGTTTATCACATCTCATCCTGCTTTTCTGCCCTTACTTGGAGCTTCGCTTGGGAGGGTGGAGCCCCACGTGAGGCCCAGGAGATGAGGCGACCTGGTCTCCATCTGAGCCGGTTCAATATTCCCTGGGCGTAGCCTCTACCCCCCAGGAAGGGATATCAAATGCATCTGCAAACCCAGATCTGGCGGAACAGACCCCTGCTGCCAGATTTCTGCTTCCTTTGTGAGGAAGAGGCAGCTGCAGCCTTTAAAGCTCATTGGCTATAGCAACGCGGCTCAACCCAGGAGATGTGCTCGAACGATGCGCACACGGCAAACACACCACACAGCGACCCTGCTGCCTACAGCTCTGACCTGCGAGTCACCAAACTGATTCAGAAAAAGGAGAGAGAAGCCCAGAAAATGCAAGTCCAGGGACATGCCACACAGAGGGAAGCTGAATAACCCACTACATGGTTTTCTTTGGCAAGGCAGCTGAGTTCAGACCCCCCGAGGTTTAGTCAGGCGGGGAGACGGCTCAGGCAGTGTTAGGCGGGAGGGCAGTACCACCGGCTACTCACGGGCCTCGAGCGCTGTATCTTGGGAGGCGGCGGGCGAGTGGGATGGAGTCTCTGCGGCTGCATTAAAGTGGAAACTTAAGGAATCAGTACACACGGAGACGGTTTGATGCATTTCCACACACGGCTCCAAGCATTCAGCCCCCCAAGCGGGAGCCCAAGGGCCGTTCTCCACGCCTCCTGCTGCCTCGGCCGGTCACCGGCTCCTGCACATCCCGTGTCCGAGGCCCTCCTCTCCACTTCGAGCCTGGATCACTGTAATCACCTCCCAACAGGGCCCCCCCGGATCTCCTCAGCCATTCTCCACACAGGCCAAGGGGGATCGTCTAAAATGCAATGTGACCCTGCCACACCCCAGCTTCGAGACCTCTGCTGTCCCCTCCTGTCCTGGGGCCACACACAGTTCAACAAGGCCCTGGGCTGGCATTCCAAATCCTCCAAGACCTGGGTTCTGCCGTGCCCCACCCAGACCCCTCCCAGACCCCTGTGCTCACCAGCAGACCCTCGAATGGCCTGAGGCTCTCAGGCCTGCTTCCTGCCTGCCCAGGAGGTGGAATGACCAACCCCATCCTGATCTGCCTGGCAAACCTTTACTTGTCCTTCAAGAATTCGCCCAGGTCAGATGCTGCCTTCAGTGCTCTGACTTATCGCTCACTACCACCATGTATCTTCCCCTCCCCGCCACCCATTCTCCTTCAGATGTTCACTTCCTTAAGGGATTCATCCCTGTGCCTCGGGGAAAAAATATCTGCTCAGTAAATGTCTGAGGAACAAATAAAATTTGCACAAAATGCTTGACTTTTGAACTCAGGACTTGAATAAAAATCAATAGAGCACAGACCTCTTAGCTCGCTCCTCAAACCCTTTATCTCGAAAGTCAAGCTTTGCTCTGTCAATGGCCTGCCCATCTAGATGCCCTGGACAGTGGGGCGGATGGGCAGACAGGGTAAGGAGAGTAAAGGTCCACACTAGACCAAGGTCACAGACGCTCGGTGAGCCCTGGGAGGCTTCCAGTTGGTTCCGCCATGAACATCACGGTTCACAGAGGTCCATATGTACGCCACAAAGTCCAGACCTGCACTGCCCACTACAGAAGCCAATGGCCACACCTGGTGAGTCCAAATTAAGACGCGCTGTAAGTGTAAAATGCACGCTGGATTTCAGAGACTTAGTTTGAAAAGAGAATGCAAAATATCTCAATAATTTTTAATATTGATTATATGTTGAAATGAAAATGTTTTGGATATTTCAGTTAAATATATTATTAAAATTAATCTCATCTGTTTCTTTTTACTTTTTAAATGCAGTTACTAAAAACTTTAGAATTCCATATGTGACTTGCATGTGTGGCTCCTGTTACGTTTCTCGTGGACAGCACTTCAGAGCGTCACTTGGTTGGAGTGGTCCTCCAGGTAGTAAACTTGCCTCAGAACTCATTCTCTACAACTGACTCACGGAGAGACGGGCCATGTTTCAGGCGTCCCTGGATCCCTGGTGTCAGCACAGGGCCTGTCAGAGTGGCCTATGGAGAAAATTGGCCGACAGACTTGGTGGAGAATTGGGGTCCCTCATGGCACACTGAGAGCATATGTGGGTGGAAATAAAGTCTGGCTTCCCAGATCCTGTGCCGTTAGGAGTGTAGGCCAACCCGTGCTCGGTGACCCTTCTTCAGTTGGAGGCTATCTGCGGTTAGGATGCCACCCAATGAGATGAGCATGGCCACCCACAAGTGCATAGGCTGCTGCCCTTGTCCCAACCCCCCGACTCTCACACACAACCCCCACTTCCCCCATCACCCTCAGCTTCCCTTGTCCTCAGCCACTCTGCTTCTGGGTGACCTCCTTCTCTAGCCCCAGAGCCCTCATCACTAGTCACCTCTGACCTGCATTTCTGTCCCTGCTGGCGGGGGTGGCAGCGTTCAGGAGGTGACCTCTGGGGTCAGACAATCTCAGACTGAACCCCATCCCTCCACTCATCCTGTGGCCCAAGATTTAACCATCAAGCCTTACTTTCCTCATTTGTAAATGCAGGTAATGGCACTACCTACCCAAGGGGGCTGTTAGGAAGTTTCAATGAGAAGATGTTCGCCAAGATCTTTAGCCTGTAGACGCCAGCAACTATCATCATTATCAGGTTTGCCTGCCTCCAGCCTCTCCCCTTCCCAGTCTATCTTCCATGCTTATTCCAGAGTGGACTTAAAAAAAATACACGCCCAATTATGTCATTTCCTAGCCTAAAGCATCTCAGTGGAAGGCTGGCATCTCCCAAGGTGTCTTCTGAGAAACCATCCTGGGAGATGCATTGTATGAAAGAAGAAAAGGGGGTTCTTCAGCCAGATAAGTCTGGGAAGTGCTGTGTCTTGCTCCATTTGGGGATTCACAATGCTGGTTAGGCTGCCAACCCTTGCAATAAAACACCCTACCGTCAACAGGCAAAACACTATTAACTTTTTTTTTTTTTTGTAAAACTCCCGTTTCCCACATTTATTTGAATATAGACTTACTTCCCCTATAACACCTGTTAATATCCCCTGGAAAATGTTAACTGAAGTGCTCAAAGCCCTCCAGATTCTGGGCCCCACCCATAAGCCTCTGCAATCTCATCTCTGGTGCATCTCCCCCACCAACCCCGCCCCGCTCAGCCCCTTGCTCTCCCTGAAAGCTCAGGTGTTTTTTTAATTTTTTATTATTTTTTATTTTTGGCCGTGTCTAGGTGCAAGGGCTTCAGTAGTTGCAGCACGCGAGCCCTGGAGCGTGCGGACTTCAGTAGTTGTGGTGTGTGGGCTCAGTAGTTGTGGCTCGCGGGCTCTAGAGCACAGGTTCAGTAGTTGTGGCACATGGGCTTAGATGCTCCGCAGCATGTGGGATCTTCCCGGACCAGGGCTCGAACCTGTGTCCCCTGCATTGGCAGGCTGATTCTTAAACCATTGCGCCACCAGGGAAGTCCCTCAGGTGTTCTTGAAACGCCTTGCATCTCCTTTTGTCTCACTCTTGGTGCCTCTGATTTGCCCTTCACCGTCTGGCTCAAGCACTGCCTCCCCCAGGAGGCCCCCCCTGCCCTTCCCTGAGGAGCATGGGTCAGGTGCTCAGCCCCCCATCTATTCACAGCACAAAGGTTGTCATTATCAGCTCACTCATCGCATTTCTCTGTTTATCTAGTACGGTACTGGCTAAATAGGTGCTCAGCAAAGATTTTTGGCTGAAGCTTCCTGGCACATGTAGAAACTCAACACATGTTAGTTCTCTAGATTCTGTGATTAATTTATTTTGCTTTGATTGTCATCAGGAAGTGCTAGTTCTTTTGCAACTGAATTTATAAACGGTGGGAGGAAAGCAGCCTCTTGACCAACCTAACCTAGAAGCTAGTAAACCAGGGGAATTTATAGACACCAAGAAATGGTAATGTGGTACAAATGTCCTGAGTGTGGCCGTGAGGACCCACTGCAGGGATGCCGGGTATATCACGGTAGCTCCCTCAGGGCAAGGCACACAGTGGATGCGCTGCTAAGAAGCTTCTGCTTCTTGGAGGGGAGGAAGTAGTAGGGCTGTTGGGTCACGGTGGTTGCAGTTTCCCAAATATGCTGGGTGGCATGAGAGTGGGGGACACAGGTCGGGGAGAGCTGAGTACTCTGGGGACAGTTAGAACAGCCCATAAGGGTTGGGTGGTGGTGACTTGGGCAGGAGGAGGGGGTGAAGAGAGAAGCTAGGGGAGAATCAACTCAACATACCGTTTTCTAGAACGTGGCTCCAGTGCTGGGGAAGCTGAATCAGGGAGTAACTGAATGTGGGGCTGTAACAGGGTGAGGTGAGTTCCGACACGACTGCCGGAGCTGGCCAGACACAGTGAAAGTCATTTCCGCGAGCCGGGGTCCCCACCCCCGACCGCACTCCCTGAGGGCCAGGGCCAGTGCGCGCTTGTCTGTCTCTTCCTACGACTCTGGTGCCAGGAGCTTATTCTTCCACGGACAAGGAGACAGACTGGAGGGGGAGAAAGTGACCTGCTCCCAGGCTGCCTGACTGCCAACCCAGGGCTCCTCCCACTGCTGGAGGAAGAGGAGGCAAAACCAGAGGAGCCTTGGAGCTGAGAATCAAGAGGTCTGGGCACTTTTGCAGAGAAATCATGTCACACGTGATCCTCAGTACCCTAGATACACGGACTGCTGATTCTTAAGCGAGTTGAAAAAGGCTGAGCCTTTGGCAATCTTTGGCTAAGAAGAGTCCTGTTCAACAATTCATCTGGCACTTCGTGAGCTGAGCTGTGGCAGGAGGGATGCCCCCATCTGGCACCTGCCTTCCTGAAGGTCACGTGTAGTCGGGAAGCAGATTCACTCTCCCATGCATAGTGATGGGAGAACTACCTGGGGCCAGGGCCTGGGGATTTAGGAGACTAAGACACAGTCTGTCCTTAAGGAGTGTATGGTCTAATGGAATTTGACCCACATCACGGAAAAATACCTTTCTTAGAGTACAAAGAGCATTTGGGCTAAAACCCCAAGAAACATACTTTGGTGGAAAGACTCACGCGCGTGTCTTGACTCTGTCATTTTCTAGTTGAGTTCAATACCGGCTCTGCCATTTGGCAAGTTATTTAATCTAAGCCTCAGTTAACCCTTCTGTAAAATGGAAATAACTCCTGAGTCACAAGCACTGGTGTGAGGGTGCTACAAGAGCGCACTACAGCTGTGGGAGGCTCTGGTCTGGCAACCTGCTGATGAAACGAGACCATCCAATCCTCCGTCCTTCCCTTAAACCCACCCGTCTTCCCAGAAGAGTCCTGTGAATGTGAGGACCTTGGTTTTTCAAGGGAGTGTGCTGTGAGCAAGGCGCTGTTGAAAGGGACTGGATTTTACTAATCTCTTCTATTTACATGATGCGTTTTCATTTCAAAGCATTTCTACTTCCCTTCTTTCCTTTGAGCCTCACCTTCCCTGGTGAGGCAAGTTAGAGGAGGGTTATTTCCCTGTAACAGAGGCAAGAAACAGGAGGCCCAGAGAGGTTAAGTGACTAGTATGAGGTCACAGAGCTAGAAGCAGGAACTAAAACAAGCAGGTATCCTTAGTCCACTGTGCTATCCTTGTCAACCAAAATTTCCAAAGTCATCTGGAATCCTTTCTGATTCGGTTTTTCTAACCCTTACCCCTTCTGAAGTTGCACTGTGTTGTTAAGAGATCTGTGCCTTAGAGAAAAGGCTGGTGAAAGAGTGACTGACGTCCTCCCCTTCCTTCCTTATTTGAGCACCTCTTTCCAGTGCTTTCCAAAGGAGATTCACGTGTTGATTCATTCAACAAACAATGCAGTATGCTTTGTACAGGCAAGGGGCACACCAGTGAATAAGACCCGGTCCTGCCCTCAAAGGGCTCCCACTCTGATGGTGGGGTTATAATACAGGGGGAAAGAAGTCTGCGGAGGTACCAAGGAGGGGCTCTTCTACCCGATGGGGGTGGTACAGAATTTAGGTGCATGAGATGGGAACCCCAGTGATCCAACAAAACCAAGTGAGGGTGAATATGAGGATGGTGCAGGCCAGGAGGAATGGCTGGTGGGTGGGGTCACATAATACAAGGCCTTGACCGTCAGCCTAAGAAGTGTGGATTTCCTCCTGAGCGCAGTGGGAGGGATTTAGGCAGGGAGGGACGTATCAGAGGCCTTGGTGTCAAAGATGGATGGGAGGAGGATGAGTGGGCTCCTGAGGACAGACACTCCCTTCCGGCCAAGGGGGCCTGCCCAGACCTCCATGCTGTCAACTTGCCAGCTGGCATGTGACTGCTGGGAGATGTGAACATGAGAGGGTAAGCCCCAAGGTGTGATTGACATGGAAGTCCCAGAGAAGAGAGGAACTCTTTTGGCCTCTGACGGTCTCTGCCTGACCCTCGGCGTTTATATCTGTCAGCCGTGTGGACCAGGTGAGTATGCTCATTGGATATGAAACCCACATTTATGAGGACAGCATCTGATTTGCAGTTAATTTGTTGATGCAGCAAAACACATTGTTTCCAAAAGGTCAGGAGGGGAAGCCGTGTTGGAATATCAGCTTAATTATCTGGGTGGCATGAATGAACGGGCGCCCTACACGGGGCTGCAGGGTGGAAAATGCTTCACTGCCAGGCATGGACGTGGGGCAGAGAGTGAAGTGGGGGTGGAGGTGGGGGCAGCCTGTGAGGTGAGCAGAACCGAAGCTCTGGTGGTCCGCTGTGTTCTAACGCCTAACCAGCGCATCTGCTGTCCCGGGAATGCGGGTCATTATTCCATTTCACAGATGAGGGGAGGCAAAGACTTGCCCAGGGTCACACCAAGCAGTGGGCGACAGGCCTTCGGAAGAGGGTCGAAGAGCTCGTCTCAAGTTAATTGCGCACTGGGGCAGGAGTCCTGTGATGGAGGCGGGAGGGGCCGGCTGTTTGGGAACCAGTGCACGGATTTCCTCAGTCCCCATGGAGGACACACCTTGGACTATCCCTTTAACATCCCTTTAAGGGCAGAATCAGCCTCCCCTTTTCACGGCTGGTAAAGCAGACTCAGGGAGGGCAAACAGGAGCTACCTAAGACCACACAGAAAGTGAAATGTCAAAGTCAGTGGGCGGACAGGCCAGACCCCAAGCAGGGACTGGTGGTGAGGGGAAGGGAGCAGGAGATCGGAGATGCCCGAGGCCACAGGGATCAAGCCGCTTCATTGAAGGCCGAGGTCTATGCATGCAAAGCTTGAGGTGGCAGCCAGAGCCCCCGCTGTTACCCTTTCTGAGGGCCAGAGAAGGTGGGGCGTGCCCGATGGCAGCTGGAGGCATGAGAACAGTGGCCTCCAAGGTCAGCCTCAAAGGGGGGTCTCAGGTCCTTTGGGTCTGAATGGTATTCTGAACTGTCCCTTTTCTGTCAGACTCCCATCTAGCTCACCTGGAAGAGGCCCTGGCATCCCCAAAGGGGAGGCTGGGTAGATGCTGTGGGCTTCCCTGTGCCAGAGATGTGCCCCAACCAGATACGCTCCCAGGAATGGAGAGGGTAAAAGAGAAAATTCACAATTAAACCCTGTTACTGTTTAACGAGGGAAGAGTTCACCTGGTTAATTTTCCTGGCTAGTAGCCACATCAATGCTCTGACCTGTGCATGAAACGGCCCTGGTTGGGAGAGGAAGACAAAGCTTTCCGTGGCTTTACAAAGGGCCTCTGGGCTGAGAGCAAGGCCCCTCCACTCCTCGGGAAGGGAGAGCTGCTATTATGCAAGGTATGAAAATAAAAGAGGGCTTCTTTTGACAGGCCTCCAAAAAGGAGTGTATTGAAGCTATATTTGTGTGGAGTATCTCCTTTGAAATGCCCAACCGGCTCTCTCGGGCACAGCTCTCGTCTGTCCCCCAACTCCTGTCATTATCTTGAATCCTCTCGTCCACACTTGATAAAGCTGATCCTGCTTGTTGGGGAGGATCAAATGCTTGCCTTTGCTTCAGAGTGTCAGCAAGGATGCTGGAGGAGACTGAGCGCTGGTGTCCTATAGCACTCGCTCCGTGCCAAAAGCACTGGGCAGGCCCTGGGCCCCCACAGGGGACCCTGGGGTCCTCGGGCCCTGCAGCATCCGCAGAGGTAACTCTCAGCTCCAGGCTATCATCCGGGAGGGATGCTCGTGGAAACACACTGCACAGGATGGACTTCTGCATCAGAGCTGAGGAAGAAGTTTCCATCCTGCCCGTACACGATGACAAGGTGCTTCTTCATGGGAAAGGGAGGCTGGGAGGGGCCTCATCCTGGAGCACCCTCAATGGGCCAGGTGTTACCCAGTATATCTCAGTCAGTCCTAAAACTCTGGATAGAAGCCCTGCCATAGTCCCTCCGGCCCAAATTCGCACAATACGTCAGGAAGCTGGTTGTCGGACTCCGGGGGGAGGTTCCCACATGCCTGCAACTCGCCGCCCTGAGGCACCCTCTGCAGGGGTGCTGGGGGCTGAAGGTGGCCCTCGAAGAAAAGCTGTAGCACCTGCTGTCAGCTCTGTACGCCGTCGTCTCTGGAGAGGGGCTGCCGGGGACTCGGCCCCCTCAACAAGTCACCTTGCGAGGCCACTCTCCCTGCTGGGCCCAGGCACTCTTTGCGGCGAGTGATTGCTGAGCCAGGAGACGGTTCCTCCCGGTCCTGGGAGCACTGCTTTCTTCCCCGATGTTGACAGGAGTAGTATTTTGTAGCGGTGCTGGTTAATTTGTAGTGGCATTTGTGGTTTGAAGCCTTGTCAAGATCCCTGATTACTTCCCGTGCAAGGAGCTCGGCTGATGGGGAAGTTCACATGCTGAACAAAAGCAGCGAGGCAGCTGTGAGGGAAGGCTGCGAGGGGGCCGGGTGACCCCAGGCCGCTTGGGGGACAGAGGCGGGGGAGGAAGGGGGGACAGCAGTGGGGCGGGGGAGGGGAGCCCTTTGTTTTTAGTCAGGTGCAGCTGCTCGGTCTGAATAGGTGGCATCCCATTGGCGGACCGAGGTCAGGCAGCAGATGCGGGCCGTGGCTGGGCAGGGGCAGGGAGCCTTGCTGACGCGTGCCATTCTCTGCCCAGACAGAAACAGGAGGCGGGGGCTTCGCTGCTACCTACATGGGGGCAGCCATCTGGGATGCCATCAAGGGTGCCTGGGTGACATTCCCAGGAGGTGGGGGATGCCAGGAGGGGCTTCCAGATGTTGGGAGAGAGAATCCCCCTCTGACAGAGGCAGGGGGGCTGTTTTGAGGCACTTGCTATGTTCCAGGTTCTGTACTAGAAGCTCTACCTGTAAGGTCTCTAATGATCCCAACAACCCTGCAGAGAAGGTAAAATCCCCATTTGGCAGATGAAGAAACTGAGTCCGCATGGCTCAGTGACTTGCCCAGGCCTCACTGCTAACAGGTGGCCGAACCAGGCTCCAGACCCAGGTAAGTCTGACCCCAAAGAAGCCCACACTCCTTCCATCAGACCCGATACACAAACGGCAGAAGGAAGATGCTGAATCTTATCCACTTGAGAATGAGGGTGCTCCCTCTCCCTGGGGAGTTCTTCCCCCCAATATCCTCTGAGTTTTTTGTCTTGCTAAGTCCATTCTGACCACACAGAAAGGTTTGTCTTTGCAGCCGCCTACATTTCACCAGGCCTGTGTCCTGACTTGGGGAGGGTTTGCTCAGTGCATTTAAGGGCTGGGGCCAGCTCAGCAAAACCAAGGCTAATTTATCATGTCTGGAATGGTGTCCACCCCAAGCAGTACTACCACTAGGAAATTAAAATAAAGATCTTCTCCCGATCTTGCAGTTGTACAGATAGGATCGCACAGCATCTTCCGGAAAAGGAGTCTGGTGATTACGACAGCTTCCACGCTGCTCTCCCTGCCACCAGCTCCCCCCGCCCCGGTCCACCCGCAGCTCGGGGAGCTGGTCGTGTCCTGCAGACAGTTCTCGGCAGGCCATTCGAGACGCAGTCCCTGGCCCACCCACCTCATATTCCACCCTACCACAAGCAGCCCATTTTTCCAGCCCTGCAAAGACGTGCCCTGCCACTCATGTGCCACAGCCCTTCGCAACGCACGTGCTCATCCTGGGTGCCCTTCCTGCACCTGCCTACCTGGTGGATTCAGCTCATCCCTCAAGCCTCTGTCCGTTCCCTGGAAGCTATCCCTCTCTTCCTGGCTGGATAGAGCCCGGCTTCTTTCTTTTGTCCCTCCCCTAAAGACGAGGGGTTCCTCGAGAGTGCCGTGGCGTCTTGGTCACATCTGGATCCTGGGCTCTAGGCACAAGGCCTGCACGTGGTCAGTGCAAAGTAAATGCTCGCCCAAGACTGTGGGACTAGACTCAAATGATCAGTTAAGGCCGTTGCCCAGCATTTGACTAATGTGGACCTACTAGTTGTCATTCTATCACTGAGTCGCACTGTCCACAAGGCTGGCAATGTTTCTGATCAGGAACGGCATGCTTCTGATCAGGAAAAACTCCCAACCTAGAGATATACTGGTCTAACAGGTTGAGCCCAAGGCCATCCTGAAGAGCAAGAGACTTTTCGAGGAGAACGCAAAGGTGGGAAGCTTAGATGTGAAATATCCCCAAATTTCCCCAGTGTCTGTTAAAGACAGACAGTCAGGTTCGCCAGACAGAGGTTTTTTTTTTTTTTTTTTTTTTTCCTTCCCTCAGAATAAATGGATGGAGAACCTGTTTTTAAAATTCCTGGACCCTGGCATACATTTCTATCTGTGTCAAAGTCTAGCCCTCCACCGCCTCAGCAGAGTTTAAAATCCTAGCTAATAGGTTAACAACTGTTTTTCTTCAGCTTCAAATGAAGAATATCAGAAGGCTGGGGGGGAATGCAGCTCTCCAATTTGTACGGACTGCACACAGCTCCCTGCAACGTGTGTTTGACAGGACTGACATTCTGTACCGCTGTGAGATGGGAAAACGTGTGACATTTTTATTCATGGTGGCGTACGCCCTTGTAATGATCAGCTCTGGTCGATGTGCTTACCGCAGCAGCCCCAGAGCCCTCGGAGAACAAACAGGAACCCAAGGTGCCAGCAGTTCGACTGCCTTATTAAACACCGCCAGGATCCTAACGAAGACCAACTGCTGGAAAATCTCACTGTCAAATCCTCAAGGACATTGTCAGTGCACAGCTAACTGCATATATTTTTCATTTAAAATACTGAAATCCAGCATTGTGCCATTACAACCGAGGGGAGGGGCACCCGCTGCAGCGGCCATTCTGTCGGCTGCCTCTTCGGAGCTCCAGATGCCCAGTGGGGCTCAGGGCTGAAAAAGGGGTGGTGGAGATGGGCAACTGACTTTCTGAAAACCCAGCCCAACCTTCAGGGTGAAAGGCTGAAAGTTACAGGGCTCTGGTGAGAGTCACTTAAACTTGGAAAGTCGATCCACTGGCCCCCTCCTAAGTCTGAGAGAATCTGCATAATGAGAAAATCCGTTTCCCCCAGCCGGCTGGCCGTCTTCCTGTAGGTGCACCCCATCGCATCCTGCACCTTGGTGCTAATCAGCCTGCTGCTTGGCGGCTGACCTTAAGACATCTGCAGGAACACATGGCCGTGGTAGGTTTCACACCTTGGCAGCAAAGCTGTGGGTCAGGGTGCCCACCTGCAATCTCACCACTCGCCTCGATTCCAAGGCCTCAAGGTCAGTGTGCAGGAGGACCCCTCCCTTCGGCGGTCATTTTGAATCCGCATGCACACTGACGGATGGAAGCCAATCACGTGGTAGACCCCGGAGCTTATCGTGGTTGTTACGTGGGGTGGTTTGGTTATGGCTGCACACGCTAACGTACTGATGTATTTACCTTGTAAACATGTATTATTTATGCAGTGCCTCTATTTCCATACTCCAGCCCTGATGCACCAAGACATACTCTGCTATTTATTTATGGGGTCCTTGGCCTAACGGGCCTAACAAGATGCCCATGTGTGGTTCTTGCAGGTTTGTAACAAACTGTAAGTGGTTGGCTAAACAACTGGATGTTCTCCATCCATCACAGACAGAGGCTTGCATTTTAAGGGGCTGTCCGTAAAGCTGGTTTAGCATAATCCTTGGCAGAAATGCCCTGGGATGCTGAAAAGCTGGCAACCCAGCGAGAAGGAGCCCTAACCTTTCCTACCCTGGGATGGGGCATGGGGTAGAGTAAGCCATGGGTACCCTGGTTACAGGCCCCAGAGCAAGGCGGGAAAGGAAGGAGGATGGTAGACAGCCCCAGGGCAAAAGCAGGACAGTGAGGGTGGAGGTGCCCTGTTCCCCTCAGCTGCCCACCTTGTCCTTCTGCAGAGCCTTTCCACACTGACCCCGTATATCCCAACAGACACTCCTTTCATCATGGGCTGCGCCTCAAATCTCATTAGAGCATGCTGGTTAGAGGAAGAGAAATTCAGCCTGCATCCAGCCCTGTGCCATTCCAAGGTGAACCTCAACAGCTCCCACGGAGGGCATCCAGCGGACCAGGGCGTTCTGCCCCTTTGGTCCCCTGGACCTCTCTCCCATTGTCCTCTCCTCCTCACATCCTACGAGCTCTCGTCTGAATGCTGGCAGCATTGTGAGTGGTCTCCTGGCCTCACCTGCTCCCACCCCTTCTAGCAGTGGCCCAGAGTGAATGTTCCCAGATGCCATTCTCTTGAATATAATCCCTCACTGGCTCCTGACACCCACAAGATATGATTCAAGCTCCCCCGGGGCCTGGCCCCTGCCTACCTCCACAGTTTAGCTCCTGACCCTCACCAGCTGCCTCTACTAGCATTTCTCTTTCTGTATGGCTTGTTCACTGTGTCTCCCAGACAAAGAGTGCCATGAAGGCAGGACACACGTCTCATTCCTTCGCGACCCTGGGGACTTGGACAGGGCTTGGAGTTCGACGTGCCTCATAATATGTCGGATAAGTGAAGGAAGAATTAATGAAGGCATAAACAAGTAACTCAGAGTTCTGCCTGGCAAAAAACTCCAAGGCATCAGGATTTTTAATCACAAAGATAGGAGGGCAGCAGGGGAAGAATTCTTGGCTGGTCATCATGGTCTGGGCAATGGAAAGTGTTTGGTAGGTAGCCCTGGGGTGAAAGTGGCCCTCTGTCCCGCCCTGTCTCTGCGGAGAGAACTATCCCCTGGTCAGCACACCTGGAGAGCCACCATCTCTGCTGATGGCTTCACGCCACCTGGCCCCCCGAGGCGCCATCTTGCCAAGGCTCAATCTACTGCCCCTCTGGAAACATTCTCTATCAACCTCTCCAGAAAGTGCAAACAGGGATCCATCTAGAAGGCGTTAGGGAGGAGGGCATCCCAAGGAGGGCTGAGAGGTAGCTGTAACCACGGAACCATACGGCTGATGGGCAGTAACATCTCAGAAATTCAGTTTAAACCGCTGCCAGGCAATGTTAAACCCCCATCACATTTTGCATGTTAAGTGGGATATAATCAGCAATCCCTTGGGAGAAGTCCCTTTTATACATTCTCTTTTAGTACTTTTATTACATTCTAAAATTCTTTGCAGTATAAACTAAATGTGATTCAATATTCTAGAAAACATGGAACTAAGCAGACTGACAATAAAACTAAGCTGGCAAAAACAATGACCTAAATTAGGGACACGGTCAGTGCCATCTCAGATCCAGTGTGCAGGAGGCTGGCAAGCAGCCTTTGCTGCCAGGGAGCTGCCGTCACCACCAAGCTGTCCCAGGTCAGGTGAGCTGGGCGGTATGATGGAAGAAGACAGGGTTTTGAACCTGAATCCATCCTACCAGCCAGGGGATTAGGGCTGGACCCTAGTGAAAAGTGGGGCACTCGTGGTCCCTCCTGCATCAGTCTGGGGAAGATAACGTGAGAAAATGCAAACACCTGCTGAGCGTACGCACAGTGCCCAGCAGGCACTCAGAAGGGTAGCACCACTGTTGTTCTTACCCCTGTGAAGGAATCCAGGCTCTGTTAGATTTACTCTGGGGAGGAAAGCAAAGTCTCAAATCCAGGAAGTAGCCATCAACCTTAGCCAGGAGTGGGGGAGAAGCAGAACAGTGACCTTAACCTCCCTAGCCACCCTAAGCCGCACTGCTGGAGTCTAAGCGTGCCCCAAACCACTGGCAGCCACAACCAGATACCCCAGGAACCAGAAGGAACTGAGGCAGAAGGCTCGATGAGAGGGGTACAGTGAGGGGAGGGCCTGGGGTCCAGCATCAGGTGGACCTGGTTTGGAAATCTTGCTCTGCCACTTACTGTGTGACCTTGGGCAAGTTGCTTAACTTCTCTGAGCATCAGCTTTCTCGGGATAATAATAACTGTATCAGTCTCACAGGGCTGTTGAGAAGATGCAGTGAGATGATACTTGTGGAGGGGTTTGCATGAGACTGAAAACTGACCCGACCCATCCGACCCTCCTCAGCCTGCCACTTCTCAGGTAGCCCTTGACACCCCTTCCCCCAGGCACGGCCAGGTTAATCATTCACCTCGTCCACAGCAGGGCTCAGGGATGGATGAGGGACAATGTGACAGGCAGCTCCGGGCACAGCGCTCCCGTGGCCACAGGGCGGGGACTCCCCACACCGGCAGCGACACTGAGTTGATTCTCCTGGAGGATCGTGCTTGTGGGACAGAATTTATTTTCAATATTTTATGTTTTATTTCCCCTTCCCTACTGGGATAAACTCTCCACCTTTGGCACATAGAATTCTAATCTGAGAAAATGCCTCCTCTGGTCTCACTGAATCAGATTTCCTGCTCTTGTCCCGCTGGGCTCAATCTCTCCCTGGCAGGGAACTGCATTCCGCACAGACCTTAAAAGAAATGCTGTTTTTAGGCTCTGGTCAGTCCTCTGGCAAAGAGACCCTGCTGTCACACTGCGGAACGGAGACAGGCTTGGGGGACGCAGGAGGCCTGTCACGCACACACGGCACCGCACGCAGGGGTCCTCAAGTGAACTCAGGCCTGCAGACCAACAGCCACCTCCCTTTTTTGATTTCTCCTGCTCTGAACTGACTGGTGGCTCGAGGGCATGGGGAGTGCACAGAGCTGCCCCCACCCCCCACGACCCACCGCCTTCCGTGTATTCACCGCTCACCACGCGGTCACTCCCCAGACTCACTGGGCAACCCATCTGCACCAGGCCCTGCAAGGGTGCTAAGGTCACGGAGATGAGGCTGACACTCTCCCCGTCTGGGGACAGTGTGTCAGGCGCGGGACGGTGCTGGCCCAGAGCAGGGACGGATGGCTCTGCTTGGAGGAGTCAGGGAGGGCCCGTGGGGCAACAGGCGCTTGAGCGGGCCCTGAAAGGTTGATGGCATTTTGTCAGCTGGAGCCGAAGAGGAAGGCCATTCCTGGCACTGGAGACAGTAGGAGGCCATCCATCTCTGGGTTCCCCCAGCGCCCAGCACGAGGCCTGGCCTGGAGCAGACGCCCATGAAGAGCTGGTGAAGGAGTGAACACGGAATTGTGCTGGGCACTAGAGGAGAGGAAGGGACTCTGCCTGGGGTGGGGACACTTAGCAGAGTCTCACAGGGTGAGAAGGAACTGGCCAGATGTCAAGGATTGCACGTACCTCCAGCCCAGCAGGCCCAGCCGTGGGCAGGGGGCTGGGAGGGGGCCCTGGGGGCTGGGTAAATTCTGATCATCTAGCAAGTCTGTGCCCCGGGGAGAGAATCCTGGAGAGGGACCCACATTGTGGAGGGCTGACGGGCCCTCCTATCTCACTACCTGCTGATGTTTTCTGATGCCCCTTGTGCCTCACAGACCAGTGGAGGAGAGCGACGGGTGACCCCAGGAATATGAGGGACGTACGGGTGCGGTGGGGCTGACATCCAAGGGCAACTGGGGTGGGGCAAGTCTGGGGAAGGCCAAGGACAGACTAAGACATTGCAGCATGAAAAGCGGACACTGGAGCTGCCAGAGCAAAGGTGGTGCTGGAAACCACAGGGGTAGCCAAGCTCCCCACTGAGTGGAGAGTCAGAGGGGACAGGCCAGAGCTGGGGAAGAGCTCTGTCCAAGGGAAGGAGGACCAAAGACAGCTCCCTTGGTGCAAAGTCCAGTTCAGACCTCCTGCCCTGCTGGACTCGACACTTCATCCATCCACCAGCCTCCTGCCGGCCAGCCCAATTTCCATGTCTCGGTGTATTTTACTTGGACCTTTCTGGAGACTCTACCTTGGGCCAAAGGAGTGATTTAGAAGGCAAGGATTCTCTACTGCAACCAGCCAGAGAAAGCCATGGGGCAAGGGGCAGGGAATTCCACCTGAAGTCAGGTGCCACCCCATCCTAGAACAGGCTAGAACAGCAGCTCTGTTTGGTCTCTCAGGTTCAGAACCATCATCAGGTGCCTGAGACACGGCCTGGAGAGGCTGCTCCCATCTAAACGAGGACAATGAGCTCTCTGCCTAGTCCTTGAAGCTGACGGAGAGCAAGGGCAGTAATTAAACATTGCATCTACTCTGCAGTGATCTCCAGCAAGTCAGCAGTGATGAGGTGATGGGCACCTCCTGAACATGCTGGTGGGGAATCAACCCAAGGACCAAATTGGTTGGAGTTTAAAACAAATGAAAAGGGACTTTGAGATGCTCTGTGGCATGGTCATACAGCACAGGTCTGTGCCTTTCAAAACCACCAGATGGATTCTGTGCACCAGGACTAAGTTGAACCACTCACTGTGACACCGTGGTCTCCCTGAAGGCAGGGGCCTTGCAATCGTCACCCTATTTTCACAGATGTGGCACAGAACAGGTATCCGTGATTATCTGCTGAATAAGTGACCTAGGTTCTTGGCTCTTTCTCCACCTCTGGGCCCTGGGTTGCAGCTGACTTGGCACACTCCACTCCCCAGAAGCTGTCACAGGCAACTGTGCCCATCTCTGTAAACTGCAAGCCCTGATTCGTACCTCCCTGCCATGCACTCACCTGTCCCCTCTCTATCTGGTGCCCTGGGTGACCTCTGACCTTGGCCCTCCACCATGTATACGCTTGATTTCAAGATCCCCACCACTCTGGGTGTGAACATTTCTCTGCCATCAGACAAGAGGACAAGGGCCTGGGACAGTGTCTCCTGTTTGGCTTCTGTGCACATTTATCAATTTAATCTGTTTTCCCTTCTTTTGATAATAGCCCCCTGATTTCCTTTCCAGGAACCACCCCTCCTGTACTGCTTAGGTATGTGTTTCAGGTAGAGCCTTATTCGTGGCCAACAGAAAACCCTTGGCCACAGTGATGGGTTCTAAGACAGGCATATGATCAAAGTTGGTTCAATGAGTGAACCCACGCCTCGTGTGGCAGTCACTAGGAAGTGACACCCTCCTGCTGGTCTCGCCCCCGGAAGGATACAGTCTGGAGCTGCTGCAGCCAGGGAAAGCCTCCCTGAGAATGGTACCAGCAGAGGAGGCCAAGCTGGGAGAATGCAGCAAAAAACTGGGTCTGATGGACGTGATTTAATGCCTGGATCAAGTCATACTTGAAGCTGGTATGAATGAACAATTTTTCTTTTTTTGTCTCTTGCAATCCAAAGTAACCTAACTGATGGAGATTCCCAGTATAAGCCCTGCCCCTGGTCTCTGGGGGCTGGGCTGGCCCCTGACACCCCCAATACTAACTCCTACACATGCCCAGTTTCTATCCTGCATTCTAATCCCTCACACATACGAAGAGAGCACCCAGCCTGCCTCTGGTGTCTAGTGATGGGTTTGGTGTGCAGAGTCTACGCTGGGTGCAGAATACTAACTTTCTTGTCTTGGTGCCAACCGAGGCCCAGAAATATTAAGGAAGGCCTGGGATCTGGAAGGAAACCAGGAACAAGGCCTTACCTGTGGTCCAGCATCCTGGGATCCTGGGCCACCTGCCAAGGCTGCTGCACTGGCCCCATCACTACAAACTCAGCAGGAAACTGCCATGTTCTTAGCACAGAGCTGGAGCGTGAACCTGAGGTCTAGTAATAGACAACATGGCTTTGAATCCTGACTGTTGCTTCTGAGCTGTAAACCTTGGCTAAGCCCCCAGTCTCTCTGAGCCTGTCTCCTCTGCAAGAGGAGATGATACGTGAGACCCAGTAGGCTGGTTAAAAGGACTCAGTGGACTAACTCGTGGGAACTGGAGTTGGAACACAGTCCCCCTTTTCCAGGTCTCAGCATGGTGCCTGGCATGTGGTGAGCAATTCAGCCTCAGGGCCCCCCTCCCCTCCCTCACTGCCCTTCGACCATAAGACGTGCTCAAACTGCTATGAAAGTGCCCAAGACCTAGCAGGAGGGGGTGGACTATGGTCCTTGGCCCTTTGCAGTCCTCCTTAACTTGTGCTGAATGGAGGTCAGGTGGTGGAGCTTAGAAAGCAAATTGCTATTTTGAACCTGGATTTTCATTTGGCCGCTGACGTTCCTCAGCCCCTCCACGGCACATCAGGAGCCCCTGAGCTACCTGTGGCGTCCTAGCTGAGAAGGCAACAACACACGCTTAATCAGAAATCGCCTGGATTTTCAACCCAATCCTTATGAACTTCCAGAATCTGATTTCTCTTTTTTGACCGGCAAGTTTTTCCTCTTGAAATAGAACATGTCTGCTCTGTGGAGCAAAGCCTGGCCTTGTTAACCTGGCATCAGAAAGCTGTCTCTGGGCTACCTGGGCGATGAGAAAGTGAGGCCACATGGAAAGACAGGCCCAGCCAGCCACCCTCGCCAGAAGACCTGACAAACCCACGACCAGTTAGGGACCACAACGCTTCGGCAATGGCAGGGCATGAGTCAGAACAACTCTGCACAGCCACCAGCCTGCTCTGAAGGCAGAGCTGCCTGCTGGGCACCCTGTAGACGGCACGCGGGAGCTGGAGGGAATGGAGTGGGAGGCCACCCCAGTCGTGCTCGCTTTCTCACGCAAAAATCAGGTTGAAAGAGTGGAAAAAGGGGCAATGGAAAAGGGGGAGATACGATTTTAAAACAATAGGGTTTGAAGGAGCATCGTGCAGAGAGCTCTGCCTTGTGGCCTGTGAAGGCACAGCTGATAAGATAGGCCAAGAAAATGACTTTGGATAGCAGACCACGACACTCACCTGCTCACGCACGCCTGGTGCCCCAACCTGCCCCCGGCCCCTTCCCCTCATGTGTGTGAGTCAGACTTGGGCACCACCTCCCTGCCATACCCCCAGCGCCTCTCCCCCTGCCCCACGATGCCAGCCCTCCTCGGTTTAGGTGTTGACTTTCCCACAAGAGCTGTAGACACGAGGGTCAGTTACACGTGTGCACGTGTAGGGGGGCTGCCACTGAGGGGTGTGTGTTCTGAGAGCCGCGGTATGATGGGCGCTGGGAAGACAGGCTGACTGGGAGGCCATGTCAGTGGGTGACTGACATCTGGCTCTGCTTTTGCTCCACTGGAGAAAGACTGATCTTTACCAAGCGCCCATGTGTAGCGCTGATCCAGACAGACAGTACCTCACTCAATCCTTATAAAGATCTATGACGTGAGTATTATTATCCCCACCCTAAAGCTGAGAAAACTGATTTCACTAAGGTTAAGTTACGTAGTGAAGGTTACCAGCTTGTTAGTGCCAGAACTGAAATTTAAGTCCACAGCTGCCTGATGCTAAAATCTGCTTTACCCTCAACCACACTGCTTTCATCAGCTGATCAGCCTCTGCCTTTCAGCAGCTACATACTTGGGGGGATGGGGGCTGTATTTGCTTTCTCTCTCTGTGAATGGCTGTTACGTATGTGCGTGCCTGTGCATGTGCGTAATTTTTTGGCCATACCATTTGAAAGCAAGTTTCAGACATCACCTAAATACTGCAGTGTGTACCCCTGAGGCATAAAGATAAGCCCCTAAAAACCATGACATCAACAATAGCTCTAACATATCACCTAACATCCCAGCCCATCTTCAGATCTTCTAAATTGCCCAAGAATATCTTGGAAGCTTTAAAAAAAAAATCCAAGTTCATACTGCATTTGGTTATACAGCTCAGTCTCTTTTACAGATAAAATCTTTGCTTTTTTGATAGAATTCAAGGGACACCGGGCTTTTCCTTCCCTTGCCTGCTCTCTCCCCAGCTTTCTTCCTTTCCAGGTTGACCCATCCTGGAAGTCTGGGGGTGTCCCATTGCTCGCCTCTCTCCCCTCCCCTTCGTTCCTGCGGCATTTAGGACTAGACCTTAGGAGCTCATAAAAACACAAAGTAGAATGAGACAGGATCTAAATGCCTATAATACAAATCTGTTTCTACTTGGAAACAGAACCCTTATTTATGGAAGGTGATTTGGAAGTAGTTTTTGACCACTAATGGAATATTCATTTTCCTTTTTCAAATGAATGGAATTACAAGCAGAGCAATGGAAATAAAACCAAATAACCTGGACACACAACAAGTACTTAAACAATAATCAATCAATCATTAATCAATTTGAAAATCCACATCAATCATAAAACCCCAAGACATCTACTGACTGCCAGGTCAGTGCCAAGCCCTATGGTGGATGTTCCAGGCTCACATTCTCATGGGCCTAAAGGTATAATCACAAGGCTGCGTGAGATGCACTGCATGTGCCAAGTTCTGGGGCAGCACAAAGACAGGAGCAACCAAATCAGTCGGGAGGATTTACCAAAGGGACATGCTCTGAGGGCAGACAGGCAGATCACCCCGGGCCTCGCGGGCTCTGCCAAGGGTGAAGGTGGAATCTTCAGGGGAGACGGGGAGCAGGGAGGTGGCACGGCCACTTGTGTGTGAGGCTGTGTGGGGAATGCAGTGCGGGGGAGTCTGGAGGCCCGGAGGCCAGTTAGGAAGCTCTGGAGCGGTCCAGGGGAGCGATAATGCAGCCTGAACCAAAGCTGTCACAGAGGCGCTGGAGAGGAGAGGGACTGGGCAGTGGCAGAGGGCAGAAGGGAGAGGTTCTGGGGGCTGGGGAGTGGACCTGGGCTTGTGGATGGACCTCGCTGTGGTGGGAGATGGGGGAGGAGGGTGAATGTGGCGCGAGTGCACATTCAGACTGCAGGCCTGTGGCGTGAGGTGTCTGGAAACATGCGAACATCTGTCCAAGGTGTTTGGGAGGCAACGGCTGAGTTGAAGGGAATCGTGTGTGACTTCCAGACTCATTGAGACAGAAGGGGTTTCTCAGGGCGCTCAGAGCTGAGGGTGCTGAGAAGGCATTCGCTGGCTGGGCAGCTTCTCCAAAGCAGCATGAGACTGGCACTAAGTGACCCAGCTCACGCTTATAAAGCCAGAACTCTCCGTATGCACAGATAAGCAGGCAACCGCATTCCAAGAGCTGCTTCTGGGGGTGTATCCAAACCACTCCGTCCCAGGTCTCTGGAAGCCTGGTGGCGCTTAGTTTGAGCTTTGGTTTAACTGGCTTTTCAACCTTTATGTTAAAGAGGTTTAGAGAGCTTTGCTCAACCGGGAGAATGGACACTTTTCAATGCACACTTTTTGGAATCTAGCAGATTGGAAGGCAGGCAATTACTTTGTTTGTAGGATCAACTGCGGGGCGGGGCTGGGGGGAACACAACGAAGGCGGCCTTGGAGTGGGTTTGCCCTGTCCTCCCACCTCCTGAGAAGGCCCAGTCCCTGGCCGAGGCCCACAGCATATGGCAGCACGTGTGCGGGACTAGAATCCAGTGTCACTGGGTGTCACTGCCAGTCCAGTTCCTCAAGCCAGGGAGGGAGAGCTGCACTCAGCCGAGAGAAGCAGGGGTGCTGCTGCTGGTGGAGTATGAATTAGCTCCTAATTCAAGTAAAAGTCCTCTGGGCCTGTTTCCCCCGCCGTACAATGGCTATGAGGCCTTCTTCCTTACCAGCTAATGTCGATTCAATTAAATGAGGACAAAAGTGAAAGCGCCTGGCCTGTCCACTTAGTAAACGCAGGGGGCAGAGCAGTGTCCACGGGGGTGCTGCCTCCTCTGATTTCTCAGACGGGGAAGGGTCAAGCCAAGATGTCTGGCTGAGGGGCGCCCAGACCCTGCTGGGGAGGGCAGGGCTTCCTCACTCCTTCCCCAGCCACAGAAAAGAATGTCCACTTCTCTGCCCAGGAGAGAAAAGCGTGGGGGAGCCCTTAGTTTCTCTCTGCGCCCTCTTGCTCTCGGCTGCCCAGGGGAGGAGGAGTGCTTCCCTCCGAGTTTGGGAGAAGGAACTGAGCATGCTCTGTGCTCCCGGTGCCCCCGCCCCCGCCCAGCGGTTGGTCCACAGGCTCCCTGGGTGCTGCCTGCAATTGTCCATGTCTCCTGTGGGGAGTAGCTCAGTCTTTTCAATTTGGAGGTGAGGTTTCAGCAAGCCCGTTTGGCCTCAGCTCTAAAGCAGTGTTCTCCTTTTAGCCTACTGGTAAAAATGCTGGCATTTTTATCTCATTTGACTGTCTCCTGGGCCTTATTTCTCATTTGATTCTGAACTTGGGAGAATAAAAATAGTTATTTATAGGGGGCTTCCCTGGTGGGGCGGTGGTTAAGAATCCACCTGCCAATGCAGGGGACACGGGTTCGATCCCTGGTCCGGGAAGATCCCACATGCCACGGAGCAACTAAGCCCGTGTGCCACAACTACTGAGCCTGCGCTCTAGAGCCCGCGAGCGCCGCAGCTACTGAAGCCCGTGCACCTAGAGCTCGTGCTCCACAACAAGAGAAGCCACCACAATGGGAAGCCCAAACACATTAGCAACCAAGAGTAGCCCTACTCACCGCAACTAGAGAAAGCCCGCGTGCAGCAACGAAGACCCAACGCACCCAAAAATAAATAAAATTTAAAAAAACCAAAAACACCGCTAAAAAAAAATAACAAAGAAAAGCTATTTATAGCCTCCCTAAACCTAAACATTTTCCAAGGTAGGAATAGGTATTCTCAAGTCAGAGACTTTTTTAAAAAAAAAAATTTTATTTATTTATTTGGCTGCACCAGGTCTTAGTTGCAGCATGCAGGATCTTTTAGTTGTAGCATGTGGGATCTTTAGTTGTGACATGTGGGATTTAGTTCTCTGACCAGGGATCAAACCCGGGCCCCCTGCACTGGGAGTGCAGAGTCTTAACCACTGGACCACCAGGGAAGTCCCTCAGGTCAAAGACTTTTGAACTCTTTAAAGAAATCAGACATGATAAGGATGTAGAGGCCAACTAAAAACCCCTTTATTTGCCCTTGTCTGGAACTACTGACATGGCTCATGATGAGCTCTGAGGGGCATTACGTATGTCTGCTTTAGAAAACAAATGAAATGCTAGTGAGTTCAGTTTGTTGACAAAATATCTTTTAGTTACAGGGTTCAGCTTAGGTCTACAGACAGTGGTCCTGCAGGTGAAGAGGCTGCCCCCATGGGGCCCTCAGAGTGCCCTGAGCTAACCTCTCTCACTGTCCTCATCACTCTGAGTTGGGCTGTCCACTTGCTGTTCTGTCACCCTTATAACACCCCACAAGTACTTTTTTAAGCACATGGTAGGTCTCAATACATGGATGAATAGATGCAGAATGAAAGGGAGGAATGGTCATAGCCTTGAAAGAGGAAGCTCTGGTGCAGCAGAGGCAAGAGAGCACCTTGTCTCCCCCAGGGGGTCTGTAAAGGCCTCCCCCGGGCTCCCTGCCACCCTGCCACACGTCTTCATGGAGTCCCCTGGCTGGCTCCATGGGCACGAGCTTTGCAAGGTGGAGGGATTAATGTAATAAAGATCTCAACAGTCTCTGCCCCCAGTGGAAAGCTAACTGTTCTTAAAGAATGAAATCCATAGGAACACAGACTCAAGGCACAGGTCTTGCTGAGGTTAGTGTGCACTGTCTGGCTAGCTTAAGTTATTTTTCCAGGACACATGAGTCTTACTAGACATTTCAAACAGAAGCTGATGTCTCTGCTTGGTGACGGACCTGAAATGGGTTCTGAAGGTGAACTGTCCTGGGTTTCTGCGCTGGCAATGTGGCCCTGGGAAGGTCCCTGAGCTCTGGCTCTGGGTCCATAAAATACAGCTAATGATCCCTTCCTCAAAGGACTATGGCAGAGATGACACATGTTTTCCAAGAGGAGAATATGTACTGTTGGGGCTACAGGAGCAGTTTAGGTGATACATGGATGGACACTTAAAAATCTTTTTTTGGATACACCTTTGAAACAAACTGGACCAGTACATCAAACTGTGGTTTTACCAACAATCATTGCATAAGATGAGGGTAAAGTTGGTATAAATGTCAGGTTGGAGTCTGTTTAAAGAAAAATAACAAGTAAAAAAAATGGTACAGATGGAATACAGAGGAGAGTGTGGCAAAAAATTCTGAAATGGAACTCGAAGGACTTCTTTGAGAATACCTAGCCCCTAAAACTCATGTCTGCCGGTAGTAGGTGCTCTAGAAACGCTGCGTGTTCCGGTCAATGGCCCATCAAAGCAGGCGCCCAGGGAAGGACTGAAGGACAAGCTAGTACCAGGGCGAAGCTGGAAAGAGTTAAAAGAAAGAGGTCTGCGGTTTCTGTGGCCCATCCCCCCTGCAGCTAATCTGTCACCTAATGAAGAAGCGGCCGGCACAAGTGAGCTGGCTGGCAGTTCACTTACAGCAAACTGATTAAGAATGTTCAACCAACAGCAGACTGTAGACCTTTCCAGAGAAAATAAATAGAGTGTAGACTGTATGCAAATGTGTTTGTCACTTTGACAGCACGTCTCAATTAAGGCATCTCGCGGCTGTGGGTAGGCTCTGCGGCTGCAGCTGTAAGGGAGAGCCCGCTGCATGGCTGATACTTGGGGCTTGACCTTAATCCGCATGCATGCATTAAAAAAACCCTGCCTTCCTGTACACTTGCATAATGCTGGCAGCCACGTGAGGGAAGTGACAAACTGGGGAAAAAAAGCCACTTTCATCCTCTCCAGTTTACAGACCTGTGAAGGCACAGACAGCTCTTATTTCAACAGAGTTTGGGGTGGCTTTTTTAATTGTTTATCCCCCACCCGTATGCACACACGCTCTTATTCTGCATTTAGCTGGGAATGACATTAAAGCATCTCTACTTCTCGCTGAAACGGAAAGAAGGTCTTTCTCCATTTCAAATAGGGCCTCCTTTTTTGTGTTTCGAAAACGGAATGTTTAACACCATGAAATCCCTCCCCCCCGCCCCCTCTTTCTCTGTAATGGGCTCCAAACTCCAGAGAGGGGCTCTTTTCATGGGAAGGTTAGTGTGTGCAGGAATGAGGACAAAGGAAAGCAGGAAGCTGGCTCTGGAATGCCATGCTGGCGACGACCGAGGCTGTGCTTTCAGCAAACACAGCCAGGGAACTGGGGCGCAGATTTCTCCAGCAGGGCCTGAGCCCCAGGAGGAGGCAGCTCCTCAGGGGTGCAAACACTGACGCAATTTGAAGATAATCATTTATCAGGTGAGCACTGCCCTGTGGACGTTTCTTTCTTGTGCTACGTTTCAATTTTTATAACATCCCTTTTAAGTGTAAAATCAGAAAAGGGGGATGGATGTCCCCAAGTTTAAGACGTATGAATGTATTATCCAAAAATATCGATTACAGAGGAAGATTCTTATGTTTCAACAAACTCATCCCTCACGATAATAACCCACAGCAACAATTTCATTAGTTCCCTTCATTTCTAAAGAGCTCAAAGCCTGGTACATAGCAGGCACTTGATAAATGTCTGCTAAAAGCAGGAACGTTTTAAATGCGTGCTTCTAGATCATTAAGGTGATAAAATAGCATCATATTTAAGATAAAACCATGAAGATTATTTTAATCATGCTTCATCTAATAAATGGTTCAAGAATCAGGTGATTTAAGAATGAATAACCTTGCAAATTCTTGTTACAGTCATAGCTTGCTAACAGACCCATTTCTCACAAATAAAAGAATTATGACTTTTGCTAATCAAGAGAGTTAATTCAAGAGTAGAGGAGGGTATACAACCTTTTTCAACCAAAAATATAACCACTGATAGGAAATGGATAAGAAAATGTTCAGTTTCTATATGTTTTACTTAAGAGAAAAAAATCAAACAACTGGACAATTTTTAAACGCTCAGGTCGAAAACAGTTGGTTACAGAATCGGATCACGAGAATCGTAGCGTGAGTGTTTACTCTGAGAGGCACGACACCCAGAATTGATTTTCAGGAAGTACATTAATAAAGAACTCCTAATTGATTTTTTTTAAGACTTTGCTTGTTACTTTTTATTTGAAGGTGCAAAGAAGGGCCTGGGATGCTAAAGTGTTCTAATGAGATGCTTAGCTAACAGAGGCACCTTAAACGGAGTGCCTTCGAGTGGGAAGGCAGCAGCTGCATTTAATGACTTCATTCAACAGTTCAGCTGGTTTATGACCAGAGCCATGCTGTCTCCTCAAAATTTCTGAAAATTCACCTTTTTGAAACATGTTTGCACCAAGCGAACCTTTGAGACGTGCAAAACTCCATGGAGTTGTTTTGTTTTGCCAGAGAGAGCCGAAATGAAAAACTGTACGTGTGCTATGTCGTCTGCTGAAACATAACAAAAAGCCCAGATGGAAGGGCCAGGGTACATACCTGTCCAAAGTGGACTGTGATTGGCCTCCGGTCTTCTCGGAACTTGGGGTCCTTGGCCTCCACCAGTGGGGACGGCGCAGTCTTTGGCAGCTGCTCTTCTGTGGTGGGGACACAGCCATTCTCGGTGATGTCCTGCAGAGAGAAGCCCGGTCGGGAGTTGGTGTCAGGGTCATGACCGCTGCCACGAGCACAGGGGCTCCATCCAACCCCATCGCTAAGAGGCCTGCCAGGGAACTCCCTCTGGGACATTCTGAGCCTATCCCCCTGCTAAAGATGGAGGAAACGGAAGGCTAACTTGGCCCTTTGACTTTTAAGGAGTAGAGAAACCAAAATCATGCATATTAAATTACAAAGATAACATAATAATTCACAATAGTGTGTGGGGGGGAATGTTTCATCCTACTACCTTACATGGTTATTTTAATTTTTAAATATTCACTCTGTCCACATGCAGACATTTAAAAATTACTTGCAATCATAGCTTGTGCACAATTTTACATTCTGTTTTTTTCTACTATAAGCAAATTCATGGTGCTCCATAGTCATTAGAATGATAATTAATGAATGCATAATATTTCACTGAGCAGATACTCAATAATTTAATAAACCATTCTTACTACTATTGGGCATTTAGATTGTTCCTAATTTTTTTTTAAACTTTCTAAACATCAGTGATAAACACTGCAGTCTTTCTTTCTTTTGTATTATTTCTTTTACAGAAATCCCTAGGAATGAAACTGCTTGATCAAAAGATATAAACATTTTTAAGGCTTTTTATTCATTCTACCAAACTGCTTTCCAATTTACACCAACTACCAGCAATGGATGTGTTATCAGTTTCACCGTGCGTGTTAGCCTCATCGTTTTAAAAATGTATTGCTAATTTAAGAGGTGAAAAATTAGACCTCGTTGTTTTAATTTGCATTACTTTGATTATTTGTGAGTGTGGACATTTTCTCCACATTTGTTTACTGATGATGTTACTGTTTGTGAAAACGATGTGTTTCTGCTCCTTCTTTCTTAGCCCTAGTCTTTCTGGCAGAGAATGAAGAAAGAGACTGAAGTCTAAGTTAGGATTCTATGACCTGGAAAGTATTTAGGGAGCCAATGTCATTTTTTTTAAATCAGAAATTTACATTTAATTTGTGCTTGTGATGAATGAAGTCAAATTTTAAGGTAAAGAAAAATCCCAATGTGCAAAAGGCAGGTAATGGCTCCTTTGCGTAACACTGGCAGCTGACTATACCCATGGGTTCTTTGGGACATGGATGGTGCCGAGTTGTGCAATATGGATCATATGGTTTATTCATGAAAGTTGCTTAAATCTTCATTTAAGCAAGGCAGAGATTAAATGTACAAGTAAAAAACATTTAAATCATTGTTTTTTTCTAAGTAAAGATAACAGCTAGAATAAAATAATAAAGACAGCTTCCAATTATTTTCATTGCAAAAATAAATACATATTTTTGTCAACAAAACACACACCCTTAGTACTCATTAAATTCTGCACATAAAAGACAATTACTCAGTCAAATAGAGAGAACGGTGACACATGGAGGAAAGTGATCCCTTACTAAATAATAATGCATTAAGGAAGAAACACATGTAACATCTTTGAGCCTTAGTCTCCTCATCTGTAAAATGGAGCTATGGCAGCTATGAGGAGTAAAGGAGATTAAGCAATATACGTGTCTTGAACATTTTTACTCAGTAGTGTCCTATATACAGGACTCAATAATAATAACTGAGTACCTACTAATAAGGTATTCAATAAACTACAGGGAGTAAATCAACTACACTTTAATAATAAAAATAAATAAACAATAGGGACCCTCCCCCACCCCTCTTCTCTATATGCTCAACTCCACACACCCAGCTGAGTCTCTGCACTGCTTGGTAACAACACAGGGAAATGGTGACCTCTTGGTTTTGCGGGGAGGGCTTGCATCAAGTGGCCCCCGCATCTTAGCCTGGCTGAGGCTCAGTGATGAGAGAAGTTGCCGCCAGTCAATTAGAAACAGCTTTCTTGGAAAGGGGCTGCCCTAAGGTGCTCAGGTCAAGTGGAACAAAGACAGGGAGGGGCTCCTTCTGTGTCAGAAAGTAACAAAGGGCAAAAGAGGCATTTTGGATCCAGTGGGGTTACCGAGAGGACAGACATAAGAGGTTGAGTAAAGCCAAACAGCAAAAAAAAAAAAAAAAAAAAAAAATTCACTTTAAGTTCAGGAAAAATATTGCATGTGTGTGTGATTGGTTGGGGGAAAAAATAAAGACATGAAGCAGTAGGGTAATCTAGAAAGAAAATATTGATAGTAATGAAAACTATAAGATGATAACTATTTTTAAAAATGTCTGTGGTAGTTTTGGGGAAAATGTCTTAGTTTAAGTTTTTAAGTTAAAATTTTAAGTAAAAATTTCTTAGGTTTTGTTTTTACCATTAACTAGCTGTCTGATCTTTCCAATTCATTCAACCTCTCTGCACCTATTTCTTTATTTTTGCAACGGACACCATCTGCTTGGCGAACTTCAAAGTTACTATGAGAATGGGTTAAATGAGATGAGATGTGAGGCAGCGTTGAAAAATGTCAGTCCTGCACAAATTGAACGTTAGAGCTTTATTCCCTGCAAAATGGAAAAAGCACCATCTAAAAGGAAGAGCTTCCTTGTGCTGAGTGTCTACTACTTGAAGTCACTTCTCCAGACCCTTGACCTTCACGATCACACTTAGTTTCCAGAAGAACCACAAGGTAAACAGGATTATCGCTCTTTTATAGGTGACGAAACAGGGCTCAGAGAGGGCAAGTTACCCAAGGCTACACGGCTAGAAAGTGGAGGAGCCCAGAGCAATGTGATTTCTGGCATTTATACCATATCGACCCATGACAATAGCACAAGAGAAGGTATTGAGTTGAGAAGGTGCTCAACAAATCATCAGGTGTGACCTCGTCCTCAGAAACCCCTTTGTCACACTGATCCTAAGCTGCCGTGCTGTGTGCTATCTGCGCACTTATCTTACCCCTATAGACTGAATGCCTTGGGGTTTGGGTTCTCTGCCCCAGAGCCTGGAATATAGTACATGCTTTCTGACGAATCTTCGTTGAATTGAACATTTGGAAGGCAAATGTGTCCAATATACACACGTGCTTGTGCATCAGTAAGCAGTGCTGCACGCTAATTTTCTTTAGTTACAAGAGCCAAAGGTGCCCAAGGCTTCTTACAAAGTCCTGTGGCTCGCCCCACCAGTCTGTTAACTTCTTCACTATTTCCTCCACCTGGGGAAGGACAGCTGCTTCCTCCCAGGGTCCTAGAGAGCAGGGCAGGAGGAGCCCTAGTCAGGAAAGAAATAGGGCCCGTTTACATCCTCTACTGTAGGTATCAGTAGAGACCTTACACACTGTAGGGATCCAAAACCACAACTCCTGGTGCTCACAATTAAAGAAATTGTGTTCTAAGAATTAACTAAGATGCCATCAGCAAAGAGTATGGGAGAACAGGCACTCTCATACCCTTCTGGTGGGAACACAAACTGCAATTCCTATCAAAACCCTAAAAGAGGTAAAGGGCCTTTGGCCCACTAATTCCACTTCCAGAAATTTATCTGGATGAAAAATTAAGAATTCCCGCATGGATTTACCTATGAGGACGTTTGCCTAGAAAAAATGGGAACTAAAGTGTCCAATAATGGGATTAATGAATGTATGTGTGTCCATCAGATAAAATTATATGTAGCCATTTAAAACAACAACATGTGAAGGAAACATTTAGTGGTCTGAGAAATGGTCAGGATACAGTTAGTGAAAATGCAGGTTATAAAATGAGGTTATTTTCTTTTTGCTTGCCTGATTTGTTGAATTTTCTCCAATAAACATGTTTTTCATTTGTAAATGTTCAAAATGTCATTAAAAAACCCGCCAAAATCATGAATCTGGTGGGAAGGGTAAATCTGTTCCTTCCTGAAGAGTCACACAGGAGGAAGACACTAGACAGAGCTGCAGATCAGAGGCCACTGCAGGGCGGCCGATTTCTTCCCAGGAGCCTCCACAGCTCGGCTGAGCTGGGACACTATTAGTTCCCATCCCTCGGTAAAGCAAAGGAGTCAGAAAATAATCCGATTCGTATCACCTTCTCCAAGCTGGAATAAAAAATCATGACTGGGATCTAATTTCCACCTGTCTGCGGAGAAGGCAGGGCCACAGTCCCCAGGAGAAGCCTGGAGGCAGGAATTCAGAGAAGGAAGGGGGCTCTGTGTGGCCTTGGGTGGGAGCTGGGGTGAAGGAGCTGAGGATGTGACTTCATGAGGCAGAGGTTCCAGGAGAACATTCCTGGCCCAGGGGAGGTAGGGAGCAGGGTGCCTGGAAGACTACTCTGTGTGTGGAGGACCAAAAGGGAGAGGATCCCACACCAGCCATGTTCTCAGGGTTTGTGTCCACAGGTATGTGGGCAGATTGGTTGTTCCAGGTGTGGGATGTGAGAGGACAGATGGGATGGTAACTCCCATTTGCCGAGTGGCTGCTATGTGTTGCTGTTTAAATCCATTACCTCTTCTAATCCTTACAACAATCCAGTAAAAATCTGTATTTCCCCTACTTTACAAATGAGAAAAACTAAGTTCAGAGAGGTCTAGTAACTTACTCAAGGTCACACAGTTAATATCCTACACAACCAGCACTGAACTCGGTTCAGCCATCTGCCTCAGAAGCCTAAACACCACTCCACATTGCAGGGTGGGGAGCTTTAAAGCCTCCTGTGGGTGTGAGGCTGAGGCCTCCCATCTCTGACTCAGCTGGCTGGTCTCCATGTTCGGATTTGTGCAGTGCCCTTCTTTTCCAGTCTACTTCACACCACAGCAAATACAAATTACAATATGAATATTGGTATTGAAATAGTATCCAGAGTTGGAATGTCTGTGATTGAGGTCGCAGCCGAGACAGGGAGCTGACAGCTGTGTGACACGGTGTGAAAACGTCTGTTCTACGAGAGGCTACCGGGATCTCCCTGCCCTGCACGTGCTTCCTCACTCTCTTCAATACACTAGGAAATGTTTAGCCAGAAACTCAAGCCTTCACTAACCCAACTGTGAGCTTGCTCCTTTCAATCACACAGACTCTAAATCAACAAGCTCGATTAATCTTTAAAAGATCAAAGATTTAAAAAGGGCTGTGAGGGAACTGCCTGGTGGTCCAATGGTTAAGACTCAGTCACCCCTTTCACTGCCGTGGCCCGGGTTCAATCCCTGATCCAGCAACTGAGATACTGCAAGCTGCGTGGTGCGGCCAAAAAAAAGGGGGCCTGTGAAATGGACACAGTTGATTCAGTCATTTTGATTTTGATACTGAAGAAAAAAGATAATTTTTTAGGGGTTCCCCAACAGGCAAAAGAATGACATCCTTATGTAAATATCTTAACGTTTCCTGTAGGTGAGAACAAATGTGTGTGCAGCCACCGCTTTTAAAACAGGGCATTCTGGTGCCAGCTGCGTACGGCGCTGCAATAGAATGCGATTTGTTGAGAGCCGCAAGCCCAGCCACACAGCATCCTCCTGCAGGCCAGCTCTGGCAGGGAGGTGCTCTGGACAAAAGAACTGCATTCTCCCTTTAGAAAACGACGGCTGGGTAGCATTCTTTGCCATTTCTTCTTCTTCCTAATTTTGAGCAAGTTAAACTTCAAAGAAGGCCACGCTATAGAAGAACTTGACCACCTTGTTCCATTTATCCAGAGAAATGTGTTATCCCTCCTTCTTTTTTTTGTTGTTGGGCCAAAGCAGAGCAGGTATGGAATAAAGCCACACTACAGTCTCTATTAACAATTATTTGCCAATGGTCACACGGATACCCTGAAAGCGCCTCTTTCAGATGCTTTGAAAGTCTGCAGCACAAATGAACGAGGGATGGAGAAGGGGCCCTGCTCAGTCATATTAGAGATGGACCCTCCACACACCATGGTGACCTCTCCACAGGTCAGCCCCACATTTTCTATTTGCAATTCAAACCCAAGGCGAGAGTGAAGAGGGCAAGGTTGGGTTCTTGATTATACCTGAGGGGTCACCATTGCTATGCAGAGTTAGAGGAGGCCAGGTGGCAACCCAGTACATTTGAAAATTGGGTCTTTGTTGGGAATTGCCTCAATGTCATAGCAGAAACCAAACTTGAGATGTCTGTATTGGACGCATCTAGGGAGTCACACAGATATGTTGCCACGTAAAGGGGAAGGGGCAGAGAGGAACAAAAAAGCCAAGGAAATATTTTCTGCCGCACTGAGAGGTCAGACGAAGCCAAATCCTAAATTAGCTCAGGAAAGGGAGCTGCAGCACCGTGGAAGACCTGGTCCCATCTGTCCCAAACAATGCTAGAGTTTCAATTACAAAATAGCTCTTCCAAGAACAACTGCAAAATATCAAGTCTGAAGAAATCTGTAAAACCGAAGGGGGGGAAAAGTGAAAATTGAAAAGGGTGCACTAATAGATCTGTCAACAGCCCGATGGTGACAAGCCACATTTCTATGAAATGCCTTCACCATTTGTGTCACCTGAAATGTACTGACACTCTCTATAGAACATTATCTCCTGAAGCTATTCTTGAAAAGACTGGCAGGGGGAAGGGGAGAAGGGGAGAAAAGGCTCTCTGCCTCAGATACCATCAAGGAAAGGAGAGGGAGATGGCGTGAAGGAGAGGGATCTAGATTGTTTAAGTGAACCTTTGAACAACATCCAAAACTGGAGCTTAACTGGTTATCTGCAGAAATGGTACGCATCATAAAAAGGGGATTTTCTTAAGGCCCGATGCTTACTCATACGAGGAGGGAGGCAATGGCCTGCGGAGAGCGGATCTGACCAAGGAGGCACATGTGTCCTCTGCTTGAGGAGGGACCCTTTCTTTGCTTACTTCAGGTAATATTCTAATACTAGCCCGATGCAGTTATTAAGGAGGGGAAACCTGCTGAGAGCTCCGCCCTCCCTGCCCCTCCATTTTATATCAGCAGTCCAATTCAGTTACATGTGACTGGGATAGGAGATAAAAAGGTATATTTAGGGACTTAAATAACATCCGAGTAAAGAATTCCACCTGCCAGCCTCTGGCAGGGTGCAACAGACCACAGTTAAGGTCTATGTGAATTTACATTAGCAAGATTTTAATTTCAGGACTTGAATCTCAGCTGCTAAAAATTCACCCTCAGCTGAAACTAAGCATTTGAATCTTAGTCAGAACAAATTATTTTGCAATTTAAGTTAAGGAATCAATTCCTTTGACCATTTCAAGTTAATGAGAGGTCCTTTCTGACTTCCTAAAATTGAAACTGCTTTCAATTTTTAAAAAACTGCCGAGATAGACGAAGGCCCTTAATAGCCTGGTGAATTTCGGGGGTGTGGGAATAATGAAATAAGTGATCTCAAACACCTTTTGGAAAACAAAACACTTGTTTCAGGAAGGCAGTATGAAATGCTATAGTGGTAAGAGCAAACACTGAGGTAGATGGATCTGGAATCGAATCTCAGCTCTGCCAGGCTCGAACAGCATGACCTTGGGCAAATTACTCCACCTTTGAACCGTGGTCCCCTTACACATGTAATGAGAACAATACCCCCCAGGGTTGTTCTATGGATTAAATGTGAAAGCTCCTGGCCTGGACCATCCTTAGAAAGTGCTTAACGAAGGTTGGCAATGCTATTAATGATGATGATATTCATAACAATATAAAGATGCCCTCTCTGTTCTATGAACCTCTCTGTACAAGTCCAGAGAACAAGGTAGGGGGACTCTTAGTCAGGATGTAGTTTGTATGATTTTATACGATTTTACTGATGGTCCGAGAAGACAGTCAGAGCCTCTCCCTGCCCCTCTGAGTCTCACACGTGAACTGTGAGCAGAGCCCGAAGTGTCCTCCTCAAACCCACCCTCTGTGCCCTGTTCTGTGTGGTGGCCGCGTGCATGCCAGAACCATGGCAGTCATTTCCCTGGAGATGCTTCTTGGTTTTGGTTACAATCAGCCCCAGGGCAGAGGTCAGCTGTAGGAGGTGGTGGTGCCGGGATGGGGAGGCCGAGCCAATTTGTATGGACCCTGGTGAAGCTCAGGCCCGGTGGGGCGGGCAGGGGACAGACTGACAGTGGTAACTCTGAACTTGCTTGCCTTTGTGGGTTTAAGCCAGTCTTAATGTTATTTGAAGACAGTTTTTTGTCTGTGAATATTTATAACAGTGTGAAAACTCCCGGACAGCTGGTAATGCATTTTGAAGTGTGCTAACAACACTGTATCAAACAGCCTCTATTGATCACATCGTACTTTTTTGTGGCCACGCATTTCATACATGGTGCTTATACATTTTGAATAAGAACTTCAAGTACCTTTTGCTTCAAGCGGTTTTTCACCTCTTTTATTCCCATTTTTGCATGATCTTTTGCCTGCATGAAAAATTAATTTAAGTTAAGATTCCCTCTCTGTTTCCAGCAGGGACTATGCTTGATTTCAGTCCATCGTGAATCACCTTCTCTGATTACTAGAAAAAGGAAGGAAAAATGGGATCATCAAGTTGAAAACATAATGGCTATGAAAACAAATACAATGTTGAAAGGTTAAAAAAAAAATCCCTTAAAGAGGCTACAGAGATTTTATTTTCTGCATTTTGATGGGACTGATTTTTTTTCCCCTCCGAAGCCCTTCTTCTGCTCTCTGTAATTATTTATCTCCGCAGCCTGGTGACAGCTACCAGTAAGAGGAGAGCAAAAGCTTCTTCAGCTGCAAGATTCACAATATCTATTACACTTCACCAGGGCAGGGCCTCAGGACCAATTTTCTGCCCAGGCTGAACAGACACATCGCTGCGTTTCTCTGATGCCATTTCTTAAATCTCATTTCGGCAGACACCCTGGCTTTTATTTTCTGTCATTCTAAGACCTGTGTGGTTCTCTTGGCAGCCACCCGCCCCATTAAAATAGCTACAACTTAAGCACAGAAAGGACTAACAAAATTAAAAATGGAAATAAAACAAAACCACCCCAGTTAAGTGGCTCAGAGTCAAATTAGCAAGCAAGAGAAATCATGAGAAAAAATACTTGAGGCCCGTAAAAGATGGAGCATCGGGAACTGGTGTGTTCTCTTATTTTCACTCTGCTGTGGGCACGAGTTTCACAAACAATGCATTTCCTACAGGACAGTGATGAGAGAGATGATGAAGAATTTGGGACAAAAATTCGGGGTGTGTCCCACCAGGAGCACTCTTCAGTAACCTGTAAAGGAGCTGCTTTATTCTAACATAACAAGGATACGTGTAGGAAAGGTCTGCCAGAACACCTGACAGACCACCACCTCTGGTTCTCAGGGATGCAGGCGTGGAGCAGCCTGAATTTTAGCCACCCTGTCTACATTTTAAAAGCTAAAACCAGTAGCCTCCCATTTCTCTATTGCAGCAACTGTATGTAGAAACATTTTAAATTAAAAATGTCACTGACCTGGTCATAAAACATCAACGCCAAATAATTCTAAGAGCATTGAGAGCTTTAGGAAATAACACAGTAGCCCCCGAATCATTTCTGCAACATAGGATCAGGTCTATTTAAGAGTTTCGTCATGCTAAGGAACAGATTTGTTTGGATCCTGAGACCAAGACCAGTACTTACGAACTTATAGACAGTCTTCATGGCTGGGTTTGCTTTCGTTTTTACAGTATTCAGAATTGCTCCACTTCCTTTCTGTAATAAAAACGCCAGTTAGCAATTTGGACTGAAGATATAGTAGGCCAACACCAACAAAGACCTCTTCTCTTTAATCAAGTTAAGCCACATTTCGTAAGTGTGTAACTTAATTAGAGAAACAGCCCTAGATGGTGACTGGTCCCGGGCAATTAAGTTATGGCCACGGCGGAATCCCTCTGCAGGGGTACGGGAGCGGGTGGGGAATGAGGATGGCGATAAACTAGCTGAGCGGGGAGACCCCAGGCTCAGTATTTTGCTTGGCACCTGTCTGCTGGCTGGGAGGAAAGCTCACCACAGGCTCTCTGAGGCAAGGGTTTCCTCAGAGTAATGTACAGCTTCTCAAGAAATTCCAGTTACCATGGACAACATTAAGGTAAGTTTAATAACAATGGACTCTAACTAACTAACACCGAGCCAGGGCAGGAAACTGGGGGTCCACTTAGGCAAGGTTATCTGGCTACTGTGGCTACCTTAAGCCATGAGCCCTTCTTTCCTCACGCTGGTTTTCTGTGTTGTTTTTTAAAAATCACTCTGGTAGGCTGCCTCCCTAACATGTACATCTTGACAAAGGGAAAGAATGAATAGCCATAGATGTTCATTGTTTATACTTTAGTATAAATCCAACATACCGATTCTCTGGCTCTGTTTTTTCAGGAGAGCAGGGGAGCAAAAGGAGGAGGGAAGGCTTTCCCAGTACACAGAGGAGGCAACGAATGTGTATGAAGCGCACAGGCTCTAGACGTTTTGTGAGGGCTCATTGTGGGGACGTCCTGGCTTAGGCTCTGAGGGTACCGAGCCACCGGAGGACCGGTCCCTGCCTTCAAAGGCCTCCAGTCTGGGGGGTAAACAAGTGCAACCCAAGATGGTGAGAGCCGCACTGGCCATGTGCACAAGGAGGGTGGGGGCAGCTCACTGTGTGGAAGGGCGGAGGAGGCTTTAGAGGATGAAATATCTGGTCCATGAAGGATGAGTAGGAGCTCGTGGTGGGGAGAGGAAGGATAAGAACATTCTAGGGACAGGAAACAGCACATAAAGAAGTGCAGAAGCTGCAAAGCCATGGTGTGTTCCGTGAGTAACAAGGGCCGTGCATCACGGGAGGACTGGCAGGTGGGGCTGAGAGCCAGGTAGGGTCAGCCCACGGAGGGCCAGCGCAAGGAGCCCACACTCCAGAAGATTTTTAACCAAATGCATCACATAATCAGATGTGTGGTAATTCCAACTGATCTGAATGGAGAGAGAGACCTGATCCAGTGCATATACAACAGAGCAAGATACGCTATGTAATTATTAGGATTAACTTTTAGCACGATTTTTGGTAACTGCCTGTATTAGAAAATTTGAGCTTTAATGAAAAACTTCAAAATTTGACCTGGAAAGCATTCTCTGTTGTAGGATAATAGGAAATTTTCACCCACTCATATATTCCACACTGCTTTCCAAAATTACTCAGTATCCTATTTCAATGGTCCTTTAGAGTATTAAAACTCCCTTTATCAATCAATCAACAAGTCCTTACTGCTTGTCTGTGATTTGCCAAGTGCCGTGTTTGGCCATACGAGAAGAACAAAAGAAGCCTTTCATTGAGGAATTGCTTACTCTCGGCCCACTGCAGCCACTTCCAAGGGACCTGCCTTGGCAGCAGCGCACTTGGCCCACAAGCAGGAGAGAACACTTGTCACACTCTGTCGGAGCTGCCCGTCTACGTGCCTGCCTCCCCAGTAAGGCCGGGAGCTCCCCCAGGGCTGGGCCTGCGTCCTGCTCTGCACTGTCTCCCCAGCACCCAGCGTGGCGCCCGGCACACAGAAGCCCTTTGGTACACACTCACTTATGAACCCACGTAAAGGAAAGGCAAGCATCTGAATTCTTCAGTGGCTTCTGAAGAGCCCTAAGCACCTGGCTTCCAACACAATAAAGAACTGTTCACAGCAACAGCGAGGGGATGAAAACTCTCAGGGATGCGTTTTCCATCCTCTCAGGAGCCTCTGCGGTGAAACATATTCAGAGCAGCAAGAGGGACGAATTTTTGGTTTTCCCATGAAGAGTTCCCAATTGGGCTGGCCCTAGAAGGAGACCCCGCAAAATGCTCTAAGATGGCAACATCCTTTCAGCACGCCTTGGCCTGCTTCCTGAGACAGGGAAGCTTCTCCTGGCTCTCATCATCCTCACCGAGGGATGGCTTTGGACAGTCTCAGCCTTGGCCCGAGAACAGCCTGGCTTTACAAACAAAAGCATCTTCAGCTGGGAGAACAGAGTGCTCTGAGCCGAATGACAGCCTGGTCGGTGGCAGGGGAAGAGGAGGGCTGCCAGGAGGCTAAGGAGGGGCCCAGGTGGCTCTGCGGGGGTGACACTTACCCGGACTGTGGAGAGCCACTGGTGGTACAGTTTATCGCTCCCTGGGGAAGGAAGAAGCGGAGAAGCTGGTATTTAAAGAAGCCATGTGTGTGCCCTCAGGAGTTCCTCAAGTTGCTTTCAGCATGCAGGACTTGGAAAGTTCAAAATCTGGAGAATCACGTGGAGGCTCCCATGCACCACTCCCTGAAGGAGCTGCTGCCACAGGTTTTCTTTCTCAAAGTGAGATCTGATCCTATCAGTGCCCCGAGTACAAACCCAAATCCTCCTCCTTGCCTACTGGATAGAGGTCGGGCCCCTTAGCACCCCTGCCCTGTCCTGTCTTGGCACTACCCACCCTCTGCCTCTCCATCCTGTGCCACCATCCTGCACAACCTCAGGCTCCCTGGCCACACCTCCTCCAAGCCGTCCATGCCCTCGCAAATGCTGTTCCCCTTGCCTGGCCACCGTTCCCTGCTCTCTCTGCTGCGCAGGCTCAGGGACCAGCTCAGTCATTTCCTCTGTAAGTTTCTCTTACTCCTTCCTCTCAACAGCCCTCTAGAATAGGTAACACCCATTCAGAGGTCCGTGTTCTCTAAAGTTCTGTGAGCCACGCCAGGGCAGGAACCACAGGGCAGTGTGTCCAGTGTAAGCACACTGCTGGACACACACTGGGCCCTTCTCATGCTTAAGCAGTGACAGGGAAAGAAAAAGGAGGTGCTGTGGGGAACTGATTCATTTTATCTGCTGGGATAAGTAGGTCTTATCAGCAGACAGCTTTTCTAGGAGTCCGAATGACTAGACTTAGTTTAGCAACACATAAAGCCTGTCTTCTCCCCAGAAGCCATATTCAACTGTTAGAACGCTACTCAAAACCCGCCTCCTTTGTGAAGCCCTCATGTTACAGAGTGAGCATTAACAGAGCCCTATTCTACCTGCCCCAAAACCCATGTCTGCTCCTTCTCCTGCAGTGGCTTAGTCTGTATTTGTCTTTAGTTATGAGCTTTCTCCCATCAGTCTAAAAGTTCCCTGAGGGCAGAACTGGGCCCCCCATTCTTACTGTACAGGGCTGTGGACACAGCAGATGTCCAGGAAATGCTCATCAACGACTCACACACCCGTTTTATTGATTACTGTGCTCTCCATGCAGCACAGGCTGGTAGGGCCCGACAAAGGGGTCTGTAGGTGAGATCACACCTGGCTCTATGAGTTTGTGGACTGCCAGCTGGGTTATCAGCACAGTCGAGACCAGACACGCGCCCAGCAGTAAGAGGGGGCTAGCAGCATGATCATTATTGTTTTGCATTTAGTTTTACTTTGCTGACAGAGACTGAGGCTTTGGGTCTTGGAAAGGCAGCCAGATTGGGATTCAGGAGGCAGGGTCAGCCACTAACATTTCTCTGGGCCTCAGATGCCTCCTTTGAAAAATGAGAGGATGATTCCTCTGGCTCTAAAGGCCTGCAGAGACAGGGCACCTGCGATGATCTTCACATTTTAAAGAAACATCTACTAAGCTGCGATCCCCTGCCAGGGTCTGTCCTGGGCGACTGCACAAACCTTTCCTTGGGGTCTCTGATTTAATCTCAACAGGACTCCTGTGAGGTAGGCACTGTTACACTCCGTGCACAGATAAGAACACTTCAGCTGAAAGAGGTGAAATGACTCGACCAAGTTCTCACTGCTGGGCAGTGAATCCTGGTCTCCTAATTCGATTCCTCATGTGCTTTCCACCGCATCGTGCAGGCCACCACGCTACCTAGACTTCACCCACCCAGGAGAAGCAAGTGACCCCAGGACAGAGGACTTCAGATGGGCCAATGTGCCTCTCATCAGAACGTGAAGAGGAATTCCAACACTTCAAGGCCAAGGTTGAAATCAGTCTCTCTAATCCCCAGTGAAGGAAAAAAGAAGTCATTGCCACTCCTAGCGAACACACCCCAATCCCACAGACAGCCCACAGCTCAGAAAGGAAAACGCAATGCCCTCACCAGCATACTCGCCCATGTTGATCTCCTCTTCAAAGACATCACTGAAGCCCTCACCGGAATTGAGAAGGTCTAATCTACCATCGATAAACTATACAAAGAAAAGAACAAAAGCATAACAGCTAGTACAAAGGAACGGGGAAAGGACGTTCAGCTGGGCTCCTTAGGAGACGACCAAAGAACCAAGACAGGAAAGGGTCTATGGAACTGTGAGCTTAAAAAGGCGAGTTTCTGGAAAACTCACCTGCGTGTTTATGGTAACTTTTTTTTTTTTTTTTTTTTTGCGGTATGCGGGCCTCTCACTGTTGTGGCCTCCCCCGTTGCGGAGCACAGGCTCCAGACGCGCAGGCTCCGGACGCGCAGGCTCAGCGGCCATGGCTCACGGGCCCAGCCGCTCCGCGGCATATGGGATCCTCCCAGACCGGGGCACGAACCCGTATCCCCTGCATCGGCAGGCGGACTCTCAACCACTTGTGCCACCAGGGAGGCCCTGTTTATGGTAACTTATAAAACCGCACGGCATATTTGCAGAGGCTCCGTCTGGTGGCTGAGCTCCCTTCTCACCCGATCTCCCTCCCCAGACTCTGGGCCCCTCTGGGCTGAGGCCTGAGCTCCACCCATGCCTGCAGCCTCAGCGCTTAGAGTGGTGGCAGCTGCAGAAACCCCACCAGGGACCCAGGTGCAGAACAGGCGAGGGTGCCGGGCACCTGCTTGAAGAGCTGCAGCTGTGTGGCGTTCTGCAGGAACTGCCTCATGGCTCCGGAGCGATAGTGGGACACGAAGGCTTCCTCGCAAAAGGTGATTGGCTCCTCCTGGGAGACAGAGATGAGACGGGGAGAGGAGGGTTAGAGGGATGGAGTGAGAGAGATCAGTGCTTGAACTCTGTTAGGTGGCGCTTCTATATCTGCTGATTTATCTAATCCTCACTTACCTGTGAAGTGGCTGTTATGCTGGATGGCATTCTACTCTATGGATGAGGAAGTTATTTCAGAGAGGAAAAGACATCTCCCAAGGTCACAGGGTAAGAGGCAGGGTGGGAACCAAAGGCAGGATTCCAAACCCTGCCCCGGCCCCTTCCATATTAGCCACAGGCATACCCCAACAGCAAGTTAGTGGGATGTGCCCTTCGGGGGGATGATTTCCAAACTCTTCTTTTCACTTTTAGGAGAGGAACTCTTTCTTTGGACAGCACCTTAGGCAGAAGGAGCCCTGCCACATTCAACAGCCCAGCTGCTCTGGGAGGGCTGGGGGCAGGGATGGAGGCTGGCCTCTCCTTGCTGGGCGCTTCCCCCGCCCCCCACTTGCACCTTTGCAGTCCCTAAGGAAGGCACCAGCCGTGGAACACAGTGTGGAAACTATTTACAGAGTGAGCTTAACCAGTAGCGAGTTTTAATTTTAAAATAATTAATTATATTAAAAACCAGGGATGATCAAAAATAAGATTTATCATCCAGTCAACTTTGTGCTTATGCTGCTTGATGAGGACTACATTTTATGAGTCAAGAAAAGACACCCTAAGCTTAAAAAACCACCCATCTTTGTAGTCAGCACCTCACTCCTTCTTTGAAGGTATTTGGAGTACTCATCTACACAGACAAGTCTTTAATTTCAACAGTGTATTCTCAATTCTGAAAGATCAGACTTTTACATGTTGAACTAAATTAAAGGTACCTCTCCCTTCACAGACTTGGTGGCAAACACAGATGTTTGAAGCTCTACTTTTATCCTGCTTTAATGAGTTAGGTGAGTGTTAAAGTTACTGTGTAGCAGCTGTAAATTCCAAGGGTCCCTCCTGCTTAAATCCAGCCAATATTAGCTCAGCAACTGGGCCGACCTACTGCTCAAGGGTTATAAGGATGGCCCTAAAATACTAGGGTGAGGGGAACATTTATTTTTATACAGTTACACCTCACCTAATTTTACAAAGGATCTGAGGCAGCTTACATGAGCACCTAAAACAAAGGAAAAAATCAGCACTGGAGAATCCATAAATATGTAAAATGTATTTATTTGGGAAAATAGTATCTGGATACGCAGATCCTATATGGTTTCTAAAATTCAGTTACAAAATTAGCTCTGAGCTTCCTGGCTGCCACCGAAGCAAGAAGGGAACAATGCAAATGTTATATTGTCTATGAGGAAAAAACCCACACATCAGTTCCTCAGGAAAAAGAGTTTTCATGACATTTATTACTTTGGCATGGATTGATACCTTCCTTGCTGAACAGCGGAAAGATCAGCTGGTGAGAACCAACAGAAGCCCACCTGGAATTCCATTCCTGTGGCCTGGAAGTTTCGCTCTCACCCTTGGAACCACAGCAGGGCAATTAATTCTCTCTCCAGGAGGTCTCATCCACGAGCACAGTGTCACCCATACACTGATCACCCTTAATAAGCACTGTCAGCTCAGACGTCTCTTGTTCCAAACCCATACGTCCCAGTCCCCACCTGGATGGCCCACTAGAACCTCAAACTCAGAATGGCCCAAACTCCCAATTACTATCCCATCTGGACTGCACTCTAAATCTTTTTTTCTTTCTGAAGTTGTCACTATTCATAGCTACTCACAGCAGACCTATCAATTCCCTAGTCTTTCCCATTTTCCCACTGCAACGTCTCATCTGTCTGTCCCCTGCTCTCTATCCCTTGGCACGGGCCTGACTGCCATGGTGGACATTCAGCTTTATGTCCCTCTCTTGTTTCGTTCCTCCCCGTCCACTTCAATCCTTCTGGCCAGAGTGATTTCTAAAATGCAAACTGGATCAAGTCACTATCCTACTCAAGAACTTTGATTGTGGAGATGTTACATTTGTGTGATTATTTAATTCTTGCACTAGACTATAAGCTTCATGGGGGCAGGAACAGTCCCCGTTTGTCCAACAGCATGTGTCACACACGCGAGCTCCTGTGTGGGGGAGGAAAGAACAAGTCCTTGATCCTTAGTCAGGCAAACAAACCTTTCCTAAGCTGAGAGAGTCCTTGCTTTTCCAGAGTCCTTTTGTGTCACTTTCCTATGCTCCCCCGTACACCTTATGCTTCAGAGGTATCTCCTAATCACAGGCCATGTCCTTTCCCACTTTCTTCCGTGCTTTTGCCAGTTCCACTCCTTCCACCTGAACTATCATGCTTTAAACACAGGCCTGTGTGCGTCAGTCACTTACCCCTGCTCAGTGCTCCCACAGTGCCTTGTACACCCTGGGTGCTGGGTAATCTTCACTGGTGTCCCTGTGACCAGAAGCTTGAGAGGGCAGAGGCCCTGCTGGATGCATCACTATACTCCCTGGGGACAGTGCAGCCCCCAGCCCCCAGGTAGAAGCTCGAGGATGTTGGTTAAAGAACTGCAGAATGTGCTTGGCCTGGTTCCTGTCACAGGAGCCCTGTGATCTCCGTGTGGCTGAGGCACCGCTTAGTCTGATGGTGGAGAGGTCTCAGAGTACGAGGCCAGGCTGAGTGACGCTTATGTCCAGGGAGTTTAGAGCTGCTCAGAGGAAATGCTCATTGGAGCTGTTAGCATTCATTCCTGGAGCTTTGGCCCAGTGTTGCCAGGAAGGAGAGATCTGCCGAGGGACCAATAAAGTCAAGAGAGTTTGCAACCAAATTTGCATGGAAGAGTAGCCTGAGGCAGGCTTTAGCTGTAGGAGAGCAGAAAGAATCTCATCTTTGGGGAGACAAGAACATTTGGGGGCTTGTTGTCTACTTATTGGAGACGACATCCCCTGGTCAGACGTCTGTGCCATAAAAACGAACAGAAGGACATGGGCACGGATGGGAAAGACTCAGGGGAAACGGTGACAGCGGGGGCTTTTTCCGCAGAGAACTTAAAGAACAACATCTGCAGTGTCAGCTGGACATGGAAACAAGTACTGCCTACAGTGTCGTGCTGCTGGGGTGGGTGGCAAAATATGCACTGGAGTCAGCGAGGAAAAGGCTGGTCCTGGCAGGGCAGCAGGTGCGAACGTATGAGGAGAAGTCGGCATGTTGAGTGGAGTCTGGAAGGGTGAGTTAGGTGAGCCGTTCCCACCCATTCAGGGCAACTGTTCTACCCTAAGCCTGCACTGTCACTCAGAGTCATGTATAAAGGTCTGACCGGCAGCAGGCACAGGGGGCGCATTCCCCTGCACTACTCATCTTCTAAGGAAATGACGACAATCACGGTTCACCTGATCCTTACAGAACAGCAGGTAGGGTACCTTGTCTGAGGTCACATGACCCACACATGGCAGAGTCGGGGTTTAATACAAGGTGGCCTCCAAAGCTCAGCCATCTCATGCATGGCCTGCTATAGACCTGGGTTTTCTCTGAGGCCTCAGTTTTGTTTGCTCTTGGACACCCGCTGGGGAGCACAAGCGTCCTCTTTCAAGTGGGAGCCCCTCATGTTCTCCTAGTGGACACTCAAGAGCACCAGCCCCTCAGAGACAAACAACTCCCGGGAGGGAGTAGGCGAGCCGTTGTGAAGGAGGCACTCCTTCCGTCATGGAACCAACTGGACACCTAACCATTTGCACCCACTTGTCCACCTCCTCCTGCAGCTGAAATGGCTGCCCCCAGTCTGCTCTCTCCAGCGGAGGGGAGAAGGCAAGTGTCTCGTTAATTCCCTCCTTTACGAGAAGTGCCGATTTAGTTCTCCTGTTAGGCTGATTAAACCTTTTGTCTTCTTGGGCGACACTCTAGGTGCCAGGGTTACTGACTGATAGCGACGTTAATTCAGGCAGGTCGGGCCGTGAGCGTTCAAGCTCAGATCGCATTAGTAGAGTTTTCCATCTATGACCCGGAGGACAGTTAAACACAGCTGCTTATCCCTATCAAGGACTTTGTTATGGAAAGACAAGTTTTACTCTTCGTTTATCTTCTTGACACATGGAATCAATTGGAAATTCCATTATTAATGAGTCCATCTATGTTAACAGGTGAAGTTTTTGATACTTCCAGAAATAAATGGCTTTTATCCACAGCATTGTGGGTACTGGCATAAAAATAAAATCTCCCATCAGATTCTTTGGCATCTTTCCTTGTTCTGCTGATCCATACTCAAAGTATCAAATTCTTATTTTCCTTCACAAATTTAATTTTTATCAAAATTTTATGTGCACATTTACCCGGAAATTCTAAGGAAAAAAGGAGGTGTCCACTCTTTATGGACCTTGCTTAAATTTAAAAAAAATGATAATTTTGGAAGATTTATCCATCCAAACATTTTTAAAACACCTATTGTGTGCCAGGCTCTGAGCTAGGGGAATACAAAGATGAATAAAATACAGTTCCTACAAGTAATACCAATAGTCAAATGAGGGGTGGGGAGTAGATGAAGGTATGTATAGATGATACAAGAATGCCAGAATGGGGACCTCCCTGGTGGCGCAGTGGTTAAGCATCCACCTGCCAATGCAGGGGACACGGGTTCGAGCCCTGGCCTGGGAGGATCCCACATGCCGCGGAGCAATTAAGCCCGTGCACCACAACTACTGAGCCAGCGCTCTAGAGCCTGTGAGCCACCACTACTGAGCCCACAAGCCACAACTACTGAGCCCATGTGCCACAGCTACTGAAGCACGCGCACCTGGGGCCTGTGCTCCGCAACATTAGAAGCCACCACAATGAGAAGCCCGCGTACCGCAACGAAGAGTAGTCCCCACTCGCTGCAACTAGAGGGAGCCCGTGTGCAGCAACGAAGACCCAACGCAGCCAAAAAAAAAAGAATGGCAGAATGTTACGTTTATAGCAGCATTATTCACAAAAGCCAAATGATGGATTCAATCCAAATGTCTACAGATGAATGGATAAACAAAATATACATATAATGAAATACTATTCAGCCTTCAAAAGGAAGGAATTTATGGCACATGCTACAATATGAATGAAACTTGAAGGCATTATGCTAAGTGAAATAAGTCAGCAACAAAAGGGCAAATACTGTCTGATTCCACTTATCTCTAGAGCTGTCAACTTCATAGGGACCGAAAGTAGAATGGTGGTTGCCAGGGGCTGGCGGGAGAGACGGGGAGCTGTTGCTTAAAGGGTACAGACTTTCAGTTTTGCAAGATGAAAAAAGTTCTAGAGATGGATGGTGGTGATGGCTGCACAACAGTGCGAATGTACTTCACGCCACTGAGCTGTCCGCCTAAAAATGGTTAAAGTAGTAAAATTTATGTTATGTATATTTTAACATAATTGAAAATTTTTTAAATGATAGAATGTTTATAGTTGTAGCAGCTGGGCAGTGGATACACAGTTTATTTATTTTGTATATATTTGAATTTTCCGTAACAAAAATAAAAAAGAAAAGCTCCTGTTACCAAGGAATCTTGCCTACTTCAGGGAACAAATAAGTACAGTACAGCGTGACAACTGGCACACCAGAGGGCTGATTTTGTTTTTTTTTGGGTAAAGCCATCTTTAAAAAAAATTTAAAAAGAACTCTGATCCATTTGAGGTAACACAACATGGTGGGGAGAGAACAGGTCTGGGTCAGAAAGATCTGGACTTGAACCTGGACTCTGATGATACTGGCCACGTGGTCTCAAGTGACTTGTCTTCCCTCATCTGCGACAATTACTCAAGGCTGGCCCATCTCTTAGGGTTGCTTAGAAGATTAAGACAGATGACAGCAAATAAATTTTGCACAAATAACCATTTCTTGAGGGCAGAGATTGAGTTTTACTGAGGCTGGTAACATAATTTAGGGGACCCAGTGCAAAATGAATATGCAGGAAAAAAGCACTGTTGAGTACTAAAACATGAAGCTTTCTTCTTTTTTTATGGTCTCTTTCTAGACCCTTTATGGTGTTTTTAAAGTTTGCTATTTAATGTCATTCCATGTAGAGAAAAAATAAGAATTTAAATTATTAGTGTAGCTTTTATTGTTCAGCTTTGTATCGTGCAATGCCAGTTCTGAATGCTAACATATGTGGAATCGTATTTTGTAAATCATATATGCATTTGTATTTTGTTCTTACCAGACAGTGGAAATGCTGCGCAAAATTAACTCAACTGTTTTAATTTCAGTTCTTGATATACGCACAATTTATTAACACTCTCTGTCTTCGGCTTACTGGTGAGAAAGGAAAAGGGACCATGGTTGCTCCACTTTTTCCTCTCCTTCCATGTCATCATTTTCACAAGAAGCGGTTGGCTAACACAAGGATGAGTCAGGAATGTGATAGGTTTCCGTGGTCATTGGTGCTTCCTAGAACACCACTGTCTTCTCTCAGTGTGAAGAAGTTCTGATGCAGAGTGAGGCCTCTGAGGGCCGTCAGTGCCCCGTGCCTCGGTCACAGACACTGACGCGCTTACTGTGCAAGTGAGCTCCACTCACGCTGGGTGGGCTGGAGCAGCTCTGTGAGAGTAGGAAGGCAAGGCTCCTAGGAGGGTGTCTGTGCAGATCTCCTCTGCTCCTGCACATGCTCCACTGTCCCATCGGACTTCATTCACAAAGTACAAGTTTGAAGGTAAAATTACTAAGAATTTCAAGACGGTGACAGCAGAGCATAAACCAGGCACGGGCCTTTCTGAGAGTGGGGCCCCAGTCGCACTCCATACACCAGTGAGGCCCACCTGGTCTCACATTTCTCTTCTCCCCTCTCCCTTCAGAGGCTAATACCCTGTAGGAACTCTGGTTATTGACTCTGTTTGCCATCTGACTGGGCAACATAGAACAGCTTCAGGCAAGTTTGTGGGTTGACGGAGGTGGGGTTTCTAAACTCCTGAGCATGACACTCAAGGCTCTTTGTGACCTTCCCCAGCTGATGTTCTTTTGCTTATGACGCTGTCCACCTTTCTCCACGTAACTCATTCCCTTCAAGCAATTCTGGACTGTCGATCACCCCCCAACCACTTTACACACTCTCACTCCTCTGGCTTCCTTCTTCACGTTACTTCCTGTGAGAACCTTACCTGATGCCCTCAGGTGAAGAGGGCCCCCCGTTCCTCCTCCAAGCCTCCACACCAACACCACCTGTGCCTGCCGGCCACTCCCAGCCCACTGCAGACTCCTGGAGGCTCTGATCTACTCCCCGTGGCTGGCATGCAACGGACAACAGCTGAGTCACTCCAGGAAGAGGCAGATGGGGGAGTGGGACACAGAGCTGGGTTCCAGTCCCAGCTCTGCCCCTGTGTGCAAACGGCTGCACCTCTCAGATCCCCATTCTCACCACCTGTCACATGGGGATAGCTGGGGGGTTAAACAGGGATGAATGTGATAGTGTATTTAGCAATGCTCAACCTTGGCCATGCATTAGAATCACCCGGGGCACTTTTTCAGTAGTTTCTAAAACTCCCCAGGTGACTCTAATGTAGCCAAGGTTGAGAACCACGGGTATAGGTGAAAATGACCAGCACAGCACCCAGACCAATCAACACTCATTTTTAAAAATTTAAGAATAAAGAAATATTATAAAGAAAGCCAGAGAATCTGGCCCCATTCATCACCAGCAGTCCCAACCCAATTGCATTTTGTTTATTTTTTTATACAGTAGGTTCTTATTAGTTATCCATTTTATACACATCAGTGTATACATGTCAATCCCAATCGCCCGATTCATCACATGCCCACCCCCACCCCCCCAGCCACTGTCCCCCCTTGGTGTCCATATGTTTGTTCTCTACATCTGTGTCCCTATTTCTGCCCTGCAAACCGGTTCATCTGTACCATTTTTCTAGGTTCCACATATATGCGTTAATATACGGTATTTGTTTTTCTCTTTCTGACTTACTTCACTCTGAATGATAGTCTCTAGATCCATCCAGGTCTCTACAAATGACCCAATTTCGTTCTTTTTTATGGCTGAGTAATATTCCATTGTATATATGTACTACATCTTCTTTATACATTCGTCTGTCGGTGGGCATTTATGTTGCTTCCATGACCTGGTTATTGTAAATAGTGCTGCAATGAACACTGGGGTGCGTGGGTCTTTTTGAATTACGGTTTTCTCTGGGTATAGAGCAAGCCCAGTAATGGGATTGCTGTCATATGGTAATTCTATTTTTAGTTTTTTAAGAAACCTCCATACTGTTCTCCATAGTGGCTGTATCAATTTACATTCCCACCAACAGTGCAAGAGGGTTCCCTTTTCTCCACACCCTCTCCAGTATTTGTTGTTTGTGGATTTTCTGATGATGCCCATTCTAACTGGTGTGAGGTGATACCTCACTGTAGTTTTTTTTTTTTTTTTTTTTTTTGTGGTACGCGGGCCTCTCACTGTTGTGGTCTCTCCCGTTGCGGAGCACAGGCTCCGGACGCGCAGGCTCAGCGGCCATGGCTCACGGGCCCAGCCGCTCCGCGGCATGCGGGATCTTCCTGGACCGGGGCACGAACCCGTGTTCCCTGCATCGGCAGGCGGACTCTCAACCACTGCGCCACCAGGGAAGCCCCCCTCACTGTAGTTTCGATTTGCATTTCTCTAATAATTAGTGATGTTGAGCAGCTTTTCATGTGCTTCTTGGCCATCTGTATGTCTTCTTTGGAGAAATGTCTATTTAGGTCTTCTGCCCATTTTTTCATTGGGTTGTTTGTTTTTTTAGTATTGAGCTGCATGAGCTATTTATATATTTTGGAGATTAATCCTTTGTCCATTGATTCATTTGCAAATATTTTCTCCCATTCTGAGGGTTGTCTTTTCGTCTTGTTTGTAGTTTCTTTTGCTTTGCAAAAGCTTTTAAGTTTCGTTAGGTCCCATTTGTTTATTTTTGTTCTTATTTCCATTACTCTAGGAGATGGGTCAAAAAAGATCCTGCTGTGATTTATGTCAAAGACTGTTCTGCCTATGTTTTCCTCTAAGAGTTTTATAGTGTCCAGTCTTACATTTAGGTCTCGAATCCATTTGGAGTTTATTTTTGTGTATGGTGTTAGGGAGTGTTCTAATTTCATTCTTTTACATGTAGCTGTCCGGTTTTCCCAGCACCGCTTATTGAAGAGACTGTCTTTTCTCCACTGCATATGCTTGCCTCCTTTGTCATAGATTAGTTGACCATAGGTGTGTGGGTTTATCTCTGGGCTTTCTATCCTGTCCCATTGATCTATATTTCTGTTTTTGTGCCAGTACCATACTGTCTTGATTACTGTAGCTTTGTAGTATAGTCTGAAGTCAGGGAGTCTGATTCCTCCAGCTCCATTTTTTTCCCTCAAGACTGCTTTGGCTGTTCAGGGTCTTTTGTGCCTCCATACAAATTTTAAGATTTTGTTTTTGTAGGTCCTTTTCTTCTCTTGTGTTTCGCACTCAGAGAACTTCCTTTAGCATTTGTTGTAAAGCTGGTTTGGTGGTGCTGAATTCTCTGAGCTTTTGCTTGTCTGTAAAGCTTTTGATTTCTCCAATGAATCTGAATGAGATCCTTGCCGGGTAGAGTAATCTTGGTTGTAGGTTCTTCCCTTTCATCACTTTAAATATATCATGCCACTCCCTGCTAGCTTGTAGAGTTTCTGCTGAGAAATCAGCTGTTAACCTTATGGGAGTTCCCTTGTATGTTATTTGTCATTTTTCCCTTGTTGCTTTCAATAATTTTTCTTTGTCTTTATTTTTTGTCAATTTGATTACTATGTGTCTCAGCGTGTTTCTCCCTGGGTTTATCCTGCCTGGGACTCTCTGCGCTTCCTGGACTTGGGTGGCTATTTCCTTTCCCATGTTAGGGAAGTTTTCGACTATAATCTCTTCAAATATTTTCTAAGGTCCTTCCTCTCTCTCTTCTTCTGGGACCCCTATAATGTGAATGTTGTTGCGTTTAATGTTGTCCCAGAGGTCTCTTAGGCTGTCTTCATTTCTTTTCATTCTTTTTTCTTTATTCTGTTCCGCAGCAGTGAATTCCACCATTCTGTCTTCCAGTTCACTTATCCGTTCTTCTGCCTCAGTTATTCTGCTATTGATTCCTTCTAGTGTATTTTTCATTTCAGTTATTGTATTGTTCATCTCTGTTTGTTTGTTTTTTAATTCTTCTAGGCATTTGTTCTTTAATTCTTCTAAGTCTTTGTTAAACACTTCTTGCATCTTCTTGATCTTTGCCTCCATTCTTTTTCCGAGGTCCTGGATCATCTTCACTATCATTATTCTGAATTCTTTTACTGGAAGGTTGCCTATCTCCACTTCATTTAGTTGTTTTTCTGGGGTTTTATCTTGTTCCTTCATCTGGTACATAGTTCTCTGTCTTTTCATCTTATCTATATTTCTGTGAATGTGGTTTTTGTTCCACAGGCTGCAGGATTGTAGTTCTTCTTGCTTCTGCTGTCTGCCCTCTCTGCATTTTGTTTAAATACCTCCAAATTCCTAATAAAATACCCAAGTCATTGGCCAAAGTGCAGCATAGCCAAAACCTTGCTCTGAAGTCTGAAGGGTGCTTCTGTAGCCTCCCCTGGGCAGCCAGTACCTCCCAACTGGCCCCTGCTTTGGGCCTCAGCACCACTCCCAGAGCTGGGTCTGAAGGGCTGCTCCTCGTGGGGTCAGTTGTGGTGGGGGCCAAGGAACCTGGGTGAGCTCCCAGGCAATATGGAAAAGGCTTAGCGCAATATCCAGCCTAGAGAATGACAAATTCTTACTTACTGGAAGGCAGGGAAGGAGGGTGGGAGAGCTGGGACAGCAGGATTAGCAGGATCCAATCACTTCATGTTAGCCAGAAGCAGGCACGAGTTTAGGGAGAGGGAGCCGATGCCAGCTGAGCACTTGCTCTGGACCAATGTGTACCTTCCCCTCCCTGAACCCTCACCAGAGCTGGGGGCGTCCATAAATGACTCCCATTTTATAGGTGAGGAAAGGACGCTCATGCAAGTGAAATGTTTTGCCCACGGTTCCAGAGTTGGCGGGTCTGAATGACTCCCAAGTGCAAGCACGCTCTTCCCCAGCTTCAGAAGCACGCTGTGCTACGTGCTCGAGGGCCGCCAGGGGTACTGGACGGTGGCCCCTGTATAGCCACGGTCATGGCTCTGGCTAGGTTGCGCTGAGCCACGTTTGGGGATGACAGGGCCAAGATGGCCTTCTGAACCACGGGTGTGGTAGTCCAGGTACACTGGGGACAGCCTCTCAGCCAGGGCCTCTGTGACTCTAATAAGCCCTAAACAAAGAATCAATGTGTCACTGTGAAGGCGGTTCACTGTTGGGATGATTTAAGTCGGGAGAAATGTGGGTGCCCGATGAGGGCTGCTCGGATGATTTGCAGGGGCAGGGCCAGCCGAGCTGACAGCATTCGCCCATTCAGGCGGGCCAGCCGCTCGGTATTGACAGAAGCCCCCCTACACACTTGCTAGATTACAGTAAAGACATTCAAATCACAGGCACGGCGGCCCACGCCCGGCTCCTCTGTGCCAGCAGCCCCTTCCTTCTGCATTAACCGAGACAAACGGGGGGAAGTCAGGAAATCATGATTAGCGCGGGATGGCAGACAAGTGGGGAGGCCCGCAGAAGCCAGCCGAGGAGACACAATGAAGCAGGTTCTCGTGCATACCCGTTGAAGATTTCCCTCCCATAAGAATGCAGATGGGGGCGGCTCGACGGGGAAAGCAGGTGCGGCGATGAAAACAGAGGCCGCTTACTGAGCACCACCTGCCCTGGGTGCTGTCGTGTGCATTATCTCGCTGACTCAAGGCAACCTGTGAGGTAGGTATCGCCGCAACCTCCATTTTGCAGATATGCTACTGAGGCTCAGAAAGGAGAAGTCACCAGCCTTAGGCTGCAGAGCTGGTCACTGACAGAGCCAGACTTTGAAGCCAAGTCTGACTGGCCCCTGGGGCTCATGCGACACAATGTTATTTAAAAGAAATAACCACGAGATAGTATTTGACCTATCAGCCGCCCCCGGGGCTGTCCTAGCAATTCGGAGATGGAGAAGAAGGTGGCGATGAAGAGAGCGGGCTCTGGAGAGATGAGTGAGCTTGGGCTCCACTCCTTGCTTGCAGGGGCCATCCACCCTGGAGCCTCCGTTTTCTTACCAATATGCCAGAAATAATCCCTATCGTCATCCTCTGAGCATTCACATCATTATGTTGGCAGGTCCAAGGAGCAGCGGCTGGGTCAGCGAGAACTGGTGACCACCCCTCACTGCAGCGGAGCGCCGTGTTCTCCCCAGCGGGACACCAAACCGGGACAGGCCGAGACCTCTGTGTCAAAAAACCTTTTGCTTGGCCACCAGAGCATGCCTTGCTGTCACTGACAGCCAGATTCTGGGTTTTAACACAATGACCCGTGCACTCCAAATCCCAGGAAAGGATGTGCCAAACTGACAGAAGCAGAGAAGAGGATTTCATTTCCTGAGAGTGAGAAGACAGTTCAAGAGCGTGTACAGGACAGCAGGTGGGTTTGGAGGGCCCGGTGGGCCCCTTTGAGAAACATAAGTCAATCTGAAGAGTGACCAGCAGGAGAACCAACGTTAGCTGTGGCAATGGGAACACGGGACTCACGGATCGAAAGCTTTTTAAAGGACATGGACATAAAACTGGAGGAACACAAATTAGTGTGTAGAGAGGAAAAATCCCAACCCCCTAGCTGAGTTAAGTGAGGGGAAAACAGACGGACCTCACGTAAGATACACAGTCTGCCAGTACTCGGCGACATGGCTCCGAGGGAGCTCATCCACAGCACTGTCCACACGCCGGGTTATCGGGCTCACTTACTGGGTCACTGATTTATGACCAGCCCTCTCCCGAATGTCACTTATTCAGGGCCAACCTCCAGTGTCTGGATGGGGTGTGCTGCCCAGGAGGCTTTGGCAGCAAGTTTTTAGTCATGAATAAATGGCAGCATTGTGAGGGGGAAAGGGCACAAAGAGAAGAGTTGAAACACTCGACTTGGCCTTGATTCCTTTTCCTTGTCTGGGCCTCAATTTCTTCGTCTGTAAGATGGGAAGGTGCTGAGCTAACACGTGCTGTTTCTGGACACCCAACTAGGCCTTTCTAAAAAGGGCCTTTCTCTATGAGGTCACCGACAGCCCCCCACAGAGAATGTGTGCACAGCCCTCGGTGCAGAGTTGGGAACAGGGAATGAACTCGAGTGAGAATGACCGCTCTGCCACTTGCTACATCGAGAGCACGGGGGAAGGCCCTGAGCCCTCTGAGACAGTTTTCTTATTCCCAAAATGTAAGATATACTTCTTACCTCCCGGGGCTATGTGGGGATCAATAGGTGATTCGCGTACAACAGTTAGCTCAGGGCTTGACTCCTAGAGGGGCAAGAAAAACCTGGTGTTCTACCCCAAATAATGGTAGTTCTCTGCCCAGAGCATGCTTTCCGTGATTCACGTCAAGGCACGTGACATGCACTACCTGCCCAGGACATGTGTTGGGTCAGTGGAGTCAGGACCACGACGTGGAGCGAGGAGAAAAGGGATCACCCCCCCCAGCTGCCTTCTGCAGACGGCGCCCCTGCCTGGCTGAAGGCTGGATCTGCATCACAACCCTATTAAGAGAAGCTCTTTATCCCCATCTTACAGAGGGACATGACTTGCCCAAGACCACAGGGCTGCAAAGTGCCAGAGCTGTACTTGAAGCCCCTTCTGCCTGTCCCCAAAGCCCAGGCAGGCTCTTCCTACAACACCCCAGGGTACTCTGAGCATGCTCAGTTGCCTGAACTTTTTTTTTCCCCTCTGGGTTTCTGGGGGAATTTGAGATACAGAAGATGATTTCTCACACAACAAAAATCCTTTCCCACATACTGCAGCCCCAGCCCAAGGAGTCTGGAGTCTCTAGATGGGGACTATGTACTTCCCAGGGATTCAAAAGAGGCTCATTGCAGCCCAGAGCTCCATGAATGGGGAAGCAAGAGAGCCTCTTTGAGCCCCGTTTCCTCATCTGTGAATTGGGGATATTATCTACTCTATATCAAGAGGTTTGAAATGGTGTATTTGTCCAGGTGCCAATTCTGAGGGGCACACAGCAGGTGCACAATGGCAGTTCAGGTCCTAACAGCACTTTTCAGATGCCCTTTGAGAGCTGGGTGTTTCATCTTGTACAGGACCTCCTACCTCTTTCCCTCAACAAACACCTTTGACAGGGTGCTGGGAGAGCACAGACAGGGTGCCTATGCTGGGGCTGGGTGGGCTCCAAGAAAAGCTACACGGGGTGTGGAGTGGGGGGCGGCGCTGATATAAAAACCAAGCTCCAAGGAGGAGCAGGCACTAGCTAGATGGAAAAGCGGAGGAGGCCGTGAGCAGGGGAGCGGGGCCGAGACGAGGCGGTGCACGCTGAGGAGGTGAAGTCCCTGGGGCTCAAGGGGCACGTCACAGATGGGGCGAGTGAGAGAGATGCTGACTCTCTCCTTCCGTATTTGGGGGCATCTTCCCTGAGAGGCAGAGATCTGAGGAGTGGTGAAGGCTGGACCCCTAGAAGACACAACTGCCAAGAAAGGTGCAAAGAATAATTCCTCAGCACATGCTGGTGACTCGCCCCTGAGCAACCCACCCAGCCCTGAGCTGAGCTTCCCGTGTCCGAGGAGCAGACTCCATTCACAGGGATGAAGGCCTTCATTTTCTCAGAGCCTCATCTTCGAATCCACCCCTTGCATGCCAGGCTGCGGAAGTCCCCCCCTTGCCCTTCAAGGGTTAACTGGGGGACAGCTGCCCTGGGACACTCCCCCTCGCCTTCCTTCTTCCTGCCTTGGTTGGGTTGGGTGTCCCTGCTCGGGGCTCCGCAGCTCCTGTGCTCACCTCTACTATAGCGCTTCCTGCCATTTTTGCACTCCTGGCTTCCCGGGCGTTCCCTCACTAGATGTGGACTCTGCGTGGGTGCAGGCAGAGTCTTACTGGGCTCTGCATCTCCAGTTCCTAGCACAGTGCCTGGGTCAGCTCAGGCACTGTGATGCTTGTTGAATGAATTATTCACTGCAGATAAGGCAACAGGAACATTTCTGAGAAAGACGCCAACGGGGTGGAGAGCAAGACAAACAGACTGAGGATGCGAGGATGAGGGTTAGCAGGAGGAAGGGAAGAGAGAACGTGGTGTGTATGCTGGGAGGGGTAGCGGAGGGAGGCGGGAGGCCGGGAACACCATCTAATTAGACCACATGTGCAGAGCAGCATCTGGCTCAAAGCGCAGCAGTTTACACCGCTCCTGGAGTTGTCGTGGAGACAACCACATGACCAGCCTGGAGCTGAGACTCAGGGGCAGCGATCCAGATGCACTCCTAACATATTCTGACAGAGAGCAGATGGGCAGCTATTTGCAGGGCCAAAAAATGCCAACTCCGCTCCCCTCCAGACCTGTGTGCCCTCACTGATCATTTTCATCTTGTAAAGTCATTCTTATCTGCCCTGGAACCACCAGCTCCTCCCGTGTAGGAATCAGTGTGAAAGCTGCTATTTCTGTAGTTCTCCGACCATCACAACTTCCAGCCTGCTCCTGTGGGCGAGGAAATGTCGCCACCTTTAATGAAGGGGTCCTCTATGTTGGGCTCCACTGCCGCAAGGCTCCTCCCCCTTCCAATCTCTTTCTTAATGAAAAGTGTCTAAATTCCTCACTCTTTAGGCCCCACTAAACAGATCCTGGCTCGGGAGCAACGCTGAGCAAGTGTGGGGAGAACGGGCTTTGTGGCTGAGCTCCTGCTGGGCCGGTACTCACCTGGGGCAAGCACCGGGCCTCTCCAAGCTCTGTTTACTCCTCTGTAAAGTGGGCTTTGTAACACCTACTTTCACAGAGTTATTTCAAGGATTAAATTAAATAATCATGGAAGATCCCTGAAAATAATAAAATCTTATATAAAATTTTTACTAGGATAAAAGTTCTTTTTAAACTTCAAACATTTTAGGCAGAAAGCTCATTATCATCTGAGGAGTACAAAAATGACAAAATCTTAGGTTCTATATGATGCTTCATTACCCGTGTATATGGCAAATTTCTCATTTATGTCTTTGGCGAGGTGGGAAAGCATCTAGTGTTGGAGCATCAGGTTGGGTTTGAATTCTGGTTCTGATGCTTACTAGCAGTGTGGTCTTTAGGAAGCAACTGAGAATTCTCTAGAGGCTCGGCTTCTTTATCCATTAAATGGGAATAATCATTTTTACCGCCTATGAGCTAATTCCAGTTGGGACAATATATGTAGGCACATAGTAGGCACTCAATAAATGTTTCCCTTCTTCCTGATCATTTAACAGCATCAAGTAAGACTGAGGGTGAGAAAGAGTGTAGTGAAAAGCGTGGGTTCAGTTAGAGCAGGCTGGAGTCCCACCCCGTGGCTGTGTGGCCTTCGGGAAGCAGTCATCTTTCCTGAGCCTCAGTTTCCTCTTCTGGAGAAGGAGGAGAACAGGACATACCTGCCACGCTGTTGTGTGGTTTAAAGGGAACAATGAACCTAAAGCAGTTAGTATGGTAGTCATGATCCTCCTCACTCTTACTGGAGAAATTCTCAACCCTTTTGGGAAAAATGACACCTTTCATGTGGGTCTAGCCTGGGGCCCATATTGCCATGCTATCTCAAGAGAAATGAGTTTCCTTTTTGGTGGACGGGGCATGAAATGAAGTGAGGACCCGGACTGGAGGTGTGGGCTGCTTCGGGCTCCCATCAGGACGGCGTCCCGGCCCTGCCTGCTGCCTGAGTGGCGTGTGGGGAGGGCTTGTCCAGGCGCGTGGAGGCTTATTTATAAAGCACCGCAGGGCTTCCTGCTGCCACACTTGCCTGCCATCGCAGGTGTGGGGAAGGCCCGGCTAAAAATATTGCTAACGTGGGTTTAATGTCGCCCAGCAGAGACTAATGATTGTTTTAAGTAAATATTAATTATAAGAGTCACCCAGATAGAGTGCTGGAGTGGCATGAATATTTCTGCATCTACATGTGCAGGTGAAGAGCCCGTGTGGGGAGATAACTTCTTACACACCTCCTCTAAGGAGTTATTTAATGATGGGAGGACTCTAAATATTTGGGCGATTCCTGGTTAAAAGATTTGGGAAATGTCTTAATATGTGAGATATAGAGATTTTCCTATTTGAGAGACGATCTTCTCTAGACCAAATAGCTGATTCAGTTCTACCAGACCCTTTACCATGAAAAATTGTCACAGTGGTGTGGGGAACCCAGATTTGGTTCAAGGCCCAGCACACTGGCCAGCCGATCTGGGGCAAGTATCTGCCCAAGAGCCTGGAGGTGGGGGTCACCAGTCTGAGATGGTGTTCTGGTTCTAGTGCTTTACTACCTGTGTCCCCTTGGGCATGCTCCTTCCCCCTCTGAGTCTCAGTTTCATCACCTGTATGGGAAACTAACATTTGTTGATCACTTTGATCAATGGTTCCTACATCCGGTATTGCAAGAAGACTCACCTAAGGAGGGTCTTTTTAATGCATATTCCTGGGCTGTGGCTCAGACCTTTACAAAGCTGCTCAGATGATTATAACGCATTTGGGAACCTGGGTGGGGGGAGTAGCAGTAACAAGAGTTGTAGACACTTACACTTGCTTGCCAGGTGCCAGGTACCTTTGTAAGCGTTTTACATGTATGCACACATTCGATCCTCATAACAACCCCATGAGGTAGATATTGCTGCTGTCCCTGTTTTACAGTTGGGAAATGGAGGCACAGAAATGTGAGTTAACTTTTCTAGGTTCGCACAGGCAGGATTTGACCCAGTGGTCTGGCTCGGGTCTGTGCTTGATTGACCCAGACTGTAGGCGCTAAGGGGACAGTAGCTCTGCTTCTCTTCATCACCACTCTGTCCTCAGGGCCCAGTCTCAACCTCCATTGTCACAGTTGGGTTATTAAGTCTTCCAAAGTCTTTTGGAGGTTGTCAAAGGGATGAGCATCCAGGGGATGGGCTGAAGTCTGTGCCAGGGGCACCATGGTGGCTGTGACTTCCAGCCATTTCCCTGCCTGAGACCAGTCCACAAAATAAGGACAGTTTGGTTCCCAGGAAAGGGCAGGCCCCTCCCAACATGTGGCTAGCAGGTGTCTTACCTTCGGGAATATCAAATCACCACGACTGTCCTTCCTTCCTGAACAATAATAATTATAATAATAATAATAGTAATAGCAGGAACCACTTACTGAGTGTCTGCTCTTCACAAACAGTATTTATTCTAGTTAGCGATTAACATGCTGAATTGTTTAGGGGAAATTGTACTGATATCCGCAACTTACTCTGAAAATGCCTCAAAAAACAGATGCAGTGATAGACGGACAGATATGTGATAAAGCAAGCATAGTAGAATGTTAATGGTACAACCTAGTTGGTAGGCATGTAGGTATTCACTGTAAAATTCTTTTGATTTTTCTGTATGCTTGAAACATTTTGCAACAAGATGTTGGGGGAAAAAACCCCACAGGGGGACATGAAATATTAGACTTCAGAGGGGCAAGGGTGGTGGCAGGCAGGATGTATTATTCCACAATCAACTAGTCTTGAGGGGACACCAAACATGACATTGCGTTATCCAATTTATTGCTGATCTAGTGACAGGGAAGTATTAAAAGTGAGTTATAAATGAAAAACAAACTATTTATTGCACATCTACTATGAGCCAGGCACTGGAAGAGTAATGATTAGACTGGTCGGTCTCTCTCCCCCGGGAGATCACCCCCCTCCCTGCCGCACACAGACGTGTACGTGACGGACACGTGAAGGCACCCATCATCCTCTTTTTACAGATCTGGAAATAAAGCTCTGAAAGGTCAAGCGACTTGCCCAAGACCATGTAACAAGTAGGTGGTGGGTGAGGATTCACATCTAGGCACGTCTAAGTGTAAAGGCTCGGTTCCTTCTGCCACCTTTCAAAAGGTCGCTAACATCATCGAATCTCATCTGCTCTTGATGAGAGGAGCTACACAGAAAACTGACATTCCAAGATCACTTACAAGTTTCATTCCAATTATTCTTTTCAACCCTGCCCCTCATCAGACTGGGTCCCAGATTACCAGCAACCAACTTTTAATTCTCTTCACTTGGGAATTCTTTCAGCTTTAAGGTGGCTTCCCAATCGTTACCTTATTTAATGCTTATGTGACCCCGAAAGATGACTCTGGAATTCCATTTGACCTGCGACAGGCTGTCTGCTCAGCCCTCCCTCCCCTCTGTCCCAGGGTTAGTGGGGGTTGGTGAGTTTGGCAGAAGGAAAAGAGAAGCTGCCCAAAGAGAGCACGTGGATGACAGAGTTTTGACTGGACCGTTCCAGGCCCTTCACTGCCCACTGGCCTGTCTGCCCCTTCAGGACCCTAAAGGCCTTTTGCCAATAACCTCTTCACAAGGACCAAACGATTCTCCCTCTTGCTCTGGTGGTACACCGGGAGCCTCTCACTTCTTGCTTCCTTTAGAAGGTAACTGCAGGGTCATGTGTGGTTCCAGCCAGGGAGACTGTTAAAAAAGACTATCCCAAGAACCCCTGGAAAGAGCTTTTATTTGGTAATGATGAATGGGGAAAGCAAGTGTCAGCTGAGTTCGTTTTACTAGCAATACATTCCCCATGTCAGGATAGATAGGGGGAAAAAACCAAAAAAAACAAAAAGAGAGCTGGTAATCTGAGGTACTTATGAACAAAGTTGTGTTAAGAGAAACACAAGATAACAGACTTTTTGCTGCAGGGCTTTACTTCCTAAACATCCCATCCTGCTGACCACCACCCGGAGGTGCACCACTAATGCACGACTCCCACCATCTGATCACATCACACCCGCTGAAAGTGCTGCCCTGCTCCGGCTGCCTCTGTGAGGGCTCCAAGGCTCCTCTCAATTGGGCATGTGCCCAAAGGCACCTCCAGCCACACCTCCTGATATTTCCCCCTGCAGGCCAGAAGTCTCAATCACTGCAAGCTGCCCGCAGCTCCCCTGCACCGGCCATACTGCTTCGGACCTCCCCGCTCTTCTCTTTCCTCCCTTCTTCATCAGGCTAACTGCTACTCATCCTACAAGGCCAAACTCAGGTGTCATGGCCTGCAGGAGTGGCCCCTGTCCCCAGGGCCCCCCTCTCTGGAACTTCCATGGGCTCCCATGGCACCCCGAGCCGACCTCTATCACCTCATACAGTTCCCTGCTCACCCACCGGCCTCCCCCTTGGGGACGTGAGCTCCTTAGGGGTAGGCAGTGAACCGTCTTATTGGCCCACAGTTCCCTGAGAGAGCACACAGCCTGGCACACAAGTGGCACTGAATACTTGTGTGTTAAATGAATGAATAAATGAATGAACCGTCTACAATCCTACACGGGAGTGAGTCCCATGAAATGAAGCCGCTTTCCAAAAAGTAAAAGAATACCAAGATAGTTTGAAACAGACCCACACCATCCCAGAATTCTTCCTGGAGCAGACGGCTGCACAGCAAGGCTGCAATTATAGACACGCACACACACACACGAGCACACATTGTTTAAAAAAATTCATAGAATGCACTTAACACTGACTTTTTTTTTCTTATTGGAAACCTGTTTACAATCTTGTCCACTGTCAGTCTTAAATGTCACTTTTCAGAAAGATGGCTGCTGCCAGGAGAAATTTATTTTCAAATTGAATCACAGCATGTTCATGCAGAGAAGCACCTCTTTTGAATCTCTAAATTGGAGGGAATTCAGGGAAGAGAACGGGAGGTGATTAGAATCTGCACAGGCTGATTCAGGAGGAAAAATTATGAGACTAAAATATGCACGGGTGAGCTAAACAGCAGCTATTAGTTGGTGGAAATGGTGAAGGCAGGACAGCAACTACCTAGAAACCTACCAGAACAGCGAGGATGCACAGGAAGAAGTGGAAATAGGGCTGAGGGAGTGGGAGAATGAAATGGTGGGGCAAGTCTAAGCTTCCTTCAGGAAGGAAGTGCACGTTTACTGATGCCCACCTGTGCCAGGTACTGTGCAAGGTGGCCTTGCTTGTTCAGCCTTTGCCCACTAGCTACATTATTCCTGTTGTAAAGGTGAAGATACTGAGCTTCTGAGAGATGAAGGAACCCAAATAAGGAAGTGGGGGTGTGTGTGTCAGTGTCTACCAGCCACTCTGCCACCAGCTAGTGACTAAGACAAGTTTGCAGTAGGCATCACTGTCCCTGCTATTTGCCAGAGGAGGGTGATCAGGGAGGGCTTCCTGAAGGGGGAACACTTTAGCTGAAGCTGATTATGTTTCTTTGTTGCTGCTCAGAAGAGAGTTGTCAGCTTAGAAAGGTGAGCCAGACCTCAGCAAAGCCTCTTGAGCAGACCCCCACCCTGGGGTGTGTGAGGTACCTGTCCTCCACGGCAGATTCTGTGCCCCTGCTGAGCCAGCCAGCAGGTACTCTGCATCCTGGCTCTTGTACCTTTAAGCCAAGTGAACCTGGGCCAGTCTGAGCCCCGCTACCTCCCCAAGAAGATGGAGCTGATGCCGCCAGCCTCATGGGGATGCTGTGAGGATGAAAGCACTAGCACGTGGTTGGAATCCACTGTGAACACTGTTTTTCCTTTTTTTTTTTTTTTTTTTTTGTGGTACGCGGGCCTCTCACTGTTGTGGCCCCTCCCGTTGTGGAGCACAGGCTCCGGATGCGCAGGCTCATCGGCCATGTCTCACAGGCCCAGCAGCTCCGCGGCATGTGGGATCTTCCCGGACCGGGGCACAAACCCGTGTCCCCTGCATCGGCAGGCGGACTCTCAACCACTGCGCCACCAGGGAAGCCCTATTTTCCCTTTTTAACACAAACATTATACACGTTTTCGATTGTTCCCTTGACCTGGCAATTGTGTACTCATCCATCAGTACCCAGCTCAGGAAACTATGCCTTTAAGAAGCCTGTCCCACACCACTGTAAAGCAATTATACTCCAATAAAGATGTTATTAAAAAAAAAAAAGAAGAAGCCTGTCCCAAATTTGCACGGTGCCCCCTCCATTCTGAGAGTCCCGCAGAGGCCTTGAGTCAGGACTACGTTTTGTTCACCACTGAATCCCCAGCCCCAAGGGCAGGGCCTGGCACATGGAAGGTGCTCCAGAGCTGCTGGTGAATGCCTGGCTGAGGGGATCCTCAGCCCCTCCACCTGGCTGCTGATGACCCCCCAAGGCGGCCTCCAGGAACTCAGCAAGCAAAGCCTGGGCCTTGCAATGCTTGCTTCTGCGTGCAGACTCTCTATCTGGAAAGCTGAGGATTCCCAGCCCAGACCCGGGGCTCTGTGGGTTCCCCAGCTTTTAGTCGACCCTATGCTTGAAAACTGGTGTTTGTCAGGGTCTGTACTGCGCTCCATCTGTCGTGAAGGAAGTGCCCTGTGTTGACCGATGTTCCACTCCGATGGCCTCTGAGGGAGGGTGTGCTCTGGCGTGGTTCAGGCTCCGCAGGGGGCTGGGCGGGGCATCCCGGCTCTGTCACTCACTATCCATGTGGCTGCGGGAACGTTTTTAAGCTAACCAAGCCTCAGTTTGTCATTTGTAAAACGGAAACAATGCAACCTGCCTCACAGCGTTGTCATGGGGAACAGACAGATTTTATGTCAAAGTACTTGACTCAGGGCCAGACATGTAATGGAGACTCCTGGCTGGTAGTTGTTATTAATGTCCTGTTCACTCCCAGTCTCCTAGGACTGCACAGTAAACGGGTCATCTCCTAGTAACTGTGCTCATCCAATATAAGCTATTAAATATTACTTTATTCATTTAAAAATTTGTCTAAATCTGGTCAGAGTGACTTGGTTATGTTGAGTCGGCAGCTCTGGTCTTTGGGAAGCCCGCGTGTCTATCCTAAAAGTTCCCTATTCAGAATCCAAGGAGCCCAGGCCAGGAAACTCTTCATGTCCCCATTCATTTAGTAAACGTCTATCTAGCGGGCCACATGGTGAAGGGAGAGGGCTTGGTTTCTGGAGACAGATGGATCTGGGTTGGAACCCCACCTCGACTCCTTAGCACCTGGGCAGCTTAGAGCAAACCTCTCACGTGGAGGCAAAGGGCAGTGATGAGGACTTGACCCTCGGATCCCAGGGTCATCTGACCCATCAGAGCATGTGCAGACAGCGCCACCCAGGGATTCTTCCAGCCAGCCCTCTGATACTGTCCCTCTCCTGTCTTTGACTTTCAGTGATTGTCCCGCCTTCATGGTGACCGTCCCTCCATTCACCAACACTGATTGACAACCTACTATGTACTGGGTGCTATCTAGGTCCCAGGGAGGGTGCAGTGTCAGGACGTCCGAAGTCCTCACCCTGCATCTGAGGGCCTCCCGCTCCGGCCCCTGCCTGTCCTTCCTGCCTGGCTGCCCCTCGTTCCCTACTCCGCGGCCCTACTAAGTGCCTTCGGGTCTGCGAATGCACACAGGGTGTGCTCTCACCACTGAGTCTCTGCCCAAGTTCTTTCCGTTTGGACGGTCCTTGCACACATCATCCACCTGCCTGACTGTGCCCCCTGCCCCCTCCAGGGCCCTCAGTAAACGGTATGGCACGAAAGGGAGACCCTGGGCAAGCGCGGGGAGTCCACTGGCCGTAGCGGCCGGCAGACCCGGCCCTGCTCAGCTCCATACCTTCCCACCTGGGGCGCCTGGGGCACGTGACATCACCACTCTGCCCCCAATCTCCTCTTCTGTAACACAGAGGTGGTAATGTCTGCCTCAGAGTTTCATTTCAAGGATTACAGGAGACCCGTGCTAGGGGTGTGGTAAATGGCAGCCATTGTAAGTGTCTCCGTAGTTTCTTGCCTGTCACTCTAAACTCTGAGCTTCCTGAGGGCAGGAGCCGTGCCTCTGCCATCTCGAGACACTTCCTGTGAGGGGCAGAGTCTGGCGCACTTGAAATGAGCAAGTGACAAGCCTTGGGGAAATGTGTCTCTTGAAATCAAAAGCCTCTTTGGTGTTGAAGGAGTTAAAATCTGCTCATGCTTATAAACAAGCCCCACTTCAGCTCAGCACTATCACTGGGTGTGAGTCACAAGGCTTAGCAGGTGTGGGCAATAATTAAAGGCTTCAGCAATCTACCTGGGCAAGGTATTTTTGCCTCTTATTCCAAAGAGGAAACCCTCTCTATGGAGAGCAGAGGGGCTCATTAATGAGACTAATTAGGTGTAAAGGGGGTAGAGGCTGGCATCAGCTGCAGCTTGAAGGAGCTAATCATTAAGCTCTGTAATCTCCTCCACTGAGCACAAGCAGATCAGGCTCAGGGGCTGTGAGCAGGCTCCCACACCTGAGTACCTGACCACGGCCTTTGGAGAGGCTGAAAGGCCTTACCTCTCCCCCTGCCATGCTCCATCAGGAGATATCACACACACACACACACACACACACACACACACACACACACACACACACACACACACACACACACACACACACACACACACACACACACACACACACACACACACACACACACACACACACACACACACACACACACACACACACACACTTTGCTTTCAGTGTTCCCTCACCCCTGAGGAGCATGTGCTGGGAAGTTGTGCCTTGGGTTTTACAAGTTTTCCTGGATATAAGGAATGAATCAAAGAATCTCCTCTTGGCCTCCACATGTGGAAGATGAAACTCTCATGCCTAGAATTCCAGATTTTCTAGCCACCATTAATGTCTAGCTGGCACTGGGAGGACTTCCCTCTCTGTATCCTCCTCCTTGCTGGCCTGTGAGCTCAGTGACCTGGGGGCTGGGGGCTGGTTCCCGGGGATCTTCAGTGGCTGGCATCCCAAGGTGTCATGGATACACTGGATGCGTGGTGGGATGGACTGCAGGGAGGGCGGTGGGGAGAGAACAGATGGATGGTTTGTGGCACTGCCACTTTTCTCAGCTCTGTGGCTTTGGTCAAGTCACAGACCTGAGCCCTAATTCCCTCATCTGTGAAAGGAGCGTAAGAAGATCATGGGCACAAGAGCATTTTCAAAAGTATAAACCGCGTGTAAAAGTAGTTCACGTATAATTATTGTGTTTAAAATTTCGGTAAAAGAAGAGAGAGGCTGATCATCAGGGGAGTGGGAAAATAATTCCAATAAAGTCCCCACTCTGGGCTTGAGCTCGCCAAAGGGCAGGGCATCCCTGTGTAAGGCCGCAGGGGCACAGAGGCTTGCACCTGGAGAACTGGGCTCTTGGATGCTGGCGCTGAGGAGTGTCTGCACTGTTTACAGAGCTCTCACTGGCTTCAGCCCGGCTGCCAGCCTCCCAGGAGGCTCTCCATCTCAGTGACATGCCCTCAGAGACTCCTGGGAAGCAGGGAAGGAAGCAGCTTGGCCCCTTGTCTCCCCCATGAGACCCACTCCACACAGCCCCCCTTCAACCTTCTACACCTGCAGCCACGTCCAAAAGGAGCCCTCAAAGCCGGCGCCAACCAAGCCGCAAGTGTCCAGCCAACACGCCCAGAGGGTCAGTTTGCTGGTGACACCCTCCTTGCCCTTAGAGCCTCAGCTCTGCCATGAGCACCTTGGTGAAGTCTCCCCTGATATCCAACTCCATCCCTCCCCCCACCAATCTTCTGTAGTCCTTCCATCTTCTGGGCACCCTCCACCTCACCACTGACCACTTGTTCCCATGTTTTTCTCTCCCATTCCATCGTGAATGGGAAGTAAGAAAAATCCTTCTGGGGACTTCCCTGGTGGCACAGTGGTTGAGAGTCCACCTGCCGATGCAGGGGACACGGGTTCGTGCCCCGGTCTGGGAAGATCCCACATGCCACGGAGCGGGTGGGCTCGTGAGCCACGGCCGCTGAGCCTGCGCATCTGGAGCCTGTGCTCCGCAACGGGAGAGGCCACAACAGTGAGAGGCCCGCGTACCGCAAAAGAAAAAAAAAAAAAAAGAAAAGAAAACTCCTTCTTTCTAATGGAGCTGATCTTGCCAACCCCCAACCAGCCAAGGGGCAGGCATGTGACCTGTGTCTGGCCAACTGGAGGCCCCCATCCTCTGGTCAGTGGTTGGCTCAGGGTGGCCCAGATGTAGCCAAGCTGGGCTAAGCAGTCTCCTCTGAGAGATGATGCACAGACATAAGGGGTGGAGACTCATTTCAAGCTCTAAGGACCACACAGGCCCTTATGCCTCTATTGCAAAGCAAGAGAACGTCTGAAACAAAAACTAACAGGCAAAGCCAAGCCAGGCCAAGCCAAGCCAAAGAGTGATCGATGAGAGATGAGATAACATCATCTGAGCTCCTGAATCCAGCCATGGCTGTAGCAAGGGAAGACTTGGGGTTCTCAGCTATGTGAGCCAAGAAATGCTCCCTCCTGACGTTTTTGCCCAAGTTAAAGTCCTACCATCTACAACCAAGAGAGGCCAAGCCAGGGTTTAACCAGGTCTAGGGCCATTTTAGTCAGCCTGCAGGGTTTTTTCTTCCCCAATATTATTGCTGCTACTGTCGTAACTAGAACAGACTCCATATTCATTTCTCCCCCTCTTGCCTTTTAGTTATGAGGCAAGATCACAGTTCTAGACCAGAGACAAGCAAAGACATGGCAGGACCCGAGGCTGCTCTCAGACCAATGCCTGCGGCCTCCAAATAGCTCTCCTGGTTGTAGCTGTCCTGTGGACATTTTCTGGCACCACATGCTCCTTATAAAAACCACTGTTTGTTTCTCAGAGTTTTTTTCCTGAGATGCCTTAGACTGTTTCCCACCATTTTCTCAGTCTGAACAACAAAAGTCACGAAAATATCAATATACACAATGTCCTGTAAAATCAAGAGCTTTAAAATAACTGGAATTAAAAAGGGGAGCAGGGGAGCCCAAAACCTTTCCCCAGGAACAGTATGTGAAGCACCCTGAAAGGGGTGCTGGTATGTCTGCAGCTCTGGTGCTTTATGTACATATTATAATCCCCATTTCACAGGTGAAGAAACTGAGGCTCAGAGAGGGTGAAGTAAGTTGCTTCCCATCACACAGCTTGGCAAATGCCTACTTTTCCCTGTTTAAGGCCCAGCTCAAGTGTCGTCTCCCCTGTGACCTGAAGCATTCTTCCTGGCGTCTCTAGCAGAGCTCCCACAGCCCTCCATCCAGCAGTTACCACGGGGTGTCCTCCTCATGGTTACAGGTGGGCCTCCACAGTAGGTGAGATCTCGAGGCAGAGACCTTTTCATTCATCTCCACACTCTCTCCATCAGCACAGGCCCTGGCCCTGGGCACGGCTGAAATAAATCTTTGCTGGAGTAAATGAATGGCTGAAGGAGTCGTGATTTGAACCCTGCCTGTTCAACTGTAAGCCAGACAGAGCTTTCCCTCCCCCAGCTGCCTCCGTGACTGCCTCTTGTTCTCCCTGGAGGGAGTCAGGTTGGGTAGGAGAAGTGGTTACAAGACCAGAGGGAGCATGGACAATGGTAATAAATATGTAAAACCCAGAATTCATTACATCCAGCTAATTCCAAATGCAAAAGACACCACATCCTCTGAGACAGACCCAAATGAAGGAGTCTGGTTTCTGGCCGGAGGAGTGGACCAGAATTGTTTGGTCCGACTTAAGAAATCATTCTCTTCTTGATGGGCAAGGTACCCACAAGGCTCTCCATCCTCCACTAATTTTGTGCCCAAGGGATCATGCCCCACCCCATCTCAGTTTCAGTTCTGTAAAAGATCCTCCTTTTGGTCCCTGAGAGGTCTCGCCACCTTATGGCTGTGAACTAGAGACTCTCTGGTCAGGAATCTCAAAATCTGCAAAGTGGAGGATGTTAATTCTCTTAAAGAGACAGTGTTACAGCAAGATGTTAACATTACACAAAGTAAACTCTGTCCTCCGGGGGGAAAATGCTCCATAAACCAGAAATAAAGTGAATATCCCTCATGCAGTGCACTTGAAAACAGGCACCTTCGTGTGGTGCCTGCCTTCATCTGTCAGCCCAAAGAAAGGGAGAAAGGGCCTGGCGAGCCACCCAGGAAAGACAGCTAATGCTTACAATTCAGGCAGGCAGGAGGTCTGCAAATGCTCCCCTCTAGCCTCCCACACTCAAAACATTTCCTATAGTGAGGGCTTCAAAGGTAGAAAGGGGAAAAAAGATTTCCCCTCTGCTCTACGCCAGCCAAGAGAATATCTTTCTGTTCCCTCTGACACACACACACACACACGCACACACAGCTACAGGAGAAAACCAAAACTACACACCTTGCTAGAAAGGAGGGGATTGGGTTTGAGACCATAGATGAAAGTCATGCCACAAGCACGTGAGTGATCTAGAGTGAAAGGTTCAATTCCTATTTCTGAAACTTACTAGGACTAAAGGAGATTAAGAGAGAGTGTGGGAAGAGGCACTCCAGTGAACTGCTGGCACAGCAGTGGGCATACACACCTACAGATCCTGGCACTCGCTAGATTGCATTGACTGGGTCTTCGTTACCAACTGTAGGAAAGACCACTCTTCGGTAACAACTAATGAGGAAAGTCTTGAGGGGCACCGGACAAGGCCCCATTCCTCCCCACCTAAGGCCCCAAACTTCTCCCCTATTGACTCTGCCTCAGCGGTATGGCTCCAAATAAAGTCCTCTGTCTGCCTGTGGTACTGAAGGTCCCAGTTAAATGCTGTATGCTCTCTTTTAAAAGACAAAAGTCATGTTCAGCCCCTATTAGTCGCTAATGCTTTAGTGAAAATTAGTTAATCCATTTGGTGTCTAAAAGCAGAAGAATAAGTCATATCAGATTTTGTGTTTCTTTTCCTAATAGGTGGCGAGGTAGCTTGGGAGTAAGACTGGGGGCAGAAGGGGAGGCGGCTACTTTAGGTACAATACAGGCTGCAGTTAGTGAGACATTTGGAGAAAATCAGTCTCCATGTGGGCAAAATGGAGAAACATGGGCTGAACAACCACAGCTAAATGGTGGGTTTGTAGCTGTTGTCAAAACTGTTGGCCGGGCTTCCCTGGTGGCACGGTGGTTGGGAATCTGCCTGCTAATGCGGGGGACACGGGTTCGAGCCCTGGTCTGGGAGGATCCCACATGCCGCGGAGCAACTAGGCCCGTGAGCCACAACTACTGAGCCTGCGCGTCTGGAGCCTATGCTCCTGCAACAAGAGAGGCCGCAATAGTGAGAGGCCTGCGCACCGCGATGAAGAGTGGCCCCCACTTGCCACAACTAGAGAAAGCCCTCGCACAGAAACGAAGACCCAACACAGCAAAAATAAATAAATAAATTAATAAACTCCTACCAACAACATCTTCTTCAAAAAAAAAAAAAAAAAACAAAAAACTGTTGGCCAATGAGCTTTGTGTGTGGTAGAACTCTCTACTTTGTTCTGATGCCAACCAACATCATCAATAGCGACTTAGACAGAAGCATAGAAAACGCTGATCAAATCTGTAAAGCACATGGTGACAGCAAGGATTGAAAAAAATTCTCAGGAGACAGGAACAATGGGCTGAAACTAACAAGTTGAGATGTATTTGGGACAAATGTCATTTCCTACACTTAAGTTCAAAAAATCAACTCTACAAGTACTAGTCAAGGCTGACCCGTTTTAAAAGAAATTTGTATGGCAGGTGTAAAAGTGGCAGAATTTTATGTTCAATACATGTTCAGCAATGGCCGACAGTGTGATATGGTTCAAAAAAAGAATAATGCAACCTGCTACATTCACAGAAGTAGAAAATCTAGAGCTGCACTCAGGGCAATAGAGTCCAATAGAGATATAATGTCAGTCACATATGCAATTTAAAAATCTCTAATTTGGTTCTGGGGTAAATTTCTACCTCATCCTGCACAGACAAGAGAAATAAACAATTGAAAAGAAAAAATATTCTCTAGTAGCACATTTAAAGAGTAAAAAAAGAAACAGGGGAAATTAATTCTAATTATGTGTTATATTTTACCCAATAAATAAAGTAATTATAATTTCAACATGTAACCAATATGGAAAATCGAGTTTTACATTCTGTTTTCTTACTAAGTCTTAGAAATCTGTTGTATATTTTGCCCTTACAGCCCATCTCCGTTCGGGCTAGTCACATTTCAAGTGTCCGAGGGCCGCCTGTAGCCAGTGGCTACTGTATTGGACATCACGTGTCTTGAGTAAGAGTGGGGACAGGCCCACCAAGTTTTCTTCTCATCAGACCGCATGTGGAATATCTGGTATTTTAGGCATTTAGGAGGGACAATGACAAACTAGAGCCCTCCAGAGACCAGCTGAAGAACTGGGATGAGAAGGCTGAGTGCAAAAGGACTTCTAGGACTGGTAGGAAAATCACAACCAAGTGATACTAGTGTTATGTGGCTACAGAGCATAAAACTAGGACTAGAGGATGAAAACTGTGATAAGAAGATCTGGCTCTTTAAGAGTGAGTTTTTCTGACACCAGGAGTGTGTAAGCACAAGCCAGCTGACCTGCAGAGGAGGATGTACGTAGAAGTGGATGTCCTCTAAGGTCCCTGTCAACTCCGAGATCTAAGTGTGACCAGCAAGTAGAATGGCTGGCTGTCTAGCTGACAACCCAGAACGTACACTGCCAAAGCTGTTTTCTCCGGCGAGCAGTCTTCTTGGGGGGACAGATTTATCCTGGCTGACCCTCATGGGCTGCCCGTGTGGCTCTGGTTGTCAGATGAAGGCACTGGGGGGCCTGAATTCGCATGGTCCCTGCCATCAAGGAGCTTACGAGTGAGGGTGTGCAGTGAACATTCCTCGTTAATGTTGTCAACTTGCTGGCTCCCAGCTGACTATGGTGAACAGAAGTACCGCCAGAAGGGTCTCTGTGTGAGCACTCCATCTGCCATGTCATGGGAAAAGGACACCTCCAGTTCCCCGTGGACGCCAAGGCTAGAGAGGCCTCCAGCCCATGGAAGATCCTGGGAAGCCCAGAGCTCTGCTTTGGACGTCTCACTACCCACTGGTCGCCTCTACCTGCATGTACCGCAGACACCCCAACATCAACATGTCCCCAACTCAACGCTTTATCTCCTACCCACCTCCGCACCCTGTTCCTCTGTGAGCGCGGATTTGGCTGAGTTCTCTGCTGAGCCAGTCGGCTGTCTCTGACCTGGGTACTGGCTCTCACAACCTGGTGGGAGAGGCACACGTAACTGTAATATAAAGCAAACTGGCTGGAAGAGAGGGCTTCCTTTCCTTCCCCTGACGTTCACAGGGGAACGTCTGTCAGCCGTGTACTGGACACTGGGGGCCGCCAAGGACTCTGATGGGGCTTCTGCCCTTGAGGTGACTGCAGTCTCCTGGGAGAGACGGGCACACAAAGAAGGGCGATAGAGGGTTTAGGTGAGGGGACAGAGGCTTGCCTGGGCATAAAGAAGACCTGAAAGAGGAAGGGATGGATCCCATCGGGGCTGTCGTGGAAAAGCGACACAGAGGAACAGAGGGTGGGATGCTCATGCTGAGCCTTGAACCTGGTCGGATGGAGTCTGGAGGGTGTTCCAGGCAAAGAGTGCACGAGCCCGAGCATGGAGCCGAGTAGCCCGGGGCCCAGGGCCCCAAGGACCAAGTCCCTCCACAAGAGGATGTGCGGGAGAGAGGAGAATGTGAAGGGAAGTGAAAAGAGGCAATCACCGGCCAGATCGTGAAGGTCTTAGATGCCAGGCCAAGGAGTTGAGATGCTATCCTCTACAGACTGGGGGGCACAGGAGGGTTTTAAGATCAGATCTGTCAGGAGTAAGTGTACATTTTTTTAATGCAAGAATTTTTTTGCTCTGCCTTCATTTTAGTAAAAATGAAGCATTATGGAGCTGGCAAATCATCTCTGCATCCCAAAGACAGTGCGACATGTGATAATGACTGTGAAGCGAGGCTGAGCCTGTTAGCAAGAATGACCAGGGAGTGAGAGGCAGGGGTGGCGCGTTACCCTCCGCCATAGTCTCTTCGTTTGAGCATCATTAGGAAAGGAGCCATTAGAAAAACACCAGCCAGGTAATAGGAGGGAAACAGGTCTTGGCAGGGCTGTGTTACCCATGGAGAAATTAGCAAATAAAATTCAGAGAAGGCAGGGGCTTCTGTGCTTGCCCATTGAGTTTCTTGGGGAATAACAGCACTGCCACCTGACGAACTCTTGATGAGACCAAAGACTTGCCCGGCGTTCTGCAGCAGGCTTCAGGTGGGCAGGAGCAGACTTCCCAGGCAGGGCCGCGATCCCCAGGGCCCTCTCAAGGGTTGGCCTTTCACCCCCGAACCACTCTCCCGGCCACCAGGTGATGTACCAGGGATGGGGTGATGACCCAGGAAGCTAACACTCCCCGATGTGGTGGCATCTGAGCCTTGAGGGAGGCAGGGCGGGCCTGTCATCCCCATTCCACCACTGTGGGCAGTAGGGAGGGAGGGACTCGGGTTAGTCATGCATCCGTTCCCTGTCACTTTGCTGAGCCCCAAGTTCCTCTTGTCGAAGCGATCCCTCAGAATACCAAGAGCGTAAAAAAGGGGAGGTGACTCACTGGTCAGAATGAAAACTGAGGGTTGGAGCTGCCAACCCTGTTTTCACGGCAAAGAGGGGTGACCCAGAGGGTGGTGCCATCACAGTGATAACTCTCTTCCCTTCCTAATTATCTTAGGTTTCAGATACTCCTTCACCCAAGATTTCATGGAGTGCCTGTGTGACAAGCCAGGAGCCAGAGAAGAGTCACAGCCTCTGCCCTACGCCATACAGTCCAGTCTGGCGCTTCTAACAGGGGTATGCAGCCCTGAAGGAATTCAGTGGGGCCAGGGGTCTGAGTTCTGGGGGTCAAAGTTGGGCATTCTGCCTTAGGGATGCACTGCCTTCTGAGAAGCACTGCTGGGTGATGAGGAACTGCTTAAGGGTTACAGGTGGGAGGAGGACAGGGTGTGGAGAGCAGCTTGTGGGGCGAGAGCGGACGCCGGGGGGCTGGAGGGGGACTGCTTGTACCACCATCACTTCATGAACAGCTTCTGGTTCTCTCTCCTGATAGCGGTTTGAAAGAGAAGCAGACATCTTGGTGGGGGGTGGGGGGGCAGGTAGTTGGGATAATCTGTCTCTGGGACTCTAAAAGCGTCCTGCAAAGGTTGCTGGGGAAATCCCCTCCACTAAGGGTGCTATATCCCGGGAAAACGGGGATCTGGACATGCAGCCAGGCGCTCTTCCCCTTTCCTGGTGGAATGGTAGAGCGCATTTCTGAGTGCGCCAGGCCTGAGGGTCTCTTAGCTGACAGCTGCTTCAGTGCCAGGAATTTTCGTGTCACCTTGGACTGCTGGAAGCGGTTCCAAATATGAGATTAGATACCCTAAGTGTCCTACTTAGCCAATAATACCAACTTTTTACCGCTGCTCCAAAGGAAGCCAGAGCTGCATGGTGGAGGTGGGCCCTGCAGCCGGCCTCACCTGAGTGCGGCTCTTGGCTCTGACACCCCCCAGCAGCTGGGGGAGCCTGGGCAGATAACTGCACCCTCCTTAATCAAACCTGATCCACCCATGAGGCTGGCAAGTTGGTGGTATCTCAGTTTCATTGATGAGAAAACAGGCCAAGTGACTTTTGGGGGATATACACAGCTTTTAGGGGTAGATTTAAGGCTAGAATCCAAGACTCTTGATACTGAGTTCAAGATTTTTCCATAGCCTCTGGGGAGCCTTGGCAAAGGTGACTCTAGGTTGAAGAACACACCCTCAAGAGAGCAGCTAAGAATACTATTTCAGTTTGGTCCTTGGACAGGTCATCAAGCCAGATCCTCTCTATTAAGGACACACAGTCTGACAATCCCATTTCCTAGCCTCTGCATAGCTGCCCTCTCTCTAGAAGCTCCACCTCAGCTCCTAACTTATTACCAAACTTCTACTTAATTTTTAAGGCCCGCCTCATATGTTGCCTTCTCTTCAGACTTCCTTTTTTTTTTTTTTTTTTTGTACTTCTTCTATACAACCATCTACTCCAACCCATCACTGGCTCATTCATGTATTTTTTAAAAATGTCCGTTTCCCTCACAGGACTTGAGCTCAGGGACAAGGGGCTACACCCTATTCATCTTTTTACTGCCAACAGCCAGCAGTGCTGACACACAGTAGGAGTCAACTGAATGCTTCTCGAATGGACGGTCTTAGTTAGGCCGGGGTTCAGGGAGCTGTAAATAGCCCTAGGAGGACACACTTTCATTAATACCCTGCAGCTCTTCCCTCCACGGGTAGACATTTGAATGGCCCACGTGGCTGAGTCACAACCCCACAAGACAAGGCCCCTTTTTCTCCTCAAAGGAATAATTTAATGAACTATGGGTGTTCCAAATGGTCACTTTCTCCACTTTATGAAAGACACCTTGAGGAGGGGTGTTGGGGAGGTGGCAAAGGGGAGGGGCAATATATCAGGTCTGTGTGGTCAAAGATCATGATTTCTACTTACCCTGAAAGAACGCCTGACCAATATTAAGCAAGCAGTGTCCCAACAGAAGGACAACAGGTTAGACTTTTGGATTCTTTCAAAGACAAGCAGAAGTCATGCTATCAGAGACCCCTCCAGTTCCCATCCATTTCTTTCCTTCTAACTTCCCCCTCTGAGCCATCTTGCTGGCCCATGACAAGTATGGAAAGTAACTCTCTGAGAGTTTTTAAGGACTATGTTTCTATTGTTTTAATGGCCCCACTAAGGGCACCATTGTTCCTTAGCGGTATACACACTTCATTCTATAATTAGCTGTCAGAGAGGACCCAACAGCAGCCTAGTGTTGTCCCCTCAAATCATATTAATGAAATGCAATCCACTCAAATGTCCTGAATGCATATCTGTAATTGCATTAAGCAGAGAGACTGGGGACATCAGGATCAAACTTCAGTCTCTGAACAGACCGCTACGATCAAGCACATTAATCCAATATTTCTTCAGAATCTGACAGCCAATTAATATACCAGGCCTTCATACACCAGGCAAAGGATTGATGTCCCTGTCATGATTTTGTTTTTTAAAAAAATCATTAAAATGACTGTTTGTACTCTGGGATGTCAAAGTAAATGCTGGGTGTAATGTTTCTAATCAAAATCAATTGTTCAAAGGTGGAAAGGTAAGAAACAAACTTTAGAGAAGCACTGTCATCTCTCCCAAAAAAGGAAATTTAAAGATCTGAAAGCCTCACTGCTTTCCCTGGTGTTTTAAACAAAAAAGTAGCTAAAATTAAGTACTAGTCAGAGTTCAAAAAGCTCAGCTTCATCAAGTGATTTTGAACAGGACAAGTTTGGCATGGATTCTTTTTTACTTTTAACGCAAACAGGTCTTCATTTTAAGGATTTCACTAGTATTCACAGCTTAAATGCATAAGTACACAGTGCGAGATGGCCCAGTCCTGAGTTTTCCTGCTTCAGTCCCCACAACACACTTTGTTAATTACAAAGCTGCCTTACACACATTAGAACTTCTGCCGGACTGGGAAGGCAAAAATGAGAATAAATACCTCTTCAAATCTGCAGAATTGCACAAATGTCTTATGAATCAGACCTACTTGGAAGAGTGTGCAGGTCACTGGTGCATTCAGGACTGTGATAAAATTTAATTAGAAGTTGCTATTAGGACACTGTTATTGATGTGCTAGAGCACGCAGAGATAAAACTGCAGCCTATGTATTGCCTATGCCCTTGACGAGAACCGTCTTGGTGGGGCTGACTGCACCACGCGGAAATCAAACTCATTTTTGGGTTGAGGACCAGAACGTGCACCCCCCCCCCCCAGCACTCCCCCGCCTCCTCTGGTACGTTCCAGACACACAGCAACCAGTGCTGCTCACCTCCATGCTGGGTCCCTCTACCAATTTTCTTTGAGTGACAACCTTCAACACTGAGCCCGGCATCCCTTTCTCGAGCCGGGGTTGGTAAGCTTTCTGTGGGGCTCCAGGACCCCCACGCTTCCCGCTAGCACAGCACCTACCAACACTGTGTGGGAAGTGCCTGCTCCCAGGCTGACTTCCTTTACCTGAGCGTGCACAGCTACAGCGTAGAGGTGACCACCTAGTGTAGGGCCCGGCACACAGCAGTGACTCAAGAAAAGCTTGCTGAATCCAACAGAGCCTGAGCATCTTTAAAGCTCTTGATGTAAACTGCCACGCTGCTTCCATACTCCTCTCAGCAGCATAGGAGAGTGCCTTGTGGGAATTATTTCAGTTTAAAACTGGGTGTGCTGACTCTCTCTTCTATGGCTCACCTCACAAATACTGGCTGTTTCTAGTTTTATTTCCATAGACCCATCTCCCTTCCACCTAAAACAAACAAACACACACAACACCCCCCCCCCAAACTCCACCTCTCAAGTTAAGTCCCACCCAAAACTTGGGGAATGCGACATTGGTTTTATAAGCAACACCAAAAAAGTAGCAGTTGCCTCATCAACCCAGACCCCGCGCTGGGAGACGGAAAGGTGGTAATTACTATGCAAGGAGCCTTAAGAGTGGACGTGGTATGAAACAGGGTATGAAACAAGATGTGTGCAATTTTAGGGTTCATGTCAGAAAGACACTTTTAATAGAAGAATTTAAATGCGGACAACTAAGAGATGGTTTAAATATGCAGAGCCTTGGGTGAAATAACTGCTGGGAAGTTCTGATTATAAAGAAGAGTTCTGTACAACACAGGAGGGTGAGGAAGGAGAACACACCATTGACAGAGCGGCCACTAGGTGACTTTGCACAGGCTCACTTGACTCGCATCTCTCAGTCAGTCTCCACGACCATCCCTGTGAGGCAGGAATGACTGTCCCTGTTTTACTGAGGAGGCTCAAGGAAGTAAAATATCTTGTTTAAGATCACCAGTGTGCTAGTCAGGGGCAGAGCTGGGATCTGAATTCAGGTCTCCCTCGTTCTAGCCCATCCTTTCTCTCCATGCCAGGTCTTAGCAAAGGTCAACAATTTTTCTTTTGTGAAAAGAGTTTGAACCACCATAAAAGCAAAATTACTACTCAAAATATCCAGGAGCTTGGAAGAAGCAGCTACACAGTAAAGATGTGAGCAGAAGGTGTAACAAAGGGGGCCAGGGCTTTGAGGCCCAACAGGCTGGCGTTCAATTCCCAGCTCAGTCACTTACTAGATGCATGGTCTTGGGCAAATCACTTAGCTGTTTCCAGCACTTCGTTTCCTCACCTGAATTATGGGCATAAAACCACGTATCGTAAGGGGATCCCTACAATTTTATCCAACCACTTTCTCCTGCTTACAGGTTGATGGACGGTGGTAATTCATCCTTCAAGGCTCAGCTCTGTCACCTCCTCAGGAAAGTGCCTCAGGGCACTGCTTGCCCACAGTAAACACCTCTGACTCCTCTACTCATCTCTGAGCACCAGGCAAGCATGAGCTGGGTGCTCCCTTCTCTGCACCCTCAGAGCCCAGCACAGAGCAAGCATCCTCCCTTCACACCTGGGCAAACAAAAGCCCCACGTGTACATCAGCCACTCAGCCTACATGGGAGGGGAAAGTTTAATTAAAAAGCAGAAAGCCTGCAAATTTACTTATTTTTCCCCTTAGGTTTCATCATTTGTATGATTTTAAATGAAGCAGGTCACCTGGATACACCATGGTCTCTGAATGAATAAACATTTGTAAGTGCCACTCAGAGAAGACAGAGGCAGAAGGCCTCTGCAGGTTCCTACATCTCAGGATTCCAATCATGTCAGGTTGGCAGGCAGGGTGGGATTAGATTTTCTTAAAAGCAAATCAAGGCACCAAGAGCACCAAGAGTACCAGTTTCAAGCTCTCCATGAATTCTGCTGTTGCTCCTAAGTGGATCATCAACATTCAATCCAAGAGAGAAAAATAAGCTCAGACATGTTCCCCCTTCACAGTTTTGCAAACTCCTATTTATCCTTTAAAACCCACTGTAGACACACCTCCTGTGAAGCCTGCCCTAACCCCTCTTCTGGGTTCCCTGAACAGGCTTCAATAACCACACTTAACGTGCCACGCTGAGAGTTCTCCACATGTCTCGCCCACATGACAGTGAGGGCAAAGGCAGGGTTCTGCTCGTGTCCAAGTCTCCAGTTCTGAGCTCAGTGGCAGGACTAGGGTAGGGGCTTGATAACATGTGCTGAATTTAATGTAAAAAGTCTTCACTCAAATCTGGGTTTCTCATCTCCAGCATCAAGGTCAGGATCTAACCATTGGATTCAACTCAGCTCAGAGCCAGAGTACTGTTGCACCAAAAATAAAGCCCACCAACTTTCTCATATGTCTACAGAGAAATATTTCTGAGCAATTTCTTGAACAACCTCCTCAGAATTATTAAGGAGGAGTAGCGAGCAGGCTGACTGAAGTTCAGTACCTGGCTTTGCAACATCTAGTTGTGACCTTGGCTACTAAGCAAAGCCTTAGTTTGCTCATCCATTAAGCAGGGATAACAGCACTTGCCTTGTAGCACTGCTGGGGAGAGTAAATTAAATAATGTATGCAAAGTGATTTGCACAGTGCCTGGCAGTTGGTCAGTGCTCTTAAATGGAGGCTTTCTGGGGCAGGCAGTACAGTTCAGTGTTAAGAACATGGACTTGGGAGTCAATTGGATGGGTTGGAGACCCAACAGCCACGTGACTTCGGGACAGTCAACCACCCTCCCTCTGCTTCTTTCTCCTTATTCATCAAAGTGGAACAACAGCAATACCTGTCAGATGGTTTCAAGGAATAGTCGGGGGGTGTATGTAAAAGTACCTGGCACAGTCCCTGGCACATAGTAGGCCCCCAACAACTGGCTTCAGGGCACCAGGGAAACCTTTAGCATCAGTCTTCAGCAGAAGTCTTCATCTTCTGCCTCCAACCTCCTAACCCTGAGCCCATCCTGTGTCAGTCACCAATTCTACCTGCAGGCTCTGGCAAGGCTGCCAGGCAGATGACTTTGACTATCACCATCTGGCCAGCCTCCTGCCTGTAGGACTCCCGGAAGGCCCACATCCGTGGAGAAGGTGTGGATTGTATCCAGAGGGGGCTCTCCTTGAAATGCACCTTGAACACCTCCAGGTGTAACCAGGTGTCTAATCAGATACTGGTGATTCTCCCCTGCCATTCTCCCCCAGCTCCAGTCCCTCCTCCAGGCCAGAGTGATCTTTCTAAAATGCTGACCAGATCTTGTATTTCTACCAACTGCAGCTCTCCAGTGGGACTTCCCATCTCAAGCTCTATGTCCTAAAGTTAGCTCCACAGCATCAATAGGACTTCTGCCTCAGAAGGGTTTGATGGTTAAAAGTTTGAGAAATACTGGGTTAAACCCAATTCAGTATGGGTCATTGCTGAGCACACATAGAGTCTTTATTGTACACGGTGTACTTCAAAGAGGTGAATCAAGTCAACTGTATTCCCAGAGTCTGTTGGCCACAGAACCCTTTTAATTGCAAGAACACCCATTACCACCAGTTTGAAAAACACTGGGCATACTCCTTGGAATGGAACTGCTAAGAGCCTGAGACTTTCCACAAACCTTCCTTTCTAGTTTTATCCTCCGTCTGGCCCTTCCTCAGCCCACCGCCATGTTTCAATACTGCAGAACTCATTGCTTTGCTCCAATATGTTGCACCCTCCCTTCCCTCCTAGAAAGAGCACCCCTTCTCCATTTGGTAAAACTGCACTTGCCTTTCAAGGTCCAGCCCAAATATCCCCTCCTCTGTGACCCGTGCCCCTCCCCACAGAGTATGCTATAGGGATCCCTTTTCACAAAGGGATGACCTCTTTACTTGCTTTTCATACAACCCCCAGCCCCCCACCACAGGAGATAAGCTCCTGCAGGGCAGGGCCATGAATGATACAGCTTTGAACACCTGGCGCCAGGCCTACACAGGATAGGTGCTCAGTTATGCTGAGTAAACACTTGCTAGTCAGTCAGAAGGAGCCATTGCATGCAAAGTAACAGAATTTTTTTAATGTGGTTTAAATGCCTTAGGTTTTATAGACTTAGACTTTTTATTTCTCAGAACATAAATCCTTAGCATCTGACTATAAATTCTTAGTGGATTTAAAAGCATCATGTACTTTCTGCTCTACTGAATACAGAATCTGAGAAAGGCAGAGCCAAGGGGCCTTCAGAGATCTGCTGACTCTGCTCTGTCATTTCAAAGATGAAGAAACTGAAGCCCAGGGAAGGGAGGGGCTCTCCCAGGGGCAGCTCTCCTGATGCCCAGGCCAGCCCTCTTTCCCTACAGCTCCATGGACTATACAGGCAATTCCTTAGGGGTATGGAGGTGACCAATCAGGGTCTCGCAATCCAACTGCCTCCTCATGCCTAGCTGAGCTGAAGAGAACTTCTCTGTAATGACACCAAAATGTGCTGCCTGGTAATTACGGACTCAACAGTCATGATAAGCTGTGGCACACATAGAAATGGCTACAAAAAAGCAGTGACAGGGGCTTCCCTGGTGGCGCAGTGGTTGAGAGTCCGCCTGCCGATGCAGGAGACACGGGTTTGTGCCCCAGTCCAGGAAGATCCCTCATGCCGCGGAGCAGCTGGGCCCGTGAGCCATGGCCGCTGAGCCTGCGCGTCCGGAGCCTGTGCTCCGCAACGGGAGAGGCCATAACAGTGAGAGGCCCGCGTACCGCAAAAAAAAAAAAAAAAAAAAAAAAAAAAGCAGTGACAGCATGACACAAGAAAAGCCAACACCCACCCCCGACTCCACACCTCCAAAAAAGTTGGCTGGTGTTCACTCTTAATGTTAAATGATGGCAGTCACATATTTCTTCAATGTAACTCTGAAGGAACTTTGTGATAATTTGGCATCAATATCCAACTTATGTTACCTAACATATTTTAAGAGCTACAACTCCTTGCATGAGATATTCTATATGGACAGATGTATGGTGATTGGTAAATTACAATATGTACAAGTACAAATGCCTCTAAGGAAACAGAACTTTATGTAAATATGTGATATTTTATACAGAATCCATGCTACCTACATACACAGGTTGCTGTAATAGATGTGTAAACAGACATACGTTGGAGAAGATAATGTTTGTCTTCACCACAACTTGGGCTTATTTCTTTAAACAATGGATTGTGAAGTGGGAATTATAAGTACCCTCTACATCGTGAGGCATGTAAGCAACACAGCTTTGAAAGAGTTAACATGTCTCTACCAGAAGTCTTAACAAATTGAATCTTATTTAATTAGATAATGTATTTGGGGGGAAAAATGAAATAAAATTCTTTCATTAACTAAACCAAACTCCCTTAAAGGCAACAATATGTTCCTCTTTGTCAGGACAGAATGGAATGAAATCTTTATTTTAATTGGGGTCAGATGAGGAGCCATTTGGCTTCAGATGCTTTGTTTATCAGCCCTGAGCTTTATGGCTGAACCGGAATGTGAAATATTCCATTACACAACCGTTCCACTTAAAAGCCCACTTTCCCTACGATTTTTCATATGTTAAATGCTGTAAATATAGCCTAAGCTTGCTTTGAAATTTAGAAATAGAATACTTAAAGATTCCCCAGCAACATGATGATCCCAGATGGCCTTGGGTCAGAGGTGCAAGTTCTTCTATCTAGCAATGTGGCTTCCCTTAGACAAGGGCCCTGGGGTGGAGAAGAGTAGGCCAGGAAGCCATCACTGTGCCACTGCCCCTCAGCATGCATGAGTGTGTGCCCTTCAGGCACCTGAGCTGACAGGTTCCAGATTTATCAACAAGCGTTTATCAAACACGTACTATATGCCAGGCTCTGAGAGACAGCACAGCATGGTGATTAAGAGCAAGGACTTTGGAGCTAGACACTAACACTGTGTGACCTTGGGCAAGTCATTTAGGCTTTCCATGCTTCAGTTCTCTCATCTGTACAAAAGGAAAAAGAACAGTATTCACCTCACAGGGTTGTTGTGAGGATAAATGATAACATGTGTCAAGTGCTTTAAGAGTGCCTGACACAGAGTAAGTGCTATTATTATGATTACTGTTAATAAATATTTCCACATTTGCCCTCATAACAACTTACTGAGGTAAGGGTAAGCAAGGCCCTTTCACAAACGAGGAAACAGGCTCAGAGAGGGTAAGTTATTTGTCCAGGGTCACATAGCCACTTCAACCCAGGCTTGTCCTAAGTTCAAGGCTCTTTCCACAAAGAGATGTTGCTTTCAGGACAAAGAGCATAAACACACATTCGAACTTTAGAACCCAGAGGTGGCTCGAAATTTCTATATACTCTCTGAAAAGAAACACATAACATTTCTGCATGGGTAACTGGGAAGAGGAGAACAAATTTGTAACCACTACCATTTTTTCTTATAACTTGTGTCCCAAAGGGAATTCTAAATAGATCTTATTATCTACAAAAAGATGACCTACGTCATCTAATACAGTAAATGATCCAAATTTAAAAATTGGCATCTTTATTATAACTGAGGATAACATTAGTTATGATTAAGTATATTAACTCATTCATTATGTGTTTATGTTTAAGGTTCTAGGCTGAGCGCCATTCAAGCTGATTATGTGAGATTATGATTTCCCTCCCCCCAAATGGATTAAGGCAGGGAAATATTAATATAGAAATACTACTTCTTGTCTTAAAATAACTTAAAATAGTAGTGTTCAGAGAGTCAAAAGACAGTTTCCATTTCCCCTGTGAAGTTTCATTTGGCTTTACTCAGTTCCCCATAAAATGTATTCACTCAGAAAACAACTTGCTTTTCATCTTCTAACTTCTAGCATAGAAATCCAGCTAGAGTTTCAGGATTCTTTTTCAAGCACATTGGCAATGGGTTAATGATGACATTATCTGACAGCTCCCAAATAACACAGGCAGAGAGATGGAACTAATCAAGAAAATACTGCCTCAGCTAGACTTGGCAAGTCCAGAGCCAATGTTACACTCGACAAGGCTCCTAAAATGAAAGTAGCAAAGTTTGGCAAAAGGCACATTTTTTACTTTTATTTTCAGTGTCTGCACCTGATAGGAGCGAGTCAAATTCCAGTATGTCTTTGAAATTTGCATTCACACATGCTTACAGAAAATACAGCTATTTCAAATTAAATGCATCATTCATGGTTCATAAATTCTAAGACGACACCTATGAAGTTCTCTCTCTACGTTTTCCCATCTTCCGTGAAATGCTCTGTTCTGGAAAATGTAATAAAATAAGCTGTTTCTGCAACTTCACAGCAGGTAATTTAATTTGATGGCAAATCACTTTCCTTTACTATTTTCATATAATTGTGCCACAATCTTTGGACAAATGAAAAAGGTAAGTGGACATCCACATGTATGTAATTCATTAATTGCACATCTTCAGTGAGGGAAAATGTTTTTTTTTAAAGTTATTGATTCTCTTAACCAGAGTTCAAAGCAAAGGTGCCATGAACATCTAAATAAATGTCAAGGAAGGGTCAAAGGTAACGAAGGTGGAACCAAGTGAAGTGTGAAGTGTTAAACTGTATCTAAAAAAGTATAAAAGAATAGAGAAAAAAGACTGAATTTCCAATTATCATAATGTTGTCTTATTGCTAGCACATTCTCAAACTTGAAGAAAACACTGAAACCAGAAGAATTCAGAGGAGGGTGCCCCCGGCTGCAACCGACTACAGTAGCAGTAGCAGCAGCGCAGCAGAATGAGGCCCGGCTTCAGCACAGACCTGGGTCTGGTCCCTGCTTGGCTGCTTACTAGCTCTGAACACTGGGAAAGTCATCTCTTACGTCCAATCCCCAGTTTCTTCAATTGAGGAATGTGACCAATACTGGTACTTGCGCCTCCTCCCTGACAGTTGGCTGCATGTGTTAGGAGGGCTTTGTGAACCACAGAGCCCAAGCCAACACCAGTAATGGATGCTGCAGGGTGAGGCTGGGATGGGGACAGGAGAGGCAGAAGAGCTGCAGTGCAGCTGGGCTGGGGGGCTGGGGGCTGGCTGTGGTTTGGGGTCCTTGGCTCTCACAACAAAACCCAGCAGTTATTGGGGCCTTGTGACTCGAGGGTCTCTGCTTTGCTCGAATGTGGAAGCTGTGTGCGGTCAATCACACGGGAAACCAAAATCAGAGAGGAAAATGACAAAGGGAGAGAGAGAGAAGAATACAGAAGATCGAGGAGGTCAAAGTGTTCCTGGAAAATAAAAGCTCCAAACAAGAGCCAGCAGAATAGCAAAAAGGCAAACAGACGATCAAAAGCAAGAGAACAAAATGCAGGCCGGGAAGTCAGTGCCAAAGAATTGATTAGTCAAACATATGAATCTCTCACGCTGAAGCAGAAATATCACAGCCCTGGCTCCTCACTGTGGAGCCCTCTCGGCATAATGGGAGCTATGAAGAAACCGGGGAATAAAGCAACTTTCATTTTTCCTCTGTGAACGCAGAGGGCCCGGCCCCATGAGGACCTCGCCTTGTGCTGGCTTCGAGGGGGAGCGTGGCCCCTGGCCACGGGAGTGGGGTGCGAGTGAATGGGCCAGCACTCGGCTCACTTCACTTGAAAGCTCGGAGGCCTCTATAGACGCAGATCTCGGGCAAGAACAGCATCCTGGGACATGGACTTATAGATTCAAATGAGGAAAGGTGAGTGTCCTTCTTAGCACCATGGGGACTAGAGTTCCTTCGCTTCTCTTTTCAGTGCTCCTTCCTTGCTGCACGGGCCCACTGGTTACTCCGGCAGCCGGCAATGAGAGAGCGCTGCAGATCTCTACAAAGCAGAAGCCAGAAACTTAGCAGAAATGATGCAACTGGAAGACTCCCAAATGTGTGGGGTGGCCCCAGAAAGGGTGTATATAAGTTTGGTTGGCAACAATAAAGAACTGTAGGCAGCTTGGAACAGTGGAAGGAGCAGCAGATTTGGAGCCAACAGATGTTGGTTCTAATACTAGCTTTGCCATTAGTGGTTACGTGATCTTGGCCAAATTACCTCATCTCTCTGAGACTTGATTTCCTAAACTGGAAAATGGGGATAATAAATGATACATACCTTAAGGGATGCTGTAAGGATTAAATTAAACGAGATGTGAAGATGCCTGGAAGTGTGTTTGCCTCACTGTTGTGCAATTTACGTAATCTGAAGAAGACATGCTGCCGTATTTTAAAACATTTCTGGTATTCTGGAAACTAGAGAATGAGCTACATATAACTTGTGGCCCTTCTCTGAATGGGCTACAGGAACTTGGATCGTTCAAGTTTACATCCATTGAGATGTCGCTCTGAGGCCTGTTTACCTTTGGCCCTTCTTCTCTGGTGACCTGTGAGGTGGCCTGGCCTGAACTCTGGGATGGAAAAGCTCAGGGCTCGCTTCTCTGTTGACTCTGATTCTCATTGCAGCCCAGGCCTCCTTGTTTACTCCACACCCAGAATGAGCCTGGCACAGGGGAAAAAGCTCAGGCTTTGGGGTCAGAGACTCAGGTGGGAAGCCCAAGTCTACCACTGACTCAGTGGTAAAGGTGTTTCTAAGTTGTCTATACACCTTGTATGCATGTGTTACTGGAAATTTCAAGAAGGAAATACATTTTTATTTTTAGGGTCAGTCCCAATGGGACAAGTGAGATTCAACAGGACTGATGCTAATGGAAGATTCTTTATACACCTCAGTGCTACACTGTAATTTTCTGTCAAGATCTCCATGTTTTTCCCTGCTTGTCAGGAAGCCAACTAAGGCCTAGGGTCTGAGGACATCAGAGCTGGAGGAGTCTCTGGACTACATCCAGTCCATCTCTTCCTTTTACTGTTGGAGAAACGGAGGCCCCAAAGGACTAGGCAATTTGCACCCAGGTTACACAAGGAACTGGAAGTACTGCTTTGGGTTGGTGTCGCCCTGAGCTGGCTCTGAAGTCAACACATAGAGCATTGCCCTTGACCACTGGTAGGAAGGGACTAGCTGGCTGCTTCATGGACAGGATGGGTTCGTCAGTACAGCTGAGCTTGCTGCTGCCTGGAAGGCAAATGACTACAGAATAGTGTAGTTGATAACTGCCTGCACTACCCACTAGGGTGTCTGCTTGAGATGCATCTTAGATGAAAACTCAAAACCTTCCTCATCTCATTGCAGCCTTGACCAACACCTATTCCCAAAGCCTCTATTCTCTAGGATGAAAAAGATAGGAAGGAATCAGCTGGGGACAAAGAGTATACATGACACTCAAGAAACTAAATGTCAACAATCATCTAAAAGATTCCCCGTCTGAAAAAAATATTTGTAAACTATATCATAAACAAAAGGCTTATTCAACCCAATATATAAAATGTTCCTAAAAAATCAAGAAGAAAAAGAATAATTACCCAATAGAAAATAGACAGAGTCATATAGTTTATAGAACCCCCCCCCACAAATTATTCTTAAATGTAAGAAAAGATATTCAACCTCATTTGTATAATAGGGATGTATATAAAATTTCACTGAGATATCACTTCTTACCCACCAGATTGGAAATAATCCATAAGTTAGCAATATAGTCTACTGGTGAAGCTGTGGGATAACAGGATAGGAAGGGAAAAAAATTACAACCCCTATGGAGGGGAATTTGGCAATATCTAGCAAAATTACATACGCAATTACCATTTGACCCAACAACCTCACTTCTAGGACCTAATCCAAAGATATACTTAGAAAAATACAAAATGGTATATGTACAAGGTAATTCACTGTGACATCTAACAGCAACATCCAAAGAACATCAACATGGCACTGGCTGAAAAAAACTGTGACACATCCATTCTATGGAGCATTAGGTAGCTGTGAAAAAAGAATGATGACGATCCTTATACACTGTGATGATGGACTGATTTCCAGAAAAGATTAAGTGCAAAAGAGGTAAGATGCAGAACAATGTATGCAGCAGTTATTTTTTTTTAAGTAACAAATAGAGGTTATGGGGGAGGGAAGTATAAGGGTAGAAGGAGTGGGGATGAAAGCCTGAGTTCTCTGAATGAATCTTGTTATATATTCTAAATTATGTAAAGAGTTCATAAGATAAAAAAAATTAAATTTTTAAAGAATTCCTAAGAATTGAAAAGATACTGAAACAAATGAACCTAACTATATATTACATTGGTGACATAACCACTTGGAGAAAAGAATTACTGCAACAGACCCTACAGACAATATTCTAACTGTATATCCTCAAGGGGCATTCTTTAATGACAATAAGAACCAAAAAAAAAAAATCATAATTTGAAAATTACTGGCAGCAATAAATTTGATGTTTTAGTTTTAAAACTATTATATAAATATTGATAAAACAAATAATTACATTGTATGAACATTTTTTAGGAACCAAGAATTTCAAGATAGAATAAACATGTAAGTGTAAAATTTAAAAAGTAAAAATTATGAAATTTTAAACTTGAAAAGAAAATCAGTATGAACTCATTATTCTTCCTTCTTTTAAAAATATGTATCTAGGGACTTCCCTGGCAGTCCAGTGGTTAAGACTTCGCCTTCTGGTGCAGGGGATGTGGGTTCGATCTCTGGTTGGGGAGCTAAGATCCTACATGCCTCACGGCCAGAAAACCAAAAGGAAAACAAACATAAAATATATAAATATATATATATATATATATATATATATATATATACACATCTAGACTCTGTCCACTGAGAAGCTCTAGGAGTAATGACAGACCAGTAGCAATGACTACCCCCAGGGTTCAGAAAATGGTCTCTAAATGCCACTCCCCACTAATAAGAACCAGGGCTCACTGATGCCAGATCTGGGACAGGAAATTTACAAGATGAACCTGAGGCATCTTGTCATGCTGGAATATAGTCATGAGTTAACAATCAGAAAATCCACATTATGGGACATTCTATAAGACAAGTGGCCTGGAATCTTCAAAAATGTCAATGTCACTGAAGACCAAAACAAAACAAACAAAAAGCGAGGGGACCCTGCTAGATTCAAGGTCACTAAAGAGACAATAACAACCAAATACAGTGTGTCACCCTTGTTTTGAGCTCAGGTATATAAAAAAAGAAAGAAAGTTATAAAAGATTTTGGTGCCAATTGGGAAAACTGAATATAGACTGTAAATTTGATAATATTTTTATATCAATGTCACATTTCTTGAGAGTAATAATGGCTGTGTAGTTATGGTAGAGAATGTACTCCTTTGAGGAGACAGAGGCTGAAATATTTCGGAGTGAAGTATCATGACATCTGCAACTTACTTTCAAATGATTCAGCAAAAAAATAAACAAGTGAGGTGTGTATACATATTTAGAAAGGCAATGTAAATGTGTAAAACATTAAGTGTTGGTGAACTTAAGTGAAGGGTTAAATGGGTATTCCTTGTACTGTTCTTTCAGCTTTCCCACAGGATTGAATTTCTTTTAAATAAAAAAGTTGAGAGAAAAAGAAAATGTCAAATTCTTATTTTTTTTTACAGTGCTTACTAATATAACTTAAGCGTAAAATGAAATACAATACCTGAATTTGCCTTAAAATAGTTCAGCAAAAAAAGCGGGCAGAATAAAAGAGGAAATAAATGAAAAAAATAAGATAAAATGTTGATGGCTGTTGAAGCTGTGTGATGGATAGATGAGGGATCTGTACTCTGTACTTTTGGGTATATTTGGAAATCTTTACATAAAGAGCTCAGGTAAATAAAAAATAAAAAACAAAAAACAATGAGAGCCCAGCAGATAAATGGGCAAAAAGCAGGTTTCGTAGCAGAAAAATAAGTATCTGGCTCATACACATGAGAAGAAGTTCAATGTCACTAGTAATCAAAAGAAATGAAAATTAAAACAGAATTCAATTATTTTCACACATTAAATTAACAAAGATAAAAAATAAAGACTCCTAGTTGTAGCCCAGGGTAGAGTGTAGATAAGAATGGACAACAGTAAAACATTTATGAAAAGTAATTTGACAAGTATATCAAGAACATTAAAAATATGCATATCCTTTAATCTGGCATTGAAATTGCTGGGAATTTAGTTTAAGGAAAAACTCAAATGCCAATGAATCTCTCGATATAAAGTTGTTCACATCAAACCACCACCACCAACAAAGATTTAAATTTCCCTCCAGAGGGGCACAGTTAAGTAAACTGTGGCAAATCTAAGCAAAGGAATTATATAGCCATTTATGAAGACACTATCTCATGGCCTGAGGAAAATCGGTATGATGAGGATCACATGAAAAAAGAAGAAAAAAAATGTACTGACTATATGAGCTCAATTATGTAAAAAGGTGTAAAGACATTTGGAAAGAAATGCACCAAAATTTAACGCTGGTTGCCTTAGGGTGGTGGGAATGTGAGTGACATTTTTCCCTCATGTTTTTCTGTTTTTTCCAAATTTTCTACAATGAAAATACATTACATTGACAATCAGAAAAAGCAATATACATTATTATTTTTTGGATGTTGTTTCAACCTGGCCCTTTGCCCTGGTGTAAATTTTTATGGTTGCTACTGTTATTACAACAAGAAGAGAAATATCGTGACTAGGTAGCCCTGAGTGGCATCTGGGATTCACCTTCGTGGGTTGGATTTTATCCAGCACAAAGGACCCTATAAGTAGGAACGTTCAAAGGCAATTAGCTGGTAACAATATTATAAATAGAAAAGGAGGCAAATAAATGTTTGCTGGATATCATTAATTTAGTTGTAAAATAGATTCAGTTACTCTGATAACCCCATATAAAGAAGGCACTCATTATAAAGACAGCCACGGGTTAAACAAGAAAAGGTTAGATGCAGAGATGGTTCTGCTGTACACAACTCAGATACTCCCACGGAGAAAGCAGTTCTCAAAAGATCACCCTCAAAAACAAAAGCTTCGTCTAGGAACACAATCCCAGTGCCATGCTAATTCAGTTGCTCCTGCCTACTTCTCTCAGAATCCAGCTCTCTTCCTCCCCGCTCTGGCTCGGTCTGAATGCTATGACCCAGTGCAGACTACTTTTTGGAACTTTCTTATTTATAAAGTGGGTATAATAATCTACTTTACAAAAAAAATTTATTGTATAGGAGTAGAGAGAAGACTGAACAGGAGGCATGGGGACGCACCTAGCACACTGCCTGGTAAGTAACACTGATCCCATCTCAAAAGAACTCATTCCCCTCCATTCCTACTGCCACCGTGCAAGTCCAAGTCACCCCCATCTCCTGCCTGGGCAATCAGAGTGACCTTCTAATTGCTCTCTGTGCTTCCGTTAAGGTCCCCCTCCCAGCAGCCAGCATGATTTAAAAAAATAATAATAAAAAAAGATTGATTGTGTCACACCTATCTTAAAAACCCTTCACTGGATTTCCACTGACTTTAAATAAAATCCAAACTCCTTTCCATGGCCTCCAAGACCTGTGTGATCTGGCCCTGCCTAAATCTCCAGCTTCAACTCAGGCCACGTGCCTCCTCCACTGCTACACCCTGGGCTCCCTAGTTCCTTCTGGTTCGGTGCAGTGTTAACCCCTTCACTGTGCCTGGAACATTTTCTTGCCCCCACTCAACCTGGTTGGCTGATTCTCACCCTTCACCTCTCAGGTGAAAGGTCAGCTCCAAGAAGACTTCCTCAACTACTCCATGTGAAGTAGAAGCACTGAAGTACAACTCAGAGGAAACATTTTAAATGATATAGATGTCCATCTCCTTGTTTACTGTGTCTGTTTCACTAGACTGTAAGCTTCTTGAGGAGATCTATCTCTAGTCACTACTATTGGTTGCCTAATTCCCTCCTCTTCTAACACAAACCCAATTTGTTCATGCCCCCATCCTCCTCCATGAGGACAAGTGTTTCAGGCCCCATCCCAGAGGCAGGGGGTGGGTCCTCACATTTAAGCCAATCCCAGTGGTCTCAATTTCCTTATCAGTGATTGGTTAGGGCATGGGCATATGACTCAATTCTGTTCAATGATGCATGAGAAGTCACCAGGAGAGCTTCTAGGAAAGGTTTTCTGAATCTTAAGAGATACCAGGAAGAGAAGGTCCTTTTGCTGCCTTTTGAGATTGTTGTGAGGGTGTAACACCTGCAAGTGACACAGTCATCTTGAGATCATGAGGGAAGCCATCTGGTGGCATGGCCAGTAGGCTGGAATCAGCAGCCTCAAGAATGAAAGAATGGGGTTCTTGATATCATCAGTGAATTGCTCAATTAGCCAGCCACAGAACTGCCTACCTCTGACCTTTCTGTGATCGATAATAAAGTTCTTATTATTTCAGCCAGATTTCTGTCACCAGCAGCTGAAAACTTCCTGGTACATTAATCTGTTCTCTCCTGCCCGCAATCCAGTGTAGTGTTTAGCACATAGTAGGCCCTCAATAAAACTCATTTGAATGAACAAATGAGAGTGTTTGTTGTAAAGTATTAAGAAAAAAAAACTCACTTCTAGAGTAGGATTCATACCATTTCTATGAGAAAAGTGTTGTTTTTGTTTCTTCCCTCTCCCACTTTTTTTTTAAATTAAACAAACTACATTAAAAGAAAAAAGAGACAAAGAAAAAATTTAAAATACAATTCTACCATCCTAATGTAGTATAGGATTGAGCCGTTATAGTAAAGGGTTCCTACCGTAAACAGGGACTCCTTGCACCGAGGCAGCTCACAGAGATGCTGTTCCCCAGTTCCTTTAGGCACTAGTGCAGTGTGAGTTTAAAATTTTTTTACATTTCTCAGGAATAGAAAGATAAAATTTCCACTGGCTATTAAGCTTCCTGGAATATTCACAGGAAAAGTTTTTAATGTATATGGAACATCCATTTCCAAATAAGCAGCCTAGTGGTTAAGAGGCTTTGGAGTCAGACCTGGATTTGAATCCTGGCTCTGCCACCCCTAGTTGTGTGACCTTGTGTAAGTCACTTACCATCTCTGAGCTTCAACTTCCCCATCTATAAAATGGGAATAATACTTAATTCATAATTTGTTTGATTTTTGGTAAGATTAAGTGTGATACTCATATGGACCTTAGCTTGGAGTTTAATATATTGTTAATGCTCAAAATTAGTTATAGTTATGATGAAATTGTCCCTATGATAGTCCTTAAGTTTCATGATTCCTTAAAGAAGCACCTTTCATGTTGAAGGACACAGGTGCTGCCTAAATGCCATGTGCCACAAGTCAATTGAGATCTGGCTTTCCGGGGTTGCCAAAGGCTGGCCACCTTCCTGGGAGACAGTGTGGCCCATTGAAAAGAGCACAGGCCTTGGAATCAGTGAGAACTGGGCTCCAGTCCTAGCCATGCACTCAATGGCTATGACCTTAGGTCTGACATGAAATCTCCACTCTTCAGTTTCCTCATCTGTAACTAAGGTCCTACTATTCCCATCCCTACCTCCTGCCCAACGTCTTGGTGGACTGAGTGACAGAGCACATAGAAATTGCCCTGTACCTGGCACACAGGAGGGACACAATACACACTAACTCCCTTCATGTCTTTCAGTATCAGCTCTTCCTAATCAAATTCAGGTTGAAACCAGAAGTTCTCACTACACAATGAACTGGGGCCCCCTGGCAGGAGGGCGCAGGACTGGTAAGGTGGCTTTAAGATGACTAAATTGCCCAACAATGGCACATACGTATAATAAACCTATCCCATAAATGTTTTGTTTGGTTTTAAGGCCCTGCTGTGCCTGCATCCCACTACCCCCTTGAACACAGGGGTCTCTACGGCTCACTCACACAGGGAAAATTGGCAGACTGCTCTCCCCCACCCAGAGCTGCTTCTTGTGCCCTCTACCCGAGGATGGCAATGTCACAGGAGCAAGGGAGCTGCACAATGCCCAGAGATTTATGAAAATACGCATCTGAAAAAGGGAATGCTGTGCAGAGAGTGGTCGTGTGGGCAGGCCTGGTGCATGGGAACAATTAGAGCAGGTCTGCAACAACTCAGGGCTGTTCTATTCGACTGCTTAAAGAATTGCCATAGCAACAGCAGGCACACATAGTAAAGGAGCAGCAAGATGGAGCAAACACTTGAAAAAGACTCTCTTGTTAACCCTCCTCCCCTCCCCAAAATGAAGAAAGGGCCATCTTGTTTCTCTAAAATAGTCTTCCAATCAATGTCCATATTTCATGCCAAAGTGGGTGACTAGGTGCCCATCTTTCTTCTTCTTTTTTTTTTTTGTGTGTGTGTTAATAACAGCAGCTACCTTTTAATGATCTCCTACTATGTCCTGGGCCCTGGGCTGATGAAAACTTCACCTAATAATTCTAGCAACTGGCATTTACTGAGTGCACACTATATCTGCACTGGGGACGTGAGACATCCTGGACATTGTCCCCACCTGCAAGTGAGATGGAAATCTGTTTATGAGTTGGGGTGGCATCTGAGCCAAGTCTTGAATGAACACTCAGTGGACACTCTATGTGCTAGGGATATAGAGATGAATAAGAAACTCTCTTTTTCTTCAAAAAGCTCACTATCTAGTGTGGGGGAGAAATATGGAGGTAAAGCATTAATGTGAGGCCACATCTAATTGCTTACCTATGGAGTTAGGAGATCACATTCAGTAATTGACAAAACAAAACAGATTTCAGGAGGGGTGTGTGGGGAAGGTTGAACATTTAGGGAGAGCTGCCTCCTGATAGCTGATGGGCTAGGTCCCTTAGCTACGTTACACATGAATAATATCATAACCCCCTTACGTGACAGGCGGATCCCCAACTGCACGCCATGTGCTCTTCCTCACCCTGCTGATGAGATGCTCCTTACCCAACAAGAACCATGGGAAGTGGTAATTCCAACTTCATGTGTACAATAAGATGTGGAACCAGAGCTCAACTAGTTGCGACTTGCTTTTAGGGTCATACAGCTAGTAAGTTAGAGATTTGAACCCAAGCCATCCTGATTAAAAAACCTGTCCTGTTTACTTGGTATGCTGAATAGGTTCAGATTGACAGGTCACTAGTTGGAAAGTTCACAGTTAGTTCTTAGAATAGTAGAGGTTGGTACTGGAACCTAGACAAGTGGAACAGTCTCTTCAGAGAGATTCTATGTAGAAAGGGGTTCTGTCCCCTGCTCTCAGGGCCGCCGTTAGGCACAATCTTGCCTGCTGGGCTCAATTCACCCTCACTGGTGAGTGGGAAGGTGACTAAAGCAAGGAGCATAGCAAGAATCCCAGCCTCATTTTTTGAGGCCTTCCCTGAAATATGTGCTAACCATCTAACTTCCACGGGAGAAGACACTATTTGAGAGTTTGCCTCAGTCACCTGTATACGTAGGTGGGTGGCAGACAAATGCCACAAGCCATGGGGCAGAGAGAAGACTGCTTTAACGGGATCCTTCTGTTTCTGATCGATAACTCACTGAACAATAATCAGCTGGCATTATGACCCTTCTCCACAGGAGTCACAGAGGAAAAAAATTTAAGAACATCCTCCAAACACAGGACAAAACAGGCAGACCATGGAAAGGCCACTTCCTCCTCACTAATGGGCAAATCCCCCAGCATTAGGTCAAAGAAAACCATACACCTTCCAGGTTGACCCAGTGAGCACTCTCCATCATTCTCTAGTCAAACCTTCTCTCCTCTCTCCAGCTGCTGATCTGTCCCTCTTGTCCCCAACCACTGCCCAACACACACACACACACACACACACACACACACACACACACACACACACACACACACACGCCTGCCTGAACATTGCAGAGAGAACATCACAAAGAACGTTAAAACCATCAGATGGACCCCCTTCCCCTCCCCCTCTTCCTTCACCAGAATCCCCACCCTTCAGGCTTCCTTCCCCACTGATACTCAGGCAGAGGGCCTGTTCTCTGCTCCAAGGCCAATCTAACCACCCTGCTTTGCCAAATTCCTTCCTTTTCAGGGCCTTGGTTCTATCAAATACCCTTACCTCCCCTTTCTTTCTCATCAGCATTTCAATGTGCTCATGTTTCTTCCAATGTTAAAACAAACAAACACTCTCCTCCTTGTCCCCAGTTTTCCCTCCTTCCTATAAAGCCATCTGGCTACCGTGATCCCCTCTCTCCACTTCCTACCAGCCAAACTGTCCAGAGGAGTTGTCTAATCTCACCCAAGATTCCCAAGACCTTCTTGTGGCTAAAACCCACAGGAGAGTCTCTGTCTTTATCTAATTAACTTCTCTTCAGTGGCTAGACACGTTTACTAAGCACTCTCATCTCTGGGCTTTGCTGTGTTAGCCCAGTTTTATTCTCATCTCTCTGGATGTGCCTTCTCTGGCTCCTTCACTGGCTCCCCTTTTTTTGCTAGCCTCTTACATACAGACGTTCTTTGTCTCATGCTTTCTTTATCTCTTATGCCATATACTTCCCCTGGTTAAATATTTACCACCCATATATTGACATCTCTCAAATCTCTATCTCCATCCCACCCCTCACTTCTCATCTCATGGACGTTTCTTGGATGGATGTCCACTGACAAGTCAAACTCAACATGTATAGAATTAAACTCATTTTCCTGCCCAAACTGGTTCTTCCTTCATCCGAGGGAACAGGAATAGCCCTACCCAGTCACCTGGCTCAGCCTTGCTTTTCTTCTCTCTTCTCTCCATTCACTCAATTACCCAGACCTGGGGATTCTACCTCATCATGTTTCTCAAGCCCATCCACTTCTCTCCACCCCTTCAGTCCCTTCCCCAGTCCAGGTCGCCATCATCTTTCCCCTGGGCTATGGTAACAGCCTCCTAGGTGGTCTCTGCCTTCAAGCTTGCCTTCCTATTCATTGGTTCTCTTCTCACACTACCACCACAGTTGCCTTTAAAAAATGCCTGCATAGGGCTTCCCTGGTGGTGCAGTGGTTGAGAGTCCGCCTGCCGATGCAGGGGACACGGGTTCATGCCCTGGTCCGGGAAGATCCTACATGCCGTGGAGCAGCTGGGCCCATGAGCCATGGCCGCTGAGCCTGCGCGTCCGGAGCCTGTGCTCTGCAACGGGAGAGGCCACAACAGTGAGAGGCCCATGTACCTCAAAAAAAAAAAAAAAAAAAAAAAAAAAAAAGCCTGCATATTCATGCAGCTTCCTTGCTTTAACAACTCTTCCATAGCTGCCCCAATGATATCAGAATTCATTTTAAGCTTCCTGACATGGCTTTTAAGGTCCTCCCTGATCTGGCCCAAACTTGCCTTTAAATTTCACTTCTCACCACGCCGCTCCCTGTGCCAATGTCTGTTACCCTCAGAGGATGCCTCCCTCTCTCCTTTCCCTGGCTAACTTTCACGTCTCAAGTCTCAGCTTGGATATCACTTCTCCTGGGGCACCTTCACTGAGCCTTAGCTCCTAGCTGGGTGCCTCTCCTAGGGTCCAACCTCATCCTCTGCTTCCCCTTTGGAGCACCCGTTAAACTGTATTATAATTGCCTATTTGCTTGTCATTCTTGCCACTCGTCTGTCTCATTCCCTGTTGCTAACCCAGTGCCCAGTGTGATTACTGAGACATAGGAGGGGCTATTTGTGGTTAAAACAATGAACGGATGAGTGAATAGAGAGCTCAAAGAAAGGTGCATTTGTTTTAAAAAAAAAAGTTCATGCTGTAAGAGTGGACGGGGCTTCCCTGGTGGCGCAGTGGTTAAGAATCTGCTCGCCAATGCAGGAGACATAGGTTCGAGCCCTGGTCCGGGAAGATCCCACATGCCGTGGAGCAACTAAGCCCATGCACCACAACTACTGAGCCTGCACTCTAGAGCCCACGAGCCACAACTACTGAGCCTGCATGCCACAACTACTGAAGCCCACGTGCCTAGAGCCCGTGCTCCGCAACGAGAAGCCACCACAATGAGAAGCCCACGCACCTCAATGAAGAGTAGCCCCTGCTCGCCGCAACTAGAGAGAAAGGCCGTGTGCAGCAACGAAGACCCCATGCAGCCAAAAATAAATAAATAAAAATTAAAAAAAAAAAAGAGTGGATGGTCATAGGATGGTAGGGGAAAATAACACCAGATTTCTGGTATGAATCAGTTTCTAACCTTGATTCTGCAAGTAACTTGCTTTGTGACCTGGATTGATCGTTTAATGCCTTAGAATCTCAGTTCCTCATCTGTGAAACTGATGTTACCACCTATCTCTCAGGTTGCTGTATTAAATGAGATGACATGTAAAAGCACCTGCCACCATGCAGGGTGCATAATAGGCATCAGAATTTTTTTTTAAATTAAGTGAATAAGTCTAATTATTCAAAAAGAACATTTCAAGGTACATGACAATAGAGCTGGCTGGTAAGACACATGACCAGCACTCTATCTGCAATGATGAAAGAGAGCTAAAGGCAGGAGTCACGAACTCAATATCAAAGCTATTCTGTGCAAAGGAGAGGATTCCTCCAAAGACGTTAAATTAGAACTAAGTTTCCACACGTTGTTCTCATTACTTTCCTAGCAAGCTGCTGAGAATGTGAAGCCATTTTCTTGGGCAGCTTCTCTAGTACACTGTTCTTGCAGAAAACCAATGTTGTTGATTTCCTCCAGGATTGGGGGTTGCTTGACAGAAACCAAGATGAAAAGAAATATTTGCCATATTCATTGCTGGAGCTTGATGGTGTGAAAAAACTCTCTACACAGGCTCCCAAGCTGGGAGCCTAGAAGTTACCCTAGATCACTCCCTTTCCAGCTAGCCCTACATTTTTTTTTAAGTCTTTATTGAATTTGTTACAATATTGCCACTTTTTTGTGTGTGTGTTGGTTATTTGGCCACGAGGCATGTGGGATTTTAGCTTCCCGAGCAGGGATCGAACCCGCATCCCCTGCATTGGAAGGCGAAGTCTTAACCACTGGACTGCCAGGGAAGTCCCCAGCCCTACATTTTTTCGACTGATTGATTCTATCTCTTAACTCTCTCTCAGATTTGTTCTCTTTGCTCCATTTCCACTGCTTTAGAGTTTTGAGTTCAGTTTTTCTTCCCAGAACTATTAACAGCCTTCTCACTAGCCTCTGCTTTGGTCTCATTTCCTTCCAACCAACTTTCTTGATGCCTTCAGAAATGCAAATGTTCCCTGCTTCAAATCTTTAAGTGGCTCCACTGACTGACTGCAGGAGGACACCAAACCTCAAGTGAAGCAGTTAAAGGATTCCACAAACCGGCCCCTGCCTCCTAGTGTTATCATTCAGAGACACACCCTATAACCCAGCCTATGCGCCATGGCAAACCCATGCGCTCCCATGGGTCATGTGGAACAAATGAGTCTTTTCTAAAGGGTTACTGATCTCGCTGTTCCATCTATTTAAAGTAATCTTTTGCTTTCTGGAAAACTCTTTCAAGACCCATTTCAAGTGAGTAATCTACTCCCCTGGGAAGCCACCCTTAACGTATCCTGGCAGAGTTAATCACATCTTCTTTTGTGCCATTCCCTTATCTAGAACTTTCCTTCATTTTACTGCATTACAACTGTTTTTCATGTTTGTTTCCTCATGGGCCTTTGAGTTCCCCTGTCAAATAACATGATTAATATAATATTTTTTAAATGAATGAATGAATGACAAAATAATGTATGTGTCACCCTCATCTTTGGCTGTAATGCCCAAGCTGGGTGGTGTGAGCTCCTACAAAATGTTACTGAGCTACTCGAGATAAACAGCAGATACAATATTACAAAGAAATTACAAGTGATGTGATTTGCACGCAAAAGAATCTGTGTGAGTTTGGATCCTTCCTTCCCCCACTATAGTGATACTCAACATCCAGCATTCTGTGGGTGCCTAACAAATGTTGAATAATAATAATAGACTTTTCTTATTTATAGAATAACATTGTAAACATTTCAGCACTTCCCTGTGGCTGAAAAATCCTAAGTTTAACAACAACTGCCCAATAAAACAAAACCAAAATTCTGCTACTGAGAAGAGATAAGTGGTACACAAACAAACCTTGGTGAACAGTCTGTTTAGACAGCCAAAAGAATGGGAAAGATGGAAAATTTTTTGCACCACGAAAGATAAAAATGAACTAAAGTTTCCTTTCTCAGAAACAACATAGGATGAAAATGGAAAAGAGGCCAAATATAACTCTTGACACTTCTCAGGTCTTCTAGCATGTGGCATCCTGCACAGGCTGAGGCTGAAGTCATATTCATCCTCTCAGTTACATCCACCCACATGACAGGAATAATGCAGTGATCTGAAGCTATTTCACTGTTTTGGGGTTTTAACTTCTGGGATTAACTCATTAATTCACAAATGATTGAACCCAGGTCAGAAGTTAGATAGATCTGGGTTCAAATCCAGGCTCTTACCTCTTATTAGCTATTTTACCTAGGGTAAATTCCAATCTCAGTTTTTTAAAAAAAATCCATAAAATTAGGAGAATATCACCTATTCTGGAGATAATACTGAAGAGTTCAGTAGAACAAATCAGAGAGAGATCAAGAGTAAAAGAAGATGAAAGAGTAGTTGTTTAATAGATTGAAAAGTACCAACATATTTATATAGGAGTTTCCAGAATAAAAACCAAAACCAAACAAACAAAAGAAACCCTAGGTTTGGCAGAGAGGTAATATTTTAAAAGATAAGGGCTGAGAATATCCCAGAATTGAAGAAAGATGAGCCCTCAGACTGAAAACTGTGAGTACCAAGGAACATGAATAAACCAATCCCTAGATACATGATAGTAAAATTGCAGAATATAAGGTGAAAGAAGTTTCCAGAGAGAAAAGATGGATTTTTATAAAAGAATGACATGTGATTGATCACAGACTTTTCACCAATAAAAACAGATGAGAAAAGACAAATTTTTCAAAAGAAGAACGAAAATTGTCAATGTACAGTTTCATATCCAGATAAACTATCCTTTAAGAGTCATAGCAAAATAAAGATACTTCAGACATACAAATGAAAGAGGTTTGTAGATCCTCACTGAACAAAATATTAAAGATACAATTCAGCAAGAAGAAAAGTGAACCCACAGGGAAACAATGGTAAACACAGATGTTGATAAATTGTAAAACTAGTCTGTTTTGCTGTTAGTGTTTTTTTTTTTAAAGTTAATATTCTAATAATGTTAAGATTTGTAGATACAGGTGCACAATGAGTAGTTAAAGTATATTAAAATCCTTATATTGTTTAGGAAGAGAAAAAAGATGCTAAATAATTTAGAATTGTTAATTTATGTAACTTCCATATATGTAGGTTTTTCAGTATTCTAGGCTAGACTCCCAAAAACATCTTCCTGGAAAAGCAAAATGTCTCCCTTTTCCATTTTGTAGATGTAGTCTTCCTATCATATTTTATACACAGCTTGCCTTAAACTAAGCTCATGTTTCAAGCTACTCTGTAGAAGTTTTGTTTAGGATCTCTCTCCCCCTCTGCTTTGGTCTTTTTCCCAGCTGAGTCATTTCCCTTCCCTTTTAACTTCCTTCATTTTTCACATTTGAACTTCAATTAAAAAAATGGCTTCCCCAACCCCCTACTCTTTTTTTCTTTTTCAACTTTTTATTTTGACATAATTTCAGATTTATAGAAAAGTTGCAAGAATAGTATAAAGAACTCCTATTTACCCATCATCTAGATTCCCCAAATGTCAACATTTTACCACAATGGCTTTACGTTCTCTCTCTTCCCACACACATATTATTATATTACATGTATGTTTTATCTGTATAAAATGTTTTTCTGACCATTTGAGAATAAATTTAAGACATGATGTCCCTTTACCCCTACATACTTAAGTATAGTCAGTTCTGCTATAATGTGACATATATCTTCCTAAAACTCACCATGCTTGGGGCACAATGCTCAAAAACTTCATCAGTGATATGTTAGAAATAAGACAGAAACCTGATAAAAACAGTACACCATTTTATACATGTTCAGTGGGTAAGAAATATATAAATACTACAATAAATGTCATCTTTACCTTTAAAAAACCTGAAATTTGCTGTGGAAGTGGGCATCAGAAGGACTGCAGCATGTGGGCAGATTCTGAAGTGGTAGAAGAAGGATGAAGAACTGAAAGACCATTGTGGACAGAAAGTGTGTGGTTCGTCACACACATGGTGAACTGAGGGAGCTGTTAGAGGTGTGTGCATGTGTGCATTCTGTGTATTGCTACATGTCTTTGTTAATTTGAAATTTTGGTTAATTTGGGCACAGTTTTCTGCATTCACCTAGTATTTCTCATGGTTATCATGCATAATCAAACATAATTGAACACATTATGCTCAAATTGTTCCCTAATATATCAATTACATTCGAACAATCTTGTGTTGTTAAAACAGGCATTACAGGGTTTCCCTGGTGGTGCAGTGGTTAAGAACCCGCCTGCCAATGCAGGGGACACGTGTTCGAGCGCTGGTCTGGGAAGATCCCACATGCCACGGAGCAACTAAGCCCGTGCGCCACAACTATTGAGCCTGCGAGCCACAACTACTAAAGCCTGCGCACCTAGAGCCCATGCTCCGCAACAAAAGAAGCCACCGTGATGAGGAGCCCACACACCACAACGAAGAGTAACCCCCACTCACCGCAACTAGAGAAAGCCCGTGCGCAGCAACGAAGACCCAGTGCAGCCAAAAATAAAAAATAAAAAAATAAATTTATAAAAAAAACCCAGGCATTACAGCAAACTGTATTTCCTAAAATCAAGAACAGTGTCATATAACCACAGTATAATGATCAAAATCAGGAAATTAACAATGGTACAGTAAAAATCTAATCTACAGACTTTACTCGGAATTCACCAATTGTCTCAATAATGTCTTTTTACAGCAAAAGAAAATCCTGGCTCATATATTGCATGCAGTTGTCCTGTCTCTTAGTCTCCTTTAATCTAGAATAGTTCTTGGGTCTTTCTTTGTTGCAAGACATTAACATTTTTGAAGAGTACAGGCCAGCTATTTTGTAGAATGTTCCTCAATTCAGGTCAAACCCTCTACTCTTACTTCAATCTATCACTGTTAGCTGAAGCACTATTAACGTCTGAAATCTTCCTGAATGTAATTCAAGTGTGGAGGTAGGGTCTGCGTCTTTTATCATAGCTCCCTTTGAAAAATCAAGTAAAATCTGCATTGGGAAACCTAGACAATGGCAGTTACCTAACTGTCCTTAAAATAAAAATCCCTTCTTTTAAGAAAATTAAAAACTAAAAGACACACAGAAAGCCCATCTACCACAGAAGGTAACTGGCTTACCATACTCTGAAGTACAAAAGTACATGTCACTCATCCAACAGTCATTTTTAGAAGTCTGACATTCACACTAATATTTTAGGAAGGCTATTGTGACTGGAGGAGGAAGGTTGGGAACTAACATTTTTTTGAGCATCTACAATGTGGTAATTATACGCATTATGGTAATATGCATTTAATCCTCAGAACAGCTCTGTAAAATTGGTATTAATGTTCCAGTTTTACAGATAAGGAAACTGAGCCTAGATATGAACTCCTGCCTAAAGGCAGGAGGTATTGAGGTAAAATCCTACATAAAGGCATTGAGGTAACATCCTCCACAAAGTTATAAGAAAAATAGGGGAAAGATATGTCCACAAAAATATATCCTGAAAGATATGCCCACAAATAGATTAAAACTGCAAAAAATAGATTAAAATATTTGCAAATGAATCAATGGACAAAGGATTAATCTCCAAAATATATAAACAGCTCATGCAGCTCAATATTAAATAAACAAACAACCCAATCCAAAAATGGGCAGAATACCTAAACAGACATTTCTCCAAAGAAGACATACAGATGGCTAAGAAGCAGATGAAAACCTGCTCAACATCACTAATTATTAGAGAAATCCAAATCAAAACTACAATGAGGTATCACCTCACACCAGTTAGAACGGGCATCATCAGAAAATCTACAAACAACAAATGCTGGAGAGGGTGTGGAGAAAAGGGAACCCTCTTGCACTGTTGGTGGGAATGTAAATTGATATAGCCACTATGGAGAACAGTATGGAGGTTCCTTAAAAAACTAAAAATAGAATTACCATATGATCCAGCAATCCCACTACTGGGCATATACCAGAGAAAACCATAATTCAAAAAGACACATGCACCCCAGTGTTCATTGCAGCACTATTTACAATAGCCAGGTCATGGAGGCAACCTAAATGCCCATCGACAGACAAATGGTTAAAGAAGATGTGGGGGCTTCCCTGGTGGCGCAGTGGTTGAGAGTCCGCCTGCCGATGCAGAGAGCGCGGGTTCGTGCCCCGGTCCGTGAGGATCCCACGTGCCGCGGAGCGACTGGGTCCGTGAGCCATGGCCGCTGAGCCTGCGCGTCCCGAGCCTGTGCTCCGCAACGGGAGAGGCCACAACAGTGAGAGGCCCACGTACCACAAAAAAAAAAAAAAAAAAAAAAGAAGATGTGGTACAGATATACAATGGAATATTACTCAGCCATAAAAAGGAACGAAATTGGGTCATTTGTAGAGATGTGGATGGATCTAGAGACTGTCATACAGAGTGAAGTTAGTCAGAAAGAGAAAAACAAATATCGTATATTAACACATATATGTGGAACCTAGAAAAATGGTACAGATGAACCAGTTTGCAGGGCAGAAATTGAGACACAGATGTAGAGAACAAACATATGGACACCAAGGGGGGAAAGTGGCGGGGGGTGGTGGTGGTGGTGTGATGAATTGGGAGATTGGGATTGACATGTATACACTGATGTGTGTAAAGCTGATGACTAATAAGAACCTGCTGTATAAGAAAAAAAATTAAATAAAATTCAAAAGTTAAAAATAAAATAAAATAAAAATTGAGCTATAAAAAAACCCCTGCAATCTACTATTTCAAAATGAGCTAAAGACGTTAAGAAGATTATACAAAGTATGAAAGAACAACATACATACAAATTATAAAAACTTAGAAATGAGGGGATAGAACTCAGGAAAGAATTAGAAACAAAAGAAAAACTTTTCTGAAATGAAGACTAAACTAGAGGGAATACAAGAGCATATCAACTCAAAAGATGATGCTTTAAGAAAAACAAAAGAAAAAGAGAAAAACTTCAAAAATAAAAAATAAAGATGAATTCCATCTCAATAATAATATAAAGTTTAAAAAGCAATTGAGATAAAAAGATTTTAAAGAAAGTGAAAAATATTGAAGATAGGCAAAGAAGATCAAATACACAAATAATTGGAGCCCCTGAAGAAGAAAAATAAAGCAAAAGAACGGAACCAATGCTAGAACCTATCATTAAAGAAAATTTTCTTGGTATTAAAAAAAAGACTTGAAATTGTATGTTTCATATATGTTGAAAGACCACATTATATACCTGAGATGACAGACCCAAAATGACCATCCAAGACAGTCTAATAAAATTACTGGACTTCAGAAGAGAAAAAAATACTTGGGCTCTAATATATAAAAAGAACATGTGATTTATTAAAGAAAGAAAATTAAGATTACCATCAGACTTTGACAGCAACACTTTTTGCCAAAAGAAAATGTAGTAATACATTTAAGATATTCAAGGAAAGAAAGTGTAAGTCAAGGATTTTATATCCAGCAAACTGGCTCATCTAGAAAGGGCACAGAAAAATTGTTATCAACCTTTAACTACAGAGGGAATATTGTTCTCATGAGCCTTCCTGAGGAATCTACTAGGGAGCCAGCTTCAGACAACCAGAAATGGCCAAAGAGTTATCACCATTAGAACTGGTTACAGTTACCTGAAGCCTGAGACTAAATGAGGGCTGAGAGGGAGAGAGTCTAGTGTGTAATGGCTGTGTGTTCTAGCAAAGTAAATACAGTTCAACTAGCCAAAATCTGCTGGGAGAATAGGGAGAGAATATGCAAAACAAAGTTAAAAGATAATCTGTAATCATGCTGGTGGTAACATTCGCATTGTTTACTGAAGCTGCTGTATATGAAAATAAATGAGTAATTATGGGATATTGTAATTCTATTATCCCCTGTGCCCTTTAGAACCAGAATTCTCAGCACAGAAGAAAGGAAGTACAAATGTAATAGGGAAGAGGTTAAGCAAAAGGTCTGTAGTTTTAAATTTGGACTGGAGGTAACTACATATATACACATATGCACATGTATACATGTATATGTGTGTGTATCTCCCTCCTCTGTCCACTGAAAAGGCCTGGAAACAATGACCAACCCAGTAGCAGTGAGTATCCTAAGCACCCAGGTTTTGGTCTCGAGACATTACTTCTCACTAAAAGAAACCAGTGCTTCCTGAAGAATTGTCTGATTCTAGGTTTGGGGGCAGGAAAGGTACAAGATGGGCCTGGAGCATCTTGTAATTTCAGATAACAAGGGAGTTAGGGTCACGTTAAAAAAAAAAAAAAACTCAGGGCCAACCTGAAGAAATTCTCACTGGCCAAAATGGTACAGTGTGAGTTTCAATAACAATAATAATTGCAATGAACCCAAACCCATAAAATATGTTTAAATCCACCAGGTTATAATAATACACATACAAAAGAATTGTCATGTTTTGAGGGTGTTAGGGAACTAATTCTTATACTAAAAACTGGTAAATATAGGAAAGAATCAAGCATTTATCTTGTCTTTGCTATATGAACTGTGACACTGGGTAAGAACATATAATAGTAAATGAAGGAAAGTGTCTCTTTATAAAAATATTCCAACCAATACATGAAAAATAAACAATAAACTGAGAACATCATCATTTTACAACTCCCAATGAATAAAGAAATATAGGTATTAAGCATCACTGGTTACTAAAAATCACCAAAAAAAAAAAAAAAATGCAACCAGACTTACTATGTCTCACATAGACGTACCAAATATCACTTGCAATCTCACCCAAAAGACTGAACCTTAGTCTATCCAATCTCAAAACCCAGTTGCCAATTAGCAGGAAATACAGAGGACAGAGGAACATGGTGAAGAGCACCATGATCACCAATCAGCATGAGAGGGTGGAGGAGGAACCTGTAAGTTAAAAGAGAATTTTAAAAGCCATATACTTTGTTAAAATGGACAAGGCTAAACTATAGCATCTAGGGATACACACTTGGGTAACAAAACTATTTTAAAAAAATTCTAAAGTCAGGATGGTGGTTACTTTTGGCAGGAGGAAAAGGATTTTGATTGAAGGGGTTTCCGGAGTGGGTGGTAAAACTCCACTTCTTGTCCTGGGTAGTGTTGGTCTTTAGTCGTTTATTTGATTAAGGCAGTTTTCTTCATCTGTTTTACAATTTGTTTTACAATAGAAAGATTTTTTAAAATGTATAATGATACCTATCTAGTGGGAAATATTGTAATGATTGAACGTCAACATTTCTTTGTTAATAGTGTCATCATGATGAGAATTCTTACTATCTTTTTCATTAAAATACACTATCTTGACTTTGAAAAAGAAACCTTCATATCAACTCCACTGTTTTCTCATAGGATAGAATGTAGAGAAAGCTCAGCTATAAATTAAAGAGTTATTTTTGTCTACTTAAAAACTAATATTGTTGATAATGGAGGAAGCTCTGCATGAGTGGGGACAGGAGGTTATATGGGAAATCTCTGTACCTTCCATTTAATCTTTCTGTGAACCTAAAACTGCTCTAAAATACGAAGTTTTTTTTTAAAAAAACCCACCTAATATTAAGTTCTTTCCACGTGCGAGGCCCCATGCTGTATTATCTCATTTAATCTTCATAACAATCCTATGAGACAGATTACATTTGTTCTCTCCCTTTTACAGATGAGGAAACTAAAGCACAAAGGGGTTAATAAACTTTCTCAGAATTACATCAATAGAAAAGTAGAACCCAGGTCTATATGACTCCTGTGGGCAGGTTCCATATTTGATCCATCTCTTGGTGCCCAGTCTCTACTTTTGGAATTAAACTGACTTACTGAATACTAAAGATCAGGAAACAGATATTAAGGTTACATAAGCTACTACCTATAGCATCACTTCTTGGAAGTGGAGAGAAAAGAGGCATGGGCTCCTTTGAGCCCGGTAGTCACAGAGACCCTCTTCTAGGACAGACTGATCTCCCCAGCACGAGGGCTTGAGTCCAAGCTGGCAAGATGCTTTCTGCATCAAGATTAAATGTGTTTGGGAAACCAGAGAGATGAAAGAAACAGCTCCATGCTGCTGACAGCAGGGAGTGCAGCAAAAAAGTTTTCTGTACCCTAGGAATGCAAAGTCACCACCCTGAGACATTGAATTATCAACTCCAGACTAAGAGGCGAGATGTTAGAGTTTACATTTCTTCACTAGATGCTGGAAACCATCACCAAAGAGGATCAGAAGCAGCATGGGACCAGTGGAAAAAACGTGAGTTCTAGAGGCAGACAGCCAGGGCCCCCAATCCTGGCTCCATCTCCTACCAGCATCTACCTCACCTGGGAGCTCTCTTTATCCCTTTCCTTGGCTTTCTTTTTCTGAACAACACTTATCACCACCTGATACAGTATATATTGACTTTCACTTTTGTTTCCTGTCTGTGTCTGCCTAGAATATAAGAGATGTGAGGGCTGGGACTTTATTTTGTTCACTGCTGCATCTCCGAGCACCTAGAACAGTGTCTGGCATAGTAGGGTCTAGTCAAACGTTTGTTCAAAGTTGTTGGTTTAAATTATTTCAACTCTCTATGCTTTAAGTTCCCTATCAAACCGGGGATACATACCATGCACATTTAACCAAGAAAATATAAGTAAAGAGCAAGAAGTAGGGGTTCAGTAGATAGCGGGTATTCCCTCCCATATTTCTTTTGCCTAACATTCCAAAACGGAGGATAAAACTAATCAACTCAGGATAAAAGTTCCCTTCAAAGGAACAGATAATGACCTTTTAAGCTGACAACTGACTTGCTCAGGACACCCTCAAACCCACAGACCATTTTTAATGCTGTGAAGATGAGAGTAAAAGTGCATCACAGTAGGAATATGGGCAGAGAAAAGTCTCAAGCAAATGGCTCATGAATAATGCCAATGAGCTGTGACTGAGGAGAACAGGGTGAGTGGAGATCTGCCAGGTCACATCACTAACAGGGACCAGCAAACCAAACATAAATAATCTCCGGTTAAAGGCTTTCCAAAATTCCTGCCACACCTCCATGGAATGTGACTGCTGGGGAATTGGGCATTCACTGGATAAAAGGGAAGCTGCCTCCGTAGTCTGCTGTGGACGGTGGGGGGGATTAATAGAGAACAAGCGCTTTACATCCACCATCTCATTTAATTCTGAAAGTAATTTTAGGGGGGTGGCATTTTTATCCCCATAAAACAAATTAAAAACCTGTGGTTCAGCAGGGAAGGACTTCCAGAGGTTTCACATCTCTTAAGTGGTGGCTTTCCTGGAGTCGCAACTTTCTTTAGCCTGCACTGAACTGATAACTACAATATATGCAGGGTACCTCGCCAACACTGGAATATTCCACGGCACACTTTAGAAGCTGCCCCCCACTCCAAAGCCCCTAGGAAGTGAATACATTAAGAAATTAGACAGCTACTAGATAATAGTTGCTAGCTAATAAAACATCAGCCAATTCACTGAAGTCTGGAGTAGGCAATCAACATATGTGGATTTCTAATACTCCTGTTAGTTCAAGGCTAAACCCCCAACGTTTTAAATACCTTGTTCTTGTTTCATTATAAAATAGGAACCAGCCAGACATATGTCAAAGATGCCCTGTGAAGGTATCATTTACGTAGAGATTCTCCTTCCTATTTTACAATTCAGGAACGAAGCTTCATGAAAGTATAGTAACTTGCCTAGAGTCACACGGCTGGAAAGAGGCAGAGTCCAGGTTGGCACCAGGTCTAACTATAAGTCAGGTTTTTTTTTTTTAACTTTACCATGTTGTTTATTATTTGCCGGGGGTGGGGGGTGTCACTAAATAGCCTTAATATCCAGGATCTGGGAGTGCTGGTTCTGAGCCCATCTGACCTCACACCCACTCTCCACTCTTCTCTATTCTGTACAGAGAGCAGGCTGAGTTCCCTGGGCTCCCGAGTCAGCTGGCTTCCTGACTCGTTTGGCACATGTGAGGTGCTGGTGGGAGATGAAGAGGAGGAGGAGAGGGAGAGGCTGAGTGTTTCTCCTCTCTACCCTGCTGGGGTGGGCCGTCCAGCAGTGGTTCACCTCCTCTCTGACCCAAGCGCCCACGACACAGACCCACAGGTCCCAGCTTTCATCAGGTGACCCTGGCCCTGGACACAGGCCACCACCTCTGGTGTTGCTAATCTCTGGATTACCTCTCTGCTCCCTGTCAGCTGGATAACCATTTCCTTGTTTTCCCTCCTGTAAACATATGAAGGGGTTCCGGTTGTCCTGGTTAGATCCTGACTGATGCACGGATCAAGTAGCTGGACTGAGGGGACAGGGACCGGTGGCCTGTGGCCCTGCGCTGAGAAAGCTGAGTGATGGTTAGGCTCTATGTCGCAAGACCACCTGTTGGCCACAATCCTCTGTCTGACTAGACAAGAAATGCTTTGGAAAAGGAACATGCATTTTTTCCCTGAGGCTCATAGCAATGAGACTGGGGTGAAATGAACGCATTTGGTATCCTAATTCCATGGCCTATTAGCAAGAAAAATTCATCAACAATCTTTAGCTACAGCAGTGCTTCCCAAACTGTGGTGAGAAGTAGTAGATGCATGGAATGTTAATAGGTAGTCTGTGGGGAAAAGGGTTTTGAAAAATGCTGGGTTAAGCAAAGTTAACCTGATTTCTTTACAGCAGGGCTATAGTAATGTACATTGTAAATCTCTTTAAAAAAAAGTTATAGTATGCAATATGTGACGATCACAAATTTTATGTGATCAGAAAACATATCAATATCTTGTGGATCTAATATTTCAAGGACCACTCTTCTAGAAATGCTGGTTTATGGTATTAATGCTAAACCCCTTTGTGGCCTTCAAGGCCTTTCATGGGCTGGAGCTGACCCCTTCTTCACTTTGACCTCAGCCATGCTCCTTCCTGTCTATGCTCCAGACACACGACTGCTCACAATACCCAACCATGCCATGTAGTTTCAATGCCCCTTGCCTTTGCAAGGGCTACTTTCTGCCCCTGCTCCTGGGGAACTGCTATTCCTCCTGCAAGGCACCATCCCAGGTGCATCCTTCCCTGGGAAGCTTGTCTTCAACATCCAAGCGGAAGAGACTGGTTGTGCCTTTGGATGTCTACCACCTTGTACAATGTTCCACTATAGCAGTTACCACACTTAGCGCAACTCTCTGCTTACCTTCTGTCTCTGCCCCTCACGGCCCTTAAGAACAGGACCGAGTCTTACTTGTCAGTGTGCGCTAGCCAGTGCCCTGGGCAGGTGGTCTCCAGGTCAGGTTTGTGGGGGGAACAAGTACACCAAGATTTTAAATACTTGTAACCACTTCCTGCTAAGGTTTGCTTATAATTGACTTAAAATTCATGTTAAATCAAATAAAAGTTCCATTGTTAGGATGACCCATAAAAAATTAACCTTATATTAATGTAGGCTTTATTATGATGAAAATAATTGATTTTCTTAAAAATCCTAATATCAGTTGAAAAACTACCACCATCAGGAATATTTAGCACCTGGATTAACACTGCTACCAGAAAGCTCGCCACTAGGTGTCAGCCAAGGAAAAGAGGAGGAAGGGCTGTACCTAAAAGTGTTACTTTTTCATCCAATTATCGCCGTAAATATCAAATATTTAAACAGCAAAATATTATGCAACTAAAATTATCTATTAAAGCGATGCTTTTAAGAATATATCTAAAATTTTGCAATTTCCCCTTTGCAAAATTGTTTATAAATGGTTTTAGTTTACCTGTATTTTCAAGAAACATTTGCACAGATTAGAGACATTGACTCCTAAGAGGAGACCAGCTAAGTATTCTTCTGAAATGACCTCAAATTGTACATAACACAGACCATATGGTAATCACCATTGGGGTGAGCGGTCGGAGGAAAGAGCATGGTTGCTAGAATCAGACAGATGGGAGGTCCGAATCTTGGTTCTGCCACTTCTTAAAAAAGTGACATAACCTTTCCTAGCCTTGGTTTCTCATCAGTAAAATGGGACCACACCACTTCCTCCATATGAGGACTGTAAAAATCAAATAAGGGAACATATAAAGAATGTAGCATAAAACAGAAGCTTCATATTATTTTCTTTTTCTTAGTATTTCAAGTCTCAATGATTTATTTAACAAAACTGTATTTCAGCTCCCAAACTACTAAGGACACTGTAACTAGGGACTATTCTAATTTCATTCACTCCACAGAGAATTATCAAGCACCTTCTATGTACCAGGCTCTGTGCCAGGGATACATGAGTAATCACGACACTCCACTGTGGCTTCCATTCCTTTGTGAAAGGGTAGCATAAGGCTGAGTGTGACTGTCTATTTCTGAGACTATGCCCACACCTCATAGAAGATCAGTGTGGGTGCATGTCTGAGGGGTTGCGTGGTGGGGGAAGGAAATCTACCATTTTATCCCCTAATCACCATCAATACCATAATGTCCCCCACAGAAAAAACCCACTATCGCTCCTCCTTACGTTACTGAACCCCTACTGCGTGCTGGGCGCATAAGAAGGAATAAGACAAAATCTTGTTCTCAAGAAGCTCACAGTCTAGTTATGTACGCGAAGTCATATAACACTGCTTCAGGCTCTAAATTGTCAAATGTTGTAACTGCTTGAAAATGGATCAGAAAGGTTTCTTTTTCAGAGTATCACTGAAAAAGACACCCTAAAGCGAGATCATTTGACTTAAAACACTGGTAACAATAACCATTTCTCTTTGCCACTGCTTCCACAAAGATACAGTATTTAAAACTGTATCTGGTGCAGTGGTTAAGACTCCGCGCTCCCGATGCAGGGGGCCTGGGTTCGATCCCTGGTCAGGGAACTAGATCCCACATGCACGCCACAACTAAGAGTTCGCATGCCGCAACTAAGGAGCCCGCCTGCCGCAACTAAGACCTGGTGCAACCAACCAACCAACCAAATAAATAAATAAATAAATATAAAAACTATGTTAAAAAAAAATAAAATAAAACTGCCAGCATGGATTCAGCTTACTCCATTAATATACTCGCCTCGTGTATTTTCCTAACTAGAACTGAATATTTACTGCATGTGGTGATTTCACAGAGGATGATCCTCTCCAGATCCTAACTGCCTGGGGTTAGCTACCATGCAGATGCTGGCTGTGCCCTTGTTTTACATTTACATGTTCACGGTGTGGCGTTTGTGTCAGATTCTTCTTCTCATGCTCTAAGATGAAGCTGTGGATGGATGATTTTTTAAAACTAAGCATCTATATTGTGCAACACTGAAATATGACCACCAGTCTTTCTGATGCATAGTATGGGGAAAAAGGGTATCATTCATTCATCTGTTCATCCATTTATTCAACAAACATTTAATGAGCACTTACTAAATATTAGACTATGTAAAGGACACCAAGGAGTACCAAACATGGTCCCATCCTATAGGAACAAAGTAAGAAAGGAGCCAGGATTATTAAATGAGATCAAGTTAAAGCCTGGAATTCCTCCTGGATAGTCTAAGATACACTAGCTGTGTTTTATTTTTCAAGTATTTTAGAACATATGGGGATTTCATTTTGATCATATTCAGTGATGCTCTTTGAAATCATACAGTTAAGCTTGATCATTGTGTTTAAGCAGACTTCCTGCCAGTTCTCATCTTCTCTCACTTAAGGACCGACTTCTTACTTGGGCAGTCTACTTCTATAACAACAGCTCTCAGTTCACTGAGCATTCACTGTGGGGCTCAAGGTGCCAGGACTCCCAAACTGTGTTCCCAAGCCACATCAGTGTCCCTGGGAAGTAGACAGTGGAGATTTCGTGCCAATATTGAACAACGGTCATCTCCCAATAGGCAAAAAATGTTTTGATGAAATAGGAAAAAAGATTCTCAATTATATTTTCTCTTATGCATTTCAGAAATTAATGCATTTCTGAACTTTAAAACCTTGGTACCACCCCTCCCATTTGCCTGTAAGTGCTGGTGAGTAGTAACATAAATAAATAAATACCAAATAAATGCTGAAGGAAATAATTAAATGGGATTTCTTACAAATCCTTTATGCATTATTTGAGATAAAAGCTGAACTTTCATAGTTACTTCAAAAGACAGGAATAAACGGGCCAGAATCTCGTGTTTCCACTGGTTCCAGGTAGCCTGACACCTGCTGAACAACTATGGCCACCACCACTGTTCTAGAATGTGGCAGTCTCATCTCCTCCCCTTCCTCCTTTACCTTCTTGTCACCCAGGAAAGGTCATCCTCATTTAGTTAAAATCTGCTATCAGCAAAAAGCTACATTATTGCTATTTTTCTCAACAGTCCTACAAGGTAGGCATTATTTCTATTTTACAGATGAGAAAATTGAGACTCAGGTCATCTTCTGGCAGATGACTGAGCCAGGATTAAAACTCAGGTGACTCCAAAGACCACACTCTTTCCATCACACTCAGGAGCCTTCTTAGCCACTCGGAGCCACAGAGCTACAGTGCTGGTCCCTGGAGCCCTGGTGTTGGGAGCCCATCCCCTTAACCCTGCTTCACTCCCAGGACATGATCTTGACTTGGGATGAACACTGAAATGAGAAAAAATGGTAACCAGTAATTCACCAGCCCCTTCTCTAGTCCACCACAGACTCCTGTGTCAATGCATCTATTTAGCTGAGGCCTGTAGGTTTTGGCTATAATACCCTACCTACTTGCCTAAAACAAACTGGGAAATAAGAAAATCTTTCACCAACTTTTCCTACAGAACATTCATGGGCACCTATCCATGCTTCACAAACATACCACTGTCCACTTAAAAACAGCACGGGCTCTGTGTGGAAACAATTTGGTGGTTCCTCAAAAAGGTAAACATAAAATTACTATATTACCCAGCAATTCCACTCCTAAGTATATACCCCAAAGAATGGAAAACAGGGATTCAGACTCTTGTACAGGAATATTCATAGTGGCATTATTCTGAATAGCCAAAAGGTGAAAACAATCCAGTGTCCATTAACAGATGAATGCATACACCAAGTGTGGTATATACATACATACGGTGGAATATTATTCAGCTGTAAAAGGGGATGAAGTTCTGACAGATGCTACAATGTGGATGAACCTTGAAAACATTATGCTAGCTGAAATAAGCCAGACACAGAAGGACAAATATATATAATTTCCTTTATATGAAATATCTAGAATAGGCAAATTCAGAGAGACAAAGTAGATTAGAGGTTACCAAGGGCTGGTGGAATGGGGGAATTGAGAGTTAATGCTTAATGATTCAAGGTTTCTGTTTGCGGTGATGAAAAATTTTGAAAATACATAGTGATTGGTGGTTGTACAACACTGTGAATGTAATTAATGTCACTGAATTGTAACTTAACAATGGTTAAAATGGCAAATTTTATGTTATTTATGTTTTACCACAGTTTAAAAAAGAAGAAAAGCAGGGGCTCTGGAGACAGACATGGATTTGACTCCCAGATTGACCACTGCCAAGCTGTGTGGAGAATCTCAGAGCCAGCCCAGGGGTGTGCATATCAGCCCCTTCCAGGCTTCATCTAATTTCTCCTTTCCCTTGGTCACTTCCTTATCTCATCTTGTTTTACTGTACATATTGCTTTAAGGTTCCTCAAGCTTTTTCTTTTTTAGCACAAGATAGAGGTACAGACAAATTAGTAACATCCTTTATATATGTCCTGGGTATACTCTGCTTGCCTCTGTGGAGGGCAGGGGGCGCACACCACGAAGCATTCTTAATTCTTTCCATTTTTAGCTGCTCCTAGGCTGAGTCAACAGAAATCTGCTTCCTTACCATGTTGTGACAAGTTAGCACCCAAAGTCAGGCTCTTGCATGCAGACTTGTATTTCTTCTACTCAGAAGACATCGAAATAAAGCATATCAAAGCTTTATTCACAAAGATGTTTGGTGGAATATTAATGATAATCTCAAAAAACTGGGAACAATCTAAAGGTCCGACGTGCGAGAGTGTTTACAGAAATTAAGGTAGCTGTACTTGATAAGACTATCCTGCAGCCATGTAAAAAAGCCTAGGATGTAATAATGTTAAATGGAGGAGAAAAAAACTTTTAACTTAGATCTGAAAGCAACTTTGTAAACACTTGACATAGTGAAAAATAATAAGAATATACAAACTGTAGTTGAGGTAGTTGCATTAGTTCAGGGGCACTACAGTGATATTTTAATTTTTCTAGTTTGTACATATTTTTCTACTTCTGTTACACTAAAAACATATAAATACAGTTTGGGTTTTTTTTTTTTAAACCATGAGATCAATGGTGTTACTCAATCAGGAGAGGGATATATATAGTATTTTTCTGACCTGCTCCAACATAACCCTGTCCATTCATGCTTGCAAGCCAGGCTACCAATCTGCTTTTATCTTAACTTCTCTCCCTTCAAGGGTTTTGGGTGGATAAATATGACTCAGCAGAATCATGTGACAAATCAGGGGCTGTATGGTGGATGAGGCCAGTGTACCCACAGCTGAATCTAGAAGCCGGGCCTCTTGGGAAGGACTAAGCAAGCAGCACTGGAGGAGCTGGCTGCTGCCTTCACAGCCTCCTTCGCGGTACTGGTGCTGACTGCCAGTTTACTGTCCCCACCTCAGCCATTGCTCCCTGTGGGCAGGGCTGGGCTCCATTCATCCTGGGGAAGCCCAGCCAGCACACTGGCCCAGAGAGAGCCACACGAGCTTGTTGAGTAAACAACTCTCACAGTGCTCCATCTATACTGGCCTTTCCACAGCTACTGGCACAGAACAGAATGCATCTTAAAGCACCAATTCCCATCAGTTTTGCTCTTTGATCTAACATTTACCAGGGACCTGCAATGGGCCAGACATGGGAAAAGCACCTTCACACGCACTGCCTTAAGATGATTCCACGTAGCCATGAGCTATGAAATAAGAAACTATGGACAGAAAAAAGGATGCAATTAAAGCACACAATTCTATTTTTGAAAGTTCTTTAACACTGAGGGCACGGTGTCTTCCAAAGAGAGGGTGGTGGTTTAGTCTTATTCAGATTTCAAGATGATATAATTTTAAACAAAGGAGTGAGGTAAAGTAAGATTCTTTTTAAAATTCATTCGTTCTCCCTAAGAGGGAGAAAGGGGACTCGAGGCAAATTCAAGACCCACACTGCTATACACATCCTCCCAAAGTTTCAATCTTCTGCCCAGCAGAGAAAGGATGCTTGGCCTAGCAATTAAAATCACTTGTCTTTTATCCCCTTCCTGCCAAAAAGGACCCCAGCCCTAACTAGTTAATCCCTAACACACACTGCTACTCCCAGAGTTGCCTGGCAACTGCTAGGAGGCGTGTCAGAGAGCAAGAAAGGCCTAAATAAATGAGCTGGAGCCTGGGCTGTCGCTTGACACGGATAAAGGGGGTTTTTCCAAATGGAGCTGCCTGGCTGCTTGTGGTTCTGTCATTTAAGTAGAGAAGAACAAGTTGGCTTGACCGATATTGTTAAATACCTTGGGCTTTGCACCTGATATTCTCTGAGTGATTGAAAAATGGGTCACATGCCCTTGTGATTTGCCTACACTCTCCCCTCTGCCAGGCAGCACCAATCTCCAAAGCCTAAAGACAGGGCAGGAGCAATGTGTATGTACTGAACAGGGGTCAAGGGCCAAACCCGGCCCCACACACTTCTCTGTTCTTCCATTTCTTTCACCCATCCTTCCAACCACTGTTCCAAAATACATGCATTGATGCCTCTGCTATGCTATGACCCATGCCCGGTGCTGGAAATGCAGAGAAAGAGCTGTTAACGTGGACACCAGGAAACCAGAACAAAGGCAGGCAGGAGGGTGGGGTGGAAGAAACCTGGGTTTTTGAGTCAGGCTGACCTGAGTCCGATTCCTGGCCTCTGCTACTTGCCAGGAAGTCAAGGCAACCTCAGCCCCTCTCCCCAATCTGTAACGCGGACAGCAAGGGGCAGTCACGGGGAATTACTGCGACCACAGATGCAAAGCAACTCAGGGGTGAAGCCTGTTGGAGGCCACAGAGCAGGTAGGAGACTCGGCTGTGGTTGGACACCCTGGTGTCTCACTTTCTGATTCTCAGGAGGAATAAGTCACTTGGCCCTGAAGAGAGACCCTACCGGGGAGCCCACAAAGGTCCTCTGGCTCTGGGACAGGCACATGGCAGAAGGCACGGATGGAGAAGAGCAGCCTGGCACCTGGCACATGGCCGGGCCACAGTAAGGAGGCCACCTTCCTCTTCTCTTCCAGGCAGGGGAAAGAAAATAAAGCTTGAGACTCCCCAGCCAGCTGCGTTTTAAATTTTTTCCAGTAGGAGAGGAAAAAAAGGCCAAGGAGTTGAAAATCTCAAGCAAGCTCTGGGCCGCAGAGGAGCTGTGGCCCAGCTCTGCTTCTTGGGCTGGGATTGGCCCCTCCTGAGGGGTCCTGCGGGAGCCGAGCAGAAAGGAGCACCATTGAGTCTGTGATGTTTCACGTTTTAAAAAAACCCAAACCCTGTGACTTTTCAGTGACCCAAGTCCCATGATGGCAGCCGCTGGCCCAGGTGGGAAAAGCCCCCAGGCTGCACTGTGCGGTGTGCCCCGTGGGCACCCTCTGTGCCCCGTACGCTCCTCCGAGCCCACCCCTGCAGGCAGTCTTCGTCCTCAGCCATGGACTGTTCTCCACCTGACCTGTCCCAGAGTCTCCCCTCAAGGCTACCAACCACTTCTGGCCACCAGCTTTCTCCTTTACTTTATGAATCGAAGGCCTTAAGTGTACTCGGGTCCTTTGACCCAGTAAAACCAAGTTGGGGATGCCGCCAAGGGAAATAATTCAGACCATGGAATGAAGGTTTATATAAAGATGGTCACTACAGTGTGGTTTAAGATGGTGAAAGGTTACTGACAATCAAAAGGACCAGTGCTGGGATATGTGGTGGGCCTCAGCACTGGTTTCAGATGGCAAGAACGTGATAAAAATATCTGTGAGCAGGGCCCAGACATCTGCCTTTTTAAGACCCCCACAGGTGATTCTGACCCACAGCCAGAGTTGAGACCCACTGGGGTCACCTGATGGAAGATGCGCAGCCATTGTTTAAGAAGAGTTTTTATATGATATGAAAAAATGCTTACGATACACTAAAAGACAAAACTAAATAACAGGGAACTGGATTGCTTTGCCAGGAATATCTCAACTAACTAAAAGTAAAAAATTAAAACCCCAAACTGAAATGAAACAAAAACAACCCCAATCTTCCAACTTATCCCCCCTCCCCCTTGTATATAGAAGAGATAACTAATAAGGACCTACTGTATAGACAGGGAACTCTACACAATACTCTGTAATGGCCTATATGGGAAAAGAATCTAAAAAGAGTGGATATATGTATATGTATAACTGAGTCACTTTGCTGTACACCTGAAACTAACACAACATTATAAATCAACTATACACCAATAAAAATTTTTTTAAAAAAGATGAGGAAAACAGGCTCAAAAACAAACAGACAGGGCTTCCCTGGTGGCGCAGTGTTTGAGAGTCCGCCTGCTGATGCAGGGGACACGGGTTCGTGCCCCGGTCCGGGAAGATCCTACATGCCGCGGAGCGGCTGGGCCCATGAGCCATGGCCACTGAGCCTGCGCGTCTGGAGCCTGTGCTCCGCAACGGGAGAGGCCACAACAGTAAGAGGACCGTGTACCGCAAACAAACAAACAAACAAACAAAAACAGACAAAACAAAACAAAAAACCCCCAAACCCTAGAACCTTGGTAGAAACATGTAAACATGTTATCTCAATTCCAGATGGTAGGATTATGGGTATTTTCTCGTTTCTAGGCTTGTTACTTTATTTTATTTTTTGAAAGATTTAATTTAATTTTATTTTTGGCTGTGTTGGGTCTTTGTTGCTGCGTGCAGGCTTTCTCTAGTTGTGGCGAGAGGGGGCTACTCTTCGTTGCGGTGCACGGGCTTCTCATTGTGGTGGCTTCTCTTGTAGTGGAGTGCAGGCTCTAGGTGCATGGGCTTCAGCAGTTGTGGCATGCGGGCTCAGTAGTTGTGGTTTGTGGGATCTAGAGTGCAGGCTCAGTAGTTGTTAGCTGCTCTGTGGCATGTGGGATCTTCCCGGACCAGGGCTCGAACCGGTGTCCCCTGTATTGCAGGCGGATTCTTATCCACTGCGCCATGAGGGAAGTCCCTAGTCCTGTTACTTTAAACTTTTTTTTTTTTTAAACCAAGAGCAGGGTTCTTTTTGTTTTTTGTTTTTTTAAATAATCACAGAAACAACTAAAGACAAGTGGCCCCATGAAAGACACCCTATCCCCTCAGCACTGTGCTGCCTGTCACCCAAGCAGGCTCACCCAGTCACCGTTCCCCATGCACCACCCCCACCACGTGGCCTGACTCTAAAACCCATGACCCCTTCTTGAGCTCACATGCACTCTGCAGTCATTATTAATCTCACAAACAATCTGGCATTGGAAGTGTTATTCCCTTTTTTAGATGAGGAAAATTGGCTATAATTAAATCTATGGTTTAAAAACCATCTAGATAACATGGTGAGGCTTGTCAGAAACTTTCAGGCCCTCTGGCTTCCCTCTTCGCCTTACAGAAAAAAGCCATTCTAGTACAGATAAATCAGACCAAAGCATGACAAGTCTCCTTATTTCATTGATTCTAAGACACAAATTTCTTCACATTTTAACATCTCTGAAATCTGGATGTCTTACAATTGACGGCATCCTTCAATTATAATTGGCAGCACCCTTTCTTAGTGATACATGCAACAGTGGTACAGCTTGATGGAATGACAGCTAAAATTCAATGAAATGTACCATGTTTACAACCATACTCATCAGCCTATTCCAAAATGCTACTTTTAATGGCTACATAATATTCTATCATATGGATATACTTTAATTTACTTAACCAGTTGTTTATCATTATGGACACTTAGTCCATTCCATGTTTCTACCATTACAAATCTGCTACTGGGGACACCTTTACTTCAAGCTTTCCCTTTTTCTGCTATGGGCATCATCATTCTCTTCCTGATCCAAATCTTGGGAGACATTTTGACATTTCTTGCCCCTCATCTCCCATATTTTTTCTATTTCTAGACTCATCTAGTCATTTCTTCTTCATGGTACCTTTTCCTGGTGTAACCACTGGAGGGCTTTCTTCTGAGTTCCCCAACCATCCCCTGGTCTCTGCTTCCAGTTTCCTTTTCAGTCCAGCACTGGATTACTGGTCAAACATGACTCCAGTCACATCTCATCTCTGCTCACACTCCTCGCCAACCATCCAAGGCTCTGTCAAACCTGGCTCCAACCTTTCCTGCAGCCCCATCTCCCCACCCAAACCCGTGACTCCAGACAAAGGGGCCATGAAGGGTTCTGCCTCCAAGCCTTTGCTCACTCAGATAACCCCATGCCCACCACAGGAAGGGAAGCTGCTGTCTTTCTTTTTCCAAGTTTCAGCTTTCCTATGAGAGGTTCTATGGCTCACTGGCTCCTTATAACCACCTGGAAATGCAGAATGATAGGTATGCTTATTCTCATTTCACAGTGAAGAAGCTGAAGTTTAGAGAGATTAAGTGCCCAAGTACAGAGCCAGGCTTTAAACTCCAGGACTTCCATCCTTAAATCCGATGCCTTTGAGAGCCAAGTGCAAGTACAACCATAAACTTCTCTGCAGGAGCAACTTTTGCCCGGATCATATACCCAGCAATACCAGACTCAACAGCCTCTGGATTCTAGACGTATACATGACAACAATGATGTCACTGTAAGAGTGGAAATACTTCATGTCTATCAGTTCCCAGTAGCCTAAGGAAAGGACTGGGCCAGTTGTCCCATTCTCACTTTAAAGATGGGAAGAAGACAGAATTTTCCTTGAATTATACCAGCTCTCAAAACAGCACTGAACCTGACTGGTTTGGATGGGCCCAAGGTCAGGACAAAGAATCAGAGCCATCTGTCTTGGAGACAAGCAGGACGTGAGAAACTTGCTTTAAGCTGAAGGGCTTTTTAGGACCTAAGGAAAGTATTTCTTAGGAAGCAAAGAGAGTGCATCCCTTCTATTATGTGGCCATGACATTGCCTGAAGCTGAGGCAGCCTAGCGAGTCAGGCCCAAGTGTTGGATGGAAGACAAGGAACAAGGTGGCATCAGGCTGCTGCTCCCTGAGCACCCACTGCCCCAGCCACTTCACAGAACATGCGCCTGGGTGAAGGGGAAACAAGGTGTTTGCTATCACTCTGTGCTTCACTTACACATGCAGTGGAGTCATAATGGTGAAAAAGTACTTAGCAAGGTATAACTGTGGCTTATGAGGAAGCACGTTCAAGATTCACTGTCAGAGTTTGCACATGAAATGCACTGCCTGATATCTAATCATCTTCTGTCATTTAATCTAATAAAATGCTATGGGTTAAAACAAAAACAAACATCCTGACCTATAGGCAGTGCGACCTGGGCTGGTCCCTCACAGACACTCTGACTAGGCTGGGTGTGGCTGCCATCTCCGCCTGTTCAGGATGAAGGGAGCTCCGTGCTCCCTAGAGAAAAGGGCTGTCAGCAAGGTCCCCTCCAATGTCCTCTCTTATGCAGCGACCCAGGTCCCTGGGCCAATTTCTCCATTCTCCTTGGCCAAGAGGCTACGAGGAGGCGGATATCCGATGAAAGCTTCTCACTGAAGCTGGGAGAGCTGGTAGCTTCTTTGGTTTTAGGGATGACCTGGTGTCTTCATATCCGCACTGTAACTAATCACCTCACGGATGAGGCAACAGAGGCTCAGAAAGGTTGAAGGGCCATGGAGGCAGGAGACATTATTCCCCAGTCCTCAGTATACTTCGTAGTCAATACATCAAGACCACTCTGGGAACCTCTAAGGAGTGAGCCCCCTGGATGCCTTGCTTTCTCAAGTGTGAAGTAGAGGTCCCCGTGCCGGAAAACGGCGTTGAGGCTCAGTGGGAAAACACGGGCACTGGGCGGACCTACCTGGCCCCTCCACTGGTCAGCAAGTTATTGCTTCTGTGAGCCTTGGTTTCCCCATGTGTCAAGCGGAGATGATCACTGTTACCTCACAGGCTTACTGGGACTCCTCAGTGAGAGCACGTGTGTGCAGTGCTGAGCACTGTGACCCGCAGAGGGAGCTACTGACCAGGGAGGGCAGGGGCCCTAACATTCACCGGAGCAGAGTGCTTCACACAGGGCAGCTCGGCTTCCTTGTGCTAAGAGGTAGCGCGAGGGGAGGACACTCCCCCAGCCCTCCAACACACACACACACACACACACCCACACACACACACACACACACACACACACACACACACCCACACCCCACCTCTTCTGGTGAATTCAACAACCAGATGAATAGCAGGTTTCCTGTGGCCCTGACCAAACATGGATTCGTAACATGTCAAGAAGCTACTCACCGGCTCTATTTTCAGAGCGTTTCGGTAGCTGCCGAAGAAAGCGGCCTGGGCCTTGAGGAAGGCTCTGGCCACACCATCGCCAGTTGTTGTGGAGACCTTCTTCAGCCGGTTCTTCAGTGAAGAGATCTGGTGACACAAAGGAGACAGAGGCTGAGGGCAGGGTTGGAGGAGGATGGCTGGCTACGCCCAACACACACAGAGCTCTAGAAAACCCCCGGGATGGGGATGGATTTGACACATCAACTGCTGGGAGAACAAACACACATTCAGTATTGGGGCAGGTTTTTGAAATTTAAATAAATCTTGCTCCTATTAGGGAGTATCTAATAAAAACAAAAACAAAACCACTTTCTAAGCAGTTTCAATGTGCCAGTTTAATTGCTTTCACATAAATTTTCTTACTTAATTCTTTCAACAGTCCTGTAGGAAAGGGATTGTGCTCCCTTCTTACAAGGGTGAAACAGTCTCAGAGAGGTTATATTACATGGCTAGTAACAAACCCAAGAAGTGACCAAGTTGGAATATTAATTGAAGTCTTATAATCTGAGCCCAAACTACACAAATTTTTTTAGTTCCAATTCCATTTCCTCTTCAGATTACTTACAAATATTAGAAATAAATGGCTTATTTATAACAGATTATAATATATATTATCATATACCTCATACTCTGAATATATATATTTTAAATGTACTATAAATTATATATTTATTAAATATATATAAAGTATATATAATATGTATAATATATTATTATAAACCTCATATTCTAAAGGAATAGTCATTATATAGACTTACAGAAACATACTTATATAGCTTATAGATACGCACCCAACAGATTAAAACAAAGTAGACAAGAAAGTCATGGCAAAGCAAAAAGGGAAACATGAGTTGTGAGATTCTTTGGATCCAAAGCAGTTGCACACATGAACACAAAATTTCCTGAAAGTGAGAATGAAAAGAGATTTTTTCCTATGAGTCCTCAATGTAGGAAAGCCTGTGTGACATGACGGTTGTTGCCCTCAACATCAGAGACAACATTAAGCTTCCTGGTCTGTTTCCAATATGCCATCCATCTCAGGAAGCCATATTGCACAGCTTCTGGGCACACCACTCACACTATGTTCCATGTGAAAAGTGTCCCTGGAATTGTGCAACTTGGTAGCCTTGAGTCAATGGTGATACAATGGTGAGCAAAACCAGACAAGGGCCTTCCCCTCATTAAACTTATATTCTCGTGAAGAAAATACCGATACATATGACATTGCTACCATGACAAGCCTGTGATAGAGCTCACCAAGGAGGTCAAGGAAGGCTTCACGGAGAGAAACAGGCTTAGACTGAGATCTGAAGGATGAGCTGAAGTAGTTAACTTGCAAAGAGGGGAAGGAACAGTGTACCAAACACGGGGATCAGCATTTGCAAAGACACTGTAGTGAGGAGGAGTTTAGAGACTAGGGAGAACTGTGGCTTCAGTGGAGAGAATGGAGAATACGGCTTTCAATGAGGATAGAGGGAAAGGCAGGGGTCAAGAGCTGTGAATACATTAAGAAATTTTTTCCTTCATTTTGAGATAAAGGTAAAGCTAATGACTGTCTTTAAGCATGTAGGTGACATATGAACAGCACATTTCAGGAATCTGTATGGGGCTTAGATATAGGACTACCTAACGGCCTGACATTATTTAAGGATAAAATTTAGGGTAAAATTTAAAGATGAAATAGGAAATTAGATGCAGGTGGTCCATGAATCATCTACAAATTTTTAATATGAATGAGTAATGATCATTTTTCTGGGTATAGGCTGTATAGCTATCCTCAGGTTCCTAAAGGTGCCTGTGAACCTAAAAATATTAAGAACCTGGGATGGATTACATATACTCTTGAAATGCTCCATGGACATTATTTCTTATTACCAAGCTTCTGATAAGGGGTTTGTAATAGCTTATTAAGATATATTTTACATATCATAAAATTCATTCATTTAAAATCTATAATTCAGTAGTTTTAGTATAGTGACAGTGTTGTAGAACTATCACTATAATCTAATTCCAGAACACTTTCATCACCCCAAAAAGAAAACCCATCTTATTGGCAGGTACTTCTCACTCCCCACTAATCCTGCTCCCCTCCTCCCTCACCCCAGTCCTAGGTAACCACTGATCCACTTTCTGTCTCTATGAATTTGCCTATTCTGGACATTCCTTACAAATGGAATCATACAATAGGTGGTCTTTTTTTTCTGACTGGCTTCTTTCACTTAGCATACTGCTCATTAAAAACATGTTTCATCCACATTGTAGCACTTATTAGTACTTCCTTTTTTTCCACAGTTGAATAATATTTCATCGTATGGAAAGACCACATTTTATCTCTTCATCAGCTGATGGGCATCTGGGTTGTTTTTTTGGCTATTATTATTAACGCTGCTAAAAACATTCATGTATAAGCTTTTATGTGGAGACAGCAGAGATTTTGAGGCAAGAAACCGAATGGCAAAAATCCTCTGTTGCCAGATCTTTTAAAATAAAAATAATCCGTGTTTACTGAGCGTAGGGGAAGAAATCCTGTGCTGCTGCTCAAGGGGCGTGCCACATGCTTGGACAATCTAGTGAGTGAAGGTGGGATGATCTACTTCTCGGCTAAGTCAGAAGGGACGGGAACATGCGTTGAGGGGCAGCCACCCCATCTCCACTCAGAGGTGGGCCAAGGAAAACAATTTTCCTCTGGAAGCAGCTTGGAGTCTGTCATGACACCTGGGTGGAAATATTCGGTTTATCGTGACCACCCCACCCCACCCCGCCACCGATTCTGGCACACATGCGCCCCAGCACCACAGTGGTGAGAGCCCACGAGAAGCAGCGCAGGCCACTCAGCGCCCCGGCAGTCTGTCATGGACCTCCAACTTGAAATAGCAATGTGAAAAAGAAATATGCTTTATTAAAATGTTAAAAATATTGCCCACTTCCCACCCTCCAAATAATAAAAGTGCTGCCTTTCCCGGGGACGAGGGTGACATTTCCATCCTTTGAAACAGTACAAGCCGGTGTCTCTCTTTTGTCTCCTCAAAGCCCTTGGGCCACCTGTGCCGCAGATTATTCCTCACTTAACCTTCCCTGGCCTTTTGCTTTCGTTCGGGAGGTGTTTAATTACCTTGGACTCACAAGGCTGCACTTCAGGTGAGCCTCTCCTAATGGCCTCATTACCATTTTACACAAAGAAGTCGTTGCTGATTGTAACTAAGCAAATAGGAGTGTGTGCCTTCCCGCCTGCCCCAGCTGCTCTGACATCAGCCAAGTGGTCCTGGGCTCTTGGTGCCCCTGTGACCACTCAGGCCAAGACTTCTGAAGACCTCTCCTCACCCTACAACAAGGAGAAGCTTTTCTCAGCACTTCAAACTTAGAAACTTCAAGTATATGCACAACTGATAACTGGTGATAGCATACTGTCCTTTAAATAAAAGTGAGGAAGGAAACTCTAAGGCTTAAATAACCCACAGTCATACATCTAAAACCCAACTTGCTCTGAGTGCTCCTGGGGGTGCTGGTCAAATCACTGACATCAGGGATCATCAGGCATAATTTGGGGGGACAGAAAAGCCAGCGAGGGTGGCTTCCTCCTTTATTGAGGTATCAGGAGGGAGACAGAAAACAAAGGGAAGAGAGTACAAAATTGAACTTGTCAGCATCTGAACTTCCCTCCTCCTCCTCTTTTCCCATCTTGGATACCGCAGCATCACCCAGCCAGTCTCCTAGGCTAGATTCAGATGTTAGATTCCATTCTTCTCCTTCCCTTCCCACAACCATTCTCCACATCTTACCACCCTCCTGCCAATATATCCTGAATCTCTCAGTGCCCATGACCTTGGCCCTGTGCTGCTCAGCTCTACCCATCTTCTCTGGCCCAGATCAGTGGAGTAGTTTCCCAGATCAGATGGACTCTCTGTCTTTAGTTTTCCTTCAATGCCAACTACCCACAGCTGTCCCAGTATTCTTGGAAATATATGAATCTGATCTCTATCAAAATCCTTCAGTGCCCCCACCCTTGGCCGTCACCACCTGCAGGAAAACATCCTAACTCCTCCGAGTAGTCTGCGACGTTTTCCTCAGCTGGCCTCGCTTCCCTTGGCCCCCCTTAACGGGTATTTGACTGATACTGAATTGCTATCTAGAAGCATATACAACCCTCCAGCCCAAACACATGCTGACAACTCAAATGGAGCTGTCCCTTGTCCCTTTCTGTCCTACTTGTGAACATCTATTTACCCTTTGAAAGACCATCCAAGTGTCCATGAGTAGAGGCCTATTAAGTAAATTATACCACATCCTTGAAATATTGCATAGCTGCTAAAAAAAAAAAAAAAAAAGTGGCAGTACTCTGTGAACTAACATGAAAAGATGTCCACAAACTACACCCAAATGGGGAGAAAGCACAAGTTACAGAGCAATATATATAACATGAATCATTTAAAAATATATATATGTATAAAAATCATTTATACATATATATGTAGTAAGAATCTAAAATGCCACATATCAAACTTTAACCATGTAGGGATGCTTTCACTTTCTATTTTATGCACTTCTGATTGTTTTGATTATGCTTTATAAAAAAGTATGTTACTTTTATAATAAAGAATTTAAATGAGGTATTTTTCTTTAATAGTCAAGTTAAACATTGCCTTGGGTTAAGAGAAAGAAGAAATCCAAATGTCCCCTCCTTTGTGAAGCCTTCCCTGACCACTAAGACAGGCTTAATGACGCCCTGCCTGGGCCCCCTTGGACTGCGAGCTGTCAGTGAATTGTAGTGTCTACTACCTTTCCTGCTAGCCTGTGAGTTCCTAGAAGGGCCAGCAGTGGTCCAGCAGTACTTGGCCCAGCGTCATCATTCAGCACTTTTTGCTAAATAAAAGAACAGATGAGCGAGTGTTCTGACATCTTAAAAGGCATTTCCAATGGCCGAGCCTCCGTGCTTGGAGGAAAGTCTAGGATTACATTCAGTGAATGATCATTGGAAGAAATGGTCTCAGTTGGGAAGGACTGGGGGAAAAATTGATACTCTGCCGTGTCCCTTTTGCAGAGGGTCATCACTAAGATGCAACCAAAATTGCAAGGAAAATGAAGCTCTGGTGGCTGAATGAATTAAAGTGGACAACGGGGCCAGTCTTACACCACACTGCACGTGCCACATGTCCAGTAACATATGCAGTGTTCTCCACCCCGTCCCGCACCCTCTTCCTGTTTGCCCTGGTCACTACAGGCTCTACCTCTGGGGTCTCTTGGCTTCACTTGCTCCTCTATCCCCGTGCACTCCTCAGGCAGTAGAGTGTAGAGCTTGAGTCACAAAAGCCAAGTCTAAGATTAGAAATCAGTCTTCCTTACTTTCTTAACCTTTCTGAGCTTCAGTTTCCTTTGCTGTAAAATGAGATATTTGTAACATACATACATTGTGAGGATTAAAATATAATGGATGTAAATGGAGAACAGACATAACAAACTGCCTGGCTTTGTGTTTTGTTTAATTAGTACCTGGACTACTGCACCAGTCTTTCAACCGGTGGCCCTTCTCCTATTTTCTTCCTGGTCTGATCCATCCTTTGCACTTTGAATTATCTTTCTAAAACAAGAGGTTGAATCATATCACTTCCTTCTTCTAAAATTTTCAGTGACTCCATGGTGCTAACATATAAAGTCCAAGTTCCTTAGCACAATATTCAAGGCCTTCTATGGGTTTGGTTCCAGCTCTGTTTCCAACTTTATCTTCTACTCAATCTCAAAGGCCTCAAGACTATCCCTAAGCCTGGGATACTCTTTATCTCATTCTCTAACAAAACTCTTCTATTAAAAGTTTTTTAAAAAGCCGCTGACTTTCTGTGATGCCCTGTCAGAACAAATAGTTCTTTCTCCGGGCACATTAGTTCTGTTACTTTGGTTGATGCCTAATCTTTGCAGGCTCCATGTTGGAGATGTGCTGGGAACAGAGCTGCATATGATCAGGGCCCAGCTCCCGAGGGCTTGCAGTCAAGCTCCCCCAGACCAGTCACAACTTAGCTCATTACTACTTCAGAAGGGGCTCTCCCATTGTATTCATCATCATATTTAGCTTTTTTTGTATAACCAGCAGCTTACATATCTTCCTTCCTGCTACGATGAAGATAACCCTTGCAATTTATACCACTCAACAAGTATAAGATTATTTCTTCATCACTTGGTTGCAATTTGTAGGGGGAGAGGAGAATAAGGATGGCACGCTATTCACCTAGTCACCTCTGAGACACTCCTATCCACCTCTTTCCATCAGTGCTGGCACCTTAAGATCTTTCAGCAGCTTCCCTGTTGCTCTGAGGATAAAGACAGTCCTAGCCTGGCCTACAAGGCTACACCCTTTTTCAGATCCGAGGGTCCTGCACCCGCTCCATGGCTTCGGCCACACCAACTGGGTTCCAGTTGCCCTGGCCTCTCTTATACTCCAGGACCTTTGGATAGGCTAACTCCTCTGTTTGGAGTGCTCTCTCCATCACCCCCTTGCCTAGCATTCAGCACCGTGCAACAGGCCTTTCCACAGATAATCGGTCACCTGTGTTGTCCAGTGTGGTAGCTGCTATTGAGCACTTGAAATGTAGCTGCTTTGACTGAGGAACTGAATTTTATTTCATTTTAATCAATTAAAAAAATTTTTTTTAGATGTTGGGGGTAGGAGTTTATTAATTTATTTTATTTATTTTTGCTGTGTTGGGTCTTCGTTTCTGTGCGAGGGCTTTCTCTAGTTGTGGCAAGCAGGGGCCACTCTTCATCGCGGTGCGCAGGCCTCTCACTATTGCGGCCTCTCTTGTTGCGGAGCACAGGCTCCAGATGCGCAGGCTCAGTAGTTGTGGCTCACGGGCCTAGTTGCTCTGCGGCATGTGGGATCTTCCCAGACCAGGGCTCCAACCCATGTCCCCTGCATTGGCAGGCGGATTCTCAACCACTGCGCCACCAGGGAAGCCCAATCAATTTAAATTTAAATAGCCACATGTGGATAGTAGCTACCATACTGGACAACCCAAGGCCCTAGATCAACTACTATTCATCCTTTAGATCTCAGCTCAAATACCACTGCCTCGGTCTGACCCCCTCAGATTAGGCCAAGGTTCCCTTGTCATATACTCTCCCTGTACCTTTCCTTCATAGACAAACAGCAAAGTGATGATGTATTATATGACAGTCCATTAACATCTGTCTCTTCCATTAGACTGAAGGTTCTAGGGAGGCAGGGACCATGGCCACCCTCAGTGCTGGCACAACACTACAAATAGAGATATAGTTCTTCTCAAAATCTGACTCAAGTCATCCTGGGCAGGGGGTCCACTTGCATTAACTGCTCAGTGTCAGAACTGAAGTTAAAAGGTTTTTTTGGACAAATCAGACACCTGCAGCAGCTGGAAGGGGGGCAATAGGATTACTTTCTCTCCCCCTTTATAAAATAGCCCTTAAGGACTAAGGCAGATTGATTCTTCCTTTCGTGAATAAACTAGACATCAAGGCTTTGTTATAAGATCTCCTGGGGAACGTCTGGGTCTGGAGAGGGGAGGAGGAACTATTGCCTTATTTGCCCATCCTCAGGGGCATGTGTATATTGGCTCCTCTGCTACCTTCACGTGGGCAATGAAATGGCATGGTGCATCTCTCTGTGCCTTAGTTAGTTCTTGCCTAAATTTGAAGCAAAAAGTCTTGATATGTAAAGGCAATCTCACCCCACTCTCTTTCCCAGTAATAGTTTCTGAGAAAACCAGGAATTCATCAGGAAAAAGGAATAGGAACTAGCATTTATCAAGTACTCTACTAGGTACCAATAGCCATGGTAGGTGTTTTCATGCCCAGCACTGTATTAAAATTTCAGAACAAGTGGGCCAGGCAGAGACAGTTATCCCCACTATACAGATGAGAAAAGTGAGCCTCAGCCCCATCTCACACAGATAGTACAGCAAGGGGCAGAGGCTAAAGTCAAGCACAAGTTGGTCTTACTCCAAAGTCTGCGCTATTCCATTAATTCTTACTGCTGTCAGGATTTCTTAGGCCAGCAAATTAGATTTGTCCACGATACTGGTTTATTTTTTTCCACAACTTAATATATCTCCATTATTGCCTCCTTTCATTCCTTGCTTTTCTGTTTCTTACTTGAAAACATGGTTGTACCTTGACCTCGGTTGGCTTTAATTGCTTCTTCTGCATCCGATTTTCCCCTCAAAGAGCCTGGTTCTCCATGGGGGAGTGGGGACTGTGCTAGTTAACGCGGAGCTCCAAGCTGGGGCCGGCTATGACCCCAGTGGCCCAGGTCTTTGCTCCCTCTGTCTCTCCTGACATCTTATGGGCCGAGTATTAAGTCGGAAAGTTAAGAGGTGAGCATTACAATTCTAAGCAGCTTTTTGTCAGACAAAAGGATCAATTTTCATTATGTGAGTGGCTACTTCATTACATGCTATAATGGCTTTGTTGAGCATCCTGAGAACTAACTATCAAGTCCTCAGGATGACATGCTTGGAGTAAAAAAGTACAATTTAAAAACAAAAAGGTCCATTTCTACTATCTGCCAAATAAAGCTCAGGAGGAGTCTTGCACTCACAGTGCACTCTAGACCCCTCCCTGCCTGGTTAATCCCAGTACCTCAGCATTGTAAATGGAAACACACAGGAGCAAAGATTTTTGCATTTTCGTAACTATTTGTAATACTCATCTTCTTCCAAACACATTTATTTTTTTGCCCGAAGTGAAATTGTCTTTGTTTTCCCTAAAAAACAATTTAGTTTTAACACACCACACACACACACACACACACACACACACACACACAAATTAATGCAGCTGGACACTAAAGGTTACAAGATTTGAGCTCAAAGTAAATGTGTATTTATAATATTAGGTGGTCATTCAATAAAAAGGTTATTTCTACCCATATATGTTCATGCACGTATGCCTGTGTAGGTATGTATCCATAGAGTATTTTCAAAGAAGGGTTTTCTCCCCCATACTTCCGGCAGTTTAGGTTTAAAGGTCAGATTTAAACTATCATCATGTTTCACAATGCAATCTGTGCAGTGCCGGGTAATGAAATGGTTCAGTAAAGGTGCTCGTGGAAATTCTTTTAATTAGGTCTAAGGCTTTTCAGTTGTCAACATGAATAAACCAAGAACCAGTCTCTTGCAAACACAAGGCACAAAATACAAATGTAAGTTACCTTTGAAAAGAGAGACACACACTTGTAAAAGGAAAGTTATGATGCATGTTTTTTACAACATATACTTCAATTTAAAAAAAAAAAAAACCAACATCTTTCAACAACAAAATGGACTGCAGATCAACAATAAAGCAGTTACTCTATTGCTAATGAACCAGGACACTAATGCTTCTTGCTTCTAATGAAAAGTATTTGGAGGAAGACTAAAGTTATTCATAACTAAAAATGTTTACCAAGAGACTGACTTTCCTCATGAACAAAAGCCACCTCTCCATTTAACTATAATTAATCCTACAGATCAGCGGTCTTTCACTCAGGCACGCGAATGTCCCATAATGACTCCTGCAAATTGAATGATATCGATGAAAAATGCAATAGAATGCACTTTCGCCTTTAGCATTATCTGAGGCCCCAAAGATGAGCATATCACAGTAGGAACATCATCAAGACTCCTGCTTTTCAAAGCTGTGTTGACAAACTAAACTATTTAGATTTGGAATTTTCAGCTGTCAGCTCAAAGCTGAATCTAGGGATTGAAATTCAGAAGATGAAATCTGTAAGAAAATGGTAGGTTGCTTTGGGAAGTTGGATTGTATTTGCATTGAGCTTGATGGAAAAAGCAAAACGAAATAAATGATTTCAATCACCACCAATAGTTCAGATTTAGATGGATACAAAGGTGTTCATAAAAGCCAATCAGCTGGCCTGAGACTTGACGTGGAATGGGACAACCCAAATGGAGCAATGGCTGCATGTAATGAACATGTATAATAAATCCATGCATCGATCAACCAATGAATGTATGTCTAGCAAACCCTGAGTTCAGATTCTGACTCAGCTGCTTGCTATTAGCTGGATGTCTTTAGGCATCTTATTTTCTTCTCTTCATTGAACAATAAAGGGGTAAAGTACCTCCCCTTCCCCTCAGGATTATTATGTAGATTGAATGTCAAGATTTTCAAAGCCTCTCACACAGTACCTGGCACACAGCAGGAGCCTAATAGATGCTGACTATTCTTCCACATTAACCCAACTCCAAAGCCAAAACTACCCAAGCCATTATTTTAGCATAAAAAAGAATAATGGGCTCACAATTAACATTTTCTGGGGCATCAATGACTGAAATGTCACTCATTATGCTAAGCCTGGTGGGTTTATCTAGTGACCCAAACTTATGTGTATTGGGGAGTTAATGAAGTGCTTGGTGTTTACACAGATAAAAGCAGGATTCGTCTCAGCAACAATCCTGGGCTGAATGGATATAGATTTCCATGCTTAGGGATGTAGCCAGGCCGGATCCATGGTGGATCACATGGATACATCCACACAGAGTGAGATATCTCCCAAGGGGATCTGGGCATCTCCACCTCCTCAGGGGAGAAAAAAAAACAAAACAAAACAGGAAGGGGGGTGGTGGGAAGTGTGTATAATAGATGTGTTTCACAGTGTCCCTGCTGTGATGAACAACTTGATCCACTTACAGTTCCAAACACATGATGCATAAAAGAGCTGACAGAAATTCAATTCTTGCAAAGAAAAGCATCTGCTCTCTAGTGGGAACGGCCAAATATTAAGCAGTTTTAAGGCAGGGCAAAGACCTAGAGGAGCACACTTCATTATCTAGATAGCCAGAGTCAAAAATGCAGATCACAAATGAACGAAGAAGTAGCCGAGATTCCAAGCATTAATTACCCAGAGTAAAACGATTCAAGTTAAATCTTTGTTACGACAAATATTAAACCCAGCTGTGTTTATGTAGCAGTTGTGAAAAAGAAGGAAAAAAAGAAATCCGTGTATAATATCTGTGAGCTCTGCCAGTTAATTGAATTCGCTGGCAGCACTTCCCCTATCACGAGCCAAACATCCTCAAGGATAAAATGTAGCTTTTAAACAGACCTGGGGAAAACGAAATCAAGAAATTTCAACCAATAAAACACAACTCTTTACTGGTATAAAAGTAAAGTAAAATTCAGTAATGAAAGGAAGGAAGTCTCTTAAACATTTACTGCATTCCAGAGCTTGGAGTTGCAGTTTATTGCTGAGGTCTCTTCTGATGTCCCACAGTGCTTTTGCTCCAGCATCTTTAATGAAGTCCCAAAAACTCCCATAAAATACTCGATTGTTGACAAATCATACACACACACACTCAGGGCAAGGCCCACTGGATCACGATGCTCCTTTCCTTCCTACATGAAATTTAGAAGTCACGGAGTGGACACTGTCATGGAGAGTGGTCCAACACAGAAGAGGGACCCACAGACAATCCCCTAAAGCATGAGGGACGAATGACTGGGTAATGGTGATAGGTGATACTGATAAGAATTCTCTTCAGCAAACTGTCCCCTGACCCAAGTCCAATATCAGGTTTGGGGTGGGGAGAGCTTGGCTAGATTCTAGGAACCAGAGAAGCAACAAGAGGCTGGGTCCAACATTCCACCCTTAGTCTAGTCATTACCTGACCTAACTACCTTAGTTGATTCCCCACTGCCCAAAATATGAAGTCCAGGCTTGTTTTTATGACAGAAGACCATTTCCCATCTGGTCCTTCCCATCTACTTCTTTGGTCTCATCTTTTGTCCCTCCCAAACACACACCCTGTGCTCCAGCTGGACTAAACTATTATTCCCTGCCCAAATGCATTATACTTTTTTTTTTTTTTTTTTTTTAATTTTTGTGGTACACGGGCCTCTCACTGTTGTGGCCTCTCCTGTTGCGGAGCACAGGCCCCGGACGCACAGGCTCAGCGGCCATGGCTCACGGGGCCAGCTGCTCCGTGTCATGTGGGATCTTCCTGGACCGGGGCACGAACCCGTGTCCCTTACATCGGCAGGCAGACTCTCAACCACTACCCCACCAGGGAAGCCCTGCATTATACTTTTGTTCACACCTCCAGCCTCAATGCATTCCATTCCTGCCTCCCAGTATGCTCATCTCTCCTTTTCCAGGAACAGTGACTGTTTCTTGTACATGTTCATGTTTCTATGGTCCAACACACTGAGCACACACCCAGAAAACTTTGGCTGGATAAATAATCTCCAATCCTGAACTGGCTACTGATCTGCCCTTCTGGGACACTCTGAATGGTTCCTGTGGATGGAAACAAAGCTGCTGGTATAAGTGGGTAGGAGAGCGGCAAGAGATGTGCCAGGAGAGGCAGGCAGAGACTAGATTATAAAAGGCCATATTATGGAGCTTGAATTTTACCCAGAGGAAAATGCGGAACCATTAAACGGTTTTAAGCTGAAGAGTGACATTCATGTTCCAGATTATGCCTTCATTTACAGCAATAGAGAATGGTCTGGGATTGGAGAAGTGGGGGCAGTACTGGCAGCCCAGCCTTCTGTCACCTCTTCTACTAACCAGCCAGTGACCTCACTGGGAAGAAGGTGCATGTCTTAATCATCTCTGCAGCCATTATACCCAATACAAAGCCTGACACATAGTAGGTGCTCAGGGAATGCCTGTTTTGGTTTCTTTTGTCTTTTCTGGCTTTACTGAGGTCTAATTGACAAATAAAATTACACATATTTGAAGTGCACAAGGTGATGATTTGATAAATGTATATATTCTGAAATAATCATCACAATTAAGTTAATTAACATATTCATCACTTCACATAGTTACTTTTTCTTTGTATGTGATAAGGACACTTAAGATCTACTCTCTTAGCAAATTTCAAGTACGCAATAGAGCATTACTAACTACAGTCACCACAATGTACATTAGATCCTTGGAACTTATTCATGTTATAGTTTGTAACCTTTGACCAACATTTCCCCATAGGAAATACCTGTTGAATGAATAAACACTCTATTAGAGAATACTAACAATACATGTTTTAACGTGGCAGAAGAATCAATTCCACAAGGGTACTAAGTCTACAAGGCCTATACACATAAAGAGTTACATAAGATACTCAAGACAATCAGAGCCCACCCATCTCCCCACTTGGCATTTTTCTTCCTATTGGGATTTTAAGAATGGGTTTTTTGCAAGGTTTACTATTAGTTCAGACATTTCCCGGGCCAGACTACTAAGCCAGACAGCCTGTGATGTCTGCTCCCTTGCTTCTGGGATTAAATGCATTGTTGACTCACAAGGTAGGATGGCACACCAGCACCTAGGAGGCCCTGTAGCAGCATCTCTAGGGTCTGAGGTTTCCAGGCCTTTGCAAAAAACATGGCATAGAGAAGCTCCAGCCAACAAAGCTGTTAGCAATGGTCTAACAAAGCAAGGCCATCTCTGAGCAGACTGCTCTCTCTCCAACCAGCATTCTAAGCGGGGGTACTCCAGAGGAGAGGCAGCAAGCAGACTCCGGGCTTATTTGAATCTGGGCCCTCCCAAACCAGTTTTGTCTTTGGACTCCCACAGACAGTCAGCTACATGGTATAGCCCAATTTTAATGTGATTTGAACCAGTCCTGAGGTCACAGTTAAACAAGATGCTGTCATTCACTCAGTGAAAATTTACTGAGTACATGCTATATATTTAACTCTGGGGCAGATAAAAACATAAAGGAAGCGTTTTTATCCCCTACCCTAGAGGGGTTGGAAGAGAGGACTCAAGAAGACAAAAATAATTCCGATATAACATGACGAGTGCTGTAACAGAAGGATGTGCCATGTGCTTTGAGAATACAAAGGATAGAGCAATCAACTACTGAGGGAGGGTCAAGGAAGACTTTACTCTAGAAAGACCAGAAAACTGATTGGAGTTAGAAGAGACTGAAGACAGGAATGTAATTAGGAAGCCATTGTCCATTTTCCAGTTTCACAGCACAGAAGAGAAGTACAGGGTCCAAATGACTGCTGGGCCTCACACAGGTGACTGGGATAGCTACACATGCATATAGTTTCCAACAACAAAAAAATTATATGAATTTTAAACAATTTTTCAAAAGTAAGTGCTAACTTTCATGTTACTGATAAAAGTGAAAACTGGTATAATCTTTTGAGGGAGGTGGTGGTATTTAAAAGTATGTATCAAAAGCCTTAAATTTTTATATAAATTTTTATATGATTCAGAAATTCTACTTCTAGCAATTCATGGAATTCAAGTAAATGATACAGAGATTTAGTTACAAATATGTCCATCATACTGCTGTTTAAAAGAATGCAAAACTTGAGGGACTTCCCTGGTGGCTCAGTGGTTAAGAATCTACCTGCTGGGCTTCCCTGGTGGCGCAGTGGTTGAGAGTCCGCCTGCCGATGCAGGGGATACGGGTTCGTGCCCCGATCCGGGAGGATCCCGCATGCCGCGGAGCGGCTGGGCCCGTGAGCCATGGCCCCTGAGACTGCGCGTCTGGAGCCTGTGCTCCGCAACGGGAGAGGCCACAACAGTGAGAGGCCCGCATACCGCAAAAAAAAAAAAAAAAAGAATCTACCTGCTAATGCAGGGGGACATGGGTTCGAGCCCTGGTCTGGGAAGATCCCACATGCTGCAGAGCAACTAAGCCCGGTGCGCCACAACTACTGAGCCTGCGCTCTGGAGCCTGCGAGCCACAACGACTGAAGCCCACGTGCCTAGAGCTGAGCTCTGCAACAAGAGAAGCCACTGCAATGAGAAGCCCGCACAACGCAACAAAGAATAGCCCCCACTTGCTGCAACTAGAGAAAGCCCGCGCGCAGCAACGAAGACCCAACACAGCCAAAACCAAATAAATAAATAAACTTATTGAAAAAAAAAAGGATGCAAAACTTGAAATTATCAGGTCAAATATATTATGGTGTATATCCATACAATGAAATGGTAGTTCACACATTAAAAGGTATGAATTTTAATGATTAAATGGTCACAATGTATCAATGGTTTTCCTCTTTTTTTTTACTGTGTAATTTACAGAGTAATGAATGTATTATACTTTGTAAACCAGTATTATATGTATATTATGTATATTTAAGAGCTTCATGAATTGATGCTTACCCATACTATTTGAGATATACTCTGATATTCCTTGTTCAACTCCATTTAAAAAAATGCTTGCTGTGACCCACTAAGTTGATTTTATGGTTTCACTAATGGGTGACTACTTGCAATTTGAAGAATCCATTTTTAGGGTATAAAGTAAAATCCCAATGGCATTTAGTAATCATGACCAAAGAGTCAAAATGCTTGGCACTCAATTTACCCAGTAAATTGTAGCTGTAATGTACACTGAATTTCTCCTGTCTCTTTTAAAAAGGGAACTCTGATCTTTGCAGATCTTTGCTTTTCCAGATACCTGTACAAAGTGAAGAGTCCAATGTTGAATAAATGAGTTTTCTAAGATCTAGAGTTCAAAGCAGATTGCAAATTTTGCTCACTCTTTCATTCATTCACTCATTCCACAAACACTCATTGAATGCCCCTGTGAGTCATGCATTGTGCCCGGGCTGTGTTCACAACCATGTAAAGCCCAAACGCTTAGGAGGGGCAAGAGTTATTATATAGTACGTGGTATAAAAGAAGGATGGGAAAAATGTTATGAAATCCCAGTGCCAAGCTGTGGAAGCATCACAGAAGTGACATTTGAGGAGTGCCCTATAGAGCAAATAGGTTTAGCCAAGCAGAGAAGGAACGGTATCCTAACCAGAGGGAATAGCATGGAAAGAAGCACAGAAATGTGAAAGAGCATGAGGCCTTGGGGAATGGGATCACTCTCCTAGTGGCTGGGAAACGGGGTATGAGTAGTGAAGTGATGCAAGATGAGGCTGAGAGGTTGCCTGGGGTCAGCGTCCAGCTTGTGAAGAAGCTTGGATGCAGCATAGAAGGACTGGAAACTACTCTGGCCGGGGCACTGTAGGTGCTCTGTAAACAGTATCTTTCTTCCCTTGCCTTCTCCTCCTTCTCACACCAACGAAGGAAGACTGCTCAAGATGGTTTCTCTCTCTTCACGTGCTTAGAAACCTCTTGGATATCCCTCAAAAATCCCACCAAGGAAGAACAAGAAGTTTAAGTGATTTAAAACGCATCATTAAGTCATTTGTGATCTTTTTACCCAAAGAATATGGAGAAGAAAGAGAAACTACAGTCCTGAAGACATACAAACCATAAAGCCAAAAGCCAAGATTCAAGTGTTTCAGGAGAGAGGAGGAAAGATGATTTTTCCCTCATAAAACTAGTAATAATCGTATCACAGAAAATTTAGAAAATGAGAGAAAAAAATGTTAACTCGTAACTTTACTAGCCTAATATACCACTGTTGATAAATTTGGAAGTTCTTTTAAAAATCTTACTTCTGAGTATCTGGCTGCTTTTCTTAATTATAGTCATGGTAGATATATCATTCAATATTCTGCTTTTTCCACTGAATTGTATCCTTAGCATTTCCTGTGTTGCCCACATTCTTCACAACAGTCATTTTTAGTGACTGCATGGTACACACTCCACTGAACAGCAGTGGAATAGGTCACCTTAAACACTCCCCTTAATTTTGGATATTAAGGTTGTTCCCAACTTCAGTTAACATAAACAATGCTATTTGGTTAGGTGGCTTTCTCCATTTAGAAGTATTTGCCAGAAAAAAACCCTTAAAAGTAGAATTACTGAGTCAAAAGGGAATATGTATTTTAATGTCCTATTACATATATCACCACATAAGAAAGCCTGATTTAGAAGAGCATTGATCAGGTTACAGAAAGCATGAAGTAAAAGAAAAGAGAGTGTAAGCAGATGGTAAATGTCTCCGCATACACGTGTATACACAAAGACCTGTGAGTTTCAGGCCAAAGAATATTAGAAAGGGCCCTGACTGAGCTCTGGGAAATCACTGATGAGGTGTGGTATGTTCACCTCGCTGGAAGCCTGGAAGCGTCTGAGCTCTCTTTTGCCAAGCTTTTAAAAAGCTCTACAAATTTTACCCGTTGGCTAAACAGTGTATACTTAACACTCTTGAAGGAACAAGAGATGTTCTTTAAATTTTAAGAGAGAAACAAATGAAGAGTGCTTGGTTAAATGGCTGTGGAGGGAGGGACATTATGTTTCTGTTCAAAGCATCCACATGGGCTTGAGATAAACATCAGCAACGAAGACCCAATGCAGCCAAAAAATAATAAATAATAAATAAATTTATTTAAAAAAAAAATGAAGTCTGGGCTTCCCTGGTGGTGCAGTGGTTGAGAGTCCGCCTGCCAATGCAGGGGACACAGGTTTGTGCCCCGGTCCGGGAGGATCCCATATGCCGCGGAACAGATAGGCCGTGAGCCATGGCCGCTGGGCCTACGCATCCGGAGCCTGTGCTCCGCCATGGGAGAGGCCACAACAGTGAGAGGCCCGCATACCGCAAAAAATAAAAATAAAAAAATAAAAATTTTAAGCCAGGTATGACTAACATACAGTAAAATTTACCACTTTTGGTGGCTAGTTTTATGAATTTTGAAAGACGCACATAGCCATGTAACCATCCCCACAATCAAGATACAGAACAGCTCCATCACCCCAACTCCCCTCACACCCCTTGATAGTCAGCTGCTCCTCCCAGCCCTGCTCCGGACAACCGCTCATCCGAGTTCTCTCTCAACAGTTTTGCCTATTCCAAAATGTCAAATAAATGGATTATTTCACTTAGCATAATGTGAGATTCATCCATTTTGTTGGATAGATCAGTACTTAGTTTTTTGTTTTTTGTTTTTTTTGCAGTACGCAGGCCTGTCACTGCTGTGGCCTCTCCCGTTGCGGAGCACAGGCTCCGGACGCGCAGGCTCAACAGCCATGGCTCACGGGCCCAGCCGCTCCGCGGCATGTGGGATCTTCCTGGACCGGGGCACGAACCTGTGTCCCCTGCATCGGCAGGCGGACTCTCAACCACTGCGCCACCAGGGAAGCCCAGTACTTAGTTTCTTTTGATTGCCAAGTAGTATTCCATTTTACAGGCATACCACTGTCCCTCACCAGTTGAAGGACATCTGGAATGTTTCCAGTTTTTGGCAATTATGAACAAAGCTGCTAAAAACATTCACGTACATGTGTCTGTGTGTACATAAGTTTTCATCTTCTTGGGTTCATACCTAAGACTGAAATTACTTGGTCACATAGTAAACATTTGTTTAAGATACTCATTTATAAGAAATGCACAGTCTTTTTATTTTAGCCATACCAGTGGGTATATAGCAGTACCTTCCTTGTGGTATCAATTTGCACCCTCATGGAGCATCTTTCCCTGTGCTTACTGGCCATTTTTTTTCTTTTTTCTCTCCAAATTCTTCCTTTAATGTCAGGTAGTGCTTCAACCTAAACACACACAGGATACATACCATAGAGAAAATGGACCTGAGGGCATCCGAGTCATGGACGGTGTGGTAGGTAAAAACCTTGGTCCAATGCAAAGGAGCAGTCAAGGGCCTGGAAGAAGGATGGTACTCTCTTTCCCCTCTCCATTTCTCTTTCCTACTGGGCTTAAATTAAGTTTGTGGAAGAGAAAGAGCTTTCAATTAGTGGAACCAATGAGGCCCCAGGGCCTTGGAGGGTAGATTTGGTTGTACAGTATTACAAAATATATTTAAGAAAAAAAGAGCCCAGGCCTCCCAGCAGCCCAAGTGTCAGCTGGTCCAGTGGCCCGACCTCTACATGTAGGTGTTGGACAGGGAAGGGGGAGAGAGTGATTGCTGGGCACTGGTGTCAGTTCATGATGGAGCAGCATAAGATTTTCCCTGCTCTGTGAACGTGTACATAAACATAGCCCCCTGCCCTCAGCCCTGCTCTGCTGCAAGGAAGCCACTCAGAGTGACAGCTGGGCACAAAGTGTGCAGTAAGACCAGATATGGGGTCTAGTGCAGTGAAGTCAGTCATTCATTTAGGACCTATTTTCACACAGGGGCAAGGAAAAAACAGAAACTTCTATCTCACCCTTTAAACTGGGACATTCCAACCTACACAGTTACCTGTAACGTGTCTCAGCTCAAAACAGGCCTTAGCTTCTGCTAAGGTTTGAAGTATGGAAAACATACAGTGCAGCTCTTCTCTTGGTCCAAGCTCTAGCTTTCGGCAAGACTGTTGCAGAAGATTTCTAATTGAGAGGCAGAAGCATCTGCGGTGAGGAAGGCAGCTACTGAAGGAATTCCAGGAGCCTGAGACTGAGTTTGCAGAGCTGAGTGCTATCAGTTTCCTCTTCTACTGGTATCTTCTTCCTTCAGAGCAAACTTCCTCCTTAGGACCTCAGAGGTAAGCATGGCAGGGTCTTCCTCCTTCAATAAACTCCAGTTCAGGTCTTGGCTCTGCTTCCCTCAGTGGATACCCATCATATCTGCAAAGCTGCTGGCCTTGGACAGAGAGATGCAGTCATCTTCTTCAGACGAGCTGCAGGTAGCTTTGTGTTCTGGTTTGCAACATTCTGCGCTGGCAGAACAAAGCAGGGGGACTGATGGAAGCTCAGGGACCTGTACCTTGGTCTCCTTGGTGATGTCACTAATGACAAAGGAAGTTGTAGAGTGGAATGAGGATCCAAAACAAGGTAAGGGAGAAGAGACATTTGAACTTCCTGCATCAGCTGACACTATTTTAGCAATCTGGCTGTGCAGGTGGCTCAGCTCATCCTGCAGCTCTTTGGTGCAGCCAAGGGCTGGCAGGGCTGGCTTCTTCAAGGCCAGAAGCCTCTCCTCCGACCCACGCAGTTTGGGCACTGAGGCATTGCGCTGAATGACGATCAGAGGGCTGGGCTTCCAGGTGTGCCTCAGGGGGCGTGTATTATCACTCCTGACCAGGGCATAAGTCTCCTCTACATCTGCAGCAATCCAGGCGATGTCAGCCAGAGTAGGGACTGGGGGTACATGCCTCAGACACAGGTCAGAGATGTTGGGCAGGGTCTCAAAGGATGCCCGGGGACATGGCTTCAGGGGCAGGTTGGTCCCGATTCTTCTCACTACACTTCGAGCAGCCCCACACGGCTTGTTTTGCCAGATTGGGATGGTCACATTGGCCTCCATTCCTGACATTTCAATTGGCCTCTGCACTTGAAGGACAAGGCAGCCACAGGGCAGCTCTGGAGGCTTGGGATGGCAGGAGGCGTGAAGCCTTCATATCAGGCCATCTTAAGAAACACCAGACTTATCTTCCTCACGGCCCCTCCTACCACAGCCCTATTGGCCATTTGAATATCTTTTATTGTTGAGTGTCTCTTCAAGTCTTTTGCCTACTTTTTAATTGGGCTGCTGCCTTATTATTCAGTTTAAGGGTTCTTTATATATTCTGGGGAAAAAGTCCTTTTGCAGATATAAGTAGCAAGAATATTTTCTCTGTTTGTGGCTTGCCCCTTCATTTTTAAAATGGTGACTTTTTTTTTTTGGCTGCATTGGGTATTCGTTGCTGTTCACGAGCTTTCTCTAGTTGCAGTGAGTGGGGGCTACTCTCTGCTGCGGTGCGCGGGCTTCATTGCGGTGGCTTCTCTTCTGGCGGATCACAGGCTCTAGGCGCGCGAGCTTCAGTAGTTGTGGCACATGGGCTCAGTAGTTGTGGCACATGGGCTCAGTAGTTGTGGCTTGAGGGCTCTAGAGCACAGGCTCAGTAGTTGTGGTGCATGTGCTTAGTTGCTCCGTGGCATGTGGGATCTTCCCGGACCAGGGCTCGAACCCATGCCCCCTGCATTGGCAGGCAGATTCTTAACCACTGCGCCACCAGGGAAGTCCCTGTGTTTTATGTCTTAACTAAGAAAACTATGCTTACCTTAAGTTCATGAAGATTTTCTCCTATCTTTTCTTCTATTCATTTTATAGTTTTTGCCTCTAAGTTTAGGTCTATAATCCATTTTGGGTTAATATTTGCAGGAGGTAAAAGTCAACACTCATTTTTTTCCATATAGATATCCAGTTCTTCCAGTAGCATTTGTTGAAGAAAACTATCCTTTCTCAGTTGAATTACTTTGGCATGTTTGTTGAAGATCAATTAACGATTTACGTGTGGGCCTAATGCTGAACTATTTATTCTGTTCTATTGAACTCTATGTTTACCTACAATGTTGATCTACATTTACTATAACTTTACTGGAAGTCTTAAAAGTAGGTAATACAAGTCCTACTACTTTGTTCTTTTTCAACATTGTTTTGGCTATTCTAGATCTTTCGCATATTCATGTGCATGTTAGAATCAGCTCAAGTTGTTTTTTTTTTTTAAGCCATCTGGAATTTGGGCTGGGATTATATTGAATCTATAGATCAATTTAGGAAAAATTAACATCTTAAAAATATTGAGTCTTCCAATCCAAAAAGTGGAGTATCTCTCCATTTGTTTAGGTCTTTTAAATTATTTTCTGAGAAATGTTTTATAGCTTTCAGTATACAAATCCTGTGCATATTTTGTTAAATGTATTCCTAAGTATTCTGTGTTTTGTATGCTATTTAAAATGGTACTTTAAAATTTTTCAATTGCTCATTACTAGTATATAGAAGTACATTTGGTTTTTATATACTAACCTTATCCTGTACCTTTACTAAATTTGTTTATGAGACCCCCTTTGGATTTTCCATATACATGATCATGTTGTCTGAATAAAGACAATTTTTCTTCCTTCTTTCTAACCTTTAGGGCTTTTATTTCTTTTCCTTGTCTTAGTGAGTGGTTAGAACCTCCAGTACAATGCTGAATAGAAATGGGAAGAGCAAACATCCTTTTTTCGTTCTCATTCTCAAGGGGAAAGCATTCAGTCTTTCACCACGAAGTACGGTGTTAGCTGTAAGTTCTTCCTAGATGCTCTTTATCACTATGAGGATACCTAGGTTTGCTAAGAGCTTTTATCAAGGACAGATGTTGAATTTTTCCTAAAATACTTTTTTGGCTGATGTTTTGATATAGTTTTCCTTTTGTAGTCTGTCGATACGGTAAATTACACTGATTTATTTTCAAATATTTAACCAATCTGTACACACTTGATCATGATGTATTATCCTTTTTATATATTGCTGGATTCAATTTGCTAATATTTTGTTAAAGGTTTTTACATCTATATTTATTAGGTATATTGATCAAATTTTTTTTTCTTGTAAATTCTTTGTTTGATTTTCATGTCAGGGTAATGCTGACCTCATAAAATACGGTGGAAGGTGTTCCTTTCCTCTCTATTTTCTGAAAAAGTTAGTGTAAGATGTATCCTAAAATATATGATAGAATTAATCAGTGAAGCTACCTGGGCCTGGAGTTTTCTTTGTGGGAAAGTTTTAAATACAAATTCAAATTTCTTTAATAGAAACAGTACTATTTTTCAATTTTCTATTCCTTCTTCAGTCACTTTATATAATTTGTGTATTTCAAGGTATCTGTTCATTTCATCCAATTTGTCAAAATTACAGGCATCAAATTGTTCCTAATACTCCCTTAATTCCTTTTTTCTGCTTCTCTTTTTCAAAAAATATACATTTTGGAATATTCTTAGATTCACAGAAAAGTTGCAAAGATAGTAGAGAGAGTGCCCAGATACTCCTCAATGCAGTTTCAGTTTCCCATATCTTACATTACCATGGTGCATTTGTCAAAACTAAGAAACTGACTTTGGTACATTATTATTAACTAAACTCCAAACTTTATTGTGATTTCACCAGTTTTTCCATTAATGCGTCTTTTCTATCCTAGAATCCAATCCAGAATTCCACACTGCATTTAGTTGTCATGTCTCCTTAGTCCCCTCTGGTCTGTGACAGTTCCCCAGTCTTTCCTATGTTTTTTATGACCTTGATAGATTTCTTTAAAAATTAAAAAAAAAAAACTTTTTTTTTTTTTTTGGCTGCACTGCGTGGCATGTGGTATCTTAGTTCCCCAACCAGGGATTGAATCTGTGCCCCCTGCAGTGGAAGCACGGAGTCTTAACCACTGGACCGCCAGGGAAGTCCCTGACCTTGATAGTTTTGAGAAGTACTGGTCAGGTATTTGATAGAACGTCCCTCAATTTGAGTTTATCTGAAGGTTCTGTCATGATTTTACTGGGTTTCTGGAAAGAGTAACACAAAGGTGACATATCCTCCTCATCACATCATATCAAGTTTACAGTGATATTCACATGACATCACTTGGTTAAGGTAGTTTCTGCCATTTCTCCACTAAAGTTACTCTTTTTCCCTTTATATACACTAGTTTTGGAAGTAAGTCACTAAGTCCGGCCCACACTCAAGTGGTGTGTGTGTGTGTGTGTGTGTGTGTGTGGTACAGACACAGAGATTAAGCTCCTTCTCCTAAACAGGACAATATCGACAGATATTAATTTGAATTCTTTTATAAGGAAGATTTGTCTCTTCTCCCCTACCAATTCTCTTCATTAGTGTTTGTATGGTATATCTTCTCTACCCTTTTACTTTTCATCTGACTCTTTAAAGTGGAATTCTTGTAGACAGCATATAATTGGGTCTTACTTTTAAAATATAATTTAATAATCTCCAATAAGTGGAGTATTTAGACCATGTACATTTAATGTAATAATCACTATAGTTGGGTAAATCTATCACCTTGCTAACTTTTCTATTTGTTCCATCTGTGTTTGGTTCCTTTATCCTTCCCACCTCCAAAATCTTTTGGATCTTCAGTATTGGTTTATTAGCTATATATCACCGTCTTATTTTTTTTCCTTAGCAGCTCTTCTAAGGTTTACAATATACATTCTTAAATTATTTATTTATTTATTTTTGGCTGTGTTGGGTCTTCACTGCTGTGCATGGGCTTTCTCTAGTTGTGTCGAGCGGGGGCTGTTCTTCGTTGCAGTGTGCAGGCTTCTCATTGTGGTGGCTTCTCTTGTTGCGGAGCACAGGCTCTAGGCACGCAGGCTCAGTAGTTGTGGCTCGTGGGCTCTAGAGCACAGGCTCAGTAGTTGTGGCACATGGGCTTAGTTGCTCTGTGGCATGTGGGATCTTCCTGGACCAGGGCTCGAACCTGTGTCCCCTGCATTGGCAGGCAGGATTCTTAACCACTGTGACACGAGAGAAATCCTACAATACACATTTTTTTGTTTGTTTGTTTTTTTTTTTGCGGTACACAGGCCTCTCACTGTTGTGGCCTCTCCCGTGGCAGAGCACAGGCTCCGGACGCACAGGCTCAGTGGCCATGGCTCACGGGCCCAGCTGCTCCGCAGCATGTGGGATCTTCCCAGACCGGGGCACGAACCCGTGTCCCCTGCATTGGCAGATGGACTCTCAACCACTGCACCACCAGGGAAGCCCTACAATACACATTTTTAACTTAATAGTCTACTTTCAAATAATATTATAACAGTTTACATGTAATTTAAGAACCTTAAAACAGTATACTTCCATTCTCCCCCTGTCCTTTGTCCTACTGTTGTCATACATTTTACTTCTACATATAGCACATAATACACTGATATTATTTACTTTAAATACTCAATTATCTTTTATAGAAATTAAAAATGAGAAAAGAAGTCTCTTACATTTACCCACATATTTACTACTCCTGGCACTCTTCACTCCCTTATTGTCCAAGTTTCTCTATGGTATTTTTCTGCCACGTGAAGAACCTCCTTTAACATTTCTTGCAGTGCAGGTCTGTTGACAATGACTTCTTTCACTTTTTATTTGTCTGAAGAAATTTTAATTTTGCCTTTATTTTTGAAGGATATTTTCACTGGATACAGATATTGAGGTTGAAGAAAATTTTCCTTCATTACTTTAAAAATGTCATTCCAGGGCTTCCCTGGTGGCACAGTGGTTGAGAGTCCGCCTGCCGATGCAGGGGACGCGGGTTTGTGCCCCGGTCCAGGAAGATCCCACATGCCGCGGAGCGGCTGGGCCCGTGAGCCATGGCCGCTGGTCCTGTGCGTCCGGAGCCTGTGCTCCGCAATGGGAGAGGCCACAGCAGTGAGAGGCCCACGTACTGCAAAAAACCGCCCCCCCTCAAAAAAATGAAAAAAAAAAAGTCATTCCATTATCTTCTGGTTCATGTTGTTTCTTACAAGAAGTCTTCCGTAATCACTTTTTTCTTTTACATAATGTGTCTTTCTTCTTTAGCTAATTTTAAACTTTTCTTTGTATCACTTGTTTTGAGTAATTATCATGACGCACCTTTGTGTGGTTTTGTTTGCGTCTATTATGCTTGAGGTTCATTGAGCTTCCTGGAACTCTGAGTTTATTGTTTTCATCAAAACTGAAAAAAAATTGGCTATAATCTCATTAAATATTTTTTCTCTCTCTCCTCCCTCCTCTCCTTCTAGGATTCTAATTACACGTATGTTAGTCCTCTTGATATTGTGCTATGGGTCCTCGAGGTTTTGTCAACCTTTTTCAGTCTCTTTCCTTTCTATGCTTCATAATAGATAGTTTTTATTGCTATGCCTTTGAGTTCATTGATCATTTGTGCTGTAGTGTCTAATATCCTTTTAATCCTATCAGTGAAATTGTCATTCCAGGTATTATATCTTTCACCTCTAGATATTCCCTTTCATTCATTCTTTTTATATCTTCCATTTCTCTCCTCATTTAGTTCAAGTCTTCCTTTAAATTCATGAGCATACTTATAACTTTTATAATGTCTATCTTAAGGTTCTCATCTGCTAATTCCATCATATCGTCATTTTTGAGTTTGTTTCTGTTAACTAATTTTTCTCTTGGTTATGGGTTACATTTTTCCTGATTCTCAACATGTCTAGTATTTTTTTTAACATCTTTATTAGAGTATAATTGCTTTACAATGGTGTGTTAGTTTCTGCTTTATAACAAAGTGAATCAGTTATACATGTCATATGTCCCCATATCTCTTCCCTCTTGCATCTCCCTCCCTCCCACCCTCCCTATCCCACCCCTCTAGGTGGTCACAAAGCACCGAACTGATCTCCCGCTGCTATGCAGCTGCTTCCCACTAGCTATCTATTTTAAGTTTGGTAGTGTATATATGTCCATGCCACTCTCTTACTTTGTCACAGTTTACCCTTCCCCCTCCCCCTATCCTCAGGACCATTCTCCAGTAGGTCTGCATCTTTATTCCTGTCTTGCCCCTAGGCTTTTCTGATTTTTTTTTTTTTTAGATTCCATATATATGTGTTAGCATACGGTATTTGTTTTTCTCTTTCTGACTTACTTCACTCTGTATGACAGTCTCTAGGTCCATCCACCTCACTACAAATAACTCAGTTTCGTTCTTTTTTATGGCTGAGTAATATTCCATTGTATATATGTGCCACATCTTCTTTATCCATTCATCTGTTGATGGACACTTAGGTTGCCTCCATGTCCTGGAGCTGCAATGAACATTTTGGTACATGACTCTTTTTGAATTATGGTTTTCTCAGGGTATATGCCCAGTAGTGGGATTGCTGGGTCGTATGGTAGTTCTCTTTTTAGTTCTTTAAGGAACCTCCATACTGTTCTCCATAGTGGCTGTATCAATTTACATTCCCACCTGTCTAGTATTTTTTTTGATAGGATGCTAGATATTGTGAATGTTACATTGTTGGGTGTCAGATTTTGTTGTCTTTTTTAAAAGAGGGTTGAAGTTTACTTTGACAGGTTAATTTTCCTGTATATCAGGTTGATCCTGATAAGGCTTAAAAAGAAATGGTTTTGTTTAAAAGTTTTTACTGAGGTTTAACATACATACATAAAAGTACACATATCATTTGTGTACAGCTTGATAAATTGCCATGTACTTGGCACTCAGATCAAAAGCCAGCACATTACCAGTATCACAGAAGCTCTGTCTTGTGTTCCTCAAGGCTTGATTTTAAGCTGTGTTAGGGCAGGGCTAAAATCATCTTTACTCTAGAGCTAATTTAGACTACTGCACCAAGGCATGGCCTCTGTGGGTCTCTAATGATTGCCTGAGTGACCAACAAGATCTTACCCTGGCTGGCTGGAGCCTGAATGGCTCCTACTCTTAGGAGCTCCCCTCTACACACGGGCACATCAGCCTACACAAGATTAGTGAAGAGGACTCAATTCAGATTTTTGCTGAGTAGCTCCCTCCTATCTGGTACTCTGACCTGCAAATTTAAACCACCTCTCCCTCAAACTCAGATCTCTACCCACTTGATTCAGCAAGATTGTGTGCTTTGCTGGGGAGTCCCCTCTGGCAACAGGGTCCAGAAAATGCCTCAAGGCAGAAAGCCAGAGGGATCATAGGCCTCATCTCAGTTGCTTCCTTTCTCTCAGGGATTATATTCCTGCACTACTTGTTGTCCAATACGTGAAAACAGCTGTTTTCATATTTGCCCAGATTTTTATTTGTAAATGGAGGGAGGAGAAATTCAGTTCCAATTATTCCATCATGGCTAGAAGCAGAACAAAGGCCTCTTTTAATAAAAATTTCCAGCATGGATGCCATGTTTTGCAAGATTTCATCTACCAAAATAACCCAATCCATATGTCCCTTCCATCCTTCCATCTATCTATTCAGTGGCTGCTACATCCCTCGGAAACAAAGATGAATAAAACTTGATTCCTGCCCTCAAAGAACTCACAATTAAAAGAGAAAGCCAGAAATGTGTAATAAATTATACCACTGGATGGTAAGTATAATTTTATAAGCAATATAAGGGTTTGTGAGGACAAAGAGAAAGGTATGGTCAAATCTACTTGGAGAGGTCAGGGAAGGTTTTTACAGACTTAGGTTTAGCCGAAGTTTTGAAAAATGAGTTTCATTTTTCATTAGTGATCAACAGATGGGGTAGGACATTTGGGACAAAAGAAACTGTATGCAAAGTATGAAGTTATGAAACAACATGTAAGCTTGGGAGAACTACTAATGCCAAACACCTATAACATAGGGTTTGAAGCAAGGACAGGAAAGAGCTAAAGTTATGGGAAAAAAATGGGAGGATCCTATCATAAAGGAGGGCCCTGCATGCCATGCTAACCATCATTTGCATCCGTAATTCATCATCATTGACTACCACCTATAGAGCTCATAGGATAACTGCTTTATACATATTATATTCATTACATTTAATTCTCACAACCACATCTTATAAGGAAACTAAGACTCAGAGAGCTTACATAATTTTGCCCAAGATCACATGATTAGTAAGTGAAGAAGCCAGAATTTAAACAAAGGTCTGATTCCAAAGCCAACAAAAGGAACTTGCCTCTAATCTATAGGCACTGGGAAGTTATAGAAGGATGTTTTTGTCTTCAGAACTTGTTTTTTGTTTTTAAAATTATATTCATCGATGAAATGGTTTTCAGTAGGAAGAAATAAAGTTAAATTTATGTTTTGGAAAGGGCTCTCTAGTACATGAGGAAGAAGGGCTGGAGTCTGAAGAGCCAGTTCAGAGGCTGCTGGAAACAGTACAGGAGAGAAATAAGAGCTTGGATTAGGTGGTGTTTAGGAGGGATGGAGACAAGGATTTGGGAAAGTTTAAGAAGTGGAATCTGTCAGATGCAGTAAACAAGTAGCTTTGGCAAAAGGGGAGATTGTGAGGTCAACTGTGGACATGCTGATACACTGAAAGGACCTGGTTCTGTACCACGAGCAGAGGATGCAAAGGTGTACCGGACAAGATTTCCCCTCTCAAGGACTTGACAGCTCATGTAGCCTCAATGAAGGCAAGCGCCTTTCAACACTAGATGGTGTGGACATCATCAGCGCCCTGTGCTTCAGCCCCAACAGATACTGGCTCTGCTGCCACAGGCCCAGCATCCAGATCTGGGACTTGAAGGGCAGGGTCACTGTAGATGAACTGAAGCAACAAGTTATCAGTACCAGCAGCAAGGCACGGCTGCCCCAGTGTGACTCTCTGGCTTCGTCTGCTGTTGGCCAGACTCTGCTGGCTACACAGACAATCTGGAATGAGTGTGGCAGGTAACCACAGACACCCACTAGAGATATATGGCAGAGCTTTAAAAATAAAAAACTGGTTTTCTGAGTTAAAAAAAATCAAATCTATGAATTCCACTGAAACACAATAAGTACTATATGGACCATATTCCCTCCTCACTACTATCTTGGAATCTTTGATGAGTCTAAAGCCCCATTCTGGAAACAACTGCTGTGGAACATTCTCAACCCTCCACAAACCAGCTTGCAAATGGGAGGTCCTTTCCATGTGGGCTGAGAACTGTTAGGACATGGAGGGAACCAACTGTCCTCTAACTCTGGCTGTAATTATTGACAATGATTTTATTAAGAACAAAGGCAGCACCATTTATCAAACACTGACAACAAGTGAGCACGGTGTCAAGCACTGACGAACACCCCCATCTCAGTTACCTGCCACAACGATCGATCTAATGACAGGCCTAGCAGTCCTCTTTTGAGGATGGGAAACTGAAGCTCAGAGAGGGAAAATACCTTGCTCAAGTTTCCTTGGTTCCCTGAGGCTACCTAACTGATCAGCTGAAAGGCATCTTGGAATGTGCCATCTTCAGGAAGCCTTCATTACCCTCTCCCTGGGCTCCTCTGCGTCTGATTCCTATTTTCTTTGTGGCCCCTGTTATGCTATGCCCTGAGATATATGTGATTCACATGTCTGTTTCCCCCACTGGAATATGCTCTTTGAAGGAAAGGACTAGATCTGCTTCATCTTTGCTGTTCGATGCCCAGCCCTGGCTCAGAGCACTGCATACGGGACAGTCAGTCCATTCCATGGTCTCTGAGCCATCAAGTCACTCATCTCGGGCTGCCTGGGGCCCCTGGCCATTCCTTGTACTTCAAATACCCCAGGCTCACTTGCCACATTTATTCAGCACTTGCAAGGTCCATACCTAAGACACCCATGACTTACAGGGAGAACTTTTCCACTGAAAGGGAACCGGAATAGAAAGCTCAAATTCCTTGGACCAAAAAGAACTCAAATTGCAGCCCAGAGGCCCTGAGACACCAACCACGTACCCTGTCCTGACATGATCAACAGCAAACCTCATAGGGTCTGGCACTTTTATTTCTCCTACGCTGTCATCTCTCTCTGCCTCAGAGTGGGACCGTGTACACGGATTGGAGACAGCACGGGCTGGGTGTCATCCAGACTAGGCTCCAATCACGGCTCTGCCCCCGCCAGCCGTATGATCTGTGGCAAGACACGTGCTCCCTGAGGTTCTTTTCTCCCTCACCTACTCCATGGGGCTAGGATGCCAACTGAATGAGACCCCGAATGCAGAAGGCACCTAGGGGGCGGCAGGGCTCGGGGGGGTCTGTGGAGTGACAGAGCTGGGTTCACTTCTTGGCTCCCCCTCTTTTTAGCTCTGTGGGTAAAGTGAGGATAAGAAAAATCCCTTCCTCAGAGCTGTGTGAAGAGTAAATGGGAAGTCAGTGATGAGTGTTTAACGCATAGAAGTCAATGAATCGTAGCCACTGTTTAATTATGGCACAAAGGACCCCCCAAATCTCACAGTGAGTTAAGAGCAGAGGAGTCTGAAACCCTGCTGCAAACCATCCACCAACAAGCAGCAATCTCCCCAGACAGCTAACCCCCAGGTGCCACTGGGACTCCTGGCAGGAATGCAGTGGCAGTGGCCACCTGCCACCACGCAAGCCCAGCCCCGCATCAGCACACACGGCCAGGAACACCCACTCCTTCCAGCCTGTAAGCCAGTGTGACTTTACAGACTTTCTTGCAAGCAGAGTTTTGGAGGCCAAACCACAAACATCAGAACTGTACTTCCCAGGGAACCCCGACCCTCCTCATTCGTATAAACAATGGGGGAGGCTGGGTCTACTTCGAACAGCCACCCACAAGGCAGCTCTGAGTGGCAACATGAGACAGGTGTGTGGTCAGATGTCAGCGTGGCAAATGTGGCAGCCAGTTGCTTTTCGCTAAATAGGCCCACCTTCCGTCTAGACCTGAGGTAACTAAGAAGGATTTAGGGCACGTGGAGCCACATTCAGAGCACTGGCAGCAGATACCCTGCTGCGTGGGAAACAGCTGCGTTTGACGATGGCACAGGAAAAACAGTGTAGGCCTGAAGTGCCCCAAATTGCTCACACTGAAGCCCTTCCACCCGCCTTCAGTGGGGTTACCCCGGGAGGCCGTCCTGCTCTCTGGACACAGCAATGGCAATGAGGATGGCAAGACCCCCAGGCTCCACAGAAAGAGGGGCCGCCTAGACCCTGGGGTCACTTCCGATGAGGGTTACGAGAGCAAAACAAGACTAAAAAAATGAACCACCTCCCAACTTCCTTCACCGAGACAAAGGTTCCAGAGGTAACAGAAACCACCCGCAGTTCTTAGGCTACAGGAAAACCACAGCTGTATCCAGCCCTTCTCCTCCCCAAAGGCACGTTCACTGCATGAGCTCCGGGGAGTCAGAACTCAAGAGCTCATTACCCACCACGTCATTTGGGAGGCTCTGGAGGTCATCAAAGGGGGTTTCCAGGGTGTTGGTGTCCACGTTCAGAATCACGACATCATCCAGGGCCATGTTTCTGACTTTCTGCAAGTAAGAAAAAAATCCAGAAGAGAAAATCATTGAAGCCCCACGAAGACACAGATACTTCTCTGGCTTTCTCTGGGAAAGGGGAGTAAGGAAGAAAAGTGACATCTGACCAAGGTATACTCCGTGGCAGGCTCAGTGGCGGGCAGTTCACATGTTTGAGGCCATTTAACTGTGACAAAAACTCTGTGAGCTTGTATGGTCATCCCCAAGCCCCAGGAGTGGAAAGGGTTTCAGAGACTAAGTTAACATGCCCTAGGTCACACAGCTAGGGGGAGAGATCTTTATACCCCAACATTATTTCTTTTCCTATATTTTCAAATTAAAAAAAAAAAGAAGAAGAAGAAGAAGAAGCTGAAGTCTAAACCTCTGGCTCCAGGAACTCTGATATACAGCTAGGGTCTTATGACAGCCCCACTCAATCCATCCCCTCTCATTTACCAAAGACTACTTGCCCATCTCCTTCGGATCTTGGCATTTCTGGGTATGGAATACGTTGTATAGCCTAGTGTTAACACATTAACATTTCTCTTTAACATTAAGTAGAAAGGTCACACTTTCAAATTGGTTCCATTTTCCATAGAAATCCAGCTAGTGAATCATGGCTCCGAGGCTCTGGCCATAACCCGTTATTCTACTGGTACAGTACTAGGAAGGGTAAGGGAGACTTGTGCCTACTAGGTGTTCGTGTTTGGTCTCACCAAACATGAGAAAAGAAGAGCCCACCATCTGGGAGCAACTGTCCATCGTCTGTAGAAGTATAAGACTGTATGTAAGCTAGTTTTCAATCACACTGTTTACCCACTGCTAGAATCCATCTCTGCTTTCCTCCTGCCTACCTAACACTTCCAATCTCATTCAATCCTCTTACCCCATCATATATCAAAGCTCATTTCTTTAGAGTCTAGAACTTTCATTTTGTCCTGATTAAGCAGAAAGACCCTATAATTTGTGGTCCAAACTGGGACAGCTGTGGATGTGAACGAGCATATTACACCAGGGCAGCAGCGTAAGGCGGGCTAAGTGGTCACCCTATGTAGAAGGGGTCAGTTTCATTATTAGCCTCCCTCTGAGCTACTGGGTACGACTGTGCAGGGGTGCACTGCCTAAGCACGCCCAGCCAGCCAAAGTGAGGCTGAGATCTGCCAACCCATGTGCTTGCTGAGTGGCCACAGTTGAAGGCGGGGGTGGGTGCTGGTGGAGGGAGGGAATTAGGACACCTTTTCCTAATTCATCCAAGAGCACCGTATAGGTTAGCAATGGAGCTGGACGTCCCGATGGCTGCTTAAGCCTAAGTTTGCTAATGCCCTGGAAATGGACAACAATTAAAGTGTAGTAGATGCCTACTAGTGCTTGCCCTATGTTTTACTTACTAATTCTCATTTAATTCTTATCAAATCCTGCAAAGTGCACACTATTACCTTCATTTTAGGTAACTTGAGGAAAATGAGGTTCAGAGAGGTGAGGTGAGTGGCAGAGGTGACGCAGCACTGGCCACCCACCTCCACAGCTCATATTCTTGCACTGCACCTCAACCTCTTCGTCATCAGACACCCCCAGTGAAACTGACCTCTGCCACCCTTGTCGCTCTGAGCCCTAGCACCCCTTTGCCTGCCTGCCTCCCCCCCCCTGCTGGCTCCAGAAGCCCCCTCCCTCAGGGGCTCATCAGTTTGGTTCAGCACTGCATAATAACCAGCACCCAACAAAATGACTGGCACTTGGTAAGGGCTCGTTAATATTGGTTGATGTTTGTTGTCTCAAATCCCAGCCTCTAGGACAGAATTTCGTACCTAAGGAAAATTCTTCCCAGCAGGAGGGTTGGAACCATGCTGGTCAGAAGCCTCCTAGGGTTGAAATAACACTTCCCAGAGGGCAGGATCCTGGAACCCTTCCGCTCAACAAGACCAGGAGCCTCAAATTTCTTCTGCTGTTGACTTTTCCAGCGGCTAGTCAGTCCACAAACCTATCAATCAATTCATACATTTACTAAATGCTTCCTGTGGGCTGAGAGCCGCAGGGGAGGGACAGGTTTGCCTACTTAGAAGTTTATTCTTTCCTCCAAATCCCAAAACTGATATTAACTGACTGCTTTATTCACAGGGTAAAATGCTATCAGCAAACAGCACTGATAACTAGTGTTTTACAAAGCACAATCCCATTTTACAGTTGAGAACATTAAGACTCATGATGAATTGTCCAGGGCTCCTTAGCTGCCTCACTTTGCAGTCCAACAGGTTAAATACTTCGCAGTGTACGAGCAGGAAGTTACAAAACAGCCTCAACAAGAACCTTTTTCACTTACATCACACTTCAGAGCTCTCAAGTACTTTCACACAGATTCTTTCATTTTCAACAGTAGCTGGAGGTGAGTGATCACCATTTCAGAGATGAAAAACTGAGGTGAAGTGGCTTGCCCAAGGTTATGTGGCTACTAACTGGCCTCTTTATCTGTAAAATCGAGAAGATAACTGTGACTGCTCACCTCACCCCAGCCCTCTTCCCTGGGGCTGCTGTGCGAATTAGGGGTGGTGTGTGCACAGCACTGGGCACACAGTAGGCCTTACAGTCGCTATTATTATTGCTTTTATAATATACACGTCACCCACGGCCAGTCTGGAAACTGTAGCGGCAGTGGCCTAAGGGCAAAAATCCTCTGGCCCCTGTTGGTAACTGCTGGGCTCTCACTTCAAAGGCTGAGACTGGCACTGGACACGGAATCGGAGAAGGGGCCACGAGGGGCTCTGGAACTCAGCCGGTGACTCCAGGCCTTGAGGACTGAGCTGAGGGTCGCTGCACCTCACAATCGCCAATTTTGCCTCATCTGACCTCCAAAGAGCTCCAGAGAGCCCCAAACAGATGCGGGCAAGGGGCCCGGCCATTGGAGAGAAGCCTCGGGCTGAAAGGCCCAGAGACAGGGCTGTTGATTCTGGACCAGAATTGGGTGTTGTTTCTGCGTTCCCAGTGCGGGCCCAGTGACACAGACCAGCCCTTGTGGGCTCTCCACGGCTGGGCTGGAATGGGCTTTTGATTTCTTCCCACTCCTGGTTGGAGGACTTGCCGCTTAAGCTGTGTGGAGTGTTTACTTTTTGAACAATGGCAGCAGGCTGAAGAAGAGGAAAAAACCTGGCTCTTTCTTCTGACTTAGCAGGCCAGGGTCCCCTTAGTAACCAAAATGCCCGTGCACCAGGCTCCAGGAGGAGCTGGGTCGGCACAGTTTCCTCTCATAGGACAATGCTGCCCTCCTGGTGGTAAGGCCTCTTCCAAAGGGGCTGGCATGGACTCAAGGGCCTTCCTGAAGCTCATGTTCCCAAGGAAAGAATCGGAGGCCAGCTTGGCCGGATGGTGCCCTATCCCTGAAAGGCTCAAGGAAACAAGAGGAATGAAGAAAGGCAAAAAACAAAACAAAACCCCTCAAACTGGGGGATGGAGTGGGCGGTGCTGATGGAGAAGGAAACTGGGCCATTACTGGGTGACCGCATTTAACCCTGACCATGCTGTGAGGGAGGTATCACCAGCTCTGTGGTAAGGAGGAGGCTCAGAGAGGTCAAAGAAACTGGTCCAAATCACACAGCTAGGGAGCGGCAGAGTTGACGTTTGAACCCAGTCTGACTCTTCTGAAGATGTCCTCAAACCAGTTGCTCAGACTTCAGAACAAGTATCTATGTAGGGCATGCAGCTACACCAACACTCTGAGGGCTTGCTTTCTCTTATGCAAAATGACATGTCTTTTGTATCATAAAAATTACATATGTAAAAAAAAATGGGAAAGACAAAAAAGTTCAAAGAAGAAAACTGTGGTTATCCTAATCCCTACCTGGAGATAATGTTTTGGTGTATTTCCTTCCACAACCCTCTGCCCCAATCCCTACTTTTTAAAACACAGTTGAAACAATTCGTAATGTTTCTTTCTGATTTTCTCATTTATTACAATATAAGCAATATTTCACTTCATTAAAAGCTTTGTAAAGATCATTGCTAATTGCTACAAAATGTTCTACTTCATAGAAACAAACCCAACCAAGCCCCTTTTGTTGGCTATTTCCAGTTTTTGAGAAATTATTATAAATAATATTGTTGTGAAATCTGTAGGCATAAAGCCTTGTGCTTTAGGATGGATTCCTAGAAGTGGAATTTCCTTTCCACTTCTTAAAGAATGTCCCTCTCAAATTCGACTTTGAGAGAGATATCTTTACTTCCAATTATTTTAAAGTCATTTTATCCACAGCTTGTGTTTCCTACTCTAAGTGAAGAAAAATCAGCAAAGACACGAGCAGATGTCAAAATAGTCCTCCAAAAACCCTACCCAATTAAAACACTTACTAGTACCGCAGCACACCGAGACAGCTCTCCGGTAGCTCGTCCCACCAACACATTCCCTCTCTTTTTAGTTACAACATATGCCAAAGCTCCTGCCAGCTGCAAACCCTCCCCCCACCAGACTCTATAGGCTTTTTCTCAGAATGAAAAAAAAAAAAAAAATGATACTGACATGCACACCGGCTTTCCAAATGGCATTTCTTACACAGAGAAACACACAAAAATGGCATCTTCCCATAAATATTATTAATCAAAAATGTCTTTCCCTTTATACTTTGTCACGGACAGACTTAGTCTGACCTCTGCCTTTCGGGACAAGAAAGGAAAAAACAGAATGGGAGGTGGTCAGGGCGGCTGAGTGGATACAGGCTCAACCTCATAGATCTCCAGGTTTTCATCTGTAAAATGGGGATCACGATAGTACCCACCTCATAGAGTTGTCATGAGGATTCGATAAGTGAATGTACGTAGAAGAGTTAGCAAGACTGCCAGGACACCCAGAAGAGGCGTTCAACCAACAGCGGCTCTCTTGCAGTCTGTCCCGTCTCCCTCAACGTTTCTTGGAACCTCAGTGGAGCCTGGCTAACCTTACCCCAAAGGGCCCGAGGGAGCAGAAAGTTTGCCTTTCCCCATGGTAGCCTATGGTTTACTCCCACAACCAGAAAAATACGTCGATCTAGAGTCATTAATACAGGCATTCGATTCCTTCCCTGGTCTGTGGGCTTCTTGGGGCCACCAAGACAGATCTCTGTATTCTCAGCTCCTACCTCAATATTTGGCCCACAGCAGGCAATTTCTGAATGAATGCATGAATGAACAAGAGGCAGTAGAGCCTAGAGAGGAAGCCCACAGGATCCGGAAGCCAGTCTGTCTGAGTTCTCACTTAGCTCCGCCACTCACCAGCTGTGTAAACTTGGGCATTTCACTTCATCTCTCTGTGCCTCAGTTTTCTCCTCTGTATACAGTGCTTACACCTCATGCGTGTGATGAGGATTACATGGGTTAACATTTTTTTTTTTTTTTTTTTTTTTTTTTTGCTGTACGCGGGCCTCTCACTGCTGTGGCCTCTCCCGTTGCGGAGCACAGGCTCCGGACACACAGGCTCCACGGCCATGGCTCGCAGGCCCAGCCGCTCCGCGGCATGTGGGATCTTCCGGGACAGGGGCACGAACCCGTGTCCCCTGCATCGGCAGGCGGACTCTCAACCACTGCGCCACCAGGGAAGCCCCTGGGTTAACATTTTTAAAGCACGTAGGCTAGTGACTGGCACATGAGAAGCTCAAAATAAAATTTAAACAAAAATGAATGGGGGGCTTCCCTGGTGGTGCAGTGGTTAAGAATCTGCCTGCCAATGCAGGGGACACGGGTTCAAGCTCTGGTCCGGGAAGATCCCACATGCCGCAGAGCACCTAAGCCCATGCGCCACAGCTACTGAGCCTGCGCTCTAGAGCCCGCGAGCCACAACTACTGAAGCCCACTTGCCTAGAGGCTGTGCTCCGCAACAAGAGAAGCCATCGCAATGAGAAGCCCACGCACCACAACGAAGAGTAGCCCCCACTCGCTGCAACTAGAGAAAGCCCGTGCGCAGCAACGAAGACCCAATGCAGCCATAAATAAAATAAATAAATTTATTAAAAAAACAAAACACTGCAACAAAATATTTTTTTAAAAAAAGAATGGTCTTTTGAGGGTGATGGAAATATTCTATATCATTATTGGTAGTGGTTTCATGAATGTATAAAACTCAGAATTCATTGAATCATACACTTTAAATGGATGGTTTGCTGTGTATAAATTACAACACAATGAGTTGATAAACATATTAGTGTTAGGTCCAGAACACAGAATAAAGTCATAACAGACAGTGAAAAATAACAACGCATGAAGGATGGTGACCAAATGCCACACGACAAGGTAATTCTGCCCTGAACCATCACCACTGTACATTCTGATTTGCAGCTGTGTTTGGCTCCCTGTCTCCTTCCTTTTTTGTCTAGCCTAAGGTTTTTAAAACTTTTTTTTTTCTACTCATACCCTCCTAGGATAAATATAGAATCCAATGCCCATGATATACATCCCTACGTCAAAGTGGGGTCCACTTGAGGATCACTGTACCTTCGGTGTATCTTCTCGAGTCAAGAAGATTCTACTGAACCTTACTTTCTAAAGTTGGTTGTATGAAAACAATGGGTCCCCTCAACTCCTGCACTAAAATATAAAGTATCAGCTGCACTTTTTCAAACCACACCGGTCCTCTGCACCGACGGGGCTCACCCTGCCTATCTAGGGAGGGGATTGGGCAGCTAGTGACAAAAGACAGGACTTAGAACCAGGTCATAAAATGAAGAGCAAGGACTTGCACTGGTGATGTAATCCAGGGGATCCAAAGAACGGTCAGGAGCATGTGCTGTCTTCCTGGCTGAGGAAGCCGGGGGCTGGAGGTGGAGGAAAGAAGCTGGTCCTGGACCTGGAGGAGCAGGGGCCCAGATCCACCTCTGCTGCCTCAGCTGAGAACGGGGGTCCTTATCTTGTACGGGAGTTGTTGGGGGGGTGTCAGTGAGGTGGCATGCATGGAGTAAATGAGCCAGCACACGGTGGATCTCTTCTGTTGTCCTTTCACCAGGACCATCGTCAGGGCAGAGCTATGTCTTATTTGTCTCTGCATCCCCAGTGCCTGGTACAGTGCCTGACACAGGGCAAATGCTCATTAATTGGAAATGAATTAAATATTGTGGCCTCTCACCCTTCTGGGAGGCAGGCCTGGCACAGATGTCCATGTGAGCCCAAATGGACCATGTAAGCCCAACGTAAGAGTCTGCACAAGGAGGTGTCATGGGAATAACAATAATAATGGCAATGACACTAATCACATAAAATTACCATGATTAACGTGTGTAGGATTCATTCACAGTTGACACAGAAAGTAAGATAGGCATTACCATGGTAGCTTAAGATGTGGGTTCTGGAATGAGACAGCCAGATTCAAGCCTTGCCTCTGCCACAGAGTACCCTTCAGTTAGTTCTTCACTTTTGAGCCTCAGTTTTCTCATCTATAAAATGGGGATAATACTACCTATTGTCCAGCTGTGCTTGGAGGTTTAAGCGGGATAATACATGTAAAGATAATAGTACAATGAATGGGAGGCTCTGAAAAGCGAGTTTCTATCCTTGCGATTTGAAAGTAGGATTAGAGTTCCAAGACTATACGAATTTGAACAACTGATTTTCAGACCAAAGACAAAGGCTAATGACTCCACTATTATGATTCTGTGCCATTAAAAACTACCACCAACCTACTGTTTTCTCCTGGCTATGTCTCAGGGACATGAGCACATTCTCTGGAGCCAGACTGCCCGAGTCCGAATCCCAACTCCGCCAGTTATAACTGTGTTACCTTCGGCAAACCCTTTAACCTCTTTGTGCCTCAGTTTCTGCATCTGTCTGATGAGATTAAAATAGTACTGACACCCAGGACAATGGTTACTCTTGGGTCAGAGGGAGAATGACTACTAGGAGGCACAGAGGGGCTTCTGGGGGCTGGTAACGTTTTGCTTCTTGATCTTGGTGGTGGTTACGTGGCATGCCTGCCTTGTAAGAACTCATCCTGCTCTATACTTTGGATGAGTGTACCCTTCCCATAAATCTCATACTTCAGTGAAATGTTTAGGAAAAGTAAATAATGTGGATTTCACTGGATTGTTATGGTGGTTAAATGAGTTAATATACCTATAGTACTTAGAATAGTGTCTGGCATATAATAAGCACTGGGTATTGACTATTATTATTATGAAAACAACATAACAATAATTCTATGGATAAAAAGGATTCAATCTAGGATATATCTCACTGTCAGAAATTTGTTTGCAAAGGTAGACACTTCCTGGACACCTATTGCTTCTCCAATCAGTCCTGTCCCCTTCTCCAGTTGAGGAGCAAAGCAGCAATATTATTGGGTACCTTCCGAGGGACATTTGCAGTCCTGAGTCAGCCTGCTTTGGGAGAGCAGCAGAACTGAGTAGGAGTCAGACTGGGCTTTGAGTTTTATCTTCTTTAATGCCTACTTACAGGACCCAGGGCAGGTTATTTAAACACAGTTGAACCTCCGTTTCTTCCTCTATAAAATGGGGCTATGACCACATGCTACATAGGGTTGTGACAGGATTAAGTAAAAAGAAAAAAAATGGAAAACATTATTTTATACCTATGTGGCCATGTTCCCATCTGCCCAGGGTACTGGTCTTGGCTACAGGCAGGCCCGTGCTCAGCCAGGAAGACAGCGCATGCTCCTGACCGTTCTTTGGATCCCCTGGATTACATCACCAGTGCAAGTCCTTGCTCTTCATTTTATACAGGCAGGCCTTCTCCTTGCTGGAGTGACCCCTGAGGCCTGTAAGGAGTTTCCGCTCCTATGGCCACGCCAGCACTCTGACACTAGCATCTAGACCACCAAGCAAAGGGCACGGGTCTACACCGACTTCCTGCAAAGACACTGCTTCAAGAGGATGCATCATCCTCTTAAATCAGAGCATTACGAAGCCCACAGAGTGCTTTGCTTTGGCTCAGAGAAAGTCTAGTGTTCGTTTCTCTCTGAAGAAGGCACACTAATATGGTTCCTGGCATTATAGTTTATGTCTCACTTGAGTATGACTTCTTGGCAGTTTTTTTTTTTTCAAGTTTTGAAAGGTAGGGAATATGGTTAAAACAAAATCAAAAATTACATCTTCATAGTTCGTCCATCTAAACTTTACCTTAAACAACTACTGCTGGCCTTCACACAGTCACCTCTTAGGCTGCCTGTACTCCTGGTTACGTGTGGGCTGAGGCACAGCTAACTTCCCAGGGGCCTGCACGGCCCGGAACTGTGTTACACGCTCCGCATCCATCACATGCCTGACGCCCACAGTAACAAAATGAGACCTGATAGCTGATGTGCTCCTCCCGTGGCCCAGCCCTTACACGCCGTACCATTTAACGCAATCCTCACGACACCCTTGTGAAGAGACAAGGAAATGCAGGGGCAGAGAGGTGAAATAACTTGTCCAAAGTCCTATGGCTTAGCAGCAGTGGAGCTTTGCAGTTGAACCCAGATGGACACCAAAAACTCTGTATTACTCAATGCACCTTACTAATTGCTCTGGCACGTTGTTTCCATCACAAACATACTGAGCAACCGTAATTTAATAGATGTTTGTCAGGGACATACCAAGTGGCTTGATGGTTGGTCCAGACTCCATTAAAATTCTCAAGGGAGAGGGTTTCCTATGGAATATTGTACCCATTGGATGGATGAAGTCACTGAGGCTAAAGAGATTAAACAGTCTGCCCATGTTCTCACATGTTTGTGAGAGAAAGGATTTGAATCTGGGTTCTCCATGCCAACGTTCTTTCTTTCCACTATACAGCCCACAACAAATGTACTCAAATGCATGCGCATGTATATGAGGACATAACAAAGAACAGCACGGGGAGCTGCTGGCCTCCTAGGAGGAAGGGAAAGAGAAATCAGAAGGAAAGTGGAAAGGACAAGAAGAGGAAAGGCAAATATGCAGGTAGTCTAAACTCTCTATTCCCTCCTGAAATCTCAGATACACACAGAGGGAAGAGTGACATTTTCCTTCCCCTCCTCTGGCCCCAAAGGTCACTGAGCTGCCAAGCAGTTGATAAACGTAGTGGCTTTTCTTTGGAGCCAGGAGTCACTGATTTGCTCCTTCCTGCTCTGCAAAATTAAAAATCTAAGCCTGACAGTTCAGAGGACCCCTGAAAACACTGCTGGGATTTCCCAGTGTGCTTTAAACAGAAACAGAAGCTTGGCAGGGGAGGGAAGTGGTGTAAGCACCTCACAGGTCAGGCCAAATCCACTCCTCACAAGGTAGTAAGCACTGACTCTCATTAACAAGTCCAGAGATTTTCAACCCAGGTCAGCAAAGGGGCTATTTCTTCAATAGTGCTTTCCCTCCTTTCCTGACCATCCATCCACTGGACATTCATTCATTCACCCATTTAGTTAGTCATGTCAAACTGATGGATGACTAAAACATGATCTCTAAACTCAAGGGGCTCCCGGCCCACTTGTGTGTGGGAGTGTGGGTAGGGCGGGGTGGGGTAAATTATAATCAATAAGAAATTATAAATCAATAAATTATAATCAATAAGAAAAGGCATAGTCCTATGGAGTGGAAAAGATCTCAATCTGGTGGAACATCTCCATTCACACAGAGCTTGCCCAGCTGCCTCCTCAGGATGGTCATGGCCCAGAGCTGCAGAGTCCCAAGGTTGGTGTCCTGGCTTACTCACTTACTAGCCAGGTAGCTTTAGGCAAGGCCCTTTGCCTCCTCTAGCATCGGTTTCCTTCTCTGTGAGACTGGGTCTTGATCCCCACGTTCAGGATTGTTGAGAAGATTAAAAGGAGTTACGGTAGGACATGTGCTTCATAAAGGGCCAGCCACAGGGCAGAAGCTCAGTCAGTGCCAGCCAGCCTCCCTCTGAGATTTTGGTTCTGCCAGCTCTGCCAGCTCTGGGGCTCACTCTACAAGTCCAGCCAACACAGCACCACCATCCACTCTGGCCTCCACTCTGGCCCCCGAAATGGAGGGGTGAGCCCATGTACACGCCTGACACTGCTGGGGTTTTGTCCCAAATTGAAACACCCTTCCTACTGCTAGAGATTCAGTTTCCTCATGTGTAAAAAGAGGACAAGGAAGGTGTCAACACCTTTCACCACTGCTGCAAAACGCAAACGAGAGATGAGGTGGCAGAGCGCTTGGGAAGATGTGAAGATGGCCCAGACATGGGTCACCATGACGATCTCCATCTTGCAAAACCCTGCTCTTCTACGAAACCTCCCTGACTATTCCTGCTCCCACAGCAAGTGGCCTTCTTTGGTCCTAAGCAAGTACAGTGGGCAACACATACTTGGATCCTCAGTTAAAACCTGATTAGTGATGTTTCTAATTGTTTCATGTGTACCTGTCACCTTTCCCTTAAAGTAACTGGTTTAACCATACTATATTTACATATACTGCAATAACAGTCACCACTGTCATCTATAAAATATCGAGTTTGAAAACACTGTATTTTTAAATACCTGATTTCATTGGATCCTCATGGAATAGGCATTATTATTCTCATTTCACAGAAGAGAAAAATGAAGCTCTTGCTCCAAGTCCAGAGTAATAACAGAGCCAGGATTTGAGCTTTGGACTGCCAGTCCCCAAAGCCTGGGCCCCTTCTCTCTATGGAGCCCCGTCTACTTTCCTGGTTTAGCAAATACTGAGAACAGTGACCAGATCACATATTTCTTTTGTAACCTCAATACACAGACTTATCATAGGCTAGATATATAATAACAATAAGACCCTAAAGGCAGGGTCTTATTATTATTATTATTTTTTGTACACACTAAAATACTTCACACAACAAAATAATTGGGTTTGAATCCTGGTCCTGCTAATTATTAGCTGTGTGACTTTGGACAAGTTACTTAACCTTTCTGTGCCCAAATTTCATCATCTGTAACGCAAAGCCACCACTTCTATAGCACAGACTTGTTGTGAAAATTAAATAATGAGTGTAGTGCATCCAGCAGTATTTCAAAAATAGTATCCATCCAATTTGAAATGACGAAACTTGAATTTAAGAGTTTCACTTGGGGTTTAAGGGGATGTTGATTCCCTAGTCCCAAAATGGTTGGAGTCACCCTCTCATAAAATAGGGCCTTCCTTCCTCCCCCACAACTGCCACTTGCCATCATTCTTTCATCACTAAGCACAGCAAACCTGGACTCCCATCTCCACCTGCCTTTTATTTGAAATGTCAATTTTTAAAGAGTGGAGAGGTTGGAAACCCAATTTAACAAGCATGCTGAAACGTTGTTTATTGCCCCCATAAATATGGCTTAGTGAGAATTACGGACTTAATCAGAGTGAACTTATCTCCCAGTGAAAAGGAACACTTTAAATTTCAGAAATGGCACCTTCACTGTGAAAATCTCTTAACTTTTCAAACAAACTACAGGGGGTCTTAAACATATGGGCAGTAAAGGGGCAGCCATTACTGTGATTTGTCTTGCCCGAGAGCCAAGGAGCCCTAAAGGTCCATAACAACTTTAAGATCTAGGAAAAATATTTGGAAAATCATATTCAGGAGACTTGTCTCTCAAAACACCCGAAAGGTCTGCTGAGTGGGAAGTAATATCTGTATAGTTGTTTGGGGCTGCCTAAAAGAAAGGACCCTGTGGTCATTAGAACAGGGCCTGTTTAATAAGCAGCAGCACTGGGAAAGCTCACCTCTCATCCTGTTTGTTCGATTAAGCATTTAGCAATAGGCAGTATTTTGGGACCAGCTTTTCAGAAGAGAGGTGCTACATAAATCCCAAAGGTTGCTAAACAGTTTGTGTGATTTTTTTTTTTCTTTTTAAAAAACATGAGGATTGGTCCTAGGAACCCCAACTTCCTAATTTGAGGGAGGCTTCATTAAGGCTGCTCTGATCATTCCAGGAAAGGTTTTCATAAAGATGCCCCATTTTGCAGAGAATGTATCAGCCTGGCTGCCAGAGGCAGGAAAGGCAACAGATATAAAATTTTATTATTTCAATGCCCCAGTAGCAGCCAGGAGGACTTAATGAAATCGCCAAGATTTACAATCTGAAATAGCTATTGCACAGACAGATATGGTTAAGGAAGCTGTGCCTTCTGACCTTTCAACCCTTTGATCCTCACACAGCAGGTGGCCTGGAGCCCCCTCCTGGGCATCTTCCCTCTCTTCCGACACTGCTGAACCTTGATGTGCAATAAGCCTGACCCTACACAGGTGACTCTCACAGTGCTTATCACCAGCAGCTGCTGCTAATGGAATGGCCCAAATCACTTGGCCTCGAGATTCTAACTCGGAGATGGGGGGGGAGAGGGATCTGCTGTGCAGTGTCCCAACGGTGCTGAAATGATGCCCAATAGTTCAGCCCCAAGTCCAGTTGTTTGGAAATGCTTAACGATTTCATTACCAAAAACTGTCCTAGAAATGGAACTCTGGTCTCCTCCGATTTATACTTTGAGTTAGAAAAAAAATCACCTTTTAAAAATAAATCGCAAAGCTCAAAAAAAAAAAAAAAAAAAAAATCAACCCCGAAGTCCCAAATGCATCTCTCAGAACTTCCCTAAAACCATGTGCAGCAAATTTATACCAATGAAAATCAAAACAATTTTTGGAAACCTAAAATTGACTGTTTTCAGTTCCATGAAATTTCATTTAAAAAACCCCATATGCCAAAATGTCCAAATTCTCTTATTTTTAAAAATTGGGATGACTTCCAAAATCATAGCTATCTTTTTCTTCCTTTTTTTTTTTCTTCTAAAGCTAAGGATGGGTAATGTGCATATGTACTTATCAAGCTTCATAATTTAACCCGTTCGGTCAGCACAAAATACTTTCAATAAAATGCTGAAGAGGCAGGATATAAATTTATTACCACTGCATCTTTTAAAACAATTGACTCCCAGGCACCAGGGTTTAACAGATATTCTGTTTGGTTAAGGACGTGTCCAGGAGTCTAGGCAGCCCCAGTCTGAAGCTTTTAGTTTTTGTCAGATATTTGGGTTTATGGAGGAAAGGATTTTAGGCAGGGCACATAAACCATTCTGTGGGATGTTGATAACGTCCAACTTAACTGCCACTGTTGATCATACTTAGGAAAAGCCCTGAGCCCATGCCTTTGTTTCTAAACAAAAATAGTACAGTGGCCCCATTCCTTACCTGCAATGGCCTGAGCTTAGGTCAAAAATGTCTGAGCCCAACGGGCAAAGAAAAACCCCACTTCTTTTGTAGCCTAAATGGCATATATTTTAAATATTCAACTTTAAATTCATTTTGAAATCAGCTGAGAATCAGACAGTATGTAGAGAGAGGTTTATAGGCTCCAATTTTAGTCACTTTTCTCTATGGATGTTTAAGTTTAGTACGGAGAGCAGTTTATGGAGAAATCAGTTTAGTAAAGGGAAAAAAAAGGAATAGTTACTATATCACAGTTTGACCACTTTGTATAAAATTATTATTAAGCTCTCTTCTTCAGAGATGCCTATTGGAAATACTTTATTAATAATAATAGCTACCATTGGGTGAGGGCCTACTAATGTGCATGGAACTTTAGCCATATTATTTCTAATTGTCATCACTTTGAGTCAGGTGACCCCATTTTGCAGATGGAGATGTTAAGGCATACACGCACAGATGCTCAGTGACTTGCCCAAGTTACAGAGGGACAAATAGTGGAGTTGGAATTCAAACTCAGGATCACTGCCTGCCTTCTCAGCCCTTGGTCCAGCCACATTTTTCCCAACAAAAGCAAAACAAACAAAACAAAACAACAATATGCAATAATTTGTGCAGAAACTGGCAGATTTCAGCTTGCTTACACATTGCCATGGCCCATTTAAAGGCCTTCCGAATCAATTATTTTAGGTCATTAAGAGGAAGTTTAATTTGGTTGACAAACACCCCTACTGTGGTGACCTCACATATCAACAACAAATGTCTCATGGTCACAAACCTGTACCATGAGTCTGCTGAGCATGGTGTTAAACAAAACCACATGTGCCCTGATTCCAAGTAGGATTTGACTAGGCCAAGGGCGCCGCTTTTCAATCATTATGCTGCTGGTCTCTGAGCGCCCACAATGGCCCCGCCCCTAATCACTTGCAAGGAGTTTATGAAAAGAAGTCACCAGTCCCATGTGGCTGTATTCATTTGAGAGTGCCTTTAAGCTAATGTTGATTTCGAAAAAGTCACTCAATGAAAACTACAAAAGGAGGCTGAAGAAAAGGGCAGAGCCAATTTTAGGTAGATGTCTCAGCTTATTTTAAAGAAAATTTACCAGTTCCACACACACACAATACTGATAATCACCTCCATTTACTTGGTGCTTACAACGTGTCAGGTACCAATTTTCTCATTTACTCCTCATTAAAAAACTCCTATGAAGTGGAGAATCTACCCAAGGAGTCTGAAGCTCAAAGAGACACCTTTACATCCCCATTTGAAAAACAGGAGCACCCCTCACAAAGGCGTGACAATTAAAAATTATACAGCTCAAGTGCCATGTGTATTGGTAGAAGCTCATTCAATGGTTGATATTATTAAATATTTCCAATAGGCATCTCTTCAGAGAATAACATAGTAGTAGTTTTGTACGGAGTGGTCGAACCGTGAGATTTAGTAACCGTACCTTTCCCCCTGCTAAACTGATTTCTCCTTTAAACAAAGGAGCTTGTTTAAGGTCTCCCAGTAGTGGTGGAACTAGAATTTGAATCCAGGTCCCCACAACTCTAGAACTCAAGAGCTCTTCCACTGTGCTCCACAGCCTCCTGCATGCTGCTCCTGTGTTAATCTGACAGGAATTTGGTTAGTTTAAGCTTCTCTTAGTAACAATTTAGAAACTTTGCGTCTTCTTTGAAGTCAGTTTTAACGTTGCTAAATTGACTGGCTAAGTGATGATAGGAAAATTGGAAAACAAAAGCATCAATGATGGTTTCACATTTTCTACTGGGACTCTCCCTCATAAATTACTCAATTTTTCTAATCTATAACAGAGGGCTATCTCATCTCACAAGAGAACATTTCAGTCACGACAACTTAGACTGAAAATGTACTGACTGCAAGAGATACTTAAATCAGCCAGAAGTACTTGTTCCCTTTGATAACATAAATTACTACTAGGGCTTTAAGTTGTTTCATATTAACTAATTCCAACATTAGGATAAGTGGCATTTAAGAACCACACTCATTTTAAAAGCAGACGCCACACGAGGAGGAGAGAGCTTCCAGGGGAAATCCACCAGGCGAAATCCAGAACATTCTTCAGGCCCTAAGTTGAACAGAGCTCCTGAATTTTCACTCTGAATGCACTGGATGTGACAGACTCACATGTGATGATATCGCTTGATAATAGCATGCTAAGGAAATTCCAGCAAGACCAAGCTACAGTCCAATTACTTTTCTTGTTATATAATTAAGCAAGCCTCAGGGTTTCATTGATCTAAACTTTGTCTCTTGTTTTTACTACTCACTATGAAGAATAATGTTTGGTAGAGTTTTATAAAAAGCTCTTCACATCCATTATATCAGTTAGTTCTCACAACTCTCTGAGATGGATAATATTACCTTAATTCCACTGATTAGAGAATGGAGCCTCGGAGAGGCTAAGTAACCCAGCCCCAGTCTCAAGTGTACTCAGAGCTTTCCTCTGGAGAAATATGAGGCTGCCAGACGTGAGCCCTCCGTCCCCTCACCACAGTGCTCAGGGCATGGCCTGGAGGCTGCGCCGAGAAGGAAGAGCTCAAGCAAAGGTCCTGGGAACCTCTGCCGGGACGCGGCAGGGTTAGGCGTAACCCACACAGCCTGATCCAGGGGCTCTGGGGTCTGACAAACCCAGCACAGCGGAGGGACCGGATGCAAATTACTTTCTCTCTCTGAGCCTCAGCTTCCCCATTTGCAAATATGGATATCTCCTCCTTGGCAGAGAGATTCTTAGGATGTGCAAAAGTGAGAACAGGTACAGCACAGGGCACTGTGTCTGGCATGGAACAAGGACACAGAAGACGGCAGTTTCTTCCCAACCCTCTCCCTTTCTTGCTAAATCTCTTCCCATGAACCTATGACTGAAACGACCAGGTGGAATTTTTTTTTTTTTTTTTCCGGTACACGGGCCTTTCACTGTTGTGGCCTCTCCCATTGCGGAGCACAGGCTCCGGACGCACAGGCTCAGCGGCCATGGCTCACGGGCCCAGCCGCTCCGCGGCATGTGGGATCTTCCCGGACCGGGGCACGAACCCGTGTCCCCTGCATCGGCAGGCGGACTCTCAACCACTGCGCCACCAGGGAAGCCCTACCAGGTGGAATTTTTCATGCAAATATCACCTTCTTACAAAAGCAGGACTTTGATTACTTATCACTAACAAAGAGATCTCACATGGAGTTTCTCAATTCTCGTGAGAACACATGCACAAGTCACCACCTATACCTGCATATAATTATGGCTGAGAGTTTTGCATCAATCACAGTATTAACAAGGGCAAACTACATCTTATACTGTCTACCTGTGGAGTCCTGTGAAGAAGCAAAATGGTAAACAAAAAACACTCTTCTACACTGACCGTGAAACAAAAAAAAAAAACATAAAAAAATGAACAAGGGATTAGAGACTTCCTATGCCAGAGAAAAATGAAAAGAAAAAACTAGTTAAAATGGCACCAGTTCAGTTGACAGCAATTCAGGTTCTTTGACAGGAAAAGGGAAAAAAAAGTTATTTTTCTTTGTCTGTAAATAAGTCAATGCTGTTATTTTATGTAAAAGCTCCACAGTTAAACCACTGCAGACACAGACAAATACGGCCTCTGGATCCCAGAGACGGAGAGGTGCTGCAGTGTGGACAGGGATGTGTCCCTGGAGTGGTGGCTCAGCGCTGCCCCAAGCGCTTGGTGCATCTGTAAAACCAGGCTTCCATGCGCTCCAGCTGAGCCTTCCTACATAAAGGATGGTGAGGAAGAGAGGAAAGCTGTGAGCTGGGCCTGTCTCCTCATGCCCCCATCACATGTCTCTTGAAATTGCATTGGTGGGAGAGGTAGGTAGAGGCCTGTGAACTTGGTACCTGGGTCTCACTCCCCTCTTCCTACTGCCTGGAACTTAGCACTTAGTATATAACCTAAATTTATCCTCTCAAACTGCACTGTAAAAAGATTATCTAATTCATAAAAAGTACTTGGAAACAGAGAGGAAGCAAAAATCTAGTAAAAATGGTGCTTGAAACCTCAAAGTAAGTCATCACTACAAACACCTCTGCCACAGTTTGGTAGTTAGGTAGCAAGGAAACCATTCGGAAGCTTGGGTTTGGGACGCTAACACGTCTGAATTTTAGGTACATGGTTGTGGTGTGTAATTTTACTTAAGAATTACCTTGATCCTTACAAACAACAGTTTACTTTATTAACATGGTTAAGCTGTTTCCAAGCATTTTATATGGAAGGGCCGTGTTTCTAATGGCCCAGGAGGAGGAGGCCTGACCCTCCCCTATTTACACCCTTCAATGGCTCTCCATCGCCCTGTAAAGTTGAAACTCTTTAACACGGCTTACAAGGCCCTGGATGGCCTGGCCCTTGCCTGCTTGCCTCAATGCTCCTCTCCCGCTTCAGCTCCACGCTCCTGCCAGACACTGAGCTGCTCATACTTCCTGGGAAACACCATGGTCTACACTCTAAGTCTTTGTAGATGCTGTTCCCTGTCCTCCTGGTGGAACTCAAATTTATCTGCTAGGTTTCCATTTAGGCATTCCTCTCCTCTGAGAAGCAGAGCCCACAAGGCTCAGTTCACTGTCTTCCCTATCAGAGCCTATAGCCTCTCAAATTCCCTGCAATTACTTTCTCCTTGTCTGCATATGTTCTAGACAGAACTCTGAAGGCACAGATTATGTCACATTCACCTTTTTATATAGAACCCCTGGTTGATACAATGCCTGGTACACAGAAGGCTACCAAAACATGACTATAGAAGGGGATGTGTATTGTGTACCGACCACAGGCCAGACACTGAGATATGCTGGACATATACAGGACTCATTTATTTAATCTTTACCACAATCTTAAGAGATGGGGACTAACCACTCCTATAGATGAAGAAAGTAAGATGCAGAGACAAAGTACCACACCTGAAATTACTACTGCAAGGGAGGGGTCAAGCAGGGAACTGGAAGTGCATTTATCAAGTTCCTTAAAAATGCCACTCCCATCCCTGACACAGTGCCCCCAGCATTGTCAACCAGAAGAAAACAGCGCAGGCACAAGCCAATTCTAGTGAAATCCTTTCCCTAGGGAATGAAGATGATGATCCCTGGAACCCAAGAGTCCCTAAAACACAATTTCAAAGGCATCAACTTAACAATGTAAATGGCTTTAAGGCCACTGAGGAAATAAAAATGGCAATGGTTGCTGACCTCTGTTGAACTCTTTATGTGCCAGGCACTGGGCTGGGTACCTGATAAGCATTATCTCACTAGATCCCTCAACGATATTACAGGGGGGAGCTATGGCCATTGCCCTTATTTTACAGGTGAGAAAACAGAGGTGCAGAGGTCCATCACCTTGCCCAAGATCAAATAAGCAGGAAGTAGGGGAGCCAGGACCCGGAGCCCACATTCTAACCACCACACTTTACTGCCTCTGTATATAGGTGGAGCTTCATCTGCAGTCTAACCTGAGCCTCTGTCTGCACTGTGTCGCTGCTATCGCCTTTCCTTCCTCCTTCCTGACCATTCCATCACCAGGAATGATACAAAACACCTTCTGCATGCATCCCTCATGTGGCTCTGAGGTCTGTACACAAAGCATTATTTGTGAGGCTTAGAAAGGAAGGTCTTCATTTATCAAAAAGGAAAAGGAACCCAGCTACCAGAACTGACCTGGCACCTGCTACCAGACATGGCACAGAGGAGGAGCTGCAGAGCATCTCCTGAACTCAACTGAGGTGGAGGGAATGAAAGGAAACAGTCACTGTGTAATCTGGCCGCGTTTTGGTGTTTCCTAGCTGCCAGCTAACATGATCATTCTCTCCAAGAAGAAACTAGGTCTATGCCAAAGCCCTTGGCTATCCTGCTAACTTACCACCAGCCTCAAATTAGTGTTTGCTTAAATGAGAGAAAGGATATAAAAAGGCAGTGGAGGTATCAGAATGACGATCAGCTAGAAACTTGTCACTTTAGAAGGAAGATGTACTCTTTTAGGTGACTAGGTTACCACTTAACAGATAGGACAGCCTGTAAGAGCTTGAAGGCTAGAATTAGATCTTCCCCCCAAATAACCTTCTTTCAAATGAGAACAGTAGGTTATAATTTATATTTCTTTTTGTGCAACAAATTTGAGTGTCATAAAAATGGTTAAAAAGTCTTCCTATGGTAGCTTTTTCTAAACTTTTATGAACATCTGCCACATTCATTTGAAGTTTAAAAAATTCTGGCACATATGCAAAGGCATAATAAGGTGCCTATAGCTTTCAAGAAAAAATAACAAGACAGTCAAAAATAAGCCTTTTGCTGAATTGCCAGTAAGAAAACTAGTGTGCGAGAGGAGATGGGCCTTCCCAATCTCCTTCCCTAAAGAGCTTTCCTTTGGCCCCAGGTATGAGCTCCACCCCCAAGCATTATAGCCCATGGTTCCTGGAAGAAATCTCAGGGAACCATCGCTCTCACTTGAAGGTATAATAGAACCAGATAAGCCCAATCAAAAAGCATGAGCGGAGGACTCCGAGTCGGAGCTGAAGCCCATGGGAGGAGATCGGGAGACTCTGTATTTCATGACTTGGTAGTTCACAGCTGCCTCACACATGCAGGAAACGCGATTTTGTTTGGAAAGTGTCTTAGCTGGCTTCAAGAGTGGGACAACGACTATTTTTGTTTTTCTTTTAGTGCTGACCACATAGTAGTTCAGCATGGCAAACCCTCCCTAATTTAAATCAGCAGGGCTAAGATTTATCTTGGCCAGTGCTTCCCGAACCTTCTCATTTAAAACCCTTCAAAGGCCAAGGAGAGTGGACTTGCACCCATTCACCTAAGTGCAAAACTCTGTCTCAAGTTTTAGCTTCAAAATGTATGCCTGTTGTGCACGGCATGTTTTACGACAAAAAACCCTTGTTTTAAATTACTTACAATCACATAAAAAGTAAAAACATTTACTCCCTCCACCTTTAAGTAAAGTTATGGTGCTGGGTCCCCCTGACAACAGCAATGCCCACTGGAGGGCTCTAAATGTGTCCCAAATTCCAGCTTTCCAAGCACTCACTCAATCCTTCTTTTCAGAACGCACATGCTGGGCACCCTGCTAGGTGCTGAGGACACCAGAGTGAATGCAGCACAGTCCTTGTCCCCAAAGAGCTCCTGCTCCTGGGGCTGATGGAGAGGACAGGGACGCAGACAGCTGTCATCCTGAGCAAGAGGTACAGCAAGCAAAGACAATGGCCAACGGGAGGACTTCCTCAAACAGCTGGGGAAGAGAAGGTTTGGTCATGCAGGAGCATGGGGGTGGGGGGGTTTTAGAGACCAGCCAGAGCACTGGCTAACAAGGGACAGTGAGAAGACAGAAGGCTTGACAGCAGCAGGGAGGCTGAGCAGAACTCGGGGGTAGGGCAGAGGAGGCTGGAAGGCAGGCTATTAAAGGCAGAGTGACCAGGTAGAAGGCAACCCCTAAACGTTGGAACCAGGGACTGAATTTCATACTCATCTTCATACCTCCATGACCTAGCAAAATGTCTGGAAAACAAGAGGCCTTGATCCTGCTTCTCGAGTGAACGAATAAGGCTTTGCAAAAATCTAAGAAAGCAAGGTAAAATGTCAACGAAGGCAGCAAGGAAGGAACAGGGCGAGAGACATGTCAGAGACTTGGTGACTATTTAGAGAGAAAGAAATGAGAAAGAGGACACTCAGCCATGCTCAGCGTGACCCACTTTGGTGCCTTTTCAGGCAGTGGTGCTGCTCACAGGGACCGGGAACAGCGGAAGGGGAGTGGAGTCACTCGACGGGTGTGTGTGTACAGATAATAAGGGGTTTGGGGAAGACTGAGTTTGAGACATCGACAGTACATCTTGGTGACCTTCAACTGGCATTTGCAACTCTGGGCCTTAAGTTCAGAGAGAGGCATGCCAGTGTTAGAAACACAGTTGGGAGTCACTGACATTACCCTGGTGGCAAAAGCAAAAAGCCTTAAAAAAGATGGCCAGGGGGCATATAGAAAAGAGAAGCAAGCCAAGACAAGAAACCTGGACAATGCTCAAGGTAAAGGGCTGTGAAAAGGAGCCTGAAAAAACCCGTGCTGGAACAGCCTGGAAGGCAGAAGAGGCAGGAACGAGCTGTGGATGCCGACAGACCAAATGGTCTTTAGATTAGAGTTTCCAACTGTACAACAATTGACACGAAAGTTCTATTAGCAAGTACTCACTTTCAATTTTTCACACAGGAGCTTTGAATACACCCCCAAACTTGACAAACAAAGGTAAAACACAGAAGAAATCTCTTCAAGCTGATCTAAATACACCATCCAAGATAGTCCATAAACTGTGTACTGTATGTGCTCAGGGCTGGGTGATGACAAGGAGGAACTGTTAACAGAATGCAGGAGCCACATGGCCGTCCTGTCAAATTAGAAATTTGAGCAGATTTCTGTGGTCTATTTTGATCAAGATTCTCAATGTCAAACAAACAGGTTTTTCGATAACCAACTTGTTTCATTTTCGTAAGCACAATAGCACAGTGTGCAACAGTGAAGAAGCAGGTGGTCCTCGTCGACGTGAAATGAAGGCAACAGAAGAAGAGAAGTAGCACTTCCTTTAAGACATGCAAAGCATCATCACAGACGGACATGGCTTTAGCTTTTCCCTCTGAGAGCTTATCTCCTGTGCAAAACAGCCAAGCCCCCTACCTCCTGCCCCATTTTGCTCTAGTGCAAATTTCAGCTCTCTCCTGAGGAGGGAAAAGCTTAGGGTTCATGTCTACAAACCAGTGGCACTTACAAAAGCACAGAAAAGTCCCTTAAAAGAATTGCTATCTAACCGGTACAGCCATGCAGAAAGCAATCTGGCCTTAGATTCATAGCTTTGACCAAGCATTTCTACTTTAGGGGTTCTATGCTAAGGAAGTAAGTCAAGATGCAGATTAAGCCTTATGCATAAAGATGTTCACTGAAATGCTATTTATAATAATGAAAAATTATAAACAGCTTTAAGTGTCCAACAGTAATAGGAAAATGGCTAAGTTGTGGCATATCCAAACAGTGGAAGGACCGGTAGCAAATTAAAAATTATTACTGAGAGTAGACAAAAACATGTAGAAATCCCCATGCCATAATATTAAATGAAATAAAGACATAAAATTTTATACCATATCAGTGAAGTACATTTATACAAAATATATATTCACAGAATAAAGACGAGGATGAAGAAAAATAAAGTGCTAACAGTGGCTGAATCTGGAGTAATGGTATTGTGGATAATTTTAATTTTCCTATTTACACTTCTGTATATTTTCTATACCACATTTTCTATAGAGAAAAAATGTAATATCATATTGTTGCAGTGTTTTAGAATAAACATCATTTTGAAAAGTGAATCATTTCCCTTCCCTCGTTCAAACCCTTAAAGAACCCTTTCCTCCTGCCTCTTTGAACCTCACTCCCTCACCCATGAAAATTGACAATCTCCAAACAAAGTGGAAAAACACTGGAAACAAGAGACCAGTGGAAAGGGTCTAAGCTGAACGCTCAGCTCTGTGCATGAGGCGTTGCTCTGACACACTCCCGTGTGTAGAGCTGTGAATCCAGAGACTGCGTCTTTTCCACTGCCACATAGCAAAACACAACCGCAAACAGAGATATCTGGGGAGGAGAGGAGCCCACTTACCTCCATTAAACTTAAATGGATTCCTATGAGGTAGGGCATGGGAGCGCTGTGAAGAGAAACAGAGACACACAGCTGCTTTAATGTCTGTTGCTTCTGACAGAAAATTACACATGGTTCACTATTTGGAGAAAAACTGTTTTAATAAACGTATGCACAGTTACATTTCCTTTCACAACAAAAACGCTAATCTGACATTTTGTTCCCAAGCCTAGAAACTTCAGAAGAATTTCAAAATGCGGGCAGCCTTAAAAGCATGGGTGGCGGGAAGAGCACTGACCTTGGTGTTAGTCCCTAAATAGCAGCCATGCGATTGCATAGCCTCAGTTGCCTTATCTTTAAAATGGCACTTTGGAATCTAACTGGCAGCCTGCTATCAGAATGAGAAAATATACGTCGAGTGATTAGTACAGTTCCTGGTACAAATGGGAACCACTGTTGCCATGATTACAACAGAAAAAGCAGTTAACGATGTCAGATGGAGGGCATGACGTGCTTCAAAGAGGAATGATTTTTTATTTGCTGTTTCCTCCTGCCATCAAGAGATGTGATCTAACTGTCCATTCTGATTGGACAAAGTGCATCAAAGCCAGCAAGCATCTCCACCCCAATTGCACACATGCCATCTGATGACACTGTAATTCAAAAAGCCCCTTCCAACTGCTTCATTCCCAGAGCAATGGGTTCCCTTAGTTAGTGACCGAGCAGGAGGTGAGAACCCAACTCCAGGGGCTTTAAAACCTGGGCATCATGGATTGACTTCCTTTGGTTTCAGGGGCACACATATAAATTATCATTATGATGCTACTTACCAATGATAAATGGGCTAGCCATTATACAAGGAACTTGAAATTCACCTTTCCTAAGCCATAGAACCTCACAAGGTAGGTATAATACCCATTTTACAGAGGAGGAAATAGGCCCAGAGAGCTTAAATCACTTCTCTAATGCCATAAAACAAGCGGCAACCCTAGGATTTGACTCCAAACCTGCTTCCTCCGTGCCACATTGACTTTGTAATATTGGACCTAAAATCCCCAGGCCTGCCTCCCACCCAGTGTTTTTCCTGCAGGTAGGGAGGTCAAGGAGTAGAGAGGAAGCAAGACATTGACAATGTTTCCATCTGTCTCTCCAGCATCCTGAGAAAGGTACAAAAAGGTATTTTATGAGCCCAGTGGAAAGATACCTGGCTCAGTCTTGAGGTGCCCAGGTACCTTTCCTCCGGGGCAGCTGGTGGCGTGGAAGTGGACCTAGGAGGGTGGCTTTCTTGGGGACAGCGTAGGGAAACGAGGAGTGGTAAGAAATGAAAAAGGAGAGGTTTGCTTTCCACTGAATGCTGAGGAGTTTAGGCTTTACCCTGAAAGCAATGGATGGGCAACGAAGGTTTTTTAAACATCATATGTGCATTTTAAAATTGCTCAAACATTTAAAAATAAGAAAGAGCACAATTCCCTCATTACCATTCAACAAATAAAATTCTTCAAGCAAAAATCCTTCCCCAGAATATAAAATGTTCTCCTTACTACAGACCTCTGCAGTAATATATCTTGGGAGCCTGTAAAACAGTCTTGAATATTAGCAGCACAGTTTGGCAACTATTCTTCTAGAAGAGTTTTGTATGTGATAATAGTCAAAGAAAGAATTAGACACAAAACTGCAGTGAAAGTGGAGTTGTCTTTCCTTTCTTCTTCTTCTTCTTCTTCTCTCCTTTTTAAAAAAGGTATCTGCTGTGCACATTCAGCTTCCCTTCGCTTCTAGGGGCAAGGAAATGCCCTATGATATTTTTTCCCCTTAAACTGTAAACCATTAGTTTAGCTGCCAGCTACACAAATGCTCAAACTTCCCAGTGTGCCTGGCTCTGCTGTCCAAGCTTTCTCCAGTGTACGCTGAAATGAATGTGTTTCTAATTAAGTAGCTTCAGGAACACGACAGCTTCAATGTCAAAAATACAAAGTCTGAACCCTGGCAGGAAGTCTTAAGACTGCAAATGCCTCATCTAGTGGAACCTTGCCTAATGTAATGAAAGGAAGCAGGAAGAGTGCAGAATTCCAGAAAAATGGCCACTTATTAATGTGTCCAGAAGTACAGCCAAACACATAGAAGGGAGAAAACTCAAATCCATAATATTTAACCAAATCTTAAAAACTTTCCCAGCTCCTACCAGCACCGTCATGCAAGTGACAAATGACCCTGAGTTTTAATTAGAATTTCTGAACTGAAGTTCCAACAAATGAATTAAGGTATAGAAAAGGACATTCAAACAACTGTGAGAAAAAGGTAAAAATAAATACCTACAGCAAAAGCCTCTGTATAATTTAGGCTCTTATCTGAGACTATAGGCTCTTATCTAAAAAAAAAATTTCTAGTATTTTAAATATGTAGGTTTTAATGCCATGCCCTTTTGTCCTGCAATAAAAATCAATGAAAGAGAGTAAAAAGGAGTCTTAGAAGTGATGGCAGATGTAGAAAGGGACAAAGTGAGACTCACTCTTCAGGTACCATTAGGTAGGCTTTTTTTTTTTTTTTTTTTTTAAGCCCAATAATTTACCAAAGAGTAATTATGGCCTGTCATAGAAATGTAGTTTCTTAGCCAACTTAGGGCTGCAACAGCTCTGTATTTAGAAAATATTTAAAACACATTTATTCTGAAATCACAGCACACCATGTTTTGTATGAATGCAAATTTGGACAAATACCTTTTACTGTGTCATCATTTGCTTACAAAACCTCAAATGTGTCCCTTGAATCTACTGCATTTTTGCTCTGCAAATACACTTTTTACAAATTTTAAGTGGGGAGAGGGAGAGAGGAAAAAAAGAAACCCCAGAGACTCCTTAACATCTCAATGTAGCAAATATGTAACTGGGTAATTCTACCTGCATTCTGAAAACAATTTGTATTCTCAATAGACCTCAATAGTTTTGGCAGCTACTGAATCATTCTCTTTTGTTTGTTTTTTCTTGTTGTTGTAAAGAGAAATTTGGGGGGCGGGGAAACACTCACCCATGATCAAGTCATCTTATCACAACTACTTTTATTTTTGTATTATTCTCCTCCAATATTAACATTAATATTTAAAAATATCTTTGAAATTATAGAGTGCATATATTTTATTGTTTTCTCATTGGCTACATTAACATTTCCCATATTATACTGTAAACTTTGTGATTATTTTAAACACTATGTAATATTCAACCAAGTATGGATGTCCCTTAATTTGCTGAACCCTATTGCTAGAGTTAGACATTAAGCCACTTCCAACTTTTCACTATAAGTAACATCGTAATGAAAATGAACAACTTCATGTGCATGAATTCCCAAATATGGAATTACCAAGTCAAAGGGCAGGACTGTTTTTAATATCTTTTGTTATATCTTGGCAAAGTGTCTTTTAAAAGGGCAGTACCAGCCCCAGTGGAAATCTTTCAAGATTGTTGCAAGGATTAGAGAGAACCCATGAAGTGCCTAGCACAGGAGCAGCACACGGTAGGCTCAGTAAGCTATTATGTCCAAGTGGGTTCTCTTCACAGCCCTGGCATGGCTGGTATGACTGGACCCATTCTCTTAGTGCCCAAAGAATGGTTTCTTGTTCCTTCCCTGGTTCTGAAGGATACCTGGCAAAGTGTTGGTGAGGACAGTTGAGACTCCGTGATGAGCGTGAGGTGTTTGACATGCATCACCTCTATACATGAGTTTCTGACCCCAAGCACACTCCCTTGTCACTTGTCTACTTACTGAGCTCAGGAGGGTTGTTTATCGCTTTCTTCAGAGGGTAACATTTAAACTTGATTTTATGTACCACCCAAAATGCAAAAACCACCAAGTAAACTATGACTCATTACTTGCTTATCACACAGAATGACAAATTTGTAAAACCACTCATCACGCTTTCTTAAAAAGAAAATATAGCAAAAAATTGGTTAAGCTAGTCCTAAAAAACGTCACATTTAGAACCTGACTCTTCTGAATCATTTTCTGATTCAGAGTCATCAATGCCCTTGTTTTTTCCAAGGTTTCTCAGTAACAAAACATAATACTTTATCTAGATGCTATCTTCATTTGTTAGGTCCCAGAAAGAACTTGTTTATTGCTTATCAAGAAAGTATCAACGCAAATATCTGTTTCACCAATAAAAAATGAACACCATGCTTCTCTGCTCTGGTGCCTTTCAAACATTCACACTGACTTTACATTTCAATGTTGAATCTGACTGCAATTTGGAAGACATTTTAAATGGCAATTAGACACAACATGTGCAGAACCAACAGTGCACATAATTAAATTAAAGGGGTGATAATATTAACAGCTACGACCAAGTTCATGCATAGGTGGGCCATCACAACCGTGTCACAACTGCCCTATGGCTGACGGCGATTGTGGGACGCCACTGTACATCTCTGAGTAGCGGGATAGGGTGTACCTGCCCTAGGCCTTTGTTCTCTGGGAACTACGGCACTATCTGACTTCATCACTGTCATCTTGGAAGAGTGAAAGCTATTCTTTCTTCCTTCTCCCCTGAAAAGGAGAGGGGTTATATTGGTAGTGTCAAGGCAGTGACAATATAATGACCTTTACCTGAAAGGTATGTTTACTTTGAATCCTCTTAAGGGGAAAAGGAACTCATTATCAATTGAGCTACTAAAACCCAGGTGCTTTTGTGCATCACTTATACATAATTTTCAAGGCAACTCTGCAAGGTATCACTGCTAACCACATTTTCAGATTGGGAAACAGGCTTGGAAAGGTGAAGTAACTTGCCCCAGGGTCACAAAGCTAGAGTGAAGCTGTAATTCAAAGTCAGGGCTGTTGGACTGAAAGCCTATACTGTCCCACAGCACATACTCAGAACTTAAGCCAAAAGAAAAGGCGTGCTGGAAAACCAAGGGGGCTAGTCACCCAATCCTCTCACCAACTCCAGACCTGCAACGCAGAGCACTGCTCTTATAGGTAAGTCCTGCAGCATGAGCTCATTCCTAGCAATGGACAGGCATGAATATGGATACTGCAGACTTATTAATGCTCCTATGGTCCCCGTTCATTATTACTGCACTTTCTCAATTTGTTAATTCCTTTCCCCCAGATAACTAGAGCCCTTTTAATTATGTTCCCCTGAGGTGAGCGGCTACTAATTGGAAAAGAGTCAGGTGAAATAAAGGAACACTGGCTGCTCAAATATATAAAAGGCAGCTTCCCAAGACAAAGAGGGAGAGGAGGGGAGGGGAGGGGAGGTGAGATGAGATGTGGCGAGAGGTAGGAGGGCCCCCACTCCCGCCTCCCCAGGAGCAACACCTCTCTGACCTCAGTAAGGATACAGCGTAGAGCTACCCAGGGGTTTGGAAGGTCTACTCTTTTTCTTTTCCCATATTAAAGCACAGTGAGCATTACAGTGTACACATCACAACACCCATTTCGCCTCTCAGAGGCACTCCACCTTTTTAGCCAAATACCCAGATCTGCAAAGGGAGCCCACAAGTCTTTCCTCAGTTCCCTGTCTTTAAAGGAAAGGAAAACTCTTGGTCTTACTCATTTGAGCTTTTCTTCCTTCCTTCCTTCCTCCCTCCTCTCTCCCTCCCTCCCTCCCCTCCTTCTTTTTTGAAAAGAAACAAACGTGTAAACGCAGTTTGTCTTACAGTTTAAAATTCTGCTCTGAAATAACGAAGCCTGGCATTGCTAGAGAGGTTAAAGGACAACAGAACGGGGGAAAGAAAGCGAACAAAGAGCATACAACACACCTTGCTGGAGGACACAGATAATCCTAGTCTTCATCTTCCTGAAAGTGACCCGACAGATGGGCCGCAGGCTAATGCGATGGCCAGTGTCGCACAGGGAGCCAGGCAGAGCCAGTGCTGTTCATGGTGCACTTGCCATAGCCAGCGCTAGGCTGAGGGCTTGACAGGCACTTTCTCACTGGACGCTCAGGACAACGGTATGAGGTTAGGTACCACCACCGCCCCCCATACAGATGAGGAAACAAGGGCTGGGAAGCTAAACAACTCACTGAGGTCACACAGCAGCCCTGAGACTAGAACCCAAGTCTGTCACACTGAGAGAGAGCAAGCTCACTGCTTCCCAGGAGCCCAGCACGTGCCCGGCTGTGGAAGAAAAGTGGAAGGAGGTTCGGAGGTTTTCTCTAACCTGCTCCCTGGGGGCCCGCCAGCAGCTGTGCCAAGTCCCGGGCCCCTCCATGTTCTGTCCGAGACTCCGGCCAGCCCCTCACCACAGGAACCCCAACTTGCCTCTGAGCTGAGCCATGAGTGTCCCTGTGGGCCCCAGTCCCCGCCTCCTCTAAGTCCTACTGAACCTGTGCTGTCCGCCAAGCCCCGCTTCTCAGATCACGCCGGGCTTGCTAACACCTCCCTATTCAGAGGCTTTTGTCTGGGTTGCCCATTTGGCATAAAGCACGCGCTAATTTGTATGGTTATTCCAGACTGTCAGTCACAGGAGAACCAAACTTTGTTTCTGATTCCCTAGAGTCCATGGTGGGGCTGTGTGCAGAGCAGGAGGAATAAAGAGGCGGGTATGTGCTGAGTGCTCACCAAATACCAAGGGCTGTGCGGGAGCCCTTATCTCATTTAATCCTCAAATATTCCAATTTATACCAACCATTTTATAGATTAAAAAAGGGATTCTCAGAAACTTGCCCATGGTCACAGTTAATGGTGATTCCAGCCCACATCCTCCTACTTCAAGAGTCTCATACTACTGTTGCTTTACATTAACTTTTTTTTAACCATTATGTTACACTTAAGAAAAAAAAATGGGTATTTGATAATTACAGCTGAAAGATAAAATAGCAAGTGGACATTTTGTAGCCAGAATAAAACTACATTTTCCAGCTAGCTTAAATGAATTGACACCCTTTCTTGTTCTAAATAGAATTTACGGCAGTTTATAGAAATATGTTCAATACAGCAGCAAAAATAGGAAAAAAAAATAGGGGCAAAGGGAAAAAGCATAAGTCGGAGCGAGGTGAGCACTTCTATGTGTGCTGTGAGGTGCTGCACACCTGCTGGGACGGCCGCAGGTTTGGCTCTGAGTCCTCCAGCTGCCAACCCAAAGAGGGAAACAGGATTGTAATGTGACTCACGGTGTCCATAGAGAAAAATAAACTAGGCTCTCAGGAGCTTCCATTTTAAAAAGGCAACCGGGGAGGGGAAAGAGAGAAAACTAACAACTTATGGTGCACTTACTATGTGCTCATTGTTTTCCGTGGGCCGGCCAGTCAGTCAGTAAATATCACTACGTGTTGGGCACCACCTTGGCCTGAGGACAGAGGAGAGAAAACACAGTCCTGATCCCTATACCTATGTGGAGATTACCATTAAGAGCGGACAGCCAATAAGCATATTCTTGTATGTGTGTAGGCTGCCGCCAGGAGACTTACAAAGTGCTGTGGGGCAGACCTAAGATGACCTCATCTCGTTCCCACAGCAATCTTGAAAGGCTGATCTCCGTAATTCACAGAGGAACCCATGGCTCCAAGAGGTTAAGTGACTTGACAAAGGTCACAGCTGGTGAGAGGCAGAAAATATGACTTGAAAGGTAGAAGGGGTGCGAATGCCATTAGTTAATCGAGGTTTTCTTAGGGGAAAAAGTATTTAACTTCTTGCCTGGTTTCCAACCGGCCCTCCCTGATTTATGAGCAATAGCGGAGGATGAGGATCCCTACGTGAGGACAGGGGCAACCCCAGATTAGGAGAGGCGGCACAGACTGCCTCATTTCCATCTGTGGTTTCGGCAGCCAGAGCATGGGGCTCACAGCAGTGGAGGAGCTGGGAGCGCGGTGCTGGTCACTGGAAATGGCCTGCTAATGTGAGACACGTGTGTATCTGAGCTGATGGTGAAAGTGGGGAGGGGGGACGATGCCCTCCTGAGTGTGGCCCTGTGGCTTCCTGGGGTAACCTTGGGGGTTGGGAAAGCGCTCCAAGCCACCAAACCCAACCGAAACAAACACAAGAGTTATAAAGATAACGCCTGGACGAAAACCCAGAGGGGTCAACATCAAAGCCTAGAGTAGTCCGCCCTTTTATGCCTCCTCAGTCTACCGGAAGGAGACAGACTTGGAAAACATCAGGAAGGGCTCCATGGCTAAGACCACTGCAGCAGGAGAAGTTAATCCCAGAGGAAAGGTCAGGAGACAGGGCTCTCTATCGCCCCAGAGAGTTCAGTGAGAACCGTTAACAGCCAGAGCCACGTCACAAAAGGAAGTCTCAGGTTTGGGCCACCAGCAACCCATGAGACCCTCGTAGAAATCCAGGAAAGAATGATGTACAGAAGAAATAAGGAGAAAAAGAGGTTTATGGATAAGTAAACCAAGAGAAAGTAACCCCCAAAAAGGGTGTAAACGTTGAAAACCCAAGTGGTAACAAAGGGGAAAGAATCTCTTCTTGGTTTTCCAGGACTAAGATACGTCACATGCCAAGGTGCATAGCGTCCAATTACCTTCGTAGCCTAGTCTCTCAGTCTTTCAAATATTCACAGGGAAGACAGACCCACATCTGTTGAGAGATGCCTCTGAGCCCAGCACTACGCTGGTGCTTCATGGATTCTCGTTGTGGGAGAGGTAGCGACACATCCGCAAATCCCTGCCACGAGGTGACCTCCTCCAGAGCTGAAGCTTCGCGGAGGCTGACGTTACATGCTCTGGGGCTCCTGCTCTACTGGTGACCATGAACATATGTAGAATGTCTTTGCTGCAGAGACCACTACACTATGTCTTGGAAGTTCCACGGTTTTCTAAGTGTTGGATTCAAGACAGGCTCCAGGTCAGGGAGGAGTGAGGAATTACATACAGGATGTGTCACAAGAAATGGAAAACCAGGCCAAGGCTTGGTCATATAAGAACAGATAAGAACCAGCTATGTCCCATGGAGGCCAGGCAGAAACTGGGGCAAGGGAGGCAGGCTGCTGCCCCTTACCACATCAGGCAGCAGAAAGGGGACTGGGAAGGTGGGACTGGCAGGGTGGGTCCAGACACTCAGATGTAGATGCTGCAGCAAAGGATGTGAAGGACCATGGGGCAGTGGGCTGCAGTCAGGAGAGCTCCCTGAAGGGTGGGTGGGCGAGCCAACAACCAGCATCCCCTACTGAAGAAGGGTCACTCCCATGGTAAAGGGACACTATGTCTTCTCTAACCCTGCAAGCCTCAGCACCCTCACAGGAATGTCAATGCTGAGTCTGGATGAGCATTGTCACACACTGTACTCCTAGCATTTGTGCCAGCAGGGGCACCTTGGAGGGATCAGATTAAGGGTCTGATGCCAACCATCTACACAGACTACTCATTTTTATAGAACATTTGCTTTTTGCTATATATGCTTCTGAAAGGTTAAAAAGTATTATTTTAACTAATAAGGGTGGATTACCTTACTAACGACAATAAAAAATTAGGTATTAAAAACCTAATGGGGGCTTCCCTGGTGGTGCAGTGGTTGAGAGTCCGCCTGCCGATGCAGGGGACACAGGTTTGTGCCCCAGTCCGGGAAGATCCCACATGCCGCGGAGCGGCTAGGCCCGTGAGCCATGGCCGCTGAGCCTGTGCATCCGGAGCCTGTGCTCCGCAACGGGAGAGGTCACAACAGTGAGAGGCCCGCGTACCACAAAAAAAAAAAAAGAAAACCTAATGGATCTGGAATTAGATAGTGGTGATGGCTGCACAACCTTGTGAATATACTAAAAACCACTGAATTGTACACTTTAAAAAGGAATTTTATGGTGTATGAATTACATTTCAATTTTTAAAAATCAAATGGAGAACCTGAAAAGGCAGTTTTCCTATAGAACCTATATAGTATAGATATAGATTCCTACAGAATCCACAGCATAGATAATGCAAAGAGCCATCTCTTCTCTCCCCCATTTTTCCACCAGGGAGACAGTTTACTCAGAAATTGTCCAAAGCTTCCTCCAAAGGCTCTTGGCATTTTCAGTTTTAGGTGCTGCTGAAGGAAATGAAGGTGCATCTCAATATAGGGCTCAGTGACTGTCATCACCTAACAACTTCCTTTTAGGTGCCTACTTGATGCCAGGCTCTTTACGGAGAACTATATTTTTAGCTCTATTCTGTGGATGAGGAAAGAGAGACTGTGTGATTCACCCAAAGACATAAATTCAGTAGGACCAGAGCCAGGATTTAGACCCAGAGCTTTGACTTCCAAGCCTGAATTATTTTCTACTCCTTACCCTCTCTGCTGAAACCTCAAGGTCAAGTTCAGCCAAATCTTACTAAGGGATTTACCCAGGAATCTATAATTTCACTTTGTTCAACCAACACACATTGTGAACTTTCTAACCATCAGGCCCAGCACAGACCCAACTTCCTTCCTCCTTCTGTCTGAAGCTGAAATCCTGGTCCTTATCCCCTCCTACCTTCTCAGATGAGTTCCTGTTGCAGTGGTTGTACCCCCAGAGCAATGGACCTATCATGGCCCCTTGATGCTTCTTAGCTAAAAAAAAAAAAAAACCTCCCAACTCTTGCCTGGACACCTGAGTTCTTTTGTAAAGCAGTGTTTCCTCAGATCCAGAACCATCTATAAGCTCCTATCTCCCTATGCCCAATGCCAGGGACATAAAAGGTACTCATAAATACTTGCTGCAAAATGGAAACGACACAGTTTTTACTTATGTGTTAGAATTCAATCTTGAACAAAACTTGCACAGCCCAGAGTTTGATAAACAGAAAAGAATTTCGGTCATACCTGTCTATCTAATCCACTTCCAACCTACCTGGGTCTTGTGAACTTGAATTGGATTGTTGGATCATTTATATATATACACATATACAAACACATACACGTTAATATACATTGACTACAAATACATACACATAGTAATAACAAAAATAGTACCTACTATTTATGGAACACCTGATTTTTATCAGTAGCTATTACTATTCACATTCAACAGAAGAGAAAACAGGCTCAGAGGTGTTCAGCGAACTCAAAACTAGTAAATGGGGAAGCCAGAGCCAAAGCCGGGTTTTTCTGTTTCTACCACACCACGCTTTGTTGATTTCTATCACTGCCACCAAGAATATCAACAATCCCACTTACTTTAGCATCAATCTATTCCCTGCGCAAAATTTCATGGCATCAGTGAAGACAGAGATTAGAATGGACCCAGCTCTGATCATCCAGCTGTCACTTCACAGCTGTGTCTGGACTGATGCCCCATCACCCACATGGACTACGCACCCTGTGAAAAGGCATATTAAGACTGTTTGCTAAAAATCCTAGATGGAATACATGATGCAGCCTGTGGGGGTTGATTCAGAACCCCACATACAGCACAGATAAAGAGCCTAGAACTAGTACGTCTCACAGAGAATCTGTCTCACAGAGAATCTTCCACTCTGGGTGGAAGAATGGATTCCAGAGGCACCTACAAATGTCAGAAAATATGAGGTATTTTACAAAGTCAGATACAAAATCCAAACCTTAATTGTACACACTTGATTTAACTTTTCGGTTCAACCATGCCCTCAGAGAACATCAGGAGTTAGCTACTAACTTGGCTCTTGGCCTGGCTGCCTTCTTTTGGGGTAAAATATGAACTTGTTCTGATCTGCTTTGGAAATTTTATCACTTATTTGAAAATATGTTAACAGGTATCCAGGATAACCCAAACATACAATTCAATTCGGGAACTGATTTGTGGTCCTCATTTAGGACTACTTCTGAAGGAGTAGGGAGAAAAAGGTATTTGCATTGGAAATACCATATGGCTTCTACTGGGACCTTTCGTTAGCAACATTTAATTAGCATAGCATAGCATAGTGCCTGGTACATAGTAAGTGCTCTATAAATATTTGTTGAACGAATGAATATAATGAATGATAACATAAGTCCGCAATTATTAGCAAGTCATCAAAAAGCCTATGTAAAGGATTTTTTTCACAAAATCTTGGTGATAGGTACAACTTATTCCATAATTCTTTAAAGGATATTACTAAGGAACGCTTTAATATGAGATGGCCTTGGATTTCAAGCGCAGGCTCTACCATTTCTTAGTTGTGTCATGGCGGGTAAGTCACTAAACCCCTCTGAGCTTCAATTTTCTAACCTAGACAATGGAGCTAGTATTTACCTTACAGTTTGATTTTAAAGATTTGCAATAATGTTTATAAAGAGCTTGACTTGCATGCTGTACTCGATAGATGATGATTATTACTATGAAAGGGAACACTGATTTTCATCAGCAAGTTAATCCTTTTGTCCCAGAAATGGGAAAGCTCTTCCAACACTGGCCAAGGTCAGGGCTGCCATCAGCCAAGGTAGGGAACATTCTCATTTTCACTTTCAAAATCAAGAGAATGGCACAGATCTAAGTAGAAAGGAACCAGCAGCACATGTTTTTAAATATTCATAAGGGCTGGAAATGTCTTACTCCTTTCGTTTTCTCTGCCATCTGCTTTTGTTTCTTTTCTTTTCATTCTTATGCCACAGCTGCAAATGAAAACAACCATACAATAACCCAAGTTAAATAAAAAAAAAAATCAAAATAAAAACAATCTGATGGGTAAAAAGAGAAGATGAATTATAAAGTTTTCCCTTGAGTTCACAAGGCAGCAGAAGCAAGAAGAACGTTTGATGTGAGTTAGACCTTCTGGAAACCAAAATCCATGCCCCATGTTTATAATAACCATAATAAGAGCAACATCATTTATTAAACAGCCCCTATGTGCCACTTGATGATCAGTATCTCTAATTCCTAAAGCCACTCTTCAAAGTGGGTAAATCGAACCCATTTCACAGAAAACGAAATGGCAGATCAGAGAGGTAAAACAGACTTTTAATGGTTACACAGCTAATAAGAGATGAAACAGATTTGAACTTGGGTGTGTCTGGATACAAAGCCCAGGCACCTTCTTGACCACCTCTCCAAAAATGGGAAGGAACATGAAAAAAAATTAATTTGGGAAATATTTAAGGCAGACTACTTGTATTTAATGGATTTATTCAGATAGTTAAAATCTGTGATTATAGATCTAATTAAAGTTAACTTAAATACTTGGTTGTTGTATTTGTGAATGTGCAATTAGTCTTCCACATAATTGCAGGGTTTCAGCATCATACTTTCCATTTATTCACTGCATCCCAGAGCTTTGCTACACTGACTTCTGTTCTACCAAAGGCCACATTACAGCTCTCGGGGTCTCTGGGTCCAAGGACCATGACCTATGATACCAATAGTAGGGTCTAGGCTCAGCCCCATTTAGCATGTCTTTGTCCAAAAGTCAATGAACACCTCATCTTCAATTGCAATGTAAAAGGCTCTTACAACCTACACTGTTGTCCTGAAAACTCCTAGCAGCATGTACCTGAAGAAAAACTGGCAGCAGTGGTCTTCATGTGTTAATTACACTTGTGAAGTCTATTATGCATAGAAAGGGCACCTGCTGGCAGTGAAAATGACTAGAATCTGCCCTTCCTGTGCAGTGAGTAAATTGAGAGCTCATTTCTACAGGAGATAATAGTTTTCAGATTCCATTTCGTGTATCCCCTGCATGGGGACGTACTTAACATTTAAATCATCTGCAGAGGAACAAACCTCCTTCAAATCTACATGTTTCAGGCTCCTAGCACATTATTTAAAATGCTAGTTATCCCTGCTGGCTCTTACCACCGAAGATTAAACTCAACGGTGGTGAAAGTCACGGAGCACAATAGAATAAAGTTATGAGCATTGACACAAATTTCATGACATTTGTAGTTTTTGACCAAAGCAGTGGTAGTAGGCTGAAGGTGATCAAATCAAGCCTTGAATAGAGGATCTGTTTTTTCTCTTGGGGTCTTTTATTTCATCATTCCTACATCTTGCAGTTAATAAACAGATACCAATCTCCACAGGCCTGTAATCATCCTTAGGTCAGATGTCAAAAAGTCCTTTCATGAAAACAAGAGAACAGGAGAGAGACTGCTATCACACAAACAGAAACTTCCAATATGGAGCCTAATCACAAAACCCACTCAGGCTCCAAAAATTACCAGCCTTAACTCTGAGTTTCTGGAGTGAAAGTTTGGGGTGACAAGGGCTTCGCAGCCGTCCTTGCCAAGTGTCCCCTTCTCGGTTAGAGCTGTCAGCACCGTTGCTCTCGGTCAGGCTGGTGACAGTTCTTGAAAGGGTTAGCGTTTGAGAGGAAGTTGAAAAGAGGATCTTGGGTCAGCTTCCACGGGAAAGAGTGAAACAGCTAATAAATCCTCTAAGCAAACAAGAAAGGAGGGCTGCGACCTGAGATGGCAGCGGGAAAGAACAACTGGCCAGAATAAACATTGATTTTTTTCTTAAATGAAACTTTTCAATTACAAAAAAAACTATACTTTTTCATTGTGTTGATAGAAATATTTGAAAGCATGGAAAATAAAGATCATGCGGAATTCTTCCCCTCCTCCCCAACACAAATCACTGTTAACATTTTGGTGTATTTCCTTTCAGATTTCTGCCTCTCTATATGTATGTATGTATGTGTGTGTGTGTGTGTATCTAATTTTTGTGTTATATATACACATAATTTTCGTTTGTTTTTGTAAAAATGGAATTATACATATATAACATCTATTTTAGGGTAAGTTATTAAGCCTCTAGGGGCCTTGGTTTACTGACCTATGAAATGGAGCTAATAATACCTGCCTTACAGGGTTGCTGGAAGAATTAAATGAGATCACAGATGTAAGGAGATGGTCCAACGAGTGGGGGCCAAAGGAGAGATTCAGCAGTGGCAACTATTGTTATCACTGATGTTACTGACAGAGCATTTTCTTCTCCATAGTTTTGGGGCTCTAAGCTGCTGGTTTTCAACTAGCTAACAATTTGGCAACTGAAACTTTCCAAATAATGGAAAGTGAAAGCTGTACCATTAGGGAGGCAGAGGGACTCCAATGACTTTCTCAGCTCCACCAATCCCTGCACACAAAAGCCCCTGGGTGTTCCTACCTGAAGCATCGAGACACACAGGTGAGTCTCTTCCAGGGAGAACCCTAAGGTTTCCCTGTAGAGCACATGTCTGGGGTGAGGTGTGTGGGGGACTCTGAGGCACATGTCTGTAGGGAAGGGACCTCTGTCTGTGTGTGTGAGTATGGGGCCATGTATTGCGGGGGGTGGTGGTGCCTGTGAAGGGTGCTGTATGTCAGGGCTGGGGCACTGTGTCAGCAGATCCTCTGTGCTTAAGGGGACTGGGTGTCACTGTGTGAGTCTGTCTTAGGGGACATATGTCCCCTTTCCCACCTTTTCTTTCTATCTCCCTTCCACCTTCCCTGGGTGTGCTTGTTCTTTCTCTCCCCTTGCCTCTTTCCTCCTCTCTGGCGGCTGTGTCTGCCTCTGCCCAGCCCCCCAGTCTTTCATTCAAACAGCGAACTGGACAGAGAACACGGTCCTTTCCTTTGAGATACGTGACAGCAGAAAAAAACCAATAGAGTTGGTTCAGAAGCTCAAAAGAAGCAACAAATCTATACAGAGAAATTGCCCTTTAATCTCATGAGAGGTAGGAGAAAGGCATGGATAAAGAGACGCACCTTGATAAGAAAGATACACACTAAAGAGAGAAATGAGCCAATTCACTTAGTGCTATGCACTAGAGAGGGCCGCTGATCTTCACTTCACGGCCCTGAGCTAAATCTTTGCTGAACCCATGGCTTCTTGGGATGAGGATGAGCCCAACACATAACGTGAGAAGGACTCTTGAATACCTTTAAATTCCCAGGATAATCTGGCTACCTGGGTGAACCTTTTCACTGAGAGGACTGCAAAACGGGCTGGAGATCCTGGCAAAAATTATGACTGACCTGGACTCAATCTCTCTGAACCAATGGTAAATGCCCTGAATCATCTGTTCTTAAGTAACAGGGCTGTGACCCCTCAAATGGGGCCCTTTCTCCTGAAGCTCTCAATTTCTGGCAGACAGTGCAGAGCCTTTTCTATACATGTGTACCACTCCCTTATCAACTTCTGCTGACTTGAGCTGTATGGAGATAATGTCTTTAATCATAATACACTGGAGAAAGAAATTATTTATAAGGACATTAGATCACACAGTCTTTTTTGTTAATCTATTGGAGACAGATAGTGATGAAGATGATGCTTCTGCAGAAACATTTACTGAGCATCTACTATGAGCCAGCTTTTCTACATGGTATCCTTTCATGTTATTTCATTTCATTTCATCTTTACATAATTATGTATAGAACAAATTTATTTTGCAGATGAGAAAACAAAGCTTTTAGCCAAGTGACTTGCCCAAGTGGTTAGCTGACTCTAAAGCAAGTCAGCCTCCCTCCCTCCCTCCTCCCCTCTCTTCCTTCCCTCCCTCCTTCCACTAAAACACATTTCACTGAATAGTGAAATTCCCCTCAAAAGACTTCAGAGAGTTTTGAAGGCTGGTCTGTGCTCTCAAACCACAGCTGAGGGCAAGTCTTACAAAACGTGCCACGGCACGGCTGAAACTTGAAGACCTTGGGGATCTCAATTGTTCCTGACACCAGTTTCCAACGTGTCTTAGGAAAAAAAAAAATCACACAACTCCTTGGTGCTTTGGTTTCCCTACACTGAGGAAAGCAGAAGGTATTATCTACCCACTTGAACTCTTAAGAATGCCATGACATATATGAAAAGCTGTTTGGAAACAAACAGGCCATGCAATCAGGTGATCTAAAATTCAGATCACTATGAAGTTAGTATTTTAAATTTAGAGTCACCAACTGCATTACAAGTTATAGACCTAACTTGCCTGGTCATTCTCTGGAGAAGGAAAAGCAGAGGACAGGGTAAGCAGTGGCCTTACCAGCAGTAGTCCAGCAGATGTGGAGGCAGGACGGGGATGTACACGTGCTGCCAGAACATGGGGTAGAGCATCGCAGCAGACCCATGGATGCAGGCAGTCAACTGCAACGGAAGCAAATTAGAAATTCAGAGCTAAACAATTAAAGTCAGGAGACACTGTCATTTGAGTTCAGCAATAAATCTAAATATATACTTACCAACATATTTAAAATTATAAGTTAACTCAATAACCCTAATTCAAATTTAATAAGAGCTTCCTTTTCCAAAAAATGTATTTTTTTTCGTGATTATGAACGTAATTCACAATGACGGTAGAAAAATCTAGAAAATGGAGAAAGGGATAAAAGGAAAGTCTTCACCATCTGAAAATAATTGAACATTTTGGGGTATTACATGCATATGGATTTTTCTAATAAAAATCAGGATTACTGTAAATACAGTGTTGATTTGCCCTTAAGTTAACATTATTTGCCAGCATTTTCCCCATATCTTTAAACATTCTTAGAAAACATCTTTTCATGCCACTCAATGAATTTCCCATACTATATTTAACCACTCTTCCATCATTAATTCATATAATCGGATCAGGTCAATACTTTTTATATATGGTTTCTAGATGCAGAATTTAAAGACGAAGGTTATAAATATTTTAAGGCACTTAATAGATATAATAAATGTATTAATATAACAAATAGATGAAGGATTGAGGCTCCTCCTACCCCCCACCCCTGCACTGGAATGCTGGCCTCCCTGTACCTCACTGTACCTATCTTCATTTTATTTTTATTTCTCTGATCATGACTGAAGCTGAACATCTTGTTATACGTTCTAAACTATATTTCTTAAGTAAATGGTCTGTTCATATTCTTAGTCCACTTTTTCTAATGAGAATTAGCATTTTTTAATTGATTTAAAAGCAAATACTGGATATGCAAAGGACAGTAATCCTTTGCAATATTTTTGAAAATAATTTATCCTTATTTAATTCTCTTTGAATTTTTGGGTAAAGAGAAGCCTTAAATAATTACATGGGCAAATATTTTCCTTCATGATGGTTTCCACTCTTTTATACTAAGAAAGTCCTCCAAATTTCTCCTCAGCATTTAACTCTTTAATCCAGCTGGAACTAATTTAGGTTTAAGGACTGAGGTGAGAATTTATTTTTTCCACTTAGTTAATCCATTGCTCCAGCACTGTTTACTGACTAATCCTTCCACTCCCTCCTCTTTTGACTTGTCCCTATGTCATATTTTTTTTTCTTAAGAGCTAGACACATCATACAATCAGTATTTGATATAACAGAAAAATTAGGAAACAAAGATACAATGGAATAAAATTGCTACAAAATTCAATATAGTGAAAGAAGGAAAAAAACCGACACCTTTGGAGATAGGACTATAAAGTGACAAAAGTCAACAACAAATGTTTCTTTCTGCCTTTTTTCTTTAATGTTTCTTTGGTTTCTGGGAAGCCTGTTCCCCTGAGGACTTTGCTTCTTTTGGAAGCTGTTAACTGGCCTTTGCTGACAGAAGGACATTTACGTGGCAAGAGTGACGCGCCAAGGCCCAGTTAAAAGAATCCCAGAGGTTAGTGTAACATGAACAGCTTTAAATTGGATATTCTGCTGATGGTTCACAGTTGTGAGAGCTGTGTATTAAATCCAGGGCCTAATTTTCCCCCTCCTTTTCCCTCCAGACCCTGTTCTTTAAATCAGGTACATGCCATGAACAGAAGCTTAACCAACAAGCTCGCAAGAGCAGATCCCAGTGACTCTGCCAAGGCTTGTAGGTTTAATACATTTTTTCTCAACCCATTTCGGTAGGTTACAACATAACAGGGCTGTCTGTCATAGTATACATGACTAATCTCTTTGGGCTTGGAAGAGATTAAAAATCTTTGCTGGTATTGAGTGAATGGAAAATGAACCAACTTTACTCCAACTCCACCCTCAAGTCAGGCTAGAGGGTTACACTGGCCTTTGGCCCCAGCTCTTCCTCCCCATCCATTAACCAACTGCCAAAGTACTCTTACTAAAGTGCAGGTCCAGTCATGTAACATCCTGCTCGGAAATGTACTTGGGGGCACACCTGGAACAGGAATGTCTTCATGTCTTCACCAGTTCCCTGTCTACCTGTAGAGAAGCATCTCCAGCCACAATCTCTACTACTTCCTCCAAGTTTATCCTTGGAATAAATCATTTGCAGATTTAGGAGTAGTTATGTACTCCTTTTCCTCCCTTCTGTATTCCCACTGGCCCAGATCTGTGCCCCTAGCGAACTCCTCCTGCCCCGGGTCTCTGTGCACTACCTTCCTCTGCAAAGCCTTGCATGGCTCCACTGGGCGTGTGCCCCCATTATTAATGGGACTATGACTGTATGTCTGTACTCTCACTGTAAAGTACAGAAAGACCCTGTCTCTCTTTTGCTCAGTGGCACAATGTATATATACATATGCATGTATGTATATGTGCTAGATAATGCAATGTTTCTTGAATAAATAAAAAACAATTCACACTTGGAATATATTCACAATATGAAGATAGTTAGTGGCTTGGCTTTTCATAGTACTGGACCAACATTTTCATGAGTCTCACAGAGTAGGGTATATATGTATATGACTCAAATTCCAAAACGATAATAGCAAGCTTAGACATACAAATACGCCACTTCTGGAAAATCAAGTCAATGGATTCATCCATCCATTTATTCAATAATATGCCTACTCTGTAACTCTACAACACAATAAATAAATAAATAAAAGCACTTAAAAATCTATATGGTGCCATACAAATGTAAGGTATCATCATCACATGTATTCATTGGTAATTCTCTTTGAAAAAGTCATTCAATAGAATGTTCCTGGTTGAGATAGAACTTGAATACCTGCCTCTTTTTAGCTTAAATTGGTTTGAGTCAAAATCCTATTTCAAGCGACACAGTGGCAGAGATCTTATCTTCAGACAATGTTCTTTTCATGTCTCTTTAGCCTCAAAAAAAACCCTAGCAAGCTAAATGACAAGGTTTTAAAATTACTTATCCCTCATAAAAATCAAACTTTTAAGATGTCTGATCATCATTTCCATTGTGGGGTTTTCTGAGGGCCAAAGCTCTGCAATTGGAGTAAAATGCTTTTACCCATTTGATTAAGAAAACAAACAAGGAGTTGTTTGGCTCTTTTCCAAAATACTAAATGGCACAAACAGTGTGCATCATTTCTTAGAAATAGTGGCTAAGTGGACCACAGAAAAGTGTTATGACATATCTATGCTTAATCAGAAATAACATACATCCCATAAATTATCATTAGCCACTTACTTAAAAAAAAACAAAACTCTAAAACCAACCCATTAAGAAAAAAGAAGGGTCCTAAAGGCCTATGCTCATTCCTTACAGAATACAAAATTTAAAAGTAATGAAAGTATACAATTTGGATTGTAGTCAACAAAGGGGTATTGTGAATATTTAATTGAAGTGCAAGTTGAGGAAAATGATCCTATCAAAATCTCACTCAGTGGGAGAATAGAAAGATAGTATGTGTAAAATTTGCCCAAAGTCATTAGTCACAATGAATATTCATCAGAAGCCAATTATCAATCCCATTTAATGACACCCCAAAAGATTTTGCCCTGAAGCAGCTGAATAGTCTAAGACTCCAGACAAAACTAGACAAATTACACAGCCAACAGCCAGTCTAGCCAGGACACAAATTGTAAAGTAAACCACTGGTGGGTTTTTGGACTCACTTTTAGCAAATTCTGTCCTCAATTAAAGGTACATAAGGTCAATCTGATTCTGGAGCTTTCTATATGGCTCCATAGTTTCCTTTGAGGCAAAGGGAGAGAAAGGAGAAGGCAGTGGAGGTAGGACATGAATGGAGAGCCATCAATGATAGGGTTTGAAAAATCACAAAGACACTTTTTTTTTTTTTCAGTTTGAGGTATTACTTAGGGATAATGCCCAGACTGTCACAATCTTAGATACCAATTCAGCTGATTCCTAAGAGTAACTCTGCAATTAACATGGGGGGGAAAAAAAAGGAATTTCAACAGTGCATGTGCCACGCACCATGCTGGGGGTTTAGGATCTTGCAAAGTACTATTTTAGAGTTGGTGTGTGTGTGTGTGTATGTGTGTACACACATATACACTCAACACCACATTTCACAGATAAGGAAACAGTTTCAGAGGTGAAATAACTTGCCCAAGGCCACACAGCTAGTAAGTGACAGAACTGGGACTCGTATCCAGGTCTGTCAGACTATAATGGCCATCTCCACAATGCACAAGTTAACTATTGTGTTGAGTGCCTATGCTGTGCCAATACATTATGCTCAGGATTCTGAGCTAGGTGAAATACTGACCCTGTTGGCATGGCCAAATTATGTAGAAAGTTATGTAGAATTTGCCTTGCTGTTAGATAACCAAATATCTAAAGCAAAATGGCAATTAACAGAAAATAATCATTTTGAAAACAAACACAGAGCTGATCACTTCCTGAGGATTAGTTACATTTAAGTAAGGTGGTATAGTATCTTTAATCCATAGGAAATTCTAGACATTGAGGTAACGAGTGTTAAAAGGTTTAGATTCCAATGTGGGCACACCTACTGGAAAGTCTGGCTTTCTGTCATGTCCCTTTTCACATACTTTCATGGAGTTTCCATTAAATCTCTTTTTGATCTGAGTAGATCACTTTCTCTCCTGGGTCTCAATATGGAAAACAAGAGGCTGGACTACATGATCCGGGTCCCCCCTTCCAGCTCTGACAATTTTGATCTAGAGCAATTGCCATCCTTTGACATATAGAATTCTCCTCCCCTGCCCCAGCTCCCTTCCTCAGCCATACTTGACTAAGCATAAGTACATCAGACTCAGTCTCAAAGTTGGTCTTGCTTTCTCATCTCTGCAGTCACAGGGGCGCACCTGAAATTCATGTGCTATCCAGGAACCACCACTGTTCAGCCACCCCATCTCCATCACCTGACTGTGCAGAGTACAGCCTTCCTCCATGCTTGATCCCTGACACTCTAAAGATCTCAGAGGTAGATAATCTCAGGAGACCAACGGCATGAGACTAAAGATGTGAGCTCCACAAGGACAGAGACCACATTTGATTCTCTCCTTATCTCTAACTATGCTTGACACAGAGCAGGTGCTGAGTAAATGTTTGGGGAATGCTAGAATGCCTCCAGCTTAACATCATGAGGAATGGTAGACAAGATTATCAGACATTTAACAAATTGCAATTGCTTAATAGATCACAACTAGAAGCTGTAAATTACGAAGAGGTACGAGATTCCAAGTTCCAAAAGTTGAAAGAGGAAAAAAAAAAAAAAAAACAGAGGTCAGAGTCACTATTCACATCCAAGAACTCAGAATGTTAAAAGATTAAACTGACACCTGCTTCATCACAGGGTCAGAGCCATTTGGATTTCTCCTCTGAACACAAACATCAGGAAACTGATAAAACAAAGAATATAGAAAGAGTACCACATTATTAACCTTAAAGACGGGTCACTTTTCAGTCTACCCATTACAACCAAAAATAATCCTATGTAGAACAATTGTAGAAAACCGTACGTGTCTTAGAGAAGTTGTTAGCTTTCTCAATTTGAGAACTAGATTCTTCTATTTAATCATAAACCACCCTTGTAGTCATAAGGAAATCAGACAAGCGATTCAAACAGTGTTTTAATTTTTATTTATTCGTACATGTAAAACCCACTATAAGATCAGCAAAAAGTTTTAAGTAAAACCTCAGGGACTCTGAAAGTTAATGTACTCAACCCTTCGAAGAGTATGAGAAAAACCTTTAATTATAAATGGTTCAAATTGTGTTTACTATAGTTAGTGAGGGGAGAGTTGGCTTTTTAAGAAACTGTCAAAGATGCTTTAGCAGAAAGAGAAATTAGAAAGCCTCAGAAATCAAAGGCCTTCAGCTCTTGTAAACAGATGCCGGACATGTGAGTAGAAAGAAGGAATGTCCTGCTTTTTTTAGAAGTTGAAATGTAATGCTTCTGTATTTATTTTTTGTAGGGTGGGAAGGGCAATCTATCTTCAAGTAGTTTTTCATTCAGTTGGGTGGAACTCATCATACCTCTTGCTTCTCCACTATTCTCTGAGGAAAGGGAAGGAAAAAATTCCCACAAAAACCAACACAGCAACATGGAGTCAAGTCGAGTGCCCTACACTAAGAGGAAGGTCATCCAGGCAAGAAGGAAGCTTTTCCAGGCAATCACCTGCCTACTCAATCACTTCTCTTTCCGCCTTCTCTTCTTTTTTCTTAAAGCTACCTACTAACTAGAGTAATCAGGGTAAGTTATTAACAAGGGTAACAAGTTTCGTGCCAAGATCTGACACTTCAAAACATCAAAGCAAATAAAACTGCCAGAGAAAAGCTTTAGCTACCAAAGCAGAGGCAGATACTATGGTATAGTAAACTACAGTGTAAATAAGCCTATAGCACCATATGTGAGGAAACTGCAGACTTTTTTTTTAAGATGAAAAAGAAAAAGGTAAAATTACATTGGGATTGATAACAGTTCATTTAAATACATGGACAGCTACTTCTCCATTCTGTGCCTAGGACAGATACTCTGACTGTGGAGTGAGGACATGGCCGGCGGATCCCTCTGAAAGTGCAACCATTGGCAGTGGATCCAAGTTGGCACTCAAGAAGAAATCTATTTTCATCCCCAAGTCTAGTATAAGTGGATATTTACATTTCTTTGAAAATATTTCTAAGATCATAATTTATGTTTAGCTAATTTATATATTGCTTTAATAAAGAATCTCATTTTTTAAAAGAAAGAAAGCATAACTGAACATAGAATCATGAGAACCTATCTATCAGGCATCCACACGTGAAAAAGAAACTAGGAAACCTTCAGGTGATAGGAGTTACTAGATTTGAAGGCATAGGGAAAAAAAAAATTTCCCCTGCACAGTTTTGTCAGACAAATCCAACCTCAGAAAGTGACAGTAAATTCAGAAAGATTGAAGCTATAAACAGACACCACCATGACCACTTACTCAGCATTTACTATCTGCCAAGCACTGTTCTAAGTGATTTACATGTACTATTTAACTCACTTAATCTTCACAGCAACCCTATAAGGTAGGTAGCATTGTTGTTCCCATTTACAGATGAGGAAACTAAGATTCCTAGATATTAAGGACTTTGTGCAAGGTCACAGTAGTGGCAGAAGTAGGCTATAAACCTAGGGAGTCTAGCTCTGGAGTTCGTGCTCTTTTTTTTTTTTTTTTTTTTTTGCTGTACGCGGGCCTCTCACTGCTGTGGCCTCTCCCGTTGCGGAGCACAGGCTCCGGACACACAGGCTCCGCGGCCATGGCTCGCGGGCCCAGCCGCTCCGCGGCATGTGGGATCCTCCGGGATCGGGGCACGAACCCGTGTCCCCTGCATCGGCAGGCGGACTCTCAACCACTGCGCCACCAGGGAGGCCCAGGAGTTCGTGCTCTTAGCTCATAGGAAACTGCCTCAGTGCTATGATCTGCATTAATCCGACAATTACTGAGTATCCACTATGTGTACATGCCACGCCCTCAAGCAATTTAAAATAGAAAAAGATCAAAATGCAAACAATCAACTTCAACACAAACGCATTAGGAAAGAGGTGCTGTAACAGAGGTTCAAGTGTGCTAGCATATAAAGAAGGAATCGTTAATTCTGCCTGGGGCAAGAATCAGGCCTGCTTCCCAGAGAGAGAGGCAGGAGAGCAGAGCCTGGAAAGATGAAGACAGGAAGCGGTCAGTCTTCCTCCCTGGGAGGCTGGTCAGGTGGTAATGCTAGGTCAAGTGAACATAGCAGCTTCTTAGGCCACTCCAGCTCTACGTAGTGATGACTGGAGACTTGAAGAAGAAATGACAATTTAGTCAATGACTATGTGACTAGTGAGAAGTGGGTGGATATGGAAAATCTCATACGAGTTGCCATGACTATTCTCTGTTGCTTGGATTCATTCACCATCCACTCTCACCAGTTGTACTAATTAAATCTTCAGAGCTCTTCCAGGATCTCTATTGCCTTCTTTGCTTCTGAAAGTCAAATCAGACCTTATTGCCCTGAAAAGGTAGGATTCAGAGTCAACATTTACTAAATGAGTAGTATGTGCCAGCAGTGGGCTACCTGCTTTCATACCGATGACCACTGAATCCTTTCAACAACCCTGAGGGGGGTATTACTACTACCCTCTTTTTACAGAAGAGGACAGAGAGTCTCAGAAGGATTAAGTAAATTGCCCAAGGCGACATGGCTAGGGAGGGTTAAGTTACACAGGTAGAAATTGAACAAAACCATCCTGACTTGAAGTCTGGTGCTCTCTCCTTCAGCCCTGCTGTCCTTTTTCTTGGGAAAAGACAGCAGAAGCAGGGCTGTCTGAATCATCTAGCTGGGAGAACACATAGATACCGAGATAGCAGAAGAGAAAAAAATGTGAACTTTCACAAGGTCTATACTAGCCCCTAACTACCTAGTCTAACCTCACATCACACGACACTTGCTCACCAGTGACCACACTTTCAGCTTGCAGAAGCCATAGGAAATTCTGAGTTCTTGTTCTCACTGACTCAGCACATAGTAGGTGCTCCAATTTCTTTAATGAAATCCACACAGATGCCTGCCAATGTTGAGTGCCATTTAGGGCTTTTGCAAGTATATTAAGATGTCAGTGACTTGAATATTACCTGTTAGTGGTTTTTTTTTTTTTTTTTGCTTTATTTATTTATTTATTTTTGGCTGTGTTGGGTCTTCGTTTCTGTGCGAGGGCTTTCTCTAGTTGTGGCGAGCGGGGGCCACTCTTCATCGCGGTGCGCGGGCCTCTCACTATCGCGGCCTCTCCCGTTGCGGAGCACAGGCTCCAGACGCGCAGGCTCAGTAATTTTGGCTCACGGGCCCAGTTGCTCCGCGGCATGCAGGATCCTCCCAGACCGGGGCACGAACCTGTGTCCCCTGCATTGGCGAGCAGACTCCCAACCACTGCGCCACCAGGGAAGCCCCCCTGTTAGTGTTTTTTAGTAGAGATTTGGTTCATAAGAGTCATATAAAAAAGCTATAAGTCTTATAATCTAAAGAACATACCATTTGTTTCACAAATTGACCACACTACTAAAATAATAAACAAGATACCCTGCCAATGTTCTCAGTGCAATGGCTAAAAAGAAACATCACCTCTCTAGATCTATTTATACACATGTATCTAAAATTACACTGGTGGACTACATCAGCACCCAACATTGCTGAGACCTTAAATAGATTATACTTAGCTCTGTTCTGTTCTAGACCTGCCAATGTCAAAATCAGAGCTCTCTCAAAGAGAAATATGGAATCAAAGAATTTTTTAGTGCTAATCTGTACTCACAAATATTTTCTAAACCAACTTAATCAGCCTCTATTACATAGTCTCAAAATGAAAAGAACTCTAATGATGCAAAATAATCAAAGAATAAATACTGTCTTAGAGAACTGTCTCTTCACTGGTTCTGAATCCGCCTGTGTATCAATCATTTGGGGAACCTTAAAAAAACAGACATCCCACGGTCCCATGTTAGATCTTTTGAATCAGAATGTCTGGAGGTGGTGCCCAAGAACTTGAATTTTTAACAAATTCTCTGAGTGATTTCTAACACAACTAGTCCATGGATCAGAATTTGGGAATCACTAACAATCTGAATCCTCTGTCTAGTCCAAAACATGTGCTCAATGTGTTGAAGCAAGAGGCAGGAGAGGAAGGTATAGTAGGGAGACCATGGCTGGTTGATGTCACAACATTTTTTAAAGTATTGAAAATTAAACTGTTGTTACTCTATATATTACATAGTTTATATAGTCTCCATAACATCAAGGTTCTTCATTCTAGTTATAGTTCAACATGAACAAGAGAAAACGAACTCACACATAATTACATGGAGAACATAGTTCAAAAAGCAGTTAATTGTATTTACATTTAAAAAACAGAGAAAAACCACGTAAATAAAACAAACCAATCTTTCCTCCTATTTCCTGCCAATGGAAGTTCCTTTCATCTATTTCTAACAGTTTTTAATATTCTCTGAACCACAATAAAATTTTATGTGATGGAGATTAGACAGGTTATGCTATTTGAAAGTTTGGCTGCAGAGTCTCTATTTCATGCCACTTCATTACATTTTGTTAAGGATTTCCCTCTTCATCAAAAGGGATTAGTTTTCTTCTCACTTCTTTGAATACTCTTCTTAGGTTGTTAGTGTGAACTAGGTTAATCTCTCTCTTTTTTAACATATAAAAGATGAACAGACAAAATGTTCGATTTATTTTATTTTTTAAATGGAACACTAAATTTAGTCTCAGAGTTCTCTGTTTGGTAAGTTTCCAGTTACAAGGTCTTGGCTTCCCTTGAGCACAGTTTGAAACAAAATAATGCAGTTTGTTCCTACGGCTGGAACATGCAGAGTGGAGTGCGCAGGCAAAGAGGCCCTGGCTCTAGTCCAGTATTTCAAACCTTCTTAAACTGCCACTCTCATCTAGGCTTCAAGGGCTGCAGATAAGCAAACAGGATTAGTTACTTCTAGCCCAGAAGAGCTAGGAAAGCTTTACACACATCATTTAGATACCCAACCCACTACACAGGCCGGGGTAGTCACGGCCAGGTGGAGTTCATCAGGAAAGAAGTAAAGATGAAGCTAAATCTGAAAAACTCCCTAGTCCACAAATTGGCCCTTCTTAGGTCACAAGACCAGGTGGTGATAAGATAGTGGATGCTGTCAGTGGAAGTGGATGGGACAGGATTGGAGCAAGGCTGGGAAGTTACCCATACCTTCACGCCAACACTGAAGTGTCTACCAAGGGTCAGATCTGAGGGTGCTGGGGGTGGGGTGGGTGGGGGAGAGACAGAAGTATCACCCCACTCTTCAGGCCACCGATGTCCAAGACCTGCCCAAAGCCCACATTCTCTGGGACTAACAGGAAGACACTGACAGGGAGAAGATATTAGGTTGTTTTTTTTTTCCTTCTCTACATGACGTACTATCAGAAAAGTAGTAATTCTTTTCACAGTTATGGGTACCACACAAATAATTAGGTGTGGAGGCTCAATTAACTAGGTAACAGTCTTGCCACTAAACTGTGCTTCCTTCCTAAGAACTTGTTTTAAAAAGCATCTGCTGAATAAAACAAATACACATTCCTTTGTAAAGTAAATATGCTTTGGTCATCATTTAACTGGATATTCTTAGTTTTCACAACTTCTTGCAGCACCCTTATGTCACAGAGGGAGCAATTAGGGCCAAGACACACAGGGGCTGAAAGGAACTGCAGTACACAAAACCTGAAGCCACAGTGAGTTGGGGGAGACATGCCCCAGAGACGCACCAAGGCTGGGCTCACAGCAGAGGAGCGGCACAGGTGGGGCTGGGAGAGTCTAACAACATGCAGACAGAGTGGACTGAATCTGAATGGTGCTCATGGAAATGGGGCTTTGGCCAATAGGGTCAGTATGCCAGTTAGAAATTCACATATTGGCCTTCTGCTTCCCTGGTGCCAGGCACATAGAAAATGCTCACTAAATCTGAAGTGAAAAGCTTAGGTGTGCATTCCAAGGCAATATCCAGACTGAAATTCTTTCTGTGATTTCAGATCCATGGTCAACAGAATCATACCAAAAATATTTCTCTGGGTGCAAGTGTCAAAGGGAACTCCTGATAAACGAGTTACCAAGGGGGCAGTATGAGATAGTAAGAAGGGGGTTGGCTTGGAGCCAAGAGAAGGGGGTTTTAATCCCATCTCCGCTGCTCATCTTAGACAAGGCACTTCAACTTTCCAACTGCCAATATTCTCTCTCATCTGAAAAAGGAAAATAAAACCAACTAGTTCTTAGGGTTCCTGCAAGAACAAATGAGAAAAAAAAAAAAAGATTAGCACAGTAACTGGCACATAGTAGGTGGCTCAAAAAGGTTAACTTAAGAGAATTTTTAAAGGGTGTGGGGGATAATTGGGGACCTGCCATATAAAATATAGAGCAAATCTAAAGAAGGGTGTCCTACATGCTTAATCTACAGATGCTGTCAATATGCCTTTGGTAGTCTTGGAGCTATTTACAGGCTACATAAGAAGCTTCCCTAAATACTACACAATCAGGATATACCTTTTACCCAAACCAGCCTTACCAGCTCCACCAGCCACATTATCCACCAGCTTTGACTCAGAGTATCTTTCTGGCTGTTTATGAGAACTTTCAGATTCCCTCAAGTGTGACAAATATTCTTAACAATGTGTCTCTGGTTCTTGTGACAGTTCCCACACAAGGATTCTGATGTTCGTTTGAGAGGTGGCACATGACAAACATAACCTGGTCCCCACAGCAAGCACTTTGAAGGGGCTAAGAGTCATTTGTACATGTAATTATTGGTTGTTTCTCCCTTTCCTGAAGCCAAAGGCTCCCTTCCCCTGACACTGCATCATAATGACCCACCTGCATATCTGTCTCTTCTATGACTAGGATGTGACCTTGGGCAAGTTAACCCATCTCTCTGAGTGGATGGGCCAGTCTGTAAAATGGGATAATACTGCTCTTCTAGGACTTCTGTTGCAATTAGATGATATTATCGTTATAAAGGTCTTATTTTAGACCTACTTGCTATCCAGAAGAGTTATCAAAAAAGCAATATGAGTTAAACTCAGATATGAAAATCTGTAAGAAAAATAGGGCCTTTGTGTTAGAAGAAATCTCACTGAAGTATTTACATTAGTGAACAAGATGTAGTTAAGCCTTCCCTATTTATCATTTATAAAGGAAAACGATCAATATACATTAACTGCACAAAAAGAACAAAAACTTAACATTTTTCTTATACAGAATATGACAACATTATTGACCGAGAAAGCCTGAAATGAATATTACCTGACTCTGGACTAAATATGGCTGGGTTTGTCTCTATTGACGCACAGTCATTTTTATGGAAGACGGCACTCTGGGGTGTTCAACAGCTTTTATCTTTCAGATTCTTGACGGCTCTGAGAAGCATTAAGCCTACCTCTTATCAAACAAAATTGAGAAAAATCTGGTTTGTCAAGGTATGACAGGCCACATCTGGATCTGTCAAGAGAGGGTCATCAGAAACTTCAGGCTAAAGTAGCCTTTGCGTTCTCCTTCATCAAGAAGATAATAAAAGGCCACTATTAAGGAAGTAAAAGACAACAATTCGAAAACTTTTAAATTCTGAAATTGAAGGGGTCCAGAGGCTTGGACAAAACTGACGTCTGCTCAGCTACTTATCCCCAGAGAAAGTACACATAACTGATCAGGATGAGGCTGATCCCATGTGAGGTATAAGGAGACCCCTCCCCTTCCCTAAAGAGATTTCTACCATCAATTAGTAAAACTCAGAACTCAGTTAAGAATCAACTGTTTGTTAAAAAAAATTTTTTTTGAGTCAAAGTAATGTGTTTATAGTCTGAAAAACAAAACAAAAACTGCTGAAGGCTTATACCACTGGCAAATAGCAGTCCATCTCATGATACTCCTTACCCTTAATTCAAAGTAATCCCATTCAACACAATATTTATCTCCTTATTTCTAAATAACTATTTCTTGATTTAAAATTTTAAACATTAGGGCTTCCCTGGTGGTGCAGTGGTTAAGAATCTGCCTGCCAATGCAGGGGACATGGGTTCAGGCCCTGGTCTGGGAATATCCCACATGCCGCGGAGCAACTAAGCCTGTGCGCCACAACTACTGAAGCCCACGCGCCTAGAGCCCGTGCTCCACAACAAGAGAAGCCACGGCAATGAGAAGTCTGTGCACCACAACAAAGACAAGCCCCCGCTTGCTGCCACTTGACAAAGCTGCGGGCAGCAATTAAGACCCAATGCAGCCAAAAATAAATAAATTTATTTAAAAAATGGTTTTTAAACATTAACATTTGACTTCCCATTACAGATGTTAATAATTTATCAAAAACATACACATACACCTTACGCCAGACTCTGTTCTAAGAGTTTTGCAAGTATTAATATCAACTCGTTTTATTTGACATGAGGTCACTGGTGACTGAACAAAAGCCGTTTCAGTGGAGGTGGGGGCTAAATCCTAACACAAGACAGAGGAGAGAATGAGAGGAGAGGAATTAGACAGGAAACAGAAATAACTCTCTTGAGGAATTTTATTCTAAAAGGAAGAAAACAAATAGGATAAAAGGAATGTGGTTAAGGATGTTTTGTTTTGAAGTTTGGGAGACGCTATACCGTGTTAGCAAGTGCCTAAGAATGTACCAGTAGAGAAGAAAAAATAATGATGCAGGAGAGAGGAGCTCAGTGCTGGAGGAATTTCCATACGGTAACAGGAAGGACGCTGAAGTGTTACTTTCTCTATGAGGCACCCCTTGTCCATCTATCTAAACTGCAATCCTGCCACCTCACCAGTCCCTATCCACTCTCCTCCTCTGCTTTACTGTACTCCTTGTACTAGAACTAGCTACTGTACCATATATTTAATTCACCTCATTTATTGAAGATCTACCCTACTAGAATGTAAGCTTCATATGAGGACAGGGATTTTTGCCTATTTTGTTCACTGTTGTATCACCAGTACCTATGAAAGTGCCACAGAAAATATTTGTTGAATGAAGTCAGGTGGACAAGCGGAGGGGCTGGCCTAGAAAGGATGGACAGTTCATCCACAATAGAGAAGGTGAGTGGAGGACTAGTGACGACAGGAGGTTGACAGGTGTGGTTGGGGGCTGGTGCCACTCTCTCCTGAGCGCTTCCATTAGATAAGGATAGAATTTCAGGTTAGAAATATTTTTCCCTTAGAAGTTTAGACACTGCTTCACTATCTTCTGGTTTCTACAACTGCCATTGCAAAATCTTGTGCAAGTTTGATTCTTAACCTTTGTACAAGAACTACTTTGTCTCTATCCCTGTATTGTAAAATTTCATGATAAAAGGGTTTGGTTGGGCTTCCCTGGTGGCGCAGTGGTTGACAGTCTGCCTGCCGATGCAGGGGACGTGGGTTCGTGACCCGGTCCGGGAGGATCCCACATGCCGTGAAGTGGCTGGGCCCGTGAGCCATGGCCGCTGGGCCTGTGCATCCAGAGCCTGTGCTCCACAACGGGAGAGGCCACAACAGTGAGAGGCCCGCGTACCGCAAAAAAAAAAAAAAAAAAAGTATGTAGATCATATAAGTGACATTTAAAGGAGAAAAACTTAACATGCCGAAACTCAGCACCTAGTTCAGGGTTGGCCAACTACAGCCCGAAGGCTAAGTCTGGTGTGCCTCCTCTTTTTGTAAATAAAGCTTCTTGGAACACAGTCACACTCACTAGTTTACTGACTGTAAACTACAAGGTCAGAGTCCAGTAGTTGCAATAATGACTGTATTTACTATTGGACCCTTTACAGAAAGGTTTGCTGATCCCTAACCTAGCTCAAGACAGAAAATAATACTTCTGATGTCCCACGTATGCCTCTTCCCAACCATACTCCTTTCACTCCCTTTGAGGAAACTACTACCTAAATTTTGTGTTAATCATTTCCCCCCTCCATATTTTGTATGTATCCCTAAATAATATACCATTTAGTTTTTCTTACTTGAATTTTATATTAATGAAATCATACTGTATATTCTTCTGTAGCTTGTTTCTTTTACTCAGAATTCTGTATTAGAGACCCCACCATGCTGATAGTGTAGTTCATCTTCACTGACACAGTATTCTACTGTATGACTATGCAACAATTTATGAGTTCTCTGTTGATGGTCATGTGGGCTCTTTCCAGGTTTAAAAAACAAAACCCAAAACAATGCTGCTATGAACATGCTTGCACATGTATCCCACTATACATGACCAAAAAGAGTGTGTAGGTATGTGTATGTACACACACACACACACACACACACACACACACAATTCCACCCAGGAGTGGAACTGCTGAGTGTTGGGCATATGCAAATACTTCTGTGCCACATACTCTTCAGAGAGTAGTACATGAAATTCTCCAATACATCGGCAATATAACACTTGGCTTTATCAGACATCTAATTTTTGCAAACCTAGTGTTTTAATTACTGTAGTTTTAATTTGCTTTTCTGTGATTACTAATGTGGTTGAGCATCTTTCCATATATTTATTAGCCATTTATGTTTCTTCTGTGAAATGCCTATTTGTGCTTTTTGCCAATGTTTCTATTAATAGATTTGTCTTCTGCTTTTTTTTTTTTACTGTAGTAGTTCTTTATATATTTCAGATATTAATTCTCTGTCAGTTTTATATATAGCAAATACCTCATCTCAGCTTGTGCCTTGTCTTTCCATTCTGTGAATGGTATTTTTTTTTTTTTTAGATGTTGGGGGTAGGAGTTTATTAATTAATTAATTAATTTTTGCTGTGTTGGGTCTTCGTTTCTGTGCGAGGGCTTTCTCTAGTTGTGGCAAGCAGGGGCCACTCTTCATCGTGGTGTGCGGGCCTCTCACTATCGCAGCCTCTCTTGTTGCGGAGCACAGGCTCCAGACACGCAGGCTCAGTAGTTGTGGCTCACGGGCCTAGTTGCTCTGCGGCATATGGGGTCCTCCCAGACCAGGGCTCGAACCCGTGTCCCCTGCATTAGCAGGCAGATTCTCAACCACTGTGCCACCAGGGAAGCCCCTGAATGGTATTTTTTAATGAACAAAATTCACAATTTTAATCTTTTCCTTTATACGATGCATATTTTGGATTATTTAACTGAATCCATTTCTACTCCAAGATCACAGATATTATTCTCCTATTTTGTCTTCAAAAGTTTTAAAATTTTGCCTTTGACATTTAAGTCCATGATCCATTTGAAATTCAGTTTTGCAAGTTGTGTAAGATATAAATTACCTCCCTTTTCTTCCCCAAGTGGATAATCAATTATTGAAAAGTCCATCCGTTCCCCCAGATTTTACAATGCCACCTCTGTTGTATATGAAGAACCCACACACGGTCCTCTTTTGCAATCTCTATTCCGTTCCATCAGTCCATTTGTGTATCCCTATGCCGTTACTAGCATCTTAGTTACTAGAGGTCTATAAAAATCTTGATGTCTGGTAAAGCAAACTTTATCACCCATTCTTTTTCTTCAAGTATATCTTGGCTCTCCCTTTGGCTTTCCATATTAATTCTAGAATCAGGTTGTCAAGTATTATGTAAAATCCTATTGGGATTTTGAATGAAATTGTATGCAATCTATAATATACATCATTTATACCTTTAATATAATGAGTCTTCCTATTCATGAACATGGTCATGCTTTTTCTCTATTGAAAATTCATATTGAACATTTGAATTTTCCCTTTCAATATGTTAATGTGGTGAGCTATAGTAACTGGTTTTCTAGTATTATCAGCCTTACATTTCTGGAATAAAGTCAACTCAGTTATTATGAATTATATTTTTTATGCATTTGCTACTGTTTTGTTTAAGATTTCTACAACTATGTTACTGAGTGAGACTGGCTGATAACTTTTCTTTCTTGTAGTGTCTCTTCGTGTAGTTGAATGTCAAAATTATACAAGTGTCACAAGAAAAGCTCAGGGGGTGTTCCTTCTTTTTTCTAGACTCTTAAGGAGTTTGTCTAAGATTGAAATTACCTGTTCCTTGAGATATTTGATAAAACATACCTGTAAAACCATCCGGGCTGAGTGTTTTGGAAAAAAAATGTATATATTGATCCAATTTTTATAAATTAAATGACCTATTCAATTTTTATATTTCTTCTTAATTCAATTTTGGTGAATTATATTATTCTGTTCATTTCACCTTAGTTTTTGAATGTTGGCATAACATTGATAACAGCATTTTCTTAATATCTAAGATTTCTGCTGCATCTGTTCTTTGTGCTTGTTGATTTACTCCTTTATTTCATTTTAGTTTTGGGAAGGAGCAGAAATAACTTTGTGTGTTTAATCCCCTACATTTATCTAAACAAAATCACACAGAAGATACATTCTTCCTTATCTATAATATGGAGAAATAACAGAACCTACTACAAACTGCTGTAGTGACAATTAAATGAGTTAATAGATGAAGAGGGCTTAGCACAGTGCCTGGCACATATTAAAGCCTCAAAAACACCATGGGAATTCAATTCCACTGTTATGATGTCCTACTTTTGTTCTACTTAAGTTTAATTCTTCAAAGCAACAGTAACTGGTTACGGACTAGACCCTTTCAAATGTACTCTTAATCTATTCCAGCCTCATAAACAGGCAATGATAAATCTGGTTGGCAATATTCTCATTCTGAACCTCAGTCTGGGTGTTCAGGCCCTGAGATTACGAACTACACTTACGAGTTTAAAACCAAATGCAAAACAAAGCAAGAGGTCTATTATGAGCTGTTTTTCCCTTGAGGGCAAGGGCCATGCTTTTATCACCTACTATGCATTCGTTGTAAGCCTAGCACCTAGCAGGCAATTAAAAAATTGTGCATTCTTGACAAGCAAACAATACCAAAAAAATAAAATAATAAAATTACAATGAAAACCATAAAGAAAACTCTAATGGTCTCACTAAGTTTGCATTATTAGGTGCCTTGAATTCATAGGTAAACACATAGGTAAATCATAGGCCTATGATTCTATCCATAGGAACTTCAATAGGGAAATTCCCACCATAAGAAGGTCTTTCTACCCTCTCAAACAGTCAACTTCTCCTAGTCAATATCTTTATGTAAGTTTTACCTCAAAAAGAAAAAAAAAATACTGTAAACAGATATTGAACTTTAGTTAATAACAAGCATATGCAATTATTGGGGGGAAGCATAGTGATGTCTGTGATTACTTTGAAATGCATCAAAAAATAAGATGGCTTGATGGATGGTATGAGGGATGGATAGATGGATAAAGATGTGCCAAAGCAAGCATAGAAATATGTTAATGGCAGAATCTAGATGGAATTACTTGGATGTTCACTGCAAACTGATTTCAATTTTCTGTGTTTGAGAATTTTCATAATAGATACTGGGAAAAATATAAACTCCTATACTTAGCAAGTTAAAAAAGCTAACATAAAAAGAATATGAAAAGTATTTATATTATATAGTAAAAGTTTTTACAATATAAAAAGAGCTCATCCCACTTTATTTTTTTAAAATCAAGAGCCCTATAAGATAAATGAGAAAAGATATTAACAAAATGCAAATGGGGGGAAAAAAAACACATGGAAAATGTTCAGTTACCTCTAACCAAAGAAATTAAAAATAAAGCAAACCTGCAATACCATTTTATGCCTATTTTATTAGGTAAATTAAAGCACATGTTCACAAGCACATACATAATTCTGGCAAGGCTGCAGTGCAAATGGTACACTAATGCACAGCTGGCAGCATCCACTATAAAAAAGCATAGCCTGTTTGGGAAGCAATTTGGCATCCACAAGTCATAGCACTTATTCAGTCATTTGACCCAGTGGTCCCAATGCTTAGAATACAAACTGTATCAGTCAAATGCAGCCAAAAGATGTTCACTGTAGTGTTACCTACTAAAGGATTAAACTACAAACTACCTAAATGGCCATGAAGAGAAAAACGATTTAGCAAGTGATGACACATCAGTATAATGGAATATAATACAGACATATAAAAAATGACAATAATGGAAGAGTGTGGAAATATGTAAAGTGTTCATAACACACGATCAAATGGGAAACTATTTATAATTGATTGTGAAACTACAAGAATAAATGAAATGTACATTGACACTGTGACGGAACATGAATAATTAATGAAAATGACATGTTACTACCTGAGGGGATTGTGGCTGATTTCTTTTTCTAAACTTTTCTTTAATCTTTCCGATACATCTTTCAATTAAAATAAAATTCAAAAGCCCGCCTCGACTGTCTACTCACAGTGCTGAGCTTGCTGCAGATGATGAGGATCCGGCGCTCGCAGAGCATGCTTGCGTACAGATGCAGCATGTTGTTTACATCCACAGCCACAAAATACTCTGTCAGATTTCTCTAGGAGAAAGAAGAAGGGAGGCTTGGGGATTACTTTGTTTGTTCTTATTACAAACGGTATCTAACAGAAGCACGAGAAACAGAAAATAATCAGAAAGTATACTCCCCTCATCCCCAGTCCTATGCTTTCTCCCTGGGAGACCAAATCTCACTCACATGTAAATCATGAAATGTAAAGTTGGAAGAAACCTTAGAGATGAAGGAGTCTGAGCAATCACACCTCTGGGTGGTGATTACAGTTTGCAATGTGAAGTCACATGCAAGCACTGTGCTTGCTCTTCACGTCAGCTCCGAAAGGTGAGCAGGACAAGAAGTCTGCAATCTTAAAAACGAGGAAACCAAGGCAAGAGAGAGATGCCGAGATCAAAAAACCCAATGAGCAGTGAAGATGAGACCGCAGCTCATATCCTCTGACCCTGGGTCCTAGAACTTTCCCAATGCACTGTGCCATACGTCTAAGCAAAAGAAAGTACCCAGGGACCAAAATGCTTCTGGCACAGAGTCTGTTTCTGTCCAACAGGCCCCACCTGCAAAGGCCAGGCATGCTCCTCTCCTGTCATCACTGCTGGGGTCCCCTCCTCCACAGTTTACACTCTCTAAAATGCCTCGGCTGGAAGTAAAGCAATTTCCGATATCTACAATTTCCAGGTATTTCACTCAAAAGGGGTAAAAAACCATCGAAGACAAGCAGTAGCAAGTTGTGACAAAGCAGTGTTTTAGACTAGCTTTTGTGTGTAGCCTGGGCTTCATTCCTTTTATTAGTACTGTAGATTGGTACTCTTCAGATTTCAGAAAAAATGTAATGTGTTTCATTTCTGCAACCTTTTCTATACCCATCTGACTTTAATAATACACATGAATATGCTAATTTCTTCAATGTTACAGGTTTTCAATGCCATACAATATAATCCTCTGAAAATGAAGGGGGTTGGAGAGGGAAGGAACGCTATTGCCAGGGGTTGCAGTTTATAATGATGAAAGATCCATAACCCATAAATTCAAGTAAACCAGGTGGATTTCATATGCAAAATAGCATAAAGTGCTTTTCGACAATATTATGGGTTGGGAATAAGAATGGGCACTTATGATTTATTATTGTTTGATTTGAGTACCAGGTTAACTATCGACCTTTATAAATGAAGCATGAGTGAATTAATAGGTCTGCATACTGACTACCTACCAAGTCCCAGGCACTGGACCAGGTACTCTTAAACATGTAATTTTAAGCAATCTTCACAAAAATCCAATGAGGTATTATTCTTTCCAACATATAGGTAAACTAAGTCTGGGAGAGATTCAGTAACTGGTACAGTCAGATTTTGGACACAGACGCAACACCATAGCCCTATACTTTCCCTTACATTACATTCTCCCTCTTAAATACTTTTAAATATCTACAATATATGAGGCTTTACATATATTATTTCACTCATCTTGAAGCCACTCCTTGAACAAACATTATCATCTCTATATACAGATAAGACAACAGAGGCACAGAGAAGTAACTTGACCAAGGTCATATAGTAAGCGGATAAGGCATTGTTCAGTCTTGGGTAGGTTTGTCTTTAAACCTGTGTTTTTTGTTTTTTGTTTTCTTTTTTTTAACCACCACTAAAAATAGTAGATAAAACTTGTATTTGGAAAGAACATGCAGGATCAAAGTATGGCAAAAGAAAAAGTGTTTCTGTTAAAAATTGTTATTCCATTTATTGAGTAATCCTTGTGGGCCAGAAAATAGGTACTTTACCTGCGTTCTCTCTAATCTTCTCAACAACCCTGAGGAAGGCATTATCATCTCCATTTTATAGATGGGAAAACTGAGGCTCGGGAAGGTTAAACAGTCTTCCAAAGGTCACCCAGCTGGAAGGGGCCAAGTTTCAAAACCAGGTTTCCTGAACCCCAAGCTCTTGCTCTAACCACCACACAAGCTTGAAAAACAAAACTGAGCAAGCAAACAAGAAAGGTAGTATAAATTAGTCAACAAGTATACCTCTGGCCCAGTGGACTGAGGAGTGCTGAGCTAATGAAGTTAGGGTGGGGTTTGTTCTGAAGACAGTGACATGGCAGAGTTATTCTCGCAAACAAAAATACAAGGCCCTCAGCTGAGCATTTCAGTAAAATGCTTAACTGCTGATGAATTACATGAATTTTTCTTTTAGGAGAGGATGGAAGTAAAAAGAAAATAGAAATGAGGAGCTTAAAGAAGGCCAGAAAGCCCATTAGCACTTTTGACAGATCCAAAGATAACTCTGAAGCCACCAAAACGTGGCCTCAAGAGTCTGCCAAGAAGCTTCACGCTGGGTAGAAATATGTTACACAGCTTGCCGTCCAAATAGGGAGACACAGCGTCAGAGACAAATCCTGCGCCTTATTTTGGTGGGAGAAAAAAAAATCACAAGGATACTTTAGTGGATGGGGAAGGGAACATTTCTGAAATAAAAACACCACTTGGTTGAGGCATAACCCCCAGGCCAACCAGGTTCTGAAGGATTCAGGTGCTTGGTCCAAAAACTCTACACAGGTATGTTAAAAATATGTAACATTTAACCAAATTCTCTCTAAACTGTCATGTACTTTTTTTGGTATTTCTCATCCCATCTGTGCTGATTACCAAGATATTTGTGTCTAAACAGAAGCTGTCTTTCTTATCTGCTTCCTCCCTGCCTCTTTCCTTCTGGGACGCCACCCGCCTAGGCAGTGGGAGTGGGTGGGAATGGACTGGGAACCTCGATCAGCCATAGGAGCACCTGTGGGGCAGAACGGACCTTGGGAACACCTCGGGGGAGCCCTTGCCGCTCCCATCAAGCCTTACCTCAGAAGAAAACCCCTCAGAGAGAGGGGCCTCCTTCCCCCTAGCTTAAGAATCCGGTGGCTTAAGCTACAACCACCCTCAATTTCTCAGACCTGCCACGCTTTTCACACCCGCAGGCCTTTACTTCCTCTGTTTCCTCTGCCTAGAAGGCTCTTCTCTTCCTTGAGGATACCCATTTACTTTTCATGACTCAGCTCAAATGTCACCTTCTCCTGAAAGTCTTCCTCAACTCCTCATTTGTCAAGCTGCCCTTTGTGCTTCCATGACAATCTGTCTCTATCTTATAATCACTCAGTTACAAGCATGTTTTTGCCACCAGACTGAGATCCCTTTGGGTAAAATGATGTATCCCATCATCTTAGCAGTTTGATGAAAGAGAATCAATGAGTGGAGAAAGCAACTGACTGAAGACTACTGCTCATTAGCTCAGGCGTTAGCAGGGTGGTATAAGAGAAACACAAGGGCCTCAAAGGGGGACAACGTGGTATGTTAGGAAGAATGGACCACTTGACTTCAGAAAACCTGGGTCTGAGTTGGATGAAGTGATCAATTACTTAGTAATGATGAAGGGCCCACAGGAAAAGAACTGACATTGGAGACTCACAAAGTCAGGTAAGGTAGCTGGAGGAGGGGGAGCTTTTAAAGGTATCAGTGGCTACATTCATTTTTGTTTGTTTGTGTTTGTTTATTTATTTATTTGGTTGTGTTGGGTCTTAGTTGCAGCAAGTGGGCTCCTTAGTTGCACCATTCAAATTCTCAGTTGTGGCATGCATATGGGATCTAGTTCCTGGACCAGGGACTGAACTCAGGCCCCCTGCATTGGGAGTGCGGAGTCTTAACCACTGCGCCACCAGGGAAGTCCCTACATTCATTTAAAATGTAAAGAAATAGGTGGTTTGTTCTTCAGGTAACTGGGGCAGGGGGGCAGGGAGAACTGTGCACAGAGGCAGGTGTACATTTCACAGCCAGGTCAATCATATTTCTCAGATAGGCAAGAACACAGTATAGGGAACGAAGAGTAAGAAGAGAAGGCTTCCATGGCAAGTTGTCCTAAGTTAAGACTGTAGCCAGAACACACTGTGAGCTTATATTTATAAAAAACACAGGTACGCCACTTTCTCCCAGCACTTGGCTTCAGTGGAACTAAGTCTTCAATCTTCCATTTCTGTCTCCTATAATCAGCCAGTCAACAAACACCTGTTTGACTCCTACTAAGTGCTTAGTACCACCCTGGGAGCTAGGCGTGCAGAGATTAACTAAACATGATCCCCATTTTCTAGGAGCAATGTTAGACCCAGAAACCTCACATGCCAAGAACTGTGATCCAGGCTAGACATGTGCCAGGGCTGGCTGAGAAGGGAAGATTCAACTCTGCCAGATGGATATGGAGGGAAGGCTGGGGAGGACTTGACAGAGGAGAAGATACTTCTCTGGGCCTCCCAACAGGGGGTTCACTTAGGGGACAGGGGGAGAAGCGTGTTACAGCCAGAGGCAAGGGGGAGAGAGCAGCTCTATGCAGGTCAGTGGAGTGAAGGGCAGGGTGCAGGGCAGGGAGCGTGCTGGGGTTCAGATCCTGTGGGAGCCTAGACTTAATAATAACAGGGAGGTAACAGGGAGCTGCTGAAGAATCGGGATGGTCCTATCTGTGTTGCAGAAAGATCTTCCTAGAGGTCCTGTAGAGGATGCACAAGAGGAGGCAAGCAGGGGGCAGGGCAAGCAGCTAACAGGCTACTGCCACATTCAGGGAAAGAATGATTACAAGCTATTCAGATAAAAGCTTTGAATATGAATGTCACAGATCTCTGTAAAGTGGAATCACAGGACTTGACAGTGGATCAGACTTTGAAAGGGGGCAGGAAGGATCTGGGACAAGGCCCAGACTTCCAGGTTCCTGTGCTCCACATCTGTCCACTTGCCCAACCAGTTTTTTTTAAAAAGGAGAGTCCAGTCTTTTAATGAAGGATCAATCCTCCTTCTAAAGAACCATCAATCCTGTCAAACATGGTATTGCTGTCCACCTAGTCTTAGGCCCAGTGTCCTGGGTTATAATGCCATCATGGTTAAGCCTAAATAACCACCCCCTTTATTCCCTGACAATTACTCCTCCATGTGACTCACCTGCTAAAAAGGAAAACCTTGCTTAGACGGACTACTTCCCAGTGTCCATGCTCAAAAGGGCTCAGTTTTCTCAGTGCTAGTAAGTTTTTAGGCTTAAGGAAGAACATTCCTTTTCTATTCATGGAGTTCTAAGTATATTTTCAGTTACATACAGTTATGTGCCTCTGAGCATCCTCCTATATGCCTAGTAATTATTATTTGGGCCCACTCTGTAGGGCTAGGTAGCAGGGACACAAAGCTGACCACTTCCCAGGCCGAACAGGGCTCAAGTCCGAGGAAGGTCTCTGGTTAACAGAGAAAGAGCAGCCCGGAAGTTGAGCTTCAGAAGAGGCACGTACAAGGCTCTCCAGGCTTTTCATTTCCACAAAGCAACAGCGTGGAAGAACACTTCCAGCTCTAACTCTCTGTGGCTCTAAATCCAGACAAAGAAGAAAGGAAGACACTTGGCAAAACCCCATTTCCCCCAGGAGAAGCCCCATAATGGCTGCTCCCTTCTAGTTGTCCCTGCTGGCTCCTGCACTGATCCAGGTGGCTGGGGACTTCAGGCTCACTGCGATCCACGCCCCGGGTGAGGAAGCAGGTGGGGGTGGGGGTGGTGATGGGAGGTGGAATGGGCCTCGGATGGGAGGGGATACAGTGGGGCTCAGAGAAAAAGGGTCTTAGGTTCAGTACCTTAGGGGAATGAGATAATCCCCAAACTAAAGAACTGACTCTAAGCTGGGTACTCCTTGGAGCCTTCGAAACAGATGCTAGTCCGCCCCACGGTCTGTCATTTTATTAGTCTTTGTCACTCTCAGCTTTATACACAGTATAGATGATAAAGACTTACTGTACTGTGTCTGGAGGAGGTTTCTAAGGCAAGAGGCTGGTTTTGTCCATGGGCCTTATTTCCTGAAATAACTCTTGCTCAGATTATTTTACCATAATGTAAACCTTTAAAATCCTCAATTAATTTTTTTAAATAAGAATTTAAGTCATTTTAGTTGTGTAGGATTCTTAAAAAGGAATTATAAATTTGGATTCTAAAATAATCTGTTTGAGAGAGAATCCCACAAACTCACATAAGCAATCAAATCAGAGAAGTATCTTATAGGAAATAAAGCAGAGTTTACCCGGAGGTCAACTTTTATCCCTCTGTATGAATGGAAAAACGATTAGAATAAACAATTACCTGACAACTCTTAACAGCAACAATGGAATTCTCTATAATCTCAGTACTTGAAAATAGGTCTTCTACTACCACTTCAACTTTGTTTATTTTTGAAAGTCATGATGAGTTCATAAATCTTTTCTATATCATGGTGCATCTTTTGACAAAGTGGAGTCTGGGCAATGTTATATGTAACTGTCCATTCTAAATGCTTTCCTTGCATCATTAACCACTTGGTATGACACAGGCCAGATAATTAAGACAGGTTTGTTTAATATTCTAAAAGAAGGTCTATATGATTATCCATTAATCAAAAGTAAACTTCAAACCCTGGCCACTAAAAAAAATTCCTTATAGAGCCAGTTTACAATGTAATTATGAATACATATCTGTTCATGATCTGTGACTTTTTTTAAAATGCAGGTCAACTGTTTACATTTATAAAGATTTATGCTCATTTAATTATTGCCTGTATAAAATTCACTCCTACATGTGTTATCTTGATAGACAGAAAAAACCCTGAAGAGCAGTTACATAGTGATAGTTTTTCAGTGAAAAAGAAGAAAATATTTTTACACAGAAATTGTAGAAATAATGAGAATTAAGTTCAACAGGGATCTGAAAGTGGAAAGACTTAATTTTCTCCATTTGCTTTTCATTAACATCTGCAGACTCACTGGCCCAAAAGCCAAGTGAGAGGAACTGCTATTTTTCCTTCTCCTGAGAGTGACTGCACTGCTAATTCATTCATTCAATCATTCAGTCATTCCATAAATACATACTGAACATCTACTCTGTTCTAGGTACAGTGCTAATTACGGAGATGCAGTGATGAAAAAATCTGATCCCTATCCTTATGGAAGGAGAACTGGTAAAAACAGTCACACAATTAATTATATAATTTACACTTAGGATGAGTGATTTCTTAGGAAGGTACTGGGAGCCAAGGAGCAGAGGCCCAGGGCCCAGCAGCGTCTCGGTGATGGAATCAGACTGACCTGAGTGTGACTGCTGGTTTAGCATTTACTGGCTGGGTGGCTAGGGGTAAGTGACTTCATGTCTCTGGGCTCTATCTCCTCTTCAGAGCAGGGATAACAACCATACTGTAAGGCTGCTGTGAAGATTTCATGATATAACAAACAGTACCTGATCTGATCCACAGTGGGTGTTCAGTCAATACAACCTCCTTTCTCTCTCTCGCATTAACCCTTCTCTGAAGCTGTCCAGAAGAATATAATTATCTGCTGACAGAATCAAGTTCCATATCCCAAAGTCCTTTTACCCTTTTCTTTGCTTATTCTGTTAGTTCAGAAGTCCCTAAGAGGAGATAATCAATAAATGTGTACACAACACCTCCCACATGACAGGCACTAGAGTCCTGGACTCTATTTCTTGTACCATTTCCAGTCAATGGTGGCTGCTAAGAGACATTTGTGGCCAAACATACCCTCCATGAAAAGTGTTGCTCTTCACAACCAAAAAGGTCAGCAAAACCCAAAAAAGAGAAGCTCAAGAAGTAATGCTCCCTAGCCCTTGGTCACAACTCAAGAGAGGTTAAGACTAGAATTTTAGGGAAGCTGAAGGACAAAGGGAAAGAAAGGACCATCAAAAGCAGTATCTCTGTTGCACCAGGCATTGAACTTGGAACTTCACATGTAATAGTTCACTTGTTCCTCCCACTTTCCTTTATTAGATAAGGAGGCTTGAGAATATAAGTAAGTATCCCAAGGTCCCAGAGTGGTGGAGCCCAGTGTCTGGCTGTCTCCAAAACTCATGTTCTTTCCACTACAGCAGACTATATCATATTAACGACCCCTTCGTTATTGCTTGTTTCAATTTGCAATGCAGCAATTTAGTCATTTTAAATTAATCCTTGAAAAACTGCCAAGAGATTAAAATGCAAATTTCAACATGGCTAGAGCTCAATAGTGATTCTATGTCAAAATTCACACAAATTGGTCCTACAAAAGTTCAGATTCTCCTTAGAGGAAAAGCTTTCCTGCTTCGTTTCATACTTGAAATAGGAAAAATCATTTCTTTTCCTTTTTCCATTCCTCATGAATATCAAAAGTCAACTGTAGGGAGGCAGGGGGATATAATGGAAACAAAATGTTTTGGTGCCTTACAAACCTGGGTCACTGCACCCCATTTGGAAGCAGACCTTGTGCTATAACCTCAGGCCTGTGAGCCCTGGGTCCCCACATGTAAAATGAGGCTCACATCTACCTCTCACAGAATAGCTGTAAGGATTTAAATGGAACCATGTATGTTAGGAGTCTGGCAGATTGGTTTTATTATTCTCACTTAGAAACAAACAAGGCCAGCCTTTTACTGGTCTGCAAAGGAAGATTCAGGGGACAATGGGTCATACACAGGGAATTGGTTCATTAGTGGCAAAACCAGCAGAGGGAATGAAAATTTTTTTTAAATGGCGGGGGCAGGGGAGGTAGCGTACAGTGCAAACAGGAATTGGAGGTGGGGTTATGCAGAAGAGAAATTTTTTTTTTCCTACACTATTTCTAATCTCAGTAATTGTGGTTCTGAAAATTGAGAAACTGTCAGGACTTTCAGGTACCTTAAAGTTCTTGAGTAATTCTCAGTCCTTAAAATTAAAAAATAGAAAGATGAACTTAACCTAGGCAATAATTGTTATTATAACATTAATATAATAGCAAAACATTAGAGACAATCTAAATGTCTGTTAGTAGGTGAAACATAGTTAAAATATGTGGGTATTTCCAGTAAAATATGGTGGATTAAACACATGTATTTGCCTTTTCTCTCTCCTGATACCATGCAAACCTCACCACCCCCTGCCAGGAAAAGTCACAATGAAATAATGTTAAAAGATGTAGGGCGGGCCTCCCTGGTGGCGCAAGTGGTTGAGAGTCCGCCTGCCGATGCAGGGGATACGGGTTCGTGCCCCGGTCTGGGAGGATCCCATATGCCGCGGAGCGGCTGGGCCCGTGAGCCATGGCCGCTGAGCCTGCGCGTCCGGAGCCTGCGCTCCGCGACGGGGGAGGCCACAACAGTGAGAGGCCCGCATACAGCAAAAAAAAAAAAAAAAAAAAGATGTAGGGCTTCCCTGGTGGCGCAGCGGTTGAGAGTCCGCCTGCCGATGCAGGGGACATGGGTTCGTGCCCCGGTCCGGGAAGATCCCACATGCCGCGGAGCGGCTAGGCCCGTGAGCTATGGCCACTGAACCTGTGCGTCTGGAGCCTGTGCTCTGCAATGGGAGAGGCCACAACAGTGAGAGGCCCGCGTACCGCAAAAAAAAAAAAAAGATGTAAACCTCAAAGAATAGGAGAAAAGATAGTAATGGAAGAGAGATGTCAAATTTTTTGGAAGCCAGATGTTATTAAAGAAATGGTTCTCAACCTGGGTCATTCGCCCCAGTGGACTTCTGGTAATGTCTGAAGACATTTTTGGTTGTCACAGCTGGGGGGGGGTACCATCTTACAGTGGGTAGAGAGAGCCCAGGGATGCTGTTAAACACCCCACAACATACAAAACAATCCTGCACAACAAAGAATGATCTGGTCCAAGGTGTCAAGAGTGTCAACCGAAACTTTAGTTGAGAAACTAAAGAAGACTGACTTGGCAGCCCAGAAAAGGCTGGGCCCGGGGCACAGGGCAGCAAGCATGCAACCCAACTCACACCACAGAACTCCAAAAAAGTTCAGGAACTGGAGACACCGAGCACCTCTAAAGGCTAGGGGAAGGGTGCCAATAAAAATAAGAGTAATTCGATCCCAAGATTCTCCTCTCCCAGCTCACTCGGCTAGTCAACTGGCCTTCTGGCACCCCTCCTGAGGAAAAACTGTTTACTTTCTAGTAACCAGAAAGGTTTGGGAACACTAGGTACATACAGCTGAGGACAGGGGATAAAGAATTAAACAAAAAATGGGAGGGGAGCTTAAAGTATACATGCTAAATGTTCATATCCTATAACTTACCACCCCACTCAGCTTCCAGAACATGTGTTATAAAGCTTACAGTCACTGGCAAGAGAAAACTGACTAGTCCAAAAGAAAAGATTCTGATACTGACGTTTAAAATCCTCCCCTCCTCCCCAGTAGCTAGGCCTCTAAGCCATGATCTACAGTAAAGCCCACCAGGTAACAAGCCCCATTCATGAACACAGAGCTTCCAATTAGCTTTTAAAGGCCTCATGCAGATAGGATTGGGCAGCTATTTGAGGAAAGGCCTCTACAATCAAGATACAGAACAAAACAAACAGAAGAGAGGACCGCTAAGGAAGAAAACAATGCAAAGAGAAGAAAAAATTTTTTAATTTATGAAATAACAGTGTCAAAGAAATAAGAAGAAATGTTGCACCCATGAAACAAGATGCCATTAAAAAATGAATAATCTATTGTACAACACCAAAAAGCTCTTGGATATTAACAGTGATGGCAGAAGTAAAGAATTCAAAAGGGTGGAAAGATTAGTTGAAGAAAGTAGAAAGAAGACCAAAAGAGAGGTGGAAAATAGAAAAGTTATGAAAATTAAAGGATCAACACTAGGAAGCTTAACATGCCACCATAGAGACCCCAGAGAAAGAAAAGAGAACAAAATAAAGAAGAATTTTTTCAGAGAAATAATGTGAGAACATTTCCCAACTCTAAAGGACATGAATTTTCAGACTGTATGGGTCCACCAAATGTCCAGCACAGTAGATGAAAATGGACCCACAGCAAGGCAAATCACTGTACAATTTCAAGATACTAGAGACAAATAAAGGATCCAAAAAAACCCCCACCCAAAATAAAAAACAAAAAAAGACCCCAGCAATCAGAATGGATCAAGACTTCTAAGCTTCAACGTGAAATCTAGAAGTCAATGGAGCTATGTCTTCAAAGCTCTGAAGGTAATTCCCAACCCTATCAAGAGTAGAATAAAGTCATTCACAGTCATGCTAGGTCTAAGTGTTGCCTCCAACACTGTCAGGAAACTACTGGAAAATGTTTCACCAAAATAAAGGAAAAAGATAAGCAGTAAGGGGCCTCCCTGGTGGCGCAGTGGTTGAGAGTCCGCCTGCCGATGCAGGGGATACGGGTTCGTGCCCCGGTCTGGGAGGATCCCATATGCCGCGGAGCGGCTGGGCCCGTGAGCCATGGCTGCTGAGCCTGCGCGTCCGGAGCCTGTGCTCCGCAACGGGAGAGGCCACAACAGTGAGAGGCCCGCATACCGCAAAAAAAAAAAAAAAAAAAAAAGATAAGCAGTAAGATGCGAAATCCAGGAACTCTTATTTGATAAATGTATAAGAAAGAAAACATATCATAATCTATCATATGATTCAGCTTGCTCATTGAAATGTAAACATTAACTTTTGATTTAAATTTTTTCCTGAAGACAGAGAAAGGATGGGGGAGGGGAAACGTGAGTGAGAAAAAGATACTTTATGTATATGTGTGTTTCTGCGGGAGAGGGGATCAGAGGTAATAAAAGACCTAAATTCATCTTCCATGAGAAAATCAATAACTGTTATCTGAAACAGAAAAATTAAGAACAGCAATATAAGCATGTCAGTTAAAAATATGGAGAGAAATACTACAACTGCTAAAAACTTGAAGGTAGCTGCCTCTGGGGAATGGAAATAAAGGAAAATTTGGAAATTTCATCAACAATTATGTGATATTACATGGTGTTTTTTTTTTTTTTGCAGTACGCGGGCCTCTCACTGCTGTGGCCTCTCCCGTTGCGGAGCACAGGCTCCGGACATGCAGCCTCAGCGGCCATGGCTCACAGGCCTAGCCGCTCCGCGGCATGTGGGATCTTCCCGGACCGGGGCACGAACCCATGTCCCCTGCATTGGCAGGCGGACTCTCAACCACTGCGCCACCAGGGAAGCCCTACATGTTTTTTTTAAGTCATTAATATGTATTACTTTCATAAGAATACAATACCATTAAATAAAAATATCACTTAACATAGATGAAAGACATGAACAGTTTTGAGAGTACATTAAAAAAATGAGTTGCCAAACAGTATGAATAGTACTGTTTTATGTCTAAAAAATGTCTACAACACACAGGGATTCATACATTTAACATGTAAATTCATAGAGAAAGGTCTGAAATGACAGTCATCAAACTCTGGATGGAGAATGGGATTGGGGTGGGGGAGGGATGGTGGGGCTGGGATGGTGGTAATGTGGGACCTTTCACTTTTTTTAATATGTACTTCTGAATTGTTTAATTTTTTTTTATAACAAAGATATTTGTAAAGAATTTTTCATAACACAGGTTAATGTTCATAATACATTGTCATAGAAAAAGCAGGTAACCATCTCCTTTACGTTGCAGAAATTCCTCAAATTTTCTAGCTCATGGTGGCTCCTTCTGCCATTACGTGGACATTTTTCTCCTTAATTTTATAGTTCTCTTATCATTTCAATGGAATTTTTTGAGAGATGAAAGGTAAAATTATGGGCTCAAAGTGTAGCACAATAAATGATCCTCCCATTGTGTTTTTTAAAATGTAGCTTCCAAGCTTTTAAAAAAAAAATCAAAAGAACCCTTTTATCTCAAACAAAATATTACTGAATTCCCAATTTAAGTAGATAGAAATGAACCTGCTCTGAATAAAGCAGAAGCATCCATGCCCTGGTGGGTCAGCCATTTAGCTCCCTCAGTCCTTCCCATGTCCCAAAGAACCTCAGGCAGGGCTCCAGGCAGAACAATTTGAAAACTACTACTATCACAGAAATGAAGAAAAGAAAAACTCAGAACGTGACTTTCTCTAGGATTACAATGATTTTTTCTTTTGCTTCTTATAATACACATATATACATATCATTCCTATGACTTGGAACAGTTTAAACGGTAATAATATCTGTTCCTTACCATGCCTATATAACCACCTAAACCTGACACATTCATAGCAGCGAGGGGTGGAGAAGGTCAACAGAACTTCATTAATCTTTCCAAGTTATGATTCTATACTCATATTTCCTATTTCTTAGGGTGACTTTGATCAGTTACATTTTTCTAGAAAATTTTATATTATCACAATTTTCAAATTTATTGGATACGTCTAAGATTATTTTGTTGTTTTTAGAAATTTAGTTTTTAAAAAGTCTATTTTTCAGCTTTAGTTTAACAATATTTTCTAACTAATTAAATTGTAACTTACTCTTCTAGTTTGGTTTTTTTTTATTGCTATCCTTCTTCTGGCTTCTTGAATTGCAAGTCAAGTTCATGATTTTCTAAATTTATTATTTATAATGAAAGCATCCAAAGCTATGAATTTTCACAAGAGTAGTTTTGGCCACATCTGTTAGGTTTTTGTTGTTCAGTGTCCTCACTAATTATTAGATAATTATTATTATCTAAATAATATCCAATTTCAATGTTTTATCTTCTTTGACCCAACCACTCCTTCAAGTAGATGAATATTTTTTAAATCTTTATTCATCATTAATTTCTAGGTTTATTTCATTGTAATAAAAGACAGTGGCCTGTAAGAGTTTGAGTTTTCCTGTTTTGAATTCTTCAGTGCAATCTAGCACATAATCAATTTTTTTTTTTTTTTTGCGGTACACTGGCCTCTCACTGCTGTGGTCTCTCCCATTGCAGAGCACAGGCTCCAGACGCGCAGGCTCAGCAGCCATGGCTCACGGGCCCAGCCATTCCGTGGCATGTGGGATCTTCCCGGACCGGGGCACGAACCTGTGTCCCCTGCATCGGCAGGCGGACTCTCAACCACTGTGCCACCAGGGAAGCCCCATAATCAATTTTTATAAATGTTCCATGCCACAGCCCTGGCTTCTGCTCTTTCTGCAGGACTTTTCCAGTTCTTTTTGGGTTCCTTCATTGTCTACACCTTATTGACTGCTCAATAACCATCTCCTTTACGTTGCAGAAATTCCTCAAATTTTCTAGCTCATGGTGGCTCCTTCTGCCATTACGTGGACATTTTTCTCCTTAATTTTATAGTTCTCTTATCATTTCAATGGAATGTTTTGAGAGATGAAAGGTAAAATTATGGGCTCAAAGTGTAGCACAATATATGAGAACTCAGTTTCTAGTATCAGAAAGATCAATGTTTGAAGTCCAGTTCTACCATTTCTGTGCTGTAGGACCTTGAATATGTTACTTAAGTTTTCAGGACCTCTGTTTCCTTATATAAAATAATAATTAGGGTACTGACTACCTAAGCTTATTAAGAGAGGTAAATGAGAAAATACAGGTAAAGCACTGAATACCTTATTTGACAAGCACTAGTACTCAATGAACATTAGCTATTGTTGTTAAAATGGTAACCGTGGTCTGGATTTTTTTAATACTTAATGTCAAACCAAAAAAAGCGCAATATTTTCCACCAGAGCCTAATCACACAGATAGTAAACTTTGTGAATATCTTCGACAATCCCAGTTTATTAAGACTGTTACCTAATCACAACACTATAGCCTAACTTCATTACTTAAATGTGATTACCTGACTTATTCCAGTACTTTAAAAAAGTAATCAAGTACATACTCAAAAGAATCAAAAGGATTGAACACAAAGTTCAATCTGTACACCAAAGTTCAAAGCAGCATTATTCACAATAGCCTAAAGGTAGAAGCAACCCAAGCGTCCATCGACGGATAAGTGAAATGTAGTATGTTACGTATATATAATGAAATATTATTCAGCCTTAAAAAAAGAAGGAAATTCTGACACATGCTACAACATGGATGAACCACAGAGGCATTCTGCTAAGTGAAATACACCAAACACAAAAGGAAAAATATTGTATGATTCTACTTAAATGAGGTGCCTAGAGTAATCAAATTCATAGAGACAGAAAGAATAGTGGTTGCCAGGTAATGGGAGGAGGAGGGAAATGAGTTGTTGTTTAAAGGGTTATTTAATGGCCACAGAGTTTCAGTTGGGAAAGATGAAAAAATGCTGGAGATGGATGTTGGTGACAGTTGCACAACAATGTGAATGTGTTTACCAATGAAATATATACTTAAAGACGGTTAAAACAGTAAATGTTACATTATGTACATTTTGCCACAATTTAAAAAGCAACGAAGTGCCTTAGTGGTGGTGATTTTATATTTAATTCTACATAGTACTATTTACAATCTGAGTAAAACATTTTGAAAATACGTCTTAAGCCTAGGTTAGATACGTCATTCGGCTGTTCAGAGGGCAAATATCACCCTCTGCTCCCTCAGACTCAAGTTCACTGCTAAGTCTTTAAGAGGTGGGGATGGGGGTCCTCACACTTCTACCCACAATTACTTTTACTTTCTTAAAAGTCAATATAGAAATGTAGTAGGAGCAAATTTTTACTTGAGTATATCTACCCTAATAAAGAAATCTTTATATGGCAAGTTCTTTACATAGAAGCATTTTATTTACAACAGCAAAAACTAAAAACCCCTAAATTCACAACAGCGAGGAAATACCTAAATAAGCTACATGGCAAATTGAATATTATGCAGCTAACAAAAATGACTGTGAATGAAACGGCAAAATGCTTATGTAATAGATGATTCTAACTATGTAAATAATACATTCTAAAAAGACTACAATGAGACATCAACATGTTAATAGGTGATTGATTACCTTTGAGAAGTATGAATAATGATCTTTCCTTGTCTTTATACTTTCTATATTTTTAAAATATTCTCTATTTGGTTTTACTTTCATAATGCATTATTTTTATAATGTGAAAATATATCCTTTTATTTTCTTTCAAAATTAGTAAAAAAACAAAGAGGAAAAATTTAATCCACCCCTGCCCAAGTACTCACATTCTCAGGGATGCTGGGAAGTTCTCTGGTGTCAGGCACAGTAAAATAAGAATGCTGGAAAAGAAAAACAAAAGCTATTTATTTCTGCAAAAGTATGCAACAAGCACATTATTCAGAAATCAGGTAAATGATCTGAAGATAATTCCTCACTCAGATGAAGAAACAGAGTTTCACTCATAGAGAATAGTCTATGGAATATTTCCTTAGGATAATGTTGGATTAAAGCCAGATGCATTAAATCATTGGTTTGGTAGATAGAGTTCTTTTCTATGAGAGAGGAACTTCTTTGAGATGCAAAAGAACAGCTCAAAGAAGTTAAAGGCTAAATTCTTTTACGATGTTCGCAGGTTTCTGAACACATGAAAACTGCAGACTTCATAATTTATTGTTCAGTGAGGCAAGTGGACACTAGGGACCAAGTATCACTAGGTTCACTCAGGAATGGTCTTTACCAACCAAACCTGCCATATCATTTCAGCATCTGAGATTATATCCATCTACAAGCTGCGGGCCAAATCTGCCCTGAAGGCCCAAGGGATGTTAAGGACAGCTCCAGTGGAAGGACTGCTGCCCTGAGACATTGCAGATGGCTAACAGTGGAGAAAGTCTCTCCACTATGCATGCTCTGCAAATAAGCCTGCTGACTTCCAGTGCAAATTCCAGTGAAAGGAGCTGGAGACTCAGTGGAGTTGAAAACCTGACCTGTTCAGAGAACTTTCAAGGAGGCATCTCCATGCTTGTAACAAGCATGTGTCTCTGAGTTAAATGAAAACAGGCTGAACTGATGACACCTCCTTCGTGCTACTAAAGACTCAGAGAACAATGGCAAGCAGGAATGGAAAGAGCCTGGTGCTGGCCAATTAAAGAAGGGATTGTGCAAAGGCCAGGAAAGGTCACATACAGAGAAAGTCAGCTTAGCCATGGCCAAAGTTCAAACCTAGACCCCCAAGTGACATTTCAGGAAGTTTTCCCCACTCCCCATTCTTGGATAATTGCAAAATAAGTAGGTTTCTGGAAAAATGAGTTGTACAGGCTTCCTGAAATGAAAGGCCTGGGGGACAACTGCAATAACGAAAATAGTAACAATAACAGTATAAGCTATTTGTCTAATATTCAGCAGATATTTATGAACACCTGCTGCATGGAAGGCTTTATACCAGGTACTTTATAAATGGTATCTCTAATTTCCATAGCAAAATTTAAGATAGATATTATCTCCATATTACAAATGGGTAAATTAAGGCTCAGAGAGGTAAAGTGACTTAAGGTCATACAGCTAGTAGGTGAGAGAACTAGGATTGAAACCAGGTCTGCATAACTAGAGCTATGCTCTTTCCACGATAAGACTGTTATACCTGTGCTTTTTAACGAGCAAATTATAGCTAAAGCCATTTGAATTAAACCAATAAACTGAAAAGTAAAAAGAAAAAAAAATTAAAAGATAACTTAAAAAACACCCCCTGCAGTGCACTATTCCAAAATCTGTGGGTTTGTGCCAAAACATTATCTATGAAGTGTTACGACAGAGATTATGTAGCATATTAGTTATGGGAAACGAATTGGAAACTAGTTAATTAATTCAAGTCAACAATGAGGATTAAAATAATAAAAGCAAAACACAAGGTTAAATTTGATGCCATGAGATACCAAATTCTATACCAAATGGCTAGAAGGGAGTCCCAGGGAATGTTCAGTAATGGAAGTCCACATGGTGATGGAGTCCCAGAATAAGGACTGGCACAGTGAGGGAGAAAGGACAGGGACCGCAGAGTCAGCCACTTAATAGTTATGTGATCTTAGGCGACTTCACTTAATAGCTCAGAATCTCAATTTTTTAACCTGTAAATGGGAATTGTAATATCTACTTCAGAAGTGTTGTGAAGAATAAATGTTATATATATGAAGTGCCTAGCATTCCATAAATGGTATTTTAATAGAAAATTATTAATACTCTCTCAACTGTTAGTTTATATTCCTATTTTTCTCAATCACCTATAGAAGACACACAGAAACATTCTCTTGTGACTCAAGACAGAAAGTCCAAGACTGCCATTTTATCAATTTTTCAGGCTCTATAATACAGTTGAGACTAACCCTTCAGAAATGCAACATGGAGAGAGGAATTCCTTGTGAAGAGGAAAGAAGAAAATATCTGCCTTTACAAATGCAACAGATTGTAAATAGTGAGCCTCCGCAATTCCAAAACCAACTACTCCCCAGGCTGTCCTTTGAGATTCTGTCTTGCTCCATCGCCCATGAAATGCTGGGACCAGAGGAGGTCAGAAACATTCCTAGAAACCACTGGCATGAAACAGCTGCAACCCCCCCCCCAACAGTTCTTCCTGCCCCTGCGATGGCTTGTCCTTGAAGCCTGGCAGCCACTCAAAGGAAGGAGAGACCCTTCCTCCCCAGTAGCTGGTGACCCACCCAGGCTACTCCCCAGCTACCTGTCAGATGTCATTACAGACTGAAACGGTGAGATCAAGCTGCTTAGGAAAAGGGACAGAGACAAAGGCAAAGTTGCTTCGTTATGCAGCAATGACTGGGGCAGGTCTAAAGCTCATTTCTTCATCTTTTCCAGACACTCTTCCTTACACAAATTTCTGGAAAAAGGTTTCTTTCCTTCCTATGCTCCATTAAAATGAGCAAAAACCTCTACCAGTTCCTTCTTTCCTCCCTTTTTTCAACACTCATGGCCTAGTGGAAAGAACATAGGCTCGGAAGTCAGCTCTGGGTTTAAAAGCCCCGATCTCACTTATTAACCACACGACCTTGGATGGGCAAGAATCTTTTTCTCTCTAAGCCTCGTCTATGAAATGAGAATGCTAATATCTATTTGTAGAGTTGTTTTGAACATTAGAGATGCATACTTGGCATAAATTAGGAACTTAGTATATAACAGATCTATTATTAGTTATTGGCAGTAATATTGCTTTCAATGTGATCATCATGAAAAAAAAACCCCTATATGTTCATTTCCTTTAAGAGGGAAAATACCAATTACCACTGAATACCAACATTGTACCTGGTTCTACTGAAGCTGAAAGACAAAACTTCTTAAACATTCAGACCCCACAACATGGGGGAAATAGCCCCTGGATAATCAATAGCTGGTCAAAGGGGATCCATCTGAGAATTCTGATGAAGGTGGTGACAAGGGTTTGACCTAGAGAATTGCAGTAACTGAAATATGGAAAAGAACTCCTTATCTGATGCCTTATCTGACAGATGAGGAAATTGAGACCCACGAAGTTAAAGGTTTTGATTAAGATCACTCAGGTCATCGGCAAAACTATGACTTGGGGATTGAAATCTCCCAATTTGTAATTCAGAGGCTTTTCCACCCTGGCACACTACAGACCACGTAGCATGTACATAAAAGAGTTCAAGGAAACGATCTGGCCAGGAACTGTGCCAGACAGTCTCTATCCCTGTCCTTGAGGGCGTACAGTCCAGTGGCAGAGATAGGAAAACAGGTTGTTCCAACGTGTTTTGTGACTAAGAACTGCAAAGTGTACAAGCTGCTTGGGGCAACAAAAGAAAACCTTAGCTAAGGGGGGTTACCCTGGTGAACAGGGGAAAGGCGGTGTTGAAGGTTCGGGGGTGGCAGGATGGGCTTCAGTGAAGGGGGGCAAAGCATGAGGCAGGGAGCCCCACAGGGGCTGAGGCGGCAGGGGTCAGCCATCCCATTCCAAGCCCAGCATCTGCCATTCAGGAGATGCTAGTGACGGGATGACAGCCAGGAAGAGAGGAGCCTGGGGGAATTTGGGATCCATTCCTCATGGAATCCCAGAGAAAGAAAGAATACATCTCCCTGGCCTGTCTTGAGGTCTCAGAGTACTCGGAGGTGGGGAAGGTGCGGATGACAAGACGATCCCATGTGGCTCTTTCTTACTGTTAATAATGGAAAGGTTTCTCAGTGATTGCTAATATTCTGCCGCCACTTACCACGCTGAGATGAACAGATACTCCTGGGTCAGGGATAGGAAGTTTGTGCAGAGTTTCAAGAAGCTCATTCCACTGACTCTCCTGAAAGAAATAAAAGGCCTAAGTAACAAAGGCAGGGCTGAGCCCTTAGTCAGAGACCTGCAGGGAGGTCTGGGCACACAACAGAAATAGGTTTGATATTCAAGTAGGGTTGGACAAAAGACACTGCTTACGGCTCAATAAAAGAGCCAAACAGATCCGCCCACACCAAGTTTGACATTTTCTACTTAGTGAGACACCTACCATGACCGCCTTTTATGGATCATATACCATAAGCTCTCAGCAAATCTATCCTCTCAACTCCATAGCAACAACTTTTAAATGCAAACAACCTCAGCTTACAGGGCGGGGGTGGTAGGGAGAAATAACGATGACACTATAGATCTTGTCTTCATCATCATTACCCTCAATTAATTTTATTGAGTGTTCACTGGATACACAGCAGCCTCCAATTATGGAAAGTTAAAAATGAACTACTACAACAGCATGGAATACAGGATGGTGGCTGTGCATTTTAATTAGTGAAACTGAGCCACAAAATGAAATGCAAAGCAGTACAAATTCTTCGACTGAAAACAGGTTCACCTTTAAAATGCTCAAAAGAACAGTTTACGGAATTATCCAAAAGCTATTTATCCCACCCTGTGGAATTCTCTGTGCTGATAAAACAGTAATAAGCTTACATTTGTACCCACTTGGTAGGTGTTTGAGCCTCACAACTACCTCACTTTACAGGTTGAAAACTAAGGCTCCAAAGGGTAAAGGAACTTGACTCAAATCATCCAGCTGGTAAGTTGTACAGCCAGGACCTAATCACAGGTTTTCTGGGTTCAAACCCAGAGCCCTCTCCACTGTTCCACAGCTGTCTTTGTTAGTGAATTTAAAGGAGAGGGAAAAGAGGTTGGGCCCAACGTAAAATCCTGTTTCAATCTGAATTCATAAGTTACTCAAATTTCTCAGGGGGTAGAAATGAACGTGTGCAGGTACACAAGTTTAATTTTGCTCTGAAACAATCTCAAATTTACAGAATAATCACACGACAGCACAAAAAAACTTTATTTCCATTTGAGAGTGAGTTACCAACATTATGCCCCAACATCCATAAATAAAAAGGACATTCTCCTACATAACAACAATTAATCATCAAAATCAGGAAATTAACTCTGAAACAACATTACCATCTAATCCTCAGTTCCCACCAAGTGTTGCCAACTGTGCCAATAATGTCCTTGGATAGCAAAATTATCCAGTTCAGAATCACATGTTGCCTTCAAATGCTGTGACTCTCTAGTTTTCATCAGTCAGGAACAGTTCCTAAGTCTTTCCTAGATTTGTATGAACCTGACAGTGAGACCAACCATTTTGTAAAATAACACTCACTTGTTTGATGTTTTCTATTGATTCAGATTTCAATTCATCCCATTTCTGGTGATGTTCACTTTAATCATTCGATTAATTCATCTGAGGTCTCTATTGTGAGATCACTCATTTTCCCTAAAGTGAATCAGCTTTACATATACATATATCCCCTCTTCTTTGGATTTCCTGTCCATTTAGGTCACCACAGAGCGTTGAGCAGAGTTCCCTGTGCGTAGGTTCTCATTAGTTATCTATTTTATACACAGTTGTGTATATATGTCAATCCCAACCTCCCAACTCATCCCACCCTCCCTTCCCACCCTGGTATCCATATGTTTGTTCTCTACATCAGTGTATCTATATTTGCTTTACAAATAAGTTTATCTGTACCATTTTTCTAGATTCCACATATAAGTGATATTATATTTGTTTTTCTATTCTGACTTACTTCACTCTGTATGAGTCTCTAGGTCCAACCACGTCTCTGCAAATGGCACGATTTTGTCCCTTTTCATGGCTGATATTCCATTGTATAAATGTGCCACATATTCTTTATTCATTCCTCTGTTGATGAACATTTAGGTTGCTTCCATGTCCTGGCTATTGTAAATAGTGCTGCAATGAACACGGGGGTGCATGTATCTATTTTTAGTTTTTTAAGGAACCTCCATACTGTTCTCCATAGTGGCTGTACCAATTTACACTCCCAACAACACTGTAGGAGAGTCCCCTTTTCTCCAAACCCTCTCCAGCATTTACTGCTTGTAGATTTTTTGATGTTGGCCATTCTGAATGGTGTGAGGTGATACCTCATTGTAGTATGTATGTATGTATGTATGTATGTATGTATGTATGTATGTATTTATTTATTTATGGCTGTGTTGGGTCTTCATTGCTGTGCGCAGGCTTTCTCTAGTTGCGGCGAGTGGGGGCTACTCTTCGTTGCAGTGTGCGGGCTTCTCATTGCAGTGGCTTCTCTTGTTGTGGAGCACGGGCTCTAGGCACACGGGCTTCAGCAGCTGTGGCTCGAAGGCTCTAGAGGGCAGGCTCAGTAGTTGTGGTGCACGGGCTTAGTTGCTCCGTGGCATGTGGGATCTTCTCAGACCAAGGCTCAAACCCATGTCTCCTGCATTGGCACACGGATTCTTAACCATTGCGCCACCAGGGAAGCCCCCTCATTGTAGTTTTGACTTGCATTTCTCTAATAATTAGTGATGTCAAGCATCTTTTCGTGTGTTTGTTGGCCATCTCAATATCTTCTTTGGAGAAATGTCTATTTAGTTAGGTCTTCTGCCCATTTTTTTTTTTTTTTTGCAGTACGCGGGCCTCTCACTGCCGTGGCCTCTCCCGTTGCGGAGCGCAGGCTCCGGATGCGCAGGCTCAGCGGCCATGGCTCACGGGCCCAGCCGCTCCGCGGCATGTGGGATCTTCCCAGACCGGGGCACGAACCCGTGTCCCCTGCATCGGCAGGCGGACTCTCAACCACTGCGCCACCAGGGAAGCCCTTCTGCCCATTTTTTGATTAGGTTGTTTGTTTTTTTGATATTGAGCTGCATGAGCTGTTTGTAAATTTTGGAGATTAATCCCTGTCAGCTGATTCGTTGGCAAATATCTTCTCCTATTGTGAGGGTTGTCTTTTCGTCTTGTTCATAGTTTTGTTTGCTGTGCAAAAGCTTTTAAGTTTAATTAGGTCCCATTTGTTTATTTTTCTTTTTATTTTCATTACTCTAGGAGGTGGGTCAAGAAAGATCTTGCTGCGATTTATGTCAGAGTGTTCTGCCTACCTTTTCCTCTAAAAGTTTTATAGTTTCTGGCCTTACATTTAGGTCTTTAATCCATTTTGGGTTTATTTTTGTGTATGGAGTTAGGGAGCGTTCTAATTACATTCTTTTACATGTAGCTGTCCAGTTTTCCCAGCACCACTTATTGAAGAGGCTGTCTTTTCTCCATTGTTTATTATGGCCTCCTTTGTCATAGATTAGGTGACCATAAGTATGTGAGTTTATCTCTGGGCTTTCTATCCTGTTCCATTGATCTATACTTCTGTTTTTGTGCCAGTTCCACACTATCTTGATTACTGTAGCTTTGTAGTATAAAGTCGGGGAGGCTGATTCCTCCAGCTCCATTTTTCTTTCTCAAGATTGCTTTGGCTATTCGGGGTCTTTTGTGTTTCCATACAAATTGTAAAATTTTTTGTTCTAATTCTGTACAAAATGCCCTTGGTAATTTGATAGGGATTGTACTGAATCTGTAGACTGCTTTGGATAGTAGAGTCATTTTCACAATATTGATCCTTCCAATCCAAGAACATGGTATATCTCTCCATCTGTTGGTATCATCTTTAATTTCTTTCATCAGTGTCTTACAGTTTTCTGCATATAGGCCTTTTGTCTCCCTAGGTAGGTTTATTCCTAGATACTTTATTCTTTTTGTTGCAGTGGTAAACGGGAATGTTTCCTTAATTTCTCTTTCAGATTTTTCATCATTAGTGTATAGGAATGCAAGGGATTTCTGTGCATTAATTTTGTATCCTGCAACTTCACCAGATTCATTGATTAGCTCTAGTAGTTTTCTGGTGGCATCTTTAGGATTCTCTATGTATAGTATCATGTCATCTGTAAACTGTGACAGTTTTACTTCTTCTTTTCCAATTTGTAATCCTTTTATTTCTTTTTCTTCCCTGATTGCCGTGGCTAGGACTTCCAAAGCTATATTGAATAAGGGTGGCAACAGTGGACATCCTTGTCTTGTTCCTGATCAAAGAGGAAATGCTTTCAGTTTTTCACCACTGAGAATGATGTTTGCTGTGGATTTGTCATATATGGCCTTTATTATGCTGAGGTAGGTTCCCTTTATGCCCACTTTCTGGAGAGTTTTTATCATAAATGGGTGTTGAATTTTGGCAAAAGATTTTTCTGTATCTATTGAGATGATCATATGGTTTTTATTCTTCAGTTTGTTAATATGATGTATCACACTGATTGATTTGTGTACATTGAAGAATCCTTGCATCCCTTGGATAAATCCCACTTGATCATGGTGCATGATCCTTTTAATGTGTTATTAGATTCTGTTTGCTAGTATTGTGTTGAGGATTTTTGCCTCTATGTTCATCAGAAAATTATGGTCTGTGATTTTCTTTTTGTGTGTGTGATATCTTTGTTTGGTTTTGGTATCAGGGTGATGGTGGCCTCATAGAATGAGCTTGGGAGTGTTCCTCTCTCTGCAATTGTTTGAAAGAGTCTGAGAAGGAAAGGTGTCAGCTCTTCTCTAAATGTTTGATAGAATTCACCAGTGAAGCCATATGGTCCTGGACTTTTGTTTGCTGGAAGATTTTTTAATCACAGTTTCAATTTCATTACTTGTGATTCGTCTGTTCATATTTTCTATTTTGTCCTGGTTCAGTCTTGGCAAGTTGTACCTTTCTAAAAATTTGTCCATTTCTTCCAGGTTGTCCATTTCATTGGCGTAGAGTGGCTTGTAGTACTCTCTTATGATACTTTGTATTTCTGTGGTGTCAGTTCTAACTTCTCCTTTTTCACTTCTAATTTTATTGATTTTAGTCCTCTCCCTTTTTTGCTTGATGAGTCTGGCTAATGGTTTATCAATTTTGTTTATCTTCTCAAAGAACAGCTTTTAGTTTCATTGATCTTTGCTATTGTTTTCTTTGTTTCTATTTCATTTATTTCTGTTCTGATCTTTATGATTTCTTTCCTTCTACTACCTTTGGGTCTTCTTTCTCTAGTTGCTTTAGGTGTAAGGTTAGGTTGTTTGAGATGTTTCTTGTTTCTTGAGGTGGTATTGTATTGCTATAAACTTCCCTCTTAGAACTGCTTTTCCTGCATCCCATAGGTTTGGGGTCATCATGTTTTCACTGTCATTTGTTTCTTTATTTCCTCTTTGATTTCTTCAGTGATCCACTGGTTATTTAGTAGCATGTTGTTTAGCATCCATGTGTTTGTGTTTTTTACAGTTTTTCTTTTTCCTGTAACTGATTTCTAATCTCACAGTGTTGTGGTCAGAAAAGATGCTTGATACAATTTCAATTTTCTTAAATTTACTGAGGCTTGATTTGGGACCCAAGATGTGATCGATCCTGGAGAATGTCCCATGTGCACTTGAGAAGAATGTGTATTCTGTTGCTTTTGGATGGAATGTTCTATAAATATCAAGTAAGTCTATCTTAATTGGCCTACTGTGTCATTTAAGGCTTGTGTTTCCTTATTAATTTTCTGTCTGGATGATCTGTCCATTGGTGTAAGTGGGGTGTTAAAGTCCCCCACTATTACTGAGGTACTGTCGATTTCACCTTTTATGACTGTTAGCATTTGCCTTGTGTATTGAGGTGCTCCTATGTTGGGTGCATTAATATTTACAATTGTTATATCTTCTTCGATTGATCCCTTGATCACTGCGGAGTGTCCTTCCTCGTCTCTTGTAACAGTCCTTATTTTAAAGTCTATTTTGTCAGATATGAGTATTGCTACTCCAGCTTTCTTTTGATTTCCATTTGCATGGAATATCTTTTTCCATCCCCTCACTTTCAGTCTGTATGTGTCCCTAGGTCTGAAGTGGGTCTCTTGTAGACAACATATATACGCATCTTGTTTTTTTAATCCATTCAGCCAGTCTGTGTCTTTCAGTTGGAACATTTAATCCATTTACATAATTATCAATATGTACGTTCCTGTTGCCATTTTCTTAATTGTTTTGGGTTTGCTTTTGTAGGTCTTTTTCTTCTCTTGTGTTTCCCGCCTAGAGAAGTTCCTTTAGCATTTGTTGTAAAGCTGGTTTGGTGGTGCTGAATTGTCGTAGCTTTTGCTTGCCTGTAAAGCTTTTGATTTCTCTGTCGAATCTGAATGAAAACCTTGCTGGGTAGAGTCATCTTGGTTGTAGGTTTTTCCCTTTCATCACTTTAAATATATCCTGCCACTACCTTCTGGCCTGCAGAGTTTCTGCTGAAAAATCAGCCGATAACCTTATGGGGATTCCCTTGTATGTTATTTTTTGCTTTTCCCTTGTTGCTTTTAGTTTTACTTTGTATTTAATTTTTGTTAGTTTGAATAATATGTGTCTTGGCATGTTTCTTCTTGGGTTTATCCTGTTTGGGACTCTCCGTGCTTCCTGGATTTGGGTGACTATTTCCCTTCCCATGTTAGGGAAGTTTTCAACTATAATCTCTTCAAATATTTTCTCAGACCCTCTCTCTCTTCTTCTTCTGGGACACCTATAATTTGAATGTTCGTTTGTTTAATGTTGTCCCAGAGGTCTCTGAGACTGAACTCATTTCTTTTCATTATTTTTTTCTTTATTCTGCTCCGTGGCAGTTATTTCCACTATTCTATCTTCCAGTTCATTTACCCGTTCTTCTGCCTCAGTTATTCTGCTACTGATTCCTTCTAGTCTTTCATTTCAGTTATTGTGCTGTTCATCACTGTTTGTTTTTTCTTTAGTTTTTCTAGGCCGTTGTTAAGTATTTATTGTATGATCTCGATCTCTGCCTCCATTCTATTTCTGAGATCTTGGATCATCTTTACTATCATCACTCTGAATTATTTTTCAGGTAGATTGCCTATTTCCTCTTCATTTATTTGGTCCTGTGGGTTTTTACCTTGCTCCTTTGTCTGAAACATATTTCTCTGTCAACTCATTTTGTCTAACTTACTGTGTTTGTGGTCTGCTTTCTACAGGCTGCAGGGTCTTAGCTCCTCTTGTTTCTGGTGTCTGCCCTCTGGTGGGTGAGGTTGGTCCAGGGGCTTGTGTAGGCTTCCTCGAGGGAGGGACTGGTGCCTGAGCTCTGGTGGGTGGAGCTTAGTCTTGTCCCTCTGATGGGCAGGGCTGCGTCAGGGGGTATTTTTTTGGGTGTCTGTGAGCTTAGTACGACTTTAAGCAGGCTGTCTGCTGATGGGTGGGGCTGTGTTCCTGTCTTGGTGGTTGTTTGGTCTGAGGCATCCAGCACTGGAGTCTGCAGGCAGTTGTGAGATCTTAGATCTTGGTGGAGACCTCGTGAGAGATCATGCCAATTAATATTCCCCAGGGCCAGGAATTTTCTGGCAGTCCTGGACTTAGCACTCCCACCCTAGAGGCTCAGGCCTGACCCCTGGCAGGGAAACTAAGACCCTGCAAGTTGCATGGTGTGGCTAAAAAAAGAAAAAAAAAAGGAAAGAAAAAAAGGAAAAGAGGAGAAACAGACAAACAAAACCCAAGACAAATGATAAAAACAAAGCCAAACAAAAACAAGCAAAAAAAAGGCCAAAAAACCCCCGAAAAAAAAAACCAACCAAACAACTGAACCCCAAAATGGAAACAATAAAAACAAAACTAATAAAAACAGAAAACAAAGAACAAAAACACCCCAAAAAACACAAAACAAAAAAGTAAAATAAAGATAGAAAAATAAAAAATATATTTTAAAACGTTTTTCTTAAAGAACACATAAAAATAAAAACAGGGAGAGACCTCCAAGATGTCAGAGGTTTAAGAGTGGAGATCACCTTCCTCCCCACAAATACAATAGAAATACATCTACACGTGGAACAACTCCTATGGAACACCTACTGAACGCTGGCAGAACACCTCAGACTCCCAAAAGGCAAGAAACTCTCCATGTACGTGGGTAGGGCAAAAGAAAAAGGAAAAAACAGAGACAGAAGAATAGAGACAGGACCTGCACCTCGGGGAGGGAGCTGTGAAGGAGGAAAAGTTTCCATACACTGGGAAGCCCCTTCACTGGCAGAGACGGGTGGTGGGCAGGGGGGAAGCTTCAGAGCCACAGGGGAGAGCGCAGCAATAGGTGTGCACAGGGCAAAGCGGAGAGATTCCTGCACAGAGGATTGGTGCTGACCAGCACTCATCAGCCTGACAGTCTTGTCTGTTCACCGGCCAGGGCAGGTTGGGGCTGGGAGCTGAGGCTCTGGCTTCAAAGATCAGATCCCTGGGAGAGGACTGGGGTTGGCTGCATGAACACAGCCTGAAGCGGGCTAGTGTGCCACAGCTAGCTCGGAGGGAGTCCGGGAAAAAGTCTGGAACTGCCTAAGAGGCAAGAGACCATTGTTTTGGGGTGTGCAAGGAGAGGGGATACGGAGCACTGCCTAAACGAGCTCCAGAGATGGGTGCGAGCCATGGCTATCAGCGCAGACACCTTAAACAGGCATGAAACGCTAAGGCTGGTGCTGCAGCCACCAAGAAGCCTGTGTGCAAGCACAGGTCTCTATCCACACCTCCCCTCCCGGGAGCCTGTGCTCGCTGCCACTGCCAGGGTCCCGTGATCTGGGGACAACTTCCCCGGGAGAACACATGGCATGCCTCAGGCTGTTGCAACATCACATCGGCCTTTACTGCTGCACACTCACCCTGCATTCCATACCCCTCCCTCCCTCTGGCCTGAATGAGCGAGAGCCCCCTAATCAGCTGCTACTTTAACCCTCGCCTGTCTGAGCAAAGAACAGATATGCCCTCAGGTGACCTACATGCAGAGGCAGGGCCAAATCCAAAGTTGAACCCCAGGAGCTATGTGAACGAAGAAGAGAAAGGGAAATTTCTCCCAGCAGCCTCAGGAGCAGCGGATTAAATCTCCACAATCAACTTGATGTACCCTGCATCTCTGGAATACCTGAATAGACAAAGAATCATCCCAAACTTGAGGTGGTGGACGCTGGGAGCAACTGTAGACTTGGGGTTTGCTTTCTGCATCTAATTTATTTCTGGTTATGTTTATCTTAGTTTAGTATTTAGAGTTTATTTTCATTGGTAGATTTGTTTATTGATTTTGTTGCTCTCTTCCTTTTTTTATATATAGATTTTTTTTCCTTTTTCTCTTTTTGTAAGTGAGTATGTGTATGCTTTTTTTTTTCTTTTTGCGGTATGCGGGCCTCTCACTGTTGTGGCCTCCCCCGTTGCGGAGCACAGGCTCCGGATGCGCAGGCCCAGCGGCCATGGCTCACGGGCCCAGCCGCTCCGCGGCATATGGGATCCTCCCAGACCGGGGCACGAACCCGTATCCCCTGCATCGGCAGGCGGACTCTCAACCACTGCGCCACCAGGGAGGCCCTGTGTATGCTTTTTTGTGTGATTTTGTCTGTATAGCTTTGCTTTTAACATTTGTCCTAGGGTTTTGTTTTTTTTTTAGTATAGTTTTTACCCCTTGTTATCATTGGCGGATTTATTTTTTGATTTGGTTGCTCTCTTCTTTCTGTTTTCTCTTTTCTTTTTTATTACTTTTTAATTTATTAACTTTTAATATTTTTTAAATTTTTAATAACTTTATTTTCTTTTCTTTTTTTCTTTCTTTCTTTCTCCCTTTTCTTCGGAGCCATGTGGCTGACACGGTCTTGGTGCTCCGGCCGGGTGTCAGGCCTGTGCCTCTGAGCGGGGAGAGCTGAGTTCAGGACATTGGTCCACCAGAGACCTCCCGGCTCCACGTAATATCAAATGGCGAAAGCTCTCCCAGAGATCTCCATCTCAACATTAAGACCCAGCTCCACTCAAAAACCAGCAAGCTACAGTGCTGGACACCCTATGCCAAACAACTAGCAAGACAGAAACACAACCCCACCTATTAGCAGAGAGGCTGCCTAAAATCATAATAAGGTCACAGACACCCCCAGAACACACCACCAGACACGGTCCTGCTCACCAGAAAGACAAGATCCAGCCTCATCCACCAGAACACAGGCACCAGTCCCCTCCACCAGGAAGCCTACACAACCCACTGAACCAACCTTAGCCACTGGGGGCAGACACCAAAAACAACAGGAACTATGAGCCTGCAGCCTGCTAAAAGGAGACCCCAAACACAGTAAGTTAAGCAAAATGAGAAGAGACAGAAACACATAGCAGATGAAGGAGCAAGGTAAAAACCAACCAGACCAAACAAATGAAGAGAAAACAGGCAATCTACCTGAAAAAGAATTTAGAGTAATGATAGTAAAAATGATCCAAAATCTTGGAAATAGAATGGAGAAAATACAAGAAACGTTTAACAAGGATCTAGAAGAACTAAAGAGTAAACAAACAATGATGAATAACATAATAAATGAAATTAAAAATTCTCTAGAAGGAATCAATAGCAGAATAACTGAGGCATAAGAACAGATAAGTGACCTGGAAGATAAAATAGTGGAAATAAGTTCTGCAGAGCAGAATAAAGAAAAAACAATGAAAAGAATTGAGGACAATCTCAGAGACCTCTGGGACAGTATTAAATGCACCAATATTCGACTTATAAGAGGCCCAGAAGAAGAAGAGAAAAAGAAAGGGACTGAGAAAATATTTCAACAGATTATAGTCCAAAACTTCCCTAATATGGGAAAGGAAATAGTCAAGTCCAGGAAGCACAGAGTCCCATACAGGATAAATCCAAGGAGAAACAGACCAAGACAGATATTAATCAAACTATCAAAAATTAAATTCAAAGAAAAAATATTAAAAACAGCAAGGGAAGAACAACAAATAACATACAAGGGAATCCCCATAAGGTTAAAAGCTGACCTTTCAGCAGAAACTCTGCAAGACAGAAGGGAGTAGCAGGACATAGTTAAAGTGATGAAAGGGGAAAACCTACAACCAATATGACTCTACCCAGCAAGGATCTCATTCAGATTCAATGGATAAATCAAAACCTTTACAGACAAGCAAAGGCTAAGAGAATTCAGCACCACCAAACCAGCTTTACATCAAATGCTAAAGGAACTTCTCTAGGCAGGAAACACAACAGAAGGAAAAGACCTACAATAACAAACGCAAAACAATTAAGAAAATGGTAATAGGAACATACATATCGAGAACTACCTTAAATGTAAATGGATTAAATGCTCCAACCGAAAGACACAGACTGGCCAAATGGATCAAAAACAAGACCAGTATATATGCTGTCTAAAAGAGACCCACTTCAGACCTAGGGACACACACAGACTGAAAGTGAGGGGATAGGAAAAGATATTTCATGCACATGGAAAGCAAAAGAAAGCTGGAGTAGCAATTCTCATATCAGACAAAATAGCCTTTAAAATAAAAATTATCACAAGAGACAAAGAAGGACACTACATACTGATCAAGGGATCAATCCAAGAAGAAGATATAACAATTGTAAATATTTATGCACCCAACACAGGAGCACCTCAATACATAAGGCAAATGCTAACAGCCATAAAAGGGGAAATCGACAGTAACACATTCATAGTAGGGGACTTTAACACCCACTTTCACCAATGGACAGATCATCCAAAATGAAAATAAATAAGGAAACACAAGCTTTAAATGATGCATTAAACAAGATGGATTTAATCAATATTTATAGGACATTCCATCCAAAAGCAACAGAATACACTTTCTTCTCAAGTGCTCATGGAACAATCTCCAGGATAGATCATATCTTGGGTCACAAATCAAGCTTTGGTAAATTTAAGAAAATTGAAACCGTATCAAGTATCTTTTCCGACAATGCTATGAGAGTAGATATCAACTACAGGAAAAAAGAAATACTTAAAAATACAAACACATAGAGGCTAAACAATACACTACTAAATAACCAAGAGATCACTGAAGAAATCAAAGAGGAAATAAAAAAATACCTAGAAACAAATGACAGTGAAAACATGATGACCCAAAATCTATGGGATGCAGCAAAAGCAGTTCTAAGACGGAAGTTTATAGCAATATAATCCTACCTCAAGAAACAAGAAACATCTCAAATAAACAACCTAACCTTAAACCTAAAGCAATTAGAGAAAGAAGAAAAAAAAACCCAAAGTTATCAGAAGAAAAGAGATCATAAAGATCAGATCAGAAATAAATGAAAAAGAAATGAAGGAAACAATAGCAAAGATCAATAAAACTAAAAGCTGGTTCTTTGAGAAGATAAACAAAATTGATAAACCATTAGCCAGACTCATCAAGAAAAAAAGGGAGAAGACTCAAATCAATAGAATTAGAAATGAAGAAGGAGAAGTAACAACTGACATTGCGGAAATGCAAAGGATCATGAGAGATTACTGCAAGCAACTATATGCCAATAAAATGGACAACTTGGAGGAAATGGACAAATTCTTAGAAAAGCACAACCTTCTGAGACTGAACCAGGAAGAGATAGAAAATATAAACAGACCCATCACAAGCACTGAAATTGAAACTGTGATTAAAAATCTTCCAACGAACAAAAGCCCAGGACCAGATGGCTTCACAGGCGAATTCTATCAAACCTTTAGAGAAGAGCTAACACCCATCCTTCTCAAACTCTTCCAAAATATAGTAGAGGGAGGAACACTCCCAAACTCATTCTACGAGGCCACCACACCCTGATACCAAAACCAGGCAAAGATGTCACAAAGAAAGAAAACTACAGGCCAATATCACTGATGAACATAGATGCAAAAATCCTCAACAAAATACTAGCAAACAAAATCCAAGAGCACATTAAAAGGATCATATACCGTGATCAAGTGGGGTTTATCCCAGGAATGAAAGGATTCTTCAATATATGCAAATCAATCAATGTGATAAACCATATTAAAAAACTGAAGGAGAAAAACCATATGATCATCTCAATAGATGGAGAAAAAGCTTTCGACAAAATTTACGATAAAAACCCTCCAGAAGGTAGGCACAGAGGGAACTCACCTCAACATAATAAAGGCCATATATGACAAACCAACAGCCAACATCATTCTCAATGGTGAAAAACTGAAACCATTTTCTCAGAAACAAGACAAGGTTGTCGACTCTCACCACTATTATTCAACATAGTTTTGGAAGTTTTAGTCACAGCAATCAGAGAAGAAAAAGAAACAAAAGGAATCCAAATCGGAAGAGAACAAGTAAAGCTGTCACTGTTTGCAGATGACATGATACTATACATAGAGAATCCTAAAGATGCCACCAGAAAACTACTAGAGCTAATCAATGAATTTGGTAAAGTAACAGGATACAAAATTAATGCACAGAAATTTCTGGCATTCCTATACACTAATGATGAAAAATCTGAAAGAGAAATTAAGGAAACACTCCCATTTACCACTGCAACAAAAAGAATAAAGTATCTAGGAATAAACCTACCTAAGGAGACAAAAGACATGTATGCAGAAAACTGTAAAACACTGATGAAAAAAATTAAAGATAATACAAACAGATGGAGAGATATACCATGTTCTTGGATTGGAAGAATCAACATTGCGAAAATGACTATACTACCCAAAGCAATCTACAGATTCAATGCAATCTCTATCAAACTACCAATAGCATTTTTCACAGAACTAGAACAAAAAATTTCACAATTTGTATGGAAACACAAAAGACCCCGAATAGCCAAAGCAATCTTGAGAAAGAAAAACGGAGCTGGAGGAATCAGGCTCCCTGACTTCAGACTATACTACAAAGCTACAGTAATCAAGACAGTATGATACTGGCACAAAAACAGAAATATAGATCAATGGAACAGGATAGAAAGCCCAGAAATAAACCCATGCACGAATGGTCACTTTATTTTTGATAAAGGAGGCAAAAATATACAATGGAGAAAAGACAGCCTCTTCAATAAGTGGTGCTGGGAAAACTGGACAGCTACATGTAAAAGAATTAAATTAGAACACTCCCTAACACCATACACAAAGATAAACTCAAAATGGATTAAAGACATAAATGTAAAGCCAGACACTATAAAACTCTTGGAGGAAAACATAGGCAGAACACACTATGACATAAATCACAGCAATATCTTTTTTGACCCACCTCCTAGAGAAATGGAAATAATAACAAAAATAAACAAATGGGACCTAATTAAACTTAAAAGCTTTTTGCACAGCACAGGAAACCATAAACAAGATGAAAAGACAGCCCTCAGAATGGGAGAAAATATTTGCAAATGAAGCAATTGACAAAGGATTAATCTCCAAATTTACAAGCAGCTCATGCAGCTCAATATCAAAAAAAACTAAACAACCCAATCCAAAAATGGGCAGAAGACCTAAATAGACATTTCTCCAAAGAAGATATACAGATTGCCAACAAACACATGAAAGGATGCTCAACATCACTAATCATTAGAGAAATGAAAGTCAAAACTACAATGATGTATCACCTCACACCAGTCAGAATGGCCATCATCAAAAAGTCTACAAACAATAAATGCCGGAGAGGGTGTGGAGAAAAGGGAACCCTCCTGCACTGTTGGTGGGAATGTACATTGACCCTGCCACTAGGGAGAACAGTATGGAGGTTCCTTAAAAAACTAAAAATAGGGCTTCCCTGGTGGCGCAGTGGTTGAGAGTCCGCCTGCCGATGCAGGGGACATGGGTTCATGCCCCGGTCTGGGGGGATCCCACATGCCGCGGAGTGGCTGGGCCCGTGAGCCATGGCCTCTGAGCCTGTGCGTCCGGAGCCTGTGCTCCGCAACGGGAGAGGCCACAACAGTGAGTGCGAGGCCTGCGTACAGCAAAAAAAAAACAACTAAAAATAGAACTACCATATGATCCATCAATCGCACTACTGGGCATATACCTTGAGAAAACCATAATTCAGAAACAGTCATGTACCACAATGTTCATTGCAGCTCTATTTACAATAGCCAGGACATGGAAGCAACCTAAGTGTCCATCGACAGATGAATGGATTTGGCACACATATACAATGGAATATTACTCAGCCATAAAAAGAAACAAAATTGAGTTATTTGTACTGAGGTGGATGGACCTAGAGTCTGTCATACAGAGTGAAGTCAAAAAGAGAAAAACAAATACTGTATGCTAACACATATAAATGGAATCTAAAAAAAAAAAAAAAAAAGGTTCTGACTAACCTAGGGGCAGGACAGGAATAAAGACGCAGACGTAGAGAATGGACTTGAGGACATGGGGAGGGGGAAGGGTAAGCTGGGACAAAGTGAGAGAGTGGCATGGACATATATACACTACCAAGTGTAAAACAGATAGCTAGTGGGAAGCAGCCGCATAGCACAGGGAGATCAGCTAGGTGCTTTGTGACCACCTACAGGGGTGGGATAGGAAGGGTGGGAGGGAGACGCAAGAGGGAGGAGATATGGGGATATATGTAGAAGTATAGCTGATATACTTTGTTATAAAGCAGAAACTAACACACCACTGTAAAGCACTTATACTCCAATAAAGATGTTAAAAAAAATAAAAATAAAAATAAATAAAACAACAACAGAACAAAATGAAACCAAAAACACATATTTTCCTGGGGCCTCCACAGTCAGTGTCTTTGCCCCCACAGTGAGCCACAGCACCCCCCGCCTCTCCAGGAGGCCCTCCAATACCTTTAGGCAGGTCTCTGGGCCCGCTGTGGGCACAGTGGGGGCAGCTCAGGCTCTGGTCTGGTCCAACTCCCGCGTGTACTTGCCCCCAAAGTCCACAGCTGCTAAAGCTAGACCAGTCTTAGTTGTGGGAGAACTCATTGTCCCTTCAGATATTCCACAGACGCAGGTTTTACCAAGCCGATCGCGGGGATTTAATCTGCAGCTTGTGCAGTTGCAGGGAGAGATTTCTGTTTCTCTGCCTTCATTGCACAGCCCCTTGGAGTCAGCTTTGGTTTTGGTCCCACCTGTGCCTCTGCATGTGGGACACCCTCAGGCATCTGGTCCTCGCCCAGGTGAGAGGGGGCGGAAGCAGCAGCTGACTGGGGCACACTTGCTTGGCTCAGGCCGCGGAGGCATAAGGCGGCCACAAGTGGGGTGCATGCGCTTCCTCCAATGGGATCCCCTTCTAGTGCCTGCAGGGGCGAGACTGGCAGGAAGTTGCAACAGACTGGGGCGTGCTCGCTCCGGTGGGAGTCCCTCCCAGCTCCTGCGGAGGCAGGGGCTGGCGTGTGGGGAGAGAGTCCGAAGATGGTGGCGCCGCGCACTGTGTGCCACTCAACAATGGCGCCTCGCTTCCAAGGCAGACCACTCTTCCTCCACAAGTGTTTCTGGCCGCGGAGCCCCTCACTCTCATCCCCTCAGGTTGTCTCCACACAGCTGAGCTCCTCACTCCAGTCCCTTCCGCCTGTCTCCACGCAGCCAATAGCAGTTCTCACCCTGGGTCCGCTCTCCTAACCCCACGCTTTAGCACTCAGCACCTGCCTGCCTTTGCCGATTCCTGTCTCAGGCTGGGGCGCCCAGGGCTGATTCCCAAGGAGGCTTTGGTGGGGGCAGCGCTCAGGATCCCGGAGCCTGCGCAGGCAGAGGAGGCCTTGGCTTGAGGGAAGAGCAATCCTGCTCAGATGGGTGACCCTCCCAGTGCCCGTGGAGGCAGGGGCCGATGGGTGGGGAAGGGGGTTGCCCTGGCCGCCCTGCCCCCTGTGCACCACTCAACAATGGCGCCTTGCTTCTATGGTGGCCTGGGCTTCCGCAAACTTGCCCGGTTGTGGAGTTCCTTACTCCCGTCCCTTCAGGCTGTCTCTTCACAGACAACAGCTGTCCCCTCCGTGGGTCCACTCTCCAAACCCACTTTCCATCACCCAGCACCCCTCCATACCAGGAGACACACGACTCAGGCTGGGGTGCGCAGGGCTGCAGCAGAGACCACGCACGCACATCTTACTCTCTCTCCTGCCTTCCACAGACCGGTTGCTGCATTCCCCTCCGATGCCCTGAAGCTCCCTCTCTGTCCCAGCTGATTTACCTGCCCTGAGGGGGTTTCTCTGAGTGCAGGAACCTCTCCTCACCTTCAGCTCCCCACCAGGGGTGCTGGTCCCTTTCTGTTTCCTCTTTTCTTTTTTTCTTTCTTTCGTCCTACCCGGTTGCGTGGGGATTTTTCTGGTCCTTTTAGGTGTCCGAAGTCTTCCAGTAGTGTTCAGCAGGTGCTCTGTGAGAACTGTTCCATTTGTAGATGTATCTTGATGTCCTTATGAGGAGAGGTGAATTCTACATCCTCCTCTTCCGCTATCCTGATTCCTCCCCTCTCTCCATCATGTTTTGAGCACTACATTACTTTTGGCAGAAAAAGGTATTACAGACTCATACTTTTCCCTGCCTCAGCTCTGGAACTAGACATTTCTTCAGGGAGTCCTGGCTCCTTTTAGTAGGAAATGAATTTAGAAACCAAGATTTGGGCACTTTGGTGTGCTCATTCCTACCTGTGTATAGTTGACCCCAGACCCTTTCCATGGATAGAGACAGGGAATATCTCTCTCTCTCTCTCTCACACACACACACACACAGACCTACAGTACACGGTTACATCTCCGTTTTCTATATCACATATGTTGAAAGCCATGGGTTCATACCCATGGCTCTAATTCTAATCCAACATGGGAATCATTCTAGTTTCCTCCCTTTACAAATTTGTAACAATAATCTAACAAAAGTGAAAAATCCTGCCCCTGTTTTCTTAATATATTTACTTGCTTGTATGTAAGCAATCTTTTTTCACTGCCCCTACCTCTCTCTCCATCTAGATGCCCTCCTTGCCCTGCTCGAACACTGACGTCCAATGCTAGGCCACCAATGTCTGCCTCCCTCCCTCAGACCTCCCACCAATAAAAAATGCCCTCCTCACCCCAGGCTCCAACACCCTAGTGCTGGGCCACTGCTGCTGTCCTCTTTCCCACGTGGCTCCTCTAGATCCCACTGAAGTTCTGATATCTGGTGCCCAGATGATGCCAAGCCACTGTCACCACTGTTCCACATAAATAAATGCCTCACTCCTCAGCCTCCAACACCCTCAGCCAGGTTGCTCTCTGGCTTAGATGCCCTCCTCACCCTCTGCCACCCCTTCCACAGGGATGCCATCATTGCCCTATTCAGGGCCTGATAACCCTGTTGTGTCAGTGAATTAAACAGACACTCTCATAATGTAGCTTAGGCTCAGGCACTCCATGCTGAGCCATCATGGTCACTCCCCACGCCTCCAGCGGAAGCCTACCTACCCTGCCCAACTTTCCCAATGACTTCTGGACTTGGGGAACGATTCTGTTTTTTTAATGAAATCTCTTTCCTCATGTTCTAATCTGATAACCCACACCTTGCAAACAATTAAGCCAGCTGTAGGCAGACTACCTATCATCTGTGTCATAATTCCTTTAACCAGAAGAAATTTAATAAAAAGAGTCCTCTGTATAAGGGAAACAGACTTCACTAAAACACATCACTGATCTCAGTCTTTAACACTCCAAGAGGCAGGGTCCTTATCTGGGGCAACAGCGCAGAGGATGGATACACCAATTTTACAGGGTAATAATCCTATCTCCCCTATGCATAGTTTGTACCTACCCAATCTTTCCTGTATCCCAAGACATGTTTTCCAAAGTCTAGTAAATTTTTTTTTTTAACTGACTGGAGCTTATATATGGGAGAAAAAAAATGTGAGTTAACTTCCAATTCTAAGACTGTTAAGAGCTTACATGCTATATAATTTTATTTACTAAAGATCCCTTTCAATTTTGAATGAAAAACTGAATGTTTGACAAAAGTCAACTGTGAATCAGCAATCAACAAACAGACCCAAGGTGGCCTCTTAACTCATTCATCAAAGAGTACATCACTTCTTTTAGGACAGAATTCCCTGATATCTAAGTGTCCTTTCAGAGTGAGTGTAGTGATCTAGGGAGCCATTTCTATTAGTTATTCCTTCCATTTACTGTGGTCTCTGGAATACATTTGCCAGTAAGTAAATCTAACCTAAAGATTTATCCATTATTCACACAATTTCCACCTTTTCTCCAAAAATAGCATTTCCCAAAGTATGTTCCAGGAAACACTGGCATCTCAGAATGTTAATACTTGTCATGGAATTAAAAGCATATGGGGCCAAATAAGTTGGGAATATTTGGGTGACACAGATTTCTCCACTGTAGGACTTTTCAGAGCCTATATTACATGAATCCTAAGGAGACAAAGATGAGACACAGCTTTCCCTTTCCCTGACCCAATATCACTCAACTACGGTAACCCTTTTTCTTTTTTTCTTTCGGTACGCGGGCCTCTCACTGTTGTGGCCTCTCCCGTTACGGAGCACAGGCTCCGGACGCGCAGGCTCAGCGGCCATGGCTCATGGGCCTAGCCGCTCCACGGCATGTGGGATCTTCCCGGACCGGGGCACGAACCCATGTCCCCTGCATCGGCAGGCAGACTCTCAACCACTGCGCCACCAGGGAAGCCCGGTAACCCTTTTTGAATGGAGCATTTCTTAGAACTAATGTTCTGTAGAAAATATGATGAAAAATTCTCTAACATTTAATAATAATATATCTCTTTAATTAAAAATCTTAGGCCATTTACAAAAAAGGAAAATATAAGAAGTTAGATATATGGACAAATATTCAACTTACTAATAATCAAAGAAATGCAATTATTATTATTATTATTATTATTATTTTTTTTTTTTTGCGGTATGCGGGCCTCTCACTGTTGTGGCCTCCCCCGCTGCGGAGCACAGGCTCCGGACGCGCAGGCTCCGGACGCGCAGGCTCAGCGGCCATGGCTCACGGGCCCAGCCGCTCCGCGGCACATGGGATCCTCCCAGACCGGGGCACGAACCCGCATCCCCTGCATCGGCAGGCGGACTCCCAACCACTTGCGCCACCAGGGAGGCCCAAAGAAATGCAATTAAAACAATGAGAACTGTTCACTTGTCAAGAACACAATGAATTCAACAAATGATACTGGTGAGAGTATGGTGACCCAGGCACTCTTGTACATTGCCAGTAAAGGGTATCTACCTTTTAAGAAAACAGTACAATTCTTTTGGAAAGCAGCTTGGCAAATGTTTTTGAAATGTTTATGTCCACTAACCTTAAAATGGCCCATCTGAGATTCTCTTCTTAAGGAAACACTCCAAAATGAAGAAAATGTTTTATGCTCAAAGATGCTAATAGCTATACTTATAATAGTGAAAAAAAATCCCAAATAATGAAAATTTCCAGTAATAGGGAAATGTCTCAGTAAACCAAGGTACATGGTACATGATATGCAGCCATGAGAAAGATTTACAACGTTTTTATTAGCATGGGGGAAATGCTTCTATTATTATGGTACCTAAAAACTGCGGGCGTCAAAAGTCTAAATACAGATCCAGTTGCCCCTTGACGCCCATGGAGGATACTTCAACATAGCATTTCTTCCAAAAGCACAGTGAGGTAGAGCTGAACTTTTAAAGTGATTTTCAGACCCTTAAAAAAATGACTGTAAAAGCACAAGAAAGCCCTACTGAAATGGGAACTGGGACAGCTGGTTAGGTCACTTGCCAGGTAAGTGTTTTACTCACAATACCCAGCAATTCAAATTTGTGCCTCAGCAAAGTTATTATTTAATACATACGATGAACTTGTGGAGCTGCTTGGGAATGTAAGAGGGTGACTATTAACTCTGAATGCTAAGGGTCTATTATTATTTATTTAATTCAAAAAGTAAAGGAAGAAAACATCCCAAAATGCTAGCAATATTTATTTGGTGGGGGGAGGGGGCGGGGTAGGGACACATATTAGGAGTGATTTTTCTCTTCCTTCCTACTGCTTTCTGAATTTTCCAAACTTTCTGTAACGGGAATGCATTCCTTTTTAAGTGAAATACAAGGCAGCAAAGTTAAAGTTTACTTGTTAAAAAGAATAAAATAAAAGGCAAATACCTGTCCTTTTGTCGTGTAATCTGCCAAGATGTTAAGCAGCTTATAAAATACTTCGAACCAGGGGAGATAGCTGGGGGAAGAAGAGGAAACACATGGAATATTAGTACACAGGTCAAAAACTTTAACCAGGAGCTGATTCAAGATGGTACATTTCGGTTTCTCTCTACATCGTGAAGAGCCTTCCTGTCATAGGCTGTGCTGGAAATGCAGACTGGTAAAATGTTAATTATTTCTGAGATTTTAAAAATTGCCTGTGTAAGGCAGAAGACTGAATGTCCATGATAAATTATTCCCATGCCTCAGAGCTAGAACAGGTTCACAGAGAAGAAATTCAAAGCAGACTCTGCAATCAGGAACCATCTCTGAAGAGCCCCCCAGGCCGCACACCCACCCCTTCCAGGAAAGCTTCTGTTCAAGTTTCTCATGATTGGACACACACAGCCACACACACATACAGCACTTCCACTGCTGCCATGTGCAAGGTGTCTCAAAGGCCCCATGAGCCTGAAACCACTCATCAAACCTTCTATTACAATGCACCCTTCCCTGTACTTACTGCAGAAAGAGCTCTAACTCTGCACCCCACCCTGCCCTCCACCGGGTTCTGAACATCATGTCCCTTAACTCTGATGAGAGCCTGGTCCTGACCTTACTCCACCCTCTGTGTGGCTCATAGAATGGTCTTTCTAAAGTGCGAATCTAAGTGGCACATTGGCTTAAATTCCTGCAGTGGTGCCCCATCACTACGGGACTTCTTAGGACGGTGTTCAAGGCTCCTCTGTCAGGTCCTTGACTGTGTCTCCGGCTGTCCTCGCCCTGCAGCCCACATACATACTCCTCTCATTGTAGCCACGCTCCGAGGAATGTCCAGGCATCCTCAAGCCTGCCAGAGCTTACACTGCATACACTTGGCACTTTTCTCCCTCTGACCCTCATGATCTAGTCTAGCTGATTTCTACTCATCCTCCTAACAGTTCCCCACCCCCTCCCCATCCCCATCCCTGCCTCTCATGCCCTAATTCCCTTTCTTCTGTGCTGCCCTGTCACGTGCAAACTCAGTCCACACACCATGTGGCACTCAATGGCGTGTCTGTCTTCCCAGCAGACTGAGCATGACGAAGAGGAAGGATCACATCTTTCTTTACTTTGTCTTCCCAGGACCAAGCATGGAGCCTAGCAGACCCTCAGGGCTCAGTGTTGATAGAACAAACAAAATCAAACAAAGACTAACAACGAAGGTGCATTGTTGCTATAGAATTATTGTTGAAACATACCCCTACTCCCAAGAAGTTTTTTCACTTAAAATTTAAATGGATTTGTTCTCCATAAGAAACTTTTCCAAAGCAATATCAAATACTCATGTGGGAAGAGCGTCATACCAAGCGCTTGCCGTCCTGCTCACATCTGCCCTGCTGCGCTAACAGTATCCGTTACTGATAGAGTGGAGCACTGACTCCATCCTGCCAAGCAGAGGGAAATCAGCGCCCTGGACAGATTACCAGCTGTACCGCTGAGGGTAATAAATGAAGTGAGAGGCAATAGAGAGGACAGATAAAGCGCACAGTTCTCTGTCATTAACGTCTGTCTGAAGCCAGCACATGCTACTGTAAAATTTAAGTAGCTTATCACAATATACTGATAAGCAACTTAACTTTTCACTTCTATGACAGTGTTATCACTTATGTTAATATGTTTCAATCAGCTCTGGCAGCTGCATATTGATTATTACAGAGCAAATGACTGCTGCCACTTTACACAGCATTTACTTTGGCAGAGTAATGTAAACATTCAAGAGGGATTAGGGAGGAGATAAGTTTCTCCCTTCCTATTCTGTTAAATAAACCTCGGCTGAGCTAAAAGCCATTATAGAAGGAACAATAAATCCCCTCAGAAGAAAACTCCTGCCCAGATTAGAGGACTGGTAGCAAACAAATTCAACCAAGGATTACAAATATCTTTTTTTTTTTCCCTGAAAGAAAAAAATACCACTAGTTAAATCCAGCAGGAAGGGGTCGAGGGGAAGCAAGAAGAGAAAATATTTTCTTGTAAGGAAACCATGGCTTCAAGTAAATGAGAGAAAAGTTGAAGTTATTTTAGGAAGTCCTGATCAAGTGACTTGGGACAGGCTGGCTTTTCTGATAACTTAGGACTGTGGTATGTAGGAAGCAGTTTTGGCCACTAGGTTCAACTGACCAACATAGTTTGGGCCCAGAACCTCACACCTCCACGTCCTCTCGGGCTGTGAGGATGCAGGAGGTTGACATGGTACGGCCACCCAGCCCGCAGCAGACTGTGCCCAGGTTCTCACACTCAGCCTCGACCTCACCAAATCGATTCTTTTTGGCTACGCTAAGCAGAACCCTCATCCATGGGAGGTTTTGTAGTTACCCTGGAAATCAGCCATCTCTTTCTTCCTTCAGCCTGACTGGACACAACTGTTCCCCACATGTTGTCCCCTGTGCACTGACAGATGAATATCTAGTGATGGCAGTGTTAAGGTCTTGAAACCAAAACCCAGCTGTCTTCTTCAAAGGATCCCTCTTTTCCCCTGTTGGGAGGCCAGGGTTCACAGCTGAACTTTATCCAGTGGCGTTTCCTGTACTGCTTCATTAGTGCGGACACGACAGCTTCACGCTGCCTGCAAGGGTGCAGGTGAGGATATGGAGACCCTCCACTCCATTCTGTGCCTGTCTGTCAGCATGGAGTAAACACTACTTCCCAACCCAGAGACAGGAAACAAACACTCCATTACGCTGCTCCTCCCGGGACAGCTAAAGGAGTTCCAAACATCTCGGCGCCTGCTCAACTTGCTACCTTAATGCAACCGCTCGAGTTTGCAATGCAGAGCATCAACATGTGGTGGGCTCAGTCCAGGGGCCAAAAATCCCAACCACAAAGGGTCCCTGCACGAAGGCCACGGTCCTACGTGGGAAAAAGACATATACAACAAGGACTAATAGTTTAGGTGGGGGAGCTGGAACTCTTTCCCAAGTGTTTTATTTAGCGTAGGCTTTTGGATCAAATTATTAAATTAAAAGGAGCATTATCATGACCCAATCAGCAGAGCCTTGATGGGAAAAAGCCAAAATGGGAAAAGTCTGCTTCCCAGGCGCCAGCCTTGATCCAAGATTCTCTTGCCAAATCATAGGTCAGGTAACTTTGTCCCAGGGTCTGTCCTTACTCCCTGACCTGAAAGTCAAATGAAGAGGCTTTTGTTTCGTGTGAGGCAATATAAATTCTTAAACTTGAGAAGAGCTCAGGCAGCACTCAAGTATTCCTACACACATGACCTCACTAATGTGGGCTATCACAAGCCTTTGTGTGAAGTGCAGGGGCAGGTCCCAGAGATTGCACATAGAGTCAAATGGCTCACAGTCAAAATCACCTGTAAAAATGCCCTTAAGATGACTCCAATGTACAGCAGACTTGGTTTGTATAGAAACAAAGCAGATGGCCCAAGTTTGGGGGACCTATTGAATGAAAACTGCCTCTGTTCAAATCTGTCAGCTTGGTGAGCTGCTTACCCTCCAGGTGAACTTAGGAGCTGAGTCCAACAGAGGATAGATAGATGACTCACTTTTCTAATCTCACTCCACTGAATGGACTTTCAGTATAATCATTCCCACACATGTACGAGTGACCTGGAATAGTGTGGATATGATGGGATTCCACTCCAGTGTCTTAAGTACTAAAATAGAAAACCATTACAAGTTTTAAAAAGCTCTCCCACTTCACTTGCTAATAGTTTAGTTCAAAGCCATTAAATGAGCCCAAGCAAGGTAGAGGGTGTGTGTGTGTGTGTGTGTGTGTGTGAGAGAGAGAGAGAGAGAGACAGAGAGAGACAGAGAGAGACAGAGACAGAGAGAGACAGAGAGAGAGAGATGGGGTGCAATGGTGGCAGAAGCGGACCAAGTCGAGAAAGGTGACCACCTGGGAGAAGAGCAGTCGTGAGCAGGATGTCACAGCACAAGCATGGAGAGGACGATATCCCCCAGATGGAACAAACTGGCACAGAGTTTTGGAGCCCAAGTGGGGTGAGGAGGGTTCCCTGGTAAGGAAAAGTCAGGGCTCCAGGAGGATAAGGAGGGTGTCTACACAGGAGGTGGCCTGGCTTGCAGTGTCAGAACTCAAAAGGGGTAAGAAGGGTGTATAAGTAGGGGAAAGGCCTGGCACTGGGTAACAAAAGCATCTATGTCAGTAGAAAGAAGTTGACTAGAGTAGTATTAGAACCCAAGAGGATTAAAAAAGAGCATCTGGAAGGCAGTCCAGTGTGGGATGCCAGAGCCTAAGTGGACAGGAGGGCTTCCATGAAGGATGGCCAGGCAGAGTCCAAGCAGTTGAGAAGGATGTCCATGGCAGGAGGAGACAGCAGTGATTGCCTTGCCTACAATGTCAGAGTTCAAATGGGGTGAGGACGGCAGCCACAGAGGAGGGGGCTACAAAAGAGGGAGACTGGTTACACACAGGGGAATAGATCAAGACTGATCAAGTAAGTAAATATATAATGAAAACCAAGCTCATTACTATTAGAGAAGAGAGTTACAAATATGAATAGGGAGAAAATAAGAATGAACCCTACCACACTGAACTGGAATTACATGTAACTATGTGAAATCATGGAGAGAGAGAGAAAAGAAATACAAATACAAATGTATGTATGTACATTATTACAGATATTACAGACACATATACAGGTACATATATTCTCTAGCTCTAGCCACTGAAGGGCCTGGCACAGACATCCCAATTATAATAAGCACACTTAATGCCCAAATCCTGGCTTCTAAGTACCATTCTCCACTAGAAGGAACCAGGGCTCCTGGAAGAAATGTCTGATTCCAGGGCCAGGGCTGGGAAATACCTTGTGCTAGAAAAAAGGCAGTGCTCAACATATGCTTAGGACATACCAATGGGACACAAAAGCTAGTATGGATGGGTTCCTACTGACCATATCTGTGACAATTTGAGCATCAAAACAAATAAGGATAGAAAGAGATCATTTAATAATAACTAAAACAGGAAATCATAAGTCTATGCCGGAATAAATAAGCAAATTAAAAGTTTGGTAAGGATAGGATGAGGATATTCCTAGTATACTTCTTAATTACAAAGGGAAAAAGAATGGAGAATCCTAGGAGATATGTCCTCAATCAAGGAGTGGGACAAACTGAAATAGTGTACCACCTGGAAGAATGCAATGAAAAGAACGCAGAATACTATTATATTCCTGCCACAGAGTAGAACTTAATTCCTGAGGAAACATCAGATAAACCCAAACTGAAGAACCTTTTACAAATGAATAGCCTAAATGTCAAGTTCATAAAAGTCTAGGAAACATTGAGGAGTTATTTCAGAATAAGAAGACTAAAGAGACGTGACAACAAAATGCAACATGTGATTCTGAACTATATCCTTTACACTCACACTTACACACACACACACAAATGGGAGGTCCAAGTATTACATGGCAGTACTGCATCAAAATTAATACTAATTTTCTGATTTTGATGATTGTAATGTAGCTAGGTAAAAAGAAACAATCTTTTTTAACACATACTAAAGTATTCGAGGGTTACTGGGTATTATTTTGGCAACATCTCCCAAATGGGGCATTTGTATTATACTCACACTTTTCTGTATGTTTGTTATTGTTTCAAAATTAAAAATAAAATGGGGAGGAGAGAATCTAAAGAGTCTCTTCTTCCATAAAAACTACCATAAGTAGGAACTTCCCTGGTTAAGACTCTGCACTCCCAATGCAGGGGGCCTGGGCTCGATCCCTGGTCAGGGAACTAGATCCCACATGCCACAACAAAGATCCCGCATGCCGCCAAAAAAAAAAAAAAAATCCCGCATGCCGCAAAGAAGATCCCATGTGCCACAACTAAGGCCCAGCGCAGCCAAATAAATAAATAAACGGTAGACCAACTAGAGTATACGGAATAATGACATGAGTTGGGAAAATAAAATAAAAAATTTAAAACCATGGTTATAGGGAGGGGCATGCAATGGAGAGAAGAGCTGGTTGCAACTGTGAGTGGGAGTCAATATGCATCACAGAGAGAAGGTTGGGCTTCAGCTAAGTCTTGAAAGAGGTTGTTCTCTGCCTAAGGGAAGAAGGTTGGAATCGGTGGGGATAAAGAGCATTAGAGGCAGGGAAAACTCATGAGCAAGGGCTTGTAGGCACAAACCACTGGTGCAGTTGGAATAGCCAAAGAGTAGGGTGCGCAGGCTGCAGGAGGACAAAGATGAGGCAGGGGACAGAAGGGCCAGGCTCTGGAGAGGCTCTCATATGCCAAATGCACGGGCCTCCCTTTTATTCTGGAATCGGTGGGGAACCAAAGGGCCAGTTAAAGAGAAGTAACATTCTGAAGATGAGTATTTAGAGCCAGGCGGAAAGTGATTGTCTCCCCCTCACCATAGCCCAGTGGGTCATCTCAGCCTTACCAGAACCACTATCCACTCTGCTACCCTAAAAAGAAAAACTTCGATAATATGATCTAGTTATGGGCTTCCCTGGTGGCGCAGTGGTTGAGAATCCGCCTGCCAATGCAGGGGACACAGGTTCGGTCCCTGGTCTGGGAAGATCCCACATGCCAAGGAGCAACTAAGCCCATGCACCACAACTACTGGGCCTGCACTCTAGAGCCCGTGAGCCACAACTACTGAAGCCCTCATGCCACAACTACTGAAGCCCGCATGCCTAGAGCCTGTGCTCCACAACAAGAGAAGCCACCACAATGAGAAGTCCACAAGGAAGAGTAGCCCCCACTTGCCACAACTAGAGAAAGCCCGCGCACAGCAATGAAGACCCAACAAAGCACCCCCCCCAAAAATATATATATATATGATCTAGTTATACACATAATTTGAAAAAGATCAACAAAACGCTCTGGCTGAAGTATGAAAGAGAAATGGAAAAGTACTTTATAACAAAAAATTTAACATTTAAACACTCAGGCACCATTATATTAGAAGATATAATGAAATAGTACCTCCCTGAGGGCTTGCCGCAGATGTGCATCTACTCATGTTTGGAATGATGAGTTTAAAGCTAAGAAGAGTGACATGCAATACAGTCTTTCAATTTTTCTTTGTGATTTCCACTGCCTAAGAAGCTCTTAAAACTCCATTGCAGGTACTCTAAGAGAGGTATCCCTTCTTTTCTTACTTCCTGCCAGCAGATTTTGCCAAGATTCATTGGATGACAAAGCATCCCTTGGCTAAGGCTACTTGGCATATTACCAACCCCCAACCCCCAAACTTAAACAAGCAGAGCAGCATGGGACATCGGGAGAACACAGACTTGAGTCGAATAACCTTGTATGAATCTCAGTTCTGATACTTAGTAGCTGTGACATCTCAGGGAATCAATCTCTCAAAGACTCAGTTTCCTCTTCTACAAAAAGATACACACCATCTAACTAATGTAACTGATGTATACAGAGACACCCAACCCCAGGTATGGAATACTCTTCCTGTCCCTCTCTGCCTAACATTCCTGGTGTCTGCTTCAGAGGTTCCTCCAGGACTCTGTATAGGAATTCATCAGGCCCCGCAGTCACCAGAGCAGACAGGAAATTACAACCTGTTATAAGAGGAAGATACTCACAAATGATATGACCGCTTAAACCAGTAAGTCCCCACTTAGCCCTTCCAGTTTGACTAGCATCTATATCTACTCCTCTGTCAGTGTCTCGTTGGTCAAATGTCTACAATAAAATGCAAATAAAGGACTTCCCTGGTGGTGCAGTGGTTAAGAATCCTCCTGCCAATGCAGGGGACATGGATTCGAGCCCTGGCCCAGGAAGATCCCACATGCCGTGGAGCAACTAAGCCCGTGAGTCCCAACTACTGAGACTGCGCTCTAGAGCCCACGAGCCACAACTACTGAGCCCGTGTGCCACAACTACTGAAGCCCACGTGCCTAGAGCCTGTGCTGCACAAGAAAAGCCACGACAGTGAGAAGCCTGTGCACCGGAACAAAGACCCAACACAGCCAAAAATATAAATAAATAATAAATAAATAAATTTATTTTTAAAAATGCAAATAAAAGTTCAACCTTTGCAACGGATGCAGGATTTCATGAAACCCTTGTTAGAGATGCTGGACAACCGCTCAGAGCTAAGGAAAAGTGACTGATAAATGAAGACCTGGCAGCATTAGACCAGGTAACAAGAGACGAAGAGAAAAATCAAGAAAAACAAGGATGGTGTCACATCAAAAGAAAATGAATTCAATATCAAAGGGTTAAGAGAGGCCTTGGGGAAATTGATGACGTCCTCAAAAACTTTGGAAAAATGACTCCTTTTATGATTATGCTATGAAAGTCAAACATGAAGTGTTATTATGTCTGAAAAATCATACCACCCCTGACAAAAAACCCACTTGACTCATTATTCTAAGAATTAATGTGTTGTTGGAATAAAAGCTAGATTTTGTCTAAGTGAATTTATTTTCAAAGTTTGTTTCATTTTTTCTAGATAAAAATTCTAAATAACCCCATTTTTACTATAAAATTTTGGTCCCACTTAAATAAATGCATTTTAGTCCCAGAATATGAGGCCGTCCTGGGCTTACCCTATATGAAGACTCACCTCAGTTCTTGACTAGTATCAACTCCATGAGAGCAAGGATCATGACTGTATATTGACTGTTTAATCTCTAATGTGTGCCTGGCACATATCAGACATCCACTAAGTCAGAACTTCCCTTGACAGATGTAACTCATCCCTATAGTTTCTACTAAGGCCATTACCACTAGAGCCACAGAGAAACAGTCAACCAACTCTTACTGGGAGGTGGGGTTCCAAATTTAGGAGGCAGCATTTTGGTTAGAAAAATGATCCAGAACCAAAAACAATTCCTATCAGTGGACTGCTGGAGTGACAAATAATTTAAAATAGAGTGAGCAAATAAATATTCAAAGCAGATCAAGAAGTACCCACAAACTTAAGATTTCTTGCTCCTTGTCCATCCCTTCAACACAAGTAAACCCTGCTATCTACTTTTTTTGTTTCTACTTCAAGTACTATGGGAAGATGTAATATGGGAAAATGTCAAAGACCAAGCTGATTATTGTAGTTTGGCAACTTAATTTTTCAAGCACAGGTGAACCTCTAAAACTGCTCAAGAATCCTCTAATCCGTTAGTGTATCAGGCCCCATGTGCCCACAGAGTCTACTCTAAACTTATTCTTTTTCTCCCATCTCTAATCCATTTCTACTGCTCTTCAGAAGATTTTCTTCTCTCCAAACTTACTGAAGAGAAAAGCTCTAACATGAGCTTTCCTTTCTCCCACTCCTACATCTCTCATGCCCTCCCCTTTCCCTCCCAGTTGGAGATGGAAAGTGGGAAGACCCTAGTCTCCAACCACACTGCCTTCTGTAAGACTTATCTTCTCTCTCATTACACTCAGCCAACAAGCATTCCCATCTTTAAGCCCAACAAAAACCACCCTTGTGTGCTAGTCTACAGTTCTCAAACTACAGCCTTAGCACCAAGGTGCACACATTCCTCCCTATGAGAAAAACATACCACATCCTCCTGAGCTAACCACACTAAACTTCAATGAACATACTCTGGAATTTAAAATTGAGGTGATGTTTACAGTCCAAACATCACACATTTCCAGATCATTCACTTTTCAAATGTTGCAGTCAATCATCCATGAAATCACATATTCCTCCATATTTATTAAGCCGCATCCAATATATGGCTGGCACTCTGCAAGGTGAATGGGGAATGAGACCCAGGACCCAGCATTTGGAGAGCTCACTGTCTCATGAAGGAAGCAGACATACTGACAAATACTGTCAGCAGCACTGGGTCAGTGCTATGACAGAGGTTCATAGAGGGAACAGAGGAGAGGTTCTGGAAAGTCTTCCCACAGGAAATGACACTTCGCTGATCAACTTTACACAGACTGCAAAGTCAGGAGACCCACTGTTCTGTCACTAGCTGTGGCCTGAACTGTGTTTCTTCTCCCCCACATGTGAAATGGGGATATACTATCTATACTCACATGGCTGTTGTTAGGGGGAAACATATGCACCCACCACTGAGCCTGGAACAGAATAAACAATGGTTTTCCCTGATGAAATTGTACTCTTTTGCCATTAAGATTAAAAGTTGGAGGAACCTAAATAAGAAAAAACGAACAATCCCCTTTGGGAGATCAGAGCAAGTCTCACTCAATCTGAGCATTCTGCTTTGCTCACAGTTGCTAATCTCAAATTGTAAATTTATTATGGCATCTGGTTAAGCTCAAGAATCTCTGACTTGTGTCCATAATTAACATCCCATTGTGATACCTATTACATCTATGCAGGAAAAAATGTTATATGCACTGAATGAGCAGAAATATTAATTTGCATTAAGAAAAAACCCAACAAGCTCCCGTAAAACATCTGTGCTTACATAAATCTACCCAAACATACACTTGGATTTGATTTTGGAAACAAGGCTCTTTTCTCTCTTGATGGGTATTCAATAATTGTTGCTTTTAGACAGCGGATGTGTCGTCTTCTTTTCTATGACAGTATTACCATGATTGAGGGAGACTGCTCAGGAGGAAAGCAAGGAGGCACTTTTCTGTTATCACCGGTGAAGTGTTGGTAACAGAAGATCTGTGGAGTAATGACACCTGCACTGACAATTCAGTGTAATTCTCAGATATTTTCCATTGAGCCCAGAGAGGATGAGCACATAGGCCTTTCATCATTTTCCTGAGAGTTTATGATGCAGCCCACTCCTGTATTCACACACCTGCAAGTTTTTCCCCATTCAGAGCATCTTATTTTATGGTTTAAATTACTACTGTAATATAATGTAATGGGTTAGTGAGGGTCTAACCATGGCCCACCTTACAGAAGCTTTCACAGACTAAAAGAGAAACACATTGTCTCTACTGAAAATGAAAAACACAACAAAAGGAAGAAATGGCTACACAAGAAGTCCTGTCCTACTTTCAGTAGTAAACAACAAAATTAATTATCCTACTGAGACACCATTTGATATTATTCTCATTTCAGAGCTAGGAAGTGGAAGCTAATGGGGAAAAGCAGGAGATTTATCAAGCAATAGGTGCTTTGAACTATTATTCTTTACAACAACTCTATGAGATGAATTATCATTCCATTTTACAGATGAGAAAACTGAGTCTCAGAGAAGTGAAGTAACTTACCTAGGACAGCACAGTTACTAAAAGCACAGCTCAGACACAAAACTAGTCCAATGTGATTTCTATCCTACTCACTCCATACAACACAGTGTCAGTTGTACAACCTGATCAAGTACAATAGTCAGTCCTGAGATTAGGATTTTAAATCCTTACCTTGCAGTTCTTACTGTAATGCCCTGATAAAATGAAAGCTTGCCTCCAAAGGTCCCTCAGCTCGAAGCGTTCTGAGCAATCCAACTTTGGCTGCCTCCCAACAGTTCAGCATGTTTTCTTACTTTGCCAACTCCAGGGACACTAGTCATGTGTCAGCTCTTTATTGCTTTAGGAATTAGCGTACATGTTATATTCGGAAACACAAATATAAATAGCTCAATTTAAAATGTTTTAATCAAGCATGGCAAAAGAGATATTTTAAGTTTCCAGTGCTGCGTGTCAAAACCCAATGCCTCTGCTACCTTAGAGGTGTATTTTTAAGAACTTATCTAAAAAAACAATGGCCTGTGTCATAGATTCTTAAACAGACTGTTGCCTTTTTTAAAATTTAAAGCATAAAGCTTTAAATGTATGCTTATGGTGACAATTAAGGAAATACTAGATTAGACAGGGCATCAGTTTTCCACGAATAGCACTCATTTAAGTTCATTTCCACCCCAGATCTCTGCAGATCTCTGTTACGTCATTCAATCACAAATCTCTCTATAAAAGTGTCTGGCTGTCTCTTAAAACCATTTACGCTCTATGCTTCAATGCCTTTCCTTGGCAACTTTTTCCATATGCTTAACTTCTTTCAGGAAAGCAGTTCTGTCTCAATTCACAGGACAGCACACCAATCAACACAAGCAAGCAGGCAGGTAAAGAAAAGAAAAAGGAGAGACGGGCACATAGAGAGAAAGTAGAATATAAATGTAGCTGGTCCAATAAAAGTAATGTTTTAGAAGGCAGAGAGTTTTAGGCCAAAAGAAAACTAACCAACCACCTACCCCCAAGCAACCAGAGAGCTCTGAACTTGAATTTATAACCCAAACACCCTGTACCATATGCAACTTGAGACACACAACGGGTAGCACTACTGGGGATTTATGACTTATGACTTGTTCATATTTAATTTGTAACCAAACACTTCCCCTTCCTCTTTGCTACGTTAGAACCCTTGATTAACTCTTGTTTTCACAGGTCAGAGGTTAAATAAAGGAAGGGAAGCATTCTGGGGTGAGATTGCCCAGAGCACCACATCCAAGAGCAACCTGTGCGAGGAACGTTAAAATAAGTGATAAGACTAGAGATTGCTCAAGACAGCTGATGTTCAAAGACTCCTTTGGGTACAAAGCAGATCTTGCGACTAGAGAGCTGGCAGGAAAGGTGGACAGGAAACTGCTCTCAAGTTACCTTTCGTGACAGAGCAACTCTATCACCAAGAGGTTTCTCCCAAAATGTTTTTGGAAATGAGACTGAGGTTTTAAGGGAAGGTAAAACAGGAATTCGTATAAGCCAAACAACCCTTCTCCTTGCTTCATTCTGCCACAGGCATCTGTCCTGCCCACCAGATTCTCCTACTCCAAAGAAAACCTCCAGGGCTAGCACAAGGGAAGCAAATTTCTTGTACACACACAGAGGCACAGCTACCCTGCTGAACAGGGTATAATCTGTCCAACTGCAAGATCCACCTCGTACCAAGTACCTTTACCACTCATCATGTACCAAACTGATTAAAAAAAATAATAGTAGAGACCACCATTTATTCTGGAATACCAAATGCCAGGAGCTTTACATGCATTTGTTGATTTACTCCTCATAGTAATTTATTAAGTAGGTACCATTACATCCCCAGATAACATATGACGAAACTGAAGCACAGAAAAAGTAAGTAACTTGCTCAGACTCACACAGCCACAGAGTAGATCAGGGTTGGATCCAGGTCTATGTGACTTGCTATACCAGTAGGTACTTTTCTGAAAAAAATCTTCCTCAGGGAACAGTATCAGTGAAGTACGCACTAGACAGCACATACACTTTACATGTGATCAGGTGTTTTCAAATTGTCAAAATGCGACAATGCTCATTTGTTTCATAGCTAGCTCTCGTTTGTTCGTTTGTTCATTCCTTCTTTCCTTCATTCATTCATTGCCTGATATAAGCCAGGCACTGGACAGAGAGTTGACTAAGGCATAACTTCCACTAAAGTAGGTCCCTAATTTAAATTTGTATGTGAAACCATTATGGCATTAGGAATGATCTGATAGAGGCAACAAAAAACTTGGAAAATGTGGGAAGCAATGGCTGGGCCTCCATGCAAGGAGCTAAGGCATGCGTTTTCTCTGCACCATAATCACAGAACACAGCCAGAGCCTGGAGCAGTTTCCTCAGCTGAGCGCTTCAACAGGATGGAGGAACCCAATCCTGAGCAGCCTGAGAAGGTGGGCGTCCACTACCGGGTGATCAGGTTTGAACCATAAAGTGCCGTTAGTCACTCTCTGTTGTTTCCCTGACAAAAAATCCTGCCCCTCGGCCACTCCTTACTTTTAAAACAATCTTTGTGCTTATGGCTGATGTTTTATTATAATCCAGGAGGAGTCCGTAATGCTAAAAAAGCCTAAAATTGGTGTTATTAACTCCCCTAAAGTATGGTAGGTTAGAGGAAGGTCAAGTGTTTGGTTAAACAAGTCATAAGTCATCAGTCCCCAGTAGCACCACCAGTTGTGTGTCTCCCTCAAAAGAAACCTGAAAAACTAATCTTTAGAGAAAGGAAGCTTGGCCAGCAAAGCTGGCAGAAAAAGGTTTCTCTGACATAAATTCTTAAACTCATATAATATGAAAGAGAGCAGGAAAATTATCTTTCAGTGAGTAACTATTAAAAGCAGAATATGGGGACTTCCCTGGTGGCGCAGTGGTTAAGAATCCGCCTGCCAATGCAGGGCACACGGGTTCGAGCCCTGGTCCGGGAAGATCCCACATGCCGCAGAGCAACTAAGCCCGTGAGCCACAACTACTGAGCCTGTGCTCTAGAGCCCGTGCTCTGCAACAAGAGAAGCCGCTTCAATGAGAAGCCTGTGTACCACAACAAAGAGTAGCCCCCGCTCGCCACAACTAGAGAAAGCCCACCCACAGCAACGAAGACCCAACACAGCCAAAGATTAATTAATTAATTATTATTATTTTTTTAAAGCAGAATATGAAGGTTAAAAAAATGTATGCAGGAATTATTTTTACTTTATTTCCACCAGCATTAAATGCTGTAACAATTTTTTGGTACTATATTGTAAATGCAAGTTCTTTACCATGTGTATAATAGCGAAACGTATGTACTCACATCTAAGTATGTACTAAGAGAATGGCTAAATAAATTATGATAAATCCAGGCAACAGAAAATTAGGGTTTAGAATATTTTTAGTAATTCTATAGGAAAATGCCCATGAAATAATATAAAGTTGACTCAACTGTGCAGGTCCATTTATACATGAATTTTTTCCAATAAATACAGTACCTGTATTTTCATTTTACAGAGTTTTAACTAACTGAAGGGAAAAGTTTGCATTCAATTACTGATCATAGTATGTGGAATCAAAAGAACTAGGGTTTGAACCCTGCTTCTATCTAAACTGTTTCAGCTTCCTGCCCTTGGCTGAGTCTTTTATCATTTCCTCTGTTTTTGAGGCAGTATGTGGATCTTCAACTTGCGATGGGGGTTGCACCCCTAGCCCCATGTTGTTCAAGGGTCAACTGTAGCTTGAAAAGAAACAATGTTCGCAATTATGTATCACATGCAATCATACACACTCATAGAAAGATTAGAAGATGAAAAATTAATAGTGGTTATCTCTAGGTTGTGGAATTACAGATAATCTTTGTTTCCTTCTACATTCTTCTCTACATTTTCTAAGGCTTATGTATTGAGCATGCAGTGCCTTAAAAATTAGAAAAAGGTTGTGTTGCATTTTAAGTACTTTATCTTATTCATGGTTGCAAATACTTGGAACCAAGCTAAATGTACAATAATAGTTCACAAATTTGGACTATCAAAATAATGGAATATTTTTTTAAACTTTCAGGTGTAAAATTCATTTTTTTTAAAGTTTGATATTATTAGAAAAAAATCACAAGCTTATAATTATAAGCATAAAATTTTATTTTTTACTTTGTTTTTTATTGGAGTACAGTTAATATACAATATAAGTTCCAGATGTACAACATAGTGATTCACAATTTTTTAAGGTTATGCTCCATTTATAGTTATTATAAAGTACTGGCTATATTCCCTGTGCTGTACAATATACCCTTGTAGTTTTTTTTTTTTTTTTTGTGGTACGCGGGCCTCTCACCGCTGCGGCCTCTCCCGTTGCAGAGCACAGGCTCCGGATGCGCAGGCTCAGCGGCCATGGCTCACGGGCCCAGCCGCTCCGCGGCACGTGGGATCCCCCCGGACTGGGGCACGAACCCGTGTCCCCTGCACTGGCAGGCGGACTCTCAACCCCTGCGCCACCAGGGAAGCCCTATCCTTGTAGTTTTGTATATAATAGTTTGTACCTCTTAATCCCCTACCCCTATACTGCCCCTCCCCCCTTGGAATATTATATATTCATTAAAATCAGACTACAGAGAAGTATTTCAACATAGAAAAATATTTACTATATATTTAGATATAAAAGCAGGCTCTATCATATATATAGATGATTTTTCATTTTGTGTGTTTTCCTTTATTTTCCAAACTTTCTACAATAAATATGTATTAATTTAATGCACTTTTAAGTTAAAAAAAAAGCAACATGTGTGATCCTCCCTGCCTACCAACTTCCAAGTCATCTTGTTTGGTGGTAGGGAGGTGGATTGGTTAGGGAGAGCAGAATCGAAAGCCTATCCTCTTGTTTCCTTAAGTGTGCTTAATAACTGTGATGACTCAGTTCCCAAAGAGGTTCTCTAGCTGAAATGGAAGTTTGCACTCTTTAACAAACTGGTCACACCAGTCTCATGCTCCTTCCACTGCACCATGCTTAACATGGATCTCAGCTCCAGGGAGGGGTGGTTGGTTAATAAGGGTTTCAGTGACCTTCCTCACTGTGGGAGCAGTCAGCCTCCATAAACCCTGGTGGATCTCAGAAAGGAGACACACTCACTTGTGCAAGGCCACCCTAAGTTGAAAGGGGGAAGAAAAAAGGGTCAGAGTCTTTTTTATCCCTGTTAGATTTTGAGGCCAAATCCTCAAGGCTGGATGGTTCATATAAACATTTAGCAAGCATCAATACATGCCAGCCTGTGCTAGACAGCCAGGGTAAATACATGAGCGAAACACAGCACTCACTGTCTGTCCTCAAGGAACCTAGGTCTCTCAGGGTAAGACAAACATGTAAACGGTTAATCTCAATGCAATGTGAGGCTGCTGTGATACAACGGGGCATTGACAGCTGCGGGAATACTGAGGAAAAGCATCTCAACCAGACTGGGATATTAGCTAAATGAGGAAGAGAAGTTAGGTGAAAGAAAGATGCACTTCCATCTGGAGGGGACAAAATATTCCAGAGGCATAGAGACAATGGACTACAAATGGCTTGGGGTGGTTGGTTTCCACTTAAAGGTAAGGGCAAGATGTTTCTCTGCATGATTTTTTGGGGGGAGGTTCTGTTGGGGGTGCAGATGGGATTCTTGGCAGAAGAAGCTGAGACTAGAGAAATCCAAAAAGACCGGCTTGTGAGGAGTTTTATGTGCAAGACTAGGAAGTTTAGCTCTTTTCCTAAAAGCAAAGAAGAGTTTTAAGCAGAGGAGGGATTTGATCAGCTTTGTCTTTTTAGAAGCACGCTTTAACGGCAGAGTGGGAGGTGAACTGAAAGGGGAAGTCTGGAAGCAGATAAACTCAAAGGTTCTAAGACCCAGGTAGCTGGCAAAGTCCTCTAGGAAGAAGGTTCTAATAGTGAAGGCTTATGTTAATGCTCTTTTAATCACTTAAAGAGACTACTGAATGCAATTAAAAAGAGGATTTGGCTCCAAGAGAAGAACTAAAAAATGAGTTCCTATTAGGCAAAGGCTGGCCTGAAGAGTGAGACTCCTGCAGAAGCAGTATCCACTGTGTGATATGGTAGGAGAGGAGGACAGCCCGGAGCAACAGGTGTGCTTCCCCAACCTATCAGAGGGCTCCCCCTGAGCTCTGACTTCATCTCTACAAGCCCACTTTCCTCTGCCAAAGGGCAATACTTCCTACTTACCTAACAAGGTCATTGGTATGGAACGAATTAGGCAACTTAGTACAAATTTAATAATAACTTTCTGATACAAATAATACAGAGTGCCCATCAGAGTTCACAGACCATACCAGGCACTCACAAACAGACAGCTTCTGTTATGATTGTTAGGTAGGAGATGTCTACCTGCTCTCTCAGCAGAAGGAGTGGTTCTAAGCCATATTTTGGATTATTTTAAATGCCTTTAAAATGCTGAGCACCACAAGCATATATATGTTCCTTACAATTACTTTTCACACTGTATTTGTCATAAAAGAGGGTACTAGGGTCAATAGAAATTGTATTAATATTTATCCACTTGAAATACTACTCAGTCATGAAAAAGAATGAAATTTTGCCACTTGCAGCAACATGGACAGACATGGAAGTCATTATGCTAAGTGAAATAAGTCAGACAGAGAAAGACAAATACTGTATGATATCACTTATATGTGGAATCTAAAAAAATACAATAAACTAGTGAATGTAACAAAAAAGAAGTAGACTGGGGAGAGGGGAGGACAATAACGGGAGAGGGGATTAAGAGGTACAAATTACTAGGTATAAAGTAAGCTACAAGGACATACTGTACAACATGGGGAATATAACTATAAATGGAGTATAACCTTTAAAATTGTGAATCACTATATTGTATCCCTATAAATTATGTATTATACAGCAACTATACTTCAATAAAAAGAAATACACTATCCCTCCCCCCTAAAAAAGGAAAAAAAATATTTATCCACTTGATACAAGATGATTTCATTTCAAAGACAGAATGAAAACAAAGGAAAAAAAGATAGGGATCATAAATGTGTCACCAGTATTTTTCCAATCATTCCTCAATGAATGACTCTTCTCAAGATAACACTGTAAATAGTTCCTTAGGCTTTCCTGACTGAAGGAATATTATGTATTGTTCTTGACTAATTAAATAAGACTTAAGCCTAGAAGATTTAGTATGCTCTAATGATATAAAAGATAGCAACAGTAATAAGACTCTAAGAGCTGTCGTTAAACATATGGATGTTAACATTTTTACCTTTCACAAACGTTTGAACTTAACTTCTATTCTAAAATAGAGCAGCTTCAGTTAATTTAAAGATCAGTTCTCCACATTGAGCCATTCACGGGATGAAAGTATCTAGTCCCTCAGCTATGTCAGGCAGTGACCAAGCAGTTCAAGGGCATTATCTCTACTCCCTGTCTCTACTCCTTACCTGAGCTACATGACATGGGGATCTTCAGCTATAACTAATAGATGAAGAAATGGAGGCTCAAAGATGTACAGTGACTTGCTCAAGATCACCAAGCTAGTAAAGCAGCAGTCAGGATTTGAAGTAAGGTCTTCTGGTTCCAAAGCTCATGGTCCTTTTTCTTTTTCATAAACCAACTTCAAATTATAATTTATGTAGAATAAAGCCCATCCATTCTATGTGCACATTTAGAAGAGTTTTGTTTTTTTTTTTTTTCCATACGTGGGCCTCTCACTGTTGTGGCCTCTCCCGTTGCGGAGCACAGGCTCTGGACGCGCAGGCTCAGTGGCCATGGCTCACGGGTCCAGCCACTCCGCAGCATGTGGGATCCTCCCCGACCGGGCCACGAACCCACGTCCCCTGCATCGGCAGGCGGACTCTCAACCACTGCGCCACCAGGGAAGCCCTAGAGGAGTTTTGATAACCATATACATCTGTTTAACCACCACCACAATCAGTATATACAACATTTCCAGGACCCCAAAATGCTCCCTTGTACCCCCATCAATCCCCCTCACCCCCTGCAGGGTGTCTACCACACTATATTGAGATCACCTCTTTACCACGTGTTCTTCCCACCATTACCATTTTAAAATTTACTTCCTTTTAACATCAATTAAAATTCACTCGTTTGGTTGTATAGTTCTATGAATTTTGACAAACGCACACAGTTGTGTAACAGCCACAGACAATCAAGACACAGAACACTTCTATCCCACACCACCCAATCTGCTTGTATAACTGCCCTTTTGTAGTCAACACGTCCCCCACTCCCAGCACCTGATCTGTTTCCTATTCCTATAATTGTGCCTTTTTCAGAATGCCATATAAATGAAGTAATATAGTATGTAGCCAGTATCATGATCTATCATGGCTTCTGTCATGACTTTTAAGCCACACTGTATATTTTAGCCTTTTCCCCACTGCTGACCAACGAAGGACAAATTTTTATAGTGACATATTCCCATGGACATTCCGATATATCACAACACCAAGGCACTAGCTATTGCTCTGCCCCAAGTGAGGAAATGTTATAGGAATACCTTCAGTCCACCTAATGCATTAAAACAGTATGTTAGGGCCTCCCTGGTGGCGCAGTGGTTGAGAGTCCGCCTGCCGATGCAGGGGATATGGGTTCGTGCCCCGGTCTGGGAGGATCCCATATGCCACGGAGCGGCTGGGCCCGTGAGCCATGGCCACTGGGCCTGCGCATCCGGAGCCTGTGCTCCGCAACGGGAGAGGCCACAACAGTGAGAGGCCCGCATACCGCAAAAAGAAAAAAAAAAAAAAAAAACAAAAAAAAACAGTATGTTATTTACAAACTTCATTAGCTATGTTATTTAATACTAATAAATTACTTAAGACACATCTCACATATGAATGAAAGAAACTAATCTGTCTACACTGGGGTTGTAGTACATCCTACCTCTGTAGCACCATGCTTTCTCCTAGCTGTGAAACCATGCCCAGCCCGGAGGTCTGACCATAATACTATGGGTAGTGCCAAGGGTTTGCTCCATGACCAGAAAAAGCAGAACCCAAGCTCTCTGCCACCTGCCCAACCAGATGAGGCAAAGGGGGTGTGAGAGCAGCCAGTTGCTCTAAACTGTTCAACCTTCTCATTTTGTAGGAGAAAGAAGGGAAGTCCAGAGAGTGGAAGGGATTTATCCAGAGCCACCCATTTGCAGAATGGGTATCTCAACAAACCCAGAATGTTGTCCTCACTGAATGGATTAGCAATCCCTCAGTATTACTCTCTCCTTTCTTTTTCTGCTATACTTCCTACCAACTAGGGTGCAAAAGAATATGGCTTCTCTTGTGTGAGAGAATCTAGTGTAGTTGCTGTCTTCAATATCTGGACTTGTCCTGAAACATCAATATTTCAATCGGATTCCACAGAGAAGTCCCACAGTCTCTTACTAACCAGGATTTGAAATAATGTCTGTTTAGCTCCAAACCTGATGATCTTTCTGTCTACTGTATATTTTGATATCTGTTCTGATGCACATGTGGTTTTAGTATTCTATGGCTCATATGGACATCAAAAATGTATTGACTGTGAGGCCCTTTGCTGGGTCCTGGGGCTAACAGGTGAATCAGATGTAGTTTCTAGTTTTAAGGAGCTCAGTGTCTAGAGGGGAAATAAGGCACATAAATCAACAAGGGTAATTACTGAGATAAGTGCTATGAGAGAAGTGTGCATAGGCACCGATTATCTGTCACACGACCTTGCGTGCGCGCGTGTACACACACACACACACACACACACACACACACACACAGAGCAGATGACTGGCCCCATCATATGTGACAGAATTTCTTTAAATCCTAACAGGGCTTAATAATTCTAAAATCAAATAGAAATGGTCACATTAGAAGAACCTTTATTTTACAGAGAACAGTTGAACAAAGGCTACTGGAGCTCAGGATCCAATAGTGATCGCCAAACAGGGCCACTTGATTTTTATGAACAATTTTCTTCTTCCTTTTCCTGTTAATACAGAAAAACTGGCACCTTTGTCTGGGTCCAGAATGTAAAATCAGGAAATAAAATGGCAAGTCTTACAACTGTGAACTTCAATCAGCTCATTACAAACCAAAGGGACATATTTGAATGCATGTTGCTACATTCATTTACCTATTCTGCCAAGCCATTCAATTACACGATTTCAGATTTTGTATAAAAAATACAGCCGTGTTTCTTTCAAAAGCTGGTATTTAGAGAAAAGTGATTAGAACAGCATGCTATGATACGTTAATACAGTGGTTTCATTTAATGGACAATGGCAGTTTCTGAAATGCTCCCTGTACTTTAAATTATTACACTTAGAATTCGTGACTACAACGTGTCTCAACTTTTTTCTTACTGCTGTACAATACACTCCATTGCTGCTGTGAATGCAAAAAAACTCACATTATCAGAAGAGTTTTATTAGCATTTATAATCTTAACGAAAGTCATTTTTAAGGGTGGGGGGTGGGTATAGTGGGTTGTGAACACTGAGGAGGATAAAGCATCATAATTGAGAAAGAGTGAAAAAAGGGAGAAGAAAAGCTAAAGCAGGAGAAAAATCTTAAACCAAAATTTAACTTCTCCTTGGAGAGAGAGGGCACAAAAGAGATGGAGTTTATTCTAACCAGAAGCAGCTGTTGCTGTTCGAATTAGGAAGCATTCCTAATGAATCAGCAGTTCTTATAATAAATATACTCCCCTTTGAAATGTGAGGATTCGCTATGAGAATTTCTTTTGATATATTTTTTACACGAACTCATTAGACGGAGAAGAGGCAAGGATCGAGCATGTTCCTTTCTAAATTATGACGGAGATCTTATCCATATCATATCCTCCCAAGGTTAGTTAGGTGGGGCACAGGAAAACAAAAAATAAGAAACACAAATTTAAAACGGTTTCTACTGACCAGCACACCGTTGTGACTCCAAACAAACCTTGTAAGATGCTATGTTAACAGCACGCCTTACAAAATACCTGCTACTACACTAACTTAACAAGTGCGCGTTAAGTTTAAAATGAAATCAGAGCTATACAGACAATGAAAGAGGCATGTCTTTTGCATTCATTAAAAGGAATCCCCAAATTCCATCATAGTGAAGAGCTGCTTGCAGGGTATATCCTGTTCCCCAGATATCCCTCTTGCCATTTTAAGAAGAGAAAAGGAAAAAAAGTATGCATATTTATAAATATGTACACATACATATTTATTTCATCTCCACCTAGGTTCCATATTATTTTTTTTTCTTGCATTTAAAAACAGCCATTTTAACAGAGGTTTCTCCAAGCAAAACTCACTGTGTTCCTATCAATACAGACAGAAAATTTAAAGGGACATCTTCCCATTAGCAGAGGTGAGAGAAACTGGATGGACATTATTCTACCCACCAGTTTTCTCCAACTTTTAATCTATCAGTCTTCCTCCTCTTCTTCCATGGTGGGTTTCCAGGATTCTTGGAGCCTCAGTACTCAGTATAAAAACCAAGAGCCACGGGAGTTGTAGAGTGACACAAGGAATAACAGAGAGACTATTAAAGCTGCTTCGTCTTTCTCCCCTAACACCAATGGTACTTAAGCCTTAAACTTGGAAATGAAAATGAAAGGACATTCTAAACATAAACACCATCTTTAGGCTGCTTAAAAACAACCCTTTCGGGCTTCCCTGGTGGCGCAGTGGTTGAGAGTCCGCCTGCCGATGCAGGGGACACGGGTTCGTGCCCCGGTCTGGGAGGATCCCACATGCCGCGGAGCGGCTGGGCCCGTGAGCCATGGCCGCTGAGCGGGCGCGTCCGGAGCCTGTGCTCCGCAGCGGGAGAGGCCACAACAGTGAGAGGCCCGCATACCACACACACACACACAAAACCAACCCTTTCACAAACTTAGACATGACCTCCTATCTCAGGTCACTTGTGCTCTCAACAACAGGTTAAGAGAACGCAACAGATAGGTAGACCTGCAGAAAACAGAAGTTAAGGACCAAGATGATTTAACTCTATCATTACCAAGTCACACAGAAGAGGTGGAACTCAGTAACGCCTTAGAGGAAAGAAGACTTGAATCACATGAGTGGGAGTGGTAGATTACCCTGCTTCTTCTACAGAATCAAAGCCCTAATAAGGATGAATCCAGGGAACAAACCGAGGCGTTTTGAGAAAAGATCCCTTCGCTAAAAGATCACTGTGTGTGCGCCCTAAATTCTAAGTAATTAGAACAGGGGGGCTCAAAAAGGCTCAGATCACTTGATAAATGTTAAATATTTGAACCCAAGTCCCTCCAAAGCCACAAGACCTTGTTGCCTCCTTAGTGACTTCTAAATCACAGAGAAGAGTCTGTCCACTGGGCTACACTACCTCTTTAGAACATTTCACTTGGCCATAAACTTAGTGGCCTTCTCTGGGGTGGAGAAAACAAGGTAGAGAGGGAGGGGTTAAGTGACTTGACCAACATTACGTAATTCCATTTTAAAGTGGGACTAAATGTCCTCGGGGGCAGACTACTAAAAATTATTCCCCCTTTGTTTTCCAAAACGAGTAACCACCAAATAGTTAGTTCCAAATATTTAGTTAGATCCGTTCCCCTGCAGGTTTGTATTCCTACAGAAAGGCCTGTCCTGGCCTGGTGCTTATTTGGCCTCGGCCTTCATCAACCAAAAGGACAGCTCTGCAGTTTGTACACTGTTTCGCCCTGCGTGCTATGTTGGAAACCACACTGGCTTTGAAAATATTTCATTAGATGAGAATGGATAAAATATATGAAGGATTGGCAGGGGAAAAGAAGTTCAGATGCCTGAAATGCAGACAATGATTTTTACACAGTGATATCTACCTCAGAGCTGCTTATGGCAGCAAAAAAATTTAAAGAGCTTAAAAATTAGCAGTGTGTTTTTCTTAGGGACTGGAATAAAAGACACTTGATTATAAAACCAAGCTTCACACATTAGAGATATGCAAGTTACTTAAAAATCCTTGGTTTCCTTTTCTTTAAAATGGAACTAACTGCCTGAAAGAGTTGTCACAAGGATTCAACAGTATAATTCATGTGACACGCTCAGCACAGTTTCCACAAGGAAAGTAATCAATAAATGGCGGCTACTATTACTATAATTATTAATTCCAACAGTAAAGATCATGAGATTAAGTATGGGCCTCCTTTGCGATTTAGTTTTATGTGGCCATTAAAATGTCCTTCAGAGAGAAAATTTTAATGTTACAAAAATATGTAAAAAGAATATCAAATAAAAACTGTATATGATCTCAAATATGTAAATTTTAGAATACGTGGAGGAAGGGGCAAGTTAGGAATAGAGGATTAAGAGGTACAAACTACTATGTATAAAATAAATAATAAACAAGGATGTATTGTACAACACAGGAATATAGCCAATATATTATAATAACTTTAAATGAAGTATAATCTATAAAAATATTGAATCACTATGTTGTACAATCTAATATATTATAAATCAACTATACGTCAATTAAAATTTACTAGTAGCCACATAAAAGAAAGTGGAAAAAATGTTTATTATGTGCATATGTATTATATGCATATTACATATATTATTAGTAAAAGACTAAAAGGAAATGCACCACAATTTCTACTTTTGGATAGTGGAATTAAAGATATTTTCTTCTTCTGTACTGAAAAACACATTCATTCAAAAGTCAGCTGCGTTTTTTTCCTGTGGATATCCAACTGTTCCATCAACATTTTCTCCTAATAGACAATCCTACCCCATCCCTTTCAATCATCCTGGCACCTTTATTAAAAAAAAAAAATCAATTGATTCTCTATTCTGTTCCATCGATCTATACATCTATCCTTGTGCCAATACCACAATGTCTACTATTGATTACTATAGCTTTACAATAAGACTTGAAATCAGGCAATATGGTTCTTCCAAACTTATTCTATTTTTTCAAACTTATTTTGGCTAAGTCCTTTGCCATACGAATTTCCATACAAATTTTAAAATCCAGCTTGTCAAATTCTATTTAAAAAGCCTAGTGGTATTGCACTGACCCGGTAGATCAATTTGAGGGAACTGACATCTATACCATTAACGGTCTTCCACAGAAACAGAATCAATAGGACATATATAAATAAAGAGATTTATTTTAAGGAATTGGTTCAAGCAAGTCAAAAATATGCTGGGCAAGTCGGCAAGCTGGAAACTGAGGCAGGATTTCTTTTTTTTTAATTAATTAATTTATTTATTTATTTTTGGCTGCATTGGGTCTTCACTGCTGTGCATGGGCTTTCTCTAGTTGCAGCGAGTGGGGGCTACTCTTCACTGCAGTGCGCGGGCTTCTCACTGTGGTGGCTTCTCTTGTTGCAGAGCGCGGGCTCAGCAGTTGTGGCTCGCAGGCTCTAGAGCACAGGCTCAGTAGTTGTGGCGCACCGGCTTAGCAGCTCCACGGCATGTGGGATCTTCCCGGACTAGGGATCGAACCCATGTCCCCTGCATTGGCAAGCAGATTCTTAACCAATGTGCCACCAGGGAAGTCCCTCAGGCAGGATTTCTCTTACAATTGTGAGGCAGAACTCCTTCTTCTTTGGGAAACCTGTTTTTGGCTCTTAGGCTTTCAACTGATTGGTTGAAGCCCACCCACATTATGGAGGGTTTTCTCCTTTATTTAAAGTCAACTGATTATAAACGTTAATCACAGTGTCATCTATACTAGTATTAGACCAAACAACTGGGCACCACAGCCTAGCCAAATTAGGCATCACAACATCCTGACAACAGTGAGTCTTTGAATCCAGGAGCATGGTTTATCTCTTTACTTATTTAGATCTTCTTTTAACATATCTCAGCAATGTTTTATACTTTTTGGTGTCCAGGTCAGGTCATGAAAATATTTTGTTCAGTTTACCCCTAAGTATTTACTATTTTGATGCTATTATAAAAGCACTGTTTTATTAATTATAATTTATACTTTTAATACCAATTTCCTTAACTCACATCAGATACAAAATTAATAGAAATGGATCAAAGACCTAAATATGAGATAAATCTATAAAGTGTCTAGAAGAAAATATAGGAGAAAATCTTTGTGCTCTTGTATTATGCAAAGATTTCACAGGACACAAAAAGCATGAACTATAAAAGAAAAAAAATCAATAAACTGGACTTTGAAATTAAAACCTTATGATACGTGAAAGATGCTGTTAAGAAAATGAAAGGGCAAGCCACAGACTGGAGAAATATTTGCAAAGCACATATCTAATAAAAGACTTATAGCCAGAACATATTTAAAAAAACCTATCCTAGTTCAGTAATCATAAGGCAAAGAACCCAATCTTAAAAATGATCAATAGATTTAAACAGATGCTTTACCAAAGATGATATGCAATATCTTCTAGTAAATAAGCACATGAAAAGACTTTCAACATAATAAGTCATCAGGAAAATGCAAATTAAAGCCACAATGAGATACTGCCATAATTCAGTAGGATGACTACAATGAAAAAGACTGACAGTATCAACAGTTGGTGAGGAAGAGGAGTAACTGAAACTCTTGTATATTGTTGGAAAACAATTCTGCAGTTTCCTGTAAAGTTATCATACCATAAGACCCAGAAACATCATATGTCCATACAAAAACTTAAACATGAATGTTTCCATCAGTCTTATTCACAGCAAGCAAAACCTGAAAACAACACAAATGTCTATCAAGAAGTAAATAAACTGGGATATATCCATACAACAGAATACTACTCAGCAATAAAAAAGAACAAACTACTCATAAACATAACATGGATGAACCACAAAATGTTATGCTGAGCAAAAGAAGCTAGACCTGAAAGAGAACATAATGTATGATTCCATTTATGTGAAATCCTAGGAAAGACTAAGCAAATCTATAGTGAAGGAAAACAGATACGTGGTTGCATAGAGTTGCTGGGGGTGACTAAAAGGGGAACAAGGAATTTCTGAGGGAACAGAAATGTTGTATATCTTGACTATAGTCGTGGTTACACATCTGTATACATTTGTCAAACTCGCTAAAGTATACACTTAAAACTGGTGAGAGAGAAAGAGCATGTGTGTGTGTATGTGTGTGTGTGTGTATGTATGTGTTTACATTTCTTTAGATCTTTCATTTTGGCATATGGAGATATTTTGAAAAACCCTCCCAATCAATAAAATTGAAATCACAGATTATATATTTACACACACACACACACACACACACACACACAAACTTTAAACACACTGCTAATCTGGCAAAAAGTAAAGGCTCCAGAGAGCAAAAAAATGAAATGGAAACTCCAACTCAGAGAGGAAAATTAGCAACAAAATTGGCTTTTACCCTGAAGCTCTTTGCCAAACTATGGGCACTTTGAGCTCCCAACTAATACACATAGAAGGCAGAATTGAAAGGAGGTAAAGCCTAGAAACCTCCTAAGGACACTACAACCTAAAGCTTGTGGACTACATCTTTAGTGGAAGGATAAAAAAATTTGAATGCATTCAGCCAGTAGAGAATTTTTCATTCTTGATGCTCTCACAGGGTGGAAGGCAAACATCTCCACTGACAATTTCTAACTAAAAGTATGCTCTCACATAGATCTGCAATCCAAATTTACCTATAAAGTCACACAAAATGGCAAAAGATAATATATAGAGCACAGTAATCATTAGGACTCCTAGGTGACAGCCAGAAGAGAGGGACTAAAATTTAACCAAGGCCTCAAAAAAAAAAAAAAAAAAAAAACCTCCAAATATGCTTTATGAATAACTAAACTAATCAGGTACAGAATATAAAAAAGTGTTTAATGTGTTAAAAAACTAAAGAAAGAATGGAAATAAGTAGAAAACAGAAGACTATGAACAGCCATGTAGATTTATAAAAGAATGAAATGGAACTTCACAAAATGAAAAGATTAGATACAAGTAAAGGTAGAATTAGTGAACTGAAAAACCCAGATACACTACCCATAACATAATTTAAATAGACAAATAGAAGAAAAAAATAAGAAAAAAGATAAACAACATGAAAGAGAGTGAAAAAGTTGAATACATTCTAATCAGATTTCCAGAAGGATATAATAAAAAGAACAGAGAAGGGCCTCCCTGGTGGCGCAGTGGTTGAGAGTCCGCCTGCCGATGCAGGGGATACGGGTTCGTGCCCCGGTCTGGGAGGATCCCATATGCCGCGGAGCGGCTGGGCCCGTGAGCCATGGCCGCTGGGCCTGCGCATCCGGAGCCTGTGCTCCGCAACGGGAGAGGCCACAACAGTGAGAGGCCCACATAACGCAAAAAAAAAAAAAAAAAAAAAGGAAAAGAACAGAGAAGAGGCAATAGTTAAAGAAATAATGGCTGAGAACACTCCAGAATTGCTATTCCATAACTGCTGATCCAGAAATCCCAAGCAAGACAAAAGAAATCCATACCAGAGGCAAAGCACTGTGAAACTGCAGAACTCCAAATAAAAACAGCATGAGAGGGCTTCCCTGGTGGCACAGTGGTTGAGAGTCCGCCTGCCGATGCAGGGGATGCAGGTTCGTGCCCGGGTCCAGGAGGATCCCACATGCCGTGGAGCAGCTGGGCCTGTGAGCCATGGCCGCTAAGCCTGTGCGTCCGGAGCCTGTGCTCCGCAACGGGAGAGGTCACAGTAGTGAGAGGCCCACATACCACCAAAAAAAAAAAAAAAACCAGCATGAGAGAATAAGTGATTTCATTTAAGAACAACAATTAGATATAACTCATTTGCGGCAAGTAAGTTAAACAAACAAGTAAGAGCAAATTAGAAACACCAATGGACTTCCTTAATCTAATAAAGAATAATATTTAAGACCCATCTTACTGGAAAAGTGTTAAAATACTTCATTTAAAATCAGGAACAATAAAAGGATATTCACTATCTGTTTCTCCTCAACAATGCCCTGGAGATACAGGGCACCACAACTGAACATGAAAATAAAATAAAGGGTAAAAAGAATAGAAAGGAAAAAAAAGACAAAACAGTCATTTATAAGTTACAAGATTTTCTATCAGAAAACCAAAAGAAACTATAATAAATTACTAGAATTAATTAGGCAGCTGGGCAAAAAGATCAATATTCAAAAATCAATTGAATTTCTAAACAACAGAAGAAAAGAAGACGTCACTTATAAAAGCTATTTAAAAAAAGTTCTTAGGGGAAAAATGATAAAAAGGTATGCAGGATCATTATGGAAGATTTTTTTTTTTTTTTGGCATGCCACACAGCTTGCAGGATCTTAGTTCCCCAACCAGGGATGGAACCCAGGCCACAGCAGTGAAAGCGCCAAGTCCTAACCACTGGATTGCCAGGGTAGTCCCAAAAAACTTTTAAATGTTACTAAACAATATTAAAATAACACCTAAAGAATCTTACATCATGTTCAAAAATTGGGTAGGAAGACTCAATTACAAACGATGTCAATTCACCTCAGGCTTATCTCTGTATTCAATGAAAAGTCCAATCAAAATATCACCATGATTTTTTATGAAACTTGATACTATCAGTCTAAAATTTACATGGAAGAGTAGAAGAACAAGAAAAGCAGGATATTTTTTGAGAAAAGTGAGGAAACTTTCCTGACAGGTATTAATTAAGACTATCATAATCAACACAGCAAGTTATTGGCACAAGGATAGACAAATTAACTAATAGAACAGAATAAAAAGCCAGAAATAAGACCATGCATGTAGGAAAATTTGACCTATGACAGGGCACTACAAATCACTAGAGGAAAGATGGAATATTCAAGACATGTTACAGGGAAAATTGGATATCCAAATTGCGCACACGGTGGGGGGAAGAAAATGGATCCCAACTGTATAGTATCCAAAAAAAGCAACTCCAGGTGGATTAAAGATTTAAATGTGAAAGGAAGAAATGTCAAATTTTGGAAGAAAAATAACTCTGATAACAATACAGAACAAAGACATTATAAAAATACATACAACCTAATATCTCTCATGAACACAGACACAAAAATTCTAAATCAAATATTAGCCAACCAAGACAAGTAATATATAAAAAGAACAAAATATAATTATCAAGTGGATTGGTAGAACATTAAAAAATCAATGGTAAGTTACCATTTTAAAAGAATAAAGGAAAAAAGAGATGTTTATAGCAATAGATGCAGAATAAACAACAAAACTCAACATCCATTCATGACAAAAACCATCAGTAAACTAGGAATAGAAGGAAACCTCCTCAATTTAAGGGCATCTCTAAAATAATCTACAGCTCTTACTTTATGGTAAAACACTGTTCCCCCCTAAGACTGAGAACAAGACAAAGATATTCTCTCTTACCACTTCTGTTTAACATTCCACATGGCACTGGAGGTCCTAGCCAGTGTAATAAAGATATAAAAATGGAAGACATAAAAATCCAACAGGAAGAAGTAAAACTGTCGCTATATGTAGATGACATGATTGTTTACTTTACCTAGAGAATCTATAAAAGAACTATAAGAACTGATACCTGAAATTAGCAAGGTCAAAGGATATAAGAATACAGGATACAGGCTCAATATACAAAAAGTCAATTGTGCATTATATACAGCAAGCAATTGACAAATACAATAAAATAAACAATTCTATTTGTAGCATTGTAAAAAAAACATAAAATACATAGGAATAAGTGTAACAAAAGAAAAGCAAGCCCTTTAAACTGAAAAATAAAAACACTGCTGACAGAAATTAAGGACATAAATAAATGGAAACATATGCCATGTTCAAGGATTAAAAGATTCAATACTGTCATGTTTTCTCTCTAAATTGGGCTACGGATTCAACACAATTCCAATCAAAATCCCACCAGATGTTTTTATAGAAACTGGCAAGCTGATTCTATAACATACATGGAAATGCAAAGGATCTAAAATATCTAAAGCAATCTAGAAAAAGACCACAAAAGTTGGAGCATATTTACTACCAATCTTTTTTTTTTTTTTTTTTTTTTTTTTGCGGTACGCGGGCCTCTCACTGTTGTGGCCTCTCCCGTTGCGGAGCACAGGCTCTGGGAGCGCAGGCTCAGTGGCCGTGGCTCACAGGCCCAGCCGCTCCGTGGCATGTGGGATCTTCCCGGACCGGGACACGAACCCGTCCCCTGCATCGGCAGGCGGACTCTCAACCACTGCGCCACCAGGGAAGCCCTACTACCAATCTTTAATACTCACTTTAAAGCTATAATAATAATCAAGACTCACAGAAAGATAGACAAGATGAAAAGGCAGAGGGCTATGTACCAGATGAAGGAACAAGATAAAACACCAGAAAAACAACTAAATGAAGTGGAGATAGGCCACCTTCCAGAAAAACTATTCAGAATAATGATAGTGAAGATGATCCAGGACCTCAGATAAAGAATGGAGGCTAAGATCGAGAAGATGCAAGAAATGTTTAACAAAGACTTAGAAGAATTAAAGAGTAAACAAACAGAGATGAACAATACAATAACTGAAATGAAAACTACACTAGAAGGAATCAATAGCAGAATAACTCAGGCAGAAGAACGGATAAGTGACCTGGAAGACAGAATGGTGGAATTCACTGCTGCAAGACAGAATAAAGAAAAAAGAATGAAAAGAAATGAAGACAGCCTAAGAGACCTCTGGGACAACATTAAACGCAACAACATTCGCATTATAGTGGTCCCAGAAGGAGAAGAGAGAGAGAAAGGACCAGAGAAAATATTTGAAGAGATTATACTTGAAAACTTACCTAACATGGGAAAGGAAATAGCCACCCAAGTCCAGGAAGCGAGAGTCCCTGGCAGGATAAACCCAAGGAGAAACACGCCGAGACACATAATAATCAAATTGGTAAAAATTAAAGACAAAGAAAAATTATTGAAAGCAGCAAGGAGAAAACGACAAATAACAATACAAGGGAACTCCCATAAGGTTAACAGCTGATTTCTCAGCAGAAACTCTACAAGCCAGAAGGAAGTGGCATCATATATTTAAAGTGATGAAAGGGAAGAACCTACAACCAAGATTACTCTACCCAGCAAGGATCTCATTCAGATTCCATGGAGAAATCAAAAGCTTTACAGACAAGAAAAAGCTAAGAGAATTCAGCACCACCAAACTAGCTCTACAACAAATGCTAAAGAAACTTCTCTAAGTAGGAAACACAAGAGAAGAAAAGGATCTACAATAATAAACCCAAAACAATAAAGTGGTCATAGGAACATACATATTGATAATTACCTTAAACGTGAATGGATTAAATGCTCCAACCAAAAGACACAGGCTTGCTGAATGGATACAAAAACAAGACCCATATATATGCTCTCTACAAGAGACCCACTTCAGACCAAGGGACACATACAGACTGAAAGTGAGGGGATGGAAAAAGGTACTCCATGCAAATGGAAATCAAAAGAAAGCTGGAGTAGCAATACTCATATCAGATAAAATAGACTTTAAAATAAAGAATGTTACAAGAGACAAGGAAGGACACTACATAATGATCAAGGGATCAATCCAAGAAGAAGATATAACAATTATAAATATATATGCACTCAACATAGGAGCACCTCAATACATAAGGCAACTGCTAACAGCTATAAAAGAGGAAATCGACAGCAACACAGTAATAGTGGGGGACTTTAACACCTCACTTACACCAATGGACAGATCATCCAAACAGAAAATTTATAAGGAAACACAAGCTTTAAATGACACAATAGACCAGATAGATTTAATTGATATTTGGAGGACATTCCATCCAAAAACAGCAGATTACACTTTCTTCTCAAGTGCGCATGGAACGTCCTCCAGGATAGAGCACATCTTGGGTCACAAATCAAGCCTCAGTAAATTTAAGAAAACTGAAATCATATCAAGCATCTTTTCTGACCACAACACTATGAGATTAGAAGTGAATTACAAGGAAAAAAACGTAAAAAACACAAACATATGGAAGCTAAACAATACGTTACTAAATAACCAAGAGATCACTGAAGAAATCAAAGAGGAAATCAAAAAATACCTAAAGACAAAAGACAATGAAAACAAGACGATACAAAACCTATGGGATGCAGCAAAAGCAGTTCTAAGAGGGAAGTTTATAGCTACATAAGTCTACCACAAGAAACAAGAAAAATCTCAAGTAAAGAAATTAACTTTACATCTAAAGGAACTAGAGAAAGAAGAACAAACAAAACCCGAAGTTAGCAGAAGGAAAGAAATCATAAAGATCAGAGCAGAAATAAATCAAATAGAAACAAAGAAAATAGCAAAGCTCAAAACTAAAAGCTGGTTCTTTGAGAAGATAAACAAAAGTGATAAACCATAAGCCAGACTCATCAAGAAAAAGAGAGAACTCAAATCAATAAAATTAAAAATGAAAAAGGAGAAGTTACAAAAGACACCGCAGAAATACAAAGCATCCTAAGAGACTACTACAAGCAACTCTATGCCAATAAAATGGACAACCTGGAAGAAATGGACAAATTCTTAGAAAGGTATAACCTTCCAAGACTGAACCAGGAAGAAATAGAAAATATGAACACACCAATCACAAGTAATGAAATTGAAACTGTGATTAAAAATCTTCCAACAAACAAAACTCCAGGACCAGATGGCTTCACAGGTGAATTCTATCAAACATTTAGAGAAGAGCTAACACCCATCCTTCTCAGACTCTTTCAAACAATTGCAGAGAGAGGAACACTCCCAAGCTCATTCTATGAGGCCACCATCACCCTGACACCAAAACCAGACAAAGATATTACATAAAAAGAAAATTACAGGCCAATATCACTGATGAATATAGATGCAAAAATCCTCAACAAAATACTAGCAAACAGAATCCAACAACACATTCAAAGGATCATACACCATGATCAAGTGGGATTTATTCCACGGATGCAAGGATTCTTCAATAACGCAAATCAATCAATGTGATACACCATATTAAAAAATTAAAGAATAAAAACCATATGATCATCTCAATAGACGCAGAAAAAGCTTTTGACAAAATTCAACACCCATTAATGATAAAAACTCTCCAGAAAGTGCATAGAGGGAAACTACCTCAACATAATAAAGGCCATATACGACAAACCCACAGCAAACATCATTCTCAGTGGTGAAAAACTGAAAGCATTTCCTCTAAGATCAGGAACAAGACTAGGATGTCCACTCTCACCACTATTATTCAACATAGTTTTGGAAGTCCTAGCCACAGCAATCAGAGAAGAAAAAGTAATAAAAGGAATAGAAATTGGAAAAGAAGAAGTAAAACTGTCACCATTTGTAGATGACATGATACTATACATAGAGAATCCTAAAGATGCCACCAGAAAACTACTAGAGCTAATCAATGAATTTGGTAAAGTTGCAGGATACAAAATTAATGCACAGAAATCTCTTGCATTCCTATATACTAATGATGAAAAACCTGAAAGAGAAATTAAGAAAACACTCCCATTTATCACTGCAACAAAAAGAATAAAATATCTAGGAATAAACCTACCTAGGGAGACAAAAGACCTGTATGCAGAAAACTATAAGACACTGATGAAGGAAATGAAAGATGATATCAACAGATGGAGAGATATACCATTTTCTTGGATTGGAAGAATCAATGTTGTGAAAATGACTATACTACCCAAAGCAATCTACAGATTCAATGCAATCCTTATCAAATTACCAATGGCATTTTTTACAGAACTAGAAAAAAAATTTTTTAATTTGTATGGAGACACAAAAGACCCCAAATAGCCAAAGCAGTCTTGAGGGAAAAAAATGGAGCTGGAGGAATCAGACTCCCTGACTTCAGACTATACTACAAAGCTACAGTAATCAAGACAATATAGTACTGGCACAAAAACAGAAGTATAGATCAATGGAACAGGATAGAAAGCCCAGAGATAAACCCACGCACCAAGTCAACTAATCTATGACAAAGGAGGCAAGGATATACAATGGAGAAAAGACAGTATCTTCAATAAGTGGTGCTGGAAAAACCGGACAGCTACATGTAAAAGAATGAAATTAGAACACTCCCTAACACCATACACAAAAATAAACTCAAAATGGATTAGAGGCCTAAATGTAAGACTGGACACTATAAAACTCTTAGAGGAAAACATAGGAAGAACAGTCTTTGACATAAAGCACAGCAAGATCTTTTTTGACCCACCTCCTAGAGTAATGGAAATAAAAACAAAAATAAACAAATGGGACCTAATGAAACTTCAAAGCTTTTGCACAGCAAAGGAAACCATAAACAAGATGAAAAGAAAACCCTCAGAACGGGAGAAAATATGTGCAAACGAATCAACAGACAAAGGGCTAACCTCCAAAATATATAAATAGCTCATGCAGCTCAGTATTAAAAAACCAAACAACCCAATCCAAAAATGGCCAGAAGACCTAATTAGACATTTCTCCAAAGAAGACATACAGATGGCCAAGAAGCACATGAAAAGCTGCTCAACATCACTAATTATTAGAGAAATGCAAATAAAAACTACAATGAGGTATCACCTCACACCAGTTAGAATGGGCATCATCAGAAAATCTACAAACAACAAATGCTGGAGAGGGTGCGGAGAAAAGGGAACCCTCTTGCACTGTTGGTGGGAATGGAAATTGATACAGCCACTATGGAGAACAGTATGGAGGTTCCTTAAAAAACTAAAAATAGAATTACCATATGACCCAGCAATCCCACTACTGGGCATATACCCAGAGAAAATCATAATTCAAAAAGACACATGCACCCCGTTGTTCACTGCAGCACTATTTACAATAGCCAGGTCATGGAAGCAACCTAAATGCCCATCGACAGACAAATGGATAAAGAAGATGTGGTACATATATACAATGGAATATCACTCAGCCATAAGAAGGAACGAAATTGGGTCATTTTTACAGAAGTGGATGGATCTAGAGACCATCATATAGCGAAGTAAGTCAGAAAGAGAAGAACAAATATCGTATATTAACGCATATATGTGGAACCTAGAAAAATGGTACAGATGAACTGGTTTGCAGGGCAGAAACAGGGACACAGATGTAGAGAACAAGCGTATGGACACCAAGGCGGGGAAAGTGGTGGGGGGGGGTGGGGGGGTGATGAATTGGGTGATTGGGATTGACATGTATACACTAATATGTATAAAATGGATAACTAATAAGAACCTGCTGTATAATAAAATAAATAAAATTCAAAAAAAGCTATAATAATCAAGACAGCATGGCATAAGGATAAATAAATATATCAGTGGCATAGAATAGATTCATACTTAACACAGTCACTACAAAGGCACCGAAGTAATCCAACAGGGGAAAGAAAGTCTTCACAACGAATGGTGCTAAAATGACTGGATAACCACATGGGAAAAAAATGAACATTGACCCCATACCTTGCACCATGTACAAAAGTGAATTGCATATAGACCACAGACTTAAATGCAAAAGGTAAAATTATAAAGTTTCCAGATGAAAACATAAAAGAATGTATGTTCTAAATGAGAACATAAGAAAAAACATAGGAGTATGACTTGGGGGTAAGCAAAAGTTTCTTAGGACAGTGAAAGCATTAACCATAAAAGGAAAATATTGATAAATAAACTTCATCAACATAAAAAACTTCACTCCCCAAAAGGCAGTATTAAGAAAACAGGCAAGGAACTTCCCTGGTGGTCCAGTGGTTAAGAATCTACCTTCCAATGCAGAGGATGTGGGTTCGATCCCTGGTCAGGGAACTAAGATCCCACATGCCACAGGTCGACTAAACCTGTGTGCCGCTACTACTGAGCCTGTGCGCCACAACTAGAGAGCCCGCATACCATAACTACAGAGCCTGCACGCCACAACTAAAGAAAAGCCCACGTGCCACAACTAAGACCCAACACAGCCAACAAATAAATATAGATAGATAGATATTTTTTTAATTGCTTTAAAAAAATAAAGAAAATAGGCAAGCTCTAGAATGGGAGAAAATATTTGCAAAACATATATCTGACAAAGGATCAGTATAATTAAAATATATAAAGAATTGCTACAACTCAAAAAAACAAATCAAAGCTTTAAACATTTTCTTCACGTGCCAATAAACACATTAAAAAATGCTCTTTAGGACTTCCCTGGTGGCGCAATGGTTAAGAATCTGCCTGCCCTCTCCCATTCAAGTACTAACCAGGCCTGACTCTGCTTAGCTTCCGAGCAGAAACTAACACACTACTGTAAAGCAATTATACTCCAATAAAGATGTTAAAAAAAAAAAAAAAAGAATCCGCCTGCCAATACAGGGGACACAGGTTCGAGTCCTGGCCCAGGAAGATCCCACATGCGTGGAGCAGCTAAGTCCGTGCGCCACAACTACTGAGCCTGTGCTCTAGAGCCCGCGAGCCACAACTACTGAGCCAGCATGTCACAACTGCTGAAGCCTGCGTGCCTAAAGCCTGTGCTCCGCAACAAGAGAAGCCACCACAATGAGAAGCCCGCGCTCTACAATGAAGAGTAGCCCCTGCTCGCCGCAACTAGAGAAAGCCCACGCACAGCAACGAAGAGCCAACGCAGCCAAAAATGAAAATAAATTAATTAATTAATTAATTTTAAAAACTGCTCATTAGTTACCAGGGAAATGCAAATTAAAACCACAATAAGCTACACCCACCAGAATGGCTAAAAATAAACAGACTGACAACATGAAATATTGGTGAAGATGTAGAACAACTGGACCTCTCATACATAGTTGGTGACAGTGCAAAATGGCACAATCATTTAGGGAAAAGATCTGGCAACTTCTTATAAAACTAAATATACAGCTATCTTATGAGCCAGCATTTTTACTCCTGCATTTACCTAAGAGAATGAAAATATGTGGTCACAGAAAGATTTGTACAAGAATGTTCATAGCAGCTTTGTTCATGATAGCCAAAAACTGGAACTGCCCAGCTGTCCATCAAATAGGAGAAAGGGTAAACAGACTGTGATATAATCATACAATGGATGGATATTCATCAACAAAAAGCAAAGAACTATTAATAAACCAACAACCTGCATAAATCTCAAAAACATAACACCTAGTAAAAGAAGTCTTACACCAAAGAGTACATACGATTTCAGTTATATGAAGTTCTAGAACAGGGAAAACACCTACTGAATAAAAATCATAGAAATAGCTTCCTTTAGGGGATAGGCATAGGGACTGACTGTGAAAGACCATATAGGAACTTTCTGGCGTGATGGTAATGTTCTATGTCTTGATAAGGGTTTGGATCACACAAGTGTATGCAACTGTCAACTCACCAAATATATAACTTTTCTCTAGGGAGGGAAAGAAAAAAGAATGGGAAAGAAATACTGAATTCTAGTTAACAATATTCAAGTAGAAGTGTTTAGAGGTGAAGTGTACTAATGTCTGCAACTTACTTTTAAATGCATTAAAAAAAGATATATTGATGGACAGACATGTGATAGAGCAAGTATAATAATACGTCAATTGTAAAATCTAGGTGATGGACATGAGTGTTAAACGCTGGAAGGAGAAAGGCAAGGCTAAGTGAAGAGGTAAGTGGTAACAGGGAAATCAAATTTCCTAGGATAATGAGAGCAAATGAAAGGAAAAGAAAAAGAGAAAATAAAGATAGCGTTAAACAAATAAATCGGGGCAAGGGGATAGGGGCATTTTTATCAAGGGGTAATTTTAAACAGGTGGGTCAGAGAAGGCCTCACTGAGAAGGTGGCATTCTCAGTACCCAAAACTGAAGAAGAGAGAGCGAGTAATGTATCCGGAAGAGTATCCAAGCGGATGGAACAACACAGAGGTCAGTATGGCTGGAGCGGAATGGGTGAGATGAAGAATAATAGAAATGAAGTAAGGAGAGGTAAATAGGCAGCCAGATCACCTAGGGCCTTGTAATGGGAAGACTTTTCCTTCAGAAGGAAACCACTGGAGGACGTGGGGCCAAGGAGTGGTCTAATTTGACAGCCTTTTCAAAGGCCCCCTCTAGATGCTGTGCCAAATACAGACATTATCATTCTTTCTCAACCGGGATTTTAAGAGAAGAATTACGCCTCAATGCACTGTGATAATCATTTCACAATACATACATATGTCAAATCATTATGTATGTCGTACACCTTAAACCAATACAGCGTCACAAGTCAATTATATCTCAATAAAACGGGGGGGGGGTGTTAAGCTTAACGCCTTAAGTATTCCTTTGTAGGTAATGAACTAACTACTCTTCTATACATCAAGAATAATACAAGTTATGACCAGCCTTGGGAGAACTGAGAAAATAGTCATTTAAATCCTTTTCTGTGTTCTGGGATCAAAAGAGGAATGCTGTTTGAGAACAGTCGCATCTGGGAGGTTAAGACTGGAATCAGGGAAAATAGCTGTAGCAATCCAGCAAGAAACGGTGGTGACTTGGACTAGGGTGGTAGCAGTGGAGGTGACGAGAGTGATCAGGTCCTAGATATACTTGAATATAAGCTAAAGCTGACTCTGCCAATGGATTTGATACACAGCATATTGAAGAGAAGTCAAGGACAGCTCAAGGTTTTTGGCATGACTGAATGCAAAGATGGCACTGCCATTAACTGAGATGGTGAAGACTGAGAAAATCAGAAGTTCAACTTTGTTATGTAAAACTGCCTTTCGGACAGCCAAGAGCTGCTGCAGACAACTGGAGATCAAGGGAAAGCCCAGGTTTGAGGCTGTTATTTAATTTGGGGAGTTGTCAGATGGTATTTATAGCCATGACACCACACTGTATGTAATCAAGTGAGTAAATATATTTTAAGAAAAGACGACAAGGACTGAGCCCTGGAGCACACCACTGTTAAAAGATTTGGGGGGGGGGGGGCTTCCCTGGTGGCGCAGTGGTTGAGAATCTGCCTGCTAATGCAGGGGACACGGGTTCAAGCCCTGGTCTGGGAGGATCCCACATGCCGCGGAGCAACTAGGCCCGTGAGCCACGACTACTGAGCCTGCGCGTCTGGAGCCTGTGCTCCGCAACAAGAGGCCGCGATAGTGAGAGGCCCGCGCACCGCAATGAAGAGTGGCCCCCGCTTGCCACAACTAGAGAAAGCCCTCGCATAGAAACGAAGATGCAACATAGCAAAAATAAATAAATAAATTAATTAATAAAAACTCCTACCCCCAACATCTTCAAAAAAAAAAAAGAGATTTGGGGACCTAGGGAAGAACCGGAAAAAGGGACAGAAAGAAAGGGCTGGGAGATAGTAGGAAAACAGGAAAGTAGAGTCCCTGGAGATATGATGAAATGTATCAAAAATTGGTTCAAAAGAGTGGTTTCCTACCTCCCCCTCTAAGATGGGAGAAATAGCCACATGCTTGAACAATGATGGGAAAGATACAGGAGAGAGGGGGTAAAATGACAATCCAGAATAGAAAGAGAAGAGTTAATTGAATCATATCTTGAGTAGGTAAGAGGGGATGGGATCTAGTATACAGATGCAGGGTTTTGTTCTTGCTGAGAATCTGGAAAGTACATCTGTGATAACAGGAGAGAAAGCAGAAAATATGGACAAACCTGCAGATGGGTCAGAAGATGTGGTAGCAGCAGCTCGCAGAATTTATCTTCTGATTGTTCATAACAGCAGTGTTTATTCTAGTAAACATACACACATACACATACACACATACACGTGGAAATGACACGTGTCCATCAACAGGAGTACTTTTAATGCCATTGGTCATGTCTCAAGTAAGGCAGTAGATTCTCAGGTGTTCATTTGATCATTCCTTATATATATGTTTTATTCTTTCTTGTGCATCAAATAATACATACAATAATTATTTATGTAGTTCTGTTCTGGATAGGGCACTGAAATTGAAGGGTAGTCAAAGGAGACTTGCATTATGTTTATATTATTTAAATATTTATGCATGATTTAAATGATTTACAAAGAAAACGCTGATATATTGCTTGTATAACATTTTTGAACACCTAAGTTTTCTGGGTAGATGACATTATGGGTCATTTTCTTCAATTTTCTGGTATGCTGTACATTTGCATCAGAGCCTAAATATATTCATGGCTGGAAAAATAAAATTTCAATAACCATATATAAAATATTGTACGTATGTATATGAAAAAACCCTAAAAGAATAATATGCCATAATTGTTACACACAGTAGAGGGTTATGTGGTGGTGGTGGGGTTTCCCTTCTATTTTCTTTTGTACCCTCACTTTGGCAGGGGCAGTAGGATGAGCAATCAGCATGTACTGATTACATAATTGGGAATAAAATTTAAGGGGCTTCCTTGGTGGCGCAGTGGTTGAGAGTCCGCCTGCCGATGCAGGGGACACGGGTTCGTGCCCCGGTCCGGGAAAATCCCACATGCCGCGGAGCGGCTGGGCCCGTGAGCCATGGCCGCTGAGCCTGCGCGTCCAGAGCCTGTGCTCCGCAACGGGAGAGGCCACAACAGTGAGAGGCCCGCCTACCGCAAAAAAATAAAATAAAAAATAGAATAAAAAAATAAAAGAAAAAAGAAAAAAAGAAAAACTCCTGGAGACTGCTGTTTTCCATCTCCTTTAGCATTCTCAGTACCCAAAACTGAATTTTGTTTTTAACTGGATTCTAATCTCTTAACAAATGATCACTCGATTTCCTCATGATGTCACTGGCTAGCACTCCACTTTCAGGTATTACCTACTAAATGGGTGACCCTGGGTTAAACACATGACTTGAATTTCATTTACAGCATTGGGATAACCACTCCTGCCTCAGGCCCTTTTGGTAGGTTGCCTTCTGTTCCTCTGGAATCGACCTTAAGCCACCTGGTTAGCATGTCAAGAGCTATCACTCCACAAACCAGCAGGTTTTAAATGGTCAGGTCTGTTCTGTCTAAAAGTGAAGATGCCAAGCATTTATGCAACCAGACCAGGGAGAAGGCCTAAATGGTGAAGACAAGTCTCCTGTTGGCTCAGTGGGCCCTCTATATCGGCCTCCTCAATTGCTGGGACTTCTCTTCCCCAGCCCTATCCCCGCCTCTGGCCCCTCTCTGAGCACTAGTGCCCCAGTTTCCAGGTGAGAAGGTATGCTCTTTGTTCTGGTGCCTTTGGGATGGGCTTCTTGTATTCATCAAGCATCAATTCTCATATAGGGATCAGTTCTGCTCTGAAGGCTTTGCTGCCTCATTCTCCCCAGACTAGATTACCCTCAGGTCTCTATGATTGGCCTGGCACTGATTCTGTTTTGCTAAACTTCTGAACTTGACCCTCAGAAAGCCAGAGGCCTCTTATACCCCACCCTCCTCCCCCTACCTCCAGGCACTTTCCCATATCCCATTAAGTTTTCTGCAAAGGCCCGCCTTCCACTAGCATCAAAGCTTACTATGTCCTTGGTATATGACCTACTGCTCAACAATGGCTACTGTCCACCCACCAACTCTGCAGGAGCCAGTTCTGCCAGATATAATGTACCTACATTGTGGACTGTATTTCTGATAGTACCTACTGAAGTTTCCCCTGAAACTTGGCCATACTCATGAGAGTTAGAAAATGTATGGCAAATTTTCCACCTAGAATCTAAGGAACCTGAAACCAAGGTTTCCTCAAGCCAAATGATCTAAAATTCAATGGAATATGGGGAGAGAGGTATTTTAAAGGGAAAAATTAACATTTGTTCAGCAACTACTATGTGCCAGACATTTACCTATACAAGCTATTTAATCCTTGCCACAATTCAATGAATTAAGAATTACCACTACGGATAAAGAAGCCAACACTCAGAAAGGTTTAATAACTTTCTCAAACTTGCCAGCAACTGGTAGACAACGTTTTGAACTCAGGTCTTTCTGATTTCAAAGTCCAAATTCCTTACCTATATAAATAATTCCTTAGCTATATAAATAATATTCAGATTCATACATTTATTTTTGCTAAAAAGCATTCAACTAAAATTATAAAAACGAAGAAAAGGTAATTACAGAACAATATAATGAAAGAGTTTGTTCTGTTTTGTTTCTTATACTGCTAAGCAGATTTCATAACAAGGCACCATGTATTAAGAGTTTTGAGGGCCTTTTGTTTGGTTACAGGTAACAAGCAATTGGGAAATCGCTATCAGAGTTTGAAGGGCAAATTCTGAAGGCTGAGTTCAACAAAACTGTCACTCTAGGCAATCCTTTCTGATCATTCACCAGGCAAGGAAAGATAACCCAAGTGCAGTTTTACTGTCAAGTCATGTAAAGGTGATTTATCTAAAGAAAATTCAGCATCATAGAAATTTGGTTTGTGCTTTTAAAAAATTCTGATAACTTAAAAATGTTGCTAGGTTCGGTCCTCACACCCCCTAAAAATTATAACATAACTAAAAAATCTTGAAAGAGATCATTTGAATTTATCTCTCCCATCTACCTTGGACGAGTAACGGGTATTTGAGAATGTTTATACAAAAAGGAATAAACAAATATCCATCAATATTTATACATGAATTTAATAAAATTATGTCTTTCAACTCCATTGCTACTATGAAATACCACCAAAACGCAGAAATACCATTTGTACATCTGACAAAAACAGACATCCAACACCCTGGCCTTTCAGGTATTTCAGTGACCCGTCATCTTTCTGACCACCTTCTTTACTGCACCTCAGCCATCTCTTCCTTTGGTCTCCCCTTGACCTTCCCATTGCCAAATTAAGACTTCCCAGTTCTAAACCTACTTTCCTATCCTTGGTGTTTGTTCACCTTACAACTCCTGCTATTCTCATTCTTAACCCTCATCACTGATAGTCTCTTCATTCTCTCCCTTTATCAGACCCTACCTTCTTCACTCCTACCTTATCCAAGAGGTCCATCACATTAAGACCCTAAAGGTCCACGTCTCCTGTCCTTTCATCACGTATGCATGGTAATGCCTTATCCCTGAATGAATCCATCTACCTTCTCTGTACCTATCTACATTTAGGCTGATATGCACAGCTGGGAAAAAATTCCCCACCAATGTTATACCTCTAAAAATTCTACATGTAAAAATTCTGCAGCATCAACTAAGCCTTCAACACCACCCAGCAATTCTTTCTTCACTAGTCAGCCTACAGGACTATTTTAAATCTCCTCCGTTATCCACTCAAACATCTACTCTCCATATACTCTCCTCCTTACTCTCAGTATCTGATCTCACCATCTGCTTCATCAAGAAAATAGAAACTAACAGACAGGAGTTGCTTCAACTTTCCAACAATAGTCATTCATTCACTCATTATTTATTAAACACCACTGGATATCTGGGCTCTGGAACCAGATCACCTACATTCTTCTTCCAGTTTTGTCCTTTGGATAAGTCACTTAACCTCTCTGTGCTTCCGTTTATTCATTTCTAAATTGGAGATAAGAATAGTACCAACTTCACAGGGTAGTTGTGAAAGTTAAATAAGAAGCATATTTAGAGCTTTTAGAATGGTCCTGGCACAGAGTAAGCATGCCATAAATTTTAGCCATTACTACCACCATGATGACAACTACATGGGCCAGGCACCAGATGTATACAAATCTATACCCAACCTTTCCTCTTCCTCTTCTGTTACAACATAAGAAATGTCTGTGCCTCCTCTATCTAAGGCAAATACCTCCACTCTCTTTCTTTCAACTGGGTTTAGAATAGGATAAAAACCAAAATAAATACAGCCTAATGTGAGAAGACTTGAAAGGCAAAAGTAACTAGCCCAGGGTCATAAGGCTATTAAAATGTAGAGCTGGGATTAGAAATCAAGTTCAACTCTGTAACTACATCATTCTGCCTTCCGTATTTCCTTCAGATTTGACAGAAAGTTCTCCCTAAATACTTCAGCTCCTGCTACAGAAGTGAAGCTCAGATCTGACAAATGAGTATTTCCTCCAAAGTAAATATGGGCCTTTAAAGGCCTGAAACTACCAGTATGCATAAAACACTCTAAATTATGGAAGAGGGAGTACCGAATCTGAAGGTGGTCAGAGAAGGCTTCACAGTCTACAGGATGCCAAGGGGAATACTGTGTGTGAACAGAAGTATGCAGAAAATCCCTGGCTGAGTGTTAACAAGGGGCAGGGAATGCCTTGATGGTGAGAAAAAGTTAGAGCTGCTACCAGCAGGAAATCTCCTGGACATGACAAAATCTGTTTAATAAAAAAGGAGAACATATTAAAACTATTTGGCATGTGGGCCCGAATCAAACGGTAGAGCATGAAAGTCTGGAGATCACCTGAGGACTAAAAGCAGCGTCCCTTCAAGTAGGGAGTTAGAGTTCCAACAGCTGTCAAGGAATCCCGATCCTTCAAATACTATTAAAGAGGTAATATAAAAGAACTTTAAGGAGTAACTGTGGAGGTGGCAGATAAGAGATTTCACTATGTTCAGAACACCTGGAATCACTTAAGAGACATCTGTTATCATCTGGGAATCAGAGATTAGAGCGCAGGACCACTGGTTTAGGTCAATTCAGAATAGCATTTCTATTTCTCCACAGAAACTGTTCATACGAGTAGGGCTATGGGACTTCGAGCTTTTCATCACAGCTTTACACAAATTCCTTATTATGGCATTTAAAACTACATAGTTCTCCCACAAATCAGGGTAAATACAATGAATAAATTTTAAAATTAAGACAAAGAGTGAGAATATAAAAAAAACTAGACTATGTTAAACATCCTAATATGCCAGTAATTCTCATATATAGTATATTTAACTCTCACAGTGAGAGGATAATAATTATTTAGTTGATTAATTAATAGTGTTATTATCTCTGAACTGACATTCGGAAGTGAAACGTCCTGCCCAGGGACATATAGTTCATAAAAGATGAGCTGAGATTGGACCCTTGATCTATCTGACTTGCCACTATACCTTTCCATATGGGGGGGGGGGAAGTCACAAAATGATGTCCATTTATAAAGCTAGACCAATGGCTTACAGACAAAAGTCATCTAAAAACTGGAATTTACTTTTAAAATTACTTAAAAAGTAATGTGTTTAATTAGAAGCATTCTTGCCTAGCGGGCATGTTGGAATTGATCAAATAAAGGAAGGACAAAGTAGTGGCATTTTATGCTGGAAAATGTACAGCTGGCTGGATGAGCCTGGGTGGTGATGACCAGCACTCACCCTCGGCACTGTTTCATTAGAACACTCCCAAAAGTGATTCTGGTGGGCTGGGACTGGTGTTCTCTTCTGTATGATGCTTCAGTCACAGATACTAGCACCAGTGGTGGGGGAGGCTGAGAAAGCGTGCACGTGGCTCCCTCCAGGCCACCTTGTTCACTGCCTTCGCGGGACAGAAACCCTCAGAGCCAGCACTATCATAAGAGAGCGCCATACGTGCGCTGGTATGAAAAAAGCAGCACAATTTCACCCACTTTTACATGCCTGTATATTACCATAACTATAAAACAATGGGGGAAATTGTGGGGAACAGATAAATTGAAATGGATTCCACTCTCGGCTCTCCCTTCTTAATTAGAGTTCACAGGTTGGTTGCCAGGAACAAACATTTCTCAGTAACAGATTTCACTGACTTCTTAAAAATTATTTTTCACTGACTTCCAATATATGTTTTGTTCACAGCTTAACTTTTCTGGATTAGCAAGAGAAATGAGAATACAACATTGTTGCAAAAAGTAACTCTTTGAGGCTTAGAGACCCTGGGTTGGCAGTATATCACTGGCATGAGGTTCTAAAATTCACTCATATAACACCTGCCTTGGTCAGATGATCCTATCAGAGACTGAGCTGCCTGAAGACAGAAAGCACAGCTCCTCCATTCTTCATTCACTCTTATACTAACTTCCTTCCTTCCCCTACAGAGACACATGAACAAAAGAAGTGTTCGACACATGCTTGGTTAGTGGGTGAGTGAGGAGAATTCTTTAGCAAACTACCTAGGGTTGGTTTTCAGAGGTTAAGCAGCATTTCTCTGGATTTAAACTCAGCTGATTCTAACCCAAGGTATCCAGATTCTAGGACCATCAACTTCAGGACTGGAGCTCAGGGAAATTAATGCTCCAACAACTGGATTTTTTAAAATTAATTTATTTTATTATTATCATTATTATTTATTTATTTTTGGCTGTGCTGGGTCTTCGTTGCTGCGTGCGGGCTTTCTCTAGTTGTGGTGAGTGGGGGCTACTCTTTGTTGTGGTGCGTGGGCTTCTCATTGTGGTGGCTTCTCTTGTTGCGGAGCACGGGCTCCGGAGCGCAGGCTCAGTAGTTGTGGTGCACGGGCTTAGCTGCTCCGCGGCATGTGGGATCTTCCGGACCAGGGCTCGAACCCGTGTCCCCTGCATTGGCAGGCGGATTCTTAACCACTGCGCCACCAGGGAAGCCCGACCGACACTGGATTTTAAAGCCACAACAACTGTCCCTTAAGAGCATGCCTTGTGCTGCCCTGGACCACCCTAGGGAGAAGCCTCTTTCAGGATATATGTGATCTTGGTCACTGCCAAAAGCACAGCAGAGAAAAGCATATTTTCATGTATTCCCTTAACAAAGACACCGTAAGAAATTCTCGCGAGTGATGGAAAGGCACAGCGTAAGAACAAGGGAAATTACCTTTCCTGCAATCATTGTTTCCCAGTTAGCATCTTCACAGATCTCTACTCCTGGGTCAAATTAGATCTGATCAAGTAGAGAGTGGACCCAAGGACAACACTTACCTTCAAAGAGGAAAGAACACTTAAGATGCCCATTTGTGTTTTAAAGGTTCCCATACGGTAACAGTATTAAGCTCTCATTTTCAGCATTAGATGAAAGAGTGTTCAAAGCCTTAAAAGGGAGAAGGGCGGAAGGGAGGGAGCCTGCCGAGGCATCACAGCTGTTTTGAAAGCTGGAAGACCGCTGTAGTCACAGTCCATCAGTTTCATGCCTGTGGTTTCCTTTCATTCTCAGAGTCAATTTAAATTACTAATAATCAGAAAACGCACATGACAAGACATCTATTAAAGACAACTACTAATAAAATCAAAACTAAACATCAAATCGGATCATGGTATGGCTGGCTCCTGGGTTATAATTTAAGCTTGCATGAAGTGCAAACTAAGTCAGTGGAGGCACTGCTCTGAAGAACAAAATTAATTGCCTTTGTGAGTTCTCCCAACTCACAAAACTCCTTCAGGGAAGTTACTGCTTTGTTACAAACAGTAGCCACTTAAAATCCCAGATGCTGTTAGTATCACATATATCCTTGGTGGGACAGAGGAATAAGGAATAAATTTTTGTTCTTGGGCTTCCCTGGTGGCGCAGTGGTTGAGAGTCTGCCTGCTAATGCAGGGGACACAGGTTCGAGCCCTGGTCTGGGAAGATCCCACATGCCACAGAGCAACTGGGCCCGTGAGCCACAACTACTGAGCCTGCACATCTGGAGCCTGTGCTCCGCAACAAGAGAGGCCGCGATGGTGAGAGGCCCACGCACCATGATGAGGGGTGGCCCCCGCTTGCCACAACTGGAGAAAGCCCTTGCACAGAGGCGAAGACCCAATACAGCAAAAATAAATAAATTAATAAAGTGGTTTTTAAAAAAATAATAATAATAAATTTTTGTTCTCAATAAACTATGCCAACATTTTAAAGTGGGGACCACCTTACCATAATCACATGAACCATAAATACAAATACATAATCTGGTTCTTTGCCTTTTTTTGTTTTTTGGTTGTGTTGGGTCTTCATTGCAGTGCGCGGGCTTCTCACTGCAGTGGCTTCTCTTGCTGCAGAGCACAGGCTCTAGGTGTGCGGGCTTCAGTAGTTGTGGCTCGTGGGCTCTAGAGCACAGGCTCAGTAGTTGTGGCGCATGGGCTTAGTTGCTCCGCGGCACATGGGATCTTCCCAGACCAGAGATCGAGCCCATGTCCCCTGCATTGGCAGGCGGATTCTTAACCACTTACCACCAGGGAAGCCCCCATAATCTAGTTTTTAAGTCTGATACAAATAACTCTGTCTTGGTGAGTGAATATGGTTACTTCCTATTTTACTTTTCCTTTTGCCTGCTAAGGTTACTATGTAAAACATACCAATAAAGAGTAAATATGCAGTTACATTACAGCCCAAGAAACTTGGCAGTGTTTGGTGGCAGTCTACATAAGATTTAACTGAGAGACCACCAGATGAGTCAGGTGACCCAGATATCACTCTCAGCTCTGATCAAACAACCTTGGACAAGTAACACCTTCTCTGGCCTCTTTGGGAAACTGAGGGACAAAGAGGCTCTGATACTAAGTGCGGCTGTAAATTTCACGAGAGCGGAGATTTTCTTGATTACCACTGTAGCCCCAATATTCATTTGTTGAAAAAACGAACAAAGTCCATACCATGGGCCAAATCCTGACTACAAGATGTATATAGTGTAACTCATTTAATCCCTGTAACAACACCATGAAGGGAAATGATTATCCCCATTTCATAGATAAAGAAATGAGTTTAAAAAGAAAGCCAACTGTGCAAGATCACGCAGCCACTGAGTGGAGTGGGGATTTGTCTAACACCAAAACCTAACTTCCCATTTTTTTTCCACTAAGAGAAAAATAAGTACTTCTGTGAAATTGAATTATTTCGCCTATACCACACATGTCCCATATCATTTTAGCCCACTCAAGAAAACAGGATATGCGTCATTTTTAACTCCTAAACCCCATTTTAATTTTGGACTTTTACACTTTGCTTACATTTATGGAGTTGTGAGTAACCTAACGGACAGAGCATTGCAAGAGCCTTTCACACTCTCCCACAGGTTGCCCTTTGGCCACTTCATTTCCTCCAGCTTTTGCCAGAGTGCACAGTTTCTTTCCTACCATTCTAATCCATTGCTGAAATGCCAAACACTGTGCTGTTGGAATGGCCCTATCGCTCTAGCATGCACGGTCCAAATTTTTGCAAAGCAGCTACAAAAGCAAATTTGGAAACATACAACTCTTAACAACTCTCCCATCTGGTTTTCACACCGGCTCCTTCCTCCATAAGCCCGCAGAAGTCACAGGCAGCTCCTGTTTTCTGGGAAACTAGCTGTCTTTTCATCTTGCTGGGTGTCTGCTATGTCTGTCTGTCAGCAAATTGGGAGATGGCCTCCATCCTGACAGATACATTTTGCAAAGCCTTAAAAGCACATACACTAATGTGAAGAAAAAAAAGAAAATTTTTCTGTTTTTGGAATCTGGCTATTTGCTCTTTACAGCTTATGTGTCAAGGGAATGGGATTTCCCAGGTAGATGTACTAATGTAAAATGCATTAGTGTTAAGGTGGGGGCTCCCAATCCACCCAGGGCCAAAGGGTTAATACAAAATGACAGAATTTAATGACTGCTATTACGGTTGCCAGGCAACCAAGAGAAGGTGTGCCATAAAGGCCTAATTAATGAATGAGGTAGCAAGAGTTTCTGTTAACTTGGTAAGCAGTTCACAGTTCACCATTGGTTGGCTTTGCCCAGATGGTAATACTCTTAAGCTTTCTTAGCTCCACTGAGTAGCAGCAAAATAATGTGATTATAGTTGCCGCTCTGGCTAAAGTTTTGACATCCATTCCATACTCAGGGCAATTTCTCAAGTCAGTTGAAACAAGAGTCTCCTACAAAGATTCATATTGGGGATTATATGCTTGCATTTGATTCCTCATACATTCCAGGTCCAGAGGAACACTGGGATGATTATTTTCTGAGCACTCTTCTGCTGCAGTAACATTAAAAGTAATCAAAATTTGGGTCAAAACTGAATGCCACTGAAATTAGAGGCTTTGTTGGGAAAATGTTCTTTTCAGATGACAGTAACAAAGGACTACAATGGGAGTGTCCACGACTGGCCAAGGGTCTGTACTAGTGCTTTACATTCCTTATCTCTACTTTCCACAGCCCTGTAAGGTAGGAATCGCCACTCTCACTTGATAAGCTAAGGCTCTGAAACACTGAGTACCTTGCTCAGTATCACACACACTGCCAGAATGTGGCTGAGCCAGGATTCAAACCCTGTCCTGACTCCCAAGCCCATTCTCTCCACAGCATGCTATGCTGCCAGTGCTACTGATGACATCATGATGACAACTGCCCTCCTGAGAGTACTCACTTGGTGTCAAACACAGAACTCGTACTTAACATCTATTATTTTATTTGATCTTCATCCTTATAGCAACGGAGATTCTGCTGGAATTATTGATCTCCATTTTAAAGAGAAGGAAAATGAAACTCAGGTATCCGCCCAAAGTCACAAATCTGGTAAATGGGGAAGCCGACACTTGAACTCAAGTCTGCGGGTTCAAAGCCGCTCTCCTTTCACTGTGCCACACTACCTCAGCTCTTAATTAAGGGCTGGCTCTAATTTCCATCCTGAGAATGGACAGTATACTCAATTACTCTGTTCCCTCCATGCCAGGATTATCAATTAAATATGTGAACGTTTCTTTAAAGAGTGTACCTCCTACACCAGAATGTAGCTCAAAACCACCGCCTATCAGACAGGGGAAGGTCCCTGAAAGCAGGTGTAATGGATTGACAAGAGAGGAAAAAAGGTTTTTCTCCCCGCAACCCACAGCTAAGTCTTGAAGGAAACAGAGGAAGCAAGAGGGGATGGGCGAACAGAAGAGGCAGCAATCTCCGATGGCCTGAGCTCCTAGAGGAAATGCTCTTACTCTTTAAGGGAGGAAGGTCTGTGCATGCTGAGGGGCCAAGGTGGTGGTGGGAGGGGGTGGGGGGCAGATGAACAAAGGTGAAAAGAGGAGGAAGAAAGGTTGAGACCAGTTACTCTCATTAATGGGCCTGCAACTTCAAATGTCATCAAAGTAGAGGACCAGTTCAGTCTAGCAAAAGATCAGAAGAATTGCCCCTCCAATCCTTTCAGTCACCAAAATACAGTCTTTTCACTTGGCCCACAACTAGCACAAACGTTCTCTTTTCTAACTATCAGGGCTATTTAAAATACATTCAAACCTTTTCGGACTAATCACGGCAGAGTTAATTTCACTTTCTTTTTTTTTTTTTAATGGTTTGGTCCGCGGTTATTTACAACTAACTCGTGCTTATCTACAGCAAGTTTTAAAATCCAAGACTGGCTTCCTGTTGCCACTCAGTATCCATGTGGATTGCCTCAGTCCTGCTGTTTGTGAGTGTACACTTGGGGAAGACAAACAATACTAGCTTAAGCAAGATGGAATCAGAAAACTAAATTAATCGCCTTTGCCCAAAAGAAACGGCATTCATTCATTCAACAAAACATCCCATGAACATTTAAAGGCAAATGCTAGGGATTTAAGTACAAAAAATAGGCCTTTTAGATTATAAGCCTTCAAGATTTAGATAATAAATGATAGTCCTTCCAACTGTATAACTAAGTGAGAACTATCTTCTGCCTTAGACTGCAAAGCTCACTCACTTGCTCACTTACTCTGTACCTCAACTCTTCCCCTCCCTCTCTGCCCTAATGCAGGCCCCCAGAGCTTCCCTTCTGTCCTATTAACTAACTCCTCTAAAATGGAGCCAAAAGAATTTCCAACACACACGTCTGATTTTGCCACTGCCCCAAGATTCTCCGGGTCACGCTTCACTGACGTCAGGTTCAAGTCCAAAAGCCGCACATGGCATGTGAGGTCCTTGTTCTCTGTTCCTCCCCCCACCCAGGGCCACTCTGCCGCAGGCACACTGAGTGACTTGCTGCTCTGCAGTGTGCTACTGGAACCCCTGGTTCCGGTCCTCTGCTTGCTCTTTCTCATCTTTGTTCCTACCCCAATCTCCACCTACCTGGGTAACACTCTCACTTGCCCTTTTCATGTCATCTCACTTCCTGACTTCATCAAGTTAAGTACCCTTCCCTAGGGCTTGGTTGTTTTATACGTTTATGACACTCAAATTGTTAGCTTTACCATCTTCTCCTACAAGAACACCCCATCTTTGCGTTGCCTCGTCCATAGTAGAATGCAATAAATGTTTATTGAACTGATATTTATTGAATGAATGAAAGGGCTATAACTAACTACAGCATATATAACTATAACATACTATCAATTTTATACAGCAATAACAGACTACTCCAGTTTGACCTTTGCTTGCTGCCCAGATTGTTAAAAAAGAAAATTCCAAATTTTCCTTCCTTCCTTCATTCTTCTTCCTTCCTTGAACTGGTCCAACCTTTGCAGTCTTAGCAGTTGGTGCTCACTCTCATCTTTAAAGTCATTTGAGATCTTCCACTGAACCTGCATTTCTCATCCTTACCCCTGGAGTTGGAAATTGAGAGCCACAATATAAAACAAGCACCACTTCTCAGAAGAGAGGAAGGATCCCAGAGATCACACATGTGGAACATCTAATCAACTTCTAAAATCACACATACCTAAACTTTCCTAACGAGACATGCGTATGAACTTCATCCTTTAGAAGTACTGAAAAATAAACACTGCATTCTCAATGCCGGCTCCAGGCCAAATCTGTCCTCAACTTTGGCACTGAGAGTTCACCACCTGAAGTGAGGAGGAGGAAAGGGGAGGAGAAGAGAACAGGAGGAGAAGCAGAGGACCATAAAATTGCAAAAATATCCATTGAGCACACTTGAGAAGAAAAGCCTGGTTGATTTAAAATGAAAGCTAGGATGCAGACAGGAGGTGGCAGCATGGACTTGAGGTCTGAGCAGCAAAATGCCTGGCCAGGCCTCCCTAGCCTTTTCTTCAAGGCTGTGCCACTGAAACCAGAGCATAACCTCTCTGAGCACAGGTCTGTCCTCTAAAAAAGGGAGGAGCAACTCACGTTTCTTAGTCTAAAGGATGTTCTAAGAATAAAGCGACAAAAGACTGTTAGCAATTCCTATAAGAATCAAGCTGTAAAAATACAAATCAACTCCCAGTACTCTCACAGCTGATACAAAATTGTCAGAATCTGAACTTGCATTCTAATTTTGACTAATATTCTAAATTGATTTCTAATGACTCAAAAACATGAAATTGGCTTTATTGTATACCATTTCAATCTGGCTCAAAAGCCATTAAAAAATCTATCTACAAGAAAATTCTTAGCAAAGAGAAATCCAAAAGCAACTCTTAGTCATTTTTGAGATCTCAGTTTCAATGAGTTCTAAGTCTATAGTGAAACATCCCTGTAATTGTAATACCATTCAGAGAGCAATGACACCAATTAAGTATGCCCCAAGCCTCAGTAATCGTTAAAGATTTTGATATGGCTAAAAATTTAGAAGTTGGATATAAAACTCTCTCATGACCCTCATTATATTTTTCTTCAAAAAGTTTCAATATTAGTAGCATAATTGTGAGTTAAATGCTAAAATTCAGTGACATTCAGAGACAGAATTTACAAAGCCTTTTAAGACACTTAAAAGCTGAGTGGCTCAGGTCTTTGATGTGACTGAATGCTTTGCAAACCAACTGGAGAAAAGTTTCCTTCTCTCCAGTATGCAAAGGCAGCTGCCCATGACTACAGGTTCTAGAGTGTGATTTGGAAGCATTTTAGCATCACACTCCTCATAATTCAGACCCTGGTTTGTGTCTGTCTTTATAGGTCATGGTTGGCCAGATAGAAAATATTAAGGACAAGATATTGCAACAAAACCAGAGGCTGTGATACACAGTTGCAAGCCCCCAGTTAACCACAAGCAGACCTGCAGGTGGGCTCTGCTCAGCTACAAGCAGAGCTCTGGTGCATCCTCTCTGCCCAGCAGCAGGAGGGCCCCAGGTCAGCTGAGAGCGGCCACTGTGCCAAACAGACTGTGCGAGTCTCACTGCTCGGATGCTTCCAGAGAAAGAGGGAGAATCGATGGGCTCCTTTGTAAACAACTTCTTGTGCTTTCAGGCTGTGACTGACTTCAAAGGTGGCATAACTTAATCCTGTCACAAATTATGCCATGGAAATCCTGAGGCAGTTTTCTTCCTGAGGAAATAAATACCTATGTGGTCGCTTATAAACTGGATTCTAACAGGTAAACAGCAAACAACAAAAGAAAAACAAGCACAACTTTTAGCAAGGAAGAAAAACTGCACAGCCAAGTATAATTTCTACTCACTATTTAAACCAATTTTAAGTAAAATCTTGCTGGATATTTTTATTAGACCTCAAATTTAAAAAGCTTGGGTCGCACTATGACATTTCTTTCTATGTCTGCCTCCATTAACAGGTCCCGACTCACAGCATTCACTCACCCTCAAATATTTGTTGAATAAAAAGTTTTAATTGCTAATAATGACTAAACTTTATTAAAGGCTTAGATTTCAACAGGCGTTCTTCTGAAGTCTTTATGTGTATTAAATTTCTGGAAAAAGTCATTTTACCAAGAAAAGCTCTCATTTAGAAATGATGTAAGACAGGTGTTAATATCATTATTCCCTCTACACAAAGGCCTAGGATAATTCAATAATAACTAGCCTGAGATTTAATCTAAGTCTGACTACGAATCCAGATTGTTCCACTGCTCCATGCTGCCTCTCCACATCATTTGAACGAACTTTAGCCATTCCAAGCATGGCTATTTCCGAAATGCACTGGACCGTGAAGCCCTTGAGGACAGGGATAGGGCTTTATTCATAGCTGAATCCCCAGTACCCAGCATGAAAGGATGAAAAGAATGAATGAAGAGTAGTAGAAGGAAGAGCCTCAGGCTTTTACCAGTTGCCCACATGCAAGCACCCAGGATAGGTAGTGTTGACGCCAAGTGTCAAAGGAGAGAATACAGTACTGGGTGGTTTTGATAACTGGGGGTGGGGGGGAAATTAGTGCATAAAAAAAGAGGTCTTGAGTATGGATTTTTAACCTGGGCTCCAGAGACCACAGAAAGGGTTTTGTGAAAAACCTTAATGTCTATAAAACTTTATAAGGACATCCCAAAATTTTTTTTTTTAAGACACTTGCTGGAGCTTTCAGCAGATTTTCAAAGGATACCCATCACTCAAAAAAGTTAGCCCTGTGAGGTATTAAAAATGGAGAAGGGGCTTCCCTGGTGGTGCAGTGGTTGGGAATCTGCTTGCCAGCGCAGGGGACATGGGTTCGAGCCCTGGTCCGGGAGGATCCCACATGCCGCGGAGCAACTAAGCCCGTGCACCACAACTACTGAGCCCACGTGCCACAACTGCTGAGGTCCCCGCACCTGGAGCCTGTGCTCCACAACAGGAGAGGCCACCGCAATGAGAGGCCCACACGCCGTGGCGAGGAGTGGCTCCTACTCAAAGGGAGAAAGCCCGTGCGCAGCAACAAAGAAGCAACTCAGCCAAAAATAAATTTATTTATTTATTTATTTATTTATTTAAAAATGGAAAGGACCTTTTGGAGACCAGAGTGGGTAAGACCAGGGACTCTGGTGGTCAAGGGCCTGTGTTCAAGACATGCCCTTTGAGCAGCCATTGAACCTTGGTCAGATCACTGTCACTCTGAAGCTCAGTGTTGTCATCTGTAATTTATTGATACATAGTCGTCATAAGAATTAAATGGGATAATGGATGTTAAAAGTGCTAGGCATGATACCTTCTCTCTACCTGGCTGCACTCTGAGTATGTACAGTACACAACAACAACACATGAGCAGGAGATGGTACAGAGCCACAGAAGGAACTAGAATGAAGGTAACAGCTGCTTCTTCTTCCCTGAAACTGTTTAGCTGTCAAAGAGTAAAAACCCAGAAAATGTCCTCTTTTTCCAGAGTGTCTACTATAGAGCCTCTTTTTTTTTTTTTTTTTTTTTTTTTGCGGTATGCAGGCCTCTCACTGTTGTGGCCTCTCCCATTGCGGAGCATAGGCTCCAGATGCACAGGCTCAGTGGCCATGGCTCACGGGCCCAGCTGCTCCGTGGCATGTAGGATCCTCCCGGACCGGGGCACGAACCCGTATCCCCTGCATCGGCAGGCGGACTCTCAACCACTGTGCCACCAGGGAAGCCCAGAGCCTCATTTTTATCACACTAAAAGTTAATATCCATACTTTAAACTAGATTTTCTGAAGTAAAAGAAGTTGAACTGTATTCTCATATGCAAAGCAAAACAAAAGAAATTCTGCAATGCCTGTGACAGCTGTTGAAAGAAGGAAACATGGATTCTGTCTCAAAATTAATCCACCTGTACAGAAAAGATCCTCTTTTTCAGATGCTCCCAGATATATCCTTTGAAGCTGTCTTCTTTGACATCATAGTTACAAAATGGTGCAAGGGCTATGAGATCACAAGCAGATGAAGACTCAAAGAAGAAACATCAGGAAACAATTTCTGGGCTTCCCTGGTGGCACAGTGGTTGAGAATCTGCCTGCTAATGCAGGGGACACGGGTTCGAGCCCTGGTCTGGGAGGATCCCCCATGCCGCGGAGCAACTGGGCCCGTGAGCCACAACTACTGAGCCTGCGCGTCTGGAGCCTGTGCTCCACAACAAGAGAGGCCGCGATAGTGAGAGGCCCTCGCACCGCGATGAAGAGTGGCCCCCGCTTGCCACAACTAGAGAAAGCCCTGGCACAGAAACAAAGACCCAACACAGCAAAAATAAATAAAATAAATTAATAAACTCCTACCCCCAACATCTTCTTTAAAAAAAAAAAAAAAAGAAACAATCTTTTACTTCCTAAAGACCCTAAATGATGGGAAAATACCTTCACAAAACAAAGACTATAAATTAGTGTGAAAGTCATGAAAAATTAGTATTTAATTTTTTCACTGTATCATTTACATTAACAACAACAAACAGGAAGGAAACATTTAGGTATAAAGCTAACAATATATTGTGGGAGTTATACACTGAAAACTATAAAACACAAAAGAAAGAAATTAAAGAAGTCCTAAAGAGAAAGATGTACCGTTTCATGGATTGAAAGACCTGAAAATTTTGTTAAAATGTCAACTTTCCCCAAACTGATTTACATATTCAACCCAGTATTAATCCAAATCCACAGTAGGATTTTCTGTAGATATCAAAAGCCAAGGAGCTAAAAGAGCAAAATTTACGTAGTAAGGCAGAGGAACTAAAATGGCAAACACAATTTTGAAAAGAACACAGCTGGAAGACTCACGCTGATTTCAAGAGTTACTACAAAGCTAAAGTAATCAAGACAGTCTGGTGTTGATAGACACTCAGACAGGATTGAGTTCAGAAACAGATCCCACAAATACAGTCAATTTTTGACAAAGGTGCAAAGGTAATTCAATGGAGAAAAGATGGACTTTTCAACAAACGTTGCTGGAACAACTAGACATCTGTATGAAAAGAAGAAAAAAAAAACACCTCAACCTCATACCTTGAAAAAAATAACTCAAAATGGATCATAGACCTAAATGTAAAATATAAAACTATAAAACTTCCAAAAAAGAAAAATAGGAGAAAATCTTGTAGCCTTAAGTTAGGCAATAGTTCCTACATATGACATGTAAAGCATGATCCATAAAAGACTGATGTGTGAAGACTTAATCAAAATTAAAATCTTTGAATAGACAAGCCACAGACTCAGAGAAAACATATGCAAATCGCATATCTGACAAAAGGTTTGTTATCAAGAATACTTTAAAAACTCTTAAAACTCAACAGCCACTTTACCAAAGATGATACACAGATGGCAAATAAGCACATGAATAGATGCTTAAAATAAACCACTCATTAGGGAAATGCAAATTAAAACCACAATGGATCCCACTAACACCTAAGAGAATAGCCAAAATTTTAAAATAGCGATAATACCAAATACTAGTGAAAATGAGGAGCAACTGGAACTCTCATACGTTGCTGGTAGACATGCAAAATGATACCGCCACTCTGAGAACCAGTTTGGCAGTTTCTGGTAAAACTGAATATATACTCAGCATATGATCTAGCAATCCCAAGAGAAACAAAAACTTGTGTTCACAGAAAAACCTTTATGCAAATGTTTACAACAACTTTATTCATCATCATAAAAACTGGAACAACCCAAACATCCTTTGTGAATAGATAAATAAACTGTGTTAACCTACTGTGGAATACCTACTCAACAATAAAAAGAATGAGTCACTGATACACACAACATGGGTGAAACTTAATCTCATTTAGCTATGTGAAAGAGCCAGTCCCCAAAAGATACAGATCATATGATTATATTTTGTGGCATTTTATAAAAGACAAAACTCTAGGGATGGAGAACAGATCAGTCATTGTCCAGGGCTGGGAATAGGAGGAGGGTTTAACTACAAAGGGAATTTGCAAGGACTTAACGGAACTCTAGTTTGATTCCAGTAGTAGATACGTGACCCTGCATTTGTCAAAACTCATAAAACCGTATGTTACAAAAAGTGAATTTTCTATAAACTAAAAATGACAAAATAGGATTAAAAGTCATGGTATCTCTTTTTTTTTTTTTTTTTTTTTTTTTTTTTTTTTTTTTGCGGTACGCGGGCCTCTCACTGTTGTGGCCTCTCCTGTTGCGGAGCACAGGCTCTGGACACGCAGGCGCAGCAGCCATGGCTCACGGGCCCAGCCGCTCCGCGGCATGTGGGATCTTCCCGGACCGGGGCACGAACCCGTGTCCCCTGCATCGGCAGGCAGACTCTCAACCACTGCGCCACCAGGGAAGTCCCTCATGGTATCTCTTAATTTGGAAAAGGAATAGATTTAAAGTTTTCTAATACATACACTTATCTGATTGAATTTGTTTAGGAATGTAGGCTCTGGAATCAGAAGAATTCTGCCACTTTTTAGTTGTATCACTTTAGGCAAGCAACTTAATTTCTGCAAGCCTCAGTTTCTTCATCTGTACCATGGGGACCATAGTGCCCTCTCTCAAGGTTATTATGAGGATTTAATGAGAGCATGCATGGAAAGCACTCAGCAAATTGTAAGCATTTAATAAATATGAACTGTTATTTACTTTTATGCATATTTTAGCAAGTTTTTTTAAAATTATGGAAATAAATGATGTTACATTCACCCCCAAGCCAGAACTATTTTAAGATTATAATGTGGTAAGATTATATTGTGATACCTGAAACCAAGAGAAGTCAACTATTCAGAAGAAGCTGTTCAATATACACAGATGATGAACCATGTACATAGTCATCTACTATTCTGTGCTTTCTTTAGCAGGGCTCAAAATTACAACTTATTGTTTAATTATGTGTCTGCCTTCAGACCCTGGGCCATGTGAAGATGGTTAATGTGAGTGTCTTGTATAATACTGCATCACCAGTGCCTACAGTGCAATACCCGGCACCTATAGACACCCAATAAATGTCTCCGTAACCTAAGTCAGATAAGGCAGAAAGTATGTGATGGAAGCAGCACATACAAGTGGGAGGAATATGGATTTTAGAATCAGATGAGCTAACTTCAAATACTGACAATATAATATTAATAACTAATATTAACTTATAAGCTAGTAACTATTTGCCAAGGCTCCCTTTCCTCTTCTACAAAATAAAGATAATGCTTCCCTTGCAGAACTGTTAAAGGCTGAATAAGATAATGTATGTGAATATACACAGCACTCAGTTCCCTAAACGTGATGGGCTTCTACTATGGCAAATCTCTGTCTCATTCTCTTATGTTAACACATCCCAAGAAAGGGAAGGGCTTGGGAACAAAGCTTGAGAAAGTTAAAAAAAAAGCCCTATTAGGTTTCAAGTTGGTCACCAGGTAAAACTTGTATAGGGATCAATTCAATTCTTACAAAGAAGTGTCATGTGTTATTATTTGATACCCGTAACAATACGTTGAAGGACTTGTGATTGTCCTCATTATACAGATGGAGGAAAAGAAGTCCAGAAAAGTTAGGATACACTCATGGAGATGTAGCTGGAAAAATAAGAGCTGGGACTTGAACCTTCTGAGTTTATATTCTGGGCTTTTTTTCCCCAGGAGAATCAAGGGACAAATCAAAGGACACATTCATCTAAGGGCTCAGTGACCTTCCCAATATTAACCAGTTGATGAAAATTAAAATACTCCAATCCTACTGTAACTGTTTCTAGATGCTCTAAACCTGTTCATCCAGGGAGGAATGAGTAATTACCACTCACAGAGAGCCCCTACTGCTTACCAGGACTCTGCTGATGTGCAAACACTATCTCATACAACAACACTTCGAGGTGGGTCCTTATATCTGAATTTCAGAGATGAAAAAAAAACTTAGTTTCAAGAAGCGAGGTAACTTAACAAAGATCATAAGCTGGCAAGTGGGCAGCTGGCAAGCAAACCCAAACCTGTCTGATTCCAAAGCTCCTCTGTTTCCACTCTATCACAGCACTCACTGCCAGAAGCTTTAAGATGCTGCAGACTTTTGAGAAGCTGGCTTCCTGGTCTCCTCTCATCACCCTCACTGCATACATAGCACTCAGTATTTACCCAAACTTCTATAAATTGTCCTTTCAGAATGGTAAGTGTTGAGGTATATTTCCTTTTAATAAGTTTTAATATTAACCAAGAATTCTTAATTCCCAAAACAACCTTTTGACCTTTTAGAAAAATCACTGAAGACAGTTAGAACACACTTTTTCTACAATTATACTCATAGCTGGACATGTAGTTCTGATGAGAAATAAAATTCCTTATAATAATTATACATACTAATAGAAATTTTGTCTTTACTGACACTAAAAGCACAAAGACAAAAATGAAAAGGACGTCTCAGTAAGTACTGGAGAACAGAGGATCTGAAAGAGCCGTACCGTGAGCTTGGAAGGGCTAACATTATCATTTACCATTTTAAACAGGGGGAAAACCCCAGCACCTTACCCAAAGGCACACAGTGCATGAGTTTCAGAGTGGGGTCCAGATCCAAGGTCTTTCCTCTCCTGATCCAGTGGTTATTCTCTTACTACGCCAGGGTTCCAGGCTAGGTCATTCTACAACGTTGCAAGGAAAAAGTGGCCTGCCCTCTTAGTTTCCCCAGGGAGAGCTATTAGGTGAAAGACTGTAATAGCATAGATCCACTGTCCCTACCTACTTTAAGAATGAAAGAGGTTTCATATTTAATGTTCCATCTAAAAGTGACAAAAATGCTAAGAATCAAAAGCAATTTAAAAAAATTTTAAATACTTCCATGCATTGGCAAGACCATACTAAAACTTCTAGAATCCCTCTGATCATGCATCTCAAACTCATTCAGGGGAATAAGGAAAGAATCATCCAAGAAACATGAATTATAGCAATAAAGCCCTAATGAACTCACTGGAATTTAATAAGATGACTTGAATAAAAAAAAAAAAGCCCACATAAAATTTGAGTCTCAAGGGACGTTGACAACTATCTAGTCCAACTCCCTCATTTTATAGATGTGGTTGATACAGGTCAGACACCTTGCCCAATGTCACCTGGCCTATCAGAAGTACATATAAAACTTGAACCCAAGTCCTAAAACTAATCTTTCCTATATACTACACTGCTGCCGATGAAGACTGTCTTAATTAACTACCAATGCTGTGATGCTATTGATCTTAAAGTTATAGAATGTCAATGTAATTTATTGGCATTTTTAAGACAGACAAAAATTTCATTAAAGCCAGTGAGGTGAGCTAAGGGAGTATAGTAGTTAATTCTGCCTGAGTTAGAATTATTATTATACTAGGTTAGAATTACTGTTGGCATCAATATGGAAAACATTTCGAAATTTAAAAATTTAACCTTGAATTGAAATCAGTCACTATGTAATTGTGTAGTTTGAATTAAATTTACTAAGAAAACCTAGCTGTGTTTGGAAAAAACGTAACAGAAGCAAAGATTTTTCATGTGTATCCCTTGATCTTTAAAATAGTATTATGATAACAGGATGTCCCAGGAAGAGATTTCAAACTCCATTTTCTTCAGGGGATTTAGCAGCCATAATAGCACTTCAAAGGGGGCAAAAGTGGATTGAGCAACTCCCATCCTTTGGAAATATTTTGAAAACATATAAAAACATATACACCTGAAATCCAAGTGACTAAATGGACTGCTATTTGCTAACTGTTACTGAAGTTTTGCCATTTACATTCTAAGCTATTATGTAACCAAAAAATACAAATATCCTGGGAAATTAACATTCTGAGAAAATTTTTTCCGAGACCATTTAAAAGAGCCCACTAATTTAATGGTCTTAGCTCAGAAAACTTCCTAGAAGAACGAGAAACTAAAATAAGAGGAACAATATCCAGAATGTAAAGCGTTAAACATATTAACATTTATCAGGGGACTCGTAACCAGCATTTGTTAAAGAGGATTTTAAGATTAATAGCTAAAATGAAATTACATTTAAAGTATATTTAAACTAATCTACGTTAGTTTGTACACACACACACAGAATCTCAAAAACAGTCACTGAATAAAACTTATGATGCTAAACAACTGTTTGCTGATGCTCCTTTTACAAAGTAAAAACCTTAAGATAAATAATCATCACAAAGCTGCACACTGCTGACATCTGGGCCAGATTACATCAAACACTGCCTTCCGGTTCACCACAGCACAAGAGAATTAAAAAAAAAAAAAATTCCCAATTTAAACCTGTCCCTAGAGTCATAAAGAATGAAAAACTGCCAAGTCAACAGCTTCTGGGTTTGTGCGTGCGTGTGTAGTGTGTTGGGGGGGCGGGGGTGTGTGATGTTTTTGTTTGCTTGCTTTTCAGTTTTTACTTCATGCATGTTCAACCCATCTATATACTTTTCTGTCCACCCCCCGCCCCTCCATTCATTGGCTTTGTAATGCTCTGAAAACTTGCACTCCAAATTATTAATGGAACAAACCTCATATCCTAAAGTGCCAAAAGAATTGGCTACTGGTACAGAAACAATTTGAAGGACACCAGCAACTTTTGTTAAGGCTATTGTTTTATAGTTAAATGCCATTCAGAGCAACTTGAACTAGACCCTTCTACTATCAAAGAGAGTAATTCACTGGGTTGCCTAGGATTTGGCTGGCAGGCCATCCTAATATTTATCTGAGGACAACTTTCACCTTTGGCTAGAAAATACTAACACAGAGCTTGAAAATGACCAAAGTAAGGAAAGTAAATACTATGGAAAAAACATAATCTGGATTTGCTGTGGCTATTACTCAAATGATGAAACCTGCAATATTTTGTTATAACACGTTCACATGTATGCTTGTGCACATATAAATATAAAAGAAGCTAAGAACATTTAGTATGTCTTTTAGCTAGAGTATAACACTCCAGCCTTCACCCTAATCTAGAAATGCTTTCAAAAATAAAATCTGAAGGACATAACAAGTTTTCTGCCATATTCTCAAGAAATCTGTTGAATAACTCTGATTTCAGTGTTGCTTTTCATTAGCAAAAGGTAGGAAAAGAGAGATTTGTAGAATTTTCAGAGCTGTCTTAAGTTTCAAATACTTACCTTATAGACCCTAGAGCAATTAGCGCAGTGAGGGACTAAGAAGGCCTAGCACAAAACACATGTAGGAGAGGAGGGAGAGAAAATAACAAGCAAACTTCGGGCTTCCTTCCTAAGTGTGAGGATTCTTTATTTTCTTATTAAAAATAAATTTTAAAGCATTTATCTATCCTAAGCCCTAAAACTAAGTTCCTATTTTGAATAAGGATAATCTTCAGATATAATAAAACCAAGAGAGAAAACCAGACTTTCAAGCATCTGGGAGTGACAAACTGAGAAAAGAAATGTGGTAAACCACGGGAAAATCTCACCCCAGCTTAGATAGGACCTGTAGCTGAAAGTTATCTCAGGTTTTCAGGTCCCACTCTTCTGAGATGATGAACTCATAGTATCTTTTAATGAGAGGCTCATATCTGCCTTTGATGTGTGAGAGACACTCCCAGCTGGAGGAGAGCACAAGAAAGATCTAAAATATTTGCTTCAGCTGCAAAGAGCTATTAATGAAAGTTTGGAAAATGAGGTAGCATTAGGGGGGAAATCTTTAGAAGAAAAGATGACATACTCTCATTTTATGAACTCTTAGGGGAAAATATTCCCTTAAAATAAAATCTGACAAATAATCTTCCCTCTTCTACACATTAGAGTTGTTCACCCTCCTCCACCTTGTTCAGAGCACATTCTTAAACCCCTGGAATGTAGGAGACAGAAAAAAGGGCTTCATATAATTTGCTATTCACACAAAACACCAAGGTTGAGACTCACATAATAAATAGAGAGGTTATAAAAACCAACGGATTCATCAGCTCAAATGGGGGAGAGCTTCAGAATTAATACTTGTAAAACAACCTTTAAGTGTGTTTAAGAATGAGAGCACTTACAGTGAAATCCTGTGTGAAAGGGAACTCAACACAAGTTCAAAGAATTCTATGTAATTCTCTGTACTGTACAACGTTCTGAAATTACTAGCAACTTCCTAACTGACAAAAAGCAAGGAAAAATAGAATCTGGCTTTCTTAATCATCTATTTATCTAAATATATTTTCTAACAATCTAATCTACTCTTAGTATAGAGCATAGGCACAGAAAACAACCATCATTTCCATAGGCTAGTAAAGATTTTCTATTGTATTTAGAGTTTGGGACACTTTCAAGCACTCTTAGCTGGTCTTCAGAGTAACAACATTCCCTGTATGAGCAGGGAAAGTCTTAGACTCAGCAAAGTATCTGAGACCTTTTCTTACAACTCCCTCTGATAGAGGGTAGGAGAGAAACAAATGATGAAAATAATATGTTCCTTTCTGAAAAACAATTCTGTGTTTCTTTTTTTTTTTTTTTTTTTTTGCAGTGCGCAGGCCTCTCACTGTTGTGGCCTCTCCCGTTGCGGAGCCCAGGCTCCGGACGCGCAGGCTCAGCGGCCATGGCTCACGGGCCCAGCCGCTCCGCGGCATATGGGATCTTCCCGGACTGGGGCACGAACCCGTGTCCCCTGCATCAGCAGGTGGGCTCTCAACCACTGCGCCACCAGGGAAGCCCCAATTCTGTGTTTCTAATGCCTGAATCAGGTGTTTCATAGAACATTTTTACCTATATGTTAACAACTTTACAAAGTAGATCTCATTATCTTTATTTTATAGGTGCGGGAAATGAGGATCAGAAAAAGTTAAGTGATTTGATTTGTCATGTGGCTAATTTGAATTTGAATCTAGTTCTGACTAAATCTAAAAGCTTTGTGTTAGAACTTTAGGTAATTAAAATATGAGGGCATCATCTACCTTCTGTGGGAGTAACAAATGCTCTAAGGTAAGGGTTTTGAGGAAGAGATATTATTTGTGTGTGTGTGTGAACGGGCAAATACTGAGACTGGGAAATAAGTTTCCTTTACCAATTTTATTAATTCAACAAATACTTATGGAGCACCTACAATAGATCAGGTTCTCTTATGCGTTCCCTTTTAATCACATCTAAATTCTTATAAAGTCTCTAGGAAATTATATAATTTCTCTTCATAGAGTTTCCATATTCCTAGCCTATGTGCCATTGATTCTTAGGCCAATGTGACATTCCCTTTTCTCCTCACACATGCCTGATTGAAATCACACCAAACCTCAGCAGCTTTTATAAGTGATAAGTTTGCTGGAGTATTTATGTTAAAAATAACAACTTCAACAGCATAACTGGAAATAAATATTATATTCCAACAACCAAAATTTAACAAGTAGTCAAGTAGACAGAGATATAGACTGATATGATTGTATATCTCAGGATGACAATTGATAACCAAGATAGCTTTCCTAGCCACCATCAACATGTTACAGTATTAAAATAAATCAACTTTGTAAGCAGAATAACTGCTTTCTCTTTCTAGTCTGATTAACTTATTCATTTTTTCTAAACATTCTATTTGCCTCCCTGTCTTTAAATTCAGATAATGTAGTCTTTGGATTAAAGACAAAAACTAGAGAAAATATTAGTCTCTAGTCTCAATTACTATGCTGCTTTGCAGGGGCAGCAAATCATTTAAGGCCTTTTCTTATGACTCCTTTTGATAGAGAGCAAGGGAGAAGAAACTGCTTAACATCCTCATGCCTCAGTTTCCTCAACCAGTAAAATGAAGAGATATCCTGACTATCCCTTCAGCTTGATAGAAACTGAAATTTGTTAAGTAAAACTCCAGAGTGGATGCTGAGTACCATCCAAAAATGTGTTGTGCTATAGTTGAGCAACACAACACCGATGAAAAGATTAAAACAAGGGTTTTGAGGAAAGAAGGGAAAGGCCAGAACCATCGCCATCAAAAAGAAAGTGCAGGGCTTCTGTGGTGGCGCAGTGGTTGAGAGCCCGCCTGCCGATGCAGGGGACACGGGTTCGTGCCCCAGTCCGGGAAGATCCCACATGCCGCGGAGCGGCTGGGCCCGTGAGCCATGGTCGCTGAGCCTGTGCGCCCGGAGCCTGTGCTCTGCAACGGGAGAGGCCACAAGGGTGAGAGGCCCGCGTACCGCAAAAAAAAAAAAAAAAAAAAAGAAGAAGAAGAAGAAAAAGAAAGTGCAGTCATTTTCTCTTTTTCTTTATGCTGAGAGCGAATTGTGAATTGTCTACCCCAGCCAGAACACTAGGAAGATGTGTCCAATTCAGGCCACAGTGTTGCTTTTGGAGTGAAGGGGTATCACAGTGCTCTGGAGTTCAGTTTCCTCTGCACATACACAAACACAAGTGCACAGCGCCCCAACGCTGTTTGTCCCCTCGGCTTCACAGCCCTGCCAGTTGGCAAACCCAAGCCAGGAAGTTGTCAATTCCAATTGCGTTTAAGGCCATGTAGTCTTATTAAAGAAGCCTTGCTGGTTAAGGGGCGTCCTCTGTTTCCAAAGCATGGGAAAAAAAAAAAAAAAAAAGGGCTCTGCTTAGATTGGAGCTGGCAACTTTCACTGACTAGAGTTTTCAAAGAGCTATGAATGAGTTTAACAAAGGAGGTCTGTGGCTAGTTTCTGGCTGAAGTCCATGTCAACAGTTTTTAAGGTCACAGGCCACACTAACTAACATTTATTCCCAGCAGACCCTGTTCTAAACACAAGCTGTAAGTAGTACAAATTTGGAATTTTTCTGTAATCCCTTGAGATATTCCTGATCCTTCCACATGTTTCTGCTCAATTAGAAACAATTCTCACTTTGCACCACAAGAGAGGCCGTGCTCAGCAATCTCAGTCCATCCTTAGGGTAGATGAACAAAAACCTGGCAAATCAAAGGGCTCAAGTGGGGAAGGGAAGGAATTCAGCTGGATCACACTGAAAAGTGCAGACAGCTCCCCAGGGGCTCAGTTTGTGAAAGCATAAAACGGGTTATGACAGAGATCCTGAGGCCATAAAAAGCAGGTTTGAGGCACGAATTGGGAATAGGTTCCTAGTCCTTTCACACAAATATGACAGAAATTTCTGAGAAAATTAAAAGGTCAACTAGATGAGTGTAAAACAGTGATAATCTATAGGATAGGTGCTAAATATCCCACTGTGAAATTAATGCAATCATTTCTCAATTAAGATGAACTCTTACTCATTTTTAATGTTTCTAAAATCAAGATGCTTCTTGAAATCAATCTGAAAATTCAATACAGCCCCCTATTTCCCCCTGAAAATCTGTTTTTACCTCTACGGTACACTTTATAGCTGATAGCATTTTTAAATCTTGCAAGGCAACATGGGAATAATTACTTGGAATTGAGCACCAAAAATCTCATTTAATCTTCACGGCTACTGTGGGAAGTATTTTCTGTTTTACGGATGAGGAAACTGAGGCTCAGAAAGGTGAAGTGACTTTCTTCCATTCCTATGGCTAGTAAGTAGTAGAACCAAAATTTGAACACAGGTCTGATTCCAGAGCTCAAGTCCATTCTGCAAACTTAGGAGGAGAAAAACACATACTAGAGCATCAGTGGTCATTTTGGTAGTTAAAGTACTACCATTTGTGGCATTCTATACTGGGAATCATGTTCTATATGAAGGTAGTTATCATTTTTCTAAATTAAAAAACACATAAACTGTGGTGCAATAAATATTTGGATTGAACTTGACAGGATAAAACTGCAAGAACGACTTCATTAAAAAATACAAAAAAGAAAATTTAAAACACCCGTGGTCCCATTACCTAACTAGTCTCATTGTTAATGCTTTGATATTCAACCACCAGGTTTTTTTTCTATAAATTTCTTACAAAATAGAGATATCATATATGAAAATTCACCTCTTGCTTTTTTTGCATAACACTATGTCCTAGATATTTTCCATGTCATTAATCACTGAAAACATAATTTTAATGGTATTAACCTAGCTATCCCCCTCCATTCATTGTTTCTAATTTTTCATTCTATGTGCTATAATAGACATCCTCATACATGTATCTATACATATATTAGAGTTTTCCTTAGGAGATTCCAAAAATGGGAATAATTTTTAAAGTTTTGAATATACATTGCCAATTGTTTTCCAGGAATGTTGCCTCATTTTCCACCCTGACCACAGTGTGTAAGTGCCCACCTCATGGTCATCAAGGATCATCTTCAAGTTGATGTGACCAGGCTCACATAGATTTGGTTATGTACATGCCCACACAAATCACATCTATGACAATGACATGTATATGTTACAACTGGTCTATCCTTCTTTTGATAACTCCTGCACTATGTAATGTTGTAAGGTAGCAGTGACTACCTTACCAAGATTTTTTGCCTATATTATCTCTAGTCCTCACCCCAAAAAAAGCAGATATGAGGAAATTAAGGCTCAAAAACAGTAAATGGAGCACCTAAAAGCACACTTCTACATCAGCTGGACTAGGATTCAAGTCCTGCTCTGACTCCAGACCATGCTCTTTATACCATGCCACCTTACAGCTCATTTTACGTCAGAGATGATCAACTTGCCTCTTCCAACCCCAGCACTGTCTCTTTCTCTAACAATGCCTCTTCAGACAATGAGGCCAGACTAATCTTTAGGGAAATAAAGAGGGACAACACCTAGATCTCACAGACTTTGTGAAAGAAGAATAGCAAGCTGCATGTCTTCTTTAAAAAGCAAGATGGGGAAGCAGTGTAGGACTAGAAGGATGCTTATACACAGCTGGCAGAACCATAAAATGGCACAGCCACTTTAGAAAACAATGTGGCATTATCCAATAAAGTTGAAGATGTATGTACCCAAGACGTTTGGCTATTTAACTCCTAGGTTCATACACCAAAGAACCTAGTGCATTTGTGTACCAGGATACCTGTTCAAAAATGTTCATTAAAGCCATGAACTGAGAGTTTTCCGGCCTAGTTTACGGCCGCCATTGCCGTATTTCCTGGGGCGCCCGTGTCTGGGCGGTTTGTACGTGCTGGTTGTGGCCGCGGCGCTTCAATGTAGAGGCATAGAGTTGGTGGGGAGGGATGTACCGCGCTCCCGGTGGAAGCAGAGGAGCCGAGCGGGAACCATGGCCAGTACAGTGGTAGCAGCTGGACTGACCATTGCTGCTGCAGGATTTGCAGGCCATTACGCTTTGCAAGCCATGAAGCATATGGAGCCACAAGTAAAACAAGTTTTTCAAAGTCTACCAAAATCTGCCTTCAGTGGTGGCTATTACAGAGGTGGGTTTGAACCCAAAATGACAAAACGGGAAGCAGCATTAATACTAGGTGTAAGCCCTACTGCCAATAAGGGAAAAATAAGAGATGCTCATCGACGAATTATGCTTTTAAATCACCCAGACAAGGGAGGATCTCCTTATATAGCAGCCAAAATCAATGAAGCTAAAGATTTACTAGAAGGTCAAGCTAAAAAATGAAGTAAATGTATGATGAATTTTAAGTTCCAACTCATTTATGTATGAGTACCAGCTTTTTATAATAAAATGCCTCAAAGCTACACATTTTAAAAATTAGCATAAGCTAAATGAAAGCCTTGGTATAAATTTGAGGATTTAAAATTGGATTACAGAATATTTGTAGGTTAATACTCAATAATTATGGATAAATGCATGCCATTTGAAGTGTTTGTTACTCATTTGTCAAATAATTTGGTACCTGTGTCAAGACAAAGTGAACAAGATAGTCTCTCCTTGAAGGAATCCCCAATCTGATGGGAGACTGATAAACTGATAATTAAAATACAATGTGAAAATAACTAAAAAAAAAAAAAAAAAAAAAAAAAAGCCATGAACTGAAAACAGCCCAAATGGCCACCTACAGTTGAATGTATGAACAAACTGTAGTATGGTCATACAATATGAAACACCTATATAGCAAAGAAAAGAAACAGCATAGATAAATCTCAAAAATTAAGCAAAAGAAGACTTAAAATAACAATTCCAAATTGTATAATTCAATTCATACAGGTTCCAAGCCAGACAAAACCATACCATATTATTCAGGGATACATACATAGGAGAAAAAATTATTCTGGGTGCTGGAAATTTCTTAACTTAGTGATGACTTGAGTATTTGCTACGTAAGTGTGTACTTATGTGAGCATATATAATATATATGTATACTTATGTATACATACTTATGTGTGTACATATAGTTAAAATCAATGCACTTTCTTTTTGCAGGTTACAGTTCACAGTTTACAAAAGAAAGGCACAGGGTTGTAGTTAAACACTTACACAGCAGATATAACACACAAAGAACTTTATCAAGTGCTGTTTTATTAGGCATCACAACAAAATTCTCAGTTAGTACTATCCTCAATTCACCATTGAAATAACTGAGACAAAGATGAATGATGGGGGGACTCCCCTAGTGGTGCAGTGGTTAAGAATCCGCCTGCCAATGCAGGGGATGTGGGTTCCATCCCTGGTCCAGGAAGATCCCACATGCTGTGGAACAACTAAGCCCATGTGCCACAACTACTAAGCCTGTGCTCTAGAGCCCGCCAGCCACAACTACTGAGCCCACGTGCCACAACTACTGAAGCCCGCGCACCTAGAGCCCGTGCTCCGCAACGAGAAGCCCGCGCACCACAACAAAGACTAGCCCCCGCTCATCCAAGCTAGAGAAACCCCGCGTGCAGCAACGAAGACCCAACGCAGACAATAAATAAATAAATAAATAAACAAATATTCCTTTAAAAAAAGAAAAAAGATGAATGATGGGTAAGTGGAAATATTTTATATTATTAATCCAATTTTTAAGAAGATTAAAAAAATCAAATATAGTACCAATGTTCATTCCAATTTAAGTACTAAATCTGAGGAGAGGACAAATTCAGGGAGTCCCATTGTATGAAAGTTAAACTATCTCTTCAAATAAAAAGACCTGGAATTATAATCTCCAGGGAATTTTAATAAAGAGAAAAAAGATAAAAACAAGTATTGTTTCCAGTAGTTAGGGAACAATGGCTACCTTTACTTAATGAGGATAATCAACATTTAGTATATTTCCACATACTAATAAAAAAGAAAAAGTACAAATTAAAAATTTCTTTAAGATGATAACGAAAATTACTATATATGTGTTTTTTTTAAAAACAGATGATGGTAAAAATCCTAGCTCAGCAGAAAACTGGACACTAGCAAATATAGTTTCTTTAGAGTCTTTTTGACTTGGGGTATTTTTTTGTGGCTTTTAGTTTTTTATCCCCCCAAAGACTTGTCATTTTCTTATGGGACTAGAATTTAAAAAATAAAAAATAATTTTTTAAAGGAAACCAGTCATTAGGAGCTCAGGCAAAAAAACTACAGGACACTGAGTTTCACTCAACTTCTTTTTCCACCACACGTTTAAATAAGTTTTAAAATGTCAAGTTTTTTTAGAGCCCAGCATTTTTGCTGCATTTTGGGCTCATTAATACACATAAAGAGCTAGTTAAAATACCAGACTGAATAAATGAACAATGGGACAATTAACCCCACATACAAAGCTCCACCCACCTTACTTCAAAGACATCTGAAATACAATGGATTAGAAACCATAAATAATGCCTCTCAGCATTAATTTTGTAATAAATATTGTTTTATATTATAGATAAGGGATTAAAAATCTCCATAGTGGCAGTCTAACACTTGTGAATTGAGTTAGAGGACAACTGCCCTTAGTTTTGCTGAAGGTTACTGGTAGTTATATGTCCCATGAATGAGAAATAAACACCTATTCAATTTCCATTGCATACTACGGCACAGAACTTAATTTTACCTACAACGTTTAAAAATTCCCTAAGTTATTTCTACATAAAGTTTTAAGATGCATATACTTTCTTCTCATTCAGAATGTAATATATTAAAAATCAAAATTTATATTGCTATGTAACTTTAAAAGTATTCCCTTTATGCTACATTATTTTTTTTTTTTGCAATTTACAACACAACTCACACTAATAAAAAGGATTACTTTGAAGATATGTCAAAGTGAAAATAGGAAAAGGAAAAGTAAACTAAATACATTATTTGTCATTTGATTTAAATAAGACTTTTGATACTATTTCCATACTTTTATGTTCACTGTTTTCAGAAGTTAATAATTATTTTTCATTGTCAAGAATTGGGTAACAGCTCACACGTTAAGATAAAAAGTAGTTGAGCTTTTTTTTTAAACAAAAATACCAAAGTAGTTAGCTGAATGACAAATTCACTGGAACAAATGCATTTTTTAAAAGAACGTAAGTCTTAGCAAGAAAATTTTTTTTTAGATAACTAAGAGCTTCCTCCCTTATAAATCAATCTCACAAAAATAAGTTATACAGTCAAAAAGATTCTCAGGAAAGAATATTTAATGATATGGAAAGATGCTGCTTACAATATGATAAATGAAAAAGCTAGGGAGAAAACTATACCTACAGCATGATCCCAATCCAAGGAAAGAAACACATCTAGTCATTATTAGAGTCATAAGATGATAGACTGCTTTTCTTACTTTTCTGAAATTTTCTAAAGTCCTCTAATGAGGAAGTATATCTTCATAATCTCAAAAAAATTACAGCTTAAAAGTAAGTGACTCATAATTGATTGTAAGAATTGTGGGCTCTTCAAACTTCAGATGGCATAATGAGTTTTCTGTCTGAAATGATGTAAAGAGGTACACTATTATCTCAGTCTTCCAGGGCCTTTCCATGAGGGATAAATGTTAGGCCTCCTACTGCTTCTAAAACTGATCATTGGAAGGGCCAGAAAACCTAAATTCAGACTCTTCTTTGTATTCACAAATCTATCTTGCTCTTAAAATAAGAGTGCAGCTTAGATCCAAAGGGCAATTTTAGGTGTGAAGCATATTGAGTTATTTTCCTTTCTACCCCCTGCCCAGTGAAAAGCAAAGATAAGGCTCAAATAAATACATTCTGCTTATTGTTGCTGTTGTAGGAAAGTGGCTTGCTTGCAGGGAGGTCCAATAAAAATTGCTGACACTCAGACTCAACCAAAAAGCACCAACTGGCCTCTCCTATAGCATGTTTTCCCTGTCTCCCAAAAAGCGTCCCTCATATGGAATTCTTAAGACTCTCTCTCTCAGAAGGCAGGATCAGTTTTACTCATTTTCCATTCAAACATACCCTGCATCAGATTTACACAAAACTGTATCATTTTCTTTACTCTATAATAGGATGGTTGGATTGTTCACACAGACTGCAATGACGCTGGCCAAAAGCGGATGTGACTTTTTGATGCTAACTGGAGGTTACTGAGTCCTGAAAAACCTTAGTCACAGGTGGTCTTGGGCTTATTCTCCTGAGTTGGAAAAATCATTGCCATATCCTGGACAAGACTCTGGATTGGGGGTCAGAAGATTGCTATTAGCCAGCTAAAGAACTTGGAACAAAAAGTCTTTCCTCTTCAGGTCTCCATTTCATCATATATAAAATGAGGATGGGCTGTAGTACATTATTCTTAAGAGCTCTTTTTTTTTTTTTTTTTTTTTGCGGTACGCGGGCCTCTCACTGTTGTGGCCTCCCCTGTTGAGGAGCACAGGCTCCAGACGCGCAGGCTCGGCGGCCATGGCTCACGGGCCCAGCCGCTCCGCGGCATGTGGGATCTTCCAGGACCGGGGCACGAACCCGTGTCCCCTGCATCGGCAGGCGGACTCTCAACCACTGCGCCACCAGGGAAGCCCCTTAAGAGCTCTTGAAACTCACCTCTGAGATCATTCTGCAAAGGCAAACAACTGATCATGGATCTTTTATCTAAATATATATGAAGAGAAACAAACTTTTGAAACCCGTAAAGATTGCTTGGTGGCAAGAAAATAAAATTTGAAGTTTTGAATCAGACACAAAAGAAAGGTATGGCAATAAGCCCAGAGCAGTTGAGAGTATGAGCTCTGGGTTGGATTTTAGGTTCCAAACCAAATTCCTTCACTTACTCTTTGTGAGATCTTGGTCAAGTCACTGTATCTCTTTCAGTCTCCAGCCCTTTATCTCTACAAGGGAGATAATTTCATAAGGTTGAAATAAGAATAAATGAGAATTATGTAAACCACCTGGCATATTAAATAAATGCTGATTCCTCCCTTCCCTTCCAAATCCTCTATAGTGAGCTCTCCTGACTTAACTCTATCCATCTACAAAACGGTATAACATTAGCCATCAGCAGCAGTTGCTAGAGGCAGCAAGATGAATAATCTATGGAGGGGAAACAACAAAAAAGTGTACTCCTGGAGTTCCTAGGGCGGTTTCACTTGCTGCCCTGCACTGAGCTTCGTGAGCATTAGGAAAAGGAAGTGCCCTACCTTCAAAACAGAGTGAGAAGATACCATGTCTACTGTAATGCCCAACTCATTCAATCTCAAAATGAAAATTTTCTTTTAGCCAAAGTCTTGGATTTGCAAATACTCACAACTCACAGGCTGGTTTCCTTTGTAAAGGACCAGGAGGAGAAAAGAAGCTTTCTCCTATGGTGGGCGGCCCTGAGGCTGGCTGCTGGTGCAGAAGACACACCTGTCCTTCCAACTGTCCAGCTTCCCAGCCCTCAAACAGCAGGCTGCTAGGAGAGCAAGGACAATTTTATTTATCTTCCTTTCTCCCCTTTAAAGGTGATTTTCTTAAAACTGTACAGCCTGTTACTATTGTTGAGTTGTGACTCCCTAGAGGATTATACATTTCTAAGCATGAAAGCATCTGTGTGGCAATAAAACATGCAACATTCCCAAACCACTTCATTTTTTTAAATTAAGAAAAAAAAAGTTACAGCCTCCCACAAAGTGATGTTCCGATGAGCACATCCCCCCCTCCCCTCAAGCCTTTCAAAGTACTCTGAGAAAGGGCCCTGGGCCTAGTAAACCAGAGCCTCTGCAAGCCCCATCCCATGGGTTCAGTTTCTGACAGAGCCATGTGCCAGGACCCACAATGAGTGGAATTATAATCTGCGCAGCAATCAGGCCTCCTCCCAGCTGATCATCCAGAAAACAACATTGTACCCATCATACTTTTAAGGGAAGGAATTAAAAAGAAACCAAACAGCCCCAGAGATGGAAACACTCGAAAACCAGAGGAAAGTCTTCTGTTAAATAGTATGAAAGATCCAGGTTTCCCAAATGGCATTTAAGGCGTTGGGAAGAAAGGCTGATTTCTCCCAGAGGGGCCCCCGCTTTGATGACCAAACTGCCCTCAAACATCAGGCTGTGCATTTTTTTGTATAGCAGGATACCCTCAGGCGAGACAACCATAAATAGCTTAAAACAAGAATAGGAGATTCCATCTGTTTCTGGAGTATTTCAGCAGCACCTGCTTTCAAGGTAAAAATCTGGGAGCTGTCCCCACAGCCTTCCTTCCCAACTCCCTTCCCCATCCCCCGTAGACTTATTTTAAACCAAAGCAGCTAAAACACAATCCAAAAGGGCTTCTGCCACTGCACCTGCCTAAGGAAAGAGTCCTTTGATTTTTCTCCTAAACTGTATGTGTTGGAACAGTTAGAGAGAGAAGCCAAAGTTCTCAAAACCAGACTCTATTACTTCTAGCTTCTTTTTCTCTGTGAAAACTGAGCTTTCCTGTTTATAGTAGAAATGAGTCCAATACAGATGAAAAAAGGATGCGACAGTTGTTCCTGCCATTAAGACAGAAAGTGTTCCAGAAGGAGGATGGTTCTCACTTAACACAATTAACGTTTAAACATAAGCCCACATGCCAATTTGCATGGAAAGAAGGACAATAACTCCCCAATGAGGGCCAAGGAACATATTTCATTAAGGTATAATTAAAAAAGAAAAAAAACTAAAGTTGAGGCTTGAAAATTCCAATCTAAATCAGGTGTTACTCCCAAAGTGATGTGCAGCATCCCTCTAACAATAACCAGAAAACCCCAAGCCTGTGTAGATAGCAATTTCATGTACAAAAGCCACTTTACCCTTGGTGTAAAAACAATATTTCTAACGCCTGCCCCAGACCATCACATGGCACACCATTTTCTATGGGATAAATTCAAAGTCTTGAGCATGTCCCACAAGGGCTTTCACAGCCTGGCCCCAAGATTTGTATGGCATCATCTCTTGCTATCACCCTCTCATCAGAATTCTCATCATTCTTTCATCTTGCTATACCTTTCATTTCTCTGGGCCTTTGTGTACCAGTTCTCACTGCCCAGAGAGCTTTTCTCCCTTTCTCCTCCAGGCAAGCCCCCATTGATTCTCTAAGACCCAGTTAAACTGGAACCCATCAGCAACACTTTCTCTAATTCTCCAAGTCAGACATGGGCACTGCCTAATCTGTGACCCCAAAGAACCCTCTACATACATATTTTTTTAAATAGCACTTATCACATTATATTTTAATTACTTGTTTACAGAGTCCCTTCCCAAAGATTAAGTGGCTCCTAAGACAGTAAGGGTAGTAGAAGTGAAATGGGAAGTGGGTATCAAAATCAGAGGTGGCCTGGGAACAGTGCACCCAGAAATATATTCAATTTTATATTTGGTAAAGGACAAAAAGTATACATTGTTTTCAGTTTGTAATACCAAGTTCAGAAAATTCAGCTCACCAAAATCTTGGATGAATGTAACATCTGAAAGGTTCTCATATGGAGAACTGGGGCTAGATCTCTGTGTCTATTTTAAGGGACCCCGAGGTAAATAAAGGCCAAAGACCACGCGTTATTCATTGCTCATTCCTGATATATACTAGATACAAAGATACTAATTGAATAAAAACTTTAAATGTTAAACTAAAAAAATTTTAGATACCATCTTGATGAAACAAGTTATTTCTTCCCAAAATGTATAATAGGTTCTGAACAATCCTATTTGGGTATAAAGATAGTTACTCAAGCTTTCTCAAGAGCTGAAATAAAATCCCTATATATACAGGGGAAAATTGTAGAACACAAATATTTTTAAAGTTCCTTTATAAAGAGTAAAGAAATTTAATATTGTATGGCTTATCTTCCATAATCTACTCCCCCCAACCCCAAGCAATACAGTTATGGCTTTGAACTCTGGCGTTCCTTCTGTTCATCCAAAACCAGAAGTTGGCTATAGATAGCATATTTCATTACAGTTTTAGCCTTGATGGGGCATGTGTTATTTGGGCAATAGAAGCCACGAAAAAAATGATCTAGGTCACTTTGTCTTATGATATTTGAAAGATTTCAGAGGTAAATACTTATTATATCTTAGACTCAGATGGTGCTATATAAAAATGCTAAAATACTTTCTCAGATTCCTGGGTTTATAATGAAGAACAACTAACTCACCCGTAACTCCTGTTCTCCTAGCTGGTGCTTTTAATCTAGTATTAACTAGATTATTTAACTAGCAGCTAGTTAAACAATATAATGGTGACTCTCAAGGTAAATTAAAATGCTTTAATAGAGAGAACCAGTCAATTGTGGGAAGAAATAGTGCATTTGACTTTATATACCATGGTACTTTCATTAACAAGACTTGTACTTCAGTACAACTACATCTCTGTCAAGGTTAGCTGGTGACAAGAGTTCAAACCAACTTTGAAAAAATGTTTAAAAATAAACTCAGAGATTCAATCTTTCATAAAACAAGTATTACTAAGTGTCTACTATGCGCAGACATTCTTAAATACACTTTGGGTGTATTTGTGAACAAAACAAACAAAGGGAAGAATTCCAAGCCTTCATAGAGCTTACATTCTAGGGGGGAGGAACAGACAATGCTCCTAACAATGAACCTAATAAGTTATATTGAATAAAGGATGTCTAAGAACCTTTCATTGTGAAATTAAGTTCGAATTTTGTAAATACTGATGACCTAGTCCTTTATGGACATAACGTCTGTCCACTGTGTCATTGAATCTCCACTGTGACACAAAGGTGCACCTCTTATGACTAACATGAATTGTTTGGTAATATGAACCAATCACTGGATTTCACATTTTCTCTTTGAACTACTGTCCACTGTGGCCTGTCCTCTCACTCAGAGCCCTCAGTATCCGTTTCCTGTTCTTCCAACCGAATGGAATGGATCTCCCTGTCTCTGAAAGCCATGCACACAATATCTTGGTCGAGCACTACACTAAGTGCTGGGGATACAGAGTTGTTTAAGACACAATCTTTACCCCTAAAGAGTTAACTGTTCAATAGGAGAAAGACAAAGGAAGATCAAGGCTTATGAGTGTGTAACTGAAGTGTGCAAAGCATGCTGGGTGCATCTAGAGGATGGGATGATTACCTCTGCCTGGAGAAGGCTACTCTGAGAAGTGCCCAAGCTGAGTCTGGGAGGATGGGTAAATGTGTGAAGGCAGAAACGTCCAGTCATTCATATGGGCCAGGAAGCATATGAGCTTGGGACAGCAGCCAGAGAGAAAGTGACCCTAAGAAGCTAAATCCTAGAACAGCGGAGGCTATGTCTGCACAGATGCCATCACTGGGAACTACATCCTTCACGGGAAAAAATGGAAAACGAAAGTAAAGGTGGCTTCCGAGCAGACTTGAGCTAGAGTACTAGGCACACTGAGAAGGGTGACTGGACCTCAAGACACAGGTTAACTAGAGGAAGGAGACCAAACAGCAAAAGAGGATGATAGTTATAATGTAACCCAGACCCAAGTCCCACCCATGTTCTCTTGGCAGACTTCTCCACTCTCCACTGGACATGTCACCAACCAGTCATCCAGGGTTAACAGAAGCCATTCCACTCATATGCTAGTCTTGACCCAGCAATGTTTCCAAACCAAGCACAGGGAAAGTGCCATTTTGTGTGCCCTGTATATAAGCAAAAGCTGGATAAGATAAAGAGAGCCTTCCGCCCTCATGTTAAATACCCATGAAATGCATGTCTCAGTATTCGCAGAAGACTATTTTTAACTACAGCCACTATCCTCTGGCACTAGATTATCAATAGTAAGAAGACATTATGCCATGGGATCGTTCTATGTGTTATATATAGCATATTATAGCATGATCATCTGTCTCCCCAGCTCGTCTTGGGAACTCTTCAAGGACAGGGACTAGCTAATAGTAGGCATTCAATTAAGGGCTGACAAACAAATGAATGAATTAACCCACCAAATTTTTTTCCATAGTTCCAAGCTAGTATAACAGACAGAAAACACACAAATTGCTGTTATTTTTCATTCTAAATGATGACAGCAAGAGGCTATTCAACTAGCTTCTTGCAAACCTGAAGTCCATGGCCCTACATGTAGACAGACACACAGAGACAAACGCCAGAATCAGATGCGAGCAATCTTTAAATTTAAATTTTTAAATAAACAGCTTTCCACTCTCTGAAATTTGCTGAGAGAATGCAATAATGGCAATTCAAGAGTCCCCTTTCCCCCAACACACACATCCAAGCTTTGAAAGAAACATCATAACCCAAAACACCATGGGACAAAACCCTTCCTGCAAAACTTCAAGAACTTGGTTTAAACCCTCATCTCCTCTGAATGACTACATAAATATGCAGTGTCCTAGCCAAGGCTGAAATATAACATTAGACAAAAATGGAAGAGAAAATTTTCTTGAAAAAAACACTGTTAAATAAAAAAGTAAGTAATAATTTACATCAGAGTCTAATACCCTGGGCAGGCAATCCTTGGGCCTAGACTACTGAGGTGTGCTTGAGAATAGCAGCCTCACAAAGCAGCCGGGTTTGTGCCTCCTTCTTAAGCTCTTTCCAGCAGTTGTTCTCTAATGCCCAAATTAGATGCTATGCTTGATGAAGAAGAAAGTTGACTTCACTGATTAAAAATAATAAATGATAGGGGCTTCCCTGGTGGTGCAGTGGTTGAGAGTCCGCCTGCCGATGCAGGGGACACGGGTTCGTGCCCCGGTCCGGGAAGATCCCACATGCCGCGGAGCGGCTGGGCCTGTGAGCCACGGCCGCTGAGCCTGCGCGTCCGGAGCCTGTGCTGCTCCACAACAGGAGAGGCCACAGTGGTGAGAGGCCCGCGTACCGCACAAAAAAAAAATAAATAAAATAATAATAATAATAATGATAATAAGATTTGTGTAGAGAAATGCAGAAGTAGCAGTCCTGACTGACAGTTATCAAGCTCAGGCACTTCGAAAGTCAGCCCTCACCCCCTCATGGTGTGAGGGTGTGTGTGTTTGGGGAGCAGGGGGGTCTCTTCCTAGTGAGGAGGAGAAGAAAGTGCAGAGACTAGTACACCAGAGAACTACCCTTTCTGGAATTCATAGAGGGTCTGGCCTCTTATCCCCAGGCCCAAGCCTGGGGACCCGGGTTTTGTCAGGGGCGCCTCCCTGCTGTCCTGCACGGAGCTGTTGCACACGAGCAGAGAGAGACAGGAGGCAGGCCCCTCTGACACCTACTTAACCGAGGCAGATGGGGAGGAGGGTGTGTGGGATGCCTTTACTTCCCCCCTCAGGAGGCTCCCAGCAGGAGCCCAGAGCCAGCAGCTCCAAAATCAGATTTCCACACATCCTCCCACCCCAGAACATGCCTTACGTATCTGGCAGGAGGAGACGGAGCAGTAAGCAAGCATGATTCTAGTGTACGAAGGGGGTTTTAGAAGAGACCTAAAGAAGGCTTCTTACAGGATTCTGCACTTTTTTCAAACCTCCACAGAGGGAGCCAAGTTGGGAAACAGTTACTCACTCATTGACCCAAAGGGGGCAGGGGTGTTACTCTGAGAAGGACACAATCAGTGTCTGCAAGACGTCCTGAGCTACAGACACATACTTTATTAATAATCTTACATACACAAAATGTCCAAGGGAAAGCCTAACAGGCTAATTTCTGACAGCTCCAGATAACAGCAGGAGGATCTGAAGCCATGCTGATTCTCCAGCTTCTACACACTCCCCAGAAGCAATGATCCCTTTTCCCACCCAAGGGATGTGATACAAATAAATAAATACAATTATCTGTAGAACTTAAAGTGCAAGGACAACATTGTGAAGTCCTTCGCCCCAAGTGCAGTGACTTTTGGGAAACAGATAGGAAAATAAAAAGAACAGCTGGAAAATTTAATTACAGAAGAACAACGCAAATGCTGACATTGTTTCACAGAACTAGCCAATAGCGAAAGCCATTTTCCTTACCTTAAGATACAGAAGCAACTCTTGGCTCCTGAAGATAAGCGGCAGAACCCGAATCTCTGTTTGCTGTCAATGTCAGTGAGTACAAATGTGAAGTTCTGGCCAACTTGGCTAACTGTGAGGCTGCCGCAAAGACAGAACAAAGGGGAAAATGAATGTGCAGTAAGTTTCCTGATAAAGTATCTAATCACAACAAGTCGTTGAACCTGTAACATTTCCTTTCTCAGTGGAATTCTTTATAAATGAACTTAAAATTTACACACTTCAAGGGAACAGACTGTGAGCTAGTATTTAAAAACAGAAAAAAAAGACAGCAAGCAGTGACCACGTCATCACAGCTACCAAACCTCCTACTTGCTGAGCTCAGGCAGGTGTCCCTGTTGATCACTGCATCCAGTTCTGAAAGGTGCATTCTATTAACCTCATTTTATAGATGAAGAAATAACCTAGAGTGGCACTGCCTAAGGTGCCAGCTGGTAAACTGCAAAAAGCTGAATTTTAAACCCAGACCCATCTGACGCCAAAGCCCTCTCTGCCAGCTCGCTGGTGATGATGCTCACTTGATCATTCCTCTAGTTCAGAAAATAACAGGGATTGCGACAGCAGAGCTGAAGTACCAGCCACAAAGTTAGACACTTGATATTATACCATCTCATTGACTCTCCCAGCAACCCTGGAATTTAGAAGATGTTCCCATTTTACAGAAAAGGAAACTATAGAACTGAATAGGTAAATAACTGAATCAAGTTCACAGAGCTACTAAGGGGAGGACCTGGAATTCAAAAGAGGGCAAGGTTAGCTGTTATTTTCCTAAATTCCTGTATCTTTCATAATTTCCAAATTTATGAGGAATATATTTTATATCTTACAGGACAGAAATAGCAAATGTCTTATCAATGCAAGGTATGTTCTAAGAAATGGAAACAAGGTTTTAAAGAAAAACATTTAAGATAAAAGCTAAAAATTCCTGCATCAACACAAAAATCAGCAAACCACATATAAAATAGAAAACATCTGCTTCAAAAAATAAAAAAGCGTATTACTAATCACATTAATTTAGAAACTCTTTTTTAAAGTTACAAAATGTTTTTAAAAATCCACTTTTTAAAATTTTACCAGTTTACCAGTTAGCTTAGATTCCTTTTTAAAAAGAAGTTAAATATTACAAATTCTCATACACAAATTTATGCTAACATAATATTTTAGAATGTGACATTGAATTATTCAAAGGAACTCATTAACTAATATTGTATCTTATACAGAACATATTTTACAAAATATACTCAAATTGATAAAATATTCAAATTGATGCTCTCACCTATAATCTGTTATAAACTGTCAGTAGAAATGAAAAATCATGGTTCACCAGGCCTTTTCCAAAGGCAGACTGATTGAGTTTTTTGATAGGATGTGAATTAAGTTTTCAAATATGGATAGCCTTTTTTTCTAAAACTCCCTTATACAGGCCACATAAGAAAATTAAAGAGACTTTCAAGGTATTCCAGGACAAAAGGTCAATGGACCCTACTGGTCATATTAAAGGAAACAATTCCAGCCCTCAAGGAGTGGTTAGAGAGTACAAGAAAATAATTCAGAAAGAAAAGAATGTTCCAACTCTCCTTTTTAAACTAGGAAGGTGAACAAAAACAAGGTAGCAATTTAAAAGCAATGTGGTAATAAAACAGGTGTAAGTAAGTAACGCTATCCCTCCACCTTACACAAGCCAGGAGAAGGAACATATTTCTATAAAAGTTATAGAGCTGTCAAGGGGACACCAAACTACCTTCTTATGGCTGTTATGTTTTATCTATAAAGCTTGGATACTGTGTTACTATGGTGATTTAATACTATGTTTTAAAGGGGGATTATATGATTAATTTTAACAAGGTTGAGAACTAAAGATGTGTGAGAAACAGGATTCTAGCTCACATAATTAAAGTGATTGGGGAAAAAAGTGGGCCTCATTGGGGGAGGGGGAAAACCTGTATTATTGAAATATTTAAACCAACAGGTCAGGGTGATTCTAAGTTACAAATAAGGTCATGCTTTTATGAAATACTATTATGTGATCATATAAAATATGACTGTTCATTATTTTAACTCAGGGTTTGATTTCACTTCTAGCCTGTTTAAAAAGAAGCATCCTAGAAGGAAAGGGTATTGATAGGACTAGATGAAAAGAAAACGCCCAGGATTTCTAGGAAAAGGACACAGAAGGAACACAACTTGGTTTGTGATTTGAATGTCATTAATTTCTCTATTATCTTTTCACTACCTTTAAAAAGGCTGAAAATTCTTTCAGCTACATTGTAGGCTCAAAGAAAGATTCATTACTCATTTACTTCGTTCAAATCCCAATTCAATCACTTGCTAACTGGGCCTTAATTTAGCAAGTTACTTAACCTCTAAGTAGCTCAGTTTCTTCTCCTGGAAACTACCACCCAACTCAAAGCATATTTGAGGAATAAGTGAGATAAGCATTTGGTATAAAGGCTAGACCACAGTAGGAACAATTAATAAAAGAGATACAAGCTGCTACCATCTGAATGAAAACTAAAATTCATGTTAAAATCATCCACTTGTTTAGAATCTTCCTGACTGACTCAGCTTTGTAATACTTGAAGTGGAGAAAGGAAGGCTGCCTTTCAGCAAGGGGGAGTCCTCTGGGTGACCAAGGGAGTTACTCATTCTTGCATTAAAGTGAAAAAGATTCTTTTTGGGTTGCCACAACTTAGAAGGGGACACATTGTTCTCAGTTGATTCACCTTTTAAATTCCTAGTAGGGTGAAGTACAAGTCATTAAGAGCCCCAGACCATTAAACTCTAAAATATTTTTTCCTTGGACACTCAAATTAACAGTCAAATTGAGTTCAGATTAACTCAAAGGAGTCTTCAAGGAATTTGTCATTCCCTCTCTACTATTTCTCCATAAAAATGACTTTGGGGAAAGGGTTGGTTTCCTTAAAGGCTGCAGTTTTTGTGATTACCTCCAGGATCAGAATCCATGCACTTTTTTATAGGAATCAGAGATTTCATGATGATTAAAGGTAGCGGGAATCTTAGAAACCATCTCGTCCAATTCTCTTGTTTCACAGATGGGGAAACTGAGGCTCAGGGTGTTTTGTTGTGGTGGTGGTTTGGGTTTGCTTTTTTCAAAGTAACCAGGACCAAAATAAAAACCCAAGCCCAATTCTGGTTCAAAGTCCTTTCCATTCTGCCATGCTGCACCAAACACGATGAAAACCCTCCCAAGAAGTTGTCAACTCGGTTTAAGGAAATCAGGCATGTGAGGAATTCAAATAGTTCTCTCATCAAACAGACTAACTATACTTCCCACTAAGCAAGAGAAACCAAATTTGAGTATTTCCAGAATTAAGCCAGGAGACCAGGACCAAAATCACTCTCAGCTGTGCTTCCCATGCCTAGGTGAATACGGAAAACAGAGGAGAAAAGTAATGACCATTCCAACCACAGACTTTAAAATTCATGCTGCCTCTTAAATGCCTGTCAGCCACTCAAGACCCCTCCTACAGCATTTTGCCTAATATTCAAGTTATTTATAGGTTCAGTGTATAAATGGCATGAAGCAAGTGGATGGATAGTTTGATTCCAATCTTCCAGTGAGAAATCAGATTTTCTATATCAGCCTCACTTTTAAGTTTAGTTACCCATCTTACAAACTGAGCAACTATATTGGGCACCGTAACAAGTGCTGGATATACAACATCCATCCTGCTGTGGAGCTTCCTGTCTAGTTGGAGAAGCATAATAAACTCAAAGCATACAGCTTGTGTTAGTGTTATATGAAACGAAAGAAAGAACAAAGACAGAAGAAAATGGAAGAGAAGGAAAAGCCCTACTGAGACAATGTGGTCAGAGACAGCTTCTCAAAAATGATGACAATACTGACCTAAAGGATGGGATGGAGCAGCCACTCCACAAGCAGGCACTGGGTATTTCAGGCAGAGAAGGAGCTTCACAGAGATTCTTCAGCTGGAAAGAGCTGGGCATGTTCAAGGTACTAAAAGTTCACCAGTACAGTTAAGGCCCCAGAGACAAGGAGGAAGTGGCTTAAGAAGGTGCTAGATAAAGCAAGCACCAGATCATGCAGAGAGCCCCATAGACCATGGTAAAGAATTAGGATTGGCTGATTGATTGATTAATAATGGCAATGGAAAGGTACTGAATGATTTTAATCAAGAGAATAACAGTCTGGCCTACAGTCCTAAAATTTTTATCTGACTCTTGCGTGGAGAACAGTTTGGAAGAAGGCAAAAGTAGGAACAGAGAAAACAGTCAGGAGGCTACAGCAATAGTCCAGGTGAGACTGGATGGTGGCTTAACTCTTGTAGTGAGAGTGAAAATGGATCAGGTGGATAGATCCAAGTTAGAGCCAGCAGATGGACTGAGATGGAGTAAAAAGGCAGCATATTACCATTTAATGGTAGGAAAGTCTGACGTGTTTGGGAAGAGTTCCAAGAGTTTTATTTGGGACATGTTAAGTCTAAGAAACCTGTAAATAGAAATGTCCAGTACATAGCTGAACATACTACGTAGGAAATCAGGGGAAAAGTTTGGGCTGGAGCTATAAATTTGGAAATCGTCTATACAAAGATGGTATTTAACACCATGGTAAACGATAAGATCACTTAGGAAGAGAATTGAGAGAAACAGAAGAGGATCCAGGATTAAGTTACAGAAATACCAATTTAGAGGATGGGTAGAGAAGAGATCATCAAAGAAGAAAAGAAGAACCACCAGGCAGAACAAGCAGGAGGGAGTGGTCGACCAAATCCACAGGCATCAAGAAAAGAGAAAAAAATGTCGATTGAATTGAGCAACATGGAGGTTTTAGACAGTCTTGATAAGAAAAGCTCTAGTAGAGTGACAAGCTGAAGAGGGCTGAGCAATAAATTAAAATGTGTAGGGCTTCCCTGGTGGCGCAGTGGTTGACAGTCCGCCTGCCGATGCAGGGTACACGGGTTCGTGCCCCGGTCCGGGAAGATCCCACATGCCGCGGAGCAGCTGGGCCCGTGAACCATGGCCGCTGAGCCTGCGCATCCGGAGCCTGTGCTCTACAATGGGAGAGGCCACAGCAGTGAGAGGCCCGCGTACCGAAAAACAAAACAAAAAAATGTGTAGGTAACTCTTCCAAGAAGTGGAGAATTAGGCAGTAATTGAATGGGAATGAAGAGTGAAAGATGGGTATTATTATTAGGATGGAGGAATACCAGAGCTTGTTGTTAAGCTGTTGGGAATGATTCAATAGAGGAAGAGACTTATAATGCAGGAGAAAGAAGATGAAACAGTAAGGTTTGGACTTTGGATTAGAATCCCAGATATGCCACTCACTACGGATGCAAGCACAGGCAAGTTACTGCACCTCTCTGAGCCTCATCTCTAAAATGGGAATAATACTTACCTTGCAAAGTGGTTTTGAGGATTAGAAATAATGTATACAAAGTAACTGGCATCTAATAGGTACACAATGAAAATAATTACTATTGTTATGAAATTATAAGATTTGAGAGAGGGAATAGAAATATTTTGCTGTTCTGCTTATGACAGCTTCCTAGCAATGACCTGTTGGGCCACCTACTGCAAGGCGTCCATAAGAGCTGCTTCTCCTTTCCTTTACTGTATATGAGACATCAGGCAGGAATCAAGTTTTATCAAACTACCACATCTCCCAACCTTTAGCTACATGAGCCTCAAAGTTTCTTTCCATAAACACAACTTCCATCTGCCTAAGACTCCAGTTTTTCACATTCCCTGCTCAAAGATCCAAGTGGCAAAAATGGCATTGACCCAAAATGCCTGGGGACCAAGAGTAGGTCACACACTCTGCTCGAGAAACTCACTGGATAATTCTAAGAAGAGAGATCCCTCCACTCCCTCATCTACATGAGCCCGACAATGTAAAAATGAATCATAACTGGAGAATGAAAAAGTATCAAAACAAAACAAAGAATCAAAACTAGAAGGAACAGCAGAGATCTAGTTCAATTCCCTCATTTCATCCATGAAGAAACTAAGGTACTCATGGGAGAGGCCACTTGCCTCACGGCACAGAGCAAGTCAACGGCAGAACCAAAACTGTAACCTAGGTCTCCTGGTCGATACCCCAATGCTTTGTCCACTAAAGCCCAATTGCTTCATGGTTCTCAAATGCTACAGAAAATGACCATGGGGCACAGCTTAACCAAGAGCTTAAGCTAAATCAAGGGACTAAACCAAGGGTGGAAAACAAGGGATGCAAGTGGCCAAATGGATTCAGTTTTGAAAAGCACAGCAGGATGAATGCATAGAAGTGGAAGCGAGAGGAGAGATCTGGGCAGACATATACTAATGCACTAATCATGCGCCTTAGTTTCATTTTCTTTCAATTATCTGAATAAAAATGGGTTTCATTGTCTTCAGTTATCTGAATTTTCTACTTTTTTACAATAACTACATATTGCCTTTGAAATAAATGTTAAGAGTTTGCTTGGTGACTTTCTTTGTGGTGTGATGGATCTAACAACGGCAGTATGATATAGAACAAATATGATGGAACTGGAAGTCAGACAAACGTGGGTTCCCACAGCAGCTCCGCCACTTACCAATGGTGGGACCTTGGGCACATTAGCGAACCTATCTGAGCCTCTACTTCCTCATATGTGGCATTATGATAATGGCAACCTTGCAAATGTGTAAGATGTTAATGCAGGAAAAGAACACAACACAATGCGTGGCACATAACAGATACATAATAAAATGGTAAATAGCATTTGAACCACATTTGCATCTGTGATTACATCCTAAACCATTAAACTATGCCTCTGCCCTTGAAAAGATGTCATTTCACTTCATGCTCATGTCACTTGTGTGTACTAGTATAATTAGTAGGACAACTGAATCGTAGCTGGTTTTCTGGGTTCTGAAAGAAGATAAGCACAAACATGGAGAATAGCTTTTCCACCATCCAGTGAGTCTCTTGAGTGCTTTGACTAGCTGAAGCAGGTTGCCAGCTATCAAGAGCAAGTAAGTAGCACCACAATATGAAATGGTATTCAGATCTTTTTTATCTTTTTGAAGAGCCTGCTTTCATCAATAATAAAAACTTTTTGAGAGTGATACAGGGATCTCAGCACTGTCATTTCACTGCTCCTTTCCACCAAGTGCTTCAAGTACAGGATAGGGTAGAAAAAACTCTGGCTTGGGAATAAGATTATCTGTCCCCCCGCCCCCCGGCTCTGTAATTACATAGCTGTGACATAAGGAAGTCATTTCACCTCTATGGATCTTACTTTCCCTTCTGTAAAATGGGATGCTTAAGCCAGATGAATTTCAGCTTTAAAATCCTGTGGTCTTATTCCCACACATTTTCAAGGCCTCCTGTAGTCAGAGCCCAAGCTCTTTCGGCACACATTACCCTCTCAGCAGGAGGCTCCATCTGCTCTGCCAAATGATCTCTAGATCTCTAGGCTCATTTGCGGTTTCTCCTCTACCTTGCTCTTCAGCGCATGTGGGGTGTTGGGTTCTCCCTTCCACTTACCCCCTTCTTGCTGTCCTTGCAGTCTCAACACAAGCCTCACCCACTATATGATGTTTTCTCTGACCATCTCAGTCTTTCCCAACCTCATTATCTTTTTGGATAGATACTGTTTACTGTGTCTTCACAATACATTCTGGACTAGACTGAGAAACGCATGGACAGCAGAGCTCCAAGTCTGATACCATTTCCATACCACCCAACATAATGCTACACATTCTGAAACTTCCTTTGCTCTTTTGTAAAAGAGATACCACCGCCACCTATCTCCTAGAGTTGCTGGGAAGAATAAATGAGGTATTACTGTAAAAATGTCCGGCATGTTGACTAGAATCAATTAAGAACTGAAATACTAATTCCTTCTTTACCTCCCTCTATTTGGTGACTAGTTTTCCCACAAGGTGGTCTACTGAGAAATGTACTCATTTGGGAGATGGATGTCTAGACTGTGCTAGCAGCCTAAGCGGACCTTGGGCAAGTCACAATTTCTCTACAGCTTAGATTTCTTCCAATGATGATAACAGCACTTGTTCTCATCTTTTATGACAGAAGGATAAAATGAGATAACATATGAGAAAGCACTTTCTTTTGAAGAGCTACCAGCATTATTATTTTTCATAAGTCCTAGTTTCAGAAAGAAAAACCTTAAAACAACAGAAGAGACAGCAAGATGCCAATGTTAATGGGTGATTTGATGACGACTGTGAAAATCCCACTCTTGATATAGACTAGAAATGTCAGAAAGTTGTATTTACTGTTCCTTGAGGTAGAAAAGCACAGATACTGAAAAGATTAGGTAGCTTTCTTTTTTGAACGTAATCACCCGGGGCATTACTCATCTCCCATGCCGACATATTTTCTAAGTCAAACAATATCATAAATACCTCTGCGGGGCTTTGTGGGCCTCGGAATCTGGGCATATCCATTTGACAGTGCTAACTGTGAGCTAATAAAAAACAGTGACATTAGAACCTTTGTATTTTTTGTAAACAAACTTAATTATTATTATCTCTTCTGCAGTAAAGTATGCCACAGTTAGAAGTGGGGCAACAGAAGAGAAAAAATATAGTCCCCCAACTAAAGTGATTTTTTTGTATCAATAAAAGTTATCAATGCCTACAGAGTGCATAATACAATACAATGTAAGAAAGAACCATTGTATACAGTAAAGATTAAAATATATCCATAAAGAGACATTTCTGTCCCAAATTGTTTTGTGGAAAAAAAAATGAGGACCACGATTAGGGGAGGGTAATTTGGAGAGAAGCATTTTAGAAGAAAGATGTTTTTCTAACAAAATAAAGACATCAGCCGTTACTGGTGACAAAACAGATTTTAGCACTATAACTTAAGGACTCGGTTTATCTTCCATTTCAGAATGTAATCACCCAGACAGGTAGGTAAGTAAAGATGTATGTGTGGCATGTGATAGGGGGAGTGTGTGTGTGTGTGTGTGTGTGTGTGTGTGTGTGTGTGTGTGTGTGTTGGGAGGGATTTAATCTCATTGCTTATTTCTTCTAATATTAGTTTAAGTCATGTAAAAACATATCCTTATTTTTCTTTGTTAAATACCTAGCCACATTTTAAAAACATTTCAGCTTTATTAATTTGTATAAATATGCCCTTGCCATAATTTGTAATACATGTTATAAGCAACTGGAGGAGATTTCATGCATCACTAATTCATACATATAAATGTGAAGTTTGCATTAAACGTCTCTAAACAAAACCCTACTTCCTTGCTATTTTTAGAAGGAATAGGATAAAGAAGAGACAAGAAGACTCTCATTACAAAGGCTGACCCTCTTAAAATTAAGGCTATTCTGTTTTGAGCATCAACCTGCTACTAAAACAGCCCTGGTACCAGGATTTTAAAAGGCCCGAGTCTGGAAATACTACAATGGTTGATTGGCTTTAAAAAATAACATGTTAGAACCACAGAAAACAGTGATTATAAGTGGCTGGCAACATTCCAAAGCTGCTTTTTAGTACTCCTTTGCTTTTTAGTATTCTTTTAAACTCCTTTGGCTACCAGTTCTCATCTCACACCATTTTTAGGTTTATGCCAAATAAACCAGGACACTGCTACTACAAAGTGTAGAAAAGATCCAAGCAGTATACTACCCACACGCACTCTAAATCACTAAACTCTTTCAGGCCTGCCTCGTCTGGGTATACTAAAATATATGATAGAACCTTCCTGAAGATGGGCACATTGCATAGCTTTCTTGGAACAGATTATGGCACTTATTATTTATAATGATATCTTCTAAAACCTGTCACTAAAAGTGGAACTTAACATTTATACAGTCTAATAGTTCAATTTTCCATGAAGAAAACATTACGAATAGGCAGCAATCAAGTGAAAAAAATAAATGATTGCAAAAACAATGCTTAAACTGTAATGAAAACTACAACAGACCCTCCTTGAAAATAAGATTAAGATGACTGTTTTGTCATTTTATTAGCATTATTAGTAAATTATAGTTTTATAAGTTAAAAAAGCTCTTCTAAAATTGTTTTTAAAAATAAGCCATTTAAAAATAAGCTATTGGCTTGTTTAAAAATAAAAAAACAAAAAAAGACCCTCAGACTATTTTAATTATCTTCAAGTTCTGATATTCATACCACTTGAAGAAACAGTTAATCATAATGCAAATACTAAGGAAATGTTTAGATGATTTTTATTTTTTAATCTAGAAATCTATTGAAAATGCTTATTTCCCCAGAGATACCATTCTTAGACACCTAAACAAAATGCAAGACACTATTTGGCAATGTGCTTTTTAAATAGCTGAACACCTTTAAACAAGTTGGACCTATGCTGATTTAAATTTTAAGTTGAAGTCTAAGAAAAACAAAGTCTATATAATACTCATAAGGCCATGGAGTTATGTAATACAACTTGGTTAAGTCAAATACATTCCTATTTCAATAAAAATTAAATAGCACTGGATTAAATACCAACCATTCTTAATCATGGTTTGAGTCTGATAACCAAAATAAAAAATTTAATGTCATGCAAAATATATCTCACAAACTAACCAATGCAAAGCTCTAGGCTTTAAACTTTTTGATAGTGTCAATAAAATCCCCAGGAAAGGAGAATACTGCAACTCTCCTTGGAACATAGGTGTTTTAAATCATGGTTAAACAGACAGAATGTTAAGAATGGTATGGTTTTTATTTTCCATAGCAGGTTTATTGACACTTTTTTTTCTAGTAAAGTTTGAAAATCTGACACTACCTGTCCACATAGAAGGGGAAACAAAACTTGGTCAAAGTCTGTAGAACTTCCTGTGGAGAGAAAGAGAGATAATTTATACATCTAATGGGACCAATAAATCTAACATTAACCATGGCACACAATCTAGTAACTTTACCCTAAAGAAAGAGGAGACAGATGAAGAAATATGGGCTTTATCAATTACATGGGAGGAGCACCAGGCAGTCAATCATGAGAAATAATAAACATGATCAAACTTCATTAAAAATGAAAAATTAATCAAGAATCACACATGGGCAAGCAGCAGGAGCCGTGCAGGAAAGCTCTGAAGGGAGGGAGGCGGGTGGGTTGCTGAGTGTTAACACCCCTCCAGGGACCATCTCCAGCCTGACCATATGGATCAGAGTGAATAACACCGAGCCACATGGGTTTGGCCTGGCAGGGCCGCTGTTGCTGGCACCGTTTTTGCCTGTTACCTAGGAACAGAGGGGGCCAGGATTAGACAACGCTTCCCAACATCAATAGGCCAAATCACAAGCAAAATAGAAAACCAACTGGAAGATAATTGTCCCTGAACATTGTCAACTACATTTTTTTAGAGCTTAAAACTTTATTTACTTACTTTATAAAGAAGTTGCCATTTCTGGCATGAATTTATTTTGTAATCAAACTATAATAATTTTAAGTGTGCAGTATTTTTAGTCATTATCATTAAACGTCATTATCAAAATGGAACACACTTACCTGCTTGTAATTTATAAAAATCCAAAGCAAACTACCAGTTTAAATGTTTTTTTACAAATATGTAGGTACATAAAACCAAGCACATTACTCAGGGGAAGTATACAAAAAGGGTACAAAAAAAAACCCAGAGTGACATTTCAAAGACTTATTCATAAAAGAGAAACTTCTAACATTAAGAATACTATATGAGACACAACATACAGTGGTGTGTGACTTTTCCCAATAGATGCATTTCACGTACGCAGAATATATACAAACAGCAACACACAGACCCAAGTAATTAATCATTACTTCCTTCATAGAATTTTCTCTAACTTGACTTAAGTTTAACTGCAGACTTGGACAGACCACAGTTGGTGCTTATCATAAGTTCATAGACCAATGTTATAAATTTTTAAAAAGTATTCCTTTCATGCATTTGATTTGCTTTTTAACTATTTAAAATCCAACTTCAAGACAAAATGAAGAACACATTTTTCAGTCATTGAGAAGCTGGTTCAAATTAAAACAAACCTGCCCATTGCAAATCCTAATCCAAGTGATAAATTAAAGATCAGTTTACAAATGTAGCACTTTTCTAACCAATAATAATGAATTATCAATGCTAACTGAATTGATGCTTCTCGCTTCATTTATTTTTAAAACCAGTTCTATCACTCAAGAAATAAACCACATCAATCTAATAACCCACTCAATGAAGCAGAAAGCACATTGACTTTCTCTGCCAGAGCATGTTCTGCCTACATAATTCAATTGAGCATATCCTATTTTTTTAATATCATTTTGGGCTGGGTGTATATCATAGCACTGTTAAGGCACGTCATGATACAGTAAAGGAACAGAAAAGTGAAAAAGGAAAAAGGGTGGGTAAGAATACTTCAGCATATCCTGAGGCATTACTGATACATTAATTAATTTCATAATGTGGCATATTCATAAGACCATACACATACTGTTTTAAAACTCATAGTACAATAAATTGCAATAGGTAATGGGGAATCAGAAGAACAGTAGCAATTTTTCAATGCATAATGTTATTATCAGGCAAATATTGGCAAAGAGATCATACAACACATTCATTTTAATGTCTGCAGTTTTAATTATAAAATATATTATAACCCCCATAAACAAAACTCTTAGGACTTACACACAAAAAGAAATTCCTTACAAATTCCTTTCACGTCAAGTTTCAAATACCACAAAGCATTGCTTGACTTTAGTTTATGTACCAAGCATTCTTGAAAACTCAGTCCCCAGTGCTCACTCATTGCGAACACCAGCTACAAAGACATTTACCCTTTACCCTTCAAAAGTTACAGGTGCAGACGTACGCCTCTACTCTATGCTGGAGTTGAGCTGACAAAAGCCCTCAAGATTTTTGAAAGAAAGGACCCCCATGGCTACAGCAGAGTCAGAGAAATCTAATATGCCCAACTTATTACTCACTACAATACAGAAACTACTTACCACTTTCTAATGTCAAGAGTAATAAGCAACCATGAACTTGTCTGTCAGATAATATTAGAACAAATATCAAAATACTCAATGTAGGCTGAGTATAACCCACCTCCCAAGAGCTTTCCTTTTTACCCAAGAAATCAGTGATAAGTCTAATTAAGCAATGGGGCAGGGGGAGGGGAGGAGGGAAGGGAATATAGGCAAATGTAGGCACATGTTTGTGCATTACAATATGTTTCTTCATGTTTGTGATATTACAAGAGTTTGATATTCCAATTTAAGTCAAACAGCACAGTAGTGTGCTGTCAGAGGAGAAAACAAAAACGAGCATTGCTCTGTGTTAGGCAAATTCACACATTATCTCAATCAGAACTGAAAAATCAAACTTCTCAGTTTGGGAAGGGGAGGACAGGAACAGGGAGGGGAAAACAAGTAATGTTTCCTGTAAATAAAAACTGCTGAAATAAACCTATTTTTCTTAATACTGATGTTTTCCCCATATATAAACAGGTAACTACCTTATCCTCTCTTTCCAAAGAAAAACACAATTACTTCAATATGAAAAGTACCACTCTCTGAGAGAGGGGACTTTAAAACCCTGATTTAAACATATTTTGAGCATCATGCTTATAGCAGAGTGTCCCACAGTCTTTCAATATTAATTTTACTGGGAAAACAGTCACTAGCCAGTTACCAACCCATTTTTCTCTCTTGAACCTGTGTCTTTGGCTAGGGAACTTTCTTTGTAGAAAGTAATTCTCCTGTTTTCTTCTCTCTCTCTCTCTCTCTCTCTTTCTCCCTCCCTCCCTTCCTCGCCTACACAAGCTCTTGCAGACAACCAGCCTCAGTACAACCTCAACTGCCACGTAAATCATAAATCGGTTCTTGGAGATGCAATACAGCTGATGAAATGTAAATGACCTCGTTGCTAAGGCAGGGGGTGGGGAAGATTGTGCCAGCTCTCCAGATCAATTCCCAAGTTTATATTTTCACAAATCTTTTTATGTACAGTTTGATTTTTTAACATTTTAATGAGCAAAAAAAGTGCATCTATAGTAGCCAGTCACCACAGTTAAAGTGCAGGGCATGAACTAGATCCCAGGAGGGAACCAGTCCACCATGTCACCACTGGCTTTAGGACATTTGCCACCTGGTTCCATGTCCCCAGGTTCCAACTCTTTTCATAATCAAAACACTGCTGACATTATAAACCCCAGACGGGTTTTCTAAAATCCCTCCCAATCAATATATCCAACACATAACTTATTGGAGACAACACTGAGCTCATTGATTAAGGTGAGTTCAGTAGCAAAGTTTTCAAAATAAATGAGACAAGAATACAGCATTCAACCCCTTTGTGTCACCAGACAATTTATGAAATAGGCAATTTCCAAAAGGGCTTTTCTTCCCAACACAATATACAATACTTCATGTGGGAATAAGTAAGAGCAGAAGGGGCGGGGGGGAGCGTGGAGGGCAGGCAGTTGCACTAACCTTTCAGTTATGGGTATGTTAAGCAGCAGATCGCACAATGCAGTGGAAAAGCAACAATATCTACAAAGCTCTGCCCACAAGGAGATAGCAAATCTCAGAGTGTGAACCAAAATATGAAATCAACAACCCTAACACTGGATTCATTTGCAAGTGAAAATCAGAAATGAATTCAAGATTCATCTCGGTCTTCTTTGGGTTCATTTCACCCAGTTTGAATTCTCATACAGTCAGAAGGCCCGTCAAGGGAACTTATTCCAATCTGGACAAAGTCGATTATGTTCTGATGAAACTGAGCTATTCCCTTAAAAACCTGGTAAAATTTTACATTTATAATATTATCTATAACAGAATCCCATCTGGAGGCAAAACTTCGAAGACTAAATTTGATGTCGTTAACAAGGATTATTAATAATGAGAGGCTAGGGCTTCCCTGGTGGCGCAGTGGTTGAGAATCTGCCTGCCAATGCAGGGGACGCGGGTTCGAGCCCTGGTCTGGGAGGATCCCACATGCCGCGGAGCAACTAGGCCCGTGAGCCACAACTACTGAGCCTGCGCGTCTGGAGCTTGTGCTCCGCAACAAGAGAGGCCGCGACAGTGAGAGGCCCGCGCACCGCGATGAAGAGTGGTCCCCACTTGCCACAGCTAGAGAAAGCCCTCGCACAGAAGCGAAGACCCAACAGAGCAAAAATAAATAAATTAATTAAAAAAAAAAAAAAAAAATGAGAGGCTAAACCAATTCCCCCTGAATTTGGAGGGCGGGGTGGGAAGGTGTATGAGATCTGCAACAGCCATCAGTTCAGATGTCAAATACTTTGTTTTCATTACTTCATTGAAGCCCATAAAAAAAATTAGTTGTATTTGGCAGATAAAAACAAATGACAGTCAAACACAGACATATGCACCCCACAAATAAATGCCATCTGAAAGACAAAAGTGCAGGCTGATTATAATGTCCACTGGGGTTACAGAATGTTGGGAGATGAGGCGCGTTCTCAGTAGTCCAAAAGGAAAAAGAAAATGTGTGCAGGAAAACATTTAAATAGAGCAAAGAGACTGCTTGAATAAATTAATGTATTTTGAAATATGTAAAGCTACAATCACCCTCTTTGGAAATTGCTGGTATAGTGGTCGATAATTCACCTTTGTCCAAAAAGGAGTGAAGGAGGAAGAAGCAGGAAGACAGTAGGAGAGCACTTCCTGAGTCCCTCATATCTAATTTATTTGTTCATTTCAGAATGTAGATGTGTGAGGAAAAGATCATTGGAGCCCAAATTCCTAAAATACTCTATTTCTATGTTTAAAAAAAATTTTTAATAGCATGAGGTAAATGCTGACCCTCTAAGTCCTGCAAGTGAGATCAGTGCAACTGACTTGAAAGAAGAGGCTTTGATTGATGATCTCAAAACTCAAGTTGAAAGTTGAAAACAGAACACACACAAAATCCAAACATACAAAAAAGCTAACAAAATTTCTACCTTAAGCCATTTCAAGTTAAAACCAGGGACTCCAAGTGAAAGCTAACAGAGGTTTTAATGCTTATGATTCAGAAGAGTAAAACAGAATGGTAAGAAGTTCTTAGAAGCTTAATTAGCACCAAGTTCAACAATGTTGACCAGAAATTTCCTAAATATGAAAACAGGAAATACAATTTTTCTCCTTCCCTATAAATGTCAAATTAAACCCAAGATCCATACTATAGTTACAACCAAACTTTTGTTTTTTTCCAGTGAGAAAAGGCTTTGAATAAGGGATTTTACAGAAAGGCCTTTCAAGATCCGAACATAAAAGCCGGGTCAAATTTCTAACAACGCTGCTCAAATGCTACAGAGTCTGCTTCTTTTCTTTGCTATACTTCAATATTTACTCTCAGTTCACTTTTTATAAACTTTAATTTTGAGTCATGCATATGTTATCATTATGCTAACTTGTGTAATATCTAATATGCATAGTCAATGTTGTAATTCAAAAATTAAATTACAATAAGATATAGAAATTCACCATTTTCTATACAATGTATCATGTAAACTTTATATCTAAATTATCAAGGACACTAAGTATATAGGTGGAATGCTTACAACAGCAGAAGAGCCACCTCTAGAACTACTTTTAAGTGTAAATCTTCATGACTTTTGAAGTCTAAAGTAAAAATACTGAATCTTATAAAAAAAAATTTTTAATTTAACACAATCACTTTATCCTTTTGTATCCTTCCCTTTCTTCAAAAATTACTTAAAGTTGTCCCCAAATTACGATATTATATAACATCCTATATTCTCGGATTTCATTTTATTAACTTTAAACCTTACAGCAAAAGATTTGAAAATGAGAGAGCTATATTTATAAGCTCAATGTTACACACCAATAAACTCTGTGACACTCTTTCAAATACTTCTAAAATGAATAAATGATTTGGTTTGAATCTCTTGCAATTAGCATTCAGTGGTATCGGTAATATAATTCCTTGCACTTAATAGTATTACTCTACAATATTTTGCTTTGTTCATTTCCTTAGACATTTGAAATCCTATTATCTGAACATTTATGTTATGAATTTATCTAAAAGAAAGAAAGGTTGGGGAAAATGTGGGGGCAGGGGGGAGGAATGGTTGGTGGGGGACACACAAGTCAGCACATACCAAAGGAATAGAGTCCCAACAGTGAAACTACAAACATGATTTCACTGAAGAAGCAACTTGCCCTCAGGAAGATACCATTAAAAAAAAAAAAAAAAAAGAGGACTAATAGAAATACTATTTTATAAGCATATTAAAACCTGTCAGCTTTTAAATATTTTAAATGCACACAAAAATGTGCACAGATGGGCAACTGTTTTACTTACATTTGTCTAGAAAAAAATCTTTCATTATCAAGCTCAAAGTCCTTGAATTTTTTAAACTTAATTGTGCCTCTATTTCTTAGAATTCATACCCCAAGGCCAAAGCTTTCCTGCCACCAGTCCTTCAAATCTGGCTTGGACATTACACGGGAGGAGGCTCCAAGCCTCCCTGAGGTCTCACTGCTTTTACAACACGCGAAAAAGCAGTCGATAATGGGCCCATGCTGAATTCACTGCTCTCCACGTCTCCTCTTGGGACACAAGCCTAGCAGATGTGATAAAAACTGTGTCAGAGAAGTGGCTCTAGTTTGTGCCTTAATGACAACTTAAACCTCTAAACCAATACAACCAAAGGACTAACAGAACTGGCTGTTACCTCTCTCTCCTGCCAATCTTCGAATATCTCTGAACTAAATTAGCACCTCTACCCACAACATCCCTTGCCACCCCACAAAATCCATTCTAATTTTAAAAAATAAATGAATTCAGCAAACACATCGGCAACATGAGTATCTGTGCTCTGTGTATATGTATGTATGTATGTGTGTGTGTGTGTGTCCTATAATTAAGCCTTAACACATATTCCATGTAGTTTATATTTTCTCAAGGTATGATTGTACATTCAGATATCTTAAAGGACTGCCTGGTGTATTTCCTCTGATTACCATCCCAATAACCATATTAACACGTACAACCGGTAGCCTTACAGTTTCCCAAAAGCCCCTTAAGGTCTAACAGTTATTTTTAAATATGTTCAACCATAGGAAAGAAAAGTGATATTCTGAGTTACTGAAACATTCTAACTATTAAAATTTATACAGTGGATTTTTAAAACCATGGGTAGTTATACTTTAACTTGTAAGAACCCTTTGTCTAACCTAATGATATGGTACCAAAAAAATAGATTTAAATGTGTACTTCTGATAACATTTTCTAAATTCTATAATTCAGCCTTCAGATGATAGGCCTTTTTACCCAGTATCTTGAAAGCCTATTCAATCACAATTGCATACCCACTTAATCAGCAATCATTGTTCTGGGATGCAGGACTTTGTTGTCAAGACAAGCACCAAAACCTTAAAAAAATTTTTTTCAGAACTGGCATAAGAAAAAAGTGATCTTTGTCAGACAAGGACAAATTTATGCAAATCTTTTATAAACATTCACAAACATTTATTTAGCTTTTGAAATGTTGGCCTCATTTGAGAGCATGAAAATGAGGGGGAAGTAGGAAAACGCAAAGGACAGCTTAGAAGCTGGCACGCTACATAAATATTCAGAAGGAAGATTATAGGATTCATGTTAGGCTGTCTTAGGCTTCTCCAAAGTCCACACAGAATAGCAAAGAACAAAACTAACGAGAAGTACAGCAGATGTTAGACAATGCATCAGCCTCTTTTCCTCTCTCACTTGGCTATACTTGGACGCTTTTATATTTTCTTTCAATATGGTTAGGTCATTCAAGGATTCTCCTATAGACTATGTATTGTGGCTACAGATCTATAAGCTGGAGGTCTGTCAGCCTTCCAAAAGTTTCCAATGAAAAGGCATTATGCAAATTCTACCTCTCTTACCCTCTTTCAGGGGGGAAAAAAGCCTCCAGTATGCAGTCATCGGAGTATTGGAAGCCCCAGCCTTCATTTCTGTATAGCTGTGTTTGCCTCAGGGCCACGCTGCTTGTTTTGACAGTGGATCCCCCTAGATAGTTGGGATTAGTCGAGCTTGTTTAGATAAACTTGAAATCAAGGCCTTCTCTAGGTAGACAGCTAGATGCAGCTACCGAGTTTCCAGCTGCCTCCTCCTTTCATCCCCAAACAACTGGAGATTCACAGTAGCTATCACAGCCACAGGCTATGTCACATACAAAGGTACAAAATTAAAGGCTGCTAAAAGAAGCCTTTGTAAGTCTTAGTGCTAAAATAAGGAATCTGTACTGCTTGGTTTATACAAATTATTCTAGCACTACCAGTACGGAACTGAAATCATCAGTTAACAAGGCATATTAATCAAGATTCCCAGCTTCTTCAAATAGACAGGATGATAGTTTGATAATATACTTAACCTTCTGCTTCTTAGCTCTTGTACGAGAGTAATCACTTAAAATGTTAAAAAGGAAATAATAGGCTTTATTTATCCAGTGGCAGGGGATGTCAGACACTGTCAACAAACACTGTGAGCAGAATATGAAAATCAAAATGTAAATATCAAATCCGCTTTTGAGAGGGAATTATTTAGCAATTGATTAGATAGGGCCTCGGTTCACAGTCATTTCCAATTACAGAACTGTTTCATAATCAACTTTTATTTCCCACCACTTGCAAATTCTGATGCAACAATATCAGGAGGATTCAAGAACTGAGGAAATTTATACTCAGAACAGAACAGATCGACGACATCTCATTACAAAGACAGAAGGCAAGTGATATCAAACACTATTGATATAAAAAAGTATACAATTCAAATAGTTTTCTAAAATCTACTACTCAAAGATTTTACTCTTTTGCAACTAGAAAATGTCTCTTCAGAGGGCCAGCAAAATACAAAGAAAATAATTCAGTTCCACATATATGTTTTATTTCACTTTGCATATCTTGCTCCAACACGTCAATGCTAGTGTTTACCTGAGGCTGCCTGGGATAAACTTAACACAACCGAAATAGGTTTAAACATTTTCCAGAACTATTCTATGATAAACCATACAGTACAGAAGGCCTCTGACCATACTGTCAAGTCACATAAGGCAGTCTTCAATCAATCAAGTTCATATATCACCAAAGAAAATGTGCTCTCATAATTTAACAGCTAAGTCACTATTTAAAAGAAAAGCCTTAAGACATGTAAGACATTCTAGAACTGCAGTCATCATTTGAGGTTTTCTTATGAAATTTTTGGTTTATTTCATATACAACTTACAAACTAAAGAAAGACTCAGCAAACTTTTTCTATAAAGGGTCAGGTAGTAAATATTTTAGGCTTTGTGGGCCACTTATGGCCTCTGTCACGGATTCTTCTGTTTTTGTTTTTTTTTTCCAACTCTTCAAAAAAGATAAAAATCATCTTAGCTCAAAGGCCACAAAAAACCAGCCCCAACCTCTGATCTAGAGTGTCAAGGAGCTGGTCACACAGCATTACCCAAACAAACTCACGAACACCCAAAAACTCAAATTTAGAAATTCCTGAAAGGTAAAATGACAATGTCAATCCTGCTGGTTCTCTGGTGATCCAACAATTCACACATGATTATTGCTAAACGGCCAAATGTCTACTGCATACAAACATACTCTCTTTTGGAAAAATCACTTAAAATACAAAAAAATACAAAGAATTAAAAAGAAAACATATTTCCACTACTCAGAATTCACAGCTGTTTTGTGGCATGGACTCTTCAGCGAAACAATTCCTTCTTATATTAACAGTTCACTACTACAGTTTAGGTCCAGGAGTTTTCTTGACAGATAAATCATGCTCTCTGGATTCTCAAGAGCTCTTCAATTTGAGAGTTATTTTGTTTATAATATTTTAAAAATTAATTTACTGAAGTATAGTTGATTTACAATGTTGTGTTAATTCCTGCTGTACAGCAAAGTGATTCCATTGTTTACAATATTTTAAAAAGCAATATTAAAAGAGAAGAAAGCTTTTTCTGGTGCTTTCCTCACCACATTCAAACACGTTATATGTACACCCAACGTTCTGTTAGATGTAGAAGGGCCTCTTCCTGCCCCTCTCACTTCTCAATTTCTGCCCCCCCAACTCCTTTCCCTTATATGTGTTCCCAGGAATTTATCTTCCTTCTTCTCTCTCTGTATCCTCCTCCATTAACATAGTCTACTTATACTTTAATTTCAATTACCATCACTGTGTAAATGACTCAGATTCAAATCTTCATTTATAAACTACCTCTCCAGCTCCGGGCACCCATTCCAACTGCCTTTTGACAGTTTTGCCCCATGTCCCATAGGTACTTCAGGCACAACATGTCGAAAATCTAGATGTACCATCTAGGTCCTGGTAAGCTGCTGCCTGCTAATCCCTTTCACCCCATCAGAACAAGAAAGAATCTCACTACTAACACTTGCTGGGGGACAGATGATCCATTCATGTGACTTTGATTCAAATATTTGCTGTGGTTGTTGAATTTCAAAATAACTCTGAAGAAACCTTCCCAAGTGTCAATTAACAAGGAAGGAGACAAGGGAGCCCCAGAAATCAAGAATATTTCCAAGTCATCTTAGAAAAGAAAACTGATATATTTCCCTAGGCAAGATAATACATTTAGTACCAGGCAATGTGCTAAAGACCCTGTCTGCATGGAGTTTTTGATCTAGTTGAAAGACGGATGCTATGCAAAGGAATACGCTAATACATTGTTGGAACTGTGACAGAAGCTGTGAAAGAACAGAAGAAAGTGCTCTAAGACAAAATGACAGGGGCCTGAATTTAGATGGAAGGGTCAAGAAAGGCATCTCAGGACACGACATTTTGAGCTGAGACTTGAGGAATGAGCAGGTGTTTACCAGCCAAAGATTGCAAGAGGGATAGGGAGAAGAAGCCCAAGAACAAGTAAATAACAGCATGAGCAAGGGCCACTGAACAACAGCCCTTGGCACATTCAAAGAACTAAAATAAGCCTGGCATGTTGGATCAGAGGAGGCGAGGGAGAGTGGCAGAAGATGGGGTTAGGTTGGCAGAGGCCAAATCACGCGCGGCCTTAGAGGGCATGTTAAGGAGTCTGGACTTGATTCTTGCGTACTGGAAGTCACTAGGAGGGTTTGAATCTTTTGCATCCCACCTGCATGTCATTTCCTAACCCCTCTGTCTACTCCCAAGTCTTCTAGAGTCCAGGGGGATTCAGAAGCTATTCTCACTGAGCTCCTGTCTCCTGAATACCCGTGCTACTCCTATTGCCGTCATTCCTATCATCAGACTGTCCATAGATCTCAAGACCCTCCGTTTCCACAGGAAGGGACAGACACACAACTGGATGCCTGTCAGGCCACTGAGATGGAAGAGGAGCCTCACACGGGAGCCTTAATAATAACCCTGGCAGCAGGGAGAGGGGTTGTGGTTGAAGACAGCAACATAGGAACAGTAATAGATTTGAATAGGACCAGCTTAAATCTCCCTTCAGAACCTAACAGTCTACATGTCTTCTTGTTTAATCTTCATAGGAAAGCGGTGAGACCACATGGACCAAAGGAGAATTGAGTTTGTCAAAGAATCAATATTTATTCTTGATGTAGAAAATGAAAGGAATAGAGAAAACTATTAAAGTCTGTATAAATGTAATATGAGTCGTTCCTGTCAAGGGTTTACCATTTATGACTTAAAAGCTAAGAATTATGTATACAATTTAAGGTATCTAATTGATTTACCTAAGTTTCTTCTGTTTCAGCCTGTATTTTGTTTCCCAAATACCAATAGTCATCTGCTCTCTGGAGAGGGTTAAGTGACAAGTGGAAGGAGACTGACAAAGCAGCTAATAAGTGTCACATCCTGTGCTAGAAGCTTTACATATACTCAGTGATCCTACCAGTAATCTGATGTTGATATTATCACCCTCTTACACATGAACTGAGGCCTTGAAAGCCAAGTGAAATTACTTTCAGGTAGAATGGTGAAGTAGCTTGCCTAATTGGAAATAGATAGTGATGGAAAAGCTAAGATTCAAACCCAACTTCAATCTCCTAGGAGCTCAAGCTCTTCCCACCTTGCTTTCCAATTGCAGCAATGGAGTAAAAGATTTTTGTTGTTGTATCAAAAGGTCTTAGGTTAGGGTAACGTTATGCACCAGCTTGCCCAGAACATCCTGGTTACACTCATTATCTCTGTGTCATCATGGTGCACCCTTCTGCTCTCACAAGTATCCTGGATTGGATGCTACGGTCATTAGTCTTAGAGAGAGGGAAAACCATGGCTTGTCTGAAGGGTACTGAAAGAACAAATAGATGTTCCATCTGCCTTGTAATGGGAAACTGGGGAGTGGTGTTAGAAGAGTTAGTTTTTATCTTTTGACTCCAGGCTCTTTATCCACATTAAGGAGTTATCTACATTCTAGGGCTTAGTGCAATACCAGACATCAACAATTACATGGAAACAGCAAAATCTTCTCTTTGCTTCATTTTCCTCATGCTACATTAGAAAACATGTATTAAACTAGACTAATGCAGGTACTGTGTACACATCATGCCTAATTCTCCTACAAAATCCTCATTACTTCCTTGTTTTATAGATGAAAAAAAATGATGCTGAAAAAGTAAAGCCTTTGCCCAAAGTAACATTTCCAAAGCCAAATCTCATATAACATGGGGATACTTGCCTTCTACTTTTCTTTGGGCCAAATATACCCCAAAAAAAGGCACTTAAAATTTTTAGGGGGGATGATATTTGTTAAGAAATAAGTGAATAATGAAAAGTATTTTAGCTGCCATTAAATCTGTTTATAATAACAGATACATTTTTAAAATGCAAAAATATTTCTCAATTTACCAGGGGTTTAGATCTCTAGGAATGATAAGTATCTGGCAGGTTGGAAGAGTTCTCTAATAAAAATAATGTTCTTACAATTACTGCTGACACTTCTAAAACTAGATGTTACTAACAAGGCATCATGTTTGAAATATATTCAAATATAAGAATCTTAAATTCCTCTCTGTTAGGCAAGGTGAGACTTAATAAATGTATGTTTTGGTTTGTCCTACTTTGTTCAAATTCTGAGCCCAAAGATCACAGTGTGAACACTATTTGGTTGTTTATTATTATATATCAAATATTTGGCCTATTAGCATCCATGTACAGTACCAGGTCCTACAGATGTGGACATGTAGCAGGCAAGAATTTCTGACTTTCTGCCTGGGAGAGAGAAAGGATACATAAACAAGTATGTGTAATAAAGGGTTTTAAGTTTTCTGAAAGCATGGTCAAGGAAAAATGGCAGGCACTGTCAGGTCTACCCAGGGGATATCAAAGACTCCTCAGAGCTCGTGACATTTGAGATGACTTTTTTTTTTTTTTTGGTTTTTTTTTTGGTTTTTTTGCGGTACGCGGGCCTCTCACTGTTGTGGCCTCTCCCGTTGCGGAGCACAGGCTCCGGACCCGCAGGCTCAGTGGCCATGGCTCACGGGCCCAGCCACTCCGCGGCATGTGGGATCCTCCCAGACCGGGGCACGAACCCGTGTCCCCTGCATCGGCAGGTGGATTCTCAACCACTGCGCCACCAGAGAAGCCCTGAGGTGACTTTTGAGAGTTGGGTCAGCATTTACTAGACAAGCAGACTAGATATTTAAAATATTATATAAATATCTAATATTTAATAATACTTAGAATATTATAGAAATAAAACTATAAAATATTACATAAAAACATTCCAGGGATAAAAGCAATGTGAAACAATATTATATATTTCACAAGGTTGATATAAAAGTAAATGATTTTTGGTAAGCTCAATTTTATTTAAAAACAATCTTAATTATCCTTTCCATTTCTACCCACACACACATACACACACATACACAGACATATACATACATAGTTCAAAGTCTGGGCTTCATGTTATCTCACATTTGAAATCTGAAACTGACAGTTTCAGTCAGTTAGACAGTTAGACAGTTTGAAATTATGGTAGCTAGAGGAATCTTAACTCTACTGCATATAAGTATTTTTAAAATGAAAGTTAACACAATAATAAAAAGTACTACATGCAACCAAAAAGGCTAATTTACAAGGACAGTGGGACCCATTACTAAATTCTGAGGTTTTGAAAATGGAAAGTCTCAATACAGCTTTCACAACAGAAATAAAAGTAATTAGTTACTTAAAATCCCTTCATCACCATTTAAAGAGTTTCCATATTTTCCATACATTTTAGAACATAAATATTCAGAAACTGTTTCTGGTTATCTCTTCATCTTTACTTGACAAATTTCTCTTACCTTTGTGACTTCTCTAAATTTTGCTATAGAACAGTGTGGGCTTAGAAAGAAAAGATTTTTCAGAATTCTTCCTAGGATCACTCTGAAATTCTAGAGGCAAATTTATCACACATAATCCTAATACCTGATAAAACAAAACCAGATTACCCTGCTACCTTGAATCTACCCCCTAAAAATAGTAGGCACTCTATAATAATTGGTTATTATTAAATGCCAGGTATTATTCCGAGCACTCTACACATTTAAAATCACTTAAACCTCAAAAGAATCCTGATATCTTTACTATGATTATCTCTAGTTTACAGGTGAGAAAATGAAACCCCAAAGAGGTAAATCCCAGTAAATGACAGAGCTGGAATTCAAACCCAGTCTGGCTCCAAAGGCCATGCTCTGTACTATCCTTTCTGGAATCGGAACTCCTTAGCAAGTATGTCTGTGTATTACATACTTTATATTCACCATTATTCACTGGCCCCTAATTTATCCTAGCTGCTGAGAAGAGCCAGTAACACTGACTATAGTCATTCCTGTACTTGAAGAGTTCATAGTAAATAAACAATACAATGTAAGGAGTCAATGCTCCAAGTGCTCTCCAAGTGCTGAGGATAGAGTGACTAATTTAGTCAGGGCAAGTTTCACAGAGGAATTGATATAAGCAGGGCATTTAATGCTGAAAAGAAGTATATTGGATGGGAGGGGGAACTGAGGAAGGCATTTTAACCATAAAAACTTCTTGGACTTGCTGGGTCATATGGTAGTTCTACTTTTAGTTTTTTAAGGAACCTCCACACTGGTCTCCATAGTGGTTGTATCAATTTACGTTCCCACCAAGAGTGCAGGATGGGCCCCTTTTCTCCACACCCTCTCCAGCATTTATTGTTTCTCGATTTTTTGATGATGGCCATTCTGACCAGTGTGAGGTGGTACCTCATTGTGCTTTTGATTTGCATTTCTCTAATGATTAGTGATGACTAACACAACATTGTAAAGCATTTATACTCCAATAAAGATGTGAAAAATAAATAAATAAATAAATAGTAGCAACACCAAAAAAAAAACAAAAACAAAAAAAAATCTTGGGTGAAAATATAGAGGTGGGAGAGAGCTAATCATGCTGGGAAATAGACATTCTATGTCTGGTTATGAAGGGAAGTGGTAGGAAACCAGGCTGGAGGTTGGGGCAAGGACAGACTGTGATGGGCCTCAAATCCAAGTAAAGAAATTTGCGGTAGATCTTGAAGGCACCAGGGAACCATCAGGAGTTTTGACTTAAGAGAAATGGTGTGATTTGATTTAGGTTTTAGAAAGACATCTCTGGCCATCTTATAGAATGTAGTGATTACAAGGTCATTAGGTTGCAGGTCATTAGGAAAACTCCACAGGAGAGAAGCTGAGAGTGTGAATGCAGAGGGAAATAGCAGACTAGGACAGACTAGAGAGCAATTTAGGAGGGATAATGAACAGGGCTTGATGACTGCAGACTTGCAGGTCCATCCAAACAAGCAACAGGGACTGATTAAATGAGGTTAAAGTTAAGACTCAGACTAGAGCTCTCAAAAGCAGCCACAGTCCACTTAGTTATCATCACTGAGTAACTCACCAGAAATAAGACCATCCAGTAGTATTCAGAGATGTCTAAAATTTACCAGGGCTTTTTTGGAGCCAGAATAAAACCAGGAGAACACTTCTAATAAGAATGTATAAATAGGGATTGCCTACTTCCATTTCCTAGAGTCAGATTCAAGTAAGTAGTAGTACAACATAGCTGTATAGCCTGGCATGCCTTCAGAAAGAATAGCTCAAAAAGAATTTGTCTTTTTAATGGGTTCCTTCTATATAACTGTAACAGCTGGGAAGTGACCAAATTGGGAAGAAATCTTCAACTCAAAAGCAGAGCCTTAAATCAGAAAATGTATCACTTTTTCAACTGAGTTTGGCTAAATGTTTAAGGTTTTGAAATATAGTTTTGTTAAGAAGTCAGTCCAGGGCCTCCCTGGTGGTGCAGTGGTTGAGAGTCCGCCTGCAGATGCAGGGGACACGGGTTCGTGCCCCGGTCCGGCAAGATCCCACATGCCACGGAGTGGCTGGGCCCGTGAGCCATGGCTGCTGAGCCTGCGCGTCCGGAGCCTGTGCTCCTCAACGGGAGAGGCCACAACAGTGAGAGGCCCGCGTACCGCAAAAAAAAAAAAGAAGAAGAAGAAGCCAGTCCAATCCCATCCCATTCTTAAATTCACCCTTTTCTGGAAATGGGGGCGGGGGGGGGAATGAAAGATATAGATATGACAGAATAGCATCTATTATATACAAAGTGGTTTTTCTTCAGCAAACACTTTAAAAGCGTTCATCCAAGGTGATAAATTTGACTTGTAACAGCACAGGGATAAATAAGAGGCAAGCTGTGATAGATTATTTTTTAGGATTATTTTTCCCTATCCATGAGCCTGTAATTTGAAAAACATTTAAACAAGTCAATCATCAAGAATGGGAGACTTTTAAACATATAAAAAGAAGTAGACATTTAATCTGGGATGCATTTATACATCTGCAATCTATCAATGAATCTCTTTGAATCTGTAATGTGGTCCGTCAAAATGGCTACATTTGGTGGCAATTGTGGATACGGACCCACTACTTGAAGAAAGCGGCTTCAGCAGGGTGCTTTGTTGCCATTACACGAAACAGTCACCTCCCAGGTTTTAGGGTCTGAAGAAATTAAGAGTTTCTATCTGTGGATGAGAACATTACATTTCTACCTACAATCCCAGACTGACAAGTTACTAAGAAATATGGAAACGGACCTTTTTGAGCAAGAGGTTTCAAAAAATCCATGAATCAACAGTGACTTTTAGAAAAGCACACATCTAAAACAGACTTAAAAGATGATCTTCTTTAAAGGCAGCCCCAAGACTTTCCACTTGGGTTTCTCTGTACCACTCTTGCTAACTTACTAACTTCTATGGCTTCACAACAAAAAAAACAAGAAATTGCAGAAATGTGATTACATTGTGGCATCACTCCCCAAAGGTCCTAGTTTTCAAAGAGATATCCCCAATTTCTGGCCTTGCCGTTGTTCTACAAGCTATTGAAACAACCTGAACATGTATTACCTTTGTAGCCTAGTAGACAGTAAGGTCTTTCAAGGGGGAAATGAAATCTACATCTTCCTTCATCTTTACCTGGTATGGTATCCAGCTCATACTCTGCAGAAACTACACTTATTAATCTCTCACGCAATTAATGCACAAAATCGTATCTAGTCTCCAACACAGTTTCTGCCACCAAAAACAGACATGAGGGGGGAAAAAACCCAGAAAGTTTAGCCACTTATAAGTTAGTCTTTTTTTTTTTTTTGCGGTACGTGGGCCTCTCACTGTTGCGGGCTCTCCTGCTGCGGAGCACAGGCTCCGGACGTGAAGGCTCAGCAGCTATGGCTCACGGGCGCAGCCACTCCGTGGCATGTGGGATCTTCCCGGACCGGGGCAAGAACCCGTGTCCCCTGCATCTGCAGGCGGACTCTCAACCACTGCGCCACCAGGGAAGCCCTAAGTTAGTCTTTTTAGGGCTGGGTTGTGGAGCCATTTTAAATGGTGACCCATTTGAACCTTATATAAGTAAATCCTTTGGATAATATTCAAATGAAATGACAAATTCTGTTCCATGTCATACGGTGTCATGAAAAGTTTCCAGGACCAAACTTGACTTCACCATTTAAAGTGGATCAAATCTGAACGGACTGCATGAGTAGGCTGGAAGCATGACAGCACCTACTTTGGAGAAGAATGGGGAAAAAAAAGAAAGCTCAAAAGTTTCCAAGAGGAACAGGATACACCCAGGTCCAATTCCATTCTTTGTGAGCTTGGTGAACGCATGGCCCAAAAACCCACAAACCCAAATTTTCAATTCCAACTTGAAGATTCTATGGCTTAGACAAGTCACTATAGAAAGACTGGTGGAACCTTTGTGGAATCAATGTCACACTTTATACAGACCAGGTACACCGCTGCTTATGTTTCTCTGCCTAACAATAATGGGAAAATCAAATTTTATCATTTGTTTTCCATTTTGTGTAAATATTGTACATGTACGTCATATTACACAATGTTGGTGCAATGAAGCTTCCTTTCACAGTAACAAAAAAATGTAGGAGCTGTGGATTATATCTATAATTTTCCTATTAGATAGTATTCTTTCAATGCATCAGGACATGAACAAGTTTTGAATAGAAATGTTTAGTCTCTGGATTATCAAGATTTTGAAGAAAGTAACTTGCAAGTTTCCATACACAGCTGCTCACTAAAAGAAGGAGGCAATCACCAACACGCAAGTAGGAAGCCTTGATTAAATATTATCTCCGTTGTCTTTCAAATCAGAATCTTTCAATCCACTTACATAGGTTACACTGTGAATAACTGAGTTTAAATGTTTTTTTAGAGCATACCTGAAGCATGAACAAATGAAAACTCCATATTTAAGCAATTACATGCAACTCAGAAATGCCGATTTCCATCACAATTAGCCTAAGTTATGCAACATATTTTTGTTCCTTTTTAGTATATAGGTGATGCATGTTTTTCCACTTTGCTTAACTGCCTATAGTGAAATTTTAAAAATCACACGGACCATATATAACTATAAAAGAAAGGGTACCTTTTTATTTTTCCCAATGTACCATGTTTCTACATTGCTTATAGAGCTTATACAAGAAACACTGTTGGTTTCTATATAAAGATTTCCATAAAATTTTATAGTTTCTATAAATGCATGAAGACTGTTGGTTTCATTATAACCTCTGTTTCAGTGCCAGTGGAAAGAAAAATTACCTGCAGCTCTAAACAGTGATCTACATGTACAGGGACGGGTGGGTATGTTCAGACCTCTAGTTAAAGAGCTCTAAGACACTTGCTATAGTTCATCAAAATATAGATGAGCACAGTGGAGAAGCAACTTCTAGCACACTAAACTCTAATCGCCACTCTTAGAACAAACAGGCTATAAAAAGTGCAATTGTGAGAACAAATTATTAATTCTTAATGTTTTAGTACAAGAAGTAAATCATATTATAACTAATGCATTTTTAAATGGTAGGTGTAATGCCTATTGTACTTGACACATTACAAGGCTATTTATGGAAATCTCTGTGATATGTTATTATACCTTTATTCTAAATTATCCCATACTACGTGTTATAATTACTAAAGGCTCTTTTTTAATCTGAAAAATCATATGTTTTGAAGCCAAAGATGGGGTTTTGATGAGTGGTGACCATAATTTGCTAACACGTTAATTTATCCTTTTCTCCTTTAATTCAATTAATATTCATTAAAACTGCACTAATCACAATGAATAAAGTTTTACCATTTATTTCCATAATTATGAATGAATACAGTAAACATAATAGAATAATTATAAATCCATTTAATTAATTACAAGGCTGTTTCCAGCAGGGAAAGATATTCATGTTTTGTTTTCTTATTTTTAATGCTAGATTGACATGTTGGTATCTTTGAGAAACCATTTCTAGAAATGAAAGAAACACATTATTGTGATCCTGTTCTTCTTTAACAAAAATTTTCTATTAAACAGGCTTTATTAAGAGCCACATTATCTAAACTTGTAGTAAGAGAATGAAAAGAATCTGGTTTAAGCTACCAAACTCAAAGTAACTTGAAAATTGTGTCTGTAATTTAGTAATCTCAACCTTAAAATAATGATTTAGACTAATTTGGATTACGCTTATGAGAGATACAATTTTTTAAATTTCACAAGTAAGCTGTTAGAGGTTTTTTTTTTTTAATGCAGGATCCTTTCCAAGTCAGGATCCTACCAATGTTAATGTTTTAGTATTTAAACTAGGTAAACATTAAACAAAAGCAGATGAATAAATAATATGAACTATGAAAAGACCTTGCTTTTGCCTTTGTTGTTGTTTGTTTTTGTCTTTTATAAAACAGAGGCATTTGCATATCTTTCAGGAATTAACAAAGCCTGTACTTTCAGGTTTTAAGATAGCAGGCCTACCAGATTTTAAATGAAATATTGAGTGCTACAGTGATTTAATGGTTTTAAACCATAGATGTCATCGCAGTCTGAGGGTGTCACAGACAACTTAAGGAAGAAAAAAACAAATGGGGCACAGAGAAATCACTTTGTCAGTAATTACAATCAAGAGTCCGAAAATGTGGCTCAGGCTGCTCATTACTTCTTCCTTCTGTATCAAGACCCTTATTTACATTTCAGATTACATTTTTTATGAAACAGTAAGATCTATCAGAGCTGAGAGGACTGAAATAATGAGGGAAAAACATTTTAATAAAATGTGTTGGGTCTGCATTACTTCCGTGTCAAAAAGAAAGGCTACTTCTGTAGTGATGGATCATTTATTCTGCTTCTAAACGAGAAGCAAAAAGATGAAACTGATGAACTTTTACTGCCCATTTGTCTTTAGCAGACAATTAAGACAGAGAAGATCAAAATGGATTATCATACCACACAGACAACTGGCCCAACAGTAATACATCTCTGGGACCACAGATTTGTAACTCTCTTTTATCCCTCCCCTTTCTTCTTACTTCTTTTTCCACTCTAAAGGCAGTGCTAGCTTTGTGGCTCAAGGAGAGCCAAAAGGCTGGTCATCATTATTCAGTCACAGATGTCAATCTAACCTCCCTTTTTTCTCAGTTTCTAAAGCAGTGAGCCACAATAATTTGTGACAGATTCTTTTACTGTAAGGTACAAAGAACACACAGAATAAAACATCTAGCAGCAGCAAGCGTCTCTGATCAAGTGTGCTGGTACATGGGAAATACACTATATGTAAAAACAAGCACTAGTAGATTAAGCGAATGGGGAGAAAAACTGGGGAGGCGTGGGGGTTGTGTGTGTGTGTGTAGTAATAAGTGCTATATTTTGTGGTGAATTATCTCAAATATTCCTTATGGATTGCATCATAAATATTTTAATACTAGAAATGTTGTCTAGATTAAGTACACATTCAGCATTTAAAGCTTGTATGTAATAGAAATATTTCTAAGAATTCCTTTATAATAGCACACCAAAGGGAAAGATAATTTGTCATAATCCAACAAATGCTAAAAAGAAAACACATAAGATCAGAATCCAAATTATAAAAAGGTAAGTAAGAAATATGCAGGTCTCATTTCCTTTGCTAATAGATCAACTCTCAAATTTCTTGGCATTTTGAGGTAACTTCTCCAAACAAAGTAGAGCTTTCATTCATCCTTCATTCTTGAGTTATATGTGGTAAAGAAGGGAAACCATGTGTCAAGTTGGAAGAGATGCTAAATAAGGCAGTGATGCGCATACCCTCATAAGTCTACATCCAGCCTATGAGCATCATCCTCCAAATTTCAAAACTAAGTCACTGATCCAGACAAAGAAAACAAATGCTTATCCTAAGAGCACTTTAAAATAGCTAAAAGTTATTTTTTAGATTCTTGCTATAATTGAATTCCAACTTCAGTATATAAAATACTTGTAAGATCATCCATTAACTAAAGTAAAGAGGACTAAGTTCACAACACAACAATACTTAATCAGTAAACTGGGCTCTATATGCAGTGACAAAATTGATGATAATCTATATTTCTATTTCTATCTCATATTTCATGTGTTTGTATGTGGAGTACCTATATATATACATACTCTACCCAAACATAAACACATATATATACTCAAAGAACTAAACATGAAAAAATAAACACCAAATTGTCACAGTAGTTATCTCTGAGTAGTAAAACTTCGATGACTTGTATTTTCTTTCTTTTCATTCTTTCTTTTATTTCTGCTTTATTTTTATTTCCTAAATTGCTTTTTGCTCATGAACATATTACCATACAATTTTTTAAAAGTTACACCAAAAAAAAAAAAAAAAAAGGTCATGGTGCTCACAAATTTTCAGATATAGCAAGAAACTATGTTTAAAGGAATAAACCCAGATGTTGACTATGTTATTTTAAGTTTTCTCCTATATAATTTTTTCTCATTGGGTAATTCAGATCATGGGACCACAAAGGTTATCTACCTAGACAACAACATTTTAAAAGAATGATTTTCTTAAGAGCTATGGCCTCAAGTCTATTCTAAGTAATACTTTAAGATCTTCCACCCTTTAAACATTGTCTAAAGAAAAAAACCATAATAAAAAGGTCCTATAATCTTTGGATTATATAAATTAAATCCAAAGGGCTCAATCCCATACCAATTTAGGGTAAGATAAGAATCTAACTCTCCGGGCTTCCCTGGTGGCGCAGTGGTTGAGAGTCCGCCTGACGATGCAGGGGACACGGGTTCGTGCCCCAGTCCGGGAAGATCCCACATGCCGCGGAGCGGCTGGGCCCGTGAGCCATGGCCGCTGAGCCTGCGCGTCCGGAGCCTGTGCTCCACAACGGGAGAGGCCACAGCAATGAGAGGCCCGTGTACCGCAAAAAAAAAAAAAAAAAAAAAAAAAGAATCTAACTCTCCTGTTGGAAGATGAGGCAAGGGGTAGAGTGAGAAATTTACTATTTTTGTTAAATCTCATTTTGAAGTCTTGAGATCACACGCAAAGCAATCCATACCAGTTTTCTTGGGCTCTTGTATACTAAAATCTCATGACAAAGCATCTCATTATCCTGATTATCCACTTATATTCCTAAAGATGTATCAGATGCCTTGCCCTCTATACAGCAAGCCATATTGCAAAGGTGTGACTACTACTGTACTGGATATTTATATTCCGTTGTACTTATCCTCATTCAAGGACATTCTTTTAATACACAAAATTAAATGAATGTACTTCAGAAAAATGTTTTGATTATGTACAATATCCCACATGTGAAAGGCTTTATAAAGTTGTTTTATTGTATAATCAAGAATGCTTTTATTTCAAAACTGCTTTAAAAAGCATACCAAATTGCATGTTTGAACTAAAAATGTAAGGTTCCCCAAAAAGCTACAAAACATTACTAATATTTCTCAAGATAGAAACTGGAATCCAGAAGGTATAACCTGGATCTAATTATAAAGAGTAGAGTGGCTTTGGAACTTCAGCAGTATTTTGTGAGTAAAATAGTTCCTTCCACTCCATTCATTCCATGCTTGCAGAATGCAGGAAATTCAAGATGGCAAGACCAATTGGCCAAACAACTTTCACTACCATCATTAGAACCACCCTCACCCTAAAGACCATTCCTGCATGTGCATCTTCTCCTTCAAGGACTACCATAACACAGTTTCATAATCTATTTCCAATTCCAGGAGATGTTATAAACTTCCATCCTTATCTTTTTGTTACGCTGGTTCTTGCCTGCTTAAATAGCATAAAAAAAAAAAAGTTCACAGGCAATCCAAAAAGGATTTGCTAATGAACTGCAGACTGTAGCAAAATAAAAAGTAAAATTTGTGATAGGTTTTCTTCCTTACTTTCTGTGCATTTTTCCCCTGAAGGTAACACCCCAAATCTAGCACCAATATTTTCGATCCTACTTCAATATGTTTTACTTTTTGTCTTGGGTTCCTAATTACTGTTTCTCTTCCGTTCTAAACATTCATTTATCTCTTTCAGTAAAAAGAACAGTAATAATATGTTGAACAACTCTGAAATAAATTTTGTCATGTAAAAAATTAATTACGCATTCCGAACCTGGTCACTGTAGTCCTCCGGGAATTGCCTCTGCACCTCAGGATCTGTAAATAATTGACAGATAATATTAATTGGCTTTGGATTAGTGAGCAAGCAGAGGATCACACATTAATATTTGATCAGAAGATGATAGCAGCCCTGGCAGGGGATCCAAGGGGGGCAGCTGAGGCTGCTATGTTGATGAGCACAAGGAAGGACTCGGCAAGGCACTCCCATTACCCTCCTCCAGAAATATAAAAAAGAAAAATTTTAAAGACCTGATACTACTGTTAACTTTAGACTATTACCTAATGCAAAAAATTTTGCCAGCTGCAAATTGCCCTCGATATATTTTTCCAGAGAAAGTCGATCTGAAACCTGCTTGACTTTTCTTATCAGAGGCCTCCTTTTCTTAGTTACAGATTTGGGCTTGATAAACCACCTTAAAGGCCAGTTTCAGATCTTGTGTGTGTTTGGGCAGGGTGGGGGGTGGGGTGGGGTGGGGGAGAGGGCAGGGTGGAGGGAAGGATCAGATAAGAATTCTTTCAAGGAACAAATGCAAAACTCCCTGCTTTTAAAAATAAAATATATCCTTCTCAAAATACTTATGGTCTCTTGAAAATAGATGTTTTCTTCAAAAGAAAACAATACACTTTTAGCTTGTCAGAGTTAACAAAATATCATGATATGAGATATTATGTTCTAACATAATTAGACTTGCTCAGAAACTATAATAATACATAGGTGAAGATATCTTTCATGGCCATCTGTTTAAAATGGAATTAGGAAAGGGGTCACTTGATTCTTCAATCATAATTGCAAGATAATCCAATGCCATCGTCTGTAAGTCAATACAGAAGTGTACTAATTAAAAGCTATTAGCACTCCATTTGCTATTGATTAGGAAAACATTCAATCTTTTCTAATAAGAGAGAGATCTGGTTCCTCAGAGACACATTAAGAAGAGTGATCAGAATAATATCTATTTGGGAAATCATGTATCAATGCAAAAGGCTGTGGAAAAGCACAATATTTGAAGGTCCCCAACCACAGTGATCACAATATATACTACTCAGCTTTCATATCTTTTAAAATACCAGTTTACTTCTCCATGAAAGTGAATCTATGTAAAAGTTAAAGCCCTCCATGCCACAAGATAAAAATGCGGTTAATTGTTGTGCAATTAAAGAATCAAAAAGGGAGAAAATAGTGGGCCTATTCACAAACTACATTTAAGTCTTAGAAATACCAGTTTTCAAGTCATTGAAGTCAATGGATATTATTTTTCAAAACTCAAGACTAATAACAAAAGTAGGAATATTCAAAAGGTCACACCAAATGAAGAGCTTCCCAAAATGGGTGGTGCAGAAAAGTTGAAACTATCTGTAGCTTACTTCAGCTCTTGAAGTGTCTTCTGGTTGACTTTCTTTACCCTCATCTTCAAATACTAGGAAGAGACCAATGACACGTCTAGACTGGGACTAGTAGAATTCTGGCGTAATCCGCCCTGCAGTACCTTGCAGGGTTGCCCTGGTAAGTCAGAGGAAGTAGCTGTTGCTTCTCTCTGGCCTAAAGGGCTGAAACCACACAAAGACTTGGCCCTCTTGTGACAGGAGGCCAGAGGGCGCTAATGGTGTGGCATGAAAAGCACTAGGTCTAGGCGGGTGAAGTGGGGGCGGGCCAGCAGGATGCAAAGAGACAGCTACGAGCCCAGCAAGCCCTTAAAAGTGTACTGTGGGGTTGGGGTAGAGGATCCAAAAAGAGGGCAGTGGCTGTGGTTCCTAACACATACGTAAATGACTTTGTCCAGCAAAATAACTGGTATTTTAGGATTTAAAATTTGGTACTGAGACCTGCCCCCACCCCCCACAAAAATGCAGCCCTAGGTCCCTGAGGGACACAGTAAAACAGAGGCTGGAAAAGCCGCAAATTTTTTTTTTTTTTCTTCCAGTTGTCATGTGGTTAACAATTACTCTTTACCCAGAAAACTTCACACAGAAATGACTCACATATAAATCTTTAATATCAGGTCCTCTTTCCTGCAATAGTTTGCTTCTTGGGAACCACAAAATACCAATGGAAATAAAGAGGGAATAAAACCAAAGACTATTTTTTATCACCATTTTCTGAGGGGATGAATATCAGAAACCAAAATTCGTGGTATATTCTCCAATTTAAAAAAATGTTTCTTGCTTGTAAGTGGGAAAGGGAGGGTCTTTAAATCTCTTTAACGAACTAAACCAACTGTTAACAAGAAACTAATAAATAATTAACTTGTCATTTAAAAAATGTATTTTATTCATATATACAACATAGAATTGAAAAAAGAGTAGGAAAATAGGTGAAAAGAAAAATCAACTTGTTTTAATACACTGAGGGTAAAGATGACCATGGAACCCCAAGGTGGGGGTCATTCAAACCATATCATCCTAAACACTGCCTCAGTGGTAGGCAACATCAACTAAACACCTTCATCAACTAAATCCCTTCAACTGCCCTAAGACTACCCCTAGAGTGAGATTCCCAGATTGTAACAAAATCATGTTCCAAGATAGTACATGGATTATTATTTACTATGATTCAAGCATAAAGCTTTTGATTCCCTTTCTTTAAGGCCCTGAGATTTACAAAAGCAAACTTCATGGGTCTTTAACACTCTCAAAAGCAACATCAAAAAACAAAAAAGGCAATGCTTTTTAAAACCAAAGCCCAACCTATATAAAGTTCCACTCAATTAGCTCAAAGATCCAGTCTGATAGTTAACAAAACTATGAAAGCCATTTTGTAAAAATTAACACAAAAACTAAAAATAATTTGTATGAATTTTCTTAAAATGTCTATTTTGCACAGGAGGTTGAAATCATGTTTCACACTGAGTCGATCATAATGCCATAATGTCACCAAAATATCGACATTGGAAACATCTGAGTTAAAAAGGTCCAAATACAATCTGCTTTTCTCAAGCAACACAACACCCGCCTTACTAACAGTTTCAGCATGGCACATGTACAAAACCTAGCACCCTGCAGTTCAGCAAACCGCCTTTAAATTTTCTGTCTGGCAGCAATCCACTTTCGTGTCTGTATGTTTTTACAAGTACTCTATGTATTTCATTGCATCAGCTGCATTTCTTTGAGTTTTAAATGGTCTGGTAACATTTTATGAAATGTTCTATATCTTTATATGGAAAATAACATACACTGGAAAACTGTGCATCGATCTAATATTTATATATCTATTTCTTTACCCACTATCCAATACTATAATTGCTAATGCTCCAAAACTTCTTCTCACATTCATACCCTCACTGCCAAATACAGTGTCACCAAACAGCTAACTTTCAACACAAAAATCTGCAGATGAGAGTACTACCATGGAAAAAAGTAACATAACAATTTGTTTAGGCAATTGGCAGTAAGAATAGAGTTATCAGCATATGTCAAGCTTTCTCTCTAAGAACTGTCCCGCTGACAGAAAATTAAGAACATATAGTAATGCATTACCATTCTTTCTCAGCAACTTTCTCCAGGTTCAAGTAATAGATTCTTACAAAATTAAAAATCAACTTCATCATCTCCCAGGAAAATACAATCTTTGTTGAAAAGTATTTAAAACATCTTGCTAGCAAGATGTACGGTATAGAAAAGTCCACACATGACTTAACCACATAAGGCTAAGAGAGACAGCTGGCTCTAGAACAAGGTTTCGCATTATGTCAATCTGACCAGCCAGTACCTTCTCCCGGCACCGCAACCATGCAAGAGGCTGACCCCACACAGACACGTGTGCACCACTTCCACTGGAGGTCACAAAAGCATTTCCATACTTAAAACAGACATTTCACAGTCCAGGACTCACAACAGCACAGTCTCATTCAGGCGCAGAACATGACCATGCTTAAAAGCCTGTGTCTTCACAACAAAAAAAACAAAAACAAAAAACAAACCAAAAAAAAACTTATCTCAGAACAAACACCTTACTTTTTTTTTTAAAGAAAAGCTAATTTTCTTCAATCTCAATAGTCCATGTTTTCTAGTCTTTTACTATAACATACTTTTAAATCTTTAAGATATACCAGATTGCCACAGGATGTTTAATTAATAGAATAAGAGTTTGGGCAAGACTTGCTGGAAAGGCACTATAAATTATTTTACGCAGGACCTAAAAAACCTTGAGTTCTGCCTTAGGCTTAAAGTTTCTAGAAAACGTGGTAGACAGATCTTTTACAACAGAAATGCAAAATAATTCATAAAAGTACCGTGCTTATGTATGAGGACTCATTTGTAGATTGGTAACTAATAAGCGTACACACACACAAACACACACACCTTACCAAATTATTTTCCTGTTTTTCTCTGTCACACCAATGACTGACTCCATTTGAAGGGTTAAGGCATGACACTTTAACTGATTATTGAAAACTACACTGACTTCATTTTCTGTGAAAGCTGTCAAATGTTACAGTCTTACATAACTGGAGCTCTTTTAAGAAATATAAGGGAAACTGCAAATATAGCCATTAACATGGGAATCTACACTGCTTTCACTTTTAGCATGCTAGGTATCAAGGCAGAAAACATTACATTTAATGCCTACTAAATTTATCCAGTCATTATCTCTAGGATATTTCAGTCAGTAAGAGACAAAATACTGAACACACTTAAAGCTTACAATGATAAAAATCTGCCCCTTAAAAGTGAGACTTTAGGGCTTCCCTGGTGGCACAGTGGTTAAGAATCCGCCTGCCAATGCAGGGCACACGGGTTTGAGCCCTGGTTCGGGAAAATACCACATGCCGTGGAGCAACTAAGCCCGTGGGCCACAACTACTGAGCCTGTGCTCTAGAGCCCACAAGCCACAACTACTGAGCCCGCGTGCTGCAACTACTGAAGACCGTGCACCTAGAGCCCGTGCGCCGCAACAAAGAGAAGCCACCGCAATGAGAAGCCCACTCACCACAATGAAGAGTAGCCCCTGCTCACCACAACTAGAGAAAGCCTGCACGCAGCAACAAAGACCCAATGCAGCCAAAAGTAAATAAATAAATGTATTAAAAAATAAAATAAAATGGTTATGATGATAAATGTTACGATAGTAAATATGTAAAAAATAAAAAAACTTCTGCTGAATGGAATAAAAACTACTACAAGATTAAACTATAAAAAAAATTAAAAATAAAAAATAAAATAAATAAATAAAAAAACTTTTGGGCTTCCCTGGTGGCGCAGTGGTTGGGGGTCTGCCTGCCGATGCAGGGGACACGGGTTCGTGCCCCGGTCCGGGAGGATCCCACGTGCCGCGGAGTGGCTGGACCCGTGGGCCGTGGCCGCTGGGCCTGCACGTCTGGAGCCTGTGCTCCGCAGCGGGAGAGGCCACGGCGGTGAGAGGCCCGCGTGCCACAGAAAAAAAAAAAAAAAACTTTTAAAAATAAAATTAGCTATAAACAACATAATCTCATTGTTCAATTTCATGGAGTTTAACATACTATCTTCCTCTCTCCAAAAACCATAAATGTTAATCCCAGCTGTAATCAGATTTAATTTTCCAGATGAGAAGATGGGAATATGCTGCAAACGGGTAATAGTCCATTACACTGCTCTTTCCCTAATGACATTTTCAACTTTTATATACTAAAAATGTAGATCCTCAGAAAATAATCCGAAGTTGTACATTTTGAGGACAAACTCAATCTTCCTCCCAAAACACTTAAAAATAAGCTTTCTTTTAATCTTCAAGAAGAAAAGTTAATTTTTTGTATAATGTAGAATTAAAGTTTCTTGACAGTATGATTGCAAACTGGACTACACTAAACTAATAACGAGCTTCAAGGATACTACCTATTAAATGTTATAGCTATAAAAAGTCAGCTTCACTTACTTTATATTATAAAATACTTGAACCATTAATACAATTATTCTAGTAAATTATTTCATTTATGATAGTTAAAATTCACTTATTAAAAAATATTTTTGGAAAGAATGTTTCACATAGTAAAAAAAACCAAAACAAACAAAAAACACGTTTTCCTTTTCCATGACAATAAAGCAAAATGGTTGATGTTGTCTTTTTTTTAATTTTTTTAAATTGAAAATTACTCATTTCAAAAAAAATTACTGATTCCAAAATGCAGGTTTTATTCTGAAATTACAAAGGAGTATACTTCACTAATTTTTAAAAAATCATTTCAAAGTACTTTAAATGAAGTACTGCATGCACAAATGGAATTTCTTACTTTAAAAATCTATTCTAGGTATAACCTTTTTGCTATGAAACATGAAGACTGTAAGACATAAAAACTTTGAGTCATCACCAATTTTAAACCATGTTTCTATTCTAGCCTTTTCCCTCAACATTGGCATTTAAAATACATTCAAATACTACTTCACAGCAATCAGCCTGACAAACACAGGAACAGTTCACCATCTACACCTATAATGAAAATCCAAACAGCATTATTCAGTAAAGGAGAGCACAACCCACCTCAGTATGGCAAGCAATGGAACCATTCATGTGCCAGATTCCTCCTCAAACTAACATATTCTGCCTTTCAGATACATCCTGCTCTGATGTGACTATTTATGAATAAACAGCGGACACTGACCTATTCTTTTCAGTTGTTGGAGTTATGAATATAGTACAGTTACCAGTTAAGTGAATCAATAGTAGTAAATGCATCAGCTGTTCTACAAATAATGAGTCCACTGACTTTACGCAGTAAAATCTAGGGAGTTTCATCTTTCTTTCTAGAGAATGCTGATAGCTTTTGACCAGTAAATGCCACTACTTACTGATAATTTGAAATATTTCTCGTAACCAATTTCACCTACAGGAATATACATCTGATCGTTAACCAAACCTTTGCTGCATAAACCCAAAAATCAAACCTAAGTCAAATTCCAAAGGGAGATTTTAAATGGAAAAGAGAGGGTGTGCTGGAAGGGAAAAAAAATCAAAAGAACATGCTCACTTACACTTACCTTTCTCCCTACTGAATATACTAGTTTTCAACTTTCATTATTATTTAAGTATTTAGGGTTTCTTACATTGGTTCAAAGTTTGGAACACTAATCCGTAAAAATCTATCAAACTGATAAATACTGATGAAGGTTTTTAATGGTTATAATCTCAGGCTTCCAATTAATTTCTCTATGAGTTAAGATTAGTTTTACTCCACCTTTTTGAATAAGTACCGTAAGTATAAAATTTTTATTCCAATGTGAATAACTACTTCAGACTTAACCTGAATGACAGCTGTGCCCTTTATGTACTACAAAAATGATATCACTGCATATGGTCTTCATTAATAGATATATCACATCGGTCAAATTTGGCGAAAAGAGATAATTAACCTACTCAAATACAACTACTGACTGAGTACCCACTATGTGCCCGGCACTATAATAGGCATTTTACATAAAATATCTGATTTTATCTTCATGACAAACCTATGATATTGGAACTATCACAATCAATTTTATCATAGTTAAAGAAAGCAATAGGTTATCACTAGTCCGAAGTTAGAAAGTTAGTATTTATACACAGCACAAATACTCTGATGTGACTGGCCCAGTTGATGAATAAGTCATAGTCTTTGCTCTCCGGGAGTTTACAATCTAACTCTAATAGAGAATACAAAGAATTAAACAAGCAATCATCATAGGGCCTGATAGGGATTAGCAGAGGGGCACTGAGTCTAGTCCTGGCCAAGACAGAAAAAGCTTCAGGGAAGAAGTGGCAGAGTGAGGTGTAGAGTCCAGGACGACACCAGGGTTCATGTCACACCACCACACGCCCCTTCTGAACAGCCTAGGGGACAGCGAATAAGTATTTTGTGAGTCCAGGGCCCATGTTTTACTTAGCTTTGTCTCCTACAAAATGTCTTGCCGATTATATATACCCAACAGATACGCTGGCATAATAGAATAAATAGAATAGAATAAAATAAATTCATTAAATACCCTGTCTCTCCAAATGGATGAAAGGCCAATTTCGAAACATCCAATTGAAAAGAAGCCTTTGAATGCTACAGGCTTCCTAAAGATACACTGGCTTATAGTAGGCGCACACTAAATATTAGTTGTTATTATATTATTAACCCCAGTGGAGAAATAAGCAAGCACTATAAATTAGATGGCTACAGATGTATAGGTGTGCCTCAAATTAGAAATACATGTGTTCCTGAAATAAACTTTTAAAAGCCCAATCAAATTTTCCCATGGCCTGCTATTAGTTACTTAGAAATGTTATAACTTTATCAGAAACCCATTTTCTCTCCATCATCAGTGGTTCAAAAATCCTTTAGATACAGTTTATTTGCCTCCTGGCATCTGTTTGCTAATGATGTGTAAACATCAAACGCACTAGGGACTCTCCCAGACTTACCGAAACCCTGAGGTGAATCTTTGTATAAATTGAAGGACCTTTCTGCTAATTCCTTTGCTTTCTAAACTTGCATTCTGGATTTCAGAAACAGAGTTTCATTAAAGATTTTTGCAGTAATAAATATAATGCTATCAGCTACCACTTACTGAAAGCCTAGATATACCAGTCATTACAAAAGGTAGTTTATCATCTTATTTAATCCTAACAACAACTCCACCAGGTAAGTAGATGTATCCTTATTTTATAAATAAGAAAAGTGAGGCTCACTAAGAACAAATTCAGAGTTAAGTAACAGAGCTGGGATTCAGCCTAGAATTATCAGACTCCTAAGAATCCAACACTGGTTTTCCTTTTTGGCTTTATTTATTTATATCCTCCTGTTGATCTGTCTTCTAGTCATTATTGTGACTCAACAATAAGAATACATCTGGACAAATAACTAAAACATGTTGTCATGAAACAGGCCTAACAGATTATGAATGAGAGCTTTCCAATTTCTCTATTTAAATTTCTTTGCCAAGTTCAGGATATCAATAAAATGACTCCAAAGTAACTAGCATTCAATTCAACTAGTAAATACAGTATTTCAAAGATAAATTCATATTAAAAAACTTAGAGTAATTTTGAAAGCTAGAGGTTACCCTTGTATCATCTATGAAAAAAGTCATTGGCTAAACAGAATGAATAAGAACACAGGAAAAATGTTTTCCTGTGTAAGAAAATGCATTTCTAAGTACCTCTAAACCACACTGAGAACTAAGGCCAAACTAGTACATACAGCATAGATAAAGCTGACACCCTAGCAAGGGAAACATACTATGCCCGTCAACCAGAAGACTCTTTTACCAAAATTCCACCTCTCTTCCCCGGAGAAACAAGCCATTGTTGTCTAGTTGTTATCTGTATCATTAGAGAAGCAATACCTACATCCTTTATCACTTTTGTGTGTGTGCATGGTAAAATATACATAACATAAAATTTGCCACTTTAACCATTAAGAGTATATTTCAGGGACTTCCCTGGTGGCGCAGTGGTTAAGAATCCGCCTGCCAATGCAGGGGAAACGGGTTCAATCCCTGGTCCGGGAAGATCCCACATGCCGCGGAGCAACTAAGCCCATGCGCCACAATTACTGAAGCCTGCACTCTAGAGCCCATGCACCGCAACGAAGAGTAGCCCCCGCTCGCTGAAACTAGAGAAAGACTGTGCTCAGCAACAAAGACCCAACACAGCCAAAAATAAACAAACAAATAAATAAAGAGAGTACACTTCAGTGGCATTAAGCATATTCACATTATTGTACAACCATCACCACCATCCATTTCCAAAACTTTTTCATCTTCCCCAGCTGAAACTCTGAACCCATTAAAAAACTCCCCATTGTTCCCTCCCTCTCCCCAGCCCCTGGTAACCACCATGCTTCTTTCTGCCTCTGTGAATTTAACTACTTGAAATACATCATGTTAGTGGAGTCATACAATATTTGTCCTTTTGTGACTGGCTTATTTCACTTGGCAGAATGTCTTCAAGGCTCATCCATGTTGTAGAATGTGTCAGAATTTCCTTTCTTTTTAAGGCTGAATAATATTCCATTGTATGTACATGTCACATCTTGTTTATCCATTCATCTATCTATGGGCACGAGTTTCTTCTATCTTCTTGCTATCGTGAATAATGTTGCTATGAACATGGGTATACAGATATTTGTTCGAATTCCTGCGTTCACTTCTTTTGGATATTTATCCAGATGTGGAAGTGCTGGATCAGATGGCAATTCTACATTTAATTCTTCTGAGGACCTATATCACTTCTGATATGTTCTAAGACCTTTATGTTATTAAAAAGCTAGAATCCTTAGCCTGGCCGTTAAGACCAATGCACCCCATTTCATCTCTATTTCTTAAAAATAAATCCCCAAATCTAGACTGCCTGATCAATTCACTTTCCCACAAAACTTGACATGCTTTGCTCATCTTTCTCCTCTTTTCACGTCTAAATCAGATGCTTCCAAAACATGCTATTAGGCATCAGGATTTATAAATGTGGCCAAATATATATTCTTATATGAATTAACATTCAATCACCCTAGTACTTTAAAAAAATTAAAAAACAAGGAACCATGTCCTCTGTCAAAAGTGCAATGAAGGGCCTCCCTGGTGGCGCAGTGGTTGAGAGTCCGCCTGCCGATGCAGGGGATACGGGTTCGTGCCCCGGTCTGGGAGGATCCCATATGCCGCGGAGCGGCTGGGCCCGTGAGCCATGGCCGCTGGGCCTGCGCGTCCGGAGCCTGTGCTCCGCAGCGGGAGAGGCCACAACAGTGAGAGGCCCGCATACCGCAAAAAGAAAAAAAGAAAAAAAAAAAAAAAGTGCAATGAATTTTACATGTAGCTGGTAAAGGATCAGCAAAGCTGGCACATTCACTTACACTGCTCCCCGACTCAAGAAGCTCCTTTACTTGCTTTCTAGCACTCATGCTCAGCTGGCAGCAAAATTCTCAACCTCTTCTAAGTTCCCTTCACATTATCACATTCTAACTGTGGCCAAAAGCTGGCTTCCTCTGCAGCCCTCTCAAGTGGTGAAACGTTTCCTCTCCACCCCTCCTCAGACTGGCCTGGAGGTGGGGTAGGTGGCCTCTGCTCCTTGCTGACACTTCCAGAACTTTCTCCCTCATTTTCCAAAACCCCAGATTTCAGCCTCAAGTCACCAGACTACACCCCACTCCCCACTCTGCCGTCATCTACTGATCCCAGGGTCACTCCTCATTCCTTGAATCTTATGGATCCTGGTGCACTGCCCCTCACTCTACCACTACTCCCACCACGATCCTACCGATTTTACTACATATTCACATAGATGATCTTTCTAAATCCTGGAATTCTTGATTCCTTGGCCTCCTCCCCACCACGGAACTTGCCCTCTACCCAATCTCAGCTACTCACTACCATGGTCATACCCAAACTCTACAGTTACCAATAACTGAAACCCCCTCAAGAATCACAATGTCAAGTACCTCAGTCTCCAACCATGACCTACCTCCTTTCCTTCTAGTTCATCCCCTATAGCATCCCAACTTCACTCTTCAGTCCCACAGAGACATTCACTCTATCAATCTCTTCTCTGCACGTCATCCACCTCGGGTCTACACTATCCTCCTCACCTAGCTTAAATTCTATTCTGTAACTATTCCTTTACATACATCCTTGACTCCTTCGTGCCTCTCTTACTTTGTCGTCCTCCCTTGGCAAAACCACGATCCTTGTTAAATCCAGCTATCTACCTGCTCCCCTGTGCCTGACTGTGGTTGAAGAAAACCACACAACTGTGCTGACTAATCTAACTTTAAATCTGGATTACTCACTGTAAGTGAGCTTTAATGCAACTTAGTAATTATACCACATTTTCCTTAAGTCATTACTCTCTCACTCTCCTTAGTGACTATTTCATACCTTCTCCTCTCCCATCAAACCTCCAACTTTCCCCAACCTCAACTGCCACCATTTATCTTATTTGCCCCTTCACTGAGAAAACCGAGCAATCAGAAGAGAGCTCTCACAAGCTTCCTCCACCACTCTACCACTCATTATCTCTGACCCCACAGACTCTGCCTTCATCCCATTACCATGAAGAACTGTTCATGCCCCTTGCAAAGGCCCCTCCTCCACTTGTAAACTAGGATTCCACCTCCTCTCAGGAACTCAATCACTGCTCTACCAATTCTCTTGTTCTATTAATTTTACCTCTCTGCTAGATCTTTCCCATCAGCATGCAAACAAACTGTTATTTCTACAAATATTTTTTAAAAGGTCAAGCCCACCTCCCCACCACGGCTACCACCCCATTTCTCTCATTCTCTTTAAAGCTATATTCCTCAAGACAGTATCTATACTCACTGTCACCAATTCCTGTCCCCCTACTCTCTGGAACCCATGCCAACCAAGCTTTCAACTCACCACTTCTCTGAAACGACTCATATACCAATGACCTTCTTACTGTTGACATCAACTATTAATCCTCAGTCCTCATCTTACTTGAACTTTAGCACCATTGACACCTTTGATTGCTTCCCCCTCCTTGAACCATTTTCTTTTATTTATTTATTTGTTTGTTTGTTTGTTTATGGCTGCGTTGGGTCTTCGTTGCTGCGCGCAGCCTTTCTCTAGTTGTGGCGAGCGAGGGCTACTCTTCGTTGTGGTGCGCAGGCTTCTCATTGTGGTGGCTTCTCTTGTTGCAGAGCACGGGCTCTAGGCGTGCAGGCTTCAGTAGGTGTGGCACGTGGGCTCAGTAGTTGTGGCTCACCGGCTCTAGAGCGCAGGCTCAGTAGTTGTGGTGCATGGGCTTAGTTGCTCCGCGGCATGCAGGATCTTCCGGACCAGGGCTCGAATCCGTGTCCCCTGCGTTGGCAGGCGGATTGAACCACTTTCTTCATGTGGCTTCCAGAGCATCCCACTTCCCTATCTCACTGCTGCTCCTTGGGCTTCTTGTTGACCTCTTCCTATTGAAGAGCCCCAGAGTTTAGTCCTTGGACTTCTTCACTTTTTCTTCTTGATGTCCTCCTTTGCTGGTCTCTTTCAGTTTCATCACTTCAAATACAAATATGCACTGTCAACTTTATATTTCTCCAGCTCAGACCTCTCCCAACTCCAGACTCATTTAACTGTCTACTCAACACCTCCACTCGGATGTCTAACAGACATCTCAAATTTAACATGTCCATAACTGAACTCCTGATCTTTCCCTCACATTCAGATCCAATCTGTCAGCCAATCCTGTCAACTAAATCTTCAAAATATATTCAAATTCTGACCATTTCTCTCTACTTCCTCCACTACCACTCTGGTTTAAGTCACCATCATTTCCCTCTTGGATTACCACAACAGTCTCCTGAAAGGTTTCCCTGCTTCTGCTTCTGATTCCTTATAAACAAAACAGCAGCCACAGTAATTCTGTTAAACTTAAGCCAGGTCCTCTTATGTCTTCCCTTCACCAGCAATTCTCTGACCTCACTTCCTAATATTCTCCCCTCCTAATTCTGTTCCAGCCAGGCTGATCTATTTGTTGTCCTCAAACATGCAAGCCATGCTTCCACTTCATGACCTTTGCCCTCGCCATTCACTCTGTCAGAAAAACATCAAGGAATGAGGCATGTCCTATAAGTCTTCATTCACAAGTTACTTTCTCAGTGTGGTCTTCCCCAATCACCTTATTTAAAATTATAATTTTTCCCTACCCCCGCCATGCCATAGTCTCTTTTCCTGAGTTATTTTTCTCCTTAGCACATTTTACCACCCAACATACTATATACTTTCTTATTATGTTTTGCCTTACTGCTATGTATGATTTAAAATGGAAGGGATTTTTGCCTTTTTTGTTCACTACTCTATCCCCAGAACCTGGAATAGAGCCTAGCAAATAAATACTGAATGAATGAAAGAGGGAATGAAGGAAGGGAACAAAAATTCAACTACTCCTTCTGGCAAATAATTTGGTAATATATTTCCAAAGCATGTGTGTGTATATATATACACATAATGTATTATTTACATCATATATGTTCTATATATTATATATATGTTATTATTACATTCTGTTACTGTTACTATTATTACTACTACTTTTACATTACTATTTTGACACCTCTTATAATCTCCCTCTATGGGCCCTCCAGTATTAGAGAGGTGTTGGGCTAAAAACTATTTCTTACAGGATCCTGCAACTAGGATGCCAGGTGTGAACCAGGTTCTGCCCATCAGATCCACCTGGTGAGACCTGAAATCAGCACAGGCAAGTGGAGAGCCAGGAGGTAACATGAAGAATCTACTTTTCTGATGCAGAACTAGCAGGAATGGCATGATGGCTCTGGAGGCACAACCCTGATGGAGACTTCCTGAGCCCAGAGGGCAAAGGTGGGAATATTCTGGGGCTGACATTTGGGATGACAGCTTCCAGATTCCCCCAGCTTCCTGACGTGGCAGAGGTAGTAGTTCTCTTGGTGTGTTACTTCTGTCGTGTTCCTCTGCAAGTTATTCCTGGAGGTTCAGCCTAAAGCCTGTTCTTCCACCCTTTCCAATTATTCTGTAAGACAGAATTCTCTGTATTCAATCCTTTTTCTGATACAGTAGTTTCTCTTATCTTCAACTGGACTTTGACTGATGCACATCTCGTGCATACTTCTGTCCTGTATTTATCACACTGGACTGTAATCTTCCATTTACTACTGACCTTCCCTACCTAACCCTAGCTTTCTTGACGGAACCACTTTTAACTATCTTTGAATCCTCTATACCTAGACCAATATCTGACTCACAGCACACAGTCATTTTTTTAGTAAGCTTTTAGACAATTGCAATAGCCATGATAACATGAGAAAGATTTGGCATGAATATTAAAGTGCTGGACTGGGAATCAGCAGGCCTAGATTCTGCCACTATGTGATCATTAATAAGTCTCTGAACCTGAATTCTCTCAAATACAAACTGAAACTTTTTACTAAACGATGTTTCTTGACTCTTAAATTCTATGATTCTATGATCTAAAATCCTTAGACAACTCATTGCTTTGGTAAGACATCCATGCCTTTAAGTAAACTTTAAAGCAGAGTGGCCCTGAGGAAAGCACTTCTTTCTGGTTTTCCCTGTGGCCAACCACCCTACAGAGTCAATAAGACTCTCACAAGGGACAGAAAACAGTTCTAAAGTCCTTTCAATGAAGCAAATTCTAAATTTAAGCAGCATGGCTACTTAAATATCATTCTACTTATGATTTTTAAATTAAGGATTTAGGAAATCTGAACACCAAAATACATATTCCCTGTTAAGAAGCAATTAACTCAATAATTATCCTAAACCAGACCTACACACTTGACATAACAATGAGAATTTTGAAGACTCCACACATCCTCTCTGCCTGGCTCCACAACTTTGCTTCCATGGTTTCACTTCATAAAGTGGAGGGGTTTCCTCTTTCTTGCCATTACTATGAAACTTGCATTCTGTAAAGGCCCAGCCTCCATTTCAAGAACCAATAAAACCTTGTAGGAGATAACAGGATTCTTGGTTTGGAGTAATTCTATGAGACCTCTCCTCCGCAATTTGCATTTCCACAGTAGTCTTATAAACACCATCACCTGTGTGCTTTCATGTTACAAGGCAGTTCTTCCTGGGTTGCATTCATCAAGGTTCCCCTAGCTTCTGGTCTCTACAATCACGCTAAGGGCATGACTCAGTGGAGCCAGGTGAGGAACCAGGGCTTGATAAGCCGGGCATACAGGATGTGTGTGTTGTTGGTTGTTGGAGGTTGGGGGTAGAAGGGCAGTTAAGTGGGCAGCAGAGACTGGTACACAAGGGGAAGGGGAGGGAAGAAAAACAATCCAAACCCCACGGTACCTAAAGCTAACCACTGTCAAAGTTTCAGTAACTTTTTCCAGCTCTTCTCCAAGCCCCAATAAACTAGGATTCTCAGAGAACTGGCCTGTGCTCAGGGTGCACTGAGACAAAGGTATAGCAGCAAAAGCTGTCATCTTATTGCCTCTCAAAGACTTGCTCACACAGATACCTTTGAATAAACAAACAACTCATCCCTGAGAATAGGAATGAGGCTTTGTCTGGGTTGGTTCTTCCCAGCTGCAGTCTGTGGGTTACTGAATTCACAGGATGCAGCAAACACAGATTGGAGAATGCTTTCCCAAGACACTGACCACACATTCTCCCTACACACCCTAGTAGGGACAAACCAGCCCTGCACCCCACTGTACCACCACAGCCCTGTTCTACGTCCAGGCAGTATCTCACCCTGTGGAAGACAACCCGTGTACTGCTGCCACAGTAGCTCAACATACAAAACCAAGTTCAGCGACACTCCTTCCTGGGCCCCCTGGCACTCAAGTCTGCCTCGTAGAATTTTCAGGATTAAGGAAAATAATGGATGCGAAGCGCTTTGAACAATGACCGGCATCTAGTAGATGCCTAACACTCTTTTTCCTCCCAAGGCCACTCAATGTAGAAAGCATATAAAAACTATAAACAACTTCTGAGGTAACCAACTATACAGTTCCTCTGACTGTGACTTTCTGTTTATGTAGCACTGGAGTTTTTACCAAAGTCTTATTTCCAAGCTGTACTGGAAATCCTGACCTTTCCCAGTCAACCCTGCTGTATTGTTGGCTCCCATTCCTTTCCAAGTGAGATGTCTGATCTTCTACATTTGTCCTGTTATCCTGGTTACGCCCAACAGGAGCCCTTACTAATTCATGCTGGGCTCCGAGCCTGTCCTTGCCCTCAGTTGCCCATCATTGGCCCTATCCAAGAAGGTCCAATCTTGAGAACCAGCAATGTGAGGTTGTCAAACTATCCTGACAACATTTCCCTTCCCAAGTGAAAAAAAGGGGTCCAGTGCACTAGTGGGTCATTCACTGCAAGATTATTTTTATGCACTCACTACTAGTGGCGTGTTAGGCATTAAGAGGGCATCAGAGACATGACCTTGTAGCCTCTCCTTCATAAAACACAACAAATACTCTCCTATAATGGCCCAGGTACAACGGAAATTAAAGTTTGGAAAGGAAGGGTGAGTAGGTGAATTGTAAGAAAGTAGTAGCCTCTACTAGAGAACTGTATCCGCTCTCCTTTCACATCAACATAATCTGGAGTTACCTAGGGAACCAACATTTCAATTTGAACTTGAATTCTTTCACCCTTCTTGCCTTAAGCCTTGACCAGACCCTGTTAAACAATCAACTGGGCCTCTCCTTCCCCTCACATCTTCCAAAATTGAAAGCATTTCCCAAAGAGATGGGACACCAAACCCCATACCTTACCACCCTGAAAGATGCCAGAAAAGGGTGGCAAAGAGATGCTGAAGTTTTATAATCTCTTAACTGCTGTCTTTTCCCCCCACCCCCTCAGCAGATTAGCAAAGGTTCAAAGTATGGGAAACATCTGGAAATTGAAAATCTGGGGAAATAATCACTCTCATATACTTGGTAATTAAGAGTGTGGTTGGATGAAAAGTAATTTAGTATAATTTTCACCAGCACAAATAGAATCAATTTTAAATGTCTATGCCTTTTAAACCACCAATTTTACTTCTAGAAAAGCATCCATGGAATTCAGGGAGATCACTGGCATATAGCCAAGAGAAATAAGTGTACATGTTTACCAAAAGACATATACAAGAATATTCATGGTAGCTTTATTGCTAATGGTAAAACAAAACTGTCAATCAACAGAAGGATGGATAAATTGTGGTATATTCCTACAGTGGAATACTACATAGCAATCAGAAAGAATGCACTACATGCAACAACATGGATGAATTTTGATCAAAAGATACGAGATGATCCCATTTATATGAAATTCAAAACCAAGACTAATATAGAGTGATAACAATCAAAACAGTAGTTGCCTCTGGGGGCAGGAGGAGAAGGGAGGATACTGACTAGGAGGACACACAAAGGAACCTTCTAGGGTGCCACAACTGGTGTTTTCCCCAGCTTTACTGAGGTATAATTGACAAATAAAAATTGTATATATTTAAGGTACAATTTGATGTTTTGTTTTTTTTTTCTTTTTGCGGTATGCGGGCCTCTCACTGTTGTGGCCTCCCCCGTTGCGGAGCACAGGCTCCGGACGCGCAGGCTCCGGACGCACAGGCTCAGCGGCCATGGCTCACGGGCCCAGCCGCTCCGCGGCATATGGGATCCTCCCAGACCGGGGCACGAACCCGTATCCCCTGCATTGGCAGGCGGACTCTCAACCACTTGCGCCACCAGGGAGGCCCGCAATTTGATGTTTTGATATATGTAAACACTGTGAAATAATCAATCAAGCTAAATAATCTATCCATTAACTAACATAGTTACCTTTTTTGTGTTTGGTAAGAATACTTAAGATCTACCCTCTCAGCAAATTTCAACTAGGTATACAATTCAGTACTGTTAACTACAGTCACACTGCTGTACCATAACTGAACTTGATCTTGGTAAGGGTTACACAAGTATATACATACATCAAGCTGTACACTTAACTTTGTGGATTTACCTCTTTGTAAACTGCAATACCTTTTTAAAAATAATGAAGTGGTCAGAACACGTATAAGTGACATGAAAAGGTGTCCTTTTTAATAATTTTTAATTGAACCTCTGAAATACTCTTATATTGACTGCCATAGAGATTTAACAAATATTAACTTTTTTATAACTTGACTTTGGTATATTTCATATATCACATAATTCACCCATTTTAAGTATAAAATTCAATGATTATTAGTAAATTTACCAAATTGTACAACCATCATCATTAAGTCAGTTTTAGAACATTTTCATCAACCTAATGAAGTCTCTCATGTCCCTTTATTGTTAATCTATTTTCCTACTCCTGTTCCAAGCAACCATTAATCTATCTGCCCCTCTAGATGTGCTTTTTCTGGACATTCATCTAAATGGGATCATACAATGTGTGGTCTCTGCATCTTGCTTCTTTCCCTTAGCATAATGTTTTTCAAGTTCGTCCACGTCATGGCATATATCAGTAGTTTGTTCCTTTTTATAGTTGAATAGTTGCCCATTATATGAATATACCACATTTTGTCTATTAACTCACCAGTTGATGGACACAAATATTAACTTTTGCAACATTCCTATTTACAAATATAGCTAAAGCACCACCTCCCACCCTCATCCCATTCTCCTCCTCCTCCCCTTCCCAGAAGTCACCATTGTCTTGAGGTTGGTATGCAGCCTTCCCCTTCACTCTTTTATACTTTTAATACATACGAATGTACCCATGACAAAATATAGAGTTGTTTTGTGTTTTTAACATTTCCATATCTGGTTTACTATATGTAATATTTTTCAACTTGCTTTTTTTACTCACAATTATATTTTTGAGGTTTGTTCGTTTTGTCTCAAAGTCGATTGGATTCATTCATTTTAACTGCTATAATATTCTCCAACTATGAATAAGTCATAATTTATCCATTCCCCCTACTGATGGCGATTTAAGTTTTCAATATTTTTCTACTACAAAAAAAATGCTATAAACATTTGATTATGTCTCCTTGTGCACATGTGAGAATATCTCTACATTATCTATATATAAGTGACACTGCTGGTTCCTAGTATATGAAAACCCTCCACTTGGGCTTCCCTGGTGGCGCAGTGGTTGAGAGTCCGCCTGCCGATGCAGGGGACGCGGGTTCGTGCCCCGGTCCGGGAAGATCCCACATGCCGCGGAGCAGCTGGGCCCGTGAGCCATGGCCGCTGAGCCTGCGCGTCCGGAGCCTGTGCTCCGCAACCGGAGAGGCCACAGCAGTGAGAGGCCCTCGTACCGCCAAAAAAAAAAAAAAAAAAAAAAAAAAAACAACCTCCACTTACTTTTACTAGGTATTGCCAAAGCATTTAAGAGTTTTTGTTCCCCAACATACTCACTGATACTTGGTATTATTCAACTTTTAAAATTTTCTGCCAGTCTCACATATGAAATAGTATCTCATGGTTTTGATTTGTATTTTTCCTTGATTTTTCGTGATGTATTCAGTCTGATCATTTTCTTTGTTTCATTTATAGTTACTTTTGCCATACCAAAATTTTATATTTTAGTGTAGTCAAGTCTTTTACATCATGATTTGTGCTTTTCCGTATCTTATTTAAGAAATCCTTTCCTATCCATACCTTTAAACATATCCTCACATTTTCTTTCAAAAGTTATGAACTTTTGCTTTTAAAATAGTTCTTTAATCCGGCTGCAATTTATTTTTATGAATGGTATGAGCAGGCAGGAAACTTGTTTCAAATGGACAGCCAAGTGTCTCTCAAATAGAACTGCCTGGTGACAGCCATTTTGCTCCTTAACTCCTAAGGGCAGCTGGCAAAGCCCTCCTCATCCAAAAAATGCTTAGAGAGTTTGATATGTCTTAATTCCTTTAAATATGATAAGTCATAGCTAGTGATATTTGGTAGGACAGAATATACCAGAATACATTGGGTCAATTTTTCTTAGACCCAAAGAAAGACCTGTTTCACCTTTATCCAACAAAAGCACAATGAATCCAAACAGATAACTGGACCACCTAGCAAGTGAAAATACTAAGCAACAGCAAAGTGGTCAGATACTTCTACCAGCTTTCTTTCATGAATCATGAAATACCAAGTTGTAAGAGCATTTCATGGGGACACAAATCCAAACTTTTACCTAGCCCTCAAACTTCACAATCTCAAAGCTTCCCTCTCCTTTCCAAAACTTAGGTTTAGAAAAAGGCCACAAGGTAAATGCTTATTTCAATAATTACAATATTAAGAGAAAAGAAATGGCTCATTTAACACTGCTTCAATCATCTCTAAACTTCATCCATAGAGATACTTACATAAACAAAAATTATTTCACCGATATAAATCCTCATGTAACTACTTTGGAGATTTTTACATAATGTTACATTTACCACAATAATTTACATAATATAGCTAGTTTCAAGCAGCTAAATTTAAATACTTTGTTCTCCTGAAAAAGGGAAAGAACACCATCTTAGTCAATGATATGTTTCTGAATATGACGCTATACGGCATCCTTCAGGAGGTATGTAATACGAACATTGATAATTTACTAAATAAATTCACTGTGATCAATTCTTTTATAAAAATTCACAGGAACTGTTAATGAAAGCAAATGTTAATTCAATATTTTTACCCCTTCCTTCTCCTGCCATCTATTAAAACCTAGCTTATTGAGAATATAATTTTTAATGGCATTTCTTTGCAAATGCTAAACTGCAACTGCTGTATAATTACCTTTTAGGCTGCAAATTTTCATTCTACATACTTTATAGTATATTTTATATCCACTTAAAAATGTAAACGCAATGGTCAAGAAAACAAAAAAGGTACTCTTTGGCTTAAAAAATTCATTAAGCATAATAAATTCAATTAGACACAGTATGAGGTTCTCCTCAAAGCCATACAATAATAATACAAGTATTGTATTGTTCAAATATTCTCATTGTTATGCAGGTTGTCACATTTCACTTTTAATAGGAACTGACTCAAAGAGACCTTGAACCAAAAGTATCCTAACCAAGTAGCAGTTCCCAAAGTGTCATGCTTAAAAAACATTACTCTCCAATTCACAAAATTCAAACAATCAAATCAGAGAACAACCACTTCTTTATTAATAGAACAATGCACACTAGTTTCCTGTGTCTAAGTGATGCTACCTAAAAAATATTTAAAGAAAAACTAAAGAGGCAATAATTGGAATAATATTAATACTAACAAAATATTTTTTTAACTGATCAGTTAGATCTCATTCACTGAATGATATTTTTGTGAGTCTAACAATGATTCCAACTTTAGCTGAAAACAAATGACTTCCAATTTCTTAAAGGAATTCCTAATGCTGACAATCTTTTTCATTAAAAATATAAAACTGAAAATGATTCAATCTATAAAGGCCAAACCCCACTAGAAAAGAAGTGTTGTGGTTGGGTAGGAAATTAAATGTTATTAAAACTAAGACGATGGAAATGAAACAGTACTTTCACAACAAAGATATCACAAACAGCTTTATTCTTTAAAATTATTCGTTCAAGATATAATTTGCTCTCCTGCAGGGTCAGATGCCAACGCAACCAATTTTATACAATCTAAGCACTGTCAACATATGCACCTTCTGTTTTTAAATCAGCAGGAACCATTGACCAGCATAAGCAGTATTCCTAACTAGATATTCAGCAAATGTATAAAGTCTGACACCCCCCTCAAATATACATTTGACCACATAACTACTTTAATAAATTCACATGACTACAGACAGTTGCAACACACTGAACAAGTCTAATCAAAAAAAGGATCAGAAAGTCACTTACTGCAAATAGCCATTGTACTGTAGATCAGGGATAACCTCTAATAACTCCCACCATCACAAAAGAGGGAAATGGTTTTAATTTATTAAAAGCATGTTTTCTAAGAGAATTCCTAAAGATACACAATGTTATGGCCTATCTAACTTCCAAACTGACTTTATTCTCCTTTATTACCTAATATCTAACATATGGGGAGGTTAAAACATATCTATAATTTAGTCTTTCGGGACAATCTAGCACTCTGCACAAAAAATAAATAAATAAATAAAACTGGTGTAATAATTCAAAAGGAAAACTTACAGCAATATATCCAGAGGATAAAGAGAATGGAAACAATTATTGAGGACCTATTTGGCAACAGGACCCAAACTGACTTAACATTTTCTTTTTTAATCTTCACAACAATCCCATGAGATAGGCACTATCATTCTTAATTTACAGATGAAGAAACCAAATCTTAGAGGTTAACTGATTTCCCCAAGGTTATGCAGCTATTAAGTGACAGAGTCAAGATTTAATCTCAAATTTGTATGACTTCAAAGTCCAAACTTTCATCTGCACCAAGCTCTCCCCATTAAAAAAAAAAAAAAAAAAAAAGAAGAAGGTGAAATAGGCCTTATGGGCTAGGCTGAGAAGTTAAATGCTGTGGATGAAGTTCTTTCTAAGGAGATTTATAATTTCAAATAAGTATTTTACAAACTTATTCAACATGACCCTTTGTTAACTGGGAACGTTAATTTGGGAATCAAAAATCTATGACAAATATCTGTAAAATCTATAACAAATATCAGAAGACAATTTGGAGGAATATAAATAAACTACCTGTCTCTCTAAAACTACCCTTGGGGGCCACGCAGTGATTCATTTCAATAGTTCCTTGACTAGAGAATAACATCACGTTACTTTGAATTCACAAAGGACTGGACAGTTTTCAAAGAGTTTTCACAAGCTTTAGAATTCATAAAGTCCTCAAGACAATCCAGTGAAAAAGTTAAAGGTGTAGAGTGGATACGTAAAAGAGGAAAATAAAGAGAGGTATTCTAAATGCAGACAGTAGTACTCATCAGTCCCACTAACTCTATCCCCACACCTTTTCAGAGGCAAAAACACAGCCACTGGGATGGAAAGAGCTGTTGATGGCTAACTGGTCTCTTGCCTGTGATCCTCCCTCAAGGCTGAGGGAGCAGGTCACTTCTGGCAGAACTCCATGGGCTACAGCAAGAGAAGACTGCCCTGTTCTAAAAATATCCAAACTCTCTATATAAACAACTCCAGGTGTTACTATCATCCTTTCAGAAATGACACAGTTGAGGTTTAGAGCTTAGATTATTAATGAGGTCAGAAACTAAGTGGCAGGAACAAGATTCAGAACCAGTCTTTGGCCTTCAAGATCAGAGATTATTACCATCTCTAGAACTGCTTTGAAAGATAACTCATCTTTATACCAAATTATAACAGGAAATGTAAAATTACAGAGATTTCACTGTAGGAGATTATAAATAATAAATAGCATGTTGGTCCACATGTTGGGAGGCTTGAGGAAGAACAGATCCTTTTATCTGAAGACATACACTCAAAAATGCTAATCATCCATATGTAAGGTGTAATTGTAATATAAGTTGATCAACTTTTTAATATACTGGAATTTTTACATCCAAATGACTATTACCCTCACAAAATAATAACAAGGCTACACACTTATTTCAATGCTAAATTATTTTGGGAGTAACTTTCCTCAGAGACTTTAGAATGTTCATTTAAATCACTCATATCTTCGTATATGGAATATAATGGATACAGTCGGAATATGATTAGGCATTATATAATAAAGGCCTTAAGAATGTGCCAACTCTTTGACTAGGTAATTCAACTTCTAGAAACATATTAAAAGGAAATGTTAATAAATGTACACGATGATGGTCATTATCATAATGTTTATAACAGCAAAACTAGACAACCTGTCTTACAAGGGATTGACTAAATAATGATACATTTATGTGATGAACTAAAATACATCCATCAAAAATCATATGGTAGAATAGAAGTTCTCAAAGTGTGGTCCCTGGGCCAGCAGAATCATCATCACTTAGGAACTTATTGGGACTTCCCAGGTGGTCCAGTGGTAAAGAATCCGCCTTACAGTGCAGGGGACACGGGTTCAATCCCTGGTCAGGGAACTAAGATCCGACATGCCGTGGGCAACTAAGCCCATGCGCCACAACTACTGGACTCACGCGCCTCTACTAGAGAACCTGCATGCAGCAAACTACAGAGCCCACGCACCCTGGAGCCTGCACACCACAACTAGAGAGAAGCCCACGCACTGCAGCAAAGAGCCTGCGACAGCGAAAGAAACTGCATGCCTCAACGAAGATCCCGCATGTTGCAACTAAGAGACCCGACGCAGCCAAAAATAAATTTAAAAAAAAAAAAAGAAAAAGAAACTTATTAAAAATACAAGTTCTCAGGCCTACACCAGACCTACTTAATCAAACTCCGGGCATGGGTTCCAGCAAGCTGTGCTTTCACAGTCTCTCCAGGTGATTATCATGCACACTAAAGTTTGAGAATTGTGGCAGAATAGTATTTAACAACTATCTACTGAGACCATTTCTCCATTCTAAATTTTAAAGAGCAGCATTACTATACACTCGATCCTTTGCCTCCTTTGCTTAAAGTTACACACCATTTAACCACATGCACACATATGTACACATACAGAGGTAGCCTTCACTATCCAAACTCTAACCATCTTAACAGTCAAATAAATGTCTGGATGAGTCTCTCGAAAATCCAAGTTCTTACTATTTGTCATCCAAAATTCAGGAACCAAATATTATAGATTCAGATAATGCAGTAGCCTTGCCATCCAAACTCAAGAAAAAAGAGATTCAGAGAACAAGAAATATTTGATATAAATTGGGGGGGGTGTACATGTATGTTAACATATCCCAGAATCTTACCAATGATTATGCCAAGGAATTGAGATTAGAAGCTATTTTAGTTTCTTCCTTTTGCTTTTCTGAGTTTCATAAATAATCTTCAATGTAGGTATTCTAAATTAAAACTTAAAAGATTATCTTAAGGGGCTTCCCTGGTGGCGCAGTGGTTGAGAGTCAGCCTGCCGATGCAGGGGACACGGGTTCATGCCCCGGTCCGGGAAGATCCCACATGCCGTGGAGCGGCTGGGCTCGTGAGCCATGGCCACTGAGCCTGTGCGTCTGGAGCCTGTGCTCCGCAACGGGAGAGGCCACAACAGTGAGAGGCCCGCGTACCGCAAAAAAAAAAAAAAAAAAAAAAAAAGATTATCTTAAGAAATAAATTCATATCAACGTGCAAACTAAATAATACATTATTTATAGACACCTACATACATGGTAAAATAATCATGAAAAGCAAGAAAATGTGAAAAAAAATGGGGGGGTTATCCGAGGGTGGGAATGAGGGACAATAGGAGGGCAGATTCAGGGAAGGAGCAAACAGAGGGCTTCAAGGCCTTAGCAATGTTCTATTTAAGCTAATGTGGTAGCTTGTCTCCAAAGATGTCACCAACAATTACTACCATCCCTTTGGCACATGCCACTCTTCCACCAAGTCATGGAGTCAGTTTGCCCTCTCCTTCAATTGGGCTGACTTCATGACTTGCTTTGAACAACAGAATGCAGTGGAAATTATGCAGCCATTTTGGGCCCTAGGCCTTTAGAAGCTTGGCAGGTTCTGCTTTCATCCTTTTGGGATCTGGCTTCCATGTTATCTCAGGCTGGACTTCTGAATGAAGAGAGGCCACATGGACAGAGGAAGGCTCAGCCAGGACCCAGCTGCTCCAGCCACCCAGGTGAAGCATGAGACACATGAGTGAAGCCATCTTGGACATTTGAGCTCCTGGCTGAATGAGCAACTCCAGCTGATACCTTGTGGAGCAGCAGAACTGCCTAGGGGAGCCCAGCCAATTCACAGAAACATGAGAAATAATAAATCAGTGTTGTGTTAAGTAGCTAAATTTGGGGGTGATTTTTCTAGGTAGCAATAGATAGCCAAAAATAAAAAAAAAATGTTTACTGCTGTTTTCTATATCTTACAAGTAATAAATAATCTTTTGTAGGATTAAAGTTTTAATTCATAAGTTGTTTATATTCAGAGTGAATAATGTAATAGCATTTTATATTCAAAATATACAAAATTGATTTTCTTGTGGGATTTCAAAAAATAGCCAGAAGAAAAGCATTATCCCTGATTATCCATGTCAGTTTCCTTGTCATAAATAAGATTAGTCTGTACTTTTCTTTTTTCTTATCTTTTTGTCCTAATATTTTTGTGTTTGGGTTACAACAATGTAGTAAGATGAAGAAGCATGCCATTGAAAAACATTTATAACAGTTTAAATAGCACAGGCATCTGTGCAAAGATGTGAATAGTGACTAGCCAAACCATCTGGAACTGGCAACTTTTTAGGAGTAGTGTTTTGACAACTTTATCAAATTCCTCCATGAATGTTGTTCCAGGTAAGTTTTTTACCTCTTCTTCTTCTTCTACTTTGGTAATATGTTTTTTCCTCTAAAATATTCATTTCATCTCAAATTCATTTAAAAAAACACAGTATTCTCATGTATAAACAGAAAATAGACTGCATATATATATAATAAAATAACAGGAATTATCTCTCTGAGTGTTGGAAAACTTTTATATTGCAATTTAAATTTATCTCCCAAATTTGCCAAAATAAATGTCACCGTTTTAAAATGAAAAAGAATGTAAAGAATAAACAAGAAACCATTGTATAGCTCCTGTCCTAAGAGTAGGACAGCATCTAGCTCCCCAGTCTGCAACGGCTGACAGAAATTCGTAGTAAGAAAATGTGAAAACTGAACTCTGTAACTTGACCACAGTCTTTCCTTATGGTGGATTACAGGAAAAAATTTGTATTATTTGAGCATTTGCCCCTAATACCTACAAAACAGATTAACTGTAAGGAAGGGGGCAATCTGTGCTTGCATGAGATTTTACAAGATCCCCAGAATATTCTGTTCCATCAAGTCTGTAAAAGTTCCAAACAGACCTCTTAATAGGACTGCTTTCTCATGCCTTTTAAAATTCTTTGTTGTCTCTAGCTTTGCGGGGTATGGAATCCAGTTCCTCAGCCCAACAACCTGCAGAGGACAAGCACACAAAATACCATCCCAGTGGACACAATAATGCAGCAGCAACCACAAGCTTCAGCTCTCCCCTAGCTTCCATTATCATAATTTATGCATCCTTGGAGACTGGAATATAAAACAATGATTAATGCTGAGAAAGTCAATAGCATCAAAGGTTGGAACTGACCATTGGCCTTAAGGAAGAAAATCATAATTCAGTTATACAAATGTTTATCAAACCTATATTTTAAAAGTCCATTGAAAAATGAAATCACTTACCAAGCTACCACAATCATAACTATTATCATCTTAATCCTTAAATGCTGTGGTTTCCTTTTATCAGGGTCTGTCTTTCTATAACCCTACATATAATCTGGATTTTTGTACATTTGTATATCACTTGATTTTACCCAACTATTTAATAACAGCCTATAAAGTCACTAAGGCAATAAAGTTTAATAAGAGCAGTAATTTGAGCTATTAGAGAATGTCATTATGACAGACATAATATGTTAACATCATCATTATATAGTTTGTATAAGACAGATGTCACCATAATAAATATTAACAATATTGGAGATATGTTTTCAATACAGTGGAAAAGGCCATGGTACACAATATAGAGAAGTTAAAAATTACTTCAGAAAATACACAGGTTACAAATAGATAGATACAGGTTCCATATAAAGGGGGGAAATTAGTAATCCCAGAACTTTTGGTGATGATGGCATTGATGCCTAAGGAGGATTCTAGGGCCTTGAACAGTGTAACAAGTCAGCAAGACATAGGGAATAACATTTCTTTAAGAACTGGATATATCCTCATTTAGCTGCCCTAACTTAAACACAGTGTTGCCTATAGGCTACACTACACTGTGCTACAGCTACAACAGTAGCGTTCCAACTTTTTCCTTTTACCCGTTATCCATATTAAGAAATATGTTTTATCTCCAACTGGTACATACATAACATCCACAGACCACAAATTCCAGGAAACACTACTTTTCCTTATTCTATGTTATTTTCTCTGATAATTGCTATTCTACTCCAGTTCATGTTTTAAAATTCACTTCCTGACCCACTAAGTTGATTTCATTACCCACTAGTGGGCCATAACCTATAGTTTGAAACCACTGGTGGGCCTTTCTTAATGCTTAGGGGAAAAAAGAAAGAAACTAATACCAGAAACCCATTATGTACCACGTAATACGCAATAAGATATCATTTGTGTCCTAATTTAATTTTCACACCAACCCTATTAGGTAGGTAATGTTCACTGATTTCAACAAATATTCATCCTTCCAACAAATATTTACTGAGTACTTACTGTGTGTCAGGTACTGTGCTAAACTCTGGAAATAATTGAGCAGTGAACAAAACATACAGTCTATGCCCTCAAAACACTAGAGTCCATGGAAGGAAGATACTAAATGGGAGGTAAATGTTACAAAGAAAAACCACAGCATGCTATGAGACCACGTAACAGACAGACCCAATTTACCCTGAGAGATTACAAAAGGCTTCCCAAAAGAATTATCACTTGAGTACAGACTTCAAGGATGCAAAGGAATTAGACAAAAGTAGGGAAAAGGAAAGTGGTAGAGGCAGAGGAAATAGCACTGACTAGAGGAAGACCTGAGTCAGGAAGGAATTTGGGTCAAAAGAAGAAATAAAGAAGGCCAATGTAATGATCACTGAGCGCAAGGGAAATAAAGCCAGGGAAGGAGTCTGGTGCCAAGCCACATGGGATCTCACGGGATACATTAAGGACTTTGGACTTTATTCATGTGTAAAAGGAAGGCACAGACAAGTTCTGAACAAGAAGGAGTGAGAGGTAGGGAAGGGGATCAGATATGGAGAATGAATTAGAATTAGGCAAAGTTGAACCTAAGTTTAGTCAGGTGGCCATAACAGTAGTCTGATCATACTGTTTCTCACTTTGACACAGGTCACGGCAATGGAGGTGAAGAGAAGTTAGCAGACTTGAGATAAGAGGTAGAATTGGAGAGATAAAAGTAAGTGAGTGAGTGAGTGAGTGAGTGAGTGAAACAGAGAGACCAAGACAGAGAGACAGGGAGAGAATGACTCCCAGGTTTCTAGTACAAACAACTCTAAGATGGGCAAGCTATAGAATGAACAAAATTTGGGGGAAAAATCCTAAGTTCAGTATGAGATGCCTATAAGGAAAAATTCAAGAGGAGCCATTCAACAGACAGTGTGATATCACACACCTAAAATGTCAGAGACAGACTGGAATCCTGCCAGGGCTATTTAACACCAAAATCAAAATTCTTTCACTACATCCAAATAAAGATGAGAATTATGATTATGACAATGATGAATACGATACAGCATCAGCTAACAGTTATTGAACTTCTACTATGTTCTAGGTACTCACAACTACTCTATTGAAGCTGATGAGGCCTAGAAAGGTGAAGTACTTCACAGAAGTTGACAAAGGAGCAACACCAAGATTTAAACTCAGATCTAGAAAGACTCTAAAACTTATGTTCTTGAACTCTAAACCACAGTGCCTCTCAAATCCAGAATGGGGATACCAATATCTTTAACTCCCAATCACTTGCCAACAAGAGAATGAAAGTTCTTTGAAGGCAGAGCAGTGCTGATTCATCTTTGTAAACTTTACCACAATGCCTCATTAGTGGTTTGCTGAATACAATGTGAAGAAGTATGTATTCAATTTGCTGTTAAATCTTTTCTTTTTTTAGATTTGGAAAATCACCAAGAGGTTACATATTATTAACTTTTTTTCTAATGTGTACAATTTAAATTAAAAACACTTAGGTAACTTCAAAACTGAGAGTGTCACAAAGTAAGTGAAAGATGTCAAAATGGCAAAAATGCGCTTCCAGACAAGTTAGATATTCTATGCAATTTTTTCCTGACACCAGCACACCTTACAATCTATATCTAACACACTACTATAAGCTGTTATTTTGTTTTAAAAGTGAAGGTTTTAGCCATCTACTCTAGTATAAGATTAAATACTTAGAAAATAAAACAAAACTCTCCTTACCAAAATTTTACCATTTGGAGAAAAAGGTTAACTTCACTGTGTAGTCCCAAACAATGGAGTGAAATTTCAGTTCAAGAACACTGGTATTACTTACACAACTTATATAAATCTTATTTACAACTAGAATGAATAAAATTAGTTCAAAGTTAATTTCAAGGTATGTACTATAAGAAGGCCTTCTAAGAAAGAAAGCTTGGCTCCATTTACCCAATAAATATTGAGCATTTTTTTAATGTGCAGGAAGCATTTTTACCACATTCCATAGACTTTAATAAGCCACTGAGAGTAAGATGCACCACCAGTCTATTACTATCCAAACAAAAAAAAGTAGTGTGAATTAAATTACAGTATAATGGTTTCTTACCATGTAAAATTAACCTATTTCTTCAGAACAGATTTTTTTCATCTAACACTATTATACATACATAATAAGTAAAATATAACCACAATAAATCAATAAATTAGTGACAGTATTTCTAAAAGTTCTTCACATTCAGAGAGCAACTCTTCTGAATCACTTTTCAACTCAAAGTCCTCAATCCAGACTTTTTCTAACAGTATCATCCCCTGTGCTACCAGGAGCACTCGGTGATGCAGCTTTTCAAAAAACAAAACAAAAAAAAATTTTTTTTAATGTTCCACTACTGCCTCCAAGATTTTTTTCCAAGCTGCTGACACCCATACCACAATGGATGCTGATCTCACTAGAGGATGTCCATAGACATTTTTCAGATGAAAATCTAGATTCATATTCCTTTCTCAAATGGTTCTGAAATGTCAGTAGTTGCAGGTGTCCAACCATATCACCAGGACTAAGAGCTAAGTTCTTCCATGCTTCAGCAATGACATCATGACAGCTGCCTGCCTTGCAGTGATTATAAGACCCCATCTATTGTAAGATGCATCATGATTTCAGACATTAAACTATGGAGAAAATGTGTTCCAGAAGTGATGAAATAAGGTAAATTGGCTCTAATTCTACAAGATGGCACAGTTATCACACAAAAATCTCACCTGGAAAGGAAGATGTGGCTGATTGTAATTTTGTACCCAATTTTTCACTGCTCCTCCCTGGAGGGATTATACATCCCTGCCTGTTGGCACATGACTTGCAGTGCCCTTCTCTGTGGAAGTAGTGGCCAAAGAAATGCGAATGCAAGTGACCTGTGCCAATTCGAAGCCAAAGCTGTACAGGCCATTACAACTGCATTGTTTCTCTTTTTCTTTCACCATGAGAAAGGCATGTCTCAGTTGAACGTTGCTCCTTCAGTCTGGGTCCCTGACTGAGATACAAAGCTGACCCTGGAGCAGAGCTACAACCAAAACATACTGTGGGAAAGTAATAAACTTGCTTTTCTCAGCTACTGAGATTTCTGGGGTCCTTTCTGTTAATGTGTTAAGGCAGCAGAACCTAGGGAAAGTTTATTAGAACAGAAGATTCCTGATATGAACTATGGACTCTAAAAACTTATTTCCAAGTGTCTGGGCCAGAAAGCCTCCTCTAGGCCACCGTGTTCTCCCCTGTGATCCTCCAGTCACCGTTGCAGCACACACTTCCCCTTCATCACCTTGCTTCCAGACTACTTGAATCAAACCACTCCTCACACTACATTCCTTGATTCTCTTGGCTAAGCTTCTCATTACTAGCTCTCCTCTTTTCATTTTCATCTTGCTCCTCAGGCTTGATTCAAGATACCATCTTCACTTGGATCCCCATCTAATCTATTTCTGTTCTCTGCCATGGCCTGCCATCCCATCTGTCATGTCCCAGAACCCACCAACTCTGGCACATATTCTGTGGACAACCATCTCACTCATTCATCAGACATGAGGCTCAAACACCAACTAGATTCTCTTAGTTGGAGGTCTATCAAGAAGTACTTTAAAAATTCCTCTTTCAAACTGAATATGATCCAAAGCAAAATGAAAATTTAAAAAAAAAGTGTAAAGTATGACTCTAGAAATAATAATTTAAACCTAACTTAAAGCTGGAAAATAACTTCTAAAATTCTAACAAACCCATAATTAATCATACATTATGGATTGAAAATTATACATACATAGATATTTAACAAGAAATCAAGGCTTGTAATGTATGACAAATACTTGGAAAGTATTTTTCCATTGAAAAATAGCGAAATACAACTCAACTAATTGTGTGGGTGGATTCACATCCAATTATTCATGCATACAAAATTAATTATAGGTTTCTATGGTCTACATTACGTATATACACCCACATAATACTGATTCTATTTGGACTTGTTTCTCTATCACTTACATTTCCTGTGTACCTGCCATTTAATACCAAGGTGCTTGTTATCCTTAAGTCCAAAGTCTGAAAGAGAAGGTGGACTAGAACAGGATTATTTACTGCCTCAAGGGAAAGATTTTGTTGTGATCTTGGACAACTTCATTAGCCTATTCAAACATCTATTTCCTCATAAGGAAAATGGGGATAGTACCGTCTTCCTCAAGGAATGAATGTTATCATTATGAAACATTATAACAAACTTAAACCAGTGCCTGAATAAAGGGCTCCTTTTAAAAAAGCTAGCTGAATTTCCACTCCAGTTAAGGAGAACTAGGATTTAGATCTATGTTTCTATTCAGAAAAAATAGAACAGATGAATAAAATATAAAAAAGAACAACCGTTCAAAGGCATCAAAGAATTACCAAAAAAGTATCAAATTACACTGAGCCAAGATCCCAGAGATCCTTTAAAAAAAAAAAAATTATTCTACCTTTGAGGCCACATTTCTCCTAAAGATGTGGGCTGATTCCAGGAAAGGCAAGTAAGAGGCTAAAAGGTGATCAGAGTTTTCAAATCACCAACAGGTTAACAGGATGAAACTGGAATTCAAGGCCCGTAAAAGGGAGGTCATCTCAGGAAGCACCTCAGGCTTCGGGCATGAACCCCAAATAATTATACCCCATGATAAAACTGAAAAGGAAATAAATGAATCCTCAGAGACCGAAGCCCATCTTCAAATGATCTAAATCCCTGACTGGGAGATAAAAAGGATGAGGTGAAGGAACTGGAGATTGCTAGTGCTCCTAACCTAAATGGGAAGGACAGAGGAAGAGAGGAAGGAAGGGAGGTAGGAAGGGAGGAAGGAGGGAAGGAAGGAGGGAGGGAGGAAGGAAGGATTATGCAGAAAATTAGAGATGATAAAGAACTGAAATTTCAGAACTGGAAATATAATTAAGTAATAACTCAATGGACAGGTTTAACAGAAAACTCAATTAGTTGAAAAGAAAAATCAGTAAAATGGTAGATAGGCCGAAGTAAATATTCAGATTAAGTCCAAAAAGACAATATAGAAAATATAAATATGGAATATAGAAAAGAAAGAATATGAAATATATGACCTACTGTGAATAGGTCTAACTTATATGTAATTGGATTCCCAGGGCAGCGGGGTGGGGGCAATAGGGTTACAGGCAATAGATAAATCATGGTAAGAATTGTGTGAAAATTAATGTGAAAAATCAAATCCTAGATTCAAGAAACACTCTAAACCTCAAGCAGGACAGATACAAATACAACACAGTACAACTGTTGAAAATGAAAGATGAAGAGGAAAACCTTAAAACCAGCCAGAAAAAAAATTACCATCAAAGGAATAACAATAAGACTTATAACTGACTTTCCAGTAGAAGAAATGGAAGCCAGAAGATAATGAGATAATATTGTTAACATTCTGGAAAAAATTAGCTGCCAAATTAGACTTTTAAACCCAATGAAAATATCAAAGATGAAAGTGATATTCTGGAAATTCCCTGGTGGCGCATTGCCTGCCAATGCAAGGGACACAGGTTCAAGCCCTGGCCCGGGAAGATCCCACATGCCGTGGAGCAACTAAGCCCATGCGCCACAACTACTGAGCCTGAGCTCTAGAGCCTGTAAGCCACAACTACTGAGCCCACGTGCCACAACTACTGAAGCCTGTGTGCCTAGAGCCCGTGCTCTGCAACAAGAGAAGCCACGACAATGAGAAGCCCACGCACCACAATGCAGAGTAGTCCCTGCTCACCGCAACTAAAGAAAGCCCACGCACAGCAACGAAGACTCAACACGGCCAAAAATTAATTAATTAATTAATTGATTGATTAATTAATTTAAAAAAAAGAAAGTGATATTGTGGGAAGAAGGTTGGGGGACAGCGGCACAGTTTTTGAAACTCTGAATACTCATCTAGGGCCTCTTCCAGGATAAGGCCCTACACTGAAGGGAAACTTGGGGGTGAAATTAAAATTGAACAGAAAAACTAGAGAGAAAGCAAAGAGAAGTGAGAGAGAAGAACAGAGCCAGGAAAGATTAGGTAGAAAACCATTACATGCTTTTAACTACCAAATGCAAACACCAGAAGACAGAGCTTAGTGAAGTTATAAAAGCTCCATAACCACTCATCCTTCTACAAGTTCAGTAAAATTAACTTCACATATAACTAGAAGAAAGCCAGTGTGCGGCAACGAAGACCCAACACAGCCAAAAATAAATAAATAAAGTTTAAAAACAACATTAAATAAAAAGAAAATTGTACAAGACACAAAAGAATGAAGTCAGAACTATAAAAGTGTACAAATGAGGTAATGAACTCAGGAAAGAATTAGAATTAAAAGAAAAAAATCATTTCAGATATGAAAACTAATTAGAGGAAACATGAACACAAACTCAAACAACAGGTAACGCATGAAGAGAAACATAAGGTGGGGGGAGTCCAAAAGAAATGAGGAAATAGAAAGAATTCAAAATAAAGTAGCAAATGTTGAAGAGAGAGACAAAGAAAATCAAACAGATGCATAATAAAGGACCAAAAGAAAACAAAAGCAAGAGAAAAAATACCAAAAATATTTAATTCAAGAAAACTTCTTAAAATGTAAAATAAATAAATTAATTAAATATTTGAAATTACATATTGAATAAGCACAAGTACCTGAGAATATTGACCTAGAACATCTAACACCAAGACACAGTCTAGTAAAATTACTTGGCTTTAGGTAAAGACGGAATAATTACAAAGACAGGATTTACTTCCAGCCTGAACCAAAAAAAAAAACCAAAAACAAGCCAAAAAGAATGAAACAACAGTTTTCAAGACACTAGACATCAGGAAGTGAAGGATAATGGTCCCTGAGAATGAGAGACAAACAAAGTAAGCCTACAGTTGTACCAGCTTGCTGCCTAAAGAAAGTTTCCAGACCAAGGCACTGGAAGTTTAAAGCCAGGAGAATCCCAGAAGACTCCTTCAGTTGAAAAGACACAGCTGAGGAAGTCAAGGAAAATCAAGGTGGCTACAGTTAGCAGGGCAGAGTACCAAAGAGGAAAGAAATGCACAGAAAACTCTGGAAATCTTCAGAGGGTCCCCCTTGAGTATTCAGGACAGTGCTGATCTGCACGTGCATGTGAGGAAATTATCCAAGGATGGGGAAAAATCACCCAAGAGGTTTAAAGGGAAGAATGCCCACACTTATACAAGGACATAAACAGTGACTGTTCCTCCCAGCTAGACTGGAAAAACACTCATAATCCACTGGACACTAGGAGGAGTACAAAGAAGGGTCTTACCTCAGTAATAGGGAATAATTAGTCCCAGATTAAATGTTGCTTTTGGCACTAACAAATCTTAAAAGCAAGACCCCAAAGTATCAAATTGTTTCCAAGTAAATTAACTATGTCTCAGAAAAAAGCTCAAGAATATTTATAGGAATACAAAAATATCCAGCACCCAACAAGGTAAAATTCACTATCTCTGGCATCCAATCAAAGGTTACCAGGCATACAAAGAAGCAGGAAAATACAAACTAATTCATTACCCTGAAAATTGGTAAACAAAGGGGAAGAAACCACCATTTACCTTGCCTTTAATTATGAACAGTAACACACTGACCAAATAGCAGACAAATAGTATCTCTTTGTACAAGTATTCCTACTAATAAATTAATGGATCTAGGCAGTGAACAACAACAGCTGTTAACATAAAGGGAGACAACTGGACATCCTGCGTCTCCACACGAAAAAAAAACACACCACCACCTATGTCTTGACAAAGAGATCAAACATTATTCTAATCAAGCCTTTGGACCCAGGAGCCAATTTGCAGAAAATACAAAGAAGAGAGGAACATTTTAAAGTGCACCATGAGTATGCAATCAGCAAAATACAGACTATGGGAAACTAATCAGTCACATGCCTGGTGTTCTTCAGCAGATAAATTTCAATAAAAACAACAGGGTGTAAGGTAAGCTTCTAGTTTAAAAGAAATTTAAAGGGACACATTAAAAACCTTTAAATGTATGAGGCTAAACTACACTGCCTAGGAAGGCACACCTGAATGATAAAATTATAAAGAAACACAAGAAAGTAATTACTATAAAGTTAGGATAGTGGTTATATTAAGGGAGGAGAGAGTCAAGATTGGGATGGGCCACATGGAATATTATCTCAACCATTAAAAAGGAATATGGTGGTGATACATTCTATAATATTGATGAAACTTGAAAACATTATGCTAAGTAAAAGAAGCCAGACACAAAAAGCCATATCCTGTATGATTCCATTTACATGAAATGTTCAGAATAGGCAAATCCATAGAGACAAAAGTAGATTAATGGCTGCCAGGGGATGGGGAGAAAGGTGAATGGGGAGTGACTGCTAATGGGCATGAGGTTCCTTTTTAAGGATGATAAAAACGTTCTAGAATTAGATAGTGGTGATGGTTGCACAACCTTGTGAATACACTCCCCCCCACAAAAAATCACTGAATAGTACACTTTAAAATGGTGAATTTCATGGTATGTGAACTAAATCTCAATTTTTAAAATATGAGATGATGTAAACTTTAAGACAAAAATCATTACTAGATATGAAAATGGTCCTTTCATAATGATGAAAAGTTCAATTTTCAAGGAAGAAATAATTCTCAATTAGTATGCACCCCTAATAACACCACCTAAAATGTATAAAGCAAAAGTTGACAGAACTATGAGGATAAATGAAAAAACAAAATATCATTTCATGATTATAGTTAATATACATTTCTCCTTCAACTAAAAGAACAAGACAACAAAAAAATTAGTAAGGGCATAGATGAATTGAAAAGATCTTGACATAGCTGACATAGATAAAACACTGCAAACACAACTGCACAATACATGTATTTTAAAGGACACATGGAACATTTACAAAAAATGACCAAATTCTGGGCCATAAACCAGGTCACAACAAATTTCACATGATTAAAATCATAAAGAACAGGGGATCAGTAACATTTTTCTTAAAGGGCCACACAGTTAATTATTTGAGGCTCATGGACTAAATGGCCTATGTCATAACTATTCATTCTGCTGTTGTAGCAAGAAAGCAGTCATAGATAATACATAAACAAATGAGTATGGCTGTATTCCAATAAAATGTCACTTATAAAAACAGATGTCTGACCCCCTGGGCCATAGTTTGCCAACCCCCAACAGACTATGTACTCTGACCAAATTGAAATCAAGCTAAAAAATAAATAATAATTAGAAAAATCTCTAGATGGTTGGAAATTGAACAATACACTTCTAAACAACATGTGGGTTAAAGTCAAAATAAAAATTAGAAGATATACTGAATTTTAAAATTAAAATATTATTAAATCTTGTGTAATACAACCAAAATCATGATTATAGGGGAAAATGTAGCCTTTATTTTTTAAAAGATTTACCAGAAAGCAAGAAGGGCTGGAAATCAATGATGCAAGGCAGGATAGGCAAATTATAGCTTCAGAATCAAATCCAGCCCACCATCTGTTGTTGTAAATAAAGTTTTATTGGAACACAGCCTGTCCTTTGTTTACATATTGTCTATGGTTGCTTCCCTTTTACAGCAGCAGAGGTGAACAGTTGTAAGAGAATTGTAATAGAACCCATAAAGTCAAAAATTCTAATTAAAAGACACCATTTAGAATAGCAGAGAATACCAAATACCCAGGAACAGGTCTAATGGAAGATGAACAAGACTCCTATGCAGATAGCTGTAATAATTGAGAGAAATTACAAAAGACTTAAATGGAGAAATATGTCATGTTCATTACATATTCTCCATGTGAAAACTAAATATGTAAATAATCAACCTGCTCCAAATTTACCAATTCAATAAAATCCTAATCAAAATTCTAGCAGGGTGTTTTAAGGAAATTAACAAGCCAATTCAAAACTTATATGAAACTACAAAGACCAACAATAACCAAGAAAAATGTTTAACAATAACGGAATGGAAGAACTTACTCTACTAGATAATACAACTTATTTTAAAACTTCAGTATTCATTCAGTTGATATTCATACGAGCAAAGTGACTACATCAGGAAGAGACTCATCTATATATGGATTTTTGATTAATGAAAAGTAGGGGAAACAGGGCAGAGGGAAAGGTGGCATAGGCAGTAGAACAGCTGCCCTACACCTCATACCATACTCCCCTCCCCCCCACCAAAAAATCAATTCCAGGTGCATTACAGACTATATATGAAAGGTAAAATTGAATGTTAAAACTTCTAGTATAAATATAGAAGAAAATCTTTTAAATCTTGGAATAGGGAAAGAGTTTTAAAATAGGACACAAAAAGCACAAATCATAAAGAAAATATTAATAAATTGGACTACATGAAAAGTAAAAATTTCTACTCAGCAAAAGACTCCATCAAGAGTAGAAAGACAGCCCACTCTTTCCATTCTTATTCAACATAACATTGGAAGTCCTAGCCAGAGCAGTTAGGCAAGAAGAAATAAAAGGCAAATTGTAAAGGAAGAAGTAAAACTGTCCTATCTGCAGATGACATAATTTTATATATAGAAAACCCTGAAGACTCCACCAAAAATATTAGAATAACTGAATACAGTAAAGTTGCAGGGTACAAAATCAACATACAAAAATCTATATTTGCATTTCTATATGCCAACAATGAGCTAGCAGAGAGAGAATTAAGAAAACAATTCCATTTATACTCATATCAAGAGAATAAAATACCCAGGAAATAAATTTAACCAAAGAGATGAAAGACCAATACACTGAAAACTGTAAGACATTATTGAAAGAAATTGAAGATGACACACACAACCAGAAATGTATTCCATGCTCATGGATTGAAAGGATTAGCATTGTTAAAATGTCCATATTACCTAAAGCAATCTACAGATTCAATGCAATTCCTATCAAAATCCCAAGGACATTTTTCACAGAAATAGAACAAAAAATTCTAAAATTTAGATGAAAACACAAAAGACCTCAAACAGCCAAAGCAATCCTGAGGAAAAAGAACAAAGCTGGAGGTATCACACTCCCTGATTTCAAACTGTATTACAAAACCACAGTAATCAAAACAGCATGGTATTGGCAGAAAAACGGATACATAGATCAATGAGCAAAACTGAGAGCCCAGAAATAAACCCATACACATATGGACAATTAATTTACAAAAAAGGAGCAAAAAACATACAGTGAAGAAAGGATAATCTCTTCAATAAATGGTGTTGGGAAAACTGGACAGCCACATGCAAAAAAAAATGAAACTAGACCACTATCTCACACTATACACAAAAATCAACTCAAAATAGATTAGACCCTTGAATGTAAGACCTGAAACTATAAAACCCCTAGAAGAAAACAGACAATAGGCTCACTGATATCAATTTTATCAATATATTTCTAGATATGTCTCCTCAGGCAAGGGAAACAAAAGCAAAAATAAACAAATGGGACTACATCAAACTAAAAAGCTTCTGTACAGCAAGGGAAACCATCAACAAAGTGAAAAGACAACATACCAAATGGGAGAAGATATTTGCAAATGATATATCTGATAAAGGGGTAATATACAAAATATATAAAGAACTCATACAACTCAAAAACAAAACAAAAACCCCAATTTAAAAAATGGGCAGAGAAACTGAATAGACATTTTCTCAAAGAAGACATACAGATGGCCAACAGGCACATGAAAAGATGTTCAACAGCACTAATTATTAGAAAAATGCAAATCACAACCACAATTGCCTCACACCTGCTACAATGCCTATTATCAGAAAGGCAAGAAATAACAAGTGTAGGCAAGGATATGGAGAAAAGAGAACCCTCATGCACTGTTGACAGGAATGTAAATTGATGCAGCCACCCATAGAAACTAGTATGGAGATTCCTCAAAAAATTAAGAATAAAAGTACCATACAATCCAGCAATTCCACTTCTGGGTATTTATCCAAAGAATACAAATATGCTAATTCAAAAAGATATATGCACCCCTATTTTCATTGCAGCATTATTTATAATAGCCAACATATGGAAACAACCTACGTGTCCATCAATGGATGGATAAAAAAGATGTGGTAGATGTATACGACAGAAAACTATTCGGTCATTAAAAAAAAAAAAAAGATGAAATCTTGCTGTTTTTGACAATATGGATGGACCTTGAGGGTATTAAGCTAAGTGAAATAAGTCAGGTAGAGAAAGACAAAAACCATATGATCTCTCTCATATGTAGAATATTAAAAACAAAGAAACAAAGTTAATGAACAAACCAAACCAAACAAAAACACGTAGATACAAAGAACAGAGGAGTGGTTACCAGAGGGGAAAGGTGTGGGGAGTATGAAATGGGTAAAGGGGATCAACTGTAGTGATGAATGGAAACCAAATTTTTGATGGTGAGCACACTGTAGGGTATAAAGAAGTAGAAATATAATGTTATACACATGAAACTTAATGTTATAAACCAATATTACCTCAATTTTTTAAAAAAGAGTGGAAAGATAAGCCAGAGAATAGAAGATAACTAACAAATACAACCATCAAAGGACTTATAATCAGAATATACAAAAAACTTCTAAAAGAAAAACAAGATAGCCAGATAACCAATAAATATATTAAAAGATGGACAACTTCATTACTAATCAGGGAAATGCAATTTAAACTATAATGAAATACACTATACAACCACCCAGAATGGCTAAAATTGAAAAGACTTTTGATATTAAGTGTTGGTGAAGATGTGGAGCAACAGAAACTCTCACACAGTTAGATGAGAAGCAAATTGGTTTAACCACTTTGGGAAAACTGCTTGGCATTTTATGCTAAAGTTAAATATGCACACACTCTATGACCTAGCAATTTCACTCCTAAGTATATCAAAAGAACAGAAATGTGAGTACGTAAGCACCGAATATATTCAAAATGATGACATATGGGGCTTCCCTGGTGGCACAGTGGTTAAGAATCCGCCTGCCAAGGCAGGGGACACGGGTTCCTGCCCTGGTCGGGGAAGATCCCACATGCCGCAGACCAACTAAGCCCCTGCACCACAACTACTGAAGCCTGTGCACCTAGAGCCTGTGCTCCTCAACAAGAAGCCACCGCAGTGAGAAGCCCGTGCACTGCAACAAAGAGCAGCCCCCGCTCGCCGCAAATAGAGAATGCCCGCGTGCAACAAGGAAGACCCAACACAGCCAAAAATAAATAATAAATAATAAATAAATTTTTAAAGAAAAAAAAGATGACATATGCTTCATTATTTGAAATAGCCAAAAACAAGGGGGAAGTGTTAATGTCTATAGACAATAGAATGGATCGATTATGGCATATTCATATAATGGAATACTGTATAACAAGGAAAGAAATGAGCAAACTATAGTACCACACAACAAGGATAATCTCATAAATGTAATGGTGAGCAAAAGAAGTCAAGTGAAGAAATTAATACACTCATGACTCTATTTATATGATTTCACTTATATATGTTCAAAAACAGGCAAAAATGATCAACGTTATTAGAAGTTAAGATAATGGTTCTCTTTAGGGAAAATGGAGGGGGCGATGATTGGAAGGACACATACGGATGGCTTGCAAGATGCTGGTAAATGTTCTCTTTCTTTACCTGGGTGGGAGTAACACGGATGGTTTAACTTTGTTATAATTAGTCAAGTTTTTAACTTATAACTTCATACTTTCCTGTCTGTGTGCTTAAATAAACTTTTTCTAAACATAAAAACAAAAATGATCAGCTGGAAAAAAATTAGAATGCAACATGTTTTGTCAGCCAATTTTCTTCTCTAAAATCCTTGAGGGTCGGGGAGGGAATGTGAAATTTCCTATAATGATCAAATGAGGACCCTATTAATTCTGAATCAACAGGATATAGTCTGAGCTTAAAAGGCATAATATTTGGATTTCAGAAATGGGTTAGCAGGAAGTCATCATCAGCTTCACCAGCAGTGAAGGTTCCTGCGTTTGCCTCCATGTTTGATTTAACTGGGGGGAAAAAACAGCCCATATATTTTTCCACACATAAGCTTTCCGGTGGGAAAATGAGAGAAATTATCTTTCAACTTTAAAAAGATAATTTGTATTGATAACACACAACAGTGGGCCTCAAAACCACAGTTTAAGCAGAATACAGTTGCTTATTTCTTATTATTACTACTGTTAAAAGAATGTGTTTGATTCTTATATCCTTGACACAAATTAAGACATTTGAAATTCCTTTGCCAAAAGAAAAATAGATGGTTATCTACCTACTCCAAAATTTAGCAAGCACCAAAATAATTTATTCAACACATAAGGATCACAGCATAATAATAATAAAAACTAAATCAGTATCATTTACTGAGTTTTATTATGTGCTGGGCACTTGCTAAGCATTTAAGATACTTATTTTATCATAACAACACCACTATGAGAAAGATAGGATTACTTTTCCCATTTTATAGATGAGGAAATTGAGGCTTAGAAAAGTCAAAGAATTTGTACACAGTAAGTAGCAGAGGGGGCATTTAATCAGTTCTTTAGTTTGGTGTGAAAGATCAGTTTTCTATTTACATTTTCTATTTTGTATCATTCTTTTTATCTTGAAATTTTGAGCCTAAGTATTATGTAGGGCAGGGAACGTGCAAATATATGTACATACATACACACTCAAAAGGGTTTTAAAGACAAAAAAACTACTCACATCTGCAAGCCCGCTGTGTAGCACTGCGCCAGAACAGAGCTTAGGTTTGCTCCAAGAAACAAAATGGACTTCTCAATTATAGACGAACAAGCCAAAGCACTGCATATAGTAAGTCTACAAAGCATTAACTGGATTAATTAGCAAGGGATTTGAGGAGAAGCTTGGAGCTAGGAAACCAAAACACTAAATTGTTTAAATACTTTGGCAAAAGATCAAGGTTTCTAAGCAGCACTGGGTCTCCTTCCATCCTTTCCGTTCCGTGTTTTAACACATTTAACCTGTCTGAGGTACTTGTTCATTAAATACGAATGACATTGTCAAAATACCAAAAAGAAAAGTGAATTTAAAAAAATGCTGCAAGCTGTTGCCAATTCTGCCAACATGCAAGAGCCCAGGCAATATTAATTACAAATCAATCGCTTAGGACATAAACAGCCCTTATCACTGGTAAACTCTCCCTCTAAAATAACTTGCTTTAGAGAAAAAAAACAAAGCAAATGTCTCTTCTATTATACTTGGTGACCTAATCAGGACAAAGAAACAAAATAAAATGGGAGAAAATGCACCAAAGAGCAAATGTGAAAAAGGAATCCTAGCTAGATGAACGCCTGGAATGCTACAAGAACAGCACTAACATTTAGAAATAACGAAGAGGAAGTGGTCAGGGTAGGGACATTTACTGAATGGGTTTCTGGTTTCCAGGAAGTAAGAATTTTTACAATGCAACTGATTTTCACAAACACATATGGCAGCAAAATGATAAAAGAAAGCTTTCAACGACACAATCATGGAGGGAAAAAAAAATTCTAGTTTTATGAGGGCCAAGCACATACATCACAATTCCAACTCCACCACACACAAATACCCAATCAAAATAATAAACTTAAAATTCAAAGGGTCCTTCCACAAGTCTAGTTAAACTAGACTCTGCCCACAAACTATTAATTGCCCTCACTCTATCTTGGATATCTCTGAATTTTCCTCTTAATTTCCCTAAAGGGTTAGAGAAATCTAAGTACCTTTCTACAGCAAAAACTCAAAATTCCCTACTCCACAATGCACTTCATTTATTCCAATGGGGGGAAAAATAAGTAGAAGGTAATCACTAACTTTCCATCAAAATACATTCTGATTTCCATTATCTACAGTAGGGTTTCTATGAATATAGGGTATAAAAGTGGGGAAGAGCTCCAGCTATGAAGCTTGGCAAAAGCAGTATGGTTGGGGGCAGTTTTCTTAGCCTCCATCAAGTAAATGATGAATATGCTCTATCTTGAAGCAGTATAAGGATTAAAGATACTATTTGTAAAGTATCCAAAAGTGTGTCTGACACAAAGTAGCTGTTTAACAGTTACTATTATTATTTCTTCTTGGCTCTAGGCATATGGTATGTAAAGTTTCAAGGATAATACAGATTCTTTGCTGAATCTGAAATTTTATTGACAATTACATAAACAAGGCACTGGCAGATTATGGTAGGTCATGCTGGTCATGAACAAAATTTATCCCAGTATGTCCAAGGCACTGTGTTTCCAAAGAGTTCACAGCACTCTCACACCAATCGTGCACTTTTACAAAATAACTGTGAGGAAAGGCTAATAGGCAATGATACCCCTTGCATATCAATTCAATTCACATATGAATTAACAAGACTTGAGGAAATCAGAGAGTTAACAGTGTATCCAAGCTCATGTAAATTTCCTGACTATAGGTGTTTTATTCACTAAACTTGGCTGCCTGTAAGAGGAAAAAAAAAACACAAATTAATTTTTTCAAATAAAATTATAATGAAGGAAAATATGGTTAAAAAAAGAATACAGTTTTCAAAAAAATGAGAGGATATATCATAAAATTTCCAAAAGAAAAGTGGCCCAAGAGGTAGGTAGGTAGGTAAAATGTATTATACTTTGGGTTTAAGTTTTTTAATATTTCATATTATAGAATTCTTTCGAAGTGACAATATCATACACTATTTATTTCAAGTTTGAGGAAACACTAAAATACTATTGCATTATAACAATTTTCCATACAGGTATACAAAGCTTTTTTAAAAATAATATTTAATGCTATCTTTAAAATAGTTGTTTATTCACATTACAAAATTCACTACTTTTTCAAAAGAAGTTCTGTTTCATTTAACAGTGGCTAGTTTAAAAAAACACAAATACTATAAAATGTTTTGGGATATTTATTGCACAAAACAGGCTACAACTATATTTCTATTATCGTCTATAGTTCCCTTACTAAACATTTATTGAATACCTACAGTAAGTGAGATGCTCTGAATACCTTATATCATTAAAGGTCTTATGACATTAAATTCTCAAAACAACCTTAGGAGGCAGATGGCAATAATTCTGTATTACTGATGAGAAAACTGAGATCCAGAAAGATTAAGTGCCTCACCCACATTAGTATACTGACCATTGAAGGGCCAGGATTTAAACTCTAAACTGAGCATAAAAACCCGTGCATCTTAGACTATGCAGGCTGCGTTCCCATATTCCTACCTTCTCTGTTATTAAAATAATCAAAGAGATACACCATCCCACTGCCTTCACAGACACCAGTGTCTCATCACTCAACAAAGATACTGCACAATTAGCCCCCTTTGCCTGCTCCCAAAAGGACTGAGCATCTTTCAACAAACCAGGTCAAGTTAAAGGAGAAGAAAACACAACTTTAAAACAGTCTTGTTGCATCAGCACAACCCAGTAGCAACCAGATTCTTCTATCCAGGGTTAAAAATATGGATACAAACATACAGACATATATAGCTTTTCTGAAAATTGAAAAACTAAACTATTTTAAAATTATCTTTCAAGACTATATAATTTCTATCAGGAAAGGCTGCAAGCACAACTCAAGAGTCCTTGACTCTATCATTGCCAATCTCACCCCAAACCTCCCGGGCAGAATCTCTCTTCCTAAGGAGCTCCAAGAAAAGGCAAAAATAAAGAAAGTTGAAAATGTGCTCAAATGTAAAGACCAAGAGAAACTGTTAGTCTACTTTGAATTCAGCTAATGTAAGTTGGAGGCATAAAACATACAAACCAATGCAACTTCTACATTATTCCGACACTCACACATTCCTCTTTCCAATTGCCTACGAGTGAATTTGCATTACAGAAACACATGTTGTAACAAAAAACCGTACTAGCTCCTTTATTCCTCATACCAAGCCTCTAGGATGGGCCCCATTAATAATCCCATTTTACATATTAAAAAATAAAAAGCTAACTCACCCTGCCTATCATCACACAGCTTATAAATGGTAGTAACTGAACTAGAACTAATGTTTTTAACTGAACCATACTAAAGCAAAACCTTGTTCCAACAGAGAAGTTCAGAACACACCTGAACCATTATCTTTAAACAGAGATATCGTAGACATAGGCATATTCTTTTGGAAGCAGCATGGTATAGTGGGAAGAAGCAAGCCTAGAATCAAATCACCAATCTACTACCTACTAACTATATTATCTTAGGGTAAGTTAATTTCTCTGTGCCTTGGTTTGGAACAAATATAAAAATAAAGACAATAATTCACATCTTATGGGCTCCAGGAAGAATAAATACACACATGTGTGCATATACATGTGTGTACACATATGTGTGTATATGTGTGTATGGATGTGTGTGTATATATGTGTGTGTATATATATATATATATATATATATATATATATATATATCAAATAGAAGCTCAACAAATGCTGTCATATCCACGCTCTTATCTACTTCTTAAGTTTGCTCCATTTCAGTACTCAGAAGAAAAATGATGATGACTGTTAAAGAGCAAATGCAGAACCTACCAGCACTTTTAACCAGGTCATCAGAAAATTGAAATGTTGACAAGTAGCCATATCAAGAGTTATTAGCCACAATGGACCAAACCCAAACACTGCAAAAACTTCCTTAAACTGCATTAGATATTTCTGTCAATCATTCAATGTGGCACCTGGAAAGAAAACCCAACTAAGAAAATTTATTTTTCTTTCTAAACTCAGTTTACTTGCATAGTGGCAAGCAGGATCCAATTACAGCTATGGACTCTTGGGGAGTCCTACCTTAGAAATCTAATTCCAAAAGAAAATCACATCACCTGTCCTCAATGGTAAACCCCAAAACCTCCAACCATTTCCTCAGTTTCCAAACACTGCAGATGACTGAGGGAGTTCAAACACTTATTTACAGGGAAGTCCTCAGCACATTAAGTAGAAATTACCTTTACGTGTATATCATCTCCACAAAAGGCACACATGGGCAAGAGTCATGCCTTATCAATCCAGCCTTGTTTCACTCTCTGCTCACCTATGGCCCCCAGAAAAGGCAGTGTAGCATAACACACCTGGGTGACCACAGGTATCAACCCAGGCCTGGGCTGAGCCACATGCTCTATGCTGGGAACAGACACAGAAAATGTCTGTTAGCCATGGGAAGCCAAGCTTGAAAGATCATATAGTCTGAGGATGCCAATTTGAACCATTAACAAGATAAGTAGTGAACCAAGGAAGCCAGTAGCGAAAGAAAGGAGAATGAGCAAAGCCATGATGAAAGAGATGGAATCACCCCAGTGCACGACTTTCCAGTTCTAGTTTGTCCTCATGAAGCCCAGCTACATTTTGCTTCCTGTTCTTCCCTGTACAATAGACTCCTCTACTTCCATCCTGCCTTCTTGAGCTAGTTTTAGTGAAATTCCACTCCTTGCATTCAAAAAAGCCTTAACAAGGACATTAGCCCATTGCCTGGCACACAAAAAGGATTCAACTGAACATTTAAAAACAGGAGTACAAACCTTATAAAATACCTGATGTTAGATGGGCAGTCCCATAATTACAGTTCCCTCAACAGACAGGCCAGTTTCCCTTAATCCACTTACCAAATAATTGTTGAGGAAATAAACAGTATTTGACACAACATGACAATTTATTCTAATTTATCATCCAATAATAATTAAGCAGTCGAAGCTTACAATGAAAGCACAGCTCTGCCGTTCATATTGTTCTTTTAAATTAAATAATTTGGAATCCTGTGAAGAGTTCCACCTTACAGCATATTCCCTCATTCTTGTGCAAATACAATCTGTCTATCAACATATTAGCATTTCAATCACCTTTGCTTTTTTCATAACTGGGAGAAGCTGTCTTCATTTATTCCTGTTGAGCATATACCACCTATGAATTATTTCTAAAGCTAAGCAGTAAAATTCAATTTAAATCCAAGTAAATGAGAAACTGGAACTATTTTTGAAAATAAATGTAGGACACTGGTTCCATATACATGCTCCTGAGTATTATAAATATGCTTTTCAATGATTAATTTACCTTAAGCTGCAAATAATTTCCTCTGAATTAAGTTGTTAGGATAGTCGGAAATGGAAAACCAACCCCACATTTCAAGAATTTTTTGTCTATCTTCTTAAGAATTCTGCATCAATTTATATTCCTGGAGTAAATACATCCACCATTCAAAAAAATTTTTTTTCTAAGTCCCCTTTAAGCATCCCTTTATGGCACTGACCATAAATGGTGTAATTTGCCTTGAACATCATTAAAATGTAAAGTTAATGAGGATTCTGAAAACAGAAGGAATGTAACCTATTTTCAGGCAAAAGTTCTAACACAGCAATCAGAGGAAAAAGCTCTTTGATGTTTCTTTGTCTCTTCTCATTAATCTTTTTTGTCTCAGAAAAAAAAAAAGACGACTTTTTAAACTAAAAAAAAATTATATATATACATACATACCAAAGTTTAAATACGATAATTATAACAGAACTCCAGTGAGGTCATTAGAATTTTTTTATGAGATAAACAAGAGTCAGTCATGTACACACGGGGATAACACCACCTAAATGGCAGAATTGTTATAAGGTTTAGAGATATTGTAAGTAAAGTGTATAGCACAGTAACTGACACATGGAAGGTACTCACTGATATTAATTCTCTCGCTTTTGTCCCTCCCTGGTCTCCAAAGGCTCAGTACAGTGCTAGCACAAAAATAGTGCTCAAAGAGTAGCCATTATTATTATCACACACGATGTATTCCTTTTTCTTGCTGAAAAATTCACTAAATTAACCCTAACCTTCTTTTCAAGATTTATGCAAGACTCAGCACCTCCTGTCTCTAGGCAGGTGGGGCATTATCCAAATAACCGGCATGGAGTAAACAGTCCCATGTGACATTTTATCATGTGAAGTGCCTGCACAGGTATAAATATTATATCCTCTCCGGTTTTATTGCCTCATTCTACAATTATACTACTAAAGAGCAAAATAGCATGCAGAATGTTAAGTGGCATTCTGCTGCTTGGAATTTTATCCCAAGGCTCCATTCAGAATAACAAATGTGGGAGCTATTTCATCTCTGCTCTATTGTGAAGAAAGTCATCACCTTTACTTGAATATATACGAGGATTTGGCTTTCTGCAACCCATCTTGTGCTAAGTGAAATCTTAAACCAAATATGATAATTACCACGAAGGTGTTATTTAAGAAATATTATAGTGCTTTCCAGAGAGACTTTACCATATACTTTGTAACAGCTATACCAATTCCATAATCCCAGTAAACAAAACCTAATCAGCAATAAGTGGATCTATCAAAGATGACCCACCCTTAAATAACACTAGAATTTAGAATTTCTCTACATCTGAACAAAGAAATTGTAAATTCAATAAACTAATCAGTTTTCTAAATGTTAAGAGATCAAAACAATGTTTCCTTAGCACATTTCATTTTAAAAGCATTTCCATATAAATTGTCTCGTCACTGATTCATTCATTCCATAAGCATTTATTAAATCTTCTTAGTACTGAGCGCTGGTCATACAGTGGTAAAGAAAACAGCAGGGAATCCTACCCTCAGAGTTTTAGCTCCAGTGGAGAAGCTCAAACAAACTAATAACCACACAAGTAACTTAATTACAAGCTGTGATAAATGCTACAAGAGGATACAGTATATGCAACAAGTTTACTTTGGTGATCTCAAAAGGGTTCCCTTAGGAAGTAATGTCTGAGGTAAGAGCCAAAGGAATGGGAGTTGCCTAGTTTAAACAAATAAAAGGTGCAAAAGTTTTAGGACAGTGATGCTTGAGATGGAAAGAACTAGTTTTTAAAGACATTTAGGTAAATCAATCAAATATCTGTGATACATTGAACAGGCTGAGTGGGAAGATATGTGACCAGCATAAACGCAGTAGGTTTCTAGCATGCAGAACTGGATTACAATTTTTATAAGTGTTGCTCACTGGAAGTAGACCAGATCTTCAACAGGGTTAGTGGGGAGATCATGAGTTAGGATTTAGACATTTTGAATTTCAGATGCCTCTGAGGCATCCAAATGGAATGGGAGCTCAGAGGAAGAATTTCGTACCTCATTCATTTATTCGACATGCAATTCCTAAGAAACAATTATGTATCAGGCCCCATGCTCCTCATGAAGGAAAAGGAGATGAACAAGATGCTGAGCTGCTCTTTGAAAGAAACAAACACAATAACAAAGATGCAGAAGTGCACTGAAATTCAAAGGAAGGAGAAACAAAGTCTGCCTGGACCATCAGGGAAGATTACATGAAGAAAATTATCTTGAAAGATAAACAACAATCCCTCAAATGGAGAAAGGCAAAAGGCATTTTAGACAGAGGAAAAGCATCTGAAAATGATAATTAGTTTGCAGTGGCTGCAAGTACAAACTGTGAGTGAGTAGTAAAAGGAAAAAACATAAGAACCAAATTTGCACAAATAAAAGGATTATAAGTGAATCCTATGAACAAATGTATGAAAACAAATTAGATAATTTAGATGAAATGGACAAATTCCTAGAAAATCACAAACTACCAAAACTCAGGAAGAAACAGATTATCAGAATAGACCTATAACAAGACAATGAATTACTAATTTTAAAACGTCCACCAAACAAACACATCAAAAGAGTCCAGACTCACATTACTTCACTGATGAATCCTACCATACATTTAAAGAATAATTAATACAAATTCTTCACAAAGCCTTTCAAAAAATAGAATAGGAAGAAAAACTTTCCAACTCTTCTATGAGGACAGAATTAATGTTGATATCAGAACCAAACAAACACATCACAAGAAACGTACAGAAATGCAAAAATCAATCAACAAGGTATCAGCAAACCAAATCTAGCAACACATAAAAAAAGAATTAAGCCAGGGCTGAGCAGCTCCATCTCCACCCAGCAGAGGGCTAACCGACTCAGTGATACAGCAGGACTACCGCACCTGGAGGTACAGCAGCCACAGCCAAACTGCTGATTTAAAAAAAAAAAAAGAATTATACACAGGGTGGGCAGAATACGTGAAAGGGATTAAGAGATACAAGCCTCCAGTTATAAAATAAATAAGCTGTGGGGATGTAATATACAGCATAAGGAATATGGTAAATAATATTGTAATAACTTTGTATGGGGACAAATTGTTACTAGACTGATCATGGTAATTGTAAGTCAAATCACTATGTAGTGAAACTGAAACTAACATAATATTGTATGTCAACTATATTCTAGTTAAAGAAACAATGGGAAAAAAAAAAGACCCATACACCGTGACCAACTGACATTTATCTCAAAAATGCAAGGTTGGTTAAACATCCAAAAATAGATGAATGTAATAAATCATATCAAGAGAATAAAGAAAATAACATGACCACCTCAACAGACACAGAAAACACATTTAACAAAACCCAACATCATTTCATGATAAAAAAGCATTCAACAAATTAGGAATAGAAGAGAACTTCATCAAACTGATGAAAGGCATCTACAAAAACCTACATCTAATACTATACTTAAGAGTGAAACGCTAAACATTTCCCTTCAAGATAAGGAACAAGACAAGGATATTCACTCCTACAACTTCTATTCAAAATTGTATTGGAGGTGCTAGCCAGGACAATTAGGCAAGAAAAATAAGTCATCCAGATTGGAATGAAAGAAGTAAAACTGTATTTGCATGTGACATGATCTTTACATAAAGAAAATCGTAAGAAATCCATTAAAAAACTATTAGATCTAGTAAACTAGTTCAGCAAAGTTGCAGCGGGATAAAAAAATCACTATACAATAATATATTCTTATTTCTATTCACTACAAATAAACAATATGAAAATGAAATTAAGAAAGTTCCACTTAAAGTAACATCAAAAAGAATAAGATACATAGGAATAAATATAACAAGAGAATTGCAAAACTTGTACTCTGAAAACTATAAAATATTATAGGAAGAAAATAAGACCTAAATAAATTGAAATCACTCTATGTTCATGGATTGTAAGCCTTAATATTGTTAAGGTGTCAATGCTCCCCAAATGGATCTACAAATTCAACTCACTACCTATCAAAATCTCAGCTGGCTTACTTGCAGAAATTAATAAGCTGATCCTAAAATTCATATGGAAATGCAAGGGACCCAGAAGGGCCAAAACGATTTCAAAAAAAGAACAAAATTGGGAGACTCACACTTCTCAATTTCAAAATTTGCTACAAAGCTACAGTAATCAAGACAGTGCAACAACAAAAAAAAGAAATTAAAAGAAAGAAAGAAAACAGCACAGTACTAGCAGAGGATAAGAACAGAATTAAGAGTCCAGAAATAGAGGGGATTGGTTCAAGATGGCGCAGAGTAGAAGGACGTGCACTCACTCCCTCTTGTGAGAGCACCAGAATCACAAATAACTGTTGAACAATCATCAACAGGAAGACACTGGAACTCACCAAAAAAGATACCCCACATCCAAAGACAAAGAAAAAGCCACAATGAAACAGTATGAGGGGCGCAATCACAATAAAATCAAATCCCGTAACTGCTGGGTGGGTGACTCACAAACTGGAGAACACTTATACCACAGAAGTCCACCCACTGGAGTGAAGGTTCTGAGCCTGACGTCAGGCTTCCCAACCTGGGGGTCCAGCAATGGGACGAGGAATTCCTAGAGAATCAGACTTTGAAAGCTAGCGGGATTTGACTGCAGGACTTCGACAGGACTGGGGGAAACAGAGATTCCACTCTTGGAAGACACACACAAAGTAGTGTGTGCATCGGGACCCAGGGGAAGGAGCAGTGACCCCATAGGAGACAGGACCAGACCTACATGCTAGTGTTGGAGGGTCTCCTGAAGAGGCGGGGGATAGCTGTGGCTCATGTGAGGACAAGGACACTGGCAGCAGAAGTTCTAGGAGGTATTCCTTGGGGTGAGCCCTCCCAGAGTCAGCCATTAACCCCACCAGAGAGCCTGGTAGGCTCCAGTGTGGTGTCGCCTAAGGTCAAACAAGCAACAGGGAGGGAACCCAGCCCCACCCATCAGCAAACAAGTGGATTAAAGTTTTACTGAGCTCTGCCCACCAAAGCAACACCCAGCTCTACCCACCACCATTCCCTCCCATCAGGAAACTTGCACAAGCCTCTTAGATAGCCTCATCCACCAGAGGGCAGACAGCAGAAGAAAGAGGAACTACAATTCTGCAGCCTGTGGAACAAAAACCGACATTTACAGAAAGACAAGATGAAAAGGCAGAGGGCTATCTACCAGATGAAGAAACAAGATAAAAGCCCAGAAAAACAACTAAATGAAGTGGAGATAGGCAACCTTCCAGAAAAAGAATTCAGAATACTGATAATGAAAATGATACAGGACCTCAGAAAAAGAATGGAGGCAAAACTATGTAACAAGCACTGTTGTGAATGGTTTACATGTATTAGCTTATTTAATTCACACAGCACCTTCTGAGGTAAATACTGTTTTTATCCGCATTTTACACATGAGAAAATAAATAACTTGATTGAGGGCACACAGCCAGTAATTGGTTGTGCCCGAATTTAAACCCTGGTGGTCTGGTTTCATGCCTGTAAAATGCTTTTTAAAACTTTTGTTTTGGGCTTCCCTGGTGGCGCAGTGGTTGAGAGTCCGCCTGCTGATGCAGGGGACACAGGTTCGTGCCCCGGTCTGGGAAGATCCCACATGCCGCGGCGCGTCTAGGCCCGTGAGCCATGGCCGCTGAGCCTGCACGCCTGGAGCCTGTGCTCTGCAACGGGAGAGGCCACAACAGTGAGAGGCCTGCATACAGCAAAAAAAAAAAAAAAAAAATTTGTTTTGAAATAATAACAGACTCTCAGAAAGTTGCAAAAATACTACAAGGAGTTCCATGTACCCATCACCCAGCTGTCTCCATTAGTAACATCTTATATAATGATAGTCACAGCCTGCACTTTTAACTGCTACACATCCTGTCTCTTGTGCAGCAGTCACATATACATTTATTCATTTTTCAATTGAAGGGATTGAGGCCTAGATAAACTAATTTCCTCGTTGATTATTCTGAGCATTCCATTTCTTACTCCATAATCCTGATACTGCACAGGAAATCACCAATCTTACTGAAATTGCTTAGGTAGGGGAGGATTTCTGCCAAGAACAGTTCATTCCATTCCATTGCCAATTTTGTCCATGTTGATTTCAAAGGGTAACCACATCTGCCTGTTTACTGTTATCTGCCCAACATGGATTTCCATTCTTGTTCCTTTGATATCTTGTATCAACTCTTTTGTCAGTCTTTCCATGACATATCTTTACCTACCTTTATCTATTATCTTCAGTGCTATTTGAATCGTGAGCACTCTAAAGTAGAAAACAATTACTTCTAAAAGCCAAAAGTAGTGGCTTGGAAAGTTGTTTTGAAATGCAGTACCATCATCATCTTCTATATTTTTTAAGTTTATTGATGCTATGCAGTGAAAAAAAAAGTGGTGAATAGTTTGTAAATAAATTAAATCAGTAAATTCATTTCCCAAAAAAAAAAAAGAGGCAAAGATCGAGAAGATGCAAGAAATGTTTAACAAAGACCTAGAAGAATTAAAGAACAAACACCTAGAAGAATTAAAGAACAGGGCCAGGGCTTCCCTGGTGGCGCAGTGGTTGAGAGTCCGCCTGCCGATGCAGGGGACACGGGTTCGTGCCCCGATCCCGGAAGATCCCACATGCCGCGGAGCGGCTGGGCCCGCGAGCCATGGCCGCGGAGCCTGTGTGTCCGGAGCCTGTGCTCCGCAACGGGAGAGGCCACAGCAGTGAGAGGCCCGCGTACAGCAAAAAAAAAAAAAAAAAAAAAAAAAAAAAAAAAAAAATAAAGAACAGGGCCTCCCTGGTGGCGCAGTGGTTAAGAGTCCGCCTGCCGATGCAGGGGATACGGGTTCGTGCCCCGGTCTGGGAGGATCCCATATGCCGCGGAGCGGCTGGGCCCGTGAGCCATGGCCGCTGGGCCTGCGCATCCGGAGCCTGTGCTCCGCAACGGGAGAGGCCACAACAGTGAGAGGCCCGCATACCGCAAAAAAAGAAAAAAAAAAAAAAAAAAGAATTAAAGAACAAACAGAGATGAACAACAAAACAATAACTGAAATGAAAAATATGCTAGAAGGAATCAACAGCACAATAACTGAGGCAGAAGAACAGATAAGTAGCCTGGAAGATAGAATGGTAGAATTCACTGCCACGGAACAGAATAAAGAAAAAAGGATGAAAAGAAACGAAGACAACTTAAGAGACCTCTGGGACAACATAAAACGCAACAACATTCGCATCACAGGGGTCACAGAAGGAGAAAACACAGAGAAAGGACCCGAGAAAATATTTGAAGAGATTACAGTCAAAAACTTCCCTAACATGGGAAAGGAAATAGCCACCCAAGTCCAGGAAGGGCAGAGACTCCCAGGCAGCATAAACCCAAGGAGAAACACACAGAGACACACAGTAATCAAACTGACAAAAATTAAGACAAAGAAAAATTATTGAAAGCAACAAGGGGAAAAATGACAAATAACATACAAGGGAACTCCCATAAGGTTAACAGCTGATTTCTCAGAAGAAACTCTACAAGCCAGAAGGGAGTGGCATGATATATTTAAAGTGATGAAAGGGAAGAACCTACAACAAAGATTACTCTACCCGGCAATGACCTCATTCAGATTCGATGGACAACTCAAAAGCTTTACAGACAAGCAAAGGCTAAGAGAATTAAGCACCACCAAACCAGGTCTACAACAAATGCTAAAGGAACTTCTCTAAGTGGGAAATACAGGAGAAGAAAAGGACCTACAAAAACAAACCCATAACAATTAACAAAACGGTAATAGGAACATACATATTGATAATTACCATAAACGTGAATGGATTAAATGCTCCAACCAAAAGACACAGGCTCGCTGAATGGATACAAAAACAAGACCCATATATATGCTGTCTACAAGGACCCACTTCAGACCTAGGGACACATACAGACTGAGTGTGAGGGGATGGAAAAAGATATTAAATGCAAATGGAAACCAAAAGAAAGCTGGAGGAGCAATACTCTATCAGAAAAAACAAACTTTAAAATAAAGAATGTTACAAGAGACAAGGAAGGACACTACATAATGATCAAGGGATCAATCCAAGAAGAAGATATAACAATTATAAATACCTATGCACCCAACAAAGGAGAACCTCAATACATAAGGCAACTGCTAACAGCTATAAAAGAGGAAATCAACAGTAACACCATAATAGTGGGGGATTTTAAGACCTTACTTACACCAATGGACAGATCACACAGACAGAAAATTAATAAGGAAACACAAGTTTTAAATGACACAACAGACCAGATAGATTTAACTGATATTTATAGGACATTCCATCCAGAAACAGCAGATTACACTTTCTTCTCAAGTGCATAGGGAACATTCTCCAGGACAGATCACATCTTGGGTCACAAATCAAGCCTCAGTAAATTTACGAAAACTGAAATCATATCAAGCATCATTTCTAACCACAACACTATGAGATTAGAAATGAATTACAGGGAAAAAAAAACATAAAAAACACAAACACATGAGGGCTAAACAATACGTTACTAAATAACCAAGAGATCACTGAAGAAATCAAAGAGAAAATCAAAAAATACCTAGAGACAAATGACAATGAAAACACAACAATCCAAAACCTATGGGATGCAGCAAAAGCAGTTCTAAGAGGGAGGTTTATAGCTTTACAAATCTACCTCAAGAAACAAGAAAAATCTCACGGAAACAATCTAACCTTACATCTAAAGGAACTAGAGAAAGAAGAACAAACAAAACCCAAAGTTAGCAGAAGGAAAGAAATCATAAAGATCAGAGCAGAAATAAATGAAATAGAAACAAAGAATACAATAGCAAAGATGAATAAAACTAAAAGCTGGCTCTTTGAGAAGATAAACAAAATTGATAAACCATTAGCCAGACTCATCAAGAAAAAGAGAGGACTCAAATCAATAAAATTAAAAATGAAAAAGGAGAAGTTACAACTGACACCGCAGATATACGGTCCTAAGAGACTACTACAAGCAACTCTATGCCAATAAAATGGACAATCTGGAAGAAATGGACAAATTCTTACAAAGGTATAAACTTCCAAGACTGAACGAGGAAGAATAGAATATATGAACACACCAATCACAAGTAATGAAATTGAAACTGTGATGAAAAATCTTCCAACAAACAAAAGTCCAGGACCAGATGGCTTCACAGGTGAACTCTATCAAACATTCAGAGAAGAGCTAACACCCATCCTTCTCAAACTCTTGCAAAAAATTGCAGAGGAAGGAACACTCCCAAACTCATTCTATGAGGCCACCATCTCCCTGATACCAAAACCAGACAAAGATACTACAAAAAAAGAAAATTACAGACCAATATCACTGGTGAATATAGATGCAAAAATCCTCAACAAAATACTAGCAAACAGAATCCAACAACACGTTCAAAGGATCATACACCATGACCACGTGGGATTTATCCCAGGGATGCAAGGATTCTTCAATATATGCAAATCAATCAATGTGATACACCATATTAACAAATTGAAGACTAAAAACCATATGACCGTCTCAATAGATGCAGAAAAAGCTTTTGACAAAATTCAACACCCGTTTATGACAAAAACTCTCCAGAAAGTGGGCACAGAGGGAACCTATCTCAACATAATAAAGACCATATACGACAAACCCACAGCAAACATCATTCTCAATGGTGAAAAACTGAAAACATTTCCTCTAAGATCAGGAACAAGACTAGGATGTCCACTCTCACCACTATTATTCAACATAGTTATGAAAGTCCTAACCATGGCAATCAGAGAAGAAAAACAAATAAAAGGAATACAAACTGGAAAAGAAGTAAAACTGTCACTGTTTGCAGATGACATGATACTATACGTAGAGAATCCTAAAGATGCCACCAGAAGACTACTAGAGCTAATCAATGAATTTGGTGAAGTTTCAGGATACAAAATTAATGCACAGAAATCTCTTGCATTCCTCTACACTAATGATGAAAAATATGAAAGAGAAATTAAGGAAACAATCTCATTCACTGATGCAACAAAAAGAATAAAATACCTAGGAATAAACCTACCTAAGGAGGTAAAAGACATGTACTCAGAAAACTATAAGACACTGATGAAAGAAATGAAAGATGACACAAACAGATGGAGAGATATACCATGTGCTTAGACTGGAAGAATCAATATTGTGAAACTGACTATACTACCCAAAGCAATCTACAGATTCAGTGCAATCCCTATCAAAATACCAATGGCATTTTTTACAGAACTAGAACAAAAAAAATCTTAAAATTTATAGGGAGACACAAAAGACCACGAATAGCCAAAGCAATCTTGAGAAAGAAAAACGGAGCTGGAGAAATCAGGCCTGGTAACTTCAGACTATACTACAAAGCTACAGTAATCAAGACAGTATAGTACTTGTACAAAAAACAGAAAAACAGATCAATGGAACAGCATACAAAGATAAACCAATGCACCTATGGTCAACTAATCTATGACAAAGGAGGAAAAGGATATACAGTGGAGAAAAGACAGTCTCTTCAATAAGTGGTGCTGGGAAAACTGGACAGCAACATATAAAAGAATGAAATTAGGGCTTCCCTGGTGGTGCAGTGGTTGAGAGTCCGATGCAGGGGACACAGGTTCATGCCCCGGTCCGGGAAGATCCCACATACCGCGGGGCAGCTAGGACCGTGAGCCATGGCTGCTGGGCCTGTGCATCCGGAGCCTGTGCTCCGCAACGGGAGAGTCCACAACAGTGAGAGGCACGTATACCGCAAAAAAAAAAAAAAAGAATGAAATTAGAATACTCCCTAACACCATGCACAAAAATAAACTCCAAATGGATTCGAGACCTAAATGTAAGACCGGACACTATAAAACTCTTAGAGTAAAACAGAGGAAGAACACCCTTTGACATAAATCACAGAGAGATTTTTTTTGATCCACTTCCTAGAGTAATGGAAATAAAAGTAAAACTAAACAAGTGGGACCTAACGAAACTTAAAAGCTTTTGCAAAGCTAAGGAAACTACAAACAAGACAAACCCTCAGAATGGAAGACGATATTTGCAAATGAATCAATGGACAAAGGATTAATCTCCAAAATATATAAACAGCTCATGCAGCTCAATATTAAAAAACCAAGCAACCCAATCAAAAAATGGGCAGAAGACCTAATAAACATTTCTCCAAAGAAGACATACGGCCAAGAAGCACATGAAAAGCTGCTCAACATCACTAATTATTAGAGAAATGCAAATCAAAACTACAATGAGGTATCATCTCACACCAGTTAGAATGGGCATCATCAGAAAATCTACAAACAACAAATGCTGGAGAGCGTGTAGAGAAAAGGGAACCCTCTTGCACTGTTGGTGGGAATGTATATTGATACAGCCACTATGGAGAACAGGATGGAGATTCCTTAAAAAACTAAAAATAAAATTACCATATGACCCAGCAATCCCACTACTGGGCATATACCCAGAGAAAACCATAATTCAAAAAGATACATGCACCCCAGTGTTCACTACAGCACTGTTTACAATAGCCAGGTCATGGAAGCAACCTAAATGCCCATCGACAGACAAATGGATAAAGATGACGTGGTACATATACACAATGGAATATTACTCAGCCATAAAAAGGAACAAAATTGGGTCATTTCTAGAGATGTGGATGGATCTAGGGACTATCATAGAGAGATAAGTAAGTCAGAAAGAGAAAAACAAATATCGTATATTAACACATATATGTGGAACCTAGAAAAATGGTACACATGAACCGGTTTGCAGGGCAGAAATAGAGACACAGATGTAGAGCACAAGTGTATGGACAACAATGAGTGAAAGTGGTGGGGTGAGGGGGTGGTGGTGTGATGAACTGGGAGATTGGGATTGACATATATAGGGTAATGTGTATAAAATGGATAACTAATAAGAACCTGCTGTATAAAAAAATAAATTAAATTTAAAAATTTTAAAAAAGTAATCCAATTGCTCATCAGTAGTCAATGCATTAAATAAATGATGGCACACTCATACATGATAATCTGATGGAATCAACATGATAAAATAAATCTCTAATTGACCAAAAAAAAAAAAGAGTCAGAAATAAACATTTACAATTGTAATTGTCAATTGATTTTAAACAAAGGAGGCAAGACAATTCAATGGGGAAAGAATAGTCTTTTCAACAAATGGTGCTAGGAGAACTGGATATCTACATGCAAAAAAATGAAGTTAGACTCCTTCCTTATACCATATACAAAAATCAACTCAAAATGGATCACAGAACCAAATATGTAAAATAAACCTATTAAAATCTTAGAAGAAAACATGAGTAAATCTTCTTGCCCTTTGGATGGACAATGACTATTTTAGATACAACACCTAAGCACAAACAACAAAAATAAATAGGACTTTGAAATCAAAAACTTTTGTGCTTCAGAGGACACTACAAGAAAGGTAAAAGGTAACCTACAAAATGAAAGGAAGTATTTGAAAATCATGTACCTGATTGGGGACTTGTATCCAAAATATACAAAGAACCCTTAGAACAACAACAACAAAAAGTAACCCAATACATAGGCAAAGGGTCTGAAGAACAAAGAACATAAGAACATATACAAATGCCCAATAAGCACATGAAAAGATGCTTTTCATCATTAGTCAATAGACAACACAGATAAAAACCACAATGAAATACCACTTCACATCCATTAGGATGACTATAATAAGATACACAGACAATAGCAAGTACTGACGAGGATGTGAAGAAACTGGAACTCTTGTACATTGCTGGTGGGAATGTACTTAGGAAAAACCCATTGTTCCTATGTCTCTCTCCTTTATTCTCACACTACTACTACACTCACAACACTACTGTCACAAAATGTGTGTGTTTTTCTCCCCACGCCAAGCAATTCTCTATGATATCATCTACAATTTAACTCAATTCTGACACTATCTCCCGGGAGATAGCATGAGAGCCCACAGGTTAAGGACTCAGCCCAACAAGACTGCCACCCACCTCTTTTGCCAGTCACAAGTAGTAGGTCCCCAGATTATCCACAACCTCTGTCCAACTTGGCTGCAAATTAGAGGTTCCCACGACCTCTTCCACTTGGATTCAGTTATTTGCCAGAACGGCTCACAGAACGCAGGGAAACACTTATGTTTACCAATTTATTATTTAATAAAGGATGTAATAAATGATACAGCTGAACAGCCAGATGTAGGTCTGGGAGGGACCCAAGCGCAGGAGCTTCTGTCCCCATGGAGTTCGGGTACGTCATGCTCCCAGTACACAGGTGTGCTCACCAACCTGGAAATTCTTTGATCCCGTAGTAAGGGGACTTCTATGGAGGCTTCATCATGTAGGCATGATCAATTATTAACTCCATTTCTAGTCCCTCTCCCCCCTCTGGTGAATAGCCTGAAAATTCTAAGCTTCTAATCCTACCTTGGTCTTTCTGATGGCCAGGAGCCACCCAGGAGCACACTTACAGTTGCCTCATTAGAACAAAAGATACTCCTGTCTCCCAGGAAATTCCAAGGAGCCCTGTGTCAAAAACTGGAGGCACAGACATATATTTCTTTTTATTTCATAGAATGTAAAATGCTGCATCTGCTTTGGAAACAACTTGGCAGTTCCTCAAAAAAGCTAAAAACAGAATTACCATATGATCCAGAAATTCCACTTCTAGGTATATACCCAAAGAAATTGAAAGCAGAGACTCAGATACTTGGATGCCACTATTGACTGCAGCATTATTCAAAATAGCCAAAGGTAGAAAAACCCAAATGTCCATCAATGGATAAACACAGAGTATATACATACAATGGAATATTATTCAGTCACAAAAAGGTACGAAGTTCTGATACATACTGCAACATAGACAAACAATGAAAATACCATAAGTGAAATAGGCCAAACACAAAAGAATAAATATTGTATTATTCCACTAATATGAGGAAACTAGATTAGGCAAATTCATACAAACAGAACATATATCAGGCTCTTAGATAACCTCATCCACCAGAGGGAAGACAGCAGAAGCAAGAAGAACTACAGTTCTGCAGCCTGTGGAAGGAAAACCACATTCACAGAAAGATAATATGGTTATCTTTTCATCTTTTTAAAATTTAATAATTTTGTCTGTGATAATTTTGTTCACAGACAAAATGAAAGGGCAGATGACTTTGTACCAGATGAAGGAACAAGATAATACCCCAGAAAAACAACTGAATGAAGAGGAGATAGACAACATTCCAGAAAAAGAATTCAGAATAATGATAGTGAAGCTGATACAGGACCTTGGAAAAAGAATGGAGGCAAAGATCGAGAAGATGCAAGAAATGTTTAACAAAGACCTAGAAGAATTAAAGAACAAACACCTAGAAGAATTAAAGAACAAACAGAGATGAACAATACAATAACTGAAAAGAAAAATACGCTAGAAAGAATCAATAGCACAATAACTGAGGCAGAAGAACAGATAAGTAGCCTGGAAGACAGAATGGTGGAATTCACTGCCACAGAACAGAATAAAGAAAAAGGATGAAAAGAAATGAAGACAACCTAAGAGACCTCTGGGACAACATTAAACACAACAACATTCACATCACAGGGGTCGCAGAAGGAGAAGAAACAGAGAAAGGACCCGAGAAAATATCTGAAGAGATTACAGTCAAAAACTTCCCTAACATGGGAAAGGAAATAGCCACCCAAGTCCAGGAAGGGCAGAGACTCCCAGGCAGCATAAACCCAAGAAGAAACACACAGAGACACATAGCAATCAAACTGACAAAAATTAAAGACAAAGAAAAATTACTGAAAGCAACAAGGGGAAAAATGACAAATAACATACAAGGGAACTCCCATAAGGTTAACAGCTGATTTCTCAGAAGAAACTCTACAAGCCAGAAGGGAGTGGCATGATATATTTAAAGTGATGAAAGGGAAGATCCTACAACAAAGATTACTCTACCCGGCAAGAATCTCATACAGATTCGATGGAGAAATCAAAGGCTTTACAGACAAGCAAAGGTTAAGAGAATTCAGCACCACCAAACCAGGTCTACAACAAATGCTAAAGGAACTTCTCTAAGTGGGAAATACAGGAGAAGAAAACGACCTACAAAAACAAACCCATAACAATTAACAAAATGGTAACAGGAACATACATATTGATAATTACCATAAACGTGAATGGATTAAATGCTCCAACCAAAAGACACAGGCTCGCTGAATGGATACAAAAACAAGACCCATATATATGCTGTCTACAAGGACCCACTTCAGACCTAGGGACACATACAGACTGAAAGTGAGGGGATGGAAAAAGATATTCCATGCAAATGGAAATCAAAAGAAAGCTGGAGTAGTAATACTCATATCAGATAAAACAAACTTTAAAATAAAGAATGTTACAAGAGACAAGGAAGGACACTACATAATGATCAAGGGATCAATCCAAGAAGAAGATATAACAATTATAAATATATATGCACCCAACATAGGAGCACCTCAATACATAAGGCAACTGCTAACAGCTATAGAAGAGGAAATTGACAATAACACCATAATAGTGGGGGATTTTAAGACCTCACTTACACCAATGGACAGATCATCCAAAATGAAAATAAATAAGGAAACAGAAGCTTTAAATGACACAATAGACCAGATAGATTTAATTGATATTTATAGGACATTCCATCCAGAAACAGCAGATTACACTTTCTTCTCAAGTGCGCACGGAACATTCTCCAGGATAGATCACATCTTCGGTCACAAATCAAGCCTCGGTAAATTTGAGAAAAATTAAATCATATTAAGCATCTTTCCTGACAACAGCACTATGAGATTAGCAATTAATTACAGGGGAAAAAATGTAAAAAACACAAACACATGAGGGCTAAACAACATGTCACTAAATACCCAAGAGATCACTGAAGAAATCAAAGAGGAAATCAAAAAATACCTAGAGACAAATGACAATGAAAACACAACAATCCAAAACCTATGGAATGCAGTAAAAGCAGTTCTAAGAGGGAAGTTTATAGCTATACAAGTCTACCTCAAGAAACAAGAAAAATCTCATGGAAACAATCTAACTTTACATCTAAAGGAACTAGAGAAAGAAGAACAAACAAAACCCAAAGTTAGCAGAAGGAAAGAAATCATAAAAATCAGAGCAGAAATAAATGAAAGAGAAACAAAGAAAACAATAGCAAAGATGAATAAAACTAAAAGCTGGTTCTTTGAGAAGATAAGCAAAATTGATAAACCATTAGCCAGACTCATAAAGAAAAAGAGAGGACTCAAATCAATAAAATTAAAAATGAAAAAGAAGTTACAACAGACACCGAAGAAATATGGTCCTAAGAGACTACTACAAGCAACTCTATGCCAATAAAATGGACAACCTGGTAGAAATGGACAAATTCTTAGAAAAGTGTAACCTTCCCAAGACTGAACCAGGAAGAAATAAAAAGTATGAACACACCCATCACAAGTAATGAAATTGATACTGTGATTAAAAAATCTTCCAACAGGGCTTCCCTGGTGGCGCAGTGCTTGGGAGTCCACCTGCCGATGCAGGGGACACAGGTTTGTGCCCTGGTCCAGGAAGATCCCACATGCCACAGAGTGGCTAGGTCCGTGAGCCATGGCCGCTGGGCCTGCGCGACTGGAGCCTGTGCTCCGCAACAGGGGAGGCCACAATAGTGAGAGGCCCGCGGACCGCAAAAAAAAAAAAAAAAAAAAAAATCTTCCAACAAACTAAAGTCCAGGACCAGATGGCTTCACAGGTGAACTCTATCAAACATTTAGAGAAGAGCTAACCCCCGTCTTTCTCAAACTCTTGCAAAAAATTGCAGAGGAAGGAACACTCCCAAACTCATTCTATGAGGCCACCATCTCCCTGATACCAAAACCAGACAAAGATACTACAAAAAAAGAAAATTACAGACCAATATCACTGGTGAACACAGATGCAAAAATCCTCAACAAAATACTAGCAAACAGAATCCAACAACACATTCAAAGGATCATACACCATGACCACGTGGGATTTATCCCAGGGATGCAAGGATTCTTCAATATATGCAAGTCAATCAATGTGATACACCATATTAACAAATTGAAGACTAAAAACCATATGACCGTCTCAATAGATGCAGAAAAAGCTTTTAACAAAATTCAATGCCCGTTTATGACAAAAACTCTCCAGAAAGTGGGCACAGAGGGAACCTATCTCAACATAATAAAGACCATATACGACAAACCCACAGCAAACATCATTCTCAATGGTGAAAACCTGAAAACATTTCCTCCTCTAAGATCAGGAACAAGACAAGGATGTCCACTCTCACCATTGTTATTCAGCATAGTTATGGAAGTCCTAGCCATGGCAATCAGAGAAGAAAAACAAATAAAAGGAATACAAATTGGAATAGAAGAAGTAAAACTGTTTGCAGATGACATGATACTACACATAGAGAATCCTAAAGATGCCACCAGAAAACTACTAGAGCTAATCAATGAGTTTGGTAAAGTTGCAGGATACAAAGTTAATGCACAGAAACCTCTTGCATTCCTCTACACTAATGATGAAAAATCTGAAAGAAATTAAGGAAACACTCCCATTTACCATTGCAACAAAAAGAATAAAGTATCTAGGAATAAACCTACCTAGGGAGACAAAAGACCTGTATGCAGAAAATGGTAAGACACTGATGAATAAAATTAAAGATGATATCAACAGATGGAGAGATATACCATGTTCTTGGATTGGAAGAATCAATATTGTGAAAATGACTATACTACCCAATCTACAGATTCAATGCAATCCCTATCAAATTACCAATGGCATTTTTTACAGAACTAGAACAAAAAATCTTAAAATTTGTATGGAGACACAAAAGATCCCGAATAGCCAAAGCAGTCTTGAGGGAAAAAAACTGGAGCTGGAGGAATCAGACTCCCTGACTTCAGACTATATTACAAAGCTACAGTAATCAAGACAATATGGTACTGGCACAAAAACAGAAACAAAGATCAATGGAGCAAGATAGAAAGCCCAGAGATAAACCGACACACCTGTGGTCAACCAATCTATGACAAAGGAGGCAAGGATATACAATGGAGAAAAGAAAGTCTTTTCAATAAGTGGTGCTGGGAAAACTGGACAGCTACATGTAAAAGAATGAAATTAGAACACTCCCTAAAACCATACACAAAAATAAACTCAAAATGGATTAGAGACCTAAATGTAAGACCAGACACTATAAAACTCTTAGAGTAAAACAGAGGAAGAACATTCTTTGACATAAATCACAGAGAGATTTTTTTTGATCCACCACCTAGAGTAAGGGAAATAAAAACAAAAATAAACAAATGGGACGTTATGAAACTTCAAAGCTTTTGCAAAGCAAAGGAAACTGCAAGAAGACAAAAAGACAACCCTCAGAATTGGAGAAAATATTTGCAAATGAATCAACGGACAATGGATTAATCTCCAAAATATATAAACAGCTCATGCAGATCAATACTATAAAAACAAACAACCCAATCAAAAAATGGGCAGAAGACCTAATAAACACTTCTCCAAAGAAGACATACGGCCAAGAAGCACATGAAAAGCTGCTCAACATCACTAACTATTAGAGAAATGCAAATCAAAACTACAATGAGGTATCACCTCACACCAGTTAGAATGGGCATCATCAGAAAATCTACAAACAACAAACGCTGGAGAGGGTGTGGAGAAAAGGGAACCCTCTTGCGCTGTTGGTGGGAATGTAAATTGATACAGCCACTATGGAGAACAGGATGGAGATTCCTTAAAAAACTAAAAATATATTTATCATATGATCCAGCAATCCCACTACTGGGCATATACCCTGAGAAAACCATAATTCAAAAAGACACATGCACCCCAATATTCATTGCAGTGCTATTTACAATAGCCAGGTCATGGAAACAACCTAACTGACAGACAGATGGATAAAGAAGATGTGGTACATATATACAATAGAACATTACTCAGCCATAAAAAGAACAAAACTGGGTCATTTGTAGAGACATGGATGGATCTAGAGACTGTCATACAGAGTGAAGTAAGTCAGAAAGAGAAAAACAAATATCGTATATTAACATATATATGTGGAACCTAGAAAAATGGTACAGATGAACCAGTTGGCAGGGCAGAAATAGAGACACAGATGCAGAGAACAAATGTATGGACACCAAGGGGGTGGTGGTGGGACGAACAGGGAGATTGGGATTAACATATACACAGTAATATGTATAAAATAGATGACTAATAAGAACCTGCTGTATAAAAAATAAAAAACTAAAATTCAAAAATTCAAAAAAAAAAAAAAAAAAAAGAATGTATATCAGGTTACCAGGGGCTGGAGAGAAGGGAAATGGGGAGTTAGTGCTTAATGGTTACAGAGTTTCTGTTTCAGTGATGAAAAAGTTTGGGTAATAAATAGTGGTGATGGTTACTTAATAGTGTGAATGTAGTCAGTGCCACTGAATTGTAAGCTTAAAATGGTTAATATGGCAAATTTTATGAGATATATATCTCACAACTTAAATAAACTAATGTAATATACCAAGCACCATAAAACTGTACTCTTTAAATGGGAGGACTGTATGGTGTGTGAATTATATCTCAATAAAGCTGCAAAAAATTTATTTAAATTAAACACTAAATTGGTGTTTTAACAGAAATTTGACACAGCTATGGAGAAAACTAGTAAACTGGTAGAAAGATTTGAAGAATTTATTGAAATGCAGCAGACAGACAGATGGAAAATACAAAAAAATATGGTTAAAAATTGTGATGGACAAAGTGGGAAGGTCCAATCCATGTCTAGTCAAAGTTCCAGAAGAAGGAAGGAAATAATGGTGGGGAGAAACAATAACCAGAGATATAAAAAAGAGATCCCAATCTCAAAGAGTTAAATCCTAATCAGGGTATATAAGAAAAATCCACCAGTAGACATTTGTCATTGCTACACTGAAGAACAAGAGAGCCTATCTACATAAAAATAATAATTAGAATGGAAAGTGATTTTTCAACAGCAACATAGAAGCCAGAAGATAATTAAATGACATCTCCAATGTGCTTTAAAAAAGTACCAATCCAGGAAAAAATAGAAAACTTTCAGATAAACAAAAACAGACATTTGCCAGCAGCAAAGGACTATTCAAGAAAGAATGAAATTATCCCAGATGGAAAAAGTCTGAGATGCAAGAAGACATGAAAGACAAAGAAAGTAGAATATATGTGGGTCAATCTAAATAACTGGCTATATTAAAAAATAATAATAATATCTTACAGATTTAAAGTAAAATACACAACAATAAAAGCATTTAAACTGGGAGAGGAGTAATGAAAGTTAAACTATATAAAGTATTTTCAGGAGGAGGGTAAAGATGCCAATTAACTTTGCTACGTTACATAAGCATGCTAAAATTTCTCAGAGAGACTGTATATTTCTATCAGTTAATATCACAGACTCTGAAAGCACACTACCTCAGTAGTGTAGTAGTAAAGTAGTGCCTCTACTACTTAATAGTCATGTGGCCTTGGCAGTTAAATAATGTCTCCATCCCACAGTTTTCCCATCCGTAAAAGAGACAGAAATAGTATCTCCAGGACTTCCCTGGTGGCTTAGTGGTTAAGAATCCGCCTGCCAATGCAGGAGACACGGGTTAGATCTCTAGTCTGGGAAGATCGCACATGCCACGGAGCAACTAAGCCGGTGCGCCACAACTACTGAAGTTCGCATGCTTAGAGCCCGTGCTCTGCAACAAGAGAAGCCACCGCAATGAGAAGCCCGCGCACCACAACGAAGAGTAGCCCCCACTCGCCGCAACTAGAGAAAGCACAGCAACTAAAATCCAAGGCAGCCAAAACTTAATTCATTAATTTTTAAAAAACAGTATCTCCTAGGGTTTTTGTGAGGATTAAATGAGTTACAGGTAAAGCATATAGAACAACATCTGGTTACATAGTGAGTTCTATGTAGGTCACAGCCACCATGATTTTTAGTTTAAGTATTAAAAGCATAGAAAAAGCATCTAAATTCTAATTACAAGAGGAAAAAAATAGAATAAAAATGCTTGACTAATCCAAAGAGGGGAAGAAAACTTAAAAAGCATTCCCAGTGAAAGACACAGATATCAGACTGCATTTTCAAAGATCCAGTTATGTGCTGCTTACAAGAGACATACTTAATAACAAGACTGAAAAAGTAAGAAAATAAAACAATGGAAATGTATAATTTTGACACATGTATTAACACATGAAACCATGACTACAGTCAGTCGCCCCCAAAAGTTTCCTCCTGCTCCTTTGAAATCTATCCCTCCCTCTCCACTCTCCACCACCCATCCCTAGGAAATCACTGATGGGCTTTCTGTCATAAACTATAGTTTTCACTTTCTAGGATTTTATATAAATGGAATCCGAAGTGCTTTCTGTCACAAACTATAGATTAGTTTTCACTTTCTAGGAATTTACATAAATGGAATCAGAGAGTATGTACTCTTTTGTAGTCTGGCTTCTTTCACTCAGCATAATCATGTTGAGATCCATCCAAGTTGCTCAACAATTTGTTCCTTTTTATTACTTACTAGGATTCTACTGTATGTACATAACGCAATTTGTTTATCCATTCCCGGCTTTCCCAACAACAAATGATGTAAAAATTAAGAAAGAGCTTCTGGGTACAGATCAAACCCAGGGCACTCTTAGGATACCACTGTCTCAAGATGAAGCTGAGGGCATAATTTTAAAATTCTTTGTAAGACCTCCAGAAGATCCAGTGTGGTACTGTAGAGAATCATTCAGTCAAAAACAGGGCTTTTAGGAAGTTTAAGAGTATTATAGCTCATCAGTGGTCTAATTAGAAACCCAAAGTAGAAATGGGCTCATCTCATTTGTAGATATGAATATTATACAAAGGAGTAATTCCAACAGATTCACAGGAGAACCAAGGATTTTTAAAGAGAATTGTATTGGCAGAAAAACTGCCAGCTTGGACTAAAAGGAACAGAGAAAATACAAAATGGGAAAAAAAAATGCATTTGAATCACCAAACTCTACAGGCCTGAAGCAGGCTGAGAAAATTACTGAGTTCCTAGCACAGGTTCCCTTTTATTGAAAAAGAAAAGATGTTGACTCAAAACCCAAATGCCTAGAAGGTGGAACTAAGAGCCATGGATAATTGTCTTCAGGCAGGGAGAGTACTGAGTGAGCCTCCATCAAGAAACTTCCACCACGTGCCCAGCTGTATTTCAGAACTGCTATGGAGCACAGCCTCCTGTGTGCTCCTATGTACTTCCCACTGCCTCCTTTTATTAGATGGGTGTCTCCAGTAGTTGTCTTATGCCTGTCCCACCATTATATGTTGGGGAAGGAAAAAAGGAGGAAGTGGGGGTGATGGGGACAAATAACTTCTCTCTTTAGTTCACGAATTAAGAGGACCTGTGCTTGAGAAGCTGTAGTTAAAGAACTATATCTAAGGCGCCTCGTTCTCATCTAGGCCTGATATATAGTTCAGGAGACTGAGGGATATAAGCTGATGCCGTAATGGGATTAAATTTTGGGGGTGCCTTGGGGGAGAGTGAGTGTACATTTACTTCCATAGCAACTGGGTACAAAATTGCTCGCTACTCCTCTACTGAGCTCCCACAGCACCTTGTGCCTATCTTTAATATATTTATCCCAAATATTTATAGTTGCTGGTTTACAATTTGTTTCCCTCACCAAATTTAAACTCCTTAAGAAACAAAGTGTTTATTTTATTTATATCCATAACATTGAATAATCCCTCAAATTACTTGTTTGTATGAATCAGTATATGAAGCAAGCCCAGGATGTCAGAGATTCAGGTCATGCAGATCCACACTGACAGAGGCAAGGCCACGTTTCCAGGGCACTTGTGAGACAGCCCTCAATGAAACAGTCAGGAACACTAAGCAGTTAAAAACAAGAATGATCACTTTATAGACCATAGCAGTGTATGGAATACTGAAAATTAGAACTGATTCTCAAGAACATCCTGAAAACATCACCCCCTTTTTTTTTTTTTTTTTTTTTTTTGCGGTACGCGGGCCTCTCACTGCTGTGGCCTCTCCCGTTGCACAGCACAGGCTCCAGACGCACAGCCTCAGCGGCCATGGCTCATGGGCCCAGCCGCTCCACGGCATGTGGGATTTGCCCAGACCAGGGCACGAACCCGTGTCCCCTGCATCGGCAGGCGGACTCTCAACCACTGCGCCACCAGGGGAGCCCAAACATCACCCTTTAAACCTGTATTTTAGTAGCCCGACACAGCTCAAAAGCATTATCTGATCAGAGTACAACTGGTTAAAGAAAAAAAACCTTCCGAAGGTGATTTTTTTTTCATTTTTAATTTTACTGTAAATAATAAGTGATAGGTTATCAACAGGGAAGAGTAGAGTTGACTCCCCAGCTGTTGTGTAAAAGAGGAGGAGGAAGGGAAAAAAGGAGGGAAGGAAAGATTGAACTTAAAGCAACACTTTCATAAAAGGCTCCTGAATGGAAGACACTGAAATTATGAGCTCCAGCTAGTTTACTCGGCTAACACTCGGGTTTGAGGGAACAAATACTTCCATGAGGGTTTTCAGGAGATTTCTTTTTTGACACAATAAGGGCTCAATGACAGAGTAAAGAAACCATTCAGCACCACTCCAGGGCAGCACTTAGAGACATCTTTCTGTCTTGAGATGCCAGCTTCTCAGTAAGACTACTGCTCCTTTCACTGGCCTGGAAGATTTCTCAGAAGCAGCAGAACCTCTTTTAGATAATTACTGCAGTACACCTAAAAGAGCAACTTCTAAGATATCTTTCTGGGAAAATTAAGTATATACCTTCACCTTCAAAAAGTCACTTCTATTGTCTGAGCATGTAATTTGCAAGAAAAGGGAAACCTTGGGTGAAACAAATATTGGGCAGCAATAACTGAGTCAGATGAAAGTATTTACAAATCAGTTTTGAATTTGTTGCAGTACCTCATTTTAAGCCTGATCATTCTTAGTACTTTTCTTCTGGCAAATCAACCCTCCTGGTCTCTCTTAAACAAATGGCAAGTAGTGAACATTCATTCCAGCCCTCAGTTAACTCTTCTGCCCAGGAACCTAAGACTGTTGCTTGACCCCAATCACAGCTTTCCTAAAGAACTACTGAGACCCTTGAGGTTTAATACTTTGCCTCATATCAAAAAAATAAAATTCAAACTGACCCGGAAAGCAAACCAAAAACCAAATAAATTGAGTGATTTAATCAATTTAGGCAAATGGTTAACAATCCAAATGAAGTCTGTCTCTCCTCTTCTGTCTCTTGGTCAAGCATATCTTTATCAGTTACCTAGATAATATCAGACACTGCACAGCCTACTGCATACATAGTGGTAATAAATGCAGTGGATGAGAAACAGAAGATAATGAACCAATGCTTGATACATACTAAATCTCTTTTCCACCCTGCTAGGAAAAACAAGGGTAAGTCCCTGGGGATATTCTAGAAGTAAATGTAACTACAGGTAAAATCCCACTCTAAAAAACACAATTATAATGTCTAGTTCAGAGTAAATGGGGCCATTTCAAAAGCCTCACAAACAACTGATACTAACATTGCCTTGCTTATTTGGACAAAGTAACTTCTACAGAATGAGAAATTCTCTAAAACAAATATTTTTAAATGTCTCTTCATTTAGGTAGCTACCTACTGAATAGGGTTACCCTTTGGAAAGAAGTTAAGCAACTTCGTTCCTGACCTAAAGAATAAAAGAAAAGACAGTTAGGATAAAATATGCAGGGTATCAAAAGGAAAGTCATCTAACCAAGTTTGAATGGGGTCAGGAAGAGGAAGAGGTTAAGGGTAGACAGAGAAAAGGGATGATTAAAGAAGGTCTTCTGGAAGAGGGGGCACCTGATCTGAGTCTTAAATGCAAGTAAACCAGCGGGAAAGGAGAAAGAAGATGGTACAGAAAAAGGAGGAAGCAGAAGAGATTTAAGTGATTCAGCTAGAGCACAAGGTCAATGACAGGTGGTGAGAGAAGAGGGAAGAGTGGGCAGCAAGTCATGGAGGGCCTTGTATGATGCTAAGGATTTGAGTATTACCATATAGGTAATGGAAAGGCATTACAGAGTTTAAGCAAGATACGACCGTGATTACATCTGTTTAACATACACATCTCACTGACAGCAGGACAGAAGATGGGTTAGAAGGGGGAAGACTCCAGCCTAGGAAACCAATTAAGTGGCAATAATTCAAGGAAGAATAAGGAGAGCCAGAACTAAGACAAAGGCAAAGCTGGATGGTGAAGAAGAAAGACAGGAAAGAGATCAAGAAATTAGACTTCCCCTTTCTCTCCCCCTCTTCCTAATCAACAGTTTAATCCTAAAGCCAAGGTACACATCCACAGTTGGTGAGAAGTAACCACAGTGGTCCAGGGTAGTGTCCACATAGAAGGGCACCCAACACAGAGAGAGTGAGTCCAAGCATATGAGAAGGGTCCATGCTCTAAGGGGCAATCCAGTATATGGTGTCAGAACCCAAGAAGAATAACGAGGGTATACACAGAGGGGAGTTGCCCGGCATTGGAAGTCAAAGCCCAACCAGGGAGAAGAAGGAATCCACAGGGAGCAGCTGGCTGGTATGGGTTATCAGAGCCAAAACAGTTTGAAAAGAGTTTCCATGTAAAAAGGTGAACTGATGAGGTGTCAGAGCACCTAAGCAGGGTAAAGGGACTTCCAAGCAGAGGCCGCCTAATATAGGGGATCAGATCCTGAGCAGGAGGAGGAGGGCAACAACATGGAAGAAGATGGCAGTCATGTAGGGGGTGTCCAAACCCAAGGTGAATAAGGCATCCACAATGAAGGACCAGGCTGTCATGCATGGGATCAGATCCTGAGCAGGAGGAGAAGGGCAACAACATGGAAGAAGATGGCAGTCATGTAGGGGGTGTCCAAACCCAAGGTGAATAAGGCATCCACAATGAAGGACCAGGCTGTCATGCATTATGAAAGCCCAAGCTGGATGAGGTAGGCATTCATATGGCAGAGGCAGAGTGGCAATATGGTATCAGAACCCTAGTGGAGTAAGGAGGGCATCCATGCTGGGAAGGAGGTGGTGGCATCCATGATGAGAGATTGGTCATGTACAAGAGAATAATAAAATAAGTTAGTGTATTAAGAATAATGGGAACCAGGCTGCTTGCTTCCAAAAAAAGAAGTTAATAATATGGAAAGGGAGAAAACCAGAATCAATCTTGTGGTGTTGGATTGAAACTGGAAGTACTGGAAGTACATTAATATTCACAGATGCACACAGGAATACACTTCGATGTAAATGTATGTGTTCACATACACATCACACACTCTCTAGTTCTGTCCACCAGGAAGGCCTAGGGGCAGCAACACCTCAAGAGCAATGAGTACACCCAGCATCCAGATTTTGGCTTTTTTTTTTTTTTTTGGCCATGCCTCGTGGCATGTGGGATCTTAGTTCCCCGACCAGGGATCAAACCCATGTCCCCTGCAGTGGAAGCACAGAGACTTAACCACTGGACCGCCAGGGAAGTCCGAGACTTTGGCTTTTAAATAGCATTCTCCGTTAAAAGGAACCAAAGCTCCTTGGAAATATGGCAGATTTCAGAGCTAAGAAAAAAAAAGTAAAAGATGAGCATGGAACATCTTGTGCCAGAAAGCAAAGGAGTACTCAAGGAATGGTGAGGATGTGTCAAAAGAGCGTAAGTGCCCCTTCAAGCTGGTTCTTACTGATCAAAGCTGGAACAAACTGAATAATGCAATTTATTAAAATAGTCTGGGTAATTCAATAATAACCTTGAATAAGAAAGGAAATGGTGAGTCCAAAGTCAAATATACAAATAAACTGAAAATGTAATGAGGAATGGAATATTTATATCATTTCAAAATACTTTCCCCCAAAACACTTATTACAAAGAGGTAAAGAGTAACATTTCAATAGAGAAGCCTGGCAAACACTACCCTAATCAAGTGATCAAGTAATCATCCTCAGCAATGGTACAAGTCGAAACTGTGCACTACCTGACATAATGAGATTACAGCATTACTTCTATGATTTTCCTGCCAAAGATAGATACTTAACTTAAATCCAATCATAAGGAAACATCAGACAAACACAAATTGAGGCCTACAATCCTCAAATGTCAAGATAATGCAAATCAAGGAAAGACTGAGAACTGTTCTAGACTGAGGGAGACTAAAGAGACATAAAACTAAATGCAATTTGTGATTCTGAATTGAATCCTATTGCTTTAAAGACCATTACTGGGAAAACTGGCAAAACTGGGAATTAGATGGCAGAACTATATCAAGGTTAATTTCCTCATTTTGATGTGTATATTGTGGTTATATACAGGAGAATCACCCTGTTTGCAGCAAATACTGAATTATTTGAAGCGGAGGTCTGCAACTTATTCTCAAATGGCTCAGGTTGGAGGGAGGGAGGGACTTGCTTGAAGTGTAATTACAACTTTTCTATAACTTTGAGATTGTTTAAAATATTTTCAAAGCTTTTTAAAAACATGGGAAAAAATACTGTGGTTCAAATGGATGTAGGGAGAGTCTAGTATGACTTTCAGGCTTCTATAAGTGAGCAAATGAACGAGTACTAATGCTATTCAGCAAGACCTTAGAATAGATGGAACAGTTTTAGGATTGGCTTTTCAGTTTTTCTTTGCTGAGCGGCCAGGATTGAGTGTAGAAGACTGGGGGGAAGGGCTGCTATATTCAATTTGAGGAACCTGTGGGATATTGAGAAGCAGCAGCTGCTGGCAGAGGAGCCAAGTCTGGCACTCAGGAGTCTGGGTCAAAGACCCAGACAAAAACTATCCGTCTGTAGGTGATAGGAGAAACCAAGGTGTGACTGAGATCACACTGGGAGAGTTTAAAACTCCACCACATTCCAGAAACAATCTGAGATGACTTTTTAAAAAATACATAAAGTTAAAAGGATTAAAAAAATACACATGCTGGGCTTCCCTGGTGGCGCAGTGATTGGGAGTCCGCCTGCCAATGCAGGGGACACGGGTTCGTGCCCCAGTCCGGGAGGATCCCACATGCCGCGGAGCGGCTAGGCCCGTGAGCCATGGCCGCTGAGCCTGCTCGTCCGGAGCCTGTGCTCCGCAAAGGGAGAGGCCACAACAGGGAGAGGCCCGCCTACCGCAAAAAAAAAAAAAATACACATGTAAACTGAGGGAGGAAGGACAAAGGGAAGATTAAAAGAGGGAAAAGTAAAGCCAGAGAAAATAAAAAAGCATAATAAAAAATGCATATAAAAATAATAGCTTACTGAGCTTCCCTGGTGGCACAGTGGTTGAGAGTCCGCCTGCCGATGCAGGGGACACAGGTTCGTGCCCCGGTCCGGGAAGATCCCACATGCCACGGAGCGGCTGGGCCCATAAGCCATGGCCGCTGAGCCTGCGCAGAGCCTGTGCTCCGCAACAGGAGAGGCCACAACAGTGAGAGGCCCGCGTACCGCAAAAAAATAATAATAATAAAATAATAATAATAATAGCTTACTAAGAAAGCTGCATATAGCTCACAGAGCTAGAAGGCAAATATAGCCCTAAGGTTCCTGAGAGGCCAAAGAGAACATACAGCAAAGAGACCATAAACGCTGCATGGTCACCCATTTACAATACAGTATGCACTTCCTTTGTTAGCATTTACCAACAGTATAAATCTGACATTTTCCTTTTGAAAGAAAACTACAGTATACCATTTTCTGTTTGCTATGAAAATAGGCTTACATTTTAACATGATATGTATAAAACAGTTCTGATGTTTTTTCAGTCATTAAAACACAAATCTGGACTTCCCTGGTGGTACAGTTGTTAAGAAGCCGCCTGCCAGGGCTTCCCTGGTGGCGCAGTGGTTGAGAGTCCGCCTGCCGATGCAGGGGACACAGGTTCGTGCCCCGGTCCGGGAAGATCCCACACTCCACGGAGCTGCTGGGCCCGTGAGCCATGGCCGCTGAGCCTGCGTGTCTGGAGCCTGTGCTCCGCAACGGGAGAGGCCACAACAGTGAGAGGCCTGCGTACTGGGAAAAAAAAAAAAAAAGAATCCGCCTGCCAGTGCAGGGGACACAGGTTCGAGCCCTGGTCCTGGAAGATCCCACATGCCACGGGGCAACTAAGCCCGTGCACCACAGCTACTGAGCCTGCGCTCTAGAGCCCGCGAGCCCCAATTACTGAGCCCACGTGCCACAACTACTGAAGCCTGCGCACCTAGAGCCCATGCTCCGCAACAAAGAGAAGCCACTGCTCATCACAACTAGAGAAAGCCTGCATGCAGCAACGAAGACTCAACGCAGCGATAAATAAATAAATAAATTCATTAGTTTAAAAAAAAAAAAAAAAAGCACAAATCTATCTACAACCATGAATGCTTTCTCTTCATTTATAGGACCTGGAATAAATTAAGAAGATTAACAACAGTAACAAACACTTGCATGGGGTTTACAGTTTGAAAAGCATTTGTATTTACTGTACATTATTTCATTCAGTCCACATACCATCTACTGTGACAGTCAAGACTGGTGCAGACTTAATTTCACAGATTAGCAAATAGGTTCAAAGAGGTTAAATTACGTATCCAAAATTACATGGCTAATAAGAGAATTTGGACTATAATTCCAGTTTTCTGACTCCATAGTTCACTCATTCATTTATTCATCCATCCAAATGTTTATGGAGCACCTCTCAGAGAACACTGCCTATTCTGTACTGCTGCTGTGAAGATCAAATAAAAGAACATGGTACTGTTTACAAAGTATGAAGCCTAAAAAATGTTAGCTATTTTCAAAGCATCATCATTAGATCCCCCTTTTAAAGATATCAGCCCTTCATACATTTTTGGGAAACTAAATATGATGTGGAAATAGAAAACACACATGAAATTTGGTTGGGACATACAGGAAAAGGCATATCTAGAAGTAGAGGAGTGTGCCAAGATGAAGCTGGGATAGGTAGAGGGTAGATCACGCAAGACCTCATTTGCCCTGCTAATGAGCTTGACTTTAGCTGGTGGGGAAAAGAGGACACAGAAAAATCTAAGAAGGGGAGTGCTGTGGTCTCAGCTGTGCTTTTGAAAGATCCCTCAGATGACAACATTAAATATGGATGTGAAGGAAAGCATAAAGGCCAGTTAGGAGGCTATAGTAATGAGCTAGGAAAAAGAGGGTGAGCTAATTGAAGGTAGCCACTTAATAACTTTCAGCTAATTTTAATCTGTAACATTACATTGTCTCTGGCCTCTAAAGACCTAAGGGAAACTGAGACAGCCCAATAGGCCCTTACAATAAGTTTTAAACAAGCTGCAAGTCATACTATGGACAACTGAAAAACTAAAACAGAATCATCCCTGGGACTTTGTTTCTGCAATGGAGCTACACAGTATAATTACTATTCTTATTAATCTACAGGGAGCCTACTTTAAAGCCATTAGTTTATTGTTTCTTTTTAATCTGAATGATTCTCAGTCATTAAAGTTTTTTTATCAGTTATAGAATTCTCTATAGTGAAATACAACAGCTGACTTTGGATGCATTATGCTTTAAGCAAAAACTAACACTCATTAACAAGATTACCTGTTGTGATTAAATAAATACAAACTGTTTGCAAAGTTTGTAAATGAGTACAACAGCATAAAAGTAAAACTTACCACTTAGCACAAACCTTATTTTCTTAACTCTTCAAGTCCATGTAGGAAATAGGGCAAGCATTCATTTTTCAGTTTCCCATTTCCCCACTGCATTGCCTAATAAACACCTATACTCCACTTTCTGCTGCTTTAACTTCCTCAATTGTATCTGCTAATAATGCCTAAGCATGTTGAACAAAACAGCAGCACATGAAAGAAAGCCTGCTTCCTCCGCTTTACAGTGCTCCACATGGCACAATAGAGTTTCTAATAGTGCATCAGGTCGTAAAAGTTGTACATATTATGAAATCTCAAGATGGCTATTTTGTGGAAAACATTAATTATATTTACAAAAAGTTCTTAACAAATCTTTAGTAAAGGCTGCAATTAATTTATGGAGCCATGAAAAGTCTACAAAGGGTATCAGTGATAATACTAGAAAAGAGAAAGAGTTTCATCTGGCCTTAAACTGCAAAGTTCATGTCTAATTTGACTGGTAAGAGTCAGACCACTGACTATTAAACTTGGAAGGGATCTTAAAGGTAGTCCAGTCCATGCCTATGCCCCCACTTCAAGGATAAAGATCCTATGTAAGACCTGACCAATGCTTATGCAGCTTATTCTGACATCTCAATTTATTTAAGAAAAATTCTCCTTCATATATTCAAGTTTCAATTTGGCAGTTAATTTCAGTCTGCAGTTAAAAGGCACTAGCTGTCAGTCAGATCTCTCACCCAGTTCCCTCCTGAAAAGAAAAACTGACAGATCACAGGAGCTTTCTTTTGTAAACCAATTCTGGAACTTTCATGCTTCTTATTTGTTAGGTTAAAGGTTAAATTGCTGACCTGTGCCCTCCTGCTTAGCGGCCTTCCCCTTTTTCTGTAAAGCTTTATTTTGGGGCTGTATTTACATGGATTAGTCCCTTTTCACGCTAAGAAGGAATCTGTTCACAGCCAAAGCCTTAGTTCTGGTTGTACAAAAAGCAGCCACAATTATTCACCACCAGACAATGACCATATTGTGGATTTACAAAAAACCCACCCCAGCCATGGAAAGATCTGTTCTTGCTGCACAAAACAATAGAAGAAAAATCTTATCAAGCATTCAAGAGAAAGCAAACAAAGCAAGCCCACTGTGAACTTGATGAAGATGTCAAGCTCCTTTAAAATATATATATATAAATCAACAAAGAGGGGTTTTCTTGTAAAGTCTTGGGAGTGAGACTTTTTCTACTCTGAGTTTCCCTTTCTGGTTAAACACAGTCCATAGCAGCAAGACATTGACAGCCAAGACCAGCAAATGCTGCCATTTTCTAAGCACGCTTACAGACACTTTTTAAAACGCACAATGCAAAGAGGCTTTCCTTTCCAAATATGCCCAGTGCAAATGCCAGGCAAATCATTTTCAGGCTAGTCCCTTACCACACAAGCTCTTTCAGCAAAGGCAAAATTCTTGTCCCAATCTCTAAGGAACAAGCATAGGCTACCTCCCCAACCCCTAACTTACTAATTCCTCTGAAAAAGAGAGAGAAAAAAAAAAACCATTGGATTTAATTAAACCATAGCTCCAACAAGATTTCCTCATCTGACACCCATGAAGTATACACACCCTGTTTCTTTGGGGTGGGTTTGAATGACAGTCCCAAGTCACAGCAACAAACTTTCACTGGGAACATTTTATGTAAGGTGAGGACTCCACAGCTGCTACAAAAGCTAACTCCAGTCCAGGACACAGCTGTCTAACAATTTATGAGAGCAAATACAAAGAATTTCTCCCAACAACAAATCTTTTAGGTAGATGATTTCTGTTCTTTTTAGGCTAAAATGACCTAAATCCACCATCAGAAGAATGTCCTTCAAGTAAAATAAGAAAGTAAAATAATCACTGTTAGAAAAAAGCACTAAAAGCACACCTAAGAATCCCTAAAATATAACTAATTTTTTAAAGGAAATGGTACTTTAATTCATCATAGAGCAAAATACTAAAATAATAATACTTTACTTTGATCTCAGAAAATGGCTCAATTTAAGGGTTCTTACAAATTTGGGACTTAGAAAAACATTTCCATCTGTAACAGTTTATCTTTGACGCAGCCTTTCTCTGCCCTCTCTCTATTCCTCTATCTGCCTCTCCATCTCCCTGATCTCTCCCTGTCCCCCCAGCCCAAAAACAAAAAAAAATTTTTTAAAGGTAATACCAAAATTTTGGTCACAAATGTTTATAAATTGAGAGTGATATAATTTGTCTTGTTTTAAAAGGGGCTGAATTTATATGTATAATAACAGACAACTGGTTAATCAAACTATAAGACTCTGATGGAACCTTCAAAAATTAATTGAAATGTTGAAGATAACCATCTTTTTTTTGGCCACGTCGCACAACATGCGGAATCTTAGTTCCCCCCAACCAGCGAAGGAACCTGTGCCCCCTGCAGTGGAGGCTCGAAGTCTTAACCACTGGACAGCCAGGGAAGTCCCTATGATAACCACCTTAAGGTCTTACTTTCTCTCATTTAAAAATGTACACCAAAAAATAAATAAAGTAAAAAAATTTTTTTTAATTAAAATGTACACCAACTGCAAGGTTGTCAAATGGGAGTATTCGAAACTTGAAAGTGGGATTGCAATGGAGGTGATTTTATTCTCTCTCTTTCAAACTTCCTGTAATATTTTGTCTTTTTTATAGTATTTTTAGTGCGATCATCAATGCTGTGAAAATGAGACAATTCTGGCCAATGGCCCTACTTAGATGACTATGACAACTACAGAAAGTACTTCCATACAAAGCCAAAGCACAGTGTCTCAGAAGTTTGCTTACTTTGAATTAGGAAATTTATGATCCCTGAGAAAATTAGGATGGCACTACAAGGACCAGAACACAAAGTAGGAAGTACTTAAACTCCTCACCAACTTCTAGGACGAACGAGATTAGGGCACAAACTACACTCAGAGTTGATTCAAATGTAAATGCTCTGCTTCCTCTCAAACAATGATAAACTCCCTCAGAGTTAATAGTTTCTCCCTAAGAGATTCATCTCTCTTTTCAGCTTAGAGGTATGTTTTGGAGAAAAGGAAGAAACACATGGTGGGGCTTAGAGCAAAACCTTTTAAATTCTTTGTCATAAAAGCTGCAGAGTAAACTACATTTCCTTTACTAATCCTTCGAACACTTGTTAAACTTGAGCGCGCTGACAACTTTGCCACTGCAATCACATTTTGGTTTCTAACAAGTTAAAAAAAATACTGTGGTTGTACTAAATTGTATTACCATCTTCCTTGAGCACCAAGTGAGAATTTATGCTGCCTTCACAAACTGTTGAAAGAGACACTCCCTAGGGAGAAATAACTTTTGGCACATTGCATAGCAAAGCTAAAGTTACAAAAGCAGGCTAAAATATCTCTTTCACCACACATATATTTTCATTCTCTTTTCCTCTCTCTCTTCCTCCCCACTCCCTCTCTCACTCACACACTCACCAACATGTAAACATGAAACCATGCTATGCCCTCCATAGGCAAAGGAGGACCCTTGAAAGACCCTTAGTTTAAGTTCATATCTGGAAAACTTTGAAATTCTGTATATAAGTTTTTTAAATTAGGTATGTAAGTCTTTTTGTGAAGTAGTTTTTCCATGTCTTTGGAAATACATTAACAAAACTCCACATTGCTCATCAAAATAAAAAGAAAAAAAACACAGAAAATCGTTATCAAGCATTTCAAAGACTCTACAGTCCTCCAAGCTATGAAAAATAATATAGGTGTTCTTTCATGTCAGGAGGCTGAAAGAGTAGAAAACAATGACTTGACAGAAGAAAGAAAACAAACTCGGCACTATTATTTTATAGTGTTTTATTTAATCTTCACAGCAACTCGAAAAGATAAGCATTAACAAACTAATATTTGGAAGTGCAAAAACAAAAAAGATGAGTAACTTCCCCAAGGTCAGATCGCTATTAGTTGCGGAGCCATAATTCAGACCCAACTCCAAAGCTCCTTCCCCTGCACCCACTGCTTCTGCTAGAGGAGAGGGTGGGCAGCTTTTAGTAAGACAAATTCTCATGATGCCGGACCACCAGGCAGTTTCCCAGGGGTGGCAGAAAAAGCCTAAAATGCAAAAAGTATGGGCTGTCACCGAGGCCTGGAGTAAATGCCTCATTGTACTCTGGGAAGTCTGATGGACACGTACTAAATGGAGAGGAAAAGGCATTCCTCGCCTAGTGGGACAAATGTAAGTGCGCCTTCCTTTAAACTTCTCATCCTGAGCACACCTGCTGGTAGAAAAGGCAGAATAACATCTTCCAGAAAAATCTCTAGAGAGAAAACTCAAAGATAACTCTTGCTTCTAAAATAAATGCCCTCCCCCTAGTTCTACCCAAGGATTTTCATTAAAAAACAAAATATAGCAAATTGAGCAGCCATTCAACCTACTGGAAATGAGATATTTACCAACAATAAAACTGCAGAGACTAATCAAAATATCAAGGTTCACTGTAAACAGCTGGAATTGTGTCAGTTCATTCATTTCTCCAACAAATATGTACTGAGTGCCTACCACGTCCTACTCACTGTTCTAGGTGCTGGGCGCACATCAATGAACTGAATAAACAAAGACCTCTGCCCTCACGGAACTGACAGACTGAGTGTGATTACACAGGGTCCCTCAAGCTGATCAGAATCTGACTAAAAGTCAGATTCCTTATTAATAAAAAGAAGTAAACTATTCCTCCATGGCTTTGCAAATGCTCTGCCTTTCTGTCTGAAATGCCTCCTCCCCTCCCCAGTACCTATCACACAGCAAGTTTTAATAAACATTGCTGAGGGACTTCCCTGGTGGCTCAGTGGTTAAGAATCCACCTACCAATGCAGGGGACACGGGTTCGAGCCCTGGTCTGGGAAGATCCCACATGCCGCGGAGCAACTAAGCCCGTGAGCCACAACTACTGAGCCTGCGCCCTAGAGCCTGCAAGCCACAACTACTGAGCCCACGTGCCTAGAGCCTGTGCTCCGCAACAAGAGAAAGCCACCGCAATGAGAAGCCCGTGCACTGCAACAAAGACCCAACGCAGCCAAAAATTTTAAAAAACCAAATAAATAAATTTTAAAAATAAAATAAAATAATAGACATTGCTGAATGGGTGAAGTATGATACAAAAACACCTTTCTAAACAAAATGGGGGAACTGTAGTAGTAGACAGACCTAAATCTCAATTTAAATTGGGTATAGACCTGAACTTTTATCCTACAGCAGACCCAGAGAAGTCCAAATAAAACCTCAGTAATTCAATCTCCCAGAGAAGTCCAAATAAAACCTCAGTAAATTCAATCTCCGTTCAGCAAACCCAAGAAAAATTAGATCGGCTTATTCCAGGGTCCAACCCCCAGGATTAAGAATTTTTTCAAAACCTAATCCGGACTTGCTAGGGCTACTAGAGGCAAGAAAGGACCTAGTGAAGGCTTCCAAATGCCCTGGGCCTAGAACTGCCTTAGATCTGGTCCCAGTGCCCTGCTATCACAGTGTAGAAGGAATGAGCCTTCAGTAGGAACAGATGACATTTCCCCAGTTCAGACCCCCAATGACCCTCAACTTCTAGTTTGAAGAATCAAAACAAATGAATCCAACTTTTTTAAAATAATAGTTCAAACTGAGGGGTGCTCTGTGCTGTGTCCTGTGCTTAATTCTTTAATTTTTTTTTTCTCATTTAATCTTTACAATAACAGTATGAGGTACTACCATCATCATCCCCATTTTACAACTTAGGAAACTAAATAAGACAAGGATAGGACTAAGTAATTTGCCCAAAATCACACAGGGAATTAAGTCATAGGTGGAGTTGGAATTTGAACCCAGATGATCTGATCCTAGAAACCATGCTCTTAACTAGACTTTTGCTAATTATATTTTTGAAGTTTTAGGGGGAAGAGGGGCAGGAACTCCTATTAACCAAAATATTTAGCAGAAAGAGGGAATAAATTAAATGTTCTGCTGAGCTGATTTGCTACTTCATTGAGAGCCATGATGATAATATTTTTCATTTCAGTCTTTGTAGAAAATCTTTCCCATATACTTCTGTCAATTTTCCTTTCATACTAAGTACAACCTAACAAACTAATGGAACCCTTTTCCTGTGATGTTCTAGAAGTCAGCTGCAACATTCTGAGTATCAGTGATGATTACCATTGAGGACAGAAATCTGAGCTAAATATACACTAACTATAGACCACATTCCAGAAATGGGCTCTTTTAATAAATCTCTGATACCAGCTTACTTTCTTGGCATTTGGCTCTTCTCACAACTAGACAGTTAAAACAAAACAAAAAAAGAAAAAACTCTGGTAACTGAGGACTGATCCTTGGGTTCTTGTTAAAGTTGAACTGTGACATGAGTAGAGGAAAAAAAATATAGGTTAATCATTTGAAATTATCCATGTGTCCCAAGTGTGCTTTTCTGGAAAGAACTCAGAATTAATCCTACATTTTCCGAAAGAGAAAACTGGTTATTCAGACAGTTTTCGTTTCATCAAGTGAGTTCAATATCTTCACCTCACTATTGTTCTAGTATCTGAACCATTTCAAAAGGAATTTAAATTAATTATATCAGAAGGAAAATTTAATCTTTTAACAAAATCACAATTGCAGGAAGTTTTATTGTTTGGAGTTTGTTTTGGTTTGACGTTTAGGTTTTTGGGTTTATTTTTCATTTAAGGATGATGTTGAATTAAGTCATTACAAGAATGCCTAATTTGTACTTGTTTGTGTGTTAGACATTTTAATATATATTGTCTCTAATTCACAAATAGATATAAGTCCCATTTAAACAAGAAGCAAACTAGAATCAGTTTAAATAACTTTCTTTCCCAAGGTCAAATAAGTAGTTGGTGGCAGAAGAAATCTAACTTCGAAGCCTACAGTCTTTCCATTACGTTGTTTCTGTTACAAATTATCCATGAAGATACTTACTGATATTGTTATAATCTAGACAGCAATTCATCTGCATCTATTTTCTCTTCAAATAAGGCTTTGTGATAACATAAAATTCTAATGCCTAAGAACACATTAAAGGTTAAAAAAAAAAAAACTTTCTTAAATCAAGCGACTTATTAAAGTTTCCTGCTGGGCAAAGCAAGCTTATAGCAATAGTTTTTCTGAAGATTTCTTTTTCTAATGAAAGCCTTTGAGGAGACAGCATGTTTTCAATGCAACATAAAGAAGGAAATGCAAAAAGTGTTGTGAAATAATACCAAAATAAATTCAAAGGCTAGAATATAATTTCTTAAAGGTTAAAAAAAAAAGTGTCCTAAGCATTTAAAACATGAGGTTCAGTTCCTGTCTTACAGAGCTCACATTCCACTTTCTATGGTCTAGCACAGTGCTGAACCTAAAGTGAGTGCTCAAAGAATAAGTGGTTAAAGAACTCTAAGCAAAAATCAGACGTATGATAATAAGACCTCAGTCATGTATACTCCTGGGGAAATGAGGCTTATGTGGCAGTGTTTGAGAAAGCTGAAAACCTACATTTTTCAGCACTGAAACTTTAACTTTTGGTTGTAATTCCAAACTACATTATATATCTCACTGCTTTTTTGAAAAGAATATTTTGAATAAAACATTTTCTTGATGACTGCAATATACATTTATTTTGGCTGCCTAGCATCCATTCTCCCTTCCTCTGGTAATAGCACCAGATTTTCCTCTGAGTAACTACCCTGCCCCATTCTCAGGCTAGAGAATCCAAGTGGCACTGAATAGGCCTCCCACAAACATACTCCCTCATTCCCCAATCAGCGTCTGATCACCTACCCAAAACCATCATGATTGGCTCATAGATCAGTCTATGACCCAAACAAGGCCTATTACAATGGTCCTTGGGTTAATGGCTCAGAAAAACATAAAACATTCTTCTTCCACTTGGGTGACTAAATTGGTAGAATATGATCTTCAATTTGCTAGTAGCCATCTTTGCCATTATATAGGGAGCACTTGCCCAGAAATGAACCAAACACAGACGACAGAAAACCAAGAGATAAAGATATGACAAATCTATGAAAATATATGTAGAACACCTAGATCCAGCAAAACCCAAAGCCAGTTTTACCACTGCAACTTCTCAGTATTGAGAGCCAACAAATTCCCTTTTTTGCTCAAGCCAGATTTCGCTGGGTTTCTGCCACTTACAACAAAGAGCCCTAATACAATGATTTAATGTCATCAGCATAATCAATAACTGTGCTGATCAATATAATACAGAAGAACCCTCAGGGCAAAGCAAAGGACATAGGGCATAAGCTAAGTGCTTTCCCATGAATAAAAGATTTAAGTTTGAATGCATGGATTCTGAGAAATCTATTTTGGCTAGTTACTTTTACTTACTTCCCATTTTTCAGCTCTGTTAGACTGATAACAATTGTTGGACAGCAGAGTTCTACACAGATAGGAACGCTTGCCTTAAATAAAAATAACATCGTAATTTAAAATAACAGCTACTCTGGAATAAATCTAACAAAAATACATACAAGAACTATATGAGGGGAACTACAAAAAACTCTGATGAACGAAATCATAGAATTAAATAAATGGAGATAAATTCCATATGCACAGATCAGAAGACTCAATATTGTCAAGATGTCAGTTCTTCCCAACTTGATCTAAAGATTCAATACAAAAATGAACAAAATACCAGCAAGTTACTTTATGGATATCAACAAACTAATTCTAAAGTTTACAGAGAAAGGCAAAAGGCCCAGAATAGCCAACACAATATGAAGGAAAAGAACAAAGTTCAAAGACTGACACTAACTGACTTCAAGACTGACCATAAAGCTATAGAAACCAACACAGGATGGCACTGGTGAAAGAATAGACAAATGGATCAATGGATCAACAGACAGCCCAGAAATAGACCCACAGAAATTAGTCAACTGATCTTTGCCGAAGCAACAAAGGCAATACAATTGAGCAAAAATGGTCTCTTCAACAAACAGTGCTGGAACAGCTGGACATCCACACTCAAAATACTGAATCTAGCCACAGACCTTTCTTACATCTCTCACAAAAATTCTCTCAAAATGGATCATGACCTAAATGTAAAACACAAAACTATAGAACTCCTAGAAGATAACATAGGAGAAAACCTACATGATCTTGGTTATGGTGATGACCACAAACATGACCCATGAAAGAAATAATTGATAAGCCAGATTTCATTAAAATTAAAAACTTCTGCTCTGCCAAAGACAAAATATCAGGACAATGAGAAAACAAGCTATAGACTGGAAGAAAATATTTACAAAAGACACATTTGATAAAGGACTGTTATCCAAAATATACCATGAATTCTTAAAGCTCAAAAATAAGAAAACAAACAACCCAATTTTAAAAATGGGCCAACGGTCTTAACAGAAACCCCCTCACAGGACTTCCCTGGTGGCGCAGTGGTTAAGAATCTGCCTGCCAATGCAGGGGACATGGGTTCGAGCCCTGGTCCGGGAAGATCCCACATGCCGCGGAGCAACTAAGCCTGTGTGCCACAACTACTGAGCCCACGTGCCACAACTACTGAAGCCCACGCGCCTAGGGCCCATGCTCTGCAACAAGAGAAGCCACCGCAGTGAGAAGCCTGCGCACTGCAACAAAGAGTAGCCCCCGCTCGCCACAACTAGAGGAAGCCGGCGTGCAGCAACAAAGACCCAACACAGCCAAAAATAAATAAATTAATTAATTAATTAAAAAAAAAAAAAGAAACCCCCTCACCAAAGAAGATACACAGATGGTAAATAAACATATGAAAAGATGCTCCACATCATATGTAATCAGGGAGATGCAAGTCAAAACAATGTTATATTACCGTACACCTATTAGAATGGCCAAAATCCAGAACTCAGACAACACCAAGTGCTGGTGCGGATATGAAGCAGTAGGAACTCTCATTCATTGCTGGTGGGAGTGTAAAATGGCACAGCCACCTTGGAAGACAGTTTGGTGGTTTCTTACAAAACTAAACATACTCTTGCCATACAATCCAGCAATCAGGCTCCTTGGTATTTACCCAAAGGAGTTGCAAACTTATGTCCACATGAAAACCAGCACATGAATGTTTATTAGCAGCTTTATTCATAATTGCCAATACCTGGAAGCAACCAAGATGTCCTTTAGTAAGTAAATGGATACATAAACTGTGGCACATCCAGGCAATGGAATATTATTCAGCACTAAAAAGAAATGAGGCATCAAGCCATGAAAAGACATGGAGGGACATTAAATGCATATGACTAAGTGAAAGAAACCCATCTGAAAAGACTACATACAAGTATAATTCCAACTATATGACATTCTGGAAAAGGCAAAACTGGAGACAGTAAAAAGATCAGTGGTTGGTGGGAAGGGGACAGTGTGTGGAGGGCAAGGGGGGCTAAACAGGTAGAGCACAGAGAATTTTTAGAGCTGTGAAAATACTCTGTATACTATAATGATGGATACATGTCATTATACATTCGTCCAAACCCACAGAATATACAACACCAAGAGTGAACCATGACATAAACAACGGATTTTGGGTGATTATGACGTGTCAGTGTGGGTTCATCAACTGTAACAAACATACCACTCTCCTGGGGAATGTTGATAATAGGGGAGGCTGTGCATGTGTGGGGCAGGCGTATACAGGAAATCTCTGTATTATCCTCTAAATTTTGCTGTGAACCTAAATCTTCTCTTAAAAAATTAAATCTTTCAAAACAAATGATAAATAACAACAGCTCCCATTAATTAAGAACTTCCCATGTCCCACGCACTGTGCATTTTACTTTAATCCTTTAGACTGAATGAAGTAGGTACTATTAGGGCCCCAATTTTATAGTTGAGAAAAATGAGGCTCTGAGATTGGCATTTTGTGGCAATTAAAAAAAAAAAATCAAACTCACTGCTCACATGGATTTTATTTTTTAGTGGATCAATGAATTCCTAGTCCACCTAGAGGGCCATAGCCCTAACAGGATGAACCACAGATATAGCAAGAAGAACCACACTGTTGCAAATAAACCAAAAATTTTGAGACTTCCCTATTTTGCAATTTAGACCCAGATGGCCCCTAAATCACACACGTTAGAAACAGGAAGAAATCTGGAATCAGCTTCACATAACTAAACATTAAGAAAATATATTGCTCACTTTTGGTTACTTTGTAAGAACTGCAATTCAAAGTCATTCTACATACCAATTTAGAGCATCAACACAGTGTAATAAAAAACACAAGCTTTAAGCAAGGATATACAACTAAGGTAAAACTCAAAATGTGGTTTCAGTAGAAAAAAGCAACTTGAGAGGCATACAGGAGGGCTTCAGAGATACAAAATGTTTTATTTCTTGAGTGGTAGGTGCATGCATTTATCTTTATTCTAAGTTGTGTCACAGTTTTCATAAATTTGTTTAAAGAATACAGTCATACTAGAGTTCAAATCCCAACTCTGAACAAGTCACTTCCTATCTGTAAGCTTTAATCATTCAATACTTATTGAGGGTCTACTACATGCCAAGTACTGTTCTATTCAATAGATGTTAGAATATACAGGTACAAGAAACAATTTCTGCTCTCATGGAACCCCACTTTTCTTACCCATGCAACTGAGATAATACTTCTTACTTCATTAGGTGGTGGGTAAAAGCTTTATTACAATGAGCTCTCACTAGGCTCACCTCTAGTTTAAAGAAATAATCACTGTAACAATCCTAAGATATAAGGCACATTGTAATTCTCAAAGCTACCCCTGACTTTTTAAAATCAGCTTAAAAAGTATAGTGAGATGAAGTTCCACACCTCTATCCCAAACAAGATATTTTCTAACTGGCATATCAGGTACTTAGAGTCAAGAGAAATTACAAAGATTTTTAAGTAATCTGTGTCTTTTGAGTGAGTGGTAATTCGTCCCTACTACACTACTACAAATCAGGATCCATACCTTAATACTCCATAAAGCGGATTCAATTTCACTGGAAAGTTCAGGAGAAGCAAAACAAAAGCTAAAGTAATCGTGCTGAATCAAAAACAAACAAACAAAAAAAACCTAGAAGAAACCCTTGTACATGGAAAAAACAAAAGCTCTAAGTCAAAAAGATACATGCAGCCCAATGTTCATAGCAGCACTATTTACAATAGCCAAGACATAGAAACAACCCAAGTGCCCATCAACAGACGAATGGTTTAAGAAGATGTGGTGTATATATATAGTAGAATACTACTCAGCCATAAAAAAGAATGAAATATTGCCGTTTGCAGCAACATGGATGGACCTAGAGAATATCACAGTAAGTCAAAGAAAGACAATTATATACGATATCACTTATATGTGGAATCTAAAAAATAGTACAAATGAATCTATATACAAAAGAGAAACAGACTCGGATATAGAAAACAAACTTATGGTTACCAAAGGGAAAGAGGGAGGGGGAGGGATAAATTAGGAGTATGCAATTAACAGATACAAACTACTATATATAAAACAGATAAACAATAAGGATTTACTATATGGCACAGGGACCTATATTCAATATCTTGTAATAATCTATAATGGAAAATAGTCTCAAAAAATATATATATTCATATATATATTCAAATATATATATTCATATAACTGAATCACTGCTATACACCTGAAACTAACACAATACTGTAAATCAACTATACTTCAATTAAAAAAAAAAAGAAACCCTTGTACCTTTCATGAATGAAAACTGCCTCTCCCCTAATTTTCTCTATAAGCCTAATTTTTCTTCCCCTACATTATCTGATTTTTCTTACTGCATGCGCAAGTCATATTAGCCAGTTATATTGGGGAAGATGCCACAGGAATGAAGTTAAAATCCTGTTTCTACCACTTGTGGTTGTCCAACTTGGACAATTGCATTAACCTCTTTGAGCCTCAGTTTCCTCAAAAATAAGACCCATCTTAGAAGGTTGTTCAAGGCTTAAAAAGGAATTCTAAAAGAAAAGTGACTGGGACATAATAAGGACTCAATAAAAGTTAGCTATTTTACCACCATTCTTCAAAAGTTTGCTGTGATTTATTATCCTATTATTGAAAAGAAATAAGATGATAAAATTTTGTTAATACCTCTAAGAATATTTTAATCTGAGGTAAAACAACTCAAAAGGGCTTTTTTCCTCCTCCACTTCATCTTTAAAGAGAAAACATAAATTGTTTATTTTTCAAGTCAATTTTTTAAAAATACCTAATGTCCGCCTGCTGATGCAGGGGACACAGGTTTGTGCCCTGGTCCGGAAAGATCCCACATGCCGTGGAGCGGCTGGGCCCATGAGCCATGGCCGCTGAGCCTGCGCGTCCAGAGCCTGTGCTCCGCAACGGGAGAGGCCACAACAGTGAGAGGCCCACGTACCGCCAAAAAAAAAAAAAAAGTCATGTACCAAAATGTTCATTGCAGCTCTATTTACAATAGCCAGGACATGGAAGCAACCTAAGTGTCCATCATCAGATGAATGGATAAAGAAGATGTGGCACATATATACAATGGAATATTACTCAGCCATAAAAAGAAACGGAATTGAGTTACTTGTAGTGAGGTGGATGGACCTAGAGTCTGTCATACAGAGTGAAGTAAGTCAGAAAGAGAAAAACAAATACCATATGCTAACACATATATATGGAATCTAAGAAAAAAAAAAAGTCATGAAGAACCTAGGGGTAAGACGGAAATAAAGACACAGATCTACTAGAGAATGGACTTGAGGATATGGGGAGGGGGAAGGGTAAGCTGGGACAAAGTGAGAGAGTGGCATGGACATATATACACTACCAAACATAAAATAGATAGCTAGTGGGAAGCAGCCACATAGCACAGGGAGATCAGCTCGGTGCTTTGAGACCACCTAGAGGGGTGGGATATGGAGGGTGGTAGGGAGACGCAAGAGGGAAGAGATATGGGAACATATGTATATGTATAACTGATTCACTTTGTTATAAAGCAGAAACTAACACACCACTGTAAAGAAATTATACTGCAATAAAGATGTTAAAAAAAAATAAAATATTTTAAGAGCAACAACAAAAAAAAAGAGTGCTGGCAGCAGGCTCAGAGATGCCAGCTGTAACGAGACACTTGTATTTGAAATGCATTCCAGAGTTTCAGCATGCCAGTACCATCTGATCATTGGACTGGGCAGGCTCATCCCTCTTGCAAGAGCACCCTCTTTCCAGACCTTCAGTCAGACAGGCTGAACTCAGCTCTGGGAGCTTTCACAACTGGAGGTGACTGTATTTATTTTCTGGTGGGTTCTTGAACAAATACATAAATTGGAGTACACAAAATGAGACAGGCAAAAAAAAAAAAGAAAGCACTAAAAAAGTTAGAACAAGATAGATCAAAGATCTACTCAAAATGATCCTACTTCTTTTTAAAACATTAAACTCATGTACCTAAATAACAAGATTATACACAAAAGATGTTCAGTGGCATTATTTACAACAGAAGAACCCTGGAAACAATCTAAAGATGTAATTACAAGTAAATATAGCACATAAACATGATGTCATAATTTAGAGCAACTAAAATGATTGTTACAAAGCTATATTAATAATCTTGGGAAAAGTTTAATGATTTGAGGGAGAACACGGAAAACACACACATGTAGCAGAAGTTGGGGGGAAAAGTTTATATATTTACACACACACACATACACACACAAAAGAAGGCTACAGGGAAATAAATCAAAACATTAACAGTAGTTATTACTGAGTAATAATTTTTCTCTTCTTTGTAATTTTTTTAAATTTCTAAAAATTTATACATAGTCAAAAACTAGTAAGAAAACAAGCTACTAAAAATTTAAAGATGAATATGGGCTTCCCTGGTGGCTCAGTGACTAAGAATCCGCCTGCCAATGCAGGGCATATGGGTTCGAGCCCTGGTCCAGGAAGATCCCATATGCCGCGGAGCAACTAAGCCCGTGCGCCACAACTACTGAGCCTGCGCTCTAGAGCCCGCGAGCCACAACTACTGAGCCCACATGCCACAACTACTGAAGCCCACGCGCCTAGAGCCAGTGCTCTGCAACAAGAGAAGCCACCGCAATGAGAAGCCCGCACACCGCAACGAAAAGTAGCCCCCGCTCACCTCAATTAGAGAAAGCCCACGGGAAGCAATGAAGACCCAACACAGCCAAAAAATAAATAAATAAAATAAATTAATTTTAAAAAGAAATTTAAAGATGAATAGAAAAAAATTCACACCAGGGATGATCTGCCAATACGTACTCAAATAATTGGAAAATTTTTAGTATTTTTTTTTATTTACAATGAGAACATAATATACCACAGTATAAGAAAAAATCATAAGAATGAAACTCCCACAGAAATTTATAGAGCAAAATGTATACTAAATCCTCCAATTAAAGACCCATAAAGTAGTTTCAGTGCTTTCTAACCCACCTTCTCACAGCAGGGAATTAAGCCCTCTGGGGGATGCAAACAAACTTCAAAGAGAAGATTATGCCCAGACACTAGTACTGTATAGCGTAAGGTTTATATTTAAGTTTGCTCAGATATTTTGGCAGAGATCAGAGATGCAGATCCAATGAACAAAGACTAATTTTAAGACACATTCTTTGCAATCATCTAAATGGCAAAAATAACTCTTAAATAGTATCAGAAAAAGGCAGATATAATAAGTTGTATAAATAAAAAAAGGTTGTAGAAGTAGACAAAAGTTACCTAAAATCAAATACTAAGTGACAGCTTATTCACTGGTATTAGCAACTAGGAAATCTTACGAATTCCCAAAGAAAGTAAACAGCACCATGAGTTCAGTTTGTGTACCCAAATTTTATTTGCACACTCTTTGGAAGATGTCCCACTCAGTGTCACAGGTCTGGATGCAATATCTAAGTAGAACTGACAGAATACATGTCCCTTCCATGGATGTCATGGAATGCTTTCAGAGCAAAGAACACATGAGAGTTGACAATACCTTCACTAGTTCAGACATTAATAGTAATCGAGGGGAAAAAGAACTGTCTTTAACGTCTAGTAGTATTTCTTACCAGCCTTTCTCACATTTGTCACCCTTTCATTGTGAGGTAATTTTTTAGGTATTATTTAGAAGTACCTGACCATTTTATAAAAACACATTTTATGTAGAGGAATAGCGTATCTTAGTAATTTGGCTTTATTTGGTTTCCCAATTTTTAAAAATCATGGATAAGGAATCAAATTTAAGTTTAGCTTTTCTGGATATTAATCATCTAAAAGAAAATTAAAATCCTTGATATATTAAAGAATGTGAAAGACAAAACTATAAATTTCTCCAAAGAAAATGTAGGATAATAGCTTCTTATCTGTAGGGTAGGAAAACATTGATATACTGTAGATATGAAAATCAAGAAGTTTTGATCAAAGATAACAGAAAGAGAGGGAAAGACAAACCACAGAGTAGGAGACAATATCTACAACACACTTGCCCAGATAATTAATAGTAGCAGGACAAACAATTTCTTATAAATCAACAAGGAAAAGATAGAAAACAATTAAAAAATGAGTAAGCCTTGAACAGGCACTTTAAAAAGAAAGGTATTCACGAGGTTAGTAAGCGTATGAAAAGGTGCTCAATCTCATTAGTCACCAGGAAAACGCAAATAAAAACAACAAGGAGATACTACCACACAACTACCAGGTTGGCCAAACCCAACAAATTTAATTGTATTAAGGACTAATGAATATGTTCAACAATAAAGACTATCAAACACTGCTGGAGGGAGTGTAGACAAGCACAATCAACTTTGAAAAACAGTTTAGCATTATCCAGTAATCAAATATGGTATATATCCTATGTAAAAGTATGTTTACATGCTCCAGGATTTATGTATAAAGATCACAGCAGCCTTGCTTGTAATAGCCAAAAACTGCAAACAACTTCAAGTGCTTTCAATAGTAGAATGAATAAACTGTGATATAATCTTAAAGTGTATTACACTGCAATGAAAATAAATGACACACAGCAACACAGGGGACCCTTACAGACTTGAGCAAACAAGCAGCAAAACTACATACAGAATAATTCTATAAAATTCAGAAACAGGCACTACTAAATTAAATTTTTCAAGGAACTATACTTATGTGGTAAAACTACAAAGAAAAACAAAGAAATGAGTATCACAAAAGTCAGGATAGTAGTTACCTCTGGAGAAGGGGAGTGGAGGGACTTCTGGGGCACTGGCCAGCCCCACCTCTAACATTTACAGGGCCTTGGCAAGAGTACAAACAGAGGCCCACAAACCATATATCTAAATATTTACAAGATATGAAATAAGCTAACAAACTATTAAATAAAATATGTTCCATCCTCCTATCATAACTACTTGGAAGGCCAGATTCACACTGAAAATTCTTGGATTCCTTAGAGTTCCATGTAGAAACATGGTTCAGGGAAAACTGGCCACTGGCCCACTGTCCATCTCCCCCTTTTCCATCCCACACTGCCAGGAACCTCACACACAGGGATGCAGTCACCTCCACTCAACAAGCCCAAGCTCCATCGCATACCCTACTCCCCACAAACAGATACCCTGAGGCCACCCCTTGGGGCTAGGGGTGTGTACACCAGTAGCCAGTCTACCCTCAGAAGGACAAACCCTAGGGAAGACTCACACAGACTCTGGAAATAAGCCTGGGGCCACTGGGTCAAGAAATTCTTAGATCCTAGGTATTCAAAGTTTGTCTAGGATGGAAGGGTTTGGGCTCTAAATGGGCATGTCCCATAGGCCCCACAGACTCCTTGCTTGAAAGGGGCACTTCAGAAGAGGGCCAAAGCAGGGCCCTCTAAAGCATAGGGCTAGGGCAGGGGTCTTCTTGCCAGGACCAGAATTTCCTTAAAACCAGGCAATATTATTTGTCTTAACATGAATAGCGGTAACATGGGTACTCACTTTATAATTATTAAACTGTACACAAAAGTTTTATGCACATTTTGCCACAAATAATGGGATGGACATCATGTCCCTGCTGATATGATACACTAAGAAGGATATAATATCACGTTTGAAATACTCCCACCCAAAATTCATAACCTAATCTAATCATGAGGATACAATCAGATTCAAACCCAGGGACTTTCTACAAAACAAGAGACCTAATTCCTTCAAAAACATTTCATAAAGGGTTTAAAAAAAACAAGGTTGCAAAACTGTTCCAGACTGGAAAAAACTACATAGATGTGAAAACTAAATGGATTACATGATCCTGAATTCTGGATCAGAGGCGAAAGTGCTATAAAGGATATTATTGGGACAACTGATTAAACATGGACAAATGACATTAACTTTCTTATTTTGGTAACTGTACTGGAGTTATTTAAGAAAATGTCCTTATTCTTAGGAGGTATATCCTCAAGTATTTAGGGGTGAAGGGTCACAATGTCTGCAACTTATTCTCAAAAGGTTCAGCAAAAAATACACACAGAGTAATAAAGCAAATGTGGCAAAATAGTAACAATTGATGAGTCTAAGGAAAAGGGGGTATGCACTTAACTATTCTTGTAACTTTTATCTTTTAAAATATTTTCAAAGTTTTTAAAAAGTAAACTAAAGGGTTAAACAAGAAAAGAGTTGTCTACGGGGAGAGGAATTAGATGACTGAAAGAAGAGGATAAGGTAAAGACTCCATTTTGTTCCTTTTTCTTATTTGTACTCATCAAACTTTGTTCACATTCCCCAAGAAAATTCATTTTAACTTTGGGGGAAAAAATCCTACAGCATTGAAAGGGGGAACATTAGCAACTGTAGAAATAAGAAAAGTTTTTGTCCTTAAATCTGTCAAATCACAGCCGTCACCAACTGGTTACTCTGACGAGTCAGCTCACAGAGGTACTGCTGCACGAACACACCTAGTATCAGCTACTTCCCTTCCCAATCCAATGGTTTGCACAATTAGAGGCATAACTTAAGATGAATATTAACATTCTACTTCTAGAATGACCATAAGTTTATAACATGTTTCACAGTCTTCATGAAATAATCCAGAAAGTGGAGCACACGCAATTCTCACTTTTGATATTGAGAAATGCATTCAGTTTAACAAATATTGGTGATATTGTGCAAAACCCTGCAGATGACATGGAGGGATGTGTACAACATGGTCACTGCCCTCAAGAAGGCAACTTAGCAGAGTGAAGAGGACTTGAACCGAAAACCCTGGCTATTCCACACAGTAGCTGTATAATCTTGGTAAGTTATTTGACCTCTCATATTGTTTTCTCATAGGCATAATGGAGACACCATCCAACTACCTTGAAGGGTTGTATTGTAAGGACTGACTACATATGTCAAGCATGTAGGACAACAGAACAACAGATACTCAATAAAAAGTAACTATTTTATGAGGATTACAACCTAATTAAAATAACGAGGTAGAAAATATGTCCAAGGTTTGTACAGTCAATTACGGGCATAACTACCATTGGAATCCTGATTACTCCAAGTTTCTAATCCAAATAAATTCATTCTCCATAAACACCAAATAATACACGCAACTGTTGGTGTGTGGACCGAGAGCCGCTCCCTAACAGACCTTTGGCAAATGCATCACTCTTTTAGGCACCAGGAAAAAGAACACTAGGTCAGAAGGTTATTTTTTCTCATTAACCAAGAAGGATTTTAGGTCAAGAAGTGATTTACTCAGCCTGCACAAGATACTCTAACCTTATCCAAGACCCTGTTGTTCAGGAATACATGTCCAAATTAGTCCAAAAGCTAAAGCCAGAGGAGGTGTTTCCTTCAACTAAGTTCCAACCTTTTTTTAACCAGCTGACAAAATTTACTGAACTAAATCCATTTCAAACAGCTCCTTCCAGTTTACTGGCAGAGATCTCCTTTTATATTATTTTGTAACCTAATTCTAAACCTTCCTTATTAGCAAGGTGACAATATTTCATACTAAATAGTTGACTTCCAGGCATCTCCGAAAGATACAAACCAAAACCCAATGATTACAATGAATAAGGCCATATTTCAAGGCTGTTATAGTAAAACTCTTAATTTAAATTGTTCACTGCAATTATTCTCCATTCCCTAGGATGACGTGGGCACAGATAAAAGGGAAAGACACTTAAACATAAAGATAAGTAACAGTTTAGAATATTCACATATTATCCAATGTGCATGGCTAGCTCATACAATAAACAAACACACCATATCATAATGGAACATGCAAATACCTGAAACAGTGCCACCTGTCCTAGGATAGGCCACTTCAACGTACACTTCAAACATGGTCTCTGGGTTCTGCCTATAAAAGAAACAGATTGTGATTACTGACAAGTATTGAGGGAGCATGGTATAGAATATGCAGGCTGTGGTATAGGGCAGACCTTGATTAAAATCACTAGCTCCACAACTTAACAGCTGTGAAACTTTGGATAAGTTACTCAACTTCTCTGAGCCATGCCCTCCTAATCTATAAGATGAAAATACCTAACCAGAAGAATTATTGTGAAATGTAAAGAAAACACACCAAAATTGCCTAGATACAATGTTTGGCATATAATAGCTTAGCCATTATTATGATTTTACAGATGTCACATTTCCAGTTTACACAGCTGGATCTCCAAAACCATAAATAGAATTTTGAGGAAACTCAAACCAAGGCAACACTAGCACAAAGTAACCTTCTCCCTCATACGCCAGGATAAAATATTCAGATGAAGTTAACTTGCTTATTTACAGGTTTTAAAGACTCAAATAAGAGAAACAGTATCTTATCTCATTAGGCTACAATAAAGACAGGATGCTAATAGGGGGCTTTGCCTAAATTGTCAATGGCAAGTATATGAATGTTCATTATTATATCCTTTTACCTTTTTATGTCATAAATATTTTATATTAAGTTTTTAAAAGATCATAGCACTAAGAGAATGTTAACAGTTGTTCATTCTGAGTGATAAGAACATCGGAGTCATAGTAGCTTCAGATTTTCTCTTTGATTCTAAAACTACAATAAAAAGATTATTTCCAGACTGCATGAAAATCATTTAGTAGAAGAAAATGTTACACATTCAAACATCTATGACTGAATTCTACTTTAAACCTGACAACAAAGCTCAGAGAAGAAATTTTCTGAGTTGCCTAATCAGATCTAAGGCTTAATTTCAATCAACTAAATACCCTGAATTTGCCCAACAGATTCCACTTTTCAAAATAACTATCTCATTTATCTCATTTCATCCTCATTATAATCCTATGAGGTATGTGGATCAGTCATCACCCTCACCATACAGGTGAGAAACCTGAAGCAAAGAGATTCTAAGTGACTTGTCAGTAGTCTCACAACTAGTTAGAAACACAGTCAGAGCTGCAACTCAGACCTCCTGGCGCTCAAATTGTGTTTCATTGATTCTAAGATGAAATTTTTTCCCCACATTTTCCCAAGTCTTACAGTCTACTGCATCTTGCAATTCTAAATGGCAACATTTTTTTCTTTCTTAGTAGTACATATAATAACAGTGCATCTTATAAATAATGGCATCTTAGACTCAGTAAAATACAGTAATACTCCCTCTACTTCCTCAGGGGTAGATGTCTGTCAATCAGGGATCTACTTATTTCTCATGTGAAGGATCATTACTTCCTCACTGAGGAGAAATTTGGGCTTGTGCTTTAAATAAGTACCTAGAGTGAAAAGAGTTGGCTGCTCTAAAAGTCAAGGAATTTAAATATACCTTTGTCAAATATAATTTCTAAATTAGACATTAAATCAGAGTATCTTACTTAACTAAATAAAAGTAAACTCAAGTTTTAAGAAAGGTGTTTAAAAATGTTTTTGTGCCTTTTTTTTTTTCCTGCAAGAGAGTACAAAAGACCTACAAGGTCAGCATCGTTTGGTCACCAAAACATTTGTGGAAAATACCATATGGAACATCCCCTTCATTCAAATAATCTCAAAGTAGAGGGTTTGTTGAAAGAAAGGAATGTTCTAAGGTCATCTGAAGAGTACCAGGAAGATTCCCTCTAAAATCTAAAAATATCTTTAAGCCTATTTTGCAACTGGCTGAATTTCATCTCGGAATTTCATTCCTCCGGATTAAGATAATGGCTTTCAAAATGTATTCTGCAGGACCCTAGGACTCCATGGAGATTCCTTGGAGATTCCACGCATTTTTTACCCAAATGCCCACTTTTAAGCTTATTTTTCCCCATTTAAAAAATTGAAAGGAGGGCTTCCCTGGTGGCGCAGTGGTTGAGAGTCCGCCTGCCGATGCAGGGGACACGGGTTCGTGCCCCTATCCCGGAAGATCCCACATGCCGCGGAGCGGCTGGGCCCGCGAGCCATGGCCGCGGAGCCTGTGTGTCCGGAGCCTGTGCTCCGCAACGGGAGAGGCCACAGCAGTGAGAGGCCCGCGTACAGCAAAAAAAAAAAAAAAAAAATTGAAAGGAAAAAACATGAGCATACAAAGGTGTTACATGCCAAATTTTTTAACACTGGAGCTCCGACATGTTAACCTGTGCCACCAAGTTAAGGTGGTTTGTACAGATCTGCTATCTCTCTAAGCGAAGAACATCCTAATGTTGTCTAAACTCATTATATCTCTGCTTCTTCTCCTCCCTTTCTCTTTAACACACTTCAACCAGGCTTCTGAACCCACCACACCACTGAAACAACTTGTCGTGATCACCAATGACCTCCACATTGCTAAAATGTGCCAAAATGGTAAATTCTCGATGCTTGTCTTAACCTCTCAGCAGCATTTGACACAGCTGATTGATTTGCCCTCCTTCTCCAAACACTTTCTTCACTTGCCTGCCGGGACATCACTCTCAACTGGTATTCTTCCTGCCTTACTGGCTGCTCCTTTGCTGATTCCTTCTCACATAAGCTCTCCTACCCTGGAATTTAGTGCTGGACCTCTCCCTGTCTACACTCATTACTTAAATGATCTCATTCAGTCTCACAGCATTAATTACCAGGCAAATGCTGATGAGCCCCAAAGTCCTGTCTCCAACCCAACTTCTTCCCTGACCCCAGATTCCCTTAGCAACTGCCAGCTCAACATCCCCATCTGGATTTCTAAGAAGCATTTCTAACCTAACAAATGGCACTTTTCTTCCTCAGACCTGCATTTCCTGATATCCACCAGTTAAGTGGAAAAAAAAAAAAAAAAAAAACCCCACCAAACTCAGCTCTGGAGATGGATGGTGGTGATGGTTGCACAAGAATATGAGTGTACTTAATATCACTGAACCATACACTGAAAAATGGTTAGGCTGGTAAATTTTATGTTATGTGCATTTTACTATAATTAAAAAAATGAGAAGGAAAAAAGTCTTTACAAGGTCCTACATTATCTGGCCTCTGCCTGTCTCTCCAGTTTCATTTCATACCTCTCTCTCCTTGCCCACTGCACTCTAGCCATACTGGCCTTCTGTCTGCTCCTCAACACACCTAATTCATTCCTATCTTATAGCCTTTTGTATTGATCTTCATATAGGTGGTCCTTCCTGTCATTCAAAATAAGGCTTATACCTGACCTCCTCAGAAAGGCCTTCCCCAACACACTCTCTACCATCGAATTTTAATTCTCCACATCACACCAATCACAACCTGTTTCCCTCCTCTAAATGTAAACTGCAGGAGAGCAGGGATTTTTGTCTGTCATACCCACTAGTTTTTCCCAGGTACCTAAACAGTGCCTGGCACATAGCCAGAATCAAATAAATATTGAGAAGGAATAAAGGAAGTACAGACTAGCTTTCCTGGGGTCTACAGGATTTCAATAAATGACTGGAGTGATTATACACTTTTATGACTCAAACTTTAGCATGTTAAAAGATAGATTTGAAGCCCCACCTCCAGGGTTTCTGGAGTAGGACCCAAGAATTAGCATTTCCAATAAGTACCCAGGTAATAGTGATGCTGCTGGACTAGTGATCACACTTTAAGAACCACTGATCTAGTTAAATGGAATTCTTCTTCCAAATAATTTGTACATATAACATAAAATAAACATAAGGTATACCTCAATAATCCATCATTTCAACAGTGCTTTTGCAATTAAAAGATTTCAAAAAAATAAGCATTTGTGGAAGCAATGAAGCTAACTTCTCTTCTAGTGTTACCCATAGTTACTGCCTCATTGTAATGCATAATAAAACTACCTAAGTTTCTTACTCAGTTCAAATAGCTGCCAGAGCTCTATTACATGGAGCCAAAGATTATGACAGTCTCTTTAGGAAAAAAAAGAAAAGAAAAGAAAAGAAAAAAGCTGACTACAACCCTAAAAACAAACTGGACTATACAAGTTATAGTCATGCTCATTTACATGTTACATTACAGAAGAAGTAGTGAGAGAACGGAGCCCGCGTTTCCGCAGAGCTGGAACTCCCGGCTCGGGGTCTCTTCCCTCCCCCGTCATGGAACTGCCCCGGAGCCCGAGGGGAGGGCAGCCTCACTGAGGCTGCTGGCTCTGGAGGGGCCCCAGCGGCCGAAGCCGCGACAGGCATGGGGACGGCGGGCCGGTTGTTTCAACAAGTAACTTAAAGACAAAATGGAAAAACAAGGAGGTTTGTGCCTGAGATCATGTTGATGTGAAACCAGGGATGGCCACCTTGTGCCAGCCATGTGGATGAAAGGCTCTTGGTGCTGCAGCCAGGAGTCAGTGCTGTGCCTCTGAGGTGGGAGAGCCAACTTCAGGACACTGGTCCACAAGAGACCTCCCAGCTCCACGTAATATCAAACGGCAAAAATCTCCCAGAGATCTCCATCTCAACGCCAAGACCCAGCTTCACTCAACGACCAGCAAGCTACAGTGCTGGACACCCTATGCTAAACAACTAGCAAGACAGGAACACAGCCCATGGATGCTAACCCATCCATTAGCAGAGAGGCTGCCTAAAATCATAATAAGGCTACAGACACCCCAAAACACACCACCAGACGTGGACCTGCCCACCAGAAAGACAAGATCCAGCCTCATCCACCAGAACACAGGCACTAGTCCCCTCCACCAGGAAACCTACACAACCCACTAAACCAACTTTAGCCACTGGGGACAGACACAAAAAACAACGGGAACTACGAACCTGCAGCCTGTGAAAAGGAGACCCCAAACACAGTAAGATAAGCAAAATGAGAAGACAGAAAAACACACAGCAGATGAAGGAGCAAGATAAAAACCCACCAGACCTAACAAATGAAGAGGAAATAGGCAGTCTACCTGAAAAAGTATTCAGAATAATGATAGTAAAGATGATCCAAAATCTTGGAAATAGAATAGAGAAAATGCAAGAAACATTTAACAAGGACCTAGAAGAACTAAAGAGGAAACAAGCAACAATGAACAACACAATAAATGAATTTAAAAATACTCTAGAAGGGATCAATAGCAGAATAACTGAGGCAGAGGAATGGATAAGTGACCTGGAAGATAAAATAGTGGAAATAACTACTGCAGAGCAGAATAAAGAAAAAAGAATGAAAAGAACTGAGAACAGTCTCAGAGACCTCTGGGACAACATTAAACGCACCAACATTTGAATTACAGGGGTCCCAGAAGAAGAAGAGAAAAAGAAAGGGACTCAGAAAAAGTAGTGACTAATGATGTGACATTGTGACAAGTTATATAACATACCAACAAATATACATAAGGGCCAGTGAAGCCAATGCAGATGGAAGCATTTTCTATTTCTCTGCACATCAAAAAATAAGTTTTAAAGTGTCTCCTCTAAATGTAAATGGCCAAGCGACTCTTACTTAATATTTTTATTAAACCACTAATACTGTAACAATTTCCAGAGAATCTGTGGAACTACTGAATACCTTGAGACTACTTATTTCCTCCATTACTCTTTAAGATGCTTAATATTTTTAACTACTTGGCTAAAGGAACTGAAAATCCTATTTCTGTCCTATTAACACTCCTGCTAATTCAGTACATGTAATGAAGTTAAAAATACTATATTCCGAGCCATTTTCCAATACAGACCCAAGCTTTCCCAGAACACATCATATCTTAACATATTACCATGGAAATGTCCTGGTTCTGCCATGATATCCCATTATTAGTTGCCTTATACTCCTATACCTCCATGATCTGGAACTCTGCCCATCTGCCAAGCTCTTTTTTGCCACCCACCTTACCTCGTGCAGTCTTGCACCCTAAGATCCAGCTATAGAGAACTACTTGTCTCTCTGAACAAACCATGCTCTGATTCTCTAATGATAACATCATTACCATACCACTGCCCGTACCTACTGTTTCCTAGGTGCCAGGCATGATCCTAAGCACTGCACATGCATTATCTCAGATAATCTTCAACAACCCTGTAAGTATTATTACCCCCAGTTTAGAGATGAGGACACTGAAACTCAGAGGATAAACTAGCCAAAGTCAAAGCAAGGAAGTGGCAGAATCAGCATGGATCATCCAAAGGCACTAACCACTTTACTATTCTACCTTATTCAGCTGCTCTTCTGGAAGGAACTATCTGTCCAGTCTTTTTCATCAAGGCTTAGCTCAGGCATTTCCTCCTCTCTGGGAAGCCTTCTCAATCCCCCCACACTCACATCCTAGACTGGGTTAAGTGCCCCTCCTCCGTGCTCCCAAGGCACCCTGTACTTCCCCACTTTTGCAGCTCTTACCACATTCGACCCTGACACAATCACAACTACCTGGAGAGCTTTTAAAAGTCCTGACGCCCAGGCCACACCCCAGAACAATTAAATCAGAATCTCCAGGCTTTTTTTTAAACCTCCCCAACTTATTCCAATGTGCAGCCAAGGTGGAGAAACATCCGTGTGCCTCTAATTAAATATCTGTCTTCCCCTCTAGACTGGCAGCTCCTTGAAGGCACCAACTGTCTTCTCATATCCTAGTCCGACACCTGGCACAATAAATGTCTGATGAATGAGTTTTCCTCCAACATCTGACAGTTTCCAGTTCCCAGTAACTGTTTCTCTTTCTCTAACAAGAGGTAACTTACTAAATATACACTGCTTACACCTGACTGTTATTCTTTAAAGATGTTTTCCTTTGGAGTCAAAGGTATCAATAAGTCACACCTGCTAACAACAGCCTTGGCTCTTAAATATGAAAAAATGACACATAAGCAGTTAAAATGTGTTTGAAAGAAGGGAGGTCTGGTCGGTTCTTGCCTCTGGGAGAATGAAGCCTGAGAGTAAGGCAAGAGAGCATTTCTATTCAATACCACACTCTTCTGAACACAATTCTCAGTGATTCACTGGAAGGGCCATGCTCTGTGCTCAGGGCCATATTCTCAAAATGATTAAGTACACTCAGCTTGAAGTCATGAAACAGACAAAGGCTTTGACAATATTCAGGCAGCGGGAAAGCTAATTTTTTAAAAAGAGCATCATGCTATTGATCACTCTGCTGGATCATCAGCTTTCAATTAGGACCTACTTTTCTTCAATTACAACATATTATGAGATTAGGAGAAAAATGTAACACTAACTCCTCACAAAATGAATCTGCTGCATATGATAACCATGCCATCATGCTAGGCCCTCAACGCTTTAAGTGTTATTTAGAAGTACAAACTGAGACGCACACAGTACTGGGATCCCTTACTCATTTCACAGCTATCAAATCTTCACACCAGCTAGTATTCTACAGCAAAACAGCAACCTATTCTCTATGGACTAGGGTAAAACTTCAGCACACTGTATCCTTAATTACAAACTTATATGCTGAGGGGGCTGAGGTATAGTATTTCAAAATTCATACCAACTGAACTGTCTTAAAGTTGACAACATGGTCAAAAGTAACTGTATACACTTCAGAATGTGCTAGCAAACATCACCTAATAAACACTGATTCCTTTAAGCTAGATATACAAGCAAAAAAGGTAGTGTTAATATTTCCAACAAGTCTCCATTTGTTTCAGTAGACTCTGAAATTAAAGCCGTTTTTCCAGACTGAAAATGCTGTATCAAAGGGTGCTTTCTAACCCATAACCAGTTAACACCTCCATAGAAGAACGCTGTCACTGTTGAGACTTGTCAGAAAATGATTAACTTAGTTGTGTAATTATACAAACAAGTCATTTCAAGATTTTGCACTTAACTTTTCATGTCTAATACTGTTCTCAGGATCAGATTAATAAAGATACACAGATACTACTATGAGAGGAGATACAAAGTTTTACCTTACCATAGATTCCTATGGAAAGATTCTTATGCCACAATGTGCAAAGCAAGTTAACTGGAAGAAGGAGAGCTGGATCCCCAGCAGAAGGACAGAGCCTGCACATCCCTCCACAATGTGCAATACTCCATGCACTTTTAATAAATTCTCTCCTGTACTGAGCAGCACTGTAAAATCTAGACTCTCCAATCGTATTAATGGCATTTGCAAAGATGGCATCCATTTCCTTGTCAATAAATATTTTTGTCCTTAAAAAAATTTTAAGAGCCTCCCCTTCCCTAAGTTTTCCTCTGCTCTTTCTGAACAATTTACTCCTAAAACTATCACGTGGCAGAGCAGGGTAGATGCCCACGTCAGCGATGGCTCGGCGTGAGATGTCAAAGCCTGAGCAGGGTGAGGAAAATGTCCCTCAGAGGGGGTGACCTGACAAAAGACATCAGATCATGAGCGAGGTAGGAGAACGTCCACAGTAAGAGGTGGCCTGGCCAATATGATGTCAAATCAGAGTGAATGAGGAAGGCATCCACTGAGGGGAAGCACCTTGGCATGCGGAGCCAGAACATGAGTGGGCTGGAAAAAGCATTCATGCTCAAGGGCAGCCACAACCAGGATGTTGAAACACAAGGAGTGTGAAAGGTGCCCCATGGAGGAACAGCCCAACACGGGTATCAGAGCCCAAGAGGGTGAGGAGCATGTCCAAGCACGAGGGACCCTAGAGTTGGGTGGGGAGCCAGGGCAGGTATGAGGAGGTTATGTGGGGTGAGAGGAGACTTGCCTAGCATCATGGTGAATCAGAGGGCAAGCAGGGCATCCACAGGGCAGTGGGAGAGCAGGGGCATGTCAAACCACTGTAATCCCAGGAAAGCAAGGTAAATGAGTAGAGCATCCACATGGGGTGGAAGGTGATGGGGGAACATGCCTAACGCAAGTCCAAGACCAGTAAGGAAGGCCTGCTTTCTCACAGTTGAGGTTAGCAGAAAACCATAATAGAATGAGTTCTACGGAGCTGAATTTGAATTGGAGATACTAATGTGATTTCAAGGTTTTCAGTAAATATATAATAGAGAACTGTAAATATGACCTGACTTTTAACACACACATACTTCCTGGCTCTGTCTACTGAAAGGGCCTTGGCAAGAGTAACACCCCAATAGCAATGAGCATATCTAGGACCCAGACCTTGGCTTCTAAATACAACCATCCTCTAAAAGGAACCGGGGGTCCTTGGAGAAATACCTGATTCCAGGGCTGGGGTAGAGAAAGTACAAGACGAGACTGAAACATCCTATTGTGCTAGAAAGCAAAGAAGTGCTCAAAGAATGATGGGGACATGTCAGAAGGATACAGGAGACAGCTTTAAAAGGCTCCCACTGCCAATCTGGGTAGTGTGAGCATCAAAATCAATAATGATATTAACAGATTATTAACGAATCAAATAAACAGAAAACTGTGAGCCCACACTGCTATAAATGAATAAATTGACAACTTAATGAGAAATGGAGTATTTACGTAGTTTTAAAGTATCTTCCCACAAAATCTTTACTAATTGCAATGACGAAGAGTAACTTTTCAGTGTAGAAGTTTGGCAAAAACTACCTTAATCAAGTCATTAAAGTGATCACCATCAGGAATGGACAAACTACTAGAATGCAATGAGAAGAGCACAGCATCACGCCCATGACAGTCCTGTCCAAGATGCTTAACCTGAATCTAATCTTGAGGAAACATCGGGCAAACTCAAGTTGAGGGACCATCTAAAAACTATCTGACCTGTAATTTTCAGAAGTGTCAATGTCATGAAAATCAAGGAAAGACTGAAGATCTTTCCAGACTGAAGGAAACTAAAGAGACATGACAAATAAATGCAATGTATAATTCTGAACTGGATTGTTTTGCTCTAAAGAATGTTATTGAGACAATGACTGAAATATGAACGAGGTCTAATGACTAGAGATAGTAATGAAGCAGTGTTAATTTCCTGATTTTGATGGTTGTATTGTGGTTATACAGGAGAGTGTCCTTGTTTGTACGAAAAGCACACTGAAGTACTCAGGGGTGCGGAGCTGGAAACAACCTAAGTGTCCATCATCGGATGAATGGATAAAGAAGATGTGGCACATATATACAATGGAATATTACTCAGCCATAAAAAGAAACGAAACTGAGCTATTTGTAATGAGGTGGATAGACCTAGAGTCTGTCATACAGAGTGAAGTAAGTCAGAAAGAGAAAGACAAATACTGTATGCTAACACATATATATGGAATTTTAAAAAAAATGTCATGAAGAACCTAGGGGTAAAACGGGAATAAGGACACAGACCTACTTGAGAATGGACTTGAGGATATGGGGAGGGGGAAGGGTAAGCTGTGACAACGCAAAAGAGAGGCATGGACATATATACACTACCAAACGTAAGGTAGATAGATAGTGGGAAGCAGCCGCATAGCACAGGGAGATCAGCTCGGTGCTTTGTGACCGCCTGGAGGGGTGGGATGGGGAGGGTGGGAGGGAGGGAGATGCATGAGGGAAGGGATGTGGGAACAGATGTATATGTATGACTGATTCACTTTGTTATAAAGCAGAAACTAATAAAAAATTAAAAATTTTAAAAAAATTACAAAAAAAAAGTATTCAGGGGTGATGGGGTATCAGGTCAGCACCTCGCTTAAAACTGGTTTTTAGAAAAGTTCTCCATATTGCCAACTTTTCTGTAAGATTCTGTTTTTTAAAAAAATTTAATAAAACAAAAACAACCATTAATAGCAATTTCCCTGAGCTGTTTTTTACCAAGATATTCTCACAAAAATAATATGTGGTTCTATAGAAAGAGCCCAGGACTAAATATCAGAGAGTCTGGGTTCCAATCCCAGGTAAATCCCTTACTCACTATGGGATTAGAACAAGCCATTTACCCTTTCACACATCAGCTTCCTCCTCCATCAAGAGATAACATCTGCCCTGCTCATCTCAAAAGCTGTTTTAGGGATCAAATGAAAGAAAAACAAGCAAGTGCTTTGTGAACTAAAAGATACTAAACCAAGGTAAAGAGTATTATTTATTATAAAAAAATAAAATTGCTTCACCTTACAAATCACAGGCTTTGTAAGTAGTCCAGAAATTATTGTGTATTTCAAAGATTCAAAACTCTTAAGCTTTCAAACACTGTTACTAAAAGCAATCCAGAAAATAAGGAACTATCCAAATAGAAACATTAGTCTAGGGAATAAATGAATTTTAAGAACAAGGGGTAAGAGTTCACACTTAACAAAAAGTGAATAAAACAAATATCTCCTCTACAGGGAAAAAATACTGAACAAATGCAATATATGAAAATCAAAAGAGTCTCTGATATACAACTTTACTTCTCAATCGGTAATACTGTGACTATTTGTATACTTTTATGGTTAACGTGGAACTCTCACCTACATTTCTGAACCCGCCTGTCAAAACCTTGTCAAGGTAGTGGGATAGTATTACCCTCCCTGTTTAACAGAAAAAGAAACTGAGGCTAGGACGTGGTAATACTCCAGCTGATTCCTGGTTTTCAGATTACAAAACCCACAACTTTTCCATGACTTTTCAAAAATTACTCTCAGGTTGTTTAAAGTAGCAACTCTTAATCCTAGATTAGGAGTGGGGGGGACAGACCATTCCAAAGAGCTCATGAAAAGCTTCACTAACTTCCCAGGGAAAATTACATATAATTTTTCAGGGAGCTCATGAGGCTACATATGGAAATAAATAGCTTATATCACTAATGACTTGCTTTTATGTTCTTCCTCATTTAATCCTCAAGCCAAGCCTATGAGAGGAAGGTTAACATCATTACCGCATTTAAAAAGAGCAGATACTCTGCACAATAGCAAGCAGCTTCTAAACCTTAATACTTACTGAACACTTAACTATGTGTCATATACTTTTCTAAGCACTTTTTTACGTATTATCTCATTTAATCTTCCCAACAACCTGTGAAACAGCAACTATTATCATTCCTATTTTACAGGTGAGGAAACTGAAATAAAATAAAAATAAAAGCTTAACTTCCCAAGGTCAACAGCTTGTAAGAGACAAAGCTGGGATATGAACTCAGTGTGGCTAGAGCTCCTATTTTTTAAACCAACTCTACATATATAATATACAATTGTATCTATATTAATATATACACAGTAAAATGCACCCATTTAAGTGTACAGTTCTAGGAGTTTTTGCAACTGTATACATTCATGTAACTTATACTCCACTGATTTTTTTTAAATAAATAATTTATGTATTTATTTATTGGCTGTGTTGGGTCTTCATTGCTGCGCACAGGCTTTCTCTAGTTGCGGCAAGCGGGGGCTACTCTTCCTTGTGGTGCGTGGGCTTCTCACTGTGGTGGCTTCTCTTGTTGTGGAGCACGACTCTAGGCATGCAGGTTTCAGTAGTTGTGGCACACGGGCTCAGTAGTTGTGGCTCACAAGCTCAAGAGCACAGGCTCAGAAGTTGTGGTGCACAGGCTTAGGTACTCCACGGCATGTGGGATCTTCCTGGACCAGGGCTCAAACCTGTGTCCCCTGCACTGGCAGGCAGATTCCTAACCACTGTGCCACCAGGGAAGTCCCTACTCCATTGATTTTTTTAAGACTTTTTTTTTAAAGAGAAGTTTTAGGTTTGTAGCAAAGTTGAAAGGAAAATTTAAAAATTTCCTACATACTTACTGCCTTCACACACGCACAGTCATCTGCACTATCAAGATCTCCCACCAGAGTGGTACATTCATAACAGTTGATGAACCTACATTGATACATCATTATCACCCAAAGTCCACTGTTTACATTACAGTTCACTCTAGGGGTTGTATATTCTATGGGTTTGGACAAATGTCTAATGACATGTATCCATCTTTATAGTATACAGAGTATTTTCACTGCCCTAAAAATCCTCTGTGCTCCACCTATTCATACCTCCATGTACCACCACCCGCCCAACCCCTGGCAAACACCGATCTTTTTACTGTCTCCATAATTTTGCCTTTTCCAGAATGTCATAGTTGGAATGATACAGTATGTAGCCTTTTCAGATGCGTTTCAAATTCCTGTGTCTTTTCATGGCTTGAGAGTTCATTTCCTATTAGTGCTGAATCATATTCCATTGCCTGGACATATCATAGTTTATCCATTCACCCATAGAAGGACATCTTGGTTGCTCCCAAGTATTAACTATTATGAATAAAGCTGCTATAAACATCCATGTGCAGGTGTTTGTGTGGACATAAGTTTGTAACTCCTTTGGGTAAATACCAAGGAGCCTGATTACTGGATTGTATGGCAAGAGTATGTTTAGTTTTGAAAGAAACCACCAAATTGGCTGTACTGGGACTTCCCTGGTGGCACAGCGGTTAAGACTCCACGGTCCCAATGCAGGGGGCCTGGGTTTGTTCCCTAGTCAGGGAACTAGATCCCACATGCCTGCTGCAACTAAGAGTTTGCATGCCACAACTAAGGAGCCCGCCTGCCGCAACTAAGACCCAGCGCAACCAAATAAAAATAAAAATAAAGAAAGCAAAAAACAAAGTGGCTGTACCATTTTGCACTCCCGCTAGCAATGAATGAGAGTTCCTACTGCTCCATATCCTCATTAGCATTTGGTGTTGTCGGAATTCTGGATTTTGGCCATTCTAATAGGTATACAGTGGTATATCATTGTTTTAATTTGCGTCTCCCTGATTACATATGATGTGGAGCATCTTTTCATATGTTTATTTGCCATCTGTGTATCTTCTTTGGTGAGGTGTCTGTTAAGACCTTTGGCCATTTTTTAATTGGGTTGCTTTCTTATTTTTGAGTTTTAAGAGTTCTTGGTATATTTTGGATAGTGGTCCTTTATCAAATGTATCTTTTTTAAGTATTTTCTTCCAGTCTATAGCTTGTTCCCTTATTCTCTTGATATTGTCTTTGGCAGAGCAGAAGTTTTTAATTTTAATGAAGTCCAGCTTATCAATTCTTTCTTTCATGGATCATGTTTCATTTTGTATCTAAAAAGTCATCATCATACTCAAGATCATGTACATTTTCTCCTATGTTATTTTCCAGGAGTTCTATAGTTTTGTGTTTTACATTTAGGTCATGACCCATTTTGAGTTAATTTTTGTGAGGGATGTAAGTAAGGTCTGTGTCTAGACTCAGTATTTTGCATGTGGATATCCAGTTGTTCCAGCACTGTTTGTTGGAAAGATCATTTTTGCTCCATTGTATTGCCTTTGCTCCTTTGGCAAAGGTCAGTTGCCTATATTCTGTGGATCTATTTCTGGGCGCTCTGTTGATCCATTGATCCATTTGCCTATTCTTTCACTTTGCTGTTTTCTATAGCTTTATAGTAAGTCTTGAAGTCAGCCAGTGTCAGTCATATGATCTTGTTCTTTTCCTTCTATATTATGTTGGCTATTCTGAGTCTTCTGCCTCTCCATATAAACTTTAGAATGAGTCTATCAATATCCACATAATAACTTGCTGGTATTTTGATTGCAACTGCATTGAATCTATAGATCAAGTTGGGAAAAACTGACATTTTTGACAATATTGAATCTTCCTACCCATGAAATCTCTCTCCATTTATTTAGTTCTTTGATTTCATTCAGGGTTTTGAAATATTCCTCATACAGATCTGGTATATATATTGTTAGATTAACACCTATTTCATTTTGGGGGGGGTGCTAATGTAAATGGTATTGTGTTTTTAATTTCAAATTCCACTTGCTCATTTCCAGTATATAGGAAAGCAATTAACTTTTGTATATTAACCTTGTATCCTGCAGCTTTGCTAGAAACACTTACCAGTTCTATGCAGTTTTTTTTTTTTTTTTGGTAAATTCTTTCAGATTTTCTACATAGATGACTATGTCATCTGCAAAGACAGTTTTATTTCTTCCTTCCCATTCTGTATACATTTTATTTCCTTTTTTTGCCTTATTGCATTAGCTAGTACTTCCAGTACAACGTTGAAAAGGAGTGATGAGAGGGGATATCCTTGTCTTGTTCTTGTTCTTAATGGGAAAGCTTCTATTGTCTCAACATTAAGTATGATGTTAGCTGTAGATTTTTCATAGATATTCTTTATCAAGTTGAGGAAGTTCCCCTCTATTCCTCATTTACTAAGAGTTTTTATGATAAATGGATGTTGAATTTTATCAAATGCTTTTCCTGCATCTATTGATATGATCATGTGTTACTTCTTCTTTAACCTGTTGATGTGACGGATTACATTAACTGATTTTCAAATGTTAAACGAGCTTTGCATAACTGGGATAAATCCCACTTGACTGTGGTGTATAATTCTTTTTATACATTGCTGAATTTTGTTGTTGTTTTTTAATGAAACTTACTATAGCCAATTTATTTTCCTCCCCCACCCCCTTCAAAAAGCAATCCAGGTGCACTGCTAACACCTAAGGACAACTGAAAAGGTCTTCAGAACACTGGGCTCAAGGTCCTGAGCACTCCATGGGCAGTCCTCTGGGCCTCCCTGAGAGCTGATTACCAAAGTTCCAGGGTATTTAGGAATGACAGAGTAGATCTGCTTTTTCTCAGCACAGAGTACTGGAGAGGAGAGAGCTGCATAAAAAGAGAACCCCAGAGATCTGCGAAAGGCCCCCTTTGAGTATATAGCTTAAGTATTGATTAGTATATGTATGTGAGGAAATTACTTGTGGCTGGAAGAAAAATCATCAGAAAAGATTAGAGGCAACAGTGCCTGGTACTCACAAAGGGCCAGAAATAATGCCTGTTCCCACCAACCAAGGTTAAAAAACAAAAACAAAAACAAAAAAACCCTCATGATTCATAATGCATGGGGCAGAGTACCTAGTAGGGTATTACCTTAGTAATGGGCAATAATTATCCCCAGACCAAGTACTGCTTCAGTCCCACCTAACAAATCTTAAAAGCAAGACTCAGAAGGATCAAACTCTTTAAAAGTAACTTAACTGACAAAATATATGAAACAGTGGTTTTCAAAACATTAGGCAACATAGCACAGCAATCCCTTGAGATACGGAAAACAAATGAGATGAGCCTATGGTTGCCTCACATTACTATACTGAGTAAGCCCAAGAATATTTATAAGAATACAAAAATACCCAGCACCTTACAAGTTACAATACACAATGTCTGGCAGTCAATAAAAAATTAACAGGCATGCAAAGAATCAGGAAAATACAACCCATAATGAAGAGAAAAAAGTTAATTGAAGTCAACCTAGAACTACATAGATGTTACAATTAGCAGTCGGGACATTCAAAGTTGTTATAACTGTATTCTATGTGTTCAAAAAGTTAGAGACATGGGAGATTTTAAAAAGACCCAAATGAATTTCTAGAGACAAAAACTACAACATACTAGGTGGAAAATGCACTAAACGGGACTAACTACAGAGTAAACACCGCAGAAGATTAGTAAACTTGAAGACATTGTTTTAAAAATTATCCAAGATGAAACTGAGGGAAAAAAAACTTCAAGAACAAAACAAAAAAGAGCATCATGACCTGTAGGGCAACTTAAAGCAGCCTCAAATATCAGTAACTGGAATCCCCGAAGGGGGAAAGGAGCAGAAAAGATATTTGAAAAAAAATAATGGTCAAAACTTTCTAAATTTGATAAACACTATAAATGCACAAATCCAGAAAGCTCAACAAACCCCAAGCACAAGAAACATGAAGAAATCTAAGACAGATGATAAGCAAATTGCTCAAAACCAGTAATAAAGAGAAAATCTTAAAAGCAGAACAAAAAACACGTGTTACATTCAGAGGAACAAAGAATAGAATGACAGCAGATTTCTTGTCAGAAACAAGGCAAATGAGAAGACAGCAGAGAAACATCTTTTAAGTACTGAAAGAAAAAACTGACAACGCTGAATTCTATTCCCAGAGAATATTTCAAAAGAGAAGGCAAAATAAAGATTTTTCAGACATTACAAATGCTGAAAGAATTCATCACCAACAAACCTGCACTACGAGAAATGTTAGAAGTCCTTCAAGCGGAAAGAAGAGATGCTACATGGAAATACAAACTTGTACCAAGGAATAAAGAACATCAGAAATGTAACAACATGAACTAAAAAGTCAAATGATCATCTCAATAGATGCAGACAGTTTCACTGGAGAATTCTACTAAACATTTAAAGAATTAATACCAATTCTATACAATATCTTCCAGAAAACAAGAGGAAGAAACACTTCCCAACTCATTTTACAAGGCCTGTACTACTCTGATACCAAAACCAGACAAAGACAGTACCAAAAAATAAAATAAATTCTACACACACACACTATAGACCAATATCCTTCCCAAATATAGACATGCAAATCCTTAACAAAATTTTAGCAAATTCAATAATATACAACATGATCAAGTGAAGTTTACTCCTGGGATGCAAGGCTGGCTCAATACTGGAAAAATCAATGAAGTCTACACCATATTAATAAGCTAAAGAAGAAAAATCATAATTATATCAATTTATGCAAACAAAGCACTTAATATAATTCAACACATTCACGATTAAAAAAAAAAAGTTCAGAAAACTAGCTTCCTCAACCTAATAAAGGACCTCCACAAAAAAAACTACAGTTAACATTATACTTAATGGTGAAAGATTAACTATATTCCCTCTAGGATTGGGAACAGGGCAAGGATGTCCACCCTCACCACTGCTCTATCACACTAGAGAGCCTAGCCAGGGCAATAAGGAAAGAAAAAGAAAAGTCATAAGAACTGGAAAGGAAAAAATTAAATTGCTCCTATTTGAAGACAACACAATCATCTACGTAGAAGAGAATCTGGAATTTAAATTGAGGTAATCTCATTCTCCCTTTTCTATCTACAATTTTTCCATTTCCAGCTGACCTCCTTCTAGGAATTTCTCTCTGTAATCGTTCCCTAATGGTGTCCAAAGTCAAAACCATAGACTTGGATAGGTAAGGATTTGAGACTTCAAAAGCACAAACCATAATGTGAAAATTTGATGGACTTGATTATATCAAATTAAGAATTTCTGTTCAAAAAAGGAAAATTTTGCTTAAAATTGAAGTATTCTCTCCATTTAGTCATTTTTTTCTGTGACTTGGGGGAAAACATCCAGCAACATTCAATTTTAACAACAACCTTGAAAACTGCTATTAATTCATCCATCACTAAGAAGTGGGTACATACATGCTGTATCCATGTGTGTGTGTGTGTGTGTGTGTGTGTGTGTGTGTGTGTATACATACACACACACACACCTCCCCTTTTAAAAAGGCGGGGGGGGGGGGGAACCAGGATTGATATCTGACATGCTGAGTCAGTCAGATTCTCTCCCCTGGAATCCAGCACTGAGTCACAGAGCTGGAGTCAGTTATATGACTTGTTCTAGAACTTAGGTCCATTAACTGACCAAAATCACCTGAGGAGTCTTTTTGAAAATACAGATTCCCAGGTTCCAGAGACTGTCATTCAGAGGGTCCATGATGGGGTCCCTGAAAAAAGTGTTAAGTTCCCCAGGTGATTCTAGTACATAGCCAACTGGTTTGGGACCTACTTAAATAACAGTGCCAACACGGATCACAAGTAGGAAGAGCCCAGAGAGAGGAGGGAGATAGAGAAAACCCAATACAAGAGTCTATTTGGTCCCTGAGAGAGTAGAAGAGCCTGGAGGCTGCGGAGTGCCTGAGAGACTGACTGTGGAACCTCAGCTCCCCCAAGTGTTCAGGTCAAGGCTCTATGTGACCTCCCAAGGACACCTATTCAAGTGTCTGCTATTCCCTTAATATAAAGATCACTAACAGACAGGAAAACTTTAATTTTCCATAAGATTTTCAGCTACAGTTGGTCTGCTTACTCACCCAGGTAAATAATAAAATGCCTATTTTTAATTTAAAGCATCTTTACTTTTCATATAGTTTGCCTATGCTCTAGATTAATAGATGGCACTTAATTTTAATCACAGACATAAAAACTTATCGATATAAGGAAAGGCATCTTGGAATACCTAAGCAGCCCAAGTCCAAGGTCCTTCAGACAACTTCAAGACCAACTAGAAGAACAGAAAACAATCCACAGACCGCCAAATAACCCTTCAGAGCAAAGTCAACATTAAAGCCAAGAAAATCTCTTGCTGTTCTACAGTAGGTAAAGAAACATGAGTCCTAGAGTGATGAAAACTCTCTGCTTGCCCTGGTTCTGGCCATGAACTGACTGTGCAGCTTTGAGCAAGAAATGAGAGAAAACAGTGGGCTAAGAGGACTAATACATGAGCACACGTGGACTGGCTGTAACATAGCTTTAAAGACTTCTCTCTCTAGAATTCAATTTCCCCATCTCTAAACAGATCTCTAAGAATCAACTCTTCCAGTTCTGACATCTTGTACCTCTATTATTCTAAATCAAAAAGATTTGCAATTTTTTCTGCAAAATACAGTCATATTTTAGTTGTTAAAATGAAGTTTCACGATTTCTGTATAAAAATATTGATTTAGATTAATACAAATGATAATTTCCCAAGTTCCCAACTTATAAAAGTTCTTTGCCCTGAATATCAATTCAACAAATACTTAAGTGGAAGACATTCGGTCACTTGCTCTGGGGCAGTGGTTTTCACTGCATAGGGCAGATATGTCTTACTGGGAAAGGGAGAGAAATGAAAGGGACCCACTACACAGAACTACTTTTACTGTTTTAGATGTCTAATTTTCAAATAAGATTCCTCTGACAAAGAGTTCCATAGCTTTAAAAACAAAAGTGGCTCAAAGAGAATACGTGCAAACAAAACAAACATATAAGATAGGTATGTTTATTATCCAGTTTACCAATGAAGAAGCTAAGGTACAAATAGGTTAAAGTACTTGCCTGAGGTCAGGCATGTAGGAAATGAAGACGCTGGGACTAGAACCCAGGCATTTTAGCTCAAGTCCATGCTCTTAACTACTGTGCTACAGCTCAGCATGCCACAACACAGTTTAGAAAATAAAGACAAAAATATAAACTCCAAAGCTCCCAAATGCATTCAGGAATAAAAAGATATTCATTAGCATGACATGCAAGGTTGTTTGCAATTCAGCCTTGGCTAGACCCGGCAGCCTAATATGCCACCACCCCCTACCAACACACATACACACACACACAAGTTATTACAGTCACAACTGCGCTTCTCATCAGGCCTTAATCACCCCACATGCCATGTATGTGCATTTTACCATTTATTGAGCTATTTCAGAAGGGCTGGGCACTGAACAAAGCACTTTATACACCACACCTCATTTTAACCACATGACAATGCTGTGAGGTAGGGAGTACTTCTGAATTTTACAAAATTGTCTAAGAGAAATTAAATAGCTTGCCCAACGACAAATATCTTGAGTATATGAACTTAAACCCTGGCCTGTTCTTACTTCAAAAGACATGTTCTGGATCCCAATTTCCCTGCCTAAATTTGCTCTATTTCCAAACAATGTCCAATTCATTCAAGATGCATCTAGAACAGTGGTTGGCAAGTAGCTGGCATTTAAGAGATATGTGCTGAATGAATGAATGAATGAATGCGTCCTCTCTGGAGGCTCCTCTGACTCCCTTACAAAACTCAGTTGCTCTCTCTACACTGTCACAAGACTTGTTTCAAAGCTCTATTATAAGGCTTCCTAGGAGGTAGGCTACACTTTCTACTTTTATGTACATATTATCCACTAGACTGGGAACCTTGTTCACTTCGGTTCTATTCTCAGCCCCCTAACAAAAGGCTTGGCTTTTAACAAGCACGAAGTTTGTTAACTGAACGAATTTCCCTGAGGAGGCAAAGAGAGATGAGAAAGAGATTCACAATTCCTATTAAAACTTCTTTTTTCTTGGGAAATAAACAACATTCGGAGCTGTGATACATTCGAATGTGTGCTCTGTACATATTTCTAGGTTTCAGCTATCATCTGAGGCATCTAAATTTAACTCATTCAACATATTTATGAGTAATCTAAATACATACATATAATGGCTCTTAAGGAGTTTACAATCTAGTCAAGGAGACAAAACATAATAAAATATAAAGGCAAACAGTCAAACATGAGCTACCATGAGGAAATACATGACTAGATGTCACATAAAAGGTACAACAAAATGCTGTGGGTTTGCAAGTTGAAGACCACATTCTGGGCTAAGGCTGTGGGTCTGATTATCTGTGGACAGTTGGCACTGAAGCTATTTCCAGTCAGTTGCAAAATGAGGGGGGATATGGGACACTGCAGTGTGTTTTCCATAGAAAGGTATTTAATTGAATTTTTTTTTTTTTTTTTTTTTGGCAGTTCGTGGGCCTCTCACTGTTGCAGCCTCTCGCGTTGCGGAGCACAGGCTCCAGACGCACAGGCTCAGCAGCCATGGCTCACGGGCCCAGCCGCTCCACGGCATGTGGGATCTTCCCGGACCAGGCACGAACCCGTGTCCCCTGCATCAGCAGGTGGACTCTCAACCACTGTGCCGCCAGGGAAGCCCTATTTAATTGAATTTTTAAAACGGTCTCTAATCTGACATCATGTTCCTCCTGCTTTCTTGATGTAAAAATGTAATTTCTTTTCAAAAATAATGGTGAGAAGAGATGACCATTTTTATGCAGTTCCACAAAACTTGTTTTAAAAATTTTATTGGTATAAACATTCCAGGCATTTAGGAACTGCTGAGCTAAAGCATTCAAGAGAAGCATCAGGGCCTCCCTGGTGGCGCAGTGGTTGAGAGTCCGCCTGCCGATGCAGGGGATACGGGTTCGTGCCCCGGTCTGGGAGGATCCCATATGCCGCGGAGCGGCTGGGCCCGTGAGCCATGGCCGCTGGGCCTGCGCATCCGGAGCCTGTGCTCCGCAACGGGAGAGGCCACAACAGTGAGAGGCCCGCATACCGCAAAAAGAAAAAAAAAAAAAAAAAAAAAAAGAGAGAAGCATCAGAAAGAGGTAGAACCTGAAGCAAACACTGCAGGATGAACAGGATTTAGCTAGCTGGGGAAGAGAGAGAGATTTTAAGCAGGGGGAACAGCCTGCATAAAGTACAGAGGTATGAATGTTCATGTAAAGTTTGAAAAATAGCAACTAAATCTGCCTGATTAAAACTTGGAAAAATTGCAGCTGCAAATTCCATTTCTGGCAATACGACAAGCTAAGTACCTTTCTCAACTTCCATTGAAAACAAGTATAAATCATGGATTTTTTCATCTCCTCAAATAAACACACTGATGAGCTTACAAGAAAATAAGGAAGATTCAGATAAAGAATTAAGTGAAGACTGAAACCCAAGAAGGCAATCAAAACACACAAACTAGCTTTCTCCTTGAGGGCATTTACATAGACCAATGCAAGCTTCATTCTCCCGATCTAATGGGGTTCAAGGAATGCAATACAAAACTAAGGTTCAACCTAAGGTGGAAAGTGTAATAGATACCCCTCCCTCATAATTTAAACTGGAACTACAAAGGTGATCAAGATAGAAACCCATCCACACATGTACACATTCAAGAACTATAGTGAAAACCACTAGTCTCAAAACTTGGTATTGAAAAAACAGGAAAATCTTTCTGCAAGTTCAACCACAAGCTGGCTCTCACAAGGGATTCCTACTGAATGGTCAAAAAAAACCACCTCAACCCGGAAATTTAAGTTGAAATGGTCACAAACTAAAAGTGGCCATAGGACACTAACAAAAGAATTACATAATCTCTGGAAAAATTCACTTCAACCTTGGCCTCAAAATAATTTTCACAAAAAGTTCCAGGCATAATGAGCTCATGAGCAAAAATTTGAAAACCCTCAGGGAAACAAAGCCCATAAAAAAGAACTTCAGAAATAAAAAATGGCAAAATCAGACTTTCAAAGACTTCAGATACTTGAATTATAAGTCTGGATATGCAATGCGTTTAATAAGCTTAAAGAAATAAAAGGGATTGAAAATTAATAAAGAGTAAGACACTATGACACGATCAAGCAAAATTGAAAAAGAACAAAAAATTTCTCAAAATAAGAGAGAGTAACACAATGGATGGCTTAGGAGCAGAAAAGATACAACCAAAGAGAATTAGTGAATATACAGAAACTATATAGAATAGTACTCAGAAAGACAGAAAATATTTTTTTAATAAAAGCTAAAGACACCGAAGATAGGCACAGAAAATATAATATAAAACTAGTCAGGGCTTCCCTGGTGGCGCAGTGGTTGAGAGTCTGCTTGCTGATGCAGGGGACACGGGTTCGTGCCTGGTCTGGGAAGATCCCACATGCCGCGGAGCAGCTAGGCCTGTGAGCCACGGCTGCTGAGCCTGTGCGTCCAGAGCCTGTGCTCCACAACGGGAGAGGCCACAACAGTGAGAGGCCCGCGTACCACAAAAAAAAAAAAAAAAAAACTAATCAATATTCTAGAAGAGGAGAAAAGAATGGGTTATAACTAATAGCAGGTTTTAGAAAGCTGGTTTTAATACTGTTTACCCTTTTGGGTTCCCCTCTTCACTTAGTACTGGGTCTGAAAATAGTTGAAAATTTTCCAGAACTGACAACAGATACACATTCACACATTCAAGAAGCCCAATTAATGCAATTAATCCTCTCAGTCCTCCCACTGCTAGGTCCGGACTATAGATGCAGTCATGGGAAGAGCAAAGCAGGACAGGGTTAATAAAGCCCCTACTTTCTAACCAGCAGAACAAAAAGGGAGCCCTAGGGAATTGGGGAGATAGTAGAGAGAGGAAAGCTCAGAAAAATGACCTCATAAAGTTAGCTTTGAACTTCAAGGCTTACCTCTGAGTCCATCAGCAATGTATGAGGTTCCAGTTGGTCCAAATCCTCACCAACACTTGATACTGTCAGTCTTTTTAATTTTAGCCATTCTATTGGGTGTGTTAGGGCATTCTCAATATTGTTTTAATTTGCATTTTCCTAATGATTAATGATGCTAAGCATTTTTCACAAGTTTATTCGCCATCTGTATATCTTCTTTGATAAAGGGTCTGTTCAAATCTTTTGTCCATTTTTCTCTATTGGATTCTGTCTTACTGAGTTGTAAAAGTCTATATACTGAGTTTATATATAAATATATATGTTAGACAAATGTTTTATATGAAGGCAGCAGTGGAAATAGAACTGGTCAAATGTGTGAGTTTTTAGAAGTCTGTGGCTTGTCTCTTCATTTTCTTAAAGTGTCTTTTGACAAGTAAAAGATTTTAAATTTGATAAAGTCCAATTTATCAATTATTCTTTTTTTTGTATTTCAATAAAATACCTGAAACACTGGTGGATTGGGAAATAGACTAAGGTGCCAAATATGGCCTTTTCCCAATTTGCATGAAAAAACTAAGGTAATATAATTTTAAGTTTTCCTACTATAAATTTTTCTTAAACCTCTTTCACCTGCTATTCCCTGTCTATTTTAGAATATAATATAAAGTAGTACCTGACTTAGGGGAAAAAATGTAGTTTGAAATTTAATACATAAATATTTCATAGTATTCCTCAGAATACCATTACTTTTAGGTACTCCATCACCTGAACATGTTTGAGCACCACTGAACTAATAATGTGTAACTCATATTCCTGCTAAATTGTTCTTTCCTGTGCAATATGGAACTTTTCCTATGAGGAAGTCAGACCAAGGTGGGAAAGGTCAGACCAATTTGCCTGAGAAAAGATTAAGAAGTAGGCTGCAACCATACTCCAATAAAAATTAATTTAAAAAAAAAAGAAGAAGAAGAAGTAGGCCATCAGAACACTCTATAATTTCTTCCTTCTTAATTCCAGGCTATGACTACCTATCCTCTGGCACCAGCTAATAGGCAGAGGAGAAACAACTTTCATTGATCAGTGTTAGAATGACTAACTTTATATACTAGTCACAGCAAGTGAGACACCCCAGGCTGCATCCTCCAGTTAAACCAGCACATTCTGAATTGTCTTTCTCTGCTGATAATCAGTATTTACTACCTCAGGAGTGCAAACACCTGCTAGTCACTAGGAATTCAACTGGGAGCAATGAACATGAAGGAGTTCTTCAACTACAGACCTGAGAAGGGGAGCTCACTGTCACCCGTGGGAATAAAGAACAGTGTCCATGGTACCCCATTCATCCCACCTGTGGCAAACAGCTAATCTAGATAGAGCCCCCCTTGTTCAAGAGCATAGGGAAAATAAAAGACCGTTAAAAATACTGCAAATGGGGGAAAGAGAACATCATCTCTTAGAGAAACATACTTCTGAAAAACATTAATATTATGTCAGGAAAGTGGCATACTTAAATAGAACAGAAACATGACTTCAACAAAACAGCAACAGAAAGCTACAAGGGAGAGAAAAGAAGAGGATAAAAAGACAACAAATGAGAGCCTTTTAAATAAGGATGAAAGAAAAAATGGTGACTTCCAAGCAGAATAAAAATGCATAGTATTAGACACATTACCTATGGTATGCGGTATTCCTGCCAAAATATTTAAACATGAACTTAAGCATGAGGAAACGATGAGACAAATCCTAAATGTAAAATATTACACAAAACAATGGTCAGGATTCTTTAAAAAGTCAATGTCAGAGACAAAAAAAAAAAAAAGGCAGAAGAACTGTTATAGCTGAAAGGAAACTAGAAACACGACAGTTAAAAGCAACATATGATCCCTAACTGGACTCAGACTCAAAAGCCAACAGCTACAAAGGACATTACTGGAACTAGGAAATTTTAAATATGCATTTTGTTAGATAACATTATTGTATGAATGTAAAATCTCTTTATGGTGATAAAAGAATTGTAGTTATATAGAAGAATATACTTGTTCTTAGGAGATACATGCTAAAATACTAAGAGATAAAACATCATGATGACCATAACTTGATATTGAATTGTGCAGCCAAAAAAAGTAGAATAAATCTGTGTAAATAAAACTGAGAAGGGAGAGTGAGTATGAATGTGGAAGGGGGAAGGGAGGGATTACCTATCCCCTCATATTTTAGGAAAACACATATAAGCAGTTTCCTATTCTCATTACTTATGAGTAATACTTAATTTTCTTAAATTCAATATAGACACCTCCCTTGTCTATCCAAAAAATCAGTAACCACTGACAACTTCTTTTTATACTAAAAATCATACCATTTCTTTAATAGTTTTTTACTATAGTCCTCTTTCTCATGAGGCCAGTATGACCTTGATACCAAAATCTAACAAGAACATTACAAAAAAGAAAAATTATAGCCAAAATATCCTATGACTACAGATGCAAACAAAAAAATAAAATATTAGTTAACTGAATCCAGCAATATGTATAAAAAGGATATCGTGACCAAATGGGTTTATCACGGCAATGCGAAGTTAAACATTTGAAAATAAATGTAATTCACTATATTAACAAAGAGAGAAATCATACGATCATCTCAATAGATGTAGAAAAAGCATTTGATAAAACTGAACATCCATTCATGACTACAGCATCTGGCAACCTGAAACACCAATCGATGAAGACCAAAAAGAGCTCCAACAAAAGTCAGCTCTAACTAAATAACCTGAAAAGGGGCAGCCTAACAAGTCAGACAACTTTCAGAAAATAAGCACCAAACAACACAGCCAAACACCACAGAGAAACCTGTGTGGTCTCACCCCACTCAAGTCAGCAAAGGACGAGCAGGGAGGGAACTTAGATTTCTACCCTTGCCAGGCTGTACTGTATCCCATCCACCCACCCCCTGCCAGGTTGGTGTTAGAGGAAGCCAAGTAGGGTAGGCAGCCCAGGCTTTCATTATCCCCACTTCACAGTAACGAAGACTCTCTCAATGTGGTTTCAGTGCAGGCTGTGGAGAGCCTGCCACTCTCATGTGGCAGTAAATGAGGCCATGGAGGGAACAGCAACAAGGCACCACTGCACCCAGCCAGGGAGATACCGGTGGAGGTCTCCTGGGAACCAGAACTCCCATCCCAACCCTGCAGTAAAGGGGAATTCTGCATCCTGGGTGTGAAGGAAGGCTTAACAGGGAACCTAGTCATATACCCCAACCTGGCAATACGAAGGCAGAGTGCCCCTTTCCCTTCCAGAGCAGTGTCACAGGAAGCCAGCTAAAGGACAGTGGGAAAATACCTTCAAAGCTCTGCAGGAAATTTTTCCAACCTAGAACTCGATGACCATATAAACTATAGATCAAGTGTGAGAAAGGAGACATTTTTCAGACATGAAAAGACTTGCAAGAACTCAAATGCACCCTTTAGGAAAGTCCACTGATGTGACTGTCTCCTACAAGAACTTAAATCTGTCCTCCAGCAAACAAATTAAAATAACACAGGGGCTAGGAAATAATGAAATGGGAGAGTGGTGAAGGGACATTCCAGAATTACAAGAATATAGCTGACTTTATACAGATCAGAACAGGAAGTTAGGAAGAAATCATCAGGAAAAAGGAAAAAAAGAAAAGCCCCAATAAAACTGCAAGTATGATTCCAAGTTTGGAAAAAATTAAGAATATGGTGAAACAAATAATGCAAGGGAGAAAAAAGGGATTTAAAAACTAGGGGATGGAGGAGGGAGAGAATACGATTTTTAAAAATCCAAATTTAGATATGACTCTTTTCCAGTCTCAAGCACTTTCTGTGCTACAAACAGCAGTGCACGTATGGCCAAGTCCAAGAACCACACCACATATAACTAGTTCCAAAATGGCATCAAAAAAACCCTAATCATAAAGACATCTTTTAAGGGGGAGGAAACTAAGTTCCTAAGGATCTTGAACTTTTTCAAGAAACACAAGAATGTTCTAAAGAAGATGCACACCAATAAAACTAAGACCATCAAGGCCTCTGTCAAGCTCAAGGTCCTGAAAGCTTGGGAGACATGCTTCTAATGACACTCCTCTGCTGATCTAAGGCTTCCACCAAGGCCAAAGTCGAAGGCAGAGCTCAGACACCAAAAAGGAAGAAAATGTTATTCTAGCACCCTACATGACCTGTATTAAACAATATTTAAATATTCATAATAACACAATATTCAGAGTTAACCTAAGGATAAATAAAGGAAAACTTGGTTCTGGTAATGGATCAGAATGAAAATGACCACATAAAAGTAAAAGAAGGGCTTCCCTGGTGGCGCAGTGGTTGAGAGTCTGCCTGCCGATGCAGGGGACACGGGTTTGTGCCCCGGTCCGGGAAGATCCCACATGCCACGGAGTGGCTGGGCCCGTGAGCCATGGCCTCTGAGCCTGCGCGTCCAGAGCCTGTGCTCCGCAATGGGAAAGGCCACAACAGTGAGAGGCCCGCATACCGCACCAAAAAAAAAAAAAAAAAAGTAAAAGTATAAGCTAAGAGAAAGTAGAAGAGCTATCCTTCCCTTAGAAAGTGGGGCATCAAAGACACTATTGAAAGTTAATGAGGGGCTTCCCTGGTGGCGCAGTAGTCAAGAATCTGCTTGCCAAAGCGGAGGACAAGGGTCTGAGGCCTGGTCCAGGAAGATCCCACATGCTGCGGAGCAACTAAGCCCGTGGGCCACAACAACTGAGCCTGTGCTCTAGAGCCCGTGAGCCACAACTACTGAGCCCATGTGCCACAACTACTGAGCCTGCACTCTAGAGCCCATGTTCCACAAGAGAAGCCACCGCAATGAGAAGCCCGCGCACCGCAACGAAGAGTGGCCCTGGCTCTCCGCAACTAGAGAAAGCCCACACGCAGCAACGAAGACCCAATGCAGCCAAAAATAAATAAATAAAATAAAACTTTAAAACAAGAAAATTAATGAAATAGAGGATTAAGTATATTACATTAAAATTTAACCATTATAAAAATTAGAAATAATATAAATATATAAAACAGTGGAGAGGGCAGACAGCAGAAGCAAGAAGAACTACATTCCTGCGGCCTGTGTAACAAAAACCACATTCACAGAAAGATAGACAAGATGAAAAGGCAGAGAGCTATGTACCAGATGAAGGAAAAAGATAAAACACCAGAAAAACAACTAAATGAAGTGGAGATAGGCAACCTTCCAAAAAAAAGAATTCAGAATAATGATAGTGAAGATGATCCAGGGCCTCAGAAAAAGAATGGAGGCAAAGATCGAGAAGATGCAAGAAATGCTGAACAAAGACCTAGAAGAATTAAAAAACAAACAAACAGAGATGAACAATAACTGAAATGAAAAACACACTACAAGGAATCAATAGCAGAATAAATGAGGCAGAAGAACGGATAAGTGACCTGGAAGACAGAATGGTGGAATTCACTGCTGCGGAACAGAATAAAGAAAAAAATGAAAAGAAATGAAGACAGCCTAAGAGACCTCTGGAACAACATTAAATGCAACAACGTTCACATTATAGTGGTCCCAGAAGGAGAAGAGAGAGAGAAAGGACCAGAGAAAATACTTGAAGAGATTATAGTCAAAAACGTACCTAACATGGGAAAGGAAATAGCCACCCAAGTCCAGGAAGCACAGAGAGTCCCATACAGGATAAACCCAAGGAGAAACACGCCGAGACACATAATAATCAAATTGGCAAAAATTAAAGACAAAGAAAAATTATTGAAAGCAGCAAGGAAAAAAACGACAAATAACATACAAGGGAACTCCCATAAGGTTAACAGCTGATTTCTCAGCAGAACCTCTACAAGCCAGAACGGAGTGGCACGATATACTTAAAGTGATGAAAGGGAAGAACATACAACCAAGATTACTCTACCCTGCAAGGATCACATTCAGATTCGATGGAAAAATCAAAAGCTTTCCTGACAAGCAAAAGCTCACAGAATTCAGCATGACCAAACCAACTCAACAACAAATGCTAAAGGAACTTCTCTGAGTGGGAAACACAAGAGAAGAAAAGGACCTACAAAAACAAACCCAAAACAATTAAGAAAATGGTCATAGGAACATACATATTGATAATTACCTTAAACATGAATGGATTAAATGCTCCAACCAAAAGACACAGGCTTGCTAAATGGATACAAAAACAAGACCCATCTATATGCTGTCTGCAGGAGACCCACTTCAGACCTAGGGACACATACAGACTGAAAGTGAGGGGATGGAAAAAGATATTCCATGCAAATGGAAATCAAAAGAAAGCTGGAGTAGTAATACTCATATCAGATAAAACAAACTTTAAAATAAAGAATGTTACAAGAGACAAGGAAGGACACTACATAATGATCAAGGGATCAATCCAAGAAGAAGATATAACAATTATAAATATATATGCACCCAACATAGGAGCACCTCAATACATAAGGCAACTGCTAACAGCTATAAAAGAGGAAATTGACAATAACACAGTAATAGTGGGGGACTTTAACACCTCACTTACACCAATGGACAGATCATCCAAAATGAAAATAAATAAGGAAACAGAAGCTTTAAATGACACAATAGACCAGATAGATTTAATTGATATTTATAGGACATTCCATCCAGAAACAGCAGATTACACTTTCTTCTCAAGTGTGCATGGAACATTCCCCAGGATAGATCACATCTTCGGTCACAAATCAAGCCACAGTAAATTTAAGAAAACTGGAATCGTATCAAGCATCTTTTCTGACCACAACGCTATGATATTAGAAATGAATTACAGGGAGAAAAATGTAAAAAACACAAACACATGGAGGCTAAACAATACGTTACTAAATAACCAAGAGATCACTGAAGAAATCAAAGAGGAAATCAAAAAATACCTAAAGACAAATGACAATGAAAACACGACGATCTAAAACCTATGGGATGTGGCAAAAGCAGTTCTAAGAGGGAAGTTTATAGCTATACAAACCTACCTCAAGAAACAAGAAAAATCTCAAATAAACAATCTAAACTTACACCTAAATGAACTAGAGAAAGAAGAACAAACAAAACCCAAAGTTAGCAGAAGGAAAGAAATCAAAAAGATCAGAGCAGAAATAAATGAAATAGAAACAAAGAAAACAATAGCAAAGATCAATAAAACTAAAAGCTGGTTCTTTGAGAAGATAAGCAAAATTGATAAACCATTAGCCAGACTCATAAAGAAAAAGAGGGAGAGGACTCAAATCAATTTCAAAATGAAAAAGGAGAAGTTACAACAGACACCGCAGAAATACAAAGCATCCTAAGAGACTACTACAAGCAACTCTATGCCAATAAAATGGACAACCTGGAAGAAATGGACAAATTCTTAGAAAAGTGTAACCTTCCAAGACTGAACCAGGAAAAAATAAAAAATATGAACACACCAATCACAAACAATTAAACTGAAACTGTGATTAAAAATCTTCCAAAAAACAAAAGTCCAGGACCAGATGGCTTCACAGGTGAATTCTATCAAACATTTAGAGAAGAGCTAACACCCATCCTTCTCAAACTCTTGCAAAACATTGCAGAGGAAGGAACACTCCCAAACTCATTCTATGAGGCCACCATCACCCTAACACCAAAACCAGACAAAGATACTACAAAAAAAGAAAATTACAGACCAATATCACGATGAATCTAGACACAAAAATCCTCAACAAAATATTAGCAAATAGAATCCAACAATACATTCAAAGGATCAAACACCATGATCAAGTGGGATTTATCCCAGAGATGCAAGGATTCTTCAATATACGTAAATCAATCAATATGATACACCATATTAACAAATTGAAGACTAAAAACCATATGACCACCTCAATAGATGCAGAAAAAGCTTTTGACAAAATTCAACACCCATTTATGATAAAAACTCTGCAGAAAGTGGGCATAGAGGGAACCTACCTCAACATTATAAAGGCCGTATATGACAAACCCACAGCAAATGTCATTCTCAATGGTGAAAAACTGAAAGCATTTCCTCTAAGATCAGGAACACAACAAGGATGTCCACTCTCACCACTATTATTCAACATAGTTTTGGAAGTCCTAGCCATGGCAATCAGAGAAGAAAAAGAAATAAAAGGAATACAAATTGGAAAAGAAGAAGTAAAACTGTCACTGTTTGCAGATGACATGATACTATACATAGAGAATCCTAAAGATGCTACCGGAAAACTACTAGAGCTAATCAATGAATTTAGTAAAGTTTCAGGATACAAAATTAATGCACAGAAATCTCTTGCATTCCTCTACACTAATGATGAAAAATCTGAAAGAGAAATTAAGGAAACACTCCCATTTACCATTGCAACAAAAAGAATAAAATATCTAGGAATAAACCTACCTAGGCAGACAAAAGACCTGTATGCAGAAAACGATAAGACACTGATGAAAGAAATTAAAGATGATATCAACAGATGGAGAGATGTACCATGTTCTTGGATTGGAAGAATCAATGTTGTGAAAATGACTATACTACCCAAAGCAATCTACACATTCAATGCAATCCCTATCAAATTACCAATGGCATTTTTTACGGAACTAGAACAAAAAAATCTTAAAATTTGTATGGAGACACAAAAGACCCCGAATAGCCAAAGCAGTCTTGAGGGAAAAAAACAGAACTGGAGGAATCAGACTCCCTGACTTCAGACTATACTACAAAGCTAGAGTAATCAAGACAGTATGGTACTGGCACAGAAACAGCAATATAGATCAATGGAACAAGATAGAAAGCCCAGAGATAAACCAACGCACCTATGGTCAACTAATCTATGACAAAGGAGGCAAGGATATACAATGGAGAAAAGACAGCCTCTTCAATAACTGGTACTGGGAAAACTGGACAGCTACATGTAAAAGAATGAAATTAGAACACTCCCTAACACCATACACAAAAATAAACTCAAAATGGATTAGAGGGCTTCCCTGGTGGCGCAGTGGTTGAGAGTCCACCTGCCGAGGCAGGGGACACAGGTTCATGCCCCGGTCCGGGAAGATCCCACATGCCGCGGAGCAGCTGGGCCCGTGAGCCATGGCCCTGAGCCTACGCGTCCAGAGCCTGTGCTCTGCAACGGGAGAGGCCACAACAGTGGGAGGCCCGCGTACCGCAAAAAAAAAGAAAAGAAAAAAAAAATGGATGTAAGACCGGACACTATAAAACTCTTAGAGGAAAACATAGGAAGAACACTCTGACATAAATCACAGCAAGATCTTTTTTGATCCACCTCTTAGAGTAATGGAAATAAAAACAAAAATAAACAAATGGGACCTAATGAAACTTCAAAGCTTTTGCACAGCAGAGGAGACCATAAACAAGACGAAAAGACAACCCTCAGAATGGGAGAAAATATTTGCAAATCAATCAATGGACAAACGATTAATCTCCAAAATATATAAACAGCTCATGCAGATCAATACTATAAAAAAAAAACCCAATCAAAAAATGGGCAGAAGGCCTAAACAGACATTTCTCCAAAGAAGACATACAGATGGCCAAGAAGCACATGAAAAGCTGCTCAACATTACTAATTATTACAGAAATGCAAATCAAAACTACAGTGAGGGGGCTTCCCTGGTGGCGCAGTGGTTGAGAGTCCACCTGTCGATGCAGGGGACACGGGTTTGTGCCCCGGTCTGGGAGGATCCCACATGCCGCAGAGCGGTTGGGCCCATGAGCCATGGCCGCTGAGCCCACGTGTCCGGAGCCTGTGCTCCGCAACAGGAGAGGCCACAACAGTGAGAGGCCCACGTACAGCAAAAAAAAAAAAACTACAGTGAGGTATCACTTCACACTAGTTAGGATGGGCATCATCAGAAAATCTACAAACAACAAATACTGGAGAGGGTGTGGAGAAAAGGGAACCCTCTTGCATTGTTGGTGGGAATGTAAATTGATACAGCCACTATGGAGAACAGTATGGAGGTTCCTTAAAAAAACTAAAATCAGAATTACCATATGACCCAGCAATTCCGCTACTGGGCATATATCCAGAGAAAACCATAATTCAAAAAGACACATGCACCCCAATGTTCATTGCAGCACTATTTACAATAGCCAGGTCATGGAAGCAACCTAAATGCCCGTCGACAGATGAATGGGTAAAGAAGATGTGGTACATATATACAATGGAATATTACTCAGCCATAAAAAGGAACAAAATTGAGTCATTTGTAGAGAAGTGGATGGATCTAGAGACCGTCATATAGTGAAGTGAGTCAGAAAGAGAAAAACAAATATCGTATATTAGGGCATATATGTGGAACCTAGAAAAATGGTACAGATGAACTGGTTTGCAGGGCAGAAATAGAGACACAGATGTAGAGAACAAGCATATGGACACCAAGGGGGGAAAGTGGTGGGGTGGTGGTGGTGGTGGTGGAGGTGGTGGGATGAATTGGAAGATTGGGATTGACATGTATACACTAATATGTATAAAATGGATAACTAATAAGAACCTGCTGTATAAAAAAATAAATAAAATAAAATTCAAAAAGAAAACAGTGGAAGAGGAAAGAGAGGAGTATTATAAAGGTACTCATCATCTTTTGTTTCAGGGTATCAACAAATACTGTCTAAAGTTAATTAAATTAAGAGACAGAGATGTATCTAAGGGTTATGGGTTAACCACCAGAAGAATTGAAAATAAAATCAGTTAGTAGAGGCTGTTCCTGAAGGAGTGTGGGGTAGGGTAGAGAATTACTGCTCTTCATCATGAGCTCTTACAACTATTTGATTTGTTAACACGTGCATTTATAGCTTTGACTAAAATAATTTTTAACGTTTGACAAACACATTCTGTTGGTGAAGCTGTAAGGCAACAAGGCACTATCATATATGGGAATATGAACTGGCTCAACCTGTGTGGAGGAGAATCTGACACTTTTCACTAAAGTAAAATTTTACTTTACTATTTTACAATTTTACTAAAGTGAAATTACATATAAATTTACTCTATGACCCAGCAATCCCACTTCTAAAAATCTATCCCAATGGTATAATGGTATAAATACAAAAAAGGCACATACACAAGACTATTCATTATAGCATCATATAACACTGGAAGCAACCTAAATGACCACCAGCATGAGACTGGTTGAATAACCCATGGACCATCCATCCAATGGAGTACTATGCTATCGCTACAGAGAATAAGGATGACCTATATGTACTACTACAAGTGATCTCTTTAGAGGGTATAAAATGAGAAAAGTAAAGGACAGAAAAGTGCACACAGAATGTTATCATTTCTCTGAAAGGTTGGTGAGGGGAAGTGTGAATATACTTACGTGTTTACCTTTTTTCTAATGAAATTAAAAATGAAAAAAAAATTTTTAAACTAGCTACCTACAGAAGAGGGAAGGAACAGGGTGGTGTGGGAAGGATAGAAGTTAGACTTTTCTGAATATACCTTTTTTTGTAGATTTGGCTTTGAAACCATAGAAGTTTTTAATATAATTATAAAACAAAATTTTTAAAAAGCAATCCCAAAAGATTGAAAGAGGAAAAAAAAACACTATGAATTGAGTTGGTGACACAACCACAGAGAAACTATTTCTAGTGGTTTTAAAACAGTAACTACTATATATTCCTAATGTGATATACTCTAAGGACAAAAAGAACCGCCGGGCTTCCCTGGTGGCGCAGTGGTTGAGAGTCCGCCTGCCGATGCAGGGGACACGGGTTCGTGCCCCAGTCCGGGAAGATCCCACATGCCGTGGAGCGGCTGGGCCCGTGAGCTATGGCTGCTGGGCCTGCGCATCCGGAGCCTGTGCTCCTCAATGGAAGAGGCCACAACAGTGAGAGGCCCGCGTACCGCAAAAAAAAAAAAAAAAAGAATCGCCAAATAGAAAAAAAAACCCAAAAACCTGTTTTCAGTACATATTATTGGTGGTAATGTTGGTATTGCTGTTGCGTTTTTGGATATTGTGGGATAAAGCAGAAAGAGTACTTCTCTTGGTGTCACTGGAAATCAGGACTTTCGACATGAGTGGTAAGAGATTCAGATGTAAGAATAATGAGGTTAAATTAAAATGCTATGGTCTTGAATTGTAAATACCAATGTGAACATGTGATGTAGTTACCTTAAACACACACACACACACACACACACACTCTCTCTCTCTCTCTCTCGCTCGCTTCCTAGTTCTGACCCCTGGAGAAGCCTAGAAATAACCTAGTAGCAAAAAAAAAAAAAAAAAGTTCTAAAACCCAGACTCTAATCTCTAACACCATTTCCCACCAAAAGGAAGCAAGACTCCTTAGAGGAACAGCAGAAAACAGGTCTGAAGCAGGAAACATGCAAGATGAGTCTGCAACATCTCATCATACCAAAAGGCAAGGGAGCTACTAAAAACTACTGAGATTCTGTCAAAAGGACTCTAGAAATTAACTTAAAGAAGCTTCCGCTAGACAAAGATAGGGCAAAGTAACATCAATGAGGATAACTACAGTAGAGTGAAATATAGCAAACAAGTTTAAATCTATGCATTTCAAGTGATAGAAAAGAATCAGTCACCTTGGGAAAATGCTAGGAAACTAACTCAGTCTGAAAAATGAATAAACTGAATCAAATATTTATTCTGCCTTTCCTATATGAACTGCACCTTGGGGTAACCAAATAATTGATATGCAGAAGTTTTTCTTTATAGAAGTATTCTAGCTAATATCAAGAAGAAATGATGGAAATAAAATATCACCATTTTATAGCCCCTAATAAATTAATGGATCAAAAAGAGATAACCAGACATACTTTACTTCAAAATAATCTAGCACTAGGAGGCAGAGGAGCGTTATGGTCAGTTATCTATAAACGGAACTAAGAAAGCCATAAATTAGTAAGTGCTGAAACTGAGTGGTGGGCATTTGGGGGCTCATTATACTATTCTCTCTCCTATTATAATGTTTAAATGTTTCCAAAATAAAAAATTTAAATAATTTTAGCACTCAGAAAAAAAGGAATGAAGTTATATTAAAAAGACAAGATGTGAACACTGATACCAGCTAAACAGATAAATATAAATGGGGTAAATCTTTTCTAAAACTGAATAAAATTTTTAGTTATTGGTGAAAGAGGAGGCATAAAATATTCTTAAATGCTATTATCATTTTAATTATTTACATGCTCATCTTATCTCTCTTAGTAGACTTTAAGCTTCTTTTCTCCCAACCAGTAAGAGGAATAGTGCTTTGCACATACCAGGATCACAAACCTTCCAATAAATTCAGTAAAATATACAACACATGATCCTAACATACTCACAGAGGAAAAGCAAATACTTTGTCTTTTAAAAAAAAAACAACAACAACTATAAAAAGGAACACTTGCTTTCTTTTGACATTTTTTTTTAACTCTAGGTTCTTCAGACAAGAGTGTCCCATCCACTCCAAACAATATTAATGACAGCTGCCATTTACTAAACGGTCATTTTTCTGCTGAGGGCTAGACATAAGGTTACTTTTAATCCTCACAACAACACTAGAGGTGAATTTATTCACTTCCTTTGATAAATTAAAAAACTGAGGCTCAGAAACTTAGAACTCAGATGGGGATCGTGCGAGTTTGTGGGGACTCAAACCCTAGCGTCCCCGAGGCCCACATCCCCCTCGCTCCTCCCACGCCCTGGAGTACAAGAACTGTTTGCTTGAAGTCAAACAGCATCTTTTCTCTAGATTGGTTTCCTTCCTCCTATTTATTCATACAGTCTAGGCGAGATCAATGCAACATCCCTGAAACCTTTCCTGTGACTAAAGTGAGTTCAGAAGTTTATTTTTTCTCTTCCTAAATCTAACATGGACAAATTTCCCCTCAGCAACTTGGCCAGCCCACTTGAAATCTTACTCATCTAACCAAGCACACACACTCACTACCGCGCCCTTAAAGATTTCTTCCTTTCTCACCAGACTAAAATGCCTTCTCCCAATTGTAACTTTTCACTTTTCCTCAGAAAAGCAAACACATTATATAACCAGTCCTCACCTTCCAAACACTCATTTATAATATAACTTTGCTAACCTTGGCAAGTCATCTTCGATTTTTCTCTCACCTCTTACATATAATTTGTCACCAGGTCTTGTCAATTCTCCCTAAAATCTCTCTCAAAGTCATCCTTTTTCTTTTGAAAACTAAAACCTCACTTTGGACCTTGATCTTCTGCAGTATAAACTATAACACTTCCATAAACCAGTGGTCTCCAATTTTTTTCCATGCATTCCTCCCTATCAGTAAAAAAATTTGAGCATACATTTGATATATGTATTTTTATTCATAAATTATAAGAATGTCTTACTACACTCATCTATAGTATATTATTAGAAAACACAAAAACAAATTTTGAAGATTGATATAGAAACAAATATAGGTTCTAATATATTTTTTTCACACCCCCATGGATCATATGCTGCACAACCCAGAGATATCACTATTCTAAACTACTGCTGCCAGAGTAATCTTCCAAAAACCTAAGTCTGATCATACTACATTCCCAACTCAATCCTTCAATGGCATGAGGTCCCAGTAACACAAACCTGCTTTTTCAACTTCATCACCTATACTCTTTTTCCACATATTCTGTATTTCAGCTATACCTGTAATCTCCCTCTTTTACACACACAGTTCCTTTCATCTGGAATGTCCTTATGCCTGAAATACATAACAGTATCTCTAAGAGAAAAATACTTTTTTTTGTTTGTTTTGTTTTGGTTTTGGCTGCACCATGCCGCATGTGCGGTCTTAGTTCCCCAACCAGGGATCGAAACTGTGCCCCCTGCGTTAGAAGCATGGAGTCTTAACCACTGGACCACCAAGGAAATCCCAAAAATGCATTCTAACTGCCATAACCAAATTACAAATACACTTTTGGGATGTAACCTACCTTTTCTATAAGAACTCATATATTTTGAGCATATATTTTGTTACTGCCTTTATTTGGCTCCTTTTCAAGTCCATACTTAGAAATACTTAGAAAGAATGGGTATGGATTTCAATTCAAGTAGAGGAGACCAACTTTGCTTTGTTTCCTTTGGTTTACTTCCTTGTTTATCTTTCCATTTTAGAACAAAATCCTTTTAAGCAAAAAGTATGTTTCAAATCCAGAGATTAGTTCCCCCTAGGGCCAGGTAAAAGGCTGAACCTTTTGCAACCCGCAAGAATTCCAGCCAGGAACTTACACACAGATTTAACAGCCTGAATAAAAACATGTTTTCCTACAGCAATACTCCAGGTTTTTCTCTTCCCTGTTTCAACCTTCCTATCTGCTGTGCAAACCCCTCCAAGTTGACTGCAATGACTCAGATTAGAACGATGGAGTTGCAGCAAAACATTTTCCAGAAAAGTCATGAAAATTCAAGGGACTGCCTCTGGGTACTAATAATGGGGAGCTCAGTCTCCAGCAAGACTTCTGTTCCACCACCCCAAGTCTTTGTACTCTCTTCTGTGGAGACTGGGAGGGGAGCGCCGTGGTGGAAAGAGGAAAAAGAGGCAGGGGAGGGCCCTGGAGAGGAAGTCACATTTCAACTCCCTAGTCTTATCCCAGACAGAAGGAAGATATGTCAGTTGTGCTACACGACAGGCCTCAAGAAGAAGCCAGCCTGTGGTGCATTTTGGTAATGGAATCTTTTAACGGGCTATCCAAACAAAGCCTGGAGCACAGCAATCTCAAAAAGCCAAGGCTGCTTCTCTGTATCAGAAAACAACGATGGGCTTATCCCCATTTCCAAATCATAAAACCGCTGTTCTTCCTCCAGAAATCCCTCCTCCCTTCTCCAAATCTCACTTTTCTTTCAGTTCCAGTTTCACCCTCTTCTGAGAGCCTATCTCTGTCTACTCTGATCTTTCGGTTTCTACACGACTCATGTGGGCCAAATCATAACCACAATGAGATATCTTTACACAGAGTGGTGCAATTGCTTTGGAAAACAGTTTAACAGTTCCTTAAAAAGGGTTACCATATGATCTAGCAATTCCACTCCTAGGTATATACCCAAGAGAAATGAAAACATATGTCCAAACAAAATGTTCACATCAACATTATTCCTAACAGTGAAAAAGTGGAAACAACCCAAATACCTAACAACTGATGGATGAATAAAATGTGGTTTAACCATACAATGAAATATTATTCAATGATAAAAAGTAATGAAATGCTCATATATGCTATATCATGAATAAACTTGGGAACCATTATGTTTAGGGAAAGACAAAGGATTATATTTTATATGATTCCATTTATATGAAATGCCCAGAATTGACAAATCTATAGCAACAATAAGTAGGTTAGTGCTTGCCTAGGGCTGAGAGGGTTTGGGGGGAATGGGGAGTGACCACTAATGGGTAGGGGGTTTCTTTCTGGAGTGATGAAAATGTTCTGGATTTGGATGGTGGTATTTGGAGTATACTGAAAACCATTTAATATATATATAACCATTATATACTGTAAGAGAATAAGTGTTATACTATAGTTTATTTAATAAAGTTGCTTGCAGATTACCACAGCCTACGAGGCCCTGCTCAGGGCCCCAGTCTCTCTCTGACCTCACCCCAGCCCCCCTGCCATCAGTCACCACCCAAACCCACTATCAGTTTCTGGAATCCGTCTAGGGTTTTCTTGCCTCGAGGCCTCGGTATGTGCTCCACTCTGCCTGGAGTGAAGTCTTGTGCGTTTCTTTACATGGCTAATGACTTCTCATCCTTTAAGTCTCAGCTCAAATGTCATCTCCACAGTAAGCCCTCCCTCACTACTCTCATCTAAAATAGGACAGCCGCTCCCACCATCCTCTCTCAGCATCTTGTGTTTATAGCACATCCACGTAGCTTTACGTGAACTGATTTTTTTTTCACGTGAACTGATTTTTTTTAATCTGTCAGGTCCACCAGATTGTAAACTCCATGAAAATAGGAATAAATATGATTCCCACTAAGTCCCAATGTCTAACAATTCCTGGCATTTTAGTGTGCATTAGGTGGTAATTAACGTTTTCAGTTCCCTAACGTGTCCCGGCTTCACACCTACTGCACCCCCTACTGAGACGACGACCACCACAGCCACCACCACCGTCACCGCCATCACCATGGCTTCTACTCCCTCTGCCACCATTCTTACCCCTTTCACGCCCTTACTCATCTCTCCTGTCTCAACTGAAACATCATCTTGAGGAAGCATTCTTTCCTTGGAAGCCCTCCTTAGGAGACAGTCTCTCGTTCACTTACTCACCTATTCATCACGGGCTCCATCTCCACTATAGCAATGATCTTACTGTCCGACACTCAGGTTTCCTGGTGGGGAGGGGACTTGGAGGGAGTTGGTTTTGTTTTACACTCCTGTCTCACTACTACTTTGGAGAGCCTGAAAGGAAAATCTTTTCATTTTTGTGTCCCTAGTACTTAGCATACTACCGGGCACATAACATAGTACTGAAGACAGGTATACAGGCAGAATAAATGCAGAATAAACACCACCACAAAATCAAATCAGCTGCCCTGTCCTGTCTGTATGCCTTCAAATTTTGAGTATGCTTCTCTCCAAGTCCATAAATGTCAGGTTTCTTCAAACTCACTTAGAATACTTCCTTCAATTACTTACAATCCACTTCCTGCCCTTGGCGCCTGGAAACAACTTCTAGGATGTCACCACAAGCAATATTAAACTGCCACAGTTTCCTGCTGTGTGTCTACATTATCAGTTAAATTGCTTCATATTAACCACATTCCAGTCCACTGGGATCACTCAAACACTAAATAAGATTTAAACATACCTGTTGAAGACTGGCAGTTACCATTGCTCCTTTTATCTCTCTAGATAAATAAATGTCTGTTCAGGTTTAAGGTTTAGGAGCTTTCCAGAGTGCTACCTGCATACTGGTGACCTTATCTTTCCTTTGTCAAGTAGATGTTTGGTCTGAGGCAAAACAAGTTCCCTTTATTAAAATGAACATGAACAAAATACTCTTCAGAAAAAATAAGGAACTGCTGCCTAGACCTGGGCAATTTGGCTTAAAAACTTAACACTTAAACACTCTTCCTCCTCAAGAGTTCAAATAGCAAACTGTTATCTTTTAGCTCTATGTACATTCAACCCAGAGCCTTTAGTTAGGAACTTAATTCATTTTTCTTTCATTCATTTTTTTCTTTCTTAAAAGCATTCCATAAACTCCTCCTAAACAACATTATGTGTCAGGTACTGGGTTTGACACAGGGAACTCAAAAGACAAATAAGACAGTCCCTGCTCTCAAGAAGTTTATGTCGGGCTTAGTATAGGAGACACACAAGGAACTGGATTTAGTGCTACAACAGTGATAAACACAGGGAGCCACAGAAACGGATGAAGGACACCTGGCCTAGGTGGCGGGAGAGGGTGCACATATGAAGGACACCTGGCCTATGCTGGGGGGGGTCCACAGATGAAGGACACCTGGCCTATGCTGGGGGGTCCACAGATGAAGGACACCTGGCCTGTGCTGGGGGGTGTCCACAGATGAAGGACACCTGGCCTATGCTGGGGGAGCGGGGGTCCACAGATGAAGGACACCTGGCCTAGGTGGGGGAAGAGGGGGCACAGATGAAGGACACTGCCCTAGGTTGGGGATAAGGGGGCATGGATGAAGGACACCTGGCTTAGGCTGAGGAGGGGTGGGGGCAGGGCACTGTCATCAGGGTAGGATTCCTCAGGATGGCATCTGATCTAAGGCCTATAAACCCCCATTCTCTCATTTGAAAAATGTAGCTAACAGTAGCTACATCATTGGACAGTTGTGAGGATTTGATAAAATGGTTCACATAAAGCACTACCACCATGCCTGACACAGAGATTGTGTTCAACCAGCCTTAGCTTAAAAGGAAAGTCTGAACAAGCACTGAACCTCAACACCTGTGCCTAGCAACTCACCTGCTTTACTACTGATCACATGACACCAGCTTCACAATTACACAGAGAATTGTTTTTAATCAGTTTTTATGTTTTAATGAGAGAATGTTGAGTCCTGCTCTGCATGTTCAGTCTAATTCCTGGATCATCGAAACCTTTTTCTCCATTACCTGAAACTCACAGTTCTCTAACATTTCTGGTATAAAATATAGAAGTTTTCTTAGACTTTTGATAGAGAAGGTGTAAAAGAAACTAACAATTACCGACTTTTTAATATGGGCCCAGCAGTCATGTTGATACTGTGTTTATTGCACATAATGACCCTGCAACATATAGTCTTCCCCATTTTACCCTCAGAGCAACTGAGGCAGAAAGAGGTATTTTGTACAAAGTTTCCGAGTCAGCAGACAAAAGAACCGGAATAGGAATCCAAATCTGATTCCACATTGTTAGCCTGACTGGACCACACAATATCAGAGATGAGGAGAGAAAGCACAGGCGGCCAGAGCGCTCTCCTGCTCAGAGGGGCACCCCATGCTCTCCTCCCCCACCCCCAAGACTGTCCTACACAATAGAGCCTGCACACTTAGACTACACCTCAGCCGGGTGAACACCTTGAGCTCAGTCTGTTCTTTCCTGTCAGGATGGAACAGACGGTCAGTAGTAATCAAAGCCCTGTTTCCCCCCAAAATTAAGGCAGCGCCGAAGAAGATGGCTTCCTCACCACCTGTCCATCCTCATTCCTACCTGCAGGCAGAAGCTACATAGTCAACAGTCACCATAAATCACAACTACTTCTCATAATTTCTCTCTTCATACTCTTTCAGCCTCACCACAAGCTAACATAATTCCCATGTCTAAGTTTTTATCACCGAGCAGTCTAGTTTCAAGATCAAGAAGGCTATTCTTTATACTAATTTGCTTAACAGAATTTCATGCATTAGTATAAGTTCTCTTGCCCAAGCGCTCAGATAAACAGATGGGCTCCACAAAACACTCTTAAGGTACGTATTTGTCAACCTGCAACGTGCAAGACAGAGACCTGATGCCTAGTCATCTGAACTTCCACTTGGATTTTCATGCTGATTCTGACACTGACTTGCCTCATATCTGGCAAGTTTCTGAACGTCTCTGTAACAAGAAAGGTAAGCATCCTCACAAGTATACTCTGCAACTCTATGGTGGCTTTTGTGAAGTGTTTCTAAGTGCTATTGAAATCCCAAGTTTCCAACTCTTACTTGGAAGCAGGAGCTAAACTTGGAGTGCCTCTTTAATCCCAATGCTTCACACACTACATCTTTTTACCTCCCAAGCTTCTTAAGCTCTTATTTGGAGCATGCTTGCTTCTTTTCCCCCTCATTTCCACAAAAATCAAGAATTAACAGTGTACTCATCCAACTCTTCCATTTTCATTATCATAAGCAAACTTTTCTAGTCTCCCGGCTGCTGCAGCCTGTTTAAAATACATTTTGTGAATGGAGGGCCTAAGCCGGTCAGGGGTCTACAAGGCTGGGCAAAGTTAACACTGCATGGACATCGAAGGGACAAGAGATGCAATGCTTGAATAATTATTAGATTTCACCCATAAGGCCCTTCCCCTTTCAAACTTCCCTAGCATAATTCTCAAAATGCTGAAGTAAACACATGTCTCAGACTTTCTTGTAAGCGGGTTTAAAGTATCCTATGAAAGCTGTTTTAAGGAAAAGCCTGTGCTGCTAACAGGGTTTTTAAGTGCCGTTAAACAATTCTATTACTCATAGAGAAAAAGTGAACATTTGTTAGTGATTAGAGATAAGGCATCTCATGTTCTGGAACTGAGGAAGGGAGAGGCCAAAAGAGGACCTGGCTGGGAGGGGAGATAGAGTTCAAACCAACACACCCAAATGGGACTGCATAAAAGTTGCACTTTCCAAAGTCAACTTCTAGGTCTAGAAAGAGGGCAACAATGTTTCAATGGGTTCCCAAGTCAGATGTATCAACATTTTCCCGGGAAAACTAACCCCTCACCAGGGAGTCCAGATGAATGAATGAGTGAGGGAATTTGCCAGATTGAATTACAAAACCTTTCCAACGATTATCAAGATCAGGTGCTCGGTTACAGCACAGAGGTATCTTCCCTCACAGCCTTTGGCCCTCGCTGTGGGGAGACTTGCAAAGATAGAAGGGGGAAACAGGAGCAGAGAGAAAAGGGCCTTCCTCCCCGGGCCATCCAGACCTTCAGTCCTTGAGTGGCCCCTCCCTCTGAAAATCTCACGCGACTTTTATGGGGGCCCGCAGGCCTCAAGCAGCCAGGACCTGCCCGACTCTCAGGGGCACCCCAAACACCCATTTGGGGAGTTGCTTCTAGAGATTTCTCGCCCTCCCCCCAACAGTTGTGTGACCGTTTTCAGAGGCTCTCTGTAACCCCGGGGAGGGAGCCACCTTGTAATCTCAGCTGTTCCCGCCCTCAGGTGAGGAGGGGACAACTGACCACCAGCGCCCTTCCACCCCGCGCGCACCCCGCCCCCGCGCCTCCCTGGATCGTCATGGCAACCGTCCCCCTCCCCGCGTGACGCCGGCACGCGGGGAGCCCCTTGGGCCCCGGCAACAAGTCCCCCGCGCGGCCCGAGGCCTGCAGCCCTTGCCCTGCAGCCCTTGCCCGGCCTCGCCGCCCCTCGCCCGGCCCGGCTCCGCCCGGCCCGGCCGCACTCACTTGATCCTGGAGCCCATGGTCCCCGGGCCTCCTCATGGACCCGCGGGCCCCGCTCGGCGCTGCGCTGCCCGCCCGCCCGCGGCCGACCGGCCTCCCTCCGGCGTTCTCCCCGCCCCTTCCTCCCTTCCCTCAGGCTGGGGCCCGCCCGCTCGAGGCTCGCTCCCCGCCGCCGCCGCCGCCTCCCGGGGTTAATGCACTCGCTTCAGCCCGGCGAACGCCATGGTCGCCGGCGCGCGTGCCCGGCGCGCGCCGCCCCCTCCGCCTCTCACACCGCCGCCCCCTCCCGCCCGCACCGCCGCCGCCCGTGGGGGCTGCCGGGAAGTGTAGTCCGCTCGCGGGAGGCAGTGCCGCGTGAGGGCGGTGGACTCCCGGAGCTCGGTGCGTGGTGCTTTCCGGGTGCAGGCCCCTAAAGACCTCCCTTCCCACTGTTCTCCTATAGAAACCAACACCTACAACCCCTCTGAAAAGATCTTCATCCCACAGAGATCCCCAAGCTCACCTGAAGAAACCTTTACCCATTCCTCTCCTGTGGAGTCCTCCCACCCAGTGGCTCTGGCGTAGAGATAATCTGTCTCCCATTCAGGCCTCCAGGAAGACACAACTTTTTCCTTTGAAAATCCCATACCTTTCAGTAAGTTCCTTAAGGGAGCCATAGCCCCTCTTCTCTGTCACACCAGCCACTTCCCCAACATGATTCTTGATGGACCCCCTTAGGCCTTAAACCTCTTAGACCTTTAAGGAGACCTCACATCCCCACAGGAAAGCCACCTGAGGGCTTCATAGGACCCATTTAGTGGCTCTGCTTTGCCCTACCCTTGAGGATCTCTGCCTCCCTTTGTTAGCCATTTGGGGGGCTCCAGTAGAGAAATCTCATGTCACCATAACAGTCCCTGATAGAGACTAAGTCAAGGCAAATGAAGGTACTTGAGAGCCAAGATCACCAACCTGCTCCCCCTTGGGGCTCATTTTAATGAAAGCCCCAATATCATCCCCTCTAGGCCTGGAGGAATCACAAAGGCAGCAGTAATGATCACTACCATTAGCTACTGTTCAGTGTATGCGTGAGTGAGTGCCCTCTCTGAAGCAGGCACTCTATTTCCCCTACATGGTTAGAACCAATGCTCACAATAATCTTGTGAGTTTACCCCCTCTTTTCACAAAGAGGAAACTGAGGCATGTGTTCAAGGTTACATAGCTAGCAACTGGTGGAGTGGAGATTAGCATCCGGGCTGAATAATTCCAGACATGTGACATAGTTATGCTTTAGGATGGCACCTTTGGCCACAAGTCAGAAGACACTGTAGGTTCATGGTTCACTTTTGAAATTAGGCTTTTCTTCTCTTTTTTACACTTTTCTGTTCTGAAATTCCATTCATCTCTTCTAACATTTTAGCTCTTATAAAATCATGGAGTGGCTCCCCACCCCACAGTCACTACAGTAACTAGTCCCAGCCAGGCAGGGAGCAGAAGAAGCAAGAACTCCTTTTGGAGTTACATTCTGGATAAAGATAATGTCTCTCTTTTACCTATGCCCTGAGGTTGTTGAAGGCATAGAATGAATTCAGACAAACAAACAAAAATTTAAAATGTCCAAACTTCCATTTTGAATTCAAAGTCTTTGGCATCCAGACACCAACACTGACTTACAAACAACCCCAAGAGCAAAGCTCTGCTAGACAGGCAGGGCCTCTGTGGTGTTTAGTCACCTAGTTTCCTATGAACCCTGTCCAAGGAACAGTTGTTATCAAGATCTTGCCTGGAATGAGCAGCCAGTTCAAAAGCTCTGAGCTGGAGACTATAAATAAAACAGTTATTTGGTGGAGGGCAAAGCTGGCTGCTTTTCAAAGGAGGTTGTAGCCATTAAGGCCACAAAAATGTCTGAGTGCCTGCTGGGTGGTGGTCGTGGTGGTGGTGGTGTGTGTGTGTATGACAGAGGGGGAGAGTGGATGGGGAGGGCTATATATCTGTCCAGGTGGCCTCTGAGACTGCAGGGTGGTCTGGGGAGAACGCATTGAACTGGGAGTTAGGAGCCTGGCTTCTAATGCTAACTCCATCACTGACTAGCAGAGAGATTTTAAGCAAATGGTTAGACAATCGTCTGCTTCAGTGTCCTCCTCAGTAGAATGGTTAGAGAGCTCAAGGAGGAGCTCACATCATAAGAGAGAGTGTGATGGAGGAATTAAGAGGGCAGGCTCTGGAGCCAGACTGCCTGGGTTCAAATCTCAGCTCTGTCTCTTACTAAATATGTGCCCTCGGGTAAGTTATTGCCTTTCTCTGTGCCTCAGGTTCTTTGTCTGTAAAATGGAAATTATGGTAATGGCTCTATCTTACTGAGGTGGCATGGAAATTAAATGAGTTAATGACACAAAGTACGTAAACAGTGACTAATATATAGTAAGCACTCAAAAATTATCAGCAACTATTTTATGCAAGACACTTAGCCCAGTTTGGCTTTTATTATTAATAATAATATTCTTCATCATAAATAGTCCTGCACTTGAATTCAGTGGCTGAAAAAAATAGAAGTTTATTTCTCTTTCACATAAGGTCAGGAGATGAGCATTCCAGAGCTGGTATGACAATTCCATAAATCATACTCTAAGATTTGAAGGCATATCGGCAGGATGGGGCAGCTGATTTGGTCTTGGGTTGGTGTTTATCTGCATTAGGTTGTAAACATGTCTTCTGTTCCTCAGACTGTGACCCCTTTGAGGTTGGTTAGCCAGAATTCTACCTTATTGCTCCCCTATTCTCCAGATGCAGCTTCCACCTCATGGTCCAAGATGGCTGCTTGAACTACCTTGCCTTCTAATCTGCGGCCAAGCCAAAGGAAAGGAAGACGGTCATACCCGACCCCAAGCCCTAATCTTTAAGTACATTTCCCTGGAGTTGCACCTACTGCTCCATTGACATTCCATGGGTAAGAACTTAGTTATACAACCACATCTCACTAGGAAATATAGCCTTTATTTTAGAAATCATGTGCACAGCTGAAGCCGGGGTGGGTGGTGTGTTTCCAGGGAAGAAGGGGAGTACAGACATTGCAATCTCAGCCAAGCCATGCTTGGCTATGTGGCCTTGGACAAGCCCCTGACTTTCTCTGGCCCTCAGTTTCCCTATATCCAAAGTAAGAGATTCAGGCCAGCTGACCTCTCTCCAAAGTCCTTTTCAGTTCCAAAATTCTCTAAGCAGTAGCTTACTGTTTTATAATTCTTTTACACCTAGGTGAATCTGATGTCATTCAAACAAAAGGAGACCTCTCAGCCAAGTACATGGCAGAATCAACTGTTGAAATTAAAACCTGCTGGTGATGAGAAGGGGTTTAGGAACTTTACCTTCTAGACTATTGTCAAAATAGGCTAACTAAGCACATCTAGCAGAGAAAAAGTCCAACAGTGTGTGTGATACCACCCATGCAGACACTGATGTGCCTGGGTTTCCAAGCTGGCTCTCACTCCTCTGTACCTGTTTGGTTTTTCTGCTTAGGATTTAAAGGATTGTGTCTATTGAGGGGAGAAGAGCAACCCCAAGGAGTTTTAATACCCAACTAATGATACAGTATGAAACGGCAGGACTGCTGGGCCAGTGGTCTATTATTCCTAGTATACTTAGCTGTGATTATATATATTTTTTAATTGAGATATAATTTACATGTCATAAAATTCACCATTTTAATGTGTACAATTCAGTGCTTGTTAGCATAGTCACAAAGTTGTGCAACTACCACCAATGTCTAATTCTAGAACAATTCATCCCAGAAAGATACCCTGCACCCATTAACAGTCACTCACCTTTCCTGCCGCCCCACCCCCACCCCCGAGCCCCTGGCAACCATGAATCCACTTTCTGCCTGTGTGGATTTGCCTATTCATACAAGTGAAATCATTTAATAATATGGCCTTTCTGTCTGGCTTCTTGTACTTAATATAATATTTTCAAAGTTCATCCATGTACCATCTATCAGTACTTCATTCTTTTTTATTGTGTAATAATATTCTATTGTATAGATAGGCCACATTTTGTTTGTGCACAATTGTTATTGATGGATATTAGGGTTGTTTCCACTTTTTGGCGATTATGATTCCTATGACTATTTTTGTGTGGACATATGTTTTTAATTCTCTTGGGTGTTGTGGTTATATTCTGCAGGAAGAATCCACAGCTCAATTAAGTAGGGGTGCTGCTCCCCTCACCCAAAAAATGAGGGTTATGTAATGAGGTAAATTTGGGATATGCAGAATCATACCAAGTTAAATGGGTTTCTTTACTGAACTTCTCGTGAACTTTCAGGTTGGCAAAGTGCAGTGTGGATCGCCTAAGAGGTGAATGTAGGCAATACATACCAGTCGTTAAGAGAACCAACTCTGGAATTAGGCAGACCCAACTTGCTAGTTGAGTGAACTTGGAGAAAGTTAAACTCTCTGAGCCTTAGTTTCCTCATCTTTAATAAGGGGATTATAATACCCACCTCATGAAGATGAAAGGAAATAAAGAATGTAAGATTCCTGCTTTAGATTTGGTATTTAATAAATGAGATTATTGTTCTTGTTTTGTTTTTTTGTTTGTTTCTTTTTGGCCTTGCCGTGTGGCTTGCAAGATCTTAGTTCACTGACCAGGGATTGAATCAGGGCCCACAGCAGTGAAAGTGCTGAGTCCTAACTGCTAGACCGCCAGGGAATTCCTGAGATTATTATTCTTCTAAACTGTCATATTGATAAAGACAGGAAAAATATCAGCTTGTCCATATCTAGACCTCACCATCTAGTACAGAGCCTGGCATTCAGGCAGTGACTAATAAATATTGAATTATTTACTCATTCGAGACACATTTCCTGAGAATAATAAGCCTCAGAACAAGATTTGGTACTAATTTTTTTCTTAAATTTGAACTTAGTATACTGAATTAGTACATCTTTACCTTCTATTTTTCATATTTTCTTTTTTACATTGTGGTAAAATATGCATAACATAAAATTTACCACTTTAACCATTTTTAAGTTTACAGTTCAGTGGTAGTATGTATATTCACATTATTATACAACTATCACCATCGCCCATCTCCAGAACTTTTTCCAAAATCGTCCTAAACTGAAACTTACCTATTAAACAATATATCCCATTCCTCCCACCCCCAGCCCCTGGCAGTCACATCCTACTTTCTGTCTCTATGAACTTGACTACTGTAAGTACCTCATATAAGTGGAATCATACAGTATTTGTCCTTCTGTGATTGGCTTATCACACTTAACATAATGTCTTCACGGTTCATTCATGGTGAAACATATATCAGAATCTCCTTCCTTTCCATTGTTTATCCAATCATTTGTCACTTGGGTTGCTTCCACATTTTGGCTATTGTGAACAATGCTGCTATGAACATGGGTGTACAGATAACTGTTTGTGCCCATGCTTTCAGTTCTTTTGAGTATATACTCAGAAGTGAAATTGCTAGATCATGGGGTAATTCTATTTTTAATTTTTTTTGAGGAACCACCGTACTGTCTTACATTCCCACCAGCAGGACATAAGGGTTCCAATTTCCCCACCTCCTCACCAACACTTGTTATTTTCTGTGTGTGTGTGTGTTTGTTTTTTGGTTTTTAATATATTTATTTTATTTATTTTTATTTTGGCTGCGTTGGGTCTTCATTACTGCACGCAGGCATTCTCTAGTTGAGGCGAGCCGGGGCTACTCTTCATTGCGGTGCGCAGGCTTCTCTTGCTGCGGAGCACGGGCTCTAGGCATGCGGGCTTCAGTAGTTGTGGCATGCAGGCTTCAGTAGCTGTGACTCCAGGGTTCTAGAGCACATGCTCAGTAGTTGTGGTGCACGGGCTTAGTTGCTCCGCGGCATGTGGGATTTTCCCGGAACAGGGATTGAACCCATGTCCCCTGCATTGGCAGGCAGATTCTTAACCACTGTGTCACCAGGGAAGTCCATTTCTTTGGGTTTTTTTAATAGTAGCCATCCCAATGGGTGTGAGGTGGTTTTGATTTGCATTTCCCTAATTAGTGATGCTGAGCATCTTTTCATGTGCTTATTGGCCATTTGTATACCTTATTTGGAGAAATGTCTAAGTCCTTTGCTCATTTTTTAATCAGGTTGTTTTGCTGTTGTTGTTGTTGTTGTTGAGTTGTAGGAGTTATTTATGTATTCTGGATATTAACCTCTTGTCAGTTACATGATTTGAAAATACATTCCCCCATTCTGTGGGTTCCCTTTTCATTCTGAAGTGTCCTTTGACAGAAAAGTTTAAAATTTTAATGTAGTCCAATTTATCTATTTTTTCTCTTGTAACCTGTGCATTTGGTGTCATATCCAAGAAATCACTGCCAAATCTAATATCGTAAAGCTTTCCCCCTATGTTTTCTTCTAAGAGTTTTTATAATTTTAGCTCTTACGTCTAGGTTTTTATCTAACTTGAGTTAATTTTTCTATAGGGAAAAGTCTTTGTTTTCTTTGGGGGCTAAACGTGTGCTTGAGCCCTTCCCCTTACTGGTTAGTAACCCCAGCCAGGGTGCTCACCTGCTCTCTGATTGTATGATTCATTATTCCATTATTGTTAACAATACTATTCAATACCTTGCAAATACTTAATGGTTTATATTTTTCCAACTTCTCAATAATCAGGGAGAGCTATCGTCCTTGCTTTAAAAATGAAGATGCTGATACACAGCAGGCGTAAGCAACTTACCTGAGGTGAAACAGCCAGGAAGTGATGGAGCCAGGACTCAGCCCAGATGCCCTAACTACTATTGTGGGTTTATTTGTTAGTACCCTAAGATATAATGTTTTATTTCACTATGGTTTTCTTTCACCAATTTATTCATTAATTCATCAGATATTTTCTTTAGTGATAATAATAACTTCATATTGTTAAAAAATAAAAAAACAAGAATAAATAGCACATGTAATTCCTTTGTAGTCCTCTCCTGGCCATACGCGAATGGAGATTGCTGTATTTAAGTCTTTTGTTATGGAAGCTAAGAGCATGGGCTCTGTGTGCATGACCATGGGCAAATTAGTAGCCTCTCTCAGACTCAGTGTCTTCATTTGTAAAATGAGGATAATAGTGCCTTCCTCACAGGGTCATTGTGAGAATTAAATGTGTGAACTCATGTGAAGCACACAGATTTACCTTGCTTTTAGTAATGGCTCAATGTGAACTATTGTCTTCTTAACAACAAACTACCAATAAAAGCCAAATTCTAAGAAAGGCCAGTGAGAATTGATGATTTAAGGCCTCGGTTCCCATAATTAGCCATGTGTATCAGCATCACCTGTGATGCTTGTTAGCAATATGGAGTCCAGGGTTCTGATCCTGAATATTCTGATTTAGAAGCAAGATCAGAAACTCTGTGGGTTTAACAAGTTCCTCAGGTGATACAGCTGCATAATCACTGGATCTGTGGGAACCACTGATTTCAGCTTTACCCAGATGCCAACATGAATTGAATTCCCGTTAGAACCTACAGGTCCTCCACAGGCCACCGGCTCCTCTCCCAAGTGTCACCAGCCTCCAGCTCTGGATCCTGCATTCCTCCTGCTGTCTTCCCAAAACAATCAGTGCATCTGGCTTAACATTTTTAGTACTTAGAGTCCCAAGGTAGGTGTCATCAACAATCCATTCACTCACATACCGAATCTCTCCTATGTGCCAGGTCCCGTGCTTAGAACTCTTCTTTTGCTCCCAGCTGAGGCCCATTCCTCTCCCCAGCCCCTCAGTGTAGCATTGAGCAAACATTTTCAGTGGCCTTACTGTGTGCTTGGTGCCTAATGCTTGTTGCGGGTATACCTCTATAAATAAGAGGGTCTGTGGATTAGACACAGTACAGAGTGGACACCCTGTAAAAGGATCTCTGTGTTCCTGAACTTGCTTCTGACACCCTTGCCTTGCCCCTGGTGCCCAGATCTCTGGGTTTTCCAGCTCACTACCTTGCAATTTGTTCTTCCACATTCCTTCTCTCTGCACCTCTATTTTTACCTCTATTTTAAATTTTATACGTGCATTGTCTACCCAGCGCTGACCTTGGCTCTTCTCAAACCACCTTGGGTATTAATTCTGCTTGTCAGGACTTCTAGGGTCCCCTGCTCTAGAGCTGCTTCCGCCTCCACCTGATTTACCAGTATTTTAGGCAAGACTCCGGCCTAAACTCCAGAGGTCCTGTTCTCCTCTTCCATGTTGAAAATGGTCACCATGTATCCCCACCCTTTTGGGAGTGAGCTGGAGAGTTTGTAGGACTCTGCCCCCTTGTACTCTTGGACTCTTTTGCCAGATTTCCTTTATTTTATACCTTTCCCCATATGTATTTATATATATCACTAATATATATAATGTAAATTATTTTCCCTACTTACTTCAACTGCCCCTTTTCCTAAGGCTCACATAAATATTTTAGTATTTTGGTTGTGAGTAGAAAATATAGTTGATGGAATTCTAAAGTTTCAATCCTAATATATCTCCCACTTCACAAATCAAGGCACACAAAGTGAGTGACAGTAACACACTTGCCTTAGCATCTGAGTGGAGATTAATACCACAGTTCTTTGACCTCTTGGCCTGGGCAGAGTTTTTGCTGGTCAGTCAGAGTGGCCATGACACTGGGGAGGAGATCCTCTGATCCAGTTCAATGACAGAGTTGTTTTTAATTTGTAGGTAACTTACTGAGGTCCTCCAAGGTGGCTCTACCTCCTGAAAATAATGACCCAACCTCTTGTGAGCTCTGCTTCCAGTGGTGAAAGTCAAATCTTTTTAGGAACAATAGAGACAGTATGTGTGATGGTTAGGGCACAGGCTGCCTGGGGTAGAATCCTGGCCCTACTAGAGCAAATTACTTAACCTTAACTTAGTTTCCTCATCTGGGAAACGGAGGTATTGTTAGTACTTGTTTCATGGGTAGGTAACAAGAATAAAATTATTATATCCATAAACACTGAAGACTCAGCAGTAAGTATTTGAAAAAAAGAAGAATTATCATAGGTACAATTGGTGACCACTGACCACATGCTTTACTCACATTATCTTCAATCTTTCAACACCCCTGAAAGGTTGGTACTCAGATATAACATTTTCAGAGAGGAGAGGTGATTTGCCCAAAGTCACCCAGCCAAAAGCAATTTAGGAGCTGAGAGTTGTGCTAAAGGGCTGTCTGATTCCCAAGCTGCCTCTTCTTCCAAAACAACTTTCTACCAATTCTCATTCTCTTCTCTCTGTCTCTCTCAGCTCAGCTAAAAATATCCTGAGCAGCATCCTCATTAGCTAATATGTATACATTATTTTTTGCTTTCTGAACACAATTGGCTCATTCAAAGGGAAGGCTTCCACCTACATGAAGGAAGTAGCTGAGCTGCTCTGTGAAAACCCATCTGAATTCAGAAAAGTCAGCTGCCTGGGGAATCCCCTCTGCTTCCAGGCTTGTGTCCCTAGCTGGAAGGCAGCGTGACAGAGTGGAAAACAAACCTTCCATTCTCACACTCCCGCCACATTTGAGCTGAGTGACTTTGGGCAAGTCCCTTCCCATTTCCCAAGAGTCAGTCTCCTCAGCTGTTAAATGGAGCTCTTAGAAGCACTTGCGTTAGAGTTGTGGTGAAGATTAAATGAGATAATACGTGGGGCCTGACATTTTGTATACAGCCCCTCAAAATCTGGGAGCTTCTACGACATAGGCATCCTGTATAGAATAAACAACCAACACTTGCAGGAGAGGCAGGATGGCTTAGTGATGAAATACCCAGGGTCTGGAGTCAGGGGGATGATGGCTCAAACCCCAGCATGTACCAGGCTCTGGTTCTGTGACACAGTTTCTCTCTCTCCCCAAGCCTCAGTTTTCCTGGAGTAAAAAAGATATAATATATATAAAGAGCTCAATAATGAACAGTGGCTGCATTCACAGCAAGCCTCCCCAACCAGATCATCTCTCTAACAGCAGTGGGAGTAATTGATTTCTGCTTTTAGGGCAGCGCACACACGGACACTACAGAGTGCTCATCCTGGGGCAGAGCATGTGTGCTCCGGGCAGCTAAAGCCAAACTGTCTGCCCCGACTTCTCCTGCTGGTAATGTGGCTGATGACAGCTTAATGGACTCTTTACCCTTGAATGCTAAGGGGAAAATAACTCATGGCATTATAACATAGGAATGTAATGTGGGTTTTTTTTTTTTCCTTCTTCTTGAGCAATGTAGAGAGAGAGAGTCAGAAACATATGCAGACTTGAGCCAGCAATCTGAACCTCCCTCCTCCTGGTCCTGTCTGTATGGGGGGACAGATTTAGCCATTGTAATTAACCAAATCATTCAGGTTTTAAAATATAGCCATAGCCATGTGTGTGTGTGTGTGTGTGTCTGTTTCCCTGAATGATCTAGATGCAGGACGCAGTCAGTTTATGATGAGAGGATGTGAATGCCCCTAAATTATTGATTTTCCAGGGACAAGCCACATGGGTTGTCCTTGGAATGGATGGGTAACCGTACACACTCAGGCACACACAGACACACATACACAGACACACACACACACTGTTATGGAGAAGCTGGTCCAAGATCCACCTGCACGACTTTCAGAAATCCGTGTCATCCTGACCAGCCAGGTAGGGAATCTCTGCTGTGGGAAGTTAACATCTTCCTCAACCTCGCAGTCTGAGGGAGGAAGTAGTTCATGGCAGCCACAGACACCTCCATCAGGTTGAGAGGGGCCAGGGAGGCAGGGCTGCGGGCAGAGAACTGTGTGGAAAGGTGGGGAGACCACAGACCTGAAGAGTCAGGTTGACCTGGGTCCAAATCCACCATCCTGACTTTGGGCAAGCCTCTTCCTCATCTCGAAACCTCGGTTTCCCCAGCTGTAAAATGGACTTCATAACAACCCCTGACATGGTGCTATGAGAACTAATGCTAAAACAGGTAAAGACTTAACAGGACGGGAGGGCCGGCGCCAGGCTCAGGGTAGTGCAGGGTACAAGGTGTCTCTGCTCTCTTGGGAGGAAATCCAGGCCAGGCAGGAGGTGCGCAGAGTCCCAGCTCCCGTGCAGCGCAGGGGGCGTCCTTTCCAGCCACCCAGAGCCTTTCCGAAAAGGAAGCGTGTGGAAGCGTGCAGCTCTCCATCTGGCTAATGTTCACTTGTGTTTTCTACTGGAGAGCATCACTTTTTTCACCTCACCTGGTTTGTTTACCCAAACAAGCTGCTCATTAACAACACGAATTGCATTTTCTGCAATTCTGTTGACAGCACAAATGTCTGCCGTCAGCTTGGGAGTTTGGAGGGAACTGTTGCCGGATCCCAACCAGCCCAGCCAGCGCAGCTTCTGAGGAAAGATGTCAAGGCCGTGTGGGGGTCTGAGTGGCTGGGCCCTGCTGGCAAGTCCAGCACCGGGTCTCTAGGCCCTGAGTGGAGACAAGGCCCTGGGCCCTCCTGGGAGAGATGAGGCACTTTCCCAAAAACAAAGGTAGACAGAAAAAGATTTTCAAGCGGGGGGGAAGGCGGGTGGGGGAAGGAGCCAGACACGAAAGAGTAGATGAAACCCCAGACAGAGGTACAGACCTGGAAGTGGGGAGACCCAGCCTCAACAGGGAGACCTTTAGGGGCTTCCCTTGTGGACCCAGCAAAGCCTACATTCAGCTGCCTTTGGTGCATCCAGCAACAAGAAGCAGATGAGAAAAATAAAAAATAATTATCTCTCTCTTTTTGTTTCGGCCCCAAAAGGCTGAGCTCAACCTGGTTTGCCAAAGCTCTACTCTCTCATCTCCGTTGCTCAAGCGGGAAGAAAGATGAGGGTTTTTTTGTTTGTTTGTTTTTTGGGGTTTTTTTGCGGTACGCGGGCCTCTCACTGTTGTGGCCTCTCCCGTTGCGGAGCACAGGCTCCAGACGCGCAGGCTCAGCGGCCATGGTTCACGGGCCCAGCCGCTCCGCGGCATGTGGGATCTTCCCGGACCGGGGCACGAACCCGTGTCCCCTGCATCGGCAGGCGGACTCTCAACCACTGCACCACCAGGGAAGCCCAAAGACGAGGTTTGTAATGTGTATGTTCATTTATTTTAAATGATTGCCCTCAGAATGCTTTCTTTTCTGTCCATTTCCTCATTCAACAAGTTTCTGTTGATGGTTTCCCGATTGCCGGGCAATTGTTGCTGAGGGGTATGGAAGTGAGAAAAGACACAGCCCCTGCCCTCTTGGAGTTGGTAGTCTAGTGGAGGGAGTGATATTAAATTATTTGACACATAATGGCAATTCATGATGAGTTGGATGAGGGAGAAGTCCAGGATGGAAATACGTAACAGGGAGACTTGACCTCTGGCAGGGACCATCGGTGGCATCTTTTAGAAAAAGTGAGATTGAAGCTGACGCCCCAATCAAGAGAAGAAGTAATCTAACTGAAGAGTGGCAAGGAGCGATGGGCCTATGTGTTTGGTTTCAGTTTTTATCAAGACACCAAAGAAAGTCTTTGGGTTCCTCCTCTGTATGAGGGAAATCTTGCATGGAACCTGAGAAGTAGATGGTACCTGCCTGACTATTGGAGATAAGCCCTAGGAGGCAAAGCCCCAGTCAATACCATGGTCTGGCATATAGTACACATACACACATATTTGTTCATTAAAAAAGAAAATAGGAGGGGGTGCGGGTAGGAATTTCATGCAGGGAACAGCATATGCAGAGCCTCAATATGTGCCCACCCCCCACCGTGTTAATGTTAACAATAAATCAATAAACAATACTGTTAAACATGTACCTGCAGTGGCTCTCTGTATATAATCAGAGTTCAAATTCGCAGCATCTCGATGAGGTTAGGTCACCTTCCTCACAGGGAAATTCCCGATTCAGGGTTCTTCTGCTCCTTTATGATGAAAACTCACAATTTGCTCATGCCCCCTCCTCACCCTGGCAGACCAGGTTCTTAACACAGCTCTTATCTCAAGAATGGGTGATGCCAATTATCCAACCAGACCCCAATGCCCAGAGCCCAGAGGTAGGACAGAAAACACTGGGGCCTAAGAGCCAGAACATCCTTCCCCTCCTTGCTAGGGGATCAAACATTCCTCATTGTGGCTTTTACTTTCCCCACCCCCTCCTAACAAATGATTTATTCTGTAGGGCCTCCTGATCCAACCCAAAGTCAAGAGGGTTAGGGAAATAATAGCAGAGATGTGTTGAGCGATTATCCCACACCAGGCACAGTTTTAAGTGCAGTTACTTGTATTAATGCATTTAATCCTCCCACTCACCCTGTGAGGAAGACACTTGATCATTCCCATTTAACAGATGAGGAAACTGAGGCATCAAGCTATTAAGTGACTTGTGGATAAGAGCACCCATTGTACTTCCACCAACCCTTGTCCCTCCTCAACTCTTTCTGGTGGTGGATCAACAATTGTTGATCTCTTCTATGTACCACACACTGTACATACATGGTTTCATTTAATCCTCACATGAACCACCAGGTAGAAGTAGTTCTTATCCCCACTGTACAAAGAAGAAAACTGAAGCTCAGAAAGAGAAGTGACTCATCCCATGTTCCTGGGTTGGAGAAAATCTCAAACCCTGGTCTGTTTGATTCCAAAGCCCACGTGCTCACCCCAACTTCCAAGTCAGGCAGGATTCTAGTGCACGTTACTGTCTCCTGCAGTCCTCTCCCGGGAAATGTATCCACAGTGGTGTCATCCCATGTGACACAGCTGGGAGAAAGAGCATCCAGCCTAGACTTCAATCTCTGCACTTGATAATGGAGATAAAAACCCTTCAATCCTAGAATTACTTAGCAGATTAAATGAGATCATGTCTGCTAAGTACTGGGCACATAGAGACACTTGAGAAATCCTTTTTTGCTCCCTTCCTCCAACTCCTCCCAGTCATTCAGACAGTCTTGGTTTGTGTGAGTCTGTCCAGTTCCAATGGGCACCTATCCTCACCATCAGGCAAGGCAGGATGTACCTTGAGGGTGGAAACGTTGCCCTCTGTTCCGGTTTCCTCTGGGCTTTGTAAGGTGCTGTGTACACCTACAGCCCCACATAAATAATCACTAATAGCAGTAATAAACCACTCAGCTTTCATTTACTGCCAAGCACAAGGCATTCTGACACGACTAGAAAGGCAAGCCCATGGCTGCACAGACATGGGAAGTCATTTTCCAGATGGGCGTTTTCTTTGGAAGAACTAATTTAGCCTCATTTCCAGCAGGCTGCATTCCTGAGGCCTCTAAGTACAGAGATTCGAACTGGCCGGAGTATATCCTGGGCTCAAGTGGGGGCCAGTGTTCAAGAGGAAGAAGACCATCGACTCCAAGAAGCACATATTGGCTGGAGTGCATCATACAGGTGGGGAAACTGAGATCCAGAGATGAGAAAAACAAAGTAACACTAATAATCATCCCAGGGCTTCCCTGGTGGCGCAGTGGTTGAGAGTCCGCCTGCCGATGCAGGGGACACGGGTTCGTGCCCCGGTCCGGGAGGATCCCACATGCCGTGGAGCGGCTGAGCCCGTGAGCCATGGCCGCTGAGCCTGTGTGTCTGAAGCCTTTGCTCCGCAACGGGAGAGGCCACAACAGTGAGAGGCCCGCATACCACAAAAAAAAAAAAAAAAAAAAAATCATCCCAGCTACCATTTACCTAGCTAGAGATGATGGTAGAGACAGTTCCAGAAGAAAGTCTCCTCCAACAGGAAGCAATCAGCCACCAGTTAGAACAATCTAAATGAGCCCAAACACTCTCCAGACTGGTCATGAAAAAAATTTGAGCCTTTTCAGAAAGCAATTTGGTGGATGTGTCAAAAGACTTTTAAAAGTTTATGCTCTTTGATATAGTCATTTCCCTTCTCAAAAATCTGACATCAACAATCAAGGATGGAGACAAAATAAATGCACAAAAATGGTCTCTGCAGCATTACTTATATATGTCTCAGTTTTTTACTGAGCACTTACTATGTGCCAGTCAGTGCATGGCACTGTCCTGTGGTAGATAAGACCTCAGGTTACCCAGGGCCATTAAGTCCCCTTCATTCCCTAGGGAGGTAATGTGACAGAATAAAGGAAGCGTGGGAGTTGGAAAGACCTGGATTTTTTTTCATTCTTTCTTTCATTCACTCACTCACTGATTCATTCTACAAACATTTATTTAAAACCCTTATATGTAAACATAGAATTATCTTATGACCTAGCAGTTCTACTCCTAGGTATACAACCAAAATAACTGAAAACAGGTATTCAAGCAAATACTTGTTCATGAATGTTCTTATCAGCATTATTCATAATAGCCAAAAAGTGGCAACAACCCAAATGTCCATCAACCAACAAATGAATGAACAAAATGTGGCATATTCGTACAATGGACTATTATTCAGCCATGAAAAGGAATGAGGCAGTGATACACACTACAACATGGATGATCCTTGAAAACATTATGCAAAGTGAAAGAAGCCAGACACAAAGGTCACATATTGTTTGATTCCACTGATATGAAATGTCCAGAATAGGCAAATCCATAGAGACAAAAAGCAGATTGTTGATTGCCAGGGGCTGAAGAGAAGAGGAAATGAGGAGAAACTACTTAATGGGTGCACGGTATCCTTTTGGGGTGATGAAAATATTTTGGAACTAGTTGGAGGTGATGACTGCACAACATTGTCAATATACCAAATGCCACTGAATGGTACATTTTTAAATGGTTAATTAATTAATTTATTTATTTATTTTGCGGTACACGGGCCTCTCACTGCTGTGGCCTCTCCCGTTGTGGAGCACAGGCACCAGATGCACAGGCCCAGCGGCCATGGCTCACAGGCCCAGCCACTCCACGGCATGTGGGATCCTCCCGGACCGGGGCACGAACCCGTGTCCCCTGCATCAGCAGGCAGACTCTCAACCACTGCGCCACCAGGGAAGCCCTAAATGGTTAATTTTATGTTACGTGAATTTCACCTAAAAAAAAATCCTTATGTGATTTTTAGGGAATTAGGCACTTGTTCTAAGAATGAGACAAAATCCCTGCCTCCATGGAGCCTGGGGCAGGCAGTCAACAAATGAGTAAACAAAACAAAACAAACAAAAACTAGACGATTGCAGCTTGTGATAAAGCTAAAGCAGGCTGCATAAAGCTAAAGCAGGGGGGCTTCCCTGGTGGCGCAGCAGTTGAGAGTCCGCCTGGCGATGCAGGGGACACGGGTTCGTGCCCCGGTCCGGGAAGATCCCACATGCCACGGAGCGGCTGAACCCGTGAGCCATGGCTGCTGAGTCTGTGCGTCCGGAGCCTGTGCTCCGCAACAGGAGAGGCCACAGCAGTGAGAGGCCCGTGTACCGCAAAAAAAAAAAAAAAAAAAAAAAAAAAAGCTAAAGCAGGGTAGGGAGAAAAACTGAGTGGGAAGGGGAATTTTTTTGGTCATGTGCTCGGGGAAGGGCTCTCTGAAGAGATGACATTTAACAAAGTGCTAAGTGAGGTGAAGGAGTGAATGATGTGGATACCTGGGGGAGAAGAATGTTCCAGGCAGAGGGAAGGGCAGGTGCAAAGGTGCTGGAGGAAGAATGAGCTTGGCAAGTTGTAGCCCAGCAAGGAGGCTGGTGTGACAGAAGCAGAGGGAACGAGGGAGTGTCCGGAAGGGGGCAGCCCATGACCTCCTCTGAACCAAATCCTCATTTCTAAAAATGGGCCAGAATCCCTACCTTGAAGGTCAGCCATAAGGATGGGAAAAGGTCCCAGGCTTCGCCAGCCTGTGAGAACAAGTGCATTAGTACAAAGTCTTCTCTTTCTGGATTCTAGAAAACCAGGCTTTCACAGTTCCAAGCAGGTCTGGGATTCACAGGGGTGCTTACGTTTGTCCACATCCCAGACCTGGACATCGCACACTGTCTCACCTGGACAGACTAGGACTGGGTGGGGCCCTGTACAGAGGGCACTTCTGGTACCTCTGGGCCTGCAGCTCGAGCCACCATCTAGGGATCCTCATCACCCTGTGAAGTGAGGAGAACGCTCCCCTCTGTGTGCTCAGTTGGCGAGGGCGGGTCCCCACAGCAAGGCTGCTTGAGGCCTGAGTGTCACAGAATTCAGTGAAGTATTTAGGTTCTTTCAATTCAAGGATGTAGCCCTTTGTTCTCTGGGGCACACGACAGAATAGGTTTCATTAGTGCCCGTGCTCACCTTCCCTTTAAAGTCTCTCTCATTAAACCAAACAACTTGATGGGAAGTTCTCTCAGAGCTCTCATCCTTCCCCTGCCATGTAGCACCCCAACTCTGGGTAAGTCCAAACCTCTGTGGGGGGCAGGGCTCAGTGCCTACTGGGTATTCTCCATGTGCTCCCCAGATCCACTCTCCCCTCTCCATCACTCTGCTCTGTGCCCCCGGTTCCGCTACTCTCTGGCTTCTGGTTGGGTTCAGTCAATGGGGCAAATTCAGGAAGCACCCCCCTCTCCTTGCCTCTCACACCAAGGATAGTAATGGCTCCTTTCTCTTGCTAATCCTGGGGTGCTTCAGCATCCCATAGCCCTGCCTACCCATGCAAATAGTCTCTTCATTGAACTCCTTTTCAGTATCCCCTCTTGAACATGTCCCCTCTCTCCATCTCAGACCCTGAGTGATACAAAGTCTTTTTCCCCCTAGAGCTCCTCAGCACCTACACAATCAGTGAATGAAGCAAAGAACATCATCAACTCAAGCGCCCTTCTCGGTCCAGACAATCAGCCTTGTTACTTGTAGAAATAAAGAGTGAGCTCTTCCAGATCTAGGTTAGAGATGAAGAAAGAATAAGAATAAGCACTTGGAAAGACATCTGAGGATGAACTCCTTTCAAAGCAAACAGAGCTTTGGAACAGTGGCAAGTTTTGTTATGACTGGTGAAAGCAGGGATAGACTACAGCTAACAGGCATCTCTGCCCAGCTTCTCAGTCCCATAGTTCCAACATATACAGACATTCTGGAATGAGACGGAGAAGGACTGCAGCTAAAATCCCAGATCTGATTGGGGGAAAAGATGACAGGATGTGAGCGTGTTGGAAAGGCCCAAGTTAATAGTTTGATTTCTCTCAGCTTTTCACAGAGAAAAAGAAGCAAAGGTGAGATGTTTATTTTCAAAGCAAGCAACGTATTTCTTATGTTCTTATATTTCTTATGACAATATCTCCGCTTAATAGCCTTATCATGTCTAATAACTTAGGAGATAAAATACGTTTCTTTGATCTGAGCTAGTCAAGAAGAGTGACAGCTGGCATTTTGCACACAAATTTAGTGCCTTGTCTAATTGTGTTGACTTCTCATCATTGGGAAGTCTCACAACCACTATAGAATTTTTTTTTTTTACTTTATCAAACTGTTAACCATTTCCTGGCTCCTACCCCACTCCACCCCGGACACGCACAGCCTCTTGGAACTGACACCCATTCAAGAGTGGAGTCAAAGCTGAGCATGACTCGGCTCTGGGCTACAACTTGCATGAGGGGCTCTCGGGAGATTTGCTCAAGAGGTGAGTTCAAGAGGTGAGTCCTCCCCATCCTCATGTGTATCTCCTTTTCCAGCCTGGTGCGGTTATGCCCATTTGAACCCGATGAAAGCATCCACCTGGGTTGATTTTTAATGGATGTATATGATTTTTATCCAGCCATCGGAGGTCACAGAGCACTTGTAGATCAGGCTCACTTGTATATAAAGTCTGGAAAATAGGAATGTATCAGTATTGGCCTCTGCCAGGAAGGACTCAGTATTTGGTGGGAGGGATGGGCTCATGAATAATTGTCCTACCTTGTGGTGACTGCGTTGGAATCCTGATTTGGTCATTTCCTCCCTGGGTGATCTTGGGGACGTCATTTCCTCTTTCTGAGCCTCAGTTTCCCCAAAGGCGACACAGTTCCCTCACTGGGCAGTGGCTTGCCAACTTTAGATTACATCGGAACCACCTGGAGGTCTTTGTAAAACACAGGTTGCTGAGCCCCAGAGTTTCTTATTCAATAGGTCTGGGGGAGGCCTGACAATTTGCATTTCTAACAAGCTCCCAGGGGGACCACACTTTGAGAGCCACTTTCATGCCTGGTGGGGCAGATTACACGAGCTAAGGTGTGTGAAAGACCCAGTGCAATGCCTGTCTGAGCTTTGCTCAGTGATTCTCTGTATAAACCATAGACCTACATATACAGCACTGGGCGAGCACATGGGGCATGGAGAACAGGAGTGAAATCTTCCTAGAGGTTGTTTGGCCACAGAGGCCAGGAGGAAGTGAACAGCGAAGCTCATCTGAGGGCTAGCCAGCCCTCTTCTCTGCTGAGGAAGACCATTTAGCATTTCCCTTCTGAGGTAATGGCTTTCAAACTTTCTACTGTGACCCACTGGAAGAAATTCATTTTACATCACCACCCTGAACACATACATGCATATGTGTTACAACGGAAACACAAAACAGGGATTTTCCCTGCTCTGTGTGATGCACTCTAAGATTTTCCGTTTTATTGAGCATTAAAAACATTCATTGCACAATCACTAATATTAGCTGACTTAAAAAGATGCTGTAATAGATTACACACAGGGTGTATCTAAGTCAGATTTAGAGGGGCATTTACGTTAGAATTGGGCTGGGGGGAGAGAGACGGCAGGGAAGTTTTCTTATGATAGCTAACCCTGTGAAGTGCTGACAATGTGTCAGGCTCAGTTATAAAATTGAGCAAAGTTCCAGATGAACAGATTAAAACACACACACACACACATTTGGGGATATGTGTGTGTGTGTGTGTGTGTGTGTTTTGACTCACTTAATCCTCATACCAACTCTCTGAAGTAGATAATATTATCACCATCTTCATCCCTCATTTTACAGACAGATAAGGGTAAGTGACCTGCCCAAGGTCCGACAGTGGGTAGGTGGCACAGCTGGGACTCAACCCTAAGAGCCCTAGCCCTAGATTCTGTATTCACAGCCACTCTGGCCCACTGCATCTCTGTGCTAACGGATTGCAATCCACAGATGAGAAATCTATCCCTGGAGACAATAATCATGGCCCATCCATTGGGTCACCAAACATTTAAAGGATTTCAAGTGCCAATTCGAATCCTCCATGTTGGCACAGATCTAAATAAATTGATTCATTTCTTTTTTTTTCCACAAGTCCCTACTAGGTGCCATGTTTTGTACCAGGTACTGGCATACATGCGAGTTAGTTCACTTGCTCACATGCTCAACATGTAATCACCGGCACCTGCCGTTTGCCCAGCCCTGTGTTGGAGCAGCCATACCTGGGCCTGACACCCAGGGCTTGGGGGTCCAGGAAGGATCAGAGAGCCCTCCCTTGGATTTACATGCACTGACTGTTCCAACTGGATCCCTTCTTTCCCCCTAAAGAAACAAAAGACCAGGGCTCTCCTCTTGTTTCTTCCTCCCTGCAGCTTAAAGACATAAAATGCCAGGCAAGCAGAGATGATTTATGGGAGGTATTAATAAGCCCGCATTTGCTGTGGCTGGTTTGGTTGCAGCACTCCTTTCTGTGCTCTGGGCAGTGAGAGCCGCCACAGAACACCTGTTAAATGAATTCTGTGGTCCTGTCTTTGGCCCCCATCCTGCTGACTTCCTGCCTCTATCAGGATGCTCTGCAGCAGGCTTTGCTGCCAGGAATTGGGCAGCCTGGCCCTTTGGGGAACCCCCTCTGCTAGTGGCTAAGCCAGAGCTTAGCTTGATTCCTTCGCATAGCTCCCGAGGTGCACACTCACCAGCCTGAGGCTCTTCCTCACTGAACATTTTGCCCAGAGTTTGGCCGTGGTTTGAGGAGATCATGCTGAGTTAGTATTCTAAAGCTGTGAAGCCAGTTCTCTACGCTTTAGTCTTTTTTCTCCCTCTGAGCTTCGTATTCTCTCTGTGCTGATCTGATTCAGAACATTGAATTTCTTTCTGATAATTTCTTTCTGAATGGTAAAGACTTGGGCTTTGAGTCAGACAGGCCTGGGGTTGAATTTTAATTCCACCACTTAGGGGCTCTGTGACCTTGACCAGTGACTTTATCACCTGAGCCTCAGTTTCCTCAACAGGAAATAAGGATGGAAGAACACATGTAAAGATGGGCAGAGACTCAGGAGACATGACTAAATGCAATGTTTTATCCTGGACTGAATCATGAGACAGAAAAAGGACAACAGTGGGAAAACTGATGAAACGTGAATAAAGTCTGTAGTTTAATTAATAGTGTCATACTGATATTAATTTCTCAGTTTTGACAAATGTACTTCAGTTATGTAAGATATTAACATTAGGAGTAGGGTGAGTGAAGATGATACAGGAGCACTTTGTACTATCTTTGCAACTTTTCTGTAAATCTAAAATTATTCCCAAATAAAAAGTTGAAAAGGAATGCCTGTAAAGCACAGAGCACAGTATCTAGACCCAGCAAATTCTTGAAAAATGTTAGTTATGACTCTCATCATGATGACAATCTCATTTATTCCTTGCAACTCCATGAAGTAGGTACGATTATTCGTCCCATGTTACAGATTTGGAAACTGAGACCCAGAGAGGTGACGGACTTACCCAAGGTCACACAGCTAGGAGGTGGCAGAACCTAAGTTCAATCTAGCTCTGCCATCCATGTTCTTACAGACTCTGCCTCCCACTCCAGAGTGCTATCATTACTCTAACGAACAATACGTAATGATCATTACTATGATTAATACAAAGGAGGGGGGTTTCCCTGGTGGCGCAGTGGTTGAGAGTCCGCCTGCCGATGCAGGGGACACGAGTTCGTGCCGCAGAGCGGCTAGGCCTGTGAGCCATGGCCACTGAGCCTGCGCGTCCAGAGCCTGTGCTCCACAACGGGAGAGGCCACAACACTGAAAGGCCCGTGTACCCTCCCCCCCCAAAAAAAAATAATAATAAGGAGGAGTGGGGCAGAGGGGTGTAAAACAAGTACAGATTTTAGACCCAGAAAGACTTGGGTTCAAGAGCTACCTCTGCTGTGGACCCTGGGCAAGTTGTTTCACCGCTCTGAGCCTCAGATGCTTTGTCATTAACACGGAAATGAACTCTCAGGCATAACTAAGATGCCAGTAAAGAGACTAATACATAGGAGAAGCTCAGTTAATACTAGTTCTTGCTCCAGCAATATGCCTGACCACTTGGTTCGGATAACTGCCTCTCACTCAGGGGATCGAGCAGGGGCTCTTACCTAGCTGTCAACTCTGATGCTGCTAGTTACTCACTGTTGCAGCTTTGAACAAGCTACTTCACGTCTTTGAGTGCCAGGTTGCCCAAGTAGTAACTGAAGATAAAAGTCCCTGCTTTGGAGAATTGTTGAGAGAATTAAGAGGTGTATCTGAAAAACCCTCAGCACAAGATAAATGCAGCCTGGCACGAGATAAGTGCTCACTGAATGGTAGATACCATTTAACAAGTATTTCTGATTCTCTCCCCTTATAGGCACACAGTAGAGCTGCACCTCTTGAACCCCTGATGATTGGGTAGGACCATGTGACATGTTCTGGCCAATGAATTGTGAGTAAAAAGTGGTATGTGTCATTTCCAGGCCAGGACACCTGATTATCCAGGGGAAAACCTCCAAATCCCTTTTTCTGCTTAGAGACAAGAATCATAAACAAGAAGATGGCTGCTCCTCAACCTGAGTCCCTTTGTAACCAGATGAACAGCATCCTCATTTTGACCCATGACGGACATGGAGCATGAGTGAGAAAAAATCATTTATTGCGTTAAGCCACTGAAGTTTTAGGCTTGCTTATTATTATTATTATTATTATTTTAATTAATTTGTTTGTTTGTTTTGCAGTATGTGGGCCTCTCACGGCTGTGGCTTCTCCGGTTGCGGAGCACAGGCTCCGGAAGCGCAGGCTCAGCGGCCATGGCTCACGGGCCCAGCCACTCCGCGGCATGTGGGATCTTCCCGGACCGGCGCACGAACCCGTGTCCCCCGCATCGGCAGGCGGACTCTCAACCACTACGCCACCAGGGAAGCCTGCTTGCTTATTATTATTGTAACAAAATGTAGTTTAACCTATATAGCAGTTATATTAAACTATTAATAGTTTATTAATAATAAACTATAGTTTATTAATTAAATAAACTAATTGATTAGTTTATTAATAAATTAATAATATTGATATATTAAACTATTATATATATATATATATATATATATATATACACGTGACATGTTCATTTACAAAGCACACTCATCATCCCAGCAAGCCATAATTTATCTCCATTTTACAGACTCACACATAGAGGTCAAGGATGCTTGTCCAAGGTCACATAGCTGGAAAGTAACTGAGTTTGGACTTGAACATGGCTTCAAATCTTCAAATCTGCCTGTTTATAGCATGGTTGCCAGCCACACGCTGTACGATTCAAGATGAATTTGGGTCAGAAACTTGGATCCTTGAGAGGTTTCTAGGAGGTGGTGACGAGGTTGAACTTTACTTTGTTCTCTCTCCATCTCTGCCTCTCACATCTTGCTTTGCTCTTTCATAATTTTAATATCCGAAACCTCACACCAACCATGTTAGTGATGTGAATGTTTTCAGAAAACATGTGCTGGGCATATGATTTCAGCTTAAGCTCTAGTGCTTTGTAATTTCCATATTTTTCAACCAGATTGATACTTCTCTGCTCTGCAGCTCGATTGCGTGCTGTGTCTTCACTGTGAGTTTATTTGAGTCGAATCCAAGCTCCAGCCTCTTATCTATTCATGGCCCTGAAATGCATTATTTACCCTGCAAACTGCATCTATAAAGTGGGGTCATGAAACCGACCTTCCCTGTGAAAAGCAGTTTGCAAATTCTGTAGAGCATCATACAAGTGTTAGTGATCACCCAGCACTTCAGGTATATATTCAACAGCAAGCATTTATTGAGCACCTACTGTACACGGCACTATGGGCCTGGTGCTAAGAAATGAATGCGATGCTGGCCTGCCCTCAAGAAGGCAGTATGTTGTCATGGTTAAGAGCACACACAGTGAAGTCAGAGAAACCTGGGGTCCATTCCTTACTGTGACACTCACTTGTGCCCTTGAGTATTTTTTCTTCAACTGCAGAATGGTGATGATAGTAACATTTACCTCAAAGCACTGTTGTAAGGTTTAAATGAGATGATGCCTAAAAAGTGCAGTGCCTGACAGGTGGGAAACACTGAACAGGGTGACCAGGCAGTGTTTCGGGATGTAGTAGGAGCTCCATAAATGTCTATTGAAAGAAAGAAGGAAGACCCATGCATGGACACGAATGAAAGTGAGCTTGCATGAGGGATCTGGCCAAGATGACTTCAATCTGAGCTAAAATGAGGCCCCCGGGCCTAGACTGAGGGGAAGGTTCGGCAGCCTTGAGACCCTCTACTGTAGGAGCACCCCTCCGTGTCAGAAGCCCTCAAAGCCACCAGGATGTTATAGCCACCGTGGTGTGTGTGGTGTGTGAGAAAACATGCTTCTAGTCAGCATTTCTCACCTGGGCAAGCAAGTGTTAACAGGATAGTGAGAAATGAGGAGTGAACATATGGAATGCCATTATAATGCAGAAACCTGGGACTAAACAACTCAGTGGCATGGAGCCGCCACCCTCCAGGCTTCAGTGGCTCCACTGGGCTCCCTCTTTCTCTCTCTGCTGGGGTTGGCATATACTGCAGGCTCTGGTTTTAGGAAACAAACTTGCATCCAGGGAATGAGGCTACTGGTGGGTGACCAGGGCTTTGGGGTCAGGCAGAGCAGGTTTGAATCCTGGCACCCCACTTTCCCTCTGCAAGATCATGGCAAGGCACATCACCCCTCTGAGCTCGGATTCCATATCTGTCAAGTGGGGATGATACCGCCTTTCTCACCATGTTTGGTTGTGTTATTATTAATGGCTCACATTTATTGCATGAACTTTACTTGCATTTCCTACATCCACTCAATTAATGCTGGCAATAACCCTGACATGAATTATTACAAACCCCATTTGACGTATTGGGAAACTGAAGTTCAAAAAGTTTACAAAACTTGCCCATGGCAAGCTGGGATCTGACACTAACACCTATGCTTTCCCCACCTCACCATTGGAAGACATATGGCTCGCATTTCCTCCACTTCAAATATATTTAAATCTGGGAAGACGTGGGGAGAAGGAACCCAATTTTTTTAAACCAATTTGAATAATTAAATTTGGAAGCAAAAAGCTCAGTATTGGAAATACTTTTCACCACCCCATTGCTGAATCTGTTTAATGTATTTTGAACCAGCTTAGTTCGGCTACTTAGGAAATAGAGCAGGAGTTTAAATTTTAAAACTAGCAACGAGGGGTCACATCTATATGTTGTTTGCAGAAGTCTAGACTCAAAGTCGGCTTCCCACAGGAGTCGTGGGGAGGTTACCCTTACCTCTGAACTCATCCAGGGCTCTTTAGAGGCAAGGACAGCAAGAGAGAAGGCATGAAGGAAGACTTGAAGAAAGCTTTGCCTCTCAAGGCATTTATTTCCATAACAAGTGCGTTTCATCTTCAAAGCCCTCTGCGAGCCATAATTAATCTTCAGAACACCTTAGTGAAGTGGGTGCATGGCATTACCTGGGCTTTATAGGCCAAGGTGGCCCAGGGGAGGCCCTTGGATGGTCTGGCAGGCCAGTCTAGGATTTCCCAGTCCCAAACCAGGCCCATTTGATTAATCTTCAGAAACTGTTTCCGGATGTGAAGAAAGGTGGGTAGGAAGAAAAGGCAGAAGACCTCGGGACACCTGCAGAATGTAAACCCTGGTAGTGGTGTTATTTAAATATGTTTTAATTAACTGGAATTATACATGGATTGTTAATTTTATTTACAGAACTGTTAATAAAACTAACTCATATTTGTATAGGTATATTTAGCATTTCCAAGGCGCTTTCATATGTAGTATGTCAGGTGATCTTCACAGCACTCATTTTATTCAATGCATGTTTATTGAGCACTTACTTGATGCCAGGCTCTGAGAGGCCTGTGGCTGGAGCAGTAAAGAAGGCAGGTAAGGGCCTGTTCTCACTGGGCATGTGCCCTGGTGTGAGAAGTCACTATTATTCTCCCTCTCCTTTTTTTAACGGATGATGGAACTGCGGCTTAAGGTCACACAGCGAAGGGGCAGTGGAAGCAGAATTCAATCCAGGTTTGGTTGATTGTGAAACTTGTGTTCTAGCCAAGAACAAAGATGCTCATGGCAACAGTGCTTAACGTGACAAAGAATTGGAAGCAACCTGTACGTCCTTTGGTGAAATGGATAAATAAAATGTGGGAAATGCATGAGACGAAATATTACACCAGTTGAAAGGAATGACTTACGTTGACTTACAGACAATGTCAAAAGGAAAACGTAAGAAACAGAATTAGATGTATAACATATCACTTCCATAAAGATTTAAAGGCACACTCAAAGCAACGCTATATGTTTACATATATGTGAATAAAGATATAGAAGATGGGTTGAAAGGTCACATTAAATACACAAGCATGGATGCCTTGGCGGGTAGGAGCAGGGTTATGAATTAAGGGTAGGGAACTGAAAAACTAGGGGTGGGTGGTCACGCTAGATGAAGACAGTGGGGTGCCACAAACCAGGGGACTTGGCTGACAGACTCGATTTGTGTAAGGGTCCTCCTAGGGCCCCTCTAAAATGAATAACATCACAAGACACACACATCATCTGCTCTTTTACAGGCTATATTCTCTTCCCTCAATCTCAGTGTCGAAATTGCCTGTCGAACTTGAACCAGCCAAAAATCTAAATGAAAAACAGGAACAAAAAGAGCAAAATTTGAAACCAAATTGAGAAGTGAACAGTGTCTGTTTGGGCTGCAAATGGGTGCTGTCGAGCATGTGTGACAGCCGTCACAGAGCAGAGACCAGGAGCAACTGAGCTGTGAGCCCTTCCGGGGCTGGGCCTGTCCTGTGGTCCAGGTCAGCCACGATGCCACAGAAGCCATGGGGCGGCAGGGGAATCAGGGCTGGAGACTGCCCCCAGAACCTTGCTTCCCCACTCCCCAGAGCCACACTTGCCTGCTTACTTGTTGGTTTCCTGCCATGGCATGATCGATTCTTACAGATACGTTTTCTAGAAGTTGAGTTGTGCCAGGCAAACCATGCCAAAGCAGCCTCGTTTCCATGTGTGGTCTGGGTGGATTGGGGGAGGCTGGAGGCAGAGTGATTCTGAGTTCTAGCAAGACACTTGGAGGAGTATTTTGCCCACGGGATCTTCCTAAAATGCAACTCTGACCTGGCCCTTCCACTGCTGAAACTGGATAGGATAGAAACCCCTCAGCTCTGCACACGAGGCCTTCAGTGTTCTGGTGGTCTCTGCCAAACTCCTATCCTGCTGCTCTCCCCTCGCCCTCTCCCCGCCAGCCCTCCTCTGCCTTGTTCCCATGGCTGATCTGCACCCAGCTTTGAGACTCAGCTGAACTGTCACCTCCTCACAAACTTCCCAGACCTTTCCCCTTCTCCGGCAAAATACATGTCGACTACGTCAGTTACTATGTGTGGAATGCTGAGGACAGTAAGCCTTAGGTCCAGATGTGCCTCAAAATTCAGAATTTTTCAGATTTTATAAAATAGCTAAATTTCATATAACATACCTTATAAAAAAAAAAAGCTTGAGCAGAATATGGAGCAGGCCACCATTAAAACCCATTACTGTTTCTGCAGGAAATGCATGAATATTCACACACTAAATGAAGATTATAAATAGTTTCATGTCAGGTCAGGCAAAGTTTTGTCACTCAACTTCTGGGAAAAAAATGTTGGTGTTCTTTTTCAGAGCATTTAGGATTTTGAAATTGTGGACCTATATTATTATGATTCCATTTTTTGTTCTACCATTGTAACAACAATCCTGAGGACCAATACAAGCACTTACTATTCACTGAGAAGTATGCAAAGCAATAGACATAAATAATCTCATCCATATGCTACCATGAGGTACAAGAAGTTCAGTGACTTGCCCAAGTAAATGACAGAGCTGAGACTTGAACTCACAGCTTTTCTGACACCGAAGCCCACACTCTTAGCCACTACCTCACACTGCAATTCTTCGCTGCACTTTACACATCATGGTACTTACCTCATTTTGCTGCAATCTACTCTCTATGAGTTTCTCTCTCCAACTTAGTCATGAGCTCCTCAGCTGTGGGGACTTGGAGCTGCTCCATCCCTGCCTGTGAATGAATGAATGAAACTCATATGCATGGGATGGTTACTGCTGTGAGCTTGATGAGACTGTCCTGACTGGCTGTGTCACATGTTAATGAGTGGATTGATGCCACCCATGTGTTCACACACCAACATTAGTCACCTACCTGCCCGTTAAGGGCCCCAGAGTCAGGCAAAAACATCAAGGCAGATTCCCTGCCCTCAAGAGGTTCACAGTCTAAGAGGAGAGTTAGGATGCAACTCCCTGCCACTGTAACATGAGGTCAAGGTAAGAGAGATGTCTGCATAGCGCTTGGGGACTAGAGGGAGGAGAGACCATCCCGCTGAGGCTCATACAGGGCCTTGTGGATATATCCATTAGCTATTTTTGCATTAAAAACCATCCCAGGGCTTCCCTGGTGGCGCAGTCGTTAAGAATCCGCCTGCCAATGCAGGGGACACGGGTTCGAGCCCTGGTCCAGGAAGATTCCACATGCCGTGGAGCAACTAAGCCCGTGAGCCACAACTACTGAGCCTGTGCTCTAGATCCCACGAGCCACAACTACTGAGCTGAGCGCCACAACTACTGAAGCCCGCGCACCTAGAGCCCATGCTCCACAACAAGATAAGCCACTGAAATGAGAAGCCCATGCGCTAAAACGAAGAGTAGCCCCCGTTCACTGCAAGTAGAGAAAGCCCGCATGCAGCAACGAAGTCCCAACGCAGCCAAAAATAAATAAATAAATAAATAAAATTTATTTTTTAAAAAATCCCAAAACTTAATGGCTTAAAACGATCATTTCTTTAGCTCTTCAGAGAGACACCCTTTCCCCACTCCAACCTGGCTGATCTGAAGGTGCAGTCAGGACTCCTCCTAGAGTGTGCAGGGCACTGGGAAAATACATTTTGCAGGTCTCCTGTCTATACAAACAATTTGAGTCACTCAAAATCAGCAAGTCAGCACCATTCTGGTGGCCCAATCTCACAAGATTTTTGTAAAATTCCACATGGACCACCAGGAAAGAGTTATCTATTCACCGGACTGTCTTCCTAGAACTGGAGTATGTCTGGTCCATGTGGGCAGAAATCTGGAAGCTCTTCAGTCATCTGATTTTTTTTTTTTTTTACAAATTTAATCAGTTATACATATACATATGTTCCCATATCCCCTCCCTTTTGCGTCTCCCTCCCACCCTCCCTATCCCACCCCTCCAGGCGGTCACAAAGAACCGAGCTGATCTCCCTGTGCTATGCGGCTGCTTCCCACTAGCTATCTACCTTACGTTTGGTAGTGTATATATGTCCATGCCGCTCTTTCACTTTGTCACAGCTTACCCTTCCCCCTCCCCATATCAGTCATCTGATTAAGGGGAGAAATGAATCCTAGGGTCCATGAAGGCCCTAAGCTCAGAGTACCACACCCAGATGGCACAGCCAGCTTAGCCAGTGTCAGCCACCAGAAGGGGGCTTAGAAAATTTCAAGGCACTTCAAGCAGGAGGATCCTCTGAGGAGCAGGTGTGGAGGAGGGTCTAAGGGTAATTCTGGATACAGTGACACCAGAGTGAGGTCAGGGGACCCTGGGAGACCTTCCCTGATCAAACCTTCACAGTCCAGTTTCCTGTCTTCTTCTCCTTCTTGTTTGGGTTCTGTGTTTCCCGAGAGTCCCATTGTCTGGCTGAATTCTTGGTCTACTGGCTTTCAAGCTCATAAGAAGTCACAGCTTCATTTCCATTTCACCTTTGGGTAAGTGGTATATAGTCACCTCCCCTTCCCTCATCTCCCCTCCCGCTCCTCTCGTCTCCATCTAACTTTCTCTGCCTTCTCTGTTTCTTTCATTCTCCATCACTCTCTCTTTCTCCTCCCTTCTTTCCCTCCTCATTTATCTCTCTGCTTCCCCTCTATTCTCCTCCTCCTCCTCCCTTATCAGACACACACACGCACACACACACACACATGCAACACAACACACTGAGCTCTGCAGCACCCAGACTCCTCTGGGCTCAGCCCCTCTCCCGGGCAGGCGTACAGACCATATGTGATTCCAGGAACAAGCAGGACCCTGGTGGATGTTGGCGTGGCAGGCTGGTAACCATTTGTTTTCACCTGGTCCTCACACTGCTAATATGTTGGAGCATGTCCATGCTTTAACCCTCCTGGGGCGGGTTACACAATCTTGAAAGAAGAGACAGAAAGGAGAAGAGTATGGGAAAGCCTTTGGGGTTCCTTCATTGGTTTATTCATTCACCCAGCAACAACTGGTCCATCCCTAACCTGCCCTCCACAGGGCCTGGCTGGGCTCAGGGGAGGTGGAGGTGAAGCAGGCAGGCTGGTCTGGCCTGAGAGGAGCTCATAATATAAGGAGGGAGACACACAGCAAAACAGTTCATATCCAGCCTGATAAACACAGTGATGGGGGGAGGAGGGGTGCTAGAGTACCAAGTGGGACACCTAAGACAGCTTTGGGGTCCCTGAGGCTTGCTGGAGGAAGTGTTGCCAGAGCTGAATTGTGAAGATCAACATCAAGGTCAGGTAGGTATTAGCTGGACAAGGAAGGAGGACAGAACATTCTACGCAAAAGGAACGACAGGTAGAAAGATATAGAAGCTTAGAGAGCCTGGTACCTCCAGGAAACTACGTTCAGAATGACAGTGTGTGTGTGTGTGTGTGTGTGTGTGTGTGTGTGTAGGTGGGGTGGAAGATATGTAGAAGATGAGGCTAGAGAGGAAGGCAAAGGCCAGGTCATACTCTGAGGACCTTGGAAGCCAAGCTAAATAGCCAGGACCTTATTCCAAAGGTCATTAACAGAGAGTGGTAGAGTCACATTTGTGTTTTCAAAAGATCCCTGTGGCTTCAGGGTAAAAGAGGAATAGGAAAAGGGGTAGTGGGATGCAGGGAGACTAAAGAGGAGTCCCTGCCTCTCCCTGGTGCCTCTGTCCCCTGCACTGGGGACCATGGGCCCCCCTTCCATCAGCCTCTGTCTCCACCTTGGGCTTGTGTGCCAGGGCAGCTTGTTCCTGGGTTGCTACATTCCCTTCTCCATGAAAGTCTTCAGTACTGGGCCAGGACAGGCAGCCCCAAGCTGGGTTATCCTGGCCCCAGCCGTAGCCTCAGCCTGCCAAGCTTCTGGACTGATCCTGACCTCAGTGGGGTGGGGAGGGGAGGGACACAGAAGCCCAAACCCTCGGGCAGGTGGGGCCCAGGATCAGTCTGACCATTACCCATCTGGTACCCATGTGTCTGCATGAAGCTCTGAGGCCCCAGGTGCCCCCCTAGTTTCGGTTTTTACCCACCCACCTGCTGGCTGGGAGTCAGCTTTGTAGAAAAGCCTCAAAATCTAGATTCTGACTGCCAGAAGGACCTGGGTTCCTGTCTGTGTGTGCTTGGGCAAGCCTCTGCACCTCTGGGCCACTTTCCTCACTTGCAAAATGAGAGTCTGGTCTTCACCCTTGGAGACTTGGGAGATTTGCATGAGATGTTGGAGGCATTGTGCCCAAAGTCAGACACGTGTGGATACTAAATGAATGGGACAGTGATTGTCATCCTTGTGCTCTCTGATGGCCCTGGCTGGGGTCCTTACTAGTCGTGTGACCTTGGGCAAATTACCCTCAGCAGGACTCTATTTCTTCACCTGTAAAATGGGAATAATACCAGTATGTATTATAGGGAATTGTGAGTTAATCCAGGTAAAGGGCTTACGACAATGCCTAGCATGTAGTAAAAATAAAATAGTATCTTAATTGAGCTTCTCATAAGAATTCTATTTTTTTCTCTGATTTGGAGATCACCACTGAAGCCAGAACCCCTTGAATAGCGCCCTGAGACACAGGTTAGGTCCAAGCAGCCCCCAGACTCCATATAATACAACAAAGTATTAGCTGTGGAAGTGTGCCTGATGTGATTATGCTTAAGACATTTCACAGACAATTTTACCAAGACTATCTGGGGAGTGAGGTGTGGATTTTGTTCAGTGAATTGTTCAGCTGAGTTTCACACTGGGTGAGCCGTAAGTCACTTCTAGGTTGGAGTAGGTCGTTCATTTATTCAGTCAGCAAACTCTGATACTTTCTCTGTGCCAGAGAGGGATGCCGAGGGAAGCACACTGAAATCACTGCTTCTTATCAACGAGCAGGCATGTTACTGAAATTTCCTAGGTGGATGATGTAAGCGAACTCCACTTCCCTGCAAGAACAGCCAAGAGCAAAATTATTTCTTTTCTTCCAACAATTCCATATGATGCTTCCAGGTCTGGCAAAGGCATTCCCTCTATTTAGAATCACCGAGTTGTAGCTTTCCAAGAAAATTCTAATGTAGCATTCCATTTAATCTGCAAACAACCCAGTGAGGAAGAGATTATTCTAACCTTCCTGCAGGAGAGGAAACCGAGACCCAGTGATCTACCCAGATCAACCAGCTAGAGAATTGAAGAGCCAGGATTAGAACCCAGTTCTCCCCAACTTTGAAGTTCACATTCCATTCACTGCATGATGCTGACCTGTGAAGTCCCGTCAATGCCCCATTTACTGTGATTGTTTCTTTAAATTTAATCCTAGGTGGAAGGAAATTTGTCTTCAAGAAGGAAGATTTTGCTCTCTGAATGCCCTTGATTCTGGTTGGTTGGATCATCTCAAGAATGATCAGCATCAGTTTTTGCCTCAAATCTTTATTTTTTCTCTTTATGAAGGTACTTCATGCCTATTTTTAACAATTCAAATATCACTGGAACATTTAAAAAGTGTGAGTCACAGGTATTCCTCTCCCCCAAAATAACAGCTGTTAACAATATGGAACATATTCTTCCAGTCTTTCCCCATGCAAATATTAATAACACACACAAATAATTGTTAGCATTTCAGAAACAAAGCATACCATACACCTTTAAAAAATGTTAACACCAAACTGAGAACATTGTTCACTGTCAGTTCATATGACCTGCCTCATTCTTTTTTTAAAAAAATAAATAAATTTATTTATTTATTTATTTTTATTTTTGGCTGCACTGGGTCTTCGTTGCTGCGCACAGGCTTTCTCTAGTTGTGGCGAGCAGGGGTTACTCTTCATTGCGGTGAGTGGGCTTCTCATTACGATGGCTTCTCTCTTTATTTTTTTTTTAAAGAAGATGTTGGGGGTAGGAGTTTATTAATTAATTTATTTATTTTTGCTGTGTTGGGTCTTCGTTTCTGTGTGAGGGCTTTCTCTAGTTGTGGCAGGCGGGGACCACTCTTCATCGCGGTGCACGGGCTTCTCACTATCGCGGCCTCTCTTGTTGCGGAGCACAGGCTCCAGACGCGCAGGCTCAGTAGTTGTGGCTCACGGGCCTAGTTGCTCCACGGCATGTGGGATCCTCCCAGACCAGGGCTCGAACCCATGTCCCCTGCATTAGCAGGCAGAGTCTCAACCACTGTACCACCAGGGAAGCCTGAGGTGGCTTCTCTTGTTGAGGAACACAGGCTCTAGGTGCACAGGCTTCAGCAGTTGTGGCTTGTGGGCTCTAGAGTGCAGGTTCAGTAGATGTGGGATCTTCCTGGGCCAGGGCTCGAACCCGTGTCCCCTGCATTGGCAGGTGGATTCTTAATCACTGCACCACCAGGGAAGTCCCTCATTCTTTTTAATAGGTTGCTATAGACTGAACGTTTGTGTCTCCCCAAAATTCAAATGTTGAAACAGAATCTCCATTGTGAGGGTATTTGGAGGTGGGCCTTTGAGAAGTGATTACGTCATGAGGGTGGAGCCCTAATGAATGGGATTAGTGCCCTTATAAAAGATACTCTAGAGAGCTCCCTCCCTGCTTCCTTCTGTCATGTGAGGTTATAGTGAGAAGATGGTCACCTGTGAACCAGAAGGTAGGCTCTCACCAGACACCAAATCTGCCAGCACCTTGACCTTGGACTTCTCAGCTTCCAGAACTATGAGAAACAAATTTCTATAAAATTATTTTTATAAGTCACCCGTCACCCAGTCTATGGTATTTTTGTTATAGCAGACCAAACTGACCAAGACATAGGTGCCTGGTAATTCAAAGTATAGATCTACAATTTTTCTCACCACTCCCCTATGGATGCATATTTTGCGTGCTACCTTTTTTCACTTACAAAATACATTGCTGGAAGGATTTTTTTTTGAATTTTATTTTATTTTATTTTTTTATACAGCAGGTTCTTATTAGTCTGGAAGGATTCTTGAACCTTGTCCCAACATGCCCTGCACTTCTCACTTGCAGTACTTAGTATAATCTCAACTAAGGATTTCTGTGAATAGCTTATTCAATGTTTCTCTCCCTTACTAAGCTCTGAGATTTTTTAAGGGAAACTAAAGGGATCATGTCTGTGTGTTCATGAGAATGTCTCGGTGCTTAGTTCAGCGCCTGGTACATAGTAGAACCTCAGTAGATCATTTTGTGTGAACAACTAAAAGAGCACATTACTGAGTGGATCTATGCATACTTGTGTTTGTGCCTGCAGGGCACATTACAGGTCGTGGGGTGTGCAGCTTTGAAGTGTGTTTACAGGCTGCAAAGTTGTCCTCTGGGAAAAAAAAATGAACCAATGTGAGCTTAGGAAAGGGCTGGTTTCCCCACACTGCAAGGAAGACACACTTTGGGAGGACGTGAGATTATAGTTGTACTCCATTTTGTCCCATATAGGGTGCAGAGAACCCAGTGATGAATCTTCCCCAGGTTGCCCTTCAGGAGCTCTCACCTGTCACCTGCTACTGAGAGAAGAAAGGAAATATGAAGTTGCTTTGCCTCAGCAGGGGAGACAGCCCCCTCCCCAAACTCAGCACGTGTGGGCACTGCCTGCTCCCAGCTGCGCCCCACCCTGCCTCGAGCCCCTTGGTGTCCCAGCTGCCTGGCAACCAGCAGTTAAAGACGCAGCCTTTGAAGTCTCTGTCTGCCCTGCCAGCTTTGGTATGGCTGCCCCGTGCCCTCTCCTCAAAGGCAGAATAGGAGCAACACCCAAGCCTGATTTAAAACTGGGGATTATGCCACAGCTGCATGGGGCTGGGAGCTCAGGCAGTGGGCAGAAATGCGGCCTGGAGCCAGGAATTAGGTGAGCAAGGAGACGGCCTGCAGGACCTCTCTGCTCCAGACCAAGTACTTTCTTCTGACCTTAGTGACGGCTGCACGGGGTTCATGTGTATGTGTGCATCATGAGTGTGAGTGTCCTAACTACTATATATAAAATAGCTAACTAATAAGGACCTACTGTATAGTGCAGGGAACTCTACTCAATGACCTATCTGGGAAAAGAATCTAAAAAAGAGTGGCTATATGTATGTGTATAACTGATTCACTTTGCTGTACAGCAGACACTAACACAACATTGTAAATCAACTATACTCCAATAAAAATTAATTTAAAAAGAAAGCGTGTAAGTGTCCTAGAAGCACAGGTGCAGGCATCCGCCCCCAACATCTAAGGAAGCAATGGAAGGCCAAGGGATTCAAGACTTCTGGCTTGGTTGGCAGGCAGGAAACAGCTGAATCCCCCCATTTAGGCTGCACCCCTCTTAGATAATATGTCACATTTACCTTTCACTCATTCTTTCCACAAATATGAATTGAGCAGCTGCTCTGTGCCAGGCACTCCTCAGGGCTCTGGCGACAGCACTGTCAACAGGCCAGATAAGATCCCTGAACTTCATATTTTAAGAGGGAGCCGACTATAGGAACACAAGCAAATAAATGAACTAAATAACTTCAGATGGAGAGTGTTTTGAACAGAATAAAACAGGTAATGTGCTCAAGAGAACACTGGGGACTGCCTTTAGACTGGGTGGTCAGGGAAGGCCTCCCCAAGGAGGTAGCATTTGAACTGGGGCTAGAATGAGGCCACGGAGCCAGCCCGGTGATTAACTGGAAACAGAGCATTCCTGGAGGAAGGCATGACAGGTGCAAAGGCCCTGATCCAAGAATGAACTTGGCGTTTGATGGTCTGAAAGATGATCAGAACTGGAACATGGTAGGCCGGGGTCAGATCAGGCAGGACCTGGCAGGCTGTGGGAAAGGGTTTGGATTTTGTTCTACATGCAGTGGGAAATCATTTCCTACTCTGTATGCAAGTTATTGTTGAACATCCATTCATTCATTCAATCAGCCGGTTGGCCAGTCAGTTAACAATACTTCTCTGAGCAAAAGCACAGGGACTGGGGAGATAGATGAATGAGAGACAGGCCTTGCCCTTGCAAAGCTCATAGCCTAGTGAGCAGACAGTGTGGACACAGATACTTACAAGCCAAAGGGACACGCAGAGGGATGTTCAAGGTGCTAGGAACCCAGGGCATTTGTTTCTGAAGTGGGAGGATTGGGGAAGACCTCCAAGAACACATGAAATACTTGATCTGGATCTTGGAAACACGAAGCACCATGCTGGCACATCGAGGTGCTCAGTATATATTTATTAAGTGAAAGAAGGAAGGGAGGGAGGAAGAGAAGGAAGAAGAAAGGGTAGGAATTTGCCAAGTGCTGAAGAGAGAAAGGGCATTTGAAGCAGAAGAAACTATGTGTGCAGAGTTTTGGTGACATGAAACAGCATGGAAAGGGGTCATAGGTGACATCCCAGAGGTAACAGGTGAGCAGAACATTCCCCCCCTCCAGTTCTGGAACTTCTGCCATGCATGCCACGCAGTAGTAGGTGCACAGTAAAAGGTGATGGGTGGAGTGGTATTTAATGTAATTTGCTAAATATTTCAGTCTCTCAGCTTCCAAGGCACATGCTAGGATTGCAGCTCTCTGCCTTACATAGAATTAGGTGTGGTTATGTGACTTGCCTTGGCCAGTAAAATATGAGCAGAAATGATGTGAGTCACTTCTGAACAGAAGCTTCAAGAGCCGGTGAGTGATTTGCAGTGCTGGGGCTTTTCCCTGCCCCAGCAATCACAGAAGCCCAGAAAAAGAGCCTCGCTCAGCGTGGGTCCCTGAGGGGAACAATGTAGAGCAGAGGTCCCCAGCTGACCTGCAGCGTACATATAGGATGAACCACGAAGACTCTTGGTGGGGGGGTTGTTACTGCAGCAGAACCCAACCTCTCCTGACTTACAGAATGGAGTGAGTGAGTGAGTGAGTGAGTGGAGCTGAGGGAAGATTTCTGAGTTAAGGTAGTGGCATGAGGCCCCTTTGGAAGTTATGGGTGTGGTGAGGCTGTCAAGGAATGAGTCATCCGAAGCCCATTAAAAATATTTCTTGGGGGGCTTCCCTGGTGGCGCAGTGGTTGAGAGTCCGTCTGCCGATGCAGGGGACACGGGTTCGTGCCCTGGTCCGGGAAGATCCCACATGCTGCCGAGCGGCTGGTCCCGTGAGCCATGGCCGCTGAGCCTGTGCTCCACAACGGGAGAGGCCACAACAGTGAGAGGCCTGCATACCGCAAAAAAAAAAAAAAATTTCTTGAGACAAAAATCTTGGAGTCTCTTAATTTAGCCAGTCAAAGGGAACTGGACTAGCCCTCCAGCCACCCTGACCTCTCCCATGGGCTTTCACTTCTTTTCTTTCCCAGGGACAGCATTTTGAGCTTCCTATGAGCATAGCTGTAGCCTTGGTCCATTCCACTGGCTCATTCGTTGTTTCCCAAACATTTCTTGTGACCTAGTCGCTGCTAGAGATAGAGAAACACAGAGAGACACAGAGAGAGTCTCTCTCTCTCTCTCTCTCTCACACACACACACACACACACACACACGCACACACACAGATGTACCAAGTAGGAGAGATTGAGTTGGCTTCCCTGATGTGTGAGCTAGGCGTGGAAGAATGGGCCAGGGTTCATCAAATGGAAAAGGCAGGAAGAGTCAACACGTGCGAAGGCATAGGATTGTGAAAGAGAAGTGAGGCTCTCCTGTGGGCTACGGGGCAGTGGTGGAGCCAGAGGGTTAGGCATGGAGAGCTCGTGAAGGGCCTTGAGTGCCAGACTGAGGGATTTGGACTTTGCCCTAACATCAGTGGAGAGCCAGAAAAGGTGTTTGGGCAAAAGATGTGTTAGAGAGAGTTGAGTTTGGTCTGTAAGAAGCATCAGGCAGGGGTCCCCCAGCCCCCTCTTCCCACCTTGGTGTCTGGCAGTGCAGCCCCAGTGAGACCAGTCCCTGCTCTGTTTCTAGTCTCTCCATCATGTTACTTAGCAACCTCCCACAGACCCCCTTACCTGCCTCCCAGATCCCAGCTGAGCCCAGCCTTTGCCCAGCTGATAGCATCTTTTCCTCCATCTCCTTATCTAGACAGGGGCTTTTTTTTTTTTTTTTAAGAAGGATGATTTACTTATTTATTTATTTATTTATTTGCCATGCCACACGGCATGTGGGATCTTTGTTCCCCAACCAGGGATTGAACCTGCACCCCTTGAAGTGGAAGCGCGGAGTCTTAACCACTGGACCACCAGGGAATTTCCTAGACAGGGGCTTTTTAAACAAACAGTTATGAGCAAAGGATCTAGAGCCCACAGACCTGGATTCAAGTCCCCGTCAACCAATTTCCAGCTGGCTGATCTGGCAAGTGAAGTAACCTCTGTGAGCCTCAGTTTCTTCGTCTGTGAAATGGGACTGACAACTGTATATAGTTCACAATGTTTAAAGAGGAACAGTCTAAGGAAAAACTTAGCAAGGTGCCTGGTATGTAGTAAGGCTCAGCGAATGGTCGATGTGATTATTATTAACAAAGCATGACCTCTTAGGGGACAAGAGCGATGTTTAATGTGTTTACAGTGCTGGGAGGGAGGGAATGTTATGTATTCCCAGCTACTTTGTAAACTCTTTGGACTCGTAGCTTCTGGCCAGTATGCCTTGAATCTCCCTGAAGGCCCTCATCTCCCTGCATCCTGGAGGGTGGACTAGCCAGGTGGATGGAAGGTTTGCACCGAGGACGTCTCCCTGAGCACGAGGGTCTGTGTCACTCTGTCTCTAAACCCTGAGACCAGGGATGGGAAGCTTTGATGTGCAGCTACAAAGGTTCCCCTGCCTCCGCCTGAGATGGCTAGGTCTACACGGGTGATGACACCCCACCCGCTTTGCAGGATGTCTTTAATAAGGGGTATGCTCTGGAAAGTCCCAGAGGCTGCTTCTGGAATGAGCCTGGCTAATGGGCATAAAACAGACCTGGAGCTTTGGTCATACCGAGTCCTTGGGATAATTGGAGTAAATTTTTCCTTGGGCCCAAAGAGGAAGGAGCCAGCCTTTGTTGTGTGACTGCTTCGTGGGGCACTTGCACACCCAGAATCTCGCTAAATCCTCTCAGCCACACTTGCAAGTCACCTTTCTTGTCCCTGACTTACAGATGGGGACTCCAGGCTTAGGAAGGGCCAGCCACTTGCCACAAAGCCCTAAAGAGAGGAGCCAGAGGAAGCAAGGTCTACCTGACCCCCAATCCCATTGACTTTTATTTCTATGAACTTAGGGGGAGCATGTTCTAAGGAATCTCTTCTGCCAGGCTAAGCCCTGTGCACACTCTTTCCAGAGAGTAAATCTGATGATGTCACCCTGTAATATTCACCCCCAGTCTGCTTGGAACTTTGCCATGGCTCCCTTTGGCCTACTGGTCAAAGCTCTCTTAGGATGGAGGCTCCCTTACATCCCCTCATTGGCTGGCCTCAACCTTCCCCTGAGCCCCCTCCAGCCCGCAGCAGGCACTTCGTCCTTCTGATTGATTCACCGTTCTCAGTAATACCTTCAGGCCTTTGCCCATGTTCTTACCTCTGCAGACAGGACTTCCCTCCACCTAAATCTCTGCCTGGGAAACTTACTTTTCCTTCCCGGCAAAGCTCCAGCCTCAGATCATCTGAGAAGCCATCCTTGGGGCTCCCATGAGAACCCCCTCTACCACAGCCCGCTAACACTCTGTCGTTGTCTATTTAAGGCCTTTCTCCTCCACTGAATCACAAAGTCCTTGAAGTCCAAGGTGCTTGTATGCCTCAAACTTCCAGTTCGAGAGCTCACAGATTTCGGAAGCAGATATTGATCTCTGCATATATGATTTTTCTCCTCAACAGAGGGTACTTGAGGGCTATGGTGAGGGCACAAGCTTCAAGGCACAGCAGTACATAAGGTTCACTAAGTCCCTGCTATGACCTAGGTCATGGCCGAGCACTTTACATAGAATCACTCAATGACTCCACGCACCTTGTGAGGAAGGTTCTTTTTTATACCCATTTTACTCATGAGAAAACTGAGTCCTGGAGAGCTTAAACATTTTGCCCAAGGCCTCTTCATTTGCTTGGTGACAAATCCAGGATTGTTAAATGAGTCTGATGGCATTCTTTTCGTGTATGTATTCAATCTGTCAAAATTTACTGAGGGCCTGCTCTGTGCCAGGTGGCGTTTTAGGCACTGGGGACACAGCCATGAACACTAGATAAGGTGTGTGTGTGTGTGTGTGTGTATGTGTGTCTGAGTGTGAGTGTGTATGTGTATGTGTGAGAGTGAGTATATATGTATGAGTGTGTAGGAGTGTGTGTGCGTGCATGTGTGGTAGAGGGTGCAGGTGCTGACAGGGTAAAGATCAAGGGAAGCTTCCCAGAAGACATTCAAGCTTAGACCTGAGCATGAGCCGTGGTTAGGTCAGCAAAGTAGGGCGTGGGGTAGCCTCTAGAAGGGGGAGCAGCAGAGGTGAAGGCCTGGAGTGAGAAAGAAGACAGTGGTTTGGAGGAATTGGGGGAGGAGGGAGGGCAGAGGCTGGTGGGAGATGGGGCTGGAGAAGGAGGCAGAAGGTCCCGCCAGGGAGGACCTTCCCAAGAAAAGTCACCATCATAGCTTTTTGATGACTTGGCGATTCAGTGGCCACAGCCTGCTGAGCGTTCCTCCATTAGAAGAACAGAGAAGGGAGACCCAGAGGCTGAGACCGAGACAGCCGCAACTCTCAGACAGCTCCGGAGTGGAGTATAGTATATGCTGGGTCCTGGGCCAGAAGCCAGGCACCCTGGGTTTGGACCTTGGGGGCTGATCTGCTGTGTGGGCCTGGGCAAGCTGCTTTACCTCTGTGAGCTGGTTATTCTGTGTGAAAGAGACCATTCCCTAGAATGGAGTTGCCCTAGAAATGCTTGCCCCTTCATTTCCACCTGGAGAAAGGAGCTTATTTTGCCCAAGAGGAGGGCCAGCTCAGGATGGAATAAAACATTTATTGGACATGCTCTGATTCCTTGCAACTCCCAGCAGGCAGTAAAACACAGGGTGGAAAAGCTGTCCCAGGGACTTTCTAAGATGAAAGATATCTGCTGTAAGGCCGGGCTCCCTACTGGCCTCTTATAGACCCTCTCTGCCAGCCTCCGGGCTGCTTTTCCACTCTGCCCACAGGTTAAACATGCCAAAGTCGTCTGCTTTTTTCCCATTTTTTTCCACTCTGCCCCTGCACCAAGGAAAGTGTGACAAGCCTGGAGCTGCCACTTTCTGGATGTGTGTTCCTGGGCAAGTCGATTTCCCCCTCTGAGCATAGTTGTTTAAGGGCATGGGTTCAAGGTTCTTCCTAGCTGTAAGGCCTGGGGTGAGTCTCTGGGAGACTCAGTTTCCTCATGTGGAAACTGGGAGAAATAATTACTGTGATTGTTGCCAAGGGCTAAATAGATGATGGATGGAATGCATTCAGCATAATGCCTGGCACATAGCACTCAATAAGGATTATATTTTGGGGGGGGGTTGCCTTTGCCTTTTAGTTTAGGAAGTTTTTTATTAGAAGTAAGGGAAATGTCAGCTTTGTGGGGTTTTTAAACTATTTAAAAAATTATTTTATTTTATTTTATTTTCTGGCTGCGCTGTGTGGCTTGTGGGATCCTACTTCCCCAACCAGGGATCGAACCCCGGGCCCTTGGCAGTAAAAGCACGGATTCCTAACAACTGGACGACCAGGGAATTCCCAGCTTTGTTTTTTTTAATTGTGGTAAAATATGCATAAAATAAAATTGATCATTTTAACCATTTTTAAGTATGCAGTTCAATGGCACTAAGTATATTCACGTTATTGTGCAGTCATTCCTGTCATCCATCTCCACTTTCTCATCTTTCTCATCTGCCCTCATTAAACAGTAACTCCCAATTCCCCCTCTCCCCAGCCCCTGGCAACCACCATTCTATTTTCTGTCTTTAGGAATTTGACTACTCTAGGTGCCTCATACAAGTGGAATCATACAGTATTTGTCCCTTTGTAACTGGCTTACATATATCATTTAGCATAATGTCCTCAAGGTTCATCCATGTTGTAGCATTTGTCAGCATTTCCTTCCGTTTAAAGACTGAATAACATTCCACTGTATATATATACCGTATTTTGCTTATCCATTCATCTATCTCAGACACTTGGGTTGCTTCTACCTTTTGGCCATTGTGAATAATGCTGCTATGAACATGAGTGTACAGATACCTGTTTGAATCTCTGTTTTCAATTCTTTTGGACATATACCTAGGAGTGGAATGGCCAGATCATACGGTAATTCTGTGTTTAATTTTTTTTTCGGTACGCGGGCCTCTCACTGTTGTGGCCTCTCCCATTGCGGAGCACAGGCTCCAGACGCGCAGGCTCAGCGTCCATGGCTCATCAGCAGGCGGACTCTCAACCACTGCACCACCAGGGAAGCCCAGTGTTTAATTTTTATATAGTGGGTTTTAAGGCCTCCATTTCTTCAGCTTAAACAGGTCCTCCCTCTGCCCACCACCAGGCTTTGGTGCCCAACTCAAGGCTCCTCTGAGTTATGCTGACTTCTACTGTGGTGGGTGTAGCTGGTGTGTTTCTGGCCCTTCATTGACACGTGGCATCCAGCCATCCCTTGTAGGGCAGCTCTTGCCTCTGGCTCCCACTTCAAAGAGGAATTTAGGGGCCCCCTCCTGTTTGATAGAGCTCCCTAGATGAAGCTAAAGTACTGCTGCCTTGGCTCAACACCATTAAAGGGATTACCTCTTCCTGCTGCCAGCCTGGGAGACCCCAGCCCCACTGGCCCTGTAGAGTCTGCACCCCAGCAGGTTAGTGCCCTCGTTACAAGCGTGGGCTTTGGCACCAGACAGATCTGGGCTGGAGACCTGGCTCTAGCAGTTGCTGGCTGTGTGACTTTGAGAAAGCCACTTCTCCCTCTGAGCCTCAGTCTCCTCTTCTAAAAAAAGTGGATGGTAATAGACCCTGTTAATAGGAAGACTGAGCTAATGCATGGAAGTCCCTGAGTCTTCTGCCTGGCACAGAGCAAATGGTCAGTAAATGGAGCTGTCAGGACCATGCTCTTCACCTGGTCAGGCAGGAGACTGAAGGAGACAGAGCTTCCAGATGGAGGGGAGCTGAGATGGCGAAGCACTTCTGAGCAGGGTCCTCAAGGTCCCAGCTGAGGACACTTGGAAGGAGATTCCCGGTTGGTGAAGCCCAGCTCCTCTCTTCCTCATGGGTCTATCTTAATTTAAATTCCCTTTCCTTATTATGAGTTGAAGGTGGGGAAGGGAGCGCACATTTATGGAATATCATTGTTGTGCCTCATTGTGTCTCAGGGAAAAGGTGTCAGTCCTTACAATTTCATCTTTCTTTAACTGAACAGAAGAATTTTTATGAGAATATTGGTCCTGTTTTTTTGCCCTCAAAATACTCCTAAAAGGGCATGAGCAGGAGGCAGCAATATGGAAGTTGCTTTCTCATTTCTCTTTAAATCCCTGTATTTGAACTGGATGTTAGTGTTCACACAATTCTGTCACCTAGTGTGTTGGTCATCTTGACCCACTTTACAGATGGTGACACTGAGGCTCTGAGAAGTGAAATGGGCTCCACAGAGAACTGGAGTTGGAAACACTTCTTTCTGTTTTAGGCAGTCCTCACTAAGGATGCTGTAATGGGTTGAATGGTGACCTCCAAAATGATACGTACATGTCCAGGAACCTATGAATGTGACCTTATTTGGAAAAAAGGGTCTTTGCAGATGTAATTAAGTTAAAGAACTTGAGATGAAGTCATCTTGGATTACACAGGTGGACCCTAAGTCCAATGGCAAGTGTCCTTAGAAGAGGCAGAAGAGGAAAAGACACAGACACAGCGGAGGAGAAAGCAATGTGAAGACGGAGGTAGAGGTGGGAATATGCAGCCACAAACCAAGGAATGCCTGGAGCCAGCAGCAGCTGGAAGAGGCAAAGAAGAATTCTCCCCTACAGTCTTCTGAGGGAGTTCAGCCCTGCTGACTCCTTAATTTGAGACTTCTAGACTCCAGAACTGTAAGAGGATAATTCTCTGCTGTTTTAAGCCACCCAGCGTGCGGTGATTTGTTACGGCAGCAGTAAGAACCTAACACACTGGTGGTGACAGAAGTCCCTAGCTCGGCCTGCTCTCCATCATAAGCCCCCTTTGGGATGTGACCGCTCCAGCCTCCCCTCTGGCCTCCTTGCCTCCAAGCTCACTCCCTTCAGTCCCTCTGCTGCACTGTGACTGCCAGAGTGATGTTACTTAAACACACGACAGCATCGCGCTCCTGTTTGAAGCCTATCAGCTAGAACCGTCTGTTCCAAGTGACAGAAAACCCAACCCAAACTGGCTTACACAAAAAGGAATTTATTGGCTCATGAAACCAAAAAGGCCAAGAGCTAGGGCTAGATTCATCTTGGCTGGATTCAGGGCTCAAACGATGTCACTGGGACTCATTTTGCTCTGTCACGCTGCCTTCTGTTCTGTTGGCTTTGGTTTCAAGCTCCACGTGACGGTAAGATGGTGGCAGCAAACCCTGCATCCTGTTAGATTAGAGACCAGCAGAAAGGTTCAAAGACCTCTGTCGGGTCCTCAGGCCAAAGTCCTAGATGGGCTCCCATTGGGCCCGCTTAGCCTTCCCTCAACCAATCACTGTGGCCACAGGAATGGAATATGCTGACTGACTTAGGTCTAGGTCACATGCTCCTTCCCCTGGAGTCATGGTGGTGTTGCCTCTACTAGAACCTCATGGACTGGGAGGGAAGAAGGGGTATAAAGGGGGAAGATGCAATCCCCAAAGAAAAGTCCCACTCCAAGTATAGCGAACGAATGCTGAGCAGCCAAAACAACAGCAAACAAACAAACAGCAACAATGAAAAAGAATAAATGTCCACTCAGATGCTCTTCACCGGTTCTGCAAAGACACATCAAGATCTCAGTCCCTGGTCTCCAGCCTCACCTCAATTCTAATTTGCTTGACATCTCCAGGTACATCCTGTCGTTTCTTGCCCACTTGCTTTTGTTCACATGGCCCATTTACCCAGAATATTCTTTTTTTTTTTTTTTTTTTTGCCATACGCTGGCTTCTCACTGCTGTGGCCTCTCCCGTTGAGGAGCACAGGCTCCGGACACGCAGGCTCAGCGGCCATGGCTCACGGGCCCAGCTGCTCCGCGGCATGTGGGATCTTCCCGGACCGGGGCACGAACCCGTGTCCCCTGCATCGGCAGGCGGACTCTCAACCACTGCGCCACCAGGGAAGCCCTACCCAGAACATTCTTTTCCCTATCCCCACACCGTTCATCTGACTGATTCCTATTCCTCCTTCAACATTGCTCTGCTGGGGGCTTCATCTCCACTCTGGACCCCCAAGAGCATCCTGAAGTGTATCTGTAATGGCTCTTACTCCACTGGACTGAACTTGAATGCTAATGAGTCTGTCTCCTCCACTGAACTCCGCACTCCCTGAGGGCAGGGATTTATTATATTTTTATTGAACAAACACAAAGTCCTTTCCAAGGGTCAGCCACCATTCCAAGCTCTTCACATATATTGTCATTTAATCTTATAACAAACACATAAAGAAGGCTCTATTATTAATCCTACTTTAAAGATGGGGAAATTGAGATAGGGAGGCTGTATCTGACTCAACTCTGTATTTGTCGGGCCCAGCTCCGGGCTAGGCACATGGCAGGTGTTCAAAACATATGTGTCTTTCAGGTTGTCTCTCCTGGTTGTCCAATCTTACCATGATGGCCACGTCCTCGGATTTTCCCATTTCCCTAAGTTGCCCACAGTCTTGGTTTTCCCAGCCTGGAAAGGGTTGCTGCTAGAACAGCCTCAGCCAGAGCAGCCTGGGCTGGCATCTCTTTGGCTCTGCATTAGGAGCCAGGCTAGCGACCCAAGGGCTGGCACAGAAACCTGTGACATGAGGAAGGGACCTCAGTCTGGACTGTTTAGGTTCATAAAATCTCTGCAGTTGGAGGATGAGCCCAGGAGACCACCCCAGGTGTTCTTCTGCCTCCCCCACCTCAGTGCCACCCTCCTCTTCTGTGTTCTCAGAGCCCAGTACAGGGGTCCTGTCCTGACAGTCACTTACCTGGACAGACTCCTGAAGACCACTCTGTCCAGAATCCTAACCTGAAACCTCCTGAGCTTTTAACTGGATTGAAATTAACATGTGTTTATGTCTTGTCCTCACAGGAAAGATTATTTCCTTCAGGCCAGTGAGCCTCCACTTCTGCAGACCCGCCTGATTCTGTCTCTTCCGTCTCCCTTCTGCCACCGGGGCTCAGTCCCCATCCCTCCTCCATCACTCTGTTTAAGCTGCCTCTTCCTCACAGACTCTTTACTCTATCCATCCTGTCCGTCTGTCCATCCCCGGACTTGCTCTCCCTCTATCTCCTTGTCTCTCGTCCTGGTCTCTTTCTGTCTGCCTGTCTCTCTTTCTCCTTGTCTCTTTTTGCTGGACTCATCTCTTCTGTGTCCCCTGGCATGTGTCTGACTGTGTCTCTTGTATATCTGTCTGTTTCTCTCCTGGCCTCTCTCCCCATCCTTGGTTATTTGCAATGTCCAGAAATGGGCCTGGAACCTCTAGTTTTCTCATCAGTTTGAGAGAACCCTTCCAAAGCAGGGCAGCCTCGGGGCTTCCCAGCCAGGACTCTCTCCTGTTCTCTGAGCCTCCTCCCCGCTGCCCTCGCTCCTCAGGGCTCCTCTGCCCATCCGAGGGGGGCAGGAACTCTCAGGGCCACCTGGGCAGGATGGCTGTCTGCTGCCCTGAGGACCCAGGCCGCTGTGGCTTTCCTTAATGAGTGTGCCTTTGGTGACACATTCATTATTCCTATTTGGTCGCTTGGAGTCAAAACTGATTAGTTACACTTACCGCCGCAAAGATGTAATGATTTTATTGTTTATCTTCAATTTACTTTGATGAACATCTCCATTCTCTTCATTGCAAGTGCAATTAGGTGCAATCTAACAGCGACTACTTTAATTTTGTTGAAATTAAGATGAATAAGTGATGGCTTATGGTGCTTTGTTTAACAAATAAATCATAGTTAAGAGGAGTGTATTCGTAATAAATGAAAAAAGACAGCTTAATTAAAATGCATGGAGCCAGCCTCTTGATGTACATCCAAAATCCAAATCTGAATTCCAAAAATCAGAAGGAGCTGAGGGTTAGGGAGACCCTTGCCACCTCTCACAATGGTGATCAGATGACAGACGGTGTGTTGTGGCTTGGAGGCTGCCGGGCAGAGAAGAGCAAGGCACACATATGACCCTTGTGAGCCGGTCACACCTTGTCAGCAAACACCACCAGGAACCCAGTGAGAAACCAGGCTTGGAGGGACACAGGAAGAGAAGCCTCATCCCCCGCCCAGGAGGGATCAGCTGCCAAGCCCACACCCTGAATTCTCCCTGGGAACCCACTGAGGGCAGGGGACAGGTTCCCCCTTGCCCCACCCTCCAGGTTCCCTTGGGAGGTGGGGGAGCTTGATGCCAAGCCTGGAAACCCAGAGCCAGACTCTCAGTGAGATCTCCTCCCCGCTGGGCTGACAGGGGCTTCCCCATCTCTTGATTTGGAAACAAAGTGCAAAAAGTCAACCCTGGAAAGTTTCCCGTGTGAAGTTTAAAAGCGCCTGTACTGAAGAGGCCGGCTTTGAAGCAGCTCGCTGGGGCCCCTCCGCAGGCTCCTGCAAGTCAGAGGGCCGGCTCGCCTCAGATCGACTGCACCAGCCTCTGCAGAGTTGGGAAATGGGAATTGTTTTTAAACTGAAAAATTCCTCGTAGAGTTCACTCCTTTGCCACCGCTCTTCTTTTGTTCTCAGTCATCTCCTTCCTCCTCCTTTTCCTCCTCTTTTGCTTCCTCTTTTTAGTGGAGAGGAGCAGGCAGACCTGGGTTCAAATCCAGATGCAGGTTCTTACTAGCTGTGTGACCTCAGACCAGTGACCTAACCTCTCTGGACCCCAATGCTTATTCAGAAAAGGGAGAGCAACGGGGCCTCCAAGGCAGGGGTGCTGTGAAGGTTAGTCAAGATAACTGCACAAAAGTGCCCAGATCCTGCCTGGCCCAGAGGAGGAGCTCAATAAGCATTGGCTCCCTCCATCTCTACAGATCCTCCTCTCTCCTCCTGTCTGTGTATTGCTCTTAGCTAGATCTTCACAGACAAGTTTCCCCATCCTTTCTCCTGGCTCACTTAACTCCGATTTATCCTTAGTCCTTCTGCATTTAAACTTCACTTTTCTTTTTCATCCTCTCAATGCATGTTACTGAGTGCCCATCTTGTCCCAGGCCCTGTGCCACACCCTGAAGACTGTACAAGGTGAACAGACCAGGACAGGCCTCCCCTCAAACAGCTTCCAATCCCACACCTCAAGTCCCCTTCATAATGGTCATTACCATCCTGCGTGTTCATAAGTGTCTTCCCCATGAAACAAGCACTTTGGGAAGGCAGGGACAATGCCCAGCACAGAACCTGGTACACAGCTGGCACTCAATGGCTCCCGACTGTTCGGTCCAACAACAAATGCCGGCTGAAGACACTCCTGTGCGGCTGACTGTAGGGGCACAGAGAGGAAGGAATCAAGCCTGGATGTGTGGTCTGGGGGAGGTCACACTGACGGGGCGACACAGATGCCAAGGCAAGCAATGACACTGCGGGTGGACAGTGCTGGGACGGAGCAGAGGAAAGGACAAGAGATGACAACCCCCAAGACAGACGATAGGCAGAGGACATGTATGGGGACTGAATCTGGCTTCCCCTTTCCAGTCAAGGAAAAGGAAATCAGGACTCATGTGGTTAGCATGTACTGAGGTGCAGGCTCCTCCTCAATCTATAAGCCCCTCCCCCCCAGGCCTGGCCCTCCCACCTCTCCAGCCTCATCCCTCTCATTCCTTCTGCTCCCTGCTGCCTCTCAACCACCACCCCCCCCCACACACACATGCTGGTCACTCTTCCAAGAACACTTTCCCTTTAGCAGCACGTTCCCACTTCCTGCCAAATGCAAGCCCCACACCTGACTTCAGGTCTCACCTTGAGAAAGCCCTTCCTGAGCCCCCAGCCCAGGTCAGTTTCCCTGGATGTTTGGTCTCAACTGCACTCTCTACTTGGCACTTGTCATGAAAGAATATCGGAATTGCTTTTCATAGTCTGTCTCCCCAGCTAGACTGCAAATTGCATGAAGGCAGACAGATGTGGGTTCAAGGCCACTTAGTGTATGGCCTTGGGCAAGTCACATCACTCTAAGTTTTGGTTTCGTCATCTGTGAAATGAGAACAATAACTACCTCCCTTTTAGGATTGTGGTTGGGATCATCCATGGTGTTCATCATGTGCCTGTAGAAGGTTATTCCTTCTGTCTAGCTTTTATTCAACAAATTCATAATGAGGATTACACTTAGGGTACAGCAATTCACAAGGCAGGCTGTCTGACTCTGAAGCTGCACTCTACTCAGGAAACGTCTTTGAAGCTGAAAAGTCATTCATTGTGTGTGTGTGTGTGTGTGTGTGTGTGTGTGTGTGTGTGTGTGTGAAGGCAGGGAGGAATAATCTTTCTCCTGCTTGGGTTTAAGGACAGGAAAGAGTATTGCCCTTCTGCTTGGTGTCAGTGAGGGAGGAACCAGCAGGTGACAGGGCCTGAGATGTCAGATCCAGCTCTAGGATCTGCCCTGGGGACCACAGATGCTCCTCAGGAGAGGCTTTCGAGACCCCAGAAGAAACCACCCTTGACTTTCCCTGCTGAACTGGCCTTTTGGTACTTGTCCTGGCCCAGGAAGCTAGCGACAGAGGTTTTGTGGGGCCCACTTGGCACCTGGTGAGCCCTGGTCGTAGGCGGCTGCCACAGTGGCTGCTGCACTTGGGTAAGTATGAACTCCAAGAGGGAGAACCAGAGCCCTTGAGCACTTCCCGCATGCCGTCCCTGCGGCGCCCCTCCCAACCACATCACCAAGAGCAGCGTATTAACTCCTTTCAACACGGAAACTGCAGCTGGCAGGGAGGAAGTGACTTGTCCGAGGTCTCAGAGCAGAGAAAATGCATTAAGTTGGATTCTGGGGCTGGGGCTGCTGTTCCAAGGAGGGAGAGATAAATAGTCCTCCTGAGCAAAGGGAGCAAGGGGTGGAGAGTGAGGGTAGGTAGCAAGAAAGAAAGAAGAGAGAGTGGGAGAAAATGGTGAGAGCGACCGAGGAAAGAGGGTAAGAGAGCACCACGGCTGCAAAGAGAGAATACAGAGGCGCAGTGAGCAAGAGAGCTGGGGACATCGGGAGGGACCGAGAGAGGAAGGGAGACAGAGAAACGCGACAGAGACCGGGAGATGGAGAGAGACAGAGGGAGGCGGGCAGAGACGGACAGACGGAACGGCCAGAGCTAGTGACAGTGACGGGGGAGCGGGGGTGGTGGGGAGCGCGCAGCGGGCCCGGGCCAGCGGCGGGCGGGGGAGGAGGCCGGGATGCTGCGCCGCTCGGCCCCCGCCCCCGCCCGGGCCGCACGCGCCCGCAGCCTAATGACCGCCGCCCCGCCCGCGACGCCGGCCCGAGCCGACCCGAGGCAGCCGGCAGCTGGCGGCGCGGGGCCGGCCGGGGAGCCGCGAGCACCGCAGCGCCGGTGGCAGTGCCCCGGCTCGGCGGGCCCTGATTGATTTGTCAGCCGAGGCGACAAAACCGTCCCCCCACCCCCGATCCGCGCGCCTGGTCCTCGGCTTCCCCGGGGTCGGGGTCTCCCTCCCGCGCCTCGCCCGGCCCCCCGGCCGGTCCCGCAGGCTGGAGCTTCCCGCCCGCCGGCCCGGGCCCTGGCGCCCCTCCTCGGGCCCCCGCCCCCCGCCCCTCCTCCGGCTCGGCCGGGCTCGCTCGCGGGCCCTGGGGCAGCCCGCTGCCCCCTCGCCCCCCTTGGGCACCGTGCCAGCCCCCCCAGCCCTCACCCTGCCGCTCCCCCCCAGCCCGGCGCCCCTGCCCCCCGCCCCCCGGCCCTGGCCCGGGGCCGTCCGCCGAGCCGGCCACACCCGCGGCGGAGGACTCGGAAAGGTAAGAAGGCGCCCAGGCCGCCCCGAGGGGCAGGGGGTTGCGCTGGGGGCGCGTGCGGACGGGGGCACGGCGGGCACCCGCGGGCCGGGGACCGGGAACCGCCGCTGCCACGGAGCGGGGACATGCGATTCCCGCCGAGCCGAGAGGGCGCTGGGCGAGTTAGAATCGCATCGGGAGGACCCGGTGGGAATTGGGTGAGGTAGTTACCCATCTTTCTGTCCCGGGACTCGGGGGTCTCTCTCTCAGCTACGGACATCTCGGTCTGTATCTTTTCTCTTTTAAGGAATTCTCCTCCTCTCTCACCTTCATCTCGGAGTCTCAACATTTAAGGGACCATTTTCCTATGTCGCTTTTGAGGAATCACCTCTTTACCTCTCTCTTTCTCAGTCAGAAGGAGTCTCTTCTCATCCCTTTCCCCAAATAAGCATAGTCTCTCGCCCCATTGAGACGGATTTTCTTTCTCTTTCTCACTGCCCAGTTGAGACGCAAATTCTGTCTGCTCACAATTTGCCACCGTCTTCTCTCTTACCCATTTTGAAGGCTAGACCCCCTTCTCTGTCACCCTTTTACGCCTTACGCCGTTTAATTCTGAGGGTGCTGACTCCATTTGAGTTTTCAACTAGGGGGTGGACCTTCTGTTTTTCTAGTGCAGGGGCCAATTATGGGGACTCCTCATCCAAAGCAGGGTACCAGCCATCCCTGTTAGCCTCCAGGCAAAGGGCAGCTGCCCAGGTGAATGGGGGCACTTGTTTCCAGGGGCGAGCAGGGAAGACTTCACCCAGAAACAAAGAATTGAGATAGACTGAGACTGTCCCAGCCTCTTCCAAGGCTGAAGAACCCCAGCTTCCGGGCTGAGGGCCCACCTGGAGCCACCCTCCCCCATCCCTTTAACTTTAAAATAGTTTAATGAACACAGAGAGAGAAATCTTTTTTTTTTTTTTTTTTTTTTTTTCTGCGTGGTGAGCAGTCTACAAAGAGAAAGGGGAAAGGAGGGAGAGGGCTTTAACTCTGATCCCCGCAATTAGTTCCCTGGGAGTGGGAAGGGGGGGCAACCGGGAGCCTCAGTTCTTCAGATACAAAAGCATTTAGATCGCTTTAGACCGGTTAATCCTGAGTCTGGCTCGGGTCTCTTTTGTTTCCCAACTCCATTGTGGGTTTTGTGCAGTTTCTCTCTGTTCGAGTGATTGACTAGCCAATGGATGGTAATTATCCAAATGTCCCCTCTGTCCTTTGACTGACTTCTCCGTATTATGGGCAACCGTCATGCATTCTGTCATTCTATATCATATTACATGTATTATCATATGAAGTCTCCCACACACACACACATAAAGGAGGGAGCCTCGGCCCAGATGCTGCTGCTTTTAGAAGGAAGGGCCCCGAGAAATTTGTCCTGGGCACGATTCGGAATACAGAGCAGGGGACTCCAGAAATGGGAGGTTCTGCAGGTAATTTGTTTTGCTGGCTGGGGGTGGGGTGGGAGGTCTCTGGGGTTGCGGTTAGAAAGGCTGTGCTGCAGGCCTGGAGTGGGCCTGCCAGCTGGTAGTCCTCCGACCAGATGACTGGAGCGGTTTGGACAGATCTGGCATACTTTATGGAGAAACTTAGAACCAGCCTTTTGACCCCAGACTAACAGAAAAGTCTGCAGGGCTGAGTCCTTCTTCGGATACTGGAACTTAGTGGCATGTGCTCAGGACATCAACCCTTGAGATCCCAAAATACACCTCTTCTACTTGTGGCTCTTCGTAGGACAAGCCCTTTGGACTCTTGTCCCTGTTTGCTGCCAAGGAGACTAGGGACGGAGGAGCCAGCCATGTCTATTCCAAACCCCCACTAGCTGATGCTGAAGGTCTGAGAAGGGACAAGCTTTTCCAACTATGCTTTTTTTACAGATAAACTTAGTGCCCCTTGCTGCAATTGTGGATGCCATCACTTGAGAGGGAGGCAGGATTTATAAAAAGGAGGCTTTGCAGATGGAGATGTTGGGGTCCTCTGAATCTGTGGGCAGGACTAGCCTTTCTTCTGCTGAAATGGGAAAAAATGTTTTATTATTACAATGGATATGAAGTGCCGCCCAGATGTACAGCCTTGCAGTTAATTACCTTGTTCTTCATCAAATATATGAGCAATAAACTCTCCAGGAAGGGAGGTGTGTGTGTGTGTTTGTGTGTGTGTGTGTGTGTGTAAATAGATAGATAGATGGATGAATGCAAGGGAGAGAGAAACCGGCACTCTTTTTAAGACCACAGAAAAAGATAGACTATTTTATGGGAAGCTTGATACACTGCAAGATGCTTTGAATTTTTCGATGATCAAATATACATGATCAAGCTGTGCATGTTAGGGTGTGAGGTGCACTGCCGGTCAATGGCTATTGATCAGGCTGCTAAGTGTTTCTGCTCAGTTTTATAAATATAGATGGATCCCAGATGATTTAAAGAATTGGATAGTTAAGAAACTGGCATTCTACATTTCTTTGGAGAAGGGGAAATGGCTGATTGGTTACAAAAAACACAAACCATTGTTTACTCCCACATACACAAACACACACACACGCCTTGGAAAAGGTGAACTTCATTTGCAGGGGTGTTCACGATTAGAGTAAAAATATTCCAAGTGTTTTGTTTGGAATAGTCGCTTTACTTGAGCATTATTCACAGGCTGGGAGTTTACTTCCCTCTCTGTCTCTGTCTGTCTGTGCCTTTCTGTCTCTGTCTCTCTCTGTCTGTCTCTGTCTCTGTCTCTCTATCTCTCTGTCTCTCTCTCTCTCTCTCTCTCTCTCTCACACACACACACACACACACACAGAGCCAACCACAGTTTTCACCCAGACTGACACGCTGCTGAAGAGATGGGGAGAGTGTCATTTTGGGGAGTAGGGTCTAAGGTCCTTAAAACCCTTCTGGTTAAGAATAGGGTGAACTGGCCACATAGCCTTTCCTGATTAGCTAATTTCTCACTAATCTAAAGATTTTTAAGAAAGGTGTGGGGTGTATGGGGTGGTGGTGAAGATTTAAAGATAACCTCTAATTGGTCTGGAAAAATTCAGCCGACAGGTTAGAAAACCTCTCTATTTCTCTTTCATTCTCTCTTTCTCTCTTTCATCCTCTCCTCCTCTTTTTCCTGTCTCTTTCCTTCACTTTGCCTTCTAGAAATTAAAAGTGGACTTTGAAAGGAAGGGGCAATGAGAAATAGTTGGGAAGGGGGAGAAGAGAAAGCAGACTTTTAATTTTTTTTATTGTGTTGCATGGCAATCTTATTTGTAATCATCCAATTAGCTATTTTGTAGAAAGATCATGTTCAAGAAAATCAGCCTTCACCCAGATCAGTGAAACTTAAGCATACAGACAATTTATAGTTATGTTTTGGTTTCACTCTGAAAAAGACAGAGAGTGTGGATTTTAGATTTTTCTGTCTGGAAATACCTTTTCCAGCTAAGAGCCCCTCACTGGGGGAGCTCAGGCATTCCTATTGATAAATCCTCCCTGGAAATGGAACTGAAATTGGCATCCCTCAACAAAGTTGATTCACCTAGAAATGGATGAATCAGTCCTGATTGGGTGGACATGCCCCTTCACCTCATTGTGTCTGACCTATCACTTAATTAATCTCTCCCAGATGCAGAGCTGTTGACAATGCCAAAGATAAGCAGTGTTTTGAACAAAGCAGAAAGCTTTATAAGAACAATGCACAGTGAGGCTTCAGGCTCCTAAAAATGTGTAAATCATCAACATTTTGATGGAGTTATAGCTGAGGCTCAGAGATGGTCCCATCTTTGCTACAAACTTTCTGTGCTTTTCTTTAACCATTGGTATCTATCTACATTCATTTTCTGCCTCTCCTTTCTGTCTCTGGTTCCCTTCCTCCTGCCACTCCCTGTCTCTGGATTCAGATTATCCATGGCTAGTTTTCTGAAAATTGTCCTCTGTTTCCCAGCTTTGTCCCTGGCTCTTCAGATCCTTTTGATAGTATTAGGGCTATCGAGGTGGTCAGCTTCGAAGGCTTTGGGTGACAAAATATTGACTGCATTTTCTAGTACCTTATGAAGGAGGACGTTTGTGCTGGAGGCACCTTGGTGACATACAGGGAATAGTTCATTAATTAAAAGACTTGCTAATTGCTGCTTGAATTACTGTACAGAGAGAATGAAATGAGTTTGTAAAAAAACGACAATTTGGGGAATTTTTTTTTTTAGCTTAAAACATTCTTATAAGCAGGTCCTAGAAAATGTGTTACTTTTACTCATGCCTCTATCATCAACTATTCAATTGAGCTTCAATTAATGATAATATATGGTCTTGGATCCTTACTGGGCTGACTGATGGAAGAGCTTTGTTGAATTTGGTGCAGGTGGCACTGTTTAATAAGCACAGGAAAGAGTGAATAATGTAGTGCTTGCAAAGAGAAATAAATGCAAAATAGATCGCTCTAATTATGGCAGCCCCCAGAAATGGAGATGCAAGCTGAAATGGCCAACTAGCTGGGAAATTCCAAATAGAGCTGATTGTCCCCTGCCTTTTTACTTTTGAGGACTGATGGTAGCTTAAAAGTAAATTTGGATGAGCTCATCTGATTCAACACAAGCACAAATTCAAAACCTAGGTCTGATGACCTATCAATGTTTTCCTTAACAGTCTAGAAGCCTTTACCAGATAGTATAATTCAGTTCTAAAATGGGGCCATCTGAACATTTCTTCCTGCAAGAGGTCGGCACAAACTCATTACTACTAGTCTTCGTGCTTTACTGCAAAGTATCAGGAGATTGTTTTTGTTTTGTTTTGTTTGAATTTCTTTATGCCTGAGAAAATGAGTCTATTGGAAATCAAAGTGTGAATACTTAAGCAAACAGAATTTCCCATATACCTGCAAGGGCTCGTAACGATTTTCATTCATGCAAAGATAATCGATGGAACATTAGTTGTTTTAATTAATGGAAGAATAAAAATGGGGGAGGGGGCAAGAGGTTGGGCTAAGGCTGAAGCTTATGTGGGAAATGACTCACTCCTCACCTAAGGAGACAATGCCAGCTCCCCAGATAGCAGTAGAGATTTGCTAATGAAGCCAGTGGAAAGTTGGGCTGGGGTCGAGAAAGGGCTCTGCTGAAAGTGCAGGATGAGAGAAGGTGGTGATCACGCTGCGCATCTTCCCTTCCCTGCAACCTCACTGTTCCCCTTGGAAATGCACCACGTCCTACATCACCTCATAGGAGAGGAGCCTTCTTACTTCCCAAGAAGGTGCGATTTGTGCTAGGAGCGAGTATGTTTTTGTGTTGGTAAAACAGTGCCAGTGGCTGGGAAACCCATATCAACATCCTTTAGCCTGGATTAAGGAAAGGCTGGGGCTGAATACTTGTGAGCTTCGTGAAATGGGCTGACAGACATACGGAGTGTGCTAGGTATGGGATGATCCATATCCCGTGAGTGTGCAGAGATTCTCTGGTTGGGGACTCAGGGGAGAGCCAAGTCCAGCATCTTTAGCCAAAACCCCCTCTTTTTGTTCTGTGGAAATGTTTACCAAATCCTCCTCCAGTCTAGTCAGCGCTGGCTGGGTACCCCTGTTGATTAGTGTAAGTGAAGCTCATAAAATGTTTATGAGGAAACCTTACTTGGAAAGAGTTTAGGGGTGCCCTGCTGTCAGAAAGGGGTGGCAGAGATGCCTTTGAATGGAGAAAGACGGTGGTAGGAAATTTTCCAGTCTCAAATGCATGTCAGTACAAGAGTTGTCAGTTAGTCAAGAATTCAGCTGCTTCCTCCTCCATCCCCACTTTTTTTCCACACAATCTTTCTGATTCTCCTCTTAGCAAAATGCGGTTCCCAGTGTGAGGAAATTTACTGCTGTTAGTTGTGCTTCTATCTAAAAAGCAACCAGATTAACAAAATGGGCAGAATTCTAGGACTGGGGCTCATCTAGGACTGGGTAGTATTCTGGATTAGATTAAGAATTACCCTCAAGGAATGGTGGTAGTTACACCCGTTGAAGAAAAAAAAAAAGACATCTTGTTGCAATATTTACTTTTTTTTTCTTCCAGAATAGTTTACATCTTTGCATGAAAATTAGTAGGTAGGAGATGCAATTAGCTATTGTGTATTTTGTTACAATTGTTCTTTAAGAATAATCTGATCTGACAGATTTACACTGTTGACAATGTGATTTAAGCAGACCCAGATACAAACTTTCCCCACCCTAATCAATAATGGTAAATCCTTTTGCTGAGATGAACAATCTCCGACTTAGTATATTCATGTTTCTTTTGCCGATTCCCTGTAATAAAATTGAACGTTTTGTCACCACTTTGAGAAACACTGCCAAACACCTTAAAACACATGTCACACGCCAGCAGCCCCTCATTTCCCTCCTCCGGGAGTTTCTACATCTGGAATCATAATCACAGATAAAAACCTTGACAAAATTGCATCTGAGTACATTCCTCTCTGCAGCCCTTACTTTCTCATAACATTTAATACAATATTAATACCTGCTACCGAAAGGCAGGAGGGAGGAAAGGGCTGCCAACCTACACGTTTCCTGATGCATCATGTTCAAACCTGAAATTCACACTTCGTGTTTCATTTTAAGTTCAGTGTATTTAACAGGACCCTAGAGAGAGGGCCCTGGTTAGTTCCCCCAACCTGCTCAGCTGACGCTCTGGGAGGCAGTTTCGGAACTGTTCAGATCGCTGCAGGGAGAAGAAGAGGAGGAATTGGTCTCCTCCATGCCTGAGTCCGGCCAAGCCACTTATCTATCCACAGACACGGGGTTCTTCTTCGAAACAGCTAAGGCGCCACTAATTTTTATTGTCAATAGTGGTAACCAGCAGATTTTCTGTAAGGTGTGACCAAGGCAATGAGTTGATTTCATGAAGAGGTGACCATGCCTGAGCTGATTTGCTGCTGACTGACAGCCTCTCACATAATATAAAACACTCCCCCCTTCACCTCCTCCCCCAGGCCTGGGAAGCGGGGTCCTTGTTGAAGATATGGGGCTTTTCTGCCATCCTTGTGACTCAGCTTCACCCCATCTCTTCTTGGAGAGGTCCGCAGCCCCACATTCCTGCGCGGTGGCAAGGAATCACCATTCCTCTGCTACACAAATGAGAGACAGAGGTTAGAGAGAAGGGGGAAATGCAGGGCGCTTACCCCCCTGGGGGGTTCCTGTGGGCATGTGTGATACACTGGAAGTGGACTTTCAGATATTGGTGGCTTTGTTCAGTCCTTGCCATTCTCTAACGAGAATTAGGGTTGAGACAGACCACAGCAGTTCTAGGGAGCCCAACCAGGAGTACTCCCTCCCTTTTAAAGATTTAAACCACCAGGTTTCTGAAATGAATAACCAGCACCTCCAGTAGCAGCCTCACTGTAGAGGGACACACCCCCATACACACACACACACACACACACACACACACACACAGAGTCCCCTAAACAAGACCCACTTCGCAGCCGAGCAAGGAGTGTAATTTGCTGAAGGGTGCAACCCTGAGAGCAGGAGACATTACACTTTACTCAGGGAACCGAGGCAGGCAACTGGCCCTGTGACTGCAGCCAACAGCTTTAAGAACACAGTTCTTCCTGCTGCAAGGCAGAGAAGAAACAGTTGTCTTTGCCTCTTTCTTCTTTGCAGTTATTATCCAAGAGGCTTTCCCCACCCCAGTCCCCGGCACCATCCTCAGTGTTTCAGATAATCCATTGGCAGTGCCCAAAGGGGGTCCCCAGGCAGGCGGGTCTGGGGCCAAAGAGGGCGGCTCTCCCTGCGCGGAATCCTTCCCTGGTGGCTCCCAAATCAGGCGTTTTCTCTGCCTGCATTTCCCTCGGGGGAGACTCGAGAGGCTGCAAAAATCTGGGCGCCCGTTCGCTCGCTTGTCAAGAAGCAAACTGTCTTCACATTCTCCAAGAGCAACATCCCTGCCTAGGAAAAGGAAAGAAGAGGCAAAATAAATAAAACCAGTTAATGTTGTAGTTAACTTGCAAATCAAGTAAATCTGTTGGTGCCGTATTTGAGAAATAAACCATCAGAGCGTCACAGCAAACACACACTTCTGAACGTCTTCATTTTGATTTAATGGTATATCAGCGTCAACTATCGCTTCCTCTGCTGGTACACACGGCCTGATGCCGCGGGAGGAGGGTGCCCATGTTTATCACCGAGTGAGATGACTAATTACACCTTGTCAATCACCGGCTATGAAGACATAAAACCAGCGCGCACAATGAAGTAGTTGCCTGCAGCGTCAATTAGTTGGCGATTCGGCGGTTATTGCGTGGCCCTGCTTTGGCCGCCTCTAATAACGGGACGGAGCTCCGGGAACAGCGCACTGATCAATCACCCTCCTTCCGCGGCTGCCGGGCTCCCGCCCCCTCTTCCCCCGCCAGGCCCGGCCTCACTTTCTCTGGGCGGCATGTGCTTCCTCCCTCCGCGGCCCCGGCTCTGTGGCGCCGGCAGCCCCGGGAGCCCCGGGAAGTTTGCGCGCCCGCAGCTCCGCAGCCGGCAGCCGGGAGCCCCGCAGCCTTCGGGGAGCGCCGGGGCTGGTGGCCCCTTTGTTGGAAGAGGCGTGGAGGGAGCGCTTTTGTTCTGAGTTAGTCACGGTGGCCGGCTGGAGGCTGCTACCTCATTATGCGCCCGGTCTGTCTGTCTGCGAGGAAGCAGATGGTGGGGAGGTAGGCAGCGGCGAGAGTAGCCAGACCTGAATTCCGTTCACCTGTCACCTCCCACAAAAGGCAGGTTCAAGGGACCTAGGGAATTTCCTCCCCTACCTGGGGGAGGGGCGTCGAGGGGCCGCTGTTTCCGGCGCCCCAGAAGGTTCCATTTACCCGCGGTTGCCTGCGCCCCCCACCCCCTGCCATCCCCTCGGCTGCGGCTTCTCGCACCGCGTAAATGTCACTCACGTGTCAGGGTGTGTGTTTACAGCCTGTTCCTCTCCTTGTTTAGTCTCCGCGGACAGGGCTCAGCGGTTGTACGACGTCCCCCCGCCGCTGGGGGAGATTAGCAAAGTTACCGGCCTCTGAACCCGGGGCCGAGGAGGGGGTCCCCAGATCCCGTGGCGGGAAATGGGTTTGAGCGTTTTGCAGACCGGAGCCCGTCCCAGCCTGCCACGGAGGGATAAATAGGCGGGCGCTCCCGGCGGGAATCCTGACTGCCAGGGAATTTGGGGTAGGTCAGCGATGGGTGTGGGCTGCTGGTCATTGAGGTGTCGAAGAAAGCGTGCGCTTACAGATACGGGGGAAGTGAAGAGATGCAGGGTGTGTTTCCACGTTTCTTGGGAAGCCCGCGGCAAGAGTTACCGAGTGCTCCTCCCCCCGCCCCGCAGCTCCTAAGGCAGCCCCTCGAGTTCTCGAAAACGTATTGCAACCACCAGCCTGGGCGCCGAGCTGCACCAAGGACAAACGCTCCAGCGTTGTTACAATTTTTTTCCTACCCGTTGGGCGACCTCCCAATGAACCCCACTGACTCCCAGATTAGATTTTCACTCCCTACTTTCTTTGAAAGAAAGTACCCCAGATGCGTCAGTAAAACATGCTTGTGTTTTAGGCATCCGTGTGCCTGGGCGCTGGCCGTGTGCAGGCGCCAGAGCACACGTCTGTGTGAACACTGGCGCACGCACACCTTTGGGATTATGGTCCTTTCCTTGCCTCGCCTTGGGGCATCTGTGCATGTGCAGCATGAACACACATACTTGTAACTTCAAGAGTTTTGCAAATATGCAAAACATGGCCTCAGAGAATCGTGTGGCCTCGGCAAATCTTTCGCAGGGATCTAGGTAGAGTTGCCTGAGTGTGCAACTGTGTATATAACTGTGCAATTTTCCAGTTTACAGATGCACCCTCCTGCCTGGCACTGTACACTTATACTTGAAGTGCACGTGCTAGCTCTACATTCCTGCTGGCCGTGTTTTTGCCAACAAAGACGAACGTGTGCATTTGCACACATGAGCATGACTGTGCTTGGGCATTACAAGCACACATATATTTATGTCTGAAACTCATACAAGATTTGTGTAAAGTATGATTTTGTGCTGCCTCAACTCTATGCCCTGTAAGATAAACTACACAGATCCTGGCTAGCCCCTTACCTCCTGTTGGCAATCAAGTCACTTCACACTAACCCGCCTCCAGAGCAGAGCCAGGAGATGGGACTCTATAACTGACTAGCTCATTGTTTTTCTCTACAATCACCTTTTATTTCCTAAATCCCGCTTCACCACACACCCGGGTATCGCTCCCAAGAGATTCTTGGTTGAGCCTGAAGTCTGGGGGTTGGGGTGGCAGTTGGGATTTATGCAGCAGGCCAGGTTGGTGGAGAAGTGGTGCTGCCAGGCGGCAGGATGGATGCCCTTCAGTAACTGGGTCTGTGGCATGAGGCACCCAGCGGACAGAGAATGGGCCTGTGGTTTTTAAGAACCTCACTGATGCCTACTGTAGCTCGGAGTGGGAAAGTTTTTAAAGGGAGGAGGAGAGGGAAAAGGAAGTGATGAAAGAATTTGCTTAGTGCCTACTATGTTCCAGGCATTTTACATCCGTGATCTCTTTCACTCATCACATCCAAGTGGAGAGGGCTTTCCTGTCCCTCACTTAAAGATCAGAAACAGGCTTAGGGAAGTTAAGTCACTTGCCTAAGGTTACACTGCAAGTAAATGGCAGAACTAGGATCCGAACCGATGCCTTTCCTAGTTCCTACAGCCATGCTCGCACCCACTCTTCCAGGCTGGAGAGAGACCGGGAAGAGCGAGGAGCTGCACGCTGGACCATTAATTGGGCCCTAGCTCACTTGAAGAGAGGATAAGCTGACTGGCCCCACTCCCCGGGAGCCACAGCTCCCACCGGTTCTTGCCTCTCTGGCTCAGCCGGGTCCGCGGGAATCCTGCGCGGCAGTCCGCAGCCCGCGGCGCGGAGCCTGGGCCGAAGGCAGAACTCGGCGGGAAGCGGCCCAAGGCTTTCCCAGCTCTGCTCCAAGGCCTGCCTTCCCTGGCCTCCCCAGCCGGTGCCCGAGGGGCGGCTCCGGGCCGAGGGGAGACCAGAGTGAGCCCTCCTCAAGCATCCTCTGGCGGCTGCGCCTTCATAGGATGGAGACGGCGGGGAAAGAGGGTTTAAATTTCCTTCCCGAAGCAATCGCAGGAAACTGTTTGTAGCTTAAAACTCTAAACCCCGCGCTCTGCCTCCTCCCTCCCGCCCCCGCCCTCCAGCCTCGCCCACCAGCTCCCACCATCTCGTCGCTCCTCTCCTCCTCTTGCTGCTCCCCTCCCTCTCGGGTCTCCCGCCTTCCCGGAGCACGCGCTGCCAGGGCCCGGGGTGCCGGGCGGCCAATGGCGCGGCGGCAGGACGTGATGTCAGGCGCGGCTGTAGAAAAGGCGCGGACGCTTGGCTGGCGCGGACTGCAGAGCCGGGGCTGGGCTCGGCGCGCTCTTGGAGAGCATTGCGCGCGGCTGGGCCCGCGGCCGGCGGCTCCTCCTCCCACTCTGCTCCTCCTCCTTTTTTCTCCTCCTCCTCCACCTCCTCCTCCTCCTCCACCTCCTCCTCCTCCTCCTCCTCCTCCACCTCCTCCTCCTCCTCCTCCTCTTCCTCCTCCTCTTCTTCAATTCTCCCGGTGTCTCTGCTCCGCTCGCCGGCTTCCGAGAAACCCCTACTCCAGTAGCCGACCCAGCGCCTAGGCGGGTTGCCTTGGGCTGGGGGCACATCCCGGGGAGGGGAGAGGTCCAGGCAGCTGGGCGGCCGCGGGCACCTAGTCGCTCCCGGCTGAGCCCCGACCGCAGCCGTCGCAGCCTCGGGCAGAGTTTGCGCTCCTGCTTTGCGCCGGGGGCGCCGAAGACGGGCGGGCGATGCCCGCAGCGTGAAAGCGCCCGCGGCGGGCGCTGACCTCTGCCCTGGTCTCTCGCCCCATCCCGCACCCACCCCCCACCCGCCCCGTGCCCTTGTGACCCTGGCTTTGGCGCCGCCGCCCAGGCGCCCCGCGATGTAGCTGCCCCCGCGCCTCGGCGGGAGGCGTCCTGGCCCGCGGGCGCCCGGGGCCTGGAGCCCGGCCTGGGGGCACAGCCGAGCTCGGGCGGGGCCGGGGCCGCGGTGGCTATGCACCGGGCCCGTTAGCGCGGGGAGCGCCAGGCAGCTGAGGCGGGGGGCAAGCCCTCCCGCGGAGGAGCCGCGCCCCCGGCCCCGCCGGTCCCGCCGCGATGCTGTTCCACAGTCTGTCGGGCCCCGAGGTGCACGGGGTCATCGACGAGATGGACCGCAGGGCCAAGAGCGAGGCTCCCGCCATCAGCTCCGCCATCGACCGCGGCGACACGGAGACGGTAGGCGCACAGCTGCGGGGTCGGGGCCAAAAGCTGGGACGGGACCGGCTCGGTCTGCTCCTCTGCTCTCCTAAGTTTGGGGGCAATTTGGGGAGCGTCCTTCGTGCCGCACGGGACTGGACGCTGGGGCTCCGCGGACAGGATGCAAGGCCCGTAGCTCCCGGCTCAGGGGAAACCCGGCTGCTGGCGGAGGAGGGAAACAAGGTTGAAATCGAAATTTCAGACGCTGAGGGTGGAAGAGAGCATTTCTCCCGAAGTGGGAGCGAAGTCCTACCCGCGGCCCGATGGCTCTCTTCTCACTTCAACGGGCTCTTTGGTCGCCAGCCCTGCGCTCTCCTCCACCACTCGGCTCTGGCTGCTGGCGGCGCCGCCTGCGGCGCGGGGAAGGCGAACAAATCGGCAGCACTGGGGCTCCAGCCGACTTGGGCCTCTCCCCGCCTCCTGGCAATCGGGGTTCCCGTCCCAGCGCAATTTCAGGGATCGAAGTCTTCTAGACTAGCGGTTTTCGTTGCTCGCATCTTGGGCCTCCTGGCTGGCCCGACTTGGCTCGGTTAGGGCCGGGAGTTCAGGCTCTGGCCTGGTTCTTGTGGAAGGAGAGTCCATTCGGATCTCCATACCTGGCGCCACCAGCCCAGCCCCAAATAGCCAGTGCCTTGCCTCAGACCTCCCTGGGGGCCTGATGAGCAGACGCTGCCCAAGCCGGGCCCAGAAGTGACCTTTAGAGGCCAACGAGGTGGGGAGCATGAGCGAAGCTTCTCTGCTTGGAAAGCAAGAGCAGCAGCCCCAGTGCCTCTGCTTCTGAGCTCTTCTTCCCCAGTTAAACCCTCTCAGCCTGTCAGTTTGGTTAGGAGAGGATTTGGATTGGGCCTATCCTGCACTCAGAGACTTTGAGGGTGCCCATGCACCCCACTCACCATCTCCCAGGACCCAAGAGGGCCCCAGACAATGTGGCAGAGGTGGTGGAGGGGCAGAGGTTGCCCCGCGATTTGCCCTGGCCTGAACCTTCGGCTTCAGGATCCAGAGATCACTGGGATTAGGGGCCAGGAACTCCACCGAGTCTCTGGAGAGGAGTCTGTGTGGAGGGTGACTTTTAATGGTCATCTTACCCCTTTTCCTGGGACCCAGCAGAGTGGCTCCTTTAAGAAACAGTTTGGGGGAAGCTTTTGGAGGGCTTGGCTGAAGTAGCCACTGCTGCCCCCAGTCCCCAAACACAGCATGAGCCTTTCTGGGAAAAGAGCAGAGGGGACAGGAAGGGGGAGAAGCAAGGAGGAAGATCTGTCCAGGCCGGCAGCCGGTCCTGGGCCTGTGGCCGGCTTGGGCTGCATGGGTGGGCCTGGGTCCTGAGCCCCCTGGATGTGGGTCTTTTGGGGTGCAGGAAGAGCACCGCACACCCTGGCAGGCACCCCCACCCCCCACCCCCATGTTTAGGGCTAGCTGGAGCCTCGGAGGGAGCTGCGGGTGCCCAGTTCCCCGTGGCGTGGCGGCGGGGTCGCAGGCTGACGCAGGCGCTGCGGACTCGCGCCTCCCTCCCTCCGCAGACCATGCCGTCCATCAGCAGTGACCGCGCTGCGCTCTGCGCCGGCTGCGGGGGCAAGATCTCCGACCGCTACTACCTGCTGGCGGTGGACAAACAGTGGCACATGCGCTGCCTCAAGTGCTGCGAGTGCAAGCTCAACCTGGAGTCGGAGCTCACGTGTTTCAGCAAAGATGGAAGCATCTACTGCAAGGAAGACTACTACAGGTAGCCCCCACCTTGGGACCCACTGCCCTGGGCACCCAGGACCCCCCATCTCAGATGCAATCTTCTCCGGTTGCCTTCCCTCCAGTCCCAAGGGAGGGTTCCCTACCTAGGTCCTCCCTTCTCCAAGCCAGTACAAATTGGATGACATCCTTTTTAAACAGCAATTTGAGGGAAATCTTGGAAAGATCTGCGAAGCGTAGGGACCCAGAGAAAAGCAGAAAGTGTCCTCTTCTTAGCTTAGACCAAAAATAAGCTCGGGTTGGGGGTCCTTGCACCCTCTCCCTTTGAAGTTTCTTGGGTCAACTAGAGGGAACAGAAACAGGCACCCCCCACCCAAACCCAGGCAGTCTAGGCTGGTGTGGAACAAAGTTGGAGGGAGAGCTGGGGGATTGGATTGGGTGCATTTCCGGGTCTTTCCTGGAGATGGGAGTGAAAGCTGGCCAGGACTGAAGAACGGGAATCACTGACAGACTCCAGGTTCCTTGATTCTCCTCTCTGGGTTTAGGGTTAGGTCTGCTTATTCTCTCTCCCTCTTTCTTTCTTTCTTCCTTTCCCTTTCTCTCTGTCTGTCTCTCTTTCTCTCCCCATCTCTGTTTCTTACAAATTACAAACGTCTGTAGGATGCCCAGGCACTGCTGTGGAGGGCAGGATTAGAGGTTGAGGAAGGGGTAACTGGGAAGTTCCCCTTACTCCCGAGCAAAGGCTTTCCTAGGGCTTGCTCAGACTCTGGGTAAAGTCTTTGTAGGCATGAAAATGGTTAAGGGAAACTATATTTCAGGGTAGGACCAGACCTGGGCCAAAATCTAGTTCCATCTTCCCCCCATCCTCCAAGTTAAGACCTGGTGGCCAGTCTTGAGGAGTGGAGTTCCGCCAGTGGCAGCAGTGGCACTTGGAGGAGGGATATGGGGGGGGTACCCAACCATGTGTCCCCACAGTCCCTCCCTCGATGGTCCCTACAGGCGGTTCTCTGTGCAGCGCTGCGCCCGCTGCCACCTAGGCATCTCGGCCTCGGAGATGGTGATGCGAGCTCGGGACTTGGTTTATCACCTCAACTGCTTCACGTGCACTACGTGTAACAAGATGCTGACCACGGGAGACCACTTCGGCATGAAGGACAGCCTGGTCTACTGCCGCTTGCACTTCGAGGCGCTGCTGCAGGGCGAGTACACCGCGCACTTCAACCACGCGGATGTGGCAGCCGCAGCGGCGGCAGCTGCCGCGGCCAAGAGCGCGGGGTTGGGTGCAGCCGGGGCCAACCCTCTGGGTCTTCCCTACTACAATGGCGTGGGCACGGTGCAGAAGGGAAGGCCAAGGAAGCGCAAGAGCCCCGGGCCCGGGGCGGACCTGGCGGCCTACAACGCTGGTGAGTGCGAGGCGCCCCGAGCGCCCCAACTGGTTGAGGGAAAGTGCACTGCGTCAGTGGCCAAGAGCCGAGTGAATTTCAGTGTCTTATACATGTGTACTTATAGCACTCTGGGTACTCCAGCCTTTAGCTTCCCCAGGCCCACCGGACGACCTGGCAGAAGGGACATTAGCTGCCTGGGCACGAGCCCTTGCGCCCTCGGCTGGAGCGGGAGGAGAGGGTGCATTAATGGTCTTGATGCTCTGGGTGCAGGACCACGTCGCTGAGAAATTTTTTAGAAGCAGCTTTTTGGTTTGGGCCTTTTACCCACTTTGCTGTGCAGAAAGTGCAAGGATAGAGAAAACAAGGCAGAGCCGACACCAAACAGGCTCTAGGTTGGCGTGGCTGAGGGAGAGGATCTGGGGCGATGGATGAGCGAAGCAGAGCGGCGGGGGTCCCAAGAGAAAGGACTGGCTGTGGCCTCGGGCACCGAGCTTGGCCTGGCCTGGCCTGCGGCCGGGGTCATGCGAAGTGTCCTGAGTGCGGCAGGCTCGGGAAACTTGGGCCCAGAAGCCTTTGAGAAAAAGCGGGTCGTAGTGTCCCACCCGATCCTCCTGCTCCGCCAGGTCTTGGTTTCCCCCCGGGGTTCTTCCTCCGAGTTCCGGGTGACAGCGGGGCGCTGGGATGAGAGCCGCGACCCTCTAAAGCCGGCGCCCCGGCTTGGGACCCATTAGGCCTGGCCTTGCGCCGGGGTAGGGTGGAGGGCTTGTTTCGCATTTCCGGCATCTTTGAACCCCGGGTTGTTCCGGGAGAGGCTCTGCCCCCTCCCGCGTCCCTCCGCGCTCAGGACAGCTGCGGGGGTTCTGAGGCCCGGCAAATTGAACCATTAACATCTGCCCGAAGTCTGCACGGCCGGGAAAGGTTTATGACTCCCTGGGCTTCTGAACTTGATAGAGTTTATTTGCAATTACTTTCTTTATTTCGTCTGCGACAGAATTGGATTTGGAGACTTTGTTTTCTTCCTCCTTTTCCCCTTAGTCTAATGCACAAGTGGAAACAAAACAAAACAAAAACCCTGAACTGTGCGGAGAGGGCTGTGGTGGGGAAGAAGTCAGGATTATTTCGATCTTTAAAAATCTGAGCTGGCTCGGGGCAGGGGGCGGGGGGTGGGATGGGAGGCGGGTGGGGATCCCCTGTTCGCTCCAACGAAGTTGCTTGTTGGGTGATCGTGGGGCATGTGTGTCTTGGTGTGCGGAGCTGGGAGGAAAATACAGCCCCCAGTCTGGTAAATGGTGAGGGGGCTGCGGCCAGGTCTGCGAGGCGGATTTAATATTTGTTGAAGGCTCTACCAGAGATGCGGCTCTCCAAAACTTCCATCCCTCGTCACCCACCACCCTGAATAGATCACACTGAGTCCCGATCAGGTCCCCCCAAACAAAGCCGGTCTGTTTATCAGGTGGGGTCGGCCTCCAGTAGGAAGCAGCAGGCAGGCTGGGCCACAGGGCGCGTGGTGGTTGGGAGCGGGTCCCGGGCAGACAGGTTCGCAACCGGGTTTGCAACTGAAAGGTAGGAGGTACCGAGGTGTATTTGTGCTTTTTGCTGCTCCGCCGCCTTCCCTGGCGAGGCCGCGCCGCACCGAGCAAGATGTGGCTGGAGGCTGAGTTTCAGAGGAGCTGGCACCTCTGCGAGACTTCCCCACGCATGCCATCTCGTCATCTTCTCTTTGGTCCTTCTTCCTTTTTTTTCCTTTCGGCTCTCTAGGCGCCACTTTCTCTCTCTGCGTGCGTCTCCCGTTTCTCTGTTCCTGTCTCTTTCTCTCCCGACGCTCACGTCTCTGGCCTTGGCCCGGGCTTAACCGCGCACTGCGTGCCGCCGGTGGCTTTGCGGCTCGCTTACTCGGGGCTCCCGGGACTATGTTGGGAGAAGGGGGAGCCTCCCTGGCCGCTCCCGCCCGGCCAGGCCTCCCCCGGTCTGGCTGCTGGCCCCCGCCCTCCCCTCCCGGCGCTGGCAGGAGAGAAATGGCCGCAGTGTGGGCCGCGGGGCCGCTGGGACTGGAAAGAGGGCCCCGTGGAGGGTGAGATTTCGGAGGTGTGTCCGGGCAAGTGTGTGTGTGCGTGTGTGCGTGATTCTGACTCTGAGGACTCGAGCTTGTTTGTGTGAGTGTCCCGCACCCAGGGGCCCAGCCACACGGACCCCCTGCAAAGCCCATCGCTGTGGGGGACAGTCCGGTGGAGGAGCGGCGGCACCTCACTACAGCGCGGTGAGCTCGGGCAGAGTGGCGAGGGGGCGCCGTCGGTGCGCCCGGCCCTTCGCTTAGGGAAGGGCAGTCAGAGCGGCGGGGCCGCAGGGTCGGAAAGTCCTTCCGGGGCGATGGCCGCGACGGTCCTCCTCTGGCTGCCCCTCTGGTCCGAGAGCGTAGCCCAGGTCCCAGAGGCGGAACTGAAACCTACCCCACCCCAGAGCGTGGCTGCTCGCCGGCCGGGGTCGCGGACAAGGCTGCCGGAGCCCGTGAGGGGCCCGGGCCGCACGCTTTGCGTCCGGGTTTGCGCTCCGCGGCCACGGGAGTCCCGCGCGGACCGGCCGGATGCCCGGGCCTCCCCCAGCCCCAGCTTTCTGTGTGTGTGTGTGCCTGGCGGCGTAATTACTGATTTGATTCCAATCCATTATTTAGACAATTGAACCTACAATCTAGTCTTTAGTAAAATGAGGCGAAGTCAGATTTGATTACAGGTTCAGTCCCAGCGACAAGAGCTCGAAACCCGATGGGTTAATAACAGATCACGAGTAAATTATTCATGATTTTACGAGCTCTTTAGCTCCATTGAATCGGCCTAATTGAGAGGAAAAAAAAAAAAAGGAGAGAGAAAGCTTGGTCCTCCCCCTCCCCTCATCCCCTTACTCCTCCCCGGACCCGATCCTGGGGAACTGCGATCCGTCTGGGGAGCTGGGGGCAAGAGTGCAGGGCCTGGGGCACCGACCAAATCTGGGCTCAACAGCCTCTTTGCCCCCAGCGCAGCCCCCTGCCCCAGCCACTGGCCGGCCTCGGCCTCCCTGCCTTGGGCCGACTCCTTTTCTGCCCTCCTCTCCTTTTCCCCCTTTCCCCTTTTCACCACTCCCCAGCCTGTAACAGCTTCGAAAAAGCCACCCCGCAGAGACCCAGTCTCCCTGAGACCTGAGATTCAGTTCCTTGGCCTGGACCCTCCACCACACAACATCCCTACTCTTCCCGGGCCTTGCTGTCCCCTCAGGCTCTCTCTGTGTCTCTCCTGGTTTCTTTCTGTCTTTGTAGCTGTCTCTCTCTGGTTCTCTCCGTATCCACTGCTTTCCTTTCCTCTGCCTCTTTTCTTTTTTTTCCTGGCTCTGTCCATTTTCCCTCCCTACCATCTCTCCTTTTCTCTCCATTCTCTCTGTCTTTCTACATCTGTCCCTTTCTTTCCTTTCTCTGCCCTTTCTTTCTCCCTCCCCCAACCACCTCCCCCCATCTAGGCCTCACTCAGGGCACGTCCCTTGGGTTCGTGGGGCGCCAGGGTCCCCATGGAGCTCATTAACAGCAGCAAGGCCCAGGCAGGGGCTGGGCGGAGGAATGGGCCCAGAGATCCCCTGTGGGGAGGCCTGCCCCCGCCTCCTGTGGAGCTGGGGACTAGGGGCAAGAAGAGGGTTGCTCCCTACAGCGGGGGCAGGGCAGTTTCCATGGATCCCATTTGGAGTCATTCTGTGATCCCCTTTAAATTGCTGGATCCCCGTTCTTCACTCTGAGCACTCTCAGTGGGAGTAGCCCGGCTGGAGGACTTGGGTGCCTGGGTGCCTATGGGAGGAACCCTTCGGAGGTGTAGCCACTTGCTGACAACTCCTAGGTTAGGGACAAGACCAGCATCTTGTGAATTTTTTCTGCAAGGGACCACGCCTCACTTGGCCAGGGGAGGAGTAGGTCACCGGGAGAGCAGGAGTACTTCTGAGGTAGTATTGCCAGATAAAATGCAGGACTCCCAGTTAAATTTGAATTTTGGGCAAACGACAAGTGAATTTTTTTAGTGTAAGTGTATCCCATACAACATTCGAATTTTAAATAAACAATGAATAATTTTTTAGTATGCGTGTATACCATGCAATATTTGAATTTTAGGCAAACAACAACTCAGTTTTCAGTATAGGTATGTCCCATGCAATATTTGAGACATCATACTAAAAAATATTTTATTGTTTATCTGAAATTCAAATTTAACTGGACAATCTGTATTTTTATTTGCTAAATCTGCAGCTCTATTATGGGCATGTGATGAGACAGGAGATATATTCCCAGTTGCCCACTTTAGGAGGAATGAATTAATCTCCTATGAGGCATTCCCCAAAGTAAGACCTTACGTGTGGGATGGCTGAGGATGTATTGAGAGGATCTTGGAGAGGGGTCCTGCGTGTCCCCATCAGCCACCAGGTTGCTAAGCAACTTTCTGAGGCCCAAGTTTTCCATCCCTGTCCCCCACCCCAGTACCTTCCAGGCATTGGCAGGCCCAGCTGGGCCCCTTCTGGATGGGGACGGGCTCCCCAAAGAGTCATGCTTCATCTTTGCCTGCCTTTGTGGCGTAGGGGAAAGAAACAACAAGGAGGCAAGCACTGCAGTGTTGAATCTAGGTTCAGCCATAACCAATGGTGTGGCTTTATTTCCCTTAGCATTAGTTTCCTCATCTCTAAAATGGGGTGAATAGCAGTAGCCACCTCTTGGAGCAGTAGTGAAGCCCCCCTCCCCCCATGTATGTAGAGCCAAAGGCATGCCCAGGGTGTGGCATACATGTTAATTTCTTCCTCCAGCTTCCTTCCCTTTTGGTTAGAACTCTGCCACTCCATGAGATTTCCAAAGATCGCTTAACCTCCCTGCCTCATTCACCTCATTTGTCAAACTGGGAAACAACTGCCTCATAGGGCAGTGGTGAGGATTAAGCTACAAAATACAGTTTCCAACCTTCGACCCAGTGCCTGCGGCCCGGGGCTAAGGGATCGTGCAGTACCTTTGGTTGCAGGAACTGATGAGGGAGAAATGAAAGTGAGTGGAGAGTATGGAAAGTGAGTTGAAGTCTGTGACTTGCAGGTGCCTGCCCCAGACACTGTGTGGGGGGAAGGGGCAGGGGAGACTGGAGACTGCATTCCTCCTTAGGGAGTGCAGGGAGAAACGGGAAGATCATGGGCCTTCGTCTGCAGTCAAGTGACTTCCCTTTCAGAGCCTCAGTTTCAATATCTGTAAAAAGGGGGAAATAATGCTTGGCTCAAAGGGTTGTTTTGAGGATGAAAATGTGCATGTAAAGCCCTTTAGCACATCTTGTGGAGGTGAATGTCATTGACAAGTTGTAGCTGTTGTTGTTATTATTACTATTATTATTGTAACATGATGGCTCAGAATGGTTTTTGGATTCTCCTAGAGCTGGGTTTGAATCCAGCATTTCCTAGCTGAGTGACCCTGGGCAGATGGCTCTCTCAACCTCAAACTCCCCTATAAATCTATAAAATGGGATAATATCTCCATCTCAGCGGGGTGCGGCACCCGCCGTGTGGTCCTGAGGCTAGAAACATTTGGCGAAGCGTGGGGTGGGTGTGGACTTGGCAGTGTTGTGGGGGTCCGGGCCAGGAGGTTCACCTGCTGCCTCTGCGTTCCCTCCCCAGCCCTGAGCTGCAACGAGAACGATGCGGAGCACCTGGACCGTGACCAGCCGTACCCGAGCAGCCAGAAGACGAAGCGCATGCGCACCTCCTTCAAGCACCACCAGCTTCGGACCATGAAGTCTTACTTTGCCATTAACCACAACCCCGACGCCAAGGACTTGAAGCAGCTCGCGCAAAAGACGGGCCTCACCAAGCGGGTCCTCCAGGTCAGCCGGGCCGGGGCTAGGGGTGGGGGCATCTGTGGCGTCAGGACCTGGGGTGGAATCCCACAATGGCCGTGGGCCTTGGAAGGACCTTCCGCTCTACGTCCGCCTATCTCTTTATCTTTCTCTGTTCTCTTTCTCCATCTCTTCAGTCTATCTCTAGCTGAATTTCAATCTTTTTTTTTTTCCATTCTAACTTTGTCTTCTCTCCTTCAAGTTTTGTCCCTCAGGGTTTCTGTTTTGTGTCTGTGTGTCCCTCTGTCCTCTTTGTCTACACACTCAGTCTCTTTTCTTTCTTGTAAGCAATTCTTAGTTGCTACTTATTACCCAAGTGACACTCAAATATGTTCATGTTGTAAAAGGTTCAAGCATTTCAGTTAGACCAGAGCTTCCCCTCACCCCCCACTGGCAACCTTGGCCCCTTAAACCGGGATGCCCATCCAAGGCCCCTGCTGTTAGCCGTTTGCTCCTTCTGCTTCTTGCTCCTCACGTGCTCTCTCTAGTTTCTCTCTCTCTCTCTCTCTCTCTCTCTCTCTCTCTCTCTCACTCTTTTTTCCTCTCTCTAGATTTACCTTCTGTTTCTTTGTTGCTTCTCAGACTCTCCCAGAAGCAAGGTTTGTAAGGGAGAGGGATTACGGCAGATCCCCTGGGTGGAAGTAGATGGGTGCCTCTGAAAATGAGCAGCATTGCACTTGTATGTGAGGGTGCTTTCTTGATAGAGAGGATCCAGAGCTTTCACCAGATTCCCTAAGGGTCTGTCCACCACCCCCAAAATGTTAAGAACCCCATTTGGGGATACAGGCATCGCAGCTGCCTGTATGACCCAAACTTGTGGCAGAGCCTTGGGTCACCACTTTTTAAATCTTCAGCTCCTCCTCTTACTCGTTTCATGGTCCTGGGCAAGTCACCTAACTCCTCTGAGCCTCAGTTTCCTTATATGTGAAATGGGCACAAGAAATTACACTGAAGGCTTATTGGAGGAGCAATTGAGATAATGTAAGTGCCCATCACAGTAGCTGACAACCGCTCAGTGGCTGGTAGCTAGCATAACATTAACTAGATTAATCAGTTAACTGATATTAACTAGTATAAACAATTATTCTGGTGGCTGGACTTCAGATTCCCCATCTGTACAATGATAAGGTGGGAGAATATCTCCCTTTATAGCTAGTTTAACCGATTTATTCCTCAGAACGTGTGACTGTAGGGATAACAATGCACATTTTTCTGTAAGAAAATCGAGAGATGAAGTGAGTTGACTATGGTCCCACAGCAGGAGGAGTGGTGCTGGGATTTGAGTGCAGGCCAGTCCGACCGACCCCCTAGCCCCAAGTCTTTGAGGACTGAGGGCCCGGGGGTGGGTGGCGACACCGAGTGGGTGAGGGTGATGGTGACGACACCGAAGGCTGTGAAGCCACCCTAAGTTTTCTTGCGAGTCTGTTAGAACTTTTAAGAAAGCATTTTGGAGGTGACAGCGGTGGCGGGATGGGACTGTGATGCGGGCGAGGGTGCGCAGATCTCCGGGGAGCCTGGAGTCCGGGCCCCCAGGCCGGCTGGGCCAGGCTGCCAGGCAGGCGCACCGCGACGGGGCTGGCGCAGCTTGGTCTGGCGCGGGTTCAGTGACGTAGCGGAGGGAGCTGAGGGCCCGCCAATGAGACACCGATGCGCCTTTCTGGGCCCGCCCCCCGTCCTGGAGCTCCGCGCGGGCCCCGCCCCTCCTTTTGGGATCCGTTTTGCCCAAGGTCCCTCTGACCAGGGCTCGAAAAGAGGCAGCCCGTTGGGGTCTCAGATCCCGCTGGTCCGTTTTCCTCCGACTTTTCTTTTTGGGGATTAGGTCGGACGACTCTCCTTGGCGCCCCCTCTGTTCCTCAGCCCTGGGCGTATTTGGACGGAGGATCTGTGGTTGCCGCCTTTTCTCTGGTTACTAGTCCTTCCTCTCTCTAGATGCCCTTATGGTGAGTTGGTGGGGGGAGAGGGATCCGTGAAAAAAGCCCTAAGAGCAGGCAGGGGCAGGAACAGGGGCTTGAAGTCAGGCAGAGCTGGGTTCCGTTCTGCCCGTCTACTCACCGGCAGTGAGTCTTGCACAAATTAGTTACCCTCTCTGAGCCATAGCTTTCTCATCTGTAAAATGGGCACCATTAGGGCACATACCTCGCCAATTATCCAGATTAAGTGAAATAAAGGGTAAATGTCCATGGTTGGGTCTGAATCTGGAGTGGGGAGCCGATCTCTGCTGGCCTTGGTAAGGCCGGAAGCTTGATTTAGGAACACATTGGATTTCCAGCATAGTTATCTCTCATTCTTTCATCTGACCAAATAGCTATTGGCACCAGGCCCTGGGGACACAGAGGTGAATGAACCACAGTCCTGGCCCTGAAGAAATTCGCCTATTAGGTGTCGAGACAGACCCACAATCAGTTTCCCCATAGTGTGATCAGTCGGGAGGGAGTTTCTATGGGAGACCCGGTGAGAGACCAACTACCTACCCTGTGTGTGAGGAAGGGTTCATCTGTGTGACCTGGGTCTAGACTTGCCCTTCCTCCCCTAGAATCCTGAGCCAGGGCTGTTCACACCTGCATGCCCTCTCCACCATGGGGACTCAGAAAAGGCAGGGCATGGGACTAGTTGAGAGAGAGAATCACTGATAGAAGCACTAATCAATAAATGTTTGAGTGCTCCACTATGTGTCTACTATGTGTTGAAAGACTCATGAAGTACATTTGCTCATTGAGTCCTCACTATCAGGCATCATGATCCCTTCTCCTCCACTGTACAGATGAGAACATTGAGGCCCAAATGATTTCCGCTTGCCCCAAGTCACACTTTGCTGGTAAGTAGCAGAACTGGATCCAAATCCAGGCATGTCTGATCAGTGGGCATTGCTCTTTCTCCTCTAAGCCAACCCAGCAGTGACAGCCTCTGAGTGTGAGTATCATTTATGGCCTGTACGTTGTTGGGGTGAGGGCAGTCATACCCACAGGACACATCAGACCCCTGTTCTCCCTCCTCCCAGACCTCCCAATCTCCTGCACAAATGCTTAGTATTCCCTAACAGCACAGCAGCTCATGATTATGCAGCAGTTTGCAAAGCATTGTCCTTCCAGCCACTCATCTTCCTTACCTTAATATTTTCCTGCCCATTTTACAGATGAGAAGCTTAACAACTAGTGAGATGAAGTGATTTACTTGAGGACACAGGAGCCAGGCATTGGCAGGGTGGGGCTCTCTCCCAGGTGTTCTGACTACTTATGGGCCAGCTGGGGGAGATGGGATGGGGGCAGTTTGGGGCGAGGCAGCTGGTGGTGTGGCTTTGGAAGCTAACATATAGATTAAAGTCCTTTCTGACATAACAACAATGTGATTTGGGCACTTTAACTTCTCCTCTCAGAGCCCAATTACTTGTCTTTGAAGTGGAGATAATAATAGTTTGTACCTTGGGGATTCCTGAGGATTGAGACAATGAATGGGAAGGCTCCAGTGTGGTGCCTGCTGGTACAAAGTAGACAAAGTAGGTGACCATGAAATGGCTTCTCATCACTGGCTACATAAGCTTAATTGTGCTAGGCCTTGGGTGCCCCCTGCAGGTTGTGGTCCACCTTGACCCTGCGGAGAGAGTCTGCAGGGCGGGGCAGGTTGAGGTTGAGGCTGTGTTCCCAGAAGTGGATGATGTAGGGTGTGTGTGTGTGTGTCTGTGTGTGTATGTGTCTGTGTCTGTGTGTGTGTGTGTCTGTGTCTGTGTGTGTGTGTGTGTCTAGGGATTCTAGGCTGTTACTGAATCTGTAATGCATAAGCATCAACATGGCAGGCCCGGGATGCAGTATCCCTGCTGGAATTTGGAGCTGATACGAGGTCCAGACTCAGCCCTCCCACTTACTCTCTGAATGGTCATGAGCCAGGCAGGAGCTTCAGCTCTAAAATGAGGATGATAACAGTGCTTCACTAGGTGGTTGCAAGGAGTAAATAAGATGACATAAAGTGTAATTTATAAAGTATATATGAGGGACTCAATACATATTAATTTCATACACATTTACCTAGTAAGGTTCAGTCTACCATCCCCTTTTTCACACATTTAAAAATTTTAATTATCTTCATTTTGCAGATGAGGAAACTGAGGTTCAGAGAGGCTAAAACCCTTGCACTGAGTCTCACAGCTAATAAGTGATGGGAGGGGTCAAGCCCAGATTGGTCTGATGCCACAGCTCTTTCCAACATGGCACAGCGTAGGGATTATGATTCTCAGCACCCCCTCCCCTTGGATGTAGCTGCCGAACGCAGCAGGACAGATGGGGGACAGGGGGCGGAGTGAGTCATAGATGCCGTGTCTTGGTAGGAAAGCAGGAATTCTGTTGTAAAGCCCTAGGGGCGTAAAAAGTGCTCAAAATTGTCACCACCAGCAGCAGCATGACAATCACAGTACTCACTTGTCACCAGTGGGCAAGGTGACCGGGAGACAGAATGGCCCCTTGGACCAAAGTCCATTAAGACATTAAGCTTTACCAGTTCTTGGAGAGCATTGCTCAGCACATCCATGCGCCTCTGCATTGCCTCTCTTGCTTCCTGGGGAAGGATTAGGAAGGCAGAATATTAAGGTGCCCTAGGCTGGGGAAGGGGCTGGTAAGCTGATGGATTTGGATGGGTGAACGTCTCCTTAGGGATTCCCAGTGTGACTTTGAAGGAAAATACATTTTAACAACCAGCAGTTTAAAAGCATTCTTCAGATGACCAATTAGTCATCATTAACCTATGTGAGAACTCAAGAACTGAGGACACTATAGCTTTCCTCCGTTCACTCACTTCAACAAATACACTGACCTGCCATGTTCTGGGCGGGGCATGAGGTACTGAGGATTCAGTGGTGACCCTGGCAGTGAACAGGCCTGGCTGGAATGTACAGTCCACAGGGGAGACAATGTCCAGCAAGGTATTGTATAAATAATTAAAATGGTGATAAGATTGACCTCTATATTTTTCTGTATATTTGAAATATCTCATAGTAAAAATACCTTTAAATGATTCCAGGGCCAAATAAGTTTGGGAAATGCCAAAGATTGACTGCATCCTTCTCTTAGAGATCAGAGCACACTGGCATTAATACAGGCATTGAGAAATCTTGAAGAGATTCAACTTTGTTTAGTCCAACATTTCCCAAGTGTATTTGGCCACAGAACCCTTATTTAACTCTTGACAAAAATAAAATAGAAGAAGTGCTAGGATAGAAAAATATAGGGGTGCAACGAGAGCATAAACACGGGGACCTGACCTGGGGAGGGAGGTGGTCAGGAGTGGCTTCCCTGAGGAGGTGAGGTTTAAACTAGGACTTCAGTTCATTGAGCCTCAGCTTCCCCACCTGTAAAATGGGGAGAGTGAGCATTGTTCTGCATGTCATTTGCACAGGGCTGTACAGAGTGTTTGATCTAGTCACGGATGGTTGAAGTTGGATGGAATTTCATAGGTGATTTGGCCCAAATCTCTCCATTTAGAAGAGAGGAAACTGAAGCCCAGAGAGGTGGAGTGACTTGTTCAAGGCCCCAGAGCAAAGTAGTTGTGCCCTGGAACTGGAACTAAGGGGTCCTGATATCCAGTCCACTGCTCATTATTTTTTATTCTTTAAAGAAAACTTTCTTTAAAGTTTATAAAATAATAGAACCACCATACAGGCAGGTTAGAAAACTAGGGGGAAAAGTTACCCATATGAAGACACAGGAAACCTGTAATCCAGGTGTGCAGTTTGGAAGTTAAGTAGTGGGTAGGGGCGTGGGCCCAGCTTGCTGGGATGCACATCTCATCTCTGCATCTTTGGCTGGGCTCTGGGCCTCAGTCTCCTCACCTGATGATAATATCAGTGCTGACCTTGTAAGACACTAACAGGAGTTCATATGTGTAAAATCCTTAGAACTTTGCTTAGACGGTGCCTTCTGAGTGAATAATATCCGTCGTTATTATTTTCTTTATGAAGTTGCAATACCAGAGGATGTCATTTTGTTATTCTTTTTCTTCCTCACATAACATTTGTCACAAGACATTTCCTCTGCGACTGCGTGGAGTGGCTGTGTCGTGACTTCCACTTGTCCCATCTGGTCGGATGCTTTGGATGCAGCCATTGGTTTTGATGTCATAAAAAGAAACTGCCAGTGGACATTTTTGGTCTTGAAGCATTTGTATTTTGGCTGGTTTCCTTAGTGGCCCTGGAGGGGATCTGTGGGGCAGAGTGGGTTTCCCACTGGCCCTCCTGGTCTCCTTGATGAAAGAATCCTGGGAAGGGGATTTGCGAGGCAAAGCTCAGCCTTCAGGGCCAGGGGGTGTCTGAGGAGGAGCCATGTAACCATGTGGGCTTCCTCCTCCACCCAGGACCTACTGGGGATCCCCTGGGCACCTAACTGAGGCACTCCCTGGAGACGAAGAGAGAGGGCTGTCAGTTTAAGAAGATGGGTGGGTAGAGCAGGTCATCTTCCTCATTGCAGCTGCCAGAGAATTGCAGCCTGTCAGCACCCCAAGAGGCCATAGAGATCATATGGTGTGGTCCAACTCCCTTGTACAGGTAGGGAAACTGAGGCAGACCCAGAGGTAAGGGACTAGCAGAGGTCACTTGATTGGTCAGTGGCAGAACCAGAGCTGGAAGCTACAGCCTGTGCTCTTTCCACTACATCGTAGTTGCTTCTGTGTTTATTCACTCATCCATCCATTCATTCATTCATTCACTGACTCACTCTGGATCATGTGGTAGGGAAAGCATGGACTTTTTATGGCAGATAAACCTGGATCCTAATCTCAGTTTGGCCTCTGTGTGACCTTGGGCAAGTGACTTTGCCTCTCCAAGCCTCTCTGGTTTTAAATCTATAAAGTGGGGATAATGATAGTACCTCCCTACTTGGCCTATCATGGAGATAACCTGTGACCATGCATGTTAGAGGGTGGCCGGGTGCCCGGCATGAAGAGGTCTGTAAATGTTATCTGTTAGTATTACTATTAACTCAGTGCATGTGACTGATACTTAATCTTTGCCAGTCCCTCTGCCGTATCCCCAGGGATATAAAGATGACTTAGACAAGCCAAGGTCCTTGTCCCAACAGCCTCTTGGGAGGGGATTTTTTTTGAAATACCCAGGAGAATTCTGGTGATGACTGGCTTAAGGTGAGAAACAAACTCCACACAAACCCCCGCAGCAGCTGGCTTTTAGTTGAGTTGTTGACTTTCATCCACCAGATTCCCAGCGCCTCAGATTCGGTAAGGCAGAGAAGGCAGTTGTGGAAGATGGTGTCATTGTTTACAAAGCTCTGTTAGGGGCAACGCCAGAGAAATAGCAAACAGCCAGCAACTAACTGTTCCAGCCCTTCCCAAGGGCTTGGAGCCCCCCGGCCGATGGGCGATGCACTGCCCCTGGGGCTTCCCGCTCCTGTTACCACTTGGAGAGTCAGGCCCACAGGACGCTCACAGGGCCACACATGCTCAGGACAGGACGGTGGCAAAAGCGTCACAGCTCCAGGCTTCCTCATCCCCAATCTGCAGTGTTACTTTGGGGAAGTCGCCTCTTCTCTCTGAGGGTCTCTGGGGGCTTTCTCCATCATTTTCTCCATCGGTCATTCTCTGGGCCAGACAGACACAGAGTCCCACCTCTGTAGATTTCTGCAGGCCGGGCAGGAAAGGAGCCCCCATCACAAGAAGTGCCTATCGAGGCTGGTCTTAGAAGCACTGTACTTATTTGCAAGCCCCCAGAAGAGGTGATGGGCTTGCTTTGGGCAAAGGCCAGGGAAAATGTGCTTTCTTCCTGGAAAGATCCAGCGGGAGAGAGCTTTGTTTCCCGACTTCACAGGGTCTGCATCTCCCTCCTTACTCCAGGATTCTAAAGGCTGTGCTTTTAAATTGAGCCCAAGTTGTATCAGGCCACCAAAAAGAGGGTTTGAGGCCACAGGCCCCTGTAGCTGGAGTGGTCCCCAGGGGAGGGTGGGGCCAAGGGCTGGCCCTTCCGATCCCTGTCTGAGACACTGGGAAGACAGGAGATGCAGGCGCACCTGGAAAGATGCAGCTGGACACCCTAGAATCTGTTCAGTTCCCCAAGGCCCTCTGTTTAACCGGGAGGCTCCCGGCGAGTGTTTTCTTCACGCAAAGGGAAGGGAAGGGGCCCTGCCCTTTGGGCTCTTTTCTCTGGGAGATACAACCTCCCGCCCCAGCCCCCAACCCTCCTCCCCCCAGATTTTCTTGGCTTCTCCCAAAGTACTTTGAGGACCTCGGGGTACAGCGGGATCTCTCTGTGCAGTTCGATGGGTGGGCATACTGGCTGGGGGGTGCTGTGTAGATAAGTATCGATGCTTCGTGTGTACAGGCTTGTGTGCAGTGGTGTGGGTGTGGATGTGTGCGTGTGTCAGTGCTCAAGGGAAATGAAAGCAAACCCTTATTCTCTCTTTTGGGCATTCTTTTCACACCGAGCTCAGTAACTGGGCCCCCACCCCACCTCCCTCGTAAAGGATACTGGGACATGGCAGGTTGGGAGAGGGAATCTTTCATGGGGCAGCTCTTCCCATTCCGTCCACTGCCCTGAGACCTGAAACCCAGTGGTCCAGGATGCTGGCGGCTTCTCCAGCAGACAGCAGTGGGGATTAGGAGCTGCGTCTTTTTCTTCCTCTTAGTAACTCTTTATTGACTGATGCCTGTGTGTTCTTTACATCGTTCTGGTATTTCCCAGACTTGCCATGAAAAACTTGAAAAATGGTACCCGCAAGAATTTGTGGGATCTCTTGCCCACTTAAAGGCGACTGCCAAAAAAACGAACCTCTCACCCATGGTGAAAAACGATCGAGATTTGGTTTGTGTGAATCTCCCAGAACAGAATAGAAATGCTATGTGAGCCACATATGTAATTTTACATTGAAAACTTTCCAGTAGCCACATTAAAAAAGCAAAAAGAAACCTGTAAAATTAATTTTAAGGACATATCCTGTTTGGCTCAATATGTCCAATATATTGTCATTTCAACATGTAATCAAAATAAAAATTACCATCGAGATATTCTACTTCCTTCAAATCTGATGTGGTTCTCACCTATAGACCAGCCGTCTTGGGGCTAGCCACATTTCAAGTGCTGGGTGGCCACGTGTGGCTAGTGGCTACAATATTTGAGAACCTTCTAACAGAAGGGGAAACCCAGTAACAGGCAATTTGAGGAAAGGACATTTTTACTGTATTAACAATAAAAATACAAAACAAAATATTGCCAGCCCAACTTTTTAATACACGCCCCCCCCCCCGCCCCACCCCCATTCCGGCAGAACACCGATTGGCATCTCTGAGTTAAACAGTCCGGGGGCATGCTCTGCCCTTCTTCTCCTCATCCTGCCCGCCTTCCTCTGACCAGCCCTTCCCTCTCCCCCACGTAGGTCTGGTTTCAGAACGCCCGGGCCAAGTTCAGGCGCAACCTTTTACGGCAGGAAAACACTGGCGTGGACAAGTCGACGGAGGCGGCGCTGCAGACGGGGACGCCGTCAGGACCGGCCTCGGAGCTGTCCAACGCCTCGCTCAGCCCCTCCAGCACGCCCACCACCCTCACAGACTTGACTAGCCCCACCCTGCCGACTGTGACGTCCGTCTTAACTTCTGTGCCTGGCAACCTGGAGGGCCACGAGCCTCACAGCCCCTCGCAAACGACTCTTACCAACCTTTTCTAATGATTCTCGGCCCCCCGCCCCCGCCCCCGCCCCACAATTTCTTTAAAAAAGAAATTATCTTTAGTTGAATTCCAAGTGTATTTTAAAATAGAGGCTTTGAGCAACTAACTAACCACATTTTAGGATCTCGCCTGGAAAATGAGGAAGAAAATAACTACGCCCCTTGCTGACACAGCGGTGTGGACTGGAATTACTTGGAAGATCTATCTGCAACACAACATTTGTGTCACTGTACAGTTTTGTGGACTGAGCGAGGAAAAACAACAAATAATTTAAGTTGGCTAGAGCTTCTGTATTTTCAAAGACTGCCACGTGCCTTAGGAATACTGTTTTATCTCCATACTTTGGATGACTTGTTCATTTTTCTCTCCCTCTTTTTCTCTCTGTATATTTATGACCAGAGCAAAAATGTAAAAAAAAAAAAAAAAAAAAAAAAAAAAGTTTGTTACTTTGAATAGTCCTAAAAAAGAAAAAAAAAAGGAAAAAAATCAAACCCCCTCCAACAGTCGCTTTGTTGTTTTAGAATTTTAAGGTGGAAGTCTGTTCAAATATCAGAATTTGTAAAATCTAACCAGTAATAAAACCACTTACTGAAACTAGCTGGTGCCACTGCTGTTTAGGGGTGTGCCAAATTCACAGGACTTAAGAGTCTTACGGAAGCCCAGAGATCAATTCCAAGGTCTTCCCCTATTTATAATATTTATTTATAACAATTTATAAATATTTATAATATTTGCGGGGACCCTCTTTTGTGCCAGACTTTGGGCTGCTTGTTGGGATCCAGAGATGAAGTAGACACAGTCCCTGCCCTTAAGGAATTTAGAGTGGAGGCAGAGACAGACGAGATCATCTTAGCACGTGTGCTATGTGCTAAGTGGGGAGCATGTAAGCAAAATACCATTCATTCATGCATGTGTTCTTTCAAATATTAAATAAGCACGCCCTGCTGGATCCTTTGACAAAGCTCAAAGGTCATTACACCTGCCTCTTCTGCTCTTCTCTGGGCTGGAAGGGTATGTCAGGCAATGAGGGAGGCCTTTCCCCATGAGGAGTGAACGCTGTCACCAAAGGGCAGTGTAAGCTTGAGTTTTCCTAATATAAGACACAAAATTTCAAAATCTTCCAAGAGGGCAAAACCAAATGAATTTTGTCCCTTTACTAAAGCTTCAGGTAACCTCAGAAACCCAGAGAAAAGATGCATCCAGGGAGGGTGGAGGATGAGAGCCAGGCAGAATGAGGTTGGAATCTCTACTGTTGAGCAGTGTGAGCTGAAGGAAGTCATTTCACCTCTCCAGGCCCCAGTTTCCTCAGCTGGAAGGTGACAGTCGTGACCTTTATATGACAGTTGTAGTGAGAGTGAAGTGAGGTATGTTGAAGGGCCCAGCGGAGGACCTGGCATGTAGGAGCTCAATATATTTTATGGAATGACAAGGGACACGTCAGGACCTTGCAGGTGGAGAGCAGGAATGTGTGTATCCAGGCACTGCCTGTCATTGCTGGATGCATCAAGCATGTGTGACGTCTGTCCACTGAGCATCTTACACCCCTCGTTTCTTGCCCTGAGGCCTACTAGAGGGTGCTCTGTTACCAGCTTGATCAAATGCCAGCCGTCATCTAGCAAAATGCCCCACAGTGGCCCACCAATTTGAAAACCCAGAGGGAAGATCATAGCTGCTTTGAGGAGAAAACAGCCAGGCAAGATTGGGCAGGACAGCAATCCAGCCCAGGCCTGCGGTCCCTCTCCCTTCCTCCTCCTGCCATCATGATTGTGACCATGTGGGGAAAGGGAGTAGGGCAGGAATGGGTTGAAAGTATGTAAAGCCTGAAGCGACTCACTTTCTGAAATGTTAAACACACACACAAAAAACACTATTGTTTCTATTGCTATTTAATGCCTGGCAAATAGTAGGTGCTCAATAAATTTTTTGTAAACTTTTATATTGATGTATAATGTGCATAAAGGGCACATTTCTGAAATGAACAGCTTGATTGCTGTTTTCCAAATGAACACACCCATGTAACCACCACCCAGATCAAGATACAGGACATTTACAGCACCCCGAAGTCTCCCTTGGGCCCCCTCCCTGTCAACCCCTCCCAAGGTAGCTCCTATTCTGACTTGTAGCACCATGGATTAGTTTTATCTGGTTTTGATTGATACATTTTTGCTGAATGAATTCAGGATTGCCCAAGATTAACCACCTTGCCTGGGGTCAGGCAGCTAGTGGTGGAGGAGCCAGGGTTTGAACCAGGTCTGTCTCCAGATGCCAGGCTCTCAACCTCAAGCAGAGACATTCGTAGTCACACATCCAAGCATGTGGGTTAAGAGCCTCAACTTTTTAATCTGTCAAATAGGGTAATAGAATCTACACCTCCTTGATGACTCGGTAAGAGAATGCAAGCAGAGGGCCTGGCCTGTGGACAGCCGCACAGATACAGCCCGACTCCAGGTACTCCCAGGGACCCACAGACACAGGTGCACTCTTGAGGCTCTAATGGATGGATAGACCCACAGGCTAATGTGCTCACACCCAGACAGCCCCACACAAAGACGCACGTGCACAAATCTAGCAGACAGACATAAACAGGCCCAGACGCTCACAGATATACCCAGACAGACACCCAGAGCACCCCACACAGGGAGGCCCGCATACAAACCCAGATGTGCACACGTGCAAACATTTGCAGGCACCCAGACGCCCCTGGACAGACCTGAGTCCGATCCCTATCTTGTCTGTCAGCAATGTCACCCAGAGGGAGCAGGCCCTGGAATGATGCCCAGGGGTCCCCTGCCCTCTACATGGGACCAACTTTGGAAGCAGGGCCTGCTGTTGGGCCAGGGATGGGGGGTTGCTGTGGAGAAGGCACTGCTCTCCCCTGAGTCCAGACTGAGAGCACCACACACAGAGTGAGACACTCAGAGAGAGTGACGGAGGCGGGGAGGTGGGGAGAGAGGGCAAGAGCGAGACACAGAGGCAGAAAGGGACAGTGACAAAGATATGCACAGACGCAGAGACAGAGAGAGATGACGATGGAGACAAAGATACAGGGCAGAGAGGCGGAGAGGCAGATCCGCAGGAGACTGGGAAAGAGAGATGGAAAGAGAGAGAACGGCCACAGAGCAGTGAAAAGGCAGCGAGACAAGAGACAGGGATCCAGGTTAAGAGACAGAGTCAAAGTCACAGGTGGAGAGATGACAAGATGGAGAGAAAAGCAGATGGAGATTGAGAAGACGCAGAGACAGAGAGAGATGACGATGGAGACAAAGATACAGGGCAGAGAGGCGGAGAGGCAGATCCGCAGGAGACTGGGAAAGAGAGATGGAAAGAGAGAGAACGGCCACAGAGCAGTGAAAAGGCAGCGAGACAAGAGACAGGGATCCAGGTTAAGAGACAGAGTCAAAAGTCACAGGTGGAGAGATGACAAGATGGAGAGAAAAGCAGATGGAGATTGAGAAGACGCAGAGACAGAGAGAGATGACGATGGAGACAAAGATACAGGGCAGAGAGGCGGAGAGGCAGATCCGCAGGAGACTGGGAAAGAGAGATGGAAAGAGAGAGAACAGCCACAGAGCAGTGAAAAGGCAGCGAGACAAGAGACAGGGATCCAGGTTAAGAGACAGAGTCAAAGTCACAGGTGGAGAGATGACAAGATGGAGAGAAAAGCAGATGGAGATTGAGAAGACTCAGAGATAAAGGGAGATCCTGGGACAGACTGAGAGGCTGAGAGAGACCTTGACAGAGAGACAGAGCGAGAGGAATAGAGATGGTCATTGTGAACTGGTGAAGAGTGACACTCAGAGAGGGAGAAGGTGGCACCAAAAGGACAGCAGAAATCAACAGAGACTCAAGACTGGAAAGCAGGCGCTCGGTGGGGCAGGGGCTGAGGCTGGGCTTAGGCTGCCAGCCCAGCTCCGTCCCCTGGTGATGGGAGGGAGGGAGAAGATGCTGTCGTCACTACCTGAGACTACCTCCCTGCATGCTGGCTCCAGAGGGGACCAAGGGACCATCACCGAAACCTTTTGGTCTCCAACCTGCTGTGAACATGGAGAGCCTCCTGGTTCTGGGGACCTATACCCAGGCCTGGCATTAGGCAGTTTGCAGGGGCTGAGGTTTGGACAGTGACTGTCCCCTGCCCTGTCTCATCCTATGAAGTCTCCTTTTCCCTAGAGAGGGGAGGCCTGGGGCAGATGGAAAAGACCTTCCACAGTCTTCCCTGCCTTGCAAGAATTTTGGCAAGGTACTTAGCCACTCTGAACCTCAGTATCTTAATCTGTAAAATGGGGCCAACGCTATCTGCCTTGTAGGGGGATTGCATGTTTGACTAAATCTGAGGGGAGCTACAGGGGAGGGGTGAGGAATTGTCTCAAGAAGTTGGGAGAGACTCCAAGGGGATGTTATGTGAGTTGGGATCTTGGATGAACCAAATGACCGTGTGGAGGAGGGGAGCAGGATGAGAAATCCCGGCAAGGACACAGCCTGGGCACAGGCAAGAGGATGCAGAGAACAGTGGGGAGTGGAGAGTAATTTAATGGCTGGGGGTGCTCCTGTGGAGGTGGGTCAGGTTCAGCTCATGGAGAGCCTTGAATACCAGCTGGAGCTTGGTCCTGGGGGCCTTGGGGAGATGCCTCTGACTCCCCTGTTCTTTCCTGGGCTGCAGGCCCAGGATACAACCAAGCAGGCCCCCTTCCCACCCCTGTACTCAGGTAGGAGTCCCACATGGCAGAACCAGCTTCCTGGAGAGGAAGTGTTGGCCGCTATGGCTTGTGTGTTCTGCTGGCAAGAGTGAACACCTCCAGGCTTCATCCGCCAGCTGAGGCCCCAGGGAGGGGTCGCCCTGGCCCCTGGGGACTCTAGGAGGGCCAGTGGGCCCTTCATACCTTCCTTTCCATCTTCCCCCTCCTCTCCTCCTCCCTTTCTCCATGGCCCAGTGCTGGGCATCGAGGTCTGGGGACGTGGAGATAATTTGGCCAACAGCCCCTCCCTCTGGCTCCCAGGCTTTCTGGGAGACAGACGCATCAACAGCCAGACACTGTCAGCATGAGGGAAGCCCGGGGGCTTACAGGAGCCCCAAGGAAGGAGAGTCTGGCTCTGCGTGGGACGGAAGTCCTACGCAACTTGCCATGCCTTTATGCTCATTATCTCACTGAGTCCTTCCCACAGCATCATGAGGCAGGGAGTGTCATTCCATTTCACAGAGAAGGAAGCCAAGGAGGGGTCATTTGCCCAGGATCACACAGCTTGGGGGCCACAAAGAGATTTTCATTGCAGTTCTAGAAATTCAGCTAGCACCTATCAATCCATCCACCATGCCAGGCACTGTGGCTGGGGGCACTTAGACCATTGCGGCCCACCCTGGGGTCTTGTGCCAGCGGCTGGACTGGAGGTTCGAGAGGCAGAGGGAGCCCAGAAGAGGGTCCTAACAGGGGTGGATGTTTTGGGAAACTTTTAGAGTTGGAAGATCAGGCGACTGACCTGGAAGTGTTTGAGGCCACAGCGGGATCCAGGAAGAGGGCAGAAGGGTGCTCAGGGTGTAGGATTTTTCCACCAGTGAGCAGCCCTCACGTGGGCAGGAGAGAATCACCGAAAATTCTTTGGCGATGGAAGCTGCCTTGGAGAGCCTCTAGCCAGACCTGTGCTTCAGAACTATCTTCCTCAGAACCAGCAGCTTTTCTAAAATACCCACACTGCAGGGGAGCCCAGGTTGGTGTATCTTACACAAAGCTTTTTATTATGGAAAATTTCAAACATCGATGAAGTAAACAGAAAAGTATAATGAACCCCTATGTATACATTGCCCAGCTTCTATAGGTATCAGTGTTCACTCATTCTTGTAATATCCATACCTCCACCCACTCTCCACTCCCAATTCGATGATGATAACGATGATGACCTGTGCATCTTTTAAAAATCAAGGATTCTGATAGGCAGCCTGAGTTGGGGACTACCCACCTGGCCCCTTCATTTTAGGGATGAGCAGTGTAAGCTCAGAGAGGGGAAGGGACTAACCTAAGGGTACACAGCCAGTAAGCAGCAGAAGTTCATCTTGCTAAAGGACATTTATTGAGAGCCATGTCCTGTGCTGGTCACCGGGGATACCAGTGAATAAGAGGGTACCTGCCCTTATAGAACTCGGAGTCTTGTGGGGGATACAAATGTCAAATAGCCTCAAAAGTAACTAACGGGGGCTTCCCTGGTGGCGCAGTGGTTGAGAGTCCGCCTGCCGAGGCAGGGGACACGGGTTCGTGCCCCGGTCCGGGAAGATCCCACATGCCGTGGAGCGGCTGGGCCCGTGAGCCATGGCCGCTGAGTCTGCGTGTCTGGAGCCTGTGCTCTGCAGCGGGAGAGGCCACAACAGTGAGAGGCCTGCGTACCACACACACACACACACAAAGTAACTAATGATGTATGTGATAAGGTGTATGTGAGACCATACACACAGGTGAGGGAAAGGACAACTTCCTGGAGGAAGGTGTCACTGAGAGATCAGATAAGTGAGTGGGAATTAACTCAGCAAGTGGGAAGGGGAGGGGGAGAAGAAAGAGTAAGAGCATGTGCAACAGCCCTGAGCCCAGTAGGTCCAAGGCACTCAAAGGTAGCTAGTATGACTGGAGATTTCAGGGCAAGGGCCAGAATGGTGGGAGTTGGGGCTGGAGACATGGCCATGGGCTTTCCAGGCAGCTTGCCTGTATCTTTATTCCAAGAGCACCAGGAAACTGGAAAAGATGAATCAGGGCAGTTGGGGACAGAGACAAATGTGCGGTCACTCAAACAATGGGGCACCCAACTGCGTGGGAGCAGAGGAGGTGGGCTGGCTATGGGGAGGGAGAGCGAAGAGGGGGCAAAGCCACAGCTGGGCAGCTGGTGGGACCCTTCGATGCAGTGGGAAACGTCCTTTGCAAGAGGATGGGGGAAAATGACCAGGGATTTGGGGTTTGGACTTGTCAAGTTTTTGATGCCTCTGAGACATCAAAGTGCTGGCCCATCCTTCCCACCAGGGGCCTCTGAGTCACATGACGGAGGCATGAAAGGGATCTGGGACATTTACGCATTGCTTTGGGTTTCCCATCCCTCCTGAGCAAGTTGGTCCTTAAGCTGGTGTGTGAGATTCAGTCACAACCTGGTCTCTGTCCACCTCTCTGGTGCAGGACTCGGGACCATCTCTGGGCCTTAATGCTAGCCAAGCACTCCAAACTCATCCATGATTTATATGCTGGGTGGGCCCTCTGCATGGGGGTCCTACCCCCCTTCTCTCCTCAAAAACTCCTGCTCAGAAGCCCCTTCCTTTTTGGAGCCTTTCCTGCTTAGCCTTCTTCCCTCCTGACTGTGCTGTAACTGTGTCCTTCAGAGTGAACTCACCACACAGGGCAGTAATTGTCTGTTTGTCCCCACTCACCTCCACCCTGCAACAGGGGCACTCGAGGCTGGCCTCTTCCTGCCTAGGTCAGCACTGCCAGCACACTGCTGGGCACAGGGTCCCTGGTAACATATCTTTCGCAATTGAGCAAATTAATGATGAATCTGTAGGTGCATATTTAGGGACTATTTTACTCTCTTTCCTGCCACTGTAAGCTCTATGACTCAGTATCCCTGTGTTCTTCTTTATATTGCACCCAGCACAGTGCCTGGCAGATGGTGGGTCCTTAAAAAAATATTTCCTAGGTCCTGGAGAGAATAAATGTCAGCATGAACCTTCACTGTGGCTGAGAATCTTGCCTTTAGAGCTTTGGCCCGAGACTCTGCTGCTACTTAACCTCTCTGAAGGTAATGGTAACCCCTACTTCATCGAGTTTTGTGAACTCTGAAGCATATAACTCAGAGTGCCTGGCCCGTAGGATGCTCTGCGCTGCTCGAGGGAGCTGTTGCTCCTTATTCAATCCAGTTCGGTCTTTCACTTCAGGCACCTTTATGAGTCTTTGCTCCAAGAGAAGAGGCGAGGGAGGAGGCTCCACTGTGGGACAGCCTCAGAAGTTCTCAGACAGCCTGGGGTGGGGCTGGGCTTGGGGGCGGCTCCGGGCAGAGGGGGCGGCTGCGAGCCCGGAGCTGTCCGAGGAGGCCCCCTGGGGACTGGGGAGGGGCGGAAGCCGGAGCTGAGGTCAGATCCGGCGAGGTGAGGAGCCGAGACATCCTGCGGGGGCGCCCGCGGGGACCTAGCGAAGCTCCCGGGGGAGCCGCCCTGGCACAGCGGGAACTGGCAGAGGGACGCCGGGTGTGGGGCGTCGGAGCCCCCGCAGGGGCCGGGCGGAGGGCGCCGCCTGGCGGTGCACCGCGGCATTGTCCCGGTGGGGTCTGCACTGTTGAAATGCCCCGCAGGGAGGTCAGAGACCGATATCTATTCTATTCGGGGCTCTGGACGCTTTCCTCAGCTTCTGCTTTGGAGTCCCTAACGTGTGCCAGGCACTGCGGTAGGCAGAGTCAAGGGGCTGTGACAGCATGGAAGCACACAGCACAGGGATCGGCACACAGTAGGTCCCCCCAAATGCCCTCCTATCCTTTAGGCTCATTCCTGCGGGCCTCTGTCTGGGCAGAGGTGCTGGGCTCAAGCCTGAGGGACTCCCCAAGTATGGGAAGGGAAGAGAAGGTGCAATTCCAGGCACCTATCCTGGGCTCCCTGGGGGGCTCACTCTGCCCCCTGCCGCCCCCCGCCAGTGGCCTCCACGAATGAGGACTGAAGCCCGTCTGCCTGGTGTGTGATGGGTAGGCAGGGTGTGGGGTGTGCACTGAGGTGTGGTGGGTGTGGGTTGGAGGGAGGTGTGTTTGGATGTCAGTGTATCTGTGTGTGTAGTCATGTTAGTGTGTATGTTAATTTGGGGCGTCTATGTCTTTGTTGAGATGTGTGTGTCTGTGATCAGGTGTGTGTGTCCGTGTGTGAGTCTGTGTTCAGGGGCGTTTGTCCATGTGTGTCTATGACTAGGAGTGTGTGTCTGTATATGTCTGTGATCAAGGGTGTGTGTGTGTGTGTGTGATCAGGCGTGTGTGTCTTTGTTCAGGGGTGTGTTTAAGTCTGTGTTCGCACAGGGATGAGAGCTCAGGTGAACACAGGTGTTCAAGGTGGTGTGTGTGTGTGCTGCAGATTGGGGGCGGGGGAGCTGAGGGTGATCTGGGCCTGTCTGAGGAGCGGGTGAAAAACTAACCATGTTTGCACCCAACAGAGGGGTGGCCAGGCCCCTGCCCTGTTCCCTTACTGCAGCCCTTCAGGACCACTACTTTCCTTTCCTCCCCCTTCCCTAAGCCCTACCTGTACTGAGTCCAGCTCTCTATGCCTCCCCTTGGAGATGAGGAAACCAGGCCTAGAGCAGGGAGGGACTGGACCAAGGACCTCAGCCAGAAGGCAGTGGAGCCAGGGTATTGGCTGGACTCCCAACTCCAGCCTGAATTCTTTCCTCTTCCAGGAGGACACTGCACACCTTGTGCCCAGCCTGGGGCAGGGGTGGGGATGGGTTTCTGGGCTGGGCTGCATGGGGAGTAGGACACAAAAGCCCCAGTGTCTGCCCTGGCCTCTCCAGCCTGGCCCTGCCCTGTTCCAGGAGCCAGGTGGGTGTCCAGCACCAGGCCGGGAAAAGAGGGCCACCTGTGACATCCATGCTCACCGGGGGCCAGCCCCAGTGCTGGACCCACTTGCCCCACCGCCCCAGGCGCTGACTCTCACTGGGTGTGACAAGGAAGGAAAGCTTTGCCGACATTTTGGGCTCATGGCGCCAGCTCTCAGCTGGCACCCACTCAGGCCCGGAGCGCTTCAGCTTGCCCTGCTCTGAGGAGGGATTGATGAGTAATTAAGATCGTAATGATATCAACACATATATTAATAGAATCATAATAATGGCTACTGTTTGCTGAGGCCTGACTGTGTGGCATTTCTAAGCTCTTTAAACAGGTTTCCGGGAGGCAGTGAGGCAGGGTGGTTAGGACCTTGGGCTCCAGTGACAGCCAGACTGTCAGGATTATTTCCCAGCAACACTTCCCAGCTGTGTGACCTTGGGCAAGACCTTAAAATCTCCCTGCCTCAATTTTCCCAGCTGTAAAATGACGGTAGATGAGTTAACATACAAAAATCACTTAAAAACCCTGTCTGGCATTGATTAAATGTGCAACAAATATTAACTCTTATCATTGTGATCTCCTCAGCTCCTCACGGCATCCTAGGAGATACACACTGCTATCTTTGCTTTACAGATGAGGAAACTGAGGCTGAGCCGTTAGCCATAGGTTGCAAAACGAGGGGGTGTCCAGGCTGGGTCCTGAAACCAGGCCTGATACTAAAGCCTTTGTCCGAGGCTGTATTCCCCATACCGGCCTTGACAGGATAGTTTGTAGCTGATAAGGTTAACCTCTGATAGAAAGTGCTTCCACATGCATCAACTTGTTTGAATTCCACCAGGGCCTTAAGGTGGGGATTTAATGTTAGCATCTCCCCTGATAAATGGAGAAATTGTGGTCCAGAGAAAGTGCCTTGCCTAAGGTTTACACAGCAAGCAAGTGGCAGAGCCAGCATTCGACTCCAGGTCTTTCCACTGTTAAACAGCATCATTTTATGTAATTATGGTTTCGGGGTGAACCTACTGTGTGTCAGGTAGCATGCCAGCACTGTGCCCACATAAGCCTTTGTAATTCTTATAATATTCTCATAGTGATTCCTTGCTCTCTGTAAACATCTATCTCTAGCCTCCAGGCTGAGTCCCCTTAGAGGACAGGGCTAGAATATGATTTACCTCTGGGTGCCCAGGGCCAGCACAGAGCCTGGCACAAAATGAGTGAACAGTCTGACGGGGAAGACACACATCTGTGTGGTGACATGGGTGAGGAGGGCTGCCAGAAGGAGTGGATGAAGGAGGACTTGGAAGGGAATGTAACTGGGGCGCCTGACCCACGGTGGGGGTCAGGAAAACCCACCTTGAAAGGCAGATATCTGTGTTGAGATGGAAAGGGCAGGTGGGCATAATATATCTATAGTGACATGTTTCTGTGTGATACTTTGTGCCTGACATTACGATAGTTATGATTTTAAAGTTTTAGGGAGTTCCCTGGTGGCCTAGGGGTTAGGATTCTGGGCTTTCACTGCTGAGACCCAGATTTTTTTTTTATTTTAACATCTTTGTTGGAGTATAATTGCTTTACAGTGGTGTGTTAGTTTCTGCTGTATAACAAAGTGAATCAGCTATACATACACATATATCCCCATATCCCCTCCCTCTTGCATCTCCCTCCCACCCTCCCTATCCCACCCCTCCAGGTGGTCACAAAGTGAGACCCAGATTTAATCCCTGGTAGGGGAACTGAGATCCTGCAAGCCGCGCGGCATGGCCAATTAAAAAAAAAAAAAAAAAAAAAAAAAAAAGGTTTTATAGTCATTACCACATTTAATCCTCAAAATGTCTCATTTAATTCTCAATACTTGAGGTTGGCACAAGAATTAGCCCTATTTCATAGATAAAGAGACTTGGGCATAAGGTGATGAGATCATGGAGCTGGGATTTGAAACTTGGTCGTCTGCCTCCCTCCAGGCAAAGATGGGGATGGGATGGGGAGTGGGTAAAAGACCCCCTCAGCTGTCTCATTTCTTTTTTCCAACAACTCTGTGAAGATCTGCCTTAGCTCTCCTTACTTTTAAAAGCAAGGGACGGGGCACCATGTATAGATGAGATTTCCCCCCTAATTTCCTGCTAGCTATGCCCAGTCTCAGTTCATTCCTAGTTCCCATACCTCCATCACCCACACTGCCCCAGAACAGGGCCAGGCATGCAACAAGCACTCAACGAGTGGTGCTGATGGATGCCTGTATGGGCCCCACCTGGGCTCCAGGCTGGGGCGGGGACAGGGCTGGAGTTGGGTCCTCGGGAGGCCCAGGCTGATGTTAGGGCCCGCACGCAGGAGAGAGGTTAAGAATAAGCATTAATTAAATGCCTCCTGTATGTTGGGCTCATGTGCAGGGTAGCTTGGGCTTGGGGGCAGGAGCTATGGGTGGCCTCCTGAGAGCCGGGCTTCCAGCACTTTGGACCCCCAGAGTTTCGCCCGAGGCCCCGGGGGAGCTGTCAGGACGAGCTGCTCTGGGGTGAGCCAGCGTCTGGGGCCCCCCCGCGGCTCTGAGCAGGCCAGGAAATGCCCGCTTGTGCGTTTGTTTTCCATCAACAACAGGCTTGTGTAAACTTCTCGCCAGCTCCGAGGGCTGCCAAGGCTGGGGAGGCGGCCTTATCTGATAGGGGCTCTGCCAGGGCCGGGGTTCCCTGCGTGTCCCGGCACAGGCCATGCGGAGAGAGCCCTGGCGGTGGGTGGGAATCGGGGCTTGGCACTGGGCTCCCCTCCTCTCCCCCAATCCCAGAGCAGGAAAGTGCAGGGCTCCCTTCCCCCAAGATAACCAGGGGGAGCTAGTCTCTGCCCCCAGACCCCGATTCCCAGTTCCCAGTCCTGCACGTGCCCACCTTACCTGTGCCCTGCGGAGGGAGGAAAGCAGCCTGCAGTGAGATGCTGGGGTGCCCCAGTCACCCCAGGTTTGTGCTGGTCCAGTGGTTCTCAGAATACAGCTGGCTTGGGAGAAAAAGTTGGCTCACCAGCTTTACCTCTAGAGATTCTGATTTAATAGAGTCTGGGGTGGGACACACTATCAGCAAAAAATAAAAACAAAAAACTTTTTATTCTGAAAAAATTTCAAAATCACGGGGAAAAGTAATAATACAGTAATACAATGAATGCCCATATAACCTTCCTGGAGTCACCAGTTGCTAACCTTTTGCCACGTTTGCTTTCTCTCTCTCTCTCCACCCCTCCTCCCACCCCCCACATCCTTGAGGTGGATGATATTATGTATTATTCCCACTTTACAGATGGGGGAAACTAAGGTTTAAGAGCTGAAATAACTAGTCCAGGAAAGTGACAGAGCTGACATTTAAACTCAGATCTCAAATGAAAACTTTCACTGTTTTTGCTTTTTTAATGATTTTCTTGTGTTTAATATGTTTGGAAGGTTTGGAATGATTAACACTTGCACATTGTATTGGAAGGTATTAAGTATGCCGTTCCCTAACTTCAGCATCTTAGTTCCTCACTTACAGGCAGTCTTTGTTACTGGTTTCATGGTTATCTCTTCAGAGATATTCTATGCCTATGAAAACACATCTAGAAAACAGTTTTCCCATGGATGGTATTGTTTTGTCCACCTTGTTCTGCACTTTGTTTCCTCTCTGCCCTTAACTACAAATCACAGAGATTTTTCCACATTGTAAATATAAAACTGTTCCATTCTTTTTTTTTTTTTTTTTTTTTTTGCGGTACGCGGGCCTCTTACTGTTGTGACCTCTCCCATTGCAGAGCACAGCCTCCGGACGCGCAGGCTCAGCGGCCATGGCTCACGGGCCCAGCCGCTCCACGGCATGTGGGATCTTCCCAGACCGGGGCACGAACCCGTGTTCCCTGCATTGGCAGGCGGACTCTCAACCACTGCGCCACCAGGGAAGCCCTCCATTCTTTTAAAACAGTCCAGGGAATTCTCTGGCAGTACAGTGGTTAGGACTCAGCGCTTTCACTGCCAGAGCCCGGGCTCCATCCCTGGTCAGGGAGCTAAGATCCCTGAAAGCCTCTGTGAAAAACAAGCGACAAACAACAAACACAGAAAACAGTCCATAGTATTTCACCAAATAGATGTTCCATAATTCATTTCACTAGTGCCCTACTGATGGGAAATTAGGCTGTTTCCAATCTATTGTTATTATAAGCAAACCTGCAATAAATAGCCACATCCATACCTCAACTTGCACATATAAAAGTGTATCTGTATGGTAAATTCCTAGAAATGGAATGGCTGGGTTAAAGGTTATGTAGATTTTTAATTTACTTACATATTGCCAAATCACTCTTCAGGGAGGTTGTACCAATTTGCCCTCCCACTTGCAATGAATGAGAATGCCTGTTGCCCACACCCGTGCCAATACAGCATGTTATCAAACTTTTTGATCTTTGTCAATCTGTTAGATATAAAATGATATCTAGTAGCTGTAATTTCATTTCTCCTGCTACAAGGGAAGTTGACTGTGGTTTGTTTGTTTTTTTTTTTTGCGGTACGCGGGCCTCTCAGTGTTGTGGCCTCTCCCGTTGCGGAGCACAGGCTCTGAACGCACAGGCTCAGCGGCCATGGCTCACGGACCCAGCCACTCCACGGCACGTGGGATCTTCCCGGACCGGGGCATGAACCTGTGTCCCCTGCATCGGCAGGCGGACTCTCAACCACTGCACCACCAGGGAAGCCCCGACTGTGTTTTTATAAGACTAAGAATCATTTACATTTCTTTTCCTGGGGACTGTTTGTTTATACACTTTTCCTATTTTTAATTAGGTTTTTTTTTCTCCCTGATAAGTAAGAACTCTTAAAATAGCAAGAATATCAGGCCCTTGTCGATAGCATATGATATGTCTATAATATATATATTTTTTGACTTTGTTTATATTATTTTTCATGAAGAATTAAAATTTTTTGTGTGGCCAAATTTATCAAGTTTGTCATTTATGGAATCATTTTTTCAAGTTATACTTTTAAAGGCTTTCCTTACTCTAAGAATCCTTTTGAAATTACTCCCAGGTTTTATTCATTCTAGAATTTGCCTTGGAGTATGGTGTGAGGTAGGGTTTCAGCTGTTTCTCTGGCTGGCTATCTTGTTGTCCCAGTGCTATTTATTTAATAATTTATCTTTTTGTTATTGATTAGCAATGTTACATTTGTCATATACTAAATTCCTGTAGGCATTTAGCTACTGTATTAGTTTCCCAGGGCTGCTGTAACAAATTAGCACAAACTGGGTAACTTAAAGCAGCAGAAACTTTTTCTCTCAAAGTTCTGAAGGCTAGAAGTCTAAAATCAAGATGTTGGCAGGGGGTTTCCCTGGTGGCACAGTGGTTAAGAATCCGCCTGTCAATGCAGGGGACACAGGTTCGAGCCCTGGTCCGGGAAGATCCCACATGCCGCGGAGGAACTAAGTCTGTGCGCCACAACTACTGAGCCTGTGCTCTAGAGCCCGCGTGCCACAACTACTGAAGCCTGCGTGCCTAGAGCCCACAAGAGAAGCCACCTCCATGAGAAGTCCACGCACTGCAATGAAGAGTAGCCCCTGCTCGCTGCAACTAAAGAAAGCCCGCGTGCAGCAATGAAGACCCCAAAATAAATAAATAAATAAATAGATAGATAAATAAATAAATAAATAAGATGTTAGCAGGGCCAGGCTCCCTCTGGTGACTCTGGTGGAACAAACCATCCAGTTGGTCTGTCCTAGCTTCTGGTAGTTGCCAGCAACCCTTGGCATTCCTAGGGTTGTGGCAGCATAACTCCAATCTCTACTTTGGTCTTTATATGACCTCTCCTCTCAGTGTTTATGTCCAAATTTCCCTCTTCTTATAATGATACCAGCCATTGGATTAAGGCCTAATCCAATATGACCCTAATTCAGTATGACCTCATTTTAACTTGATTACATCTGCAAAGACCCTATTTCTAATAAGATCATACTCCCGCTACTAGGGGTTAGGAGTTGAGCATACCTTTTGAGGGGACACAGTTTTACCCACTACAAATATGCTTTCAAATTTCCTATTCTGTTCTATTGATCCATCTGTCTAAAATGCACCAATAGCACACTGTTTAAAATATTGTAGGTTTATACTATGTTCTAATATCTGTTAAGACCAGTCCCCACTCATTACTCTTCTTTTTCAGAATTCTCAGAATTTCCTTACTTATGTTGCCATAAGGAGCTCAGAATCAGCTTGCTTCTTTTAAAATTCCTATTGGTATTTTACCAGAATATATATATATATATGACAATAATGTTCAGGTCTTCTTCTGTCACCCTCAGCAATTTATTAAAGTATTTTTCTAATAAATCTTATACATTTTATTTTTGTGAAATTCATTTCTAAATAGTCTATCTTTTTGCTGCTATTGTAAACAGGGACTTCTCTTTCATTATCTCTTCTAACTGGCTGTTTTGTATTTATAAAGCCTATTAATTTCAGGTATTAAATTTTGTACCCACTACCTCACTGAGTTCTCTTATTATCTATAATGGTTTTTAAGTTGATTCTGTAAGTAATGATCAATTTTCCTCCTTTTTTCTCATTTTTATACTTCTCATTTCTTTTTCTTGTCTAATTGTGTGGGCTGGTACCTCCAGAACTATATTAAATAATAGTGTTGATAATAGACACACTTTTCCTATTTTTCATTATAATGGGAATACCTACAATGTTTTCCCTTAAAGCATGATGCTGGCTTTTGCATTGAAATAAGTATATTCTATTGTGTTTAAATATTTTCCTATTTTATTAAGAAAAAAAATTCTTTCTCAACTGCCTAATTCTCTGGCCTCATCTACATACAGCCTAGACTCTGCATTACTGAATTATTTGTTACTCCCTGACACGAATTCTGTACTTTTTGTGTTTTTTTCAGCTTATATGTACTTTAAAATTTTTTATTTTTGAATGTGGCATAACATACATAAAGTGTGTATATAAGTGTATTTTTGATAACTTTTTTACATATGTATGTATACCCACATAACCACACCCAGATCAAGGTGTAGACATCTCCAGCGTCCCAGGAAGTTCCCTTCTGCCCCTCCCAGTTTTCCCAGTTACCTCCAGAGGTAGTCACTATCTTATCTTCCATCATCTCAAATAGTTTTGTTTGTTCTTGAACTTCATATACATGAAGTAAGTACTCTTTGCGTCTGGCTTCCTTGGTACAACATAATAAACATGTGATTCATCCATGTTACACGTGCCGGTCGTTCATTCCCTTCTCATTGCTGTGTAGTACCCTGTCACAGAAATACACCACAGCTCATTGATCCAGTCTCCTGTTGATGGCATTTAGTTGTTTCCAGTTTGGGCCTGTTATGAACAAGGATGCTGTGAACACATGTATCAGGTCTTTTGGTGGATATATGCACTCATGTCTCAGGCATACACCCAGGAGTGGAATTGCTGGGTCATAGGGTAGGTGTATATTTAGCAAAGCATATACTACCTTTGTTATAAATTTGGAAAGACTGACAAGTGATTTGTTATCACTTTAAAAGGATTACATAGAGAGTGTTGTATGGGAGGTGAATCCAGAGTTCTCTGGGGCCCCAGTTCTAGCATCTGGGGTGTGTGGTTCGATTCCGGAGGGGAAGGTCAAGCACAGGCGTTGAGGGTGGGGCATGGAGGGCATAAGCTGTGTCTGGACCCTCTCAGGCCCCCTCCTAGGGAGGAGAGGGCAAGTTCTGCTAATATATGTCTCCAAGGGCAGATCCTATAAGATTTCTGTAAAGAGGTTGATTTGGGGCTTCACTCTCCCGACCTGTGCAATGGGTTAGAGTGGTAGACTCAATGGCTTCTGAGGCTTTGGGGTCTTTGAGCAACTGCCTGGCAGTTCACTCTTTCAGTCCCTTTCCTCTGATCGCCAAGGCTGCTGTCTGTGGCAATATTGACTCTGGCAGATTTTAAAGGGGCGGGGGAAGGTCCCTGAGCCCCAGAGCTTCTGCCAGGGTGAACTCTGTGATCAGTGCCCCAGAGGCCTCTTCCCACCTCAACCCAGGCCTCAGCTGTGTCTCAGGCTCCCTGGGAACCCAGGGAAAGAGGGGGTGAGGTGTGCCAGCCTCAGCTATTTCCATGAAGTCAGAGCAGCTGCCGTGCAGAGTTTGGGAAGTTGTTGTTCTGCCAGGGGGGCACCCCAAGGGAAATGCTAGAGCCGGGGCCCTGGCCATGGCTGGGCGATCAGATCACCCGCAGATGAGCTCAGGACTTGCCCCCATACCCAGCAGCTGAGCAGAAGTACTCATCAGCTCAATCAAATACTCTTCGGTCTGGTGAAAACAGTCAGCAGTGCAGAAAACTCCACAGCCCGGCGGCACTACTTACAGGGCCAGCTGAAGGCACTCGCTAAACTTGGAATAATACTTAGCAGTCCGTGATAGCAATCACTCATTTGGAGAAAAACAAAAACTAAACTAAGAATCTCAGAGTGGCTCTGGGATTCACATCCTAGCCCTGCCCCTTCCTGAGGTATGCTTTCTCTACAGGGATATTCACTTCCTTCGTGGTTTGTTGGGAGGATTAAATGGATAATGTATACAAAGTGCTTCTCTTAGTGCCATCAGCAATGATACACCAGATCCTATGGCTGAAATTCCCACAGCCCTTGGGGGGCAGTCCTGGGAGCTGGGGCTTTGGTCAGGGTAGGATTCTATGAACAAAGCGCACGAATGTTATCCACAGCTTGAAACAGTATGGGACTTTCTGGAGTCCCTTTTGGGCGTACTCTCTGGTTCTCCTTTGACTGTGTTTACCAAGCCCTGCCTCACACCCAGATGCATTTCTCTTGCTTTGTCAACTATACTCAATGTCCAGCTCTCTTCTGGGCATTGGGCTTCATAGACGTTGGACTTGAACCCTGTGTAAATAGTCGATTAGAGTGTCTTAAGAAGAGCAGTGGTACTACTAATAATATCAGTAAAATTGATATTATTGCATGTCTGCCCATTTGTCTGTTTCCACATTATGAAGAAGTAGCTACATGAATTTTTTTTTTTTTTTTTTTTTTTTATGGTACGCAGGCCTCTCACTGTTGTGGCCTCTCCCATTGCGGAGCACAGGCTCTGGACGCGCAGGCTCAGCAGCCATGGCTCATGGGCCCAGCCGCTCTGCGGCATGTGGGATCTTCCTGGACCGGGGCACGAACCCATGTCCCCTGCATCGGCAGGCGGACTCCCAACCACTGCGCCACCAGGGAAGCCCCTACGTGAATTGTTTGAAGGGTATATTTGGGATGGTCTGAGTTGGTGTCTTAGCTCACTCGGGCTGTTATAACAAAAATGACATATACTAGGCTAACAAACAACAGAAATTTATTTCTCACAGTTCTGGAAATCCATAAGTCCAAGATCAAGGAGCTGGAAGATGCGGTGTCAGGTGAAGACCTCTTCCTGAGTCAAAGATAGCCATCTTCTCACTGTGTTGTCACATGGCAGAAAGGGTGAGGGAGCTCTCTGGAAAGCTCTTTTATAAGGGCACTAATCCCATTCATGAAGACTTCACCCTTTTGGCCTAATCACCTCCCAAAGGCCCCACCTTCAAATACCATTGCATTGGGGTTAGGATTTCAGCATATGAATTCAAGGTGGGGGGCACATTCAGTCTATAGCACTTGATGTTCACCAAATTACTCAGAGTGATTCAGGATGTGGGGGCATGGGGCAGGGTCAGAAAGATGGGCAGGTGTCCTCCAGGCTTCTCATATAGACGGCCAATGACAGGCCATTTGCTGTCTGATTGGGAGGCCATGTATTAAAATGGCACAGAGAAAACAAATGGGTTTCACATGTGAGCTCCAAATCAGCAGTAACTAGAGCCATCACTGATTATGGGGGATAATTTGGGATCAAGCTGCTTCAAACACTGGCAACTCTGTGTAGCTTCTCCATGATGAATAGAGTCAGGAATTGATTTATTTTACTATGGGTAATTATCTCCCTGGTTATGCAGGAGAAGCCAGTTAGTAATAATTACAAGAACCAGCATCAGTTCTTTCTCTGTGCTAGGCACTTTTATGCATTTTATCTGCCTTATTCCTTGAAATAACCCAGGGAATGGGTGTGATCATTAGTCCAGAGAGATTAAGTAACTTACCCAATTAGTAAGTGGCAGATCTAGGATTCAAACCACATTCACCTGTCAGATGGCTGAGTCCATACTCTAAACACCTAGCCTAGGGACTTCCCTGGTGGCCCAGTGGTTAAGACTCTGCATGGGGTGTGGGTTCGATCCCTGATCAGGGAAGTAAGATTCCACATGCCACACAGCACGGCCAAAGAAACAAAAAACAAAAGCAAAGCAAAACACCTAGCCTGCACTGCACCCTGCCTTGGGCCCTGCAAATTACCAAGTCCAAAGCTCCCCATCTTTCTGGTTGGAACTGGAAAGGAATTGATGTTGCTGCATATGAGATCAACATAGAAAATCCATAGTGTGCTTATCCATCAGCAATAACCAATTAAAATGTAAATGTAACAGAAAAAAGATAGCTTTGAAACTATAAACACTAATAATCAACTAACAAAAGATGTTTCTCAATGGAGAAAATATAAAATATTATTGAAGAGCACACACATGCACATAAGAAATAAATGAAGATATGTATTATGTTTATGGAAGGGAAGACTCGATATCATAAATACTTTAATTTTCAAATTAATTAAAAAATCAATGTAATTTTAATAAAATTTCAATAAGATTTCTCATTAAACTTGTTAAACTGATTCTAAAATTCACACAGAAATGTGAAAGTGCACAAATAGCTAAGACAAATCTGAGATAGAGTAAGGTAGGGGTCCTACCCTAACAAGTACCCTGATTTACAGAACAGCATGGTATTGGCAGAAAAACAGATATATAGGTCAATGGAACAGAATTGAGAGCCCAGAAACAAGCCCATGCACATATGGCCAATTAATTTACAATAAAGGAGAAAAAAACATACAATGAAGAAAGGATTGTCTCTTCAATAAATGGTGTTGGGAAAACTGGACAGCCACATGCAAAAAAATGAAACTTGACCACTATCTCATACCATACACAAAAATCAACTCAAAATGGATTAAAGACTTGAATGTAAGACCTGAAACCATAAGACTCCTAGAAGAAAACATAGACAGTATGCTCTTTGACATTGGTCTTAGCAATATCTCTCTAGATATGTCTCCTCAGGCAAGGGAAGCAAAAGCAAAAATAAACAAATGGGACTACATCAAACTAAAAAGCTTCTACACAGCAAAGCAAACTAACAACAAAATGAAAAGACAACCTACTGAATGAGAAAAGATATTTGCAAATGATATATTTGACCAGGAGTAAATATCCAAACTACAATATATGAAGAACTTATACAGCTCAACAATAACAACAACAAAACCCAAACAACCCAATAAAAAAATAGGCAAAGGAACTGGATAGACATTTTCCCAAAGACACACAGATGGCCAATAGACACATGAAAAGATGTCCAACATCACTAATTATTAGGGAAATGCAAGTCAAAACCACAGTAAGATATCACCTCATGCCTTTTAGAATGGCTGTTATCAAAAAGGCAAGAAACAACAAGTGCTGGCAAGGATGTAGAGAAATCAGACCCTGCAGGCACTGTTGGTGGGAATGTAAACTGGTGGTGCTGCTATGGAAAACAGTCTGGACATTCCTCATAAGATTAAGAGCAGAACTACCATATGATCCAGCTATCTCATTTCTGGGTATTTGTCCAAAGAATAGGAAAACACTAATTTGAAAAGACATATACACCCCTATTTTCACTATTTACAATAGCCAAGATATGGAAGCAACCTAAGTTTCCATCAACGGGTGAATGGCTAAAGAAGTGTGGTATATCTATACAGTGGAATACTACTCAATCATAAAAAAAAGATGAAATCTTGCCACTTGTGACAAAATGGATGGACGTTTAGGGTATTATGCTAAGTGAAATAAGTCAGATGGAGAAAGACAAATACCATATGACTTCACTCATGTGTGGAGTTAAAAAAAAACAAAAACAAAAACAATAATAAATGAACAAACCTAACCAAACAAAAACCAACACAGGGATACAGAGAACAGAGTAGTGGTTATTAGAGGAGAAGGGGTGGGGGGGAGGGTGAAATGGGTAAAGAGGATCAACTGTGAGAAAACTAAATTTTGGGGGGTGAGCACACTTTTGGGTATACAGAAACAAATATACAATATAACATTGTACACATGAAACATATAACATTATAAACCAATGTTACCTCAATAAAAATAAATCATTAAAAATCCCGATTTATTATAAAGCTTTGATAATGAACACATCTTAGTTTTAGCACAGAGGTAGACAAATAAATCTATGGAACTGAAAAGAGAACCCAGAAACAGACCCAAGTTATATGGGACCTTGGTGTATGATCAAAAAGCATTACAGGGGCTTCCCTGGTGGCGCAGTGGTTGAGGGTCCACCTGCCGATGCAGGAGACGCGGGTTCGTGCCCCGGTCCGGGAGGATCCCACCTGCTGTGGAGCGGCTGGGCCCGTGGGCCATGGCCGCTGGGCCTGCGCGTCTGGAGCCTGTGCTCCGCAGCGGGAGAGGCCACAACAGTGAGAGGCCCACGTACCGCAAAAAAAAAAAAAAAAAAAAAAAAAAAAAAAGCATTTCAGGGTTTCCCTGGTGGTGTAGTGGGTGAGAGTCTGCCTGCCGATGCAGGGGACACGGGTTCGTGCCCCGGTCCGGGAAGATCCCACATGCCGCAGAACGGCTGGGCCCATGAGCCATGGCCGCTGAGCCTGCGCGTCCGGAGCCTGTGCTCCGCAACGGGAGAGGTCACAACAGTGAGAGGCCCTCATATCGCAAAAAAAAAAAAAAAAGAAGCATTACAAATTTGTGAAGGAAAAGGATGGACTATTTAAAATTAGGGTTTGGAGAAGATTTCCAAATGGAAAAAAAATAAAATTAGACCCTATCTCACACCATACAGAAAAATAAATGAGATGAATTAATGAATTATTAATACATATGGCATCACGTATGTAAAAATTTAAAAGACAATCATATTATGTATTATTTGTGGATTTAAAAAAACGGACTGTGGGACTTCCCTGGTGGCAAAGTGGTTAAGACTCCACGCTCCCAACGCAGGGCCCGGGTTTGATCCCTGGTCAGGCAACTAGATCCCACATGCATGCTGCAACCAAGAGTTCACATGCCACAACTAAGAAGCCCACCTGCTGCAACTAAGACCTGGCGCAACCAAATTAAAAAAAAAAAAAAGGACTGTGAGGGTGCATACCAAATTCTTGGTGGTCATTGCTTCTGTGTAAGGAAGGGAATGGTACTGGAGAGGGGTATAAAAAAGGGCTTCAATTTAAAAATCTTCAACACCTGTTCTTTTATTAAAAATGTCTAAAGCTAAAATGTTGAATCATCTACACTTGTTAACTCAGAGTGGTAGGTGTGTGTGGGTATTTGTTACTTTATATTCTCTGGGTTCTCTGTTATTGAGTATCTGTGACTATATATGTATCTGTGTATACAGATGAATTTCAAATCTTTGCTTAAGGGTGTGTGCATTTATGTGCATTCCCTGTGTTCCTGCTTGCTCTGGCTGCCCGGCCAGCATCTTCTGCTGTACACATTTGCATCGTGCTTGTACAACGGTGGGAGCAACCCTGTTGGGTCACCCAGTGACCCTGGGTGATGAGTACAGCTGGATGGTGTATCAGAGACCTGCTTTCTTCATAAGTCTCCCTGAGGGCAGCTCCTGAATTTTCTAGATAACAAATACCTCCAGAGTGGGAGCCCACAGGGGCACACGAGACGCCTCTGGACCTGGCAGGAGCAGCAGCAGAGGCAGGGGCTGCCACCCACTGGCTCCTCAGTCCACTCTGAATTCCTTGATTCCTAGAAGCCAGGACCACAGATGGTAGAAGCACCAAGTAAATATCTCCCCAAGAAAGCAGAAATGACGCAGTGCCAGGCAGGGGACAGATCCTGGGCTGGGCAGTGTCTGTCTTCACTGTGCACTGTCTTCTTTGAGACCATGGGCAAGTGTCTCCCATCTCTAAGCCATACACTAAGTAGGGGGGATGGATGAGAACAGGTTGACCAAGGGCGCACATCTCCACATAACATGCCTGCCTCCGTGGAAGACATCACTAATCAATCACAGAGCATTTTCTGTCTCAGGTCCCATCTAGCTTCCAAATCCTTCTCAAACAGGCCTCTGAGACCAGTCAGCCCCAGCTGCATGGGAGATGAAACCAACCCTGGGGTGGATGAGCCCTCAGGGTCTCTCTGACTTGAATGTTCTGGGATCCTAACTTTTGGGTGGCAGTAAAACACCCTGGAAACTTTCTCAGTTACCTCGTCTGGAAAATGGGAATGAGAATCCTTCTGAGGTCTGCTATTAGACTAAATGAGGGAGAAGACATGGAATGAGCTCACAGCAGACAGTACAGAGCATGGGAAGGATATTTATGCCCTAGAAAAAACAGTAGAGGCTGGTTCATGGGCTGGGCTGTTCCCAGGTCTATCATCACTGTGTCTTCCCCACCTTCTCCCTAGGCTGGGAGGGGTAGCCAAGATGTCCTGGGCTCCTATGGGCATCATGTTGGATCCATTTAATTTCCTGCTCACCCACAAGGTTAAAAATTATTATAATGATGGTAATAGCAGACAGATATAGCTCTATGTGTCTTGCATCCTTATTCTAAGTTTTTTACACGTATTAATTCATTTTATGTTCACAACTGCCCAATAGATTGGTACTGTTATCATCCCCACTTTATAAAGGAGAAAAACTAAAGCACAAGGTGGTTAAGTCACCTGCCCGAGCTTACACAGCTGGCAAGTGTCAGAACACGAGTTTGGACCTAGGTAGTCTGAGTGTGAGCCTTTCCTGCTTGTCGTAAGGTGGGCGCTGCCACCCCCATTTAACAGATGAGAAGACAGCCTTGGGGAGGACAAATGCCCACGTTGCCCAGCCCTCCCTGAGTGGACAGTGGTGAGTTCAGCCCAGCCTGCCTGGCTTTCTTCCTGCACCATCCCAATTTGCCGTGGGACCTGCATGCTCTCAGGAAGAATAGCAGAGTATAGGGGCTCCAAATTGGGGTCCTTTGAACCTGGAGGTATCCCATACAGAAGCTACACCCACTGCCTTCGGGAAAGGGTGAGGCTGCCACCTGGGAAGGTGTTGGTCCCTGGTGGGCCCATGTGGGCAGCCTCATCGTGGTTGAGGAGGGGGTGGGGTTCGAGATTGCCAACATGGCTGGGCCCCTCCTTAGGGTGTAGGAGGTCATAGGGCTGACCACCTTCTGCCTTCATTGGACCAGGAGGACAGGCAAGCTGGGGGCCTCTCTGGGCTGTGTCCTGATTGCTTATGTGGAAGCCTGCTCCTCAGAGCCCAGATCCCTTAGGCTCTTCCCTTGGGTTTTCTAGACCTGCCTCTTCATGGAGGTCACACAGGCGGGACCAGGGCTGGTGTCTGAGCACAATAGTAAAAGGAAACTTCAGGTGGGCCAGGATGGCACTGAGCCCATGTCAGAAACATGTGCATGTGCATACACACACACACACATACACACACACACTCATTCTCACACCCACACCCTCACACTCAGTTTCCAGTTCACACTCAATAGACTCGCCCACCAGAGGATCCTGGCTGGGAAGCCACTCAGCCTGGTTTCCAATACCAGCACCTCTTGGCTGTGTGACCTAGAACAAGACACTTTGTCTCTCTCAGCCTTACTCTCCTTACCTGTAAAATGGGCATAATAGCCCAGTAGAAAACTCTCAGGTAACCTGATTGGTCCAAGTAGTTGTTTAGATAATCAAAACGTTGGCTAAGAAAGGCAGTTATTAAAAATGGAGTCATAAATACCTTAAACATTGTGTTCTAACGTAGAACAATCAGTATAGGCCAAAGCTACTGTTTTGAGTTCAAGTCCTCTGGCTGGAGTTCTGTTTTGTCTGTTTTGCCTGTACCCACAGAGCAGCACTAAAAATATCCAGTTCTTTTTTTCTTTTTAAATGGAATGCAAGGACACTTATGAAGCAATTTGAATTTGTAATTCCACATTGTTATTATCCCCTCCCTCCCAGAAACTCTCCCACACGAAATCAACAGATTTATTTTTAGCAATTCATCTTTCTTGCATATTTCCAAAGCATTGGACTTAGTTTTTCTCAAAACATTACTTTTCCTCTCTCTTTCTTGCAGTCAGATTTCATGATTTTTGTTTTATTTAGCTAAATTATATAATCACAACAATAAATACAAATTGGCCAAACCATCTGGGGATCAGACTCTCCTGAATCAGCCAGTGGGAGCAGGGCTTGGATAAGGTGAAGAATGCTACAGAAGCTCGAGTCACCAGCTCTGGTAGGCAGCGTCAGTGTCTTCTGACCTGAGACTGGAGGGCAGCCAATAGCCTGGTAAGTTGGTTACATGCAGGTCAGTTAAGATAACTTTTACTGAACACGTGTCACAAGGCTGTTGGGAGCATAAGAAACAATTTAGGTCCAGCCCATGGGGGCACTCAGTGACCTGTGGCTCTGGCTGCTGCCCTTGTATATCTTGTCATAGCACTTGTCACCCTGACTTGTCAGGGTCCGTGACTGACTCCCTGCACTGTGGGGACGTCTTGAAGGCGTGGTCTTCTTCTCTGTCTCTTCAGAGCCCAGTGTCAGGACTTGATATGGTGTCTGGTTCCAAAGCCCGTGCTCTTTACCACTGAACACACATGCATAAGTACTGGAGGCACAACGGCACTGCCTAGGGCCAGACTTCCTTCTGGAAACCAGAGAAAGACCCTGCCTTTTACACCCAGTTTCCAGGTCCCTTGTGAGTGCCCCATGGAAGTTCCCACAGCCCAGGTGGACCCAGGCAGTGGTGGGCTGAGCTGACCTCATGTCTAGAGCTATGTTCCCAGGTCCTGAGTGGAAGGAAGGAAGCAGTTGGGGCAAACAATTCCACCTGGGTACCCCCATGGTGGTCCCTGAGGTTTGTGACCTTCTAAGATGGCATGCCCTAAGCTCCCATTAGATGAATTCCCAGAATGAATTTAATCCCCTAATGAAGGATGTTTAAGTTGTCTCTAGTCTTGTCAAGTTACAAGCTATACAAGTACAATGAACATCCTTCTATACACATATTTTCGGTCACTGTTGTATTTCTGTAGGTTAAATTTAAGAGTGGCACTGCTTGGTCAAAGAGCATACGCATTTTTTTTCTTTTAAATAACTATCTTTAGAATAGAACTGTAGTGGCAGCCTGGCCACCCCAGACTTCACCAGCCTGTAAATACAAATGCTGCCCCACTGACATTAGCCCCCAATCCCCAACTGGTCCTGGTCTCTGCCTAGTCGCCTGCAAGACTTCAGCCATGCCACCAGTCTCCCCAGCTGTTTGGTTTGTCCCCAGCAATGGGAGGACTGGTAAGTGCTCAGAACACATCCTCCCACTCCAGGCACCACATGGCCATTCACCAGCCAGCAAGGGAGAAACAGCCACCTGTGCTGCAGGTACCCCTCATGGTCCCTGTCAGGCACAGCAAGATGTCCTTTGCTGTCCCCTGCTGCCAGGAGCCCTCAAGATAGCCAAGTTGCATTCTGGTTTGTGGAGGAGAAATGGGGGCTGTGGGCAGGGGAGCAGGATCCTCCTTTCTCCATCTCTGGGTCTCTGGGTCACTTTTTGTCTGCTGGGCCCAGAAGCAGCATTACCTGGGCTGGGGGCCTCATTGGATCTATCCCAAACCCAGTTCCTTCAGTCTCTTCGGCTGATCCTTCTGGCATAGAGGCCTAGAGAAGACTGGATTATTGCTCCTAGCTCTTCATTGCTTCTGTGAAATACACAGTCACACCCTTTCCCATCCAACTTTGCAGTGCCTCCCAGTAGAGCAGGTGGTGTATTTTCCAGCTTGCTTTGGGGTTGGGCCTCCTGGTAACATGCTTCAGCCAATGAAGAGTTAGCAGTCATGATGCCAGCAGAGATTTAAAGGTACTCCTGTTGTTTCCTTGGCCTCCTGGTCTTAGCCATCCATCATGAGAGGAGTATGCCCTGGGTAGCTGCTGCTCCCAGAATACGAAACACACAGAGCAGACTTAAACTTGACCTGCAGCCTGGAGCCAAACCCAGCCAACAACAGGAGAGCCCAGCAGAGCTAGCACAGCCACAGGCTCATGAGTTAAAAGTAAATACTTATTGTTACTTGCCATTGAGTTTGGGGGCTGTTTGTTATACAGATTTATTATAGCAATAACTGACTAATAGAGGGCTGAAAACCATCCCTTTTGCTACAAGGTCTTTGAACATCTACTCTCTCTTTTCTAGGATCCTCTGCATCAAAATAATTTATTCTTATTCAAAAATCACAATACTAAAACTTCCATGATGTCAACCCATGCTAAGGATGACTAGTTTAGTAGTTCCATAATCAACCAGACTCTAATTTCTGGTTTGGACTTAGCTGCTATATAATAACAGCAATAGCTATTCTTCTTTGGGAATTTCTAGCATAAGAAACTGTTTCCCAGCCATGATCTTCCTTGATATTCACAAGCAGACTCATGATGCAGGTATCCCCATCTCCATCTTGCAGGAAACAACTGGGATGACTTGGTCAAAGTTCCAAGACCTTATGAGGTCTCTAAGGAGTGATGGGTCCTATGTCCTCTATCAAGACATGTTCCCGTGCCTGCATCCTTGTCAGTTCCATCCAAGCCCCCTTTCTGCCACCTGCCCGGGCCCTTGAGGAAGCTGCGTCTTATTAGCCATGCCTCTTTCTTCTTGGCTATGCTGAAGGTAAAATGAATGTTTCTCTGCCTTCAGGTTTCATCTTGCACCTCCAGGACTTTCTCAACATTATCTCTGCCTAGAATTTTCTTCTTCCCTATCTCCATATGTCTAAATCCTACCCATTCTTTTTTTTTTAATTATGGTTAAATATACATAACATAAAATTTACTGTCTTAATCATTTTAAGTGTACAGTCCAATAGTATTACATACATTCACATTGTTGTGCAATCAAGCTTCCAAACTCTCTTCATCTTGTACATCTAAAACTCTAGGGCTTCCCTGGTGGCGCAGTGGTTGAGAGTCCACCTGCTGATGCAGGGGACATGGGTTCGTGCCCTGGTCCGGGAAGATACCACATGCCACGGAGCGGCTGGGCCCATGAGCCATGGCTGCTGAACCTGCGTGTCTGGAGCCTGTGCTCCTCAACGGGAGAGGCCACAGCAGTGAGAAGCCCATGTACCGCAAAAATAAAATAAAATAAAATAAAACTCTATACCCATAAACAACTTACTGTCCCCCCCTCCCCCTCCCCACTCCCTGACAACCACCATTCTACCTTCTGTCTCTATGAATCTGACTGCTCGAGGTACCTCATATAAGTGGACTCATACAGTATTTGTCCTTTTGTGGCTGGCTTATTTCACTTAGCACAATGTCCTCAAGATTCACTCATGCTGTAGCATGCATCAGAATTTTCTTCCTTTCTAAGGCTAAATACTATTTCATTGTATGTGTATACGGTATTGTATTTTTTTATTCATTCATTCATCAGTGGACACTTGGGTTGCTTCTGCCTTTTGGCTGTTGTCAATAATCCTGCTATAAACATGAGTGTAAAAATATCTTTTTGAGACCCTGCTCTCAATTAATTTGAGTGAAATTGCTGGATCATGTGGTAATTCTATTTTTAGTATTTTGAGGCTCCTCTGTACTGTTTCCCACAGCGACCGTGCCATTTTACATTCCTACAAACAGTGCACAAGAGTTCCAATTTCTCCACATCCTCTCTAACACCTGTTACTGTATGTTTTTTTTAGTAGTAGCTATCATAATAGGTGTGAGGTGGCATCTCACTGTGGTTTTGATTTACATTTCCCTAATAAATCCTACCCATTCTTCAAAGCTTAGACCAGATGTTACCTCCTCCATGTAGTTTTCCCATATCCTCCTGTCTCCACACAGTTCCTCTTAGACTGTGATCTCTCTCTCTCTCTCTCTTTCCCTCTCTCTCTCTCTCTCTCTCTCTTTGTCTTCCTCCTTCCCTTCTCATCCTCTCTCTTTATTTTCCTGCTTTGATTCGTAACGTCTATTGTCTGCATCTCTTTGAAGGCCCTGAGGACTTGCATTCTTGACTACCTCTGTCTCCCGCTTCAGACTTAAGGTGGGCAGGCACCTTGACTGAGTCACCTCTGGGCCCCCAGAATCCAACTGAGACATTTTCACAGAGTGGGTTCCAAGGGTTTTTGGAGTGACTGAACAATGAAAGGATGGGTGCATGGATGGTGGGAAGGAGACGGAAGCACAAGTGAGTTTGTGGATGGTGGGTAGACGAATAAGATGGATGGGAGATGGAAGTGTGGCTGAGAGAAGGTTTCTCTCCATCAAATGCTCTCCTGTCACTTCTGGACACTGAGCATCTTCATGATTCTACTTGAGGGACCTCCAAAGGCAACCCCTCTTGGGAGCTCTCCTACTTCTCTTGAACCCATTCACACTGGACCTTTTTTCTCTTCTGATTCACCTCCCTCAATATCGCCAAGCAAGGGACAAAGAATGTCTGAAATCCAGCCCTCATTCTGCTTGCCAAGCTGCATGCCTTGGTAAGAGTTTCATCCATCAACAGAAAGAGGCATCATTTTCTTTACACACAATGTGTTCCTCCCAGCCAAGCTCGTAGGGCTGTGACGGCTCAGAGGGGTGCCTTTTCCTAATTTAGATGAAGACAACTGTTAGGTAACAGGTGGCTCTGTTCCCACGGGTTCTCCTTCTTCTGCCTGGTGCCTCTCCTTTTCTCCTTCCTCTTCCCCCCTCCTCCCCCTTCCCCAACTCTTACCCATTTCTTCTCCTTTCTTTACTCTTTCCTTCACCACATGGCTGGGGAAGAGTCAGGACTTTGGATTTAGATCAACTTTGGTTTTAAGCTACTATATCTTTGGTCAAGTTACTGCACCTCTCTGAGCCTCAGTTTCCTCATCTGTAAAATGGAGCTAACAGTTTCCAACCATCAGGGTTGTTGTGTGAATTAAATGACAAAATGTGTGCAAAGTGTCTCATAACAGGGACAGCAAAATTGTAGTTATTGCTTTTATCAATACAATTGTCATCATCAGCCTCTCTTACATTTATAAGACTATTACCCTGGGCTTCCCTGGTGGCGCAGTGGTTGAGAGTCCGCCTGCCGATGCAGGGGACACTGGTTCGTGCCCCGGTCCGGGAGGATCCCACATGCCGCGGAGCGGCTGGGCCCATGAGCCATGGCTGCTGAACCTGCGTGTCTGGAGCCTGTGCTCCTCAACGGGAGAGGCCACAACAGTGAGAGGCCTGCGTACCGCAAAAAAAAAAAAAAAAAAAAAAAAAAAAAAAGAATATTACCCTAACTACCAAAAAAAAAAAAAAAAAAGAGCTGCCGTTAGTATCATGACACTCTCTAAATATCCATCTCTTGCATTCTTTCTACCCTTTCCCTGGAGCTCTTCTTCTTTTTCAATTGAACCTTTAATCTTTTACAAGTGTGTCTTTTAAACAAAATGCCCAGGCACAGGCTCACAGAAGCATCATTTAAATAAATAAATTAATTAAATAAAGTCTGCTTCTAAAGTGTTTGTTATCCATTAACTCAACCAACATCTGTTGCTATTGTGAAAGCAGCATGATCTACTCTTCTGTTTCAATGAAGTACAGTCATGAGAGCCTGCCCATGTGCAACTTCATGACGGCGGGGCTTGAGGTGGCCAATCACCTCTGTAGCTCCAGTGCCCAGGACAGGACCTGGCACAGAGGAGGCTCCTATATGGAGTTGTTGAATAAAGGAATGAACGGTGTGGCTATTAAGAACATGCTGCCAGCGCCCTACCCATGTCCCATCAGCCTATCCCAAGGTCACCTGCAGACAATTCCCTACAAGCTGGGGCCCTACTCTATCTCTCCACCTGAGGGCGTCTCTGGTCATTCTCAGCCCACCTGTGGGTAGTCACAAGTGATGGAGAGTTACTGCCCTAGCAGAAATCCTCAACAACAAGGGAAGGGAACTAGTGGATAAATACCCCAACTTGGGATTTCCCTGGTGGTCCAGTGGTTAAGACTCAGTGCTTCCATTGCAGGGGGCATGGATTAGATCCCTGGTCAGGGAACTAAAATCCCACGTGCAGCACGGTGTGGACAAAAAAACACAAAAAGACAAAACTCCAGCTTCCTTGTCCTTCAACTGGACACTTTTATTTTTTTATTTTTATTTTTTTTGCGGTACACGGACCTCTCACTGTTGTGGCCTCTCCCCTTGTGGAGCACAGGCTCCGGACGCACAGGCTCAGCGGCCATGGCTCACAGGCCCAGCCGCTCCGCGGCATGTGGGATCTTCCCGGACTGGGGCACGAACCCATGTCCCCTGCATCGGCAGGCGGACTCTCAACCACTGCACCACCAGGGAAGCCCAGCTGGACACTTTTAAGGCATGCATGTTCCATACAGCCTCTTGAGGATCCTCAGTGCGATTAAGACCCAGTTGCCCACAGTGGTCACCCCTACATAAATGGACCCTTCCTTTATCAGCTTTTTCCTTTCCCTCTGTCACTTCTCTATCCCCTCACCACGTTTCCTGGGATCATGTCCCAAATAAATTATTTGCACCCAAATCATTGTCTTGAGGAATCCAGACTAAGATAAATGATGTGAAAATTTTGTCTTTCAGCACATGAATCACTCAATGTAAGAAAGTTAATTTATTTGAGTAGTTATGAATCAACGCATTGCTCTAGGGAACAAAAATAGTTACGGTGTTTTATCCTGGCATTTATCATCTCCCCCCATCTTCCAAATGTACTAACTTTTCCATATGTGAGAAACTTGAACCAGCCTAATTCCAAATTATAAAGTACTTTTAAAGTAAATATCACATGCAAACTATTATATACAGGGTGGATAAACAGCAAGGTCCTGTTGTACAACACAGGGAACTATATTCAATATCCTGTGATAAACCATAATGGAAAAGAATATTAAAAAGAATGTATATAGATATGTTTAACTGAATCACTCTGCTCTACAGCAGAAATTAACACAACGTTGTAAATCAACTGTACTTCAATAAAAATAAAGTAAATATCACAGAATGGCTTCAAATAGTCAAAGTGTTTCCAACAAGTGACTGTATGAGAACCTGTGTAGATGGACACATACACTGGCTCACCTGAGAGTAGTGAAAAGAAGGCAAATTCTATGATTGGAAAATCCTGGCTCAAATCCCAACTCTGCACCTTCCAGCTGGGGCCTTGGACAAAGTCATGACAATTCTCTGAGCCTCAGTATCCTTATCTGTTCAGAGAAGATGCAAATAACCCCAGTCTTGCCAAGATGTTGTGATAATGAAAGCAGATAACGAAAGTAAAAGCTCTTTGAAAGCTGCAAAGCAGGATTCCTGTGCTTGTTGAGATGTTTTTTGAATGTCAAGGCAATAAAGTAGAGAACGATGAAGAATGTGGAGTTTGCAATTAGATGAGCTCAAATCTTGGTTCATCACCCAGTAGTTGGGTGACTGTTGAGAAGTCCCTTTACCTCCCTGGACCTCAGTTTCCTCTTCTATAAAGTGGAGATAATAAGTCTACACAGTGGATCTCATTTTGGTCTCTGGATTCCTTTACACTCTTAAAAATTGTTGTTTTTATAAACAAGAAGAGTTTTAATTTATGTTAGTTATATTTATTGATATTTACTATATTAACATTAAAAGTAAAAAGTTAAGAATATTCATTAATTTATTGAAAAAGAACAACACAAAATCCATTATCTAGTAACATAAATAGCAAATTTTTATGAAAAATAAGTATATTTTCAAAAAAAATTTGTTAAAAGAGTGGCATTCTTTTACATTTTGCAAGTCTCTTTAATGTTTGGCTTAATAGAAGAAAACTAGATTCATATTTGCTTTGGCATTCAGTCTGTTGTGATATGTTGTTTTGGTTGAATTATGTGAAAAAAAATCTGATCTCATGCAGGTATGTAGTTGAAAAAGGGAGGAGTATTTTAATAGACTTTTCAGATAATTATGGATATTCTTCTTTGATACTACACCAAAACTTGACAAGTAGTAGTTTTTAAAAGGTTAGTTGCAGGGACTTCCCTGGTGGCACAGTGGTTAAGAATCTGCCAGCCAATGCAGGGGACACGGGTTTCAGCCCTGGTCCAGAACGACGCCACATGCCATGGAGCAACAAAGCCCATGTGCCACAACTACTGAAGCACGCACGCATAGAGCCTGTGCTCCACAACTAGAGAAGCCACTGCAATGAGAAGCTCACACAGTGCGACAAAGAGTAGCCCCCGCCCACAGCAGCGAAGACCCAACGCAGCTAAAAATAAATAAATAAATATTTTTTTAAAAGGTTGGTTGCAATGTAGACTCTGAATCATATCAGTAAACATTTTGTATTCTGTTTCATAAAAATATATTGGCCTGTCTTGCATTTTGAATGGATCTTTTACCTACACATGATTTTGTAATATCATGCATCATTTGGAAAATATTGGTTGACTATACTAGGCATATCTTCCAAATAGTGACACATCTCAATATATGATATCAAAAAATTATACTTGACAACACCTCATTAGTCTTTAAGTGTAAGGAAGCAAACTCAGTTTTCCCTTGAAAGTTCAAATTTTATCATTGGCAACAAACACCAAGAGTTGTTTTCCTGGAAGTGACAGGCTCACTTCTTTCATTTTTGAAGAAATGTCTGTCAAATGCCCAAGTCCGATTAATCAAAATTTATACACCATGTGATTAATCAAAATTCCGATTAATCAAATTTTATACACCATGTGAAAGAACTTTCAGTGAAAATGGTATTCTATGAAAAAAAAGTGGGTAGTTGAGCTCGCAATTCAAATGGTCACACAGTGCTTTTCCTTGAGACAAATGTTGTATTGAAATATGCAGCAGAAGGGCTTCCTGTGTACTTCCCATTTTTTTACACAGCATACTAAAAAGATATTTACTCCAGGGTTGAAACTTAATAATATTAGTAATTTTTACCGATTCATCAGGGACATTTTTTATACTGCAGTGTGTGATGATAAAGAATATAATGATCATTAGTTCAGCTTGATGACACTGTCTTGATTCACCTTTGCCTGTTCACCATCAGCACTAATGTCAAACTGCAGGAAAGAGAGGCAAATAACTTCCAAATACTGCTATGAAAATGTTTGACTTGCAAAGACTCCAAAAGAGTCTTGGGGATGTCTAGGATCTGCAAATCACACCTTGAAAATTGCTGACCCTATTTAGTGAGATGTTGTAATAACTGTGATCATATATTTAAATGGCATCATGTAGGTTCTCAACTCAAGTTGTTTCCTTTTCTTCTCCAGCTATGACCCTTTGACCCCTTCTTTAAGAGGACTGTTCATCAACCTCTTCCTTTACTCTATTAATTAGAAATGATAGGATCTGTCCTCCCGCTCATCCACTCTCCCACATTTGGGAGACCTAGGGAGACCTAAGTCTGAGGCTGTCTGACTCACAGATCTACAGAGAATTCATTGATAGTTGGAGCTGACTGATGTCTGAGTCCTAACCTGATTCTGAGATACTTTGACAAATATTTTATAACCTCAATCTCATAATATATTCTTTAGTCTTCTCCTAATTCTGCCCTTTTGTGACCATGATAATTGACTTCAAAAGAGGCAGGAGGAGAGATTTCTCTTCCTACCTTGTCCAAAAGCATTGCCTACGTCGTACTCTCAATAAGTTAAAAGAAAAATAAGAAAGATAATAAGTATTCCATAAGTTAAAAGTAAGCACTTTTGAAGATTCCAAAGATTATCTGAACTTTACATATCAATGAGACTGGTGTCTATCAGAAGGATGCCAATATCAGCAATATTCTAAAGTAGTTAGACGGGGTGATAGAAAACACAAAGGAACCATAGAGAATCTATTGTGTACATTTCTGCCATTCAAAGCTTTTGTAAACATTAGGAAAGTGCTTCTTGCCTGAGTTCACTTCCAATTCTGTTTTATTACTAATAGTTCTCAACTCCTTTCTTCTTCTTTGCAGAGATCTCTAAGAAAGGTGAATGAGGTCCTACTCCTTTACACATTTTTATGAGTCAGATTGCTTTTCCAACATCCAAGACAGCCTGTCTCAATGAGAGTAATGGAATTTTTCTGGAGATTAAGGTTGAAATAAGTTATTTTAGAGCTTTAGGCCACAAAGAGAAAGAAAGCCTGGTGGATGCTTTAGGTATCAGTGAGGTAGCAGGATTGGGTGTGAGAGTGGAGTTGTCAGACAGTGGGAGGGGTGGCCCAGGAAGGACTGAGCAAAGATCTTAAAGACACAGTTGGCTGAATTTTATGAATTGCTTGAGGGTGACTTCTTAATTTGGCCTGGAATTCAATGCCATGCTGGTACCATTCTTTCTTTCACTTCTCCAGGGACAGGTTGGCCTTCTGAACCAGGGTTTCTGCCATGGCCTATCAGCAAGTCACTGTGCAGGGCATTCATTCAATGAACACTTCTTCAGAACATTTTTTATTTCAGGCTCTGAGTTGGATGTTGGGGATACAGACATCGCTCAGTCTCTATTCTTGCCCTTGATTGCTCTTGATCTTTTAGGGGAGTCAGATCATCAGCTTCAACTCATTGTGGTAAGATTTATGACCAAGGGATGTCCAAGAGGCTGTGAGCCCAAGATCAGCTACTCTGCCTGTTCTGTGATATTAGAGTAGGGTCTTGAAGGATGAGTAAGAGTTTGACAGGCAGAGAAAAGTCTTTCCAGAGAAAAGCATGTATGGAGGTGTGAAAGGACATGGCTTACTCAGGGACAATGAGAAATTACAGGATCACTGGTTAATGGGAAGAGATGGGGATGAGCATGGGAAGGTGGAAAGAGATCAGGTGGTGAAAAACCTTGAATGTCACTATTAGGAGTTTGGATAAGGAGGAGAAGTAAGGGAAGTGTCAGACTCAAACCTGGGTTTGCTGAATACTCAAGGCACCAACTTAAAAGAGTGAGAGGTCCCCAGCCTGACCAGGAGCATCTTATATACTTCCTGCTGCAGTAGAAACTAATTCCAGGATATTAGAGGTTCCAGAGTAGCTGGATAAGTCAGGCACATGATATTCCTCGTTGTGAAAGTCAGGGATGAGAAAAGAATAATCCAATGCATTTCTAAGCCATCCAAAGCAATGCAAATCTCATTTAACAAATATTTGTTTAGCTCCTACTATATGCAAGACAGAGACGATCAGTGTGTTCAAGTCAAAGGTCAAATACTCACGCCTGAGAGCTGGGTTCTAGCCACAGCTCTGCCATTGATTTGCTGTATGAACTTGGGCAAACTGCTTGTCCTTTCTGGGCCAAAGTTTCCCCGTTGGTACAATGTGGGAGTTAGACTGGGAATTTTGACCATGATTTATAGCTCTCATGTTCTGTGACTCTGACTTGCTCTCTGATCTTTGGCAAGCCCCTTCCCCTTTCTAGGCCTCAGTTTCCTCATCTGTAAAATGGGAGGTAGGGTGAGACTTAGCCCAAGATACATAGAGCCTGTGTGATATGGGCACCCAAGTTTCCCCCTCCTCCCAGCCCAGGGTCCTGAGCCATCCCTCCAGCACACTTTAGCTTCCTCTATATTTCTCATCAAGATGCAACATACTTTAAATAGCATCTGCATGACTGGTTGGTTTTTTTCTTCCCGGAGAAGCTCTCTACAAAGTGTGCCAAGTGGCAGCTGTCAGGGCCGAGGTGGCATTTCCCTCAGTGATGCTGACAGCAGCTGTCCCAGTGCAGGCTGAATGGAATGGAAATGACATCATGTTTATTCAGGAAGGATGTTCCCAGACCCAGATCAGTGTCAGCAAGATGCTGGGATGCTCGAGGACGGAAAACACACCCGAGACCAGTCGCTGGATCTCCTCTCCTGGAGCACACGCTGCGCCACTCGTCTCCCACCTCTCTCCCTCACATGCACACAGCACAACATTTCTTGAAGACCCACACAACCCCATACAAACAGATCTCCACACATATCACACCACCCACACACCAACACATGCCACACACCACACACACTCCCCCCATACATCACACAGACACATACCAACACATGTCACACATCACACAGACACATACCAACACATGCCACACACCACACACATCACACAGACACATACCAACCACGCCACAGACACTCCCCCAACACACATCATACAGACACATATCAACACACGCCACAATGAGAGCACACACATATGCACCACACGTTCACAGATACACAAACACCCAGGGGCATATACAGATGCACAGGGTCACTCCCAATCTCTGTATAGACAGCCACTCATCACATATGCGTTCAGGTAGTGGCAGAGCAGTTGGGATGGGGAAGAAGCTACAGGTGTTGAGGTGCATAATCTGAACTTTCTCCTTTTCTGTTACTTCTCAAAAATGGGTGTTATACCATCTAGTCCTTCGTACTGTTTCAAGGACTGAACAGCAGAGGCAATATCTTGCATTAGGAAGACTTTGGAGTTAGGCAGACTTTGAAATGAGTCAGGACCATGAGTTCTAGCTGTGACTCTGGACATGTTCTTTAACTACTCTGAGCCTCAGTTTCCACGTCATTAAAATGGGATGTTTAGAACAATTGGGATGTGTAGAAAGCCCTAAAGACTCCACCAAAAAAATTGTTAGAACTAATAAACAAATTCAGTAGAGTTGCAGGATACAAAAACAACATACAAACATCAGTTGCATTTCTACACACTAACAATGAGCTATCTGAAAAATAAAGAAAATAATCCCATTCACAAGAGCATCAAAAACAATAAAATGCTTAGGAATAAATTAAACCACAAAGGTGAAAGATCTATATAATAAAAACTGTAAGACATTGATGAAAGAAATTGAAGACACCCATGGAAAGATATCCTGTGTTCATGGATTGGAAGAATTAATATTGTTAAAAATGTCCATACTACCCAAAGCAACCTAAAGATACAATGCAATCCCTATCAAGATTCCAATGGTATTTTTTACGGAAATAGAAAAAAATCCCAAAATTTGTGTGGAACCATAAAAGATCCCAAATAGCCAAAAGCAATCCTGAGAAAGAAGAACAAAGCTGGAGGCATCACACTTCCTGATTTCAAACTATACTACAAAGCTGTAATCAAAACAGTATGGTAGGGGCTTCTCTGGTGGCGCAGTGGTTGAGAGTCCACCTGCCGATGCGGGGGACATGGGTTCGTGCCCTGGCCTGGGAAGATCCCACATGCCGCGGAGTGGCTGGGCCCGTGAGCCATGGCGGCTGAGCCTGTGCGTCCGGAGACTGTGCTCCACAACGGGAGAGGCCACAACAGTGAGAGGCCACAACAGTGAGAGGCCTGCATACCGCAAAACAACAAAACAAAAACAAAAACAGTATGGTACTGGCATAAAAATAGACACATAGATCAATGGAAGAGAATCAAGCACCCAGAAACGTACACACACATATGTGGTCAGCTAATATTTGACAAGGGAGCCAAGAATCATACTTTTCTTCAATAAGAAAAGACAATCTCTTCAATAAATGGTGTTGGGGAAACTGGATATTCACATGCAAAAGAATGAAACTAGACCCCTTACCTTCCACCAGTCACAAAATGAACTTGAAATGGATTAAAGACCTGAAACCATAAAACTCCTAGAAGAAAACATAGAGAAAAAGCTCCTGATTTCTACAGAGGCTCCACTCCAACCAAAAAGGGATACCCCAGACGGGTTTGGCCCTCCTTCTGCTTGCCTGACACCCCAGACCCCAAGCTTAGACTAGCCTGTAGATTGTACTGCCCACCCTCTCTTCCATATGACTTTCCTGCTGCTAAAAAAAATAATGAATGACTACTATTTGTAGAGCACCTACTATATGCTGGGCATTTTTATTATTTGTGTCAGTGAAAACTGACAACAATTCTATGAGGTAGGGAGTCTTATTCCCATTTGACACACGAGGGACCTGAGGTCAAGAGAGGGACAGTGACTTACCCAAGGTCACAGAGTCAGCTATAGCAGAGCTCCTGCTTCTGACTCTGCTATTTCTACTCTGGCACTGACAGCACTTAACCTCCCTGGGTCAACACTCATTGGGTCCAAGTTGGCAGGAAGTGTTGAGATTGGGGGTTACTTGCAGAGAGATGGGGGCATCCTTCTCTACTCCTCTTTTGCACACAGCTGGGGTTAATATAAAACACAGGGTCTGGAATCATGTGATCCTGGGTTCAAATCCTAGCATTGCCACTTCCTTGGGCAAGTGACTTCACCTCTCTGAGCCTCAGTTTCCTCATCTAAAAATTGGGGATAATCAGAGTATCGACGTCATGGGCTTGTTGTGAGAATTCAACAAGATGATCTATGTATAAGTAGAGAGTTTAGAACATGCTGGTGCGGGATGCATAAATGGAGCAAGATTAGCAAAACTTCGATAGCTGTTGAAGCTAGGGCATGAGGACGTGGGAGTTCATCCTATTTTTATGTATGTTTTAAATTTTCTATCATAAAAGATTGTAAAAGAGTTTTTTATACCAGTGCCTGCCACTAATGTTAACTGTTATTATAAGTGGAGCCTGTTATTGGAAGGCAGGGGGAGGACAGGAGTAGGTGAGGGGAGGGGGAACTTTCCCAGCAGGAGGCTACACCCTATAACACAGGATTACTGTCACCTTAAAACAGGTGCAGCCACCCAAAGGGTCAGGAGTAACTGTTAAAAATGTTCACTGACCTGCCCTGTTTGTCTCTTTTCCTTCTTGTGCCACCTACCCCCCTACTCCTAATAAGGTCTCACTTGTCCCCCACCCCTACCTCAGCTGGCCTGGGTCCTTCCTGCTTTGTCCTGGCACTGCACCACAAATTAAACGATGATATTCTGCTTTCATTCCATCATTTTTTTCCCATCTGTTTTTCCTCTTATTTTTAAACATCTCTATTGAGATATAATTCACACATTGGCCATTGTATATCTTCCCTGAAGAAATGTCTATTCAGATCCTTTGCCCAATTTGTAATTTTTTAAATTTGTCTTTTTATTATTGAGTTGTAAGCATTCTTTATATCTTCTGAATACAAATCCCTTATCAGATATATGATTTGCAAATATTTTTTCCCATTTGTGGGTTCATTCTCTCTTAAACTGGAGTTTCTCCTTCCAGATTCCACCTGATCCCAGCTTTTCTAAATCCTGGAAACTTCTCTGGGGGGTGCTGCTTCCTGACTGTGTGGTCATGAGCAAGTAACTCAACTCCTCAGAGCTTCAGTTCCCTCATCTGCAAAGGGTGGGCCATGATGCCTGCTTCACAGGGTCATTGTGAGAAACAATGTGGTAAGGAAATGAAAGCTACCTGGTAAATGTAGTTCCTGATAGCCTTTACAGTTGGAATCTACCTGAAATCTACTTCAAATGTGTAAAGGCATCATCACTGTGGTGGGTGGTCATTTACTTAATGTAATCTTTACAATATTAAATTATCTTATTATACAAAATAACTTTAATGGAAAGTCATTAATATTTAGAACCTGTAAAATATGGTACTCATCAGTCACTCTTGGTAGAATCCAGGCATTCAGCTCTTCCACTCCAAGATGCACAACTGGGTCCATGCCTTTGTCTCCCATCTCCTATCCTGACAAAATAAAAATAAAAGGAGAAAATTTAAGTGTTAAGTTAAACAAAGAACAAGTCCACAGGAGCAAATGTTGAGAGGGGGAGGGTTCACCATCTTTCTCTGGAAACAAGGAATTTCAACAAATGTGTGAAAGGTAGAAAACAGATGAGAGTGGGCTGATGAATGGAATGGGCACAGCCTAGAATACACTCCAAGAGGGTTACAGAGGAGGTGGCAGTGGACGCCAAGGGAGAGATTCTGCCCTAGAGTCAAGGCAGAAGAGATGCTGAAGGCAGTGCATTACCTGTAGGTCTGGACCTGGGATTACAGCTGTGTGTCTCTCCAGCTCTGTCTTTAACCTTGTGTAGAAAGTAGCCTGCAGCATTTACCCCAGGCTGAAAAGCAGAAAGCTCTTTTATAAAAAGAGTAAGCACGTTGTCTGGGAAAGCTCCTGGTATGCATTTTGGTGATCTAGAGTGAAGGTCTCCTCATTATGACATTTGGGGGGCCTTCCAGCTGGCTCTCAACATATTTGCCTTAAAACAAAGCCCACAAGTCACATGCCCCACCTTACCCCACCAGACCACACAGTCAAAATCTTCAGTTGGTGAGAGGCCTCAGAGAAAACTAATCTCCTTACAAGACAGCAGAGGAAACCGAGTTATCCATTCCTTTTATAAATATGAACAGACACCCAAAGAGCAGCAGGCATATGAAGAGAACCAGCATCATGAAGGAGAAAGATGAAGCTAAACAGAAAAGTTGACCTGGAGTTCATTGCAGCACTGTTTACAATAGCCAAGACGTGGAAGCAACCTAAATGTCCATCGACAGAGGAATGGATTAAGAAGATGTGGTACATATACAATGGAATATTACTCAGCCATTAAGAAGAATGAAATAATGCCATTTGCAGTAACATAGATGGACCTAGAGATTGTCATACGGAGTGAAGTAACTCAGACAGAAAGAGAAATATCGTATATATCCCTTATATGCGGAATCTAAACAGAAATGATACAAATGAATTCATTTACAAAACAGAAACAGACCCATAGACTTAGAGAATGAACTTATGCTTACCAGCAGGGAAAGGTAGGAGGAAGGGATAGTTAGGGAGTTTGGGATCGACATGTACACACTGCTATATTTAAGATGGATAACCAACAAGGACCTACTGTATAGTACAGGGAACCCTGCTCAGTGTTATGTGGCAGCCCGAATGGGAAGGGAGTTTGGGGGAGAATGGATACATGTATATGTATGGCTGAGTCACTTTGCTGTGCACCTGAAACTGTCACAACATTGTTAATCGGCTATACACCAATATAAAATAAAAAGTTAAAAAAAATAAAGTCCTCAACTATTTAAAAGAATTGATCTGGAGGAAATAGAACTAATTCAGAGAATGGAAGAGAATGTTTAAAGATGCTTCATTAATATACTCAGGTTAGAAAATATAGCCATGAAACCAAGTCAAGTTGTCATGAAAAAATGAATAATCAGAGGACAGAAATAACTCTGAAGGACTAAAATTACGACTGTAGAGAAAAACTTCACCAGAAAGCCTGGAACATAAGGTTGAAGATACATTCCAGAATACAGAGCAAAAAGTCAAAGAGTTTAATTTATATAATATATAATATATATTATATTATAAAGATGAGTTCTATGTGGACCATCTTGAGCCCTAGAAAGAGTGAACAGAAAACAGAGGAGAGGAAATAGCCAAAGAGATAGAGAATTTCCCAAAGAGAATCTTTACAGTGAGAGGACCCACAATGTACCTAGCACAATGAATGAGAAAATACCCATACCTAGGCACATATTCATGAAATATCAAGGTAAAGGAGAAATCTTAAAAAATTTCAGAGAGAAAAATCAGTCCAACAACATAAGAATGGAATCAGACTAGCATTAGCCATTCCATCAGCAACACTGGATTCTAAGACAAAGGAGAAATACTTTTAACATTCTGAAAGAAAATTATTCTCAACTTAGATTCTAAATCCACACTTATTGTCAGTCAAACACAAGGGAGAGGATTTTTTAGACACGCAACAATTCTTAATTCCACGTACCCCTTTTTAGGATGTATTCTAACAATAAAAAATAAATACACCCAGAAAGAGGAAGACATGAGACTCAGGAAGAGTGGGCCCTACCCAAGGCAGCAGGATGACCATGAGTTTGCAGGGTTAGAAAGCAACCTGTCCAGAAGGAAGAAGGAGAATGGATGGGTCAGAAAGAGGAAATGGGAAATTTGATAGACTAGTAGTAATTTGGAAAAAAAAAAAAGGAAGATATAATAAAGTGTATGAAAGAAAAAAAGGCAATTATACATTCCAGGAAAAGCAAAAATTTGTAAGAAAGTCATGGTCCAAATACAAAGCAAACTAAAATGTGGCAATGTTTTGAGTGTTTGATAGAGCTTAGAAAAGAGAATCAGTTTGACTGTGATGCTAGGAAAAGTCTCCTACCAGTGACCCAGAGGTCCTGACACTGGATTTTAAGAGAAGAAATGGAATCCTAAGATATTACTTGACTCATTAATGGATAATATTTACACAGTCACAATAATATGAATGCTCTTTCTTGAATTTCAGTTTTTAGAGTCAAACTGTGGCCAAAGCACAGAGGTATTGGCTGTGACTGAAGATCAGAATATAAATACTAGCAACCTTGACAACGTGAAAATAAGAGTGTAGCTGGAAGAAAGGAGGAACAAAGGGTAGGGGTGCAAAGTCCTTGCTTTCAAAGTAGGGAGTCAGAAATATTCTTAAAAAAAATGATGGTTTAACAGTAGTGAACAAGAAATGGTTTAAAGTAAATTATTTACATACCATTTAAAGTTTCAAAGGTTAACAGTTGGAAGATTTTAAAATAATTATTTAAGTTCCAAACATTGGAAGAAAAAGAGGAAAAGAGGTAGACTAAGGAAGCTAAATTCCCATCTTTCAGATCATGGGGTTGCTATTGTGTAAAGATGATAAACCAAGAAATAGAAAGAAAAGCAAATTAGCTAGACATATCGAGTTACCCACCAGAGAGTCAGAAAGACAAACTATTTTTTTAAAAAGTTGCTTTTCCCAGGTGGGATGGGTGGCTGGGGTCGGGTGGAAAAGGTAGAAGACTTGCTTTTTATCACAGCCTCTTCTGTATCATTTGTTACTATGTAGGCATAGTGTTGTTTAATAGGAAAAAGAAGGGTTCCAGGTATTCTAAAAGAAATGATTCAAGTGGGCTCAAGCCTCCCTGTCTGCCATCTGGCTGCCATTTAAACAATTTCCCGGGCTTCCCTGGTGGCGCAGTGGTTGAGAGTCCGCCTGCCGATGCGGGGGACACGGGTTCATGCACCGGTCCGGGAAGATCCCACATGCCGCGGAGTGGCTGGGCCCGTGAGCCATGGCCGCTGAGCCTGCGCGTCCGGAGCCTGTGCTCCGCAACGAGAGAGGCCACAACAGTGAGAGGCCTGCGTACCGCAAAAAAAAAAAAAAAACCCAAAACAACAAAAAAACAATTTCCCCTTGTGTTGAAATCCCAGCTTTGCTTCCTGACAGTTCTATGATTTGGGCACGTCACTTCTCTCAGCCTTAGTTTTATCTCCTGTAAAAGGGGAACAATACCCTTGCCTAGTCAGGTAGTGTAGACTACATCGTGATGTATAACTATCCCTGTGCCTTTCTTCTTCCTTCCCTGCTTCCCCTCCTCCCTCCTGACATCCTAGGGGCTTGTTTGGAACCTGAGGTGTAAGACTGCTTTAAAAATTCAATAGAAAAAAAAAAAAAAAGGCCTCAGTCCCTGAGAAACATTCTTTACTGCACAGCGGTGAACGGATGTTTTGCCTCGGTGCTGCTCTTGCCTTCCAAGCAATGGTCTGGACCAGCTGGTGTGTGCGCTCATGCCTGTGTGTGTGTGTATGTGTATCACAGCCTAGTGGTCCCTATTTAATACTTGGGAAGGGGGTGTCAGCGGGAGGCTGACGCACTGCAAGCTTCTCACTGAAAACGAAGGGCAAGGAGGTGACTGCTTAATGACTAGATGTTAAATGTTCCAAACAATTTATACATTTAGAATCCTAAGTTTTCAAAACTCAGCCCGCCGCGCGGTTCTGCAGATCTTGTTTATAACACATTTGGCTAAAATTATCTCAGTGCATACTGCACCTCCTATAGCACAGATGCTCCGGAACCTGCAGCTCTGTTTTGATCCCAGATATTCGTGCTGAAGCTATTTGTGTTCGCCGTAAATGAAACACGAAACCGAGGAACAGTGGCTCTGGTGGTTTTTATAAATATATGCCTCATCTTCACGGCGGGCACTGAGGTTCAAGTTTTATTTATGTGTGTTTTTGCCTCCTGGTGCCCCCAGGGGCTTGTTTTCCCATGTGCCTACAGGGGCTGCTGCCTGTGCGGGGAGAACAGGCAGGATGGAGCTGAGTCTCCTTCCTGAGGACTGTCCTTGTCCTTGTCCTGGAAGGCAGCTCAGAGGAGGGCAAAGATCACAGGCTTTGGACTCTGCCACTACTTTTGGCAATTCTTCCTCCCTGCCTGAGCGTTACCTTCCTCATCTATGAAATGGGGACAGTATTATTTCCTACCCACAGGGTTTTTGTGAGGAGTCTATGACATGCTCATTAGATGTTAGTTCATTCATTCAGGGGTATTTACTGAGCAGATCGGGGATTCTTAAGCCCTGCTCTATATTAGATCACGTGAAGAGCTTTAAACAGGCCAGACGTGCAAGGCCCCCCTCAGATCAAGTATGTCAGAATCTCAGGGCAAGGGGACCCTGGCATCAGCTTTTTAAATTCCCCAGTGTTTGAGAATCACTGACCTAGATAAGTGCTTCCCAAACTTTCATGTGCACACAAGTTCCCTGGTATTTGTTAAAATACAGATTGTGATAGAGTAGGTTGGGGGACTGGGGCAGGGCCAGTAAGAGCCGCATTTCCAACAAGTGCATGGGTGATGCTAATGCTGCTGCACTTGAATAGCAAGGTTTAGGCACTGTCAGGTCCTGTGGGTACCAAGTTAGGCTGGGCAGAGGTAGTTACTGCCTACATAGATCTTACAAGGATTACAGACAATTAAATAGGCGATGGCCATGATAAAGGTTACAACAAGAGAAGTACAGGGCCCTGTGGGAGTGCCTAGGGGACCGTCAGATCAGCCTCTGGGAGTGGGGGTGGGAGGGCATCAGGAATGACTTCTTGGAGCAAGCTACATGTTAGCCAGAAGAAAGAAGAGGGTTGCTGGGGAGACTGATGCAGGCAGACAGACTAGCATGTGCAAAGGGTCAGAGGCAAGAGAGGGGAGCAACGGCTAGTGGTTCAGCGTGACTGGAATTTCCAGGTGAAGCTGGATCTGTAAACAGGGCCCAGATCAGGAAGCAGCTTACGGACCCTTAAGGTTAAAGGGCTTGACCTTTATCCAAAAGGAATGGATGGGGAAAACAGTGAAAAGCTTAAGGTGGGGAGAGAGCAATCAGCTTTGCTTTGTAGAGTTATCAGTCATCCCACTGGCTCCAGCTTCTCACCAAACCCCATCAGCAAAGCATCTCTGCAGAATACAACTGGATTACCAGCAATCAATGAGGAGGGCAATCAAAGCCCCTGCTATGTGCACAGCTCAGGGCTGCTGTTCTGTGAGGTGAAGATAACCCGGACCTCATCCCCATCCGCTGAAAGCTCTCGACCTGTGTGTGTTTAGGGTGAGGGGTGGGAGAGACAGGCACCCAGAGGACATGAATATAAAGTGAATTCCAATAGATTCAGGGAGAGGAGTATGAAGAGTGATGGGAATAAAAGGGGCAGAGGGAGGTTCTGAGAGGTCTTCTGAGAGGAGGAGGAGTTTTGGAGGCTGGTACGAGGTCAGGGAAGAAAGGAAAGGGACTGCTGTGGGGCATGCTGACAGAATGGTGACCATTGGTGACCATCAGTAGAGGGCAGGGACCAACTACTGATTCCTAGCACCTGGCACTCAATAAATGTTTGTTGAGTGAATGTTGAAAGTAGGGTGGTGTTATGGACTGAATATTTGTGTCTCCCCAATATTCATATATTGAAATTCCTATCCCCAATGTATTTGGAGGTGGGGCCTCTGGGTGGTAACTGAGGTTAGATGAGGTCATGAGGGTGGGGCTCTCATAAAGGGATTAGCGTCTTTATAAGAAGAGACACCAGAGGGCTCTCTCCGTCTCCCTCCCCTCCCCTCCTCCCCGCCTCCCCTTCCCTGGCTATATGAGGCCACAGTGAGAAGGCCATCTGTAAGCCAGGAGGAGAGCTCTCGTGAGGAATCAAATCAACTGGCACTTTGATATTGGGCTTCCCAGCCTCCGGAACGGTGAAAAAATAATTTCTGTTGTTTGAGGCACCCAGTTTACAGTCTTTTGTTATGGCCACTCAGGCTGACTAAGATAGAGGGAGTCTGAGTGTGAAGGGTCTGGCTGTACTAGTTTGGTTTGTTCTGCTGGCATTTTCTTCAGATACTGTAACACTTCTGTTTGGTTGGTAAATAGTTGCTGGCCCAAATCCCTGGACAGCAACCACTGCCACTTCTGACACCAGGCCACCCTGGCTCTCCCTGGAACAGCTGGATCTTTCCATCCTCAAGCAACTAAAGGGTTAATGTCCTGAATACCAGGTGATCTTTGAGACCCTACTCCAGGGCCAATGTCACTGATTGTTAGGGCCACACGGTCCAACTGTTACGTATTTGGAATCTCACTTTTGGCTGCTAGCAACAGAAGGCACCTCTGGGAGACTCAAGTCCAAGTGAAGGTGAGTTGGAGGACCTGGCTGGCTCCCTGAGGGCAAGGCTTGGGTGCACACAGAACCAGGCCCTGAAGCCCCCAGTAGCCAGCCCAGGAATGAGCTCTGTCTCAGGCCCCACTTCTCTCTGTGCTTCTCTGTCTGCTCTCTCTGACACCTGAATTTTCCTTCTCCTGGGTCCACATGGCAGGGCATGGCCAGCAAGGCCTCTTAGGTTTATGCATCCTAAGGTTCAGCCGTCCAAAGAGCCTGACCTCTCATCCATTTCAGGGCCCAAATTCCAGGGACAGCCTCTGATTGATCCAGCTTGAGTCACGTGCCCACCACTGGGCCAATCAACTGTGGCTCAGGGTGGGGTCATGCTGCCTAATATAGTTGCTTATGCTGTAATCCTCTGGATGAAATGTGCATTTGTGTTGGGAACGCGAGATTAAGGGGAGGTTTCCAAAAGAGGACAGGGGTCCCCGAAATGGGAAGAGGCTGGGAAGCCAAATAATAAGTGTCCACTAGACTAAACTAAGGAATGTGGGCTTTGTAAACAGGCCATGGGAAGCCATGGAAGGTTTCGGAGGCATAGCACCGTCTGAATGAGGAAAGATTATTCTCATAGGTATGTAGAAGAAGAAGTAGATAGGGACCAGTGGAGGCCACTACAGTTTTCCAAGACAGAAGTGATGAGGACCTGCATTAAAGGGTAACAAAGCAGGAAGAAGAGGTGTGGGATGCAGGAAATCAATGGGGAATGAGTGACAGGAAGGAGTCAGGATGAATCCTGTCTGTGGTCTCGGTGACTTAGGGCCCATTCATTGTTTGGGAGTCATTCCTGTGGTGGGTGATGGGTCTGAACCCTGGTGAAGGCCAATATTTCACACTTGGAATCCACCTGAATCCCTTCCCAGGGTAGTTAAAGAGAAGAGGAGATCTGAGATTAATCCTCAATACAAGGAGAAAGCAGTTGGTATGATCTTGTTAGTCTTGCGAAGGGAATATGGGCCTGACGTTTTCACAGCCAAGAGGCTCAAGGAAGTTCTCAAAGGCTGCATATCTTCTGTATCAAGAGCTGGAAAACTGGGCTTCCCTGGTGGCGCAGTGGTTGAGCGTCCGCCTGCTGATGCAGGGAACACGGGTTCGTGCCCGTGTTCGTTCCCACATGCCGCGGAGCGGCTGGGCCCATGGGCCATGACCGCTGAGCCTGTGAGTCTGGAGACTGTGCTCCGCAACGGGAGAGACCACAACAGTGAGAGGCCCGCGTACCGCAAAAAAAAAAAAAAGAGCTGGAAAACCTGAAGGTACCCAGGAAGGTACTCTCTTGGAAATACAGTTGGTTTTTTGTTTGTTTGTTTTTTTGTTACTGCTAGATATTTTTTTCTTTTTAAAAATTTATTTATTTATTTGTATTTATTTTTGGCTGCATTGGGTCTTCGTTGAGGTGTGCGGGCTTCGCATTGTGTTGGCTTCTCTTGCTGCGGAGCACGGGCCCTAGGTGCACGGGCTTCAGTAGTCGTGGCGCACGAGCTTAGTTGCTCTGTGGCACGTGGGATCTTCCCGGACCAGGGATCGAACCCGTGTCCTCTGCATTGGCAGGCGGATTCCTAACCACTGCATCACCAGGGAAGTCCGATACAGTTTTATTTGAACACAACCCCACTCATTCATTTACAGATTGTTTTGCCTGCAAAGCCCCAGATATTTACTCTCTGCTCATTACAGAGAAGGTTTTCTGACTCCTGTTCCATATCAGTTGATCCTAGCTCCCTCTCGTTGCCACTGTCACCCAGCCCCAGAGACCAAGGACCACAAATCTCTTGTTCCACAGAGTGAGACCCAGACAGCCTCCGAGATGCACAGATTAAAATCTGTTTTTAATTCAAAAGTGTGAGTCCTGGTTTACCAGGGCCCACCTGTCAGTTCTGAAGTCACTACTGGGTTGTATCCCTGGAGGCCTGGTGAGTCCTCACACAAATAGGATGCCCGGTGTCCCCAGCTGTGCCAGCTTTCCAGCAGCGCCTGGATCAGACTGCTCCCTGGGCTTTCTCTTCCCTTGGAGAGTGGATGTCAAAGAATTCACAGGGAAGCTGAGGCTGATTATGAAGTTGCAGAATGAGATGGCAGAGAGGAAATGCTGACAATCCGACTGTGAGGGCCGGGCGAGGAGGGGAGGGGCAGCCAGAGACATCAGCGCGAACACCCCGGGCGCTGCTACCCAGCCCAGCCAGGACGGAAGGAGGAGAGTAATTAAGGAGGATCCCGGGGAGCACGACAGGGTAGGAACGAGGGTTTGAAGGTCTGAAGGCTGGGGGGAAAGGTCAAAGCTTGTGAAAAATGTTTAGAACAGAACCAAAGGGTTTAGGTTCAGGGTTGGGTCTGGAGAGAGAGACATGAGGTAGAGACTCACTACTGGGTGCGAGTATAATGCTAACAGCAAACAGAACATTCTGGTTTTTCCCCTCCCCCTCATGAAGGAGAATGTTCTCCGAGAGAAGGAAGAGCTCATCCTAACGGGAGTGGCTCTTATGAACCAGGCGCGCTTCAGGCATCCGGCATCAGTCTTTTGTTATTTTAGAGTTTTTGTTGCTGTAACACATCCATACAGAAAACTGCACAAATAATAAGTGTACAGCTCAGCGGCTTCTCACAAATTGAACACACCCATGTGATCCGCCCCCGTTTTGTCCCCTTTCCAGTCACTGTCTCCCCTAAGGGTAGTCACTACCCTCACTTCTAATGCCCTAGATTGGTTCTGCTCCTTTTTGAACTTCCTATAAATGGAGTCACAAAGTATGTTCACTTTTGTGTCAGGCTTCTTTCATTTGATATTGCGAGACACATACACACTGGCACCTGCCATTCTAGATGGTTCTTTTCCATTGCTGTATTGTGTGAATACACCACAATGTGTGTATCCAATCTAGTCTTTTTTCCCCTTCTATTCTACAGTCCATGTTCAATCAGGATTAAATTTTTTTGAGTAAGAAAAAGGTATGAAAGAGAATGTACTTGTGTTAGTTCAGAAAAAAAGTATGTATGTGTGTGTGTATATCGAGAAAGAGAAAGAGAAGGAGAAAAAGGGGAGAGAGAGGGCTTCCCTGGTGGCACAGTGGTTGAGAGTCCGCCTGCCGATGCAGGGGACACGGGTTCGTGCCCCGGTCCGGGAAGATCCTACATGCCGCGGAGCGGCTGGGCCCGTGACCCATGGCCGCTGAGCCTGTGCGTTCGGATCCTGTGCTCTGCAATGGGAGAGGCCACAACAGTGAGAGGCCCACGTACAGGAAAAAAAAAAGGGGGGGGAGAGAGAGGGAATCCATTCTATTCTGATGGACGTTTGTGTAGTTTCCAGTTTGGGCTGTTATGAATAGCTGTGCTATGGACATTCTATAATTGTGCTTTGATGGAAACGTGTATGCATTTCTGTGGGAGATACTTAGAAGTGGAGTTGCTGGACATGGGGTAGGTGCAGGTTTAGCTTTAATTGATACTGATTAGCAAAAATTCTTATTCACATTTTATAAACAAGGGGACTGAGGCTCAGAGAGAAGTGATTCACCCGAGGATGCCCAGGTTCCTGTGGCTGCAAAATCTCTGTCATCTCCTCCCACACTATCAGCCTTTGGAGAGGTCTCTAGTGATGTACTATAGGGCTCTACATTGTTAACCAACGTTTTCAGACAATTGAATAGACTTGTCAAAGACACCAAAAAAATGATCTGTGCTGACATGAAGCTGGAAGGGATGGTGCAAGTGCTGGGACTTTAAAAAGTGTCATGGATTTTACTCGAAAAGGAACTGCCAGTCACACTGGGTGGGGTCTAGGCCGTGACAAGTCCAAGGCTGGGGGGAGGGGTGGTGGGTGTCCATCTGGGGGTGGAGTCAAGGGATCAGGCCTGTGCAGTTGCTGGGAATATGAACAGAGGGTGGAGAAGAGGTGGGACCAGGAACCAGGAAACCAGAACAGGCCACAAGAGGCAGTGACATGGGGAGCAGGTGCTGGGCAGTGGGTTTGCTTCTTGTTTCTGAGGGTATCTGGCCACCAGGGTGGCTTTAGTGTCAAGTGTTCATCTGTCTGACCAGCCTATGTGGGACCTTCCAAGGTGGCCTGAATGTGGCTGTGTGCGTGTACAGGGTTGGTAAAGGGGTTGGTGGATGGTCTTATGTGGTGTGTAATCTCTGAGTGTGTGCATCCAGGGTGGGTAAGTGTACGTGAGCAAGTGAAGTGGGACTTCTGACTTTCTCCTAACCAATAGAACATGGCAAAGGTAATGGGATGTCGCTCCTTTGATTAGGTACATACACATAATACACACCACACACACACACTGTTCCATCTTGCTAACACAAACCTGTGCTGGCTGGATGAGGTAAGTGGACACGTTGAGGGAGCCCATGAGACAAGGAGCTGCAGGCAGCTTTCAGCCAACAGACAGCAAACAGCTGGGGCCCTCCATCATAGGTCGCAAAGAAATGCATTCTGCCAACAACCTGAATGAGTTTGGAGAGGGATTTCCACCCACTTGAGCCTCCAGATGAGAATGCAGCCCAGCAGCCACCTTGTCTGCTGCCTTCTGAGACCTGGAGTTAAGCCATGCCAGACTCCCAACTCACAGAAACTTTGAGATAATAAATATGCATTGTTTTAGGCAACTGTTTGTGGGCATTTGTTATATAGCGAGAGAACACCAATACAGGTGAGTGTGTTTGAGGTGTGGGTCACTCAGGGGCTTTGTGAGCTTGGGTGTGGATTTGGATGGCATGTGTGGGAAAGTGTGTTTGTGTGTTTGAGTGTGCATCTCGGTGTGTGGATGTTTGGGTCCATGTGTGTGGGAGTGGCAAAGGGGTGTGCCTGTGTGTGCTAGTACATGTATATGTCTATGAGTGAGCGAGCATGTGCATGCACACACGTGTGTGCAGTGCCCCCCCCAGCCTCTTTTATTACTTCCTCCGTGGGTTTGATGTTGGGGGTGAATAAAATTTAAAGAGCTCTAGGGCTTCCCTGGTGGCGCAGTGGTTGAGAGTTCGCCTGCCAATGCAGGAGATGCGGGTTCGTGCCCCGGTCCGGGAGGATCCCACATGCCGTGGAGCGGCTGGGCCCGTGAGCCATGGCTGCTGGGCCTGCGCGTCCGGAGCCTGTGCTCTGCAACGGGAGAGGCCACAGCAGTGAGAGGCCCGCGTAACACACACACACACACACACACACACACACACACACAAATTTAAAGAGCTCTAAAAGTTTTTAGAAGAGCCCTAAAGGGAGTGGAGCTTTCCGTGCATGAGTCATTACACCTGTGAACTGTTGATTTTAATTGACCCACAGCTGTCAGTTTGCAAGGGAAGAGATTGGTCCCTTGGCTGGTCTGTCTCAGCCACTACCTCCTGTCAGATCTTTGGGTAGGTACAGAGGCAGGAGGGCAGGGTGGCCCCTTGAACCCTCGTCTGGCCAGGCCCTCGGTCCTCCCAGGAGGCGGCAGGAAAGGGCTCAGGGCCTTTGGGACCCTAGCCGAGCCCGGGTCTGGCCTCTCGGGCTTTAGCTAGTGCCTCACCCAGGCCTCGGGTCTCCCATCCATCTGTCTTCCATTTTCCCGTGCCAGGAATCACGCACCTGAGACCTGGGCACCTCCACCCCTTCACATCCACACACCCACTCACACATGCAGATGTTAATCCGCATATGCAAACCACACTTGCAATAATAGTAGCAAGTGCTGGTAGAGTCCCACTGTGTGCCAGACACTCTGCTAAGTCTCTGTACACACGATCTCATCAGATCCTTGAAACAAACCGGGAGGTGGGTGCTCACCACCCCCACTTCACCCACCAGGAGACTAAGGCACAGAGGGCTCACGGTGAGTAATGCATGGTCACCGGTGCACTGACACACACACACACACACACACACACAGATGTGAACACGCCTGTCCCTCCAATTACACCACACACGCTCCCACTTACAGATATTCACAAACATTTGACGAAAACACCCAAATACTCGCCTGCCTTCCCAACCAAGGCTCATACACACACACACACACACACACACACACACGTGATCACACATGCAAATGTGGACCCCTCAAGCACACAGGTGTATCCACCACCTACATATATTCCCCCTCAAACGCGAATACACCACATCCCCCCTTACACAGCCACTTGCACTAACCTCAAGCATGGTAAGGCATGATCCCAACCTCAAAACCCCTCACAGGCTCACCTCTTACAATTCTTAACACGGACCAGGCATAGTCTCTACAGATCTGCACCTCCAACACACTCACTCAGGGCAGGGCTGTGTTGGCCTCTTTGCGGGCCTGCGGTGGGGCCAGCGAGCTCATGGCGTTCTCACCACTGCCCGGCCCCAGGGGCTGGAGGAGGCAGTGTCCCGCCCAGCCCCCGAGATGGCCAAACCTGCCCACCGTCCACCACCAATCTGGTCCTTTGTCTACGTCCACGCCAGTGAGACACGACATTTTCTCCACTGTCACAAACATGACATGTGACACTCACATGAGCCACCTGCTCACACCCTGGCACTTGCAGGCACAGGCTGATAGGCCCACCCTTTCTCTCACACTCAAGAAGTCGTGACAGAAAGCCAGTGAGCAGAAGCGATGTCATCATAGCAGTGACCCTGAACCGTTGGGCACGTGACTCATTATTAGTGCTGCCCGTGGGCCTCTGAGGCCTTCAGGACCCTGGAGTCACCTTTAACCTTAGTATCTAGACTAAACGACCACCCTGACTCCTTGAAGAGCAGGACCTAGTCCCCCCTCCCACCTCTGCCCCCTCACGGTCACCTTGTCACTTTCCTTCACTCTATTTGGGGGTGGGGCTTGTCTCAAGCCCACACTGTAGCCTGTTTCTCCAATGGCTCCATGTTTTCGTGCCCAGCTCCCTCACGGGCCATGGCTCCCCAGGCTGCTGGGCACAGCAAGGCGCCCTGGCGCTGCCAGCTGTCTTCTTTCATTCCCCAAAGAGTGACCCATGCAAAGCTGTTGCATGTAGAGGAAGCAATTTTGCATGGAAGTCAGGTGGTCCCTGCTGGCAGGCACCAAACCCTCCCACCTCCCACCTATGCCATCTCCCCCCATCACAGTGGGGGCCCCCTCTAGACTCTTCTCTTCCCCAGCCCCTCCTTCTCAGTGCCCCTGAGCAATTCTGAACTCCTTTCCAGGCAGAGCCGTTTGACCCTTCACTGTCTGACCTCCTCCCCCTGGGCCCTGTCCAGAGGCCTTGCCTGACCAAATGGGCTCACGGGGGTGCCTCCTTAATAAAGGAGCGGAGTTCCCCAAGAAGGGTTTCTGCACCCTCCCAGGCCAGCCAGCTCACAGCACTGCCACCTTTCATAAAAGCAATTTCTGCCATCTCATTGCATCAGGACACAGGACTTGCCACCCGTCACACAACAATGCTGATCTAACTCACCTGGCTGAGGCCACGTCTGAGTTGGAGAAGAAACTGAGACATGAACCCACACCCCTACCTGCAGTGGGGGGCAAGCGGCTCTTTGTACAGTGACAGACTCAGCCGTTTCCAGAAGGAAATTTCATGCTGCCGTAGAGAGAAGGGCTCGCCTCTTCCTCTCCAGCAATGATCCACTCATTCAACAGACCTCCGGAGACTCCTCTGGACTGGGAGAAGCAGGCAGAAAAGAATCAGAAGCAGGGAGCCGGTGGGTTAGCGACACACAGCCGACCTCAGTGCGGCGACGGAGAGAGGAGACGGAGGCTTTATGCAAAGTTCCTGCCACTTTTCCTAAAGCTGCTGCTTCTTCTTCCCTTTTTTTTTTTTTTCAGTGAAAGCGCCGAGTCCTAACCACAGGACCACCAGGGAATTCCCACTTCTTCCTCTTTTGCTCAAGAAATCATTTAGAAGCAAGTGAGAGGGAAGCTTCAACCCTGGGACTCCTGCACCCTACGGCAAAGCAAACTTCTCCACCCACCAGTCGCATAGCACCTGGGTCCCCCGCAGCCAACACTGAATCCACTGTCCTCCCCAAAGCCCGCTCGTCTCTCTGGCTGCCCCATTTGTGTGCAAGGTGTTTGGGGGTAATGCCAGGCGCCGCCTCCCTTGTGTCTTAGTGAGTGTAACTCGTGGCTCCCTGTCTCCCTTCACCCTCCTGCCCCAGAGGAGTCAGAGTAACTTCTCTGATTGATGAGTTTGGGAAGAATCAACTGGGCTCAGGGCTTCCCTTTTACCCCTGGGAGCAAGCTGCCCACAGGGGACAGGACTTCTCTTCTGCTCCTCTATGCCCCCAGAACTTCCTGGGCAGGCTCCCCAGGTCAGCACTTCCCAGGGGTACATGGACCTTATTCTGAGGCTCGGCTTGCAGGTCTGTTTGGCTCTCACCCACAAATACGCTTTCGTCAGGAACTAAGGTGACAGCTGGCCTTCATCAGCCTTGGCCTTATTTCTTAATTTGATCAGAACTCAGATGGGGTAGAATGTGGTTCTTTATTGGACTTCATCCAGACCTCCAGCAAAAGGCACCACTGTCCACCTTTCCCTTAAATAAAAAGTCCACTTTACCTCTTCCCTCACCTCCATGCCTCGAGTTTAACCAATGCTTGTCAACACAATGCTTGCCAGACTCAACCACTTCACTCCACCACCACGCTTCTCCCTTGTCGAGGGCGCCACCATGTCCCAAGCAATCACAGCTTCCTCACTGTTCTCCCTGCTGGCACCCTCTCTGCCCACTGTCCTCTTCTCTCCTGGCCACGTGACAGGTGCCCAGAGGCTGCCTCCATCCCATGTATTCACTCACTACTTGAAACATCCACATTCTTTTTAGAGGGGACCATTCCTCATGTCTCCCCCTTTGTTTCTCACTTTCCCTCTGGACAGGGAGTCTATTTTTATTTCATTTCATGGAATTTGCCTTTTGAAATAATTAACCACCTTCTTGCAGCAATTTTTCTTCACCCAGGAATGCAAAAATCACATAACACATTGGAATATTTTTTAACACCCACTTTAAATTATGCAGTTACAGTATTGTGATAAATATGTAGATCAGGGGAAGTTGGGGTAATATGTTCTGAGCCTGAAGCTGGACTCCATCCATCCCAATCCATGGAGGTTGGCTGGGGGAGGGGCATCAGGCCCCCTCCTTGAATAGCCAAAAGCAAGAGATGTCCTCAGCCTTTCTTTCTTTTGCAAACCCAAGATCCAGAACACAGCTCATTCAGCCAGTACATTGCCCCCGTCTCTGGCAAGATGCTGTATGTGCTTGACCTCACTTCATGCTTCCGATAACCTTGGAATCAGAACTCCACTTTTACAGATGTGTAAAGTGAGGCTCAAAATGGCCAAGCGAATTGCCCAGGGGCATGAGGCTAGGGAGTGGGCTCCCAGCACTGCTGTACAAGCCAAGAGTTTCCTGGTCGACCTGACTTTTCTGTGACTCCAAGATGACTGTCATTCATCTCTCTCTTTCTCCTCAAATCTCTAACGCCCTTCCCCCTTCCTCATGCTCAGCTCACTGTCTTGCTTTCCTGGCTCACTGATAGCATGAGGCCATCGGAAGAGAACCATCTCTTTGGATTGTATGTGTTGGAAAACGTTAAACAATGGCTCTCTGGATAAGAAGGCATTGATTTGTAGCACTTGCCCATTTCCATGGTGTAAATGTTTCCACTGTAGCCTACTTCAAGCTGCCAATGGTTTACTAACCAGCTCACAAAACGTTCCTGAAAATGTAACCGTCAGCTCTTCCAAGCCAGCTCTGGGGCACCACCAGGCTGAATCTACCTGCCCCAGGCCCTCCAACCTTCTTGCACCAGTGAATTCGCACTTTCTCCACCTTCCCTGATCTCACAGAGTGTTCCCCACTGCCCCTGTTCCTTCGTGAGGCAGGTGCCTGCATGGGAATGCCCCAGAACCACCCCCCTTCACCCAGCAGTTTCCTGCTCCACTCAATCCATCCCATCATCACACAAACAAGTTGTGATATCTCCTGGAAGAAAACCTTCTCATGACCCTGCACCCTCCTCCAGGCACCACCCCATTTGGCTGATCTCTTTTTGAGCAAAATGTCTTGCAAGAGTGGTCTGGAGCTGCTGTTTCCGCCCCTTACTCTTCCGTTCACTCCTCAGCCTACCTGATTAGACCTTCATCCCTACCACTCCTGAGGACGCTCTGGTCAAGGCACCCCAGTCCAGGAACTGTGGCCTTTGGCTTCTGCATATTTCTAGAAGTGTTGGAAAGCAGCTACAAGTCTGTCTGCCACACCTGTCGAGACTTTGCCCCTCGGTCCCACCGCCTGGGATACTCTTAGATACCCCAGATCTTCGTACGACGCAATCCCTCACTTCCTCCAGGTTTCTGCTCCAATGACCACCTGGTTGAAAAAAGTGTCCCTCTTCCCCTCTGTGTCCTTTCCCTGCTTTGTTCTCCCCACAGCTCTTATCACGGCCTGACATATTACACATTTACTGATGAATCTGTTTATTGCGTATGGCAGAATGTAAGCTCTCTGAAGGCGAGGGCTTCATATTTTAGTCATGGATACATTCCCAGTGCCTAGAACACATAGTAGGTGCTCAGTAAATATTTGTGAGCCAAGTGAATCAATGAATGCATGAACAAAATAGTGGAACTGAAATTCAAATCCAGATCTGTTTGATTTCATAGCCTGTGGCCTTCCCTCTCTGCTGCAAGGCCTTCTTTGTAGTTATCTCCATGAGCCAGAAGCTTCAGGGGGCCACTCCTAAGATTTCTTTGTTCTGTTATGGTCTTGTTGGGGTTTTTTCCCCATTTTGGGTACTTAGAGTTAGAGACCTATTTCTCTCTAGCTTAAAAATTTGCATGGTACCACATGGCCTTTAGGAAAACTCTAAAATCTTGAGCCTGGCATACACAGTGCCCCCATCTTCTGATCCTGGAGTCCTTCTCTAGTCTTACCCTTACCCCCACCGAGGGTGCTCCACAGCCAGCTGAGCACGTGCAACTCCCCTCACATGCCAGATTCTGTTCTCGTGTATTAGTTTGCTCAGGCTGCCATAACATAGTATCACAGACTGGATGGCTTAATCAACGGAGATGTATTTTCTCATGGTTCTGGCAGTTAGAAGTCCAAGATCAAGTGTTGGCAGGGTTAAGGGAAGGAACTGTTCCAGGCCTCTCTCCTTGGCTTGTGAACAGCCATCTTCTCCCTGTGTCTTCACGTTGTCTTCCCTCTGTACATGTCTGTGTCCTAATTTCCTCTTCTTTTTTTTTTTACGGTACGCGGACCTCTCACTATTGCGGCCTCTCCCATTGCGGAGCACAGGCTCCGGACGCGCAGGCTCAGCGGCCATGGCTCACGGGCCCAGCCGCTCTGCGGCATGTGGGATCCTCCCGGACCGGGGCACGAACCCATGTCCCCTGCATCGGCAGGCCGACTCTCAACCACTGCGCCACCAGGGAAGCCCTAATTTCCTCTTCTTATAAGGACACCATTCATATTGGATTAGGGTCCATCCTTAGGACCTCATTTTACCTTCATTACCTCTTCAAAGGCCCTGTCTCCAAATACAGTCACATTGTGAGGTACTGGGGCTTAGGATTTCAATATGAATTCCTGGGGAACACAGTTCAGCCCCTGACACCTGGCCTGGCTAACTCAACTCCCTATCCCTCCCCTTCCCCGACTCCACACCCCTGCAATCCCTTGAACTGCCTGCCCTGCCCCCACCAGGGCATGCTAGGTTGGGGTAACTGTTTTTTATGTCTCCACCTCCCCTCATTAGACTGCGAGGTCCTTGAGTCCAGCTGACAGACCCACTTGGGAGCCTGCCTTTGACCTTAACACAAGACCAGCACACAGTAGGTATTTAGGAGATGGCTGAACACAGGCAAAAAAATGGAAGGAGGCACAGAGAAACAGGTTTTTGAGGAATTCCTTCCTGTTGCTAAAATTTCTGCTTCTTACTATTTCCTGAAACAACGCCCTGGGGCAGATGAAATGACAAACTGCTGAGAACTACATCTTTCCTGCTCCCACAGTCAAGGGTGAGAGTTCCTTCTGAATTTTTGGGGAGTCAACTCACTGTGTTTTGAGAAACTGAGTCCACTGAGACTCCTTGGATTTAATTCTGACTGCCTTCACTAACTGACTTTGTGAGCCTGGCTTGCAGCTCACTTCACCATCGTGAGCATCCGTTTCCCTCCGACAAACAGGCATCATCACCCCGACCTGTTATGAGAATTAGAGAAAACAATAGGTGGTTAAGTGCCTTGAAAGAATTCAGCTCTATTCAGATGAAGACCTTATGTTATTGTTATTGAATTCTAAATGGTGACATAGAAATTATTTCTCTTGAGTATTCTATATATTGCTGTTAAATAATAGAACTTTCCTGATTTGGAATAATTGGGGGGAAGGTGTTCGCGAATTAGTGAAAAGTCTGAATTATGGGACACTGCAACATTTTTATTGCTTTCAAATTAATGCGAATTAATGACTAACCCTGTATTGTCAAGACACGGTCCCTTAGGAGCATTGCTTTAATGAACAGATAAGAATCTTGGGTAATTAAGCGTTCACTATAAACAAGAGGGTACAAACTGGGTGATTTTTAAAGCACTAGAACAATTTCTTAAAAAAGCTAACCATCCTCCCAGTATACCATTGATGTGTTTGGCAAATATTTTCATGATACCCCACTTAGGTCGGATGATGAAAATTTCCGAGTAAGCAGGATTGTGAGTCACTGAAGCGTGCTATTCCAAAACGACAGGCTTGGGATTGTGCTTAGAGTGGCAGGTGCTGGCAACCGGCAACCTTGTGAATTGCCCAGGACCCCTCAAGCCTGCAGATGGCTGAAGAGCTGGCATCACATCCAACAGCTGCACCCCTGTTACACACATACACGCAACCTTACACACACAACCATTTCTCATTTGCACATGTTCTTCCATACCCAATTACATGTGCACTTCAATAAAAGTCACACACAATCACATGACACACCTATTCCTACACTCACAGATATACATACACACAATCTGACGTGTGCACGCATACACACACAACATAACAAAGACAACCACAAAGGCTGAGTATTCCACTTAGGATCCTAACCCCAAGTAAGTCCCAGAGGACTCAGGCTGTGCTCCATGCATGTCTTTCCTAAAGAGATGAGAGTACACAAGATGGGCTCCAAATACAGGTGTTCACTCTGCTTCCAAAGAGCTTGAGGTAAGACTCTCTACTCTCCAACTTGTCAGGGAGAAAGCAGAGCATCCCTTGAAAAGAATGATGGAAACAAAAATCAGGAAACCAAAAAGAACAGCCATAATGGCTAATAGGTATTCGGCACTTGCCGTGTGCATCTGTGCTAAGAACTTTAATGCATTTTCTCATTTGCTCCTTGTAAGAATCTCATGAGGAAAGAGATATTATCATCACCATTTTACAGATGAGGAATCTGAGGCTAGAGAGGCTAAATGACTTGTCTAAAGTACCACATCTAGCATGTGCTGAGCCAGGATTCAAACCCAAGTTTGCCTGCCTGTCTCCAATAGATATTAACCAAACTCTGTATGAGATTCAGAAGAGGTGGACTTGTACTAAATAAAAATTGACAAGAGGGCTTCCCTGGTGGCGCAGTGGTTGAGAGTCTGCCTGCTGATGCAGGGGACACGGGTTCGTGCCCCGGTCCGGGAAGATCCCACATGCCACGGAGCGACTGGGCCTGTAAGCCATGGCTGCTGAGCCTGCGCGTCCGGAGCCTGTGCTCCGCAACGGGAGAGGCCACAACAGTGAGAGGCCCGCGTACCGCAAAAAAAAAAAAAAAAGTTGACAAGACAGGTAGTATGTGTGTGGGGGGAGGTGGGGGTGTTATACTGAACAGGGAAAGAAAGAGGAGTAAACTGGTGCTCTGGGAGGTACAACAGCCCATGGGAGTGGGAGGAAAGCCAAGCCCCCAGGACAGCCTCCAACATTAAGGAGTCTAAAGCTGACTTCACTGGAAGGGGCACAGGGTGATGGGTGTCTCCTCTTTGAGTCTCAGAGTCAGATACCTGAAGTAATTATAGTTACCAATTAATGGAGCATTTTTTGAGATACTACTAAACACTTTAGGAGCAGCATCTTCTTTGATCCTCCCAATAACCCTATGGAGGAGGTGCAGTTACTAACTTCACTTTATAGATAAGAAAACTGAGGCTCAAAAAAAAAAAAAAAAAGAAAAAAGAAAGAAAAAGAAAAGAAAAGAAAACTGAGGCTCAGAGAAGTTACCAAGTCAGGGAGCTAGTCAGTAACAGAGCTAGAACTCAAACCCAGATCTGACTTACTCCAAATCCCATGCTCTTTTCTTGCTTTGTCTGTATCTGACTCGCCCTGCTGGAAGATGCGCTGAGAATCATCATGGCTTTGACCACACCCCTGAATGGAGACATGGGTAGTAACAGAGATTTGGGAGCCTTGGTGCTTTCTTTCTACAGATTATCAGGACTGGGAAGGAAGAGAGGAGGCAAGAATTATTAGGTGCTGTTGAAAATGTTTGGATTTCTGGACAGTGGTTTATGAGATTGGAGTAATGAGAAGTCTTGGTTAACAATCCGTGGTCAACAACCAGTACTGTGCTTTGTTCTTGTTTTTATTATAATTCTACTTATTAAGCTGGAGCTCTTGGACCCAACACAATGGACATTGAATGGAATGTACAGGAGGAAAAAGACACACATCTGCCCACCGTGGGAATGAGAGCTTTCCTTCTACAACTGTGTTTTAAGCCTGGTGATAATGGTTTGAGAGAAAATGTGAAAGCACTACCCTTGATCTCTAAGACCTGTGAGAATGTCACAGAGGTCAGTGGACAAGGAGCGAGGGGGAGAGAATGCAAGAGACTGGAATCTTTTATCAGCACCGTGGACAGCAGCCAAGAGGGCAAGGATGGGGAGCTGTCCTGGGTACTAGTGCTAACAGCTGGGAGAAGAGGACATTTATCAAGTCGGCTATGTGCCAGGCACTATTCCAATGCTGTACATATGTCATCTCATTTAATAGGCCCAATGGGGGCTTCCCTTGTGGTGCAGTCATTGGGAATCCACCTGCCAGTGCAGGGGGCACGGGTTCAATCCCAGGTCCAGGAAGATCCCACATGCTGCAGAGCAACTAGGCCCATGTGCCCCAACTACTGAGCCTGCTCTCTAGAGCCCGTGCGCCACAACTACTGAGCCTGTGCTCTAGACCCCGTGTGCCACAACTACTGAAGCCCGCGGGCCTAGAGCCTGAGCTCCGCAACAAGAGAAGCCACCGCAATGAGAAGCCCGTGCACCTCAACGAAGAATAACGCCTGCTCGCCACAACTAGAGAAAGCTGCGCACAGCAACGAAGACACAATGCAGCCAAAAAGTAAAAAATAAATAAGTAAATAAATAATATGCCCAATGGGTCTGCAGTGTAGATGCCATTTCTCCCATTTTACAAATGCAAATATTGAAGATCAGTGACAGAGAGCATCTGGTCCACATGCACACAGCAAATAGTAGAGCTGGGATCTGAACTTGCAAGTATCTGGCTATTGCTCTAGCCCCTCTTCCCTGCTGCCTCCACAGATACTAAAGACCTCCCACTCTCCATTCTCACCAGAGTGGGGAGTCCACCTTGGATCTCTCTAGGGCAATCATCAAACAGGTGATCTTGGGCTCAGGCTGGTGAGGGCCTGATTTGTGAGTCTTTTAGTACTGAGAACAGGGCCCTGGGAAATGGAGTGTCTTATTCACTCCCAGCCACACACCTGTCTTCCAACCATGGCCAAAACTTCGATCAGCAGGACATAGTGGCAGCCCTAGCTGATAAAGGGGAAGGGGTGTCATGCAGGCCACCTGAAATGGAGGCACAGAGATCTCCACACACAGGTTCAGACCCCCCATCTCAGAGCCCTTTCAGACTAGCAGAGGTTATAAGGCTGCATTAGCAGTCTCAGCCCCTCTCCCCCAAGGGGGTGCTGCCCAGTGGACAGCTAGAACCTCCTGCCCCCTGAGCCTCACTGCTGAGCCCCACTGCTTTCTGTGGGAAAGATAAGTCTGAAGGGCTGGGCTGAGGTCTGATTTAGAAGAGCTTTGAATTCTGAGCTACAGAATTTAGATTCTTTTACACAGAAAATATGGAGCCCCCTAAAAATCACCATCCAATTTTAAAGTCTTTACTAAGAGCCAGGCATGGTGCTTGGCCATTTCGATACATTTTGTCATTAAATCATCACTACAGTATTGCAATAAACTACCATGAAATAGTTACAATCATCCCGATTCTTACAGTTGATGAAATTGGGGTCCAGAGAGGGGAAGGGACTTGTTGAAGTCACAGAGCTGATCGTGGGGCAGAATCGGGGTGAAAACTCTGGCCTGTGTAACTCCTAATTCTGCACTTACTCTCTCATGGCCAGGGGACATTGATCCCCTGAGGACCAAGGACCTAGGGCTCAGGAGAAAGCTTGAGCTGGAGGCTGGACAGAGAGGGATTTAGGGACTCTCTCATTAGGGGTGGAGTCACCACAGTTGCAGCCATAAACCTACTTCACAGGGAAATTACTTGGGAACCATAGAAATTAATGGCATTTTCTTGGATTCTTAAAAAGATTTATTTGGGGCTGTCTATATGGCAATGGGGGGGGGTGGTCTCCGGACTCTCGGGGAGGGGACTAAAGCTGGGAGTGGCATGAAGTAAAGCAAAGGAGTGCCTTAGAGGTCACTCCAAAGACCAGAGACCCACTCCCATCCAAGGGAATCCAGCCTCAGTCTTTGTCTCTGTTCTCAGGCCTCCCAGCCCCACTAATTCTCTCTCGCCCCTCCCAGATGAAAGAACAGTCCTTCCAGGCCATGCCCAGAGGGATCTTTCTCCTCATGGCCAGCTCTAGACAGATCAATCTCTTGCTTTAAAAAGATGCCTCTGCAAGACTCAGTTTCCTCACTTGTAAAGTGGGAAGAGTAATATCCATCCAGAACTGTCACTGGCCTGGCTCATGAGGGTGAGACATGGCCACCGGCTTGGCTGGGCAAGCCCTGGGCTGCCAAGTGGCCCCAGGACAGTGAGTCAGTGCTCTGGGTCTGAGAGCATCAGTGGCCGTGCTCTGTGGTCTGGTGGCCTAAATTAGTGGCCACTCTGGCAGCTGCCCAAGGCCTTTGTGGTTCTGAGCTCACCCCTACCCACCCTGGGAAGGTTCACTCTCATAAGACTCAAAGCACCCCATAACCAAGGCTTTTGATCACTCTGCAATCCTTTTTGTCCCCCTTCGGGCATGACAAATCAATTGCAAGTCCCCAGAGGTGTCATTTTCTCTCACTTCTGGGACTTGGCACATACTGCCCTCTGGCTAAAGCTCTCCTCCACTCCGACTCACCGGCTAATTCCTGTTACACCTTCAGGTTAAGACCTCAGCTTAGACCCCTCTTTCTTGACTCCTAGCTGGGGTAGGTATCACTGCTCTGTGCCCCATGTGCACTGGGGCGTGGGGTGACTTGGGGGCTGAATGGAAAATGAGGCAGGAGAGGTGGGGGTCATTGCCTCCATAATCCACACCTGTGGCCGGAGAGGGAGCTGCAAGCAGCAGGAGGCGTGGGCGGGGGCCGGGGTGCGCCACTGTGGCAGCCGCTGGAAGGTTTCCTGAGCTCAGCCTCTCCTGGGAGGCTCCCAGGGGTGGTGCTTTGTGAAGCTGGCCCCAAGGGTGGCTCTGCTTACCTGGCGGATTGGAGTGGGAGGCGTCCTCAGAGGATCGAGGCCACCAGCTGGCAGGGCTCAATGCAGCACTGCCCAACCCCTGAGCTCCTACCTGCTAAGAGGGGGCAGGCAGGGAGGAAATCAATGCGAGGACCCAGATCTGAGTCTGGACTTAGCTCTGCACAAACTCAAGTCAGTAAACTCAGCGTGTGCAGCTGCATGCGGCCTACATTAAAATGTGTGGCTGTGAGCCTACCGGGAACCAACTATGTGTTTATGTGCCTGTGTGTGTCTTTGCACACAAGTATGCTGTAGGTGGGGGTCCACGGGCATGTGTGTGCCTATAGGTGTGTGTCAATGTGTCAGTACCTGTGATCTGTGTGTGAACTCATGAGTTTGTGACATATGCAGCTGTGTGTTAGGAAACAGTCTAATGATTGTGCATGCTGGCCTTGGACTTTTACCCACTGGGATTCAAATCCCAGTTCAACCACTTCCAAGCTCTGTGACCTTAAGCAATTCACTTCACCTCTCTGAGCCTTGTTTTCCTCACCTGTAAAATGGGGGTGAAAATTATAATGCTCATCCTGACTGATTTTTGCAAAGGGATTAGGTAGCAGTATATGTAAAGTACTTAACACAGTGCTTGGTTCACTGGAAATAATAAATATTGGCAATTGGCCTTTGTATTATGTGTGGTTGTCTGTGAGTTTACGTGTATATCTAAGCATGCATTTATGGGCCAGTCTGGGGTTAGTCATATAGTATTGTGTGTTTATGTGTAAGCACGTACATCAGTGTGGACATGTGTCTATATTTCACCTTTAAAAAAAAACTCTCTATGGTCCCCTGGAAGCTCAGGTGCCAGAGCAACGACTAGGAATGAGATTTATATTCTTAACATTCCTTAAAACCACCTTCCCTGACCCCTAGTCTTTGAAAGGAGATGATTGTTCTTTCAAAAAATCAAAATTTGAGTTATCTGCAACTCACACCCCCATACCTAGGAAACATGTATGTAGTGCACACGTGTACACACATATTAACGTCCATGATCGTCCATGGCTCACCTGTGTAGCCCAGCCCGCAGCTCAGGAGCCAACACAAGGTGGGCAACAACTAGTACTCCTTGACTGAGTGATTCCATCTTGAGCTTGGAAGGGAGCAGAAGTCCCTGCAAGCGGGAAGAGTCCTGAGCATGACAGCTAGAGAGGGGCAGGCCTCGAACGCTGCCTCCAATTCAGGGCCAGGGTCACCGCATGTACCTTACAACAAACAGCATGGATCTGAAGTCAGATAGATACGAGTTCAAGCCTTGCTCCTGCATTGGCCCCCAGACACAGGAGTGTTGCACTTGGCTGCGGTTTCTCTGAGCCCTTTGCCTGGGCCTGACCCCAACCCCAAGGCTGCAGCTAGAGGAGACTCAGACCTAGTCTTACCTCAGGAGGCTCTGGATCCCAAACAGACCATCCCAGCAGGTGTGACACACCCAAGGGATTGTGGGGGATGACTGGGGGCTCAGGAAAGGTAGAGTCCAGCCAGCCCAGGGACCAGGCTGGCTTTGCTACTCAAAAGGCAGACTAGGGAGATGGATAATGAAACTGAGAGAAAATGGACAGAGTAATTTTATGTCTGGTGAATCTGATACATTTTTAAATGGGGCTTGTATTTGTACATCAATGTTTGTAACAGTCTGACTATCCACAATAGCCAAAAGGCAGAAACAACAAAAATATCTGTTGACGGATGAATGGGTAAACAAAATGTGGTCTATACATACAATGAAATATTATTCAGCCTTAAAAAGGAAGGAGATCCTGACACATGATACAATATTGTTATGCCAAGTGAAACAAGCCAGACACAAAAGGACAATACTGTCTGATTCCACTGATGTGAGGTACCTAGAATAGTCAAATTCATAGAGAAAGAAGTAGAATGGTGATTGCCAAGAGCTGGAGGGAGGAGGAATGGGGAGCTGTTGTCTAATGGGGACAGAGTTTCAGTTTTGTAAGATGAAAAACGTTCTGAAGATAGAGGGCGATGATGGTTATGCAACATGGTTGCACATGCAAAAGTACTTAATGCTACTCAACTGTACACTAGAAAAGGGTTCAAAGGATAAATTTTACATTATGTAGATTTTACCACAATAAGAAAATGGAGTTTGTATTTACATTTTTTAAAAAGTCAGATTTATTGGAAGTGTAACTTACATACACTAAAATACACCCTTTTGAATGTATCCTTCTATGAATTTTGACAAACACTGTCATGTAACTACCACCTCAATCAAGATACGGAACATTTCCGTCACCCAAAAGTTCCTTCATGATCCTTTATCATCAGTGCCCTCCCCTCCCTAAAACCCAGCCCCTGGCAACCACTGATCTGTCACCATAGTTTTGTTTTTCTTTAATGTCATATAAATGGAATCATACAGAATGTAGCCTTTTGAGTCTGGATTCTTTCACTTAGCATAATGCATCTGAAATTCACCCATACTGTGGGTATCGATAGTTCTTTCCTTTTTGTTGCTGAATAGTATTCCAGTGCATAGATGTACCATAGTTTATGGTACCATTGAGGGACATCTGAGTTGTTTCCAGTTTACAATGATTGTAAATAAAACCACTGTGAATATTATCATATAGGTTTTGTGTGGACATAGGTTTTCATTTCTCTTGGGTACATATTTAGGAGTGGGATTGCTGGGTCATATGGTAAGTGACTATTTAACTTTATGTAAAACTACTATTTTCCAAATTGGTTATACCTCACTTTGTTTTTAAGTTTTTTGTTTGTTTTGTTTTGTTTTGTTTTGTTTTTGCGGTACGTGGGCCTCTCACTGCTGTGGCCTCTCCCATTGCGGAGCACAGGCTCCGGATGCGCAGGCTCAGCGGCCATGGCTCACGGGCCCAGCCGCTCCGCGGCATGCGGGATCCTCCCGGACAGGGGCAAGAACCCGTGTCCCCTGCATCGGCAGGGGGACTCCCAACCACTGCGCCACCCAGGAAGCCCTGTTTTTAAGTTTTTTTAAGTAACTTATTTTATTGTATTCTACAAAAACGTCTCTCCATCATGGGATGGAAAGTGAAAAAAAAAAAAACCCAGCTTGGTTCCACCCCACAGTTAGTTTGAGAAGCTCTAGTTTGGGAGGAGTCAGTAGATGAAGTATTGGGGTAAAGGCTTTTAAGCAGAGAGAACAGCACGTGCAGAGGCCCAGGGGAAGGAGAGGGCTTGGCACACCTAGAGAACTGGGAGCATGGGATGGGGCAGGGGGGCAGCTGGTGAGCCTTGAGGCTGGGAATGGGGTCAGGGACCAGATGGTGCAAGAAGAGGCTGAGTTGGGACTTTATCTGGCGTGGAGTGTGGGAGAGCCTTTGAAGGATCTTAAGCAAGAGAGGAAAATGATTTGATTTACATTTCAGAAAAGTTCCTCTGGCTGGGAGTGGCATGGATGCCCATGTGGGTATACACGTATGCATTTTTTATTGTGTTTCTGCATGGCCGTGTGTATGTCATCTGTGTTTGGTGTTTTGGAGTGGGAATGACTGTGAGTGGCTATGAATGTGGGCTGGCAGAGCCACAACGGGAAGGAGGCCTGACAGTGGCAGGCACGGGCTCCTCCTGCAGTTTCCCAGGTAGCTGAGGATCAACAAGTGGCTACTCCCAGGGTCCCCCTTGGGGCCTCTTAAGAAGCCATGCCCTTCCAAAGGGACCAACTCCCAAGAGTTCAGCTTGTTTTGTCCAACAAACATCACTGGGGGCCCTCAGTGCCTCCATCGCTACCCTCTGGGATGCCCCCTCCCCCATGCCAGGCTGGGGGGAGGTGACTTCCTTTGGCTGCAGTCTCAGGACCTCAAATCAGGTGCAGCATCAGACAACATTCAGAGAGCAAGACCCCTTCTTACTGAAAGGGTTAATATCTTTACTCCATAAAAGACTTGTGCAAGAAAGACATGAAACCCAGGAGTTATAAAGAAAATGATAAGCAGATCCAACTCCACAAAAATAAAATATTTTATGCAGTGAAAGGCACCAAAGAAATTTAAAAGACAAATAAATTGACTGGGAATAAGTATCTGTAATTTATATTGTAGACAAAGAGTAATATCTACAATATATAAAGAGTTCCCACAAACAAATAAGAAAACAACAGCAATCCAATAGTAAAATGGGCTAGATATATGGTCAAGTATTTCAGAAAGAAATATTACAAATGGTCAGTAAATAGATGAAGAAAACTTGAGCTCATTAGTAACAATGAAAATTAAAACATGTGAGGAAACCATTTTTGCCCAACAGATTTACTAAACTAAAAAACTGGTGTTATTCAGTGATGCAGTGGGGTGGGGAAATGAGCACATTCATATGCTGTTAGAGGGAATGTCAATTAATTTTACATTAATTGTAAGTAATTAAGGGGGCAATTTAGTAATATCTATCAAAATGAAAAGTATGTATATTCTACCTGCCAGCAATTCCACTGTAAAAATTTATCCTACAAAATTACTAGCACATGCATGCAAGGATCAGGTTACTCCCTACAGCATTGCCAGTAATACAAAAATATTTGAAACAACTTAAATGTCCTTCAGAAGAATTATGGTGGAATAAATTGTGGTATATCTACAACTCTGGAATACTATAGCACTATCAAAAAAGAATAAAGTAGATGTATATTACTGATATAGAATCTCTAATATGTTTTCTAATATGAAAAGCAAAATTTACAACAATATGTGTTAGATAATTCTACTTGTGCCTCTGAACAATTCTGTGTGTAAATGGGCTTAATAGTTTGAAAATTATTAATGTACTTTAAAAATAAAATTCTGATCTTTGCAATAGTTGCTCAGGGAACATCCATTGGCCTGGGGGGAATTGGGAACATTAGAGAAGAAGTAAAAAGAGAAAGGCACATTCAACTTCAGACATTCAAAAATAGGATTTTGTAGCTAGATGATAGTCAACTACCTGTAGTTCCTATTTATCAATTAAAAATTTAGCCATGTGGTTAGAGTTGGGAAGGAGGAGGTGACATTGGGGAAATCCTACCCCAAAGATAGAGCAGAGAGAGAAAGGCAGGAAGGCAATGAGGCAGGGAGACAAGAGGGCCCCAGTTTCCACCTTTTGGGGCCTGGTTTAGAGGAGGGATGGCAGTGGGTTAAGGGGGTAAGTGAAAGGATGCTATAATTAATAACAAAGAGGCTATGGCCTCCACTCCCCATTTTCGCCTCAGGAAGAGATCATCTGAGGATGCCACCTCAAAACATGGGCTGTGGTACACAGCCTCTGAGATGACCCTCATGGTCACCTTCTTGGCTAGTCCCTGGTGGGACCAACTCTCCTGGAGCTTGCTATGGACTGAATTGTGTCCCTCCAAAATTCATATGTTAGATCCCTAACCCACAATGTGACTGTATGTGGAGATAGGGAGATAAGGATTAAGGTTAGCCAAAGTCATAAGGGTGGAACCCTAATCCCATAGGACTGGTGGCCTTATAGAGATCTCTTATAAGAGATCTCATTCTGTTTCTCTCTGTGTCTCTATCTGTCTGTCTCTCTGCCATGTGAGGACACAGTGAGAAGGTGGCCATCTACAAGCCAAGAAAAGAACTCTCAAAAGGAACCAAACTGGCCAACACCTTGACCATGGACTTTCTAGTCTCTGGAACTGTGAGAAATAAACTTCTGTTGTTTACGTCTCTCAGTCTGTGGTACTGTGCTATGGCAGCCCAAACTAAGACAGAGTTCTCACATTTTATATGACTTGTGAGCAAGGCACTGACTGTCGTTTGTTCTGGGGTCTCTTGTCAAGGATATTTGTGTGGCAAACTTCCTTGGAAGACAGAGGAAGAAATATCTCCCTCTATGGCAAAGGGCAGGCATGCTACTGCCCATTACAGAAGACCTGAATTTCCTCAGCTAAGAGTCCACACCTACAATACAACCCACTGTGTGTGCAGGTGATTTCTAGCCCTCTTCATGTAGATCTGTGGGAACTGGGCATTGGGTGAAAAAAAATGCTGATTCTCTGGCTACTGCTATTGTTGTAATAAATTGTCCTCTGAGTCTGACCCAGGAGCCTCATGTCTTCTGCCAGCAATCAAGAAGCAGGAGCAGGGCTTCCCTGGTGGCGCAGTGGTTGAGAGTCCGTCTGCCGATGCAGGGGACACGGGTTCGTGCCCCGGTCCGGGAAGATCTCACATGCCGCGGAGCGGCTGGGCCCGTGAGCCATGGCCGCTGAGCCTGTGCGTTCGGAGCCTGTGCTCTGCAACGGGAGAGGCCACAGCAGTGAGAGGCCCACGTACCGTGAAAAAAAAAAAAAAAAAAAAAAAAAGAAGCAGGAGCAGGCTAGATTCTTAGCTTGTAAGTAGGGTAAAATCTCAGACCCTGCACAGTTCCTGACAGTCCTTCCTGACACTGAATCAGACCTGACCCCCGTGGCCAATAGAATACTGTGGAAGTGATGTTATGTGACTTCAAGACCAAGTCATAAGAGATGATACAGCTTCTGCCTGGTTCTCCTGGGATGCTCACGCTTGGATCCCAGTCACCATGCTGTGAGGAAGCTCAGGTTGCCCCATGGAGGGGCCCACATAGACAGCAACACAGCCCTCGCCAGCCTGTTAGAAATGTGAGTGAGCCAACTTGGAAGGGGATCCTCAGCCCCAGTCAAAATTCTGCAGCCCTCCAACATCTTACTGAAATCTCAGGAGTCATTCAGCCAGAACTGCCCAGTCAAGCCACCTCTAAATTCCTGACTCAGGGAAACCATGAGAGATATTAAATGATTACTGTTATTTTAAGCCACTACATTTGGGGATGGTATTTTATGCAGCACAGGTAACTAATACATGGGACACAGGCCTCATCCTCTTAGTGGCAGGGTTATCCAGCAGAGGGAGATTCTGAACTTTCCTGAAATCCCATGTGGTGTGGAAGTTGAGGTGAGAGCTGGCAGACCTGCCAGAGGGCCTCTGAGCCTCAGTTTCCCCATCTATAAAATGGGGGATGCTAAGAGTACCTCCCTCCAGGACTGTAGTAAATATTCAATGAGATAATCTATGTAAAGCACGTAGCACAGTGCCTGACATGAAGTCAGTGTTAACTTTTGTGTATAACAAACTCCAACATGAGCATGTATTGCTTTTAATGATTTTGAGAGGTTAAAAATTCAGAAAAACCCAAAGAACAGTACAATAATCACTCAGAATTACACCACCTAGATTAATAACAAATAACTTTTTGGTCACATCTGCTTCAAATCTTTTTAAAATTAGACAGTAATACATGCATATGTTCTTCCTTCGAGAAATGAACCCAAACGTTGCAGAGGAAGCTGGGACCCTCCTACCCACTTCCCAAGTCCCACTCTTCCCCCTTTTCCCCTGGACAAGCTTCAGCAGAAGTGTGGTGTGTTTACCTCTGGCCCAGTTGTTTTTCCCCAATGCCACTTGCGATGTCACCTGCACAGTTAGCCCCACCTCCAGGGTCAGCAATACAGAGTCACACACAGTGTCACCTGTAGAGTCAGCCCCATCACCCCGTGTCAAACCAACACACACCAACGATGCGTCACCTGTGTGTAGTGAGGCTCACTCACTCGTGGTGTCATCTGCACACAGCCACGCAGTGTCCCCAGCTCAGTGACACACAACCCCACAGTCACCTGCCCACAAACAGCCACACACAAGGATTTGCAGTCCCATACTCCATCCGTTGCGCCGCGTGGTGTGACATCACACACGATGTCAGGGGACACAGGCAGACCCCTCCCTCCGCGGAGCCCCGCCCACAGGCCTCACTACACCTTGGGCACTGCCGCAGGCCAGGCTGGGGCCTGGGTCTTCCGGCTCGGAGGCCTGGACCCAGGCCCTGCCTCCGCCAGCAGGACCACTATTCAGGCTCCATCTCAGTGGGCTGAGGAGGCCCGGGCGCTGCTGCGGAAGCAGAGCGGATGCAGAGAAAAGGCTTTGTTCTTCGTGGGCAGGTTATTAAGGGGAGCTGGAGCCCCTCTGCCTGCCCCTCCCTTCCAACAAAGGAACAAAACAGCGGCTATTTGTAGATTCGTGTCAAACTCCCTCCGACCCTGGGGTGGGGAGTCCCGTGAGAGAGGCATTTGTGAGGACTCTAATGAGCGGCAGCGGGCAGCCGGTGCGGCCCGGCTCTCCAGGCAGCTGGCCCCCATCTCCGCCAGGGGAGGAGCCAGCCCGGGAGGTTCCTGAGACAAAGAGAGGGCCGAGACAATGAGAACAATGCCCGGGCTCTGGGGGGCATCCCACTTGTGCGAGGAGGTCCCACTGGGCACCGGGCGTGGGCATCAGGACACTCCCTCCCCCCCGTGGAACCCCCAGGCACCTCACGGGCCCCATTTCCCAAAGGAGGCTACCTGGGATGAGTCGCTTGCCTGGCAGCGCGTGGGCTCTTCCTACTACATAAACGTCATGCGATAGGCGGCTTGGGGATCATCCAGACCTCAGAATGAATCCCAGCTCTGCCCCTTAGAGCTGTGTGGCCTTGGACCTAGGTTTCCTCACCTGTAAAATGGGAACGATCATTCTCACCTCCCAGGAGTGTTGTGAGGAGTCCAGGAGATAAGAACTGGGCACATAGTAGGTCCTCAGCCTGCTGAGCTGTGAGCTCCTCGAAGAGCAATGCCTCACTTTCAACACTGGGCTGGAGAGCCCAACGTGCTGCCTGGCACACAGTAGGTGCTGTTGAAGAGGTTACTTAAGGGTCCTTACTAGCCTTCCGCCCTATAGGCTTGCCCCAACTTGGGTCACCCTCTTTCCAAGCCCTGCTACCAGTATTCTCTTGGAAAGAAATTTGCCAAAACCAAGGCACTGGTCAGCGAGTGTCACCTCCCCGGACTGGGAGCCCTGTACTGCAACGACAGCGCCTGGCCACCAGGGGGCGCAGTCTCTTAAGGTTTGCACACCAGCCGGAGTCGTTCCCACTCCTCAGGGGCCTGGAGGGCTGGAGACGGTACCGCTCACTGGGTGAGGTACCTGTCCATCCCGTCAGCCAGAGATCCTGGGGCCGTTCTCCTAGAACACTGTGGAGGAATAGCATTATAACCAAGACTGTAATCTCACAATGGTTAGAAAGAAGCACTTTTCAGGTCTGACCTGCTTCTCCCACTTTGCAGTGTCCTGTCCTCACAGACTATGGTGACCCACTGCTACCCATGCTTACCCCACCAGACTTCAGGCTTCCCTGTTCTGTCACCCTCCCCTCCCCAGAGAAGCCTAGACCATCAGAGCCAGAAGGTCCTCAAGTTGATCTGAGTGTCTCCCACCCCATTTAACAGATGAGAAAACTGAGGTCCACAGCAAAGACCCCAGGAGTACACAGTGGGGAGGTAGCTGGACCAAGACCAAAACCTGGGTTCTCTTTTTCAACTTGTGCCGTCTCATGCGTGAGCTATTTTACTCTTGTTCTAGGGGAAGGAAAAAAGGAGAAGGAAGGTTTTCGAGGCCTTCTTATGCTGTGCAGATCTTTGGCCTTACTCTGTACCTGCATTATTTCATTGAATCCTCTACCAACCCCTTAAATAAGAAGTTGTTATCTCCAATTATGGATGAGGAAAGTGAGGTCACATGAGGTTGCCCAAAGTTTCACAGCTAAGAAATAGCAGCGCTGATATTTGTCCCTGGGGCTGTCTGATTCCCACATTCTTTCAGCTCCGTTAGGTAGAACCATATAAAATTGCCATTCCCATAGGTCAAAGTTTTTAAAATATCTGCTATTATACGCTTAAGCTTAATACTGTGCCAAAGAGACTCTCTTATCCTGAAGGAAGGGGTCATTAGTTGGAATAGGCTGGTGGCAGCGGGGGATGGGAGAAAGATTTCTTTGGGAGCAAAACACCCTGAGGAGATGACTGTTGCTGGAGAGATTGTCCCCTGCAACCCCAAAGCCCAGATCAGGATTCTGGAATGGCCAGATGGCTCTATAGGCCCCAGTTCAAGGACCTCTGACCACACAGGGGTCATGCATCTTGGGCAGGAGGAAAATTGAGGAGGGTCTTGAGGGGAGATACGGTCTCTCCGGCTATGTCAGGGAGACCCCTTGGAAGAGAGAAAAACCCACATGATATAAATTTAGAGTGTCACATAATGTCACAGAATATCGTGGCTAGAATGCCATAGAGTGCTGCTGAATGTCAAGGAATGTCGTAAAATGCTCTGGAATGTCAAAGAATGTCACAGGATATCGTGAATTCTTGTAAATGTCATAAATTGTTGTAAATGTCAAAAGGTGTCATGGAATGCTGTAGATGGTTGTAAATGTCATTGGATGTCAAGGACTGCCTTCCAATGTCATCTTAGAATGCTGTAGATGGCTGTAAATGTCATGGAATGACTTAGAACGTCATCCTAGATCTCCTAGACTGTGGTAGGCTGTTACAGAATGTCAGCATCACAGAATGTCAGCATCACAGAATGTCATGGAAAGTTCCAGTCAGTTGGAAAAGACTTTGGGTTCCAGGTTCACTTGCTCGTTTTGCAGATGGTAAAACTGAAGCCCAGAGAAGAAAAGGGGCTTGTCTAATGAAGCTCACCCAGATAGTCACTAGCAGATGCAGACTTAGCATCTGGTCTCTGGACTCCCAGCCCAAGCAGCCTCCCTTGGCTGAGGCTCCTGGGGACTAATTAACCCTGTGATGGAAACAGTGGTGTCCAGTGGGTATTCAGCAAATTTCCCAATTCTGGCTGGCATTAACCCTATGTCAGGATGGGGGATTAACTCCACGTGTGGGGCTTTCTGGTCTGGAAAACGAAATAATGAGGTCTCTACACCGAAATCAACAACATTCCCTCTCTGCAGCAGAGAGAGGGTGGGTGTATTGGGGGAGCTCTCAGAGACCTCTCCCAGGCCCTGGGACCGAAAAGGTACCCGCAGGCTGTCCTGGGAGCCGCTCCTTGACAGCCAAGGACTCAGAGGTGCCCAACTTTGTAGACAACTCTTGGCAGAGGCTCTGGAACCCAGGAGGCTGCGTGTGTGTCTCAGAGGTGGGAGAGCAAGGAAGGGACCCTGGGAGGGTCTTTCCAGCCAGATGTCAGGCTGCTAGGAAGGATGTCACTTTGGCTAAACTGATTGCCCTGAGTGGAATAGAAGTTCTCAATATGAATCCAAAAAGTCATTCTACTGTCTCGGCAGGCTGATGGGTGAGGGGTCATGGAGGTGGGTGCGAGGTGGCAAGATGAAAGTGTCTTCAGGAGGTGGTCTTCCCTGGGCTCTGCATCCAACAGGAGACTCCACCCATGATAAGACACACTCTGCTTCCCTCCTTTTGTCCCCAAGCCCCAAGTCTCTCCCTCTCCTTCTCCCCCACTCTCTCTTTCCCTCTTGTAAAGGTTCCCACCCAGAAATAGCTTGCCCCCCTCCAGGCTCCTGGGTGGGCCCCTTGGTCCTACGAACCACCCTGCAGTTTCTCTGATCCACACAAATGGACAGAGCCCTGAAGCTCTCTGCCCTCAAAGGGGAAGTGAATCAGGGAGACTCCAGGGATCTGCCTCCACCCTCACCGATGCAGAATCCCCTTCCCCTGGCTGCTGGTCTAGGGACCTTTCCAGGCCCAGAGCGAACCCAGGGTGTCCCCAGCCCTGAGGGGAGAGTTGGCAGGAGCACTGAGCCAGCTTGCCAGGGAAGGCCCCTGTGGCAGACACTGGGGCTGGTCCAGGTTGACCATAGCCTCATCTCAGCTGAGCTGGGGAAACTTTGCCCCGCGGGGCTAGGCTGGCAGAGACTCAGAGCCTTAGGCACCCGACCTCTTAGCAAAGCCTTCCCTTCTCTCTAAGGGTTTGCTCCCTGCAGCTGTAAAAATAACAAGGTCCCAGCAGAGTCTGGTGACAGAGCTGAGTTCAGGAAGGGGCACAAAGAGCGTACAGGAGGAAGACGGTGTGGAGGGGCTCAGGCAGGGCGGGCCATGGCACTGGGGGGTCTGGGGGTGATCAAAGGCGATACAGGACCACAGGGGGAGCTGGGGGGTTGGCCCCGCTCTCGTCCATACTAATGAAACTTTCTAGTGGTGCATACACGTGTGTTGCCTGAGACTGTACATTTGCATGCGGACATGTGTACCCAAGTGTGTGTCCTCACCCCTGTGGGGTTCTGTGTATGTATGCACCAGTGGGTGTCTGCAAGTCATTTTTCACGTTGGAGTGTATGTGTGTGTAAACCTGGGTGCATTTCCATGTGGGTGGGTGTGATTGTGCATGTGTGTGTATCTTAATATAAAGATGGTGGTCTCAGCATCAGCTGTTGAGAGGATTTCCTTTAAAAGACAGTGGAAAGCAGTGTTGAAGAGCTCTACCCTGGACTCAGGAAGGCCTGGGTTCAAATTCTGCCGGTGGCACCTTGGGCAGGTGATTTAGTGTCTGTGAACTTTAGTTTTCCATCTGTAAAATGGGGACAATACTAGTAGCACCCTCATTGGGTTACCATGGAGTTCTAGGGAAACAGTGAATGTAAAAGGGCTTTGTGAACTATAAAAGACTGACAGGGTGTGGGAAAAGACAGGTGATACAGGCTTGCGGTGAGTCCTGAGGATAAATACGGTAATACTATTCAAACCACATGTGAGACTTGTATCAGGAATAAGAGAATAATAGAAGGAAGCGCCAGGCCCTAATATGCCTGGTCTCTGGTGTACATGTTGGGGACAGTATTTATTAATGTGCCAGTGTCAAGTGCATTACATCCCCTGCCCCTGCCCTCCATCCACCATTTGCCAACCTGGTTCCCAGATCTTGAGTCATGAAGAGTCAGAAGAATGGATATAGGAGACAGGAACAGAGAGAAGGAAGGAGAGGCAAGAGGCTGAGTTGATGTACATGATAAAGAACTGGGAGGAAGGGAGAAGAAGGAGAAGGAAACTGGAGGGGGCGTCATGGGGACTGGGTGTGGAAAAGGCAGTGTGAGAGACTGGGGCGAACAGAGGGGTTGGTGAGAAGTTGCAGTGTGAGCTCTAACCTGGATCCCCTTTCATGTTCTTGAAATTCAGGTACAGGCTGGAATTCCTAATATCCTATTGGATGGCTGCTTCTTGTGTCTTTGAATGGGATTCTGGGCTGAGATCGGACCATTTGGGGCCACCACCTGTAGTCTAATCAGCTATGTCCAAGTCTGCCTCTGGTGGGAGAAAAGTTTGGGGAGAAGGGGATCACTGTGAGCTGGGCACAGCCCTCCAAAGCTGTCTTCCAGTGAGGGGCACTCCTAACCCTTGGTGCCAGAGCATCCTCCCTGGGCAGGTGCTTCTCTGTCTCCCCAGGGAAACAGATGGAAAGCCTGGTCGGAACCCTGGGGTGAGGGCCACTTGGGACTCCCAACCTGAAGCCAGGCATGCTTCATCTGCATACGGTCTCTGCCTCAAAGAGCTTATATTCTAGTAGCAGAGACAGAAACCACAAGTCCATAAGACATGGCAAGAGTAACAGTAAAGGCGTTACAAGGCTGGGTGGAGGGGAAAGTGTTGGCCAATTCACCCAGGAAAAGAAAGGGAGCCACAGAGGTGGTGAACTTCAACTTGAGTCTTGAGGTCTGAGCCAGAGAGTGCCAAGAGAATATGGAGGGGAAATGTGTTCTGGGGAGGCTGGAACAGGCTGTGCAGAGGGAGGGGCGTGAGGAGTCTGGCACGTAAGGGAAAAGGCGGGGGGATGAAGCGTGGGACGTGAGAGGGAGAGTCCAGATCAGGAGGGGCTGGGGGAGGAGAGGATTTGGGGAAAGAACATCAGAGGCCAGAGCAGGGAGCACTTGAATTCCAGGGTAAAGGGAGAGGATTGTATCTTGAAGCAATGAGGAGCCTTGGAGAGATGTGGAAGGTTTTAATCAAGGAATAATGGGATCAAGATGGCATTTTAGAAAGATTACTCAGCCTGCTGGGCGGGACCCAGGAGAGGAGATGGGAGGCAGGAACGCTGTCAGTGATGAAATAATAGCGAACTTCCATTGATTTATACATGTTATTTCACCTTACCTTTTCCCCAACTCAAGGTAAGATCAGTATCCTGGTTTTATAGACGAAGAAACCGGGACTCGAGAGATGAAGTGAATTTCCTAAGGTCACACAGCTTGCAACCCAGATACGTCTGATGCCACAGCCCTCATTCTCAGTCTCTGAGCCTGGGGTGAAGTGCATGGGCTCTGGGTCCAGGCTGCCTGGGTTCTAGCCTTCACTAGAACATGTGACTCTGACATCATGTTGGCAACCGACAGAGCTCTGGGCCTCAGTCTCCTCATCTGTAAAGTGAGGTTAGTAATAGCGTCCACCTCATGGGGGCTTGAGAATCCAGCGAGCTGATCCACATAAAGGGCTCGGCACAGAGCCTGGCTGGCAGTCATCACCCACTGTGTCACGTGCTGTCCATCACAGAGCCACAGCCATGAGCTATTCGGCCTGGGCAGACAAAGCAGCTCTGGGCAGGAGAGAAGGGGGAGGACTTGAGAGATGTAGGGGGTGGAGTGGGTGGGACATGGTGGGAGGGCAAGCAGGGAGGAGTGGAGGATGTGTCCTGAGTATCTTGCGGGGTTCTGGGCAGTTGGCAGGGCTCTTCACTCGTCTGGGGGACTGGAGGATGGGCAGATTCAAGGAAGGAGGATGAGCTCGACGTGGGGTTACTGCATCTCCAGCTCCTGTGAGAATCCTGCACCCACCCACCAGTCCCCACCTGCCTCTGCAGCCTAGGAGAAGACCCATGAGCTTCCTCCTGGCCCTGACCCTCACTCAGACAATGACCTATTCTGAGCTGAGTCTCCCAGGAGAGCCCCATGTCCTTGGCAGAGTCTAGGGACAGACCTGGTCTCACCAAGGCCATCCAGAGGCTGTCTCCTCGCCAGATCTGGGGTCCCCCATCCAGCCTCAGAGACACTCCCAGCCCCCTGCTGGACTCCCAGCAGCAATGCATGCTGAGTGGGCCTGGCGCCCCTGCAGGGCAGGTGCACTTAGAGGACGGGGATCTTTTCCTTGTGTGATTCCAGTGTTCTCCCTGAGTCAACATGAATACCACTACCAGAAAAGTAAGAGCTTCTTTAAAAATGTAAGATTTCCTCCTAATATGTCATTTGGGGCGTGTTTAGGATGCCAAGACCTTTTCAGTGTTTTAGAAAGAATAGATATATTTGTGAAAAAGCCTGACCACACATGTTTCTTTCTTCTGAGCCTTCTACTATAAATGCCATTACAAAAAATTTAAAAGAAAAAAATCAGGCAAAATGTACCAAATGAGAGTTCCTGTGGGGGGGGGGTGTAAATTAGGGATGAAGGACCCACTTTTGAATTCGGACAGCCCCGGTTGTGAATTCCTGCTAGGTCTTTCCACGTCTTGAAGAACAGGCAAGTTATTTTCATCTGTTGGAGACTCAGTTTGTTTATCCTCTAAATGGGCATGGGAATTCTGCAGTATTTTCTGAACCCAACAACCAATTCTCCAGTTCTCCAGACACCCACTGGTGTCCAATAATTCAACTCAATTCTTTTTTAAAAATATTTACTTATTTATTTGGTTGAGTGGGGTCTTAAGTGCAGTAGGTGGGCTCCTTAGTTGTGGCTCACAGGCTCCTTAGTTGCGGCAGGCAGGCTCCTTAGTTGTGGCATGAGAACTCTTAGTTGTGGCATGCATGTGGGATCTACTTCCCGGACCAGGGATCAAACCCGGGCTGCCTGCATTGGGAGCAGGGAGTCTTAACCACTTTGCCACCAGGGAAATCCCAATTAAACTCAGTTCTGACACTACCTACCTGGAATTAGCATCAGGTCCCACAAGCTGAAGGTCTGACAAGACTGCCCCCACCTCCGATGCCAGATGCATCTGTATTTCTGACTGACTGGCTATAAATTGGTGGTCTCACGACCCCTATTTCAGTTCAATAATTTGCTAGAACAGCTCACAGAACTCAGGAGAATACTTTACTTGCATCTTCTGGTTTATCATAAAGGCTATAACCGCAGAACAGCCAAATGAAAGAGATGCATAAGGGTATGGGGATGGGGGTAGCCCAGAGCTTCCATGCTCTCTTCAGGACCCTCCCAGCACCCCGATGCTCCTGACAAGTGTAGGCAAGAGGAATAAAGAAGCCAACGCCAGAGGGTGAGGCCCAGAGTGAGGGCTTGAGAAACGCGGGCCTGTGTGAAATGCTGTGCCTGCTGGAACCACAGAGTCAGCAGAGGGAAGAGCAGGAGGGCAGGGCCAGTCGGGGACAGGTGGCATGGGGTTGGCCTGGTGTCTTGTATGTGTCTTATTCTCTTCTTTCCCCCGAAAATTAAATCATCTTTAAATACAAGTAGTATTTATTTAAAAGATTCCTTGGAAGCAAAAAGATTCACTGGACAAGGTTCAGATCGTACAGAAACATGAAATAAAACAGAAGTCAGAAAAAGCCCATGTCTAGATATTAACTAATAACAATATTTGGGCATATTTTCATCCATAATCATTTCTTTCACCGTATTTATCTATCTATCCATCTGTCATCTGTCTATTCATCTGTCTTATCTACCAACCTACCTATCTATCCATCTATCATTTATCCATCCATCCATCCATGCATCCATCCATCTATCTATCTACAAAAAGGCATAACTTGATAAGTTCAATCTGCCTTTTCACATTATGTGTGAGCATTTTCCATGTTATCTAACATTCTCCTATAACAACTTTCCCTATTTTTAGGGAAACATAGCTTCTTTTGTAAAAACCTTTTTATTGTAAGATAAAATAGAGAGATAGAAGCTGCACAGCACAATGTATAGCTTAATGAAATAATAAACAGACACCCTTGTGGCCACCACTTGGTTCAAGAAAGAGAACTTAGCCAGCTTCCCAAATGCCTCCCGGTGCCCTGCCCAGTCACAACTGCTTCCTTCCCTGCAAAAGAGCCACTACCCTGATTTTTATGTCAGTTACTCCTTTGCATTTCTTTGTAGTTTTATCACTCTAGTGGATACACTTAGACACTATAGTTTAGTTGGACATTTTAAAAAATTCAATAAGCCTAAATTCTTTCAATCTACAGCTTCCCCCTTCATCTTGTTCTTTTCCTTAAAATCTATGTGTTGAGGAAAGCTGCCCATTTGGCCTGTAGGGTTCTCACAGTCTGGATTTCGTTCTGTACAATTCACGGCGTCCTCTGTCTGCTGTACTTCTTGCAAATTGTCTTCATTTTTAATGGTTGTGCCATGATTTCTAATCAATGCCTTTGGATTGCCCAGCTTATTTTTTTATTTTTTATTTTTTTTGCGGTACATGGGCCTTTCACTGCTGTGGCCTCTCCCGTTGCGGAGCACAGGCTCCGGAGGCGCAGGCTCAGCGGCCGTGGCTCACGGGCCCAGCCGCTCCACGGCATGTGGGATCTTCCCAGACCGGGGCACGAACCTGTGTCCCCTGCATCGGCAGGCGGGCTCTCAACCACTGCGCCATCAGGGAAGCCCCCAGCTTATTTTTTTTGAATTCTATAACGAACACCACTAAGATGAACATCCTTGTCTATGCCCCTTTGCGTGCTTGTGGCTACCTTGTTCTGATGGGGCCTGTCATCCTCCCCTACCCCAACCGTCCTCAGTCAGGAACAAGGTGGTGTCACCTTCCGGTCAGCCTGTCTAGCCTTGAGAGCTGTACCAGCAGCCTCGACTCACCTGCCGGCAGGGCTGCTGCCAAGAGCTCCATGACACTCTGTGTCCCACCGCCCCATCTGAGTTTGGTTCACTCTGCCACAGGGAGACCGTCCGTGTGGTCCAGTTTCTAGTCCTTCCCCCACAGCCCATATTTCTGAGGTCCCAGCAGCTTTGGCAATGATCCCCCCCAAAAATACAACATGTACCTTTTTCTTAGTATGTGGTTGAGTCATTTACATATTGAAGAAAATGCAAACTAGCTTATGCTATTTGTGACCCACACCATATCCTCTGGAGCCACCTCTAATGTCACTTGCAGCAGTGGTGGCCACTTAGGGTTTTTCCAAGGCAGCTGGGAAGTCATGTAGGGGACTTAACAGTCTTGTGGTCAACTTTCAACCAATGTGTGGGGGGAACCAGTGGACAAATGCCTCTGTTTACCGTCCTTTAGAGAGACAGTTTTCAGGTGTATTCTACCCTTTTCGTTAGATTCCCCAGCAGGCTGATCATTGCTTGCCTGGTCCAGTGTGCACCTTTCCCTGGCCTTCCCTCCTCCCCTGTCTCATTCCTCCTTCTCTCTTGCTTCAGTCTCCTGGTATGACCTCACAGTTAAACTTCTGGTCCCCAAGTCTTGTCTCAGGCTCTGTTTTGGGGGAAACTCTAACTAAGACATTAGAGTAGTGTTTTGTGAATCACAGCCTGATGACTGGGCTAACCAGAATTCTCCAGAAGCGGGCAGTTTGAGAACCCGCACCAAGGGGGCCGACACTCAGTGACCTCTATCGCGATGATAATCTCCTGTGCTTGGGAAACAGGCTGCAAATTAGGTGCCCACGTTGTGCCCATCTGAACATGAGATTCGAACCTTGTGGCAAAGAAGACTTGTAATTTCTCTGAGATCATAGCAGTGTGCTTAATTTGCCTACTCCCAGGTGATGGCACACAAAATTAAAATTGCCACGTGGAGACGCGAACTAGAGGAGAGAGATGAAGGCAAAGTGCCTGTGAGTCAACAGGAGTAAGTGGCCCGACATGGCCAACATGAGGTTCAGTGAAGTTTGTCTTTTTTGTAATTTTTTAGAAAATATTTATTTATTTGGCTGCGCTGGGTCTTAGTTGCGGCACGCGGGATGTTTTACTTGCGGCATGCGGAATTTTTTTTTTTTTTTTTTTTGCGGTACGCAGGCCTCTCACTGTGGTGGCCTCTCCCGTTGCGGAGCACAGGCTCTGGACGTGCAGGCTCAGCAGCCATGGCTCATGGGCCCAGCCGCTCCGCGGCATGTGGGATCTTCCCGGAGCGGGGCACGAACCCGTGTCCCCTGCATCGGCAGGCGGACTCGCAACCACTGCGCCACCAGGGAAGCCCGAGTTATTATTTTTAAACCTAAAAGAGCTCATTTGATCAGTAAAACTCTTTAAAAAGTCAGTGGAAAAGTAGACCAAAGACCTAAAAGATAAATCACATTAAAATAAAGGCAAATGGCCAGTAAAAAGTGAAAATGTGGCCTTCCTTTTTAGTGAGGAAAAAAAAAAAAAGCAAATTAAAATGACAAAATACCTTTCTAACTTCAATAAAATAAATTTTAAAAAAAGACAAAATATCGTCTTCTGTCTATCAAATTGGAAAGGATTTTAAGATGTTAAAAATACCTAGACAGGGACTTCCCTGGTGGCACAGTGGTTAAGAATCCGCCTGCCAATGCAGGGAACACGGGTTCGAGTCCTGGTCTGGGAAGATCCCACATTCCACGGAGCAACTAATCCTGTGCGCCACAACTACTGAGCTTGTGCTCTAGAGAGCCCACGAGCCACAACTGCTGAGCCCACATGCCACAAGTACTGAAGCCTGCGAGCCTAGAGCCCGTGCTCCGCAACAAGAGAAGCCACTGCAGTAAGAAGCCCGTGCACCACAACGAAGACCTGACGCAGCCAAAAACTAAAAGTAAATAAATTTATTTGAAAAAAAATGCCTAGACAGTGTGACAGGCTACCATTTATTCCCTCAAACACATCCTTTCTTTCTTCCATCACAGCAGAGCTGTAGGTGGGCACATGCACACCCACCTAGAGACTATATTTCCATGCTCCTTTGCAACTAGGTATGGCCATGTGACTAAATTCTTGTCAAAAGAAGTGCTAGAAGGGATGTGTTTAATTTTAGTTTCACTTGTACTAGTCAGGGTCCCAGCAGGAAAGAGACAGCATCCTCAAACTGGGTGAACTGGGGAGAGCTAAACATAGGGACAATTTATGAAGGCATGGGCAGTGCGTAATAAAGAATTTGCTGGCCTTTATCTCTGGTTCCCAGGAGGTAACCACCAAATCCTTCGCATTTCCTGAGTGATAGGAGTATCTTTGTTATTCATGATGGGCTCCTCAGACCACACATGATAGTTTATGCTAGTAAGGTGACTTGTGGTGGGCCCTTAGAAAGCTTATGCTCATGGGATGACTCAGGATGGAGGCTGACCATGCCAGAAAGTCCAACCATGTGATTAGAGGGTTGAGGCTTTGAGCCACATGATAAAAAAGTATCCATGAAAAAATAAGTATCAATTAGCCAGCAAGAGTCTGTCCACTTGAATGTAATCAATGTCCATATAATTATTTCTAACCCCCCTTTCCCACTGCTTGAACTTGGGTCTGACTTCCTGTCTCTAAGACCTGCCCCATCTTCACTCTGTCCCAGGTGTGATACCTAGGTTGATATTATTGGATTCCCATCCCCTACTCACACTTTCACTCATGATTTACAGGATGCTCTAATGTTCATCACAGCTGCTCTGATTCTGACTCCCACAATTGCCTGGGTTCTGGTCTTGTTAGATCCTACCTCATAACAAATTCTAACACTTCCCTTTCAGAATTATTTACTTTCAAACTATTCTTTTCTCATCCCTTAGCATAGTCTGGGTCCTGTTTATTTACAAGGTGCATCTCTGGTAGCGCTGGGAAATTTGGTCCTAATGAACAATGGTGGCAGCGTGAGAAGTGGCAGGATCCATCGCAGGGAAATTCAGACTAAGTTTCAGCACCAAGGAGAGCTCTGAGGGAGCAGGATGATCTCGTACTGACAAAAGTTTTTTATCTTGGGAAGCTCATGAATACCTCTATAGGTCACATCTACAGGAAAGAATCGTATATCACTGGGGTGTCAAAGGGTTTCACCTTTTATGCTAAGTATAATGGACTGGTAGTGTCTGCCCAAAGAGTTCTATTGGAGAGAACTGTAAAACCTTGTATAGTTTCAACAGGAAATTGTTCTAAGATTGATTAATGATGTCTGCCACAGGTGGAAAATGAGTAGGCCACGGAACGTTTGTTATTCTTTTGTCTAGTCTAGCTCTTAAGGTACATATAGAAATTTTATATATGTTTTGCTATATCTGTCTATATTTTCCTTTTAGGTACTGTTTGCTTTTTACTTTATTTTATTTTTTGTAATGAAGGTTTTCCTGCCATGAGATTATGAAAATATTCTTTTACTATTTTTTCCTAAAACTTTTAGAGTTTTTTATTTTCATTTTTGGCTGTGTTGGGTCTTTGTTGCTGCACGCGGGCTTCCTCTAGTAGCGTTGAGCAGGGGTTACTTTTCATTGCAGTGTGCAGGCTTCTCATTGCAGTGGCTTCTCTTGTTGTGGAACACTGGCTCTAGATGTGTGGGCTTCATTAGTTGTGGCACGTGGGCTCAGTAGTTGTGGCTCGTGGGCTCTAGAGCACAGGTTCAGTAGTTGTGGTGCATGGGCTTAGTTGCCCTGCAGCATGTGGGATCTTCCTGGACCAGGGATTGAACCCATGTCCCCTGCGTTGGCAGGTGGATTCTTAACCATTGCACCACCAGGGAAGTGTCTATAGTTATTTTTTTTAATCCCATATGTTTTGGTGGTCCACTGATATCTTCCATCATCAATACCGCAAAGCTTTCATAGCTATAACTTTGCATTTGGATAGACTATAGTGAAGTCTCTCTCTTTTTTTTTTTTGCGGTACACGGGCCTCTCACTGTTGTGGCCTCTCCCGTTGTGGAGCACAGGCTCCGGACATGCAGGCTCAGCGGCCATGGCTCACGGGCCCAGCCACTCCGCGGCATGTGGGATCTTCCCGGACCGGGGCACGAACCCATGTCCCCTGCATCGGCAGGTGGACTCTCAACCACTGCGCCACCAGGGAAGACCCGTGAAGTCTCTTTAAAAAGTCCCTTTTTAAGGTTTCTTGTATATATTGCCTCCTGCAATAAACTTTAGAATCAGCTTGAAATTTTCCATTAGAATTTTAATTGGGATTGCATTGAATTTATAAATTAATCTGGGGAGAACAGAATTTTTGTGGTTTAAAAATCTTCTCCTTCAGGAACACTGTACATCATTCTTTAAGTATTCTTTTACTTACATCAATAAAGTTGGGCACTTTTCTTTATAGAGGCTAGACACCTTTCTTATTAAGTCTATTCCTGAGTACTCTATACTTTTTGATACTATTGTGAGTGAGATTTTCTGTGTAAAATGTTATAATTTGTTAGTACTAATGGTTTGGAAAGTTATTAATTTTTTTTTTTTTTTTTCTTTTTGCGGTATGCGGGCCTCTCACTGTTGTGGCCTCTCCCGTTGCGGAGCACAGGCTCCGGACGCGCAGGCTCAGCGGCCATGGCTCACGGGCCCAGCCGCTCCGCGGCATATGGGATCCTCCCAGACCGGGGCACGAACCCGTATCCCCTGCATCGGCAGGCGGACTCTCAACCACTGCGCCACCAGGGAGGCCCAAAAGTTATTAATTTTTGTATGTTGTTCTAATATCCAGACTCTTTACTAAATTCTCCTACTAGTTTATAACAACTTTTCATCATTTTCCCTCTTGGATTTTCTACACTTATTGCCTTCAAACAGTGATAGTTGGTCTTTGCTTTTCAATATTAATACCAAATCATCAATCTATCTTATATTTTATGTCTTTAAAGGTAAGTTTCAGGCATCAGTACACCTCATCCTTAAGCATTTTAGCATGCATATTTTTAATTAGTATTCAATATTTGTTTATGATTCTTTTTTCTTTTGAATATTATACTGTTTCATGCATAGTGAAAGGATCATACAACAGTACATTTCTAATTTCTCTCTCCCATCCATTGTGCTATTTAGTCATACATTTTATTTTTTATATGCTATAAACACACAATACATTGAATTTTGTATTTAACTTATGTTATTTTCTTTGTTCTTCATTTATTAGTATAGATCCAAGCTCTTGTCTGGTATTTTATTCCTTCTACCTAAAAAAATCTTCCAACCTGTCTTTAGTGTGGATCTGCTGATTGTGAATTTTCTCAGTTTTTGTTCATCTAAAAATTTTTAATTTCTCCTAAATTTTTGAAAGATATTCTCATTAAGTAGATAATTCTTGGTTGACATGTTTTTTTTTTCTTTTAAAACCTTATTGATGTCATTCTAAGGGCTTTTGCTTATGTAGTTTCTGTGAGAAGTCTGCTATAATTCCCATCTTTGTTCCTCTGTATGCAATGTGCCTTTTATCTCTGGCACCTATAAGATTTAAGATTTTTTTATCTTTAATTTTTAGCAGTTTGAATATGTTGTAACTCTCTCTTTAAAAAAAAAAAGTAACCTCCTTGGCATGCTCTGAGCTTCTTGGATCTGTGATTTGGTGTCTTTCATTAATTTTGGGAAATTCTGTTATTATCTCTTCAAATATTTCTTCTGACCTGATTTTTCTCTCTTTTCTACTTCTGGAATTCCAGTTACATGTATATTAGACCATTTGATATTGTCCCACAGCTGCAGGTCCTTTTACCATTTTCTGAAGGATGCAAGCATCTTACAGCAATTTAACCCCATTTATCACTTCCAGACCTTTGTAGTATTGTTGTCATATATTTTACTTTAATATATTTTATAAGCTCCACAACACATTTGTATCATTGCTGTTATAAACAGCTTTTACCCTTATATTTATCCATTTTCTTCGTTCTCCATTTGTCCCTGCAGTTCTATATGCCCATCTGGGCTCATTTTCCTAATCTGAAAAAGCTTTCTGTAGTCTGAAATTTTCTCTTTAGTATTTCTCATAGCACCAATGTGCTGACAATGAATTTTGCAACCTATATTTATATGAAATATCATTATCTCACTTTCAGTTTTGAAGGCTATTTTTGTCCTGTATAACATTCTATGTTGCCAGATTTTTTCTTTCTACATTTTAAGGATTTCATTCCACTGTGTCTGGTTTCTGTGTTTTCCATTGAAAAGTCAGCTGTAAGTCTTACTGTAATTCTTTGAAGGTAATGGGGTAACATGTCTCTTCCTCTTCAGTGTCTCTTTTCCCTTTTAAGATGATCTTTCTTTTTTGTTTTCAATATTTTGCCCATAATGCCCTCAGATGTGGTTTTTCTTGGTTTTATATGTTTGCAGTTTGCTGAACTTCCTGTATTTTGGGGTTACTGCCTTTTTAGCTTTGAAAAATTCTCAGGTATTACCTCTCCAAAATACCTTTTCTGCCACATTACCACTCTTCTCTGCTTCGTGAACAACAATTACACAATTATAACAGAGAAAAGAGAGGAAGACTCCCTGTTCTTGCTGTATCCCATAGCTCATTGTCACTTTTCTATATATTGCCATCTTTGCCTCTTTCCATGCTGCTGACTTATCTGAATATTTTCTTCTGACATATTTTCCACTTCACTAATTACCTGTTCAGCTGTGTCTAAACTGCTGTTAAGCCCATTTAATGAGTTCTAATTTTCGTTTTCATAATTTTGTTTTAGAATGCTTATTTGATTGTTTTTTATAAATTTCAAATATCTTGAAATTCTCCATCTTATCATTCATTTTGTCCATCTTTTCCATGATTCAATTTAACATATTACTCATAGTTATTAAGTCCTTGTCTGATAATTCCAATATTTCATTTATCTGAGTGTTTGCTTCTATTTTTAAAAATTGATTATTGGTCACATTTCCCTGCCCTTATACATGTTTAGCAATGTTTTAAAAATATGCCACACATTGTATATAAAAGAATCATAGAAGTTCCAGATGAAGGTTTCCCCAATCCTCTGTTAGGCAGATAGAATGGGGGAACTGATCACTCAATACAATGACGGATTGAGCTGGGTCAGGGCTGAGTTGCACTTTTAGTAAGCCTCAGCCTATCTCTGATTTTTCCAAACCCCTGGGGACTTTTGATTAAGAGACTGGAATGTTTTTGACTCCTCAGCTCTAAATGACTATGAGAGATTCAGTTTTTCTCTTTGGAGTTTTGAGCCTCTTGATGATGAGAGCACCAGTGTTTGTGGCAGTCTCCTCCCTCTAGTGCAATAAAGCACTGTTAAAGCACAGATTTCACTCCACTTTTTAGAAGTTTTGGGCTCAGCCACTCATCCTCCCACATAACCCAGAACTCAAAAAATGTTCTGTGGGCACATTGCATTGTGTACTCCTATAGATTCCACCCATCCCACTGGCACTACAAGATCATCAAAAGTTTTGTTCTCTTCTCTTTCCTTACATAGATCCTCAGCCTGAGCTAAATAAGATCCTCAGGTCCAGCTTAGAATTGGAAAATTCTCTCAAGGCTGATGACCAACTCGTCTGGGAAGGGCTCTTACTCCTCTGGATTTTAGTTCATCTAGTCCTCATTACCATAGTTCTGTGATATTTTTAATAATACGATTTTGCAATTTATCTCTTTTATTCCTAGTTAATGTAGTGAGAGGCTTGGCCTGCCATAGCCTACTACATCCTACTCAGAAAGAGAAATCTCCTTCTCTTAAATGTTTAATTCATATTTAAACTTACATTTTTCTATATGTGTCTAGGGTTCCTCAGTATCTACACTCTCTCCTTGAACAAGTTAAGAACACTTTCACTTCCCATCCCCACCCCTGAATACACCCCACATTGAGATCATCTGGGGTTTTAGTTCCTGGGTGGTTGTTGCCATTGCCACTGCTGCTGTTTTATTATCTATTAAAAATTAGACTTAGCCACAAAGTTTTACTATTCTTTTTTATTTTGTTTTACTTTAAAAACTTTTAATTTTATTGACATATATTTGTGTTAGTTTCAGGTATATATATACCTATATATACATTACTTTTTTCATGTTCTTTTCCATTATGGTATATCACAAGATATTGAATATAGTTCCCTGTGCTAAACAGTAAGACCTTGTTGTTTGTCCATTCTTTTTTTTTTGAATTTTTGAATTTTATTTATTTTTTTATACAGCAGGTTCTTATTGGTCATCAATTTTATACATATCAGTGTATACATGTCAATCCCAATCTCCCAATTCATCACACCACCACCCCACCCCCCTACCGCTTTCCCCACTTGGTGTCCATACGTTTGTTCTCTACATCTGTGTCTCAATTTCTGCCTTGCAAACCAGTTCATCTGTACCATTTTTCTAGGTTTCACCTATATGTGTTAATAGAGGATATTTGATTTTCTCTTTCTGACTTACTTCACTCTGTATGATATTCAATAGATCCATCCACGCCTCAACAAATGATCCAATTTTGTTCATTTACATGGCTGAGTAATATTCCATTGCATTTATGTACCACATCTTCTTTATCCATTCATCTGTCAATGGGCATTTAGGTTGCTTCCATGACCTGGCTATTGTAAATAGTGCTGCAATGAACGTTGGGGTGCATGTGTCTTTTTGAATTATGGTTTTCTCTGGGTATATGCCCAGTAGTGGGATTTCTGGGTCATATGGTAATTCTATTTGTAGGTTTTTTGTTTGTTTGTTTTGTTTTTTTTGCGGTACGTGGGCCTCTCACTGTTGTGGCCTCTCCCATTGTGGAGCACAGGCTCTGGACACGCAGGCTCAGTGGCCATGGCTCACGGGCCTAGCCGCTCCACAGCATGTGGGATCTTCCCAGACTGGGGCACGAACTTGTGTCCCCTGCATTGGCAGGCGGACTCTCAACCACTGTGCCGCCAGGGAAGCCCCCTATTTGTAGTTTTTTAAGGAACCTCCATACTGTTCTCCATAGTGACTGTATCAATTTACATTCCCACCAACAGTGCAAGAGGGTTCCTTTTTCTCCACACCCTCTCCAGCATTTGTTGTTTGTTTGTAGATTTTCTGATGATGCCCATTCTAACTGGTATGAGGTGATACCTCATAGTAGTTTTGATTTGCATTTCTCTAATAATTAGTGATGTTGAGCAGCTTTTAATGTGCTTCTTGGCCATCTGTATATCTTCTTTGGAGAAATGTCTATTTAGTTCTTCTGCCCATTTTTGGATTGGGTTGTTTTTTTGTTTTTAGTATTGAGCTGCATGAGCTGTTTATATATTTTGGAGATTAATCATTTGTCCATTGATTCGTTTGCAAATATTTTCTCCCTTTCTGAGGGTTTTCTTTTCATCTTGTTTATGGTTTCCTTTGCTGTGCAAATGTTTTGAAGTTTCATTGCGTCCCATTTGTTTATTTTTGTTTTTATTTCCTTTACTCTAGGAGGTGGATCAAAAATGATCTTGCTGTGATTTATGTCAAACAGTGTGCTTCCTATGTTTTCCTCTAGGAGTTTTATAGTGTCCAGTCTTACATTTAGATCTCTAATCCATTTTGAGTTTAGTTTTGTGTATGGTGTTAGGGAGTGTTCTAATTTCATTCTTTTACATGTGGCTGTCCAGTTTTCGCAGCACCACTTATTGAAGAGACTGTCTTTTCTCCATTGTATATCCTTGCCTCCTTTGTCATAGATTAGTTGACCATAGGTGCGTGGGTTTATTTCTGGGCTTTCTATCTTGTTGCATTTATCTATATTTCTGTTTTTGTGCCAGTACCATATTGTCTTGATTACTGTAGCTTTGTAGTATTGTCTGAAGTCAGGGAGTCTGATTCCTCCAGCTCCACTTTTTTTCCCTCAAGACTGCTTTGGCTATTCGGGGTCTTTTTTGTCTCCATACAAATTTTAAGATTTTTTGTTCTAGTTCTGTAAAAAATGCCATTGGTAATTTGATAGGGATTGCATTGACTCTGTAGATTGCTTTGGGTAGTATAGTCATTTTCACAATATTGATCCTTCCAATCCAAGAATATGGCATATCTCTCCATCTGTTGATATCATTTTTAATTTCTTTCATCAGTGTCTTATAGTTTTCTGCATACAGGTCTTTTGTCTCCTTAGGTAGGTTTATTCCTAGGTATTTTATTCTTTCTGTTGCAATGGTAAATGGAAGTGTTTCCTTAATTTCTCTTTCAGATTTTTCATCATTAGTATATAGGAATGCAAGAGATTTCTGTGCATTAATTTTGTATCCTGCAACTTTACCAAATTCATTGATTAGCTCTAGTAGTTTTCTGGTGGCATCTTTAGGATTCTCTATGTATAGTATCATGTCATCTGCAAACAGTGACAGTTTTACTTCTTCTTTTCCAATTTGTATTCCTTTTATTTCTTTTTCTTCTCTGATTGCCATGGCTAGGACTTCCAAAACTATGTTGAATAATAATGGTGAGAGTGGACATCCTTGTCTTATTCCTGATTTTAGAGGAAATGCTTTCAGTTTTTTACCATTGAGAATGATGTTTATTGTGGGTTTGTCATATACGGCCTTTATTATGTTGAGGTAGGTTCCCTCTATGCCTACGTTCTGGAGAGTTTTTGTCATAAATGTGTGTTAAGTTCTGTCAAAAGCTTTTACTGCATCTATTGAGCTGATCATATGGATTTCTTCTTTAATTTGTTAATATGGTATATCACATTGATTAATTTGCGTATATTGAAGAATCCTTGCATTCCTGAGATAAATCCTACTTGATCATGGTGTATTATCCTTTGAATGTGTTGTTAGATTCTGCTTGCTAGTATTGGATTGAGGATTTTTGCATCTATATTCACCAGTGATATTGGTCTGTAATTTTCTTTTTTTGTAGTGTCTTTGTCTGGTTTTGGTATCAGGGTGATGGTGGCCTCATAGAATGAGTTTGGGAGTGTTCCCTCCTCTGCAATTTTTTGCAAGAGTTTGAGAAGTATGGGTGTTAGCTCTTCTCTAAATGTTTGATAGAATTCACCTGTGAAGCCATCTGGTCCTGGACTTTTGTTTGTTGGAAGATTTTTTATCACAGTTTCAATTTCATTACTTGTGATTGGTCTGTTCATATTTTCTATTTCTTCCTGGCTCAGTCTTGGAAGGTTATACCTTTCTAAGAATTTGTCCATTTCTTCCAGGTTGTCTATTTTATTGTCATAGAGTTGCTTGTAGTAGTCTCTTAGGATGCCTTGTATTTCTGCAGTGTCTGTTGTAACTTCTCCTTTTTCATTTCTAATTTTATTGATTTGAGTCTTCTCCCTCTTTTTCTTGATGAGTCTGGCTAATGGTTTATCAATTTTATCTTCTCAAAGAACCAGCTTTTAGTTTTATTGATCTTTGCTATTGTTTTCTTTGTTTCTATTTCATTTATTTCTGCTCTGATCTTTATGATTTCTTTCCTCCTGCTAACTTTGGGTTTTGTTTGTTCTTCTTTCTCTAGTTCCTTTAGGTGTAAGGTTAGATTGTTTATTTGTGAAATTGTTTATTTGCGATTTTTCTTGTTTCTTGAGGTAGCCTTGTATAGCTATAAACTTCCCTCTTAGAACTGCTTTTGCTGCATCCCATAGTTTTTGGATCGTCGTGTTTTCATTGTCCTCTGTCTCTAGGTATTTTTTGATTTCCTCATTGATTTCTTCAGTGATCTCTTGGTTATTTAGTAACGTACTGTTTAGCCTCCATGTGTTTGTGTTTTTTACGTTTTTTCCCCTGTAAACCATTTCTAATCTCATAGCATTGTGGTCAGAAAAAATGCTTGATATGATTTCAGTTTTCTTAGATTTACTGAGGCTTGATTTGTGATCCAAGATGTTACCTATCCTGGAGAATGTTCTGTGTGCACTTGAGAAGAAAGTGTAATCTGCTGTTTTTGGATGGAATGTCCTATAAATATCAATTAAATCTATCTGGTCTATTGTGTCATTTAAAGCTTGTGTTTCCTTATAAATTTTCTGTTTGGATGATCTGTCCATTGGTGTAAGTGAGGTGTTGAAATCCCTCACTATTACTGTGTTACTGTCGATTTCCTCTTTTATAGCTGTTAGCAGTTGCCTTATGTATTGAGGTGCTCCTATGTTGGGTGCATATATATTTATAATTGTTATATCTTCTTCTTGGATTGATCCCTTGATCATTATGTAGTGTTCTTCCTTGTCTCTTGTCACATACTTTATTTTAAAGTCCATTTTATCTTATATGAGTATTGCTCCTCCAGCTTTCTTTTGATTTCCATTTTCATGGAATACCTTTTTCCATCCCCTCACTTTCAGTCTGTATGTGTCCCTAGGTCTGAAGTGGGTCTCTTGTAGACAGCATATATATGGGTCTTGTTTTTGTATCCATTCAGCAACTCTGTGTCTTTTGGTTGTAGCATTTAATCCATTCATGTTTAAGGTAGTTATCGATATGCATGTTCCTATTACCATTTTCTTAATTGTTTTGGGTTTGTTTTGGTAGGTCCTTTTCTTTTCTTGTATTTCTCACTTAGAGAAGTTCCTTCAGCATTTGTTGTAGAGCTGGTTTGGTGGTGCTGAATTCTCTGAGCTTTTGCTTGTCTGTAAAGTTTTTGATTTCTCCATTGAACCTGAATGAGATCCTTGCCGTGTAGAGTAGTCTTGGTTGTAGGTTCTTCCCTTTCATCACTTTAAGTATATCATGCCACTCCCTTCTGGCTTCTAGAGTTTCTCCTGAGAAATCAGCTGTTAACTTCATGGGAGTTCCCTTGTACATTATTTGTCATTTTTCCCTTGCTGCTTTCAATAATTTTTCTTTGTCTTTAATTTTTGCCAATTTGATTACTATTTGTCTCAGTATGTTTCTCTTTGGGTTTATCCTGTATGGGACTCTCTGCACTTCCTGGACTTGGGTAGCTATTTCCTTTCCCATGTTAGGGAAGTTTTCGACTATAATCTCTTCAAATATTTTTTCGGGTCCTTTCTCTCTCTCTTCTCCTTCTGGGACCCCTATAATGAGAATGTTGTTGCGTTTAATGTTGTCCCAGAGGTCTCTTAGGCTGTCTTCATTTCTTTTCATTCTTTTTCCTTTATTCTGTTCCACAGCAGTGAATTTCACCATTCTGTCTTCCAGGTCACTTATCCGTTCTTCTGCCTCAGTTATTCTGCTATTGATTCCTTCTAGTGTAGTTTTCATTTCAGTTATTGTATTGTTCATCTCTGTTTGTTTGTTCTTTAATTCTTCTACGTCTTTTTTTTTTTTTTTTTTTTTTCTTTTTGCGGTATGCGGGCCTCTCACTGTTGTGGCCTCTCCCGTTGCAGAGCACAGGCTCCGGATGCGCAGGCCCAGCGGCCATGGCTCACGGGCCCAGCCGCTCCGCGGCACATGGGATCCTCCCAGACCGGGGCACGAACCCGTATCCCCTGCATTGGCAGGCGGACTCTCAACCACCGCGCCACCAGGGAGGCCCTCTTCTAGGTCTTTGTTAAACATTTCTTGCATCTTCTCGATCTTTGCCTCCATTCTTTTTCCAAGGTCCTGGATTATCTTCACTATCATTATTCTGAATTCTTTTTCTGACAGGTTGCCTATCTCCACTTCATTTAGTTGTTTTTCTGGGGGTTTATCTTGTTCCTTCATCTGGTACATAGCCTCTGCCTTTTCATCTTGTCTACCTTTCTGTGAATGTGGTTTTCATTCCACAGGCTTCAGGATTGTAGTTCTTCTTGCTTCTGCTCTACTATTCTTTTTTAAAATCAGTGTTTCCTGTATCCCATATCTTTTTTGGCCTTGTGTTCATTTTTGTTTTCTTTTATGACAGTGCAATCTTGAGTAGTTCCTTCACAGATTCTGTGAATAATAAATTTTTTCAGAGCATCTGTCCCAAACATTTTCATTTTCCTCTCACTCTTGAAGGCTAGTTGGTTTGGGTATAGGATCTTAGGATCAAAACAATTTTCTCCAGAAATTTGAATCTCTTTTTCCATTGTCTTCCAAAGAGAAATTATTTGCCAGTTGGATGCACAGTTCTCTCTCTCTCTCTTTATCTCTCTAACTTTAGCTTTTAAAACTTTTCTCCATGAAATTTTACCACGGTGTGTCCAAGGGGTGAACCCGCCTCCTCCATTTATCTGTTTAGCACTTGATTGATCCTCTCACCCTGAAGACTCTTGCCGTTCTTCAATGGAAACATTCTCTTATTGATTAATTAATTGCTTTCTTTTCTCCATCTCCTGCTTACGGAACACCTACAAAATATTGGATGAATGTTGAAACTTCTGTGTCTAGTCTCTGTCATTTAACTATGTTTTTTATTGTCTTTATCTCAGTCATTTTGCACAACAGTCTGAGAGAATCCCTCAGCTTTTTTTTTTTTTTTTTTTGCAGTATGCGGGCCTCTCACTGTTGTGGCCTCTCCCGTTGTGGAGCACAGGCTCTGGACACGCAGGCTCAGCAGCCATGGCTCACGGGCCCAGCCACTCCGTGGCATGTGGGATCTTCCCGGACTGGGGCATGAACCCATGTTCCCTGCATCGGCAGGTGGACTCTCAACCACTGCACCACCAGGGAAGCCCCCCTCAGCTTATTTTTAACTCAATGGTTTTTTCTTTTCTTTCTTTCCATCTTTCTTTCCTTCTTTCTTTTTCTTTCTTTCTTTCTTTCTTTCCTCCCTTCCTTCTTTCTTTCTTTCTCTCTCTCTCTCTCTCTCTCTCTCTCTCTCTCTCTCTCTCTCTTTCTTTCTGTCTGTCTGTCTTTCTTTCTTTTCACGCTGTATGGCTTGCAGGATCTCATTTTTCCAACCAGGGATTGAACCTGAGCCATGTCAGTGAAAGTGCTGAATCCTAACCACTGGACCACCATGGAATTCCCACTAATTTGTTCTTTTGAAAACAACTTTGAAGTATTTCAGTAATACAGAAAAGTATAAAGAATTAATAATACAACAAACATACTGGTACACACCACCCAACTTTGTCAGTTATTACAATTTTGCCTTATTTTTTTCATATTTATATTTTTAAGAAATAAAACATTGCCAATACTGTTGAAGCTCTTTTTGTTCTCTTACCAATTCCATTCCCTTCCTTCATTGTCTAAGGGTAACAGTTATGTTGAATTTAGTCTTTATAACTTTTAAATACCTTTTATGAAGGTATTATTTCTATAGTATATAATTCACTTATTTTAAGTGTGCCATTTGATAAATTTTGGAATTTGTGTGAAATTGTGTAACCACCATCACAATCAAGATGTAAAACAATTCCATAACCCCAAAAAGTATCCTTGTGCCCCCCTTTTTTCTAAATTAATTAATTAATTTATTTATTTATTTATTTTTGGCTGTGTTGGGTCTTTGTTGCTGTGCACGGGGCTTTCTCTAGGTGAGGCGTGTGGGGGTTATTCTTCCTTGAGGTACACAGACTTCTCATTGAGGTGGCTTGTCTTTGCTGAAGATGCCCTTTTTGGCCAACCAGACATGCAGGAAGTGCAAATCAACACTACAAAGAGGTATCACTTTGCACCAGTCAGAATGACCATCCTCAGAAAGTGTAAAAACAAGAAATGCAGGAGAGGGCGTGGAGAAAAGGGAACACTGTTACACTGATGCTGGGAATGTAAACTGCTAACAGCCACTCTGGGCTCTAGGTGAGCGGGCTTCAATAGTTGTGGCATGCAGGCTCAATAGATGTGGCTCGTAGGCCCTAGAGCACAGGCTCAGTAGTTGTGGTGCATGGGCTTAGTTGCTCCGTAGCATGTGGGATCTTCCAGGACCAGGGCTCAAACCTGTGTCCCCTGCACTGGCAGGCAGATTCTTAACCACTGCACCACCAGGGAAGTCCCTCCTTGTGCCCCTTCGCAGTTGATCTTCTTTGCCAACCCTGGTCCTGGACAACAATTGCTTTCTGTCCTCATAGCTTTGCCTTTTCTATAATTTCATATAAATTGAATTATACAGTGCATGGTCTTTTAAGTTTGGTCTCTTTCACTTAGCATAATATTTTTGAGATTCAGCCATGTTTTTATATGCATTATTTAATGTTTAATTACTTTTTATTGCTGGGTAGTATTCTCAAGTATGGCTATACAATAATTCATTTATCCATTACCCAGCTGATAAACATTTAGATTACTTCCTGTTTGGGTCTGTTCTGAGTAATATTCAACTATGAACATTTATGTACAAATCTTTGTGTGGATATATGTTTTAATTAGTCTTGGGTAAATAACTGGAAGTCGAATTGCTATGTTATATGTTAAATGTGTATTTAACTTTATAAGATGCTAACATACTGTTCTCCAAAGTGGCTGTGCCATTTTGCATTCCTGCCAGCAGTATATGAGAATTCCAGTTGCTCTATATCCTTGCCAACACTTGGTATTGCCAGTCTTTTTAACTTTAGTATGTAACGGTACCTCATTATTATTTTAATTTGTATTTCTCTAATGACTAGTGAAGCTGAGCATGTTTTCATGTAACTATTTCCATTCTCATATATTTTTTGTGGAATTTCTGTTAAAATCTTTTGTTAAAATCTATATAAAGAACTCTCACATCATAAGAGTTCTTTACGTACTTTGGATACGCACTTTTCATGTATGTTTTTTAATGTAAATTTTATTGGAGTATAATCATCCATGTTATAGTGAATGCATGAAAAATATACACTATTATATTCATGTTTTAACTTTATATAATAGGTATTATACCAATTTATCATTCTGCATTGATTTTTTTATGTCACTCAGCATTATATTTCTGAAATTTATCCCTTTGGATACATATAGCTCTAGATGATTCATTTTGTCTGCTGTATAGGATTCTATAATGTGACCAGACCACAAGATGTTTATCCAGTCTGTTGGATTATTGGCTGTTTCCAATTTTTTGCTATTACAAACAGTTCTGCAGTGAACACTCATACATGTTTCCTTACACACAAACATAAGAGTTTCTCTGAGCATACACCTAGAAGTGGCATAGGGGCTGCATATATTTAAATTTATTCCAATTTCTCTTTGGCTATATTCATTCTACTATTCAGCCAACCTACTGAGTTTTAAATTTGAACAATTATTTTAAAATTTCAAGATCTCTTAGTGAGTCATTTTAGTAACAGCCTGTTCTCAATTTATGGGTATGATATCTTCTCCAATCTCCCTAGGGATGGTAATTATACTACTTTAAAGTCTTCTTTTTGTTTGTGTTGGCTCTCTTAAGTCTATTCCCTTTGGTCTTAGGTCTTCTTTTTGTTAAGTTTGATGCCTCTCTTGCAGAGTGTTGATTTTCCTCAAATGCTTGGGTATTCTTGGCTTTCTGCTCACCTTTGCTTTGAGAATCCCTTTTTGCCTGTCTCTGAAGGATGGTTTCAGTCACAAAAGCTTGTCTCTGATCATCACTGTGAAGGAGTTCCGCCAATGGTATGTGATAGATGTTGGTCTTCTTCCTACTTCCTAGTGTGTCATTGGATTCCCCAGGGCATGTCCTTCACCCTCAGACCCAAATATATCCACTCACTGCTCTGGCTTGTGGGTAAACTCCCTTGCTGTCAGCTGCTCACATGAGCAATGGTGGTGGTGGGGGGGAGTAGTGGGGTGCAGTTGGGCAGAGGTGGGCCAGCCTGGCTGCTCTAAATGCAGCTACTCAATTGCTCAGTCTCCTGATTGTCCAGGTCCCCCTGCTGCTCTGGGTACCCCGAGGTCCTGTTGACTCTGAGCTGGGAGCATTCCTGGAGCCAGCCCCCACCCCCTGCCTCCTTGCACAGTGATGCCCTCCTCATGTGTTTTAGGCTATGGGCTCCTCTGTCAGTCCAAGCCTGTCTACTTTCCATCTTTCTGGAATTCCACAAAGCTTCTGGTTCACTGAGGATTTTCTTTCTTGATTTATACGACTATTACAATAGAACACATTTACATCAATACATATATATTTTTTCTGTTATAACTAGAGATTTGAGGAGATAGGGCTGGACCCAACCTGGCATTTTAATCCAACCTCTCATGCTTCTTATCTTCTTTCAGTTCTGTCTTCTCTGTCTTCCTTGGAACTCTCTGTCTTTCGGTCTCTCTGTCTCTCTCTGTGTCTCTGTCTCTGACTGTGGTTCTGTTTCTATGTCTTTCTCTGGCTCCATCTCAGTTCTGACTCTCTCTATTTACATCTTTCTCCTTGGTTTCTCTAAGCCTTTCTGCCTCACTGTCCCCTAATCTCAGTGGCTGCTCCGCATCAGTGGGAGGCTCCAGCCCCCACGGCTGGCTGGCTCTGGAGCAGTTTGTGGGTGGGGGAGCCCCAGATTGCTGCAACGTGGAACAAGGATTTCCAACACATGCTCCCTCTGGCAGCCTGCCACCACAGCTCACTGCCTGCCAACATCACACTTCAACTTAAAGAGGGAAAACTGCCAGACCAATGTTTTAGCTACAGCCCCGTGTCAGGGTTGCACGGGGAATCTCACAGCAGCCTCTGCCAGAAGCTAGAGCTGTGAGGGGATTGGGAAGGGGCTCAGAGCTGCTTGGTATTGGTGGGGGGTCCTGGCTGCCACCGTCTCTGGTCTCTTTCTGAGTATCAGAAAGTTTGCTTGGAATCCACTCTGGGCATCTCCCAGGATGGGGGCTCTTCCCTTCCTAGTTTGTGCCTGGGCAAGTAGACAGTTTGTGGTCCTGCTTCCTCTCCTGCCCCATGCCATCCACAGCATGTCTGTCTCCTCCATCTCTGGGCAGAGGACCTCTGTGCTGTGAGCTGAGACACCGTAAGCTCAGGGAATGGTCTGGGACTGAGGAAGTCAGAGGGATCACTCTGGTTTTACTGGTCAAGAGTTAGGAAATATCAGAGACTAGTGTAGAAGTGTTCATTCTCACCAGTGAAGAGAATCCCCTCCCTCTCAGTGCAAAAACTTTATTCTTTTCTAGGACCATACCCCTGCCAGCATAGAAGTGCCCATCCTTGCTAGCAGACATGTCCATCATTCTAGCAAATTTAGGATTCCTACTCAGGTAGAAATGCCCATCTCTACTTGTGTGATGCACGCTTCCCGGCCAGTACAGATTCACCCGTTCTTTCTGATGATCATTCCCAGCTCAACCACTGCAGATGCTTTTGTTCTGATCGGTATAGAAGCATCCACAGCTGTGCCCTCTATTCTCATCAATACAGCAGTGCCCTCTTGCTAACTCCCACCAGGACTCAATTTAGATGTCTCTTCTTCCAGGCAGCCTTCCCATTCTTCCCTGCATGTGCAGAGGCTCTCATTCAGGGCAAAGGAGAAACATGCTCATCTCTACAGTATAGAAGTTCCTAGCACGGTCATTTCTCTATTTATTATTCCTCCCAATGTGGATTTGCCAAGGGTTCCAGCAGGGGTGAGCCCATCCCAGACCTGGGGCAATGCCTCTTCTTAAGAGTACAGTGGTTCTTAGAGCTTCAAATATAAAAACATATATGCATATAAGCCTAGAAGTACCCATTCTAACTAGTGTAGAAACAGTGATCCTTGAGAATACAGAGGTTCCCAGTCCTACCAGTGCAGAAGTGCCCATCAATGTGGAAGCATTTCCTGGTGGGAGTGTAGAGACTCCCAGCCTTGCCAGTGTGGACGCACCCCTCTGCCACCAGAGGCAGGCAGGTCCCTTGAGACACCTGGAAGACCCAGAAGGAGCATGTACCAATGAGGGAAGGCAGTGTGGAGAGGCGGGGTGGGGAGAGGGAGCCACTTGATCAAATCGACAGCCTGGTGGAAGTGCCAGCTGCCAATACACACAGATAAGCACTAATAATCACTCTTTCTTAAAAGCCCCACTTGCATGTCCCATTTTCCGGAAGATGCCACCTGCACAGCTGCTCCTAATCAAGGACCATTTAATTCGTTCCCAGATCATTGTCTGCACTAATTGTCTTAAACAAACCGAAGTTCATTTCACCTTATTCCCCAAGAGCCTGGAGGGCTTCTAATTACCTGTAGGTGGTTCTCCACACAGCCCAGCTTCATTAAAGATCACAATATGTTCCTCTAATAGGTTTCCCATTAAAATCCAATGGGTTCCCATCAAAATGAGTTATGCTGCAGGAAAAAAAATCCACTAAAATATATTTTAATTAAAGTGAATTAGACATTGCATATGTCTGTTTCTGCCAACAGGTTGCACTTGGGACCGATGCTGGCAGAAAGCTGAGGGGAGAGATGGGAAAGAGAGGGAAGGGAAAGGGGAAGAGGGAAGAAAGCTCAGTTGTGGGGTGAAGAGCTTTGGAATCAGACAGTGGCTCTGCCAGTCCTAGCAGTGTGGCTTTAGGCAGTCACCTCACCTCTTTGAGCTTCAGTTTCCTCATATCTAAAATGGAGATAATAATCCCTAAGCTTGCAGTTTATTTTTGCTAGGAATAGAGATCATTTTTATATATATAGTGCTTCATACATAAAAGCATTCAATAGAGGCCACTATTATTATATAATATTATAAATAAATATTGTATTAGTCAGCTGTGCTGTGTAACAAACAACACCCCCAATCTCAAAGGCTTACAGCAACAAACTGTTATTTCTCACAAAAAGGACTGCAGGTTAGCCCTGCCCCATGTGTCTTCTTGTTCTGTAACCCAGGCAGAAGGATCACTTCCTCCTTGGGATATGTCATTCCCATGGCGGAGGGCAAAGGGCAAGAGAGCAAGGTGAACCATGCAACTGTGTTCAAGTCTTGTGCTAGACATTTGGGTGTCACATCACTCACTTTCTGAAGGTCAGAGAAACTCACACAGCTGAGCCTGGCAGTGGTGCTGAGAACTCTACCCACCTACTATGAGGCATGGCAAGGGTGGGGCTTATACTCCTCTTACAGGAAAGGGAATGAATAATTGTCAACAATAAAATAATATGCCGCAACCCTATCACTAATTTTTTTTTTTTTTTTTTTTTTTGCTGTACGCGGGCCTCTCACTGCTGTGGCCTCTCCCGTTGCGGAGCACAGGCTCCGGACACACAGGCTCCGCGGCCATGGCTCGCGGGCCCAGCCGCTCCGCGGCATGTGGGATCTTCCGGGATCGGGGCACGAACCCGTGTCCCCTGCATCGGCAGGCGGACTCTCAACCACTGCGCCACCAGGGAAGCCCCCTATCACTAATTATTATAGCAGTGTTTCTCAAGTTTGCCTGGTAATAAAAATCTCCTGGGGATCAAAATATAGAGACCTGAGTTACTAAATCAGAGCTAATAAATCAAATTCTCAGGGGGAAGGTCCTAGGAATCTGTATTTTAACGCGTCTCAGATCATCTTTATCATGAGGAACACTTGAGAAACACAGTTTTATAGAATAATGGATAAAAATTTTGATTCAGAAGATCTGAGATTGCAAACTGTCTTCACCACATGAGCTGTGTCATCATGGGAAAGATTCTTAACCTCTCTGAACCTCTTCATTTGTGACATACGATAACATGTGCAAACCACATAGCATGGTATCTGGTACAGGGCAATCCTTCAATAAACATCAGCACTTCCTATTTTTTTTTTTTTTTTTCTTTTTTTGCGGTATGCGGGCCTCTCACTGTTGTGGCCTCTCCCATTGCGGAGCACAGGCTCCGGACGCGCAGGCCCAGCAGCCACGGCTCACGGGCCCAGCCGCTCCGCGGCATATGGGATCCTCCCAGACCGGGGCACGAACCCGCATCCCCTGCATCGGCAGGCGGACTCTCAACCACTGCGCCACCAGGGAGGCCCAGCACTTCCTATTTTTAAAATAACAGTAATAATGATAATCGATGGTGATAATCAATGCACTGCAATAAATAGTAATGCTAAGAACAATAGTATTAAATAATGATAATAATAAATATACATAATATAAACATAATAATAATATACATGTGAGAATTCAACAGGAAGAGCTATCTACAACCACCGGCTTTTGCTCTGGACTCCTTAATAAGAGTTCTTGACCCCAGCTACACAGTAGAATCACCAGTGGGAATTTAAAACATCCCAGTGCCTTGGTCCCATCCCTGGAGATTCTGATTTAATTAGTCCCAGGTGTGCTCCATGCTGGTCAGGCTCCCCAGGTGTTGCTACCATGCAGCCAAATGTGAAAACCACCACCCTAGGGTCTTGCTACTCAAAGTGTGGTCCGAGGACCAGCAGCATCAGCATCCCCTAGGAGCTTGTTAGAAATGTGGAATCTCTGGTCCCACTCTGGACCTGAGGAATCGGAATTCAAAGGTCGACAAGACCCCTAGGTGATTTTGTGCACATTATAATTTGAGAAGTGCTGCCCCCGAGGACCTCACCCCTCACCTCCAGCCCCACTCCTGGCCCAGTGGTTGTTGCATCGCTCACCCTCTTGGCAGCACTGAAGGCTGAGGAATGGTTCCGTCTTGAAAACCCCTCTCCCCCGTCACCTTCCATCATACCACACACTTCTGGTTTTCTACATTTTTGCCTCCTCATCTTTTTCCTCCCAAACACATCTCTGTCTGCCTTTCTCTTCCTCTCACTGTCTTTCTGTCTCACTTTCTTTTCTCTCTCTCCTTGTCTCATGACCTCTCCTGTATGGCTATCTCTCTCCCATCTTTCTCTCTCTCTCTCATCTCTCTGTCTTATAAGCACATTTCAGCCTCTCTATGATTGAGTCTTTTCTCTGCTATTTTATGAACAGGTGGCCAAATATGGCCCCCCGACTCAGCTTTATGACTCATTTCAAATAACCAGCCAAAAAGGCAGCCCAGAATTTCTGAATCTCAATGCCAAAGTCACAAGAGAGAGAAGCTGATTGGCTCAGCTTGAGTCAGCATCCAGCCCTAGTCCAGCCAGCTGTTGTCAGGGGAGCAGAGAGATGGGGTACTAACAGGATCTGTGGGACTCTGCCCTGCGGGGGGGGCGGGGCAGGTCTCAGAGAAGGGAGGTGGGAGGCTGGAGGAGCACAAAGGATGCTCACCACACCTGCCTGCCCAGGTGGACCCTCTTGGCAATCAGTTTTAACTTGAATCAAGCTTGAATCCCCTGGCCCTTTGGCCATTGTCATCTGAGCTGCTGCTGGGTCCCCATTCTCTTCATTCCAGCACAAGCTACTTCCTGACTTGGAGCCTCAGCTTCCTCATCTGTGAAATGGTGACAATGACCCCTCCCAGCAAGGCAGTTGCAAGATCTTATGTTACATCATGTGAGCAGAGTACCCAAGGCCCTGTTGGTCACATTGACCATGACACATCTGAGTTCCCTAAAGCCCCAGAAGTTCCCCTGGTCTTCAGCCACCTACCCTCTCCTCCTTTTTCCTCTCCTGCCATCACCGTCCTCCCCCACTGCCAGTGTGGTCCCCAGATGCCTTGTGGTCATGCTCAGTGAGACACACCGGCCCCCCTCACCACACACGTATAACTAATTTGGGACACACACCAGGGTGCCCGTGCTTAGCTACTGAAACCACAAACTCTGACCATCGTTTTGGTCCCTGAGCCTCATGGCTAGCCTGGATGGGCTCTTTGTGGACCAGCCTTTGCCACCCAGCCTCCCTGCCTGAAATCAGGTAGGGGGTACCAGACATCGAAGGGAGGGAGGCAGGAAATCCCCGTGTCTATAGGACATCAAACGACCCAGGTGTCTCCAAAGGCCTCCTGGGACACCCTCCACAGCCCCTGGACAGAAGCAGCTATTGCTTTATGTTTCTTGTTGTTGTTACTATTCTTTCTTCATCCACAGAGCAAATGTTCCCCGTTGTCTTCTGGCTGGGGGCTGGGCACTGGAGATTTGGAGGTGCAGCCGAGTGGGTGCTGAACTTGGGAACCTCAGCCAATGACCTAAGGCTGTCCCGGTCTCACCAGCCTATGGGTGCAAAACTATCCCATGAAGATGCACACCCAGTCCCCGGCCCACCTCCTCCCCCCAGAATGCCAGTCCACCTCAAACTCCCTATCTGCCACCTCCATGAGATAGTTCTGGTTGTTCCCCAGCGGAGTCTTGCATGGGCCCATGAACCTGACTGGGCTGTGTTGGCCTCTGTTGCCTCTGCCTCTCTCACTGGGCCGTGGACCTCTCCGGCCCTGCGGGCACCTCGGCTGGCCTCTGAGACACTGCACTCGGTGTCTGCTCCACCCAGACCCTGCCTCGGCCTCGGCCCAGCCTCAGACTCTATTGCAGCCTCCCAGCCCAAAGCCCAGGCAGCTCCTAGGTCTGTGACAAATCGCTTTATGCTCAGTCAGGAGGTGCTTACAGTGGAGTTGCTTAAGCCCCAACGTGATACAGATGTTGATGAAGCTGCTCTTTCAGTTCAAACCACACGACAGCTTTCTCCCTGTCCTTGTGTGACACACACCTCACTGGGATAGTAGAATTAGGGGGGCTTCAAATCTGGAATGCTCCTTTTTGCTCAGGCCCTGTTGCTTACTCCAGAATCCATGTTTTCTAAAGATTAATTCTCCCTATGAGGCCCTGCAGCCCCTCCCTGTACCCCAGCTTCTGCTGGCCGTTCCCATCTGCAAGCAGCAGAAACCCCAACTCTGCTGGCAGAATGTCCTGTCTCATAGATGAGAAAGCTGAAGGCGGGCAGAGCTGCTCCCAGGTCCACAGCTCTGTGCTAAGCTGGAGTGTGTCAGTCAGCAGATATTTGCTGACCCCCTCTCCCCTGGCGGGCAGGGTGTATATCCCAACCCGCTGTGCTGGGTGTGGTCCTCTTTGGCCGTTGGAATGTGACCCAAGTCTCTAATAAAAGTGCTTGTGTAAGTTGCTTTGTCTTCAAGTCCCTGTGATCTGCCAGGAGAGGAGCTGTCTTCTGCTCACTGTGGCCCCTTCAGCCTGGACCCCAGAATAAACACGTGCTGAACAGACCGGAACCCAATGCAGCCTGCAGCGGAGTGCCCAGCCCAGCCTGAATTAGCTGAACCACAGTAAACCTGCTGACCCGTGACCTTGAGGTGTCACTCACTGAGTTTGGGGGACGGTTGTTTTGTGGCATTATCATAGCAACAGTTGACGAGTCCGGGCACTCTGGGCAGTGGGGTCAGTTTCCTCAGGCCTGTCCCCTCAGGTCTCAGATGGCTGCTGGAGGGGCAGGAGTCATGTCTTCACGCAGCCACGAGGAGAGGCAGGAGAAGGAAGCAGCTTTTCTTCATGTGTCTTTTGGTTTTCATCAAAGGGGACACATTCCCCAGAAGCCTCCTCCCCCATACATGTCTCCTCCTGTCTAATGAGCAAAGTCATGTCACGGGCCTGTCGCCTGTGCTCTAACTGATCACTGGCACGAGGGATGAAATCACGGAGACTGGTTCATTCGAGAACATCTCCTCCCTCCTCGCGGTGAGGAAGGGGCTCTTTGAGTCATAGCAGTGTCCAGTGGTCAACCAAACTGAGAGGGTTTCATTAGCCAGGAAGGAAGTGGCCCACAGCAACTGAGTGGGAACCCACAGATGCGGCCACAGTCTCCTGTGGCCCCAGGAAACCGACAATCAAATGTAATATTTCTTAATGTGTATGTCAAATGCACAATTAACAAATGCATATGTTAAAACAGCACCGTGATTCTTATTCCTCTGTGATCCCAGTAGGTCCTCTCTATGTTTGCAACCTGAAGGCAGAGGTGGACTGCTAGAGTTTTAGCAGAACCATTAAAAAAAATTAAGCAGGGCTTCCCTGGTGGCGCAGTGGTTGAGAGTCCACCTGCCGATGCAGGGGATGCGGGTTCGTGCCCCGGTCCGGGAAGGTCCCACATGCCGCGGAGCGGCTGGGCTTGTGATCCATGGCTGCTGAGCCTGCGCGTCTGGAGCCTGTGCTCCGCAACGGGAGAGGCCACAACAGTGAGAGGCCCGCGTACCGCAAAAAAAAAAAAATTAAGCAGAACTCCAAAACATAAGACAGATAAAGACAGAAATACTCTGGTTTGTAGGGGATATGTGTGAGTGGCAGTGGGGGAAAGGGAGAAGAATGGCGGGGAGCCCCAAGCCCCAATTTCTCGGCCTCCTTCTCCACCCCCTCCCACCCAGGATCACTGAGATATGGTTAGAGAGCCCAGGATTCTGCCAAAGTCAGTTAGGAAATCATTGTACAGCAAAAACAAAAGCCACATTTATTGAGTATCTACTATGTTCTAGGCAATTGTGGACACATTTGCAAATTTAATCTGACAATATCTTTTATGCAGTGCCCCATTCCCTCCCCTCCCCACCCAGGGGAACTGGTTGCAGGACAGTGCCCCCGGCCGGCAGTGAGGTACTTGGGAAGAGCACTTGTTCTGGAGGCAAGTGGTGGCTTTCGGGGAAGCCCGGGTTTGAGTTCCAGCTGTGACTTCGACTTGCTGTGTGGCCTCAGGCAAGTCTCCTGACCTCACTTGGTCTCAGGATCCTCATCTGCAAAATGACATTTTGGGTTCTCAAGCTTTGACGTCCTAGGACCTACATTTAGGCCACGCCAGCGGGCCTGGATTGACACGTGCTGGGCACGTCCCGCCCACCGATGAGGCAGAAGTAGCCTCGAGGGGCCTGGGCCTCTGAGAGAGGAAGTGGATCTGGAGCCTCTGCACCTCCACCCGCCCTCACGCCCTGCCACCATCTGACCTGATTGAAACCCAGCTGGTGGGGCCCGCCCCGTGACTCAGCCCCCTGCCCTATCTGATTGTCAAAGCCGATTCCTAGAAGTTGAAAGTCACTTCTCTTCTGCAGCCATCGCCACCCCCTCCCCCATGAGGCAAGTTCTAGTCCTGTCCTTCCACCACAGAGCCAGGACAAAGGCAGTGACGGCATAAGGGGCTTTCAGGGGAAAATCTGGGTTGGGAATCTAGAGGCCAGGCGAGGCTGGACAGGGTGAGAGAGGCCCGGGACCGCGTCCTAGCCAGGGAGGAAATGGGCTGTGTGGGTCGGGGGGGGCACAAGGCCTCAGCTCTGCCGCTTACCAGCTGTGTGATCCTGGGCACATGACATAATTTCTCTTTGCCTCGGTTGTATGTAAATAAACAGGAAAACTCTCCTTCCCAATTTTACTTCTCAGAGATAACCACTGCTAATGGTTCAGAGTGTGTTCTTCTGGACTCTTCTCTTTGCACATACAAACCCAGAAGAGAGAGATAGAAACAAAGATGGAAATAGAGAGAGAGGGGAAGATGAATGGCCTTGACGGTTGTAACCACAACAGTGGGATCACACTATACAGGGAAGTGGTTGAGGATACAGGCTTGCTGTGAAGAACCGGTTTGGGAAGCATTTTCTGGGCCCCTCACTGACCTCCAAGAGAGTTATAAGCATGACAAAAAGCAGGAACTTGGCCCGTCTTGCCACATCCCGGCACCTGGGGTAGTGCCTGGCGCACAGAAGAGGCAGGAGGCGGAGAAGCCATGGACCCAGCTGCTGCCCTCGACAGGCGGCCCGGGAGTCAGCAGCTCAGCGACGCCGCTCGTGGGCTGCCCCAGCGCCCCAGCCCGTGCACCCACCTTCCAGGCGTGAAATGAACATGGCTGCTGTTCACTTCCATCTTCCAAATCTTCCTCTGCAAGTCCTGTGACCCACTATCCCAGAGTTACCCAGTGAAAGAAATTCTGGGAAATGCAGTTTCGCTTAATTAAGTTGACACAGTGCAAAACCACCCCAGTTCAGGTGCTCAAGATCCCTTCAGATGACACTGGGACAGGGGGCACGAGAGTTAACATCATCTGGGGTAAATCAGTGAAAATGTACTGCCCTCTGCCCAGGTGAATATGAACTGCTTCTGACCCTCCTCTCCAGTGGGGATGGAAAATAACATTCTACAGATCAATAGCCACGCTAGGTGCCAGCGGCTATGACGTTCTGATGCAACACCTGTGATGGGGCTACTGTGCTCTTGAGTTTATGGTGATTCACTGTCATCTCTGATCCATTGTGTTTTTACAGGGGCTCCACTGCTGAACCAAATGGGAATATAATAGGAGCCACCACTCCTGTATCCTTCCCATCTTTGAGGGTGGCGCTAATCTCTGCCATTCCTACCTCTGATTTACTATCTTGGCTGGGGTGGGGGCAGTTTAGGGTCCTCCCCTCCACCTCTCCTATTATGAAGTCTTTTACACCACAGGGCAGGGAGCCAAGTGAGGGTTCTACCAACTGTTAGGTACATCCGTCCCAATTACACACTCAGGGACTGGAGAGATGACCATGGGAGGGTCCGTGGACCCATTAGACCCACTGTGAGATGGACTTAAGCTGGCACTCATCTGTGGCCTCTGTCCACCCCAGGATGGCATGTTGGTGATTCTCTGGTCTTACATGATGCATCCATTCCCACATGTCCACCCTCTGACCTCCTGACCCCTTCCCCAGGGCTCTGCCAAGGTGGTTTTGTCATTTCCATCTCCCTGTAGACCAACTAAGCCTCGTGTCTACACGTCTCAGCCTCATGGAGCCATCCCAGCAGTGTCAGGAGCGGCTCAGGGCTCCTGAGTCATTAGACTGTGCCCCCTGTCAATCCTCTCCCCAGCCAGCCTTCTATCCTTCCTGCCCTGATATAGAACCTTCGAGACCCCCTCCCAGGGGTGTTCTACACATGAGCCAGGTCCTGCAATTCTTTTGGTAGATAAGTTGTTTCCTCCTACTAAAGAGGAAATGCTTACCCCCCTCAGACCATGTTGAGAACTGATTTTAGTTACCAGTCTGCATAGCAATTAGGAGACGTAGGGGATGCCGTGGAGGAATCCACATCATTCTGAGAGGCAGCCACCCCAGGTGAGGCCTTTGTATTACCTCCCACTGCCGGGAGGCTGTAGCAAAGAGGAGGAAACATTTCTACCATCCAGAGGTTCAGGGGACGTTGGGGCTCAGGTTCCCATCCCAGGTCTCGGGGTCCCAGCCTTTCTATCCCAGCTCTTCTATCAGCCTAGAAGACTCACTGGGGCTGTGAATTTAGCCCCTTGTTCCTCCACTACTATTTCAGTTAGGTCTTGGGTTTGATTTTCAGCACAGTCTGCCCTCCAGCTTCAGGAATTAAAAGGCTATTATTTAAGTGCTGCCCTGGCAGCCTTCTGGCTTTCGCACTGGGCCCCATGTTGACAGTGGGCTGACTTGAGCCTGTCATTTTCTTCCTTCAGGGCTGTCATGGCCGTTGCAGAACAACTGCAGTCCTTCGAGTTACCATTGCCCCCTCATCTCTCAAGTGCTAGAGCTACTGGGTAAATCAGCGCCCTCTCTTTCACCTGCACCTCTAACCCAGTAAGATGAGAGTCTCAGCAAAGGTGCGGCGACAGCACTCCAGGGGTTAGCACCACTGCACTCACCACCACCACCAATCCGGTCGTTGTTGCCGTCTGGCTGGTCAGTGATTCCATTCCCGAAGCCCATCCTGAGAGTCTGTGCCTAGGACCATTTGAATTACCAACTGTCTTTGGTTGGGTGTCCCCGGAAGCAAATCCTGAGACAAGGATGGAGTATAAGCAGCTAGTTTATTTTAAAGTTTATCCCAGGAAACAGCAGTAGGGAAATGGAGAAGGAACACGAAGAAGGAAAGGCAATAAAGTGTGTATTAATAAGATTCCCACTATGGACAACTGAGGCTCAGTCTCCCTGGGAGACTGACAGAGGTCAACATGCCCTAGAGCTGTCCTGCCCGAAGGGCAAGGAAGCTGGGGTATTTATCTTCCCACTGCTATGCACCCTTGGCTGACTGCCGCCCCCCTCGAGGTGTGAACAGCTCAGTGCTTCTGGCCTCTGGTAATCAACTCTGCAGCAGGGTAAAGAGGAAGCACCGGGGCAGAAAATCACAGGTGTCTGCGTCGTATACCATCAGCAAGTGCTTAGGGGATATAGGTGGGGCACCCACAATGGCTGCTGCAACCAGTCCATTGAGAATCAAGGTACACATGCATTGAAATTATTAAAGCATACAAACAGTTGACAGGAATTTATTGAATAAATGAGTGAATGACTTAGGAAGAGACCAAGAGCTAGGAGTTTCTTCCTCAGCTACCAATAATTGTGTGACTTTGGAAAAGTCTCCTTCCTGGCGTGGCCTCAATTTCCCACCCTATGTACACCCCACACAAACCCGCATCTCCTAGCCATCCAGCCCCTTGCTCAAGTGCCACCACTACAGTAGTTTCCAGGTTTTCGTGGAGCCTTCCGATCCATTAGCCCAGCTCCCTTCCCATTACCCACTGCTCCCCTCCAATGACCCCCGCCTGGCTTCATTTCTCATCTTGCTCAGCCCCATCACCACATCACCATATCCCCCTGGTGACTCCGGACACCCATGCCATCTCACACCGGTAAATATTGCTGGAGAAAATCACACAGCCAAGTTGCCCGGTTTCACTCTAAATCGGGTTTCACTCTAAATTCACCACCCCAGACGTCAGATGGGCGCTTCGAACTGCCCCACAGAGCCCTCTGTGTATCTCTTCTCCGGGGTGACCACCTCCTACCTTCTCTCTTTCACACTTACCCCCCCACCCCGGCCACACCTCTGGCTCTCAGTAGATGACCTTGCCCCAGACATAGGTTCAAAGAGCAGGTGCCAGGAGCCATGACCGGCTCCTAGTTTCTCCCCACCGCGTGGACCTGCTGTATCTGCCTTCGTCTTCACTTCCTCACTCCTGAAACCCGAAGGCCACGTCCCCTCTCCTCTCAGAGGCCGATCTTGCCTCTTGTGCTCTGGGTCCTGTTCCTTCTCAACTTTTCAAGGACTTGAATCCTCATGTTGTCTCCTCTCTCCTCCATCATCAGCCCCTCCCTCTTCACTGGTCCTTTCCCAGCAGCACACAGACCTGCTCCCTCCCTCGGGCCCCATCCCATCCCTCCCGCCTCCCAACTCCTCAGGAGAGTCTCCTCCTCCCCCACCTCCCATGACCCTCCCCATTGCCCAACCCAAACGGCCTCTGTTCCTCCCAGCCCTGGGCCTCCAGGGAGGTGCTCCAGGGGGTGAGGCAAAGGCGAGAGGCCTGTGTCCCCCACTCTCCCTCCAGCTTCAGCAGCAATGTGCTCATCTGTCTCCATTGGTCTGATCCAGCTTGAGCCATCCAGACTCCCTGTTTGATCTCCCAAATGGAATCTCAGCTTCTCTTCACTTTGGGGCTCCATCTGGGGACACACCCCTTGACTCTAGATCTGGGCCTAATTTCAGCCAGTTCAGGGTGGTTTGAGCTAGTTTAGGACAAATGCAACCAACTAGGGCCAGCTCCAAAAGGTTTGAATCAGCTGCATCAGTTTATGTAGCTCAGAAAAATTCCGCTGAGCCAGCAGGGGTAAAGCAGGCCAACCCGGGGAGCTGTGGACAGGTAGGGTCAGGGAGCGCCCCCCCAACCCATAGCATGTAGCTTGAGCCAGTACAAACCTGTTTGCTGGTCCCATCCGGTTTGCTCTGGTCATAGTAAACTTTTTAAGTATATTGGGAACCCCATACATTTTTGCTTGGAAAAAAAAAAAGTGTTTGGAAACCACCAGGGCAACAATTGCTTAAAATGCCTTCCAGTCCTGCTTTTTTATTTTTTTAATAATTTGTATTGGCGTATAGTTGATCAACAATGTTGTGTTAGTTTCAGGTGTGCAGCAAAGTGAATCAGTTATACATGTACATATATCCACTCTTTTTTAGCCCTGCTCTTTATGGCATCTAAGGAAAAGGCCAGTGCTGACCTCTGCCCAGTGTTTTTTATTATTAATTTTTAGACCTTTTGTTTTTTTTTTAAAGGGGACTTTATTTTTATTTATTTATTTATTTTTGTCTGCGTTGGGTCTTCGTTGCTGCATGGGCTTTCTTTAGCTGCAGCGAGCGGGGGCTACTCTACGTTGAGGGCGCTGGCTTCTCACTGCGGTAGTTTCTCTTGTTGCAGAGCACGGGCTCTAGGCGCGCGGGCTTCAGTAGTTGTGGCACGCAGGCTTCAGAAGTTGTGGCTCAAGGGCTCTAGAGCACAGGCTCAGTAGTTGTGGCGCACGGGCTTAGTTGCTCCGCGGCATGTCGGATCTTCCCGGACCAGGGCTTGAACCTGTGTCCCCTGAATTGGCAGGCAGATTCTTAACCACTGCACCACCAGGGAAGCCCTAGACGTTTCGTTTTAATGTTTTACTTTTAGAGACTTTGGTTTTCTGAGCAGTTTTAGGTTTACAAAGAAACAGAAAATACACAGAATTCGTATATAACCCCCCATTTTCCCTATCTTGTGTTACTGTGGTTTATTTGTTACAACTGATGAACCAATATCAATACATTATTATTATCAACTAAAGTTGTGTTGTGCATTCTGTGGGTTCTGGAAAACATGATATGACATGTATCCACCATTATGGTATCATGTGGAATAGTTTCACTGCCCTAAAAATCCTCTGTATTTCGTCTACTTATCCCTCCCTCCCCTCCCCCACTCCCCACCCCTGGCAACCATTGATCTTTTTTACTGTCTCCACAGTTTTGCATTTTCCAGAATGTCATATGGTTGGAATCATAGAGTATGTAGCCTTTTCAGTCTGGCTTCTTTCATTTAGCAATATGCATTTTTTTCCTCCAAGTCTTCTCATGGCTTAATAGCTCTTCTTTTTTTTGGTAGTAAAATATACATAAAATAAAAGTTTTCCATTTTAACCACTTTTAAGTGTACAGTTCCCTGGCCTTAAGTTGTGCAGCCATCCCCACTACCCCTCTCCCGAACTTTTTTTCTTCTCCCGAACTGAAACTCCATCCCCACTAAACAATAACTTCCCGTTCCTACAACGCACTTCAGTTTGTTTATCCATTCACTTATTGAAAGACATCTTGGTTGCTTCCAAGTTTTGACAATCACAAATAAAGCAGCTATAAACATTTGCTTGCAGGTTTTTGTGTGGACCTAAATTTTCAACTCATTTGGATAAATACCAAGGAGCATGATTGCTGGACCCCTGTTCGACTTTATTTCATCATCGTGATTGAGCACCTGGAGTGCGACAAGAGCCAGTCCCAACTCTCTACAGATGTTATCTTCTTTAACTGCCACGGTAACCCTGGAAATGGGCGCTGTTATCCCCAATTTATAGACGAGCAAACTGAAGCTCAAGGAAGTGAAAAAAAACTTGTCCCCGGTCATGTATCTATGAACTGGCAGGGCCAGGACACCAATCCAAGCTTCCAGGTTTAGAGAAACATGCAAGACACAGGAGGAAGGGCAAAGAGATGATTTCCAGTTTTCTTTTGCATCCAGCTCTGTTTTGCTCCTTTTCTCTTTCTGACAAAACAAATATATATGTTTTCCAATCTGGTCATTCTTGGAAGAGCGTCCTTCCCTTCCTAGTGGCTCTCTCTCTGGAATAGCTCTCTGACTCAAAGCCAGCAACCCACGCCCCCATCCATATACACGCCTCCTTGTGAATCCCCCTTTCTCACCCAGCCACAGCTCTGGACTTGATTGGAACCAACAACTCCTGGTTGTGGAAAAACAAACATCTTCTAGTTGATGAATCCCTTTCTCTTACAGACCCCTTCTCCCTGGGCGTCCCATGACTGTGGACTCCCTGGGGAGGCCAGGAGGGGGCAGGCCCGTAGGGAGACGTTGCAGACAGCAACTGCTGTGGGTGGTTTTCCCGCTATGCTTGGAGGTGGACTCGGGCAACAGAGCCGAGGTTCCTGAGGTCATGTCGCTCTGGATTCAAAGGATTCTCGACCAGAAAATGGACTGGGCCTGTCCACACCCACAGCTCAGCTTCCGGGCCCAGTCGGTACCCCCCAAATGGCCTCCCTTCTTTTCCCCACCCCCTGCCCGTTCCCTCCATCCCCAAGCCCCCTTAAGTACCAATAATGGAAGTGCTTACCAGGCCCCACAACAATTCACCCTTATATTTTATTTATAGCTGACAAAGCTCCAAGCAGGAAAAATATAATCACACTTTAAATAATGGAAGTTGTAGGTATTAGAGCTACACGGGCAGTTACCGGAGTTGCTGCGATGTCTCCCTGCAGACCTGACGGGGCACATGCCGACTGCATTTTTAATTTTGAAAACATATTTCTTCCCAAATTATTCCACGTTACAGAGGAGCCACATTTATGGGGGTGATAAATTACTGCAATAAAGTGCCTCTCCCTCAAACGCACAGGACGAAGCCACGCTGAGCCCAGCCTAGCACAGGTGGCCCCAGGAGAGTGGCGGGAAGTCCCACTGCCACGCTCCTCACTTTAATTATTTGGCTGATGTGTCCTACATTTTTAATACAGTCACAACTTTTCTTTAAGCAAAGAATTCAAACCGGCCACTAATTTGTATTTGTGTGTGTCATTGTGCACAGGGGTCCACAGATGCGGGGTACCTGTGTGTGTGCCCATGGGTGGTGAGACATTCATGGGTGCAAATAAAGGTGTACGGTGCACGTGTGTGCATCTGTCTGTGCATATGCACGTGTGCTGATGCCTGTTTGCACATGCAGACGTGTGTTTGTGTGGCAGCCTCTGGACGCCCCGATGCATGCACCTATGTATAAACACATCCCCGAGTGTGTAAAGCATGTGTGTATTTGCACACTTATGTGATACATCTGCATTGGCAAAACACACATGCTTGTATAGACTTGTCTTTGTGTACACATGGCACGCTGGTGTGGAAGTGTGGGTTCAGGCATGTTATTCTAAGCTGACCTGCCTTCTCCTCCCAGACCCTCATGTGCATTCGAATCATTTCTTCTGCATCAAATCAGTTCCCCTCCTGCCTTCCCTCCTTCTTCAAACAGTAAAGCACAGATGCTAAACCCCAGGCTCTGAGGTCAGACTGCCTGGATTGAAATGCCTCATTACCTAGCCACTTTGGGCAAGACCCCATCTGTAAAATGGTGTTCGGATTAAGAGTATCTACTGCCTAGGGCTGCTGGGAAGATGAATGCGTTTTAATATGTGTCGAGCAGCTCATGTGCAGGGGGTACAAGTGTTAACTATTGTTCTTCCTTCCTTCCTTCCTTTCGGCCATGGCACAGGCTGCTGGAAACATCCTTGGAAAGTTACATGCAGGAGCAAGCCAAGGGTGGGGAACCACGAGTCGATGAGGAAGTGGCTTAGTGCTCTCCTCTTGCCCCAGCTCATCTTGTGGGGGTTGTGGTGCTCCGAAGTACCCCTCGGGAGGCCACGTCGGCCTGCACAAGCCTGTGGGCCCTGAGGGCAAGGCTGTGCCCATTTCATCTCTCAAAGCGTCCAGCAGAGCAGACACCGTGAGCATGTGCTGCCTGGGCAAACACGTGAACAGATGAACGGGATGGGGATGGGGTGGGCAAGGGGTGCAGGTGGATTGTTTGAGAGACAGTGATCTCGGGAAGTAGAAGTATGGAAGTGAACAGGTTACTGGGTGGGTCCTTGGGGCTCAGTCTCGTGGGGATACCATAGGATGATTGATGAAATGTGCCTAGACTTGGTGTTGGGAAAGCTGGAGCGCTTTTTCAGTGTCCTGTTCCTCACTGGGCGAGGGCTCCCTCTGGGGACATTTCCAACCCTGGTATTTCTGAGTGGAAGTATTTCAAGAAGGTGGTCAGGTTCCTGTGGTACCAGAGAAAGTTCCAGGCAGGGAAGTGGAGATGTGGGAGCTGGGGATGGGAAGTTGCCTCTGTGGTGGGGACACCGTCACTGCGGAGCAGGGACCTCAAAGGTGGACCAAGGGGATACGGGCAGTGCATGAAGAGCATCTGCTCTGGGTAAGCACTGCAAGTACGGACTCACAGATGGACATGAGGGTGGACAGACACATGGATGGACATGTGGAGGTCCGTGAGCTTTCTCTGACTGAGGAGGAGAGAAGCTGGTCATTGGGGTGACCCTGGGGCCCACATCTTCCCCTGCAGGACTGGCGAAGGCCCCTGAATTGTCAAAGCTAGAAAAGCAGGAGGGGAGGCAGCAAAGGGCCATTCTATTGGATTGGCCCAAAAGTCCTTTCAGGTTTTTCCATAAGATGTTATGGAAAAACCCGGATGAACTTTTGGGCCAATCCAATAGACTGGTGTCAGGGACTGACTCCTCTGGCTGAGGGGCCATGTCCTACCCTTGACCATCACACAGCAGGCCTGCCCCTCACGGACATTTCTTCCACCATATTGAACCTGCTGCTTGGGGGTGGAACCCAAGAAGGAAAGCAGAAGTCAAAAAGCTAATTCTTTAGCCTCATCTGTGCTACTCCTGGCTGCACCCCCCAGATCCGTAACCTCCTGGTTCCTTCCCTTCCCCACAAGCACTCTTCTGCCTCCTTGTCTTTGCATGTGCCTTCCCTCTGCCTGGAACGTCTTTCCACTGTGATCAACCTGGAAAATTCCCCTAGGCATCCATCAGGGCTCTCCTTGAATGCCATCTTCTGCACCAAGCCATCTGGTCAAAAGGAATCCCTCCCTCCCCTCTGCTCCCTGAGGATTTTCCTGGGACCCCAAACCAGCATCCGTCTGGGGTTCTAATAATACACATGCTGACACCTCTGTCCCCACCAGCTTTGGGCACCTCAAGAACAAAGACCACGTCTGTGTCACATCTGTAGTCCTGGTGCCCAACTCAGAGCCCAGCATGGATCTGAGGCCTCAGTTTCCTCATCTGGAACATGGGGTTGATTATCTTACCTACTTCATCATATTGTTGTGAGGGTTAGATGACTGAGGGTTTAAGACACTGTACTTAGAACAGTGCCTGGCACGAGGTAAGCGCTAGGTAAGTGTCAGCCTTTTCTATCATCAGCGTGGTTTGGAATGAACTTAGAAGCCCTGAATGGAAGGAGAAACAGAACTGCCATGTGCCAGCTGCTGCCAGTGGCCACCACTGCCCTACATCACGCCATTTTACGATGAGGACACCGAGGCTCAGGAAGGGTCACACAGCTAGAAAGGGGGCAGAGCATGTGTCCTCTCTGTGCTGCGCTGCCCTGGCTCCCTGTCTGTCCATCACTCTTCCCTCCTCCCTAATGCCCTCCTCACGAGGGTAATGAGGCTACGAGGCTAGTGGGTAAAACATGGGCATTGATTTTTAACAAATCTGGGTTCAAATCCCAGTCTGCCGCTCACCAACTGTGTGACTCCGTTGGGTTGGGGACGCCCTCTCCCTTTGCCTCAGTTTCCCCATTGTCTCCCGAGGACTTTGGGGGTCCTGTCCAGAGGCAGTTTTTTTTTTTTTTTTTTTTTTTTGCGGTACGCGGACCTCTCGCTGTTGTGGCCTCTCCCGTTGCGGAGCACAGGCTCCGAACGCGCAGGCTCAGTGGTCATGGCTCACGGGCCCAGCTGCTCCGCGGCAATGTGGGATCTTCCTGGACTGGGGCACAAACCCGTGTCCCCTGCATCGGCAGGCAGACTCTCAACCACTGCACCACCAGGGAAGCCCCCAGAGGCAGTTTTGCCACTATGCTGGAAAAGCTGAAGCTTCATGGTTCCTCGGTTGCACTGGTTCTTTCTAAATAAAAATTCACTTACATAAGTAAATTTCTATCTGTGATTCTTTTCTTTTTATTAAAGATGAACTTCCAAAGTACTTTTCAAAGCTTAAGGTACCCTGAATCTGATCTTCCCCAAGACACTCTCTCAAGCCTTTCCGGCCAAACGCCAGGCCGGCTCGCGGTACATCCACCCCTACCCCACCCCATTCTCTGCCCAGAGGTCAGTTCCTGCCTAGTGTCAGGTCCTGTAGCACAGATGGGGACATGGGGGCTTGGAAGATGAACTTGGAGAGCGTACTGTAAGTTAGTGTCAGGGCTGGGCTTGAGTCGTGTCTCCCAGCTCCAAGATCAGGCTGGTTCAGCTGAGGGGAAGCCGGTAGACTATTCCTCACCCCTGAGTGCTCTGAGCTGAGGCTCAGAGAATAACTTGGTGCCTCTAAAGGGGCCCAGGCTCAGGGGCAGCTGTGGGTGGGAGGGTCCAGGGATCACTGCTAAAATAAGTAGCAGCTTCCTCTGAAGGGCTTCTGCGGTCTGCGCAGAGGAAGGAAGTGGGGGCCTGGAAACGGGAGGGGGCAGAAAGGTGAGAGGCCTGAAACTGCTGCCAGCACCTCAGACACCAAGCCGGGGCAGCCCCCGCCCACCCAGACACAACAGGGGCCCTCAGCCAGCCTGCAGCCTTGGGGCCTGGGGAGCTCAGGCCCAGCCCTAACTCAGCCCAGAAGCTGGAGAACACCTCAGGCCACTTTGGGATTCCCCCAAAGCCTCCTCACTCCCCAACCACGTCTGCCCTTTTCTCTTTGCTTGGAATGCTTTTCCTCACTTTTTCCTTTAACACCCAACACCAATGTCACCTCCTCTGGGAAGCCTTCCCTGATCACCCCCTAGACACACACGCACACACTCGCAAGCATGCAGGATCAGGTACTCACAGACCCTCGTCATAAATAGTAGTGTTCATTGTCACAGCGGGCATTTATTGAGTGCTTCAGGTTTAGAGTGCCAGGTGCTCTGCCTGGATGATTTACTGACTTCTTAAGAAACACAATGCAGTGGTTCTATCAATAGCTTCATTTTACAGATGACTAAACCAAGACTCAGAGAAGATGACCAACGTCCTTGAGATCACACGGTCAGACAATGGCCGAGCCAAGAGCGTAACTTCACAACTGGGTCATTTCACCGGGTGCCATCCACTTAGACTAGAATGTGAATTTTGCCCCCAGAGTAGGACAGCACACCTGCAACCAGGAGGCTGGGCTGAGATGCTAAGGAAGCTGAACTTTCAGCCTTGCCCTTGCCTGCTCGCTGGAGTAGCTGGGAACTATCGTGTGCTCTAAGGGGAGAAAGGAAGCCAGGTTGTAATCAGGAAGCATTTCAGTGTAAACATTTCTGGTAAACTGTGTGAAGAGATCTCAGAAATAGCTCCAAGTCTTTCCTACTGAGTTGGGGTTTCTGTTTATGGATCTGCCCCCCGGCCAACCCCACCCACCCACCACCCTGCCAACTGTGAGCTCCTCACGGGCAGAGACCAAGCCTTGGGTTCTTTGTCTGCTGGAGCCTGCTTGGTACACAGGAGGCTAGGATGGATTTGTTAAAGGAGGGAATGAACGAATGAATGAAGATGGGTCCCTCCAATTCATCAATAAATATGAGTGGCATCATTCCAGCTTCAAAATGCTAGGATGGGAACTTCGCTGGTGGTTAAGACTCCGCACTTCCACAGCAGGGGGCGTGGGTTTGACCCCTGGTCAGGGGAGTAAGATCCCACGTGCCGCATGGCACAGCCAAAATAAATAATTAATTAATTAATTTAAAAAAATGCTAAGTTGACCTCCCTGTGTGCCAGCCTGCATAGGTGCTGGGGGTGACTGACCATTTGGACAGAGTCCAGCTCAGGTCAGTGTCTGGCCAGGAGGCCCCGGAAGTCTCCCACCACCCTGCCCTCAGCATAGGCAGCAGTCCAGCCCCTCTGGCCTGGGCCCACGGACACCCCTCCTGGCCTTTCAAGCCCCCAGTGAGGAGGCCTCCTTGCTGCAGCTGCGGCAGGTCAAAAGCCTCTTGCAGAGAAGGAGGAAGTGAAAGTGCTGTGCGGGTGAGTCATCGAAGGTCCTGGGAGTGTCCAGGGGCAGCGTGGAGGGAAAGGCTGGATGGGAAGAGACACCAGAGAGGGAAACCTTCCCAGGACCCTGGAGGAAGACCTGGGAGCGTGCCTGGAGGGGAAGGGCCTGAAATCACCTCCCGGCCCTCCCCAGACCCTGGGGTCTTCAGCTTGAAGAAGAGAACATGTGGGAGACACCATCCTGTTGTATCTCTGAGGACTGTTGCAGGGCGTTTGGGGCTAGACAGGGAAGTCACAGAGGCCACTGTCCACCATCGGGGCAGGGCTCTGAGGCTGAGCGGTCCCCTGGCAGTCACGATGGTTGATGGCAAGTGAGGCAGTGCTGTGCAGTGGTCAAGGCGTGGGCTCTGGGTTTGAACCTCCTGACTTGGAGCCCCAGCTCTGCCCCTCATGAGCTGCATGACCTCAGGCAGATGCTTCCCCTCTCCGTACCCCCTACTTCCTCTTCTGTAGAGTCGGGTAACAGTACCTAACCTAGGCTTAGTGCAACATGATTAAATACATGAACACATGGAAAGTGTGCAGAGAGGGCCTGGTCCAAGGAGACCCGCAATGGGGGTGACAACTGTATCAGAGTCTCCTCAGGAAAACTGAAACACTCTAAGTTCTCAACAGAAGGAAGTTAATACAGGGACTAGTTACTCGAGTGTAGAAGAGCCGAGACACTATACTAGGGATGCTGCCACCACCCAGAGATCAGCGACAGCAGGAAGCGTGGAGGCCGGCAGGAGGAGGTGGCTTATCAGGGTGGAGTATGAGAGGAGTGGAGAGAATCCACGTGACAGTGGTGAGGGGACAGAGACTTGCTGGAAGTCTGCAGAATCATTGGCAGGTTGTGGGGAGCCATAGGGTTGAAGCATGTGAGAAGCTGGACCAAGGCCCAAGGGACACGTGTCCTGCACCAGCACTTGGAAGAGCATCTATACTTCACGTCACTCACAGGTACCAAAGAGGCCACACAAGGCCACAAACCATCATACCCCCACAGAGGCCACAGGCTCAGCAATCTGGGGACTCACACATGCATAAGTGCATGCACACATGTGCACCCCAATGGGCAGACACACCCACCCCCAATGCACACACATACATGGATTTGCACACACATACATGGATTTGCACCCACATACGCGCTCATCAGCACACACAGCCACACACCTACACAAACCCCCAGGGAATCATATCCACATGCACAATCTCATATGTATGCAGTCTGCTACACGTCCCATAACATGTGTGCATGCAAAGAGTTCACACACACACACACAAACACACATCAGCTTGCCAAGGTGCCCTCAAACACCAGGATAGGCTTCACACCGTGCAGGCTGTTGCGTTCATCCCTGTCCCCAACACGAGCAGACAGACAACCCTCCAGGATTGCTCCCATGCAGGTGACCGTGGGGATGACCACAGCCGCAGGTACGGTGCAGCTGCCCACGTGCACACACACACAGTCACAAGGAGCTTCCTCCACTTTCCCTGTGGCAGGTGTTCTGACACCTCTTGGTGAGACCCTCCTCAAGGGACCAGTAGCCACTTGGCTGCCCTTGGGACTAAGAAAGCACCTGGTCCCCTCCCCAGCCCTGTTCCCTAAGCTGGGTGGCCCGGGTCCTGGGGGAAGGAGAAGGGCTGCCCAGCTCAAAGTCTGGGGCCAAAGTCTTGTTTGCAGGCGCAGGGCGGAAGTTGCATAAACCTGCCCCAGCGCCCAGTGACCCAGCTCATTGTCTCCAGCTTCCCCTTGGCTGCAGGCCCAGGCCCAGCTGGCTGACCTGTTTCTCTGGGGAGGATGGGGAAGGTGGCTCCTGTCTCCCTTGCCCTGGGAACTGACGGCCAAAGAGGACTCTACTGGTCGCCAGCTATATGTGTCACCCACCTGAAGCAGAGATGCACAGAACTTAGAACCTAATCTCTTCTTTGCCAGTCGGAGAGCTGAAGCCCAGGGAAGGCAGGAGGCTGGCCCAGGGTCACAGCAAGCTGGAGGCATAGCAGGGCTTGCACCCAAGCTCAATTTTCTCTCTAAACCTAAGAAAGATCACTCAGGAGCTCAATAGTTCTAATGCAAATGAGCAGAGCTACTCTGGGTTTAGATGCAGGGGACCCCAGAGTCTGTGAGTAGACACTACCCTTCACCCCTCAACCTCCACCATGACTGAGTTAGTTCATCAAAGGATCAGTTTGCCATATCACCAACTCATTGAACTAACCAAATTTACCCCAACTTAAAAAATTTGTTTTTAATTTGTAACGTTTCTAGCAATGTGTATGAGATGAATTGTCAAGGCCTTTGAGGGCCATGGGAAGCCAGACCCCTCTCCACCTCTGGGAGCTGCAGCTCAGGCTGGGGGTGCCACCTCTTCTCCCTCCTGTCTTTATTCCAAGTCCCTCCAACGGCAGTATCAGGGAGGTGGGATAGAGACAAACTGAATATTCCTGAAAATCCCTGAAATCTACAGGTATTCAAAACCATCCCATCTCTGGCAGCCTATCTTCTCTCCTTCCCTCCCTCCTCCTTCCCCTCCCCCTTTCCTTTTTTTTTCCCCTTCTGCCTGGGTGCCTTCTTCATCTCATCCAGTTGAAATTCACAAGGCAGTTCCTAATGGGGTGGTATGGTGGCCGTTATGGTCAGAGTTAAAGTTGGGTGGGACAGCAGCCTGGTAGCTCAGAGCACGGGTCTATACAGGGGGTGGAGAAGATGAATAACCCACGGAGGATTAAAGGAGCCAGGTTTCTCATGGACAAGGGAGGTACAAGTATGGAAGGGAGGACCCTGAAGAACCTCATCGCATTGGACTACCAGTGGAACTATGAGTGACAGACATGGTTTGAAGTGTGTGTGTGGGGCTTCCCTGGTGGCGCAGTGGTTTAGAGTCCGCCTGCCGATGCAGGGGGCACGGGTTCGTGCCCCGGAGCGGCTGGGCCCGTGAGCCATGGCCGCTGAGCCTGCGCGTCCGGAGCCTGTGCTCCACAACGGGAGAGGCCACAACAGTGAGAGGCCCGCGTACAGCGAGAAAAAAAAAAAAAAAGTGTGTGTGTGCTTGTGTTTTCTCGGCTCTGTTCACTGAGAAGGACCGGGAGCAACAATGCTTCAGCAGCAATGAGCACACCTAGCACTGAGGTCATATTTTCAAAACACCATTCTCCCCTAAAAACGAATCCAGTACTAATCATAGTACTCTACATGGCTGGGCTGTCAACAATATTTACATTGTCACAAACTAAACCCAGAATATTTATCTAACCAAAATGTATAATATGATCATGTAAGGAAGATGGACCAGGAGAAGCAGGGAAAGGGATTGTATGGGAAGAAAATTCTTATCTTCCAAAGTAGGAAGACAATAGATTATGTCTAAAACTGAAATCAAGAAATAACACTAGGACTTCCCTGGTGGCGCAGTGGTTATGAATCCACCTGCCAATGCAGGAGACACACGTTCAATCCCCTATCCAGGAATATCCCAGGTGCCACGGAGCAACTAAGCCCGTGTGCCACAACTACTGAGCCTGCACTCTAGGACCCGCAAGCCACAACTACGGAGCCCACGTGCTGCACCTACTGAAGCCCGCCCGCCTAGAGCCCGTGCTCCGCAATAAGAGAAGCCACTGCAGTGAGAAGCCCGCGTACCGCAATGAAGAGTGACCACCCCTTGCCGCAACTAGAGAAAGCCCGCGCACAGCAAGGAAGACCTAAAGCAGCCAAAAATAAATAAATAAATTTTATTTAAAAAAAAAGAAATAACCCTATATTTGGGATAGAAAAGAACTTTTTATCATAACTTGCATCCTGACTTTTTAAAGATAATTGTATATATTATGTGTTAAATCCTTCTATATATACATTGCTATTTTATACATTTAACTCAATAAAGAAAATAAGTCAGAGTAAACAATAAATTTATATAAAATTTTTAAAAAGAAAGAACTATGTGAGCCTGTTATTTAGAAGTATAAAAGTAAAGGAGAAAGTAACTGCTGTATCTTGCTAAAAGCAGTTGCCTCTGGTGGTTGGGAATTGGGGGCAAAGACAGATTAGACAGGAGACTGTATCCAGAACAAAGTGCATGTATAATTTTAATAAAAGTTGAAATCAAAATAGAAAAATATAATTAAAAGAAATATATTTTGAGCAAAGCAGTAAATGTGGACAATTGGTGGAGTTAACTATTTAGCAAAGTCTACAAAAGAATCTGCCAAATGCTAAAGTGCTGATGAAACAGAAAACTACTTTTTAAGGGATTTAAAAAAAAATCAGTCTCTAATGAAAAATTTCCATGTGATACTATGAAAAGCTATTCATAAGGTATTATTTAAGAAGAATAAATGCACTGAAAGAGTAAATATGACCCTTAGCTTTGGCCTTATTGAAAAGTCCTTGAAACACTGCTAGGTGTTCCATTAGAAAAATGTACATTGAACATAAAAAGAATATTTCTTAAACAGATTTTTGGAAAATCAGTCAATTTAGTAATATGGGGCAGTGGTCCTTCAATGAGCCTTTGGAAAACTAACTTTGGCCAAATTGGCCTTTGGAGGTTTGATGGTTTCCCCTGCATCCAAAGACCCTCCCCAAGACCCAGGCCATTCTCAACCAGGTCCAGCTCCAATCCAATTGGCAGCCTCCCTGAAGGAGAGGACTCACACTCTTCACAACAGCCCTGTGTGGTGTAAATTTATAACCCTATTTTACAGATGAGAAAATGAAAGCTTGGAGAAATGAACTGACTTGCCCAAAGACTCACAGTCAAAAAGTAGCCTAACTGGACTTGGCACATGTGTTGATAAACTCTAAGGCCAGGGTTCTCTTGCTCCCTCGCCTTTTGGCTCTCCCACCTGCTGACACCAGACCTAATTAGAGCCTCGCTGGCCCCCGAGATGAGCTGGGAAGCAGATGTGTCATTAGAGCATGAGATGCTGGGAGCTCGCACCATGTGTCATTATGTTTAATTACACGAGTTGAGGCTTCTGCGTGGGTTGGTGGAGCCAGAGCATCTCTGTGCCCAGGTGGCCAGGGAATTTCTGCAGCTGAGTGTTGGGGCAGGGGCTGCCAAAGGTCCTTACAACAGCCCTGGATGCTAAGCCCATGTTCCTTGCATCTGCTGGAGAAAGCCAACCTCCAGGCTTCTTTCTGAGGCTGTGGGGAGGGTCTTGGTGGAAAGGTACTGTCCTTCATGCTTCGCTGGATGTTCTTAGCCAGACTCCCACCTGGGCAGAAAATGGAGTAGAAGGAGATGGATACATAAAGAGAACAGCCCCCAGTTCCCCTCATTCCATCCCCAGACAGACAGACAGGCACACACACACACACACACACACACACACACACACACACACACACTCTACACCAAAACATGGTTTTGGAACTTGTATCTGAACCTTTCAGTAAAGAGATGCTTACACTTTTATCAACTGCACTGTGTGTTTGCTTTGGTGGAAGGGCAGGTGAGAAGGAATGTGGAACAGGAAGAAGAGGGAGTTTTGTCCTCTCTGAGCAGAAATGGCCAGTGGAAGCAACCTTTTGCATGTGTTCATTTAATAAACAGGTATTGAATTGCTTCTGTGGGCCGGGCATTGTTCTAAGCACTGATGTTATGAAATAAAGTCCCTGATCTAAGGAGTTTACTTCTAAGGGATGAAGGACGATAAACATACAAATAAATATGTAAAGTACCAGATGGTGACAAGTGGTATAAAGAAGTAGGGTGAGGAGCACCTGTTCATAGATGATGATCCGGCTGGAGAAACAGTCAAGCCTCTCTCCCCTGATTTACCCAACCAAATCCAAGGGATAGATGGAGGAAAATGTGGGTTGTAGAACAAAGGAACTCATCTCCCCAGTTGCTTCTTCCTCTTCAACTTCCTCTCTTCCTCTAATATTTCTTTTCTTTAGAAAATTAAATCTTTGAAATGTACAGAAATTATAGAAAATTTTGTAACAAATACTCATGTACCAACTACCCATGTTAAAAAAAATGAATTTTCAGATTTGTAAAAAACCCAAACCAAAACGTAACAAATACAATCAAAGCTCCCTATATTAGTCAGGAAAGACTAGGTTATGTAGTAATAACAAACAATCCCCAAATCGCAGAAGCTTTAAATAAGAAAGGTCTATTTCTCTCTCATTCTCTGTATCCAATGAGGGTTGACTAGAGAGAGCTGTATTCACTGTAGTCATTCAGGAACCCAGGCTGATGGATGCCCCACCATTTTATGACGCTGTGATCTCAGTAGGAGACTTCAGGATTCACCATGTAGGAAAAGGAGCATGAAGACTCACACATTTGCTCTTAAATGTTTACAAATGGCAGTGGCATAAGTCAGTTCTGTGCATGTTTCACTAGCTAAAGCAAGTCATGTGTCCAACTTCAAAGGAGCAGTGAAGTGTAATCCTCTCATGTGCTAGAAGAAGATAAGAACTGACATGTTGGTGAGCACTGTTAATATCTACCACTTTCTCTATCCCATTTCCATCTATCCCTCACTCCCAGGGATAAGCCCCATCTGGAAGTTGTTGTGTATAATTTTCATCTATGGATTTTGTTTTAACTTTTAATATACCTGTATGCATCAGTAAATAATACGTGGAAAGAAATCACAAAGAAAATTAGAAAGTATTTTGAACTCAATGACAATGAAAACACAACATATCCAAGTCTGTGTGATGAAGCTAAAGCATTATAATAGAGGAAAACTTATAGTATTAAATGATATATTTAAAAAAGAAGACTGTTCCAAAACTAATTATCTAAGCTCCTAGCTTAAGAAACTAAACAATGCCGAGCAAATTAAACCCAAAGCAAGCAGAAATTTTAAAATAATACAGATAAGAGTAGAAATCGGTGAATAGAAAACAGAAAAACAAAAGAGAAAATAAATGAAACCATAAGCTTGCTCTTTGAAAATGTCAACAAAATTGATAAATCTCTAGCCAGACTGAACAGGAAAAAAATGAAGACACAAATTACCAATATCAAAAATGAAAAGGAACATCCCTGCAGATCCTAGGAACATTAAAAAGCTGTAAGGGAATGTTTACGCCCAACTTTATGGCCATAAATTTGACAACTTAAATGAAACAGGGAAGGGAATTCCCTGGCTGTCCAGTGGTTAAGACTCGCCGCTTTCATTGCCAGCTCCCCGAGTTCGATCCCTGGCTGGGAAACTAAGATCCCACAAGCCACACGGTGTGGCCAAAAAAAAAAAAAAAAGAAAGAAAGAAAAAAATGAAACAGGCAAATTCCTTGAAAGACACAAACTATCAAAGCACACTCAGGAAAAAATAGATAACCCAAATAGTTCTATATCTATTAAGGAATAGGAATTAATGGCTAATAAAATATTTCCCATGAAAAAAATTCCAGGGGGCTTCCCTGGTGGCGCAGTGGTTGAGAGTCGGCCTGCCGATGCAGGGGACGCGGGTTCATGCCCCGGTCCGGGAAGATCCCACATGCCACGGAGCGGCTAGGCCCATGAGCCATGGCTGCTGAGCCTGCGCGTCTGGAGCCTGTGCTCCGCATCGGGAGAGGCCACAACAGCGAGAGGCCCGCGTACCGCAAAAAAAAAAAAAAATTCCAGGGCTTCACTGGAATTTCACTTCACTGGAAATTCACAGTGAATTTCACTTCACTGGTAAATTCTCCAAGTTAAATTAACTTAAGAAAAAAATATTATACATAAACTCTTTCAGAAAATAGAAGGGGAGGGTACCTCTCAACTAATTCTCTGAGTTCAGAATTACTCTGATAACCAAAACATGACAAAGACATAAGAAAGATAACTATAAACCTATATCTCTCATGGAAATAGGTACAGAAATCTTTAACTAAATATTAGAAAATAAAATCCAGCAATATCTAAAAAGAATAATGCATCAAGGCCAAGTGGGGTTTATCTCAGGAACATAAGTTGGTTTAACACTAAATAATCAATCAAGATAATTCATCATATCAACAGATTTAGAAAGAAAAAACATATTATCATCTTAATAGATGCAGAAAAAACATTTGACAAAATTTGAAACCTACTCATGATAGAAAAAAGAAATCCTCAGCAAACTAGGAATAGAAGGGAACTTCTACAGCCTAACGAAGAGCATCCACAAAGAGACCTGCAGCTAACACCATACTTAATGGTGAAAGACTGAATGCTTTCCTCCTGAGACTGGGAACAATGCAAAGATATCCACTGTCACCACTTTCCAGCATTGTACTGAATGTCCCAACCTGTCCAATAAAACAACAAACAAATAAACAAATAAATGGCAAAGAGATCGGAAAAGAATAACTAAAACTCTACTTATTCATAGACAACATGGTCATCTGTGTAGAAAAATCTGCCAAATCTACTAAAAATCTAACAGAAATAATAAGTAAATTTATCAAGGTTGCAGGCTACAGGACTGATATGCAAAAATCAAATTCATTCCTATGTACTAGGAATAAATTTTTTGAAATTAAAATTAAAAATCAATACCACTTACAATAGCATTAAAAAAAAACATGAAAAAACTAAGGGTAAATCTAATGAAGTGAGATTTGTACATTGAAAACTGAAAATCATGGCCAAGAGAAAACAAAGGTGACTAAATCAATGGAGAAGTATATCATGTTCATGGATCAGAAGACTCAATACCTTAAGATGTCAATTCTTCCTCAATTATTTATAGACTCTACACAATCCAAATCAAAATCCCAGAGGGCTTTTTGTAGATACTAACAAACAGATTCTAAACTATATACAAAAAAGCAAAGGACTTAGAATAGCCAAAACAACTTTGAAAAAGAAGAATGAAGTTGAGGGACTCACTCTACATTATTTCAAGACAGTATAAAGCAACAGTAAGAAAGACAGTGTAATAGTGGCCTAAGTTTGGGCCTATGAATCAATGGGACAGAATAGAAAGTCCTGAAATAGATCCATACACATGCAGTCATTGGTTTTTGACAAAGGGACCAAGGTAATGCAATGGAGAAAGAATAGTCTTTTCACTTTTCAAGAAATGATGCTGAAACAATCAGACATCTATTAAAAAAAAAAACCCTCAACCTTTACCTTTCACAAGATATAAAAATTAATTCAAAAATGGAGCTTAGACTTAATGTAAAATATAATACTATGAAAACTATAGAAGAAAATATAGGAAAATATATTTGTGACCTTGACAGATAAAGATTTGTTAGGATGCAAATAACACAAACCATAAAAAACAAAAAATTGATAAAGTGGACTTCCTCAAAATGAAAAACTTCTGCTTTATGAAAGTCACTGTTAAGAAAATGAAGAGACAAACCAAAGACTGGGAGCAAATGTCTGATAAAGAACTAGGATCCAGGGACTTCCCTGGTGGTCCAGCCGTTAAGACTCCACACTCCCAATGCAGGGGGCCCGGGTTCAATCCCTGTTCAGGGAACTAGATCCCACATGCTGTAACTAAGATTCCTCATGCCGCACCTAAGACCTGATGCAGCCAAATAAGTAAATAAATATTAAAAAAAAAAAAAGAACTAGGATCCAGAATTTAAAAATTTTAATGTTCTTTTATTTGTTTCTTTGTGTGTTTCTTTAGGCTACGCTGCACAGCTTGTGGGATCTTAGTTCCCCAACCAGGGGATTGAACCCAGGCCCTTGGCAGTGAAAAGTACCAAGTCCTAACCACTTGGCAGCCAGGAAATTCCCCTAAAGTTCTTTTAAGTTAGACAAACGACCCAATAATAAAATGAGCAACAGCTTTGAAGAGACACTTCTCCAAAGAAGACATATGGATGGGTGGCAAATAAGTGCATGAAATACTCCACACCATTATTCATTAGTCAGTGCAAATTAGAGCCACAGTGAGTCAGCACTACACACCTACAGAATGGCTAACAGTTTAAATCCTGACAACATCAACTTCTGGTGAGGGTGTGGAGCAACTAAAACATACATTGCTGGCAGATTCCTGCCGCTGTACAACCACATTGAAAAATAGTTTGGCGGTTTCATTTAGTTAACTATATGACCCAATGATCCTACTCCTGGGTATTTACTCAAGAGAAACAAAAACACATGTCCATACAAAGACTTGTACATGAATATTCATAGCAGCTTTGTTCATAATAGTCAAAAACTGGAAACAACCCAAATGCTCAGCAACTGGTGGATGGATAAGCAAAAGTTGGTCGTTCCCACAGTGCAATACCACTCAGCAATTAAACACAATGAACTACTGAAACATGGGACAATCTCTACATGGATAAATCTCAAAAGCATGATAATAATTAAAGTCAGATATTAAAGACTCACACTCTATGGTTCCACTTATATAATGGGCTGGAAAACACAAAACTAAAGGATCTGAAACCAGATCAGTGGTTTCCAGGAACTTGGAGATGGGGTGAAGATTGACTACAAGGGGGCACACAGAACTTTTGGGGTAATGGAAGTGTTCTGTATCTCAATTGCGGTCGTGGTTACAAGACTGTATTCAATTTCCAAGACTCATCAAAGCCTATACTTAGAAAGGATGAATCTACCATATGTAACTCATTTCTCAATAAACCTGACTTCCAAATGGCTCAAAGAAAAATGATGTCTTATGTATATGTGGGTATATATACACATACAAACATGCCTCTCACATGCATACGTATGTATTTGTATATATGTATGTGTGTATATATCTATATCTATATCTATACGCCCACCAAGTGAGATTGGAGGAGAAAGAATGATAAATCAGATATACATACAAATATATATGTATAGATACACGTGTATATGTATATATATTTTTTTTAAATGGGGGAGAGGATGATAAAGTAAACGTGGTAAAATGCTAACATTTGGGGAAACTGAAAGTATACAAAAATTCTTTGTTCCATTTTTCAACTCTAATCTGAAATTGTTTCAAAATAAAAAGTTAAAATTATATATGATTGTTTTTGTATGATAAAAAGTTGCATATATGGCATCAGACAACATCCATTCTTTTACAACTTGATTTTTTTCATACCACATCATGGTTTCAAAACATGTCCATGTTGAAACATGCACGTGTAGTCATTCATTTTCACAGTCATGGGATAGCCTACTGTGTGCATGTTTCAAAATATAGTTATTCTTTTCCTTGTTGAGGGACACTTAGGTTGTATCCTTTTTTCCGCCCTATCACAAACTGCTGCAGCCAATGCCCTTACTTAGTTTTCTTGTGCACAAATGCAAAAGTCTCTCAAGGGTTTCAATCAGGAGTGGAATTGCTGAGTCATTAGGCATGTGAATTTTTGCCTTTTCTAGGGACCGTGAGGTTGCTCTCTTCAGCGGTCCAACCAAACACCCCTCCACCCATGACTGCACAGGGCCTTTTGCTGTCATGCTGCTTCCTGGTTTAGGCTCACCCCCTCCTTCCAGAGATTCCTCATCCCTGTAGGCATGAACACTGAGTCCCTGATGCAGAGGCCAAGGGCTTGGGGAGGGGAGGATGGTTTCTCTTTTGGTGATTAAAAAATATCCTAAAATTGACTGTGCTGATAAGTTTACATATCTGTGACTATACTAAAAACCAGATTGTGGATGTGTTTCATTTCCAGCTTTACTGAGATATAATTGGCATTTAACATTATGTAAGTTTAAAGTACAATGAGATGACTTGATATATGTATGTGTTGTGAAATGATTACCACAACAAAGTTAGTTAACACACACATCACTTCACCTAGTTATCATGTGTGTGTGTTTGTGGTGAAAATTTTTAAGATCTATTCTCTTAGCAACTTTCAAGTATATAATACAGTATTATTAACTTCAGTCACCATGCTGTACTTTAGATCCACAGAATTTACTCTTCTTATAACCGGAAATTGTACCCTTTGAATACTCAAAACCACTGACTTGTACACTTTTTATAAATTTATTTATTTACTTATTTATTTTTGGCTGTGTTGGGTCTTCATTGTTGTGCGCGGGCTTTCTCTAGTTGCAGTGACCGGGGGCTACTCTTTGTGGCAGTGAGTGGGCTTCTCATTGCGGTGGCTTCTCTTATTGCAGAGCACAGGCTCTAGGTGCACGGGCTTCAGTAGTTGTAGCTTGCAGGCTTAGTTGCTCTGGGCTTGTGGGATCTTCCCGGACCAGGGCTCGAACCCATGTCCCCTGCATTGGCAGGCAGACTCTTAACCACAGCACCACCAGGGAAGTCCCTGCGTTGTACACTTTGAATGGGTAAGTTGTATGGTATGAGAATTGTATCTCAATAAAGCCGTTTAAAATACTGAGCCTGGTGAGTTGTCTCTTCCCTCTCCACTTCCTTTCTCTATAATTTTTCTTCCCTTCATTAAGTATTTCTTGGCTGTTCTCAAACAATTCCTGTTCTTAATTCTCTATCTCTGCCTCTTTTTACCAAATGTCCTGATTCTGCATCAGCCCATGAACTGAACTGCCAAAAGAAAGGATTCTCCAGGGAAGTGGTGGGCAGAGGAGAAGTTACATGCAAACAGAATTCTCTCATCCATGGGGGAGGCTGTGGACACCAGGACCAGGGTTCGAGTGAGGCAACCAGGGCACAGAATGTGAGAAGGCAGTCACCCTCGGGCGTGCCAGCGCAGGTTGGCACCCACAAGTGATTCTTCCTTACATACAATTTACCATTAAAACCATTTTAAAGCGTACAATTCAGTGGTTTTTAGTACCTTCACAATGTTGTGGAACCATCACCACTATCTAGTTCCAGAACATTCTCATCACTCCAAAAGGGAACCCCATATCTATTAGTAATCTTTCCCCATTTCTCCATTGTGCAGCCCCTTGCAACCACTAATTTTTTTTTTTGTCTCTATGGATTTCCCCATTCTGGACATTTTACATAAATGGGATCATACAATATGTGGCCATTGGGACTGGCTTCTTTTATTTAGCATAAAGTTTTCAAGGTTCAACCACGTTGTAGCATATACCACTACTCTATTCCTTTTTATGGCCATGGCCACATAATATTCCATTATGTGGATGTATCACATTTTGCTTACCCACTCATCTGTTGATGAACATTTTAATTTTTTCCACCTTGTGCTATTGTGAATACTGCTGCTATAAACAGTCATGGACAAGTTTTTGTTTGAACCCCTGTTTTCAGTACTTTTGGGTTTATACCTAGGAGTGGAATTTGCTGGGCCATATGCTAATCTATGTTGAACTTATTGAGGAACCATCTCCTTACATTTTGCACCTTGAGCATCTCGGGTGCTTCATCCTAGTCCAGCCCTAGTGCACACTCACCCATTTATGACTTTTATCCGCCATCCCCATCCACGTCATCCCGCCATCCCCATCCACGTCAGCAGCTTTGAGGCAGAGGGGTTGACATGGGCAACAATTCTAAGTCACATGCAGGGACCAGAAGGATGTCCTGTGAAGCTAGAACACAAAGGGAACACCGGAAGTGGGGCTGGAGAAGTCAGTAGATGCCAGGACACGAGGCTGTCGTCCTCAGAAACTGGGACTTCACATTGTTGGTTACAGGGAGCCAGGAGGAGAGAAATCACCAGGGAAGGAAAGGTTAAAAACTCTGCCTTAAGATTTGAGAGTGCTCAGGGACACCGGGAAAAGTCACTCTAGTCCTGATCGGCCCTAACCCCACACAGCAGTTGAGGTGAACCCCTTCTACCCTGTGGGCCTCCATTTCTCAGACTGGAAAATGGACGCAGTAAGCTTCTGCTGTCTGTTATAGGTGAGATTTTGGATGTGAGCTGGCTTCGTGATCTATGAAGCTCAGGGTAGAAGCTTCCAGTTGAAATGCCTGCTCAGGTGACTTCTAGAACATCGAACAGGTAGACCCAACTTGATCTGGCTCCATGGAAGCATCTGAGAAGTCATGTGTAGATTGAAATTCTATCAAGGGAGACCCATTTACAGCACGGGAGAACTGACTACTTAAAGGAACCCAGCAGTGAATCCTCAGGCATGACTTTTGTGTTCAGTAAATTGGAACTTTCATATATTGGGTTTGCAGCTCAGCCGAATTCTGAAAAATTATTAATAGTTCAAACTACTTGGAGGTGGAGGTGACAAGATTCCGATTTCTATGGTTTTCATAGTACAGGGACTTTCTTCGGAGCAATAATCTCATCTAAGAGAGGCCCAGGGCCTCCCTAGGTGGGTCAAAAGGAGAGGGCTCTGGACAGAAGAGGAAAGCAGAGACTGTGCTTTCCCCACCCACGGAGCATGAAGGTCAAACCAGATTATGTTAAGGCAAGGAGGCGTGCTGATCATATCTGGAGAATTTGTAGATTACCAAAACTGGCAGGGAAGGAAACAAGGGACTTTCTCTGGAGGAACAGGGACATTTCAGACTCCAATTCAATCCCCATTTGTAGAGGGAACTTCAGTCCCACGCTAGGCACTTGGTACTTATTATTCCATTTAATTTTTCCAACAATCCCTTTATTTACAAAGCCAGCAAGGGTCAAAAAGGTCAAGTGGCTTGCCAAGGTCACAGGGCAGGTTCAGCCCTGGAGCCAAGATTTGAACCCAGATGTCATGACTCCAGGCTTGGGGCTGGTTCCACCAAGCCACCTTCAAGTCCCCTTGAGAGTTACAAAGAGTCGGACATGTGGGTGATATCTGGGGCAGAGAGGACCTAAGTGGTCAGGGCTAATGTGACCCTGTGGGAGGGTCATTCGTGTCTTCTCTTTTTGGTTTGTCCTGGAAAGTCCCACATCTTTTGCAGAACTGCTTCCTAGTATCCTTATCTGGAATGGCTGCCAAGGGCAGCCAAAGACCAGGCTTGCCCTTGGAGGCCTGAGAAGGGAGGCTGAGGGCAAAGGTTCAACCCATCTCATGTGGTCCTCCCGGCCAGGGGCCCCGCAGGTGGGTGGAGTAAGACTGCGTTCACTCACTCTCCTGAGCAGGGGTCTGGCAGGCGGGGGCAGAGTTCCCCAAGCTGAGATTGCCCTTCTCCAAACAGGGCTGCCTGGGATTCAGAGACTGCATGGAGAGAGCAGAGACTGTAGATTGAAACCTGGGTTCAAATCCCAGTCCCCAACTTACCTGGCAGAAGAGATACCATGGTCATGAAGGTGGCTTTCCCAGGGTGAGGCTCATCCATTGCACTCCAGATGTGCTGACCCCTGTGACTTCCCCTGACCCTCCCCCCCAAATCCCAGTCCTATCACTTACTTGGCTAAGTTTCTTCATCTCACTGTGCTTTGGTCTCTCCATCTGGGACCAATACTCATCAGATGGAAGGGGTGAGCCCATAGGAAGTGCTTCCCATCAAGAATGAGAGCTGTTTAAGGTTTCCTGGTGGCCCTCCAGCTCCAAGAGCAGACCCTGTGTCCAAACTGTTAGCACACCTGCCTGGGTACTGGTGTAGCCCTGGGGAGATACTGTGATGGACCAGTCATGGCTCCTGCCCTGCAGAAGCTCATGGTCTAGGCAGGAGGCAGAACCAAGCCAGCCAGTGGGACAAGGGCTGCAGCAGAGGGCTGCACAATACAGCCAGGAGGTGGAAAGGAGAGTTCGCGGGGGAGAGTCTAAATACTTAACAACCTGCTTGGCATGGTCACTGGCCAATCAGAAAGGAGGACACTGGCTGTAAACAATCCATAAGACCGATCAGTGTGATTGTGAATGCCCTGGGAAAGGACATTTGATTTGGGTCCTGATGGATAAAAATTCTTCAGACATGTGGGAAATAAGGGCACTCCAAGCAGTGGGAACAGCATGTGCTAAGGCCTGAGGACCAGAAAAAGCAGGGTATGCCTAGAACCATATGGCTGGAGCGTAAGATGCACATGCGGGGTGGGGAGAAGAGAGGGTCTTGAATACCAAACTAAGTTCGGGTGACACAGTTAGGATACTTCTTTCTTTTTTTTCTTTTCATTTAGGATACTTCTGATGTGGCATTCCATGCCTGTGACCCTGATGAATGGGCACAGCCATGGGAGTTTCCAGGGTCTGTACACTCCTCCCATCCCAGGCCCATGACATCTACCTGGGGCAGCAGCGTTGCTTGGGGTCTGGCTCCATTCTCCTGGGAGAGGGTCCAACAAGCGTGGGCTAGGAGGAGAGGCTCAGTCAAGGGCCCCAGAGTGTCACTGAGGCCCCCTGTCTGCTCAGGAAAAACTCAGGGATGCTTTGGGAATAAGGGGCCTGGTTCTAGCACAAGCTCTGCTGCTTATGTACTGTGTGATCTTGAGTAAGGCACAAACCCTCTCTGGGCCTCAGGGTCTCCATAGCCAGCATGAGGAAGCTTGTTGATTTCTCCCTTGGAAATTAAGAGAGTGCCAAGCTGATCCTCTCCGACCTGCCACGCTACCTGACCTCGTGGGAAACGTGAGGGATTTGAACTCAGGCAGAGCCAAGTTTGAGTCTCAATTTGGGGATGTCCTGGATCTTTGACTTTGAGCAAGAGTTAAGTTCTGGGCCTTCATTTCCTCATCTCTAGAATGTGGACTTGATTGGCGAGGTCGATATCGTGTAGAATAAATGAGGACACTTTGGGTAAGAGTCTCGCTCCCTCCCTCGCCTTCTATGGGTGTCCTCTGCTTGCCAGTCTGCTCAGCGGCAGGGCCTTTGCTGAAGCTGGAGGTCAGTGGGGAGTGGGAAGGAAGGAGGGCACTATTAGTAATAAACAGCCATGAGCCTGGTATGTCCTACGGAAACTGGAATCTATGACCCTGGCGATGAGAGGAGAGGCCGAAATGGAGAATGAGCTACAGAGGGGAGGTGAGGCAGGAGCAGGCACCGTGAGGGGAGGGCGTGAGGTCTCACGCTGGCTTTAGGACGTTTTTCTGCAGGACGTGCTGATTAGTTTCGTTCCCCTTGCCAGTGTTCCAGAAGAACTTCAGTAAAGAGCTGCTCCTCTTTGCAGCGGTTTGGGAATTGGATTTGAGTTGGATGATTTTTTTTTTTTTTTAATCTCATGCATTTGCTTGCTGGTTAGTTGCTTCGTTTTCTTCTTGGCTGTGACTCCCTGCTGAGCCTGCTCTTGGGTTGGGAGCAGGAAGGCCCCGTTACAGCTGGGCTCTGCAGGTAAAGAGCTTTACGATGCTCAGAAAACAATCATCGCTCAGAGAATATCCTTCCTCTTCCATCATCCTCAGCAACAGCGCCCTTGCACCGGGACCCTGTCCACGGTCATCGCACCCCGCCAGACTCACCAGTGCCTTCATACTCTGCAAGTAGTCTGGGCCCTCCCGACTCCCCACCCCTCCCCATGCAGGAATCCTGAACTCCTCTGAGAGCCTGCTGTACTGCTGTCCTTTCCGCTTCCTCTCTCTTCCTCTCTGGTGGGGGCTGGGATGCAGCTGGCGGGGCTGGGGGGGGCGGCTCTCCCCCAGACAGCTTCCCTCACAGCCCCCTCAGTGCGGCACACCCGGGCCTGCATTCCTCCAGCCTTAATGCCTCCTCTGGGAACAGAGGCTTTCAGAAATCTGAGAAGACCAACCAGCCGGTGCAGGCCAGAGGGAGGTGGGCCCAGACGGGGGTGTGTGTGGGGGGGTGGGAGGTGGGGCTTGGCTTCTGCCTTCGCTGGAAAGAGAAACCTCAGGCTTTCCCATCCCCTTTCAGCTGCTCTGGGCTTCCAGGCCAGGGAGAAAAGAGGGCTGGCTTTTGCTCAATCCACTTGGGGAGATGAGGGCCAGAAAAGGAAAGGACTTGTGATGGTTTGTGAAGGTAGAGGGACGTTTCCACGTCTACCTGGTGCAGAAGTTTGCACATCGGGGACCCTTCATGGCCCCTTAGGCTTCCAGAACAACAGGGAAGACTACTTGCAGGACCCATCAGAGAGGTGAAGCCAGTAGCCCACGGTCACACAGCCAGGAAGTGGAGGTGCTGGAGTTCAAATCCAGGCTGGTTCTGCAGCACCACACCACCTCCAAGTACATGGGTCCCAGGCACAGTTGGAAATACGCCCCTCCCGCACACCTCTCCCCCATTAACAAGCAAAACCCTTCCCTTTAGGGATTTGTTATTTCCATGGATGTAAGCCCTCACCCTCACCCAGCTCTGCTCTTGGAATCTTAAAATGATGACTCATTTAGTCCAGAAAGGATGGTTAGAAATTGATTTGTCCAACTCCTTCTTACAGATGGGGAAACTGAAGCCCAGAAAGGGCCAGGACTTGCTCATGTCAGACCCAGAGCTCCCAAGATGCAGCCTGCTCAGGTGGTCTTGTCAGGCAGACTGACTCTGCCATTTACTGTTTTTTTTTTCTTTTTTAACATTTTTTATTGGAGTATAGTTGCTTTACCATGTTGTGTGAGTTTCTACTGTACAGCAAAGTGAATCAGCTATACGTACACATATATCCCCTCTTTTTTGGATTTCCTTCCCATTTAGGTCACCACAGAGCATTGAGTAGAGTTCCCTGTGCTCTACAGAAGGTTCTCATCTATTTTATACATAGTATCAATAGTGTACACATGTCAATCTGCCATTTACTTTCTGCGTGACCGTGGCCAGTAGATGTTACCTTTGTGAGCCTCAGTTTTCTCACCTATTAAATGGGGATCATTGAAGGGTTGTTGTAGAGATTAAAGGAAGTTCTAGGTTTGGATGCAGTGCCATAGCTCCTGGCACACAGTAGGTACTCAGTACGGGCTGGCTGCCTTCCTTCTTTCCTAGCAAAGGAAAATGGAACCTTAAAGCACTGAGACTAGGGCCACCCCTTTACAGGGCCTAAGGGGGGGATAATAGGACCCAGTGACGTATGAAAGCTGGTTTGCACTGGCTGGTGAGAGCTAACTGTTAAATAAGAGCAGGTTGTTAAATATTTGGGAATTCCAGAACAGTTGTTGATAGGTTTAAATCAGCTGTGCTGGGAGTACTTTACACCATGGAAATTGGCAAACACTACTAAGGGATTTTTTTTGTTTGTTTCTAGTAAAGGCATATAGTATGGGATTTGCCGGAAGTAGGAAGTGACTCATGGTATCATTATGCTTATTTTACAGATGAGACCCTGGAGCTAGCTGTGCCAGTGAAATGTATCTGCATATCACTTATAAATTACAGCTTCACTATTTCCCCACTGTGTGAGCTTGGGCGAGCCATGTGACCTCTTTGAGCCTGTTTTGTCAGGCAGAGAAACTGAGGCAAACACCCAGCTGGATGAGTTGCGCAAAGGGAGGTAACCCTGGCGCCCATCTCACTGGCTTGTTGGGATGATTAAAAGAAATGACAATTGTAAAATGTAAAGTGCTAGTTTCTGAGCCTGATAAACAGTTGATACTGATATTCTTTTCAGCCAGGAGCTGGCTTGGTATCTTCATCTCATCCTAACCTGGTGAGAAAGTTTCCCAGTGAGGACACTGAGGCTCTAGCTGGTGAGGTAGCTTCTTCCAGGGCTGTGCTGCTAGCAGGTGGCAAAGCAGACTGCGAAGCCTGGTCTGATTGGCTCCAGGGCTGAGGTTTTGCCGAGGGCCTTGGCCCCAGCCCAGCTCTGGGGGGCTGATTGCAGAGCTTGGGTGGTGGTATTTGGCAACTGGCTTCAGGCAGAACGTGTGGGGTCAAAGTGGCTACCTTGCCCAGGTCGGCCTGAGCAACTCGGCTCAGAACCCAAAGCCTGCAGCTCTGAGCTGAGCAGTGCCCAAACACAGCTCCTTATTCAGGGGTTCTGGAGCCCCCAGAACTCACTGCCTCTCCTCCGATGCACCTCTCTACCCATACACCCTGCCTCAGGGGAATCACCCCAAAACAGCAATGGCCACCCTTCACCAAGTGCCTCAGACTATCACGGAATGAGGGAGAATGCATTTTCTTTCCCAGTGATGGGTTAGACCTTCTCTGCTCCCACTTCTGGCACAGAGGGCTGCTTTGGGGCTGGGGGGAGGGAGTGGCAGTGCAAGCCCCTCCTCAGAGAAACCTAATCAAGCCTTTTCTGATTCCCGCCGCTGCCCTCTTCCTCCTTGCTCCAGTTCCCGTTTTGCCAGCCACCAGCCTCCATCTGGTCCCTCCACCCCTCGCCCCCAGCACAATTCTGGCATGTCCTGATGCCTGGAAAAATTACACCCATTCCCAGAAAGCCAGGGGCAGGGCTGGGAAACCTAACAACCAAAGGCCCATCTCCTCCTTCAGAGCACTTCCCTCATTTGGGGTATCTGGGGTCGATGGATGGATGGTGTCATCAGCCCTAAATCCAGAGGTCTCCCAGCCTCCATCTGCTCTGAGAGCATCCACCCCCGTGGTGGGCACAGGGGAGGCCTCAGGCCCAGAGGAGACTCACTTTAGCCCCGTGTCCCAGGAGTTTCAGGAAGGGCAGTTGGACCCCTCACTTGGCCCCCAAAGCCAGGTAGACACCTGGATGCCTCGGAGAGAAATATGGCCAGCATGGGACCCTGCTGACTCAGTTCAAAGCAGAATTCTGGACCCATCAGATGCCCCCTTAAATTGTGTTTTAGACAAACTGGTTAACCATGTTAATTTTCTCATCTGTAAACTCTCTCATCCAGACATTGACACCCATGTCACACACAGAGCCAATGAGTTGACTACACAAGGGCTTGACTCAGTGCCCGACTGAGATGATCAGCTATTTATTCACTTGGCAAGATATTGTTTTATTTGACATGAATAACAGGGTGGCCATATAACTTATTGTCCAATACAGGACACTTTTGAGAGTGAAAGGGGACACTACCACTGATGCTGAGACAGGAGGCATAGACCAGAACTGTCCTAGGCACGCAAGGACTTCCAGTCACACCATGAATCTCATGTCTCCCCTGTGTCAGGCTCCGGGCAGCTGCACAAGGCCCAGGAGGATCCATCACCACCCCTCCCCCAGGGAGGAGAGAAAAGAAGCCACAGCCAGACAGTCTCACTCAGCTCAATATCAGGAGAGAACAGGCATCCAGAAAGCAAAGCAGGGCCAAAGTCCCAGTGTTTTGTGAGCTTATGAAAATCCTTCGGAGGCCAAAATAACATTTCCACAGTCCCCCATCTCCAGATCTGATGCCTCTTGGCAGCCACAAATGCCAACATAGGGGTGCAGTGGTTTTGAGTGTTCCTAGCAGGGACTGACAGAGCACCCACTCCTTTGTTAATTTAGTATCAACAGTCTCTGAGTCTCAGTTTGCTCATCTGCAAAATGGGCAAATGGGCATCACTACCTCAAACTGTAGTGGAGGAGGTCAGTTAAGAGAACATACATGAAAGGCACAGTTCTTGGTGCTCATTACGAGTTAGGGTTTGAATCTGTTCATTGAAACACCAAGTAGGGCCTCCCTGGTGGCGCAAGTGGTTGAGAGTCCGCCTGCCGATGCAGGGGATGCGGGTTCGTGCCCCGGTCTGGGAGGATCCCATATGCCGCGGAGCGGCTGGGCCCGTGAGCCATGGCCGCTGAGCCTGCGCGTCCGGAGCCTGCGCTCCGCAACGGGGGAGGCCACAACAGTGAGAGGCCCGCATACCACAAAAAAAAAAAAAAAAAAAAAAAAAAAAAGAAACACCGAGGTTTGGTGGCAGGACCTGCAGGGATGTAGCAACATCACTGGGTGCATCTCTGCCTCTTCCTGTCTGCATGCTCTTGAGCCAGTCCCATCTGGAATGATAATCCCCAAAGTCCCCCTCCACCATCACCTTAACTGTAGACAGTTAACTTGTGTTGTTCCCACATCCCGGGGCCTCCTGGGTGGGGGTGTCTACCAGGTCAAGCCTCTAGCAGACTCAAAGTTGGCGACCAAGGCTGCCAAAGGCTGGAGGAGATAACTGTTTAGCAGTTACCACAGGATCAGCAAAGCGTGAAAATCTTACAAGATGATTCCCTCTGGGCAGAAGAGCCCTGACACCTTGCACTTAATGTACCATTCCTTAGAGCATCGTCTTAGCTTCCCCAGATCTTCCAGCCTAGGAGCACAGCACTTAACTCTTCACCAAGCATTTTCAGGAATACAATTTCATGTGACCCCTGTCATCCTGTGATAGAGACTGACTGTCCCCATTTTACAGATGAGCAAACTGAGGCTCAGAATGAAGAAGTGGATTGCCTGAACGCACACAGCTGAGTTTTCAAGTTTCAAAAGAACCCATGTCTGGGCTCTTTCATCCATCCAACGCACCTCTGGAGCTGAGAATAATACAAAAGAAAAATTAGCCCCAAAGCCAAACCTCACAAATGAACATCGTGGCCATTGGAGAAATTGCTCTTCTATGCCCCTCCAATGTTTCCTGTTTTTCTTGTTCCCCAATCAGACCGTAAGTCCCTGAGGGCAGGGACCATGGCTGAAAGTTCTGTCATATCCCACAGTGCTTAGAAAAGTACACAGCGAAGGTGCTTGCTAAACGTGGATTAAATGCAAATATTTTGAAATATTATACAGTCATAGAAAAAGAAACAGTTCTTTTTTTTTTTTTTTTTTTTTTGCCGTACGCGGGCCTCTCACTGTTGTGGCCTCTCCTGTTGTGGAGCACAGGCTCCGGACGCACAGGCTCAGTGGCCATGGCTCACGGGCCCAGCCGCTCCGCGGCATGTGGGATCTTCCCAGACTGGGGCACGAACCCATGTCCCCTGCATCGGCAGGCAGATCCTCAACCACTGTGCCACCAAGGAAGCCCAAGGAAATAGTTCTTTATGGAGTGATAGGAAGTAGTCTCCAAGAAGTGAAGGAAACACAAGTTGTATAGCATTGTAGATCAGATGCTATCATTTGCATGAAAAAGAAAAGAAGAAAAAATACACACACATGTATATATACACACACACACACACACAAAAACACACTGTCTGGGAGCAGAGTGTGCTTGGCAACGCTCGTTCCCTCCAGGGAAAAGAAGGAGGTAGCTGGGGATGGGGGTGGAAAGGAAATTTTCACCATTTTTTTCCTGCACCTTTGAACTTTGACCTGTGGGCAACTGTGGGCATTTATTTATTCAAAAAAAATTAATAAATCTTAAAAAAATTAAACTAGCTAAAAATAAGGTTTGCTATTTTAAAAAGTCAGCCATATGATGGCATGGAGGGGAGTGATGCTTCCTGCATTCCCAGTCCTCACCAAAACGTTCAGTTGGTTTTCCAGCATGCACCGAGCAACGGGAAATCCTAAAAGGTCAAGGTCGCATTTTGCCAGTCAAGAAACTGCCCCAGGGTCACACAGGGAGCGAAGGGCAGAGCTGGGGTGGAAGGGAGCCCTGACTGCAGTCCTGACTCCCTTCGCAGCCAGCTGGGGTTGCTGTTCCTGAAAATCCCCATAAACTCTTGTGAAAGTTCTTGATCAGATACACAGACAGACATCAGGAGGTGGAGAGGAGCCTAGCAGACAAGAGGCCTGTATTTCATAAAGTAAAATCTGAATCCCCCCATGCAGTGACCTTTGCAAGCAAACAGGGTGACCCTAAAGTTTATCAAATAAATCAAGACACTTTTGAAGTGAAAAGGAGTGCTATTAATAATCACACTCAGACGATAAGAACAAACAAGTGTTCCTGGGAAAACCCAGACCATCCCCCCAAAATGCCCACCATCGGAAAGCTGGCAAGAGGACATTTTGGACAAAGGGGCTTCAAAGAACCTGGTGTGATCCTAGTACTTTATGGCTCCCTCTCCCCCCACTACCACTCCCCCCAAATACTGACAACAATATAAGCTTTGGGTAAACCCAGGTCCAAACCAGTTTCTTTCTCTGAGCCTCAGCTTCTTTATCTGTAAAACAGAAATCCTGACCCCCACCTCGAGGGATGCTGGGAGAATGCAGAGCCCGGCATGGAGAAGGCGCCCGGCAAGAGTAGTTTCTCTTCCCCTCATGCAGAGAGATAATGAAACGACACAGGCTTAATCCTGAAACCCTTGGGGGTGAACAGAGAGCCTTTCTCCTAGACCAGATTCACAAACGCTGTGGGAGGGAGTGTCAGGCATTGTGTGTGGGGGGCTGTTGATTCTAATTCTGGGAGTCGGTTTGCAAAGCACCTCTTAACAGTGACTCATTTGGGGACTCACAGAAAAATCCTTTGCGTTAAAAACAAAAGTTGAGTGGGGCTCAGGTTGCATTGTACCATTTCTCTCTACCTACCGGTGCCGTGGCCGGGGTAGTGAGGGTAGTGTGGGGCACTTGGAGTGTCTCTGGGCAGAGTTTAACCTGGTTTTTCCCCCAGCATGTCACCAGGGGCTGGGACCAGGCCAGTGGGAAGTAAGTAGGAGGTGAGGAAGAGGAAGGCCAGGAAAACAGGGTGGGGATGATTCCCCCACAACCCCTCAAGTCCTGCTGCTGCAGCCTCCTGGCTCTAGAAGCCTACAGCCCTAGGCCCTCCTGTTCCTGAATTATAGTCCCAGAGGGAGGGAAGGCGGCCAGGACTTCTTCAGTCCCCTAACACTCAGCAGCAGCCAACAGTTGGCCTGCAGCCAGACCCATCTCTGATGATGATGGTTGGCTGTGTGACCTGTGGCACACTTCTTGACCTCTCTGAGCCTCAGTTTCCTAAATGGCAAATGAGGACACTGGGAGTACCTGTTACAGGGGCTCTGTGAGGCCGGGAACAGGCTGTACAAATGGTAGATGCTTATACAGACATGCGTGGGTGTCCCAGTGGTTCTTTCCTCAGTGGTCTGGTGCTGCTCCCAAAGTTTCCTTCAAAAAGGAATTTCAGGTTTTTGCTCTGTAGCGTACTAGAATGGTTCTTGGAGCACGAACCTGTCCTATACACAGAGGACCTCTTCCCTCACTCCCTCATACAGCCCTCTGTTCAAATGTCAGCTCTTCAGAGAGGCCTTCTCCCAGCACTCTCTATGAAAAAGCACCCCCGGTTGGGGCTTCCCTGCTGTCGCAGTGGTTGAGAGTCTGCCTGCCGATGCAGGGGACGCGGGTTCATGCCCCGGTCCGGGAAGATCCCACATGCCGTGGAGCGGCTAGGCCCGTGAGTCATGGCCGCTGGGCCTGCGCGTCCAGAGCCTGTGCTCCGCAACGGGAGACGCCACAACAGTGAGAGGCCTGCGTACCGCAAAAAAAACAAAAACCAACACCCCTGGGGTGCTTTCCTCCCCCCTCTTTGCTTTATTTTCTCCACCAAACCTATTTTCCTTGCCATGCCAGATACTTTTCTTTTCCCCCACCTCCCACCCCCAGATTGAAGCCCCAAGAGAGTCTGGGCTGTATTTTGTTCATGACTATAACCCAGTGCCTAGACTAGCATCTGACCCATAGAAGGTGCTCTATGTGTCGAGTGAATGAATGAATGAATGAATGAATGTTTCCTGCACGAATATAGCCAATATCACCCACCTACGAGTAAGACTGCCACACAATCTCAGAACTTCTATTACTTTCTCTTGTTTTATGCAATGTTTATTTTTTATATTTAACTGTTCAATCTATCTGGCATTTATTGTGAAGTATATCATGTGAGGTGAGGCTGTAATCAGATCCCCAAGTAACGGCTAACCAATTTGCAAAATGATCCATTTCATCCCTGTCGCTTTGTAGAAGGGTTGGCTCCTCTGGACGGGCTGCTGCCCTGTCTGCCCCTTCTTGTATCAGCAGCACAGAATCAGACTGTTCACATCCTAGATTAAGCACACAGGCACAGGAATCAGATCATCTGCGGTCCAGTTTCTAGCTCAACCACTTACCAGCTGGGTGACTTTGGGCAAGAGAATTTGTTTCTCTAAGCTTCAGTTCTAGGCCTCATTTACCCCATCTGTAAAATGGGCACGAAAGCAGCATAAAGTCTCCTTCAAATAATGGCTGTGGGACTGAACAGCACCAGGCAGGCAGAGTGTGAAGCCATGAGCCTGGCACACAGTGGGTGTTCAGTTGGTGTCATGATTGTCAGAGATCCGAGCCAGCTGAAACATGTCCATTCATTGGGCAAACAGGCCCAGTGGGTATCCCCCTGTGCCCAGCACGGTGACCAAGCTGAACAGCTGGCAGGCAGCCAGCATCAGTCCCTGGTTCCTGCCTTCCTGCGGGACACAGCACAGTTTTGCATGTAGAGGAAAAGCAGCGAGTGTGGAAACAGGAACTGTCTGGGCCAGGAGCGTCCCCTTTTGGGGGGTGGGGTCCCCCTAGGAAGTGAAGCAGGGAACTGAGCTGCTGCCTTTGGGCACCCATACAGACTCTGTCTCCTTCGAGGGGGTGTTAAGCATTCATTAGCAGAGTCTTACTTCTTCCAGAAACCTCTGCACATTGATTCTTAGTGGTCTTGGGGTGTACAGGAAGTGGGGAGCTCCAGATGAGGAGACGTTGGCCCTCTGAGGGCAGAGAGAAGTGCCTTCACCACAGCGAGATACCCTTGGAGCCTACTTCAGTGCCCGCATTCAGCAGGCGCAAAATAAACGCTTGTTGATTAACCGATTTCAGAATCTCCAGGGCTGTGACGGAAGCAAAGTTAGGTGATGGGTATCCAAAGATGCGTGGGAGGGGTCCACGGGGTTGACTGACTGCAGACCCTAAGTGTCTAGAGCCCGAGAAGAAGGGGAGATGCTGGACCTGACTCGCTGTGTGATCTGGGCCTCAGTTTCCCCAGCTTTGAAATGGGGAGGGGTCCTCGGCTAAGTGGGCTTGGGAGAGTGAGGGGATCTGGCTTCGGTGAGGGCGCCGCCCAGGCGCCCCCCAAGCCTGCGTGGCGGCAGCGCGCACGAGCGCAGGGGGCGGCGCGGCCCCGCGGCGGGGAGGGGCGGGAGCGCGCGCGCGGGCCCGCGCAGGCGGCGGCGGAACCCAGCGGACGAGCGTGCAGCTGCGGCGCCGCCAACTCGTGTGGGACCCACCGCTCCCGCCGACCGTGCGCCGGTCCTCCCTACGGCAGCCGAGCCCGCCCGCGAGCCGGTGAGTGGCCTGGGGCCGGGGCCCGACCGGATCGGGCCGGCGCGGGCCGGGGAAGGGGCGGAGGCCGGGCCGCGGGGCAGTCACCCACTCTCGGGCCGAGCGGGGCGCGCGTGCCCGCGCACGCGCCCGGGGCTCCGCGGGGGACAGCGGGCGGGTGTGCACGCGGGAGGTCGGGACGCGCGTGAGCGTGCGAGTCTGAGTGTGTCCCCGGCCGTGCGTCCGAGCGTGCGTGGGCGGCGTGTCCATCTGTCCCTCCTGGTGTGTTCGCAGGAGTGTGCGCGTGCCTGTGGCCGAGTTGGTGCGTGTGCACCTCGGAGCGTCGGGGTGGTGGGGTGGTGGAGTTTGGTGTGAGTGAGTGCGGGGCAAGCGGGCATGGCTCCCACTTAGCCATTTATTGAGTGTTTACTATGTGCCAGGCGCTTCATGTGGGTTCTCATTTTTGTGACCGAGAATGTGTGGATTCTGGGTGTATGTGTGCGCGCGCACACGTGGGAGTGTTCACAAGTGATTTTTGTGTGTATTTATGAGCCCTTGAAGGCAAAAGTGTACACATGTGGATGTGAATGTGTAATTTGTGTACAGGAGCATGCGAGTATGTTTGCTATGGAGGCTGAGGGCCCCCTTTGCGCCCACCAGGCCTACTGCGTGATGTGCCCGCCGCTGCCCCGGATGTCAGGGGAACCCGTGGAGAGAAGCAGGCCTGGTGTGGGCACCCTGTGGGTGCTGGGTTTTCTTTGGTGAATGAGAGGCCAGAGGTCAGATCGCAGAGCCCAGCCGGGCCTGAGCAGGACCACTGGCGGACCCTCCATGGGGCTCCAGACTGGGCTGGGGCTGCGCTGGGCCTGGTGGAGCCTCTTGGCCTGGCACTGGAGGACCTGTATTCAATTTTCCCAAAAACTCTTCTGTGTCCCCTGGCTTTGTTCTTGCCCCTCTCTGGCCCTGGTGAATTTTAACCCTTTCCCCAGGCCCAGGGTGGGGCTGACCCTGGGGAGACCAGGGGTCCAGGGACACTTGTCTGTGTATCTGGGGGTGCCTCTCTGCCTGCCTTACTAAGTAGATAGATATTCATCTGATTCATTTGTATCGAGCCTGGGCTCCAAGTGTGAGCCCCCAAGACAGTAACAAATTGATCACAGCAGGCTTGGGACACTGTCTTCCGAGGTCTGTCCTTGAAGTTTTAACTGACAGTTTTTGGTGTGCTTTATAAACGTTGAAAATCTCTGCAGTCGAAAGTGTGAATTGCTTTAAGGCAAACTTTAGAATCTCTGGAGCTCCCTAGTTCCTCTGGATTGTCAAAATTTGGCTTGCCTTTCTGAGGGGAACATGTCGTCTTAGGAGCTCAGTGTGTGCGCAGGCGAACCTTGGAGGGACGTTTTAAAAACCGTGGCGTTAATGGAAGAAGAATTTCATTGAAAGGCATGCAGAGCCGGCTGAAAGCGCCTGTTCCCCACGCAGCAGCTTACTGAGTGAACTTTGGATGTCTTCTTTTAGCAAACAAAACCTGGAAGGAAACAAAAAAGACCCACATTCTTTTTCTTTTTTGTCCTAAAAAATGGAAAAAAAAAAAAAACCAAACCCACCTCTGGGTGTGCTGGAAATGCTGCCTCCCCTCCCCCAGTAAGGCCAGGCCCTCCCTCAATCCCCCACCCCCAAATAAAATATGCCTGTGGGGAGCTGTGGATGAGTCACTCCCTGGCAGAGAGCCCCACGGGCAAACATTTGGGAAGGTTCTTGCCTAACTTCCCAGAAGAAAGGCCCAGGATTTAAAATGGTCCCTGCGGTTTGTCAGCCTCTGCCGTCCCGTCTGCTTCGGAAATGACTAAAAAGTAGTTTCTACCTCCGCAAAATAAAGTCTCAGACTTAAGCAGCAGCCCAGGTTGGTCTGGGTAGAGGGCCGTTCAGGGTTCAAGAAACGGAGCTCCTGGCTTTGCCAGATGGCACTTCTGGAGGCTTCAAGCAAGGAAGGAGCAGGGGAAGGGAATTCACATTTATGGAGCACCGACTGTGTGCCGGGCACTGTTCTGGGTGCCACAGTCCTCCCAAAAGTCAGGCTGTGGAGCGTGGCTTCTGGGTTTATACGCACAAGGAAATTAAGGCTCAGAGAGTTCGAGCCGTGTCCTGGGACCACAGAGAGGAGGTGGCAGCAGAATCCTGTCACCTGCCTGACTTCAAGCCCATCCTCTTTCCATTGCACCAGGATTTGCCTTCTGAAGGTGCATGGACTGGGTGCTGAGTGCTTTAAACGTACATACACTTAGTTAATTTTCACTGTGAGGTAGGGGTTATTATCTCCATTTTACAGATGAGAAAACTGAGGCTAAGCGATGAAATGTGCACAATTTTATGAAAGTTATGCACCATGGCTAATGGCCACCATTTATGGAGGGTATTCCATGTGCCAGGCACGGTACTAAAAGCTTTAATTGCCTTATTTCACTCAATCCACTCACCAACATCATGAGATGGGAACAATCATGATGCCCCTTTTACAGGTGAGGGCACTAGGGCACAGAGCGATTAAATCGTGAAGATCACATGATAATATACGGTTGATCTTGGATTTGAACCCAGGCTTGACTGAGCAGAGCCCATATTCTCTCCACCGATCCTGGAAGGTCACAGTGGCTGTGTACCATGTGTCTGGCACAGTGCGAATGTTTGGGGTTGCTATCCTGATCTTACAGAGAGGAAGATGAAGTTAAGTAACTTGGGCAGGGTCATAAACTGGCAAATGGCAAAGTCAGGAGCCAAACCCACATCTCTGATTCCAGAGTTGAAGTTCTTAACTTTAAACCAGGGCTGTCTGCCTTTGTCCTGCTGTGGATTAAGACATGCTGGGTTCTTTGCTGGGCTCCAGACTTCTGGGAGAGGTCTTCCTGAAGGCACTACCATCCTTCCTCGTCCACACTTGCCCCTCTGGTGCAGAGGAACCAGAGCTATCAGATAGAAAGGGCCACAGTTCACATTTTTTCTTTCCTCTCAAAGTGCCAAAAATTGGTTTCAGAAGGGAAGTGTCAAAAACAGTTGTCAAAAAGAGAAGAATATTCCCTTCCCCTTCTTGGGTCAGACCAAGCCAGGGAGGTAGAGGGTGGAGAGTGGAGGCCCCTGGTGAGTCATCCGAGATTGCATACGGGTTGGCACCTCCAGGCTTGTGTGGGGTGGAAGCAACCTAGGACACTGCCCTCAGGAAGAACCCGGCGTCCTGACCCCTGATGATGGCCAGTTACCTCCACGGGGCCTGACTCTCAATTCTGAATATCTGACAACAGCGTCATTTCTACGTAGGCTTCTTGTCACTTACTTACCATTTCAGTCCTGTGCCTGTCTCTTTTCCCCGTTCATTTCCATTTACATCACGGTTTATACTACACTGTACTGGAAAGGAATGTTGTGTGCGAAGACCTGTGTGGTTTTGGGTGTGGGGTGCTCCTGCGAGCGTCCTTTGGTGTTGAAAAGAAAAGGTATTTCTCTCCCTTCCAAGTATGTTCTGCAAATTGATGAACATTTGCAAATTGCTTTGAGATGCGTTAATTTAAGGTGTGAAATAATAGATCTTGTGCGAAGGCCCAGCCGCATTTCTGGCATTGATGGATTTCTCTCCCGTCTGGCCTGTGATTTGGGGAGGTAAAAATAGTCCTTGTTTCTACATTTTTATCTCTCTCTCTCTTTTTTTTTTTTTTGCTGACATCATTCTTAGGAAACTGTTTTGCCCATGCCATGGGCCTTTCCTTGGCCATCGCCTCAGATGGTGGTCAGAACTTGGAGCTCTGGGGAAAGGGTGCTCATGGAGTGAGGGGTTGTCTGGGTGGTCTGGCACCCGTGGGTGTCTGTGAATTTGCTTTGAAAGGTGAAGGATGGCCACGCTTGGCCAAAAGACCCTCGGTGGCTTTTGGTATTTGCCTGTTTTCTCACTTCTGATTCTTGGGTAGTGACAAGATAGCCTTTTGGGAAAATGTTAACTTAAAGAGAAAAAAGTCAGGCCAGTGGCTTCATCCATCCCTATCTGAGCTGGGTGGCATACACACAGCCCCTTCCTTTGGCCAAAACTGAAATAGACCAACGGCCTCCTCAGACAGGAGCTGACATTGGGGCAAATCAGTTGGTGGTGTAATTTCCTGTGACGTTTAATTTGGGAACTTGAACTTGGAGAGTGATCTAGCGTTTTGACATCTGTCCCTCTAACAAGACTTACTTGTGTGGAAACAAACCCTCATACATAACCTCTGCCGTTGTCTCCAATTCTGGATTTTTCCACAGACAACTTCTCGGGTGGTCTGGTGGCAAAGGCCGGGTCTTCTAGCCAGGCCTTCTCGGCATCTACCAGCAGGATCACTGCACCCCAAACCCGACTCAACACTGTGGCTGGCTCTGTTTTGGGCGGTGGGGGAGGCTGGATGAGGGGCCTGCAGAATTGAAAGGTGGCCAGCTGGGATCTGAAATGCATTCAGTTCCAACGGCCTTGATCCGTGTGGAGCCAGTCTTTCTTTCTCTTAGACATCTGCATGATGGTGACCTCACAGAAAAGAAAAAGGGGCTTTATGTAAGAATTCCATAGAGTGTGAAGGAATTCCGACAAGGGAAGGGGGAGGGAGGCTGCCAATGAGAGCCTGCAGGGCCTGCGTTTCCCGGAGTTGTTTAACCCTCACACTTCAAAATTACGCTGGGGGAGGGGACAGTGCTTGATCCTAGTGAATGGAGAGCCGAGAGCTGTTTAAGGAGAATGTTCCGAGGTCCCTGAGTTGTAGTTGAGGCCACTGGGTTTAGTCCTTCAGGCCCGTTATCACAGCACGTGGGCAGTGGAGGTGGAATTTGTACTCCGCCCCTTTCCCCAAGGCCTGCCCTCTCTTTTCCTCATTGTCCCCAAAGTCTTTGAAATTGGGGATTGTCGGGAAGAGACCTGCAAAGGGACAGAGTTACTATATAAACCACCCTCAGCTCTGATCAGTCCAAGCTGCAAATGAGGGATTCGGTAGGCTCACCATCCAGAGAAGAGCTGCATGCCCATTTTACAGGATGGAAACTGAGGCCCAGAGAGGGGAAGGCACTCACCCACAACCCAAATGAGTGAGGTGGGAGGTCCAGACCTGCCACTTGTGAAAAAGTCATTCACCTCTGGGAGCCTGTTTCCTCATCCAGAAAACAGGAGCAGTATTATGACCTCATAAAGCGTGAGGGAAGAACTAAATAAAATAATGCATACAAAATGCTCAGCATGTGGATAACACCTCATAAGAGCTTGATGAGAGACTAGGAACTATTTAATTACCGAGGGTCACAGGGCTGGGAAGGTCATCTCTTTGTCAGGAGCATTTTCAGTGCCCTTGTATCTTGAGGCCCGAAACAAGGTTAAAAGGGGGTGTCGGGGGCCCCTCCAGGTAGGTGCCCCTGAAGCACTTTTCTATGACCATGACCCTCAAAATAGAGTGGAGGAGACAATGACAATTTGGAAAGAGGCAGGATCTTTTTTTTTTTTAATAAATTTATTTATTTATTTTTGGCTGCATTGGGTCTTCATTGCTGCTCACGGGCATTCTCTAGCTGCAGAGAGCGGGAACTACTCAGGCCGTTGGAACTGAACTCTTCGTTGCGGAGCACGGGCTCTAGGCGCGCAGGCTTCAGTAGTTGTGGCACGTGGGCTTCAGTAGTTGTGGCACGCGGGCTCAGTAGTCGCGGCGCACGGGCTTAGTGGCTCCACGGCATGTGGGATCTTTCCAGACCAGGGCTCGAACCCATGTCACCTTCATTGGCAGGCGGATTCTTAACCACTGCGCCACCAGGGAAGTCCCAAGAGGCAAGATTTAAATGTCAGGGTAGCCCTGGGCATCTCAGGGAAATGTTTAGAAATCAGTATTTTGCTTTCCTGTCTACCCTGCCCCCCTGCCAGACCCACGGAGAGGAACGTGAGCCTTATAAGTTTTTGGTGCATTCTCTTGGAGTTGAAGGGTCTCGGGAGGCCCCGAGAGCTGTGTCAGCCATGGTGTGTTATTAAGCAAGGCAGATGTTTTGTTAATTATTTACACAGCACTGGCCCCATCAGAGGTCTGTGCTGATGGAGCGGCTGTCGCAGACCTGGGCCGGGGGCAGGAGGTTCTTGGTTGGAAGTGAGCAGGTGGCCCTCTCCACCGACAGGGTCCTCACAGATTCTGCACAGTGAGGGCTGAGGGAGTCTGTGCGTGTTTGGCGCCCCCTAAGCTACTGGGGCTCCCTCAGGCTGGCTTGTCTTCCCTGAGGGAGAGGAGTGATCTTTGTCCCCCGGGACTGGCTGCTGTCGTGAGGTAGCTTCTGTGGGCTTTTGGCCAGCTCTTCACATCTGAGACCCCGCCTTGGTGTGTGTGGTGAGGGGAGAGCATCAGCGGGCTCTGGAGATCTTTGAATCCAGCACCTCCCCAGCAGTCAGCTCAGGCTAGGGCTTCATGTGGGCCCAGCCTCTACTTGCTCATCTGGCAAGTGGGCCAGTAACGCCAGGCTCAAGGCCCTTGATTCTCGGGCACTGTTTGGCGTGATTTGCCTTAGAAACCCAAGTTTAGGATTAGAACTCTGAAAAGAAAGGGTCTGGGATCAGAGCCTTCCCTGAAAGGCCATTAAGGATGGGGGATGTCAGCTCCCTGAAGGGGGAGGGGAAGAGATAAACCTACCGTCTTCAGCCTCGGCCCTTCTCCTCTTTCCTCTTTTATATAAGGAGGTTTTGCTCAGGTGTCATTTTAAGAAAGGTTCTTATACGAAACGTTCAAAATCTATAAATCCTTAGAGACAGAAAGGAGGTTGGTGGTTATCAGGGGTGTGGGGGAGGGGAGAATGGGGAGAAGCTGCTTAATGGGTACAGGGTTTCCCTCTGGGATGATGAAAATGTTTTGGAACCAGGTAGAGGTTGTGGTTACACAACATTGGGAATGTACTAAATGCCCCTTAATTTTTACTTTAAAATGGTTAATTTTATTTGGAAAAAAATTTTTTATAAGAAAAGTTTCTGGGGCTTCCCTGGTGGCGCAGTGGTTGAGAATCTGCCTGCTAATGCAGGGGACACGGGTTCGAGCCCTGGTCTGGGAGGATCCCACATGCCACGGAGCAAGGCCCCTGAGCCACAACTACTGAGCCTGCACGTCTGGAGCCTGTGCTCCGCAACAAGAGAGGCCGCGACGGTGAGAGGCCCACGCACCGCGATGAAGAGTGGCCCCAGCTTGCCACAACTAGAGAAAGCCCACACACAGAAACCAAGACCCAACACAGCAAAAATAAATAAATTAATTAATAAACTCCTACCCCCAACAACTTCTTTAAAAGTAATAATAATAATAATAATTACCAGGAAATAAAAATCGAATCTGGGTAATAAAATAAAGTCTGACCTTTAAAAAAAAAAAAAAAGAAAAGTTTCTGGACTTTCCTTTTTTTTTATTTTTATTTTTTATTAGTTTCTGCTTTATAACAAAGTGAATCAGTCATACATATACATCTGTTCCCACATCCCTTCCCTCTGGGCTTTCCTGATGGCGCAGTGGTTAAGAACCCACCTGCCAATGCAGCAGACACACGTTCGAGCCCTGGTCCGGGAAGATCCCACATGCCGCGGAGCAACTAAGCCCGTGCTCCACAACTACTGAGCCCGCCCTCTAGAGCCCACGAGCCACAACTACTGAAACCCGCACACCTAGAGCCCCTGCTCCTCAACAAGAGAAGCCACTGCAATGAGAAGCCCGTGCACCGTGACAAAGAGTAGTCCCCGCTCACCACAACTAGAGAAAGCCCGCGCACAGCAAGGAAGACCCAACACAGCCAAAAATAAAAAATAAAAAACAAATTAAAAAAAAAAAAGATAAGTTTCTGATGCTTAAAAATAAAAGCTTAAAAGCCTCCCACTTTACAGATAGGGAGAATGAGGCCCACAGAAAGACTGTGACCAGCCTAAGGTCTCCCACGCAGGCTGTGGCTGTTCTGTGGCTGAAATCAGATCCTTCTCCCAACCTTCAGGCCAAGGCTCGGGTTCATGGCACCTGGGCCCAGAATGTGGGTGAACAGTTCAGTGCGGAAACACAGACCATTCACTGTTGTTTGGGTTAAGTGCACTCCATTCTGTTCACCAGATATGCCCTTGCTGGCTGCTATGCGGTCATCTGTCCACTCATTCACTCAACAATACGTCCTGACATTCTGAGTCAGGCATTATGCTGGGAGCTGGCACAGAGACCCTCTAATGGTCCCACCCACCACCTGGTAGCTGCAGAAGTTGTGTCATGACCCCGTTGTAGGTGCTTGTGAACAGTTTGCAGCAGGCACCCTTTGGGACTCACTCTCTGGGGAAGTGGGAGGGCTTCCAGGAGGGAGGGACTCCCCAGCCTTGAGGGAGACATGAGATTTGCCAGGCAAGGTGCTGGAGGCCTGGAGGCCTGAGAAGGCTGGGGTGAAGGGCAGGTCGCCCACAGGGTGAGTGGGTAGGTGGGGCCGTGGGATGGGAAGCCGGGAGCCAGACTGCGGTCCTGTGCTGCAGGCAGACCCCAAGCAGTGCGAAGCCAGGAACTTCCTACCACTTTCTCAGCCTTTGGACCCTTCAATAGCGCCTTTGTACCAGGCACTCACCACATGTGACATTCTGTTCTAACCCTTTACATGGATTAACTCACTTCATCCTCCTGCAGTTCTGTGACACAGGTACCATTATGCCCATTTAACGGACAGAGAAACAGACATAAAGAATCCAGGCTATATGGTGCTAATCACCATAAGCCTTAGTGTTGTGAGAAACCTGTGTCCTGGGGTCTGGTCTGAAGGCTGCCCTCTGGAAGTGCCCGTTGTGTGGGCTCTCATTGGTGGCCAGGCCAGGCCCAGGGCCTGGGAGAGGGCCTCCTAGGCAGCTGGAAGGAAGAGTATGAACCAAGGGGCAAATAATGGGAGAGGAGGCTGCCAAGGCCCACCAGGATCTGTGAGCTTTGGTCTTTATTGCAAGAGCAGTGGGGCCCCTGCTACTTCTGCAGCCTTACTTTTCAGCAGTCTCCCCCTCACTCACTCCGCCCCGGCCTCCTTACCTTTCCTCAAACATGCCAAGCGTACTCCCACCTCAGGGCCTTTGTACTTGCTGTCCCGGCTCCCTGAAATCCTTTTCCTCCTGATATTCCCGTGACTTGCTCCTAGCCTTCATAGGGACACTGCAAAAGTCGCTTCTCCGAAGAGACCCCACCATCCCCACTCTGTCAAAATTAATCCCACGTCCTTCACTCCCCATTCCCTGGCCCAGCTTTATTTTTCTACAGGGCCCTTATCCATCCCTGACATCGTGTGTTTGTTATCTGCCTCCCAGACTGGAATGTGAGCTCCATGAGGGTAAGAGTTGGCCTGTGGACCACAGCTGTACCTCAGTGTCCAGTACCGTGCCTGACACATAGGTGCTCAATTAATAGTTGTTGAATGAGTGGAAAATTTTAAGTGGGTAAGTGACAGGATCCTTGAAGAATGTTTATATGGACTTTACTGAAGCTGGTGGCAAACTTGATTGGCTGCAAGCACCCCTTCCTTATTCCTCCCAGTGGCCAGCAAAAGGCTGAGTTGTGCCCGACTGACCCTCCCCTGTGCAGAGAAGGTTTCTTAGGGAAAGACTTACCCTTGGATTATTCCAAGTAGGAGGAACCTAAACGCGGAGGTTACCTCCCAGAGTTACAGGGGTCTCCCTCCTTTGCCCCTTTTCTGCAGAGGTGCCTCTTGAAGTCTGTAGAGGAGGGGCTTTGGGTAGGATTTGGTGGGTGCCGTGTCTTAAAGCTGCATTGTCTATAAACCATGCTTATTTTTTAGAGGGCATATCTTTGGGGGGCTGCTCAGGGAAGAGGAAGGGGTTAAGTCTCCCGAGCCACCTCTGGGCACAGACGTTTGCTTTGCAGCAAATGAACAAGAACCCAGATTCTGCCCCAGCCCAGAAAACAGGGAATCCTGGGTTGAAAGAGGAAACGATTCCCTAGCTGGTGTGGCCTTGGTGGACCACCAGGGTGGGTGCCCAGGTGGCAGGACCATGGGGCAGCACACGGCAGACAGACAGGGAGTCCACCCCATGCATTTGGCAGGTCCAGCCAAGTCCAGCCGGATTTAGTTACACCGGGATCTCAAGCATGGACTTGGCGTGCCTGACTCAGTGTGTGTGCATTTCCTTTGTTCGTCTCCCTCAGGAATTTTAGTGGCCTTTTGTGTTTGTTTTAAATGCCAGCCTCAGCCAACCCAAGAGGAAATGAGGACTGGATTTTTATGCAGAGGCTGGGGACAAAGGTGGGGCATGCCAGCTCTTGACGGTGACAGCATGGCATTTGGGGAACACACAAAGAAAATACTTTTACTCTAAGCTAATAACTTTAATTTGCGGATACGTTTGTGACCTCCCAGGACGTCAGAACGTCGATCATCTCTAGGTTGGACACATGATGACCACTGTTTCCAAACACCCAAAACAGCAGTGGTCTGTAAAAGCATTTTAGTGACATTTGGGGACAGGAGAGGCAGTTTTGGAAGAAGCTGTTTGGTCGCTGGTGTGTGAGAAGTTCCTGGATGCTCAAATGGCTTAGGGGGTGGCATCTTTGAAATTGCATAGTACTGAAAATTCCAGGACATATGGTCACTGTGATGTGCTAATGTTAGCAATCGAGATATTTAATTACCCAGGAAACCCCTTTGCCTACCCACTACAGGTTACTGGAGAACCTTTGTTTCTCTGGAGGAGGGTCTTACACAGTATAATTCCGACCAGCAGACATGACCAGAGTCATTATCCCGCATTCATTTATTAGCTAGTTAAGTGACTTATCTGGTCACGTGTTTATTCCTTCAATTGCCGTTCATCCAGCAACATTCACTGGATCCCACTCCGGGCCAGGCCTGGTGCTGGGCAATGGGGATGGAATGAAACAGGGGAGCAAATGTGACTGAATCCCTGCTGGATGCCAACCCATTGGGTGGTGCTGTGGGCTGCAGGTGAATTAACTTATTTTCCAGTGGATGTTTAAGAGCACCTACTATGCGCAGATCTATGGAGATACAGAAAGGAAAATGACAGAGCCCAAGTGATTTGAACTCTTGCCCCATCTTACGGGGTTTTTTTTAGTCCCGGCCCTCCGCTTGCTGCGATAAACCCGGCCAGCCACCGTTCACAGGCCACACAATGACGTCCCCGGAATGAACCAGAAACAATCCAGATGCCCCAGGAACCGACGTGAGAACAAGGCATCCCCTTCACACGTTGCCTCTCAGTTCAGCGTCTTGCCACCACCCAGCATTTTGAGACAGAATGTGAGATCTCGTGGTTGGCTAAATATATAAATATTTTATGTCTCGATATTCTGAAAACGAAGCCCAAATGCGCAGAACTGCCGCACATCCGTGCTATAGATCATATGTTATAATAATCTGATGACATGTTGTTTAAATATTTATGGACTGATGTGACATGACAATGGGGGGAGAGAGCAGTCTCGGAGCAGAGTTGTGACAGATGCTAGGAAGGAGGGAGCAGACTCGCACGGTCCCGGGGAGCGCCACGCGATGCTCGGGTTTCATATTGGATGTTTTGGGGGTTCACGGCAGTAGCACTGGCTGTGTGCTGCATCCTTCACTGACGTCACCTCACTTACTCATCACAGCAACCCCTCCAGGATGGGACTCTTGTTAACCCCAAGTTACAAATGGGAAACTGAGGCCCAGGGCAGGTTAGATCTGCCCCAGAACCCACAGCTGGGGGGTGGTCCAAGATCACACCCAGGTTGGCCCAACTGTGCAGGCTGAGCTCTTAGTCAGCGTGAATTCTTCTCTATCCGTGACGAGTCATATCAGAAAAGCATGGTTGACCCCGTGCTCGGTACCAACTGGACTTTTTAAACCACAGAAAGTAAGGTGATGTTTGTGAAAGGTCAAGTGGGAATAGAAACCACAGGAATAAATATCTAGCCCGGGAGGGGGCCGATGGTGAGATCAGCCACCTTAGCCAGGTGCCTGGCATGTGGTAGGGGCTCAGGATATGGCGGTGCTGCCCCTCCGATTTGTTTTTTCATTGTTGGCTTTGCAGTCATTTGGGGAGTCTGCTGCTGACTGTCCTGCATTAGTGTCCTGGGCCTGTGCCGTCCCCTCTCTCTGCCGTACCTGCCCCGGCAGGCTGGAGACACCCCCCAGGCACGATAGCCCCTTCAGTCTCCGACAGCCCCGGCAGGTGAGTCAGGGTGGCCCTGCCTTACTGATGGAGGAGCTCCGGCCCGTCTCCCAGAGCCGACCCCCACGTCCCTGCTTTCGAGAGGCAGCTCTTCCCACCTCGCCCTCCCGGCTGCTCTGTGGGACCGGCTCCCTCCGCCTGGCTATGCTACCAGCGTTCCTGCCTGTTCCCATCAGTGCTCTGTGATCTGGCTTACCGTCCCATCCCCGACACCGGAAAACCAGGCCTGGCCCACAAGACGGCAATAAGTGACCGATGATAGGGGTTCAAAGAACAAGCCTGGCAGGCAGGGTGGGTAGGGGGTGGGGGGGCCTTGTTCTGAGAAGCTTCTTAGGCAGTGATGGCCTCAGACCCGAGAGCGGTGTCTTCTAGCTCTGCAGAGGCGCAGGGGTGTCCCCAAGGATCAATAAATAAATGGAAGGCAGGGCCAGCCACGTAATTTGGGGGGCCCAGTACAAAATGAAAATATAGGTCCCCTGTTCAAAAAGCAGGAAGAGGGCTTCCCTGGTGGCGCAGTGGTTGAGAGTCCGCCTGCCGATGCAGGGGACACGGGTTCGTGCCCCGATCCCGGAAGATCCCACATGCCGCGGAGCGGCTGGGCCCGCGAGCCATGGCCGCGGAGCCTGTGTGTCCGGAGCCTGTGCTCCGCAACGGGAGAGGCCACAACAGTGAGAGGCCCGCGTACAGCAAAAAAAAAAAAAAAAAAAAAAAGCAGGAAGAAATCTTCTTCCTTCCCTTCACAGTCTCTCTCCCCACCTGTCATGACGTTTTTAATTTGTTATTGTGCCCATGATCCCTTGGGCACAGGGACACTCACAGGGTGAGTACAGACCCTCGCAGGTGCCCACGGCCCCACCCTGTGGCTTGGTGGGCAGGCACACCTGACCCCAGCCCTCGCCATGTCTGTAGCCAGGCCCTTGCCAAGGGTGGAGAACAGCAGAGGTTTCTGGGAGCAGGGGGGTGGGCAGTGAGACCCGCCCTGGGCAAGGCAGGACCACTCGTGAGCTGAGACTCCACACCCCCAGCACATGCACCATTGTTCCACCAACTTCGCTTAGAAAACACAAGTTCAAAGATAAGGTGAAGACTTTCAAGAGAGTGCACACAGAGCATGAAACTCCAAGCAAGGGGCTCCCTCCTGAGGACAGGGCCACATGTGCCGATGCTGACCACTTGCCCATGAAGCTGCCCCTGCTGGGAGAACTACAGCCCTTCAAAAAGAGCAAGGTCCTGGTATCGGGTCTCGACATGCGGTTGAGACCAGTCTTATTGGAAGGGAAAGTTCTGCTGTGAGGTACTGTCTACAGACCGCTGGCCCGGAATGTGACCGCTATCAGGTGGCCCGCTGGCCTCCCTCCTCACCCTGGGCGTCTCGTGCAGAGGACACACCGTGATCATGGGCCTCCTTGGAAATGCCCTCCCTGCTTTAATCCCTTACGTTGTTGCCGGATGTTATTGTGTTGACAAAGCCATCCCCTCCGACTTCCTGAGTGACAAGGGTCAGAAATCGAATGATAAGGTTGCTGACCTGTTTCCTCGGGAACAACGCCAAGCAGGTGGTGCCCTGGAGATCAGAGAGGGCTGGGCACTCGGATTCCACCAGCCACCCACGCTGTTCCCAGCCCTGGAACTGGGGAGCCAGGGAGCCACAGGATGTACATGTCTGGCCATTCCCAAAAACATGGATGAGGGAGCCTTGGGAAAGTTAACTAATGCTTATTATTTAGTACCTACTGTGCACCAGCGATCTGACCAAGTGCTTTACCTGTGTTCCCTTGGTTAACCCTTGCAACAATTTTAGACTGACCCCATTTTCCAGATGAGGATACCTGAAATTCAGAGAATGAAGCCATCGGTCCAAAGCCATAAGCCACATGGTTGGAAAACTGAAATTTGAACCCAGGCCCGGGTGATCCCCAAAGCCACTGCTCTTCAAAGACTCCCAGGCGTGGCTGGATGGCTGGGGTCACTGCCCGGCTGAGCCACTTCCCCCACCGCTGCGTGTGCGTGGAATGGGAAGGGAGCTGGACCGCAGCCTCTGCTGTCTGCCGGCTCCTGCCTCTGGGCAGTCACCCTTCTTGGCAGGGAGCGGTCCCGAGGCTCCAACTCCAGCTTTCCTCCTCCAAGATCCAGCCAGCCCTGGGGCTACTCTTCAGATCAGAGAGGAAGGAGGGAGATGGTGGGTCAGACACACCTGGATGCAAGTCACACTTCTGCCTCTCGCTCACCGTGTCTCCTTGGCTTGTCTCTTCGCACCGGGGCCTCAGTTTTCTCATTGCAAAGCAAGGGGTAATTTCAGTTCCTGTCTCTGGGGGAGTTTTCATGATCCAGTGAGGTAAGCGTGTACATAACAGGCATTCAGCAGTGGGTGGCCATTATCGTATTGACAATTCATGACCCTGCGGGGCGAGGACTGCGGCGTGGTGTCACCTGTGACACTCAGGAACACCTCTCCACGCTGGGACACGCTGGAAGTCACTCAGCCCAGAGCCGCCCTCCCCAGGGAGTTCATCCCTTCCTTGCTTTGATTGGTCATTCATTGATCCCACTGATCCAGGCACTGTCCTAAGATGCATAATGAACAAAAGAGACAAAATGGAGCTGGCACTCCTGTGGGGAGACCAACCGGAAACAAGAAATGGGGGAAGTAGGTTCAGTGTCACTGGTCCAGGTGTTAGAGACAGATGACCAGGGGCTGTGATGTGGGGCGGCTTGGTGTCCCCAATCTGCCTCATGGAGTGAGGCTCCCCGAAGTCTCTTAACTCCCTGGGGAGGTTATCGTTGGGGATTTAACATGCTGCCTGTTGTTCAAGGTCCCGGCTCTCCCAGGGAGCCCTGAGATGGCCTCGTTGGGTTGCTTTGCCTCCAGTGTCTTTGAGAAAGTGGTTTTCCCAGTTAGGAGGTGGGAGTTTTTCTCAGGCTCCCCCAGGACTCTCAACCACTCCCTCTCAGGGCTGCTGGCCCCCGGGGCCACCCCAGGAAGGCCCTGGCCATGTATTATGGCACTGACTCCCCTCAGTGACCCTGTGATGCAGGTTCTATTAGTCCCATTTTACAGACGAGGGAAAGGAGGCTGAGTCCTTTGCCCAAGGGCACACGGGGGGTCTGTGGCTGAGCCAGGATTTGAACCCAGGCCTTTGGCTCTCAGAGCACATGCCCTAAACCAGTCTGCTCTAGTGTGAATGGCCTACTATGTGTCTGGGTGCTATGGGAGGGTGTGCTGAGAACAGAAAGACCATCAGTGCTTAGAGTGGCCCGGGAAGTGACCATTTCCCACTGAGCTGGGATTGCATTTACTCCTTGCTCCAGGGCTGGGAGGTGGGTGGGGTTAGCCCTGTGTTACGGATGAGGAGGCTGAGGCCTAGAGGAGTTCCACGGCTTGCCAAGGTCACACAGCCCCGGGCAGCCTGACTTCATGTCCACTTGCTCTGCCTGTCATTTGCCTTGGCTATGTCCGTCCCAGCTTCAGCCTCCACCCACATTTTGCATTTGGACACACTGAAGCCCCCGAAACAATTTGGCGGCTTGACCCACAACTGGGAGGAGGGGTGAGCCCTTTGGGTCATTGTGGAAACGGACGCCCCTTCTGCAGTGAAGTTGCTTTTGAGATGCCACTGATTCTCAGGGCAGGAGAAGCCGGGAGAGATGATGGTGTGTTATGAGGGCCTGGGGGTGTGACTTGGGGGAAGAGAGCTGTGTCAGGGATTCCTCCTGGGACTGATGAAAGGGCCATAGGGTTTTATGGCATCTGGGACAAATAAGCCTTTTAAAAGAAAATGTTCCCAAAGCTGTCCCATCCCACCATGGGCAAACAGTCCTTAAACGGCAAAGAAACATCCGTGTTCTGTGTTCACAAAATGGTGAGCTGGCATTCAGGCCCATTTATTTAAACCCAGAGTCGACGAGGCTAAAGACTTCAGCTCTGAGTGGCAGCTCGCCGCCTCGCTGCAGCAAGGGAGAGTAATCTTCAGGGTTTTCTTCCCATTTACGGGTTTTTGTGTTGTTGTATATTTGTAAAATGAAGCTTCTGCTGGCAAAAGCAGGTTTTAGAGAGTGCGGCAGCTCTTTCAAGACCTAATAAGGCCCCAAAGGAGGGTGTGTTCCGGCAACACTTTCCTCCAATTCCGGCTCGCTTCGTACACTTTGGGCACCAGGTACCATTCGTCTTGCTTCCCATTAACGGAATTACCGCCATCACTTCTGCGGGACAACATGGGCCCGTAGGAACTGCCTTGGGGACAGAGGCAGGAGCAGCCGCCAAGCAGTTCTGCTTAGAGGGGAAAGGAAAGAAAAAAAGAGAGAGAGAGAAACCAAACTCTTACAAATGGATGGTTCCTTGGGTCCTAAGAAACTGGTCCAAGGAGGAAGGGAGCAGCAGGCCACACTGGGACACCTCTCGGAGGAGAGTGGACAGGACCTGGACGGCTCCTACCCCCAACGCATAAGGAAAGGGCTTGTCACCCTGAACCCACACCTTGAGTTCCGAGGAAGGGAAGGAGGGGGACCCAGCAGTTATGGGGTCGTCACATACGCCTGACCCTGTGCCAGCCGCTTTGGGTATGTCATGGGGAATGGGCGCCATTGGCTCCATTTTCAGATGAAACAGAAACTCAGAGAATCCAGAAACTTGCTTCAGATCATATATTTCATACGTGGTAGCTCTGGGGGTTGTTCATTGTCCCGGGCAGCCCTCTGGAGAACAGCTGTGCCCCTTCAAGAGGTGATAGAAGTAGCAGAGCGAGGACTCCCAAGTCCAGATGCCCATCACCAGCCTGTGCCTGCTTCAGCCCCTGATTCCACACGACTGAGCCAGCCTCTAGGGGTCTTTGCTGTTATACAATGATACTGGCTGAGGGCAGTGCTGACCACTATCTGATGGTGGGAGTTCAGGCATCTGGGCCCCTGAGAATGGAGGAGGGAAGTGGGGAGGGACTTTCTCTACTCACTCTGCCTAACGTCCTGTGTGCCCCTTGGCAACAGGGGTGGCAATAATTGTCACCTCCAGTGCCAGTTCTGATAGATTGGTAATGGCTGCCTGAGAGGACATGTTGAGAAGGCTTTGGGATTGATTAGCAATGTCTGCTGTGTGCACAAGAATGAAGAGAGGAGGTCTGAGAGGGACCAGACTCAAGTTAATACAATTCTTTTTTTTTTTTTTTTTTTTTTTTTTTTTGCGGTACGCGGGCCTCTCACTGTTGTGGCCTCTCCCGTTGCGGAGCACAGGCTCCGGACGCGCAGGCTCAGCGGCCATGGCTCACGGGCCCAGCCGCTCCGCGGCATGTGGGATCTTCCCGGACCGGGGCACGAACCCGTGTGTCTCAACCACTGCGCCACCAGGGAAGCCCTAATACAATTCTTAACCTGAGCTCTGACCCCAGGGGTCATTGTTCTCATTATGAGTTAGTTGTGTGCTTCATCACATTGTAAACTTGGGGAGGGCGAGACTGTGTGCCTGGCACACGCTGGGAATTCCACAAATACCGGAAGGAAGGAAAGATGAAGGCTCTGCCATCTCTGAAAGAGCTGTTAATTGGGATTCTCTTACGGTGAATGTTTTTAAAAACACATATTTAAACTTCTAGGGGCGAGATTTAGGTGCCCACATATTTAAACCAAGACCCTCCCCTCCATGTCACTAATTTGCTGGCTGCCTTTGAATAAATAACCTTTCCGAGCCTCAGTTTCTTCGTCTTTGAAATGAAGTTCCTCATGGGACTGTGGTGAGGGGCGGCCAGGGAGGTAACAGTCAGGGAACCCAGAGCCCATAGGTGGGCAGATTGGCATTCAGAAATGTCCAGTCCAGCTGCACCCCTTCTCCACCAGACAGGCCCCATCCCTGTGCTGTGCTGAACTCGAGGCTCTCTTGGGCTGTAATGCCTTTCCTCTTGCTTCTCAAACCTCACCACCTCCTGGAGTCTCCTCTGACCTCAGGATACTACTTAGGACTCTGCTTTGAGCCCCACAGCCCCCTGTGCTTACCCTCTTGGCGTGCCCCTATCCCTTGGGCCCACTGATGGGTCAGTCCCCTGGACTTGGAGCCTCTCCAGGGCTGGGACAAGCCGACTTTCCTCTGTGGTCCCAAGGTCCAGCCCAGGGCCTGGCCCCGTGAAGGCCTTGGTGACAGTGATGAGGGGGAAGGAGTGATGCACCCTCTGTTTGTTCCTCAGGCGTCGTTATCATGGAGACAGCTGAACCTCGGAGACTTAGACACTGTGTCCAAAGCCCAGGCCTCTGTTGGGGGCAAATGGGTTGGCTGGAGGGATAGAACCTGTTCCAAGGGGAGGAATATCATGACTCACACACCTTATGGGACTGCTACAGGTGATTCCTTAAGAGTTTGATGCTATGGGTGATGATCTTATGATCCAGTGGTGATCCAGGGTTTGATCCTATGGGTGATGATTCTATGATCCTGTGATGATCCAGGGTTTGACCCTATGGGCGATGATCCTGCGATCCTGTGATGATCCAGGGTTTGATCCTATGGGTGATGATCCTACGATCCTATGATGATCCAGGGTTTGATCCTATGGGTGATGATCCTATGATCCTGTGATGATCCAGGGTTTGATCCTATGGGTGATGATTCTATGATCCTATGATGATCCAGAGTTTGATCCTATGGGTGATGGGTGTTTGGAAGGGTCTTGAGTTGGGGAGTGGCTCCCTGAAGCACATGTGTGGCCTGTGTTGAAGCTGGGGGTGGCGGTGTGGGAGGGCGCTGCAGGTGTCAGGGTGGATGAGAGGGGATGGGGGCTGGCCTGGGTGAGTGGGGGAGAGATGGGCAGCCTGGAGCAGAGATGAGGAGGGGCCCAGTGTCGGCAGTCTGGGCTCCTACCTGGAGACACCTGTGTCAGGGAGCGAAGTCGAGGCTGCAGGTTGAAAGAATATTCCGCTGTGGCTTAAACTGCTTCAGGACGTCGGGAGTGATTCCTGACGGGCCCGTCTCAGTGTCCTCATCAGTAAAGAAGGGGTGATGAGCTCTTTGCCCTTTGACTTGATGCCTGGACTTGGGGTGGGGGTGGGGATGGAGTGAGGCCAAGGCGCATAGGATCAGACTAAGAGTGGGGGGGGGGGAACAAGAAGAATCAGGAAGCAACAAGGAATTCCTGCAAGAGACTGAAGGGGCTGTTGACTCCCCAGTGGCTCATTGTGAGCAGGGGGCTTGTGTGTGGCTGGGGTGTGTTCAGAGGAGAAAGGCCTGGCCGGGGTGGAGGCTCCATGCCCCATGCCCGGTGCCTCCTCCACAAATGCCAGCTCTTTTCTCTTAACAGTATGGAATTATTTATATAGAATTATCAGCTATCTTTTTTAAACAACTCGTCCTCCTACTGCGATTATTTCCTTTTTAACAGAGCATCCATCAGGGGTTTACATGTGCCATCATCTTCTAGTTTTCACCTTTACAGGGCTTCATTTTATAAGTAAACTCAAGGCCCAGAGACGTGAAGTGGCTTATCCAAGATCACACAGCAAGGATTTGAACCCAGATCTGTCTCCCCTGGAAGCACCTGAGGGATCAGTAGGGGTTAGCCAGGTGGGGGGAGGGGGGAGCTAGGCGGCGGGCACAGGATGCGCAGGGGGCAGAGGTGTGAAGCAGTGAGTTGCAGGAAACAGTAAGAGGCTCTGTGGAGCTGATGTGGTGGATGACCGGTGTCATCCGGTGTCAGCTGGGATTGGGGTCAAGAGGAAGGAGGCCTTGGATGCTGCGCTCTAGAGTGATGACTATCTGGAAGCCTCGAAGGTTGATAAGGGAGGGAGGTGTGGCCAGGATGGCGTTTTTGGTGGCGTGTGTGGCCAACAGTTTGGTGTTATGGAGGGTGTTCAGTCCGGGAGGCTGGTGTGGTGGTCGTTGTGGACTCCCCCAGAGCCTCTCAGCTGCCTGAGGCTGAAATTCCACCCAAAAAGAACCTTTGGCTTTCTCCCACCCACCGCCCCAGCCCTTTGTCAGCTGGGTGTCGGGGTGGGAGGCCCCTCACCTCCACATCCTCAGCCTCCCTCACAGCTTTCTTGTGAAAAACAAGGCCGGCGCCTACCAACTTGCTGGGGACAACGTGCGAATAAATGATAAAATATGTAAAGCTCACAGCAGCTGCTTTGCGAAGGGAAAAAAAAGTGCCAGGGATGTGTTATTTTCCCTAAATCTGAATTTCTGCTTGTTTTCTTGGGATGAGAAGCCGGAGTTAATGGGAGTGCGTCCGCCCCGGGGAATACATTTATTTTCCCCGATTTCCAGGCAGTCTCATTAATCTGCAAGAGCCCCGGTTTTCTGACTCGCTTCCCGGGGAGCCCATTGTATTGTCACCATGATTGAATTCCGATTCTCGCCTTATCGATCGATTGATTGGTTGGTTGGTTGGTCTGGAGGAGTCGGAAGGGAAGCTGTTCAGACGAGCAGCTCTGAGCTTTCATGTTTGTCTGTGGCACGTTGTTGCGGAGTGTTGGGGGGAGCGGGCTGGGGTCAGAGGTTCCCCTGGCCTTCCCGGTCGTTGGCCTGTCTTACAGCTGTTGTGTGGCACGCAGCGAGGGGCCCACAGTGTCAGGTTTGGTGTGAGGCTGTGTTATGGGGTCAGTGGCACCCAGGGGGGGGAGCCGGCTGTTCCCAGGATCTGTCCGGTCATCGTATCCCACAGAGGGTGAGCCTACCTTAGCCCAGGAGCCCCTTTGTGCCCCCTCTCAGAGCCAGGGTGGTTCTGGAGGAGACGGGTCTGCCCACCAACAAGGGGCTGGGCCGCACCCCTCCCACCCTGGCCCCCCACAGGGTCCAACACCCACTTGGGATGCAACCCAGACATTTTAGAATGGATGAATGAGGGCGAGCGGACTAATGTGCCAGATACTGTCTGGGTGTCTTCACATACCTGGGTGAGGTCTCGTTTCATCATCACCAGAACCCATTTTTCTGCCGGGGAGACTGAGACTCAGAGAGGTGAGGATCGTGGCCAAGACACCCGGCAAAGAAGGTGCGGGGCTGGTCTTCACACGCATCTGACCCTCCACTCCGGTTAGAGCGCCAGCCCCTCTACTTAGACTTTCCCTCCTGATGCCAAGCTCCCCTAGGGCTGGACCCGGCTGCCCAGACCAGGTCCACACTCCCCCTTCCCTTGGTGCAGGTGGAGGCAGGGCAGGTGGGCCTCCTGTGTGCCAGGCACACCCTGGGCACTTTGCTTCCACGATCTTATTGAACATGTCAAGCAAGCTTTTTAGGGAGGGCTCCCCGTTTTCAGATCATGAAAAGTGAGGCTCAGAGAGGTGATGAAAGTTGGCCAAGATTTCCTAGCAAATAGGCGAAGGACCCCAGATTTAAATTCAGGGAGGACATTCACCTGCTGGAACAGTCTTGCTGGTGGAGAATGGGTGGTTGTTGTGGGCTGGCCGGGGGCGTGATGATTTAGAAGGACAGACTTTTTCAGTGGTCTGGCCTGGGGCATGATATCAGAGGCTTTCCCACCAAGAAAAAGCAGGGAGTCCAGCAGGGTCAGGTGGGGCCGGTGGGGCCTCTCTTGGCTGCCCGGGAAATGTGGGGCAGTAAGGCCCCCAAGGCACCCCAGTCCTTAGACAGCCTGCTCCAGCCCTTCTCTTTCTGGCTTCAGTTGCCCCACCTGTGCAGTGGGAGGAAGGGAGGACCCCACTTATCTGTTGAGTGCTGATTATTTGCCAAGCAATTTGCTGCACCATCTGATTTCATTGTCCCAGCGACCCGTGAAGCCTTATTTGTACCCGCCGGCCCACTCCTCAGCTGCATTTCCCTTGTAGCACTTATTGTGTCAGAAATGACCGTGTCTGTTTGCTGCCATGTCTGGATCCACCTCTTGACCACACACCTCTGGAGGGACAAGGCCCCCTCTGCCTTGTGCTGCAGACAGTGCTTGGCTCCACGAGCCTCTCAAGAAAAGCCTGGCAAATGATGACGGAATGAAGAAACCTCGTTTTCTTGGAAAGGAAACAGAGGCCCACAAGAGCACAGCTCTGTGCCCTCAGTCACCCACCAGGGAAGGATGGAGCCCCTGCCCGTCCGGGGCTAGCTGGGGCCTCTCTCGCTGACCGGCCTTCAGCCTGGAATTCCAGGTGCGCCTGGGTCCCCGCAGGTTCATGCCGCCCAAAGAAGCTTCCAGTCCGTGCCTGTGGCTTTGGATCAGCTCAGAAAAAGCGTGTCCTATGACTGCTCAAGGAATCTGGGCATTTAGCCCAGAAAAGAGTGTGTTTCCTGGCTTCCTGAGAACTGGGGCCCACCCTGCCCCTGGCCTGGGCGTGCAGAAGGGGAGGGAGGGAGAGAGGGACTCCAGCCCTGGAAGGCGAGGGCGTCCGGCCTTATCATCTGAGGTTCTTGAGACTGTCCCGGTGAGGCCACCCCGGCACGGCCAGGCCAGAGTTTCCCCAGTGTTGGGGGGCATCTCTGAGATGGGATTAGCGCTCTCGGGTTACTGGAAAGGAAACATTCTTTGAACTCAGACAGCTTTTTTATCCCCGGCGGCTCTGCCGGCACACCTCTGGTCACCACGAGGCAGACGTGGGTGCAACGGTCACGGAGCACAGGGTGACTGGCTTCCATTGGGTCATCAGGCCGCCAGGGCCAGATGTTTCGAAAGCTCCTCCCCACAGCGCCAGGCATCTGGCCTCTCCCTCTGAGGCCGGGCGTGGGTTTACGAGGTGTCTTTGAAGAGGGCTGGAGTCATGCGGACCGTGATGTCTGCTTGTTGCATAATTTCACAATTTGATTTTCTTTTCACAAGAAGAGCCAGTGCTTCTCTCTCCCTCTCCCGCCTCCTTTTCCTTTTTATTTTCTTTTCCTCTTGATCCTCTCTCATTGACTGGCCTGGAATGCCTCCCTCGGGCTGGGAGATCACCCAGTCCTCAGAGGGGATTAACTGGAGTTACCCACAGGTTAACTGGAATATACTTGTCAAGTTTCTGAGATGGAGAAAACCTCCGTTTTGTACTCAGAGGAGAGTGGAGGAGGCTAGCCTCCCTTCTCCTCGGCGAGGATTGAAAAAGGTCACCCAGCAGGGCACAGCGGCTGGAGTTTGGTTCCCAAACTGTGTGACATTCTCGCTGATCCATGGTGCCATGAGAAAACTTAAGGACAGGCCTGGCATCAGCTACTTTCTTGTGTCGGGTGTCCTTCTTTTATGCAGGATGGTGATCACAGATAGAAATTGTATTTAGATGTCAGAAAACGTTGGCAACCTTATGTCTGTCTTCAGAATTTGGGGACACTTTACAGGCCTGTGAAATCCCCAGACTTGGGAACCACTGATTTACTTCCTCTGCAGCACCCAAAACAGAAGTTGAGGCTGAGGAAGTCTTCGATAAGTCTGCAGTGCTTGGAGAACCTGGGAAACTGCGGCTGCACGTGAAAGCCAGCTGTGCTGGGGTTGGTGGGCCGGGGTGGGGAGTGTATTCGTTTCCTAGGGCTGCCATAACAAATCAGCACAAACGGGGTGGGCTAAAACAACAGAAATGTATCCTCTCACAGTCCTGGAGGCCAGAAGTCCAAAATCAAGGTGTTGGCAGGGTTGGTTCCTTCTGGAGGCTCTGAGGGCCAGTCTGTTCCATGCCTCACTCCTGGCTTCTGGTGGTTACCAGCAGTCCTTGGCGTTCCCTGGCTTGGAGACACATCACTGCAATCTCTGTCTCTGTTGTCACATGGCCTTCTCCCTGTGCGTCTCTGAATTCAAGTTTCCCTCTGCTTTTAAAGATGCCAGCCATTGGATTAAGGCCACCCTAATCCTGTGTGACCTTATCTTAATTTGATTCCATCTGCAAAGACCCTATTTCCAGATAAGGCCACATTTCCGGGTTCCAGGTAGACGTGAGTTTTGTAGGGAAGCTGTTCAACCTGGTGCAGGGACCTGCGGGGTAAGGAGGCAGCCCTGTCTGGATAGGGCGTAGCTGAGCCTTCATACTTCGGAGTGTCTGCAGCCATTTGGCTTGGGTTAACTAGGGTACCCAGGGGCCCCACCAACATTCCCAAAGAGGAGACGGATGCGCACAAGGACCCCAGTCCAGGGAGGGAGAGCTGCCGCCATAGCCAGGGCCGGGTCGTGTCACCCCCTCTGAATAGACTCAGAGACTCGGGAGGTGACCCAGCCAGGGGGTCGCTGACCCCGGTGTCCGCGCTCTGCGTCCTAGCCTCACTGGCCACAAGCACTTAGTCCTTCGGTGGCACCGGCCTGGGCAGCTTAGAGCCGAGAGCCTCTCCTCTCCCTGCGTGAGCCGCCAACCCGGGCTGTGCTCCCTGAGCTGGAAGAGCGGCCCCTCCCCATCAGGACAGTGCCCCGCCCTTTTGGGTGGCGCCTGCCTGTGCAGCCTCTGCCTGCTTTGTGGGTCAAGGGCAGCCTGCAGGGCGGGAAGGAGGGATCCAGGCTCTTCTATTTCCCCAGGGACCCTTATCTCTTTTGGCCAAGGCCCCGTACCCAGACGTTTCCGGGGGAGCGTCCCAGCCCGACCCCTCCTGGCCCAGTGATCTTGAGCAAGCAAGTCCCAGGCCTCTCGGAGCCTCACCTCTCCTCTCCCGGGTGACAGGAGTAGGGACTTCTGCCCATCTCAGGATTAGGGGATGGCCGAGGGAGTTAGAGGTTGTAACCACCTCCATGCCAGCACGGAGGCTGGCACACAGTCGATGCTCAATAAATACCAAATAGGAGAGAGTGTCTTGGAGCTCAGAATGTAAACTTTATGGCCCTCCTGAGATAGGGCCCCAGCAGGGTCTCTTGAGAGGGAAACTCTGTAGGCATTTCCTTCCTCCTGTCCGTGGACAGTTACCTGGGATGACCAGGGAAGGGGTAGGGAGGTCGGTGTGCACGTAGCAGAGGTGGAGGCTGGATGCCGCTCAACTGTGACTGGGGCTTTAATTCATCACGTAACCCACTGAGTAAAATCATACCTAGATTTGGTACCACAGGAGGCAGAGTGTGCAAAAGAGCCCTGGAAGGGGAGTTGGAAACCCGCGTTCTGGCCCTGGCTTTGCACCCCTTACCAGCTCTGTGTGCAGATGTTCGGTCCCTCCCCTCTGCAGACCTGAGACCACTGCTGTCCTTGGCGCCTCTATCCCGCAGCTGATGCTGGGCTCGCCTAGCCTCCAGGCGTTTGCACAGGCCGTACCTTCTGCCGGGAGCGGCCTCCCCCTGCTCCTCAGCTCAGAGCAACTTCCTATTACGAGGAAACACCCCCGCCTCCACAGGCGGACTGCACAGAGCTTTCCCTGTGTTTCCACACCCTGGGTGTACAAAGCAGCCATCACATGGGGTTGTAGGTATCGGCTTATGAGACTCCTGTCTCTCTCTAAACAAGGGACCCCACTGAGGACGGAGACTGGTCCCAGTATGTGTTGGTCGATTGAACAAACGGTTTGATGTCCTTGGACACGTCACTTCTCTGCTCTGAGCCTCAGTTTCCTGTCTTCCTGCTTTCAAGTATAGGAAGTAGACTGGTGGATTCTTCGGGGTTTTCTCTGAGGTCTCTGGTGAGACGTGAGACCTCAGATGAGTGGATTCAAGGTTTCTCCCGTTCCCGGGAATAAAACAGTGGCGTGGCAGCGGCTGCACGTGTGTTTAATGATCACCTGCCATTGATGCAACGATACGAACGCAGCGTGGGAGATTTTCTGGGTGCTCAGCTCAGCATTCCCAGTTAGTGGATTCCAGTGTCTTTGGAAAGGCGGGACTGAGGCAGCCTCCACGGGGTGATTTTAATTGCTGTTGGGCCAACCCTCCCAACCCGTCCCTCTGCAGGGATTCTTCCCACGTGTGGAGGGAAGCCTGTGGGCGTCTAGGGTCCGAGACTCCACGTGCACCCGCCCCACAGAACTCTCCCTGTGCTTCTGTGTCTGGCTGGAGCTCCCCGTCGTGATGCAGACAGCAGGCTCCACTGGGATTCATCCCCAGCCCCCTACGCTCCAGACCGGCACCAGATTTCAAACCCCACCTTTGCCGTCTCCCAGCTGTGGGAGTCAGCACCTCTCTGAGCCTCAGTCTCCCCATCTGCAAAATGGAGATAGTAACACCCACCCTTGGGAATGACCGGGTGGACCCAAACACGTGGCACAGTGCGTGGCATGGGGTGGGAGCATGTTCTCACCATGAGTGTTCCTTACTCTAGAGATCAGAGTGAAACAGATCAGCAGTCTGTTTGTTGAAGCCAAAAAATGTCCGTTGTCTGAAGAATTTTGTTTTGGAAGACAAGCCCAGGTTTTGGGTCAGAACCTTATGCCCTCAGGAATTTCATGGTTGAGCATCCAGGCAGATTTTATAAGCTTGGTGACCACCCAAGCCTTTGAGCCTTCCACGTGGATGTTCCCAGGTCAGGCTCTTCGGGAATCTCTTGCACAGCTGGGCTGCTTGTCGCGTCGGTAGCGTGATTTCCATAGAGCAGGTTCTGTCTGGCTATGAATAGATGTTTTTTTCTCTCTTTCTTGGATGCCTGAATGGCAGTCTCCCTCCTGCGGTCCCAGAGGCCGACCTGAGTGTAAAACTCCAAAATGGACATCAGAGCAGGGTCGTCCATTCCTGCTTGGACTCTCGGCTCCCAGCGAGGCTCAAAGAGGTGGGTCGTTGGCTGCCGTGACCTGGGAGTTTCCCGAGGGTCTCCCAAGGTAAAATAGTTATAAAGGCTGCTGAACAAAGTGAAGGAATCAGAGTTCACGGATAAGGTAGCAGCTCAGAGAAGCAGGCGAGTTAAGGAGAATGGTTTAGTGTCTTTAGAAACCTGCCTGCCGGCATCCAAGCCACAGATGGGCAAAGCCCCCGAGGGCAGGAAGGACTCTGGAGATATGCCTGCTGCAGGCTGGAGGGCCTTGTGGCTCAGTGGTTGGAGTGTGGGTTCTGGAGCCACGCTAGCTGGCTTCGAACCCAGCTGTGTTATATAAGGGATAAGTAGGTTAACCTCACTTAAGTGCATTAGAGCAAGGCTTGGTGCATAGTAAATAAATCCGGGTAAACTGAGGCCCGGAGAGGGCAAGGGACTCGACCGTGGTCACCCAGAAAGTCATCAGAGCAGCCAGACGGAAACTCACGATTCCTAGTCTTGTGGACATTTCTCTCCTCCTCCTGGCCCCCTCCCTCAGTCAGACTGTTTCAACTCTGCCTTCTGCAGAGGAAATCGCGTGACCCCTCAGCTGGTAAGAATTCAGACTGTATAGAATTTCGGAAACCTCTTCGGGCTGGCTGGGGGCCTTGTTGCAATTCCCTTCAGCTGCTAGTTCTTTTTTCTTCCCTTTATCCTTTGAAAGCTCTAGAGAGTCTCCTTTTCTATCTCCCCAAAGAGAAAAATTAACCTTTTGGCAAAGGAGTTTGAAGACTTAGGTCCCTGTTGTGCATCCCTGAACCAACCCCCGCCCTCTTTCTGGGCCTCAGTTTCCCCATCTGTAAAATGAGAAGAGTTCCCCCCACACACAGGCTGGGTGACCCCCACCTACCAGCCTGTAATTTCTCTGGAGACAAGCGAGCTGAGACGTGCCGCCCAGAGCACAGGTCTGCGTTGACGGTCGGGTGAGTGCTGACTAAACTAAAGCTGGTGATGCATCCTTCTAGGAAGTGAGGTGAAACCCATCAGAAATGCTGCCCACTTCCGCCCACCTCCCAGTTTCAAAGGTTATTTGAGTCATCAGAGCTGCCAGTACTCTTCTTGCTCTCCTGTTTCAGCGAAAAGCTCCTCGACCACTCTGGGCGGAGGCTGGGCGGCCAGGACTGTCTCACCTGCAGGCCCCCAAGGCCTCAGAACCGAGGGGCTTGGTGGGCACTGCAGCCACGAGCTCTGGAAGCTGCCAGCCTAGGAGATGAATCTTGCTCCCAGGCTGGTGACACCACCCCTCTCTGAGCTTCCGTCTCTTCATTGGTGAAATGGGTGGGTGAGCCCCGCCAGCAGGGTGAGATGGCAAGCCCAGAATAGGGGGATGGGAGCCCCAGCTCACGGCCCTCTTCCTTCCTGCTTAAGAGGCCCTGGCTCTCCTGGGCTCTGGCTGGGGCTCAGGAGATGTTTATATGCCCAAGGCCTCCCTGGCTCTGGGGGGACAGAGGGACATTTGGCCAAGCCAGGAAGCCTAGAGGCAGACCCTCACCCACCAGGGCCAACAGCATCATCCTGAGCGCAGCCCTCTCAGCCTTCCCACGGGGAGCTGAGGGCCCAGGAGGGGAAGGACCCAGAGCAGGGAAGCCGTGGAGCCAGGACTAGAACCGAGGATCCTAGACCCGGAGTCCCCTCGCCCTGGGTTCTCCTGGCACCGTCAGGGGGGCCAGCCCGGCTGGGCCTGGGAATTCAGAGATGGGTGCCATGGTGGGCCTGGAGTGGACTTGGAGCTGAGCCCTATCTTGATAGGCCCTGGCAGGGGCCTCGGGCAAGTCATGCCCAGCCCTGAGCCCCCATTTCCTCATCTCAAAATTGGGCACCATTCCTGCTGTGCCCACCTATCAGAGTTGTCATGAGGCTTCGTAAGATGGTGTGGGTAACAATCCCTCTGCAGACAATCAAGAACTGTCCACATGTGAAGGATTTGATATTTGTCATCCCCTGGGGCATTTCCGTATCCCTATCACTCAGACAGTGTCTGGTACAGAGTAGGTGCTCAGTAAGTGTTGCATTATTGAATGACCATTGGTATCATTTATTAAGCACCTGCTATATATCAAGCATCACCCAGGGAACTTGCCATGAGGTGCTGTAATCCTCACAACAACCTGGGAGTTTAGATGTGTCACCCTTTTACAGATAAGAAATCTGAGGATCAGAAAGTGAAGTAACTTACCTAAGTTCACACACAAGTGGTATGTGAGGAAGTCAGGATTCACACCTGACTCTTAAGTCCGCGTGTCCTTCCAGGTGCTCACGAGGGCCTGCTGGGTCACCCCCTCCCTGGGCTATGCTGGTGTTTAACAAACAGGTCCCTGGGCAGAGAGGTGGCGGGGTGGGAAGGAGAGGGATTTGTACAAAGCCTTGATTTGTAGCATTTGCCAATTTCCAGGGTGTAAGTATTCCTACGGTGCCTGATTGCAAGCAACCAACATGATAACTGTCTCACAAAGTCCCTGAGAATTTAGCAAGCAGCCCCCGCAAGCCATTAGTCGCGGCTCCAGTGCACCTGTGCACCCCTCTGCTTTGTACAGTCCCCTCCTATGCCCAAGGAGGGCCACAGAGTTAGCAGTGTCCGCGGGCCTGGGACAGCAGACTGGAACCAAGCAGATGGCTTGGGTGGGGCTACCAGTGCTTCTAGACCCCTCAACCCTCTCCCTCCAGGGCCCCTGGAGCTGCCTGGGGTCTCAGTATCACACGAAGACTCGGGGGGTGGCGTGGATGAGATGCGAAAACTGATCCGCAACACTGAGACTGGAATATTAAGGCCTGCCAGCCCCACCATGTGCGGTATTCCTGCCAGGCCCGGAGCAGAGCCCTGTAAACGCCGGGGTATAATGGACAATAAAAGTCGCCGGAAAATAGTGAGTCTCCTAGGACCACTGTCATCCCTGCCACACGCTGCTTGCTGGAATCACGAGCCCTGTGATCATGAGGCACGATCGTCATGTAAATATGTGTCTCTCGCCAGCCAGCACTGGCCAAGATTTATTTTATTGAGGCAGTTGGGGGAGGGGGATGGCTCAGGTTCATCGTCCTGGTAACTTTGTAAAATGCTTTGCCATCACTTCCAGCTTCTGGGAGAATGCAGCAGGAGCCAGTGTGGCCTCTCCCATCCTCCCTGAAAGGGGGAGATCCCCAGAGGCCGTGGGCCCCTCCTGCCACATTCACAGGCCCAGGGGCCTGGTTGGCCACGAGACTGGGGTCCCCTGGGGAAGGAGGACCGGCCTTATTGTGACAAATGGTTCACAGAGTGGGTTGCCAGAAATATTTGTTGCAGGGATATTGCTGTTGAATGAGCACTGGTTTGTTTGTTTGTTTGTTTGTTTTTAAGGGAATTCCTTTATTTTTATTATTTATTTATTTATTTTTGGCTGCGTTGAGTCTTCGTTTCTGTGCGAGGGCTTTCTCTAGTTGCGGCGAGCGGGGGCCACTCTTCATCGCGGTGCGCGGGCCTCTCACTATCGCGCCCTCTCTTGTTGCGGCGCACAGGCTCCAGACGTGCAGGCTCAGTAGTTGTGGCTCACGGGCCTAGTTGCTCCGCGGCATGTGGGATCTTCCCAGACCAGGGCTCGAACCCGTGTCCCCTGCATTGGCAGGCAGATTCTCAACCACTGCGCCACCAGGGAAGCCCAGCACTGGTTTTTAATGGTGATAACGGTAATCATAATAGTAGCAACAGCCACATTGATTGAGCTCTTGTGTATACCTAGTCCTGATAGTCCTGAGCTGCTGGCATTCCGCCGGCATACCCTCCACGCGGTCCTCATAACCAACCCCACGAGGTCGGTCCTACACAGCCCCCTGTTTACAGAGGAGGGAACTGCAGAGACATGGCTACAGGCCTGACCCAAGCTCCTGCGGCTGGACAGAGGCAGTGCAGGATTTGAACGTCAGACTCCAGAGCCTGTGCTGGGCTGCCTTACCTCACTTCCTGGCCCTTGGGTCCCGGATCCAGTGCCATTACCTCCCTGCAGCCCCCTTGATTGGCCCAAGTTGGAATCAGTGGCCCCTACTTTGATTCTGCAACACGGTTAAGCACTTGGGTCTGGTTCCCCCACGACCACGAGGACTCAGACCTACATTTCCATCCAGGCTCTGCCTCTCTCCAGCTGGGACACCTCCAGCGAGTCACGTGACCTCACTAGCCTCACTTTCCTCATCTGTCAAATGGACGCACTGTCTGCCTTGCAGGGTCGCTTTGTAAGCACATGAGCTGCCAACACCCCTCAAGGATCTGGCCCTGCATCTGGCACTTAAGGGGTGCTCTGTGTGTGGACCCCACTGTGTACACATCGCCACTTCCATGGCTGTGTGTCTGGGAGCTGGGAGGCCTCGGAGCCATCCCCCCATATGGCTGTGGCTTGTTGCGAGTGGGGAGGGCAGTGTGCAGGGGTTGGGGGGCTCACAAAATCTTCCAAGGTCAGAGAGAGTGTCCCTTAGCAATTCCAGACCCAGAAGGTCTGGTTTTCCTCCCAGACATGAGCACAGGATTAGATAACAGGCTCCTGGGGCTCAGTTTCAGGGCACGCCAGCGTGTTGCAAATTCTCCATCAGCCTCATAAAAAGTGTCGGCACAAGAAGAGCCCTCCCAAGACTGCAGAGCCCGACCCACCTATGTTGTAGGTGGCGAAACCAAGACCCAGAGACAGGCCATGACTTTACCAAGGCCATGCGGCCCTTTGAGAGTCCCAGACCCTGTGAGTCCTGAGCCACCATGCCACATGCCGTGGCTCAGAGCGGGATTCACCCTCGAGGGGTTAAAAATGACCTCATAATTTCCCAGGCCCGACGTGGGGTCCACGAGGATCCTGTGAGGAATGTGACACAGGAAGGTCCAGGGCCACTGTGGTGTGGCCCTGGAAGCTGAGATAGTGTGCTGGCCCGTAACTCCGCGTGGGGCGGCAGGACTAGGTGGAGGAGACACTGTCACCCACAGACCGAGCCGCTCTGAGCTGCATGGAGGTCATGCTGGAGGCTCCCGGTGACCCAGGAGGTCCTGAGAGTCTGGGGACTGATGGGACTGCGAGCCCGTCTGTGCCCCTCAGCACAGCTCCACCCTCTCTTCTGTGTCCCAGGTGGACAAGCGGGGAGTGACTGGCAGTGTGTGTGTGCCCACGGGCATGGAGGCTGATCAGAGCCAAGGGAGACTTCAGGAAGGTTCTTGCCATCCTGGCCAGGAGGAAGAGGAAGGCTCCAGGAATCTGTGTTTTCCCTGGGTGCTACCGTGTCCTAGATGGGAGCCCTGGAGGGAATTCCTCTCAGCAGAAAGGAGGCCGGAAGCAGAAGAAAAACAATGGTTAGGCAGAAAGTGCCCAACCTGGGGGCCTGACCGGCCCATCTGGAGCCTCTGCTGTGTGTGCAGGCTGATGCCGCCCATCTCGCCGGGTCATAGAGGACGGTCCTCCAGGGGTGCCCTGTGAGCCGGGGCCTGGGCGCAGTCACCCAGGGGCCGGCACCTGGCATATGCCTGACAGTTGGGCCCGGCTGGCGGGGAAGGTGTGCTGGCAGGTGGCCGAGTCCCGGTGCCAGGATCTGGCTCCGTGTGTCCTCTGGGGCCTCAGCTGCCATATGCCCTCATCAGTCCCGGCAGTCGAGCTGCAGATGGGGCGCGGGGGGTGTGTTGGGGGGGTTTGCCCAGGGTGGAGCTGGCTCTCGTTCTGGAGAGGAAGACACGTTCCGACCACGGGAGCTCTTTTCGGAGATGGAGGGCTGGGGCTGGCCTGGAGGCGTCCCTGCCTTCTCCCACATGCCCTCAGGTCCGCCAGCCTCCATGCCTTTGACCCCACTGTGTTCTCGGCTGGGATTCCCGACCCTCTGCTGCTAACCCCGCTTATTCTTCCAGGCTACCCCAGACTCCAGCTCTTGTAAGAAGCTGTCCGTGATCTTGCCTGGGTCACGAAGTGAGGGTCTCTCAGTCCTTTTCTTGGGGACACTTTTCATGCTCTTTTCTGGCTTGTGGTTATCTGTCCCTGTGTTTCTGGGTTCTCTCCTGTGACCCCGTAAGAGCAAGGGGGTTTCCATCCATGCGATCTTGGGGTCACCCGTGGTCAGCACAGGCCCTCAACGGAGACGGCAGCTGGAAGGCTGCGTAGAAGGAAGGGAAGGTGGGAACACTCAGATCCTGGATCCACAGCCTGGTGTGGGAGAGCACGGGGCCAGAATAAGGATGAATAATCAACGGTAACTCCAGTGATGGGGGCTCTATTCTGGGTCAGGCCTGGGGCTAAGCACTTTTGAGGCCCCTGATGTTACGGAGCCCCCCACAGCCCGGGGCGATGCATACTATTTGTGTCCCAGTTTTACCTGCGAGAACTCTGGGGCCCATATAGCTGGGGCACGCCAGAGCCAGGACTTGAACCCAGGGCTGCTGCCTACCAAGGCTCTCATCTCTTAGGCAACAAATATTTTTGGTTCAGCTCACAAAAGAGAGATTAGAAAGGGTTAAGCTTTTAAACGGACAGCAAGAACATTTATGATTCTTAGCGTTGGCTGGCCCCCATGGGGGTGGGTGGGAATGGAGCACTGTGGGTGAGGGAAGGACCCCTCATCCCTCCCAGGCTGGTTGGACCTCGGCGTCTGCTGTCAGTGTTCTGGGTTCTGGGGTGGGGGTGAGGGGTTGGTAGAGCCTGCAGGGCAAGTTCTTTTGCCTGACCATGTGGGTATGGGGTGGGTTTAGGAGGCCGGGTCCTGGCCAGGCACTGCCACTGCTGTGCCCATGGCCCTGGGCCAGTCTCTTGCCCTCCTGCCGCAGTTTCCTGGAGGGTAAAATGGGGGAGCAGGACTGGGCAATCCCAGAGTGGACTGTGATTGCATTCCAAGCCCCCTGGCTTCCGGCACACTTGCGCTCTCTCCAAGACTGACCCATGGCCACTGCCATCAGATTCCAGTCCCTGGTGAGCAGTGGGCTCCCTGGTGGCAGTGACAAGTTCCTTTCACCACAGAGGTGGCAGCCAGAGCTATTTTTGGAGCAGCTCATGGTGGGGGAGTTTCCTTTTGGCAGTGGCCGGGGAGGGGAGTCTTGGGCAGGGGAAGTCCCATACGGAGACAGGGCTGGCCTCTCCTCCTTCACCAGCCCTGGCACAGGGAGGCCACCCAGATCCCCAGAGGTCCCAGTACCGTGCTCACATCTACTTCAACCCTGAGCCGAGACCTTCCCCGGAGCTTCTCAGAAGCCACTTTGCAAGGTACCGGCCTTTGCCCTGCCTCTGCTCTGGGGAGCCCCTCACCCTTCCCTGCCACCTAGGGCTACTGCCTTTGCTCTTGAGGGTATTCCTAGCAAGTGACAGGGAGGCAGACCCTGGAGACCTCCGGGGCCTGGGCTCACAGAGCACCTGACCTTGGCTGCACCTCTGCCACCGTTGCCCCCTTGACCACCCACCTGGTGGGAGCTGCCAGTGGGCCAGTGCCATCAGCCTGGCCTGACCTTTGTCACTGCCCAGGTTAATGGGGCAAAGTTTCACGCTGAGTGATCCCGGGCTTTGCCAGAACTCCCGAGGTTACAAGGGAAGCAGGAAAAGGAATTCTTATGTCTCCCGCGTGGGTTTTGGCTACCTGGGCCCCTTCCTGATGTCTGAGCAGTGAGTTCTCCACAGAAGGTTCTCTTGCCAGGAATAGCCACCCTTTCAAACCTTAAAAAGAGAGCAGGAGAGGAAATTAGGGGAGGCCAGGGGTTGAAGAACTTCCCCTGTGTAGAGGCCACTGGTGGCATTATGGATGTCCTCCTGGGCCCGGGGCAAGCTTTTTACAAACCCTGAGCCTCCATCTGCCTGAGGGCTGCTCTGCTGGGTTTCCCCCTTCGGCTGTTGGTTGGCAGGGCAGGAGCCTGGTCTGAGACAGGATATGGGAGAAGAGGAATTTCTGCGCTCCCCAGGCTTCTCCCTCCTGGCTTCTGGTGTTTACGTACTGGGTCACCCTCCCTCTGCGGCGTGCTGGGGCCACAAGGAGAGTGATTTGGTCTCTGCCCTTGAGGAAATCTCCATTTGAGGGAGAAGAAGACGTGTTCAGGCAGTGATGGCACAGAGACCAGGTCAGTGGAACCTGGGAGTAACTGACTAGAGGCGTCCAGGAAGGCTGCCTGGAGCGGGTGCCCTGGGTTGGGCCTGGAAGGAGGATCCAGGTTTGCCAGGAGGCAGTTCATTCCAGGCAAGGGAGGCAGAGCCCGCCAAGGCCTTGAGGAAAGAGCAAGTTCGTTTCCCTGGAGGGCAGGGGTCCTTGGCATGGTGGACCTACCTAAGGGGTCTGAGGCTCCTCGCAGAGTGAGACCCCCCAGCTTCCCCCAGCTCCATAGTGGTCTCCAAGGAGGTCCCCAGGCAGATGAGATTAAAACCCAGACTTTGGAGAGAGTCAGATCTGGGTTCTAGCACGGGTGCGTGCCGTTTACCAGCGGCGAGGGCTTGGCAAGTCGCTTAGCCTCTCGGCACCTACGTTTCCTCACCTGTAAGAGGGCAGCGCAGACACCGCGGAGGAGTGTGCCGAGGTGCTGCGTGTCGCTCCCCGGTGCAGAGCGAGCACTCAGCAGATCTTCCTTCACCAGGTCCTGGAGCCAAAGGCCCTCCTGGGTAGAAACCAAATGCCTCATTGCTCCTTGAACTGAGAGATGTTTACAGCTCCTACATTTTTTTCGTCCAGAATTGGGATTTATTACCCGAGAAGGAGAAAGTGAAAGGTGATCTGGAGCCGCCTCCGTTGTAAAAAGGCTCAGGGAAGCCCTGCAGTGTGGGTGTGATGTGTTTTGAATTGCCTGGTGATCTCTTCCTGCTCTGAGACCTTGGGGATCCTGAGCGTGGAGGCAGATGTTTCTTGCTTGGGGCATCAGGAAGGTGGAGGAGCCCCCCTCCACTGACTGGGAGATTGCAGGGTGCTTGGTACCACCCGACTGCGTCCACCCTGCGGGGTCCAGCTGTTTCCTCTTTATGGATGAGGTAGGGGGCGGGACTTTCCCAGGATTCCACGAGAAGTGCGGAGCCTGATTACGACCCAGGACCCGGTCCTGACGCAGGAGGGAGACTTTACCCCGTGAGAGGTCATAGGTTCCAGGCAGAGGCTGGTGTGTGGAAGGGCCTGGAAGGTCCAGGGTGCTGTGTGGTTGGGAAGGGGAGGCCCTCACGTGCAGGGGCCTGGGGCGGGGTAGGCTTTAAGGAGGGTGGGCCAGCGCCAGCTGCACAGAGTTTGGGATGCCTTGCTCAGGCGTGTGGGCCTTTTTCTGCAAGGTTTTGGGTGGGGAGAAGCAGGTTGGGATTTGTGTCTTCGAGGGGAGACCCTCCTTTGGTGGGCTGGAGGTCAGGTCATCAGGCAGGAGGCAACTACAGGGAGCCCACCGAGAAGGGGCCAGGCCAGCAGAGGGCAGGGGCTCTGGGTAAGTGGAGACTTGTTTGGGGAAAGAACCAGCAGCCCTGGATGAAGACCAGGTGTGGGCTATGAGGGAGGGCGAGGCGTCCGGAGGAGGAGCCCGCGTTCCTGCCGGGTTCCTGGGCAGACAGGAGACCCGTCGCTGAGATGAAGACCCAGGGAAGGGCAGGTGAGTGTTCAGTGCCTAGAACTTTCGGTGGTTGGCGTCTGGAGCTCTGGAGGGAGGCCCTAGGCTGGAGAGAGATGGGGGTGGGCGGTGGGTGAGGAGAGGGGAGCTGGAAGAAAAGGATGGGGTAGGGTGCCGGGGAGGTGAGCTGGGTGGGTGCTGCATTGCCCCTCGGCCGCTGGCCTCCGGGTTCTGCAGACCCACCCCGTGAGAGGCCCCACTGCCCTGAGGAGGGGGCTCAGGGACCTCTCTGCACAGGCTGCACCGCCCTTCCCGGGGCTGCACGTGGTCCCTTGTCTCAGAGAAGCCAGGCTCCTCCTGGTCGTGGAGCTGCGGAATCTGAGTGGCAAGTGTGGCTTTGGGGGTGGGGGGGTGAGGCGCCCAGGCCCAGTCAGGAAACCAGACGCCATCTGTGGCTCATCCCCTCCAGCTCCCAAGGCCCCCGTGACTCTGGCCTCAGATCGAGCTGCTTCCTGTCAAGTGATGAATGGGCAACGTCTGCTTATCCCAAGACCAGAAGGGAAGGGGGGCCGGGGTGGGGGAAGGACTCCGTAGCCAGAGCCACACCTCTGGGCCAGAATTCATTCGTTCATTCATTCGTTCACTCAGTCCCTCACTGTCCGAGGAGGTATGGACTACGGGAGTCAGGCAGACGCGGTTTCAAGTGTCAGTTCTGCCTACTGCCTGCTGTGTGACCTTGGGCCCGTTGCTTAACCAGTCTGAACTTTCATTTCCTCCTCTGCACTACATGGATTGTAGCGGCCCCCCACTTAGGGTGGCTGTGAGGTGGAACGAGGCGTGCACGGCCCTTGGCGCGTGCCTGGCGCACCCACAGTGCGGGCTCCGCTAGCGATGCGCTGTCGTTACAGCTGGTCTGCGTGGGTGGGGCGTTCCTTACTGCCCAGGCCTCGTGCTGGGGACACGAAGTCGGTGGCGTCCCTTTCTCTCGTTACTCACAGGCTCCCTGGTCTGAGGAGCAGGTTCAAATGGTAGCTCTCTCCTCTGTGTGGACTGACTTTGGCAAGTCACGTTTCCCCTTGGAGCCTTGGTTTCCTCATCTGCAAAAGCGGGGTGATGGCACCGCTTGGGCTTCTTGGGAGATGTCAGATTACTCAGCTCAGGGGAGGTGTTGCCGTGGATGTTGGCGGATGCTGAAGCTGGTCCGGCCTTGACCTCACCGGTGGCCAGCCTGTGAGCTGCGCGGTCTCCTGCTGGGCCTCAGAGCTCCATCTGTGTAGGGGTGTGCTGGGCTGTACTGGTCTGTGGTACTTCTCCTCTCCCGGCTGGCTGAAGGCCTCCAGCAGTGGGCATCTGTCCTAAGCTTCTGTTGCCAAGAGCCTGCTGGACAAACAGAGATAGCCCCTGGTGCCTGCACTGGCGTTGGGTCACTCATTCCGTGTGTGTAGGAGGGTGTGAGGTCACCAGGATGGTTTCCTCCTTTGGGAAAACAACGTGTGAAGCTGTTCATTGAGCAGGAAGGACTAAAAAGGGGCCTTCCCCAGAGAAACGGCACAGGGTCCGGCGTCCAGCCGAAGCTGAGTCTCCAAGGTTGTCTTTGTGATTCTCCCTGTCAGCTGGGAGCCACGTGGGCCTTTACCAGCCCCACCCAAACCAGGGGCAGTGATGCCCCTACCCCAGTGGACAGACCGAGAGCATGGCTGGGCTCAAAGCCTTGTGGCCTGACCGTACACGCATACATGCACATACAGCATGCAGAAAAGGGCAGGCAGACACTCGCTGCTTCCACCTCAGGGCTGGGGGGCAAGGTGAGCTGTAGACAGTTACTTGCACCCATACGACCCTATCCACTCAGGCCCCCAAACCTGCCCCAAGCTGGGTCTTTGGCCTGAGCCTTGTGGTGTCTTGGGTCATCTTTTACTGGGAGGGTAAGGCCTCAGTGAACCACCAGCCTCCACGAAGTGTGGTATCTGGCAGGAGACAAAGGAGGAATGTGACTTTCCCCTAGACGATGTTTTAGAAATTGGGAAGCAAGTGCCCCAGGTGAAAGTCGTGGTCAGAAAGGCGTCTCGGGAAGCCTCACAGCCCAGCCTGGTGTGGGAGCCGCTCGCTTCCAGGAAGTGCCTGGATTAAACCCAAGCCCCCACGTCTCCCTGGAACACACCCCACGTTAGTAAGAGGCTTGCCGAAGGCCAGGGCGGGAGGAGCATGTCGGGGGGCTTTGCAAAGGCAGCCCCAGATCTCGTAAGTGACGAGGAGGGTATTTGCTCCAGAGCCATTCCAAAGAGGCCGTGCAGTGTGGTAGACAGAGCATGATCTGGGTACAGCAGCCCCAGCTCTATCTTTTACCAGCTGTGTGACCCTGGGCAAGTCCCTGCCCCTCTTTGAGCCCCAGTTCCCGTGTCTGTCACATGGAGACAGTTCCTCCTCCACTGCCCAGGGATGGTCGTTGGTCATGACGCTGGTAACAGCTAAAGCCTCAGAGGGCCCTTCACATGTGCCAGGCTCTGTCCTGAGGAGTTTACATCTGTTAACACATTTAATTCTCAATGACCCTGAAAGGTAGATCTTACTGTTAGCCCCATTTTCCAGATGAGGAAACTGACACACTGCGTGGTTAAAGGAAGCTGGGCCAGGATTTGAACCCAGGCAAGTCAGGCTCCCAAACAGACCCTCGGCCTTACCCTGGGGCTCCTCCTCATCCAGTCCCCGGCTGCCCGGTAGACAGGCACATGTGTGGAACCCAGGTTGGGAAGCAGACTCTGCCACCCCAGCGCCCTGGAAATGCAGGGCTCTTGCTCCCGGCAGAAGAAAGGCCCTCTTTGAGGTGGTGCTCCGTGTGGCCTGGGGCTCCAGGTCTCACATTCCACGGATTTTTGGCCCCTGACTTGGGCTTGGCAGCCTGGGCCCCATTGTTCTGCAACTTGGCAGGAGCCGCAGGGCACAGGAGGTGCCCTGTGCATGGAGGGGCTTTTCCCGGGCTTTTCCCTGCTCTCCGTGTCTCATCCCTCCAGATCCCTTTGCCTTGGTCTTTCTGCATCTGAACCCCCTAAGAAGGAGTTTCTGGCAGGAATGTCCAGGGTAAAGGGGTTGGGTTTCTGTCAGGGTGTAGACAAACTGAATACAAATCCTCTGAAATCCAACACCCTGGAGAGCCTAAAGAGGCAGTGGCTGTCTTGGACCTGGGAGGCGCATTGGAATCAGAGCTGGGTTCACATCTGCCCTCTGTATCCTACTCACGACACGACCTTGAGTCTCCCCCCTCTGAGCCTGATTGCCCGTCTGTAAAATGGGTCTGTCAACAGCCCCGGCTAAGTGGAAGAGATCTGGCCACTGGACGCCTCAGAGAACCTTCACTTCCTTCCTCCCTCCTCCTCCCTCTCTCCTCCCCCTTCCTTCCCCCTCTGCCTCCTTGCCCTTTATCTGGCCCTCTCTGGGGGGCAGGGTGCGGGGGTGGGCTGTGACTTGCAGACTCGTTTCCTGGAGCAAAGGCCCTTCCTCCTCACGGGGACATGAGGTATAGCCGGTTCTATTAGGTTCCAGGCAGAACTGCTCTTAGGCACAGCAGTTTACCCCAGGGGGTTGGCACACCGGGCGTGTGGACAGCAGTGCTGCATCTGCTCGCTGCCATCCCGAAGGGAGCGGGCTCTGGGCCCCCTGTGGGGGGAATGGCTCCTCGTGGCCCACCGGCCCTGGGATCACCCCTACCCACTCAGCACTGCCCCATTCTTGAGTGAGGGGGCTTGTTCCTTGGGGAGCCACGGGAAAGGAAGTGATGTATTGCTGGTAAGAGCCTGTGAGGGGTGCAGTGCAGGGGTTATGGGCAAAGATGCCATCACAGGTTTGAGTCCTGGCTTCGCCACCTGTGATCCGTGTGATCTGGGCAAATCTCTCAACCTCCCTGTGCCTCAGTTTCCTCATCTGTAAAGTGGAACAGTAACAGAAGCTGTCTCGTGGAGGTGGTGTTAGTGAGATGGTGGTGAGATGGGCTAACAGAGGTGAAATGTATAAAGAAAGGGCCCAGCATAATAGGGACACACAGTTGTTGGCTTACCATCATTATTACTGTTATTCCTGGTGAGACCAGGGCCCCTTACTTTGCTCCTGGGGCCCAGTGTGAGGAGCAAGGTGAGCTCCTGAGAGCCTGCAGACCGCCTCTGGGTGCAGATGCTAGATCGCCTCGTGGGGACGTGGGGAATGACATTCGCAAATACCTCCTAGGTCTCTGCCCAGTGTGACTTGCCCAAGGTCCCAGCTGGGGAGTGACAGGGTCGAGATACAAACCTAGGCCTGCTGGCCCTAGGAGGCTGGGTGAGGTGGGACGTTGGAGCCAGAGATGGATGCACCATGGTTTCCAGCCCGCGTGGTCTGTGGGCAGGTTGGCAGGTGAGCCAGTCACGCGTGGGCCTGGTCTTTGGGCCACACCTGGCGCCTTCTGAGATAAAGACAGAACCTTTTTGCTCAAGACAGTTCTCCTCCAGCCTTCCCCCGGAGGTCTCCCTAAGGGCAGAGGACGGTGAACATATCACCCCGAGGGGTCTGGGGTTGCAGCCCAAAGCAGCTACAGAGCCTGCAGGAGTCTCCGGTTTTATCTTAAAATTCATGCGCATTTTACATTTTGTTCCCTCTGTATCCGGTTTATTGCTGCACACATTTCCCTCCTGAGTAACAGCGCAGCCTTGGGAAGCTGCTTGTGTTTATCTGTTTATCCTGGGGCTTTTCGTACCCAGGTCCTCACTGTGTCACCCGGGGTGTGTGCACTCCAGTGCGGAAGCTCGGGCGCAGATGGTGGGGAGGTGCTATGGCCCCATCTGCATTGCAGGAAGCCACCTTGGTGGCCCATCTGGAGGAGGAGGGCTTGGTGGAAAGGGCACCAGGCACTGGTGGAGACCCAGGAGTCCAGGCGGAGGCGAGGCCTGGGCTGGGGCAGAGGTGGGAGTATGGGGCTGGGGAGAGGCCTCAGAAGTACAGGCACACTCCTGAATACCCTCCACATGACACCCCTTTGAGGTAAGAGCAAAGAGATGACAGCAAGAGATCTACCTCTTTATATGTACACATTAGGATGAAGCACGTAAGATGCCTGTGTGAGAATCAAAACTGGCAATTGCACAGGCAGGAAACAGCACAGGCCGGGCTGGGTTTGACGGGTTGCTCTCAGCCACCAGGGGCTCCCTGCTAGGCTGAGGCGGGTGCCATCTGCGGACCGTCCCCCTGCTCCATGTGTCCTTGCTTTCTGCCATCTACTTTGTATGTTAGAGAGCAGTTTTACCCCCAAAATGCTGAAGAAAGGGGTGTGAGGGAGGAGCTGGGCCTGCCCTGAGGACATAGAGGAAGGATGGGTGCTGGGCGCCAGTGTGCAGATTCTAGAGAGGCTAGGGGTGCCTTCAAGGGCAGAGGCGGGAGGCTGAAAGTCCAGCTCAGCAGGCGATTCAGGGCTTGGTGGCCAAACTCTGACAGGTGTCGTAGACATCTCTAAGCCTGGGAGGGCTGGCCCATCAACTACCAGAAAGAGCTACAGTGGGGAGGAAGGAAGTGTGATCTGTGACCAGATCTCAACGGCACTGACCATAACAGCCCCATTGGTGTGGGTTCCTTTCCCGCTGCCCAGATCACCCGGTTCACGCAGCAGGACCTGCCAACCCACTGGACCAGGTGATGCCTATCAGCTTGGGCTTTGGCCAGTGGGGATGGCTGTGGGTGCAGATGACCAGGTGACTTACAGGTGGCGAGAGGCAGAGTCCGTCTAGAGAGAAAGACGATGTCCTGGGTTGGGTTCTCCAGAAGCAGCCCCTGAGACGAGACCGTAGTGGGGACACCATGAGGGAGTCGGGGAGGCAGACAAGCAGGGTGTGATCTCAAACCAAATCACTATCCCGCTTGGGTCTCTGGAGTGACTTACCCCCAGAGCGTCCTGAATGGAGGCAGGGGAACTGGCTTGCACACTCGCCCCCTGGGTCATTGATTCCTAGGGACTCCAGCGCTCCAGAGGGTATAGACAAAGCTCCTCTGATAGCCTGGCCAGCCCTTTGGGGGTCTGTTCGGGGAGGGTCAAATGAGAGGTGCCCGTGGGAATGCCAAGGCGGGGTCTGGTGGAAGGAACAGCAGCCTGATTAGGGGGCCCTCGCCACATGCCCCCCCTGCACCCCGTGTCTTCCAGGCATCCTGGGGGAGCCCAGGCCTGGCCCTGGACACAGAGGTTTAGGTGTTGTAGAAATGCTTGTGGGTGAACGGAGGGCTTTCCTCCGGGGAGGAGTACTTTCCCTCTTGCGTCCAGGAGCACCGCTAGCCATGCAGCGTCTTCGTGTGCCTGAGCCTGGGTCCTGCCCTGGAGGTGCTTGTCTGCTGGGGAGGCCAGCAGAGGCTGCCTGTGACACCAGCAGTGGAAGCGATCTTGGGAGTGATACTGAGATGGCCTTTAGCTCAGGCCTGGGCACATGGTGGGCAATTAAACAGGACAGCTCCTGCGGTTACTATGGCAGCTGGTGAGTGGCATCCTTGACTCTCCTGGGGGCCTCTGATGTGGCAGCCCAAGCCCTGGAGGTTGAAGGGGCTGTTCCCTGTGCAGAGGGCTCTGCCCCTGCCTGGAGGTTTGTGCAGGACTTGAGTAGGACCTGTGGCCTCGGCCTTCCCAGTGTCTGGTGCACCAGGTCCCAGCAAGGACGGGCATGTGGGGTCCTTCCTGCAGCTGCTACTTGCAGTCTGACTCAAGGCCTCTCTCTTCTGGCCACTAGGCTGCCAACCTGGGTTTGTATGGGGGTGAGGCACGGAGGACAGTGACGGGGCAAGAACAGGCTTTGGAGTCTGGCACACGTGGCATTGAATCTGGCGCCTCCCTTGCTGGATGGTGGGGGCACCTTTAGACTTCTCCCTGCACAGAATCTGTGTTCCCCTCTCTCCAACGGGGATAGCCCTAGCAACCTAGTCGGGACAGCGTAATGGAGGGAGGTGTGTCACATGGGCCGTCGAGCTAGTTCTGTCACTTCCAAGCGGGATAACCAAGGGCAAGTTACCTAACAGCTTGGCACCTCAGTCTGCGCATCTGTAAAATGGGACAAGTGAAATTACTTCCTCGATCCGAGGGCCATCGAGAAGAGAAAGTGCACAGGCCTGTGTGTAAGAAAGCCCTTCTTTTCTGTTGCAGCCCGTGTCCTCGTGAGGCTGGCATGCAGGATGGCAGGACAGCCTAGCCACCTGCCCCATGGAGGGAGCCCGAACAACCTCTGCCACACCCCGGGGCCCGCACACCCTCCCGACCCACAGGTAAGCCCTCCTCCTTCATCTGCAGTGCACTGGAGAGTCTTGGAGGAACACAGATCCCTGAGGCTGCTTTGTCCCGGCCACGGAAGGATGCCCCTGGGCAGCCCCCAGGCACCTGGAATGCTTCCAGTGATGAGAGCAGAATCACTACCCAACCATTCTGCCCTCCATCCCAGCCAGCAACACTCACAGATGCCTCGCTGTTCCACACTCTGGGCTGGGATGCCAGGCCCTGGTCCTGTCCCTGGGGTTTCCATGTGAATGGAACAGCTTTATCTCAGAGGGATCAGCACTGGTTAGAAGGACAGACATAGAGGGAGTCGTGGAGGCCCCAAGGAGAGTGAGGGGCACAGGCGAGTGGATGAGGTGCGCTTGGGGTCGGAAAGTGCTTCCTGGCTCTGAGCTGGTCTGCCTCCTTTCTGGTCTCAGCTGCGTTCTGGCCCTCTTTAGCCTCTTTGTCTAGGACCCGCAGAGCTTCGGGGACGCTGGTTTCCTTACACTGGCCCCACCCTCTCGGAGAGCCAGGCAGCCTTTGGCAGCTTTTCGGAAAGTGGCTTCTGGGGTTGTGAGCTGCTCGCACGCCCCATGCCTTTGCACATGCCATTCCCTGGGTCTGGGGTGCCCTCCTTGACACCTCCAGGCCTCAGTCCAAATGCCGCTGCTTCTGGGGAGGCTTCTTGTTCCAAGGCACTCCCTGCTCTGTGCTGTCTCCACACCTGCGCACAGGCACTAGGTCATGGCCGTGATCGCACCCGCTGGGGCACTGGCTCCTGGGTCTGCCTCCCTTCCTGGACAGAAGGCTCTGGGGTGGGGCTTCGCCTGCCAAGTTCATGAACTGCAGATTCATGGAGTGCACCACCCAGGACAGTGCCGTGTGTGAACAGACCCAGGTCTGGTCTTAGGGAGCACACAGCCTCACAGGAGAGAAAGACAAGAAAGAAAGCAGAAGAAACTGGGGCATCAGTGGAACTCCAGCAAGGAACGTGGTCTGAACTAGGGGACCAGAGAGGCCTCCTGGAGGAAGTGGCTTGCAAAGAACTGGAGGGGACAGAGAGCTTGGCTGGGCAGATTGGCCGGGGCCAGGTGCTGTAGCATCCTGTGGGCAGCCTGGAATGATGAAAAGTAATTGTCCAGGGTTGGCTTGTGTCCCGGGCCTGTGAGACCTAAGTCAGGAGGAGACTCAGAGTCAGCCACCTTCCTGAGCCATGGAAGGATTGTCAGAGCTTCTAACTGCCTAGTCCTGTTGGAGGACTTCAGGTGGACTGGTGTTTGACCTGCTTGGGCAGGGTTGCCATGTACAGTTGTACAGGTTCTACACTGCCCAAAGGTGCCTGGCCAAGGAGGCAGGTGAGTCTGAAATCCCTCTCCTGCGCCTGAGCTGTCGTCAAATTGTGCTTCCTGGTGTGACGCTGCATCAGCCCAAGGGAAGGGGCACATCTATAGATTCACACAGAGGTGACATGTTAAGTAGGAGAAACTGTGTATGTGCACGCACACACACACACAGGGGGTCCAGAGGCATCTATGCTATTCATCCTCCCCATTCCAGTTCCTGGCTGGGATGCGGGGGCCCATTTCCTAGGTGGAGTTTGGGGAGAAAGCTGGGAAGCCCATAGACAACTGCTGGTCCAGGGTCCACCAGGACACGTCCCCGACGGCTGGGGGCAGTGGGGCTTCCTCGGGTAATGTAGCAATTTGTCATATTAAGTCATTCACTAACAATTGAGTCCCCCTTGATTAATCTCCCAGAATTAGCCAGTTGCATTTTGAGCAATTAGGGTTAATTACAGCCTCATTTGGCAGAGCAGAGAGTCCCGTAATTATGTCACAAACAAGGCGAGGAGGTGGCAGTGGCATCTTCTGGGTGTCCCCTCTCACGTGTTGGAGTGGGTAATGACATAGTTAAGTGTAATTAGATACGATTACTCAGCGTTGGCTAGCGGCTGGCGGGAAAGATGCCCCTGGTTCGCCAGCATCTGGCCGGGTCTGCAGAACTGGGTCACAGCCGCATTGACGCTGGGGCTGCTGCAGGTCAGGGCTGGAATGAAAGCAGTCAGGCGCTTTCTCTCTCCTCGTCTCATAGAGCACTGGTATTTAAACACTGTCTGGGGAGAGATCACGGCTGGAATCTTGCCTGTTTTCAGGACATAGAAACACCTCAAAGTGACGGCACAGGCATTTTCCTTTATGGCAGGAGGCACTGCTGTTTCCCTGAAATCACCCTGAGAGAAAAGAGCCGGGCTGCATGATGGCAGAATGCTGTGCTCTGGACCAGGCTGGGTTTGGTTCCCAATTCCATCCCTCACCAGCTAGGTGACATTGGGTAAATGACCTCTCTGAGCCTCAGTTTCCTCTTCTGTAAAATGGGGCCATGAAGAAAGTGAGATGGTATATTTTAAACACCCAACATGGTACCTAGTATTGTTGGTGTTAAGGAAATGGTATGTCATTGATCTTATCCTTATATTTTAAAAATCATTTTGGTTTTCACAGCTAAAGAGCCCAGGGCTGGAAATACCCCCAGTGTAGAAAGAACAATTTAGCGAATACTCAAACTCTGGTTTTTGTTAATCATCTGTGTCCAAGGCTAGTGGTTTGTTCATTTCAAGGAACTTTCTAGCTCTGGGTGCTGTCAGCCTATGAAAATATGTTTGCTGAACTGGGTTGAATCATATGTGAAATTCATATATACTTGGGAAAGCTGAACATGCTCGCTTTTATTGAGGTTTCTAATGAATGAATGAGTGGAGTTGAGAAAAAGAGCTTAAAATGCCCCCATGGTTTATGATTTTACCAATTTGCTTCAGAGCATTTTCATCAGGAAAGAAACACAGGGCTCAGCTGACCCACTAAGAAACACATGAATTTCCAAGAAGGAGAAAGGTGTTCTTGTCTGAGAAAGCCCTGGCTAATGTGTCTTCCATCTGGAAAGTCTTTGCAAACCTGCTTGGGACATGCCAAGTTCAGTTATATTCGGCACTGTTCAGAGACAGAGGAATGTGCATAACTTTGCCGGGGATGGAGACAGCTGTCATTAGTTCTGCACTGCACCAAAATCTTTATGAAAATCTTCCCAAAACAATGATGATAGTTAGATAAGATTTAATGACCAAATATTAACGGCCATTAAAATTCAAGAAGTGTTTGCTAAGTGTTGTAAATTCAGCAAGCGCTTGTCTCGTTTCTGCCTTGGGTCTGCTGGCGAGCCCTACACATAAGTAAATAAAGATGGTGCAGAGGTGAGGCTCCCAGGGAGGGATGGACCGATGCAGGGGGAGCCCAGAGGATGGGGTGGCTTGTTCTGCCCGGGGCATCAGGGTTGACAAGGAAAGCTCTCTCTAGAAAGAAGATGACACGTGGGCTGACAATGATCAGGAGTTTGGGGCAAAACAGGGAGAGGAGGATGTTCCAGGCGAGGAAAGAGCCAGACCTGAAGGTGCGGGACCAGTCAGGGTGGATAAGTATTGAAATACCTGGGCTTAGAAAAGGTAACAGCTGGTGTTTATGAAAGGCCTGGAATCCACACTGTCATTTGAATTGAATTGAATCTGTAGCAAATGGGGAGCCCATTTGGGGTTTAAACCGACAAGGGGCTTGGGTTTTAGGTCACTGGTAGCTGGGGCCCCGAGGCACAAGTTAGGTGAAAATAGGAGGTCACATGATGCTTTGGCCTTAAATGGGCCCGACACAGGGAGGGAAGACTCCAGAGACTTCCAGGGGGAAAATCCAACTGCCCTTGGTAACTGAAGGGATTCGGGAGAGGGAGGTAGAGGACGTGGCCAGCCTGCTGGCATGGGGGCCGATGCTCTTTATGGTTTGTTTCCCTTCAAGTCTTTGCTTGTTGGTCGTTGGAGCTGGTTCCAGATTCTCTCATCCATGTGTTTAAGCTCAGCTTTCTCTGAGCTTGGTTAGTGAGGCTCGTCCTGGGGGAGCCACCACAACTGAGATGACCTTAGGTTTTGTCATCAGGCGTCTCCCATGTTCGCGCGTCTTGCTCACTGCTCCCCTGAGTTGATGGCACAAAGCTGAGTGTAGACAGACTTCCAAGCCGAGACAGTTACAGTGGGGGTTGTACCTACATTACGATGCCTGGCAGTTACGTCATTTCGTCCCCCTACCGACTCAAGAGAAGGAGACCTTATTCAGAGCTCCATTTTGCAGGGGAGGAAACCGAGATGAGTGGTAACGTGTCCTTTTTGCTGTTGAGGGGCAGAGACCAGAGCCAGGGGTGGATCCAGGCCCTGTGGCCCCGCAGAGCATTTTCTTGCCACGAGGGCTGCAGGAGGGGAGACTGGCTTCGGGGACAGAATTAGCCAGATCGTGAAGAGCTGAGTGGGGCTGGCCTCGTAAAGAGTCTGACAATACGGACTCTTTGTAAATCGCACCCTTCTTTTGTGCCACACGGATCTAAAGCACATTGCTATACACACATGTACCGCATCCATGAGAAGTTCCTTGCACACGATGTCAGATGTCTTTAAAGGTGAAACTCGTTTACAGGAAATGTCATTCTGATGAAGCGTGCTTTTTAAAATCATAGAAACGGTTGCCTTAAAATTAATGATGCATTGCAAATATCAGGGAAAAAAGACCCATCCAGTGTAAAGATGATTAAAATTCAGGTCAGAAGTCTGACTTAGTCAGGCTAAATTTTTTAATGAGATTTCAGAAAATTAATTGGGCGAATGCATTTTTATTCTTTTAACATGTAATTTTATGCTCCTGTTTGAAAAAAAAAAAAGGATTTGTCCATGGCTGAGGCTTATTGTGGTTCAAACATTTTTAACTCAAATTAGCGCAGGGTGGGGGGCATTTGTGGCCTAATTTGATCTGACTTGGGGAAGAGAGCTGGGTCTCTCCGAGCTTTCTGGGGTGGTCCAAGACACTCCCTCCCCCTGCTGTATGTCTGGTCGTGTCCTCCCATTTCTTGGGAGGGTAGGATTGGGGCTGGAGGTGACTCAGGACCTCGGCCGTGTCCTTAACTCCTGATCCCAACAGATTCCTCCTGCTGCCCAGGGAGTTGCTCCCAGAGGTTCCTCCTCTCTGAGATCGTGAGTCCTCCCCAGGCCTACTGCCACCTCCTCCCTGCCCCCCCACCCCATCTCTTCTACCTTTTCGGGAGAACTAAGGGGCTCCCACCCTGGGGAAGGGGGATGAGTAGGTCAGAAATGGCCTCTGGTGCCCACAGCGCAGCCTAGAAAGGGAGGCGAGCCTGTTCTCTGGCACAGGCCCTGGGTGACTGGCACGAGGTCGGTAAAGTCAGAAGCTGCAGGTACATCCACCTCACCACTTTCCTGTAGCCAGAGGATGTTGGGCAAATGACCTCTGAGCCTCAGTTTCCTCATACGTGAAATGGGGCTGGGGAGACCTAAGTGAGATGGTGTACTTTAAACATCCAACATGGTACCCAGCATCAGGGGTGTTAAGGAAATGGGATGTCATTGATCTTTTTTTTTTTTTGCGGTACGCGGGCCTCTCACTGCTGTGGCCTCTCCCGTTGCGGAGCACAGGCTCCGGACGCGCAGGCTCAGCAGCCATGGCTCACGGGCCCAGCCGCTCCGCGGCATGTGGGATCTTCCCGGACCGGGGCATGAACCCGTGTCCCCTGCATCAGCAGGTGGACTCTCAACCACTGCGCCACCAGGGAAGCCCGATGTCGTTGATCTTATTCTTATATTTTAAAATTCATTTCAGGGAATTCCCCGATGGTCCAGTGGCTGGGACCCCACGCTTTCACTGCTGTGGCCTGGGTTCGATCCCTGGTCAGGGAACTAAGATCCCACAGGCCACGCAGCACAGCCAAAAAAAAAAAAAAGAAGAAGAAGAAGAAGAAGAAACATTCATTTTAGTTTTTATAGCTAAAGAGCCTGGGGCTAGAAATATGCCCGGCGCAGACCCTTGGTGGGGTGCGGATGGGGGTGATGATAGTGACAGCTGACAGCTCCCTGTGCTTGATCCCTGGGCCAGGCTCCTGCCGGGCCGGGCACACCCCGCCTCAGCTCACCCCCAGCCCCTGGGAAATAAGTGCTGCCGTTCTCCAGACATTCTACACTGCCAACCCAATAGTAATAATAGCAACAAACATGCGGCATTTCCTAAGTGCTGGGCCCTCTTCTAAGTGTTCACTCATTAAGTTATTTAACCCCCGACAACCCTCTGGAGGGGGTGCTGATTATCTCAGTTGGCCAGATGAGGAAACCGAGGCCCAGAGGGCTGGCTCACCGGAAAGTGGCAGAGCCAGGACTTGAACCCAGGCCTCCAGGCCCCAGCGTCAGTGTCTCAACTGACAGAGCCAGAGTGGCAGTCACCTCTCTGCCAACCTGGGCCCAGGGATTGTGTTCATTTTCCCCGGGAGGCAGCATGGAGTCCCAGACGTAACAGGGGACAGTAAGCATTACACGGGCCATTTTCAGAAAGGCCGTCAGGAGGATGTGTTGGAGCCTCCATCATGAGAGTTGTTCGGGGCCAGCCCCGTGTTTGCCCAGCAGTTTAGAGCTCCCCGGACCCTCTTCTCCTGGAATCCTCTGAGAAATCCTGGGCTGGTGTTTCTAACAGCCCCCATCATGGATGAGCTCTCTCGGATGCAGGAACAAGAGCGGAACTTGCCAGGGCCCAGCCAGGAGGTGGGTGGCGGCAGGGAGAGGCCTGGCCTTTGGGGGCAAGAGCTCAGTTCAGCTTTTCTCTACTCCGAGCCCCTGAGTTAAATCGGGGTCAGGACTCTGCTGGCTCAGGCAGCTGCGCCCAGGAGCCCTGTGTCCCGCGATGACCCCCACCTGAGCAGAGGCCCCTCTGGGGACGGGGCCCGGTCCTAACCCCTGTAAGGGCAGCGGAGGCCCCTGAGCCCCCTCACCCTGTGCTGCTGCCCGGGTAACCTGCCCCCTCCTCAGAGCTTCCCTCTAATTAGGTCGAATGGACTGTGACAGGAAATGCAAATCTGGGTCATCGCATATGCAGATGTGCAGGGGAGTCTTAGCGATGGTGGCTGGGAAGTCGCCCGCATCCTCTGGGAGCTTCCAGTGGCTGTGGAGCTGGGCCGCGTGGCCTCTGGGGAACATCCTTGAGGTGGGTGGAGAGCGCTGGGGACTGTGACCACTCGCCATGGAGGGAAGCAGCCCCATGTTGGCAGAGCCAGGATCTTTAGGGAGCACATCCCCCAGACTCTTCACTGCCCCATGGCACCTGGCAGCGCAGCTGGGTCTCTATCGTCAGGGAGTTCAAGTCCCAGCTCCCCACTGCCTGTGCCTCAGTGTCCTTATTCATAAAGTGGGATTAATAAGTCTTGTCTTACAAGGCCGTTAGGAGACTTTAGTCCTGAGACCTGTCTGAGCATCTAGTACAGCAGCGGACGCATAGTAGGTGCCTCATACACGAAAGCTTGTCGTCGTTATTTTCATGACCACGTGTGACCCCTCCAAGTGCCAAGAAAGCTGCCTTTTTCTAGGGTGTGTGATTTCAGCTGCACCCATAGAAGTGACAGTGGCTGGGTCACACAGTCCCTTCTGCACCAGGCTGTTTTGGATGCATTTCGTTGTGTCATTTGACAAACATGCCCTGAGCACTTGCTTCGAGTGGGTTAGAGCAAGGGGAACACTTGCTTTGAGTGGGTCAGAGAAAGGGGACTAAGACAGGGACCCACTTGGTGAGGCCCATGGTGGGGGGATGGTTGGGACTCAGGTGGCTGAAGCAGGAAGCGTAGGCCTGGCTAGTCACAGGGTCTCAGAGGAAACGCGGAAGTGGCATCTGAGTTGGGAGGCCACACAGCACAGGGTGAAGGGTATAGGTGAAGGGTAAAGGCTCTGGAGTACCCAGCCCCGGGTTCAAATCCCCGCCGTTACTCATGGTGGGGTCTGGAGCCTCCCCTCCAAGCCTCCACTCGGTTTCCTGAAATGGAGATTGCGACGATGTCCGCTCACAGGGTCCTGGGAAGCATTCTGCACGGTGCCTGGCACGTAGTCCGTGCTCAGTAAATGCATGCTTGCTCGTCTTAGGTGGACACGCAGTGTATAGGTAGGTCAGTTGCTGTGACTAAAGAACTTACCTGACAGAGACCAGCAGGTGCTGGGTAAGAGCATCGTCTTCTTCCTCTGCCAGCCCTCCCTCCCGCTCGGGTCCCCGGGTGGAGCGTCTTCAAATCTCTGAAGCCCTGGAGACTTCAGAGTCGGGGTGGGCCCAGCTGTCATCTTGCTGAGGGAAGGAGGCAGTGGGATTGCGGGCTGCGAGGCTGAGTTCCATTTCTCACTCCTGGCAAGAGGGTGCCCGTTAGGGTCTCCTTGGCCCACGGCCGAGCCCCAGCAGGTGCAGAGGTGTTGGGTAGCTGCTCGGGGGTCCCCCCGGCTTCCTCACTCCTGCCCTGCCCACGCCTGCCAGTAACATGACTGCAACCACTAAGCACCTACTGTGTGCAGGGCTCAGCGATCTCACGGGACCCTCACGGCCACCCTACTTCCCCCTTATAGACGAGGAGACCGAGGCACAGGGTGGCTTGTGTAACCGCCAAGGTCACCAGCCAGCGACCCAGGCTGATGGGCTCCACTGTCAGGGTTCCCAAGGCTCTTCCAGGGCCCACTGGTCTATTGTTGGCATTCCTAGTAGGTAGAATTCCAGAACACAGCCCAGTGAAATACTTGATCATCCACACTCTCAGATGATCTGGCCCAAGGCTGGAAGAGACATTTTTCACTTCAGAAAATTCAGCGGCTTATTCTTGCTGCAGTGGGGCTTCCAGGGTTCCTTGCCCCACCCCTGCGCCCCAGACTGAATCCTACACACATTTCTGCACACCTACTATATGGAAGTCATCTGGCAACAACAGAGACCCTTTCTTCATGCCACCATCCAGCTGGGGAGGGTCCCCAGTGTCAGTGATCCCCCGCCTGAGAGTAGCAGGAGGGAGGGCGCATCCCGCCCGGCTGACATGGGGCATTCTCTCCCCGCCTCCCCCTCCCAGGGCCCAGCGTTGGCGGGAGTTCCTCTGCGCGTGTGTTTGTGTGTGTGTCGGCGGCGGGGGAGGTACCTGGCCACAGCTACCTCACCTGTTGGCCCCATCCCTAGGCAGGTCCTACAGCTTAATCACGGCTTTCAATGCTGGCCCCTGGAGGGTCATCACGAAGTCTCCACATTCTTCACGTTGCCATAAAGGAAGCAGTGTATCCACAAAATGGGCTCAGAGTGTCAGGCTGCAAGTTTAACCTTCGTGGTCTCGTCTCTGTGATGGGACTGGCTACCCCGGGAAGGGAAGTTGCCGCTTTTAGGGTGACTTGCAGGGTTAGGGTTGAGGTTGCACGTGGAGGGCCCACAGGGCCTCCCCGTGGTTGTGTGACTTCGGTGAGTTGCTTCCTTAGACATTTATTGCACCTACTCTGCTGCCCGGCTCCACCGGGACAGAAAGGATTCAGGAGTGCCAAAGGCAGGCAAGGCGCTGGCCCACAGAGCCAGCCTTCAGGGGGCGGAGACAGAAATGAGCAAAGGAAAAAGTGATCACATACTGAGGGGTGGTGATAAATGCTGTGGAAGAGATCCCATCTGCAGGGCGGGGTCCTTGGCCTCAAATGGAGCCGGTGTGGAGAGCGCCAGGGGGCGAGGGGGGCTCTGATAGTGGGCTTGGCAACCAGGGTCCCTCCTTCACCTTGTAGGGGCGCTGCTGGGGCTCAGGAAGGGGCAGCAGCGCCCCGCCCCCCCCCCCCACAGCTCCTGGCCCTCCACTCTGCCTGGCCGGTCACCGATGCCCCCTGTCCCTCCCCTCCAGAGGCACCCGAACGCCCTGTCTTTTCGCTGCTCGCTGGCTGACTTCCAGATCGAGAAGAAGATCGGCCGAGGGCAGTTCAGTGAGGTGTACAAGGCCACCTGCCTGCTGGACAGGAAGACAGTGGCTCTGAAGAAGGTGCAGGTGAGCCAACAGCCCCATGGGGTCAAGACCACATGGCAGGAGTGGCTTGTGTCCGAACACTGTAGCTCTGGTCTAGTCCCATCTCTTCCCTCCCCCTCCCCCTCCCCCTCCCCCTCCCCCTTCCCCTCCCTTCCCTCCCCCTCCCTCTCCCCCTCCCTCCCCCTCCCTCTTCCCTCCCCTTCCCCTCCCCCTCCCTTCCCCCTCCCCCTCCCCTCCCCTCCCTTCCCCCTCCCCCTCCCCTCCCCTCCCTCTCCCTCCCCTCCCTCTCCCTCCCCTCCCTCTTCCCTCCCCTTCCCCTCCCCCTCCCTTCCCCCTCCCCCTCCCCTCCCTCTCCCTCCCCTCCCTCTCCCCTCCCTCCCTCTCCCCCTCCCTTCCCCTCCCCCTCCCCTTCCCCTCCCCCTCCCTTCCCCTCCCTCTCCCCTCCCTCCCCCTCCCTCTCCCCTCCCTCCCTCTCCCCCTCCCTCTCCCCCTCCCTTCCCTCCCCCTCCCTCTCCCCCTCCCTCTCCCCCTCCCTTCCCCTCCCCTCCCTTCCCTCCCCCTCCCTCTCCCCCTCCCTCTCCCCCTCCCTTCCCTCCCCCTCCCTCTCCCCCTCCCTCTTCCCCTCCCCCTCCCTTCCCCTCCCCCTCCCTTCCCCTCCCCCTCCTTCCCTCTCTCCCTCTCCCTTCCCCTCCCCCTTCCTCTGTAAATGAGGGCAGCTAGTACCCATCTCACTCACGGGGCTGTGGGAGAATCAGGGCAACTTGTCTTTGTGGAAGCTCACTGTACGCCATAAAGGAAAAGAAGAATGAGCATATGCTGAGCACCTGCTGTATACTGGATCATGCTGGAGCTCACAGAACTTTGACAGCAGCCCTGTGGGTAGGGATTGTCATCCTCCCAGAGGAGGAAAACTGCAGACACGTGGATAACTCACCAGGGACGGAGGGAGCTGAGACTCAGATCTGCGGCCACTGACGCTGTGTGGTCAGCTCCGGGCTTGAGTGCCCTGCCCAACCTCTGAGTCCCTCCTGAACGGAGGAGTGGGGTCGGACAGATGGGCTTTAGGCAGCAAAGCCCAGGCAGGAAGCTTTTCCATGAGAGCCACTGAGCCCATCTGAACGCTGCTTTGCTGCAGAAAACGGTCTCGAATCCTCCAGCAGAGCTTCCAGGGTCCCTCTATTTGCTCATTTACCTTAAAGAATGAGATTAACAGCCTGGGCAGAGGAGGCCCAGGAGAGAGAAGGTAGCTGAGACACCGTCACGAGGTGGGGAGACAAGACGAAGGCCCCGCGCCTGGAGCCGGCCAGCGTGATTGCCTCCTTGTTGATCTGTGAGCTGCACGTGAGGCCTCTGATAGCCGGAGGAGAGACGGGCTCCTCGGTTCAGAAAAGGCCTGTGTTCTGCTCTTTGTCTGCCAAGGAAGGGCTTACCTGGGTTCTCTTGGTGTTGGTTTTTAGTGCCAGGAAGGGTTCTCTGGTGGGGCTGCTGCACTGGTGCCCTCCTGTTTGTTCCTGTAAGTTAGAAGATGCTGGGAGGACCCACACAGTGAACACTAGGGGGGCTGGGGTTCAGGGGGCGCATGCTGTACCCCCTCTTCTTACTTGGTCCACACAACTGTCCTGTGAGGTCAGGCTGTTGGCCCCATTTACAGACGTGAAGACTGAGGCTCCAAGCGTGTTTCCTGCCACTTACCAGTGCATGACCTCAGCGAGTCACTGGACTACTCTGGACCTCAGTCTCCTCCTCTGTAAGTCGGCGACAGAAACTCCTGTCTCATGGGAGTTGCCGTGATGATTTGGTGGAAATTGGTCAGCACAGCACCTGGCAGGTGGTGGGCACCCAGTAATCCGAACTGTTGTCCTTACAGGGTTCCCTCGGCAAGGAGGTGGGAGAACCCGGACTGGGGTCCTGGGCCTCGTGCCCCCTCTGGGGGTGCTGGGTTTTAACCACTCTTTCTCTGTTTCCTCTCACCCAAGATATTTGAGATGATGGACGCCAAGGCCCGGCAGGACTGTGTCAAGGAGATCGGCCTCCTGAAGGTGAGTGCTCTGGGCCGAGCGGGAGTCCCTCACTTCCTTGGGCCAGTCTGGGCTGCATCATGTCCATCACAGCCCTCAGCCTGTTAGATTCAGAAACGACATACCTGGGGGGGACAGCAGCTTGTTTGTTTTCTTGTGGCCTGGCAGGGACCCCGCCTCACCTCTGCCCCGTCCTCATGCCACCCCCAGACTGGCTGTCCTTGTCCCACATGGATCCTGGATGTGGCAGCCCGTGGACCAGGCTACTGGGGAAGGAGCGAGGGTGGGCGTTGGGGTGAACTTCGGTTTGTCTGTCTCTGTCTCCCTCTCTGTCTCATCCCATCTTTCCTCTCAGTCTCGTATTCTTGTATTTCCGTGTGGTGACACACACGTCTGAGTATTCAGCCATGGTGTGTTCTGTGTTCTTCTCTCCCATCCTCTTGCTCCCACCAGGAGATGCTCTCTGTTGGGGAGACTCAGCAAAGCCAGCCTGGGGCACTGGGTAGAATTAACAGCCAAGCACATGGCCCTGGGTTCTGGCTGCTGGAGGGGCCCAGGGCCCCTGAGTTGTCAGCCTGTTGGGCTCTTGCCAGGTCTCCCACAAGGAGGAGGCACAGTTGGGCATGGGTCTCCCCAGGGGGTAGCTGGTGTGCCCGCTCCTCTGTGGGCGCAAGTCCTTGGTTCAGCCAGAGCTGGGCTGCCTGGACAGGGTCGTGTGAAGGACAGACGTGCGGGGGCCCATCTAAGGCGAGGGATGGTGGTGGTGTCTGTAGTTGTTCCTGTCCACCCCCCGCTGGCTTCCCCACTGGCCTCCTGAGAGTCAGAGATGACGGAACTTTCTGGACTAGACCAAGCCTGGTCTAAGGGCTGCTCTCTCCTGGGGATCCCGCCCTACTCCCCAGGCTTAAGATTCAGTATGGAAGGAGGGGGACAGATTGTAGTGGCCTTGAATGCCACACTCAGGATGTGAGACTTGAACACGGGAACAAGAGGGGGGCCCTGTGGTGGCTGCGAGCAAGGGGCCGTGGCCAGATGGGAGTTGTGAGCGCTCGTTGGGGTGGCCCCTGGCCACGATGGGTCCCGGGGGCAAGGCTGGAGGCGGGAGGCTTGTAGCTATCACAGGTCCAAAAATACCCTTCAAATAACATTTTTAAAGTTTTACGAAATGGTCAACTTCGGGACCTGGTTGTGATGCTGGGAACTGATGACCCAGCCCTGGGGAACGGCTGTCATGATCAACCACCCCTGTCTCCCCACTTGTGGCCAAGAACATGTGTACTACTCACACGAGTGAGGAACTGTATGCGTGTGCACACTGAGCCAGGCTCTTCGGTTCCTGGGCGCAGAAGTGTGTGACCACAGCCCCTTTGGTGAGGCCGCCCCAGGTGGGGTGAACCCGGCCTGCCTGGGGGAGGGCGTTCTGACCTTCTCCCGGGCTGCAGTGCCGCCAAGTGCGGTCGGCCGTGGGCTTCAGAGGCAGACCCACCCCTTGCTCACTAGCTGTGGGGCTGTGGGCAGGCTGCTGACCGCTTGGGGCCTCAGTTTCCTCATCTGTCAAAGGGGGTGTTGACAGCAGTGCTGTGTCTTCAGAGGCGTTGGTGGAATTAGTGAGAAGGTGCATTGGAAGGACTCCGTGTAGCGTCCAGTCAGAGGCAGCCCTCGTTGCCATGGTTATAACCTCTGTCCCAAGGCCAGCCCCTTTCCGGAACTTGACCCACCTCCCCGGCCTGCCCGTGGAAGTCAACAGGATGTGCCAGGGCACGAGGTGTTTCCTACAAAACAGAGGGAAACACGGTTCTCGGAGGGGCCACTGGGCGACATCGTTCATACTGCTCGTGCCAGGACCAGTGAGAGGCTGCCCGGCGTGGGGCAGGAAGGCGAGCCCTGTGGGGGCCTCCAGGGCTGGCGTAGGGAGAGAGCAAGAGGCGGATGTGTGGCTGTGGGATGTCTGCCGACGTGCCCCTCATTTCAGAATCCAAGACTGGGTGCAGGGCGGCATGCAGCGTAGGTGCACGTCCCTCGCCCAGCAACCTTCTGGGCCTTTGGGAAAATGTGCTTTCAAGTGGCCTCTGGAGGGGAGCCCCTGTGGGCAGGCGACCATACTGTGGCAGAATATTTGCGTCCCCTGTGCCTTCCCCAGATCCTGGAATCATTTTGGTGTAAACAGTTTCAGCTATAAGCAGTTGCCAGGGTCTCCTGTTAGGCAGGGGCTGACTTCCAGTCAGTGGGGTGCTGTCCTGTCTGGAGGACACACGGGCAACGGTGATCGGGCCAGAGGCAGGGCTCTGGCGCTGAGCACCGCACTCAGGGCAGCTCTCACACCAGGGATGATTTTTTTTTTCAAGAATTCACAAAGAGTGGGTCAGGGGCTTCCCTGTGGAGCCTGTGCTCTGCAACAAGAGAGGCCGCGATAGTGAGAGGCCCGCACACCGCGATGAAGAGTGGCCCCCGCTCTCCACAACTAGAGAAAGCCCTCGCACAGAAATGAAGACCCAACACAGCAAAAATAAATTAATTAATTAATAAACTCCTACCCCCAACATCTTCTTAAATAAATAAATTAATTAAAAAAAAAGAGTGGGTCAGAAATTGAGGAAGCGGGAAGGAAGAAGGAAGGAGACAGACACTTGTAAGCGCTCTACGGAGTGCAGTGATGGAGCAGTGGGGGCCCGGCCCCGCCCTAGAGGGGCCTGGGTGGTGATGAGGAGGAGGAGGGAAAGGAGGAAGAGGAGGGTCATTTCCACAAGTGTCTAGTGAGTCTTAGCTCTGTGCAGTCACCACGTTAGACATTTCAAGGGTATCAGCCCCTGTAATCTTCACAACTTCTCTCCAAAACATTATGTTCATTCTGCAGAGGAGGAAACTGAGGCTCGGAGATGCAAAGTGGCTTTCCCAGTGTCACCCAGGTCTGCCTGAGTCCCGAGCGCAGGCCTTTCCCCCCAGATCCCCCACCTCTCCCACTGTCCCGCCTCTCAGGGGCTCCCTGCTCCCTCTTTTTCTCTCTTCGGACAGCAACTGAACCATCCAAACATCATCAAGTACTTGGACTCCTTCATTGAGGACAACGAGCTGAACATCGTGCTGGAGCTGGCGGACGCGGGCGACCTCTCGCAGATGATCAAGGTGAGGGTGCCTGGTGGGGGGGTCGGTCTGGTGGCCCCTCCTCGGACCGAGTTCCTCACTGCCCTGGCCTCAGGCAGAGGTGGCTGCTCCGGGACACTCAGCCCCCCTTGCCAATGCTCACAGGCCTCAGCTGTGGTCCCTCTCGGGCCCCGTCCCCACTTGCTGGGAGAAGGCCAGCTATGGACAGTGGCTCGTGGGCCACTTCTGCCTTGCAGAGGGATGGGGGCAGAACCCCATGTAGGTCGGACCCCAGCTCGTGGAATCTGGGAAAGTGTCTTGTGGGGCCAACTGACTTATTTTATAGAAGGGAAAACGGAGCTCAGAGAGGCTGAAAGACTTGCCTGAGGATCCTGCACATGGGGATAGACCGGTGCCTCTGGCCCAGGTCTCTACTTCCTGGCCTAGGGCCCTGCAGTGGACATCATCCCCCAGGTGACCTTCTTGAGGCCCCGCCAGCCCTGGAGAGGCATCTTCCTTCCCATATAATGGCTGAGGCTGGGGGTCTCGGAGAGGTTGGGCAACTTGCCAAGTCCCACAAGCAGTCCCCAAACTGCCCCATCCCCCTCGCCCCACCTCCTTGGGCCCAGGACCAGGTCCGCCTGAGTCTGCACTCGGGGACCATCACTGGTCCCCGCGTGATGGGCACCTACCGTGGGCCACAGCCCTGCTGAGCACATGCATCACTCACCAAGTCCACATTGTCCTTAGATAGCAAATCTCAGAGAGGTTTAGTAACCTGCTGGAGGCAGCACAGCCTCTAAATGGGACCCCTGGGCCTGAGCTCTCAGCTTCACTCATTGCTCCTTCCTCATGGTTCTCACTCCCCTGCTGGCTAGACCCTCATCCACAGACCGCTGTCGTGGGGTTGCGTCGCCTCTCTCCCAGGAGCCCAGTCTGTCCGTGAGCCAGGCTGGACCACGCTCAAGCCCACACCCTGCTGTCAGCCACACTTGCAAACGGGGCCAGACATGGCTTCTCTGCCTTTCCCACCAGACACTGGGGATTGAGCAGTTAATTGCTCGGCGCCTGCTCTTCTGAAATTTGGCTCCTAGGAATATGGGCGTCTCTGGGAAGCGGCATTACTTGAGCTGTTATCACCTGTTTTTATATTTTCGTTGACATATTAATGCATTTGCAGGGATGTTAATCTCCACACAGATCCCTGGTGGAAACAGATGTGCTATATCACGTCTGACTTCTTCCTCTCCCCCCCACCCCCGCCCCACTTTGTTTCTCCTTCCCATGTCATTCTCTCACAGAACACGCATGCATCCAGCACCCACCATGTGCCCACCCCCATGCTGAGACCTAGGGGTGCTGCTGGCGGGGAAGTGCCCTCAGGGAGCTCACCTTCTAATGGGAGGGCAGGGCTGTGAACGAGCAGTCACGAGCTGCCATGAACAAGCCAAGTTCAGGGTCTGTGGGAGCCAGGGAAGGCTTCCTGGAGGAGGTGACACATGAGCAGAGACCCATGAGGGGATACCCGCAGCCCAGAGGCAGAACAGCTTGTGCCAGAGCCCAGAGGGATGGAAACCCAGGGGGCCACAAAGTACTTTGGTCCATGAGAGCACTGGGCAAGGGGGGCGCTGGAGAGCATGAGGTGGAGGGTGGTCGGACCAACCAGGGCCTCACGTGCAGGCTTAGGATTTGGAACCTTGCCCCGAGGTCAGCAAGAAGCTTCCTGAGGGGCAGAGTAAACATGATCAGGTTTGTGTTCTGGAAGAAGGACTGGATGCCCAGTGGAGGGAGGGGCGGGGCTGGGGGGAGAACAGCGGGAGGAAAGACCCTGCAATGTGGCCTGTGGTGAGGGTGCTGCACCCTGTCCGCCCCAGTGGACCGCAGACCCCCTCACAGCCTCTCAGTGCATGGAGTGGGGCTGGAGGCAGCCAGTGGGGTAGGGGGTGCTGGGCAAACTACAAATCCCTCCCCTCCCTGAACCTCAGTTTCCACCCCTGTCCCAGGGGCCTCAGAGGGGACGGCTGTGTGGGAACTGCGGGACCCGGATGCAAGCTCCTTCCAGCCAGCAGAGACAGGAGGGAGGCACGTGGGTGTCCAGCACCCTTTGTGCCTGGCCTGGGGTGGGGTGCCTTCCCTTCACCACGTGCCCCTTCCCAGGCTCCCCTGGGGCCAACCCTGGTTCAGGGTTCAAGTCGGTCACTCACCCCCTGGGTTTCTGGGGCAGTGGCCCGGCTTCCGGCCGCCTCAGGCCCTCCTGTCCTGGGAGCCCTCCTCCTCACCTGGCCTGGCACCTCCCCTCCCTCGGTCACGGGGCCCCTCACCCTGCCCTGCCCCTCCCTGAGCCTGTTGCCCCTGCTGTGGCCCTTCACCTGCAGAGCCTGGCTGGGCGCTGTCCCCAGCAGGCGGGACAGGCAGGGCAGGGCAGTAGAAAGACCCTGGGCCCAGAGTCAGATACACCTGCTGGATGACCTTGGACGGGTCCCTGTTCCTCAGTTTCCCTGTCTGTAATGCACCCAGCACAGTGCCTGGGGCCTGGTAGCAGCTCAGTTTCTCTGGCCTTTCCCACTCTCTAGCCACCTCTGGGTTTTGAGGGGAACAGAGGCCTTGCCAGGGTCTGGCCTGGGAGGCCACTGGCCAGCAGACCCTGAGTCCCTAGGGTCCCCAGCCTCAGGGGCCAAGCAACACCACCAGGGCCGTGGTGCCGGCGTTATTTACGATGGATGGTGAAGCGGGGAGCTGCTGCCGCCCCAGAACCCACCAGAGACTCTGTGCCTTCCTGCTAAATGTCACACACACCAATAGGACGTGACATTTAGAAAGTCACGGCTCACAGCCGTGCACGTCCTCACTTAAATGCTCTAATGAGGATTAGCTTAACATCATGGCATAAATAACACCCCAGCCCGGCCCACCGCAGAGGTCTGGGGTGGCCCGGGAGGGATGGGGGTCCTGTGCTGGGGGGTCTGTGCCAGGAGCCTGGGGCAGATCACACATGAGGCCTCCTCCGAGAATGGAGCTTCTTGGGGCTGTAGTGCCAGGCCAGGGGCTTTCCGCTGTGACTGTCCCAGTGTTGGAGGTGCCCACATCCAATCCCAGCTCTGCTGCCCCTGCTGGGTGACCCTGGGCAAGTTCCTGAACCTCTCTGACCTTGATCCTTCATCAGGTGGCTACTGGTGTCCTTAGAAGTGGGTTAAGAACTTGGGTTTCCTGAGTGGAAGGCCTGGCGTTGAGCTGTTGTGACTCTGCCCCTTACTAGCTCCCATGTGGCCCTCAGTTTCCTCATCGGTGAGATGGGTGCAGTCATCCCTGTGTGGGGCCCAGCACAGACACTGCATGTGACATGTGCCTAGCAGAGGTTAGCTCGGGTCCCGCGTTCTACCCCGTGCCCCATCCCAGGCTGGGAGTGTGACCTGGGTCCCCGTCTTCCCTGTGCCAGCTCAGCTGCCCTGACAAAGGGGCCAAGGCTTCTCCCCTGGCTGCTTTGGAAAAAGATGCTTGCTCTGAAGTGAACAAAAACCTGGTTCCAAGGTATGGGTGTGTGAGTCGTGCCCCCCGACCCACACAGGCCTGGCTCACAGGAGGTCCCCTAGAGGGATGCTGATCTGAGCAGTGGACGAGGGCATGTTCCCAGTTTACTTCTTCCAGGACCTTTGGTTACTTACAGCTCCCTCAGTGCAGCCTGGGTGGCTTTTGGTTTTTTGGTTTGTTTTTTTTCTGGAGCATTATGTATGATTTTCCAGGCAACAAAGTAGGTTTTGCCTGTTGAAACTGAGGGGGTCCATTTGAGAAGGTCAAGCCCACTTCCTTGAGGTTCTTGCCGTGCTTGTTAATGGTTGTGCATGCTGAGGTTTGCTCACTCCAAGCAGGGGAGCTGTGATTTAACCACCAAGCATGTCTTGGGTGGCCCCATCCTGGGCCAGACCAGGGCCGGGGCAGAGAGTCCACACCAGTCACTCCTGCAAGGAAGTCCCTGTCGGGCAGTGGGAGGAGATGGATGCGTGTCAGATTCCAGGGAAAGGGTGATTGAGGGTAGCCTTCAAAATGTGGTCCGGGGGGACTTCCCTGGTGGTCCAGTGGGTAAGACTTCGCGCTCCCAATGCAGGGGGCTCAGGTTCAATCCTTGGTCAGGAAACTAGATCCCATATGCATGCCGCAGCGAAGATTCTGCATGCCACAACTAAGACCCGGCACAGCCTAAATAAATAAATACTTAAAAAAAAAAAAAAAAAAAAAAAGATGTGGTCTAGGCATTCCTTCAGCAAAGCCATCCAGGGCATCTGCTTTGGGTAAGGTCTGCCCTGCCCTCAGGGAGCCCGATGCTGGTGCTGGCGGCGGACAGATGACCACTGGGGATAGGACGGGGCCAGTACCCTACAGCTGCCCTCCCTCTCGGCCCATCACCCAGGCCTGTCTATGTGTCTGTCTACCCCCACTGCAGTATTTCAAGAAGCAGAAGCGGCTCATTCCCGAGAGGACAGTGTGGAAGTACTTTGTGCAGCTGTGCAGCGCCGTGGAACACATGCACTCCCGCCGGGTGATGCACCGAGGTACGTGCCGGCCCGCCGGGGCCTCGGGTCCCAGAGCCAGCAGGGAGGCTGGACCCCAGGACGCAGCTTTCCCCTCGGCTCTGGGCTCCTCAAGGGACAGCCATGTGGAAGTTGGGCCACTTTGTATTCCCCATCCGGTGGGTGTCCAGCATCTCACCTGTCCTTATGGGGTCAGAGAATGGGCGTGTGAGGCCCCAGGCTCAAATGTACACCCGTGCCTCGTGGCTCTTGCCCCTGTCAGGGCCCCCCCCCCCCATGGTGGGAGCACCAAATACCATGTAGTTACATGGACCCCAAGGACAGGGACCATGCTCGGCACATACTCTCCAGCCCCCAACTCCAGCCTGGAGCCAGCACAGAGGGGTCGCAGCAAGGGTTGGGTGGAGAGACTGGGAGGGAGGTGACCGAGTCATGGCCAGTTCCAGTGTTGCCACCAGCTCTGCCTGGGAGGGCAAGGAAAGCATCCTGGAAAAGGGAACTTTAATATGGGCTTTGAAGCCTTAGTAGGAGTTGGCTGGGCAGAGGAGGTAAGTGTTTCTGAAAGTTGACATCATCCTGAACTGTGAGGAAGGAGCCTGCTGGAAGGAGTCACGTAGATGACTTCACTGATTCCTCCATACATTCATTCCACCTGCATTTATCAGTGTCTGCTGTATGCGAGGCACTGCCCTAGTCACTGGGGAACAGCACAGGTTACCTCCCTGAGCGCCTCCTTCATCTGTTACACACATTTTCTCAGAGTGCCTGCTCTAGCTGTAAAAGAGGAAACGAGCACAAAAATCCCTGCCCTCCTAGACCTCACAGCAGCCCTGTGACGTAGTGAAGTTAGACCCATTTCACAGATGAGGAAACTGAGGCTACGTTTCTCAAGGTCCACAGCTGGGCAGAGGCAGGGCTGGGGCCTCGCCCTGAGGGAGCAGGACTGGCGACTGAGCCCCCATCACCTGAAGGGCCCTTCCCTCCACCCACCCCCAGGCCTCCTCCTCCGTCCTGCCCCTCCCCAGCCATCCCCACCTCTGATCCCACACCAACCCCTGTCCTTCCCCTGCAGACATCAAGCCTGCCAACGTGTTCATTACAGCCACGGGCATCGTGAAGCTCGGTGACCTCGGCCTGGGCCGCTTCTTCAGCTCCGAGACCACCGCGGCCCACTCCCTAGGTAAGGGGCCCGTCCACGCCCAACCCCCCGCAGGGTCTGGATGACGTGGGGCGATGCGGACCCTGTCCCCGTGGTGCCTTTAGTTGGTTAGCGCAGCAAAATGCCTTGTTGAACCCCAGACATTCTTCTTTAGAACAGTGACCAGAGGGGAGTAAACCAAGGCCCCGAGGAGCCCGGGACGGGGCTCCCCTGCATCCTCTCGCGCTCACGCTCTAGGGGGTGGGGAGATGTGGCTCTGTGGTCGCACTGGCAGCCACTCCGTCTTGCTCGTTGCTGCGTGGTATCCCATCGTGTGTGAGTGTGTGCGTCTGGTTGTTTTGAAACCCTCGTCCCCATCTGACCCTGGAGGACCCCTGGCCCGGCCTCCTTAGCAGCTGGTGCGTCGTGGTTCTTGTGTTAGGTCAGAATGAAAGGATGTTCAAGGACCCGCCAACCCATGAGTTCTCAACACTTCATTCACCCACGCAGGCTGTTCCTCCTGCTGGGGGACATTTGGGCTCTTCCCGTTTTGGGCTTTTAAACAGGCAGTTTCAAAGCTGTGGCGGCCAAGTGTTCCCCCGGTAGAGGTGACTTTCTAGCTGAGCGGTGTGGAGTGAATAGGAGCTGGCGGGGCATTGGGGAAGGGATGAGGTGATCAGGGTCGAGGGACCTTGGGTGGCAAGGAAGGTGGGCGGGGCCTTGAATGCTAAGCTCAGTGGGCAGGCACCATCCCAGGAGTGCCGGAGCGCTGAGGGCTGGACGCCGGAAGAGACTTGGAGGTCACATGTGTGTTTTGGGTCACATGTGTGTTTTGGGTCACGTTAAGCACTGCCCAGCTTCGGAATCCAGATACGTGAGTGAATGCAAAACTTGGACCCATGGAGAATTTTACATTTAATTAGAATGACATTGAATTAGAAACCAGCAAAGTCCCCAGTGGAACACAGAAGTAGGGTCCCCTATGTGCTATGACCAGGGCCATGGGGGAACGTTTCATGATGGGGAGGGGTGTAGGGGCACCTCCCCTTTCCCTGAGCAATTCCTGGCTCTTTGGGGTGGCGTTTGAGGGGACGGCGCCTGAGGCTCACCTCCCTGTGCGCTGCCGCGTCCACAGGCCTGGCCCCTTGAAAGCCACTCTGTTCTGCACTCATCTGCCCTGCGCTCCATGGCCCAGCCAGTGCATCTCGTGTCTCCCTGTCCCCGAGAGCCTGGGGCATGCCGGGAGACACACAGCGTCTTCTGGTGACAACGGAGGTGCTTTCTGGAAGACACACTTTCCTGGTGGAAACTGTCACTGTTCATACAGGTCCTGATGGCTGGAGGCTCTCAGGGTGTAGCACACAATCTGTAGAAACACGCTAACTCAGAGAGCAGCTCCCAGCTGGGAATGTGTGTGTGTGTGTGTGTGCGTGCGTGCGCGCGCGTGCGTGCGTGCATCTGGTTGTTTTGAAACCCTCGTCCCCATCTGACCCTGGAGGACCCCTGGCCTGGCCTCCTTAGCAGCTGGCCTGTCATGGCTCTTCTGTTAGGTCAGAATGAAAGGATGTTCAAGGACCCGCCAACCCGTGAGTTTGTGACGCTTCATTCATGCCTCAAACAGATGTGAGGGTTTGTGGGATCCTTCCTTTGTGCTGACGAGGAATCTAAAACCCAAGGAGCTTGAGTGATTCTTCTGAGTCGTGTGGCACCAGAGTCAGGACCCAAATGCAGGCCTCCCGGCGCAGGGCCCATGCTTCTTCCAGGGGACCAGGCTCAGGGGTCCTGGAAGGATCTCCCTCGGGAACTCGGCCACCAACTCCCCGTTCCTGGGAGGAAACTGTGTCTTTCCCGCTCCCCTCAGACCCTTCTCTTTGGGAAAGTCAGTGTGTCTTGTCAGTTAGGGACCGTTTACTCCTCTGGGTTAAGAGCTTCAAAAAGGCCAGAAATTCAAGGGGAACCGTCAAAGAGCAGAGTTAAAGCCACTGCCTCCTGTCCCCTGTCAGTCAGGCCCCAGCCCTCCTCCGTCCCGCTGGGGAAGAGACTGCGGCAGTCGTCAGAGCTGGTTAAGATCACATCATTAGGAACGGGCAGAAATTGGGGCTCGTCCGACAGTGTGAGTTTATTGACTTGGACTGGTGCACTTATTATATTAATGAGAAGGAATTGGAACTTGGGAAAAGGCCGCCCGGGTAAGCCTGGCTCTTCTCGAGGCCTCTGAGTGGCTGACGGGCCGCGTGGTGGGTGGAAGGGGCCCTCCTGGGGCCGTTTGCCCACCGAGCTGAGGGGCACGGGCTCGGCAAGGCCCTGCTGCCAGAGCCGAGAACCGAGGGCCAGGCCCCATGACGGCCACAGCGCAGAGCCACAGCCCAGGGCCCGAGGTCTCCAGGACACAGGAGAAAGAGCCCCTTTCCATAGCGAGGTTCTGCACACAGCTAAGTCTTGTGCACACGTTTGGTGGTGCAGGAGATTGAACTAATTGCAGTTGCGTCGTGACGCGGGAAGGATTTGGGGGGCGGAGGCTCCTCCAGACCCTGTGCGTGGGTAGGAATTATGCTTCCGTTGCGCCTCTGCGCACCTACTATGTGGGGATGCCCTGGTGGCAGCCACCTTGTCTCCGGAGGCTGCTGACCCACGTCGGGGCTTATGCACATCCCATCTCCTCCTGCCTCCTCCTCCCCCAGCCCCCTCCCCACGTCTGTATTTGCTAACACGAGACTGGCATGAAAGGGCATTAGTCATGCCATGGCCGGGCTGACAGGTGCGGTACCCAGCGGTGGCAGAGCGGCTGCTTCGGTGTCAGGAATAGGAGCCGTAATTAGAGCGCGGAACAGAATAAGCGTCAGACGAATTACCAGGCAGCAGATCATATTTGTCAGGAAGGATCGCATACATAAAAATTAAGTGACAGTACACGCCGGCATAATGAAAGAAAAATGAAAGATTTGCCTACACACAGCTCACAAGCTACAAGCAAGAGTCTCGCTCCAAGCAACGGCAGCAGCTGCAAGACAAATTGTGGGGCTGGGAGAGCAAGGCCCTTCCCGCTCCGCAGAGGAGAGAGGGCGGCCTCGGGCTGGGATCAGGGGTGGGAGGTAAGGCAGGCTCACACCCAGGCCGGTGCAGGGCTCCACACTGCCTCTCGGGGGGATGGGGGAACAGGCCCGGTTGGGGGCAACCCCTGTCAGGTACCTGCGGTCAGGGCATGCTGGCTTTCCCAGGCTGTTGAGCCCCGGCTTGGCCGTGGGGCACAAATCCCTCCTTCTCCCTTCCCTGAGCTGAACGCCCTGGCCCTGGGCTGGGACTGACACACGAGGTTATGGGGACATGAGAGGATGCAGCCTTCCCTGCTCTCAGGGGGCTGCCAGACTGGTGGGGAGACCGACAGTCCCAGGGTGGTGTTGGGTGAGGGCAGGCGGAACCGTCTTCTGCGGGCCCACTGTGTGCAGGCACAGTGCTGGGCTCTGTGACTCGGCTGTGCTTGAGGAGCCCGGGGTCCACTGGGGGCCTGGAGCTGCCTCACCCCGTCCCAGGGCTGCCCTTTACTTCCGTTTTCTATGGTCACTGAACTCGCCGAGGAGGTGGGTTAACAAAGAAGACAAGGCTTAAAGGATGTTTGAAAAACATGTTGCTTCTTAAAACGTTATCCCCATAAGGCTTGTATCTTCATTTGACAGATGACGGAACTGAGGCTCAGAGAGGTGCTACCACATCCCTGTGGTCCCTGGGGAGGCAGGGACTGGAGCCCTTGCAGGGTCAGCAGCTCTCCACAGCACCAGCCGGGAAGTGGGCTTGGGGCCCAGTGAGCTGTCTGGGTAGGGAACACTGACAGCGCCATGGGGGGAAGCCTACCCAACCTCATAGCTGTGGGCCGTGGGGGACCTGGGGCTTGTCCTGGGCCACAGGGAAGGAGGATTGAGCCTCTCCTGTCACGACAGCGCCCCCGTGAGTGCGCCCACGGCCAGGCGCCCCGGGGGTCCCATCAGTGTGGGCTCAGAGCGTCATGCAGATGTGTCCCTGGCGACCTCCTCCTTCGTCCTGGCAGCCCAGGACACTTGGGAACAACTGGCCAGAAAACCTGCTTCAGTAGGTGGAGCCCAGGTTCTAAGTGCTGACACCTGGCGGGGGGAGATCTCCTGTGGCTGGTGAGTGGCTCCTGGCTTGTCTGCCACATCCCTGGCATTTTCAGGGACACAAACCATTAGAACAAGATGAGCTGGTGGCAGGGAGGGAAGGGAAGGGCTCAAGGGGACGGCCAGTGAGGAATCGACCCGGGCCTAGGATGCAAACCACAGCTTGTTCATTCACTCACTCAGAGGTTTGGGCAGCTCACCCGGACGGCCCCTGCCCTCTGGAGCTTACAGCCTTGGGGGGAATCCATTTAGCGTCTTCACCACCAGCGAAGCACTGTTCTAATAGTCATGTCCCAGGTGGTACCTTGTTTAGTGCTCCAGCCGCCCTGGGGGTGGGAATCATCACAGCCGGTTAACAGGGGGAGGAATTCCAGGTGCAGTGAGGCAAGCACCTTTGTGATGCCAGGTGGGTGGTGCTCCAGCCAGAGCCACGTGGTGGGCGAGGCATGGCCATGCCAGGGTTTCCGTCCGAAGCTCCCTGAGCCACCTTGGATGAGCCCCTGATACCTGGAAAACACAGGGTCCTGCGTAGAATCGCAGAATCGTGCTACCTGACTCACATCTGTTAGAGGTGTTCCATGTGGGAACTAAAAATAGGCAGATATAACAATCTGGAATCAAGTCAACGCTGATAAAAGTGCAATGTCTTTTCAACATCACTGCTTCTCCAGAGGGCCAAGTGTAGCCTGGCATGGGATCAGCTGGTAATTAATTTAAGGAGAACTTGATAACAAGTGGTGGCACAGGTGAGCCTGTAGGGGTGTGCATGTGCGTGTGTGTGTGTTGCTGCCCAGAGATCCAGCGTTGGGAGGAGTGGGGAGAGTTTGGAGAGGCCTCGAATGCCAGGCTGAGGACCCGGCTTTTCTCTCTTGAGGGATGGAGGAGCCAGTCGGCTTTAGGGACAGGGACATGGCCCCTGCCTTGGGGTGTAGGACGGGTGGGAATGTGCAGGACAGCAGGGGGCTAAGCCGCCAGTCGTCCAGATGAGGTGGAGCTGCTAGGGCAGCGGCCAGAGGGCCAGATGGGAGGGGAGCCCCCTCAGGATGTGAGGCCTGATTGGTGTTGGGGGCAGCGGGGAGGGAGTTTCATAGGCCGGGGTCTCGTGCAGCACAGAGGAGGAATCTGGCCCTCACCTGCTCCTTCGTTCTGCCCTCTTGGCCACCCCCAGCCCTCCTTTCCTCAGTCCACTCCCCTCACCGCCCCCTCCACCCCCCGGGGTCTGTGGTAGCAGCAGAGCCTCCCCAGAGCCCTTCTGCCTGCCTGTCTGTGTGCCAGGAGGTTGAACTATCCCCATTTTCCAGAGAGGGAGACCGAGGCTCCGAAGTGTGGCAGAGAGGACCCCAAGGACCATGAGTTCACCCCGTGTTCCACCGGTGGGGAGACGAGGCTGAGACAGCGGTTCAGTTCTCTGCTCACCAGTGGTTGCAGTGGGTTCAGACCTGGCTGGGGTGCAGCTCCTTTGCCGTCAGGATGGTACCCAGGCCTCCCGGCCCGCCCAGCGGATGCATGTCAGCACCCACACCCCGTTTCCTAGCCATTTTCAAAACCACCATTCGGGGAAGAAGCGCAGCCCACAGAGGCAGCCTCCCCTTCCTGTGAAATCTTTGCCTTTTTCATATCTAATGAACATGTTTCAAACACCGTGAGCATTTCAAAACACGGCAGAGTTTGTTTTGACAGGAGTGGCGCATCTTGGGAAGCGGGGCCCTTTAATCAGCCTCTGCTTTGAGGTCCCGAGTTCTCCTCTGATATCTGCCCGGTTTGAAATCTGGGAGTTCCAGGTGAAGACGAGGGGAAGGTCAGGGTTCGTTAGGCTCCTCTTTCATATGCAGAGCTCCATCCCCGGAGGGGAGGCTGGGGGCGGGGCTGGGAGCCTGCAGGTCTGACGGGGGAGACGCTGGAAGGGGATTTGAGACCCTGGCTGTGTTCGCTCTTCGTCTGAGCATCTCCGTGGGACTGTGCTGCTGCTTTGCCGGCTGGAAGGGCCCACGGGGGCACCCCCCCACCCCACCCCCGGGCAGGACAGGGAGCCGGGCCTTCAGGGCCACTGTCTGTGGAGGCTCCATCCCGTGCCAGCTTCTGCCTCTCTCCCCCAGAATCACCGCTCCCCCGGGGTTCAGGGTCACATCCTCCAGGGTCCGCTGCAAGCCTGGAACTTCTTTGAAGTCTCTCATTTTTCTCTTTAAAACTCATGCAGGTTGTGCATTATCCTTTATAATGTTTGAGCACTTCCTGTTGGTATAAAAATCGGGTTTTACAGGCTTATTCCCGGGGAAAGCTGGCAAAACAGGACGAGGTGCTGTGTTCGCCCCCTGCAGCTTTGTACGCCTCTAGCACAAGCTGAGAACCGGTTCTCTGATGAGCCAGAGCACAGACCAAGGGGGAGCAGCCCCTCCCCTGGGTCAGGGGACAAGAGAAGCTGCCCAGAGGCAGGACCATGAGGGCCCAGTGGCCGGCCAAACTTCCCTCAGTTAATGCTTCATGAATTCATTTGTTCCACGGATGTTTCTGCGCATCTGAAAGGAGGGCAGGTCGGGGAGGCTTTGCACAGCCCCTATCAGGTTGTAACACATATCAGACACTCCGGGAGCTTGTGGGAGATGCAGGTGTCCAAGTTCCAGCCCAGGAGGTTCTGGTTCCACAGGCCTGGGGTTGGGCTGGGGGTTCAGGTTTTTAACAACTTCTTCCAGGTGATTTGGCTGCAGCCACTGATCAGTCCAGTCTTTCCTTGCTCAGCTGGCTCCTTCTGGACACTTGCTGGGCCAGGCAACTCACCACCTCCTGATGGACCCCCTCCTGGGAGGGCCCAGCACAGCGTCAAGGCTCAGTTAACATTGAATACAGATGGGTGGGTGGATGGATGGATGGACAGACGATGGATTGATGATGGATGGATGGATGGATGGATGGATGGATGGATGGATGGATGGATGGATGGAATGGCGTATGCAGCACTGGCATCTTAGAAGAAAGTACAAATCACATTTGGGCGTTTGCCTTTCCCCCCTTAACACCAGTGGAAACTGGGGTACAAGCAGAAGGAGCAATGAGAGGTAGAAGGTTGGGGTGGAGAGCGGAGGGAAGGGGTGGTGAAGCCCCCGACCTTTCTCTCCCTGGTGCCCCCAGGCTTTTACCCCAAGCAGGGCTGAGGCAGGGATCTGGAGGCCCAGCAGAGGGACAGGGGAACAAACCAAATGTCCAGACCTCACCAAGCAGCTAGCTCTCTGTGGCCAGGGGAGGGGGCAGTTTAACTTGACCTTGAGGAACTCACCAGGAGGCAGAGGCACAGAGCCGGGGTTGGAGCAGGGGGGACAGCTGCTCAGAGACTTCATTTTCGGATGGGCCTGGCCAAGGCAGCCCTAAACCAAAGCCTGGCCACTCATCTAGAATGAGCAGAGGATAAGACTGAGGGTGGTGAGAGGTGTCAGGGCCAGCCCACACTCCCAGCCTGGCCAGGTCGGGGGCAGGGGCTGGCCAGGGGTCTTAAGGATGTGGTGCAGCCAGACGGTGGGCCTCTGACCTCTGCCCCTCCCCCGCTGTCTCTGCACCCCATCAGCCCCCTGCGGTTGTTCTCTGCAGGAGACTGTTCTCACCTCGTAGGCACGTCCCCCCACAGCACCCTGAGTGCTAGAAACACTTATAGTTTGGTCTGAGGTTCCCGCTGTTAAGTGAGAACTGTTTGGATTTCATTCTGGGGTTTGGCTGTGACAAGCCATCCATTTCACACTTGCCCGTTCATTTTCATTTTGCTCCCTTGTGGCTGAAATATACAAGGGGTTGCTACTGGAAGTCGCAGTTTGCTTATAGAATCCCACATGGGTTCATGTGGTGACTGACAGCTCTTTCTGCTGAATAGCAATTAGCCCCCTGATTTCAGCCATAAAGTATGCATATAGGATGACACAGTTCGCAAAACATGTATTTAAGTGATGTCTGCTCTCCTGGGATTATTGCCATCAAAGGATGCTTGGTACCCTGATAAAGCACTAATCAGGTAGTCCCTCTTGGGCAGACATCAGTTGAGTAAATAGTGTGTTAGACTACAAGAAAAAAAGTGTTAACTCTGATACATACTATCTGATAACATGCAGATGGGTTCATTGATTCAGTGAGTAGATGCTTAGAAGGTGCCTGCTATGACCCAGCCCTGGGCAGGGCACTGGGACGCTTTGGTAACAAGGTCCTGCCGCCAGCATGTTCATGCCAGGAGCGTGGGTTTCCAACACTGTTCACAGCCTCTACAAGTCAGGCGTGATAGAATTTCTCACCCATCTCCAATGAGATGAGAAAAGCAAGAAGATGATAAAGTTTTCAAACAGCTAAACTTTTTCAATGTGAAGTATTGTCCTTGATCTTGAGATGGAGTCTCTATTTGGGTTGGCCAAAAAGTTCGTTTGGGTTTTCTGTAAGATCTTATGGAAAAACCCAAACAAACTTTTTGGCCAACCCAAATACTTGTTCTAGTGTTAAACTGAGTAGTAGTGACACAAAATGGTAGTTGGGATTTTGTGTTTTATTTAAACACCTTTACTTGGCAAACATAAGTTGCTCTGAAACATCTTTGGCCCATGACAGCCTGAAGTCTGGGCCCCTGGTTTGGGGCACCCGTCACTTTCCTAGTCTAGCTCATCAAAAGGCTTCTTCCCCGGGCTTCCCTGGTGGCGCAGTGGTTGGGAGTCCGCCTGCTGATGCAGGGGACATGGGTTGGTGCCCTGGTCTGGGGGGATCCCACGTGCCGCAGAGCGGCTGGGCCCGTGGGCCATGGCCACTGAGCCTGCGCGTCCAGAGCCTGTGTTCCGCAGCGGGAGAGTCCACAGCAGTGAGAGGCCCGCATACTGCAAAAAAAAAAAAAAAAAAAAAAAGCCCTCTTCCCCTCCCAGGGTCCCCTGTGTTCCCACATGTGGCGCTGGACATCCCTCCTTCCTAGGGTCATCAGCCCACATCTCAGGCTCAGCCTCCGCCACGCTGGACTCCAGCTCCCTTCACAGACTCTGGCCAAAATAGCAGCAGCCACTGTCACATTCACATGGTGACTCCAGGCCAGTGAAAATGTCCTCTGTGTAGCAACCTTTAAAATCTGGTCCTAAAGCCTCCAGAACAGTCATCCTCCAAATGGACTGATATCAGAATCTCAGGTTACAAATCTGTGGTTACAAATCCAGATTCCTTGGCCCCTCCTCGGCCATGCCAATTCAGCCCCTCTGCTGCAGCTTGCACGCCTCTGGTGATGGGGAGCTCACCACCTGTCAGGAAATCCTCCCATCTTTGCCCAGCTCCAGATATTCAAGTGTGATTCCTCTGCTTTTTAATTGAGACATGATATACATACAGTAAAGCTCTCTCAAGCCCTTTCCCGATCACTTCCCCCATAAAGTAATTTTTCCTGTTTTTGATAAAAATGAAATCAAATAGTGGGTGCTCTTTTGTGCCTGGCTACTTTCCCTCAACATTGTGTCTGTGCAGTTGATCCATTTTGTAGCACGTACCTGAGATTTGCTCTTGTTCGTTGCTGTTTAGTATTCCATTGTGTGAACAGACCACATTATCAGTTTATATCTTCTACTGGTGATTACCATTTGTTTCCAGCTTCTGGCTATTACGAATAGAGCCACTCTGCACGTTTTTGATCATGTCTCTTGATGGACAGAGCGCTCATTTCTCTTGGGCGTGTACCTAGGAGTGGAATTGCTGGGTTGTAGTGTAGGCAGTGTTCAGCTGTAGTAGATGCTGTCAGATGGTTTTCCAGAGTGATCATGCCATTTTATGGCCCCGTCAGCAATGCGTGAGGGTTCCAGTTGCTCCGCACGTCACCACCTTGGTTTATCTCAGTCTTTTTTTTTTTTTTTTTTTTTGTGGTATGCGGGCCTCTCACTGCTGTGGCCTCTCCCGTTGTGGAGCACAGGCTCCGGACGCACAGGCTCAGCGGCCATGGCTCACGGGCCCAGCCGCTCCGCGGCATATGGGATCCTCCCGGACTGGGGCACGAACCCGTGTCCCCTGCATCGGCAGGCGGACTCTCAACCACTGTGCCACCAGGGAAGCCCTATCTCAGTCTTTTTAACTTTAACCGTTCAGGTGGGTAGGTGGTAGGTAGTACCTCACTGTGCTATTAATTTGCATTGCCCTGATGAGTAATGAGAAACACAATATCGTTTCATGTGCTTATTGGCCATTTGGATATTCTCCTTTGTGAAATACCCCTTCAAGTCTTTTGCTAATTTGAGGGAGGGGGATGTTTGTCTTTTGTATATTGATTTATAGAAGTTTTAATATATATTCTGTATATGAGGCCATTGTTGGGTATATGTTTTGAGACGATTTTCTCCCACTCTGTGGCTTGCACTTTTAACTCTCTGAATGTTTTTTTGGTGAACTGAAGTTCCTAATTTTAATGAAGTCCAGTTAATCAATCTTTTCTTTAATGGTTAGTATCTTTTCTATTCTGGCTAAGAAATCTCAGGCAACCCCAAGTCTGGACCTGCTGATTGGTGCTAGCAGCCAAGGGTGGTGGCTAAGAGTTCAGTTTCTGGAGCCTGAAGATCTGTGTTTGAACCTCAGTCCTGCCACTTTTTGGAGCCTTGGTTTCCCCATCTGTAAAATGGGCTCACACACACACCATGGTTGGTCCACATTCACAGTGGTTGTTTTCACTGTTGAGAGCCTTATCTGGACTCTTCTGGGATTCAAACAGTCACCTTAGAGGATATTTTGGTCCGTTGCTTCCCAGAGCCTGGCCACTGTGTCCCACTCCCCCTGGGCAGTTGGCAGAAACACCAGTCTTGAGCCGCTCAGCCCCCAGACCGATTGTCAGGTCTGGGTGGGTCCCTATCTCCAGGGGCTTTTAGGGCCCTCCCAGCGTGGGAAGCTCCAGTCTGTCCCAGCCCTCTCATTTGACAGAGGAGGGGACAGGAAGAGAGGGCGAGGGGGCTGCCCAGGACCCTGGTGAGGCTGAGGCCAGGCCTCTCCCCAGCCCTCACCCTCCCCACCTCTCCCTCCTGTGCTGCCCCTGCACAGAGGATAAGCACCCATCCTTTTGCTGTGTTTCAGTGGGGACACCATACTACATGTCACCAGAGAGGATCCATGAGAACGGCTACAACTTCAAGTCTGACATCTGGTCTCTGGGCTGTTTGCTGTACGAGGTGAGTGTCTGGCCTGCAGCTCAGTGGCATTTGGTGGGGCATGCGTGGTGGGCATCCAGCTGGGGCAGGGCTGGTACCATCTGGGTCCTGTCCTTCACCCCACTCGGTCCAATGTCTCCCTGATTAGCAGTGTCAGGCTGGAAGAGGTTAGAGGGGTGGTCACTTGCAGGCTAGGTGCCACTCACCCTTGGGATGCTCGTATCTGGGAAGGGAGATGGACTAGAACCAGACGGAGAGTCCAGTGTCTGCTTGCTGATGGAAGGAGCACAGGCAGGGGGGTCTGGTTGCCCCGGGTTCCCTGGTAACCAGGGTGATTCTGTTCACTATTTGGCTGGTGGAGAATTCGAGATGCAGGGCCTCTGCTCAGAGCCCCTTTGAGGGGAAGGCCCGGTTGTGAGGATCCACCAGCAACTTCAGTGGCCCCTCCAGGAGCTCCCAGCAGGGATGCCCAAGCTCGGCCTGTTGGAAGACCTGGCGCTGTATTTTCATTACCCGGCACACCCCGTGGAGGCGCTCAGCAGGCTGCCTGGGCTCTGCAGGATTTACTTATTTTTATATGGGAGCTCAGCTCTGAGCACAGAGCTGAAGGAATCAGGATCCCCAGTGGGGGGCCTTCTTACAGCAGCCTCAGCCTGAGGAGGCTGAGACCAGCAAGAAAGTGGGCCAGGGGACAGGTTCAGCTGTGCTTTGTATGGAATCCTGCCTTGGAATTCTGGCTTGAGCCAGAGAATGGTCTGGATTCCCCCTACCTCGTGGGGAAGCAGGGCTGCAGACTGCTTGGCAACTAGCCTCTGGGTTCAACCTTCACTCCCGGAAGAGCTCGGGAGATACTGGTGATGAGATGGATGTCCGAGGCCCTGACAGGGCCAGGGTCAAAGGCAGTCGCTGTCCACTGAGTCAGAATCCCCTTCTCCTTCTGACATCTTAAATCACACACCAGTTTCCCTGAGCCCTCCCAGCGGGGGCAAGTCGCCACACACTCCCATTTCCCCGGATATGTGTCATCCCAGTAACACCAGGCAGGAAAAGTTCTGCATTTGAGGAGCAGTGCTGAGAGCCGCGGCTTTGGCAGCTCTAACGAGGCCCCAGACAGCAATTCTTCCTCTCCTTCAACCAGTCAGAGGTGGGTGGTCGCCGGTAGAGGAGATCTCGCCGTCGGGGTAACCATTCTAATCCCAGTGTCTCAAGGAGCCCCAGAGGTTCCTTCACAGCCCAGTGCTCTGATCTGGGTGGAAGGCCCGCGGCCGGCAGCTGGAGGGCAGCAGGCGGGGACGCTGCTTCGGCTACAATCTGCATTTATGGATGCAGAAGCCACTGAGAGGCAGAGAGGGCTCCTCTGGCATGGCTCGCTGCTGACCCTGTTCAGAGAGCTTTGCTGAAACACTGTGGGGAAGGTGCCAGGAAGGATGGAGAGATTCTCTGAAGGGAACGGCAGATACGGGGCTCATGCCTTGACGTTCTGGGGCCCTTTTGGAGTCCCACACAGCAAGTTTTGTGCAAATCAGATCAGGCTGGCTTGTTGAAAGGATCACCCAGTCCCTCTCCCAGGTCAGACACGTGAAAAACCAGAGCCCGTGTTAGTAGGGCCGACATCCTTTCTACTCTGAACAGACACGCTTTCCAGGAAAATCCATCTTAATCCTCCTGCCGTGACATGAAGGGCACTACGTCACCCCGAATGACTGCCCGGAAGCCTCAGCTGCTCTCTACTGTAGCAACAGATGTCCTTTTGAAACTGCCCAATTAACCCTTTGCACCCGAGGTTCTCATTTTAATTATTGGAAATACATCACCCAAGTGCTGCCATTTTGCATGCTGGATGGTAAAGCCAGTTCAGTCGGGCTGCCTGAGCCCACAGAGGGCAGAGCCTCTGCATACTCATCCTGCCCGGCCAAGTGCCAGGGCCACTCCCTGCAGCCTTCCTGCAGGGGTGGGTTTCACAGTCCAGGCGGGTTCCCAGCCCTCCTCAGAGGGGCCCAAGCCCCTGGTCAGGGGGAGGAGACACCCATGTGAAAGCAGTCAGTCAGGGCCCAGGTACCTGGCCCACAGGTGCTGCCCGGGGCAGACTCCTGACCTGGGTCAGAGGAAACCCCCAAGTCTCCAGGCCACACGGCCTCTCCCAAGGCCATCTGGAAGCCCAAGGACACTGCCTGGGCTCTGAAGAGCCCTGTGCTCTTCTGAAGGAGGCAAGTCCTGCTCTTGCTCTTGGGATCACCTGACCTGTCCACAGGGGTGAACAGAGCGTGGGGCAGACCAGGAAACTAAAGCTGATGGGCTACCACGGGTTCTCCGAGCCCAGAGACAGGGTTCGCCCACCCACCTCCCGGAGCCTGAAGGGGAGTGAGGATTCCTCAGGTGTCCCACAGGCCCCGGCTGTGGAGTCTGTGCCGAGTGGCCCTGGCAGCCCGGCTCCTTGAAGGGAACCAGGGCCAAACGGACAGGCGGGCACAATTACCCAACGGCACTTCATTAGCAGGAGGTGTCGGGCCATCACTTGGAGGCAGGCAGCAGTGAGCGGGAGTGACAGGCAGCGCTTGAATCCCATTACGGAGTCATCAGCAGCTGGGGCTGGTGGGCGCCGTGCTGGGCGGCCTCACGGGCAGCCCACGGCTCCTGTGTGCCCGTTGAAGACACCCCCCCGTTGTGCTCTGAATGGTGGGGTGGGAAGTCCGGGTAGTTCCCTGACTGGGTGAGAACCCGTTGGGGCCTCCACGGTCCCCCAGCAGGGGGCCTGCTTTCGGGATGGAGCCAGATGATGTCCGCTCAGGTCGTGATGCCTCCTATGCCAGCCAAGCCTCACCACAGCCCTGCAGGTGGAGCTGCGTCCATTTTAGATGAGGCAACCAGAGGCCAGGCGTGCGCCTGCTCACGGCTGGCCCTCAGGACTCAGCTGCCCCTTCTTCACTGACTTTAGTTTTGTCACTGAAACTTTTGTCCCGTTTAATTTGCTTATATAACAAGAATCGTGTAAAAACTGCCGCTTTCTGTTGAACCCCAGCTTCCTCAGGACATGGGGGAGTCTTGCTGGACAGCCGCTGCGGTGAGGACCCGGAAGCACCCCCCCCCCCATCTGGAGCGGCCCCTTTTGCCCTGGACCTCAAGACTGAAAACTCATCTCTCATCCCCCTCTCCTTGCAGATGGCAGCTCTTCAGAGCCCCTTCTATGGAGATAAAATGAACCTCTTCTCCCTCTGCCAGAAGATTGAGCAGTGTGACTACCCGCCTCTCCCTGGAGAACATTACTCTGAGAAGGTGAGTTTGCTGCCGCCAGGGCTGGGCCTGGTGAGCTCCAGGCGACCCGCAGGGCTCGAGGAGGGGCAGCTCCAAGATCCCAGGGCTGTGGGGCTGAGCTTGGGTTCACTTAACAGAGCCGAGAAGGAAGATTTCTGGGGAAGTGACTCAGAAGGGGAAACAAGCAGACTGATTTTACCGGAGGTCTCAGGGACCTCAGTGTGGGCCCCCCGACAGGGCTGCAGGCCACCCACTGGCAGGAACCAGCAGGAGCTGCCCCGTCAGCACCCTCCTGCCCGTTTGGCTCCCAACCCAGCGCTCGAGTGGGAGGCTCGCTGCTGCGGGGCCCGGAGACGGGCTCCCGGCGTCCAGCAACAGGAGCCAGATGCAGCGGGTGGCAGGGCCTGGCCGGCCCCACACCACTGCTGGCGGCCACTCTGCTCCCATGACAGGGAACCAAAGCAAGAAGCCTGGTCTCCTTGTCACCACAGACCTAGGTCAGACCCCTTGGCCTTTTATTTGCAACACTTTACACTGAGAGCAGGACAGCCTGACAGGTCTGGCCATCAGGCTGTGACAGGTGAGGTTGTGGGAGAGCATCATCGGCCTCAGTTCCCTCATCTTGGAAACAGGCCTAATATTTTGCCTTCACGGATAAAAAGTAAGGATGAGATGACAGGCTTACAGCACAGCGTGGTTTAAGAGTGTAAACAGATGCATAGGTTTACACACTCCCCTCACTATTCTTGGGCAAGTCACTGAACTCTCAGTTTCCTCATCTGTAAAATGGGATAATCCTGGAATCTACCTCACTAGATTAAGGATTAAGGCAATGCATTTACAACCATCATCATCTGGCTGTAGCACAGGGCCTGGCTCAGAGTAAATGCTCAATATGGGTTATTTTTTTTTCAAGGTCAATGCTAGTGGCTGTGATTGGGAGTCTGAGTCCTCCATGGGCCCACCCTGCAGGACCACAGGCCACTGCCTCATAATAATAACAACTCATATTTATGATTTACTGTGTTGAATCCCCCCCTACCCCACCCCACTAATGCCATTTTACCAGGAAGGAAACTGAGATACAGACTGGTTAAGTAACTTGCCCAAGTCACGTAACTTGCTCGTGGTGAAGGCAGGGTCTGACCCAGATGGCCTGCACCTAGCCACTGCGCTATCCTGTTTCTTGAGGGCACCCGCCCCTCTTCTATAGCCAGTCGTCCAGCCAGAGTGAGGAGCCGTCCATGCTGCTCACTTCACAATCCTGAAAGCTCTGGAAGGAGCAGTCCTTGCCCACCAGGGCCCTGGGTCTGGGCCGGCCAAGCTGTAGCAACCAGGTGCCCCAGTGTGCGCTAACCCTGTATCCTGGCAGGCCAGCTAGAAAGGTCATCAGCCACCCTTCTCCTGGCACCCTCTGCTCCCAGTGCCATGCCTGCGGCTCTGCGGACTCCCAGCAGCCAGAGTGAGGGTCAGGAGTGCACATTCCTATGGAGTTCTTATGAGTACCTTTGGAGGAAGTACTTACGCTCCGGAGTGGAAGTTGGCAGTTAAGGAAAAACTAGTTAGAGCTCTTCACCAAGTTAATAGTTGCATTTGGTTTTTCCTCCCCATCTTTTGTTTGAATTTGGAATTTTGTTTGTTGGAATTTGTTAGGAAGCTTGGAGCCATGCCACTTGGAGCAAATGACAACTTCTCTGTGCCTCAGTTTCCCCATCTATAAATGGGAACCATAACCTCTGCCTCATGGCTATGAAGCTGAAATGAATGAATCCACATAAAGCCCTCAGCCCTCTTCCCTCCCAAGTCAGTCCTTCAGCGTCCAGAGCTCCTAATCCCCAGAGCACCTGGCTTTCACCGGTTATGTGCAACTTCTGGAGGTGCTAATTCTTAGCACTGGAGCTCCTTGGCACACCTCACTTTTGAAGTTATATGTCCCCTTAGAAATGGAAATAAGACACTTTCTCTTCTGAACTTTTCAAACATGCACTTATTGCCAACTGTGTGGTTTACAAATGAGCAATTTGGGTCAGAGACTTTACCTTAATGTGGTTTTCTTGGGCAATTTAACCTGTCAGAGGCCAACCACAGCTACCTTCCCCTGAATACTGTAAGGTTCTGAAGAGTATGGTCTCATCGTGGGCAACCTCAGACTCCAGGAGTGTCCAAGCCGGCTGCAGGCGCAGCTGCATCTGCCCAGGGGCTTCCCAGTGTTTATAAAGCAGTGAAATCCCCAGAAAGGCAGCAGGCAGTTTGGAGTGACTCCTGGGGGAGGAACCCCAGGCCCCTGAGCCTACAACACCTCAGGAGTGAAACAGGGAGTGTGCACCGTAGCCCGGGCCTCCGCATGACCCTCGTGTCCACCCCAGACTTGCTGACCATGGCCGCAGAGTCCCCATGAGCCCCCTTAGTCAGGATCTCCCCTCTCCCTGCTGCGGCCCTGGCCAGCCCCTCCAGCAGCAGGTATTTAAATGAAAAAATTGCAGTGAGCCCAGTGATGCAAGTTAAGATGTAGGCTTTTTAAGGTCATTATTTTAATTACCATTAAAATAATTGGCACTCTGGCTATCAGAAGAATGGAGGTGATCAGAGGAGCAAGGTGCCCCTCCCCCACCCCGAGGCAGGAGCAGCCTTCAGTGTCTGTATAATTAAAAGCTCCGTCTTTCATGAGCACAATAAAGAGGCCAGGGGGTAGGCAGACTGCAGCTCTGCTGCATGTTAATACGTTTATTATGATCAATAAGCCCTTGCCTTGAGTTTTGTCCTCTGGTTTGGGCATCTGCATGACTGACAGCAGACACACACACTGTACACACAGATTTAGCCAGTAGTGTATGTAGGCAGCTGAAAGTTCAAAATTATTTGGAGGTACTACTCGGGGTCTCCAAGCATGGCCTCTGGGGCCAGACAGGCCTGGTGCTGGTCCTGCTCTCCCCAGGTGACTGTGACTACTCGCCCACCACTCACCTGTCCTGAGCGCCATTCCTCATCTTCTAGTTGCCCTGAGGGTTCATGAGTTAATGCAGAGCCTCCACAAGGCTGCTTACGAACAATACGTATCATTCTCTCCCTTGCAGTTACGAGAATTGGTCAGTATGTGCATCCACCCCGACCCCAACCAGAGACCCGACATCAGCTACGTGCACCAGGTTGCCAAACAGATGCACGTGTGGACTTCGAGCACCTGAGCGTGGATGCAGCGCGCCTTCTCAGAAGCCACACCGCTCTGCCTTACCTGAGTCTTCTCTCCAAAGTGGCCACCTGGTAGCCGAGACCAACTAAGACAAGAGGGTTCATTCAGCAGGTTCCCCAAAGAGGGGCCGGGCTTTACAGCAGATGCTGAATACAGGGCTGCTGGGGGGAGGGGCACTGGTCACGTGTTACTGGTGGTCAAATTTGAAAGTCCTTTCTTTAAACTGTTGTGAACGGTCTCAGCTGGGTTGTTAACAAGGGTGGATGGTTCAGTGAGCCACTGAGGCACCTCTTATATCTGGACTGTAATGTGAATCTTTCGGATAATTCCTTCAGTGACCTGTCAAGGTTTGAACTAACAGGAGAATCCAGGAGACTGTGTGATTTGTAGTGAGCCTTTTAAAATGGTTAGTAGTAAGTTTGGTTTAGCTCTTAGAATCTTTTCAAACAATCAAGCTGTGTGCTTATTAATTTACTCTGTTGTAAGGGGAGAAAGTGGAAATAATTTTTTAAGTAGAGTGGAGATCTTCCTAATATTTTTATCTACGTTTATAACTTGATGGATGACGATGAGGCGAACCCAGCATCTGGTACAGAGGCAACAAGTATTTGAAGCCATGAGTGTTTTCTGTGCAGCCCGGCTCAGCCATCCTCTCCCGAACACCTGCTAGTACTAGGCACCTCACCTGCTTGAATGCTGGCAGTTCATTTAATGATCAGTGTTAAGTGTTTTCCTCCATGAGAAGGAAGCACAGGATACGAAAACTACGCGGGCTTTGCCCTCAGGCTATTCTCTGTACACGTTCTGGTTCTGCACCTTCCTAGCATGACCCTGGGCAAGTTTCTTAGCCTCTCTGAGCCTGTTGCCTCATCTGTAAAATGGGACTAATAACATCTACCTTCAGGGTTGCTGACAGAATCTGAAATAAAATAATGTAAGTAAGTTACCTTGCAGTACATTGCAGATGATCCAAAAATGGTAGCCACTCACCCCTTCACAAAGCTGAAGTCCATGGACCATGTAAGTCAAGAGTTAATGTACAACTGTATTATTTGTAGGAAACCAGAAATGTGTTCATTTATTTCTTGTTCCCAAATAGGATTAACTGTGAAGACTAATTTATAAATGTGAACTTAAGGAAAACTCAAGCTCTGAAGGAAATAGTTTGAATTTTGTTTTTACACTCAAGTTAATCCTCAAATGGTCTAAGTTGTCACCCACAACTTAGTGACAGTTCAGCCCTCCAGAAAGAGTACATGCCTGTCCGCCCCACTGGTGTCCTGGTCAGGAGCTCTGACCAGGCCTCCCTGGGGATAAAGAATTTGGGCTGGGCCACTGCGCTGTTTCCACGTGTGAACTCTGTTCTACTGTAACACTGTCGGGTTTGAGAAATTTTCTTCAGATGCAGCCTCTGCTTTGTACTCATTCTCCATGGTTGAAATAAAATGGGGTAAGAGGGGTTCCTTCTGTGAATGAGCACGATTCATGGGTAATTTTAAAAACAGCTTCACACCACAGCACGATTTCTAGAGCCTCCTTTAAAAACACAATTTCTCAGGGCCCAGACATTCTAAGTAATCTGGGAATTTTTTTAAGCTCCCCAGATAATTTTGATAAATCGTCAGCCAAGTTGCTATCCTAAATAATTCCATTTTTCTCCCCACCCACTCCTGGCAGTTTAACGAGGGAGGCTGGCCCAAGAGTGGGCTCACTCTGGAAGACCATGGCACCAGGCCTCTTTCTCTTGTCCCCCCAGCCATGCTCTCTCTGGGGGACAGTCAGGCACTCACCACTGAAAGTTCTTCTGATTCCAGACAGATTTTTTGCAAATAGTCTGCTTACGGCTCAGAATCCCTACTGTGTGTGTCTCCCTTGGCAGTATCAGCGTTGGACACAGATGAACTTGCTTTCTGCAGGCCATCCACTTTCGACACCATGAGAACAATTCTGCCTACTACTCGGACCCTCTGGAGGTATACAATTTCAACCATTCACCAGGCTTGAGTGTCTGAGAAACGATCATATCCTAATTATTACAGATAGTAAGGCCCAAAGCATTCTTTTGACTTTGTGAAACTGGCCAAAGTGGAGTTCACCCAGGTTCATGCAGCTATAGCAAAGCAAAACTGTCCACCTACCTGCTTTTTCTTGGTACTCAGAAGTGATCATCTCTATTTCTTTCCTACTTGGCTGCTGGGGTAAAAGGCTGTGCTGCACTCATCCTAAAAAAACAAAAACAAAAACCTGGGACTACCCTGAACAAAGAGATAGTAAGTTAGCACAAGGGCTGCATATAATACATGTTCAACTGAAGAATCAGAGCAACCCAGTCTGACTTCCTGCAACAAAAATGAGGCCTCTTCCCTGGTGGCGCAGTGGTTGGGAGTCCGCCTGCCGATGCAGGGGATGCGGGTTCGTGCCCCGGTCTGGGAGGATCCCATGTGCCGCGGAGTGGCTGGGCCCGTGAGCCATGGCCGCTGGGCCTGCGTGTCCGGGGCCTGTGCTCCGCGGTGGGAGAGGCCACAGCAGTGAGAGGCCCACATACCGCAAAAATAAAAAAAAATAAAAAATAAAAAAAAATAAAAAAAATGAGGCCTCGTCTGTTTTTAGAAGGGTTAAACTGCTCTTACACCCACCTGAACGCAGAGTAGTATTCAGGGAGGGATTAACATCCTGAAGGGGAGGCCAGGTCGATGGGCCTTAGCAGCCCAAAAACCCACAGAGCCCCGAGACTTCAGCCACTTAACTTGGTTTTCATTTTTTATTGGGTTCATTCAGCAAACACTGGCCGAATGTCTTACAGGGGGAGCCTCCATTGCCCCCAGTCTTCTGGAGCAATAACCAGACATCCACCAACACCATTCAGGAAGTGTCCATTGTTTGGACTGTTTCTTCCAGCACCTCAATTTCCAGGGTAGTGACTTTTTCAGTGAGGACTGCAGTGGTCCCTTTCTCACACTTGTACCGGCCAAACCTAATGAGAGAAAAACAAACGCAGAGAGTTAGGATCCCCCCAAGGGGCCTGATGGAGGGCTGGAGAGGGGGACAAGTATGCAGGCAGCGAGCAGGCCTGGACTGGAATCCTGGCTCTCCTGACTCCCAGTTCTGCGACCTTGGGAGGATTCAGCTCCCCCAAGGTTCACTTTCCTTGGCTTTCAAGTGCTACAAAATGGGGATACCTGGTAGACATGATGCACATGAAAAGAGATAATATAGAGAACCTGGTACTAGGCGGACATTCAAATCTCCTTTCCCACCTCACCATCCCCAGAAGATGCTGGAAAGCATTTGGGCCTCTGCCTTTAAGCTTCAACCTCCCTAAAGTACCTTTCAGTAACCAGGAGGAAGCAAATCCTTTCATTAAGCTGCCATGGCCACTCTCTTGAATAGTAACAAGAATGACATAACTGTTACCTTAAACACTTTAAAAATATTTGGAAGCATAAACAGTATAAAAATGACCCGCAGCCAGACTCTGGGCTTGTCACTGTTTTTTTTTTTTTTTTGGTGGTACACGGGCCTCACTGTTGTGGCCTCTCCCGTTGCGGAGCACAGGCTCCGGACACGCAGGCCCAGCAGCCATGGCTCACGGGCCCAGCCACTCCGCAGCATGTGGGACCTTCCCGGACCGGGGCACGAACCCGTGTTCCCTGCATCGGCAGGTGGACTCTCAACCACTGCACCACCAGGGAAGCCCTGGGCTTGTCGCTTTTGACCACACTCTCGAGACTCAAGAAGGGAGAGTTAACTGTCCCCACAGGGATATGGTAGATCAGCACGAGGACACACCCAACACCACCCTTCTCAAGGTGAATCTGACAGAGGTTTCTCTGAGCACAAGGCAGTCTAGAAGATAAAAATCTGAATGGCTGATTTTACAGTGGGGCCAGGAATTACAACACTGTCAAACAGCAGCACAAGTCCAGCTGCCTCTCATCTGTCCCCAGCTGGGACACTATTTCTGTCAACCCAACATGGACTAAGAGGAGGCTGCTGGCGGTGCCATGACTACGTGCTCCCTGAAAAGCCAGCCTCTCAAATGGGAGCTTGTGCTCGAAGAGGGCGACACAACAGAGCTCTGTACAAAACCAGGAGTAGGCACAGCCAAGAAAAGCTGGCCTTTATTTCTGCGAAACCTTCCCAGTCCCCACAAAGTTCTCTGAAAGGATCTGAGCAGCAGCACCTGTAAAAGATGTGCCCCGCCCCTCCCCTGCTGGTGTGAAGACGCTGTTCCTTCCCCCACACTGGATGGACCCGTGGCAGCCTGTGGCCTGGGAGCCAGAGCCCCATGTGACTTCTGTGCGCCTGACTCATCTGAACCACAACGTCTGTGGGAGGTGTGGACACAAGAGCCTCCTCGCCATCCTGGCTTACAGCACCCGTTTCAGCAGCACGAAGGGAAGGCTTCTACCTGAAGCAACAGTGGGGTTGCAAAACAGGGCTGCAGAGGAGCCAATGGGAACGTGCAAGGCCAGGTCCAACACAGCCCCAGGCCTGAAAGGTTGCTTCCCTCCCCACCTAGGGCCCGAGAATTCCATGGGCTCATTAGCGACCACCTAGTCTAGCTCCATCATTTCCAAGACAGGTGCCCAAAGTCACCACGCCAGGCCATGACAGGTCCCCACCCCGAGCCAGAGCTCTTTGCTGTTGTGCTGCCCTAACCCATCGTGAACCCGTCTTCACAACACTGAGCGCACACTGCGGTGAATACCTGCTGGTTCTCAATGTTCCATCTGTTCCTTGTGAATTACCCCTGACTTGGAGTTGAGTACTTGCGGTGGAAGTTAAAGCAGCACCGTGGACGGTGACGTGCTTGCCCTCCTCCAGCGGAGCGTGGGGCTGTTTATAAATGCTGCTATATACATTCAGATGAAGACAGCTGGGGCAGAGCTCAGAAGCCACATTTTGAGCAGGTCAGCCTCCAGGAAGAGGTCAGGCAGCTGGACGGCCATACAGGACTGCTGATGAGCAGCTCACCTGCCACCAGGGCTGGACATCTTCCAGCTCCGCCAGCAAATCAACTAGAAGCTCGCCCCCGACTCTGAGCTGGACTGCACCACGGAGAGCAGTGCCTGCTCGGCATGTGCCATGGGCTAAATGGCATGGCTCCCTCCAGAGCAGGAAGCAATAGTTAGCTCCCAAGGCTAACTTTCAGAGACTCTTAACCAATGGTTGATAACCATCTAGGGAATGAAAACCACTCTGAGGAAAAGCTATGGGTTGGATGCCCTGGTGAATGTACCTTCTCACAGAATTTCATACGGAATTCAGAGGCATCTTTAAGAGACTAGAGAAAGGACAGCACGTGATTCAAAGCTCCCCCCGCAATCCCCAGTCTAGGAGTCTTTCCACTCAACCTCTCCCCTCAACATTTTACAAATTGTATCACTTTCCTACACCTGACAGCAGCCCACAATCATAAAAAAAATAATGATTCAAAGGTCTGTTGAATAAAGCTGGCTTGGGGCCTCTGGCTTTACTTAACGTGGGTAAGAATCAAGAAAACCCTGTCCAGATGCCATGAATATATCAAGGGTGGCCACAGGAAGAATCTCCTTCACTTACCTGGTCCCCTTCTTATTAGGCACTGAGTACGGGCGGAGAAAATCCAGCTTGCTCTTGCTGATGACACAGAGGTCAATGTTGCTTCCAGACCCCAGGTCATTGAAGATGCCAGCTGCTATGGCTTCACTCACCAGTTTCTTGGCATCCTCCTCCTGAGAAAGAAAAGAGCAACAATAGTGTCCACAGTCAAATGGAGGGCCTGTTCTGATGTCCACAGAGTGCTTTCACAAGCAGTAAGAGAAAAAGAAAAGGAAAAAAGAAGAAAGCCAACCTGTGAGGTAGGCATTGTTTTCAGTGCCTGTTTTATAAACGAAGGAAGGGTCTCAAAGTACCTCCATATCTGCCCAAGGTTTCTCAGCTGGTAAGTGAGAGACCCAGGCCTTTCAAGCCCTTTATGCACACACTCCCTCTTAAACAAACTGCTTCACGTCAGATGCTCACCACATAACTGAGAACTGTGGGCTGACAGGGAAATTTATCATCTAAAACAGGGGTTGGGAAACTTTTAACAAAGGGCCAGGTAGTAAATATCTTAGACTTTGCAGATACACAGTCTCCGTCATAACTACTCAACTCAGTCATGGTAGCACAAAACAGCCACAGACAATATGCGAACAAGTGGGCGTGGCTTGTGCCAATAAAACTTCGTAAAACAAAAATGGGTGCTGGGCTTGATTTGTCTCATGGGGTGTAGTCTGCAGGCCCCTGATCAAAAATGTCCAAAAATGGCTGGAATCTGCTTCCTGGTAACGTAATGAAGAAAGTCAGTATCATGGGGAAAAACTAACACCAAAACACAGCCCTGGGGAAATGTTGGCAGAGCCAAGGGTGGGACCTCTTGCCGAAAAGAATCTATCCCCTCCCACTAATGAGTCTGCATGTTCACTGAAGTGATTCCTTTCTTTGAATCACTCTTACTTTTCTTTTAAGAGCAAGTCTAAGTCTCCAGCAATTACTGGTGGAAAAGTAGATTAATTTATTTCTTACCAAGAAGCATCAGACTCAGGTTAACTACAATGCAGTGTAATAAGGGCTAACGGATAACTGAGAAGGAGCTGTGAGAACACTGGCTGGGGTCCGTAAAGCTTCAGGGAGGGCTGAAGGACAGGTTGCACACCAGGCACTCAGAAAACAGGGCAGTAAAACAGAAGGCAGGCGCCAGAGGCAGCAGGGCAGGACCTGGGGAACACCAAGTTCAAGCTCTCTACGTAACAAGGACAAAAAATGAACCCATCTCCCAAAGAGGAGACTTTAACTTGAGCTGTAGCCCACCTTCCCCGTACACCAGGGCATGAGAGTCCATAAACATGCAAGCTGAAGTAAAGAGCTCATCCAAGTAACATCCTTGGAGAAACACGGATGCCCTGCCCCAAATTCCAGCCTGAGATCAAAGAGCAGGTCCACTGTCTTCAAGCCCTGAGAAGGTGGGAGAGATCTCTCAGAGCTCTTGCTCCTCTGCCTGCCCTAAGCCAATAAGTGGGATTCCAGGGACATGAGCGCCCTCTTCAGACTCAGAGAAGGATAGAGAAGGCCCTGCTGGAAATGGGATCCTCAGCAACCCAGCAGCAGGGGCTGGGGGGGTTATTCTGACCTTTATCCCACCAGCTTTTTCCACCTCCTGAGTGGCACCTATGTGGGGTCAACGGAACCAGTTATCCTCTGGTGCACATACAGCCCCACAGAATTCATTCAAACATGATCCTCTAATCAGAAGTTCTCTCCTGGGATTCCCAAGCCTATGGAGGCCAAAAGCCTTACCAGAAACCAGTGAAGGTGGTAGCAAATAAAGCATCTTAGAGCAGGAGACGGCCGCTGCCGCTGCTGCTGCTGCTGCTGCTACCATAGAGAGGGCAAAAACCAACCACTAACTTAACAAATGCAAAACCATTCCAACTTGCGTCTGTTAATAAATAACCCGGGGGGCGGGGGACGGCATCCTGTGTATCAGAGCATCTTGCTTATACCTCTGCTCCTGACCTACATCTCCTCTTCTCTTCTCTGCTGTTTTATTATTTTGCTTTGTCATCACTGCTTTTCTCATCACTGCTGCTGATGCCCTGAGCCAGCCAATAGTATCAAGTGGATGTCACAAATGCTACTGGCAGCACGTCGTACTGCAGATTTAAATTTCCCAAATTATTTTATATTTGGGGACGGAGATGAGGGAAGACTTACAAGAAACTGAAATATACACATTATATTAGGCATGCATATCTGACATCAATCCATTACAATCCACTGATACCAGGATGCTGACAGTGCTGAGACTACAGGTGAATCTTCCTCTATTTTGCAAATATTCTTTAATGTGAGTAGATAAACTTATAAAACTTTAAAATGTGTAAAATATATTACATATAGCCTGAGTTACTCATAAAATTATCATGTGTGCTATTATTTAAGTGTAATGCTTTTAAAAATTGGAGAAATATACCTTTTAAATTCCTCCCACCACCCCCCCCCAATTCCAGGGAAGATAATTCATTAAGGAAGGAAATATCACAAGTCTCTGATTTTCTTTCCCCAGTCCTACCCACCTCTCATACACACAGGACTGAAGATGTTATGAAATGGAATGAAGCTTACATTTTATTAAGCACCTACTATAATGTGCCAAGTACTGAGTTAGGCACTTTGATGATCATCATCATTTTTACCCCTGCCATTAACCATCTTCTGAGGTTGGTACTGTCAGAAACTAAGGCTGAAAGAGTGTCAATGACTTGCCCAAGGTCACATAGCTAATAAACAGTCAAAACAGGCCCACTGGGCTCCAGAGCCAGAATACCACAGCACCACCCCAGCTCATAAGTAATCTGTCTCAGCTCTGAGCTGGGGGCTCCTGAGCAAGTTGGGGACAGTGGACAGCAGTCCCTTGATTCAGGGTGTCATTCCCCCATCAGCAAGGATCTTCAGAACCTGAGCAAGTTTAAGAGAAAGATGGTGGTTGCCAACTTCTCTTTGAGCCAGCTAGCAGTCCCTCTGATGGTCATTTCCATGGCAGGGGGAAGCACTGTTTCCCAAACTGCCCACAGACCACCACTTAAACATTTCTACAATGTGATATGGCAGAGATCAATATTAAGATCCAAAGTCTTATTTCACATATTCCTCATCTCCACCAAAAACCCTCAAAAGGCAAACAGAGTGAAAATTACCAAGGCTCTTTTGTCGGCCCATTACTTACATAGTTAATGTCTTCAACAAATATTTACAGACACCTACTATGTGCCAGGAATTATATCATATGACAAATATGGTCTTTTACCACAGTATTTCCATACCCAGAATTCTAGACACATATGCAAATATGCTACTGGGCATATTCATACTGTGTTTTCTTTATAGTGAATTTCACAATTAAACAAGTCTTGTCTTTAACACGTGCTACCAAATATTTAGGAAAACTACTGAGAAAAACCACAAACTAAAAGCAAGAGGTGGGGAAAACACCACATTTTTATCTGTTTCTGGCTCACAATAAATGCAGAAGCATTGTTTCTTCCTTTAGGATTCATTCTTCATGAGGAAATTGCATCTCCCCTTTTCTGGAAGAGGCAAAGTGACCTAATAAGTTCTGAGCAGCATCCGCCTGGGGACAGCTGCTACAGAGGGGCTCTGACGAGGGCCCTGCAGAGCCTGTGACCCCAGCTGTAAGGCTCTCTCCCACTGCCGGGCCAGCATCCTCCCCTGGCCAGCTGCTCATGGATTTACGTTGCTAGTCACAAGGGAACTTGGATTCAATGTGTAGACAGAGCAGCCAGACTCATCCAGGCTATTAAAAAAAAAAAAAAAAAAAAAAAAGGCTCTCCACGCCAATGGCAGCTTCCTTTTACTTTGAGCTGCTCAGCCAAAAGATCACCATGATCCTGGTGCTCGAAAGTTAATTGGGCAACCCAGGTTCAAGGTCATCTGGCAGATGTGGAGGCAGACAGACTGGGTTTGAATCTCCAGTTTCCTACTTACTAACTGCTGTGCAACCTTGGGCAAGTCATTTCACCTCTCTGAGTTCACGCTCTTCCTCTGTAATACAGAAATGCAGTATAGAAAGCACCTACTATAGGGTCTGGCATATAGCTATTACTTAAAAAAATGGTAACTTATTTAATACAGCAATCCAGAGGGCTCCTAGAAACACAATTTATCTCTAAGGAGTGACTGCCTGTACCAAACCCCAGGCCAGAAGGAAGTCCAAACAAACCTGCTGACAGATCTTCACACAGTGCTGTGGAGAAGTTCCTATAATAATTAATCCAAGCAAAAAGCACACTCCCTAAAAGTTCAGAGAATATAAAAGGAGCACTTCCTGCTTTATGGCTACGAAGACCAAACTAACTGGGAATATCAGTCCCCCGGGCCGCCCCTGCTTCTTAAATGAGATTACAGTAAGAGTGATGTACTACTGCACTACAAGTCAGCTGTGACAAGCAGCACTTCACAGAGCTATCTGTTTGTCTCCATCACCGCATCGCACAATGTGTCCCTGGACTCCAATGCGCAGCTCCATTTACCGCTACATGACAAATGGGCAGCACTTGTAAAAGGCAAAAAGAGGTCCATGTCGGCCATGTAATGGTCACCACAGCTGTACCCAAGTGCTTGAGGGGACAAAACAGACCCCCAAGTTCATTAAACTGACCAGTAATGGATCTTTCAAAAAGTGCCTTAGGAATCATACAGAAAAGGCTAAAATAAATAACTCAGCATGGAAGGCTAATCTGAAACGGTGTTTGATAAATTATTTATAACACAGGTGATTGTCTGCATTTAATATTGCAGCTACTAGTAGCATCTTTAAAAGATGATTTATGTGTTGTAATGCTATTAAACTTTATATTGGCCCACTGCTAGCTATAAAGTCTGCTGAGATTTAGAGAATGAGTTTTAAACTGTCACTGCAACATCATAGGAGATGGAGACTGTATTAAATCTTTACTTTAAACCTGTTATCTAGAGAGTTGCATTTTGTAGACACTCACAAACTGACAGATTACCTCAGCATCCGCTATGGTGCATGTCCAAAATAGTGCTGCAAAGAAACTTTTCCACATTATTCTTGTCTACAGCTACAATCAAATTTCTCTTCTCACTTAAGTGATTTTTAGACTGGGAATGTCACCAGAGTAAAATGTAGGTGCTCCAGACAATGGGCACCCTGGACAGTTCAGCATCAAATTAACACTCTTTAAATAAACCCTCGACATTCTACTGTTCAGTTCTGCTTTCTGAACAGTGCTTTACTTACATTGGGGACAGGCAAAATATTCAATATGCATTTGACTAAAAACCTAACATACTATTTTAAATACAGCTTTGGAATCCGAAAATACACATATATGGCAAGTCATCTGAAACAATAGATTTGTAACTAAAATTTTTTAAAGAAGTTAAAATAAAATTGGTTATTTGCTGGAAAATACATTCCATTTATGTGGCTGAGGCGCTAACGTTAAGGTGGTTGAAAAAGAAATATTCAGCCTTCTTCATAAAGAAGGGAGCTCCCCTGGCTCTACTGTTTTTCAGGGCATTTCAGAGGCACCCCTTTGCTTTCTGTCCCACCGTCAAGGCAAGAGTCAGGGGACAGCGGCTCTCCTACCTTTGCTCGAGGGGAATAAGGATGTGGGTGGCATCATAGCTGAACTCTCCCACAATTTTCACCAATTTTCCTATTTGCAGTTAAATCTACAAGGACCATTTAGTTCACAACAGTTTGCTCCTTTACTAAAAATTAACGATCTTACTCAATAAGAATTGAAGCAGTCCAAATTCATCTTGGAAAAAATCTGCATAATCTTTTGTCACTCTGATTTGAAACAGCAAAAAAAAAAAAAGCTATTGCTCTGATGATCTGCAGCAGAACAGATTAAAGTCTGGGTGTGACAAGAGTCTGGACTCTAAAAAGAGGACCAAAATCATGCCATTTCCATCCCAGGCAGCTAGCACAGTGCTTGGCATGAATGTCGACAAATGAAAAAAATGAAATATCAACTTCAAATGCATTCACGGCTTTGCCAAACTAAAGCATGAAATTAATTATGAAACAGATTGATACCAAAATGGGCTAATTCCCTAACTGCACCAGTCCCAACTGGGGACCAGGGAGCAAGAGCATTCAAAGACAGTTAAACACACGAAAGGAAGAGGTTTAAACACAATGTTCTGCAGTGGCCTGTTGACAAGCTGAGGTTCTGACTATGCCACTGATGTGGCCTGAAGGAGTCATTCATGGCTGATGGTTGAATAAAATTTAAACAGCTCAAAAAAGTGTTTAAAACAGTCCCCCCAAAAGCAGTGTGCTTCCTGTACCATGCAACAGACCTGATGTATCCCCTGTATAGCCACATATTTTACCGTGGAAAAAGTTAATTTTTTTTTTCAGAGTGGACTGTGTGACAAAAGCAAAGGTGTCTGAGTTTTGTTTTTGGCTTGAGCTGTTTGGGTTAACGCAGTCTGCCTGTGTAAACACCTGAATTGTCAGGTGTAACTGAGCTGAAGCTGGTGCTAAGTGTGTCCAGAACGGGGAGTGAGTTAGTGACTGTGTCTTTAAGGTCTAGATGGTGCCGCCATTTCTTCCCTCAGAAGCTTTTGTGGCATCCAAGATCTGGATGATGCAAATAATGAAGGACAAGCCGGCTGAGGGTGCAGGAGTGATTTAAGAGGTTTTCAGCCGGGACGGGAAGGGGAGTTCATATTCAAGGAACTGCCAACCAAGTCCCTGCCAACTTGGCCTGTCCCAAATCACTGAATGATGCAAAAGCCTGAGCACAACCCGGGCTAGGAGAGATGTGAAAGGCTGCACAACCACAATGGGCCAGGAAAGGCCATCCCAGAATAAGAGAAGCCTGGAAGAACTGGGTCACTAATGAACACAGTGCTTAACTCTCTCTGAGACGCAGGGGGCCATCAGAATGGGGATAATGCCTCTGTCCAAGGGCTGTTGGGAGGAATAAAGGGAAGGGAATGCCCCTGACACACAGACTTTACAAAGAGAATTGGCAGCAAGTTCAAGGGTAGAAGGAAAGAGGTAAGGATGTGAGAGAACTAACATGGACACCCACCACATCCCTGGGTCTGAGCCAAACACTTATGTTACTTATTTAATCCTCAATATCTCCACCTGTACCACAGAGGAAACTGAGGGGCAAGAATGGTTGGCTGGTGCAATCAAGGCACACGGCTGTAAGTGGGACTCAGGGATCTGTGCCAAGTTAGTGCCTGGCACCACCAAAGCCTATGTCTTCCTATCCTACCACAGGAAAAAAGGTTGTGGGCAAGAGGTTTTGCTCGATTCTGAGACAGCGAATGGAAGGAAAAACACCTAGGCTTCCAGAGGGAAAAGGACCAAGAGAGACGGGAACATATTGCTTTCCACAAGGAGAAGAAATCAGCATTCACAGCATATGTGTATACAAATATATATTTCCAAGGCTGCACTGAATCAAATATAATCAGAGAAAAAAACAAAAAACAAGAAAGACTGGGTTTAAAGAAAGAGTGAGAAATATGTTCAACAATCCTCCGAATGAAAACCAAGCCGCCCCAGGTAGTAATAAGATCTTAATAATATTTCTCTCTCTCCATAAAACAATGCGGTCAGTGATAACTCTGCCGATAAACTCCTGGAGATGTTGCAAGGGCTATCGCCTGAGAAGAGTGGGGGGAAGAAATGAAGTAAATTGGTCACAACAAGGGTAAAAAAGAGCCACGTTCACATCGAGCCTATCTACCTCCAGAGCCTGTAGGGTAGGAAACCTGTGCCGAGTGTAGGGTGCGTGGGAAGGCTATAGGGGCTGTTACACTGTATGATCCTGCTTCTGCAGCCCCACAGGGATCAGGAAGGACTGGAAGGAGACCCAAGGAAGTACAGAGCACCCCTGTTCTAGGGCATTTAAAGATGGCTCAAAATGAGGCAAATTTCAAATGAAACAAATGTACAGGTCAGCTTAGTTCAGCGAACATTTACTACTGCTCTGCTCTGACACTAATACACTCCATGGACACTATGCCCAACACTGGCAATAAGGCCTGAACAGACGCAGACCCTGCCCACAAAGAGTGTAGAGTCCAGAGGGAAACAAGTACAATATGGTAAGAGTCCTTAAGAGGCAAGGCTGACAATGGAACGGCGAGCGTACAGAGGTCTCACGGGGCTCGGGTGATCAAGACTGGGCTGAGTCTTGGCACTCACGTAAATGGCAGCCAAGCCAAGGCGCAGAAGTGATGGCAGGAATAAAGGTAGGAAAATAAGAAGGAGAAAGGGTGTGGTCAGGTAGCTAGTTCAGCATGGTTGAATCCCAGAGAGCCTCACAGGCCATCCAGAGAGCTGACCCTTCACACTAGTGGGAAGACGTGGAAAATTTTAAGCTGGCAAATGATGTAGTTAGATGTGTGCTTTTTGAAACTGCAGCCTGGAAGCAGTGGGGGAGGAGAGGCCAAAGGCAGGTGACAGGAAAGCAGGAGATGATAGTATTCCCAGCAAGTGCCGGTGGTGATGGTGGGCCTGGGCTGGCAGGGGAGGACCAACAGCAGGACTGGGAGGTGAATGTGGGAGAAGAGGAAGCAGCAGGCATGGGGAAGTGCAGGAGAGGGAGAAGCAGAGAGTGCCACCTGGACTTTCAGCATCAGTCATGGACACTGACCAAACTCTAAACAAACTCAGCCTTCAGAGAAAGGCCTTTTGTAACTTCTTGGCAGCTGTTTTTCTGGCGGGTTGATGGGAGACAATGATTAACTTAATTATATATTCTGCAGCAGGAACTCTGAAGGGTGTCACCGAAAAGGCACAAGATAAAGGCAGAGCCAATGAAAGTATACTGAGGTTGTTCTGGAAAAAATGACCTGGGCTGGAACCAACCTGTAAATGCCACTTCACTGGTGGCAAGGCTCTCAAAATACTCCTGTCTGGCCTCTGAGTGTGGTAGAAAGAGTATAAGGGAGTAGTTACCTACGGGGGCAAGAGCCAAAAGACTCTTTTTGAAACTGCAGCCTGGAAGCAGTGGGGGAGGAGAGGCCAAAGGCAGGCGACAGGAAAGCAGGAGATGATAGTATTCCCAGCAAGTGCCGGTGGTGATGGTGGGCCTGGGCTGGCAGGGGAGGACCAACAGCAGGACTGGGAGGTGAATGTGGGAGAAGAGGAAGCAGCAGGCATGGGGGAGTGCAGGAGAGGGAGAAGAAGGAAGCGCTAAGGGAGATTCATGGTCATGAGGGTTTGGCCATGTGCAAGGTACAATTCTGAGGAAGCAGAAGCAGACAGGCCTAAGTAAAGCAGACAAGCAGAGACAGGATGGGGCAGATGAGCCCGATCATGAGATGCTACCAACTCAGATACTGTTCCATGAGACCTCTGCCAACCACCTTTTCCTGGGACCCCAGGCACACATGGCCTTCAGATACACTGTTACTTAAGGTTCTTGGGGGGAAGAGGGAGCCTTCCAAAAGGGCATAAGGAAACTTCTGGAGCCAATGGATATATCTGCCATATTGATCATGGTGATGGGGGCTGGGGAGGAGGAGGGCAGAGGCAGAGGCAAGAGAATTAAGATCCAGGAGATCCAGGTATGAATCTAGTCTTGTTACTTACAGCTATGTTACCCCGGTGGTAAAGTCACTCAACATTTTTAAGTCCCAATTTCCTCATCTGCAAAAAAGTCCTAAAACCATCTAGCACCAGGGCAGTTATGAGGATTAAAAGACTCTTTGCACAGGAGAAGCTGCTAGCACAGTGCCTGGTATGCAGGAAACCCATGATGAACGCTAACCTGATTGGATTCTACCCCTCTTTCTAACTTAACACAAACGGTTATCAAAAGCTTAACCCTTTCAGAACTACCAATGCAGTGGGCAACCGATAACAACTCAGTACTTTGTTTTTTCGACCTCTAGTTCAAAGGAAATCAATTATGAAACAAGCAATTATACTGCAAATAAAATTCAAAATGACACCATAAAACTGTTCACATGCGCATCTTCCATAAACTTCACTGCCATGTCAATAAGAAGTGTACTAAGTAGCACATTTTCACTTATTATACTTCACTAGAAATTCTATTCTAAAAGGAGGAGAAAAGAGAACTTACATTTACTGTTTGCAGGCACTGTGCTGAGTACATTCTTCCACTTACTCTTCCAAATAACCCTTTAAGGTAGGTACTACCCCTTACGTCCATTTTACAAATCCAGGAAACCAAGGCGCAGAGAGGGAAAATGACTAACTCAAACTCATATGGCCAACAGCTAGAAGGCCTGAGATTCAACATAGTTTTGTCTAACTCCAGAGCCCATGGATTTTTCACTCAAGACAGCAGAACCTCCAAACAATTAGCATCCAAAAACAGTAATGATACTTGTCTAGTCCTTAGATATAACTGGTTAATCACTCATGGGTTTATCTTTTTAAAGTACCTCTGAAATTCTTCAAAGTTGCAAACATATTGCTTAAATAATGGTACCCTATCATTCCATCATTCATCTGGCTTGTTAAGAACATCTGGATAAATTTTTCTTATACAGAATGTACATTCATCAAATCCCAAAGCAAAAAGCCTATCAAATTCACTGTATCAGTACTACATTCAAATGTTTATATCTCCTTAAAATACATGCATAGGGCTTCCCTGGTGGCACAGTGGTTGAGAATCCACCTGCCGATGCAGGGGACATAGGTTCATGCCCCGGTCCAGGAAGATCCCACATGCCGCGGAGCGGCTAGGCCCGTGAGCCATGGCCGCTGAGCCTGTGCGTCCGGAGCCTGTGCTCCGCAACGGGAGAGGCCACAACAGTGAGAGGCCCGTGTACCACAAAAAAAAAAAAAAAAAAAACATGCATAAAACCTCTCAGCAAACAGAGTGAGTCAAATTGTTTTTTAACCACCTTGTATGTCAATAAAAAAGATACCATTTAACTTAATTTTCCCATCAGGCCATTTGTTGATTGTAAATCTTAACTGAAACAGACCAAGAAAAGGCATTTTAATTTTCTTTTAACATTTTGGGGCAAGAAGTAGTAAGAGGATAAGAGAGCAAACTTTGTTAAGCCTGACTGCAATTTACAAATATGGTCCTCCAAACAATTCCTTCAGGTACTGACTTTAAGCCCGTTTTACAAATGAGTTTTATATTTTACAAACTGGGGCTACAGGTGTTACAGAAGAAGCAAAAATCAATCTTCAACCTAAACCTCTTCCAAGTCCATGCATATACTTTCCATCATGCCCTGTTCTTATTCCTCTACCACCCCAATTCAATTTATCTGAGTTAAAAGAAACTAATATATTTGTCAAGGAATCAAAGTTAATGAGTCCTTAAGTCTTTTCAGCATTCCAATATCACCACAGTTCTGATTTTAGAAAAAAACATAGTCCAACATTATGACAGGGTGACAACGACTATAAGTGTGATTGTGTTCTACAGATACAATGTTCATTGCAAATATTTTCAAAAATCTGTACTACTAGGTAGAATTTTAAAATATCTATTTAGCACAACTTCATATCATTTAAAAAAATTTTTGTTTCTGCACAATTTCAGGGTTAGGGGAGAGTGGTATAAATTACCTCACAGAAACCAGCAAGTAACATTATCTGTTAAGGTTAAAACTTTAACTACCTTCCTGAGGTATGCTGCTGGGGTCTCATTACAGCAGGTAATCTCACATTCTGCCATGCACAACACACTAAGTACCAGCATCTCCCAATTACATTGTAACGTAAATCTCAAAGGACATTTGAAAAGTCTACACAGCTCCTGCACCCACTGCCAAAACACGACCACCTCTAATGGAACGTGGCAGCTTTCTAAACTAATATTCACACGCAGGGACAGGGATGCTAAGCGCGGCCTTATCCCACACTGAAGAGCGGATGCTAATTAAAAGCCCACACTGAATCGGGAAATGACCACTCAGACAACTTTAGACACTGTCTGGAGTTTTGTTTTCCTATTTCCAAACATGTTCAGCTGCCCAAACTTCCAGGATTACACAACTGAGAGAAAGTTAGAGCAGGAGTCCTCACACCTTTGTATGTGGTGATGCCCCTCTTCTGGAATAGCTTCCTCTCCTCTTCAGTCTCCCTACCCCACCCCTTCCTCAAACCCCAAGACAAAAAGAATTTCAAGTGAGGAGTCACATACTCTTTGAGGCCACCTTAAAGTTCCCCAGACAGATTTCACCAATCCTCTGATCGTGACCACTACACCCCGCTTATATGCACCATTCTCGTACTTTCAGTACTGTTTGTGGGCCTGTCCACCACCCCACTAGGCTGTAAATGTCACTAAGAAAGGGCCCTGCCTCATAATCACAGACCTTGGCACCTGGTTGGAGATAAACAGAACTCAGGTGAATGGATCTCAAGGCCACCCTTCACATCTCAGAATGACCACCATCTCTCAATAGTTTACAGAAGCCTTAATGGCGACTCTAATGGGGATATAGAAGATGTTCTTCCGGTGGTGTAGGTACCAAGAAACTTCTGGTTTCTTTGCCCATTGCTCTTTTGCCTTTGCCAACTTTTATGTGTCTCAGAAGTCTTTGAGAAAGCACCTTTTTAAAAAGGCCTTCAAAACAGCAGAGGTATCCAAGGTACATTTGTTCTTCCTGTAATCATTTGGCTATTTCTGGAACTGTTTTTACTTTGGTTAGCAAAACCTAGACTTGATACAGGCTGAGATGCAAAAAAAATAACTGTCATAATAGTAGTAATGGCTTTGAAATATCTCATCTAAGCCAACTTTCTCATACCTCTTAAGAATTGCCAACCCCTTCAAATATTGGCAGTTCCATTTATTCAGGTCTTCCGATACATAAAATTTGCTGACTTTTCCCCCCTTGAGTTGTTGCAGATATATGAAAACCTTATAAAAGCTTTTTTTTTTTTTTTTTTTTGGCTAGAAATGAAACTTCTCTGCCTGTGAAAATTATAGGGGCATTTTAAAATTACCATATGTTTTAGATCAGAAGGTAAAAACAGTACAGCAGCCCATGAAAGCTTACAATTAACTCATTAAAATACAGTTCAAGCCCCCAAGTTCCCCTACTCTTGTAGGCAGTGGTCCCATTTAACATTTAAATATCCTGTGTCAGTAAGTTTACCATTTTTAGTGTTCATTTACATGTACAATGTAAACATACATAGGTACCACATTTAAATATTTAGCCCCAAATGTTATTTTAAACTTAATTTTTCCACAGAGCTATTTGATTTTTTAAAAATAAGACAAAACTTCCCCCAAATCCTTAATCACACTTCAGTGTACATTAGAGAATGTATAATGTGTGGCTGCTTTGCACACCCACATGCCCACTACCTCCCCCTTTCTAACACCGCACACCACACAAGTATAATAAACCATGTTAATATTTCATACCACTGTGAAATATGCTGGAGTATCAATTCAACATCTGCTGTCTTTAGGGTCCGGGAGTCCCACAGAGACACTTTCAATTTGTAATTGAGTTCTATGCTGAATTAATCAGCAGTTTATCTTTTTTACTAAAATAACGTCTTCACCACTAAACCAGATTTACATTAACAATTTATGCCAAATTACCTGCCAAGGCAAAACTTATAAGATTCTAAGCTACCATCCAGCAACACCCAGTCCTATATTTCATTTCTTATATTTCTCTAACCTATACACAAGAAAAGTAGAAATCCATTGTTCAAGAGCTTGCAAGTCTCTACCCACAGATGACCTCCTGGATTTGAGACACAGAGCCTCACTTCTGACAGTGAAATTCAAGCAGCCGGGGTGGAGGGTGTGGGTTCCCATCTTCTCCTGAAAGCCATCGCTCAATGATTTTATGATTCAAACTTTTTACAAAATAAGATTTCTAGAATGGAATGAAATCAGTAAGTAATAAAAGAGCTTCTCTTATTTCTTTTCCCAAGGAGCTATGACATTCCAAATCTTGGCTTGGCTTGAGTAACAAAAAAGACAACCTACATAAAGGAAGCATTTTTTAGTACCTTAAATTATGTCCCTGAGTCCCAAGTTAGCAAAGGCAATTCAATTTGATATGAGATAAAGAAGTCTATTTTTCTCTTTGATATCATGATGCCGAATATATCAGCAATAACATCTTCCTTTTAATTCCACCTGTATAGTTGGAAGTCACCAAACATTTATTTCTATCCAGCATTATCCCTAGCTCTTACCTCTCTCTGATTCAAGAGTCTCTGGTCACAAAGAAGTTACATTCTGTCAGCTGGATCCTTGCCACAGGTGCAGCAAGCAACATACTTTGTGAAATATTTCTCCTATATAGTATATTTTCCCCTACCTTTCAGTTATAGTAAATATGTAAAGCAAAAACATCTCAAATGGAACACCTGCTCCAAAGAAATGCATCATAAATAATCACCTATCTACTACCGAGTAAAATAATCCCTTGTTTTCAAGCTACTTTGCCCATAGCTGTTTAAGGAATTTCCACCGTCATACAGAATGGTCTCTTTCAATACTACCTCTGAATTACAGCACCAAGTGTATGCATTCAGCTGGTACCCAATTAGCACCTGCTCATTGATTACATATTAATGATTATATAAGAAAATGAAATTCAGTATATACACAGCAGGGCAGAAGACCTGGAAAAATTTTTGCACAGAAATATTTTTGGTGGAAAAATCAACAGCGAGTTTTCAGAGTCAATAACTATGGCAGCATACCATTTGCAGTGTTCTCATTACTCTTCAAAGAATTCCAAATGGAGAACTTCAAATTTTACAGAGGGTCAATTCCCTTAGATTTGTTGATTCTTGAATTCCAGAGGCCTGGCCCCAAGTGGCCATTTCTAAGTCAAGGAAGAGAAGGAATCCAAAGGGAGAGAAGCAATTATGTACCTGTGACATTCCAAACTCTGTATGGTAGGGAGCAAAGTCCTGCTCTTGAATCATCATGTGAAACAGCAGAGAAAACTTGCATCTGCCTTACAAAACACCACAAAATGAAAATGTGAGCAAGAAGATCCAAGGGAGTAAACTTAACTCAAGAAGTCCTTTTCTGCTTCTCCAAAGCTGGCCCACCAGTGGGTTCAAATTCAGGAGAACAAACTCACTCTTTCAAAAGGGGACAACTCAAAACATCTGATGCTGGTGAGAAGCTTTAAACCATCAACAGTGTCTTATTATCTATTCTAAAGGTTGAATGGTAATTCTCCAAATCACTCACTGAACCGTAAGGCCAACTTCAGTATCTGTTCATTTCTAAAATTAAGTCTTTAACTCCACTGGAAATCACTACCAGGAATAATTCTATACAGGGCCCCAGGGATTATATCTTTGGGTTCTGACACCTCTAAAACCTTTTTATTTTAATTTATTTATTTATTTATTTATGGCTGTGTTGGGTCTTCCGTTTCTGTGCATGGGCCTTCTCTAGTTGTGGCAAGCAGGGGCCACTCTTCATCGCAGTGCACAGGCCTCTCACTATCGCGGCCTCTGTTGTTGCGGAGCACAGGCTCCAGACGCGCAGGCTCAGTAATTGTGGCTCACGGGCCCAGTTGCTCCGCGGCATGTGGGATCTTCCCAGACCAGGGCTCGAACCCATGTCCCCTGCATTGGCAGGCAGATTCACAACCACTGTGCCACCAGGGAAGCCCTAAAAACTTTTTTTAACGTTAAATACAACGAGAGAAAATTACTGGGGAATAATTAATACATTTTTGATCTAACAAAAAAGACACACTTTACTATGTCTAATGTTTCAGGTCTTAAGGAAAACCAATAAGCAGGAATTAGGACCAAAAGCAAATGACAGAAACAGCCTCAGGGAGAGCCTCTTAAAGGGACCTTCCAATAGTTAAACACACAACCATCCCAATTACTGCCCAAACCCAGTGCATAAAGAAGTGTGTCAAATGTTTCAATAGTTACATTTAAACATTTCTGTAGTTGCATTAGTTCTTAACCAATAAGGAATCCATCAGTTAAGACAATGAGACACCAACTCACACCCACCAGGTTGGCTATAATCAAAAAGCCAAATGATAAATGTTGGCAAGGGTGTGCAGAGACTAAAATCTTTATACACTACTAGTGACCCAGCCACTTTGTAAACCGGTCTGGCAGTTCCTCAAAAAGTTAAACATAGAGAGTTACCAAATGACTCAGCAATTCTACTTCTAGGTATATATATACCCAAGAGAAATGACAATATATGTCCACACAAAAACCTGTACACAAATGTTCACAGCAGCACTATTCATAATGGTCAAAAAGTGAAAACAATCCAAATGTCCATTAACTAATGAATGGGTAAATAAAATGTGATAAATTCATACAATGGAATACTATTCAACCATAAAAAATGAAGTATCAATACATGCTACAAGGACGAAATATTACGAAAATACTGTAAATTAAAGAAGCCAGTCACAACATATTGTATGATTCCTATTGTATGAAATGTCCAGAACATGCATATCTGTAGAGACAGAAAGTAGATGAGCTGTTACCTAGGGCTGGGAGGGCTGAGGGGAAATGGGGAGTGACTGCTAATGGATATGGCATTTCTTTTGAGGGGGATGAAAATGGTCTAAAATGGATTATGGTGATAGCTGCACAGCTCTGTGAATATACTAAAAACCACAGAATTACACACTTAAAGTAAGTGAGCTGTATGCATGTAAATGATATCTCAATGAAGCTGTTATTAAAATAATAAGGCATCCAACATTTTTAGAACAGAGGACCTAAAAAAAAGTCAAAACATCTAGTGACATGTCACCCATCAATCAAAGAATTCACATTCTGATAGTAATTTTTTTAAAGCTAGAGATCACAAGAAACAAAAATGTCAGCATAGATTCTTAGGAACATTTCATAAGAATTAATTTTGGCTTTAAGTATATATATATTTTCCCAGATATACAAGATACCTAAACAGATGTAGTACCAGACAAACATAACCTTAAAATCTACAACTCTGGAAAAGCGAGTCAAGTTCAGCTTATCAAGCTGACACCTATTAAACTGCTACAAGAAAAACAGTCTTAAGCACCATCAATATCAATACAGACAGGAAAATCACTGTGTATGATAGCTATCGAGGGCAAGATTTTGTCTTGTTGTTTTGTTTTTAATTTTGCATTTACTTAAAACTCTGTTTGATGCTAGCAGGGTTCAAGTCACACAGGAAGGTGCTCGGCTAAACACTGATCATCCTCCTTGATCTCCATTGTCTGCTGTGTGGGTTCCACCAGCAAACCTCCCAGCGAGTGGTCACCTTCCTATGGAGTCATTAAACCTCTGAATGTCAGCTGGTGGGATTAGCCAGCAGCTTCCACACCTGAGCCCCCGTGGCAGGGACAGAGGCATTTGGATCAAGATCACTAATGAATACAGAATTCATATGCCGCTTGTCAGGGCTCCTGAGCTGAGTCGCACAGATGCAACCTAAATAAGACGGAGGACAGAACAATTGTTGACGAAGATTAAAAAGTTTTGGCAGTTGGGGTAAAAAGAACACCTCATTATTCAAATATGATAGTCTTGCTTATTTATTTATTTTTGGTTCAAGTTACTCATGATTTGCCTCAAATGGACAAATGCCATTCACCAATATTTAAAGGCTTATTGGTCTCATTACTAAATTGAAGAAGGCTATGCCATCTGAACATTAGCTATATAGAGAAAAACAGCTCCCCTGTAAATATCTGAAAACTCTGAGGGAAAAAACAACCTCAGGATATTTGCGGGGAGGACAATTAAAAGATGAAAATAAATTCTGATGAACTCAAAGAGAAGAAGAAAAAAAACCTTCCATAGCCAAATGACTTACTTATATTTCCCAATATCTCTGTATTTCTAACTTTGCATCTTTCCATCCCTGGGTTCCTTCCAGTCACTGAGCTCACCCAAGAGGTTTATACACCTCCTCTGACATTCGTCTGGCTTCGTGCCATCTTCATAAGACCTCATCAGAGGAAAGGAATAGCCCAAGCAGCCCACACCTCTGCTCACCTGGAATAAGATGTCTTCCCCACTCTGTTGTCAAAGAACTAGAGGCCTAGCAAAGAGGCAGAAGAGCAGGGTGATCGATCACATCGGAGGGCCAGACTGACGAGGGTTCAAACCATGATCCCATCACTGCCCGGCTGTGGGACCTCGGGTAAGATATGTGACCTCCCTACACCCTATGTTTCTTCTCAACAAAACAGGGATAACAAAGTACAGACCCCACACGATTGTTGAAAAGTAAATAAGATGATGCAGACAAAGCTGTTAGAAAAGAGCTTGGCACAGCATAAGCACTCAAAAAGCATCAGCTATTATGACTGCTGTGTTTTCAATACCTTCTCCCCATAACAAAAAGGCAAATATTTCCATAGCCTGTGCTATGTGTTAAACAGGCTTCTTCTACTGTCATGACCACTAGCTAGGCCTGTCTCTGATTTTAAGCTTTCAGATAAGAAAGAAGAATCATACCTAGGACTTCCCTGGTGGCGCAATGGTTAAGAAGCCTCCTGCCAATGCAGTGGACGTGGGTTCGAGCCCTGGTCCAGGAAGATCCCACATGCCGCGGAGCAACTAAGCCTGCGCGCCACAACTACTGAGCCCACGAACCCAGAGCCCGTGCTCCGCAACAGGAGAAGCCACCACAATGAGAAGGCCGCGCACCGCAACGAAGGGTAGCCCCTGCTCGCCGCAACTAGAGAAAGCCTGCGTGCAGCAACGAAGACCCAACGCAGCCAAAAATAAATAAATAAAATATAAAATTTTAAAAAAATCATATCTATATCATCAAGCCTGACACAAGTACAAATAATCATGTTAGTCGTTGCTATGTGATGTTTGTATCCTACTACTGGATTACTAAAAAATAGAAGCAGCTGCCATATTTTAGAGCCAATTTTGTGTGAGCCATCATATGAAGTGCTTTACAGACCACATATAATCCTGACAGCAACCCACAGGCAGGTCTCTGGATCCCCGTCTTCTGGGTGAACAGTGCCGGGCCGTGGCTTGCCCACGGTCGTGCCATGCGTACAGTGGAAACTCACTCACAGCCCAATCCTCTAGCTCCTAAGCTCCTGTGTGCCCTTTTCCATCTGACCACATTGAACTCATGCTCTATGCTTCCCCTTGGGACCAGTCTATGTGCCAAACTGAATAGACTCTTTTTTTTTAATCAAAATAATGCAGATCTCTTACACTACTGTCCATCTGCATGGCACAAATAAATCTGAAACTTCAGTGTCTTTCTACTGTTAGACTTAAACAAACAAAAAACTACAGTCACTTCTAAAATTTGCTATAGAATACCATATTGGTATCAACTCTTTCGTTATATAAAGTGGATCTATAGCTGCCTGAAATGACAGATTAATTCTGTTTCCTCCATAGCTACGTGTTTGGCATCACGTTTGTGAGGTAAACACAAGCCTTTAGGGCGATAGCTGCTCACATCTTTAGCAATAAGGGCTTCTCTAGAGGCCAGCACTTGCCAAGTGATGAAATATGACTCCATAAATCAGACAGCTGAAGTGGCACTTGTATACGTCACCATCTATCTTTACAGCTTCTCTCTAAAGGGTATAGGGTAAGAGCTCATCCCTCGGTATTGTGACCAGAAAAAGGACCATCACAGTTGGCACTGACTAAGCATGTGCTACTTAAAACTGAAGACACACTAAGACTGGGGGGAAAAAAAGATCCTGCTGGTGTTAGCACGCCTCAGGCAGTGGTAGAAGCTTCAGCAACTCATCTTCAAAAGGCAAAGAGCCAGAGCTCTAGAAACCTGCAAAAATTGGCTAAGCCTGCAGTCTTCATTTCTTTAAGTTGAGCATCTTCAAAGTCTAGAATTCTAACTGTAGGGCACAGCAGCTGCCACTGCAGATCTGATCCTCTCAGCTTTTGGCAGCTCTCAACTTGAGATTCTAGCAAAAGAATTTTTCAAGTTGCTATTATTGCCTGTCATGGATTTATAAATATTGTGCAGTATCTGCTGTGGCATGGCTCTCATGGGACGCCGAAGCATGCCAAATGCGTAACAGAATGAAAAACAGTTTCTATTCTTCAAATAAATGCTAATTTTTTTTAACTGTGCTCACATGATGTGTTTGTTGACCAACTTCAATAGTACAGAATATGTATCAGAGAGGGGAAAAAAGCTGATTGTCTTTTCCAGCAGCATTCAGCTGCTACTTTCATTAAGCTTGTTTAATTAGATTCCAGATGCTAATTTGCAAGTCGATACCAGAGGGTGCAGGACAGTTTGCCTTTGAATCATCTCCCTGTGATGTAAGGGTCCTGCCGCACACCGCTACCCTTCAGCAGCCCTCGCACGCTTTCTGACAATTAGTGCAAAGAGGGGACAGTACTGATCTTGACAGACTAAATATTAATCTTCTACCCATTTTTATGAATTATAATCTTCAAGAGTTTATAAATTTCTCACTGGGCCAAATGGAAACATTCCTTCTTACAAAGAAACAGCATGGAAGGAAAACTAACCTAAGCTATCAGATTCATTTCCTTAACCCTCCCCACCCTAAAATAAAAGTTTTTATTTCAGCAATTTTCAAGATACATACTTGCACGAAGCTAACACCATATTTCCAGGTACAATGGTCAAATTCCTCATACTTAACTGGAAAATGGACTCAGAAGGCCACAGTGTGTTTATCACTAATTTCCTGTCCAGCTAGCCTGTGGATAATAACTAGGATAAGGGGCTTAGTTCTTATGCCAGCCTTAGCAATAGGAAAAAAAAAAATTCTAGGGGAATGGCTCCACACAATTCATCATCACCAAAAAACCCTCTAATACAACTGACCCCTTGTCATTAGGTCAACTCACACATTTTAAAATCCACTATTCTGCTAATACATACGTACAGTGTCCAAATAAGCACCTTTGCTGATAAAAACAAAGCATGAGATTTATCAGCAGTAATACAATTTTTTAATGCCTTCATTTTTATCAATCTGAGTACTATGAACACTAAAGGTGAATACTAAACAGTTATCAAACTGTTTCAAAGGAAGGTAAATTCTGGGACCAACTAAGAAAGGTTGCTTCTGACACCTTTTTATCCACTCATTCAACAAATACTGGCTGACTACCTACAATGCACCATTTTAGGTGTGACGAAATAGAAACGAATAAGCACAGTTCCTGCCCTCAGAGAACTTCCAGGCTAACAGCAAGGAGAAAAACAAGAAAATGAGCATCCCAAGACTGGGACAGGCAGTGTTAGGGCCACAACTGGATGAGAATTTTAAAAGATTTTTAATGGGCCTTAAACTCACACAGTTAGCTGGCAGTTTCTCTGAAAACTTGAGTCAGAGCTTTTACCTGAAGCAAATCACTGGTTCAGATGACTTCAAAAGGCAGAAGCCCATCTTAGGCATTTATGAATCCCAGCTAGGTTTCACTGTTCTGCTTTTTGGCCTGTAATTTCCCAATGAGCATCTGCCCTTTGGACCATCTTCATTTCGGCCGTGTACTCAATGGGGCGTTTGCTTTGTTGACTCTGGCCCAATACTGTGTATTATTTGAGAAATGTACTAGTTATCTTCTTCTGTTATCTCAAAAAAAAAAAAAAAAAAAAAAAAAGTTCAGCACTTTCCAGATGGGAAGAAGAGAAAGTCCCCTCCATTTCCCAGGTGGTTTTTGATGACTCAGATTTTGCTTTAGCTCTGGGTTATCCTGTCTCAACTCTACAAACATGTACTGAACATCAGGAGATGAAGAGGAGAGATGATTTCATGGTCCCTGCCCTCAAGGGTCTCCCCTCTCTCGGCAAGTAGCAGAGATGCCCCTGAAAACAGCCATAAAACAATGGGACAGGTGTGTACAATGCAGTACGGGAACACAAATAAATGAGGAAGCAGGTGAGAGCATTGCTGGCAGGCACCGGCAGCGAGCAGGATTCGACAGCAAGCAAGTACACACTGTATTCAAAGAACAGCAAGCAGGCGAGAAGGGCTGAAGTGGAGCAGGAATGCAGACCTATGTTTCCTAAAGTTTAATATTCATACCCCTGGGCTTACATGATGGTGATACATGAATACATTTTTTATTTATATTAATAGTATGTACTCATTTTCATGTCTTGGGGGGGAAAATAACCATCACATCAAACCCAGGATTTCATAGATACAAACTGTATTTTAAAAATAAATTTAAATTAAATAGGTGAACTAGAGTGGCTGTAGGAAAGAGAGGAAAGGGAACTGACTGGAAAGTTGAACTTCTGCAGTGAAGGAAATGTTCTGTCTTGATCTGACTGACGGTTACTTGGGTAATTACAAATGCCAAAATCTATCGCACTATACACTTCAGATCTGTGCATTTTATTTTATGTAAATGATAACTCAATTTATAAAACAGTGAGCTGATGTAAAAGAACATTTTCAAGAAAAATAACAGTAGAGGTGGCATCCAGACATGGCAGAATCCTTAAATGTAGTGTGCAAATGACAAGTTCAAGACTAGCCCTGTCCAACAGAAATATGTGAACCACATATGTAGTTTTAAATTCTCTAGTAGCCACGTATAAAAAAGTAAAAATAGGTGAAAAAATTTAATAACATTTTTATTTAACCCAATATACTTAAAATAGTATTGTTTCAACATGTAACCGTATTACTAATGAGATACATTTTTAAATCTTTTGTACCCCGTCTCTGAAATCTGGGATGTGTTTTCTACTTGCAGCACCTCTCAATTCAGACTAGCTACACTCAAGTGCTCAACAGCTACATGTGGTTGGTGGCTACCATACCAGGCTGTGCAGCCGAAGACAATGAGAAAACATTAAAGGTTTTTAAGGAGGCAGGGACTTTCATTCCATAAATACTACAGTCTAGGCCCAGCACTGTCCAAGGCACAGGTTTGCAGTTTAAAAAAAAAAGAAAAAGAAAAAAGACTATGGGCTTTTCCTAATTTATTTGTTCTAACAATAAAGCCAAGACTTTGTTTCGTGAGTCTGGCCTAAAAATCACTGTTTGGCAAACGATTTGTAATTATGATAGCCTGAAACTTCCCCTCCCCATGCAATTCTCTATGAAGTGAGCAGCAGTTACTGTCCTGGCAATCCATGCAAGACCTGAGAGGCAGAAATGTTCTCCTGGGTTTGTTTGAGACACGTCCAGAACCCTTTCCCCTACTGAAGGGAAATAAGCAGACTCAGTCATCGAACCCTTCAGTCTCAAAATAGGCAAGAAAGAAAAGTTATGGAGGGCTTCTTGCCACAGAAAGACAAAAAGCCTCCCTGGAAAGAAGAAAAATAGAGTTTGGAAATTTGAAACCAAACGTTTCCATGAGCTCTATGCAAATGCAGAGCCAGAAATGACACCCTGGCTGAATTCTCTTTTACAGCAAAGTCACTAACACAGGGTTCTCTCAACTTTCCTAAGCAGTCTCGGCCTTCCACTGAAACCACATCACTTAATCTTCACCAGAAGAAAGCAGGGTGGCCAGCAGTTAGTTGCTTGGTCTTCACAATAATTTTAGTATCTATTAATATCCCTTTAGATTTTTAAAAGTATTACCTTTGCCTTCTATTTACTTTTAAACTCACTTCACTGGAGAAGTACTACCTTCTCCTTAATAAAGTGACTTTTGTGGACTGTCAGTCTGTGTCAAGTGTTAATAAGTTCAGTGAATAAAAACCACTCACCTGAAATTGTAAATTTAATTAACAATCTGAAATGGGAATTTAGTCCACCTGTTTCAAGGTCTCTCAGCTAACACAAAACAATAAGTGGTCTGAACTGTAGATAAAACTGATCTAAGGAACACAACTCTTCAGACTGATAATATCAGAAATTTTACTGAAGGGATGATTCACATTCCCCTTTGCTTCCCTAAAAAATCAGCAATATTAAATTCATGGCCTTTGAATCATTTCAAATCCAAACTGTAAATAATATAAAATTACTTTAGCAGTGTTAAAATCACTTTTAATATACCTCATGCTTTCAACTTTTTATGCAATTCTCATTTTTCTTTAACATATGGAAGTCCCAATCAATTGGAAACAGACACAGCTTTCAAGAAAATTTGAAAAGATTAATGTGGGTTAAAGGAGGGCCTGACGCTACTGAGGTGATTTTCTAAGTGAAAATCACCAGCGTCTTTCTCTCTATACCTGCATTACTTCTAATGGATTTGTGGAGCATTAGGAAATTCCTCTCCTTTCGTTCGAAAGCTGGGAGATCGTTTTTAATGTTTCTTTTTAAGTGACCTAGTATATCTTATTTTTCCTCTGTACTTAAGAACCCCAAACAGAAAATAATGCTGATATGGGGATAAATGTTCACACTGAGAAATGAGGAGAATTCTAATCTCATTTACAGCTGATACGTGGACCTGTTTACTATTCTTAATTGGAGCAAGACCATTGTTTCTAGTACAAAACACCTAGCTAAATTCTATCTTTAGTCACACGTTTTAATTCCTGCAGATAATTCAAGAAAGGGGAGAAAACTAGCCATCAGTGACCAAGTCCCTTACATGTGCTATCCTCAAATACCAAGGGTGTAGTGGCTTCTGGCAGGAGACCCCTGTCCTGGCTGAGCAGCATCCACGACCCTACATTCTCTGCTCTCCTGGCACTTGGCCCAAACCTGAAGATCAGAGAGCTTCAGGGCTCCAATGACACTTGATGCTCTAATGACCATGAGCTAGAGAAGAACAAAAATTGTTAACATGCAATCTTTTCCAAAGATGATTAGGCATAAAGCATTGTCAAAAAGTAATTCCCAGAAACACCCGCTGGTATCTACACAAAACACTACTGCAAAAGCAGGAAGAGCAGAAACCTACATATTAAGGAATAGGGTAAACCACTCATAAACAGCCTAATAACTGTTGAAAACAAGTTGATACTACCCATGAAAAAATTAACATCTATCAAAAAAACAAGGGCAGATGATGAGGGCTGCCTTCAGGACGTAATGTGCCTACACGCTAGTTCAGCAGCAAGGATAAAGCACAGTGGAGGAATAACATGGTACCATAAAGTATCCAAGCATACTGAACACTCCTTTCAAAGCGACAATGAAAGACCTGTGGCTTGTTCTTGGAGATTTTGGGGTCTAGGGGGTTGCTTAATGGAGGTACATCTATCATTAAAGCAGACACAGGTGGAATGTCATTCAGAAGATACCACCCTCCCCACTACCAAAGAAAATATAATAAAAGAATCTCTTATAAATATATGTGAGACACCAGATACATACATCATGCTCTGATAATAGGCCACTACACACATGGTATTGTCCCCATCTTCTGCCAAATGCAGAACAACCTATAGGGATTTTTCAAACTGCCCGCATTTTCAGGCCAGGTCTGTGTGACATGCAAAGACATACATAGTTTCTCTATTCTTAGTGAAAAAACAAAAAACCTGTCATTTTGAGATATTGTGATAACGCAAAAGAAAACATGCTACATTGCAGCAGCATTTACAGCCAAGCAGATTCCCAGACAGCCCAAAGGCCAGAGCAGAAAGCTGAACAGTGCAGGCTCCTCAAGCCTGAGGGAGGGCATAGCAAGGCCACTCCAAAATGAAGCTTTCCCAAGTAACCAGTCTTCTCAGCAAACACAGTACCTGTGCCAAAGAGCATTCCAACTAACAGCAGTTCAAACTTTGGAGGGATCAGCAATCAATTTGTAAATGTCCAACATACAACTAGAAAGATAATGTGAAAGAGAATAAAACTGTAGGAACTTACATACCTCCATATCTGGCCTAAATTTATCTTCAAACACGGCCATTGCTGCTAAGGAGCCAGAACCTGTAGGAAAAAAGATGCATTTTTAGCATATTTACCAACTCCCAGCTTCTCCATCTCAAGTTTACCTCGGGGCAGCAAAAATGGCAAAACACACCCAATGTCACATTCACGTACAGTGTAAATATTAATACTATAGGGCCGGGCTTCCCTGGTGGTGCAGTGGTTGAGAGTCCGCCTGCCGATGCAGGGGACACGGGTTCGTGCCCTGGTCTGGGAGGATCCCGCATGCTGCGGAGTGGCTGGGCCCGTGAGCCATGGACGCTGAGCCTGTGCGTCCGGGGCCTGTGCTCCGCAATGGGAGGGGCCACAGCAGTGAGAGGCCTGCGTACCGCAAAAAAAAAAAAAAAAAAAAAAATACTATAGGGCCACAAAAACCAGGTAAACACTGCTCTTCAAAAACCTGGAGTCACACTTACCACTATCTCGGGTAAACCTGCAACTGGCCCTACTTCTACTATTGACAGGAGTAACTGCATATTATTCACAATAAAATCCTGAAGCATGAAAATGAGGTTATGGATAATTTGTATTTGTTCAAAAAGTGAATGCCACATAATTTCATATATCCTGTGCTGTGACTTGTGCTCCAAAGCTGTGCCTTGGCAGGCTGCTGGGTATAGCGCTAAATACCAAGCCAGTTAGAAAGAATAGATTGTTTTAATGAGCTGGCCCTGGTAGAGTCACCTTGACACACGGGGAAGAAACTACAGCACCAGCAATGGTAATAGAACTGTGAGCTACGGCCACCAGGTTATTCCAGCTACAACTGTAAAACACTTTATTATGTGGCATTTATTTGGAGCTATTATTTTTAGTTCGTACATTGAGGAGTAACAGCTGAGTAGACAAAATGACAAAGAAACAAAAATTTATTATCACAATAGCAAATGGCTGAAAGGTTATGCTGCATAGATATTAACAGACAGCAAATTTCTCCCTACAAAAGTAGGATGTAAAGGCATTACAAATAAGTGTGGGCTCCCTTTGAATGGATATAAAAGGCAGCTCAGAACTATGAAAATTTAAACTTGCTTTGTTCAGAAACCAGAGAATCTTTAGAAAACCATCATCTTGTCTTTACAGGGTCCTGGCAATATTTTAGGATACTCTACTTTTGGAGAGAGGATAGAGTTGCCCACAATTTTTTACTCCAATTAGAAGATTTTTTTGGCATTTATTACTTTTTAACTTGTTTTGCATAACACTATCTATTTAGCTGGGTCACAGAGAAAACCATATTTTCTATTTAAAATGATTTGTGTACATCGCTTGACCACCTCAATGGTTTAGCAAAGGAAAAAGGCAGCGATTAAACAGTTTCAAATGAGGTGTCCTGCTGATTTTATCAAGTCTGCTGAATGTATAATGAAAAAGGAGAAGCTGACAGCATCGCTGCATTGAGAAAATACAGACTACCTTATCTGAACCATTTAAGGAGGTCCAATTATAGATCAAATTTAAAGGGGAGAAACAGCAGATTTACAGACACAAATCAGTGAACATGGTAATCCCAATGAATATGACAGATACTCCTGTTAGGGAATATTGCTGTGGTTGAGGATCATTACCTTCACAGCACCGGATACATCACATCTAAAGCAGTGGGAAGCTACGAGCGTAGACGGCATTACGGGCAATGACTATTCATTTAAGCTTTGGGAGCAAAAGGCAACCCCATTTTCCCCTCTCACAATTTTTTCTCCACAAAAAAAAAAAAAAAAAAAGGGAACCTAAAGAGATATTAAAAGTCCTTTAGAAAGGAAACAGAAATTAAACAGATATAAAACTAGTGTACCCAAATAAAACTAGATATATATACACAAATTCACCAAAATCAAACCTTGGAATTTCATAGTTTATGTGTCCTGGAAAATCTGGAAATAGAGTCAGAGTTCACCAATGTTTTGTGACTTACACATTTACTCTGAGTTTCAGGGATCAAGGGGGGAAAGTAACCTGTTTTAAGGCATTGGTGAGAACCAGTCTCAGACTTCGTAGTAAAAAACGAGCTGGTTTTGTATGGAAAACAAAGGACAACTGTCACGAAGAAACAAGAAAATTGCAAATAAGGAAACCTCAGGAAAAAAAATACTTCTTTTCCAACCTGGTCCAAGAATACCTCTGCAAAGAGCCCAAGGGTAAACGCACCAGAGGCCAGAAATACACATTAGAAAAGGACAGGGGAAGGACGGCTACTTACCTAAGAGCTAATAATTTTGTGGAAAACTGTAATCAATTACTGTAAAAGGGGAAACACAACTTACCTTAAAGACATCTTTCCCTAAAGACTACTAGCCTGTATTTTCTCCTGGGCCATCCTTTCTTTGTCAGTTTCACAGTAAATTAATTTTACTCTAATTTTTCCCGGGCACATATATTTCCTTCTACTTAGCTTCACCTAATACTTTAAGAAATGAAAAATATTTCCCTCCTAATATAATAATTCTTCCTTTATCAAAAGCTTTTTTTCATGAGAAACAACACCGCAGAAAAAATTTCCGTAAGTGGAAGTACATGCTAAATCTAAATCCTTAGAACAAAAAGTGTCTATCAATGTAGTGATGCTTCTCATCACAGTGATTTTTTTTTTTTTTAGAGTGGAAGGTGTAGGAGAGGTAAACATAGAAAGGACACAGGGATCCCTATTACACTGTATTTCTGCTTCCCCATTTACATCACAACCCCCCAAAACACACACACCAACTTACACACACACACACACACACGCAGGTGTACACATGGCACGTGCACAGAGTTGAGAAGTTTTCAGGAAAACAGGAGCTTGCTAAACTGCCTGATTCTGCTTCCCCTGAGATCAAAGATAAGCGGATTCCAAATAAACTTGAAAAGGGGAAATTCAACATTAAAAACAATTTCTAAATCACTTGCAAATTAGCTCCTGCTCCTAGCATTTTTAGGAAAGGAGGACTTTGGCGCCCCCTTTTCAGAAGTCCACAGAAGTGCTAGGAAATGGAGTGCAATTGACTTTGTCAACAGGTTTCTAGGAAACTCTGAATGTGTGTCTGCTGCTTAGAAAAGAGAAGACAGAATTTCAAATATGACTGCAAACGCCCAAAATGGCAAGAGAACGACATGCAAATCCTCACATAATTTCAAGGCAAGGCAACCGGGGGAAGGAACAAGGAGTTTGCCATTAAAAAGAAAAAAGATGGTAAACTCAATGAGACAGGTCTTTTTAAATAATTTCAATTCAAGTTTCCCAGATTTTTATTTCAATGCCACTTAAAACTACATATAATAAATCATCAAATTCCATCGTAATACAGCAGCCATTTGACTCACAAAATGTTTAAATATTATATCCCATTTTCCCCATAAACCATAATAATGCCCACAGACATTCCATTATTTCAGCATCAACCTATTAACCTGGCACTCTCATACCCAAAACCAAGGCAAAAATCCTCTGCAGGATTTACCCTGATTTTTTATTCCAAAAACAAGGCCACCTTAGAAAATCAGTCAGAACGGCCTGGTTTCCCACTAAGGAATAAACAAACAGAAAAGCCAGGGGACAGTGTACCGGGTATAGGGGCCTCTGCTTTAGACCGTGGGCGTGTCAGGTGAAGGAAATGGATGTCAGAGGGAATATGCTTTCCACAAATGCAGGATGAGCTCTAAGAGCAAGGGGTATGAGACCTGCCCTCAATCTCTCTCACAGTAGAGAGGAGGAAGCCAAGAGGGAAGAACAGGAGCATTCTGTCTGAGCACCCACCGTGGGCCACACAGCGTATGGTGTCATTTGGGCATCCTCACAGCACCCCAGGGAAGTGATAAAGCTTCTTGTCTAGGATTACAGGACTAACAAGCACAGGGCAGGATTCCTGTCTCAGGTGTGACCCTATGCCACTCTCTCAAACAGAAAGTTCTACAGGCCACAACATAGTTCAGAGCAAACATGCATGACTTTCCACAACCAGGTCTCTGGCTCGCTCAGCCCCTCCTCCTCCCCAATGTACACACACACTTGACACTCTACCAACACTAAACTGACAAGAATTTCCTAAATGCCCAGACCATTTCAAGCCTATCCCACCTTGGCACGTGCTATTCCCTCTGCCCCCTTGACAGTCCACAGAACTCCGAGGCACGCATCCAACCCCAACTGCGAGATGACTTCCTCCTAGAAGCCTTCCTTGACCACCACACCCCCATCAGAGTTTATCACTCTCATCTCTGCCAACTGTCCATCCCTTCACAGCTGCATCCGCCATACCTAGCAGTCTCTGGCACACAGTGAGCACTAAATAGAATTTGCTACATTAGGCTGGGCTGGTTTGAGTACAACTGTTCAAATGGGGGAGCTGGGGAAACGGAGCTGGCCCTGAAGGAGTGACGACAGCAATAAATGCCTTGATAAAGTGTAAAAGAACATTTATTACCTAATTTATCATACCGGGATGAATATAAGACAAACTCAAATGTAAAGCAAGTCCATTTTCAAAAGAAAAGAAGGCTTTAAACCCACAAAACCATGTCCTATTATACGTCCTAGTCTGGCCTGAACTCTGTGATATCACAGGAATGAAACGCCCTCCTTGGATTTCTGCATTTTTCTACCAAAGCTCTGTCTCATCAGTAGTTTCCAGGTAGCTGCTCCTTAGCAACCTCCACCAAGTCTGCCTTTTTCAGCCCACCCACAGTTACTGGAAGCCAGCTTCCAGAACAAAGCTCTTCAAAACAGAAATACGAGGTACAAGTCAGTGACCAGCATTTAGAGAGGGTGTGCACGACACTGTGACGGCTACCTAGTTACCCACTGACTTGCCTCTGCACCCACTGTCCTTCCCCAAGCTCGCCCACGCCATCCACACACACCCACCTGCTCAACCACCAACTCCCAAACCGCCCAGCACGCAGGCTGTGGGGAGAGACAGGGATGGGGGGAAGGGTACGCAACTTAGCCCTCTTTCATCCACGGGGGACAGAAACTGCTCTGCAACCCCCTGATCCACTGCAGCCACCTGGGTGGGCACCGCCTTACCCTGGCTGTCCAGGTTTGATGCTTATTAAAAGAATTCAACAGACGCCCCTGTGAGTCCCAGAAAGCACAGTCTTGCTCTCCATCTCTGAATGCCAGGGCCTGACTCACCCGCAGACCTTTAAGATGACTCCACGGGGCGCCCACACTGCGCACCTCCAGAAGAGGGCTCAGGCATAAATGCCACAAGGGTCACATCTCCAGCCATGCTTTTTTTTTTTTTTTAAATATGTTGGGGGTAGGAGTTTATTAGTTTATTTATTTATTTTTGCTGTATTGGGTCTTCATTTCTGTGCGAGGGCTTTCTCTAGTTGCGGCAAGCGGGGGCCACTCTTCATCGCGGTGCGCGGGCCTCTCACTATCGCGGCCTCTCGTTGCGGAGCACAGGCTCCAGACGCACAGGCTCAGTAGTTGTGACCAGCCATGCTTTTAAAATGAAGTATCTGTCTTATTAATAATAGGTGACTGGCTTTAAAAAAAAAAAAAAAAAAGACTAACACCTGTAAACAATGTAAAATATAAGCCCTGAAACTCAGAGAAATATGTGCAACACACAGGGCATTAATAAGTAAAAAGAGCTCACAGATAAATAACATCAATACACCAAGAGAGAAGAGGACACAGCAGTTTACAGAAAAGAAAAAGAGCAGAGGCCTATACACATTTAGAGACACTGTTCAAGTTCACTAGTAAGAAATATAAATTGAAACTAAATAGCCATTTTTTGGCTTTTAGATTAGCAAAAATTAAAAAGAATAATACCCAGTGCTGACAAAGATGTAGTAAAAAGGGCAATCTAACATTCCTGTAGAAGCACAAATGGATAGAACTTTTCTAACGCACAATTTACAAACATCAATCAGAAAGCATAAAGCTATACATACCCACCAAACCCGCAATTCTGCTAGAAACATATTCTAAAGAAATAAATGGATAAGTACCCAAATGACATTATGATCGCTGTTTAGATTAGAAAAAAGCAAAAATAACAACAGCAACAGTATCAAAAACTGGAGGTAAATGTAAAGGTCCAATACCAACAATCAGGAGATAGGGAAAATAAACAAATACTATATACATGGTGATTAAACATAATATTTTTTGGCAATGTCCATGATATAATATTTACTGAGGGAAAAACATGTTCCCAAGCAAAATTAACAGATATGTTTATATAATACATATTATACACACCTGGAAGAAAATTTTTTTAAATTATGCTCATTTCTGGGTGGTGCTATATTGTTTTGTTTACTTGTGTTTTCTTATTTTTTTTCAAGGACAATGCATTACTTACAATTTTTTAAGATATACACTTGGAGAAAATAAGAATTCAACTTTGTTAAGGGATTAAAAAAAAAAAAAAGCCAAAAGACCAAGACCTTGCCAGCTGTCACAGTCTTGCTGTGTAACAGCAGCAGCAGGCAGCTTAGTCCTGAAATCTGTACACAGGGGCCTGAAGGTCAACCCACGCATGCGTCAACAGTCCCAAGGAACAACAGCAGTCAATCATCCCAAATAAACACACCATGTCTCTCTACCACAGTCCTTAGGAGGGCTTCCTTAGGACAGGCACCAAAATTTTTAAAAAAGAGATAAAATCATCTTAACAATGAAGTCCTTTGAGCATATCAGCGCCAAGCCAGATCTCACTTATCCAGAAGTATACTATGTGGCAAACAAACTACTAAACAGACCACAACAGACACAGTCCACGTGGTGTTTTATGAAATTTCAAAGCAGTCACGTGAGTTTTGTCTGCTCCTCAGACATGGCAGGTAAGTGCAGTCCCATTTCACAGGAGGGAAGACTGATTTCTGGAGATAAGGAACTTGCCCAGATCACATAGCTAGTGATTAGAAAATCTGGGAATGTGAGCCCCGATCATCCTAAATTTAAAGTGTCCAACACTGCTTCTGTTCCATGTGCTGCCTCTTAAATTACAAAGCCAAATGCTTGAAATTAAGATTAGCATGGAAGCAGCTCTATTTTCTTAACTCTCCACCCCCAAAAGCATGCTTTCTAACTTACTTTTTGCTCAGATTACAGCAGAATGATTTCCACACATCTGGATACAGTTAATTTGTGTTGTTTTGCTTGGAAATTCAAATGAGACTGGGATTTCAGTTAAATGTTTTAAATGATTAAACAGATGCCATTCACTAGCAATGCCACTCAAGTATCTAAGCATTTATTTTTAAATAGCCCCATTCAAAAAAAAAATAAAACAGTGAAATTAGTCTCCATTTTCTAAACCCTCTGAGAGTGTTTCTGATTTTAGTTTATCAGCATTAGTATTAGTAGTTCAATTTGAATCCTAACTTTTTCTGAGAGAACAATCCAACTCAGGACAAAATTTGAAATGTATCAAGAAAATTTTACTAAGATATTGCTTTTACTTGCTCTATATATTTAAAAAAATACCCCCATTAATATGGCTTAAGGATAGTGGGACTTTTTTAAAAACATGAAACGTGTTAATTTTTATACATGTCAGGGTTCACTCAAGTATGAAATCAAACTTGGCAATTCTAGAACCTATTTTATCAGACATGCTGAAGAAACTATAAAAGACAAATAATTTTCTAAAACATGCTGCTCTAAGTCAGGCTCTAGGAAGGATCTGAAAGCCAGCAGGTAGAAATCTGCTTTTTCTAATAAGGTCTAGGTTCACAAATTCTCACAATGAGGAAGGGAAAATATTTACCCTTAGGACCTTATCGGTCCCAGACCCTAATTCATGTGGTGCAGGTATTTCCTCATTTTACAGACACGGAAACTGAGGCTCAGCTGATTTAAAGGCAATAAGGGGAGCCAAGATTCAAATCTAGGTCTTGTTGGGGCTTCCCTGGTGGTGCAGTGATTGAGAATCCACCTGCCGATGCAGGGGACATGGGTTCGTGCCCTGGTCCGGGAAGATCCCACATGCCGCAGAGTGGCTGGGCCCCTGGGCCATGGCCGCTGAACCTGTGCGTCCGGAGCCTGTGCTCCGCAATGGGAGAGCCCACAACAGTGAGAGGCCCGTGTACCGCAAAAAAAAAAAAAAAAACAAAAACAAACAAAACAAATCTAGGTCTTGTGGCTCTTTAGCCCATGCACCTTTCAGAAGGGCAACTCTCCACTCATCCTTTCAAACCAACCATCCCAGGTGCCCACTGGGCGGCAGGCTCTGGAACACGGATGCAAAAGATGTGGCACAGCTCTGAGCTTCCTGCCTGTTTTCCCACAGCACACCATTGAGGCCCTCCCAGCCCTGCATGACTGCCAAGCTGCTCCAGGCGGCACCACCACAGCAAGCACAAGGTGAATGGTGCCCCAGAAACTACAGGACAGCAGCCCTACTGCCCTGACCGCCTCCCCGCACAAAGGGGAAGATGATAGAATGCGTCTCCCTCATAGGTCGGCTGAGACCTGAATGAGATGGCACATGTAAAACAGAATGCCTGGCACATAGTAAGAGCTCAATAAAAGTTAGCTGTTACAAATACTCTAACACAAGGTCCCCGCCCTCCAGGGGCTCTTTTATACAATCATTCTCAACAAGTCTCAGGGTTGGCAACTTTAACAGAAATGCAGATCTTTAAAATTTCTTCTCTCAAAGTCATGAAGCTCTGAAAGGCAGCAGGAAATGGATTTCTAACTGCTTTTCCCCCAAATCAATTCAACCAGATCTTTTCAGGAAAAGAGCTGCTCCTTCTGCTAAGAAGTGGTCCATTTTAAGCACCCAAGGAAGGACCTGTTTGCCACCGTGGCCTGCCAAGGTGTACGACGTATGCAGCGATAAGAGTAACACCAAGAACTTTCTCATCCATCAGTGTCAGCTGTCCCTGACAGCGTGCTTACTCACACTTGCTCATTGTTAGTCAACTGGCCACTCATCCTGGACAAAATTTGATGCTCTCCACAGACCCATGGATGGGGATCATTTTTCACTCTGTTTCTGTCTACAAGGTCTGGTCTCCTGGTATTGGTGCCTGCTCTGGAAGCCAATACTGCCAATGTGTGAAGAGCTGATTCATGAAAATAAAACAATGTTGGTGTCGGGGGACCACATTCAGCCACTAGAGAGCAGTGGAACTCCTCTCAGAGCTTGGGAAAACCCAGACACTGACTTGAAATGGTTTAAATGTATGCATGCATTTCACTGTAAGTCTTGGCCAAAAGCTTCGAGGAGAGGCAGGCCAAGCAATCAGACAAACTTGCATGGGTTGCTGAAATCCAGATTTGTCCTTTGTCAGCATAAGCCGTTTAATTTGATGTTTTCACTCCTGAGTAAGCACTGAGTATTACATTTAAACCCCTCGTGAGGGGAAAGAATGCTTCCTTTTCATCAGCAAATGTACCTCAATGTCATTTTATCCCCAATGAAAAAAAAAATATATATATATATATATTCCATTTAATATGCTAAGAAATAGATTTTAAAGCATCCAACAACATTTCATTCAGAAACTGATTTCTCAAAAACTGCAGTTCCTTTTCTAAATGTAATGTAGTCAAAAAGGAGTTAAATTTTACTCTACGTAAATAATGTAAAACACCACTCGAAGGGAACAGGGATTTTTCTTATAATTGCAACTGCAATGTCTCATTGACGTGACAGGTTATAAACACTTATTCTTAAGAAAAGACTAACATTTGGGGCATTCAGGCCTAAAAAGTGAAAGGCTGTGTTTTATTAATGTATTTTAATGAAATGCCACAAGGTATGAGGACAGAAAACTGTTCTCCTTCAAACAGAGGAGTCACCTAACCCTATGTGTAAAGGATAAGACAGAGGATGAAAATTACCTTAAAATTACCTCTCCTAATCATCGGGCTCCCACAATCATCAGGCCCCACCAGGAAACAAGCTCTCACTCAGCACTGCAGAGCACAGGGCACACACTTCTCTCTCCCGCTGCAGGGGTTCGAGGCAGTTAGAGCTGACAGGTCTTTCAAAGGCACCCTTTACTCTGGCCCGCATTTCAAAATACCTTCCCAAACTGCAAGTTAAGCCCTTTGCAGGCCTTTTCCTAGTTTTCCTGTCCCTTAGAACCCTCTAGGACAAAGGACCACAGAGTTTAATAATTTATAAAAACACACTTAGTCTTAATTGTAAGTAAAGATTTACCTTGTCCATAGAGCCTTGTGCAAACAATAATAAATCCTATTTACTGGAAAAATGTGCAAAACACTGTTACATATATTTTTTCACTTTATTCATCTGTGGACTAGATGGTATTATCTCCACTTTATAGATGCAAAAAAACAAAACAAAAAAAACTAAGATCAGAGGGATAAAGGAACCTAACCAAAAACACACAGCTAGTAATGGCAGATCTGGTTGCCAACAAATCCCTAGTTACATGACCTCCACACGAAAAGTCTTCTGATGTATAAAATGACTTTCCACTTGGTCTGTCCAACAAGAAAGTAAAAGATCATCAAGCACTAGGTCACGAGAATGTAAAGGCACTTTTTGTAGTAGGGCCAATTCTGAAACAAGAGCAGGTAAAGATGAACTAATTAACCCCACTCTCTCTGAAATGGGGTTTAAAAAGCAAAGGACTTAAAACTGTGAGCACTGCATTTAAGTTCTGAAATGTACTCCTAGCAAGGGCTTTTATTTGGTTATAGGCTAAGGACTGAACTCAAATCAGAAAAGACTTCATGGTGAAACGTCAGAGCAGAAAAAAACAGGAGGAAGAGCACCCTAACATTAGTTCAATATCTCACTATTTTACCTACAAGAGACATTTAATATTTTCTACACAGAATCAAGAACAAAGTCTACTCTAATTAGAACAGATAAAGAACCAGCAAGGACTGGCTCTATTACATTCCCTGAAACAACATGATGAATTGCAGAAGTAAATATTTTCTCATCTCCTAACATAATGGCACCATCTATTGGCTTAGTACCACCATTGCAACAACCAGGAATCCAGATGCATAACCCAACTTTCATGGGCTTTTGGTTCCCAGCTGCTTAATTCCTGGCATTCCATAGTGGTACAAATTTTAAGATATAAAATCCATGCATCGCACATTTTAAATCTTCTGAAATTCATCTTATATATATTAATCAAAGCAGGAAAAACTGCAAGAAAAATCTCAGTACACAGAACTGCACACAGAGAATGTGTTAGCACTAAAATTATCAAAACACCATGCATCAAACATCAATGATGTTCTACACACAAAGATTTTTACATGTGGTTATCTCACTTAATCCTCACACATTACCCATGGAACAGATCCTCTAACCCCCACTTTCCTGAAGGAGAAATCAACACTCACAGCCAAACAACTAATAAATGTTGGACTTAGATCTGAACCCAGTATGACTACAAAGACCAGCTCTTTTCACTATCCCACCCTACTTCAGAAAATTAAAAACGACTCCAGAGCAACATATGCAGGGGAAAAGTACACAGTGCTTTACAGAGCGTGTTCACACACGTGACATGGCAGCATCCCAATAACCCAGTGACCTTCAAGTCAAAAAAAATCAGCTTCTTTTTAGAAATGAGGGGTTTGAGGTTCAGAGAGGTTAGGTGATGACTAGCTCTGGTCAATCAGGGCTGTGACTGAAGCCAGGATTTCCATCTCTTTCTCTAGCATTCTAGGCTCTGGATGGTCACTGGCTGTACAGACAAAGCTCCCACCAGGATGCGGTTCCCACCAGCGCATAGTCCTTGACCCACAGAGAGCAGGGGACAAGACTCGCTCCAGTCCTGATGGAGACCCATGCTTACAGAATGCCTGCACAGTCACCCGGCCCACACTAGTCAGGAAAAAGAATTTCCAGCTCAGGAAAAAGGATTTTCAGCAACACTAGAGCTACAAGGTCATGTGCCCTCTGAGAAGGCTTCTACGTGGGCCTATAAACTAAATACAGTGCTGCTGAGTTCACATCTGATTTCAGAATTGAAAATGAATGTGGAAGAAATATTTGCCATCTTATAGTACACTGATTTGATACAGCACAGGACAATTTTTCAAATCGAGTCATGTGGAGATAACAAAATGTCTGCACAAAGGTTGCACTTTAGTGTAAAAATATGGAGAAATGGCAGGTCTGAATTCCCTACTGATGTTCCTAAGTTCCAACTTAATTCTAAGACTCTTCTTTGCCCACAAGGTGAGACATCTGGTATGTTTACTACTCTGTCCCGAATCTTTTTAATTGCTAGGGGGCTCTGTAAACTGGGACTTAAGAGGTACATTCCAGTAATTAGGAAATTGTATAACCAGTTTATCTAGAGATAGAATTTTACCTGGACGGCCCTGGCAGTGACCCAAAGTCTTCCCTAATGGTGCATATCAATGTTTATTCCTTAAGTTAGTATTCCTAAATTGTCCAAGGGCCTCATTTCCAGGAATGTCGTGCTTTAAATTTCATTCATATTAATTCTCTATGTGAATAAGTGGGCAAAATAAAAATTTTATATATGTTGCCAATGCAGCTACAAGGAACATTGCCAAACTAACGGCAAAAGATGGTCCCCGAGCTTCTCCTGACAGTACTTCAGTTTGCTTAATAAAGAAAAGCTGGCAAGTTAAAAGAATAAGCTAATTAATCTGAGAATTAAAAGAACCCATATTTTGTCTATTAAAAAAAAACCATAACCCTTTTCCCTTTCTTAATAAAGAAAAGTCAAAAATCTTGCCTGGTTTTCCACAATCACACTAATCAATCACCTGCAGTCTCTTACAAATTATTTTCTTAAAAAATAAATAATTAAATGAAACCTAAGGGGTCCTTTCTTCTTTTTTGAGAATGGACCAAAACACATTTGGTCTGGACCACATGCCACACACTACTCACAGCAATAACAAAGCCCAGGGGGAAAAGTCACAGAGACCAGGGTTCTCATGCCAGATCATGCACCTCCAGGCTGTGTGACCTCAGCATACCTCTCTGAGCCTCAATTTCCTCACCCCCAAGACAGGGATGATAGTACCCACTTCACAGCGGTGCAAAGAATAAATCAGTCAAGTGTCTCACAACAGCTGCTGGCGCTGCAGCTGGCAAGCTGCTGGACGAACGCTGCTATCGTTATGGCCAACACCCCGTTCACAAAAAAGGTTTTAGGACAGAAACTGTCCGAGGGCCACACCACGAGGAGTTTGATATACTCTTCTCTTAAGCAAACCCTCGGGGAGGCAAGCCCTCAGCGAAGAGGCTCCTGGACCCTGCACTCAAGGAGCTGTGCCAGCATGTTAGAGATGCGCAAGACAAGACAGGTGTCTTCTATTCGATGTAAATTAAGAGTAGCCTTCAGGCGCCTGGCTAGTCGCCAATACAGGCCCATGGGTAGACAAAATGTAGACACCCTTGTCTTACAGGTAATTTGTAGCTTCCAGCTCTTACTGTCAAATCACTCAGGAAAAAGAAAAGATTCATTACAAAGTTGTATTTTTATTTCTCATAATAAAAAACTCCTACTTTCACTAAAACATGAGAATTTACATGAAATATTCATTTTCTCACTTACACCACACTTACGGAAAGCATCAATCCCACAAGGAATGTTAACGTTCTGGGGGCACATTTCAGTTAGGAGGGCCTTCTATTTTATCTATAGTTGGAGGTTTGGTTTGTAGCTCACCCAAAATAAGTCACATGAATTAAAACAAAACCACCAAATTTTGGCACTTCTGGGGTTCTCTCAATATCCAGCTCCCCATCCCCTCAAAAAAAAAAGGGGGGGGGAGAAAGAAAAACCACCACCACCTCCACGGAAGCCAGAACTCCATCAGGAGGAAAGGCAGCACTGCACACCTCGCACAGCAGGGAGAGGCATCAAGCCCTGCTCCAAAGTGAACAATGGCCAAAAGAAACTAAAAGAATGGCAAAGGCAAAACCAGGACAGCACAAAAACTGTATTTTATTTCACATTCTCCGATAAAAGGTGCCTCTTCACAACGGACTTGGATCAGAAAGAAACGAAATATAAAATTCATGTTGTCTTCGGGTGGTAGAATTGTGTATAATTTTTTAAAATTTCCTTTGATACTATAAAGCTGTTTCAGTAAATACTGTTTTTAATACGCAGGAAAGAAAATCCACACAAAGAACAGTCGAAAATATCCCAAACAAATAAATGCCCCTTGGGAATTTGTATAAATATTTTTAGTATTCAGGAGCAAGACTTAATAGCTTAATGAAGGAACATCTGTAAGATGATAAAATCAAAGCAGCTGTGATGAGCTCAGGCTTGCTTGAGCTGAAAGACAAATCCCAGCTTTGCTGCTTACAGGCAGGGCAGCAATGGGCAGGTTAGTAAATCTAAGTTTCAGGTTTCTCAACAATAAGTAGGTAATGATAGCATCCCTTGCACAGAATTTTAACTGAAAATAATGTGCTGGCACCAGCAGACACTAGCACAGAGACACTTCCAAATACGCTTTAAATTTAAAATAATACTAAGCTTAAAAAAAAAAAAAGACCTATCACATATGCAGTGCTTTGTGCTGTTCCCTTACAGCTCAACCAGAGCCACACAAATGGAACACAATCTAAACCAACTCTACTCCAGGGGTACTGTAAACTGTTCACAAACAATAAACAGCAGTTAAGGTTTCTAACACTAGGTTCTACACATGCTTTGGCACAAGCAAGTTAGAGAATCAAAAAATTAATTCACCATCAAATATTCACTGAGTCACACAGGACTCCGTGAGACTCTGGGAGTGAGACAGATTCTACTGACAGAGATCTCAGAGTCTTGCAGGGGCAGGAAGAACAAGAGCTGGGGAAAGTAGTCTGGACACGGTTGAAATCCTGGAATCAAGCTGCACACCAAATTACCGGAGAGGGACTTGCTAACAGCCTGGGGCAGTCACGAGGGAACGGCTTCTGGGCTAGACCTTGGATGATGAGTAGGAACACTCCAGGCAGAAAACGCATTTCTGAAAGATGGCAGCACAGCAGCAGTGGGGTGTGAAAGGCAGTTCAGAGGAGGGCAAGGGGGCTGTTGCCACAAACACCTAAGGTACGTGTGGAGGAGGAAGAAGAAAAAGGGTCTAAAGCCAGACTGGAAGGAAGATGACCCCGGTGGAGGAATTACTGCAACACTGTGGTCAAGAGCCAGGAAGGAACTGGCACTGAGGAAGACAGGAGAGGACGGTCAGAGACCCGGCATGGGGCCTAATGGCTGGCTGGCTGCTGAGTGCGCTCTGTGACGACCGTGGCCATCCCTGTGCCACTGGACCCATGCACACATTCAACGTTTCTGGCCAGATGTAATCTCCCTCTCTGCCTCTAGACTTCCCACATGCCAATCCTCCTTCTGACAGCTGTCAGGCTGCTCTAACAAGCGAATCTTATCCTATCATCCCCTGGCTTGAAAAGAGTAGACGGGAACCTCCAGGACAAAATCAAACAACTCGGCCTGTACCGTCGGGACTCTCTCCGGCCCAGCTTTCCAGCCTTGCCTCTGCCCCACCCTCCTGAACGTCAGTACATCTTCATCGCTCCACCTCTTCTGCTGTGCCCCCAGCATGGAACACTCCCCCGACCCACTGCACTTGCCTCACCCATCCAGCAAACTCTGGCCTTTCAGTTCTTTGACCATACTGGTCCCTTGTGCACTGCAGGGCCTGAAAAGTCTTTCCCTTGCGGGTAGGGAGTAGGGTGGCAAATTCCTGGCTAATTCCTACTTATCATTCAGGTCTCAGCTTAAGTATTACTTTTCCCCATCTTTCACCTACCAGACTGGCGAGAATATCCAAAGTAGGAGAGTTTGTAAGAGAAAAGCATTCTCATATTCTCTTGGTGGAATACAAACTAGTACAATCTTTTTGGAGGGCAATTTGGCAACAGCTCTCAAAAGGTAAAATGCACTGTATGACCAGCCATCTGTCACTTTTGGGGGCTGCCCAGTAGCTATACTTCCTTTCTATGTCTGGGGAACCCCCCCCCACCTTATATACGGATGACTGAGCCTCACCAATCATCACCAACCAAGCACCCACCCTTCCCTATAAGGAATCTCGGACAGTAACCACCCTTCCCTATAAGGAACTCTCGGACAGTGAATGAGATGGCAGGAAGCCTCAGTTCCAGATGAGGCAGCCAGGGCAGCAGAGTGAGCAGCGAGCCAGGGTCTGTGCCAGCTGGGCCAGCAGTGTGGTCTGCAGCATTCTGCCTTTGCCTGCAATGGCCCATTCTGCAGCATTATTTCTGAAACTGTTCTTGGCCCCAAACCCAGTTCTTGCCCTCCTAGCTATTCTGTGAGCCACCTATTATCCTTTAAAAAATAAAAACTCCTCCTTTCCTAAATCATCCAGTGATTCTAATGATTACAACAGAGAATTCTGAGCAATACATGAACACACCCTAATCCAGAACTCCACTACTAGCAATTTGTCAGATGTACTTACACAAGTACACCAAGACATATACTCATCAATAGGAGAATGGGTCACTAAATCATGGTAGAGACATGTAATACAATTCTATGAAGGTGGTGTTGTAGATTTGATATAGATCTACAAGCACTGATACAAAAACTTCTTCAAAACAAGTTAATAGTAATGGAACAGTATCTACAGCATGACCTCAGCTGTGTATTTTTAATAGGGATAGACAGATAGATGACAGATGACAGAGATATATATAGGTGGATCATAAAACATTTTCTGAGAAAAAACACAATAAACCCTTAATAGTGATTACTTTGGGGAAATACGAAAGAGACTTACTTTTCATGTAATATTTTTCCCCACTTGAATGTTTTGTCATGTTCATAAATTACTTTCATTAGAAAATGTTTTCATGTCACTTGCCCAGTAAGGACTTCCCAAACACCCATTATCCACATGCTCCTTCCTGTATTCTCTCTTATTACTGTTTTTTTCCTCCAGGGCACTTAGCACAGTGCATTCTTTTAGATTAATGTGTATTAATTCCTATCTCCCGCAGAGGCTATAAGTTCTGAGGATAGGTGCTGTGTTGACCACTATATTCCCAGTGCCTAGCACACAGCAGATGCTAAATAAATATCTGATAAATGAATGAAAGTAACTTATCCTTCTTTGAAGATTCAGCTCAAGTGAAGTGAAGCTTTCCCTGAAATCTTCCAGTTTAGACCCTTTCTCCCTTGGGCCTCCAATGGCCTTTGTACCTACTGCCCTTGTCAGTTTATACAGCTATCTCCCCCATTACACTGGGAATATGTTGAGGTTAAGGATCCAGACATTCAACCTCTCTCTGTGGAGCCTGCTACAGTGCTTTTACACAGAAGGCACTCAAGAAATAGTTGATAAATGAACAGATGAACAAACTAAACCTCAAAGTAACAACTTACTTGTGTATCTAAAATCAGGTGTTACTGATGTCTTGCTCTTCTTAATTTTCTTAATCTCTTATGAAAGCAAAACCAGACTGTGGAGAGTGATGATTTCTGAGCAGAAGTATGCCATAAAATCAAAGCTGTGGAGCCATCACCCAGGACTCACATTGGACTTGGAGGGAAGCAAGATCACTGTCAGCCAGGACAGAGCACAAAGTGGAGTTGCAGGAATGAAATGAGCAGACACAAATCTGCTTTACTCACTTTCAACAACTTTTCCTAAATTCAGGATTATGCTCATAAGACAAATTACTACAGTTCAAAAGCAACAGAAACCAATTCAATTTTTCCGTCTTAAAAATGAAAAGGCTTGTATCAATATTAAATTTCCTGATTTTGATGATTTTATCAAGGTGATGTAAGAGAACACCCTAAGGGATCTTGAGATAGAGGGTTATGGTGTCCGCTATTTACTCTCGAATGGTTCCATACACCAAAAAATAACAATAATGTACGAGAGAGTGAGCAAAAATGTGGTAAAATGTTAACAATTGACAAACACGAGTAAAGTGCTATTCATTGTACATTTTTGTTACTTTCCTGCAAGTGTGTAATTTTTTTTTAAATAAAAAAAAGGGGCCTCCCTGGTGGCGCAGTGGTTAAGAGTCCGCCTGCCGATGCAGGGGATACGGGTTCGTGCCCCGGTCTGGGAGGATCCCATATGCCGCGGAGCGGCTGGGCCCGTGAGCCATGGCCGCTGGGCCTGCGCATCCGGAGCCTGTGCTCCGCAACGGGAGAGGCCACAACAGTGAGAGGCCCACATACCGCAAGAAGAATGAATGAATGAATGAATGAATGAATGAATGAATAAATAAATAGATAGATAGATAGATAGATAGATAGATAGATAGATAGATAGAAGAAATGAAACTACTTAATAGAAAAGGCTATTCCACCTTTACTACCATTTAAAGGCATCAAACGGGGGGAAATAAAAACAGTACTTTGGGCTTCCCTGGTGGCGCAGTGGTTGAGAGACCGCCTGCCAATGCAGGGGACACGGGTTCATGCCCCGGTCCGGGAAGATCCCACATGCCGCGGAGCTGCTGGGCCCGTGAGCCACGGCCACTGAGGCTGCGCGTCTGGAGCTTGTGCTCCGCAACGGGAGAGGCCACAGCAGTGAGAGGCCCGCGTACCGCAAACAAACAAACAAACAAACAAACAGTACTTTGATGGAAATAACAAATAAAATGGAACAAAGCAATTCAGAGCAATTCTAAAGTTAAGTATCTTCATTTTAAAATAATTATTCCATACGGTATCTGGGGACAAATCATTCTTCTCACAAACATGGAACATCTGTTGCATACAAATCTTATGAGGCTTGTGTATTACATGGAATGGAAGAGCAAAGTCTCAAGCTAGGAATTTCCAAACTATTCAAGGCAGCCATTATCCCTGGCTCTGCAGAGCCAAGATACCAAGACAAAAAATGCAAAAGGAAAACAACAGCTGGAAAAATGCCAGCTACAAATGACCTGTTCAAGTTACTGGACAAATGCAATTTCTTTCTTTTTTTAAAGATTTATTTTTGATATGGACCATTTTTAAAGTCTTCATTCAATCTGTTACAATATTGTTTCTGTTTTATGTTTTTGTTTTTTGGCTGCGAGGCATGTGGGATCTTAGCTCCCTGACCAGGGATAGAACCCGCACCGCTGCACTGGAAGGTGAAGTCTTAACCACTGGACCACCAGGGAAGTCCCTGGACATATGCAACTTCACTCAGAAATTTAGCATGAAAGTTAAATTCAAAACTCCCAACTCTTCTAAATATAATTTTATCACTTTTTTTAGTCATTTAAAAAAAAGTACTCTTATCTAGCATTTAGAGCTAAAATACAAATGTACAAGGCTGATCTAAAAAGTGTAGCTACTATTTATAGGCCAGGCACTGGACCAGATGCTTTATACACATTATTTCCAATCATTATAAATAACCTGGTATGCATGGTAGGTATTACTGATACCATTTCACAAGTAAGGAAATCAAGGTTCAGAGAGGAATTATATGCCCAGGATCCCTCAGAGATTAAGCGGCAAAGAGGAACTCTGGTCACTCTAGCTTAAAAAAAAAAAATCTCTGCCTGTACCAGGCCTATTCCCCCAGTGAGGCCTCCACTCTAGCCTTCCCTCTGCCCGGGAGGCCCATCCACTCAGACCTCACCTTCTTCATGAACCTACTTTAACCTTTTCAAGTCCCCTTGCACTGCATTAATATTTTTTAGCTTTTTGTTTTGAGATAATTGTAAATTCACATGCAGATGTTAGAAATAATACATCACATTTTTGTACACTCTTGACTCAGTTTCCCACAAAGGTAATATCTTGCATAACTGAAGTATAATATCACCTGCATTGTTTTTTTCTCCTACTATTTATCTCTTTCTAACATATAAATATATTTATAATTGTTGCTGTTATGGTCTGTCCACCCCCACTAAAAAATAAACTTCCTGCAGGCAAGAATCTTTATCTAAATTTTGTTCACTGCTATATCCCAAGTACATAAAACAGGGCCTAATCCCTAGGAGTAACTCAATAATACTTGTAGAAGGAATCAAAGCACTGTACTGCACTGCGTCCTCTATCAGGAAATAAACCGACTTTAAGAGACCACCTTAGTAAATAAGACGATTCTGAAACATCAGGGAAACATTACACTCACCCATGGTGACATAAGGCAACTTATCAGTTGATCCATGAGGATAGATGCTGTAGAGGTGAGGTCCAGTAACATCTACTCCCCCCAAAACTAGGGCTGCACCAATGTAACCTTGATACCTGGTGATCAGAGTATGCATAAGAAAAAACAAAAATGAGTCCATATTGCATCACTATAACTTAACCGAAAGTTGTATTTGAAGTCGGACAATAAAAAGCTTTTCTTACACTACTACTGCTTCATTAAATAATTACTGTTTTGAAGGGGAAAAAATAGAGAATTGAGCGAACATACTTGAACATCAACTATCAGCCAATAAAAACTGTAAATTGTGTGAGGCATTCCATGTGCCTTACATAAACTTAGTCTCACAACCCCCTTCAAAAGAAGACACTATAATTCTCATTGTAGAGAAGAGAAAACCAACCCAAAGACATTTTTAAGCCTCAGAGCCAAGCTTGGCTTACTCCAAGGGTCATCAGCACCCCTCCCATCATACCTCTCTGTGTTTAGCAGATAAGCTCCCTTCCAAGTCAACAGTGAGTTGTTGCTAAACTAAAGCTGTTCAAATTATCAACCTCACCATAGCCTCATAGGAAAATAGCTAATGTCAAAACACCTTTCCCCTCGGGCTTCCCTGGTGGCGCAGTGGTTGAGAGTCCGCCTGCCGATGCAGGGGACACGGGTTCGTGCCCTGGTCCGGGAAGATGCCACATGCCGCGGAGCGGCTGGGCCCGTGAGCCATGGCCGCTGAGCCAGCCTGTCCGGAGCCTGTGCCCCGCAATGGGAGAGGCCACAACAGTGAGAGGCCCGCATACCGCAAAAAACCCAAAAAAACAAAAAACACCTTTCCCTTGAATAAATCCACAAAATTATGACAGATATGAGCTCATACTGAGTAAAAGAAAGAAGTATTTCATCATGCAGGGAAGTGAATGAAGTAACTCCCTGACAGCCTATATAAAACCCATTGCTCCTGCCCGCAGTTTAGAACTGTATCTCTCAGAACATGGGCAAGAATACATTTTCCGCCTCACCCCCACCTCTGTTTAATTCTGCAAGTATTTGTTCCTTTGGACCCTCTACTTAGTTGGTTTTCGCTTCTACAGATTGCTTTCCTTGTATCTGGTTCAATTTTTTACCATTAGAACTGCTATGCTAGATAAACATGCTGGATTTAAAGTTCTCCACTGTGAGCCTTTAGCTCTCCGGAAAAAAAATGAAACCAACACATGCTGAATTTGCCTAATGACACAATCATTAAAACTGATATAAATAACACAAGAACCAATCAAAGTCATAATTTTAGACTGTCTGAGATATAGCTACCCATCAGAAAGCGCTCTAGGTCGAGTCCAATATTTCCCGTGTCCCTTGATTACCAATTTATTATTTCAAATCTTCCATTTATAAGTGAAAAAATAAAGAGCAGGAAAGGATTTTAAAAGCAGCCTCAAGAGGGAACAGAGGCCCAGACAAGGGAAGAAACTGGTCCCTAGCCGCATGAGCTAGCAGAAGGGTCAAGACTAGATCCCAGCGCTCTGGGATGAGAAGCCAGAATCACCAGATCCACCACTCCCACCCCAGCCCAGTGCTTGATCCACTATATCAACTGCCTGCCAAACACGCTGTTTAGTTAAAGTCAATTAATAACCAGCTAGTTCCCTTCCAAGCTAAAACATAATCTGTTTGATGCCTTTAGAAGAGTCTAAGATATTTTGGCAAGTCAATGAAATCCTTAAAAATGGATCCAGAAATTCTGTTTCCAGGAATCTAATTCTATTGATATAAAAGGACAAATACGCAGAAATGAATGCATAAGAATGTTTTTTGTGGTAACTGTTTATGATGCTAAAAAAGTGGAAACAGTCAGAATTAGCTAAACTAATACAGCTATACAATGGAACACTACACAATCGTTAAAAACCATGCTGCATTTTCCATGCACTACCAATGGTAATCTTACTCAAGGACAATTTTGGCAATATATATTAAAATGTTAAATGTGCCTACCTTTGACCCAGCAATTCTACTTCTAGGAATTTATTTTAGAATATAACTTAAAGAATTAATAACAGGGCTTCCCTGGTGGCGCAGTGGTTGAGAGTCCGCCTGCCGATGCAGGGGACGCGGGTTCGTGCCCCGGTCTGGGGGGATCCCATATGCCGCGGAGCGGCTGGGCCCGTGAGCCATGGCCGCTGAGCCTGCACGTCCGGAGCCTGTGCTCCGCAGCGGGAGAGGCCACGGCAGTGAGAGGCCCGCGTACCGCAAAAAAAAAAAAAAAAAAAAAAAAGAATTAATAACACAAGTACCTAAAGATTCTATATTCCAAAGGATCGGCAGAATACCTTACAATACCTTAAACACCTTAAAGTAAGCAATATTGTTAATCTTCAAAAATTGGTTAATAAAATAGATTACTATGATCCAACAAAAATTAGGATACCGATCTATGGTTCTTAAACTTTTGGGGGCACAGACCCCACGGAAAAAATGATTAAAATTGTGGAACCCTCGCCCATAACAAGGGTACACACACAAATTTTTCTCTATTTCAGGAGAGTTACAGGTCTCCAGAAGTCCTCCACGGGCTCAAGGTAAAACCTCTGGATGCCGAGCTCGTCTACTGATGGGAACAATATTCACAATATACTGTTATGTGAACAGGGTCAGTTACAAAACAACACATATAGCAGGATTCCATTTTTGCAAATACATGCATGAGTATACATGCCTAGTATAAAAGGTCTAAGAAAATAGATCTCAAAGATTCACAGTGTATGTGCTTAAGTGGCAGAGTGTCAGCTGAAATCTACTTGCTTCTTTTCACATTTCTATAGTGTCTGAATTTTTTACAATGATCGTACCTTACTTTTATAATAACTTATAAAAAGGTTTTCTTTTTGAAATACTCCAACATGGAAACTATTGAAGAGGCACTGGTAGGTGAAAAGATTAGGTTACAATATGGGATAGAAAGCACAACTATGATCCCATTTTTACAGAACAAAATATGTATTATTAAACATAGGAAAAACCCTGAAGAGTGTACCATAATCTGTTAGCACCGACTGCTTATGGGTGGTAGAAATTCAGATAATTTCTATATTTTTTTATCTATATCTTCTAGCTTTTTTACTGTGAACATGCACTTATAATACTGAAGGAAGGGAGGAAGGGATGATCAAGTGAATGAACGAACGAATAAATAAATTTAAAAGTCTAGGAGTATATACAACCAGCCAAAATGTGATTCTCGCCTATTTTTTCTTTGAGCTTTACAGTAGTTTCAGAATTTTCTACAATGAATATATAGTACTTTTGTAAGGAAAAAAATTACAATAAAATAAAATTTTAAAGCCTCTACATATTCAAATAGTTTCCAGAATACAGAATAGTATATCAAAGATTTCTGCTAGACTCAACAAGAAGGCTCCATGCGCAGAAGGAACAAGTATCACAGATATCTTCTACCTATAGCCACCACAGAAGTAAAATAAAAGTACTGCTTAAGTAAGGAAAAAGACGTCCACTTCTGTTTATCAAATCCTCTTTTCTCACTTATTCACATACAAGGAAATAGATTATTCAGGGGGAAGAAAACAGCAAGAGTACACCTTGTATTCTTTTTTCAGCCTCTGAATGAGGATCTAACTATGTATCAGGCCCTGTACTAGGCACTGCATAAGCCTTGTTTCTTTATTCATTTCCTCCCCAAAAGTTAGAGAGACAGAACTATTATCCCCATTTTACTGAGGAAGAAACAGGATAAGAAGGGTGAGGTGAACAGCCCAAAGTTACACAAATGTAAGCACTGTAGACAGGATCTGAAACAAAGTTCTAAAGTCAAATCCTATGCTTTTTTCTCTTATACTAGTGACCCACTTTACGTAACTCAACAAAAATGTCAAAAGACATAAAGAACCATAATTATCCTGGTTTAAATTTTTGTGTTCTTCTCAAAACTTTGATAAAATTTAACTTTTACAATGTATGTTAAACTAAAGATAATAAAACACTGAAAAAAGAGAATTTAGAATTCCTGAAACATTCTAAAGAGATTAACAGAAACATCTGCTAGATTTAGCTAAATGCTAAATGACACTGCAAGCAATCTTGAAATATTTACTGCAATTTTATGTTTAAAAATTGTTTTAAATGTAATGCACCACACAAACCACCAGAGGGAGCTTTACATTTAAAATCAAAATCACAAATGGCTTCAGTTATCTTGACAACAGATGTGCTTTAACAAGTTCTCACACTGCACTGGAAGAATTTATTTGATAGGTGGTAATTCTCCAGGATTAGGATGATGATTATGTACATAAATAAATGGAAATCACTGACATAAAGGCTCAGTACAGCCAGAGTAGGAATTGGGTAGATATGGACTAGGCTTCCTGCCCATATGACTCATAAACCCTGGTATCCTCTGCTGTAAAATGGGAACTAGTCTACCGGCCTTGCTGCACAGCTATATTAAACCTCATATCCACTTCCTGAGAGCCAAGGGGCCATGCTACACTTGTAGACGAAGACCTGCAAATTCACAGGAAGGCAAGGGCCAGGCAGGAAACAGAGAAGTGAGCCACGCAAGGACTGACAGGCCAGAACACATGCTCCCACTTCCAAAGGCAACAACGGCCACTCAGTCCCACATACCGCCTGCTTTATGATCTTTTATCAGAAGAAGCTGGAAATCCATATTTTAAATTCAAAGCTCCCAATTTATAATTATTTGCCACTATTTTTTTTAAAACACTATGTGAGTCAAATGAAATTTCTTTACAAGCTGAATACGGCCTGTGAGCTGCCAGCTTACAACCTTTGCCTTCTGTTCCGGCTCCCCTTTAACTCTCATAGGCCTGGATGCAGCTGCTACCACTTGGGACAGAGATAAAGAAAATGTCTTGTGTAGGTTGCTTAATGATTGATGAGGACCAGAATAAAGGACTCTGACCAACTTTTTAAAAAATTTTAAAAAGGTATCATGATACACATTCTATAAGGAAGGAGAGAGGAGAGAATCTGTTAACGCTAAGGTAGGTCACAAAAGAAGCCAGGATTCCAACCCAAGACTAAATGTCCAGGCTATTTCCACTATACTACATTGCTTCTCTTCTCTTTACGAGGGGCAAATGAGAAAATGGACTTAAAATGTGAAAACTGTCTGGACCTATACAAACACAAGGTGATGATGTGGTCGTTAAGGACTAAAGAGAAACAGAACTGCTAAGAGGAACTCTGGGAGTCAGCAGGGAGTGAAGTCTGGTGAGGCAAACGAATGCATCTCTTTAAGCCTCAGTTTGTTCACTTACAAATTAGAGATGTTAATAGCCCCTATCTCAGAGTTAAAGGGATAAAGTGAGATCATGCATAAAGCACTCAGCACAGGGCCTGGCACAAACAAGTAAATGTTGGTTAATAGTAACGCTATTCTACCCACTTACAGCCAACTACAAATAATCACTTTTCATTTCACTGTTATCTTGCCCCTAAAAAAGGGAGAAAAAACCATCATTTGTGCTTGTGTGTGTTCACAAGAAGAACTCAAAGGTTCCTTCCAGCTCTTTCTTACTATGAACAAAAAAGTTTTTATCCAGCAATACCCTAAGCCTCAGGAAATGACTCAATTGGTCACATGTGATTCATTCATGAAAAAAAAAAAAAAAAAAAACCCAGACCCCATAAATTCAAATACATTATCAAAAGCCTTATGAAATTAGAGTGTCTTTTTAGTAACAATTGATTTCTAGAATAAAATGTGTATTTCTTAATGCCTTTTCTCGAGCTTCCAGGCTTCCCTTGGCTGAAAAATCTAAGACATGAGAAAAAAATACTACAGAAATCCCCATCCTGGAACCTTACCTGAAAAGCATCTGCTTCAGCATCCGATTGGCCGTCACAACTCTGGGAAGGCGGCCAGTGGAAAGAGAGTGGAGCTCCAAGTTGGAAGAAATGAGCTGGGTTGTCATGTCTGTGTCCGCAGCTGTCCCAGCACCACAACAACTAAAAAATACAATTAGAAACGTAGCTGAAATTTACTTACCAAAGGGCTCAATTAGAAGTGGAGCTTCTTGGAAAACTTCCACAAAGTTCAGGGACATAGAGAGATGTTTTGGAGTATACCTGCACTGTAACTGCTCTAACCAAGCTTAAACAAACATAAAATTAAGAATGCACATCTAATTATATGCAAATATATTTTCTGTAGCCCAGTGGAATATTTCAAATCATTAGTTTCTATGTTCTGAACAGAGTGTGCATTTTACTGATCCTAGAAAATATCCAAGTTGTACAAAAGAGCAAGGAATGTTAAAAGCCTTGCAATTTACATTTACCAAGTATTTAGTACTAGATACCAGTCATTCCAAAGTGCTGAGAATGAAGAAAATATGACACAGTAATAGCACTTGATTTCAAACTTGAGTGGAGCAGACATATAATACAATATAGTAGCACAGGTAGAAAATGCTGTAGGAAATTGGAGGAGAGAGCTGTTAACTCTCATCTTTGAGAAGAGGTTTCATTTGAGCTGAATTTGGAAGGACAGAATAAAAACACTATACAGAGAAGAAGAAAGGGCATTTCTAAGCAGACGGGCTAGCAAAAGCAAGGGTAAAACAGCTTGGACATGCGGAGAACAGGGACATGAGGGAAATAGGGACAGCCCAAGTATAACTGGAACATAGACTGACAGCAGCTAAATAGGATGAAAAGGTAAGCTTTCTGTGAAATTGTACAAGACCTTGAATATCATGCTAGTTTCAATTTTACCCTGAAAACAGTGTGGAAATGTGAAAAATCTCTTGAAAAGTTTTTAAACAGGAAAGGGACATAATTTGATCTGTGTTTTACAAAACCCAATATGACAGAAGCGTGAACAATACAGATAAAGAAAAGGCCAAAGGCAGAGAGACCATTTAAATGACAACTGCAATAATCCAGCTGAGAAAAAAGAATCCGAGGTAAGGCCTTGGTAGAGGGAAGGAGAGAAGGGAGTGGATTCAAAAGGCACACAGAAGGCAGAACTGGGTACCAAATGAACTGAAGACTAAAGCAAAAAGAGGACTTGAGGGACTTCCCTGGTGGTCCAGCAGTTAAGACTCTGTGCTCCCAATGCAGGGGGCCTGGGTTTGATCCCTGGTCAGGAAACTAGATCCCGCATGCTGAAACTATGAGCCTGCATGCCGCAACTAGAAGATCCCGCACGCTGCAGCTAAAGATCCCGCACGCGTCAGGGTGCCACAACTAAGACCCAGCACAGCCAAATAAATAAATAAATACATATTTTTTAAAATAAAAAAGAGGACTTGAGGATGGCTAGCTCAGATGGATGGAAATGCCATTTAAGGGAGACAGAAAGAAAATACAGGCTGAACAACAGGTTTTAGAGAGAAAGAGTAAATTCAATTTTACCCCCGACATGTTTAAAAATGAGTTATTCAAACTAATCAATACTTACTAAATGTTAGGAGATATGAAGTGTATTTTTGAACAGTTCTTGTCAGCAACAACCATTCCTTCAGTTGCCCTTGTATCTGCTCCAAGAACTATGCCATCCTATTTTTAAGAAATATATACTTTAAAACAACTTCACACATACAAACCACAGTTCTCTACTCTAGTTTAGGAAAAACAATGTTGACCATCCCCTGCTCCCCCAACCACCCCGCCTCGCACTGAAATATTGTGCTATACTTTCGGCATTCAACAAAAAGCTTATTAATAAACATTACTGGTTGAACCCTCAGTAGGCAGTAGGAACTATCATTCCTGTTTTCAAATGAGGCTCAGAGATTCACTGAATTTCTTACAAATCACAGAGCCAATATCAGAAAAGTCTGGATTAAGATGCAGAAACCTTTCCATTAAAATAGCCACGTCTGTCAATTTCTTTTTTTTTTTTTTTTTGCGGTACGCGGGCCTCTCACTGTTGTGGCCTCTCCCGTTGCGGAGCACAGGCTCCGGACGTGCAGGCCCAGCGGCCATGGCTCACGGGCCCAGCCGCTCCGCGGCATATGGGATCTTCCCGGCCCGGGGCACGAACCCGTATCCCCTGCATCGGCAGGCGGACTCTCAACCACTGCGCCACCAGGGAAGCCCCTCAATTTCTTTTTAAAAGATGTCACTCTTTACCTTTAACAACAATAACCAGTTATCTCTTTTGACCCTTACAACAATTTAAATCAGGAGTTATTATGTCCACCTGATGGATTAGAAAGTGAGGCTGTGAGAAGGAAAGGGACCTGCCCACCAAGTTAGAGGCAGCAAAAAAGCTAAATGGTTAAACGTTTTTGTTTTCTCCCACTACATCATCCTGCTTCCTAAAGTAGTAACTTAAGACAGAAAACTGGCTTCCTGTCGAAAACTGCAGTGAGCAAAGAATATAAACTGCCGATAAGTGCACAAAACTGACATAGTCTCTCCTAAAGGAGCTTTTCCTGATGTAGTACTCTGTAAGATGTGCCCTTCCTCACACAGCCCAGAGAAGTAAAAGAGGCCAAGGGGCCTGGTTCCTGAAATTAGCTGACACTGCTGCTCTCAGCCTGTCCCGGCTTACCTTATAGACCACCCCTGCGATAGTTGTCCCAGTTTTCCGGGCCATTGGAAGCCTGGATCCTTTCTTTGCAAAATCGGCTTCCAAGATGGCATTTCTGAGAGCAAATGAGAGAATAAAGCGTTGAAAGGCACCACATTGCGCGGCAATGGCACAAAGAGTTTCTAATAGGGAACTCGGGAGAAGGAAAAACTACTAGCATTTGCTTTCAAGCCCATCTGTTTCACTGGCTCCTCCCAACAGCAGGACCACTGTCCCGCTTTTTTGCGAAAGGAGCGTCTGAGAGGGTCCGCACCACCACCCCGGAGATGCAGGGTGTCCCGGTGCGCTGGGGAAGTGGAAAAGCCGACCCGGCCTCAGGAGAAACACGCTCAGGCCCTAATTCCCCTGAGTCACAAGTGCCGCGGGCCGCGGGGCCCGCCCTCCACCATTCGTTCAGACTTCCCGGCTCAGACAGCAACCCAACTCTGACCCCGGCACCGCATTCCCACTCCCGCCCTGAACCGGGCCCGGGACATGACCATACCTGCGGCAGTTTTCGAAAGAGAAACCTCCAACCGGTGGCTCATACACTGACACAGCCGCCATCTTCCCGAAAAAGTAATTCCGGGCCGGGGGCGGGAGCAAACGAAAAGAGCCAAGCACTTCCGGCGCCGCCGGCGACCTAGGGCTGAAGGGGCGGAGGAAACTCCGCGCTAGGGTGATGGATCTTCGAGTTAGGGGCTCCTAGAGGAGCCTGGAGATGTTTGGAGTATAGCGCCCCAAGTGGCGAGGAGGAGAAACTGACACCCGGAGAAGCGGGGGGGAAAAGGACTACCCAAGGTGGGCACACCAGAGACCAGGCCTCCTGCCCACCAGACCAGAGCGGTTTCTACTGCTAATTCGACTACATGGAGCTTCAGAGACAGAGACAATGAAGTTCCAGGCACAGCTCCACCACCTCCTTGCAATGAGCAAGTCCTCTCAACTGTCTGATTTTGTTTCCTCTGCGGTCAAATGGGGATAATAGCTGCCTCAAAAGGCTGCTGTGAAATGAACAAGAAGCCTGTAAAAAAAAGCTGTTCAACATCATTAGTCGTTAGAGACATGCAAATCAAAACCACAGCGCAATACCATTGCACACCCACGAAGATGGCTATAATCAAAAAGACAGAAAATAACAAGTGTTGGCTGGGATGTGGAGAAAGTGGAACCCTCATACGTGGCTGCTGGGAATGTGAAATGGTGCAGCTGCTCCAGAAAATAATTTGGCAGTTCCTCCCAAAATTAAACATAGACCCAGCAATTGTCTCTTACCTATATACCGAAGAGAATTGGAAACAGTTGTTCACAAAAACCTGTACACAAATATTTATAGCAGCATTACTCATAATAGCCAAATAATGGAAACAACCCAAATGTCCATCAACTTGAGGAATGGATAAGCAAAATGTGGTACATCCATGCAACAGAATACCATTCAGCTGTAAAAAGGAATGAAGCATTGACACATGCTACAACAGGGATGAACTTAGAACACTGTGCTAAGTGAAAGAAGCCAGGCACAAAAAGCCACAAATAGTATGGTTCCATTTCTATGAAATGTCCTTACTAAACCAATCCATACAGCCAGAAAGTAGATTAGTGGTTATTGGGAGATTGGGGGGAAGGAAAGAAAGGGGAGTGACTAATGGATACAGAGTCTCTTTTGGGGATGATGAAAATGTTCTGAAATTAGGTAGTTGTAATGGTCACACAACATTGTGAATATACTAAAAGCCACTACTGCCCTGCACATTTTGAAATGGTGAAATTTTTGTTATGTTAATTTCACTTTTTAAAAAGCTGCTGTGAAAATTGAAAATTGTATGTGGAGGACTTCCCTGGTGGCGCAGTGGTTAAGAATCCACCTTCCAGTGCATGGGATACGGGTTCGATCCCTGGTCCAGGAAGATCCCACATGCCACGGAGCAACTAAGCCCGTGCGCCACAACTACTGAAGCCTGTGTGCCTAGAGCCCGTGCTCTGCAACAAGAGAAGCCACCACAATGAGAAGCCCGCGCACCGCAACGAAGAGTAGCCCCTGCTCACCACAACTAGGGAAAGCCCACACACAGCAGCGAAGACCCAACACAGCCAAAAATAAATTAATTAATTAAATTAAAAAAGAAAAAAGAAAATTGTATGTGGAGAGCATTTATCCTGGCATGTAGAACTTCTCCATAAATAGCTGTTATTGTTAATGGCACATTCATTTCATCCTGCCAACAAGCCTCAAAGGTAGCTATGTAATTCAACTCACTTTACTGATGGAAATTAAGGTTCATTGACGTAAAGTAACTTGCTCAAACTTACATAGCAAGTAGATCACAGCAGCAATAATTGTGGGCTGAATTAATTTATTCATTCAGCAAATACTTAAATGACTCCATTATGTAATGAAATTATTTGCTCAGCACCTACTATGTGTCAAGCTTGTTTCTAGGAATGAATGAATGAATGAATGAATGGCATCCCAATCACCCAGAACCGTGCCTGTCACAACTACGTGTTCAATAAATATTTGTCAAAGGTTCAATTCCTTTTCATTACTTCTCTGGGTCTTCTGTGCGACATAGGAGAATGTGGCCTCACCACCCACCCCCACAGGAATCTACTGATGAAGAGGTTTGAGTGTCTCCAGTGTCACCAAGTTGCTGCTTTGGTGAATGTGAAAAGTAAAAAGACGGGCTCTGTTCTAGAGATGTCCACTTCCTGATGAGAGAGGCTCGACTCCATAAGACCTAGACAGGACCGGTCATAATTCAACGTGCCCCGGATGCCGTGAGGGTCAGTAAATAACGATAGAATGAAGGGCTGCTTTCACAATGTTCATCACACTCACGCCTGCTCTGGGCTCAGCTTTGAGGGAATGAACACACAGGTGAACCAGATGGAGTTCCTCTGCTCATGTTGTGGATTGAATTGTGTCCCCCCCTCCAAAGCTGACATGTTGAAGTCCCAAGCCCCAGTACCTCAGGATGTGACCTTATTTGAAGATAGGGCCTTGACAGAGGTAATCAAGTGAAAATGAGGTCATTAGGGTAGATCTTAATCCAGCACGATTGAGGTCCTTTTCAAAGGGGAAATTTACAGACAGATGTTCACACAGGGAGAACATCATGTGAACGTGACAGCAGAGATTAAGCCAAGGAATGTCAGAGATTGGCAGCAAACTACCAGAAGCTAGGCCAGAGGCCTGGAACAGCCCTCAGAAGGAACCTACCCTGCCAACACCAACACCTTGCTTTCAGACTTCTAGCCTTCATAACTGAGAGACAATAAGTTTCTTTTTTCTTTTTTTTTTTTTTGCCATGCTGTGCAGCTTGCAGCATCTTAGTTCCCCAACCAGGGACTGAACCTGGGCCCTCAGCAGTGAAAGTGCGAAGTCTTAACCACTGGACTGCCAGGGAATTCCTGACAATGTTTCTGTTGTTTCTGTTATTTAAGCCACCCAGTTTGTGGTACTTTGTTACAGCAGCTCTAAGAAATGAATACACCTCATGAGTTCACAGTCCGAGGGAGGAGAGAAGACCCCAGAAAGACTCACAGCCTGGTATGCCAAGGCTGGGTGGAGGAGGGTTGCTGCAGAAGCCAAGAGGCTCAGAAGGACAGAGTGTGAGCTCGTGGGGTGAGAAGACAGGGGGGACGGACACACAGGCGAAGTCCTGGGGTATGGAGCAAACAAAACCAAACAAAAAGCCCTGACACGATTTGTTTTCAGGAAACAGTGATGAATCTGATGCGGCTGCAGCAAAGGGAAACACAGCAGCCTGCAGCCCCCAGAGGACAGTGGCAAGGCGTCTGTGTCCAGCTGGAGGAGCCAGGGAAGGATGTGGAAATGATTTGTGATCTCAGTTTGTCCCGGGGCATTTCTCTTCCTAACTGGGTCTCTTTGGTATGGTTTTCACACCCAGATGAGCTGAGGTGGTGGCACTGTCTGTCTTGTGGCTTCTAGAGGTGGCCCAGCAGAGGCAGCTGGAGCCAGCAGAGGGCGACAGAGAGCTTCCAGGCCCCTGAGGCGTGCAGTCCAAGGCCCTAGAAACTCCACTCAGCCTGGGTCAGGGCTGTAGGGAGGGCAGCCCTAGATCCCCAGCACCCAGAGGCCCTGCTTCGGCCTCCCTGTCCAACATGACTGCTGCCCCCTGGGACTGCAGCTCCCTGGACTGCAGCCCAGTCTAGAACCTGGGCCTGGACACAGTCCCACTTAATCCCTGGCAGTGCCACCAAAACTGACTGACTAGTAAAGCTACCACTTCTGCTCTGGATCTGGCTGTGTGACCTCAGGGGAGCCATCAGACTCTCTGGGTCTCAGTTTCCTAATAATATAGTAACAACCAACATTCCCTGCATGCCCCCCACAACCTGTTCTAACCACTTTATATACAGGGCCGCATGGTCACCCTAAGCACCTAGAATGTGCCAATACAGAAGACAGATGATCAAGAGACAGACACAGTGCTGCCCTCAGGGAGCTGGCAGTCCCTGAAGACCAAGTATCACTGCCCCACTTTACAGATGAGGCAACTGAGGCCCCGAGAAGTGAACACTGGCTCAGGGTGATAAATGGCACACAGCTAAGTGGCAGAGCCACAGTTCAAACCACGTGCCTCCCAGCCCCAGGCCAGACACAGCTCCACTTCCCTGACCCCTGGCAATTATAGTCCAGCTGGAACCCAAGCTCCTATGTTCCCGGGGGTTTGCCAGAACAAAAGCAAGGCAAACTCAGCTAGTTCCCAGCTGTGTGATTGGAGGCTGGTCTCTTCATCTCTCATCTGTTTCCTCTGCTATAGAATGAGAGCACATTACAATGTTTCTCTTGCCTTGGGCATACCAAATAAGAACATGCAATGTAAACTGTAAAGCATTTTATTCATTCATTCGTTCATCCATTCATTCATTCAGTATTTATTAAACCCTTCCTTGGCGCCAGGCTCTGTGCCACATCATAGTCTTGAGGGGCGCTGGTCTGGGAACTGCACCTCCAGTTCACTGTGCTAAGTGCCCTAAGTGACACATACCAGAGCACAGCCAGGAAACGGCTCCCAAGAGAGCCTGAGGCAGCTGGGTAGACACCCGGAGGACGGGAGTTAGCACTGAGGCCAGGAGACCAGAGGGTGCATCCCATATGGAGGGTTCAGCTGTGCATGGCCCCTGCTCCAGCCTGGATTTTCCAAGGCCCTGGCAAGCACCCTCCCCCAACCTGCAGGCTGCTAGGAGCCCAGCGTGGGATGGGCCCTGGAAGGCTCACCCCCATCCTCTATCAGGATACACACACATCCGGGGGTGCCCCCCACAAGGAGACTTGGCCATCTTCCCATTGCAGGGAAAGCAGCCCATGATGCTCCCGGTTGCTAAGGCAACTGGGCCCTTGTTTTTCCTTCTTCATAAATAAGCTATAAATAGACAGGGCAAACCTGGGCGCCTTCCTTTGCATGAATTAGAGCAGCTACTCCCGGCTCCAGGGCGCTGGCACAACATCCAAGTGCCAAGTGTTGCTGCACAGGCCACAGAAACACAGCTCCAGTGGGAGGGTATGGCAGACACATGGCAGCATCGAATGTGAATTCCCCCCACCCTCTCCAGACTCTGCTGGGGCACTTAGCAGATTCTGGGACCCTGCCGAGACCCACTGAACCACAATCATTGCAAGTGAGGCCTGAGGTGGGAGTTTAACTACTTAACCCCAGCAGATGAGATGAGCCATGAGTTCGCCCACCCAGCTAATGGTGAGCAAGAATGGGCATCCTTCCCTTCTTCCCATCTGGGACGTATGCAAGTCACAAGGAAATCACGAGAATACGTCCCATTATGAAGGACTTTGTAGGCTGGCTCAGAATCTGGGCCTGTCCAGAGGGCACTGGGGAGCCATGGGAGGCGTGTAGGCAGAGAAGCAATGTGACCTCTCTTGGAAGAATGGGATTCCCACTTGACAAAGGGAGTTTGAGCAGAGTGTGTCACCCAAAACAAGGTGCCCTGAAGGTTGCTGGACCACAGCTGAAAGATGCTTCCTCAAGCCAAGCCTCTGAATATGGACACCGGATGCCTCCCAGGCACATCTAGCTCCACATCTTCACCATGGGCTAGACCTGCCACGCCCTCCCACAGTGAGGCAAATGCTATCCCATTCATTCATTCATTCATTCATCCAGGCATCCTTTAAACAAACTCCAGTTCTGTGTCTGGCACTGTGCTGGGCTCAGGAACACAAAGACTCTGCCCTCAAGGGAAATGGATACAGGAATAAATGTAAGAAAGCTAAAGGACCAGAGGTTCTGATGGAAATTGCACAGGGTACAAAGAGGCTCAAAGGAGAGAAAGAGGACAGCTCCCCAAGGGGAGCTTTTAAGAAAACATGGGATTGTAAACAAAACTAAAAAGATGAGTAGGAGTTGCCTGGCTGGAGTTGCAGGAGAGAATGGGTGCTCCAGAAGGAGAGTCTGAGCAGACACGTGGAAGCATGTTGGACAGCATTAAATGGGAGGGAGTGGGAAGCTGGAAACTCGGCAGGGACCAAGGCAGGCAGGACCTCACATCAGTGTGTTGTGAAAATCAACCTGGCAGCTGGCCAAGGATGGAATGGACAGGGAGACTCTGGAAACACGCAATCCGGGAGGGAACTACAGACATGGACCAGGGAGGAGGGAAAGAGGGTCTGAACGAGGGCGGTGTTACTCAAGAAATATTACAGAAGGTCAAACAGGATGTGGTCAGAGGTTAGATTCGAGGAGCAGGGAAAAGGAGGAGTTGATGTTCTTGGGGGTCTGACTCGGGTGGCAGGATGGATGGTGGTGGGAAGGTCCACACGGGTCCCTGTGGGATATGCTGCACTGGAGGTCTGGGCTGGGGAGAGCAGTGCAGGACAGCAGGGAGAAGGCTGTGTAAGTCCCGAGTGTGAATGAGATGCTTCAGGAGAGTGGGCAGAGGGAGAGAAGGGAGCCAGGGACAGAGGCCAGGAACGGTAATGTTCGCCATGCAGGTAAGGATGAGGGGCGGGCAAAGGATGGAGAGAAGCAGCAGGCTGGGAGGCAGGCAGGGACTGGGGAGAATGATGTCATAGCCGCCAAGATGGGGAAAGGGGGCTGGAGACGGAGGGAGAATGGCCCAAGTCCCAGCAGCCCAGCAAGACGAGGACGGAAACTCGTCCATGGGACCATCAAATCAAGCAAAGATTTTTTTTCTAATAATAATGCTCAGTGTTACTGATGATGTGACAAGATGAGCACTTTCACATTTGCTTGTGGGAGTGTAAAGTGGTACAAACTTTCTGCAAAGCCATTGGCCAAGATAGTTCAAGATCCCGTACAACAGAGTACCTGGTTTAACAACACCATATTGTGCACTTCAAAATTTGTTATGAGGGCAGCTCTCATGCTAAGCAGTGTAGTTTTTTTGTATATCAACTATACCCCAATAAAGCTGTTTTTTAAAAAGTAGTTCAAGCTACTTGAAAAAGCTTGAAAAAGCTCAGAATATTTAACTCAAAAATTCCCCTCTAGGGACTTCCCTGGTGGCACAGTAGTTAAGAATCCGCCTGCCAATGCAGGGGACACGGGTTCGATCCCTGGTCTGGGAAGATCCCACATGCCGTGGAGCAACTAAGCCCGTGCGCCACAACTACTGAGCCTGCGCTCTGGAGCCTGTGAGCCACAGCTACTGAGTCCACGTGCCACAGCTACTGAGGCCCATGTGCCTAGAGCCCAGGCACAACAAAAAGAGAAGCCATCGCAATGAGAAGTCCACGCACCGCAACGAAGAGTAGCCCCTGCTTGCCACAACTAGAGAAAGCCCACGCACAGCAACGAAGACCCAACGCAGCCAAAAATAAAAATAAATTAAAAAAAAAATTCCCCTCTATGGCTCTATCCTCAGACAAAGATAGGTGTGTGAAGATGTTCATTGTAACACTATTTATGATAGACCATATTGGACTTTATAGTGAACTATATATTGGATATATATTGGATAATGGATTATATACATTGCATATTATAATAGATTCTATATTATAATGAAAATCTGGAAACTGCTTTAATATCAAACAACAGATGAATGGCTAAATAGTTTATGATGGAGGGTGAGAAACAGGCAGAAATACATATGGTTCCAACTTTATAATGTATGTGGGTGTATATTATGTATGTAAAAAGCCAATCATATTAATAATAGGCATAATTCCTTGCTGGTAGGTTATCAGGTCATTCTTATTTTCCTCTTTGAGCCTCTGCTTTTTTTTTTAATTCTCTATCTATGCACTATTTTTTCTCAGCTTTTTTAATATTTTGAGGTTTTTCAAGTCTTCAGAAAGTTGCAAGAGTAGTACAATGAACCATCCTCCCTCCCTCCCTCTCTCTCTTTCTCTCTCCACTGAATCAGTTGGAAGTCACACAACACTCCACCCTAAATGCTAGAGGATGGATCTCCTGAAAACAAGGACATTCTCCTACATAAACACAATACCAATATAAGGATTCAGTATTACTATCTAATATTCACTCCACTTTCAAATTCCCCCAATTATCCCCATAAAACCTTTATGATTTTTGTGATCCAGGATCTCATCAAGGACCACACACTGAATTTAGTTGCCTGATAAATACTCCAGCAAAAGTCCCCTAATAACCAGGGCATTCTCCTACAAAACCACAATACAATTGTCACATTGCGGAAATGTAATACGGGTTCAGGATTATTACCTAATACTCTGTCCACATGTAAATCTCCCCAATATCACCTTTATGATTTTTGTGATCAGGATGCAGTCAGGGAGCCCCACTGAATTCAATCTCCATGACTCGTTAGCCTCCTTCAAGCTGGAATAGTCTCCAGCCTTGTTTTATGTCTTTCATGAAGAGGCCAGGCCCGTTCTGAAGAATTGTCTTCAATGTGGACTTGTCTGATGATTTTGGCAGGTAAGCATTTTTGGCAGGAGGTCCTCATAAGTGATGTGTCCTTTCTTGGGGCACCACATCAGGGGGCACTGATATTGGCTTGTCCCATTATTAGGGGTGTTAAGTTTAATCATTTGGGTAAGGTGGGGTCTGCCGGGTTTCTCTATTTGTAAAGTTAACATTTTCTCTTTGTAATTAAAAAGTAATTTGCAGGTGATTCTTTAAGACTGTGCACACAGCCTATTCCCAATGGTCTCTGACCCAATGGCATGGTCACCCGCTGATGATTTTTACCCAAATCCGTTTTTACAATGTTGATTATAAGATGCTATTTTCTGTTTCTATTACTCCTCCTCAGCTGGCACTCTTCTAAGAGCTTTCCCTTAACCTGACTTCTCTGGGTCTTTTTTTTTTTAAATCAAGGATATTTTTTCAATTTTATGCATTATGATCCATTCTTGTTATTAATCATTTGGATCTCCAGTTGTCCCAAATGTAGCCGTTGGAGCTGTTTCAAATGGGCTCCCCAGCAGTTTGAGATCATCTTTGCTTTCTGGCACAATGACATATTCCAGGCATGGAGTGGAGCGCTTGCTGGGTCCAGCCAGCCCTCTGGGCCACAGAAACAGCCACTCACCTCTGGACCCAGGGGGGACTTGACGGAGGTGAGCGGGCAGCAAGTGAAGCGGCGGGGGCTGGGTGGACATTCGGAGTTATTTCTCTTGGAGCATCAACAGCCGGTGCTTTAATTAATGGCCCCACTCCAGGGGCCCAGGGCCAGTTGACTTCAGCTTAGGAACAGGGCACCAGCCCGCTCGGGTATCTCACTTCACATCCCATTCATTTACTCCTTGCATGCGGAAAGATACTAGTTATAGTACAAAGATGAAGAAAATCTGTGTGTTCTTTTGTAACTTCACTGAGGAAAGGAAAAGGCAGGGAATAAATATCCTGACTTTAGGAGGGAAAAGCATGTGTGCCTGCAAGTGTGTGTGTGTGTGAGTGTGTGTTTGTCTGTCCCCAGGTTCTCCAGGCCTCTGCATCCCCTTTTTTCTTCTTTATCTTATTTCTTTCCTGGTTCAGGTAGAGTTTGCATACAGTAAAATGAACAGATTTGAAGGATACAGTTGGGTGGGTTTCAATAAAGGTGTAATCAGCACCCAACCGAATTACAGAACATTTCCACCAACCCCAGAAAGATCCCTCGTGTGTCCTCCAGTCAACCCCTCATAAAGGCAACCACTTTCTAATATCTCAAAATTCCAGAACGTCCCAAACGAAATTATGCAGCAAGCACACCTCCTTTAACTGCCAAATAAAATGGTGGTGGAAAGCCTGGCAGTGCCACCACCTGCCCCCAGAATATTTCCAAGGCTTTCCCGGTGGGGGAAAGAGGCAGGACACTGATGTCCCTCTGTGGGTTCTCTCCCCAAATCCCTGCTCCCAGGCTGGTGACCAAGAAGGGGACCCAGACCAAGCTCATTCCCCCACCCAGAAAGAAAATCATCTTCTGCGGCCCAGAAACGATGGCCTAGAAACCCCACTGGACACGGCAGGAGGCTCTCTACCCAGCAGTGAGGCCCAGACACGCTGACGGCCCCCGGTCCCCTGACCGTGGGGACCCCAGGGGGACCGTGGTCCTGTCTATCTGCCAGCAGGAGCAGTGAGCAGCACCACTGGCCAGCCGGCCGGCCTCCTGCATTTCTGCTGTCAATCTGCCCACTGCCCTGGGTTGTTTACTGGAAGCTGGCCTCCCTGCCAGGGTTCAAAGCCCTGGCCCTGGGCGCGTCCGTGGCAGGAAGCAGACCGGGCAGTAATTGGCAGCGCGGCTGTGCTCAGAGGCCAGCACTGACCCGGCATCCTCCTCCAGCATCGCCTTTGAGTCGCTCCACACTGACCTTCCAGGCCTGCAGGGACTTCCTGCTGAATGCCGAGCCCGCACCAGCAACAAATTACTCGTTCCCCAAGAAATCTATTAAAAGGTGACAGCAGTTTGGGGGCCGGGTGGCCAGGGGCCCCCACCACAGAAAGCCTAATGTCTTCTGTTCCCAAGAGCCACCAGCCGACTCCGGCTGTACTCAGAGAGAATTGAGTTAGAACTCGAAATTTGGGTGCCAAGGGAAAAATGACTCAGACACGAGGAGAGGCCGCCATCCTTGAGGCCCGTCTATGGCTTCACGAAGGGGGAACAGGTGGGATATGGAGTCCCCTTGACCTCAGATCCTATCTGCCACTTCCACTCTGTGTGACCTTGGGCAAGCCACTTGGCCTCTCTGAGCCTTCCATGCCCATAAAGGAGAGAGAAGCCCACCCCATGGGTTGGCGAAAAGCCAGTGAAGTGCCAGGCACATAACAGATGCTATTCTCTGTGAGTGTTGCTGGATCAGAAGCAGACTGTATTTATTTCATTCTCCAGCTCAGAGAGAAATAAGCCCAGAGTGACCTGCACGTGTGTGCCCACGTCCTGAGAAAGCCAGTGGCCGAGCCATGGGGTCACGTGGGGTGGAGCTGCAGCTGGAGGCTCTAGGGGGTGGGGGCGGGGCATTTGAGGATGGGGGCTCTTACCACCTCCAGCAAGGCTCTGGCTGATCACTGAGCCATTGGATGGATGAATGGAACCAATGGGTGAATGCCCGCATCACTGGTAGATGCTGTAGGCTAAATAATGGCCCCCCAAAGATGTTGACGGCCCAGTCCCTGCAACCTGTGAAGATGTTACCTTACATGGTAAAAGCGACTTTGCAGATTCAATTAAGTTAAGGCTCTTGAGTGGGAAGATCATCCTGGATTATCCAGGTGGGCCCAGTGTAATCACAGGGGTCCTTATAAGAGGGAGGCATCAGACTCAGAGTTGAGGCCTGAGGTGTGAGTTGAGGGAGAGGCACCTGCAATGGACCACGGTGACATCGAGGCTACAGTCACATAACTTCTGTTCTCTGGACCTGGCTGGGCCCAAACTCCAATGTACTATTTTCACCATAGGATGAAGTGCTGCTGGGCCCACTGACCTTATGATTTGGAGGATCAAAAAACACCAGCTCACGTGGGACAGCTCAGATCTCATAGCTACGTGATGTCCGGTGGTCATCAGTCTCTACTAGGGTCCAGCAGAGTACCACTCACCGATTTTCTAAGGGTGAGTAGCTCTCTGCAGCAGAAGTCATGGACTTGCTTCTAAACCCTAGTTAAAAGAAATAATTTTTAATAAGATACTTTTGATTCATTTGGCAGATTGTCCATTTCGTAAGTGACAATCATTTTAAATTGAACTGGCCTTTGGAGAATTGGTTTTTAGCAAAATGGGTCAGTGCTGGCTTCAGAGCTGGCTGGATTCCGGTACACAGAGGATGACCTCAAGAACTCTTTCCTGTTCTTGGATTTTCTCTCTTCTGGGCTGGCGTTGCTTTCACTTGACTTTTCTCTAAATTGTGGCAGAGATGGCCACCATTCCTCTGGTTTGGCTTCCCCAGTTGGAAGAGAATGATTTTCTCAGCAATTCCAGTAGAAGACCACCTGTCTCGTGTGCCCACTCTAGAATGACCCTCCGTGGCCAGGAGATGAAATACCCTGACTGGGTAAGCCTGGGCTACATACCCACATGTGGAAGGCAGAATTCTAAAGGTGCCTCCTCTCCTGATTTCCATCCTTGGTTATTCAACGAAACACTAACTTAAGTACTATGTGATGGTTGATTTTATGCGTCAACTTGGCTGGGCCACAGTGCCCAGATGTTTGGTTAAACATTATTCTGGATGTTTCTGTAAAGGTGTTTTGGGATGAGATTAACATTTAAATTAGTGGGCTTTGAGTAAAGCAGATTACCCTCTGTCATGCGGGTGGGTCTCATCCAATCATGTGAAGGCCTTAAAAGAACAATAGACTGACCTCCCCAGAGCAAGAAGGAATTCTGCCAGTAGATCACCTTTGGACTTGAACTACATCTCTTTCCTGGGTCTCCAGTCTGCTGGCCTGCTCTGCAGATGTTGGATTTACCAAGCCTCTACAATCATGTAAACCACTTTAAATTTTTTAAAATAATCTTTAAAATCTCCCCTCCCCCTCACCTTGATATGTGGAATCTGCCGATATAATTAAGGTTACTAATCAGCTGACATTAAAATAAGGTTACACTGATTATCTAGGTGGCCCAGTATAATCAAACAAGCCCTTAGAAGCAGTAGAGGAAGGCAGAAGAGGAGGACAAAGAAATGTGGCAGAAAGGGAAGTTGGAGAGACATGAAGCAGGAGGGGGATTTGACCTGCCTCGCTGGAGGAGGCTACATGAGAAGCGTGAAGAGAAATGCAGCCTGTAAGACAAGGACCAGCCCCTGAATGACAGCCAGCAAGGACACGGGGACCTCAGTCCCACAACCATAGGAACAGAATCTGGCCAACAGCCCGAATGGGCTTACAAACAGTATACCCTCGGCACCTCCAGAAAGGTAGGCAACCCTGCCAACACCTTGATTTCACCCTTCTGAGACCCAGAGCAGAGGAACTAACGGAGCCAACCTGATTTCTGATCTACAGAATTGTGAGCTGATTGATTTGTGTTGCTTCAAGCTGCTAAATTTGTGGTAATTTGCCATGACTATAATAGAAAACAAATACACCACCCATGGAGAATGGGGTGGAGCCAGCCCCTCCCAACACCACAGGGACTGATCATAGAAGGTGGGCTCCCCAGATCGGGTGCTGGTCCCAGAAGTGGGGGGTCTGGGCAGAGTTGACCACAGTGTCCAAGCTGAAAATTGATTCTCCATTGCCCAGCACCCAGGCACCACGAAGGTGAGGGTCCCACCCCAAGTTTCAGACCAACTTAGGTGAGGGGCCTTAGCCCCTCTGCTTGTGCCCATGGCCAGAGCCCCCTACGACAAAGTGGCAGTTGTTTTCTCTGTTCCAGGAATTTCTCCAGCTCTCTCTCCACTCTTCTCTCTATTTGGGGGCTTCTTCAGTTTCCACCCCACTACTCAGGTGTCCAGAAAACTCCCCCAAGCCTGGCCAGACTCCCAGGTCAGACTTGGAGTAAGTTCCATGTAAACCCCCAGCAATCGTGGAGTAGAATCCCTGGAGCTGGACAGGAGGAAGTAACAGGAGGAAGAGCAGAGCCTTCAGGCCGCCAGGCTGCTGGGCAGGGCTCCCTGCCTGGCACTGGGCAGGTATTATCACAATTAGTCCTTGTCACGGCTCCACATGGTGGGCAATAGGATCCTCATTTCTTGGAAGGAAAAATCAAGGCTCAAAGAAGGCGTAAATCCTTGTCCAAGGTCAGTCAGCACACTTTTCCAGTTACAAGTGACAGAAGCCTAATTCAACCTGGCTGGAGAAAAGGAAGCGTGTGCTGATCCATGCAACCTGAAGGTCGAGGGGTGGGGCTGGCTTCAGGCACCCTTCTGCTCGGGGACTCAGTGAGGTCCTCGTCTCCCCCTGCCTCTCTGTACCTGCATCTCTTCCTGTCGCTCCCTCTTTCTCTCTCTCCCTCTGCCCACCGCACTCTGGTTCTCCCTCAGTCTGTCTCCTATTTCATGAGTGCCCTCCTCTCAGCTGGCTTTATTCCCTCCCACTTTATATAGATAGGACAGAAAATGTAGCCTGTGGCGGAAACAGAAGCTTGGTCTTATTTGAAGCAGCAAAGTGCCCAGGTGATAAATGAGCTTTCTCGAACTCCCTTGCAACCAGTGACATGTAAATAGAAATATTCTATAGTAATTCTGGGAAGCTTGACTATAGGGAGGCAAGATGACTCAGCTGAAAGGAGCACCTCTTTTACCCTTCTCCCCTTTCTGCCTTCCTGTTGCTTAGAACTATGTGTGTAATGGCAGGAGCTCTGGCTGCCATTTGGGGCCATAGGGTGAGGCTGGATGCCAGTGCCAGTCATATGAGCCCTGAACTGGCCACCATCAGACTTCTTTTACATGCAAAAAAAAAAAAAAAAACCCCAACTATTGCATGTTTAACCCACTTTTATTTGGAGTTTTTGTTATATGCAGCCAAACTTAACCCCATGATACGTGACCACCTATCACATCTATCCAACTCAGAAACTCCAGAGTCAGGACCCCTGCTCTTCTCACTCACAAGGCATCTAGTGAACTCTGAATGGCACAGCTAGGGTCACATAGTTATGACTAGAGGAATGGCCAAACCATGTCCCAGGCCCACTCTTGGTGTGCTTAATGTTGCTTGTTAGTTTGCTTTTGAGGACAGCCAGAGTAAAATCACATGAATGGTGGGGGAGGAGCATTCCCCAAAAGAAGTGGGTGTGCTAGGCACCTAGGAAGTGACAGGTGTCCTCTACAGCTAGTGTGTGGTGAACCCCAGTTTGCCTGATTCCCAGCTGGGCACTCTCCACCTTATTCTGCAGGATTTCAGTCTTAACAGAAGGGGCTTCCCTGTCTGACCTCTCAGGAGCAGGACCATGCAGGAGCCCACTGGGGTCAGTCTGACCTCTCTCAAGAAAGTCCATCTGGAGGCCAGTGTGTGGGGTCAAGAGGGAGATGAGTGTGAGTGTTAGAGTCAGACAGAGTCGAGGTCAAAGCCCATCTCAGCCACTCCAGCTGTGTGCCCTCGGGTAAGCTGCTTTACCTCTCGAGCCTCCCTGCTAATTCCCCCATTTCTGTCTCTAGTCCTGTCTTCACTCCCTCCCTCCCAGTCCTGCACACCTAGAATTCCCTCTTCTTCCTCTCACCTCCTCTACCCATCCTCCTCCAAGAGGCCCACCTCCACAGCTCCTACTACACCCAGCCAGAGACTCAGCCTGGGACATCATGGCACAGCCTCCTTGATGCTGGCATATTCTAATGTGGCCTAAGGAACAATTCAACTTTCAGAGTTTCCAAATTACCAAACATGCAAAACAAACAACCTCCACCCAGACCAGAGCCCTGCCCCTGCACTACTGACCCCCCAACCCAGGGACAGAGGTGGGAATCCCAGGTGGGCCGTGGGCTCAACCACCACCCCTGTTCCCACTCGGGGACAGGGAGGCGGCAGTGTCCAAAAGTCCTGGTTCTCTGTCCCCGGCTCTGGCTGCCTTGAACACTGTGCTCTATTCTCTTAAGGGTGCAGGCAAACTAAAATGACCTCCTGGGGAGGCAGGTCTTAGAGACTAAGCCCGGCAAAAAGGTCAACATTAATTTTTAAATTATTGTCATTATTTCCATTTTTATTATTGAAACATTTATTGTTATTTTCATTATTAAAGCACTACATGCACAGAAAAACAATAAATGAATGAGCTAAAAATGTAAGTCTCTTGTAACTGGAGTCGCAGTCAGAAACGTCTCTTGAGCACATTCCTTGATTAAAAAATAAAGGAGGAAAACAGAAACATAAACAAACGTGATTCCTCACTTTGTCCTTTGGAGGCAGCTGTTTCTGGGCAGCTTTGCTGCTGTGCTCTCCCCGAGGCCAGAGACTCACCTATCCTCGTGCTGCAGGGACCGGCTGGGGTTCACATCTGTCCTGGACACCCAGCACAGGGCCTGGTGTAGAGTAGGGTTCAGTGCGTTTGTTGGAAGCAGGGTAGGAGAGAGGGATAGAGGATAGAGAAGGAAGGGAGGGAGACCCCCCACTTACTTGTGAAAACAGGGACGTACAAAATCCTGTGGGGATCCAGGGAGAACATCTCACTCTGCCCGGAGGGGTGGGGAAGCAGCCAGTGACACTGAGTCTTGAAGCACGACTAGGAACTTTCCAGAATTTATAGACATCCACCAGGCAAAGAAACAAAGAGAAGGCAGGGTGAGTGCAAAGGCATGCAGACATGAGAGAACAGGCCGTCTGGGCCTTCGTGGAGAGCCTGGGACAGCCTGGAGGAGGGTTTTGGAGAAGAGAGGGGATAGGAGAGGTTGAGGACATCGGAAAGGACTTCCTGAGCGGGGCCAAGGGGTTGGGACGTTATCCTCCCGATTTCGGGGAACACGCACGGGGTGCTTGGGGAACACGCACGGGGTGCTCACCGAGCCTTGGCTGAAGCAGATTAGGAGTCCGGGACCCCAGGTCCAACCACTGGAGGGGCAGCAGCCCCCGGATCCCATCCCCTGCTGCGGCCCCCAAGCAGCTACTCCTCCCCTCCCACACTCCAGCCTGGATGTTTTTCTCTGCACTTGATGAAGTTAAAATAAGCCCTCTCTGGGGTGACTCGCAGGCATTCAAATTGGATTGGCACACAGACATCGAGCAGTTGGTGGCAGGAGCCAGGGGACCCAGAGAGCAGGTTTTCGCTGGAGGGGACATGAGCTTTATTTCCCTCTTGGTTGCTGACAAGGAAGCAGCTGTCCTTCCCTGATTATTTTTACCTCGAGTCACAGCCGCTGATGCCGAGCCTCCCCAGCGCCCATCCGACAGCCAGGGCCAGGTGAAGAGTCCCACTCCCCGGCCCAGCTCAGCGGAGAGCCTCGAGCTCCACCTACCGCCGCCTCCACACAGGACCAAGAAACAGCCCTTTGGCTTGGATCCAGACCCTTCCACGCCAAGCTGGGGTCACCTACAGGAGGAGAGAGAGCCAGAGCAGCCTTGAAGAAGATTTGAGACAAAAAAAGAGAAAAAAAATTTCATAACCAGTTTCCCTCCTCTAACACACTAGCTCCTTCCTTTTTGTTTTACCTCTGACTTTTAGTTTGATGAGACTAAACCTGAATGCCACTTTACTGTTACCTAAGCACTTCGAAGTCCATCATGTCATTCCATCCCTGAAAAGCCCAACAGGTGGGGGACTTCCCTGGTGGTCTAGTGGCTAAGACTCTGAGCTCCCAATGCAGGGGGCCCGGGTTCAATCCCTGGTCAGGGAACTAGACCCCACATGTCACAACTAAGAGTTCACATGCTGCAGCTAAAAGATCCTGCAACTAAGACCCACACAGCCAAATAAATAAATAAGATTTTTTTTCAAAAAAAAAGAAAAGCCCAACAGGTGGGTGTCATTAGATCCATCTTACAGCTGAGGAAACTGAGGCTCACAGGGGAAATGGCTTGCCTGAAATCACACAATAACAGAGTGGGAGAAATAGGATTGGAACCCCAGTCTGTCCAACTTCAAATCTTGTACACCATCCACTGTATTTTCAAGTCTTTGTCCATGTATCAGTTAGTAACGTTCTCAGCAGCAGCTAACAACAATACTTTAAATAAAATGGGGGGTTATTTTCATTGGATACCAAAAGACTGGCAGCAGGTTGTTTCCAGGTTGGGAGGCAGCACAATGATGTCACGGACACAGGGTCTTTCAATCTTGCTGCTCCATCATCCTTGATAGGTTGCCTTTTAACATGCTTGCTGCCTCATTGTCACAAGGAGGCTGCTGCAACTCCAGACACCTTGCCTAAATTCAAGGCAGAATGAGGATAGAGGGAGGGGATGGTGAAAGCTGTGAGAATCCCATTTATCAGTAAAGCAACATATTTCCCTGAATTCCTCCAGGAGACTTTGGTTTATATCTTACTGGTAACATGGCTACCACAGCTCAAGTGAAGCTGAGAAAGCAAGTATTTTGAGGACAAAGGAGAAGGACAAAGGAACAAATTTTGTGTTGGTCACCAACAGTATCTGCCACAGTCTACATATAGTTGTACTTAGTTACAATTATATCACACATACTTTTTGCTTCCTACTTTTTTCTTTTACTGTTAGGTCATTTGCAGTTTCCTTATCACTATGTTGTTTTTATAATTCTCATTCTTAATGGTTTAATAGTATTTCTTTAAGTGGATAAGCCATAATGTATTTATTGGACATAGTAAGCTTCCAATGTTTTCAATATTGTGTATAATATTGTGATGAACATCTTCATGTTCATTTAGGTGGGCGCCTCCCAAACATAAATCCCATACAGTGGAATTACTTGAATCAAAGATGTTAACATTTTTGGTTAATATATTACTCTTTATTTCTGCTCTTATATATTGCTTTATTGATTTCCAAGAGGATTATGCTATTTTATATTATGTCACAGTACCTGGATGTATTGATTTTACCATAACTGCACCTGCACAGAGTATATTACCACTTTTTAAAGGTTTTTACCAAAATTGGTATCCTAAAATGATACCTTAAAGCTGCTACTGTTTCTATTCCTTTGATTACAACTGAGGAGGAACACTTTTCCCCATGTATTTTCACTTTGTATTTTCTCTTTGGTGAAGTATATGTTCATTTCTTTATCCAGTCAATATCTGGAGTAAGAAACCCATTTTTTTTTTTTTAATTAATTTTTATTTATTTATTTTTGGCTGTGTTGGGTCTTCGTTTCTGTGTGAGGGCTTTCTCTAGTTGCGGCGAGCAGGGGCCACTCCTCATCGCGGTGCGAGGGCCTCTCACTGTCGTGGCCTTTCTTGCTGCGGAGCACAGGCTCCAGACGCTCAGGCTCAGCAGTTGTGGCTCACGGGCCCAGCCGTCCCGCGGCATGTGGGATCTTCCCGGACCAAGGCTTGAACCCGTGTCCCCTGCATTAGCAGGCAGAGTCTCAACCACTGCACCACCAGGGAAGCCCAGAAACCCATTTTTATAGAAACCATACTGGTACTGGTATGGTATTACCCCTGGTCATATTACAACTCAACTTTCCCATCTGATCTTACAAGTTCCTGGGAGGAAGGCAGGGTGTGGAACAGGATCCGAGTCACCAATGAGGGAACTGGGCTCAAGAAGTTTGTGCAGCTACTGACAGGCAGAGCCTCCATCTCCAAGCCCAGCACTTTTTCTTGTACAGTATTGCTCTTTAAAAAAAAAATAACAACTTTATTGAGATATAATTCACATAGCATACAATTCACTCATTTAAAGTACCCAACTCAAGGGACTCCCCTGGTGGTGCAGTGGAGAAGACTCCACGCTCCCAATGCAGGGGGCCCAAGTTTGATCCCTGGTCAGGGAACTAGATCCCACGTGCATGCCGCAACTAAGAGTTCACGTGCCGCAACTAAGACCTGATGCAACCAAATAAATACATATTTATAAATAAATAAAGCACCCAGCTTAATTGTTTTTAGCACATTCACAGAGTTGTGCAACCAGCACCACAACCAATTTTAGAACATTTCATCGCCCCCAGGAGAAATCTTGAACGTACTAGCTATTCACTGTCACATCAGGTAGAGGTAAAAACATGTTTAAGCCTGGAGAAAAGAGATGGGTGGGGTGGGCAGTTCGAAGAAAGCAGAGCAGACAGGCTGTGCCATTGGACTTGCTCCATGACCACAGGTCACTTCTCCCCTGGCTCTGGGTTTCCTCCTAATACAAATAGAGCGCTCACTGTGTCCAGGCTCCAGGCCACGTTCCTGATCGCTCTCTCTAACGTGGGGTGAGGAGCCCCACTTTACAGAAGAGGGAAGTCAAGACCAAGAGCAGAGACATGTGGCCATTCACGTCCCTGTGCTGGTTGGTGGCAGAGAGGGGCCTGGAGTGGGGGGTGGGATTCGGGAGGGAGTCTGACTTCGAGCTCAAGGCCACTACATCAGCTGCCTCCGCCTCCCTGCTTCTGGAGCTGCCCCAGCGCCAGGTGGCGCCAGGTGGGGAGGGGGAAAGAGGGGCATCTCTTTGTGCACTGGCTGAGGAGGGCCCTAAACAGGTTGGCACTAAATAGTTGTTTCACCAATTGTGTGGCCACAACTGGTGGTGTGATTGTCAGGCCTTGGGAGCCATTAAGCCAAGTCCTCTTCCCACTGCCCCCTACACCAACCACCGGGCACACACTCACATGCAAACCTTAGGGTCACAAGGTGTCTGTCTGGGTGTGTCTAGATCTGTGGGATCATTCCTTCATCCTTCAACAAACACAAAGTGCTCGCTCTGTCAAGCTTTTCCCGGGTGCTGGGGGCGTAGGGGGAAGGCAGACAGTTCCCTGGCTTTTGTAGGGATCTGGGGGCTCCTGAAACAGTTTAGGATGCAGGGAAAGAATCCTAGAAGGTCTAAGTGGACACCTGAAGGATACGTAAAAATGAGCCAAAAAGGACTTGGAGGTGGGGTACTCCTGCCTAGTCTTGGGGAGAGGGAATAGCATGTGCAAAGGCCCGGGGGTGAGAATGGCAAAGTGTTCAGTCTGGTCACAGGCTGGGCCACTGAGTGAAGGGGAAGAGGCACAGCGAGGGAGGAAGGAGGGCAGAGATGGGTCACGTTAGCCATGTGCCCAAGGTTGGACTTTCTCCTGGAGCATCAGGGAGCCACAGAAGGGTTTTGAGCAGGGGACGGAAATTTTAGAGAGCCTGCTCCGACTGCCCAGTGGAGGAGGGGTTGGGGCAGGTAAGAGGGGAGGCACGGCTGGTTCTGGGCCTGACCGGGTTTCTCAGGACCCAGAGTAGGCAGGGGTCGGGAGAGGGGAAGGGACTTGGTCTGTAGAGCAGAAGCCCATCCTCCCCAGAGAAAAATGACAATAGGCCCATGTTTTGGGGCTCCCCCAACGGCAGTACTCACCCAGCTCTTCTCACAGCCACCTTCTATGTCCCTGAAAGGAAGGAGTGATTCTCCCCACATTTGGTGCAAGAAGACATGAAGCAGAGAGACTCGCCCAGGTCACATTAAAGTTGGTTGATGGCCAAATCCCAGTTCTGTGGGGTCTGTTGTAACCCCAAAGTGAAAACATGCCGGCTGCTGGCTTCCTCCTTCCAATATTCTTAGCCCTGGACTATGGACAGTTTGGCTGAGGGTCTGGCACAGGGCCAGGCCCCAGGAAGAAGGAAGGACCCTGGCTGTCCTCATCGCCCCTGCCCACACCCCGCCATCCCCCCACCATCTACATGGACAATGAGCCCAAGGGCCTCAATGGCTATCATTCACCCCCGGCCTCCGGGCCTTGTCTATGGAGACAAGGGGCCTGTCAGAGCCGCCTGCCCATAACACCGATGAATGGCCCCTGGCTGCCAGTAAGATAGTACCCAGGCTCTGGGGAAGCGAGATTAGGCAGAGTCACAGCCCCGAACAGTCCCAACTGCTCAGAATCCATGGAGCACACCCACACCCTCATAGTACTTGGCCATCTCCAGGAGTGACTCCTGGGAAATGTGACCCCAAGGAAGGGAAGGAGTGGGTTGGGGGCCCCAGGGGCAGAGGTGTTGCCAAGGATGGGAAGGTCATAACTTATGTTACAGGGGAGAGATTTGGGATGGGACAGGAAGGCAAGGAGCGCCAGAAGGCATAAGAAAGTGGCTGGGAGAGTTGGAGTCGACACAAAGCCCACCCACCGACAGAGAGAAAGAGCCTGGCTTAGGAGGCAGACCTGGGATCCACACCCTTGCTGTGTGACCTTAAGTGAGTCCTGACTTCTCTCCGGGCTCAGTTTGCACACATGTAGACCTCGGCCCCAAGAATCCCTCTCTTGAAGGAGATGGTGCAAGTGTGGAAGGGCCCACCCAGGGCCAGGCAGAGCAAGGGACGGAGTCCCCCCCTTTCCTTCCCGCTGGCTCCAGACTGGGCTGGGTGGGTGGGGGTGAGCAGGTCACAGACACCAGAGAGCCAAGTCCTGCGTGCATCCTGCTGGCCCAGGAACCCGGGAAATGCTCAGAGCTTTGCCCCAAGTGGGGACCTCTTATATCCCAGTTTTTAGTTTGAAAATTCTCAAACCTGGAGAAAAGCTGAAAGAAGAGTACACTGAACGCCCATGTATCATCCACTTTGATTCCCCTCCTCTTTCTTTAAAAAAAAAAAAATCAAAAGATGGTAAATTTTATGTTGTGTATTTAACCACAATTTTTTAAAATTGGAAAAAAAGAAAAAAGAAAACAATAAGCCATTGTGTTGCCGGCTGGCTATTAAGCGTAAATTAAGTTTTGACAGGAATGCTAAGTGAACTGTGTGCCAGGCACCAGGTACAAGCCATGGGCTTTGTACATATTAAGTCAAAGTCATTTAAATTGCACAGCAGCCCCATGAGTTGTGTACTATTTATCATCCACATGTTACAGACGGGGAAACAGGGGCTCAGAGAAATTATGCAAGGTGGCTCCTGTGTCAAGATGAACTTGGATGTCTGACCTCCCTCCCCAGCAGGAATCCCTGCCACCAAGGCAGCACAGCTACCTCTGGACCCAGCTGCACACCTCCCATGCCGGGATGTGGGGGCTCCTCCCTCTGCACTGCCACCCCCCGACCCCACCCCAGAAGCCAAAATCCTACTCCCTTTCCTCCAAACAGGGCCTCTCCCCCCTCACGTGTTACCTTTATTTTGGTCCCCACGGCTTGTGGGATCTTAGTTCCCCCACCAGGGATTGAACCCGGCAGTGAAAGCTCAGAGTCCTAACCACTGGACCACCAGGGAACTCCCCTCGTGTTACCTTCTGAATGACCTAGATGAAGACCCAGAGCCCGGGTTCAAGGCCGGGCTCTGCCACTGGCCAGCCGTCTAACTCGGGATGAAAGCCCTCAGTCCTCATCTGGAAAACGGGCATGACAGCCCCTCCTCACATCGGGTTGAAGGTAAAGGCGATGGGGCCTGTACGGGACCAGCTCAGGGCACGCACTAGCAGGCTAGATGCTGGGTGTGCCCTCCTCATCCTGGCCTGAGAAAGGACTAGGGAGTTCAAGGATCCTTGGGTTTCCACAAACTAATCTGGGATCCGAGGCTCACAAGGTGCCCCTTCTAATAGGGTGACTTTACCTGTGCGTTGTGGGGAGATGTGTGACGCAGGTCTCGTCCAGAGACTGAAGACCCCCTCCTCCCCCGCGGACTCACGTGTCTCCTGCTGGCCCGCGCCTGCCCAGTCCCTTGCGCGCTGGCGGGCTGGGGCCGAGGGGCGGGGTCTCCTAGCACCGCCCCGCACCCGTCGGTCTCACGGACAGCTGCCAGGCGGAAAGCACGCAGATGCAGCTGCCGGATTCGGTCCCTGAAACACCCCGCAGAGGTTGAGCCGATCACAGCCACCAGGCCAGGCGAAGCCGGTGAGGACTTGGGCTGTGAACAGGGGAGGGATCAGTGCGGGTGAAGGGGAGCCCTTTGCCCCGGGGCCCACCAGCCTACGAGGGATTCCCCACTGGTGCCTTGTGGAGAAGGGACGTGCAGTGGCACAACCAAACTTCGCATCTCTCTTGAATGCCAACGAGTGTTTGGCGAGCAAGGAAGGTGGGTGCCAAGGAGTCTCTGGGGGCAAATACGGGCAGATGTGAACGGAAAGCTGGGGCCGTCAGCAGTTATTGAGCCCACACTGTGCGCCCTGGACCAGCCTCTTATAATTCCCCACTGACTTGGGGTTGGGGGTGGGGCCTGGTGGACGCAAGTACTGTTTAAAACGGGAGAAAGTGACAATAAATTGGTGCTTTTCAGAGTCCAAAATATGTGAACCTCCGTGTCCTCCCGTGCTGGGATCTGTTTGATTTTCACGCTTATAGACTTTATCTGGGAAAGGAGAAAGGGTATGAATTATCATTGGTGATGGCTCCAGACCTCCAGGTGGCATGAGGCTGAATGGTGGGACACAGCGGGGCGTTACTTCACTTCCAGTGTTTTCTGAGACCCATTTGTGCCTGGCCAGGGCTCTTGCTGGCCTGAAGCCCCCCAGGCTGCCAAGAGCAACCCCCAAATCACGTGTGATTAGGGTCTCAGCTTACTACGGCGCCTGGCAGTGGCAGGTCTGAAGTGAAGTTTCAGACTGAAACTTGCGATGAAGTGATCACAAGCTGATCTTGTAGGTGGTGCCTCTGAGGGAGTGGGAGGCCAGTCTAGGCAGGAGGGACAGCATGGCCAAAGGTCTGGACAAGGGATGCTGCCTGGGGAAACGGGAGCAGCTTAGGGAGCAAGGGAAAAGGTGGCTGCATGAGGGAATGGTGGCACTGGTGAGGCCAGAGAGCTCAGCAGAGGCCTGATAGAGCAGAACCTTGAATGCCAGACTGAGAAGCCCAAAGGACATGAGGACGCCTACAGGGCCCAGAGCTCGCTCTCCCTCCCTCCCCTTGCACCCCAAGAGACCCTGCACTTTGTTTCCACCACTCTCTGGCCCGTGGACAGCTGCTGCCCTCCTCCCCACCCCCAAGCCCCTGTCAGCTCACCAGGGCTACAGTGTTTCCCATCTGCGGTCTTGGAAGAGGCTCCTGGAGACCATCCCTTTGTGCAGTAAATGTCATCCCCACTGGTGAGGCCCATCCCATCCTGGGCTTCCAGCCCAGTGGGGTCTGGGAGCCAAACAAGGGGCGAGATGACAGAGTGGGTAGCATAGCAAGCCAGGCAGGACAGTGAGCTGCTTTCCTGTGCTTTTTTCCTTCCCCAGCCCCCACTGGCCACGCCTGTGATTCCTGCTGTTCCTCGCCTGCCCCTGCTGGATCCAGAATGGCCCCCTGGTGCCACTGCCTCCTTGCCCTCCTGGTACCTGAACTTCTGGGAGGCAGGGGGGTGCAGGGGAGGAGGCCAAGGGGACTCAAAGCTGCTAGGGTTCCAAGTGGCCACCTCACATCATGGGGTAACCGCAAAGGTTACACAAGCTAAGCCCCTGACATAGAACTAAAAACATCCACCGGATGCGAGGAAACAGGCTCAGGGCAATGAAGTGACCTGCCCCAGATCCCACGCTGGGTGAACCCAGGTCTGCCTGCAGGGCCTGCAGCCTCCACTGCACCCCGCTGGAGCACACAGGAGGCATTCAGTAACTGTACCTGACTCAGACCCCACCTCTCTGCTTCTCTCTCAGATAAGGAGTCTCTCTGGGACCCCTTCCAACTCCCCAGGTGAATCAAGGAACCCTTGGGTCACAGGTTGGTATGAGGGATGCCACAGAGAGGCTCTGCCTGCCCCCAGTTCAGCCAGCCCGGGGCCCATGTGCTACACTGGCCTCGAATGCAGAGGAAGGGAGGAGGCGCCATTTAGTTCAGCACCCCTATAACAGGCCCTGGGCTGAAAGCATCACTCATGTCCATCTCATTCCTGCCACTATACAGATGACAAAACAGGCTCAGCAAGGTGACAAAACCTGCTAGGTCATAGAGCATAGCTAGGGTTCAGCCCCATCCAGCCCCAAATGACTCCAAGCTCAGTGTCCTTGGCCCTGCCTACCCTACTCACCCTGCAAGGGTCAGATGCCCACACACTTCTCCCACATTGACCCTCCTCTCGCCCTGCAGCTCCAGTGGCCCCTGGAGAGGTAATGGAGACTGCAGATGAGGTATGCAAGTTCCCAGGGCAGCGGCTGAGCTGGTGGGAGGCCCAAGAGTCCTGTGAGCAGTAGTTTGGCCACGTAGTGCTGCAGCACCCAGATGCGGTCCTCGCTCCACGGCTGCCTGACCCCATCTGGGTAGGCAAAAGAGAGGCCCCTCTGCAAAGACCCCCGCAGAGGCGTGAGTGTGGGCCGGGGCCTGGGAAGTGGGGTCTGGGGGGAGGGGGCTGGGAGATGGCAGCCCACCGTGACAGTCCTTGTGGATTGACCCCAGAGGAAGTCCACATCGCCTCTCAGGTTCCCTTGTCCTGGACTGAAAGTAGAGGGTTGACCCCTGGGCACGGGCACTGGAGCCCCATTTCTTCCTTCCAGAGGGAGGGAGGAACCAGAAGCCCAGAAGGGGCCCTACAGCTGCGCCAAAGGGCCGTCAGAAGCAGGACGGTGTGCGCAGCTGGGGAAACTGAGGTCGAGGCCCGTGTGTCCCCGCAGGCGCGCGCACCGCGGCCGCACTAATGTTCGGCGAGAGGACCGCGGGCCGGGCGGCGTGGCTTCGGACGCCTCTGCCGGCGCTCGGGACGCTGACAGCGTGCGTGCACGTGCAGTGGAACGCCGCCTCATCCGACGCGGCCGCACTCTCCTCCCTGCCTGTACCCGCGCTGGCCAACGCGCTGCAGCTGCGCGCCTTCGCCGAGCCGGGCGGCGCCGTGCACGCGGCGCTCGCGGTGCGCGGGCACCACGCGCCTTTCCACGCTGCCTTCGCGCGGATGGCCGCTGGCACCACGTGTGCGCCACGTGAGAGCAGCTCTACGGGCACTGGTCGCTGTTCGCCGACGGGCGGCGACCCGCTGGGGCGCGGGGCCTTGGCGCGGGCCACCCACTGCCACCTGGCGGCATCCTCGTTTTGGGCCAAGACCAGGACTCTCTGGGCGGCGGCTTCTAGGCGCGTGACGCCTTCAGCGGCAACCTCACCGACTTCCATCTGTGGGCCCGGGCGCTGAGCCCCGCGCAGCTGCACCGGGCACGGGCCTGCGCGCCGCACCCCCGGCAGCCTGCTCTTCCGCTGGGATCTGGGCGCCCTGGACGTCACACCCTCGCTGCTACCGCCGGTGCGGGTGCGGCTTCTCTGTCTGGGTACGGCCCGCCCAGCCTCCTGTTTGCCAGGCCCCGCCCACCTTTTGGCTCCACCCCCAACCTCCTGGCTCCCATCCGCTTCCCTTCCCGACTGGGGGACCCAGCCCACCGCTTGCCAACCGGGCCACGCCCACCTCTGGCCACGCCCTCTCCAGGCCTCCAGTACCTCGGGCATCCGCCCAGTCCTAGCAGCCTGAATGGGCTCACCCACTGGCGACCTTGCTCCTCCCAGTGTTGGCTGCAGCACTTATCTCCCAGGTTCCCACGTCGCCCCTAACTCCGGGACCGCGCGTCCTGGCACCCCGTCAAGTGTGCAGGCGCCTTCAAGGCCCGAACGGGCTGTGGGTCACAGGGACCGATGGGATGCCAGGATGCGGCCCTGACACCTCTCCCACCCTGGCCAGTGCCCTCAGAGGAGTGCCCTACGTAGGACCCCGGACCCCGCACCGAGGGCTTTCTGTTTTACCTGCAGCCTCTGCCCTTCCTCTGCTGCTACTGGCCAGGTGCGCCCTGTCCGGCTGTGCCTTGGGCTCTGCTGAAGGGGACGCTGGGTATGGACCAGTGTAGGCTGAGGGGGAGCAGTTGGCACAGCCTGGGAATTCAGAACCTTCTCAGAGTTTCGGGGGCCTCCACGGAGTCTAGACCACAGACAATGGGGCCATACGGAACTGGGGGTGAATCCCAGCTGTGTGGGAGTCACCTCGAGCAGGTGATTTTGCCATTCTTTGCTTCAGTTTCCCCATCCAGGACACCTAAGTCTCCAGACACACAGCCATCAGTGTGCTCTTCTTCCCCGAGCAGCACACAGGGGATGGGGCACCTCTGCAGAGGATGTTGCCCAAGGCTCAGTCTGGCATCCACTCCTTTGCAGAGACCTACCGGCAGCTGCAGGACGCCCAGTCATGGTCTGGCCAGGATGTTATCAGCCAAGTCAATGCCTTGGCCAATGCCATTGTGGCGAGCCCCCTCCCAGGGGGCTGGAGGGTCTGGGGGCACTATGGGTGGCATCCCTGCATCTCAGTGTCCTCACCTGTAAAGGGGACACCCACCTAATGTGTGTGCAGGAATTAAGGTTGTTCATGCCCCCTATTCTGGAGCCTCTGAGAGCTGGGGGCTTGTGACTAGTTAGACCCACACCCCCCAAGAAGACTGGCAGAGGCCAAGTATAGCCCCTTGCGGGGGGTCCCCTTGAGACAGACCAGCAGTCAGCAGCTCTTCTGCACCACAGCTCCTCCCTGACCCTCTCTCTGAAGCCCACGGAGACCTGTCCCTGGCCGAGGCCTCCAGCTTCCTGGGAATCCTGGAGAGAGTCCTGGCAAAGGAGACAGCTCCACTGGGGCCAGCTGCGCTGCTGGCTGTCATGCACTTCCTGAAAAGAGTGGCAGCCCTTGGGACATGGGAGCCAGAGCCCATGACAGGGCCCTGGGAGCAGCTGGGCCAGGCCATCATGTCTGTGGCCAGCCTGGTCCTGGAGGAGCAGCTGGCTGGTGCATGGCTGTCAGTCAGCGAGGTGAGGCTAGCAGGACTCTGTGGGGCAGGGGCCTGGGCTCTGGTTCCTACCTTGCCACCGACTGTGTAGCCACGGGCGAGTCAGCCCCCATCTCTGAGCTCCATCTCTCTATCCATCAGGAGAAGCCCTTCTTCTGTCTGTTTTGTAAGTTGAACTTCCACATACAACTGCTCTTGAACAACTTCTGCGGTTAAAAATTAAGAGCCACTAGTCAGTAAGGGCCTCCCATATCCAACAGTCCGCTGACCACCTTAAGTAGGAGGCCCTCTCTGCTGAGTGTTCAGCCATGGAGAACAGAAGAGACAGATGGTGAGGGTGTTGGAAATCTCATCGTGGCAGAAGTGGCTGTAGGCCTGGGAGTCATCAGCCCAGAGAGGGAGAAAATGAGGGGTCGTGAACACTGCCTGAAAAGCTCTGGGGCTTAAGAGGCAGACATGGTCCCCCTGTGACTTCAGGACAGAATTCAAAACTGGGCTTGGGGGTGGGGTGGGGATGGCACAACACAGGAGGCTGGTTCAGTGGAACGTTCGCCTGTCCAGGTGATGCTCCCCATCCTAGGGGATGTGTAAGCCCGCATTTTACTGGGGATCTGAGACACCGTGACAGACTGGGGAAAACTGGACTCTGAACCTCAGTTTTCTTCCCTGGAAAATGGGGATGGTCATACCTGTCTTGCTTAGGCAATGGAGAGGAGTAGGCGTCTATCAGGTGACTTGCCCACCACAGAGGAGGTGTCCCATTAGTGCACGTTCCCCCTCCCTTTTCTGTCCTCACCCCACATGGTTTCCTTTTTGGAACCTAAAACTTGAGCACCTGTTAGAGATCTAACACTGAGCCAGACCAAAGACGCAGGAGGCACGGCCCTGCCTTCAGAGTGTACCCTGGTTGGCAAACAACCTGCCAGCAGGCAGAGAGCACTGTGAGGCCTTCAGCTTGACTAGAGGATGACGTGGCTTAGCAGAGCATTGGAGAAGCCAGAGAAGGCTCATCAGGCAGGGCCTCAAGTGTCGGCTGAGGAGCCAGGACTTGATCCTGGAGGCCCTGCAGAGCCACTGAGGGTCTGGAGCCTGCAGGCCACCTCACAGATCATTGAGATCCTGTTAACTGCAGTGGTCAGGGCAGGCAGCTGTGGGGCGTGGCGTCTGAGAGAGGGCTGAGTTGTGGCCTCCTCCCAGGTGGTGGGCGGACCCCGGGCCCTGGTGGCCAGCGAGCAGCGCCTGGCGCCCCTGCTGAGCACCATGCTGACCTCTGAGCGGCCCGAACGCACATCCAGCACCACTGTACTGGTGAGCCTGCCCGCCACCTGTGCCACACATCGGGGCTCCAGGTGGGGCCTGGGCTCACACATCCTCCTCAGCCCTGGTCACTGGGAGTTCTCAGACTCCCACAGACACTCCATTCTCTTTCCTGCCTTTGCCCATGCTGTGCCCTCAATCCAGAATACTCTTTCTCTCTTGGTCTCCTAGCAAACTCGCATACATCCTTCAGAACCCTGCTTGAGCACCAGCTCTGCTAGGAAGGCTCCCCAGTTCTAGCTCTCTCCCGACAGTTCCTCTCTCCTCTGTCACCCCGGTGTTTTGAACATATCTTTTATCGCCTTTATGGTAATTACATAATACCACCTGAAGTTCTCTGAGTGCCAGGGCTATTTCTGAGTCCTTTCTGCATCTCAGGTTCAGACCCAAGGGCACACTTAGTGAATGTTTGTAGATTGAGTGGGGGAGCACTTACGCTGGAACTTCAGGCAAAACTTGGGTCCTTCAGGTGCCCAGTGGCTTCTGGCAGCTCATTGATATTCATGTCCCATCCCCCAGAGACTCCCCCTTCCCAGTGACTCCCTCTCCCTGGCTTGGAGAAGTCAGACTTACCTTGGGTAAGTTGCTGAACCTCTCTGTGCAGGAATGGTGGCCTCCTAGGTGTGTGGCAGGGAGAGAGGATGCAGACCCTGCCAGCAGGGTCAGCCCAGCAGAAAGACCTCCCTCCTGAGGTCCAGCCCCTGAGCCTCATTTGCTCCCAGGCCTGCAGTTGCGGAGCCTACGCTTGAGGAAGACCAGCACGGAGGGCCAAGTGTTCACGATGCCCAGTGGGCATCCAGAGGGGCCTGGCCACACCCTCATCCCTGCTGCTGAAGTGAGGCGGCTCCTCAGGAAAGGTGGGTGAGGGAGAGGGGTGGTGGGGTCCTGTTGGGGTCTGGGTCAAACCTCATCCCTCACAGTTGCTAGCTCTACTATTTTGAATAAGTCACCTTACCTTTCAGAAGTGTCTCCTCATCTGTAAAACTGTATTACTAGTACTCGCCTCGGGTTGTTATAAGCTTAAAGTGCCTACCACATGGTAGGTGTTCACTTAGTCTCCTCCCCTCAACCACACATTTTCCCTCGGTGCCACCCAGGGGTGGAGGATTAGGATAAGGGGCAAAGGGCTTTGGAGCTGGCAGGTTAAGCACATCAACTATGGCTGGTTGAAATTCTGGCTCTGCCACTTATTAACTGTGTGATCTTCGGGAAGTCATTTAACCTCTATGAGACTCAGTTTCCCTATGTGTAAGGTGGGCAAAGCATTTCCCTCAGGACCAACCTGTGGTGCTTGCTCAGTCACTGGGCGGGTCTTAGGCCTCCTTCTATTCATCCAGGCCTCTCTGGAGTCACCATGATCCACAGCTGGTTCAGCTCAAGTGTCTTCCAGTACACCCTGGGGGCCCCTGGCCGAGAGCCCCAGGCCCCTGACACCTCTGAAGAGGCAAGCAGAATGCAGAGGTGAGTGGGTCCCACCCAGCAGGCAGCTGAGGGCCTGGATCCCCTCACCAGGGAAGGCTAGGCCTCCATCCCATCCCAGAGCCCCCATTCTGTTAGGCATATCTGCCCTTGGCAGCCCAGGGCCAAACCTGCTCCCCCCTGACACACACAGATTTCTGGGCCTGCCAAAGATGGGCTGGTGGGAACATGGCTCAGCTCCTGCCTGGGGTCCTGGCTTCAGTGCTGACTCTCAGGGAGGGAACAGGGCTTACTCAAATTACCAGAAAGAATGGAACCCAGGTCCCCTAATTCCCAGCACAGGACTTTTCCACAGAGGGTATCATCTGTTCTGCAGGGGCCTGGATGACATGACCCCAGCCATGTATGACCTCTCCCCCACAGACCTGGTGCCCTTAAAAGCTCCCTTTCTCCCCACAGGTTCCTAAGCACCCAGGTGGGGTCAGCAATCATCTCATCTGAGGTGTGGGATGAAACCGGGGAGGCCAACACGGCTGTGACCTTTCACCTGCAACACTGGGTGCAGGTACTGGGCGATGCTTCTGGCAAACAGCCACCTGGTACAGTTATCCTGGTTTGGTGCCCCCCGCTACATCCCAGTATTTGTTCACTGGAAAACTAACGTCTAAAATGTTCAAGAAAAATACTCATCCACAAGCCATCCCATTGTCCTCGAGAGAGGGGGAAGGGCAGTAGTGCATCACACACTTACTTTATGGCGGGTGCCTTAAATAAGCAGCATTCATTTAATCTTCCAACTGCCCATTCCACAAAAGTGAGCTTGGAAGAGGTGCTGTGCCTGGCACCAGCTTATAAGTGGCAGAGCTGGGATTTCATTATAGGTCTGCATGACTTGAAAAACTGGTGGTTCCCATCAGTAATACAGGGAGATATGATAGACCTGCACTGCAGTATGCTTCATAAGCATAAAAATAACCTAAATGTCCATCAATAGGGGATTACTTAGCCTTATAGAGCTATAAAATGGAATATCAGCTGAGGTTATGTAAAGAATGAGGTATTTTGCTGTAAATTGACAAGAAAAGATCACCAAGATATGCCATTTAATCCATTATATGTAATACACAAATTCCTTCTCGCTTTTGAAGCTTTAGAGCATTTCAGAGAAAGCTAAAGTCTCCTTTGCTCAAAACCACCAATCCTGGACACACACGCCCCCACCACAGATTATATCTTTTGTATATCATCTCAAGACTTCTGAAAAATCAATTTCATTAAGGTATATAAATCTACATATACTAAAACATCCATTTTAAGTGTATAGCTTGATGAGTTTTGACCAGTGTATATACTCATGTATCACTGCCCCAATCAAGATACAGAACTCTTCCACCTTCCCAAAAGGCTTCTTCGTGCCCCTTCCCCATCAGCCTTCCCCACTCTGACCCAGGAAATCAGTGCTCTGTTTTCTGTGACTCTAGATTGTCTGTCTTTCCTAAAGCTTCATATAAATGGAACCATATAGTGTGTGCCATGGTATGGCTTCTTTTGCTCAAGTGGTATTTTTGAGTATCATCTACGTTGTTGCCTGTTTCAGTAATTCACTCCTCATTAGTGCTGTGTAGAATTCCGTTATATGGATAGGCCATAATTTGTTTTTCCTTTTACTTGTTTTTTTATTAATTTATTTTATTTTATTTAATTTTATTTATTTATTTATTGGCTGTGTTGGGTCATTGTTGCTGCTCGCGAGAGTTTCCTAGTTGTGGCAAGCGGGGGCTACTCTTCCTTGTATTGTGCGGGCTTCTCATTGTGGTGGCTTCTCTTGTTGTGGAGCACAGGCTCTAGGTGCACAGGCTTCAGTAGCTGTGGCACACGGGCTCAGTAGTTGTGGCTCACGGTCTCTAGAGCTCAGGCACGGGCTTAGTGGCTCTGTGGTATGTGGGATCTTCCCTGACCAGGGCTCTAACCCGTGTCCCCTGCATTGGCAGATGGATTCTTAACCACTGCGCCACCAGGGAAGACCCTCCATTTACTTGTTGATGGAGATTTGAGTTGTCTCGTTTGAGCTGCTATGAATAGATCCACTATGAACACTCATATACAGCCTTTTTGTGGACATATGATTTCTTTCTACTGGGTGAATACCTAAAAGGGGACTTTCTGGGTTGTATGATAAGTATATGTATATATTAACTTCCTAAGAGACTGTTCAACTGTTTTCCAAAGTCGTGTACTATCTTACATTTCCACTAGCAGTGTGTGAGCATTGCAGTGTTCCATACCTTTGCTAACATCCTTAACTGCCTTTTTAATATTGTTCATTATAATGGTTGTGTACTGATGTCTCATTGTGGTTCTAAGTTGCAATTCCTTCAAGACCAATGACTTTGAGCATCGGTTTCTACACTTATCGCACATTCATATATCTTCCTTTGTTAAATATAAGTTCAAATTTTTTCCCCAATTTTCATTTTTTTAATTAAATAAATTTCAAGATGAGCCACTGGGTGTTTTTTTTTTAATAGGAAATGCTCTTTATTCTTTTTTTCCCAAACTTTTTGCATTAGTCTGCTGTTTGCTTTTCTGATTACTAACATTTCTGCACATAAGCCATATAGATCCTCTCTTTTTAAATTTTATCTTTGTACTCCCCTCACTCTTTTTCTCCCTGCCCCTGCCCCACCAGCACTGGCAACCACCAATCTGTTCTCTGCATTTATGAGCTTGACTTTTTTTTTTTTTTTTTTTCCGTATGTGGGCCTCTCACTGTTGTGGCCTCTCCCATTGCGGAGCACAGGCTCCGGACGCACAGGCTCAATGGCCATGGCTCACAGGCCCAGCCGCTCCGCGGCATGTGGGATCTTCCCAGACCGGGGCACGAACCCGTGTCCCCTGCATCGGCAGGCGGACTCTCAACCACTGCGCCACCAGGGAAGCCCGAGCTTGATTTTTTTTGAGAGTCCCCATATATGTGAGATCATACAGTATTTTTCTTTCCCTGACTTATTTCACTTAGCATAATGCCATTGAGCTCCATCCATGTTGTTGCAAATGGCAAGATTTCATTCTTTTTATGGCTGAGTAACATTCCATTATTATACCCCACAATTTCTTTATCCATTCATTCATCAGTGGACACTTAGGTTGTTTCCATATCTTTGCTATTGTAAATAGCCATGAACATGGGGGTGCACATATCTTTCCTGAGTTAATATTTTCATTTTCTTTAGATAGATACCTAGAAGTGGAATTGCTGGATCGTATGGTACTTCTATTTTTAATTTTTGGAGGAACCTCCATACTGTTTTCCATAGCGGTTGCACCAACTTATATTCCTACCAACAGTGTATGAGGGTCCCCATTTCTCCACATCCTCTCCAACACTTGTTATTTCTTGTCTTTTTGATAATAATCATCCGAACAGGTGTGAGGTAATATCTCATTGTGGTTTTGATTTGCATTTCTCTGATGTTTAGTGATGCTGAGCATCTTTTCATGTACCGGTTGGCCATTTGTGTGTCTTCTTTGGAGAAATTCCTATTCAGATATTCTGCCCATTTCTTAATCGGATGGTTTGGGTTTTTTGTTTTGTTTGTTTGTTTGTTTGTTTCTACTATGTCAAGGAGCTTACCACCTATATTTTCTTCTAAAATTTTTATGGTTTCAGACCTTGAGTTCAAATCTTTAGTCCATATTGAGTTAATTTTTGTGTATGGTGTAAGATGGTAGTCGAGTTTCATTCTTTTGCCTGTGGCTGTCCAGTTTTCCCAACATCATTTATTGAAGAGACTGTTCTTTCCCCGTTGTATGTTCTTGCCTCCTTTGCCATAAATTAATTGACCATATATGCATAGGTTTATTTCTGGGCTCTCTATTCTGTTCCATTGATCTATGTGTCTGTTTTTTTTTTTTTTTTTGTGGTATGCGGGCCTCTCACTGTTGTGGCCTCTCCCACTGCAGAGCACAGGCTCTGGACGCGCCCGCTCAGCGGCCATGGCTCACGGGCCCAGCTGCTCCGCGGCATGTGGGATCCTCCCAGACTGGGGCACGAACCCGTGTCCCCTGCATCGGCAGGCAGACTCTCAACCACTGCGCCACCAGGGAAGCCCTATGTGTCTGTTTTTAATGCCAATACCATACTGTTTTAATTTCTATAGCTTTGTAATATAGTTTGAAATCAGTACGCATGATGCCTCCGCCTTTGTTCTTCCCCAATTTTTAAATTATTTGTCTTATCATTGAATTGTAAGAATTCTTTATATATTTTGAATACAAGTCCTTTGTCAGCTATATATTTTGTGAATAATATCTTCTAGTCTCTGGATTGCTTTTCACTTTCTTGACAGTGTCTTTGGAAGATAAGTTTTGAATGTGATAAAATCTAGTTTTTATCCTGCATGGTTTATGCTTCTTGCATCCTATCTAGGAAATCTTGCTTATCCCAAGGTCACAAAGATATTCTCAAGGAAGTTTATCATTTTAACCTTTACATTTATGTCTATGATTTATTTCAATTCATTTATGTGTATTATGTTGGGTAGGGGTTGAAATTCATTATTTTTCCATATAGACATCCCATTCCAATATCATTTGTTGAAAAGATTATTCTTTCTCCCATTGATTTATCACCTTTTCTGAAAATCAATTGTCCATATATGTGTAAGTCTGTTTCTGGGCTTTCTATTCTGTTCCAGAGATCTATACACTAACCCTATAGTGTCGTGATTAATGTATCTGTATGGTAAGCCTTGAAATCAGGTTGTGTAAGTCCTCCAACATTGTTCTTCCTTTTCAAAATTGCTTTGGCTAGCCTAGGGTGTTCACATTGCCATCTAAATTCTAGAATCAGCTTGTTAATGTCTATGGAAACACCTGCTGGAATTTTGATTGGGATTGCATTAAATGTCTCAAATTGAAATAAGATGATGAACTGGCATCTTAACAATGAATCTTCCAATCCTTAATCAAGGTATATCCCTCTGTTTATTTAGGTTTTCTTGAATTTCTCTCAGCAGTGATATACAGTTGTCAGGGTACAGGTCTTGAAGGTATTTTGTTAGATATACCCTTTTTTGTAAATGGTATTATTTTCTTAATTCAATTTTAAATTGTTCATTGCAAGTATATAGTAATACAATTGATTTTTATATAATGAGATTGTATCCTGCAGCCTTGTTAGACTCACTTAGTACTTCTGGTAGCTCTCTTATAGTGTTCTTAGGATCTTCTACATCCCTGATCATGTTGTCTGCAAATGAAGACAGTTTTGTTTTCTCCTTTCCAATCCATGTCTTTTTTTTTTCCGATTTTCCTTCCTTGGTGCAATGGCTAGGACCTCTAGTTCAGCATTAAATAGGAGTGACGAGACCAAATAGCTTTGTCTTGTTCCTAACTTTAGGGGGGAGAGTATTCAGTCTTGAACAATTAAATGTGATGCTAGCTGTGGGCTTTTTGTAGATGCCCTTTGTCAGATTAAGTTCTCTTTTCTTCCTGCTTTGCTGAGAATTTTTATCATGAATGGCTATTGAATTTTGCCAAATGTTTCTTCCACATTGAAAGGATCATATGGTTTTCTCTTTTATTCTGTTAATATAGTAAATTGCATTGATTGATTTTCAAATGTCAAACCAGCCTTGGATTCCTGGGATAAACCCCACTTGCTTATGGTGTATTATCCTTTGTATATATTGCTGGATTCAATTTGCTAATATTTGTTAAGGATTTTTGTGTTTATATTCTTGAATATGTAATATGTTCTGTAGTTTTCTTATACTGTCTTCCTCTGGTTTTGGTGTCAGGTTAATGATAATCTCATAAAATGTGTTGGGAATTCTCTCCTCCTCTGTTTCCTAAGAGAGTTTTGCAGAATTGGTATTATTTCTTCCTTAAATGCTTGATAGGCCAGTGAAGACCAGTGAAGTCTTTCAGGCCTGGTGTTTTCTTTGTGGGAAGTTTTTAAAGTATGAGTTATTTCTTAAACTGATATAGGATTGTTTGGGGTGTTTTATTTCTTCTTGAGATGGTTTTAGTAATTTGTGCCCTTTAAGGAATTTGTTCCTTTCATCTACGTTGTTCAATTCTAGCAGGAAGTTGTTCATAATAGTCACTTATTATCCTTTTAACATGTGTAGGATTTATAATGATGTTTGCCTTTTCGTTCTTGATCAGTTTAGCTAGAAGTTTACCAATTTTGTTTATATTTTCAAACAACTAACTTCTGAGATTGTATTTATATATTAATTATATGAATTAAAATACATTAAAATGAAAAATAATTAAAAGTAAGGGATTGCTCATTGTGGCAAATTTGGAAAATGTAGAAAAGGATTAAGAAGCCAAATCCTATTACCCAGAGATAGCTGCCCTAAACTTTTCCATGTGTTTCCCTTCAGCCTTTTTCTGGGTACACAATTCTATATATATATATATATTTTTTTTTTTTCCCTTTTGCAAAATCAAAGCCCTTGCTCTTTCAGTTGAGCCATGTAAACATTTGTGTTTTTCATTTTCCCCACACGTGTTTTCTGCATTGTCTCTGTCACAGATGTCCCTTTGCCATCCTGTCCTTTCTCACTTGCTGCTTGATCCTAGCAATGCGTAGGCCTTGACTGTGGCCAAGTCCAGAACCGCCCACCCCCTTCCCAGGGGATGGTCCAAAATGAACTTGACCCCTTCCCCTCCATGCATCCAGAGTATCTGCAGAGTTTTTTCTATTACAATTAACCCTGCCTAACCCTGTGAAAATCCTCACTTATAATATGTTTTGATTCTGGTGACTGTCTCCTGGGGATATATGGCCAGGTATGGAGCTACTGGACACCAACAGTTTTGTGGCTTTTGAGTGTATAAGCTGCACTGATATTTCAGTTTGTACCACTTGAAAATGCTACCAGTGGTGTAACAATCATCCATTTTAAAAGCAAACAGCAGGTTTTCTTTGTGTTCCAGCACCTAACATAGTACCTGAGATCCAGGAAAAATATTATGAGTGAATGAATACATGTGGTAATAATTCAGTCAACCCAAGGAATCATATGTTCTCTGGAGGCATCGTCACAGAGTATGGGAAGAGCATGGAGTCGACCAAGTCACAACCCAGTCTAAGCTCACTGCTGTGTGACCTCGAACAGATTAATTCCCCTCTCTGAGGCTCACCTTCCTCATCTGAAATTACATAAATTTATACCCATCCCCTAGGTTGCTATGAATATCAACAACAATAAAGGACATGAAAGTACTTTGCAAAACACAAAGTATCATATTCTAGTGAGGTGACGTTGCTGTTACCCTCCCCAGTCGGGACAAATAACCCAAGTCCTGAGCTCAGGCTGCCTCCCTGCTTGGTCTGGGACAGGTACCACCTGCCACCTGATCTCTTCTTTCTGCTTGATGACATCTTATAAAGTTCATAGTGTTGTTATTGTTCATTACAAAAGAACTAACATGTTCATTAAACACATTCAAACTGAGACCTAACTATTGTTAAGTTAGCTGTGTGTTTGATTCCAGACCTTTTGTGCATGTGTTTTCACAATTACATAGAACCTTATTTTTTTAAAAACCATAAATGGGCTCCTGCTATGCAGAATGTCAGGCAGCTTTTTCCTGTACTGAAAAACATATGGCAATGCTGGAGAGGGTGTGGAGAAAAGGCAACCCTCTTGCACTGTTGGTGGGAATGTAAACTGATACAGCCACTATGGAGAACAGTATGGAGGTTCCTTAAAAAACTAAAAATAGAACTACCATACGACCCAGCAATCCCACTACTGGACATATACCCTGAGAAAACCATAATTCAAAAAGAGTCATGTACCATAATGTTCATTGCAACTCTATATACAGTAGTCAGGACATGGAAGCAACCTAAGTGTCCATCGACAGATGAATGGATAAAGAAGATGTGGCACATATATACAATGGAATACTACTCAGCCATAAAAAGAAAAGAAACTGAGTTATTTGTAGTGAGGTGGATGGAACTAGAGTCTGTCATACAGAGTGAAGTAAGTCAGAAAGAGAAAAACATATACTGTATGCTAATACATATATATGGAATCTAACCAAAAAAATGGTTCTGAAGAACTTAGGGGCAAGACAGGAGTAAACATGCAGACGTAGAGAATAGACTTGAGGACACGGGGAGGGGGAAGGGTAAGCTGGGACGAAGTGAGAGAATAGCATTGACATATATACACTACCAAACGTAAAATAGATAGCTAGTGGGAAGCAGCCGCATAGCACAGGGAGATCAGCTCAGTGCTTTGTGACCACCTAGGAGGTGGGATAGGGAGGGTGGGAGGGAGACACAAGAGGGAGGAGATATGGGGATATATGTATACGTATAGCTGATTCACTTTGTTATACAGCAGAAGCTAACACACCATTGTGAAGCAATTATACTCCAATAAAGATGTTAAAATATATATATATATATATATATATATATGGCGAGCTCTTTCCCTAACAGTAGATAGAGACCTGTGTGTTCTTACTAGGCAGAGCATCCTGGAGGGAAGACTCACAGTGGTTTGTTAGCTTGTTAGCTTGTTCCTAGGATTTCGATATTAACCATAATGCCAGCCTGAAACTCTACTCACTTCACCTTCCTTCTGCCGCCCTGCCGGCATTCTTCTCCAGTCCCTGCACCCATGACCCATGCTGGGCAACCCCCTGGTCCCTCAAATGCAGGAGGCCTCCACATCCCCCTGCATCGTCTGGTCTCTCTCCTTGCCCACATGTGCTCACACACCTGCCCTGTCCCTGTTGGCTGCCCTTAGGCCTTCCCTCTGAAGCTGATGGAGCCTGTCTGTGCTTTCTGGAACTTCAGCATCGGGTGGGTTTCCAAGTTCTTTCTTTATTATTTCTTTTAATTTTTAAATTTTATTTATTTTTGGCTGCGTCGGGTCTTAGTTGAGGCATGCGGGATCATTGTTGTGGTGCATGGGCTTCTCTCTAGTTGTGGCGTGCGGGTTTTCTCTTCTCTAGTTGTGGTGCTCAGGCTCCGGAGGGCGTGGGCTCTGCAGTTTGCGGCACATGAGCTCTCTAGCCAAGGCACGCAAGCTCAGTAGTTGTGGCACACGGGCTTAGTTGCCCTGCAGCATGTGGGATCTTAGTTCCCTGACCAGGGATCAAACCTGTGTCCCCTGTGTTGTAAGTCTGATTCTCTACCACTGGACCACCAAGGAAGTCCCCCAAGTTCTTTAAATAAGGCACTTGAAAAAAAAAGACATCCAGGGACTTACCTGGTGGTCCAGTGGTTAAGAGCCGCGCTTCCCCTGCAGGGAACCAGGTTCCATCCCTGGTTGGGGAACTAAGGTCCGCATACCCTGCAGTATGGCCCCCCCCCAAAAAAGTTTTTTTTTAATTAAAAAAAAACATCTGTTCCTCTTGAGGATGAGGCAGGACTCAAGCGTGTTTTTGGCCTCCATTCACCAACTTCCTTGCAGGGGTGGTTCCAAGCCCCACTCAACTGGGGACAAGCTGGGGCAGGAGAGCCTGTTACCCAGGAGGTAGTGAGCTCCCTATCATAGTAGGTATGCAAGCCTACTCTGTGGGGTACCTAGGAAGAGACTCATCTGTGGAATGGGTGGTAGAGTTGATGAGGGAATGAACATCAATCACTGTTGCTTAGTAATTAACACAGTTAATCAATGGTGATCATTGGTATCAGCCCCATCCTCCTACCATTCCTGAGAAAAGTACATTTTACAGATGAAAAACTGAGACCCAAGGAGGGGCAGTGACTTGGCCAAGGTCACATAGCTGGTTAGAGGCAGGGCACTGAGGGACCCCAGGCTCTGGGGAGAGGCTTTCCCCTGCTTGCCACCTGTCCCCCAGCCCCATGTCCAGCCCAGCTCAAGAGCCCTCTGTTCACTACTCACCCCAAGCCCAGACTCAGGGGCTCCTGGGCCACCACTGGCTGCTCCATGACCGCTCTGTACCAGGACTCAACCACCTGCTTCTGCAACCACAGCACCAACTTTGCCGTCCTGTTGTACGTCCAGGTGTACGACGTCCAGGTGAGTGCTGGGGAGGGGGCAGTGGGGCAGGGGAAGGTGATGTCAGAACCAAGTTTTAAAGGATGCACAGGAGTTGAACAGAAAGGCATTCCAAGCAGAGGGCCATCTGAGCAAAGGCAAGGAGGCTAGAAGTGGCAGATGAGTTACGTTCTAGAACTGCAATGTGTCTGGGGCTTCCAGTGCGATGCCCGGGGTCGGGGGATGGCAGTGAACAAGGTAGGCACGGGTCAGATCGCACAGGCCTGGAAGGCCAGGCCCACGCGCTTGGATCGTGGTCCTGTAGCAGAGGGCAGATGTGGAAGAGTGTGAAGCAGGCTTTAGATTTACATGAGGGAGGCCGCTGGTGCAGGGAGTGAGGCTGAGGTGGGGGCCAGGGGGGAAAAGCAGCTCGGTGGGCTGCGGGCCTGGCCTAGGAGAGGGGAGGGGCCCTGGGCCAGGGAGCAGTGGGGAGATGAGGAAGACTGGCTGAGGAGGAGGGGTGACCTGGGCCACCGGGGGATGTGGGACTCGTCTCAGGAGGCACAGGTGGGCAACGGGTTTGTGGGTCTGTGGTCCGGTGCTCGGGGCGGGAGGGGTCTCAGCTGGCCCCAAGATCCAGTAGGTAAAGCCATGGTCAAGGTGAGGTTAGAAGTAAAAGGAGTCACAACTAAAGACAGGCCCCTGAGAGGCATTAGCATTCACAGCCTTGGGGGGATGCCAAATTCCAGGAGGAGGCCAAGCAAGGTGGGCTCGCTGGACCAGAAGGGGACTCAGGTTGAGTGAGATGGTGTCTGAGCCCAGGAATGCGGCGGTCACTTGGCCTGTTGGGAGCATGCTAGAAAAACACGCTACCGAATGCATTTTTCCTGTAAAAACAGCATGGACATCGGACACATCGTGAGTAATCCGTGCCAGCTCCCTGTTCCCCCTCAGTGGGTGGTTGTCACATACCATCCCTCCTCCCCATGGGCGTGTCGGTGGTCACTTCCAGTCTAGTGCTTCTCAGTATCTGAGGAGTCCGTGAAAGCTGGGCCCCTCTCCAGCAGGAGAGGACATGCAAATGCTCATGATCAAATTGCTGTGTGCAGGCCTGGCCATCCCTGCTTCACGGCAGAGAATGTGGTTGAGGAGCCTGGGAGCTGCCGGGCGGGGCGGGTGAGTGTCCCGTCGGGCCAGGGCGTTGGTGGGGCTGCTGTCCTTCGGGGTCTCTGTCCCTCCCACAGAGACGCCCCGACGGGGGGTCCCTGCTGAGGACGCTCTCGTCTGTGGGCTGCGGTGTGTCCTGTGCCCTCGCCACCACCTTCTTGCTCTTACTGGCGGCCAGGTGAGGCAAGCTCACCACTTTGCCTGCCACCCTGGGCCCGCCCCGCCCCTCGTGGGCCTCCACGTCCCTCCTCGGGTGGGTGTCCATCCTCGGTCCGAGAAGTCCCTGTGGAGCCGCCCTTTCCTCCTTCACTGGCTGGCTCACCAGGACGCAGGTGGTGGTGGGGGTCCTTGCTAACCAACTCCTCTGCCTGCCTGGGGTCCCCCAGTCAGAACGAGCCACAGTCCACAAGAAACTCACCTTCTCCCTGGCCTCCGCCGAGGGCTTCCTCGTGGCCAGCGAGTGGGCAAAGGCCAACAAGGTGGGCGGCCAGCGGGGTGGGCTTGTGAGCTCAGGGGGGCCTGGGAAAGCACCTTCAGCCTTTTCTGGGTTGCCCCCCATATCTTCACTTGGCTCCATTTCCGGGGAGGAGTATGGCCTAGAGAGGAAAGACCCAGAATGTTGGAGCTGGGCCCAGGGCGCTGCCCCGAGACCCTACCCGCTCATACTGCTTTGGGCTGGCAACGCCAGGCACGGACAGGGGACCCAGGGTGGACCGCACCCATGACCGGCCTCCGTGGGGACCCCCCACCCTCCCACACAGGTGGTGTGTGTGGCCGTCACAGCAGTGATGCACCTCCTCTTTTTGGTCGCCTTCTCCTGGATGTTGGCGGAAGGGCTGCCGCTGTGCAGCAAGGTGGTGGCTGTGAGCATGCGCCCGGGCCCCAGGAAGCCGCGCTGCTACGCCACAGGCTGGGGTGAGGCCCCTCTGCTCCCCACTCTTGCTCTGTTCCCCTCCACCCTGCCTCGCGTGGCCTCTGTTGTGTCCAACACCCACCGCCCAACACCCTCCTCCACCGGCACCCAGAGCCACCCAGTGGCCAGCGCCCGTGTCTGACACAAACTCAGCTCCGTCGACCTCCAACTCTACCCAGCTCCAATTCTTAATCCTCCTCCACTTCAACTGCCTCAGCTCCCAGCCCCCGGCACTGCCTCCCTAATCTGAAGCCAGCTAACCCCACGCCAATCGCCAGTTTCCAACTCTTGATTCTCAGCCCTAAGGCCTCGACTCAATCTCAGCTCTTCCGCTCCCCAACTACTCGGGGCTCCAGTGCCACCCAAAATATCAGGCCCACCCAACCCCACTCCCTGGATCTCCCAGTGCCGCCAGTACACCCACTACTATGGGACAGCTGGAGGATGCAGCTCTGGACGGGGGCTGGCTCCCGAGAGACATGGCCCTGAGGTCACCTCTTCTTCCCCTAGGCGTGCCTGTGGCCATCGTGGCCATCACCCTGGCAGTGTCCCCACGTGACTACGTGGCCACTGGGCACTGCTGGCTCAATGTGCACACAGACGCCATCTGGGCTTTTGTGGGGCCCGTGCTGACCGTGAGCGGGGAGGCCTGGGGCCCTGCAGGGGAGGGATGTGTCGGGGAAGGGGGAGGGTGCCCCCACTGACACCAGATCCCCAGGCCAATACCCGCATCCTGGTCCGTGTGGTGACTGTCACTGTGTCCAGGGCCCGCCGCCGTGCCCGCACGCTGAGCCCGCAGCCCTGTGTGCAGCAGCAGATCCCGATCCAGATGTGGTGAGGCCCCAGACTGGGGGAGTCAAGAAGTGGGGGAAGCCAGGTGTGGCCACGTGTGCTTATGAGTGCAAGGCTATAAATGAGCATATGTCTGCAATGTGTTTGTGCTGCGTGTGCACACATGCTCATGCGTGTGGGCGTGTGGAAGTCTGTGCCCATGCATGTTATCTGTGTGGATGGTAATTGAGCCTGTGTGTATATGACGTGGGGTGTGGACACCAGCCACTGTCCTGGGGACTCACCTTCTGCAGAAAGCACTGATGGCCTGGTGGGGACAAGGTAGAGGAGACCCCCAAGTCAGGCAGTCCCTAGAAGTTCAGGTTCAGGGTGAGAATCTAGGTCTCTACTCCTGCCAAGAATCCCCATCACTCTCCAGCACCATATCCTGCTGAAGCAGGCACCCCTCACCCCAGCCTTCCTCCTCACCACCACCCCTCTGCCAAGGGCAGGGCAGCCCAAGCCAGTGGAGCCTGAAAATCCAGGCAGCCCCAGGGGTCCCCTTCCAGACTCCATGCCTCCTGGACCCACTGTCCAGGCCTCAGCCCTCCCCCTGGACAGCTGCAACTCCCTTCCTTTGAGCCAGGCTTGGGACTGGGACCCTATCTCCCCAGTGCCACTACCCCTACTTCATGCCACTCTGGGTGTCTGAGAAGGGGCCGCCAGTTCCAGCCGAAAGTTCCAGCTACACCTAAGTCCTGAGCCTCAGTCCCCAGTCTGCAGCTCCGGCCCCTCTCCAGGCACTTTCCAAGGGCTGCCCTCCCCAGAACCCCGTGGGGAGCCCCCTGGCCCCCTGGCCTCCCTCAGTCCAGCCTGCTGTCCCGCAGGCCCACGGTGAAGCCAGTGTTGGTCCTGCTGCCCGTCCCGGGCCTGACCTGGCTGGTCAGCATGTTGGTGCACCTCAGCCCGGCCTGGGCCTATGCCGCCGTGGGCCTCAATTCCTTGCAGGTACCTCCGGGCCCTGGGCCGTGTGGGACCAGGGCTCCGCCATGCACTGGAGCTCAGAGGGTGTAGCTGGTTTGTCAGGGGGTGGGGGAGGGAGTGTCCTCTCTGTCATGGGAGTCACCAGCAGCCTCAGGGACACTGTCAAGGGGAGGGCGGGTGAGGGGGAGAGTGGGAACAAACCTCCAATCAAAGAGCAGTACCTCAGGGAGGATTTGGGGGCCCATTTGGCAGTTGAAGAATCTGAGGCCCAGAAAGGGGGTGGCTAAGATGCCTCGTGCCCTGACGCTCAAGGGCGCAGCAGAAGTTCCAGTCCCCAGGCTATGCTAGAGCCACTTCCGGCCTCAGCAGGAAGCCGAGGATGGGGGTACAGGACACCAGGGACCTCTCCCCTTGGGGTCTGTGGATGGCCTACTGTGGGGCAGCATGAGCTGCTCCATCAGTGAGGACAGCAGTTCAGAAAAGGTTTTGGCTGGAAGGACATGACCCACATAAATGAAGCAGTAACGTGGGACCGCAGGAACCACCCTGTGTGCCTTTCAGGTCCTGTGTCCTGGAGCCACAGAGATGGGTCAGACTAAGCCTTTGTCTTCAGGGGGTTTGCAGATCTATGGGGGACCCAGGTACAGACACAAACAGCCACAGCCCTGGGAGCTGAGTGCTGGGAGGGAGGTCAGTCCAAGGAGGGCCCAATCCGCCCCTGCCCTGCCCCTCAGCCTCCCTTGTACCCCCCAGCACCTCTTCCTGTTGTCTGCACTCCCCACTCCCAACTCTGCCGAGCCCAGGTCCCTCTCAGGGCTGAGAAGTGAGGTGGCCCACGGATGGACAAAGACAAGCTTGGGAAATCAAGTGCAAACTCTGTCCAGGGTCCCTGTGTCCCAGAGCTGGGCTTCCTGCTGATGGATGCCTAAGTGCTCTGAGTCCTGGACCAGGATCATATTTATATCTCTGAACAGGCCTTACAAACGGGGAAACAGATTCCATGAAGTCATCTGCCTGAGGCCTCACAGTAGGAAGGAGCAGCATGGGGCCCAAGTTCAGAGTCTGTGTTCTCAACCATCAGGATATTCAGCTTTGACCGCAGAGGGGCCTGGTTCCTGGAAGAGCTGCTGAGGCTGGGAGTGGGGGTGGGGAGCTGGGGTCAGGAGGGGCACCCTCATCCAGTTAGTTATTCATCTATCCCTGCGAGGTTTTTTGAATGTCCACTAGAGGCCAGGCACTGTGCTAGGCGCCAGGGACACAGCAGCAAAGGAGGCTGCAAAATGCCCTGTTCTTGTGGAGGTGACATGAGTCGGGGAGGCAGACGATGCCCAAGACCAGGGAGTGAAGTGTTAAGGGAGGGATGAGGCAGGAAGAAGGGAGGGTGCAAAGGGGGTTGGTCTCCAGGGTCCTGGTCCATGTTGTCTTCTCCCCCTGGGCCCTGGGGACTCGCCACTCTCTGCCAGGCAGGCATGGGAATGGAGAGGGGAAAAGAAAGAACAGGGGCGGTGGGAGATGGGGGGTGCAGACTGCTCAGGGAGAATGGAGGTTGTGCCCAGAGAGGGGCTGGGAGAGCAAAGAAAAACTGGGGTTCCAATGCTCTTCCTAAAGAAGCACGGCTCCCAGAGACCTGGCGGGGCCTGAGCAGCTGGGGACAGAGATGGACACAGAGAAGCCCTTCCTCCAAGCCCTGCACTCCCAGAGCTCCGCGGGCTGGAATTTCACCTCAGCCCACTTAGCAGAGGGACCCTACCCCGGTCTCTCCACCCTGCCTCAGAGTGGCAAGGGCAGCAGCATCCTGTTGCTGTGGCAACCACTCCAGCTCCTTCCCTGCCTGTGGCCCTCAGGTGGGCAGGGCTGCAGCCAGGGAGCCAGAGCCACCATCACCACGCTGTCTGCCTCCCTCTCAGGGCAGGTCCTTTCCTCTCCCAGTGTCTCATTACTTCGTCTCTGTCTCTGAATTTTCCCTGGGATTCTTTCTCTGTCTTTCAGGCTCTGTCACAGGCTCCTGTCCCTGTCCCCGCCTCCTCTGGCATGGACCCACCTGGCTTCTCCTGGGCCTCTCTCTACATCTCCCCTTCTGTTGGGCTCTGACCCCCTGTCTCTTGGTCCCTTACCCTGCTTCTCCCTCTCTCTGAGTGTCACCTCTCTTGCCCCCTCCCAGCCAGCCTCAGATCTTCAGGTCTGGTAAAGGAGGGGAGAGGCTGCCTTATGAGGGGGTCAGAAGGCATGAGACCTGGGCCCACTCTGATGTTCCTGTGACTGTCTTGAGGCAGGTCCCCAAGTTAGGCTCAGAGCCGCGTTCTCTGGGTCCCTCCCGGCTGCTTCCCTCCCCAGGCCTGGCCTTTCCCTCTCCTCTCTCTTCCATCATACCTGCTATCTCTCCATGTCTTTCTCTCCCTGCCCCACCTCCAGCCCCGTCCCTCTCTCACTCTGTCTTGGGCATAAGCTGGGCAGGACATGCCCAAGGTGACCAGGGAGCAGGCCTGGGGCTGGAGGGACTGAAATCTGCGCTGACTCATTCATTCACTCTTGGTGACTTGTTTCCGTCTGGCCCCTGTGCCAGGTTTTGTGGTGGAAGAGCAGAGCCTCACTTCTGCAACTAGCTGCAGCTCACACCTACCCTGCCTGAGAGTGTCGTTGGGAGGCCTGCACAAGTTGAGACAGGCCTCAGTTTCCACATCCATATAAAGGGGGGGATCATATTCTCCACCTCGTGGGACCGTTGTGGGGTTCCACTGGGAAGATATTTGCAAAGGGCAAAGCATAACACCTGGCACACATCAGGAGCGCCGTGAACGTGAGCACATTTGTGTCATTCGGCCATTCAGCACGTACTTCCCCGGCGCCTCCCCTGTGCTGGGCTGCATCCCGGGGAAAGTGGTGGAACTCAAGATCGAGGAACACACCCTTGGGGGTCTCAACCTGAGGGACAGACAGACACCAAAACCACACAACCACAGCGGGCACGATTGAGGCTGAAAGGCTAAGGGGCAGTCGGGGCCGTATGGGGAGGCAGAATGGGCACTCCCTGGAGGCAGTGATTCTCAGCTAATACCTGAACGCTGTGTGGAGAGAGGGGGAAGAATGTTTTAAGTCAGGGGAGCACAGTGGGATCAGATGGAGGGAGACATGGGGTTGGGGGAGCTGGTGAGAAAGGGGACAGGAGGGAACATGGGGGCCAGACTGTGCAGGGTCCCTAGAGCTGTTGTGAGGAGCTCAGGCTTCACCCCAGGGGTACTAGGGAGCCTTGGAGGACGTTAGGCAGGTGCTGGTGTGGTTGGGTTGGAGTGTGAGGAGTGAGTAAAAGGAGACAGGATGGGGGAGGCTGTGCAGGGGCTTTGGAGAGAGCACAGGCTGGGTGTGGGGGGCTGGGAGGCCCAGAGTCTGTCTTAGGGGCAGAGTTGAGGCTGGTAGCAACCCAGTTGGTGCCTGGGAGCCAGGGGGAGTAGTCAGGCTCTGGGGCTCCAGCTCTCAGCCCTGGGAAACTAGAGGGCCTCAAGGAACCCCATGTCCCCTCACCTGTGTCCTCTTGGGGAGGAACTGTTACACTGTCCAGGTGGAACCTGAGGAAGTCCTAGGCTCCGCCATAGAATGCCACAACTGCCTGGGGGGCAGGGCGGGATTTGTGTCCATCCTCCTGTGTCTCTAAATGTCTCTGGAGGTGTCTCTGCTGCGGTGCCAGGCCAGACACTGGGGGAAAGGGGATGGGACTCCCAGGTAGTGACACCCACCCTCACCCTGGGTCTGTCCCCAGGGGGCCGTACATCTTCCTGGTCTATGCAGCCTACAACACGGGGAAGTAAGTCAGGGGATACTAGCTGCTGGAGGGTGGGATGTGGGTGGAGGCAGGCAGGGCTTACTTGCAGGGGGCTCTGCAACTGGCCCGTGGAGGTCAGGAGAAGGTCCCATCCCTGACCCTGGCCTGATCCTCCAGGTCCAGAGCGCCCTGCAGAGGATGACTGAGAAGAAGGCAGCGGAGGCATTCACAGTGGGCAGGCGGGGGGTCCGTGGGGTGGGAGGGTGGGAGGTCCCACCTACGGCCCGATCCCAGAGCTGACGCCCTTTCTTTTCAGGCTCTCTCCTGTCCCGCGGGCCCGGGGTTCCACCCTAGGCCCTCACGTCCCTGGGAGGTGGCCCGTGACAACCCAGTAGTCTTGGCTCCACCCTGAAGACACCTGGCTCTTAGAGGTAAGACCACACCACCCTCCAGTCCGAGTGCCACCTGGTGCGTTGGTCTCCCCAGTGCTCGGGCTGAGCTAGGAGGGCCACGGCAGATTCCATTAGCCCATCTTAAAGACAAGGAGACTGAGGCCTGGGGAATTCCACAACTGCGGGACCTAGGGGATGGCTTAGAAAAGGCTCCTGTCCTCCCATCACCACCACCAGGGAACAAGGGTCCCTGGTGCCCAGCCCAGAGGCAGAGCTTGCCCAGGGTCACTTTCCCTGGGTTTCCATGCAGAAGGGATGTGGAGGGTTCCCAAAGGCAGGTAGGTGGATGAGGTTCAGGGCCCTGAGATAGGGCATGGGTTGAATGACTTAAGGGTCAGGCCAGGAATTTAAATCCCAGCTCCTACTTCCCCTGCTGTGTGCCCTTGGGCAAGTTACTTTCCCTCTCTGGGCCTTAGTGTCTTCATCGCTAATCCATGAGGTAAACTTTTGAGTGGCTTCTTAGGGTCTTTGATAATGAGGTCCCTGTCCAGGGTGGGGGGAGCAGAGAGAGAGCTTCCTACCTCAGCCTCCTGCAAGTTCACCTGATGGAGTGTTTTCCCCCTACTAGGGACGCACGGCCCCAGGCTCCCCACAGCCTTCGCCTCCATTGCAGAACCCGCGAGACTGGTGAGGCTGGGACAGGGGTGGCAGGACTCTGCCGAGGGGCTGGCAAGTGTGACCGGCAGGGTTAGGGGAACCACAGGGGCCAGGGCGGGCCTGGGGTGGGGCCTCCCCTGGGGATCCAGAGGGCCTGTCCCTCAGTTACCAGGCTGAAGGGGGCTGGGAGCCGCTGGCAGAACTTGAATGCCAAGGCCACTGGGGGTGGAAGAGTCATCACCAGGGTAGCCGAGGGCCCCCAGAGCAAGGGGAGCAGGAGTCGGGCCCCACCCCCCCGACAGACCTCTTCTGTCCTCAGGCCGTGCAGCTGACCGCATTCAGGGCTTCAAGGGTAGCTCCCACCTCAGGGGGTTCCCCTTTTCCCTTTGGCATCCCGACATCCCCTCAGCCCCACTGTACCGGAATGGAAGTGATTTGAGAAGCAACCACAGCCGACCTCCCACAATTTGAGGGGCTCTTCCCCTCACTCCGCTCCTTGCTGGTGCCTGAAAGTCCCCCATTAGCGTCCCGTGGGCTCTGTCAGTGACAATGCAGTGCTCTGGGGAGAGGCTTACTTAGGGAGTGAGTCTGGGAACCCTTCCCAGGCCGGCGCTGCCGGGAGGGCCCCGGAGCAAGAACCTGCCTTCCTCTCTGCATTCCCACCTCTCCGGCGCCCCAAGCCCAGCCTCCCCGCCTCCCCACCTCAGGGCTCCGGGCCTGGTGGTCTGAGAGGCTTCCAAACCCGGTAAGGGGCAAGTGCTTTCCCAAGACCTCAGTTTCCCCAGCTGGACGGCTGACGGGGGCGTGATTGGGGGCCTGTGGGTAGCAGGGCAGGGCCGGGACCACCGAGGCCCCGCTCAAGGAGAGCTCGGCCTGGCCCGAGGGGAGCCTCAGGGACCCTGGTCGCTGCCAGCCTCTCTGGGCCTGGGTTCCCACAGTCTTAAACCAGAGACAAGCCTATGAGAGGCGGGCTTAGCACTGCCCAGCCCTCCAACAAGGGATTCTTTCCCACCAGAGCAAGAGGCCTGCCTATGGAGCTCTGACCAGGGCTGAGCTCTGTGCTAAACCCAGCCATCTGCTGACTCCTTTCATGTGGTGACCTGGGGAAACGGGGGTGCTGTCGCCCTCCCACTGTGCAGATGAGGAAGCTGAGGCATAGAGGGGAGCCCTGACCAGCCAGGGTCAGTGGCAGAGCTGGGGTCAGGGCCCCCGCCCGCGCAGATGAGGAAACTGAGGCGCAGCAGTAGTCACGTGGGGGTTAGCGTAGGCACATTTGAACCCAGGTCTGTATGACCCCAGACCCCCAGCTGGCCTCCACCTCTGGCAGGTGTCCCAGTCCTTCTGAGTCTCAGCTTCCCCTTCTGCAAAATGGGCTGGAGGCGGCTCCTGCAGGCCTGCCTGGAGGGCGCAGGCGCCCTGCAGGCGGTGGGCGTTCCGAAGGGGCCCAGCAGCAACCCCCACCCCCCCACCTCGGCTTCCAGCCCCCCCGCCCCCGCCCCTGCAGGCGCAGCGTCTGTGGGAACAAGAGAGCCGCAGGGGCGCCTCTGCACTCAAGCGACAGCGCCTTTGTCTCCGCTGAATGGGTGCGTTGCTAAGGCCGCTCGTAGCAACGGAGCCGCTTCCACCTTGGCCTCGGAGGAACACCCAACCCGTCCTGCCCTCCGATGCCCTAGGCCCCCCGCCCCCCAGGCGACCCACTCAGGTGGCCCTAGCAAGAAGAGCGGGGGAGTGAAGGCTGCCAGCTGTGTGTCCCTCACAGGCCGGGCCCCGCCCCTCCCTCTGGAAAGTCCATGGCGCCCCCCAACTCCCCACTCCCCCCATCCCCAGCATTGCAGGTGTTCTCCGGATGGAGAAACTGAGGCTCAGAGAGGGAGACTGCCAGGGTCACCCAGGCCAGAATCCTACCCCAGGTCTTCCCTTAGCCCCAGTTCCCAGCCCCATCCCCATCTTGGGAGGGTGGGTCCCCATCCTGGTTCTCTGCCAGCCCAGCCCAAAGGGTGTACTTTCCTCCCAGGTTTCTAGAGACATTACATGGGAACTTTCCTCCCAGCTCTACCTGGGGACCTCTGAAAGGCCCAACCGGGGGCCCCTGAGGGACAGACGCGGCATCTAGACCACTACCCACTCCCAGGAGCCTCAGCCTCTCTCTTCTTCCGGTGGAGCCCCTGGCCCTGGTGCTCCCGCTGACGCTGCCAGGTCCCACAGCTCTGTCCTCAGCTTTCTGCCTGTGACTGTCCCTCCCCTCTGTCCCTCCCCTCCTGCCCTGAAGTTCTGACAGCCCCGTGATGTCTCTGGTAATAAATGGTACTGTAGTGACCTTTCCTTCTCTGGGGGTCACCCTGGCCTGCGGAGGGGGACAGGATGCCAGTCTCCCTGGGAGGAGGGAGGGACGAGTGAAGCTGCCACTTTGGCTTTGGGACTCAAGACAGACCCAGCTTCACCATCAGGGCAGGTGCGGCCAACACTTACTAGCACCTACTGTGTACCTGGCTGGTGCTAAGCCTTGTACTGCCTTAGAGCTGCAGGTCCTTACCTCAGCCCTGAGACCACCATCACCTCTCTTGTACAGAAAAGAAAACTGAGGCTCAGAGAAGCTCTCCACGACTCATACCTGGGTCTCCCCGGCTGGGTAACATAGAGGTCAGGGGGTGGCAGTCGCTGTGAGTGGGAGACATCCAGGCAGACTGCTCGGAGGAGGCACCAGGGCAGGTAGAACGGCTTCAGGTCTGACGTGTCATGCTGCGAGAGGACCCCAACTCAGAATCTGGCTACGGGACCAGGTCCTGACACCGCTGATTCTGTGGCCTCGAGCAAGATTCTTCTCTGAGTCCCTGTCTCCTCTTGGGTAGAGCCGGTTGCAGAGCTAAGGTGAGCAGCAGTAGTGATGTGTTAGGGCTTGGCACCAGGGTGGGCCCCGAGGTACGGGCCAGGCCAGGGAGAGGCCCAGGGCCTGGGACTTAGGGTGCAGAGGCTGTTACCACCGTCCTGCTAACCTGGCTCCAGTGCTGCCAGAAGAGCAGCCTCCCTGGGGGGAGGGAGGAGAGGTAGCCACTCCAGATGCAGGTGAGTGGAGGTGGGGCAGGGCTGCATGAGAAGAAGCCCAGAGACCCATCAAGGTACAAGCTGCTCCCAGATCCCTCTACGGCCTCAGGGTCACTTTCACCCTGGGCCCCACCTGCATTGAGTCTGGGACAAAATCTATATGGGGTGTAGTTAACCCACCACACAGCACAGGAGTCTGGGTATTTCATTCTGGGCATGGGGGCTGCTGTTGAACTTCTGGAAGCCCAGTCCATCGTCTGCAGAATGGGGGACATCTGGCCCACTCCGCAGGTGACATGAGGCTGTCCTGTGTATTAGTCCAAGTGCCCGGCAGACCCAGGCACTCGGGAGAAGTCAGCTGTTGCCAGAGGAGGGTGTGCAGGGGACTGTGCGCACAGTGGAGGTGAGTTTAAGGCCTTGAAGGCCCCAAGCAGCGAGAAAAGACAGCAGGCCTCCGTGGGGAGGAGCGTAGTTCCTGCCTGCTCAGGGAAGATGCAGCAGTACCCCCGGGCAGGAGGGGCAGGCTGGGCACCACTGCTGAGGTCCACCCACCGGGGTGCTCAGCCCCGGCAGGTTAGGCAAAGCCCACTGCCCGCTACTGTGGGGCAGGAGTGGAGGGGCCGGGGCTTGGAGGAGCAGCAGGAAGGTGGCACTGAACTGGGTTGGGCACTTGGCGGCCCCTGCTGTCTGCACCTGCAGTGTCCTCTGACTCCTTCCCCTCACCACCAGAGGGCCCCTGCCTCCTCCCAGACTAATCATATGCGGGGGGCGGGCGGTCAGGGTTGGGGACCAAGGAGTCCTTTCCAGTCTCCCCACCCCCTGCTCCATACTCTTCCTGTCCCTCAACACACTGTCTTCACTCTTCAGCCAAAATAACTCCTCTTAGGTCCCCAAACACTGCTGGCTGACAGCCCTCCATCCCTCTGCTCACACTGCTTCCTCTGCCTGGACTGACCCCGACTCTTATCTAGCTGGTGAACCCCTGGACGTCCTTCAAAACCCAGTTTGGATGACACATTGGCTATGTCCCCCCAGGAGCAGAATCAATCACTTCCTTATCTTGTGCAGTTACATGATGCATCACATCAGATAACAATCTGATTAAGGTAATCTCCTCCTACAAGACTGAACAGTCCCCAGGGGCAGGAACCAGGGTGTCTGCTTCTGGAGCTGCCAGAGGGAAAGGGAGGCTTTTTCCCTTTGCCTAAGCCACTGCCAAGCTGTGTGCCTGGGGCTGCCTCGCCCTAGAAGGGATGCCTTTTTCTAATTTGAACAGGGGAGCAGGAGTGGCTCTGGAGATAAACTAGTCAGGTTGGTCAAGGTGTGTCAGGGGGATGGAAGTTTGCATCCTGGTTGGCCCTTCTCAGCGTGTGACCTTGGACAGGACACTTCACCTTAGTTTCCTTATCTGTAATCTGGGGCTGCCACCTACCAAAGCGGCTGCGAAGAGCCGATGGGACAAGACCAGTGGACAAGGCAGGCGAAGTCCTGGAAGGGCACCTGAGGCAGAGGAAGCAGTCCTGAGAGCTGGCTGTGCTCACTGCTGCCACCAAGCAAGTGAGAGGGGCCAGCCAGGCCTGGGGCCTGTGGGTGTGCCACCGGAGGACAGAGAGGAAAGGACCAGTGCCCTGAAGTCAGGTGGATCCAGGTTTGAATCTGCCCCAGCAGATGGCCGACTAAGGGCCCTTGCCAAGTGCCTCTTCTGGATTATAACCCCTGCCTCACAGGCTACTGCAGGGACAGCGAAGTGATGGATGGCACACAGTAGATGCTCATTAAATGACTGTTCCCTTCTGCCCAAGATGGCAGCTGAGATGCACGCCAGGGTGGCAGTGAGGCTGAGTCCCCAGAAAGCCCAAGCATCTCCCAGGCCTCCCAGGGTTGGCAGGGCCCCAGGGATGAGGTGGGGCCCAAAGGCCCCCCAGCAGTGCCTGGTATCCCCCACCTTGGCCCTCACACCCCATCCTGCCTCCCCCCGAGTTTGGAACCGAAAGTTACCTAGGTGTTGCCTTCGTCCCATTCGGCGCTCGGCCCCGCCCTAGACAGCCCAAACCCACTTTGGAGGCTCTCCTTGGGCCCTAGAATGTAGATAGGCAAAGGTAGCTGGAAACTAACTGCAAAATTTATTCCAGGGCTGCGGGCACTGTGGGGGCCTTAAGGGCACTTCTCATTTGGGGGCTGGGAGTCGCCAGCCTGGCCAGGGGTACACATTTCAGGGGGGAGGACTGAGACAGGGTGGTCGAAGGCGGGGGCGGGGATGCCCAGTCATCTCCAGCTGGGCGAGCTCAGCGCAAGCTGCAACGGCAACGTGAAAGCAGGACAGACAGTGGATGCCCAGCCCTGCGACAGAGGACAGCTGAGGCCCCGCCCCTGTGTCTGGCCCTGGAGAGTGTCTTTCAGGACGTAGGACAGGAGTTGAGGCTAGGGAGTTGAGGCCCAGCTTCAAGGGTATACAGTAAGGAACCCAATGGGAGGGGCCAGTGAAAGACGGCTCATCAGCAATGTCCCTGATCTGGAGACCCATACATCCTCCCCAAGATCACCCAGATTCCCACCCACAGAGACTCTGAGCCCGCCACAGGCCAGGCTGCCGGTCCTCTAGTGGGCTGGGGTGGGGGTGGGGGGGCAAGCTCTCCTCTGGATTGGAGTGAGGGCTCAGAAATAATGGCCCAGCACCACCCATGGGGTACTTGGTTTGAGGGTGTTTGGGAAGAATCCATGGGCTGGTCTTGGTGCTAATCCCCAGTCCCAGCCTCAGACCTCAAATCTGTCCCCTGCCCCTCCACATACACACCTTTCAAGGAGTATCTAAATTAAAAAACAAATAAAATGAAAACAAACAAACAAAAAACTTCTTGACTACAGCTTTGCAGATAAATACCAGCCTGGAGGGCCAACCGTGGGTGGGGCTAGAACGCTGATTGTGCCAAACTTCTCCTCTGCCGGGAGAGGGTTAGAAAGATGATTGCAGCAAAATTCTTTGCAGATAACATGTCAAAATTCTCCCCTGCAGACGTCAGACGGGATAGAAGGTTTAGGGAGGAGGTCTTTGGGTCCTAACCGGTCTCCCAGGGTCCTCTAGGGCCCAACAGCCCCTTGCCTAATTTTGCAAACTCTGTTATCCCTAGTTTACAAAACAGAGGGCTTCCCTCCTGGGCTCCGGGAGGGAGTCCTGGAGATCCTCCTCTCCACCCCCCTCCCCACCGAGTTGATGTCGCTCAACTTCTCTCTGCCTCTGTTTCCAGGAGAGGGGGAAGGGATGACCTCTGACTCAAGGGACATGGAGGCCCACCAGGGAAGCCGAACCTCCTCCCTGGGCCTGTGCACCAGACTCCAGGACAGACAGCTGGGAGCAGGGGGAGGGAGGGAGTGGTTAGCAGCCACCTCCCTGGGGCACTCTGAGTGGCAGGCAAGTGCCAGTGGCTAGTGGAGACCACCCCACCTCAGCCAGGCCCTGCCCACCTTCACCCACCTTCCCAAACGCAGGGCTTCAGAGAGCTCAGGGGCAGGGGCCTACGTGGTGGGGTCCTGGGTCAGCATAATCAAATAAACCATCTGGAGACCACAGGGGTGCTGCGGCCCCTCCCCCGGCCCCGGCTCCCCTTCCCCGCCCCGTCACTGGCCCAAGCTCAGGTCTGCTTGGCCTGCAGCATCTCGATGAGCAGGTTGTTTCGGGGCATCTCGTTGCCCAGGTGCTTGTGGTACAGGTATTCCTTGGCCTGCATGCTCAGCGCCCGCACCTCCACCAGGCACAGCAGCAGCTGCTGGAACTTGTCTCCGCAGTGCGGGTAGTGGCACAGGGTGTAATCGAGCAGGGCGGCATTGGCCTTCTCCTGAGCGTCCTTCACCAGGCTGTGGTTATTCAGGAACTTCACATCTGCAAAGGGAGGAGCCGTTCACCAGCCCCATCACATCATCAGCACCGTCACTGGCATCAGCAACGCCAACATCCCTATGATCACCAAAGACATGGGCACTGCCACCACCACCAACGAACCACAATCTCCCCGTCACCACCACGGCACCATTACCGTTGTTGATGAACACTGCCACCAGCATCAGTCACCCGATGCCAGCATCCCTGGTTTTCACACACATGGTCACTGCTGCCATCAACAATCAAACGACCGTCATTCCCGTCACCAGCATGATCACCATCATCATCACCACCTTGGCTGAACACCACCATCCGCAGCAGTCACTGACACTAACAGGCCTGCGGTTATCACGCACACGGCCACCAGTGACCACCAGCCACAAGCGCCTGTCACCACCACTGCTGCCATTGTCATCAACCCCACCGTCATCACCAAGACCATCGCCAACCTCACCAGGTGTATCCCTGGACACGTTATTCAACCTCTTAATTCCTTCATCTGCAAAACAGGGCGGCAGTAGTGCCTACTTCACAAGATTGTTGTGAGAATTAAGGGAGTTGATATGTAGGAAGTGCTCAGAAGAACAGTGTCCGGTGCTTCATAAGACTCAGTGTGTTAGTGTTATTATTACTCCTACTCTCACCACATCCAGGAACAACACCATCCCCAGCCCCATGGTCAAAACCATCCTGTTGCCATCATCCTCGGGGTAGGCACCATCAGCATCACCACCCCGCCACCATCACCACTATCGCCCATCAGCACCATCACCAGAGAGGCGCACTGTGAGTGGAGGGGTCCCACCCCCCGTTCTAGGGTGTGACAGGCACTCCTCTGGTCCATGCTCTGACCAATCAAGAGGCTCTGGTAACCCAAGGAGATTTTCTCATGGGGCCGTGGACGTTCACTGCAACAGTATTTACAGTGATGGGGAGGTGGCCTGGATGGCCAGGTGGTGGCTGCATCCCCGGGAGTCCTGTGCAGTAGACAGAAGTAATTGAGCAGACACAGTGCTGAGCAAATGGATGGACTTTTAAAAGCATGGGGCTGAGGGGAGAAAAAACAAAAAATAAGATAAAAAACAAAAAAGCGAGATCCAGAATGAGATCTCTAAGGTAAAGCCGCCTACTTAAATTAAAAACACTAGCGCACAAAGCATGCACCTTGTGTAAGAACAGAGACAAACAAGAAGAGCCGAGTTAAACGTAAAGGGGACGGTTGGTGATGGGAGGGAGAGGCGGGTGGGTGGCTCTGCGTGGACCAATGATCATCTGTACCAGGGACAGAGGAGTGTGATTAATGCACCCCCTGTCCTGGAGGTCCAGTGAAGAAATAAAAATTGTGTCTTTAGCGTGAAGTGGATGGTTGTTCAAATCCCAGCCCCACCATTTAGAATCGGTGGCCTGTGCCCTGTCCTCTCCCGACCTGAAGGCCTTCCTCCGCTACAAAAGGGGCCGTGCCCACCTTGCAGCGGGGGGAGCTCAGGTGCCAGGGCACTGCACAGGTGCCTGGCCCCCAGGGGTGCCCATGGAGGGCCAGTGTCCTGTCACAGGAGTCCTCATCACTGCTTGCAGGCTTTTTTCAGCTCCTGGGCAGCATCTCCAGCTGGTGCCCTGCCTAGGGGCTGAAAGTCAGCAGGAATCCACAGAACCTGTCCGCATCCCCCGCTCCGAGCCCCGCCAGGCCTGGGATGCGTCGTCCAGCGGTTCAGAAGATGTTCATCCATCCACCTCCCTTGCGTTCGCATCACCCCCAGCCCTGCTGCTGCGGGGGAGTCCGGAGCCCAGCATGCACAGCCCTTGGCCCTTCTAATCCCTCTTAACACCCACTGCGTCAGGAGGGCTGGACGCTCCTGGCAACCCTGATCCCCAGCCGCCCCCAGCATGCCCGCCGAGGCCTGTGTTGTCCAAAGTCGGATTTAGGGAAACCCAAGCTGGACCCAGGGCGTATGGCAGGATCTGGGCCTCCCCCCATCCTCGCCCCCATCCCCCTCACCTCATTCAGTAAGTGAGCCAGGGTCATATTCTTCCTGGCCTCCCCAGGATCACCATTAGCCCCTAAGGCACCTGGTGCCAATTAGAAAGAAGGTCCCCCATGTCCACAGAAAGACAGCTTGGTGAGGGGCATGCAGGCTGGATTTCAGCCTCTACCTTTCCCCTGTCTAGGTGCCCTTGTTCAGTAAACAACCTGCCCAACTGTACATAGCAGCCCTGTTCCCTAGCCTGGCCCTCTCCAAATAAACTCAAAGGTCATGAGAAGTCTCCCCACCTAACTAGCATCTCCTGGGGGCAGGAGGTTCTTACTGGCCCCATCCCTTTCCATCCCAATCTACCTTCCGTCCCCGTCCCCACCATCCCCAGGGCAGTTCTCCTACTTGTCTTCTGATAATTTACAATAGGAGGCTGGGGGTCCAGAGAAGGGTAGGGACCAGCTCAAGGCCACACAGCAGTAAAAGGGCCCAGAAGAAACAGGTGAGGGTGCGGGGAGGACTGGATCAGATGCTGCAGTAGAGGCAGGAGTGGGAGGGGGCTGGGGAGGACCAACCAGAGCCTCGGCTTTACCAGGATTTACTGTTCCCAGCAGCAGTGTGACAGGGACAGCAGGGCGGAGTGCAGGGTGGGGAGGTGCGGAACAAGGACAGCTTTCAGGGACACCTCCCTCCTAGCAGCTCTACGGGTCCTGCAGCTCTCAGGAGGCTGGAGACCCCCACCGCCCCCACAAGGTGGGCTACAGGGCTGGGGGCGGGAAGCACGGTCACTAATTGAGCCCTGGCCACTACGGTACAAGACAGGAGAGCCGATTCCCCCGCACCTGCTGCACCTTCCCCACCCCCACCCCCGCCATCACTTAATCCCCACAGACACCCAGGCAGGCAGGAAAGGGCGTCTTCCGTGCACAGCGACAGTGGGGCAGGCCTGGAGCACACAACAGATACCAGAGCCGGTATTCAAACCGAGATCTCTCTGGCTCCAAAGCACTATGGGTAAGCAGAGGCAGGGTCAGGCCTGGACCCTGGTCCCTGGGGGATTAGATGACGTGATGACTTTATGTTCCATCCAACTCAGGAGTCCTGTCCAAGGGCCACCAAGCCTGGGGTCCTTGGTTTCCCCAGGAAGGTTACTCTGGACGCCCTCTTGGAGAGGAACGTGGTCAAGTCACGCCCCTTCTCCAAGCCTACCTCTAAAGGGACTGTCGTGAGGATTCTCTGGGATGCTGGATGTGACAGAGCCAGCATCCCTCGGGACACCACACCCTTCCTTCCTTAGACACACAAACCTGGAGACGCCCCCTTCGTGCGTCAGGGGCTCAAACCCCAGCTCCACCACCAGCTAGGTGACCCGGGGCAAGTCCCTTCCCCAGTCTGAGCCTCAGTTTCCCGTCATCTGCAGAACGGGTGCAAATTAATCTCCGCCTCTCAGGGCACCGAAGAACTGGGCCTCATCTGCCCAGCTCTGGGCCTTGAGCCACCGCGGGCTGGAGCCGGGCCTGCTCAGCTCCCAGCAATCCGGGGGGTGGGAGGTAGGAAGGGGCTGGGAGATGGCAACCCCACCCCCAAGAGCAGCCCGCTAGCTCTGCGGAGCCGGGGGCCCCCAGGTTCTCAGAAAAGCCCCCTTTTCACGGTTTAATTGAATATTTGAATAATCCTTTCATTCCAGCGAGGCGTAAAGAATGTTGTCCCAATAGCGGTGACTCAGGCAGGCGCCCCCGCGCACAATGGCCCCTCGAGTGGGGCTGCTATTCAGGCCGCCTTTTGTTGGCACGAGCAGTGGGTAAATTGCAAACGCTTAAGGGAATGCTGCTGCCGTCGCCTCAATGCAAGTCAGGAAATCGAATGTTAGGTCAATCCATTAAGCTTCGATTAAGTCCTCTGCGGAACAATGCCAGCCGGGCCCATCTTCATAAACACCGTGATTGCCAGGAGAGAGGCACTAATTTTAATTAAACCTCCTTACCTGCCTTCGCGCCTGCCTGAGCCGGCTATTTAGACACCAAATGGCACCCTTCTGTGGAGGCAGGCGAGAAGGAGGCGCTGAGCGGGCTGAAGGGCGGAGGGGTTGGGGGGCAGCCGTCACACAAGTTCAGGCTGAAGCAGCCCAGGGAGGCGCTGCCCCGGGGTGATGCCCAGCATGCCAGCTGGAGGACTAGGAGCAAGTGGCCACCCCATTCTGTGCCCCAGTTCCCTTGGGGACCCAGCTCTGGTGGTCTGGGTGGGATCATGGGAGTAGCCCCCTCCCACCTTCCAGACTCTGGGCAAATCTTCCCCCTCGTCTTGCCCAAATTTATCCACTTCACCCCAGCCCCACGTCTAGCCTCTTGCAGGGCTCTGGGTTGCCACCTGGCATCCTTTTCCCATGCTGCAGTTGGAAGGACCTTGCCAAAATGCAAACTTGATCATGTTTCTCCCTGCTGAAAATCCTCCCCAAGGGAAGGTTCAACGTACTGGCCTGGCATTCAAGGCCTTGCACAGCTCAGCCCCTGCCCACCTCTCCAGCCTCCTCCTCACCCTCTCCCTGCCCCACAGGTACTTCCAGACTTTCAGGATCACCCATCCCTGTGCACAAGCTGTTCCTTCAGTCTGGAATGCCCTTGCTGCTGCTTGCTTTGTTTCACCCAGAACACTCCTGCTCATACTACAAGGCCCAGCTCAGAGGCCCCTCCTCCAAGCAGACTTCCCTGATATCCTAGGCATAGTTGTCTTCTCCTCTTTGGCCCAGCCCAGATCACACTGGACTGCCCAGGCTCCTCTCCACACCTGGAACCTGTCAGCCAGCGGCCCATGTGGCTCCCCTGGGCTCCTCTCACCGCACACCTACGAGCTTGGACAGGCCTGGGTCCCGGGTCTTCTCCCCTCACAGCCCCGATACCACTAGAGTTTCTGGCCCCCACCCTGAGGGTCACTGTCCCCAAAGACAAGGCACTGTGCCAGACACACAGTGTGCAATAAAGATGGAGAGAGACTCATTCCTTCCTTCACTTCATTCACTAACTTGTTCATTTGCTCGTGAACTTAATGATGGCTATGACAGAAACAATACTGATGCATACTCTGAGGAGCCAGGCCACGCACTGAACATTTTGGGGAATTTTCTCATTAAATCTCATAGCAAGTTAAAGATGATTATGATGTTCATTTTACAGATGGGGAAATAGAGGCTCAGAGAGGGGAGTGACTTGCTCAAGGGCCCACAAACAGAGAGAGAGTCTAGATTTAGAATCCAGGTGGTCCATCGCTAGTCCCCTTTCCTAACCACTGCTCCACCCTGCCTCGCATGTGTACACACACGTGCACACTCTCACTCCTCCGTCCCACCCGCTCCAGCCTGTTCCAGCCAAGCACTGTGGACACTCCTGGTCTCCCGGCCCCAACTGCCTCCTCTGGAAACCAGGATGAAGCCTGGCGTGCAGGAGAGGCTGTGCACTCATGGTTCTGAGCACAGCCCCTTGCCTGGATCCAGGAGAAGAGGGCTGGGCTCAGCCTTGATGTCCTCCCTACACCCCATAGAAGGAGGAATCCTGGATTTATCACCTGGTGGAGGCCAAGGCTGTGCCAGGCCTGGCAGTCCCCAGTGCTGGGGCTTTGGTAGGAAGAGGGGCTGAGGGCTGCAGGCATGTGCCTCAGGCCCCGGGTGGTCTGGAGAGCCAAGACGAGGTCCCTGCTCTGCAGGGGGCACCAAGATGGAGCCCTGGCCAAGGAACCTGGTGGCTGGCAGCCCCACCCTCCCCAAGACCTCCTAGTGGCCTCTTGACGACGGTCAGGTCAAGAACTATCACCTCACAAAACACCACAGAACCCACACTACAATACAATGTGTCCCAAGCACGCCCCTCAAATACCTCACATCTCCACATCTCCCCAGTCACCACTCAGCCATATACAGATTGTTCACACCACATGACACATAAAATCCCACTAGCCCATAAAAGTTCACAGTCTATACATGCGCGAAAACGAAGGCACAGACACGCACATGACCCCTGGAGCCTGCGCACCCCAAACCACACACATCCGTGGCTCTGGTGAAACTGAGGTTGGGAGGAGGGTACCACTGCAGGCAGAGAAGGAAGGGGGCTTCCCCAGCTGCAGCCAGCCTGGCTCAGGTCCCTGAGGCCCCACCAAGGGCTTCAGGCTCCTAACTGGCTGCCTGAGATTCAACCCTCACCCCCCAGCATGCTCGACCCCTACCAACCCCTGCAGCCTTGCCGATACGCCCTCCAGCTACCAACCTGCTGTGCCAGCAGAGTCAGGAGGCTCAGCCCAGGCACCAAGTTATACAGCCACGGCCTGAACACAGGGCTTCCCCCAGTCAGTACGTCACTAATCACCCCCTCCCAGCTGTTTTACCCACTGCTTCCCCAGCTGCCCCCAGTCTTGAGCAGGCACACCCTTGCCAGACTGTGGCTGTGATGCCATCTGCCACAAAGACAGCATCTCGATCCTGCCCCCTCCCCAGGAGACAAGGCATTCACGCCCCCCTGTTCCAACCTTCCATCCCATCTACACCTCTGCTAAAAGATTTATCCCCCCCCCAACAAACTCCTACTCATCCTTCAAGACCCTGCTCAGATGTCCTTTCAGGAAGCCTTCCCGGCAGATCCCTTGCTCCCCGTCCTGGGTTCCCCGTCTCTCTGTCTCAGCCCTGATGGCACTGGCTGGAGGCCTCTCCCAGATTGGGAGCTGCCTGAGAGCAGGGAAAACCTCTGTGAACGCAGCATTGCTGGGCACAGGGAGGGCACGGGACACGCTTGCTGGGTGAGGGAGGACAAAAGGAGGCTGACCTGATGAGAGCTCAGAGGGAGGGTGGAGACCTGAGCGGCACAGGCTGGGCCGGGTTCAGGAGGGCAAAAGGAGGGAGACACCAGACACTTGGGGAGCCAGGCGAGCTGGGGGCTGGGCTGGCCCTCTGCCCCGCCCTGCTTTGTTTTCCTCCCTAGCACTTACCGAAATCTTCCAGGCTATACATTTTACGAATCATTTCACTAATTTATACATTTTACTAATTACATTATGCTTATCGTCTCTCTCCCCAGTGGAAGGTCAGCTCCTTGAAGACAGGGATTTGGGGTCTTTTTTTTTTTTTTTTTTTTTTTTTTTTTTGCGGTACACGGGCCTCTCACTGTTGTGGCCTCTCCCATTGCGGAGCACAGGCTCCGGACGCGCAGGCCCAGTGGCCATGGCTCACGGGCCCAGCCGCTCCGCGGCACATGGGATCCTCCCAGACCGGGGCACGAACCCGTATCCCCTGCATCGGCAGGCGGACTCTCAACCACTGCGCCACCAGGGAGGCCCTGGGGTCTTTTTTGAATGAGTGAATGAATGAATGAATGGGCAAAGGGGTCTGGGCCCCAAAGAGCTCAGAGTCAGAATTCAGACACCCTTCGAGCGGGGAATTAGGAAACACAGGGACCTCAGGATGGGAGCCAGGGATCAGAAGCTCCTGAAATCACACGGGCATTTTCTGGGGTGGCGTCGGCACTTTTCTAGGGCTGTCAGCTGGGAACCTACCACATCCTCAGGAGGGTTCTTTGTCCCATCAAGGGCAAGTCTTAGACATTATCCTGGCCCTCTGTCCTTCCAAACAAAGAAACTCAGGCCCAGAGAGGAAGCAGGCCCTGGGCCAGGTCCCCTTTATTCACTAAGAGAGGCCCCCATCGGAGAGCCCCACCTCAGGGTCTCCTTGCCAGCCCGCCCCCTACCCTCAGGCCAGGCCGCGCTCAGCCCACTCACCGAGGCTGAAAAGGATGAGGAACTTGAGGCAGACGAACTCCTGGCGGTCCAGCTGCAGCGCGTGCAGCTGCAGCACCAGCTCCTGCGCCCGAAGCACCAGGCTGTGAAGCAGGGAGCCTGCCTGGGCGGCCACCATGGTCAGCTCCACCTGCATGGACAGAGGGCAGGGGTCAGGGACATGAGGGGAGGGCGTGGATAGGAGGCACCGGTCGGAGGCTGGGGGTCAGGGGTGCCCAGCCTTGGAGCTGAGCCAGCGGCACCTCCTCAGGCCCCTGGACCCCTCCCAGGCCCCCAGCTCTGCTCCCACTGCCCTGCCCAGAGCTGAGGGCCCCCGCGCAGCAGAGCCGACACCAGGCAGGTGTGTGCAGAGGGAGAGCTGAAGGGTCCTTCATGCACAAAGAGCCGCCGCCAGGCCCAGTGGTACAAGCAGCTTTTGTGTTTTGTGTGGTGTCTGCAGTGAGCACCACGTCGCGCTGGGTGGGGGGCGGGGCAGCCATGCCTGGATCCGCGTGGATGCAGCCACATGACCGCCCGGGGCCCACATATGGACACCTGGACTGCAGATGTGGCCACACCTCAGCTCACATTCACACACATGGAGGGACACACTCACAGCCTTGTCCACCCGCTTCAGGACGTGAACACACACACACGCACACCCTTGTAGGGTCACATCACAGGGTAACACAGACAGACATGCCTGTGTATATGTTCCCACTGACATGGTGACGGGCAGATCTCAACAGCCACCCACTTACGTGTGTGGAGATGTTTGCACAATAAAATACAGGAGCACACACAAACACACACACACACGCACACACAGGACTGTCTCACAGTCTCAGAGACTTCCGCCCACGTGTTGACAGGGGCTGACACTCACACCTCAGACTCCTTCATGTGCTCTCCCAGGTGGCCTCAAAGTTACATCCTTGCAACCAGCATTCCGCTGGCCCTGGATGGCCTGAGACACCCAGGTGAGAACAGAGGATGAGGACAAAGGGTTGGAGGCAGGGGGTGGGGAGCAGGGCCTCAGTCTCCAGTCTCTCTTCCCAAAACCACCTATGAAACCCACTCCTCCTGTATCCCCCCCAGGAGTGATGCTCCCTCCACCAGGCTAGACCCTGAGCATCAACCTCCCTTTCCTTCTCCCTACTTCCCTCCATTTCCCCTACACCTCCTCTCCCCTCCTCCTTGAATTGTGCCCTCCCAGATCCCCAGTGTTCTGAGCAGTGGGTGGCTGCCTTCATTTCCTCCTCACCCCCATCTTGCCCCCTCCATGCGCTTCCTCATATACAACCTGGTTGTACCCTTCCCCACTTAAAACTCTTCTGATGCTCCCTGCTTGATTCCAGGAGCCACCCCACCTGCCTCCCATCCTCGTGCCCCTAATTCCCTGCTCTAAGAGTGCCCAAATTCTGACTCTGAGCTCTTTGGGGCCCAGACCCCTTTGCCCACCCATTCAGCCATCCATCCATCCATCCATCCATCCATCCATCCATCCATCCATCCATCCATCCATCCTTCCATCTATCATTCAGGATTTAGAACCTGCAAGGTCTTGCCCATCCCAGCCCCCAGCCACACCTCCAGCCTTATCTCTCACCTCAACCCAGCCCCCACAGGGCACCTGCCTCCCAAACCCATGTCCCAGCACACCGGCAGCCCCCGGCAGCTCAGCAGTCCTAACCTGCCTCTCTCAGCCTGGCCCGTGCTACCTCCTCTACGCGTCTGGATTGCCCCTCCACCCCGTCACTACCTGACCAGCCCTGATTTATTCTTTCACTACCCAGCGCCACCATCACGTCCTCCAAGAGCCTCCCTGACCCTCCCCGCATCCCTGAGCTGCTTCCCCCAGAGCAGGGCTCCCAGGGCCTGGTTCCTCTCAAGGTCAAAGCTAGGGCTGATCAGAGGGAGGTCGGGCTGGTGGGTATCCCATGAACCTGGGGAAAGGGCTGATATTCAGTGGTGCCCAGGGCCAGCCCTGGAGAGGCCTGGGACCTCTTCTGGGCCCAGAATTCTGGAAATGTGTGGTGGGGGGGTCAGGACAGGGCGCAGTAGGGTCTGGTCACCTCCTGCCCAGTGACCAGCAGGATGCTGCCCTCCTTGCCATGTTGGATCTGACGGTAGATGTGGTCGAACACCAGCAGCTCACTCCAGCAGTTCTGCAGTAGTGTCATCTGGTCGGCCACCTGCAAGGAAGAGGCACACAGGGGTCCAGGGTCCAGCCACGGTCCAGCTGGGGACCGTCTCCTCGCCCCTCCTCCTCCCAGCTCTGAGTTCAGCAGCTCAACTGCGTATGTGACCTGGGCAAGCTGCCCAACCTCTGTGTCCAGTTTACCCATGTGTCTTCTTCATCAAAGTGTGGCAGGGGTCTAGCAAAATAATAAGAGGGTCCAACGGAGGTGCTCAGGCCCCGGCTCTGCCTCTTACAAGTTGTATGACCTTAAGCAAGTTCTGTAACCTTTCTGGGCCTCAGTTTTCTCATCTGGAAAGTGGGCAAAGTATTAGAAGGTGGTCTGGCACATACTAAGCCCTCAATAAATGTTACAGAATAATGTCCACGGAAGTGCTTTGTGAAGGATTCCTTTAAATGCGAGGGAAGATTTGTATTAATTTTTCCTTGTGCCCATTTGGCCTGTGGTCACATCTCCAGCGGCCTGAATCACTCAAAAAGGAGCCACGTAGAGAAAACAGAGGGCTTCCTCGCAGTCTTGTGCAGAGCTTTGAAGTTCATGGGAAGAGAGGAGGTCCGGCCCACGGAATGAGCAGGTGGCTGGCAACAGTCTACATCAGAAGCAGGAATAGAAGGGCACACGGAGCCGATTCTGAATCCCCAGGCTGCACTGAGGGGCACTCAGTGTGAGGGCAGGGACTCTCCTCCAGTCTGGGGGATCGCCACATTCTAGCAAGGCAAGAGTAGACCCTCGTGACAGTGACAAGTGGGACTCAGGACCATGGGCTGCCAGAGCCAGAAGGGCCCTTAGGCATCTCCTGGCCTAAACTCCTATTTCCACATGAAGAATCTGCCACCCAGTGAGGGCAAGGGACTCTCCTGAGGTCACAGAGAGGCAAAGTCAGGCCAGGGCCACGGCTGGCATTCTCCATCCACAACTCTCCATAGTGACAAATACTGAACACTCCTGGGTGTTCAGAACTGCGCTGGGTGCAGCGTGTCACCCTAGGAGGACACAGTGCAGACGCCAGTCCCTTTCGGCATCCGTGGCTCATCAGCCAGCCGCCATCGACCCAACAGGCACCCCCCAGGCACCTTCCTGGGCCATGCCCTACAGAGGATGCAAATCACGTTAGCTCACAGTCACTGTGCTGCAGCTCCACAAGCCTTTGTAGTTGGTACTAGTGTTATCCCCAATCCATGGAGAGAGGACACTGAGCTCAGAGAGGTCAAGTAACTTACCCAAGGTCACACAGCTCTGTCTAGTTCATCTCTGCTCTTGACACTAGGTGTGCAGGAAGACCCACCCTTGCCACCCTAGAGCTCACGGCAGGCTCACTACCTCACCCATGAAGCCCTCCCCATCCTCTGGACATGGCACCTGCAACATCTGATGGCACCATTCATGCCACTGTCTTCCCTGACACCTGTGGGGTCTGGGAGGAACAACCCCCGACCTGGAGAGCAGAGTAGCCCAGGCGGCCCCTGGCCTGAAAAGGAACTGGCCCAGGCCTAACCCACAGCTCTCTTCTCGGGGGCTAGAAGCCCCCTCCTCCCCTCTGCTCTGCTCCTCTCCTGGGAGTGGCCCTGGGGCCTGTCCTCAGACAGACAAAGGGAGAGAAAATGGACAAAGAGCAAAGTGAGCGGCTGGACACACAGTCAGGCTTCCTCCAGGCCTCGCCTGCTCAGCCCTTCCCCAGCCTGTGTGGCTGAGAACAAGAGGAAGGGTCTGTCTCTATCCTGCTCTGAGTCCCCGGCCTCCCACCCTCCCCTCCTCCCCTCCCCTCCGTGTCAAGAACCCATACCTCCCCCTCCATCTCCCAGCAGAAGGTCCATCCTAGAGCCCCATTACTGTCAGAACAGGAAGCCCAGCCAAGGGGACCCGAGGCTCAGCCACAGGTAGCCCTGGATGGGAGGGGCCGGGAGAGACTGAGAACCAGGCAAGGATGCATCGCAAAGACACCTCGCCTTATCGCGCCTCAGGAAGTGGCCAGTCCCCAGAGAGCCTCCCCATCACAGCTTCCAAGGAGGGAGGCAAGGCTCAGTGAGCACCTAGACCAGGCCCCGTTCCCAGCACGCCCAACACTCCTCAGCCCTGCCCACTACAGATGAGGAAGCAGAGGCTCCCCTCAGGTAACCGCAGGGAGCTGGGCTCTGCACAGACCACCCGCCTGGGCTGCTCTTCTTGGGGGGCGGGGGGGCTGGCACTCCTGGAGCCCAAGCAGGAGGTGCCTGGTCTGGGAGTTGCACTGGCCCACTTTGGGCAACCCAGACGGAGGCAGAGGGGGAGGGAGGACGTGCAGGGCTGGGTTCTGCCCCCCACCCATTGAGGCCCTAGGGAGCAGACACCCTTGTGCCTGAATTAAAGGAACAGGGGGTGGGGAGGTGGAAGCGCAAGAGATAAGGGGGAGAATTAGGAGATAAGCTGACTGAGCTTTGGGCAGAAAGCAGAAGGGGTCACAGTGACCCGGCTGGCCAAGCCCTGGGAGCAGACTCTGTACCCAGACCTCAGACCCCGGGAGTGGGGGCAGCCCTGCCCACGGGGCTGATAGGGGTGCAGGGCAGAGAGATGCACTACGGTGGCTGGGCTTTGGTGCCCTGTGCCCTCTGATTCCCACTTAGCCACACACCCTCTCCTGACCTGATTTCCTATTCTGAGAAATGGAAAAAAAATAAATCCTCTCTCTTTTGGTTAGGGAAAATATATGAGCACAGCGGTGTCAGTCGTGAAGGGTTCTGGGAACCCATGGTCAGCTATTCTGGGGACTCTGCCCTGGCCTGGGTTCCCCTCCCCACCAGCCAAGCAATCGTGCCTTCCAGACTCTTTACTGGCTCTTCCCCTAGATGGACACATAAAGACACCAAACTCCAAACACTCCCCACACAGATGAACACACACACAGACACACAGACACAGAGGCACACAGGCACACAGGCACACAGGCACACACACACTCCCCTTTTTATTTAAAAGAAAACCAGAGGGCCCTAGCTGCCAGCCCCTCTCCATGGGAAAGCAGGTGGCTAAGAGGCTCACTTAACCAAAGAGAGTTGGGTTTCACCTTCCGTGGGCTTTTCCCTAAGCAAAAGGTTCTTCCTCTACCCTCAGTCCACCCTGCCACCCCGGGGACAAGGACATGTGCAGTCCCAGCCCCGGGGTCCCTCATCAGCCTGGCCTGTCTTCTGGGCCCACCAGCCGCCCACCCCTCCTGCCGGTCTGCCACAAATCTTCCTGGAGCCTTGACACTTTGCAGCCTGCCTCGGAGACGGGGTATTTATGCGTGCTGAGATGACCTCCTTCCCAGCAGGCCCCCCTCCAGAGCCCCCTGGGGTCTGATCAGTCTGGCGGTCGAAGGCCAGTGGGCTCTGTAATTCTCCAGTGGTTGACAAGCCGCGGGCTGGCCACAGCGCTGTCCCGGCCAAGTGGTTGGCGGGCTGTCATTTGTCAGTCCAGGACTGACAGAGTTACTGCCACTTAAATGAAACCATATATCTAAGCAGTTAAATCTGTTGCCAATCGGGGGCCTCGGAGCTGGATGTCAAGGGTGAACTGATGTCAAGATGGGTCATTAGGCACTCTTGGCCCTTGCCTCCACCTCCCTGATTCCTATCTTGCATCCTCCCAGCTGTCCTTCCTGGGGACTGTCCACAGAGGCTGCCTGCCTGGGCCTACACCCTGCCCCCACTGAGCAGTATGTACAGGTGAGTTTCTGCTACCTTGCAGGTATGAAGCTGCTTTGGAAGCCCAGGGCAAGGTGGGCCCCCGTCTTCTCCCAGAGCTCTAGTGCTTAGAGGAGCGTGGACACGATGTATCTTTTCTCCCTCTTCCTGGCCAGACCTGTCTACCACCTGCAAGGTTAGATTCAATGGTACCGCTGCAGAGGGGCCCAGCGAGGGAGGGAGCCACTGCCCCCACTCACTGAACACTTCCTGGGCGCTGTAGCGTGTGCTAAATTCTTTACCTGCCCTAGCTCACTAAGCCCTTCCAACAACCCTATGAGGTGGCTACTATTTCAACTCCCCCTTTTTTACAGATAGGGACAACTGAGGCCCAGAGAAGTAAGGTCACTTGCCCAAAGTCACGCACCAGATAAGTGGCAGATATGGAACTTGAACACGGGCCTCTCTGATTCTGGTGTATGTTACTAACCTCTGTACCATGTCACATCTAACACACCGTGATTGCATGAGGTGGAAAAATGGAGACAGAGGGACTTCCCTGGCAGTCCAGTGGTTAAGACACTGTGCTTCCACTGCAGGGGGCACAGGTTTGATCCCTGGTCAGGGACTAGGACCCCACGTGCCGCACGGCCTGCCCCACCTCCCCCAAAAAAATTGGAGGCAGAGGGACATCCAAGCTGGGAAAGAGGCTGGAGGAGGACAACCCCAAAGGGCATCTGGAGCCCCAATATCAGCTCAGCAAAGACCCCAGTCTTTCCCCTGGACAGCAAGACATCATCAACATCACAGAGGGCTGAGCAAGCCTCTGGGGAGAGCTCAGGCTCTGTGGCGGGAGCCTGCCCTTCCCAGGCAGGCTGTCCGTCACCCACTGCCAAAGGACCTACTCCTGGTCCAAGCGCTGCTTCCGACTCTGCCTACCTCTCCAGCCCTGCCTCATAAGACCACCTGGGACTCCCTGACACATGGTACCTTTTCACACTTCTGGGTCTTCTGCTGTCCCCTTTCCCAGAACGCCCTTAACCTTCTCAGACTGCTTTCTGGAGAGGTGTAGATCAAAGAAACCTTCCCTGACTTTCTAACACAGAGCCATTTGCTCTCCTGCTGGCCTCCCTTGGCCCCTTTCTACTGCTGTCAGAGCCCTGGGCACCCTGTGTTGGCATTACCTATGTGCATGTCTGTCTCTTCCTCTAGCCTGGCAACCTCCTGGGTCCAATTCATTTCAGTGTCCCTATGCACAGGCCAAGGGCTACCCCACTCTCAGAGCTAGGGAGCCCCCTTGCTGTCTGCTGTGTCCTGCCCGGAGGTGAGGAATGAACGGTCAGTCAAAAGAGAGAACAGGGACTTCCCTGGTGGCACAGTGGATAGGACTCCATGCTCCCAACACAGGGGGCCCGGGTTCGATCCCTGGTCAGGGAACTAGATCCCACATGCACGCCGCAACTAAGAGTTCGCATGCCACAACTAAAGAGCCCACGTGCTGCAACTAAGGAGCCCACCTGCTGCGACGAAGACCTGCTGTAACCAAATAAATAAATAAATATTTTTTAAAAAAGAGAACAGTCACTCAGCTCCCCTCACACTTTTCTGCTTCCCTACCTCTGGCTTTGCAAATAGACATCAGCCCAGCGCTTACTGGACCGGTGGGAAAGAAGCTCCACATGGCTGATGAGAGGCCCTCTAAGGGCTGGGCTGGTACTTATCTGCAAGGCTCCTTTACAGAGGCTGGTAACGATGGTTCATATTCCTGGGCTTGATTCAGGGGAAGGGGAAGCAGGAAGGTTTGGACCACAGAGAAACCAGAAGCAGGAAAAAACACTCAGCTAAGCTTGGACAAAAGCCCTTCCCATCCTGCGTGAAAAACCCCGAGAGACCAGGAAGGCGGCCAGAGGAAGTGCCCTGCCCCTGGATCCAGGATTCTGGAAGACCAGGAATGCTCTAGCTCCTCCTCCCCTCTGAACTGGGGGCTCATGGGGAGCCTGGAGGGAAAGCTGGCAACCAACCGAAGGGTCTTGGGATCCTCCTCCCATACCAGGGCCTCCAGCCACGAGTGGAAGGCAGATGGGATTGGTTGAGGCCCTGCCTCTTGTTCTACTCATGAGGTCAGCCTAGAGAGGGGGCAGGGGTGAGAAGTCCCTCCCCATGACAGACACCCGGCACATCCCCAGACCTCAGCCACGACAGGCCCTCCACAGTAGAAGCAGAAGGCGTTACAGCCAATGCTTGGTTGCTCTGGGCCCCAGAGCAACCCAGGCGCCCAGCTCCACGATGCCTCGAGGGTTCACAGTGCCCAGGCTTCATGTTATCCCCCCTGGCCCCCATGCCCAGCCCAGACCCTGCAGACAGTACCCCTGGCCCATCCGGCCACATGCCCCTGGAGGAAGCCCAGGCCTGAGTGGCGTCAGCACTGACAGTGCAGCTCAAGGCTGCAGTGGCCCCAAGCAGGGAGGGCAACAGGCCCTGCTGTTTACACCCAGTCCCAGAACAGCCAAGGGGACTGACCTGGGAAAGGCAAACATCAATAGGCCTGAACTAAAGGCCTATCATGTCTCCGTCTAGGCCAGGGAGGATGGGCTTGGCCAGGCTTGGGGGAGGGGGGGCCTCTGAAGTTGGCAGAAACCCTGATCATAGGGAGCCAGGGCACTAGAGGGGCAGCTCCCAGTCTTCGGGTGCTTCAAACCACTAGGCAGGGTGAATGGGAAGTTCTTCCTTGTCTGGCCTTAGTTTCTCCTGCTGCTTTCCGGCTTACTTTAGCCGCAGGTACCTCAACTCAGGGGAATGGAAGGTCTTACAGCCGAGGCATTTGGAAGATGAGGGGCGGGTCCTGCAATCCCCCACTTACCCTCCCACCTAGCACTCCCTGCACACACAGACACACACATTTACACGTGGGACTAACCATCGTGCATGAGACATGCAGGAACAGTAAGATCTTTCACCTTAGCTGGGAAGGAGAAGCATCCCAAACTCTGAGATACTAAGACCCCTTCTGTGATATCTGAGGCTAGCAGGGAGTGGTGGCCTCTCCAAATGAGAGGACAGGATGGCTTGGACCCTATTCCTGACATTGGGCTGGGGCAACCAGAGACAGCCTCCCAAGGACTGAGCTAGTCCTTTGCGAGAGCCCAGGGTCTCAGAGAAAGAAAGATAAATGTCAACAGAGACTCAGACTGGGAGAGAAAGAGACAAAGATTGAAGGGCCTAGAGAGAGACAGGGAAGCAGAGAGATAGCACCCCAGGGAGAGAGACAACAGAAAGAGACAGAGGCAGAGGTAAAAGAACCAGAGGCTGTGAGAGATAGACACTCAGGGAACAGAGAAGGAGAAAGAGGGAGGGGTGAGTGAGGAGGTGGGACAGGGACAAGGAAGGCTGTGATGGACCAGAAACACTCCTCATGTCCCCAGTGTGGCCTCCCTGTCCCCGGACATGGCCTGAAGCCAGTGGGCAGGAGAGCCCCACCCAAGGGGTGGCCAAGACTGAGACTTGGGCAGCTGAGGGGACACCCCAGAACCAGCGGCCAGCCAGGTGGGAGGAGGGACTCACCTCCAGTTCCTTGAAGACCATGCACCTGCGTGCCCAGTCCACGATGGAGATGAAGGTCTGGTCAGCCATCCTGCACAGGAGGCTGAAGGGTGCAGGCTGGTCGGGGCGGCCTTTGGCCGGTTCCTGCAGGCAGCCCACGATGCGCGCCCGTACCTGGTCCTCGTCTGGCTCCAGCTGCAGCAGCTGCAGGATGAGCTCGGGCACACCAGGCCCTCCAGAGAAGGGCTCTGGGTAGCCGTAGTGCGGCCCGGGCTGTGGGGGGCTGGCGTAGGGCTCTGGGTACTCAGACTTGATGGCGCGGCCAGGGAAGGCAGGATAGAGGTAGCCAGCCAGTGGCCCGTGGGCGCTGGGCACAGCCATAGGCAGCGCTGGGGCCCCAAAGTCGCCCAGTGGCCCAGCAGGTGGACCAGAGGCCAGGCCCTTGGGCTCAGGTGCATGCAGGCCAGGGGGCAGCATGTAGTCCGGTGGGGGAGGGGGCGGTGGGGGCACCCCCATTGGGGGGCCTGTCTCCAGCTTGAAGCCATTGGCTCGAATCTGTGCCTTCTTCTGTTGCTTCAGGGCCCGGTCCCGCTTGTACATGGGCCCAAACTTGTTCCGGCCGCCCCGCATGCGGTCAGCGCGCACGGCTGTGGGCAGAGGCAGAGGGGTAGGCTCACCGGCTCCAGGCCACCCGCCATACTACCCCACTCACAGTTCTTCCCCAAACCGATCTGACTGGGTCACTCTCCAGCTCAATACCTCTCATGGCTCCTCCAGTGCCCTTAACCTGGCATTCAGAGGAAGTCAATCTCCCTAACCCGGCATTCAAGGCCCTGTTCACCTCTCCATCATCTCCCCGCCCCCCACCATGAGACCCTGTGTTCTTTCCACTCCACCTTACTCTCTCTCTGCTCCTCTGCTTGGCACTTCCTCCACCCTGCCTCTGGTATTCTTTCTGCCTCAAACCCTTTCCTTCTCTCATGCCTACTAAACACCCAAAGTGTTCCTGGATTCACCCAGGCAGCAGCCACTGTTCTTGCCCCGGATGTCCTGTCTCTTGCCCACTCTCGTCCTGCTGAGTGCTACTGTACCATGGACCCAGGCTGAGAGCTTCTGGGGGCTCAGCAGGGGTTCAGATGCCCAGCATAGGGCCTGAGGTGGTGACAGGAAGTGGGCTCTGGTCAGCCTTGTTCACAGGTGGGTCCCCAGTGTCCAGCTGCTTCTTGACTGACTGCCTGACTCTGTTGAACCCCTGTTTCAAAATGACTCGCGTTTCTGCCGCTGCCTTCAAATCTGAAGCTGAGTTTAGGGCTGACTGGGGCTCTATGCTGGTGGGAAGGGACCTCCCTTGCTGACCAGATGTCCCTCCACCTGGCCAAGAATGTGTCACCAGCCGGACCCAACAGGTGTGTCTCTGCAGCCGAAGTGTGGCCGCAGCCCCTGCTCAGACAGGACCCCACCCTGGGCTCCAGGAGAAGGGAGAGAGGAGGAGGGAGAGGGCGGTGCTCAGCAAGGGATGTGTCTCCGGGGCCCATGCAGCCAATCTTCCTGCCATGGGGGTGGGCAGCCCTGCTCCACTCCCTCAGGCTCCGCGAGGGGTTTCTGCAGCTCACAACAACCAGTTCTTCTGAGCCCCTCAGGACCTGGTGCTGGGAACATGGGCTCTGGGGACAGGACAGGATATCCCCCTTCCATCAGGGGCCCTTCCTCTAGGTGACAGGACTTGTGGCCTGCAGTTCTCAGAGCCACCAGGGGCCTTCTACTTTGTTTAAAAACTTTAACCAACAGCTGCCTGCTCGGCACACAGCCCGGCTGGGGCCAGCGGGGTGGAAGCCTATGACTGTCCACCCTCAAAGAGTTTGAGTTTTTCCTGCTAAAACGTTTTCCTCCCCTCCGGACAGAGAGCTAGGGGTGGGGGTGGGGAGACAAGGATGGGCCTGGGTCCTCTGGGGGCAATTGTTCTCCATTACCCAGCCCTCTAGGGCCTGGCTAAAACCTGCTGAGTGAATAACTGAGTGAATCTTGTGGATGGATGGACAGATGAACAGATGGGTAGTCTGAGTGAGTGCAGGCTGCACAGTGATGCTGGACAGATAATAACATAAATAAGAATAACAGTAATAGCTAACCTGTTGAGCATTTTCTACATTCCAGGCACCATGCTAGGAGCTTTTCATACAATTCTCTCACTAACTCAAGGAGGAAGGCGTTATTCTTAGGCCCATCTTTCAGATGGGGAGTCTGCAGTTCAGAGAGGTTAAGGAACTTGCCCAATGTCACCCAGCCTGTAAGTGGTGGCACTGGGACTTGAACTCCAGTAAAGGTATTGAAAACCTTGGCTCTGGTTGGTATGGGATGTCAGTGGGGGTGTGACAGAACTCCTGGCAGAGGGAGGAGCTCTGGGGGGCTCTGCCCTGTGCTGCCCTGCCTACAAGGGCTGGGGAGAGGGTCATCTCTCTGAGGTTCACTTTTAGATGCTTCTCAAGCCATCCCAAGCTGGTCCTGCATGCATCCCTTCACCCAGACCGACATCAGTTCTCACCCCTCCCCCATAGAGATCAGGGCCCTAATGTCACATGAGGGGCTAATCGCCTGGCCCCAGAAACTTTAAGAAGACCTATGGTACCCTCCCCTCACCCCTTCTCCCACCCCCACCCCCTGCCCCCTCGCCATCAGAGGTCAGGGGTAGGAGGAGCGGTGTGCGCACCTTCCAGGCGCATCCCCACTGTCAGGCACTTCTGGAAGCGGCAGAAGGGACAGCGCTTGCGCTGCGTCTTGTCGATCTTGCAGCTCTGGCTCTCGGTGCACGTGTAGTGCTTGTTGTTCTGCACCGTGCGCTTGAAGAAGCCCTGGGGGAGAGGGGAGTCAGCACGGGAGGGGACAGGCCCCGTCTCCCCTTCCCTGCACTTCCCAGCAGGGCTTTCCGCCGCTTCCCGCCGGCTGCTCGCCAGCCTTCCACGCCGGTCCCTTGCCGGCCGGCTGCCCGCTCACCTTGCAACTCTCGCATGTGAGCAGCCCGTAGTGGTAGCCGGACACCTTGTCCCCACAGACGGGGCACAGCTCGTCCAGGTCCTCGTCGTATGAATAGTCCATGCCCGCAGCGTCTGCCTGTGGAGGGAGGAGAGGCTCATCGCGGGCAGGACTGCGACTGGCAGCGCCGCGGACCTGGGTCCGGCGGGTCCTGCACCACCGCGGCCGCGCGCCCCAGGGTGCCCTCCTTATGGGCCCGGCCCCCGGCCCCCACCACAGCGCCAGTGGTCGAGGGCGCCCGTTGCAGGCCACCTATTAGAGCGCCCTGAGCAGCCCGCAGCACGCGTGCCTGGAGCAGCTCCCCTGCCGGGCCCTTGCTGACCCTGTCCCCACACTTCCGCCCCGCGCGCTCCCCAACCCTCCCAGGGGCTCCTCCTGAGCGGCCCCCCGCCGCGTCCGATCTGGGACTCTCGGATTAAATGCGCTTTGATCCGGATTCGTTCGTTTGAGAACAAAACCCCGATTCTGAGAAAACGAGATTGTCTCGCCCGCCCGGGTGATGCCAACGAACCCGGTCGGAGTGGGGCCCAAGCGTTCTGGGTATCGGACAGGGATGAGGGAGACAGAGGCAGAGCCTGAGAGAGACCGAGAGATGGGCAGAAAAGAGAGCGAGAGACACCGACCGACGCTGCTTAACGGAGAGAGTTCCCCGGGGCGACAGAGACAACGAAAATCCGAGAGTGACAGAGAAACATTGATGCCCAGTCAGAGAAAACCTGGGGGAGATGAGAACGACGGAGAGCTAGGGAGATGGTAGAGAGTGGGGAGCGGGGGGAGAGAGAGAACGAAAGAGAGAGATAGAGAGATCAGAGACACTGTCAGACAGAGGCCCAAAGAGAAAACCTGGGAGAGACACAGTGATAGACGGAGAGACAGACCGAGACACCGGAGAGACAAGAGAAATCTGGGAGATACCCAGGCAGAGAGAGTGACAGAGACACTGAGAGAAAACCTGGAGAGACGGAGGTGCCCGGCCAGGGGGTCGGGGACGGCAAGACGCACGGAAATCGGCCGGACCCGGGGCCCGAGCTCAGAGGCGCGGCCCGGCAGAGTCGGACCCGGACATGGGCTCGAGCTGAGAGAGGCGGAGAACGACGGCGCCCGTGCAGAGAGCCCGAAAGCGCGGAGCCGCCGGGCCCCCAGGCCGGGAGAGACAAAGCCCGCGGGCAGCAGCCACCGAGACCGAGACCGACCGAGGCCGTGCCAACGAGTCCGTGCCGCCGAGACCGAGACATCGGGCGGAGAGCCGGCGAGGAGGGCGCAGCGGGGACAGCGGGTGCAGGGCGTGGAGCCGCTAGCGGGGCGCGAGTCGCTGAGACCTCGGGCGGAGACCCCGCGGGCCCCCGAGAGAGAGGCCGAGCCCGAGGCGGGGGGAGCGACCTCGGGCGGAGAGTCGAAGTCCCCAGAAGGGAAGCGCGCAGAGCCTGGGCCGGGGCAGCGCGAAGGGGCGCGACGGCGGCTACGGCCCGCCCGGTGCCCACCTGGCGGCTCCTGGGAGCAGCAGCGCCCCGCGTCCCGCCAGCGCGAGCCCCGCACCGCCTGGCCGCGTCGCCGCCGCTGCCGGCGATGAGCCGCACCCGGGCGCAGCGCCGCCCGCCCGCGATGACGGCCGCTCGGGCCGGGGGCGAGGAGGCGGGGGCTCGGGGCTGGCGGCGCGGGGCCCCGGCGCTCCCCCACCCCGCCTCCCCGCCCCCGCCGCCTCCAGGGCCGCTCTGAGGCGCACCTGGGACCCGGGCCCCTCCGCCGCCAGTGCTTGCTGCGCGAACCCACTGCGCCGGGTTCAGGGGCCGGCCCCTCCATATCAGCGCGTTCGGTATCCGGGGGCGGCGGCCGGGCCGCGCCCTCCGCCGCCCCCTAGACGGGTTCATGCCTTTCCCCTCACCCTGTCGCCCCACATCCCCATCCCGGCTCCCAGAGCCCGGGCACCCCGGAATCCGAGCAGGTGCTAGGCGCCTGGGAGCCTCGGGCCACCCGCCTGCGGTGAAAGGAGGCGAGTCCCTATTTGCAAATCCAGCTTAGTCTTGGCGAGGGCCACGCTGGGGGCGCTGGCCGTTTGACAGCGTAGAAAGTAGGTAGGGCGAACGTGGGGGGCCGTGGCCAAGGTATGGGTTCAAGGGTAGAAACTGGGTTCTCCCCCGACCCAGGCACATTTCCTCATTGGATTTTTAAGCAAATCTCCTCCCCTCTGTGGTCCTCAGTTTCCTCATCTGTAAAGTGGGAATGATGACTGGACTTCCTTAAGGGTGGTCGTGCGGATGAACCGAAGTGGTGTTTGGCAAAGCACATGCCTGGCACTGCGGCATCGATGGAGAGCGTCCAGTTGGGAGACCTGGGACAAGCTCTTTCTCCTCCTTGAGCTTCAGTTTGCTTGGCTGGAAGTGGGAGTCGTCCTAATCCCACCCTGCGAATTTTCCGAAGTCTGGTGAGGACCCAAAGCCAGCCACAGAAGGCGCGGGAGCTCGGAGAACAGAGCCCAGGGACAGGAGAAATCCCTCTCCCCTCCCGTTCTGCGCTCTCACCTGGGCTGGGGGCAGGGCAAGAGAGAGTGCCCCGCAGCCCCGGGACAGAGGGGTCCTCGGGTCGAGCCGGGACGGGCTGAGCCATTGCTCTGGGCTGGGGGACGTCTACTCGGTCACTCTCATTTTTCAAATGAAAAAATTGAGACCCGAGAGAGGAAGGCGCCTGCTCGCATCCTGCTTCTGCCGCTGCCCCTCGGGGCGCCTAGGGTCCGAGAGAGTGTTGAGAACAGCAAAGCCAAAAAGCCGCAATCTTCAAGCCGGGAAATACCACAATTATGCATTCACATCGACGCAGAGACCGAAAGGCTCAAATCTGAAGGCTGAAGGCTCGGACTCTTGGGTGCGGTCAGCTTCGTCTGGGCCTCTACCCCGAGGCCTCTGGCTTTGGTTGGAGCTGGCGCCTTGGTCCTGCGAGCCGAGGCGCCGAGACCCCGCGCAGACCACGTCCCATCTCGCTCACTCAGCGGAATGAAGGGCAGAATCTGCGGCCGACTTGCGATGCAAGCCCGGCAGGTCACTTCGCTTCTCTGAGCCTCAGTTTCTCCATATATAAAATGGAAAAGATCGGCCCTACAGAAGGGGTTCTGTGGTTTCCGTGAAAGTTCATGAAACAATCTCGGTGAGGAGGGAGGAAAGAGCGTTATTGCAGATGCCCCCCCCACCCCCCCACCCCAAGCCCCTGAGAAACAAGAGTATCTGCAGGAGCTGGAGGGCGGGCGCTACTGCCTCTGAACCGTCAGGGAAGGGCCCTCAGAAAGTGGAAAACGGGAGCAGCACCACCTCTGCAGTGCAGTGAAGGGGACTGAGGGGGAGGGCTGGGCTGAGGAACCCCCAGTCAGCTTCTCTAGGGTGGAGCCCACGGGGGTCTCCCGGACATTGTTGAGGAAGACCCAGGCAGTGTAAGCACAAGTCTGGGCTGGGGACCCAGGTCGGGTGGCGGCTGGGCTCTGAGCCTGTTCTCCCCTGCCCCCTCCACCTGGATCCCCTCTCCCAGAGGTTCCACTATCACTGGTTGGAAGCCCTTAGGTTGCCCCTTCAGGCTTCATTGCACCCACCCCTCACAGCCCCAGGTTCCAGCTCAACGTGTGGGGAATCACAGCCCCTCACCCACCTACCCAGGGAAGCAAACACAGACCTGGCCCAGCCACAGAACCAGGACTGACAGATGGATACTGGAGACAGATGCATGAATCTACACAGAGACTCAGAGACATCCATGGAGACAGCACAGACTCTCAGGGAGACCCAAAGACGGACCCAGGGACCACAGACATACTCACAGACTACAAGGCTTGGGCCAACACAGTCCTGTGGACACCCGGGCAACCATAGACAGCAGGACACTCACAGACCCCTGTAGCGCCTGTCCCCATAGGCCTAGCTCCTCCCATCAGCCACCCAGGAGAAAAGAGGCAGAAGCATGGTGGGAGGGCAGGTCTGGGGAGATCCCTGGCCCCTTCCCTGCCCAGAGTAGCGGGCACCAGTCACTCAGCAGAGCAGGCAGTGGCCGGCCCAGGCCGCAGGGAGGCACTGAGGAGGGAGGCTGGCCATTAGAGGCCTGGGCCCAGGCCCTCACTTACGGAGCGGAAGGCGAGCTCTCACGCTGGATGAGGGTGGACACTGGGCACCAGGGGTCCTAGCGGAAGCTCCAGCGGCCCAGGTGGGGCAGTGGCGACTGTGGGCACACGGGAGCTCCTTCACGCCACGGCTGGCGGCAGGCGGACAGTAGGCTGGCCCTGTCCGTCCGTCCTCCTCCTCCTCCCCGCCCTGGGTGGGGGGGCCACCGGAGGCCCAATTGGTCTCTGCCCCCACGTGACTCTGCAGGCCTCTCTCCTTCTTTGTTGGTGTTTCTCTTCATTTAGGTCTATTTTTTTTCTTCTCCTAAAAGAAAAAAAAAATACCCCTATCTATCTCGGGGCTGCGGATGGGGGCGGAGGCCAAGGCACTCAAGGAGGCCTTGGCCAGCTGGCTGTTCCAGGCTGCTGTGGCAGCCCAGAGGCAGGGACCCCACGTAGGCGGGTAGGCAGCCCCGCTTGTTAGCGACTGGGTGGGAGTGGGGCCTGATTTATGGGCAGCTCCCCCACCCAGCCTGCAGCCCGGCCTCTCTCCCTTTGAATGGCTACCTCCCTGGGGCCTGGCCCAGCGAGCGGGGTCCGGCCTGTCCCAGACATGGAGTGGAGTCAGGTCGGGCTGGCGTGGAGGCAGGGGCATGGATGACTTGACCAGGTGGCCCTGCAGCTTTGGCCTGGTCTTTTTACTCTTCCAGAAGGTGAAGGAAGGAAGAGGGGGACAGAAGGCAAGCAGGTGAGCTGAATAAACACCTCCCCATGTGTGCATTCCACGTTGGCTTCTCTGAACATCACCATCCACTGAGGGCTGCTGATGCAGCTGGGAAAGTTGAGGCTGGGCTTAGACTGCCTCCAGAGCCAGGTGGTTGGCTACAGTGGCCCCAGGGTAGGCCAAGTGGGTAGCTAGACCAGGAAATTTAGGGCAGGGCAGAGGGAAGGGTTTTTTTTCTAGAAGGCCAGGCCTCCCCATGCAGCTGAGGGTGTCCCTATCCAATCTCCAGGCCTACACACGTCTTGGTCTCGGAGGGCCCAATTGCTCTGCACCCCTCCCATGCACGACTCATTCTTTTGTGCATTCCTCCATTCATCTCACAGTCACTGAGGGCACACTAGGTGCCAGACACTGGTCCAGGCACTGGAGGAAAGGGAAGTAAAGGAAAGAAGTCTCTGTCCTCAGAGGATTTACCTCCCAGCCTCTTGTTCAAGGTGGTGGGGAGGGGCACAGGGGGACCATGGAAGAATCCACACACAACTCCCTTCATTTGAGGAAACAGGCAAATCACGTAGAACATCTCACTTATCTGGCTTGGGATGAGAGGGATTTTTCTGTATAACTAAAGCCAACTATATTTAAAACCTAATGTGTGTTCCTCATTGTGCCACTTAAAACATTTTTTCCCAGTTTTACTGAGAAATAATTAACATATGTCACCGTATAAGTTTAAGACATATAGCATGATGATTTGATATACATATATTGTGAAATGATTAACACGATAGGTAAGACTTTTTTTATTGTGAAAATACACACAGGACAATACGTTTTCTGACAATCATAACTGACTGATTCTACTGATTCAATATATTCTAATTCTACCTATGACATAGTTTGCAACTTATTCCCCATTGTGCATGACCTCATAATTGTCTTTTTTACCCATAGAAGTTCTTACAGGATACACTTCTCTCGCATATGACTGAACCTGACTAGTCTCCCCATTTTAATATAATGATTTTGTTTCTGGATTAATACCACTCATCCTCTGCATTTAAAAAAGAAGTATTCCAGGAAATACCCTATATCACCAATATATCATATACGTGTAACAAAACTGAACAACAAAAAATCATGGTTGTTTGCACCTCTTTTGATCGGATACTTTGTGAAGTTCTGGGGATGAAGTTAAAATTTTTTTTTAATTTTTACAAATCATGGATATATTGAGTCATTCTAAAACTACTTGACAAAGTATCCCATCAGAAGAGGTGCAAAGGTGATTTCCCCACCTTCTTAAATAGGACAAACAGGGTCTTTCAACATCACAGCACCATGGAAAGAACCAGCCTGGCTTTGCCAGTCTCCTCATAAGGCCTTGAGTCTGGAGAAGAACTGCTGAGGCGCTAGTGGCAGAGACTCTATATTAAATCCCAATTCCTCCGTGTTCTAGCTGTGTGACCTGGGACCAGTCACTTTCTCTCCCTGGGTCTCACATCCTCTCCATATAATGAGGACAAAATGAGGCAACACATGTAACATACTCAGTGGCTGCCTGACATGTTGTATGTGCTCAGTAGATGTTGGCGAAACACAAACCAACCAACCAAAGGACTGGTAGGTCTGTCCTTAGGGGCCCTTTCTGTGTTGAGTCTGAGATTGCAACATCATCCTGAACACTGTTTGCCCTTCTGTGATAGAATGACTCACCCCAGCCTGGGGAACCCTCAAGGAAAGGCTCAGGGCTGATTTATTTCTGAGTCCACAGCAGCCATCACAGAGCCAGCATCAGCGAGTGTCTGTTGAATGACTGCCTGCCGCTGTACCCACATGCTGCCTGAGGGTGTAGAATTCTGCTGCCTGTTCTCCTGTCCTGCCGCCTTCTCTATATGCAGTCAACTGTTACTTTCCACCACTCGGGCTGGGTTTTCCTCACCCCAATCACCCTGGATGTTTACTGACATCCTCTTCCTCTGTGCTGCCCCCTCTGCCCTCACCCTTACTGGATGAGGCATGCTGGGAGTGCAAGGCCCTAACGCTAAAGTGCTTCTTATTTGCTTCGTTCCCTATTAACCTTTCCACACCTGTGGTCAGTCACCTCTCTACCATCCTGGGAGGTAGGTAGTATTTTCCCCTCACCTTCCATGAACAGTATTTGAGAGATAAGGAAACTCAGGCTCAGAGAGATGAGGCATCTTCCCAAAGTCACAGAACAAGGGTGTGATGGAATCAGGATTCAAATCTAGGCAGTGGGAGTCCAGAACCTGGGCTTTCAGACACAGCATCCTCTCCACTCTGCTGGGGCCCCTGGGTGACCTATTAGTCCTTTCCTTCCAGCTCCAGCCCAGGTGGTCCCAGGCCATGAGACCCACCCAGAGGGGAAGGAGAAGGGGTGTAGTCCTGAACCAGGCTCCCTCCTCCCTCCCTCCCCAGGCAAACAAAGCCCAGGATCTCCTTCTAAGTGGGGACTTTCCCAAAGTGCCAGTCCTATTTCCTGGAGGTGGAACAAGGAACAAACAAACCAGAGACCCAGAAACTGAAATGGAGAAGAGAAAGAACCATCACGCTGGGGTTGGGGTACAGTGTAGAAAGAAAGACAGAAAAAGAGAGAAGCCATGGAAAGAATGAGGCAGAAAATGAGAAAAGGGAGACCCATTGACAGCGTAACAGATGCAGAGATGGCCAGAGACAGAGAGACAGAGAAGAGAGGAATGGGGGGGTTGAGAAGGAATGAGACAAGAAATGGGAGAGAGAGAGAGAGAGAGAGAGAGAGAGAGAGAGAGAGAGAGAGAGGAGAGAGAGAGAGAGAGAGAGAGAGAGAGAGAGAGAGAGAGAGAGAGAGAGAGAGAGAGAAATTGGCTGAAGCAGAGAATAAGAGAGGGGCAGGGGCCCTGAGCTGGAAAGAGAGAGAGTGTGGACGTGAAGACCCCTTGCAGGGCAGTGGAGGGGGTGGGGCTGCTGGCAGCAGCAGAGGCAGTTTCCGCTGCACCCCTTATCAGCCTGCTGCCAGATGTTCAGATCCGATGCCAATGTCAGAGAAGTCCATAGTGCCGGGTCAAGGCCGTGGCCGGCGGGAGCCTCAGCTGCAGTGTGGGGAGGGGGGCCGGGGGACGGCAAAAGACCTGCTTGCTCTTCTCCCTCTGCCTCATGGCTCTCGGGGCTGGACCACCTGGTGAGGGTGGGAGAGACCAGGTGCCTCTGGGGGCTACTTTTCTAGCCTGAGAGCAAGGACTTGTGGAGGCAGAGTGGGGCTCCTGGCAACACGTGGAAATGTAAGCACATGGACATGTGCACATAGGCTCACACACGTGCACGAGTGTGCAAAGCCACATGGGGGCAAATCACAGTCCTGCTGAGCTGCTCCATGACAGGGCCCCTGTGCTGGAGGCCTGCTCTGCATGGTCGGCTTAGAGACCACCCCTGCCCCCAGCTGCCTCACCTGAGCCAGGGCTGCAGCCAGAGCTGGAGAAGTAAGACTCTGTGGCTGGCGGTGTTCCCAGGGCGCCCTGCTCTTCTGTGAATGGCAATCTGCATGCCCTCAAGGGCTAGGCTGAGGGTCCTGAGACCTTCCAGACTGTGAGGCCTGGTGGAGACCCTCCGGAGGAGATGCAGGAGCTGGGTGTCTGGCAGGGCTGGGGCTCCAGCCTTGGGCCCGGGCCTCTCCGCCACGCTCCTGGAGCATGCAGCCGCAGCTGGGGCCCCCTTCCTGGGGTAGTTTATCTTACAGTGCACACGCTTGGCCCTCAAGGGGTGACCCAGCCTTGCTCCCCACATTCCACTTCAGCCATGCAGCCGGTGGGCCCCCACAGCCCTGAGACAGAGCCTGTACTTGGAGGTGGTCAGGAGCAACCACTCAGAGACACCCCACTGCCCTCTCGGCCCCAGCCCTTTGCAGCTGTCTCTGCTTTTGTCTCCGCCACAGTCAACGTGTCTATCAGTTTTTGCCCCTTTCTCTGGGAATGTCCCAGTTTGTCTCTCCCTAAGGTCCTTGAGTGGGACCAAGTCTGGGGATACCTCTGCTCTTCTTTCTGGCTCAGAGTGGCCAGCCTCAATGGGAATGTATAGGAGAAATCAGGCTGTGGGGGAGGATCCTGGGCAAGTGAAGGCCTTAGACTTGTAATGGGTGAACCGGGACAGCCCAAGCAGCAGAAATCCAGACCCCCTCCCACCCACCTGCTAAGAGACAGCCCAGATAATGGACACTGATCAGGGCCTGGAGCTGGTGGGTTTCCCCATGTATTAGCTAAGACTGCGGGGGTGGGGGTGTAAGAGGAGGAAGCTGGGGCTGGAGGTCTCGGCCTGAGAGCCTCCTTCCTGTTTGTAGGGAAGTGACTGCCTCAGAAAGCTGCTCAGGGGAGAGGAGGGAGGCCATGGTGACTTCCGGGAAGCTGGCCAAGGGCCCGAGGCCACCCTCCCTGTGCCCACATGGGGCCTGTCGGCCCTGGCTTAAAATAGTGCAGTTGCTCCACTGCTGCTGCCAGAGGCCAGCCCAGAACTCAAAGGACTGCTGCTCCTGCTCCCAGCAGAGGCCTAGAGCAAAGGGGATTCACCCACCTACCTAACCCTCCCCAGACTGAGGCTGGAGGCTGTGTCTTGACAGTGTGTGTATGGAGGGGGGTGGTGCAGGGGGAGCTGCAGAGAAAGCAGGGCTTCAGAAACCCTGGATTCAAGTCTCGATCCAAGACTGACCAGCTGTGAGACTTTGAGCTGGTCCATCTTGTCTCCTTGAGCCTCAGTTTCCACTTACATAAAATAGGGTGAGCGTCTGACTTTCAACCTAAATGAGGCCACATACGTAGACCCCTCAGAACCTTGCTAAGCGTACAGTAGACACAAAAAATGGGAGTTCCCTTTGCCTCTCTTCCTGGCTGTGCCTCAAAGTCCTCAGCCTGAGGAAGGGCCTCCTTGAAGCTTTCCTTAGTTCCTACCCTGCTCCTAGGACTAGGTGTTGAATACGGAAGGTCTGTGGAGAGGGAGCTTGCAGGGAGGGCAAGGATGGGGCTGTGGTCTCCATGGTGAGACTTGTTGCCAAGGGAACAAGACTCCAAGAGCCCTGGGTCTGACAGTTGGGCACTTTTGCCACAGGATCTGAGAGAGGCCGATTACCACTGTGGACCTAAAACCTGGGTGGGCAGCCAGGCCAAGTCAGAGAGGGGGCTTCTGGCTTTTCTGGGTTTCTGCTATTGGAGTATGAGGCGTTGCAGCTCCCCTCACACAGCTTCCTTTTATTGGATTGACTTCATTGAGCCCCTACTTTGAACCAGCTATAGTGAATCCTCCTTAAACCTCCAAGATACAAGCACCGTCAACTCCATTTATCTGACAGGGACAGTGAGGATGAGAGAGGTATCTATCTGGGCCAAGGCCACATATGACTGGAAAAGGAAAGAGGTGGAATTAGAACTCAGGTGGTGAGAGCCCTGGTTGATGTGTATGCTGTCACACAATCTGCCTGAGGAAAATGATCCCCGAGAGAGAGCTCCATTGTAGCCACGTCCAACCTCATCCTAACACCCTCCCCTGCCCACCATTTCTGGGGGTTTCTGGCTTCAGATTCTGACAACCCAGAGCTGCCAGCATGCCCTGTTTCCTCCTCAGTTAAACAGAGATGATCTTACCTCAGAGGGTTTGCATAAGAATAAGGGTCTCTGCAGATCCTAGTAGAAGGCACTCAATCAGTGCTGGTTTTTATTCATTCCTGAGGTTACATACAAGTTATGTAACCTTAGGCACATTACTTACCCTTTCTGGGACTTTGTTTTCTTATCTGTAAAGTGGGATCATTATAGCATCAACTTCATAGGATTGAGGAATCAGTAATCAAATGCACATAAAATGCTTATTAGCACAGCACTTAGCCTTGCTCTATATATGTTAATTACTTTATTATTCTTTACTTCCAGGTTATTGCCTGGCACTCAAAGAAACCAAAAGTTCAGCATTAGTTAAGTAGCAATTTATAAATTTAGAGCAGTGTCCTAAATTTTATTCCATGGAACACCGTCCCAACAGAATTTTTTTTTTTTTTTTTTTTTTTTTTTTTTTTTTGCGGTATGTGGGCCTCTCACTGTTGTGGCCTCTCCCGTTGCGGAGCACAGGCTCCGGACACGCAGGCTCAATGGTCATGGCTCATGGGCCAAGCCGCTCCGCGGCATGTGGGATCTTCCGAGACCGGGGCACGAACCCGTGTCCCCTGCATCGGCAGGCGGACTCTCAACCACTGCGCCACCAGGGAAGCCCCCAACAGAATTTTAACAGGAGGAAAGAATGGTCCATGGCCAAATACCTTTGGTAGACCCTGAGCTAAACAAAATTAAAGTTTTCTTTAGGTAGGACTTCTCAAAGCCTTTAATATGCCAGCGAAGGTTGGGAACCAATAAGAGGAAGGTAAAGTGAGTGCAGTATTTCCCAGATTTTCGGCAGTAGAACTCCTACTTCTCTTCCCATGAAGACACCTGTGGGTTCTCTACGTTCTGATAAACCACAATTTGGTGTCTGTAGCATTCTACATATACTTGGGACAGCACTGCTTTTCAGATCAATTTGGGTCTGTTCATTCACCTCTTATAGAAATTAATCCTTTATTAGTTTAATAGAGTTTTGTTTTGTTAATAGCAAAAAGTTCAACCAAAGGCCATTCCTGAGCTTTGTTACAAACTCCAGACATTCATATTCAGCACTATTTGAGTTGCTAAGGCCCAGCAGGGAGGAAGCCTGTTGTAACTTTGGTATCAGATAGACCCGGATTCAAAAGCCAATTCTGTCACTTACTCATGTGTCATTTTAGGCAAATGGTTTAACTTCCTCGAGCCTCAATTTGCTTATGAGTAAAGCGGGGCTGAGACCTATACCTTGCAAAATTGTTATGAGGATTACAGGAGCCAAGGCATGTAAAACACCAATCCTAGAGCCTGGCACTCACTACGAGGCTTTTAGCAAATATGTTCCTTGCACCTCTGTGTCTTATCTGTTCCCTCTTGTGGGGCAAAAAAGAATCTACTAATTAGTTCTGCAGCATTTCCTTTATTCTAAAACCATCTCTTTCAAACCTCAAGGGCTCTCTGGTCCCTTGTGCTGGAGGAGGCTGAGGTATGGGAAGGCAGCTGGGCTTCCCCTCATTTCACACATGGGATTTAACAGAACTTGATCAGACTCCTCAGCCTTTATCTTCCCAAACTGAGCTTTCACCTTTCCTATCTGTCTTCAAATGACCCTCCCTCAACCCAAACTCTGCCACTTCTCTGACCGTAGGAACAGCAGGATTATAGGACAGTTGGGCAGATCTAGGTTCAAGTCAGAACTCTGCCACTTCCTGTGTGACTGGCCACATCCCTTGACCTCTCAGAGCTTCCATTTTCTCAGCTCTAGAAAACCTCATCCATTTTCTGGAAAAACAGGTATTAACTGGTTGGACCATAGTGACATACAGGCAGGCCACCCACCAGCACACTGCTGTCACTGAGATTTAGCTCTTTCCTGAGATTTAGCAGATGGTTTTCCTTCCTCTAACTCCTGAACGTGGTATTCAAGGCTCCAAGTGCTTCTCCAGCCTCAACTCTTGCAAAAACCTCCCATCTGCCACCATTCCTGCCATGGCAGAACCCTGTTATGTCTGAATATTCCATATGTTTCTGATTCACAGCTGGGCCTTCAAAAATGTTGTTGACCCCTCTGACTTGGTCTATCCTCCTCTTTCTGTTTGGTGACTTTCTTCAAGGCTTACCTTCAACACTCATCTGTGAAGCTCCTCCTGAGTCCCATGACCTCTCCTCTCAGAGACTCCATTTTCTCAGCTCTAGAAAACCTCATCTATTTTCTGGAAAGGCAGGCATTAATTGGTTGGACCACAGTGACATAAACGTCCATACACATCCCCATATACATCCTTAATTACAATCCTGATCCCACTGTACTTCAAAGGTCTGAGTTTGCCTCTCCTGCTAGACTCAGTTCCTCTAGTTGTGCCACTTTCTGGCTGGTTAGTCCCTTACCCTCATTTAACCTTAGTTTCTTCATTTACAAAATAGAGGTAATAATTCTTGAAGTTCAAGGAGGTTCAGGTTTGTGAAAAGTCCCAACACACTGCCTGGCACACAGAGCAGGCACTTCAGTCAGTATTGGCTCACTGATTCAAACAGTTCTGAGAGATATCTCTCTGCCAGACTCTCTCAGCAATAGGAAGTGGGCGAGTACCAGCTACAAGCAGAAGCAATTGGTCTGAAGGCACACCCAGCACCTAAGGACACCCCATCGTCCCTCCTCGGAACCCCAGACACGCTTCACAAACAGATGCCATGTGCAGAAGGATTCACATTTATTGGTTCAAATACAGTACCTAACATTTGCTAAACATGCATTTCACACTAATTGGTCACATTTCCACAGGTAGTCAATTCACAGAAAAGGGCCCAGCCCTTGCCGGATGGCAGGGTGGGAGGTAGCAGAGGGCCTGGGGAGCAGAGCCCGCCAACTATCACTTGGTCATGCAGGATTGATGGAGCCAGGTTGGCGGGCAGCCCTTGGCCGGCCCTTTGGGGACAAGGGCTCAGAGACATCCTGTTTACTCGACTCCTATACAGGACTGTGGGTAGAGGTGGGCCTCGGGGAGGTAGCCCAGGGCTAGGCTCACGGATGCACGTGCCACCAGAGCTCCTGAAGGTGGGGTCACAGGAGGTGGTGCTCCCTGTGCCTTGGGTCATAGGAAGGAAATGGAAGCCTCTTCAAGGGGGTGGCTAGTCCCTGGCTGGGCAGGTGGGAAGGACTCCCCAGACATGGCCCAGACATTACAACACAGCCACAAGCCCCTATCGCAGGCCTGGGATGGCAACATAGACAAAAACACCAACACCCCAGGGCAGGCGGGGTTTCTTTACTAACAGAAACATGTAAACAGAGCAGGAGCTACAGTATTCTTTTCCCACAAGATTCCTCAGAGAGGAATAGACCAGGATGTCACTCAAGAGGTAGTTTTTTTTTTTTCTTTTTCATGGAAATTTGAGTCAACAACATTATCACCTATTATAAGACATTTCAGAGAAAGAAAACAATGGTCACCAAAGGGCAAAAATGATCCTTTGGCTGGCAGGGCTGGCTCTCGGATTTGGAAGACTAGCCTCCACCATTAAGACAACTTTTTTCTTGGGCTCGAAGCAAGCTCTGGCCTGATTCACAGATTCCATTTGAGCCTGCAACTGATTCCTGAGCAGGCTGTGGCCCATTGAGGGCCACAGGCCCAGAGAAGGGAGGCCAGATGGGGACTGGATTAGGCAGAGGGACCAGGCATCTTGTGAGCCAGTAGAGGCAGGGTCACTGTGGCTCATGTTGCAGGACAGCCAGAATTCTTCAAGTCTCAAGGGAGCCCAGCTCTGGCCAAAGAGGAAGCCCCAGCATCTTTTCTGGGGGCCCTGCCTCTGAGGAAACAGTCCAGGTCTGGCTCCCAAGCCCAGAAAAGAAGCTGTTGCTTGTGGTAGCCAGGAGAGGGGTTTCTGGGGACCCTGTAATTAAATACACATCCCTGAGCTGTGGTCCTAGAAACCCTTGCCTCAAGGCTAACCAGTTTCCAGCACCTGGTGGAATGATTGCCGTTTCTTATCCTGAGACACAGATAAAACATCATTTCACAGACACTGGACATAGATGCTTCAAGCTGAGGGAAAAGGGAGGAATAATCAACTGCAAAGGCAGAGGGGAGTGCAGGGAGACTCTCATGGATCAAGTTGGGGAAAGTAAGAGTGGTGGGATTTTTGTTTAGTTTTTTTTTTTAATTTTTTTTTTTTTTTACTTTAAAAAAATCAAAGAAAAATTTAAAGTTTAATAAAAGGGCTAGTCTAAAAGACTGGATTTCTTAAAACAATTGCAAAATTTTAAAAAGCAACAAGGAAAAAAAGACATAGACCAGGGGCCCAGAGCTAAAGACTTGGAACCAGTGCTCAACTTCCTGCCCTGCTGGGAGGCCAGAGTCCCTTTACTTTGGCCAACCTTGGACATGGCCTAGATGTTGCCCATACTGGGTTTGTCTGTCTCCGTCTGTCCCATTCCCCAGTAAATTGAGAACAAACAAAGGTAGGATATAGGCAGCAGAGCAAGGCAGCTAGCTCAGAGAGCCCAGGGCTTTAAGGACCTGGTGACACACTGGCCACGGCAGGACTCTCTTCCCTGACAAGGGGTGGCAGGTGAGAGGCACGGTGCTGTGGAGAGGGTGACTGTCATGATGCCATGGAGATCCCTCAGTTCCCTCTATCCCTCCTCCTCTGGATCTGGGGAACAGGACAGAGGTTCTTGCCTGCTGCTTTCTGTCCCTGGAGGTTTGCCCACCTCACTTACGGATCAGGCCTGGCTGGGGGGCTGGGTATCCTCTGAGCCAGATGGAGTGCTTTGAGACAGGTTCTGGGGAGTTTCTCCAGACTGAGGTTAAGGCCACCAAGCCTTGTGAAAGACTCCAAAGGTCTACAAAGTAGCCATAGAGCATGAGTTGTAGGTGAAATTGCAAGATTCCAAACTTCTGTCTTGGGTCAAGAAAACATTCAAAGGGAAAGGATGGGAATAGCTTGTACGTTTCAACGCAGTGCAATGAGGTGGGATTCTCCTTTACCACACAGCCTTCAGGGTCATATCTTTATGGTGGAAAAGTTCTCACTCAAAGTGAGTGCTGCTGGTGGCAGGGGATCAGAGAGAGGACAGAAGGGAGGGGAATTACAGACAACATGCACAACTTTTTTCTTTTCCACTAGCAAAAAGGCTACCTGTTAACCAAACATCATGGGAAGAAAGGCAAAAAATAAACACATCAAACCTCCCCCTTCAACCTTTCTCTGTGTCCTTCAAACTGAATTCACAAATACATCTAGTGGCTGACCTAATGTCTCCACACTGCTAGCTACACTCCTACCTTCCTCTCATAATACCTGAGTTTGCGACGCAACACAGTCACTTTACCCTGTTTAAAAAAAGCCCACGTCATAAAAGGACTGGGTGCAGAAGACATTAAAGGTGGTCCACAGGTCAGGCTCCGGCTCGGAACACAAGGCCACTTGGCTCAGAGATTCTGCAGGGCTCTCAGCAATGAATGGGCTCTTTGTTCTTGTGGAATCTGCTGCAAACATTTGTAAAAATGGATTTGTACAATGGCAACTTGCAGAACCTTTCCCCCATTCCACAAATTAACAACTTGCTCTGTTTAATTATTAAAGAGACATGTTGCTGCCTCATGGAGAGCAGTTCCCTCTGATACCCAACCCAACCAGTAAAATGCTTCATTTAAGAGAAAAGCAATTTCAAAAAATAATAATAATTTGGCCGATGGAGGTCTAGCAAAGAAAGATGCAGCACGTAAGAGCCATCCTGGAGAAGGGGTCTCTGATATGTGTATCCTCCCCTACCTTGAGGAAAGCGGCTCGGAGTCTGACCTGTAGCCAGAGTGTGATCTAGTTGGTTAAATAAAAGAGCAGGAAAACAAAACTATTGTGAATTTAGAAATAAACAAATACACACACACAAATCTTCCCATTGACATGTGAAAAACATTCTGGTTGGCGCTTTTCCTGAGGACCACGTCTCTTCTTTTTTTTCTTTTCCTTTCTCAGAGCAAATGGGGAAACGGCATTGGGAAGTAATGCTCTGAGTTTTAGATCCATCAAGGGATAAAGTCATCACTCTGCTGGTACCCGTAACATTTTACCGGAAAGAAAAAATTACAATCTGACACGGACTACCCGATATGCACACAATGTGGTGGCCCTCTGAGTAAGTGTGCTAGGCTGAGCTGGGAAGAGAGCAAACAGCCTTTGACTAAACAGGCAAAAGGAGGTCCTGTAGGCCCCTCAAGCCTAGCCAGGGATGTACCCAGCTAACTGGCCTGTCTGCTGCATTGGCTGTGGGAGGTATGTGGGTTTAGGCAGGGACAACTGCTGTAGTAAGGCAGAGGAGGGAAAAGCACCTGAAAGAGTTCCATGACAGACCTTGTGTGACTGCTGGCCAAAGCCAAGAGGGTAAGGAACATTTCCCAGGACTAGGTGGGGCAGGTAGTGAAAGAACAAGGGGTCCAGGCCATACCTGCAGAGGGGGCAGCCAGGCCTTTAGGAACATGAGGTAGTTTAAGGCCCCCCTTCCCTTCCCTTCCAGGAGCTTTGGACTCCAGCCCTCCAGACCTTGGTCAGCCAGGCCACTGATAACTCTAAGGGGCAGCTGGGCCACTCTGGGTCTTGGGCTTACTATTCTGAAGAAACCTGGTTTCATTTTGGGAGAGATTAGGAGAGCATGGAGTAGCATGTAGGGACAAAAATTCTGGTCAGCAGACGGGTGAATGATCCTTCCAGCTGTTTGGAAAAGAGACTGCAGTTTCAGATTCAGATCTGGAGGTGGAATGGGATGGGGTGGGGAGAGAAACAGGGAACTCCAAAAGAGGAGTGTTTATGCTATTAGCAGTCTGGCCTTTGTCCCACTACTCTCTGAAGGTGAAAGGAGAGTAAATCAGTAGTGGGCATCAGGATTCTGGACATAACATTCTGAACTCACCTGTTTTTTTCAAAGGGCCAATAGGAAGTCAAGTTTATAAGGGAGAGGCAATGAGTCCAAGGAAAGTAAGGAAACTAGGTAGCTGTGAGCCCCAAGGGAGATGGTAGGCAAATCCCAAGGATTAGCTTACCGCTAGGGCTTTGCCTAGGTGAAAAGTTGACAGTGGCAGAAATTAGTAGTGGTCGTATGGATGGTGGGGAGGGGAGGCCCCACAGTGTGGTGTGAGAGAAGAAACCCTTCTCCCTGAGGACTTGTCTGGAGGGAGGACACCTAACTTAGATGTGGTCACTGTGCCCAACTCTCAGCTTTCATGCTTTCCAAAGAAAAGAGATAGCTAAATCCTCATCTCTTGTCCTGTTCCCGATGTCTCACCCACTTTGCTTAGTAAACCTCCTAATGCCACTTTCCCTTTTATGGTGTGCTCTCTTACCTGGTAATTCTGTAGCTAGAAAAAGGCAGTTTGCTCTCTGACAGACAAACGTATGAATCTGCTGAGAACATGTGGAAAAAGTAGGGTTGGTCACACCCCTCCCTTTCCACTGAGGTAGTCATCTTTGTCAATATTATGGAAATAGTCATCTCAGCCCCATCCCACCCTCTCCCTCAAAATACAAAAGAACTATCTCTAAACAATGACAACACTGTAACATTAAACATCTTCACATTCTGTAAACTGCAAGGAAATGCATCGGCTGCATTCACACAAAAGCATGTGCATCATGTTGAAGGCCATACATTCAACTCTGTCGTGAAATAAATATATAGAAAAATGAGGTTAAAAAAACAAGACAAACAAACAAAAACTCTTTTGCTATGGAGGCAACTGGCAAGGCTGCTCCACAGCCTCCATCTTGGTCTCTCTGGCTCTTTCTTCCGGAGCCTGTCCTGCCCACCCCAGGCCTTGCCACTGGCCTGAGGAGGGGTGCTGGGGACAGGTCACTCCTTGCCCACACTTGTCTTGCAGGAATGCAGCACCACCTTAAAGAGGAGGGGCAGCTGCTCCAAGGGTACATTCACCATCTTTCCTGGGAAAAGGCAGAAGAAGAAGAGTTAGCCGTGGCCACTAGAAGAAGGGCGTGTTTGCCTCCTCTTGGGCTGGTGAAAGAACACTGCCTTTTCTAGCGACTGGGGCGAGGAAGGTGCCACGAGTATTACAAAGATAAAACAGACTGGGCTAACATCCTATTACCCAGACCTATTTTGGTGCCTTAGGGAGTCCAGTAATGGTGCAAGTTCTAACTGTTGCTACTATCCAAAGAATACTGAACTCTATGCTAGGTGTTTAAATACATTATCTCATTTAACTCTCACAATATTTCTGTCTGACAGATTTTACTTTTTATCCCCATTTTACAGATGAGGAATCTGAAACTGAAAAGTATTCCTAGATGTCCTCTTAGAGCAAAAATAACATGAGAAACTTACATCCTATTTCATTTCCTAGTAGATTCTTTAATTAGCATTCTATAAAATACTGCTCTTCAGAATAGTATAATGGGTTAATAAAATGTAGCAAGGAAAAAGGAGATGGGGTTTACAGGGGCAAATAAATTGAGAAATTCAGGGTTAAAACAGGTTTTTCTTTATTGGAGGACTTCTAAGAGCACTCAGTATGCTAATATACTTTGTAAATATGAGGCTATAGTTCTCCTCCCTGACAGAACCCTACAGTCACCTGGCAATTTTTTTTTTTTTAAATACTGATGACCAGGCTCCACTCCATATCAATTAAGTCAGAATCTTTAGAGGTGCAGCGCAAGAATGGATATTTTTTAAAAGCTTCCCAGGTGATTCCAAGGGCTGTCTGTCAGTGTTGATGACCCAGCTCTGTGGGGTATAATTATTGACCTGTATTTCACAGAGCACCTGATTAATATTTTGCTTGGTAGAACATAGTTTTAAAAATGCTGAGACATACACTATCAAAACACTCCTAAAATTCCAATCATTTATTTAAGTCCAGTTCACATCTCCTAGACTATTTTGTGGCCCAAAAAGTAAAATCAGATTTTATCAGACTGAAAATTTTTTCCCTTCAAAATTGTACTGCTGAATTTTACAGAACAATCTCAGCCCAGAGGTCACATTTCTGAGCTGCCCCTCAGTATGTGCTAGATAACTATAAACAAGAATCTTTACCAAATGAAGTAAAGCAACAACAAAAGCCAGGGTTTCATGTTGAAATGGACCTATTTAAATGTCAAGAAGCTCAGAAAGGGGTCAAGACCACAAAACAACTAAAACAAAAATTCCTTTGTGAACACAGGATTTTTGAGAATTATTTTAAAGATATCACTTTTAATGAAAGATCCTCAAAAACCTATAGGCAATTCTATGAAATAAAATCAATTAAAAAATTGAGATATAGTTAGTTCACATGCCATAAAATCCACCCTTTTAAAGTATATAATTCAGGAAATGACATTAATTTGAGAAACTGAGCTTCTTTCCCCATCCATAGAATGGCCATAATATCACCAACCACCAGTCCTGCAGAAATTGAGATTAAATGATATCAGGTCACAAAGGACCCTGCATATCACAGGAGCTTAGGAAACGTTAGATTCTCTTCCCTACAAAGAAAAAACAAACTTCTCATTATAACTTTTCTGAGGGCAGGGGTAGTACCTCTTTTATTCAGCTGGTGATAGGCCTGGCATCAGTATCCTGAAAACACTGCTTTCCTCATTCCCTTCACAAGTTAACAAAAGCAAGGAAGGGTTGGAAGCCCAGGACCCAGAATGTTACCTGCAATATAGCGAATCTCAGGTAAGCACATCATGAGGTCAGGAAAACGGTTTGGCTGATGTGTATATTTATATTCAGTGAAATCCTGGCAAATGTACCAGTATCGTTTGTTCAATTGTTCCAGCTGCGAGGCACTGGTCAGACCCCTGATATCTGTGAAAAAACCACAGGAAACGGGAGGGGCTTTATAATGTGGAAGAAACACTGGCTCCTTGAATATGTGTATCTTTCAATGAAAAGTTATTAAACATTGTCTCAAAAGGGGATCTTCTCTCTTTCTGACAGGGAGGAACAAAAGCTCTGGGTAAGGGAAGAGAAATAAGATAAAGGAAAAAATTATCAAGGACAATCACTAGACTGAGCCCCCTGGGGGCTAGGCTTATCTTTCTCAACTCTGTACCCAGCTCCCAGCACTGGGTTGGCACAAAATGGGCACCAGTGGATGTTGAACAACTAACTGAAATAATCTACTTTTCCCAATTTATCCTTCACAGTATCTTTAAATTTGCTCTTTGCTGGAACCATTCAGAAATCTTCACACTTCTACATACAATTACACATGGTCTCCTATGTGCTTCTACTCATACTATTCTACCTGGGCCACTGGTATTCTACTGGGTCACTCCAGTTTTTTTTTTTTTTCTGTATATAAGTATACCTTGTTTTATTGTGCTTTGCTTTATTGCACTTCACAGATACTGCATTTTTTACAAATTGAAGGTGTGTGGCAACTCTGCACCAAGCAAGTCTATCGGTGTCATTTTTTCCAATGGCATTTGCTCATTTCATGCCTCTGTCACATTTTGGTAATTCTTGCAATATTTCAAGCTTTTTCGTTATTATTAGATTTGTTATGAGGATCTATGATCAGTGATCTTTTTTTTTTTTTTTTTTGCAGTAGGTGGGCCTCTCACTGTTGTGGCCTCTCCCTCTGCGGAGCACAGGCTCCAGACGCGCAGGCTCAGCGGCCATGGCTCACGGGCCCAGCTGCTCCGCGGCATGTGGGATCTTCCCAGACTGCGGCACGAACCCGTGTCCCCTGCATCGGCAGGCAGACTCTCAACCACTGCGCCACCAGGGAAGCCCAATCAGTGATCTTTGATGTTACTATTGTAATTGTTTTGGGGTGCCACAAACGGCGCCCGTATGAGATGGTAAACTTAATTGATAAATGTTGTGCGTTCTGACTATTCCGTTGACTGGCTGTTCCACTGTCTCTCTCCCTCTCATCGGGCCTCCCTATTCCCTGAGACACAACAATATTGTAATTAGGCCAATTAATAATCGTACAATCGCCTATAAGTGTTGAAGTGAAAGGAAAAGTCACATATCTCTCATTTTAAATCAAAAGCTAGAAATAATTAAGCTCAGTGAAGAAGAAATGTCAAAAGCCGAGACAAGCTGAAAGCTAGGCCTCTTGTGAGTTAGCAAAGTCGCGAATGCAAAGGAAAAGTTCTTGAAGGAAACTAAGAGCACTACTCTAGTGAACACACAAATGATAAGAAAGCAAAACAGCCTTATTGCCGATATGGAGAAAGTTTGAGTGGTCTGGATAGAAGATCAAACCAGCCACAACATTCCCTTAAACCGAAGCCTAATCCAGAACAAGGTCCTAACTCTCTTCAATTTTGTAAAGGCTGAGAGAGGTGAGGAAGCTGCAGAAGAAAAGTCTGAAGCTAGCACAGGTTGGTTCATGAGATTTAAGGAAAGCCGCTATCTCCATTAAAGTGTGAGGTAAAAGAGCAAGTGCTAATACGGAAGCTGCAGCAAGTTATCTAGAGATCTAGCTAAGATAATTAAAGAAGATGGCTACACTAAACAACAGATTTTCAATGCAGACAAAACAGCCCTATATTGGAAGAAGACACTATCTAGGACTTTTCATAGCTAGAAAGAAGTCAATGTCTGGCTTCAAAGCTTCAAAGGAGGGCCTCCCTGGTGGCGCAGTGGTTAAGAGTCCGCCTGCCGATGCAGGGGACATGGGTTCGTGCCCCGGTCTGGGAGGATCCCATATGCCGCGGAGCGGCTGGGCCCGTGAGCCATGGCCGCTGGGCCTGCGCATCCGGAGCCTGTGCTCCGCAACGGGAGAGGCCACAACAGTGAGAGGCCCGCATAAAAAAAAAAAAAAAAAAGCTTCAAAGGACAGGCTGACTCTCTTGTTAGGGGCTAATGCAGCTGATGACTTTAAATTGAAGCCAATGCTCATTTACTACTCCGAAAATCCTAGGGCCCTTAAGAATTACACTAAATCTACTCTGCTTGTGTTCTATAAATGGAACAACAAAGCCTGGATGACAGCACTTCTGTTCACAACCCGGTTTACTAAATATTTCAAGCCCACTGTGCAGACCTACTGCTCAGAAAAAAAGATTCCTTTCAAAATATTACTGCTCACTGACAAAGCACCTGGTCACCCAAGAGCTCTGATGGAGATGTACAACGAGATTAATTTTGTTTTCATGCCTGCTAACACAACATCCATTCTGCAGCCCATGGATCAAGGAGTAATTTCAACATTCAAGTCTTACTATTTAAGAAATACATTTCCTAAGGCTATAGCTGCCCATAGATAGTGATTCCTCTGAAGGATCTGGGCAAAGTAAATTGAAAACCTTCTGGAAAGGATTCATCATTCTAGATGCCATTAATGATTCACTGGAAGAGGTCAAAATATCAACATTAACAGGATTTTGGAAGAAGGTGATTCCAACCCTCATGGATGACTTTGAGGAGTTCAAGACTTCAGTGGAGGAAGTACTGCAGATGTGGTGGAAACAACAAGAGAACTAGACAGAATGAGAAGTGAAGCCTGAAAATGTGACTGAATTGATGCAATCTCATGATAAAACTTTAACAGATGAGGAGTTGCTTCTTATGGATGAGCAAAGAAAGTGGTCCCTTGAGATGGAGTCTACTCCTGCTGAAGAAGCTGTGTGAAGACAGCTGAAATAACAACAAAGGATTTAGAATATTACATAAACTTAGTTGATAAAGCAGCAGCAGGGTTTGAGAGAATTGACTCTAAATTTGGAAGAAGTTCTACTGTGGGTAAAGTTCAAACAGCATTGCACGTTACAGAAAGTTCGTTCATCAAAGAAAAAGTCAATTGATGTGGCAAATGTCACTGTGGTCTTATTTTAAGAAATTGCCACAGCCACCCCAACCTTCAGCAACCACCACCCTGATCAGTCAGCAGCATCAACACTGAGGCAAGGGCTTCCCTGGTGGCGCAGTGGTTGAGAATCCACCTGCCAATGCAGGGGACACGGGTTCGAGCCCTGGTCCGGGAAGATCCCACAAGTGGCAGAGCAACTGAGCCCGTGCGCCACAACTACTGAAGCCCAAGTGCCTAGAGCCCGTGCTCCGCAACAACAGAAGCCACCGCAATAAGAAACCTGCGCATCTCAACGAACAGTAGCCCCTGCTCGCCGCAACTAAGAAAGCCCGCATGCAGCAACGAAGACCCAATGCAGCTAAAAATAAATTTAAAAAATAAATTCAAACAAACAAACAAACAAAAACAACACTGAGGCAAGACCCTCCACCAGCAAAAAGATTACAACTCGCTGAAGGCTCAATGATGGTTAGCATTTTATAGCAATTTTTTTTTGAGGTATGTACTCTGTTTTTTAAGACATAATGCTACTGCACATTTAACAGATCACAGTATAGTATAAACATAACTTTCACAGGCACTGGGAAACCAAAAAATTCATGTGACTCGCTCTATTGCAATATTCACTTTATTGTGCTGGTCTGGAACCAAACCTGCAATATCTCCAAGGTAGGCCTGTAGACGTTTTTCTCAGTCTCATATATGTATATATATATTATATAGTGTGTTCATATACATATAAACACACACAATCCCCCTTTTTCATATACAGAATATAAATATTCTATACACAAATCTTACCCAGGCTTTGAGGCCCAGCTCTCAGATTTCTGGTCCTCCAACTAGTTGTTACTGATCTCCCCCCATTTGAGGCTCAAGCAATGTAACAAGTGCCATCAGATTGTATACTTCTTGAGGCCAGGAACCTGGGACCTAATTTATTTCAATGTCTTTAATGCTCAACACAGGGCCTGGCCTAAGGGAGGCATACAGAACACCAGATAAATGCATGAAAGGTGCAGAAGCAAGAGGAAGAGGTCAGTACTGAGGGAGGGGTGGGCAAAGAGCGGGGGATCAAGAGTCTCTGGACTAGGAAACTGAATACAGGAACACAGCATTTTCAGTGTCGTAGGCAGCAAGACAGCCCAGCCCCACTCTGAGAGTAGAGTGCTCACACACTACTCTGGAAGAAAGGGAAACACAAATCCTCCTTGCATACTCTGCTTACCAGCAGCTACCAAGTGCCGCTCTGCAGGTAATACTCCATGTAAATCACACCCACCACTCTTCGAATTAAAGCCATGCTTGATATGGGTGTGTGTTTTGTGCACCCCCGCTCTGCCCTGAAGGGGCCCGTCAGCCTGTCACAGATCCCTTATCTCCAGTAGTTTCATCAGTCACTCTGCTCTTCTTCAGTCACTGGTAAACTTGGTGCATATTTTAAATGACGCATGTACTGTCCTTGATGTCTGTGTTTAAATGCATTAAAACTGACTAAACAAAGCAAATCCTCTTCCTTCCTCTATGAGTTATAGAGGCTGTGGCATTTAGGTTTGAAGAAAAAAATCCAAACCATGCTCTGCGCTATAGTGGGGCAGAATGATGATGAGGGCAGCACAGGACTTCCAAGATCGGTGCCCACGTGGTGTGACAGATTCTGTGTGACAGTCCTGGGGGTAAAGGGGGTAGGGGTGAAACATGAAGGCAAAAGGGCAAATATTCACTGACCAAAAAAAAAGTCTTTTCTTCCCACCCCCACTTACCTTGATTTAGGAAGTTAATTGCTTTCATGCAAGCATACTCCTCATTGCTCACTTTTAGCTGATGGAACTTGTGATACAGGTAGATGAGCCGCTCAATCACCTCCATCCCTTCATCACTAAATCTGGGGAACAGATACCAGTGTTAATAATGGGCTCTGATTACCAGTGGAGGTAATGGAAGGGAGACAGAAGTCACCTACAGCTCCTTAAGGCAGCTAAGATAGGAAAGAGGTTGAGCTTGGGGGAAATGGAATCCAGACACATCTGTGAAAGACAGGTGAATCCATGGTTTGTCTAGAGGCCAAGGCAGCTCATACGAGCTGCTGTTCCCAAGGTCAGCTGGGGTCAATCTAATCTAAGTCAAATCCAGCTCCATCACATACAAGCTATGAGACCTTGGGAAAGTCCTTTGACCTCTCTAAGCTTTGAGGACCTCCTCTGTAAAATAATGCTTGCCTGCTTGGGGTAACAAGGGTCACGGAGGTTTGGGATGTAAATGTAGAGAAGTACGACATCGTTAAGACACTGCTGTTGTTGCGATGCAGCCTGTAGTAACAATGGCAGCTACCATGGTGACTCTATGTGAGCTACTGCCACAATGAAGAAAAAGCTGCTGACTGTATTTAAGTTCACTGTTTCCAGCATGGCTGAGGTTACGCACAGTGAACATTTTTACTGGTATCCCTGACTTCAGCTAGAGAGGGAGGGAGGGAAACATAAATTGAGCCTCCATGTCATGCCAGTCTCTGTGCTGGGCACTTTATGTGCATTATCTCATTTAGTTTTCTCAGCCCTATGTGCTAGGTGAGATTATAATCACCATTGTACAGATGAGAAACTGAAGTTCAAAGAATAGAAGGGACTGGTCTGCAAGCACACAGCTAGTTGGTAGCAGAGCTAGAACCTTGAACCTGGGCTAACTCCCTAAGGCCTTGATTTTCTCAATATCTGAGGTGGCATCCATTAGCAGAGAAGACTCAATGCTGACCATGCTGCTTTTTTTTTTTAATGTTTTTTCTTTCAGGAGTGTTTTTTTTTTTTTTTTTAATTTTATTTTTGGCTGCCTTGGGTCTTCGTTGCTGCACGTGGGCTTTCTCTAGTTGCAGTGCACAGGCTTCTCATTGCGGTGGCTTCTCTTGTTGCGGAGCCCAGGCTCTAGGAGCGTGGTCTTCAGTAGTTGTGGCACACGAGCTCAGTAGTTGTGGCTCGTGGGCTCTAGAGCGCAGGCTCAGTAGTTGTGGCACACGGGCTTAGTTGCTCCGCGGCATGTGGGATCTTCCTGGACCAGGGCTCGAACCCATGTCCCCTGCATTGGCAGGTGGATTCTTAACCACTGTGCCACCAGGGAAGCCCCCATGCTGCTTTCTTTGGATTAGGAGTTAATTCCTTGGGAAAATACCAAGTTTTAGGCAAATGAGCCCTAGGCTGGGGGATTAATACTCTGGGTCATAGTGGGGAATATCTTATACCAGAAATGGAGATACTCCCAAACCAAGGAGGCAAAGGCTTAGTGGGGAAATAGTTTATAAAAGCTGGGGTCAGGCCCAGCATCCACTCTTCTAGGTGTTCCAGACAGGCCTCTGACGCAGCTGAGTCACAGAGAGATGCTTAGCCTCAGAGTTGCTTCCTGGTGACTTGTTCAGATCGGGGTACTACAGCCCCATGCTAGGCAAGAAGCCCCTATCTGGGTAGGGTCCAGAACTCCTGAGAATGTACTACTGCTGTCTGGGTCCTATTGCTTTCTGTGTTGACTCTGAAGGCTTCGCAAGGGCTTGGGTTCCTGGCCAGGCAGGACATTTTCTCTTCCCTGGGGAAAGCCTGGCTCCTGTTGGGGCCAGAGGCACCTGCACTTCTCAAGCACCAGGGGGAGCCACAGCAGCAGCTACCTGCAGTCCGGAGCCCTGACCCCCTGGGTCCCAGTTTGCTAATTTGAACTACCATGTTTCTCTCTGCTCCTGGCCCAATGGCTTTTACAACTTTATTAATACGTTCTCAGATTGGCTGATAGACACACTTATATTTAATAACCACTATAATAACCGTATCTATTATTCTACCATTTGTTGAGTGTTTGCTACTTGCCAGGCCCTTTGTTAAATATTTTACATACATCATTTCATTGGATACTTCCAATAAATCCACAAAAAAGGATATTATAATCCTCTTTGTTCACTTGTGGAAACAAAGGCTCAGAGAGATTATTTACTGCGCCCTTATTGCATTCTTACATTTTGCCCTCCTGATAATCTGTGAGAAAAGTAATATCACCTTCATGTTAGGGAAGAGGAAGCAGAAGAGATGCCTTCTCCAAAGTTCTAAGTGAATAAAACAAATTAGTGGTGGTGGGGACAAGGTTCAAACCCAAGTTTTCTCATTCCAAGTCTGTTGCTTTCTCGGCACCACACTGTCCATTCCCTGTCTTGTTCTTAACTGGCAACAGGGAAAGGCTACCACATGCTACCACAGGGGATACCTCGGGAGGTCTGTGTTCCCAGAGCAACTCAGCTCAGGGCCCAACCCAGAGTGGGCGTTGGACTCACTGCAGTGCATAGAACTGCCCCTCCGCTGCCTCCATGACGCTGAGACCTGCAGAAGCAGTGTGCCTGTGAGTGAAGATCACTCCTCATCACAGTACTTTGTCAGCTACTTCTGTTCTTGAGAGGGAAAAGGTCTTTACTGAAAATGCCCATCAGTATCTGTTTGGAGGGGTGGGGAAGAGATGGGATGGGGCCGGGCATAAAAAAGGAGGATGCAGCAGTGTCAGCGTCTGTCTGGTGGCCGAGCAGTATAGCAAGTAAAGATAACACTCTCTCCCCTCATCAGTAACCTCTTGCCGCAAGTGCTCACTCTGGCTCTGCAGAACCTGCAGGTGTGTGGCTACCAGCCAGACCCCTAGACAGCAATGCTAAACCTATTCCCAGTTGAGTCTTGACCTGAGGGACACAAAGGAACTCCCACATGCCTGGCCTGAGTATATGACCCAGATCTGCCCTCTCTCTTGGGGAGAGCACATACCCTCTTTCCCAAGCTTCCTAGGATAGGCAACCAGCATGGACCCCTGGCAGTCAGCCCAGCAGCCCCCACTCAGTCTCCAGAGCCTGACTGCAAAGATTTCCTCCACACCCCGCATCCCGCCCCTTGATAAAACAAATTGTTCTCTGTTCCATGGGCCTGCTTTCTCCTGCAGCCGTGCCTCCTCCACATCTGCCCACTGCACAGTTCTAACGCCCCTGTATTCCCTGTCTACAAATTATCAACATTCAAAGCCTGAAAGTTGGACAAACACACCCATTCTTCTTCTAGGTTACCATTACACAAGCATGTTAGGACAAGGAAAACATTCCTGCCAGGATCCCCCAAACCACTGGACCATTCAGTCAGCAATTGAAGCTGACACTGTGTAAGTTATGTCCCATTAAGGGGGCTGAAAGGCCCAGTTGTCTCTTTTTCACTCATCTAAATGCACCTACTCCCAGAAGCAGTCATCAGCCACAACCTTAGAGGAACTGCCATCTCAGCACCCACATACAGACTCCAAGGTGAAAAGTAAGACTGCAGCTCCAGGACACATTCCAGAAAGTCAAACTTTTGAGAAGGCTGAAAAATTTAGTAATGGTAAAGAATCTGGGCTTTAGAGCACAACAGATCTAGATGATAATCTCAACTCCATCTCTTTTAGCCTTAGAGCCTTGAGTTTTCATCTCTCTGAACCTCATGCTCCTTCCTCATGTGTGGAACAGGGTTAATATTAGTACAGTCTCTTAGGGAAGTGGTGAGGACTAAACAAATATTTGCAAAGCACTTAAGATGGAATTTGGCACAATAAACAGTCTATAATTGTTAGCTATTATCATTATTAACAGCAGCAGCAGCATCACTCGTGTTATCACAGCAAAAAGAAAAGACTGTGTTTCCTGAACCTTACAGCTAGGGTCTTTTAGCAGGGAAGCTGTGAGGCAACTTTCCAGAGATCTGGCAGAAATGGAGCTAGTGTTCATGAGATAGAAGTGCCCATTAAAGCCCATCTAGTGCAAGGCATCTTCTCCTAAGAGTGAAGGAGTCTTGATTAGGGCCAGGAGCAGTCACCGGCTGGTGCTACAATCTGCTTTAAATCAAATTCACCCAGCTTACTGTCTGATAACAGCCTGATTAAGGAAAATGGGCACCATAAATTTGATTCAATATTTGAGAAGAGAAAAGGAGGTGGTCATGTATCATCTGAGAAAAGTCTTTCATGACAGCAGGAACTCGCTTGCACTCAACAGTTGTGAAAAAGTAAAGGCATTTTGTGGGAGTGGGAGTAACGCCAGAGTAGGCAAGGTAGGGAAGAGCTGTGGCCTATTACAGACTCCACGCTCTCCACAGTCTGGGGACTGCCTTACAGTGATGAACCTGATTCCAAAGGTTCTCGTACTTCCATTTTCCTCTGGCCTCCTGAGCAGTTCCACATGCATCTCAGACTCAAGAGACCCCAAGTCAAACTCAGAGCAGCTCATCTCTCAACCTGTTCTTCCCAGGCTCCATTATCTTGGCTAAGAGAACTGGTGCCCACCTGCCTGGCAGTATCCCCAACTTTTCCACTCACTGAGGTCCCACCGACTTTACCTCCCTGTCATCTCTTAACTCTGTGCTGCCCTCTCTATTCCCATGGTCACTGCTGCCTTGTCCAGGACTTGTTTATTTTTACCTGGGCTATGGAACAGCTTCCTACACAGCCACTGTCTTCTAGCCTTGTCTATGCAATCCATCCTGAACTTTATAGCCACGGGGATCTTTCCAAAATGCAACCTGACACGTAACTGCTCTACATAAAAACGTCCCACAACTTAATACTATTCACACAATAAAATCCGAGTTTTTTAGATTAGCATTTGAGCACCTTCATGACTCGTCTTTCCTGTACCTTTCTCTCCTGTCATTTCTCCCCTCATTTCTCTGCCTCTCAGATATATTCTCTCTATACCCTAATCCACAGGATTGCTTTTTGGTTATCTGCACAAATCAACCACCCAGAATCTCTAACTTCTAGGACTCTGTGTTATTCTCCTGCCTGCCTCTTATTCTCTACAATCTACCTAGAAAAATGCCACTTCAAGATGCAGCTCAAATGTCTTTTCCTCTTTGGCAACCATTCCCTGATTACGCAAGTAGAGGTACTCACTCCTTAGTCTATGCTTCCACAGTCCCTCATATGCCCCTCAATCCCCACTAATATCACCCTGAACTGTAGATTCTATCTGCTTCTATTTGCCCCCCAATCCCCTAAACCAAGAATATGGGCTCTCATCTCAGAAACCATGTCTGTATTATCTGTTATCCCAACACCCCTCCTCCAGGCACACACAACAGGTGCTCAATAAATGGGCATGTTGAACTAACATGCTGAAGTTTAACTTGTATTTTTCCATTGAAGGATTCCACAGTGGAGTGAGCGTCCTAACAACGAATCTACTTCTTATCCTCAGAACCCACTTGCAAGCTCAGCTGCAACATGTGCTCCAGAGTTAGCACTGTTCAATACAACTTTCTGTGACGATGGAAATATATATATATATATATATATCTGCAACTGTCCAATACAGTAGCCACTAGCCACATGTGGCTCCTGAGCACTTGAAATGTGGCTACTGTAAATGAGGAACTAAATTTTTAATTTTAAGTAACTTAAATAGCCACCTGAGGCTAGCAGCTACTATACTTGATAGTGCAGCTCTAGTTCTCCTTGGTAAGGACCCTTCCTAGAAAATAAAAATTCCCTCACTAGTTCAGCTGCTACTGGTCCCTGCCTTGCTCTTGGGGCTCAAGGGATTGGAAACAGTGGGATGGGGTGTCTTTCATGAAGCTTAAAGCCACGGAGAACCCTGCATGGTCAGTGATCCTTGCCTACCTGCAGAGGGCATGGGGGAACTCACCATTCTATAGAGAGGGGAGCCCACAGGCTTACTTTGTAGGCAGCCTCAGGCTGCACTGGTGGATTCCAGGCAAATAGGGAGGCCGGGCTCACTGGGCCAGCTCTGCAAACCCTGACAATATTAGAGCAGGCTGACTGCTATCCAAACACTCAGTCAGCCCAGAGATACAGAGCAGGAGACAGGAATTTGATGGAAACAATGAATTAGAGGCTCAAGACAAGGGGTTAGGTTATCTGCAAAATCAGATAGCTCTGTTTAAGGACAAAATGTCATCTGGGTTAAAAACTCTGTCATTTATAGATTACCATCAAGCCTGTAAGCATCATTAATAAGGAAATATTAGAAAACCAGGGGGAGAAAGTATCCAGACTCCTCCCTCCCTCAGCTGTGCAAAGGGCCCTTGAAGGTGTTAGAGCTTCGCTCCCAGCCTAAGTCTCAACTTATCTTTATGCCATGGTGATTAAGTGGCAGAGGGAGATGGACCTCAGTCCTGTGTAGAGAAGTTTGGGGGCTGGTACTCTACCTTCTCCAGGTTTCTTCGATGGAGGAACCTTTTCTTCCTTCTCTCTTGGTGCTCTGGAATCCCATGACTTCCATTATTTTAAACTGTCTAATAAAGGTGAACTATTGAAAGGACTTTCTCACTGCATCTGAGATACAGTGAAAGAGCCTAGACTTTCAGTTGGGCAGGCACAGGTTCAAATCCAGGCTCTGGGTTCAAATCCAAAACCCTCAAGGGTAGGCCCCTCTGAACTTCAGTTTTCTCATCTATAAAATGGGCATAACAACACCTACAGTGCTGGAAACTGTGACAAAGAAAGATAATAATGTAAAATACCAAGCCCAGTGCTTGGCACACAGTAGGTACCACAATAACTCCTGAGTCTTTTTCTCGGATTGTAAACTATAGCTCAGAGCCCCTCACCTTGTAGGAAATGTTCTTTCCAGATACATTCTCTTATCTCAGTAGTCCAAATGTGACCAAAATAACAGCTTAATACTTGCTAAGCTTTGCTGCACATTATCATTTATTCCTCACAACTACCTTGTTGGGGAGGTACTGTCATTACCCCACTTTATAAATTCAGAACCTGAGGATCAGAGACTTGACCAAAGTTACAAAGCTAGTCAGCAGCAGAGTGAAGATTCAAGTCCAGCCACGTGTGGCTTTAATGCCCATCCTTTGGAGTGTCAGGCAGCCCTGCCTTGCAGAGATGACAATGGTTTGGTTGCCTGAGACTTTCTCCCCAGCCAGCAGCTCTCACCTATGTAGTTCTTCATCAGAGGGTGAGTACTTGGCAGTGACATCAGCCAGCTCCCCGAAGATCTGCTTGCTGTAAACAGTGAGGGAGGACAGCAGGATTAATTCCTGCCACGTAGAGCTCAGGAGGCACGTGTAATCCTTGATTGAGAGCTCGCAGAAGAAAGGCAGTTTCTTGATCCAGGCAATCTGCCTAAAAAGCAGCTCGTCAGCCAGGCGGCAAAGCAGGGCAAATAGCTCTGCTTGAGTCACAGCATATCTGGGGGGGTAGGAACAGGAGAAAGTTACTTCTAGTGGCCAGAATGGTGGGAATGGGGGCAAAGGGAGAGAGTACTCCTAAGGGCACAAAGGGTCTCTGGCAGTGGGCTCCTTGCCCTTGACCAAGGATCTCCAGCTCCATTCAATTCAGTTTCATGATAAAGGGACAGGACTGGGGCCAGCAGTAAGCTCAGGGCTGGAGGAGCAGATTTGATAAGAAAAGGTTGCAAAGGGGAAAGGAGGCTTAGAAATTTGTGCAATTATCAGGGAGTATGACTTTTAATGCTCCATGTGTTAGAAGAAAATTCCCAGTCACTTTTGCACCAGTTTTGGAAATGAGAGCTCCATTAGGGTGAATCTGGTGCCTACTCAATACAGGGATTGGCACAAAAATGAGCCTCGGGGCGAGATGGCTGAAAGAGAATAGAACAGGTTCAGAAGCTTTTCTTGCTCTCATTGCACCCCCTGGTGGTGCGAGTTCAGGAAACTAAGCTACCGCGGGATGGAAGGAGCAGGGCATTTCTCATCTCTGGGCTGGAGGAGACAGGGTCCCAGTTTTCTTTCCCTCAAGGCCCCTGTCATGACTCTTCCCCACACCCCCACATGAGATTTATAAAGGTTTTAGTGGTGGCCTTCTTGTAGGCAGACATCTGAATTTCCTCTTCTGAAACTGGAAACTAGCTTAAGAAATCTCAGGATACCTTTTGGAGCAGAGGGGGCAGTCTAAGCTTAATAACACTCAAACAGCCTATGCTCCAGGCTAAATGAGTAACAGTACAGCAATGGGTGGGCTGAACTATTATCTACTCAGGCAGAGCTGACAGGATTGAAAGAGTATTCCTTCCACCCACTCAGGCCTGCACACAGAGCACACGGCACTAGGCTACTGATGAGTATGTTGACTAGGGATACAGACAGGCCACAACCAGTTAGTGCCTTGAGTGCCCTGTTAAGAAGCTTAAACTTAATGTATGATTATTCCCAGAATTATAGCTCATCTCTGGCACAGAAGCACTCAGACCCATTCCAGAGTCTGGCGTACCTCGGCCCAACCAGAAACAAAAGCCCTTTAATCCCAACTCCATAGGGATTGATAAATAGCCCCCACTCTATGAGAAAAGATGCTCAAGAGAAAAATGAGGGACCACTAACTTCAACGATAAGCAAAGATTTGTCCTCTGATGCTCGAGTCATTGCTCATTATCCCCAAACTCATTCCAAAGCCAGGGTACAGCAGCCAGGGATGAAGATGAGTGTGGGGTAGGGACCACTTTGAAGCTACAGGGCTAAATAGACCAAGGCTCACTCACCCATCTTCAATCAACATGGGCGTGCCCAATGGCTCCAGGTCCTCGGCTGACACCAGCTGATGAATCAGACTATATGACTGGGGATCCAGGCTGCGAGCTTGTGGGGGCAGAAGTGGAGAGTGGGCAGAATAGCTAAAAAGGTGCGGTATATATTGATAGTGTGGAGGCACAGACATCCCCATGTATTGATCCCTGAATGCCATGAATCCATTTAGTTCCACAGACCTACTGGAAAGAAAAGTCTCATGTCAAGCAGAAACATCGCAGCTCTACTGCCTACTCAAAGGAAGTGAGCTAGGAGGTGGCTCAGGTGTTCTCTGGCCATGCACTCTGTCTTCATTAAGCTAAGGACATAATCAATGGTTACATGCATGTCTCCCCTACTAGATGGGGTCTCTGTGCAAATGTGCATATGTGTGGCTCACCTTTGGACACCCAGAACTTGGCAGAGCTGTACTGAAAAACACTGGTTAAATGACCTCTCTGTACAGGTGCCACATTTGGAAAGTTTCATAGAATATTCATAGACTATGATGACAAAGGTGAGTGTTTATATTTTATACTGCTAGGACAACTAAGTCAGAAACAGGCTAAGTGCCTTGCCAGGCCACAAGACAAATCCAGCACCTAGCAAAGAACCTGGCATGTGGCAACAACTCCCTAAACATTCAAAGGAAGGAACAAACTAAGGAACAAACGAATGAATAAAAGTTATAATGAAATATCAAGAGAAAGGAATATTCTTATCTTCCCCACCTTTCTTGGAGAAATCTAACAGTCAACTAGTTTTACCTAGATGACCCCTCCGGTAACAGGGGCTGGCAAACTATGGCCCATGGCCTGTTTTGGTAAATGAAGTTTTATTAGAACACAGCCACACTCATTCATTTACGTATTGTCTCTGGCTGCTTTCGCACTACAATGGCAGAACTGAGTAGTTGAGACCTAGACTGTGTGGACTGCAAAGCCTAAAATATTTACTATCTGGCCTTTATAAAAAATGTTTCTCAACCCCTGTCCTAAAATAAAGATTTCTGGAGAAAGAAAATCTTCCTTGGTAGCTGATGGCTATATTTCACACCTAACAACTAACTTAAGATATCATTCTAGAACCAAGAGTCTTCAAACTGGTATTTCATGACACCAGCAAATCTGACTAACTTGAAAAGTTTTCACTGTTTCCTAAAATTTATAATGTGAAAATCTTCACTCTTGCTGAGGCAGAGAAATGATAACTTAATTCGATATTGTCAATGTGGTTTTTTTTTTAAATGATAAAGTAAGTGAGAGCAAAGAGCTACAATTAAAATGTTATTGTGTTAGGTGAAGAATGTATGGGCACGGATAGTGGCTATAGCACTTTATCAATCTGCAGAAGAGACTGCTGACATTTTCAAGGTCTTTAGCTAAAAAATGGGCTGTAAAATGCTGCTTTGCATCATCGTCACCCCAACCCCAGAAGACTGAGGAAGCAAGAGTACAATGGCTGAGACAGACTGGCAGGAATACCCAGCCCAGCTCAGAGGTTGCTTGTGGGTCCATTCTTTGGGTGATCTCTAGATGATGTTGGGTTTGCCCTGAAGCTCACCTGGAGGACAATGTGGAGCCTGGTGAGGGCTGGTTGCTCTCTGAAGCCCTGTTCCCAGGGGAACTGTGGTCGCTGTCACCATGGTTGCTCCAGTGACTGGCCTCTTCCTCAAATTCCTGCCCAGACATAATCCTTTCGATCTCTTCCTCTGATATCTTTGACAAGGAATTGATATATGTTAGACTGGGTGTTCCTTCTTTAGGACCGAGAACTTATTTAAACTTCATGGGGATTCTTAGAACTCTCTAGAGAGAAAGTCAAATTCCCTCCCCTCCACCCACATACTCCAGGTCTCTCTCTCACTAATCTTAGGACAGCTTGGTTGCCTGCCTGCCAGCACTATGGCTCACCATGGCATTCCTTTTGTCCATTTACCCTCCTCCCAGCCACAAAGCCTCTAGGTTCCTCAACACTCCTCTTTGTCCTTAGTCTATTCTTTCCTGCCGCTGAAACATCACTCTTCAATAACAAACTCCTACTTGCCATTTAAGACCCAACTCAAATGTCACCTTCTTTTTGAATCCTTCTATTACTAAGCGCAGACAGAATTTTAGGTCCTTTTTCTATCCACTCATAATTCTGTGTATTCTGAGAGAGGCAGAATAGCATAACGGTTAAGAGTTTGAAGTTTACAGTCAAATCACCTTTGTTCTAATCCAGGTTCTGCCACTTTCTAGTTGTACAATCTTGGGAAAGTCATACAACTATTTAAACCTAAGTTCCTTCACCTGTAGAGTGGAGAGAATAATAGTATCTATCACATAGGACTGTTTTGAGGATTAAATTAGTTAATATATTATCACATGTTTAGGAAAGGGCCTAGCACATAACAACTATTATGGAAGGCTGACAATGATATCTTGATTATCACTGTTATTTTTATAGCACTTATGGTAATGTATCATAAAAATATCCTTAAGTAAGAACTTAGGCTATGACAGGATCTAGAAAAAAGCAGTACTCAAATAAATGCATGTTGGATAAATGAATAAATGTTCACTTACTAAGTACTGACTATATACCTTCACATGAGATTTCTTAGTAAGAAAGACATTTCTAAGCCTACTGAATAAAAGAAGAAACTGTAGCTCAGACAAGCAAATTGACTTGCTCATGTCTGAGCAGGAGTTTGAGGAAGAGGCCAAAGTAGCCAAGTATTCAGTCCAGTGCCCTAGCTACTATGCCATACAGGGAGTGGACACACACTTCTTCTCTAAAGTGTTTAATCCAGAATTGAGGCCAAGCTGCCTAAAGTCAGCACACAGAATGAGAGTGAGTGCTAAGGAAAAAGAGCCAGATGAATTTTTGTTTCTTGTTCCTATGGAAAGCCTGGGAGGACATTTTCTCCCAAGTCTGTCTGACACAAACCTACATACTTCTTTGCCTGTGAGGGAACCTTGAGCTGCTCCAATCATAGATATAAATAGGCATTTAGAACTGGAAGTTAGCCAACACAGAGGACTTTGAGGGAAAACAAGAAATGTTTAACTGGTGCTCAAGTTGAGTGATTGGTTTTAAATAGTTTGGGTTGCATATTGAGTTAGAGGGTTTGTCTTTTTTAATTCAGTCACATGTAGCAAAAGAAACCCCAAATATTTTCTCTTAGAGGTCCTTAGAACACTGAAATCATTGTTTACATTTTATAAGACACATGAAGACAAATGGTGCCATCAAATTACAAGCCATCTACTGAGGCCCTGAATGTGCAGCCTCAGTGATGGTGGTGAGAGCAAAACCAGAATGTCGAGGTCATGAAAGTACTTGAGCTTGGTAAAAAGGGCCAGTTATGGTAAAATCAAGCTTATTCCAGCTGGAAGTCAAAGTTGGACTGTACTTGTCTCTCCCTGAGGGTCTCATGGGACACTAAGCAATCATTAATGCATTGAACAGGGGACGGAACTTGTTGGGAGTGCTTGAATCTGGGTGTAAATCTCATCTGTCATTTCCTAGCTGGGTACTTACTGTTGGGCAAGTCACTCAAGTTCTCTGAGCCTTAGCTCCCTCATTGGTAAAATGGAGATAATACCACTTCCCTCATAGCTCATGATTCCCTCACTGGGTGCTGGAGCAAAGAAGCATACAGGTTTGAGTCAGATAGACTTGGGAAGTTAATCTAAGATAAAGTTATTAAGTGCAGGTGCACAACAGGTGCTCAATAAATGGAAATTCTATCACTTCTTATTTTTAATTACAATTAAACACAGTTAAGAACTTGGAGATAACAGCTCTCTCTTCCTAACACACCACCTGGAAACAGTGAAACACTAAAAGGAAAATTATATGCCCAGTATCAAAACCCCAAAAGCAATGACAGATGAAATAGGTTTTTCTGAGCATCAGCCTCCTCAATTCTGGAGAGAACATAGAGTCTGGAGATGTAAATGACTGAGGATCCCTTGGCATGGTGAGAGAGCCACAGAGGGTACTCAAAAAACATTAGGTAATAGTGAGGAAGGTTTTTCATTGAGGAAATGCTTAAGAATTCTTCCCAATGGATAAACTTTTTATTATATCTAAATATAAAAAGAATAAACATAAATAAGGCCATATATTAAAAGCCCATAGCTAACATCATACTCAGTGGTGAAAAACGGAAAGCTTTTCTTCTAAGATCAGGATCAAGACAAGGATGCCCACTCTTACCACATCTATTCAAGATAGTACTAGAAGTCCTCGCCAGAGCAATAGGCAAGAAAAAGAAACAAAAGGCATCTAAATCAAAAAGGAAGAAGTAAAACTATCTCTGTTCACAGAAGACATATGATCTTATATGTAGATAACTTAAAGATGTCACCAAAAAACTATTAGAACTAATATAAGAATTCAGCAAAGCTGCAGGATACAAAGTCAACATAGAAAATCAGTTGCATTTTTATATACTAATAATGAATTATCTGAAGAGAAAATTAAGAAAACAATCTCATTTACAATAGTATCAAAAAGAATTAAAAAAAAGAATACTTAGGAAAAAACTTAACTAAGGAGGTGAAAGGCTTGTACACTGCTGAAAGAAATTAAAGACATACATAAATGGAAAGACATCCTGTGTTCATAGATTAAAAGACTTAATATTGTTAAAAAGTCCATACAAGTCCATACTATCCAAAGTGTTCTATAGATTCAATGTAATCCTTATCAAAATTCCAATGGCATTTTTTTGCTGAAAAAAACAATCCTAAAATTCATATGAAACTACAAAGAACTCCAAATAGCCAAAACAATCCTGAGAAAGAACAACAAAACTAGAGGCCTTGCACTTCCTGATTTCAAAACATATTACAAAGCTAAAGTAATCAAAACAGTAACGTACTGGCACAAGGACAGACATACAGAGCCCCCCAAATAAACCCAGACATATGGTCAAAAGGTCTTTGACAAAGATGCCAAGACTACACAATGGGAAAAGGAAAGTATCTTCAACAAGTGGTGTTGGGAAAATCAGATATCCATATGCAAAAGCATAAAATTAGAGTTTTACCTTATGCCATATGCAAAAAGCAACTCAGTGGATTAAAGACTTAAACATAAGACCCAAAACAGTACAACTCCTAAAAGAAAACATAGAGAAAAAGCTTCTTGACATTGGCCTTGGCAATGATTTCTTTTTCTTTTTTTAATTGAAGCATAGTTGATTTACAATATTGTGTTAGTTTCAGGTGTACAGCATAGTGATTCAGTATTTTTACAGATTCTATTCCATTACAGGTTATTACAAGATAATGGGTATAATTCCCTGTGCTATACAATATTATCCTGTTGCTTATCTATTTTATATATAGTACTTTGTATCTGTTAATCCCATACCCCTAATTTGTCAATGACTTCTTGAATATGACATCAAAGCAAAAATAGATACATAGGATTACATCAAACTAAAAGACTTCTGCAAAGCAAAGGAAACAATTGACAAAGCGAACAGGTGACTTCCAGAAAAGTTTTGCAAACTATATACCTGATAAAGGGTTAATATTCAAAATATATAAGGAATTCCTACAACTCAATAGTCAATTAACTAATTAATCAGCCTGATTAAAAAAGCAAATACTAGGGACTTCCCTGGTGGCGCAGTGGTTAAGAATCTGCCTGCCAATGCAGGGGACACAGGTTCGAGCCCTGGTCCAGGAAGATCCCACATGCTGCGGAGCAACTAAGCCCATGTGCCACAACTACTGAGACTGCGCTCTAGAGTCTGCAAGCCACAACTACGGAGCCCACGTGCCACAACTACTGAAGTCCGCCCGCTTAGAGCCCGTGCTCTGCTACAAGAGAAGCCACCGCAATGAGGAGGAGCCTGCGCACCACAATGAAGACTAGGCCCCGCTCGCCGCAACGAGAGAAAGCCCACGTGCAGCAACAAAAACCCAACACAGCCAAAAATAAATAAATAATTTTTTTAAAAAAGTAGCAAATACCTGAATAGACATTTCTCCAAAGAAGACATACAAATACCCAACAGGCATATGAAAAGATGTTCAACGTCACTAATCATCAGGGAAATGGAAATCAAAGCCATAATGAGAAATCACCTCATGCCTATTAGGATAGCCAGTATCAAACAAGCAAGCAAGCAAGCAAGCAAGCAAGCAGAAAAAAAACTCCAGAAAATAAGAAGTGCTGGAGAGGATGGGGAAAACTGGAACCCTGTGCACTTGGGTGAGAATATATCAACAAAATGGTGTGGCGACTATGGAAAACAATATGGAGGTTTCTCAAAAACTTAAAAACAGAATTATCATATGACGCAGTAATCCCACTCGGTATTTATCCAAAAGAGTTGAAATCAGGATCTTGAAGAGATATCTGCACTCTCATGTTCACTGCAGCCAAGGCCATGTTCACTTTAGCCAAGAGGTAGAAGCAACCTAAATGTCCATCAATGGATGAATAGATAAACAAAATGTGCTATATTCTATTTACAACAGCCAGGAAATGGAAGCAACCTAAATGTCCATCAACACAGGAATGGATAAAGAAGGTGTGGTACATACTACTCATGGAATATTACTCAGCCATAAAAAAGGAATGAAATAATGCCATTTGCAGCAACATGGATGGACCTAGGGATTGTCACACTGAGTGAAGTAAGTCAAAGAAAATATCATAAGATATCACTTATATGTAGAATCTTAAAAAATGGTACAAATGAACTTATTTACAAAATAGAAATAAAGTCACAGATGTAGAAAACAAACTTATGGTAACCAGGGGGAATGGGGGGGGATAAACTGGGAGATTAGGATTGAGATATAGATACTACTATATATAAAATAGATAACTAAAAAGGACCTACTGTACAGCACTGGGAACTCTACTCAATATTCTGTAATGACCTATATGGGGAAAGAATCTAAAAAAGAGTGGATATATGTATATGTATAACTGATTCACTTTGCTGTACAGCAGAAACTAACACAACATCATAAAGTCAACTATACTCCAATAAAAATTAAAAACACAAAGCAAAAACAAACAAAAAACAAAAAACGTGCTATATACATACAGTGGAATATCACTCAGCCTTAAAAAAGAAGGAATCCTGTCATATGCTGCAACATGGATGAACCTTGAGGACATTATGCTAAGCAAAATAAGGCAGTCACAGAAGGACAAGTCCTGCATGATCCCACTTATATGACGTATCAAAAGTTGTCAAACTCTTAGAAGCGGAAAGTAGAATGGTGGTTGCCAGGGACTTGGGGGAGGACGAAATGAGGAGTTGCTGTTCAACAGGTATAAAGTTTCAGTGATAAGATTAAGAAGTTCTAGAGATCTGCTGTACGGAATGTGCATATAGTTGACACTACTGTACTGTACACTTAACAATTTGTTAAGGAGGTGTATCTCCTGTTACATGTTTTTTACCACACAAAAAAAGAGCAGCTATGAATGGAGACCGAAATAAATTAATTTGCAAGAGACACATATGACTTGAATAAATGAATAAAAATGTTTGATTTAAAAAAGAGAATGAATGCAGCACACACCCCCACACCTGAGTGCATATGTGTACCAAGCTCATGTGACAGAAGGCCCTCCCATACATCATCAGTGTATGTCTCAAACCAACTCTGAATTCCTGTCTTTCTCTCATTCCCTCACATTCAATTGGATAAATCCTATCAATTTTACCTATTAAACATTTCTTGAATCTATTTCCTCTCTTCAATCTGCACTATCACTGTCCTACTTGAAACCACACTGTCTGTATCTCTCGCCTGGACTTCTGTAAAACCCTTTTAACTGCTTTTTCTCTGCCACCAGTTTCACTGACCCTTACCCAGCTCCTCATAAACAATTTACATTGCTAGAATGATCTTTCCAAAATGTAAATGTGACCATATCCCTCTTTCTACTTAAAACCTTTTAGTAGTTGCCTCTTGGTCTACCCCCATAATTCCTGAATCATGGTCCCTGCCCACTAGGGTACTGAAGGATTCACTTCATGGGTTGTAAGCAGATCCAATTCTCTATCATGATGAAGTTCTTCTGCTGGCCAAGTAAGAACAAGTGATGCAGGCTGGCCCCACAAAGGCTTTACTGAAGGAGCTATAATCAAAGTTAGTTGAAGGCCACTTTTTAGAGAACTGATTCCAAACTCAAGGAATCTGCCTTATCTCCTGCCACTTCACAACATGTGCCCAGTGCTCTAGCCTGAGTGAATGAACTCCTTGCCATTCCTTGAAGATTCCTTTTACAGTCTATTCTGTCTAGCAGGAATAAAAGATGTTTGGGTTTCCACCCCTTCTCAACATAGCTAATTCTTCCTTTTCCTTGAAGACTCAGTTCAAACTTTATCTTCTCCAGGAAGCCTTTCCTGAGTGTCTTCAGTCCTCAACCATGGCTCTGGTCCAAACAGAAAAGAAGCCCCTTCTTTCTGTACTCCCTGGGCAACCTCTGTTATCACCCACTGTATTATGATGTCCGTTTACGTATCTGTCTTTCCCACTACACTGAATTTACAGTACAGGGGGCCTGGTACAGAGTAAGTAATACTGAGTAAATGTTTGTGGGACTGAATGGGTATTACCTTCCCTACTTTACAAACAGGCAATCAAGGAACTTTCTGCTGAAATATCTTTAGTGACACTGAACAGCAAAGTAGTCTTGCTGATTTCTGCCAGACTAAGTAACTACAACCTTAAGTGACTGACATAAAAAGTCCTCTGGGAAATTCCCTGGTGGTCCAGTGGTTAGGACTCTGTGCTCTCACTGCGGAGGGCCTGGGTTCAATTCCTGGTCAGGGAACTAAGATCCCATAAGCCGCATGGCGTGGCCAAAAAAAAAAAAAAAAAAAATCCTCTGGATGCTTTAGAACCAGAATTGGATTCATCTTCTGTAAAAATCCTTAGGAAGAGTTGAGGCATCACAAGTGGAGCTTTAACCATTATCTTATATATTTAAGATTTTCAAAGCACTTTCATATCCAGGCTCTAAAGCAGTTTTACAGGAATGAAAGTAAAGATGGCTCCCCCTAGCAGCAGATAAGAGGATCAAGGTGAGCAGCTACAGGAGCATCTGGAGGCCTGAGCTTTCAGGGTAGATCACAAAGAGTAAGACCTAGAACTCACCTGGACGGGCCCAATGCTCTTATTCCGGCCTCCAGGCATGCCATCTTCTCTGATTGCTGGAAGGAAACATAAGTTAAGACAGTAAGAAGCATGCCCACAGAAGTCTAGGCACAAAAAGAGAACTTATTTGGCCAAAAGCATAAGGTAGTAATTGGTGAAGCTAAGATTAAAACACCGATCTTTCTGGACCCAAAGCACATATTCTTTCCATCATCCCAGGCTAGCTCATAGGCAGCAGATACTTTTGGGCCCCCAAGGCACTGTATACACACTACACACACTGTATACATTCAATATGCTCAACAAAGATGACAGCATTATTAACAGTCCTACAGTTAAATATCCCACCAAGATAATGCATTTGAAGGCCTTGATAAATTCAACGGGGCAGGGGGCGGGGAGATAAAAAGAATACTCCCATTTTAAAATAAAATATTTTTTATTTCTAGTTTAGGTTTGAGACTAATTTGCAGGATGAGGAAAACAGGTTTTTTGGTTTTTTTGTTTTTTAATGACTCAGAACTTTGACCTCACTGGCTCTTTTCTACAATGGCAGTCAGTAGAGTTCCCTTGCAGTTGATTTCCCACTCATGTAATTCAACAAAAAGCAGCTATTTAGCATTTCCTAACTATAAAAAGCAGACTTTAAATAGTACCAGCCTCATTAAGAATAACCACTACTAACACTGTTACCATCATTGTTTACAGAGCACTTAATACAGGGGCACAGACAAGGAACCCCTGATTTGCAATTACAGAAGGGTTCTGGTGTCTGGCAAAGCTTTCTGGAAAACATAACTTCTGAACCGAGTCTTAAAGGATAAATATGATTTATGCAGACGGGAAAAGGGTGCTCCAGGTTGAGTGGACAGTATACAGAAAAGCTTCAAGTTGAAAGTAAGCATGGAGTGTTCTTTCTGGGAATTTCCAAGTGATTCAGTCTGGCTGAAGCATGTGTGTGTGTGTGTGTGTGTGAGAGAGAGAGAGAGAGAGAGAGAGAGAGAGAGAGAGAGAGAGAGAGAGGGAGGGAGGGAGGGAGGGAGGGAGGGGTGGGCGGGGAGAGAGAGAGAGAGGGAGAGAGAGAGGTGGGGGGGGAGAGGCGGGGAGGGAGAAAGGGAGAGAGGGAGACAGAGGAAGAGGGAGACAGAGGGAGAGAAGAGTAGCAAGAGATAAGGCTGAAGAGGCCAACTGCGGCCAGATCATAGAGAGCCTTGGACGCCAGGCTAAGAGTATGGACTTCAGCAGAGGAGCCTGAGGATAAGATGGAATGCAGGGGAGGATGTGGTCATGTTGGCATATTTGAAAAATCTTTGTGATGGCAACTGTGGAAGGTGGCTTGGAGAGGGTAATATTAACAGAGAAGTAATGGCATCATGTGAGAGTAAGCTTTGCTGTAATACACCTGGCTCCAAAAAAATTAACACGAACAATCTGTAAAGTCCTTAGGGCGGGGCCGGTTGCCTCAAAAGCTAAGGGCTCCAAGTCTAACAGTTACCTGTGGTAACTGAAAGGCTGACAGGAAGCTCATTTTCCTTAAAGCAGCCATTATTCTTAGTCTTAGAAGATTACACACTCAGAATTAGACAAGCTTGAGTCTAAATCCAGTTTCTGCCAGGTCTGTGTAATTACAGACAAGTTTTTTTCATCTCTCTGAACTTCAGTTTACTTAAGAATAAAGAGGGCTATTGGAACCTGTCTTATGGGGTATTGTGAAGATAATATATAATTTAGCGAAAGCACCAAGCATAGGGCCTGGCATATGAAGTAGGAGGTAACAGTCTGCTTTACAAGGCTGCTGCGAATTTGGGTCAAGAAACATAGACAGCTAGATATATATTATCTAGATGCATGCTGGTTGTTGTCTAGAAGCTCTCTTTCAACCTTATTTCAAGTTCTAAACATCCTTAAAATTCCTCCTCTGCTGTTCCAGGGTCAATGACAGTCTTCAGGTACTCATATTTCCAATACTGGTATCTCACACGTCTTTGCTTCAGCTCACAGGTACACAACAAACGTCTGTCACTGGCAGATAGAACACTGAACATTTCTCACTTGATACTTCACTCTCAGTGTCTTGGAGGTGAGGAAGGAACTCAACTTGCTTTCCTTTTTGTTTAAAGGGCCACAAATCTTAAAGATTTACATCTTGCCAATTTCACCTTCTGATATTTAAAAGCTTGTGTTGTCCCTCAACCTCACCTGGAGTAAGAAACTCCTATACGTGTGAGATAGTATCATGGGTAAAATTAACCCATGAGGATAGTATTAGTATTATCACTCCCACTGAACAGATGACTCTAATGCTCAGAAAAATGAAGTATTTTGCTTAGGGTAATAGAAACTAAATATCAGAATCCGACTATCAGATTAAGACCAACCTTCTTTCCACCACTACAATTTCCTGAAGAGTGTGTGCATCCCATTGGAGAAACATAATTTTAGGTGGTGCTTAAACTCTTAAATATACATTTATCCTAATGTGCATTAAAAATACTGATTTTCCATTCACTGAAGTGATAAAAATTCCATTTGAAAATTAACTTTGATTTTTTCAAAAGATAATTTAAAGAAGAACATAAACAACTGGTTTAATCAGAGATGGTAACATCTGTTAAGACGGCATGATACTGCCTGAGGTGTGGGCAGCAATACCACATGTCACAGTGCCTCTGTTAAGAATCTGGATCATATTTTAAAACTTATATTCAGATACATGAGATTGCATTTGATCCTCACAACAACCTTAAGAAGTATACACATTATTATTATCCTATGCAGTTTAGACACGAGGAAACGAAAGCTCAAAGAGGAAAAGCGACTTGCTCAAGGTTATTCAGTGAAGAACTGACAGAGTTGGGATTTCAATTTAGGTCTTCTGATTCTAAAGTTGTGCTTGTTCCTTGATGCTACACTGAGCTAAGAGCAAGTTTTTCAGCAGGGCTGAGAGTCTTCTGGTAGTGAAATTATTAAAACAAAACAACAGAACAAAGGGCTTCTGGGTATAGGATCACAGGAACGGTTCTGTTGCACCTCTCGTCTAAGCCTAAGAGAATGGCACCAGCTATGGTTCTTCTATCTACTCAGAAGAAGCACAAATACTTTTTCTGCTCTAGAACTCATGTACCTAATATTCCTCACTTGCTTAGGCCTGGGTAGCCAACCAAACCCAGAAACCAGAAAGGTAGAAAGACACAAAGCTAACTACCATCAAAGCGCTGTTCAAAATCCACTGGTGCTTCCCTGTGGTCTATGCGCTAATTAAATACAAGCTCCCTAGCTTGGCATTCAAGATCCTCTGTGATCTGGTTCTTATGGAACTCTCCATCCTCATCTTTAGCCAAAAATGTTACACTGTACCTATAGAGAACTACTTGTTAGTTCTTGAAAATGCCATGCTGTTTTACAACACAGTTTTGCCTCTGCACGTGTTGCTGCCTCTACTGAGAAAGAAACTTCACAGTGGAAAAGTCTAACACCACCACGTTACCCAAGTGACACCACCTTAACTCAGTGACTCAAGTTAAAATGACCAATAATGGGACAAACTTATACCATGTGCTCTAGATAGGATGCACTAAAAGGACACAACATTGCTTTTGTGGCATTCTTGCCAAAACTGCATAACCGCAATCTAATTGTGAGGAAAGTGACAAACCCAAATTGAGGGACGGTCTACAAAATAAATGATTTGTTTTCTTAAAAATTGACAATGTTATTAAAGACAAGAAAAGAATGAGGAACTACTTCAGATAAAAGGAGATTAAAGAGACCTAAGAACTAAATATAATGTGTGATTTTGGATTGGCTCCTAGATTAGAAAATAGAAATTGCTACAAAGGACACTGGGGTAACAAGTGAAATTTAAATATGGTCTGCAATTAGTTAATAGTATTATGTCATGTTAAATTTCCTGATTTTGATAATAGTGCTGTGGTTATGTTAGAAGGAAAGGGGAATGAAATCTGTAACTTACTCCCAAATAGCTAAGAACACACACACGGAAGAAGAGAGAAGGACAGAAGGGGGAGTCATTTTTACAAAGCTCTTTAAGTTTGTAAGGAGCTTGAACTTCTATTCCTTCAAGATTCTGCTCAAATATTATCTCTCCCTGAGATTTCTCGGTGCTCCATTTTTATCCTGGTAAAGTGATACGGCAATGCCACAGGATCAGTCTCAACAATGTCATTCTACAAACACCAACCTCCTCCAAGCTTTCCTTAACCTTTTCACTTTTGAACTAGTTATCTAGCAAGTTATGAGACAACAAAGTTATGGGAATTTTAAGTATTTTCGCATAATTACTTAACTGATATGAATTCCCCATGTGGCTCAGTGTAGCTTCCTCTTGCCTCTGATGATTTTAACAATATTTCCCCCATCCCACTTCCTACCCTGCCCGCCCCCACAACCACAGTCAATTCATCAAACCAGGAAGCATCCTACACTAATTGGGACACAAGAGAAAAGTAGGACTTGGTCACGGCCAGTGAGGGGACCACTGTCTAATAATGGGGGCAGCGGGGGAAACAGACAAGTACACAGACAAAGAGCACAAGGTGATCAGCGCTATGCAGAGAGCAAAAAAGGGTGATGGAAGCACAAAAGGGTTATGTGGTGGGGGGTGGTGTCAGAGAAGACGTCTTAGAGGATGTTACAAATAAAAGCTGAGTCTAGAAAGAAAAGTATATATAGTCAGGTGAAGAAGAGTGGGTAGAACATTCCAGGAAGATGAAACCAAATGTGCAAAGCCCCCAAAACATGAAATATCCCTGAGTTCTTGGAGAACTGGATTATGTGGGAAGAGCAGCAGAGGGAGAGGGAAGGGATGCCAGAGGCCTTGAGAATCATGCTGAGGAGCCCGACTTTACCTAAAGACTGCAAGATGTGTGAGGAGGATGTATTTCGGGGGTATTGGGGTAGTAGTGGGGATGGACAGAAAGGGCCCAGCCTCTACTCACCACCCTTATTTAAATCTCCCTCATTGCTTTGCTAATTAATTTCCTGACCAGCCAAGTTCAAGGTCTGAAAAGATATCTATGTCCAGAGATGGGGGGCATGGGTTGACTGTAGGCTCACACATGACAGCTGTATTTTTTTTTTTTTTTTTGCGGTACGCAGGCCTCTCACTGCTGTGGCCTCTCCCGTTGCAGAGCACAGGCTCCGGACGCGCAGGCTCAGCGGCCATGGCTCACGGGCCCAGCCGCTCCGCGGCATGTGGGATCTTCCCAGACCGGGGCACGAACCCGTGGTCCCCTGCATCGGCAGGCGGACTCTCAACCACCGCGCCACCAGGGAAGCCCAACAGCTGTATTTTTTAACAGTTAATTTTTAAAACTCTGAGGCTAAGTTTAGATTTATAGAACAATTGCAAAAACAGTACAGAGAATTCCCGTATACTCTACACCCAGCTTCCCCTTCTGTTAACTAAGCTTACACAGCCATAGATCATTCATCAAAACTAGAAAATTAACTTTGGTAGAACACTATTCACCAAAGACTTTATTCATATTTTCCCAGTTCTATTAATGTCCTTTTTCTGTTCCAGAATCCAATCCAGGATCTCACAATGCATGTAGCTGTTATGTTTCCATAGTCTCCTCCAATCTGTGACAGTTGCTTAGTCTTTCCTTATCTTCTGGAGAGTATTTTGTAGAATGCCAGTTATTTTGAAGAATATTGCTCAATTTGGGCTTGTATGTATTCTCATGATGAGACTGGGGATAAATCTATCCATCCCTGTGTGTGTATATGTATATGTGTGCCCTTCTTAGTGATCATATCAGGGGGTACATGATGTCAATGTAAACACACTGATGTTACTCTTGACCCTTTGGCTAAAGTGATATCTGTCAGAATTCTCTACTGAAATGTACTATTTTTCTCTTTGTAATTACTAAATATTCTGAGACTATTCTAAATATTCTGTTTCTGTTTAAACCCATGCTCTCTTTTTTTAGCATCCATCAGTGGATCTTGCCTATAGCAACTACTATGGTGTTCTAATGGTGATTTTCTATTTCCCTCATTTTTTCTACACTTACTAGAATTCCTCTGTAAGGAAGAATAATCATTCCTCTATTTATTCAGTTCATTTTATCAGTATGAACTCATGGATATTTTATTCTTTGGGTTGTAAACTAATATATATATATATATATATATATATATATATATATATATATATATATATATATAATTCTTTGGGTGAAAAACTAATATAAACTAACATATATCTAAATATCTATATCTATAGCACCTTCTAACTTTCCGGCACCACAAGATGCTCCAGACTCATCTTATATATTCCCTGACTCAGCCCTAAAATCAACCAGTTCTCCAAGGACTCCTGATTCCTTTTATTGATATTTAGAAACCAAGATATGGACGCTAGGTGTGCTCGTTACTATTGGGGGTGTCACTGCTTCTAGCCCTTCTCAATAGCTGAGCTAGGAAATATATGTATGTATACCAACTCATCTATCTACACACACATCTATATTTTTTAATCTATCTAAACATGAGTCCATATTAAAATAACCTCTGACTCCAATCTAGCACCAGAGGTTTCATTCTAGCCTTCCCCTTTCCTGATTTATAACTTCCTTCCCTGATGTGAGAAACCCAACTCTCATTATCAACAGTATTATTTCCTTATTTGTTCAACCCTAGTATACAAACAAAGTAGTGAAAGAATTCCTAAACCATAACTTTGAGAGAACCAAATTTATAAACCAGAGTGCTGTTTGTATACAGTTCTTTTTGTCTTCAGTTTTAACAGTATACAGTCAAAACACTATTTTCCAGCTCTTCTTCCTCGTTCCCTTCAGTGTGGCTATGTGATTTATTTGTAATATTAGACTCATTTGCTATATGCTACAGTCTCTCTCCACCCCACCCTCCCACCATACTGGTTGCTTTAAAAAATTTATATACAGTGAAATTCACTTCTTTTGTGGTGCTTAGTTCTATAGCTTTCGACAGATGCATAAAATTATGTGTCAAACACCATAGTTCCATCACCCCAAAAATACTCCAGTGGCAACTGCAATTTTAATTCTGCTTTCTCAGCACCAACCAGGAGGTGGCAGGGTTTCTCTCTGAGACGCAGCCTTCACCATGCAACTGAGCCTGTCTGCTCTGCATGCAAATGGGCCTAGGAAGGCAGCTCTAGATCCCTCACACCTCATGTGTCATCTTCTCCTGGCTATGGTTAGAGGGGTTATGTTGGGTAAGCTTCTTCCTCCCTGGAAGAGGCAAGTTTGGCTGAAAGCCTCAGAATCTCACACTCTTGATTGAATAAGCAGGACGATTCATCAGAGAGAGTAGTCAAGAAAGCAACTCATAAATATGCTTTGATAAAATACTCTCAGTGAAGGCAACAAAGGAAGATGAGAAAACTGGAGACCAAAACCAAGTCAGATGACCAGACTCTCTCTTCGAGACATTACTTGGAAAAAAAAAAAAAAAAGACATTACTTGGTGGCTTGTAAGGATTTCTGCAGCAGTAAACTGATAGTGGGGAAGGGAGAGGATTTCTAGGTAGCGGAAGGAACCTAGCACAGGCAGGACAGTGCAAGGCATGCTTGAGGTACAGTAAATTCTGGACAAATGAGGTTAGAAACATAGACAGGGGACAAAGATGGTAACAGTTTAAATGTCCTATTAAATGTTTTTATCACTCAGTAAATATAGCACATTTCAACATGCAACTAGTTATCCCATACGGTAGACATGTGAAGCAGTGTGTTGTCCATGTGGTTAGGTACAAGTTTTGCTTGATTAATAACAAATTACATTTTAAAAATTATTAACTGTCAATACAACAACCACTAATCCAACTACTTGTAAGTCATTGTATCTCCCTAAGCTGCCTCTGTAAACTGAGGATAATAGTTAACAATAGGGTTGTTGTGTGTATTTAATGAGATAATGCATAGAAAGTATACAAGACTTTTTGGTACACACAATGCTCAGTAAATATTAGTATTGTAAGTAAATTATAAATGACCTATATTTACCTAAATGCCCTTCTATATCTCTCTTAACTCTCTTCGTAATAGGCAAGTTTTCAAAAAATTCTTATTATCCCATACACAATTTAAAAAACCAGTCTGGGGCCTCCCTGGTGGCGCAAGTGGTTGAGAGTCCGCCTGCCGATGCAGGGGATACGGGTTCGTGCCCCGGTCTGGGAGGATCCCATATGCCGCGGAGCGGCTGGGCCCGTGGGCCATGGCCGCTGAGCCTGCGCGTCCGGAGCCTGCGCGTCTGGAGCCTGTGCTCCGCAACGGGGGAGGCCACAGCAGTGAGAGGCCCGCATACCGCAAAAAAAAAAAAAAAAAAAAAAAAACCAGTCTGAAGTGTCTGCTACAAAACCAACTTGAACAATTCATTAAATCTGACTAATCCCCACCCCATACTACTACTATGAGCTCTTAATACCTTGCTGGGTATTTTATGTACACAGTCATATTTAATCCTCTACAGAGCTCTGAAAGTTAAGTATTATCATACCATTTTAAAGGTAAGATTTAGCATCAGAGACATAAAGCAAACTGCCCAAGGTCACCGAGCTAGTCTGTCACCAACCTCTGCCCTCCTGAGCCTCTATTCTTTTACTGAACTATACTGCACCACTCTCCACCCTCCATAAGAATACTCCTAAAGTTCTGACATTGGCCCTCTTTCTCTTCTGTATCCAAGTTCTCTCTTTGGGTGATTTCTACCCACTAACAAAACTTTACCACCTCTATGCCAATAGCTCCACAAACTCCTACTTGTAAGCAGGACTTTTCACCTCAGTTCCAATCCAATGGACATCTATGTGTGTGTCCTTCTCAGGTACTTCAAATTCAGCACCTACCAAGGCCAACATTTTGCCCCATTCTTTTATTAATTAATTTACTATTTATTTTTATTATTATTATTATTTTTGCGGTACGCGGGCCTCTCACTGCTGTGGCCTCTCCCGTTGCGGAGCACAGTCTCCGGATGCGCAGGCTCAGCGGCCATGGCTCACGGGCACAGCCATTCCACGGCATGTGGGATCTTCCCGGACCGGGGCACGAACCCGTGTCCCCTACATCGGCAGACGGACTCTCAACCACTGCGCCACCAGGGAAGCCCCAATTAATTTAATATTAATTCGAATTACCAGCTTCAACCTCTGGTACTGCCCAATACTCAGTATGTCACCAACTCCCATCAGGTGAGTTTCTCCTGCATCTCCCCATCTGTGCCATTACTTTCCCCACCTCTCCTTCAGATCCTTCATACCTTTCTTGTGGACTCTTCTAAATACTTTCTAGGTGTTTTTTCTTCTTCCCCCACCCCAATCCATTCTGCAGAGCTGCCCTCTGGATTAACCCCCTTAGAATATTGGTTTATTCATGTCGTCTTAGGCTAATGGCTCTTGGAAAACTTTCCAATAAATCCCAAATTCTTCACCAACCTGGATGCAGATTTCTGAGTATGCCCAACCTGAGTATGCCATGCTTGTACCAAACAAAATGATAACACATTCAGGGGACCTACTGCCTTCCTGCCGTTTCATATAAAATTCCTGCTTCCTTTCATCATGCTCTGAAAAAAGAATTAGTGGAGTATATTAATCCTAGTTAGTGCCTGATTGTTAACTGGAGTCTTGTCATATGGACCCTGTGCATTCATTCGCACAGGATCCTTAACATCTCACCAGTCCTTTCTCCCACCTAATCTGGGAGATCCCTGTAGGCAGAGTCATTTTGGGGTTATGAGTACACAGTACAAGTGCAGGCTTGGGAAATGAATAACTCCAAGGCTTAATGGCTGACACTAAAGATAAAGTGATGGGTGAAGGGTGGGTAGCAGAGCCGCAAGCACCACTCACCCTTCCGGTTCATCCCCATCTGGAGGCATTTGAGCAGGCGGCAGTACTGGCACCTGTTCCTCTGCTTCCGAGACATGACACAGTTCTTGTCACGACTGCACCGATATACCCGCTTGTTGCAAATGCTCCGCTTGAAAAACCCTTTGCAACCCTCACAGGAGATGATTCCATAGTGCAAGCCTGTGGCGCGGTCCCCACAAATGAGACAGGTTCGTTGTTCAGCCCGATCATCTGGAACAGAAACTGAACATATGCAAGTTAGAACACAGTGGAAATAATGGCTTTAAGCCTGCAGATCTAAAATTAGCAACCCTGGATAGACCCAGAACATTACCCTCTCCAGGCTAACTGGCAAAGAGGTGGCATCTTTAAAACCCTTGTTGTAGGAGCAGACTCCTGCATCTACCTGTAGATACCGCAAACATAGCCTAACTAAAAAAAGAACTCACATTCCTTCCTCTGAGTTTCATCATCACTTGGACCAGTAACCAAGTCAGAAACCTGGAAGGTATCTTTGACTCCTCTTTCTCCCTTACCTTCTTTAGCAACAGCCCATCACTTCTACCCTGTAGGAAGGTGGTAAGGATTACTTATCATGTATGTAAGTGCCCAGCATATGGTATACACCCAATAAATGATAGTTATAATTAATAACAAGTGAAGAAGCTTCCATGCCCAGCTAAGCCATCCACGCATCCAACAGATATATACTGAGCAACTATTCTCTTCTAGTCACTGTTGTAAGGCATGGATACAGCAATGAATAAAAGACCCTGGTGAAGCTTACATTCCAGCAGAACATCTACTCTGTGTCCAGGCCCTGTACTAGGTATTGGGTATTCAGAAATAAATCATCATAATACCCATAGTCAAGGAACTCACTGTCTAGCAACAAACAAGTTAGTCAAAGCAGAAATTCAGGCTGGAATATAGCTCTTCACTTCCTCTTCCCTCAAATTCCACTTTGGACCAAGCAACTGCCAAAGAACAGGCATATGACAAAAAAAAGCGCCTTGGTGAACTATGTCAGACCTTGGTAGCGGGTCCAAGAAACCTCCAGCAGAGAAAGACAAATATCATATTATATTACTTACATAGAAAACAACTTTCTGGTTGCCAAAGGGGAAAGGGAGGGAGGGATAAACTGGGAATCTGGGATTAACAGATACATACTACTAAATATAAAATAGATAACAAGGACCTACTGTGTAGCACAGAGAACTATATTCATTGTCTTGTAATAACCTATAATGGAAAAGAATCTAAATATGTACATAACCAAATCACTCTGCTGTACACCTGAACACTGTAAATCAACTATTTACCTCAATTAAAAAAACAAAAAGGAAAAAAGAAACCTCCTGGAAAGATTCTGATCTGTGCCAAGCACCTAACACATGTTATTGTGCTGAATCATCATAACAAACCTAAGTGAGGTACCCTTATTTTACAGCTGAGGAAACTCATGAAGCTCATGAGGTAATATCACTCTTCAACAGTCACCCATCTAGTAAGAAAGGGAGCTAGGGCTGGAACCCCCAAAGTCTATATACCTAACAAACATACTCAGTGGCCACGGCAAGGCAAATCTATCCATTCTACGCAGGTAAGTCAGGCCCTTCCCTTGGGAAACACACACACACACACACACACACACACACACACACACACAGAGCTAAAAAAAAAGCCAAGGTCTCCCTTTGTAAATGAACAAACAGAAAGAAGCAAACTGTCCCAAATGGTGCTCGTCCAGATGTCAGAGATTTCTGCACCTCCGATCCTTATAAAGGACTTGAAGGGTATTTAAAGCATGTTTACATTCATCATCTCACTTGTACCAAGACCAGGGCATGGATTATTTTTATCTTATAGATATGGCAAAGAAAATTCGGTGAGCACCAATCGTGTACCATGCAATGTTCAAGAAGTTTTTACTGTCTTATTTATTCATCTCAGTGACTGTGAGAGGTATCTTTATCCCCATATTACAGAATCAAGAATCTTAAGAGTTAAGAAAGGGCCTTAGAAATTGGTTCCAACAGACCTTTACCTGAGGCATGAAATGAACTCCCTCTAGGATATTCCAAGACAAGGGGTTGTAACTCTACTTGCACATATCCAGTGACTCAATAAGGCACTTCATTCCATTCATTCCGTTTTAGATAGTTTTAATGGTTCAAAAGCTTTTCTTTACACTGAGCCAAAGTCTATTAACCTGAAGCTTTCCTCATTGCCCTGAGTTACGTGCTCACGGGCAAAAAATAAATGTATAACCTAGCCTAGTTCATATATCAACCATTCAGAGATTTAAAGATAAGTGGGGTTCCTAACTGTGAATTTTTCTTCTCCCATTTTTTTTTTTTTTTTTTTTTTTTTTTTTGGCGGTACGTGGGCCTCTCACTGTTGTGGCCTCTCCTGTTGCGGAGCACAGGCTCCGGACACGCAGGCTCAGCGGCCATGGCTCACGGGCCCAGCCGCTCCGCGGCATGTGGGATCTTCCCGGACCAGGGCACAAACCCATATCCCCTGCATCAGCAGGCGGACTCTCAACCACTGCGCCACCAGGGAAGCCCCCTCCCATTTCTTATTCTTAATCATATAGTATCAAAATTTCTTATAAAACAAAGTATCCAGAACTAAATGGTTTGATTTTCTTAATTTAAGACTCAATTAGTTTTGTTCATGCATCTGCAGCTATCAACACCAGTATATACATAGTATTTTATAATTATCGATGCTATGCTATAAAAATGCTACACATTTTATAATGGGAAAAAAATGAAGCTTAAAGAGGTAAGGAAATTTAATTGGTTATATAATCAGGAGTGGAACTGAAATTAGAATTCAAGATTTTCTGATTCTGAGACTGCTGTATTTCCAATCCCCCCCTACATTTAATTCACATCTGGTTCACAGACATCTAAATCCTGAAGTATTTATCACATATAACATTAACGCATGTCTTTCTTATTCCATTCTTGGGAAGGGTAGGATTTCTAAACCCAAGGGTAGGACTTTACACTTGTCTTTGATCAAATTTATCTTTATATAAGAAATTCTATGTGTCATTCTGGTCTATGGAACTCCCTGGGGATCCAGTCCTGCCACCCAGTATATTAGTTATTTCTCACTCCTCCTCCTTTTCTCTAATATTGTATGGTCAATATTAGATCATTTTCATTTCCAACCTTAAAACAATATTCAACAGAAATGTGGCCTCAGGCAAGCTGTTGGAGCCCCTTTTCAATCTGACTTAACCAAATTAACCAGCTGGAAACAGTTGTTCAACTAGTTTTTTCTGTTAATTAGGCCAGACATTTCTCTACCTTATACATAAGGATATCATGTTATACGCCTCACTGAAATTTCAGATTCATTACATCTACAGTATTCTTTGACTAGTGAGCCTAACAACACAAAGGAGATGTTCATAACCATTCAGCACTCTTAATCTATTCAATGTTCTTAATCTGTTAGTCTACCTGAAAATATAACGGGAAAAAAATCAGGCAAATAAGCACTTCAAAGTAGAGACTATGGGAACATAGCCAATATTTTGTAATAATTTTAAATGGAGTATAATCTACAAAAATATTGAATCGCTATGTTGTACACTTGAAACTAATATTGTAAATCAACCATACTTCAATTAAAAAAATATATATATAAAACAACACCACCAACAGAAACAATAGCAACAAAAACAAAGTAGAAACTATGGCTCTTAGTAACTGTAGTGCTCAGTAAGATAACAGACAGAGCTGTTGATGAAAATCTGAGGGTCTGAAAAATGATAGGTATTTAAAACCCTGAACAAGGCAGCTTGCTATCTACAAAAATAGCAATGGGTTAAAAAATAGTAGGAGAGAAGATTCTTACTAATTTATCAGAGAAGTTCAATGTTTGTCTTGATCAGGAATACTAGAAGGTAGAAGGGCTCAGACAGTATACTCTAAAAATACCATTTCCTATGAACAGGAGCCAGGACTCCTAAGAGAAATGGTTAATTTCAGGTTTGAGGCAGAATGTATACAAGATGAGTCTTGTACTACCCAAGACTAATAATGGGGTTATGTCAAAAGGATACAGGGAGCAACATAAAAGCCTCCCATTGGCCTTAAATGGAGCAGACTATGCATCAAAAAGAATAATGATGGCAATGGATTAAAATACTTCAGATATAAAAATCAATGAGTTCATAATAATATTAAACAGAAAAACTTCATTAGTTACCACTGGAGGTTTCTAGGACACCAATTCAGTATTCTGAAAATTGATGAATGAAGGGGAAAAAAATCAAACATTAAAGTAAAAACTATTGGAATCTTCTTTTGCTCTCCTCCCCATGAGTAAGAGAAGAGAGGAGGGTGAACACTAAGACAGTTTTTAAGAACTTTAAACTTTAATTGAGAAGATTGGCATTAGCTAAACATTTGCCTGGCAGTCAAGGGAAGAGGCCTGGGTGGGGAGGTAGAGTTGAACTCGGGCCCCATGGCAAGGTAAGTCTCAACTCAGTGATGGAAAGGAAAGAGACAACTGTCAGCTCTACAAAATCTTCTGAGAAGAGGCAGTAGAACATAGAGATTAAGAACTTGGTCTCTAAAGTCAGAATCCTTGGGTTCAAATCTAGGCTCTGTGACTTACTAGCTGTGTGACTTTGGAAAGCTTCTTAACCTCTCCAGAGGTACCTCAGTTTCTAGTCTATAAGATGTGGATCATACTACCTTCTTCAAGGAACTGTTGTGAGAATCAATGAGTTAACAGATTACCTATAAATGACATGGAGCTCTAGCTTCCTCATGGTTTGTATTAGAATGAGACAGCTTTACGAACTCTAAAGTACTAGACAATATTGTTGATTGCCTTTTTTTTTCTGACTTAAAAAACTTAAAAAATTCCACTAGCACAAAGGAGGAGTATTCAGTCAGTCTGGTGGTAGGGTAAGGTAATAACAGATTTCCTAGAGGAGGTGAGTTCTGAAGTATGCCTACTAGTTAGACAAGTGAAAGGAGAGGAGGGTATAAGCAGAAGAAACAACTGGCATATAAAGTAATGTCTCAGTTTTGGCGCTAGAAACCTCTAACTTGGGTTTTCCCCCAAACAATCTCATTCATTTCTAAAATAGCCAATATAGTTTACTAAGCTTCAGCAAGACTAACTCAAGATGAGTTACCCAGAAATATCCACAGATACAACATCAAGTTATATCCTACCCCTCTATATGTAAAACAGTCATGATTTGCCCAGAATTTTTTTCCTGCAAGATGTTCTCAAGGATGCTTGCTGGTTACTCATGAGAAATAAATGTAACCACACATGGGCATTGTTAGAAAGAAAGGTAACATGCTTGTCTTTGCTATAGTCTTTCAAAACTTAGAAACAATCTTAAGAATTTATTTTTAATCAGAAATGATTCTAAGGCAGGTAACAGGAACTATCATTTCATTTTCATTTCTTCACACATTAACACTCTTGTGTAGAGAGAGAAGGGCTAATGCAGAGCTCGGTTAGGGTCACTATGGACACAGATTAATCTTCAGAGGCAGAAACATCAAGTTCAAAGGAAATAATGAAAATGATGAAAAAAGCAGCTGATATGGTTGGCTTAGAAGATTAGTAACAATCTGAACCAGGTAAGAGCCCTAGCAACGTCTCTTCAGGGTACCAATGACATGCGCCCGCTCACACAAATTGATGTTCCTGTTTCTACATCATTTAGCAAGAACAAAAAGTAAATGAATACAAGGATATTTATAAATGAATCTATCTGGTCGTCAATCTGACCAGAATTTTACAATACTGAGGTTCTTGTTTTATAAAAGTGGCAGGACCCCTTAGTTACACCTAACCAAGATTATACTGCAGTATTAAGTCTCAATCAAAAACATTAACAGTGGGCTTCCCTGGTGGCGCAGTGCTTAAGAATCCACATGCCAATGCAGGGGACACAGGTTCGAGCCCTAGTCTGGGAAGATCCCACATGCTGTGGAGCAACAAAGCCCGTGCACCACAACTACTGAGCCTGCACTCTAGAGCCTGCGAGCCACAACTACTGAAGCCCACACACCTAGAGCTCATGCTCTGCACCAAGAGAAGCCACCGCAATGAGAAGCCTGCACACCACAACGAACAGTAGCCCCTGCTAGCTGCAACTAGAAAGCCCACGTGCAGCAACAAAGAACGAACTCAGCCAAAAATAAATAAATAAATTTATTAAAAAAAAAAAAACAAAAACCATTAACAGTAACATCTGGCACCATGACTGCTACATAGAAGAAGCTCATTTTGTTGAATGAATGAATAAATCAATAAATACTATGGCTTAGTGCAGTGTTTTCGAAATTATGTCATAACCCATAGCATCACGACTAGCATTTTTGGAAGAAATGAAGGAAAATATCAAAGTGCATCACATGTAGTAAGGGTAAAATATTGTGAAACCTTTCTTTCAATTAAAGTGTGTGCATTTTATGTCTGTGTGTACATGTGTGCAGCGGATCACAATGTACTATGGATCAAATTGCAAAAAGTTTAAAATACACTGATTTCGTGGTTAAGACACACTGGGTATGAATTCCAGCTCTGCCACATCCTAGCTTTGTTAACTGTGGACACACAACTCAGTTCTCTTAAGTCTCATTATCAACTGTAAAATAGAGATAACAATAGTACTCACCTCATGCAGTTGCTAGGGAATAAATGATTATAGGTATATGACAACAGCTAACATGTACCTAGTGCTTATTATGTAACAAGTTCTGTTTTATATGTGTCACATATAATAATTCACTCATTCCTCACAACTCTATTATCCCCATTTTGTAGATGTAAAAGACTGAGGCACACATAGGATAAAAAATATGCCCCAGGTCCTCAACAGGACCTAGCTATCTAGTAGGCAGCAGAGCCAGGATTCTAAGCAGACTATCTTGAACCAGGATCTGAGACCTTTCATACTATACTATACTGCTTAATACAATTCCTAATATACAGTAAATACAATAAATGTCAGCTGTGCTATTGTTATTAAAGGTACATTTCCTGTAAGATCAGAACCTGATAAAAATTGCAATTTATGAAACATTCTGGAAAGTATTTTGTTTAAAAAAATCCATCTTAAAAGCAATAAAGAGTGCTTTAATAAAAAAAGAAAAGGCTTTCATAGAAATCAAATTATTATTATTAAACTCTTGGCAAATTAGGAATAGAAAAAAAACTTGCTTAATATGATAAAGACTATTTAAAGAAACCTGTACCAAATATCATACTTAATGGTGAAATGCTTTAAAAAACCTTTTCTTCTGAGATTGGAAGACAAGGATGGCCCATTATCAATACCTTCATTCAACATTGTACTGGAGGTTCCAGAAAGCACAGTAAAATTTAAAAAAAAATACAAAAACTAACTATATTTCTATCCCAGCCACAAAAAGAAATGAAATTTCAAAAGATGCCATTTACAATAGCATCTAAACATATAAAATACCTAGGTTGTAATCTAATAAAGACATATAAGATCTCTATGTAAAAATTTTAATACAGTTACTTAATGTGAAATATTTCTAAGATAAACTGAAGAAGATTTCAGTAAATGGACAGGTATGTTATGATCATAGGTTGGAAGAGTTATTATTGTAAAGATCTATAGAGTCTGTAAAATTCCATTCAAAATCCCAGTTCTGTGTGTGTGTGTGTGTGTGTGTGTGTGTGTGTGTATACCTGACAAGCTAATTCTAAAATGTATATGGAAATGCAAAAGAACAAAAATAGCACAAATACTTAAGAAAAAATAAGATGACTTTATTTACCATATATCAATATTCATTTTAAAGCTATAGTAATTAAGATATCTTTTACTGGCTCACAGGTAGACAAACAGACCAAAGGAACTGAATGGAGAATCCTACATCATCATACATATATGGATATTTAATTTATGATATGAGTGGCACTGCAGAGCAGTGAGGAAAATACAGTTCTTTTCCATGAACAATGTTGGGACAATCAGATACCTAATATGGAAAAAAAAAAAAAAAAAAGAAACTTGATCCTACCTCACCCCATGCAAAATATTTAATTCCAAGTAGATAGCAGACCCAAGTATCAAAAGCAAAATAATATACCACTCAGAAGATAATAAAGGAGAATGTCTTCATGATCTTGGGATAGGAAGAGATTTCTGAAACAGGCCATAAAAAGCACGAACATAAAGGAAAACATTAATAAAATTGGACTACATTAAAATGAAGAACTTCAAGAAAGTGATAAGGCAAGCCACAGTGTGAAAGAAGATATAAGCAATACACACAACCTAGAGTGCTCACATCCAGAACATATAAAATTCCTTTACATCAATAAGAAAAAAGCAACCCAGCAGAAAACTGGGCAAGAGACCTGAACATGCATTTCACAAAGGAGGCTATCCACATAATCAGTAAACTTATGAAAAGATGTTCAAACCTATCAGTAATCAAAGACATGCAAATTAAGACATGCAGATTAAAACCACAGTGATACACTATTACACATCCATTAGACTGGCTAAAAATTAAAAATGACTTCAAGCTATGGTGGCAATTTAGAAAAACTAACTTTCACATACCATTGGTAGAAGTGTTTACTGGTACAACTACTATGGAAGTGTGTCATTATTAGAGTTGAAGATACACCTATCTTATGACCCATTCCCAGGCACATACCCAACAGAAATACATGCACATGTGTATTAGAAGACAAGTTCAAGGATGTTCACAACAGCATGCTTATAAAAGTCCCAAATTAAAAATTGCCATACATTCATCAACTTACTGTAGATTAACAGTGTAATTCGTACAATATAATACTTTAGAGCAGTAAAGATATTTGAACTACTGCAACAGCATAGATGACGCATACAAACAGTGTTGGGTAAAAGAAACCAGGAAAAAAATAATGCATACTGTAGGATTCCATTTGTATTAAGTAAGTTAAAACAACAACAGCAACAACAATAACAAACAAGCAATATAGGGGAAAGAGACACAGAGTGAAGAGAGTGCTGGGGTGGAGAGAAGCTTTTGGATCCTGTCAAGGTTCTATTTCTTGATTTGGGTGGTGCCTGTTTTATATTAATTCATTAGGCTGTAAATTCGTGTTTTATTTACTTTTCTCTAAGTGTTATATTTCACAATAAAAAGGTTTAAAACAAAAGATAGCAGGGCACTTCAGGAAAGGGAAATGACATCATCAATAGTAAAATGAAAGAACACAAATGTAAGGTGTGTTTGAAGGAACTGCATAGGATATTATAGTTAAGTAGAGAGCAATGGTCAGAGATAAGTCTAGAAAGCTAGTTTGGAACAGAGTGCAATTGATTTTATCCTACTGATAAAAGGCTACTGAGATTTTAAAATAGAGGTATATCTGGATCAAAGCAGTATTTTTAGGAATACTAAGCTCACAATGATGTGCAGGTTGCCACAAGATGGATGGCATGGGCATCTAGGTAACAGGAATGGTAACGAAGGAATGGCTGAATGGAAGTGAAAAGAAAGCATAGGAGCCCTAGAGACGGCTTGTTGACTGACTAGATTCCAGAGGGGGGATGAGGGGAGGACGGGATAGGAAAGTGTTTAAAAAATGAACTCGAGGTTCTAAACCAAGGTGGCTGTGAGAAATGTGATATCACTAATAGAAAAGAGTAAAGCAAAAGCTAAGTGAGGGACAAAAATCAATGGCTTTAGTTTAACAGAGGATGATGGGCAAGTCAAACAGAAGTTTTCCAAAGGCAGTTACTTAGAGGACAATGGTTCAGGTTAGAATGAAGGATTTGGGAGTCATCAACCCATGGGAGAGTTGAAGCTATGGCAACAGGTTAGAACTCCAAGGAGGAAGGGGATGTACGGAGAAGCAGCCGTAAGGTAAAATGGAGACACAGAGAGGGGAAGGTAAGAAGTTAGGGAAAGAAAGTGAGATGACATGACCAAAGAAGAAACAGGTAGAATATAAATCCATGATTGTGAGAAAGATAAGGGACAAAAAGGGTTTCACAAAGAAGATGAGCACTGTCAAACACAATGCAGGTCAAAAAGTGTGAGGAATAAGAAAAGGCTCAAAGATCACTGGTGAGAAGTTTCAGTCAACTGGTTAGAACAAAAATCAGATTCAGTTAAAAACAGGTGAGTGGTAAAGATATAAAATTAGTATTTTATTATCACTCCAAGAGTGATAGAGAAACATTTTGCAGGAAGAAGCAACAGATTTAAGCAAATGTTTATTTTTTAACTAGGAGAAATTCATATGCATTTAAAGAAGATAAACATAAGAATAAAGCCTTTTAAGAGAAGAAAGAACTGTAATCCAGATATACTTTCAAAATAAAAAGTAATGAAATGTAAAAAAATTAAACATTAAAATTTTTCTTATGTATTTTATTTTATTTTATTTATTTTTTTTTTTTTTCTTTTTGCGGTATGCGGGCCTCTCACTGTTGTGGCCTCTCCCGTTGCGGAGCACAGGCTCCGGATGCGCAGGCCCAGCGGCCATGGCTCACGGGCCCAGCCGCTCCGCGGCATATGGGATCCTCCCAGACCGGGGCATGAACCCGTATCCCCTGCATCGGCAGGCGGACTCTTAACCACTGCGCCACCAGGGAGGCCCTGTATTTTATTTTTATTAAGAAAAAGATAAAGGTACATGCCTAGTGTCAGAAAAGGAAAGCGATCTACCCAAGGTCACACAGCTAGTCAGTGATGGATCTGAACCTCAACCTTACTACTTTTCCAAAGACAGACTTCCCATTATACAAACTACCTCCTATGGGGGTGGGGTACAGGAAGAGAAGGATGGTATATATCAAAATTGAGCCTCAGTGCTGCTGCTGCCTTTTTGTTTTTAACCAAAGAAACAACTGGAGTCACAACAACATCTGTGTAACTAGATGTATTCTTACCATGCTGTGAGTGAGCATGAAGTACCTTCATATTAGCAACCAGTTCTACTTTAACTTGGTTAAATGCAGACCAAAACCTGTTGTTGAAATGCGTCTTACTGTCATACCTCCACTCAGCCCTGCTGCTACAAAAATACCTCCCCAATCCCACAAAGAGCATTTTACCCATTCCAAGGGCTCAGGTTACGCAAATTACATTTGGAAACTGATTTTTATCAAAACCTGCTTTTCAGACTGTGATGAAGGCCAGATTTAGGAAATGGAGAGTACAGCTGCTCACTAGACCAAAATTATGCTGACAGCTCAGGCAATCTGGAACTTGGCTGGGTAAGGGGTATCAAAAACAAAGGGGATCTGTTTCAACTGGATTGCTGGTTCTAACTCCCTGATCAGTTGCATAGTCTAAGTACTGACTGCAGTCAGTTTTATAGGTTGCCACTATCTGAAATGAAAGCATCAGGCGGTGCAGCAGAAATGAAATTGGAAACAGGTACCCTCAAAATTTCATTTGTGAATATAGAATTCAAACAGAAATAAGTAAAAATCATAGGACTTCTCCTCTACTAATATATTCTTCCTCCTCTACACTTACCACTATAAAAATCCATTTCCAGAGGCCGCACATGGCGTTCCACAGAGGACATTCCTAAAAAATGACATCAGTTGAATGAAAGCAAGTGAGCAATTTACAAGATTGGTATTAACTGAATGTTTGGAAATTATCCCTATATGTCACTGAATGAAAGATGGGAAAAAGACAATGTTACCACCATTAACTGCTTAGGCCTGGAAACACAGATGAAATGGTTCACAAATTACAATTAACTGAATGCCACAGGAAATGAATTCAGAGAAAATATTACCCCATCACTCAACAGATGGGGGTAAGAACATAAAGTTTCAGACCAAAGTCCCTAGTTCCTTCCAGTCTCTCATACGTAGGAATCTTTGAACTAGGAATCAAGTTTCAATTTGCAATAAAAAGTTTTCATATTCATGCAAATTTAGGTTTTCCAGTTGGAGAAAACAACCTGCAAATTTGTGGTTTGTCCTATTTGGATTGTTAATGGGAACTTTTAAGGATTCCCTGTTCATTTAGGGAAAAAAAGAGTTGGTTGATTCTGAGGAGTCTTCTCTGAAAAAAAACGTAAAAATATCATATATTTCATTAATAGATAGCTTGGATCCCCGCATTATGGCTCTAAGCAAGTATTTTTGAATTTGGAAGTATAAAGTAGACATTGATTCACTATTTAATAATTATTACGTCTTACTTCAAATCATCTCTTGACATTTATTCACTAAATAAATATTTGAGGACTTCTCTGTGCCTCTGGAACTATGAATGTGACCAGTAAGATGGCCTTCTTCTAGAAAAGCAGAAGCTGCTCATCTGTGTGATAGTGGTGGTGATGAGGGCTGGGGATGAGGTGAAGCAGAGGTGCTATACCACATGGATTCATAAGGGTTGAGAGTAGTTACTATAGCTCCTGAAGCTTAAACATGGCTCCCTGTAATAAAAACATACCAATCTTGAGATTTCCCTGGCAGTCCAGAGGTTAGGATTCGGCGTGTTCACTGAAGGAGCCTGGATTCAATCCCTGGTCAGGGAAATAAGATCCCACAAGCCATGTGGTACAAACAAACAAAGAAAAAACCCATAGTGATCTTAATTCAATCTGTGGACACTGCCCAACCTGAACCAGCCTGCTCCCTCCTTATTTCCACCAAGAGTTTTCAGCCTTTGGAGTTTAACATCCCTAGTCCCCAAAACTGACTTACACAGTACATGATTCCTAGTCCTCTCATCACACTGGTCATCTGCCTTCTCCTCTGGACATGTTCCTGCTTGTAAGGATCTTATGAAAATATGATGCTCACAATCTAGTGTGGACTGATGGGTACATAACAGAGGGGGTCTATTTCCCCTACTCCCTTTTATATGTATATATTTTTTGGCTGCACCGCGCAGCTTATGGGATCTTAGTTCCCCAACCAGGGGTTGAACCCAGGCCCTCGGCAGTGAGAGTGCAGAGTCCTAACCACTGGACCTGTATACTATGTTTTTAATGAATGCAAATTGGGTTTATCGCCTTTAGGGTGTCTGTAATGTATTTGTGACAGTATAATACTATATGACTGCATAAAAGATAATGGATTAATATTATTAATCAGTCCTGAGTATATAGTAACTCAAATCTCTCAGTCTTGGGCTTCCCTGGTGGCGCAGTGGTTGAGAGTCCGCCTGCCGATGCAGGGGACACGGGTTTGTGCCCCGGTCCCGGAGGATCCCACATGACGCAGAGCGGCTGGGCCTGTGAGCCATGGCCGCTGAGCCTGCGCGTCCGGAGCCTGTGATCCACAATGGGAGAGACCACAGCAGTGAGAGGCCCACGTACCACACACACACACACACACACACACACACACACACACACAAAAATACAGTAAATACAGTGATTTTTAAATATCAAAATGTATTCAAGTTATATTTTTATATTTATAACTTTTCCCAATTTTACTGAGACAATTGACATATAGTACTGTGTAAGTTTAAGGTGCACAGCATAATGACTTGAAATGATGACTTGTGAAATGATTAGAAGTATAGTGATTAAGAGGATGAGCTATGAAATCAAATCTCTGTCTGGATTCAAATCTCAGCTTTTACATTTACTAAATGTATGGCCTCAGTTCCCTCATTTGTAAAATGAAGGTAATAATACTACTTACATCACAAAGTTGCTGTGGGGACTGAGTTCATACATGTAACATACTTAGTGCTTAGAACAAACTTAATATACATAAAGTTCCTGGCACACAGTAAAAGCTCAATAAATGTGCGATATTATTATTACTACTATTATATCATCACCATTTTGTCTCAGGATACCCATCAGTAACGAGAAAGTGCCCCCATATATTCTAAAATTCAGGATACCTGTGAAGAAAGGTGGTAACTGACCGGAGTGAGCTTCTAACTCATGCCTGGGCCTACTGGGTTTGCGTGCCAGTCAGGTGCAGAAAAACACCTATAGTCGCGCACATATGGCTTTCCTCAGTGCCTGATTGCTCCCCTCTACATTTACTTTTGGTTTTGGAGATCGCTGCTTAGGTTAGAGAACTAAAAATTTACTTATTAAGCTTTTGCTGCAAACTGCCCTTGAAGTTTTTTTTTTGTTTATTTATTTTTATTGTTATTATAAAGTCAAAAGCAACCCCAGCTGTGCATCCCTGTTAGTCACTATTTTAGCTGTGTGACAATCTCTCTAAGCTTCAGTTTCTTCGTTTATAAAGACAAAAATATTCATCTTTCAGGACTGTTGTGAGAATGAAGAGATTAAAATATGTAAAAGATTTGTGAAAGTGAAAATATACACAGTTCAGTTATACTAAACCATTAAACCAGAGTCATCAAAATCTCCTTTAGGAAAGTATGTATATATATAAAATTATCTTTGGGTTTATTCCAAAGACACTCCCAGGGACTTTCATTATTGTAGCTTTCAACTGTCAAAATCCTGTGCTTCCACCATCAGACACTCAATTAGAGGTTGATCTGGCTACTGAAGGAGTCACTGAAAAAGATATTACAGACGTTGAAAGTTGATGTGTTTGTTGCATTATCGCAGTTATTTGTGACTTCTCTGATTAGTTGGTCCTGGACTATGGAGTCATTAAATTTCAGAGCCAGAAGAGGCTTTAGAAATAAACTAGATGGAGAAACTGAGGTCCAGAGAATTAAAGTAACTTGCACATGTTTGTGTAAGTAACCTCTACACTACAGCTACCTCTGCATTTCATTTAGCCTTTAAATGACCTATGTATCTATAATAATGTTGCTATTCTGGATCACATGAATTTGCATACCAAACCTTCTGTTCTACAAAAATTGGGAATACTATGGAATCATGAGTGTTAAAGTGTTCAAGGCAACTTTCTGAAATTTAAATATCGTAACTGAATATAGATGGGCCCTCAAAATCCCTATATAGCTTCACACTGAAATCCTTAAAATATATATGTAGACGCTATATATATTGGGTTGGCCAAAATGTTTATTCGGGTTTTTCTGTAACACCTTACAAAAACCCGAACGAACATTTTGGCCAACCCAATATATTTAGAGATAGAGCGGACTACTTCATCTGTCCTGATCACTGCTGGACCTATCCATGGAGTCTTATAAAGTGAAAAGTACTCAAGAATGTTTGCTTGATGAATGAAAGAAATTGGACAAGCATCTCAATTCTTTCCTTTTTGAAATATTTTCCTCCCTTGGCTTCTAGAATACCACTCTCTCCTGGCTTTCCTACTTTCTCAGTCTCTCTCTCTCTTTTTTAAAAAATTTATTTCTTTTTGGCTGCGTTGGGTCTTCATTGCTGCACACGGGCTTTCTCTAGTTGCAGTGAGCGGGGGCTACTCTTCGCTGCGGTGTGCAGGCTTCTCACTGTGGTGGCTTCTCTTGCTGCAGAGCATGGGCTCTAGGTGAGTGGGCTTCAGTAGTTGTGGTGCACGGGCTGAGCAGTTGTGGCTTGTGGGCTCTAGGCACACAGGCTTCAGTAGTTGTGGCGCATAGGCTTAGTTGCTCCATGGCATGTGGGATCTTCCTGGACCAGGGATCGAACCCGTGTCCCCTGCACTGGCAGGCGGATTCTTAACCACTGAGCCACCAGGGAAGTCCCCAGGCCCTTTCTTAAACTACCATCATCTCTCACTTGGATGACCATTCATTCTAATAATGGTTTCCCTACTTCTCCTTGGCTCCCTACAATCCATTTTCCCATCCATTCTATAATGTAGTGGGTGGGCCGGGGTGGGGTGGGTCTTTAAAAATTCTCCTCATTAGGCTGTAAATACTTCCTCTTGCACATGAAGTAAAATCCATGGCCTATATATAGTCCTATATGATCAGGTTCTGGCCTAATTCTCTGACCTCATCTAATTCTACCCTTCCTCCACTCACTGGAAATAATCCTTTCTCATTTTCAAAAGAGCAATTTATATCTAGGGAGAGGATTTCAGATGGGGAAATCACAGTACATCAATTCAATTGTTTAACATTTCTAAACTGTCAGAATTTAGAATTGTGAGAAAATCCACTGTAGAGCTGTGAGAAAACCCCCTGTGTCATAAAGCACAGGTTGGCTCCTAAAGAAAAAGGCTGAGAGTTGTAAAAGCATGAGGCATAAACTATGATTTAAGAATAATCTGGAAATATAAGCAAGCCTCTTTAATAACTACACACTACACCCTTTCCATCTTCAGTCATTCAATTTCTGTAAAGAAAACTCATCCAAAAAGGAATCCATATCCAGAATATATAAAGAACTGTCAAAATTCAATAATGAAAAACCAAATACCACAATTTAAAAATGGAAAGACCTGGACATTTCACCAAAGAGGTTATGTGGCTACAAATAAACATGAAAAGATGGTCAACATCATTAGCTGTTAGAGAAATGAGATACCACAATGAGGTATCAGTACATATTAGAATGGCTTAAAAAATTTTGGTCTCAATTCTTTCCACCACTCTGCTTCTATGTATTCCCACAGTAGATACGTTTATACAAATATTAGTCCTTAACTAATAAAATTACATGTGAACTAATTTTTTAGAAGATTCTGATCACATAATACTTTTTATAAACAGATTTGCTATTTGGATCATTATTTTTTTAATTTATTTTTTATTAAGGTAATAAGGTTTATAACATTATTTAAGGTAATAAGGTTTATAACATTATTTAAGTTTCATGTGTGCAACATTATATTTTTACTTCTGTAAACCCTACAGTGTGCTCACCACCAAAAATTTAGTTTCCATCTGTCACAATACAGTTGATCCCCATTACCCATTTCACCCTCCCCCATCAACTGCCTCCTCCTCTGGTAGCCACTACTCTGTTCTCTGTATCTACATGCTTGTTTTTGTTTGGTTTGTTCATTTATTTTTGTTGTTGTTTGCTTTTTATTTTCCACATGAGTGAAAAAAATATGGCATTTGTCTTCCTCCATTTGACTTAGCTCACTTAGCAAAATACCCTCAAGCTCCATCCATATTGTTGCAAATGGCAAGACTTCATCTCTCTCTCTCTCTTTTTTTTGATCTGGACCATTTTTAAAGTCTTTATTGAATTTGTTACAATATTGCTTCTGTTCTATGTTTTGGCTCTCTTGGCCCTAGGCATGTGGGATCCTAGCTCCCCCACCAGGGATTGAACCCGTACCGCCCACATTGGAAGGCGAAGTCTTAACCACTGGACCACCAGGGAAGTCCCAAGATTTCATCTCTTTTTATGGCTGAGCAGTATTCCATTGTATATGTATATCGCATCTTCTTTATCCATAGAATGGCTAAAATTTAAAAACAACAATACCAAGTGATGGTGAAGACCTAGAGCAGTTAGAACTCTCATACACTGCAAGTGAGAATGTAAAATGATAAAAGCACTATGGAAAACAGTTTGGCAGGTTCTCATAAAGTTAAACATATACTTACCATATGACCCATCAAGTCTACTCCTAGCTATTTACCATAGAAAATAAATACTTCGGTTCACACACAAACTTGTACATGAAATGTTTATAGCAGCTCTATTCATAATCACTGCAAACTGGAAATAACCTACACGTCCTTCAAGACGTCAATGAATCAACAAACATACAATGGAATACTACTCACCAATAAAAAAAGAATGAACTATTGATACATACAACAATTTGGATGAATCTCAGAGGCATTATACTGAGTGAAAGAAGCCAGTTTCAAAAGGTTACATACTGTATGATTCCATTCATAGAACACTGTCCAGAAGATAAAATTATAGTAACAGAAAACAGATAGTGATTGCTAGGGGGTTAGGATTAAGGTAAGGGAATGAAGGAGTCTTTTTGGGGGGGGCAGGTAATGAATCTGCTTTGTATCTTTATTGTAGGGTGGTTACACAAACCCATATTCATAGAACTATGCACCCCTTTCAAAACCCCTCAATTTTACTGTATGTTAATCTTTTTAGAAAGCATCTAATACTACCTATTCAAAAACATTTTAATGCTTTGATCACTAGGTCATCAACTATTTCACCAAGATTAAATAAAAATACAATGATTATCTCAGTAAAAACATACACAACTTGCCCTAGAAAACCAAAAGAAATTTTTGGTCTAAACTCGTGAAATAGTCTGGGTAAGATATTATTAAGTCTCTCGTATACCACAGGGAATTCTACCCAACATTCTTTAATAACCTACATGGGAAAAGAATCTGAAAATGAATGGATATATGTATATGTATAACTGAATCACTTTGCTGTACACTTGAAACTCATGTAACATTGTAAATCAACTATACTCCACCATAAAATTAAATTTAAAAAAAAAAGACTTTCACAGACTTCCCTGGTGGCACAGTGGTTAAGAATCTGCCTGCCAATGCAGGGGACACGGGTTCGATCCCTGGTCCGGGAAGATCCCACATGCCGCGGAGCAACTAAGCCCGTGCGCCACAACTACTGAGCCCGTGTGCCTAGAGCCCACATGCTCTGCAACAAGAGAAGCCACTGCAATGAGAAGCCCGCACACCGAAACAACGACCCAACACAGTCAAAAGTAAAAACAAACAAATAAATTTAAAAAAAAAAAGACTTTCTCTATTAACTAAAAAAATACAAGAGGCCCCATTTCTGTTTGGAACCATTCCCCCAGAGCACAAATAATATAACTTATTAGAACCATTTAACCAAGGCCTCTCCCTCTGCAGTACCTGGCAATTTGTAACAAAGTTAAGCAAGGCTATAGCATGCTCTCCCTAAGTCCCAGAAGCAGTAATGTCCAGGCCTCCAGCTCTGGGGCGGACCTGTGCCCTTTTCTAGCAAAGTACATTAATCTCTTCAACATACTTGCAAGAGGAGTACTGAAAGGAATGTGAGGAGGGTGCTCTTCTGCTCAACAGGGGTAGGGGTATACATTCTCAGACCAAGGCTCTCTCTAAGGTTTCCCTTGCATCTAGAACCAACCAATCTTTCTGTCTTACGTGGGCCTTATAGCTCACCCTGTACTCTGTCAGGTTGTTTTATATTGTTATGCCTTTGCTCATGCTGCTCCTTCTGCCTGGGAGACCCTTTCCTCAGTTTAACAGCCTGACAAACATTGACCAATCTGTCATGATGCCTTCCTGGTTGAAGAAAGAGATCAGAAAAGAGCACTCTTAGCTGTGTACAACCTTTGTACCTTCCAAGATTACTATTATTGTGCCTCAAACACCTTGTTGCACTTATCTATCTCCCTCTGCTAGACTGTAAGCTCCACGGAGCAGGGAGAGTATCTTATTTTTTCTGTATCCCTAATATATAGCTCAATACTAAGCATAGGGCAACCTCTTGTGAATGTCAGTTGAATGAATGGTGTAGCTTCTCTACTTGCGAATCAAAGTGCACAGTTTATAAGAACTCTAGATGATAAACTAATAAGCCATCCCAGAAACCTTATGCCAATGCTCAAAGCTCAGTACTCTGCTACCTAGGTCTCTGCCCAGTTCTAAAATCCTGGTGAAAGAGAGATAAATTAGCATGCTTCAAGTAAAACCAATGTTACCACCATTAACTGCTGAGGCCTGGAAACACAGATGAAATGGTTCACAAATTACAATTAACTGAATGCCACAGGAAATGAATTCAGAGAAAATATTACCCCATCACTCAACAGATGGGGGTAAGAACATAAAGTTTCAGACCAAAGTCCCTAGTTCCTTCCAGTCTCTCATACGTAGGAAAGGGTAGAAAACATAGTTGCCATACCAAAAGGCCACTTTCTCCAGAATTCTGACCAGATTTAGTATAAAGAGCCAGAACACAGATATGCTGCATTATTGGAGATTCACACTCTATATGCCAAGAAGTGCTTTTGTAACTACTTTCATATGTAAAACAATGTTCAGAATAAGTGCTGGAGTCTCTCTGCACTCATAATTAGGACCACAAATTATGAAACTTAAATTATGCACAATTATGCACATTACAAAATCTTTCACAATTACACTCACATTATTTTACTAATGTAGCCATCAGAACCACAGGGTTCTGCTTCCTGGAGGCCCTGGATCAATACTTTCATAAAACTAGTACTCCTTCCCCACCACTCCCCAAGACTCCCTAAACGTTCATCATTCTCTTCCTTTGGTAAGACTAATGGTTAGTGGAAATAAAGAATTAAGAAACTAAGTTCAAATATTTTTCAGCATATGACATATGACAACTTTCCATACTAAAGCATGTTCTATGGTGGGTAGTTTTTCTCTAGTAACAGATAGGTAACTTCGTGGCAAGTGTTTTAGCGTACATGACACTCAAAAAAGTATGTGAGGGGCTTCCCTGGTGGCACAGTGGTTAAGAATCCGCCTGCCAATGCAGGAGACACGGGTTCGAGCCCTGGTCCGGGAAGATCCCACATGCCGCGGAGCAACTAAGCCCATGCACCACAACTACTGAGCCCAAGTGCCACAACTACGCTGCGCTCTAGAGCCCGCAAGCCACAACTACAGAGCCCAAGTGCCACAAATACTGAAGCCTGCGCGCCTAGAGCCCGTGCTCCGCAACAAGAGAAGCCACGACAACGAGAAGCCTGCGCACTGCAACTTAGACCCAACGCAGCTATAAATTAATTAATTAATTAATTAATTAAAAAAAAAAAAGTATGTGAGGATGAGAGCAGAAGTTCTGAGGGAGAATTCATTTCTACATATTCAAAAGGAACCTAGAATCCTAACAGAACAATGTGATGGCCAGTTTATTAAAGTACCATTTAAATACGCAATATGGTTAAAACAATGGTATGGACTACACCCAACGACAGGGAGAGAAACTAGCTGTGGCACATCATCACCTCACCCCTATCCTGCCCCCAGTCAATAAAAGACGTGAGGGTAGTAGATTTTTTTGTCAGCAGCAATAAACAACTATCTCATGGCAAACTTAAAAAAACTATGAATGCATATGAGTATGTGCATGTATACATGTTATTATAATAGTAACAATGGCCAAGACTTCATGACCAGCACCTACTGGGTGCCAAGACTTTCATTTACACATCTCTTACTTCCACAGACTCAAGTGCATGTGTTTTGGGATTAAATGGCCACTGGGATGGTATTTACTTCTACTTCTTTCTTTTTTTTTTTAAAGGTCCAAAACATGCATTTGTTGTAGAGCAGTTAGTTAATAAACTTTGATTAAATATATCTGACATTTAGTAAGTTATCCATAACTTATCAGCTCCTTTGAAAAGCAAAGCTAGGTGCTATAGTCATCACACTGAGGGCACATGCTAAAACCTCTTGGAAGGAAAACATTTTGCTAACAGTGAATAGTATGCTAACACAGAAACAGAAATGAGATTTAGAGTCTCTCCACACTTTTGCCAAATGCATTCCAGGACTCTAATTTTACTATATTAAGAAAAATAGAAAAGTATTTGAATATTCTACGTTGCAACCATACACTTGTAAGAGCAAAAACATTTCAAGAAATGTCTAACAAATGTAGTCAAAAAAACTAAAGAAATATAAGGCCCAAAGTGCAAACAAAATCCTACTGCCAGTTTTGAATAATGCTTTGGAAGCTAAATGTTCTTCTTCCTCTCCCAGCAACTGCCCTCAAAAACTGGGGGGTTTTTTTCCTTAAATTTTTAATTTTTGTACTATTTTAAAGGTTGCTTTCCATTTACAGTTATTACAAAATATTGGCTATGTTCCCCATGTTGTACAGTACATCCTTGAGCCTATCTTATACCCAACAGTTTATACCTCCCGATCCCCACCACTATCGTGTCCTTCCCCCTTTCCCCCCACCACTGGTAACCACTAATTTGTTCTCTGTATCTGTGAGTCTGCTTCTTTTTTTTTTTTTTTTTTGCGGTATGCGGGCCTCTCACTGTTGTGGCCTCCCCCGTTGCGGAGCACAGGCTCCGGACGCGCAGGCTCCGGACGCGCAGGCTCAGCGGCCATGGCTCACGGGCCCAGCCGCTCCGCGGCATATGGGATCCTCCCAGACCGGGGCACGAACCCGTATCCCCTGCATCGGCAGGCGGACTCTCAACCACTTGCGCCACCAGGGAGGCCCGAGTCTGCTTCTTATATTCACTCGTTTATTTTTTAGATTCCACATAAGTGATATCATACAGTATTTCTCTTTGTCTGACTTATTTCACGTGGCATAATGCCCTCCAAGTCCATCCATGTTGCTGCATATGCCAAAATTTCGTTCTTTTCTATGGCTGAGTAGTATTCCATTGTGCATCTTTATCAAAACCTCTAAATGAGGAACTTCCCTGGTGGTCCTGTGGTTAACACTCCATGCTTCCACTGCAGGGGGTGAGACTTCAATCCCTGGTCAGGGAACTAAGATTCAACATACCACGTGGCATGGCCAAAAAAAAAAAAATTAAGTAAATAAATAAAAATAAAAATTTTAAAACTCTAAGTGATAAAGTTAATATCTGTTAAGCAACATTAAAATTATTTTTCCCTCTTTGTAGCTAAAAAGGAGGAGCTGCAGTTCAGGTAAGGAATTATGTCTGATTCACCTGTGTTCCCAGGGCTCAATGAATGTTGGTTACATAAATTATAATTTTAAATACAGAGATAAGAAAATGAACCACTGATATAACCTTTCAACCAGAAGGCGGAGAGACTGAAGACACCAAAGTTAAGCAGGGCAATGATTAGTGCGCTAATAATATTCCCGACTTTACTACCTCACGGTAAGGCTTCTGAGAAGGGGCTACGAAGCATGGCCTCGGTAATCATCTTGGCATCTATTTATCTCCCAAAACGCATGAAAGAATATCTTCTTCTTTCACGTTATAAGACTAACGTGACTATCCTTCCTTTTCTAATAATGACTTAATCTGTGTGCTCACTTAGAGGCCATCCCTTCTCCTTTTCCTTCCCATCAAAACAACTGTAAAAAAGACTCTTGGGGAAAAAGCTACAAATTTTGCAGGGACCCACTCATTACTAATTATTTTCATTAGCCCAGGAATAGGATATTAGCACAGCAACTGGATGTAGAAGGCTCAGCAGCTCATCTCACTGGTCATACAGCATTTTCCAATTTCCAAAGGGCCCTTCCCTGACTGTTCCCCACTGAATGGAGGCTTTCCCTGGGGACTTTTCTACTTGGAATATAAACAGCACCAGCCACAGCCTCACCCAAGAATCTTCTCCTTCCTAATCTCCTTAAATTTGCTACTATTTGAAACTTATTTCAATGTCAAGGCATGTTAAGCATGTGTTGGGCACTGAGCCAGAGGTTCTCTTATTCAGTTCCTATAACAATCCTGTGGAGATTGGTATTATCATCCCCTGTTGTACATATGAGGAAATTGAGGCTCACAGAGGTCAAGTGACTTGGCCAAGTGACAGAGTAGGCTGCTGAGGTTCTGTAGCAAAGCAATGGATGCAGTCAAGTTTTTATGAGCCATCTGGGCAGCACAGGACAAGTCCTTACCATACAGGCCAAAGGATCTGCTCAGAGGCCATGGAAGCAACAGCAGGTTTTTTGTTCTTTCGTTTTTGTTTTTGTTTTTGTTTGGCTTCAACGGCTAAAAATCCTATACGAATTCTGATTGGCCCCAACGACAATCCACCAAGGCCCACAGTCAGTTGACTCCTGACCTTCCATGCTTCTCATCCTAATTAATGCAAGGTTCTTGGATCACAGTGTGAGCATCAAGACCCTGTTAGAGTTAGCAATGACCTTTACATCTATCAGGCTTTTCAAAATATGTAAAACAGCTGTGCCTTGGGAACACCCCCCAAAACCCTCAACCTTGAAATATGAGTGGGTACATTTTTCTTAATTATGGTGTTTTTAACCAAGTCTTTGAGACATGACTTCTTTATGTGACAAAAAAATATCTGAGAAACAGCTTGTTTTTCAAATGCCCAAGCAAACCACTGAGGCATGCAAAAAGAAGATTCTTACAAATGGACTAATTTTCTTGGCTTAAAAAAACTTAAAAAAAAAATGATCTGAAAATATTTGGGGGGAAGGGAGAATGTTTGGCTTCCATACTTGTGCCTCTGATATCCTTTTGTTCTCCCACCTCATTGTATTAAGGATGCTAAATCAAACATGATTGCAGTGATGTTTGTGTGTGAAAATGACAAAAGCAATGGCCTAAAATCCCAACCTCATCTTGAACCCTGAAGACTTTTATGGCTTTTCCTTCACTAGGCCCTCCCCCTAAAGCACATTAAAGACCACATTGTTCAAAGGGTCATGGTAGGTTTCATACCCCATTTTAATACAATGCAAATGGTAACAGAACTTCCAAGTTTTGCTAGTAATATTTGTATCTCTCTGGAAAATACCCATTAAAAGAATTGATCCCTTCTGTAATGAAAAATTATAATGCATCAGAAAGGCAAAAACAATGCTATCAAAGAGGTTTGTGATGATTAAATTTTCTTTTTATACATCATTTCATTTTATACATATACATCATATATACAGAAAAGGTGTATAGGTTAGAGATGCGTTAAAAATATCCAGATAATCTTGTGAAGTGTTGATGTATTCTCTCAAGCCTCAAAACTGTCCAGGAGACTGCGTCAGGTCTCAACTCAAGAAGCACAAAATAAATTAAACTTGGGGCTTATTTAAGATACAGGTCTTTTGTATATTTGCAAGTTGCATTACAGACCTCCAGTTAGCTTATGCATTTATTCCTGGAAGATTTTTAAACTGGAAGAAGTTCTTTATGATTCCATTTTCCACAGCTATTACCATCAGTTGTCACCAATACTTTGGAGGTTTAGCAGAAGAGAAGCAGCAAAGACTCCATTACTCTTTCGAATTGCCATAAAGAATCTGCATCATAAAAATACCTACTGAATTACTGCCTTGGTCCTCTGAAAAAGGATACAGTAAAACAGGAATGTTACAGTTGGGCCTGGAAAAGGGGAATTCAAAAAATGAAAATCTGGGCTGGAGTAAAAGAACAAACTTGGTAGCTTTTAAAACCATAACTTCATTGGCGGAATTTGTTCACTTTCCCAAGCTCAGGTATTTCTGTTTAACACCCATGTAATATGCATTAGGATGTGGCATATCACAACTTCAGTGCATTTTAAAATAAGACCTATAATTTTTATAGATTTCTTAGCTACAAATCTGCTTTAAACGATCTCAAAATAACACTAAGAGCATCTGTTTAGCTCAGCTGAAGTTTCAAGAACCAATACCAGCTGTTGGGGGAGGGATTTCACACGTGTTACTTAAATCCTAACCAAATTTTGTTTTTTTTATTCCTTTAATGATGCCTCCAATACCAATAGAGTAAAACAAACGTTAGAGTAAAAAAGAAAAAAAAGAAGGAAGAGAAGAAAAAAGTAAAGAAAAAGAAAAAAAAAAGACTACTCAAAGCTTTGATGCACGTGACTAAGACCAAAATGATCACCCTCTCCAATTCAATACAGTATTAGCATGAGGACAAAAGGCGTTTAAAAATCAATTTGGAGTTATTTCTAGTGGGGGTTGCCTGATCCCAGCAAGTTGAGGAATGAGAATATTCCCAACATTAAAAGGGCACTCAAGTATTTTTTTCTCTTTTAAACAGCAATCTTATTTTCACAGGGAATTCATTCAGTGGCATTGTTTTGGTTTTAGGTGTCTGTCTTGCCAGGCAGGGGCCGTGCAAAAGGGCTACATCTATCTTGAAGTGTGCACAATGGCCTCTCTGCGGCTTGCTCTCTGTTATTGATCCTTACAGATGCTCCAAGGCCCTTCCCCCACCTTTCTCCAAATCCCAACCCCCCATTCTGAAAGATAGCTTAAGAAATAAGACTTCCTGCCTAGCGACTGGCAGGGCTGAAAGACCAGATTGTAAGACTCCACAGATCAGGCCTGCCACAGTGAAAGCTTGAATAGAGTTAACCCTCTGTGAACTAAAACAAAACATTTGTATGCCCAGCTGTGACAAAGGTTAATTTAAATGGACAAGGGCCCAATATCTAAAACCAGGCAACGCTTTTTTACAGTAGCATTTTCACTGATCTCTTTTGTAAGTAGTTTGATTTTGCTTTTTAAGCTTCCAAAGACCTCCTTCAGCTGGGATAATTCATTTTGCCTTATTAGAATTTTGTATGGATGATTCAGGTGAAATTTTAAAAATTCACTTCTTTGTATTATAAAAGTTCTCATTTTAGTACCATAAGTTATTTTCTGCCATTGAACAGCTAAGAAAAATTGAAGTTTCAATATTTAATTAAGAACTAAGGGAGAACTTTCTGTTCAAACATTTTTTCTCTTTCAGAACTGGTGTAATACCATTGTAAAGCATTATACTCCAATAAAGATGTTAAAAAAAAAACAAAACTGGTGGACTACATATCACTAACAGATTCAAACTAGTTGAAAAAAGTCCAAATCCTCCAGAGCTATCCCCTCCAAACTCATCTAACTATTGCTCTGGTATCTCTGCTTACCCCTAAACTATTCCAATGGATCCAGAGCAAATCTTACTTCTTAAACTACTCCCTTCTGGAAAAGCTAGTGTAAGCAGATTAGTTTAACAAAGAATTTCTGTGCCTATTGGGAGAAAGTTGTTCAAGATAAAAAATATCAGGTTGTGCATGTAATTGATAATTTCTATAAACTTTGTAGTTTCCATCAATTTATAATAAAAACCAGTGAGGTAATTCTGGCATACAAAGTGCTGGGGAAGAACATATAAGGGAGTATTACTATAAAGAAGAATGTTGCTGTGAGAGAGGGTCCCCCATTTCCCTAGCTTGCGCATCCTCAGAGTAAGAATTAAACTGCAAAGCTGCCTATGGCAGATGTTAGGCATGCTGCAAGGGGCTGGGAAGCTTTCCTAAGAAAGCATTTCATAGATTAATGCCATTCCTAGAAATATATCAACTGCCTCAAAGAATCTGAAACTCTTCTGGCTATAACTGAGCAGTGCCTATGAGAAACCAAACTTTTGGCAAACTCTTAGACTCTATACTTTATAAACACAGCAAACAAATACAGCAAATCTTAAATACTAAGATTCATTTTGTAGCCGTTTCTTTAGCTGCCTATGTCTTTTGAGGCCCGAATAATAAAGTTGTGGGGCACTGGTGTTTCTCACACAAGAGCTTATTACAAGTATACAAATTCAACACTAAGTACTTGCTATTAAATGAGAGAGAGAGAGAGAGAGAGAGAGAGAGAGAGAGAGAGAGAGAGAGAGAGAGAGAATATATTTACCCATTTTAAAAACAACCCACTTAAAAAGAAATTAGCAATGGCTTAGGCTTATACCCAAAACCGTAAAGTATCTAAGTTCCCCCAAAGGGAATGAGGATGCCTTATCAAAGGGCTCATGACCCCAATACTATCTATAATTAACAGTACTAAATAAGGCTTTGGCAGATGGTGAGCTGGATTAGGGAATTTAAAATATAAACAAAATCTGTCAAAAAGTAAACAGAATAATTTTTTAAACTGTAAACTTTACCTAAGGACTGTGATGTAAAATGAAGTTTAAGATTTTTTTTCAAGTCACTATAAAATTTCAATCCATTTTTTCTTTCCTTTTTTTCTGCTCATTCTCTTAAAAACATCAACCACAATAACCAATTTACTACAGTTCTCCCTTGCTTTTCTCTATTTCAAAACATTTATAGTTAGTTGCTATTTACATGAAAACTTGTTGGCTGAATTCCGCCAAGACACACAAAAAAGGATTGGACTGCCTCCCTCTTCCCTCAAGGCTACTATCTGCTCTAAACCTTCAAAGAAAATTTCTAAACCTTAGATTTGAGCCGAGACTGACACAGTCTGCTCCCTTACCTTCCCATGTCTCCATTTCATGCTTCTCGGAGTCTGTTGAGAAGTTCTATTGCAGCCATGAAGAAACAGAGATTACAAGACAAGTCCAGCCTGATGATCACCCTTCCGACACTTGGCCAATTTCTCTCTCTTAGCCCGTACTACAACAGTCATCCTCACAGGTCAGTTTACAAGCCAGTCATGTGATTAGAAAGTTCAGGCGCTAAGGTCACAACGTGTATGGAGTTCGTTTATTTCCAAAGGTTATCTAAGTGGAACTGATAGACTTCTTTTCTTTAGTTAACAATACTGCCTACCATGACTCTCTGAAAACTGTTATGGGAACATTTAATAGGAAATACTCCTCTGGTTTTTTTTTAAAGCTGAGATCCTAAACTTAAAAGGCAGCATTTTAGAAAGACTTGGTTTTCATTTAATTTAAAAGAGTTCTAGTATGTAGGATTTTTTCTCTCCTTTCTTTCAAGAGCTATTTTATATTATATTCTTTTATAATCTGGATTAGAAAGTTTACAGTTAAAACCTTTGGCACAAGGAAAAGAAAAAACAAAGACTCCGTGTTATGCATGTGTTGGTGGGGTAGGAGTGGGATCCCCTGCTTTTTGTCATTATAATAAACAATGACAAGGCAAATTCTTCTGAGAAAATTAAAATGTGAAGCTGAGTTATTTGCAGTGTTCATTTTAACTCTGGCCCTTAATTTTCATGCTGTGGTTATACACACTAGTTTGAAATAATGTGGAGAAAGGGAACTAGGTCTGCAATATTCTTTTGGAAAGCAAAGGTTAGAATTTTCATCCCCCGCCCCCAGCCAAGAGCTTAAATCTTTAAAGTAAGCTTCTTGCTTCATTCCTTTAAAACTCCTAAGATCTTAAGCAATCATTATGCCATGCCTCCTTGATTTGTGAACCATACCAGTGCACGTCACCCTGGGTGTGTGAGTATGTTCAAACACCGCCACAGAGCTGCAGAGGCTGGCAAATCTGAGCCATATGCTAATGACACATGATGTCAAACATTCAGCTCTCCATTCAGATATCAGAACACAATATCAGGGCAAGTTCCACTGAGAAGGTGGGATGATCCAAAGAGAGACCAACTGCCAGGGATAAGTGTTTTTTAACTGTGCAAAGTGTTTCATCCTATGAAATCTCCTTTAATCTCTAGGCTAGCCTTGGGAATAATTTAAAGGTCAGGCACATCTTACAGCAGTAGTCCATAAAAAAGGAGTGGGAGTGGAATCTGTCACTGGCAGCCATATAACTGAATGGCAAATATTGCTACCACTGTTACTAGAGGGCTTTCCCAACCAAACGAGAGAGCATTAAGGTCATCTTACAAAGTATGGCCTAAAGGGAAAGTAACCAATGATTTCCAGGAGGAGAAAAGGCTATAATTTGTCTGCCTAAAAATAAATTTTTTGCCACTGGCATCACACACCTCACTCCAACACAAACACATCAACCGGCATTCCCATCCTATTCCCACCCAGACAAGAGATTAATAAAGTGTAGTAAGCCTCTTTGCTTTACTGTACCAACCTTTGGAGGAAAACATAAAATGGGGAGCTGTTGGTCAAGGTCCAAGTATCAAGACTGAGGCAGCACTCTTGATTTTAAAGGGTGGGTCTTAGTTATAATCCTTGATGTACCCATAAGCCTGAGAACAAATCTTTAACATAGTTTAAGACAGGTAAGTCTTTGTCTTTGGATACAGTCATATTTCTTCAGTATCCGAAGTCCCACAAGTTTTTTGAGAGCCCTTTATAGGTTCTACTAGGAGGAAGGGGCACAGCACGTGAACATGCACCTCAGTGACCATGTGAAGCAAAAGACAAACTCTAAATCTAAACAGGGCTCCCAATAAGATTGTTAAAAACAACCGCAGAGAAGAAAAGTCATTTAAAAAAATTAAAAGGATTCATGGAATTTACGAGTGGGAAGGGGAGAAAAGAAGGTAAGAAAGCAACGTTTTCTACTTGCTAATACTAGTTTTATAATGTAGAAAAAAGTAGATGAACAAACTTCTACATCCAACCAATACCTGTGACATTTGCATACTGAATATCTAATAGAATTCAAAAGTTGAGTCCAAATTATGAATGGCAGAACCTTAGTTAACCTTGCAAGAAACTGGTTCCACTTTCACTTTAAAGATGGGGAAGAGGCCCAAAGAAAGGAAAAAGCAAGAGTCATCACACCAACTGAGAGAAGAAATCCAAATATCCTAGTCCCTCATCTCCTCCATTATGCCACATATCTTGGACAGGAAACAACAAAGCCTCTTTTTAGATGTTACTATTCAACATCATTTCCATGTTTGTTTATTCAAATGGAAACTTTCAAAGAAGACTGCAGATTTTGAAGCTGAAGGGGGTAATCAAGATGTATTATGTTTAGTCCTTCAAAGTAAAACAAAAGATAGCTATTCTAGTGGCTACACAATCACTGGAATCATTTCAGCCTTATTTGCCTTTAAGAAGTTTCAGTGATAGTCTGATGCGAAGTGAAAGCCATGTGACCACTGATGGAGGGGGACTAGTTAGAAAATCTATCCACTTCAGAAAAACAGAATTATGCGGAAAATATTTAAAATTCCTTTTTAACCTTGCAAACCACGAAACTCAAAAGCCCAAGGTCTCTTGTTCTCATCTGTCAGATCCTTGATGCATACATTCCTTATGGCAAGGACAGGAGTTTAATTCAACTAAACAGGAATAATGAAACACAGCCAAATGAAGTCCACACTACCTGGGACTAACAAGCAAAGCTCCTGAGTTCAGAAAAAGAACAGGAGCAACAAAGAACATACTTAGATATGATTTCCAGTTTTGCCATCTATTTCTGGAGTTGGAAAGGGCAGTCCATAGTTCAGGAAAAAACAAACAAAAAATAACTCAGAGCTACAAACCAAAAATATTTTAGAAACTAGGATTTTTCATCCAATTCTACAAACATTCACTGAGTGTCTCCTATGAGCTAGGCACTATGCTGACTGAAGTGACAGAAATGAATATTATGTGATCCTCACCTTAGAGGTGCTCACCATCTGCTGACCTCTATCTAGCCTCATTTCCCCCCACTCCACATTAACCCACTTGTACTGCAAACAACTAAACAGATAAATGACAACATGATGTTATGAGTTAAGGAAACAGATGAAGGAAAATTCATTAGATTGGAGTGGCATGCCACAGAAAGGGAGCTGAACCTTGGTGTTCAACATGTAAACAGGTAGGAAAGGTATTTCAAGACGTGAAGGAATAAGGATCACAAAAGACTTTTTAATGCCTATGATATAAAGTCAGGAATTAAATCTGTATGTAGAAGAGTAACATGACTGGCAATGGAAAAAAAGACTCGAGGGTGTGATTTAAGAATACCCTATAGGGACTTCCCTGGTGGTCCAGTGGTAAAGAATCTACCTTACAACGCAGGGGACGCTGGTTTGATCAGGGAACTAAGATCCCACATGCCGCGGGGCAACTAAGCCCGCACGCCACAACTACTGAGCTCGCGCGCCTCAACTAGAGAGCCCATGTGCAGCCAACTACAGAGCCCACGTACTCTGGACCCTGCGTGCCACAACTACAGAGCCCATACGCCCTGGAGCCTGCGTGCCACAACTAGAGAGAAGCCTGCGCTCTGCAACGAAGAGCTCGCGCACCGCAACTGAGACCCGACGCAGCCAAAAATAAATAATAAATAATAAATAGATTTAAAAAAAAAAGAATAGCCTTATATATAACAACCAGATGCAAAGTATGTACCTTGCTTGGACTGTGATTTGAACAAATCAACTGTAAAAAGACATTTTTGAGATAATCAAGTAAATTTAAATATGAGTAGGGTACTTAAGACCTGGAAAGAGTGAACCCTCCTTTAAAACATCTCCATAATTCTCCAGTCAAGATCTTGTACATGGATTTTTAAAGTATCAGATTATAGTATGAATAAATCAGCCCCTTTTGAATGAAGAGAAAAAGAAAAGAAACAGACATACAACGTATAAATATAAACACAGCCAACTATTCTGTCTCCTGAGAAGTCTGAACAAGTTGGGATTTATTCATCCCATATGGCACCCTTACCTGTCTACCTTCTTCACAATTAAGTCCAGAGATGAATGCAAATAAAATACTGCAGCTCTGAGGGCCTCCCTGGTGGCGCAGTGGTTAAGAGTCCGCCTGCCGATGCAGGGGATACGGGTTCGTGCCCCGGTCTGGGAGGATCCCATATGCCGCGGAGCGGCTGGGCCCGTGAGCCATGGCCAGTGGGCCTGCGCATCCGGAGCCTGTGCTCCGCAACGGGAGAGGCCACAACAGTGAGAGGCCCGCATACCGCAAAAAGAAGAAAAAAAAAAAAAAAAAAATACTGCAGCTCTGAATATATCAACAGTTCAAAGTGCTGTTAAGCAACATGTGCAAATGAAGTAAAAAAGATCACAGCAGTAAAAAGGAAGACTTGGGGGCAGGGCAAATGGACAGAGAGCCTTCCTCCTTTGGTGCCCCTAAAAAGGAAGACCACTTGAAACTCAGTAGTTTCTGCATAGACTATGGCCTAGGCCTTGACTTCTCACTGTTGTTTCATTTGTCTACCCATCTATTTGCCTGACTGAGAGGAAAAAAAAAGATGACACAGGAAGAGGTTTCTGCCTACAAGTAACTCACTGCTGTATAACTGGGGACTCTGGACAAAGGTGTGCAAGATAAAAACTCCCAATAACTGTGGCATGACCTGTGTCTAGTCAATGACTCTCAGGCACCTATAGTATAAAGGTCCACAATCCCAATCCCCTTTACACTCCAGCCCTTGCTGATCTCTCCAGCTTCATTTACCACTATTCCCTATAAATACCCATCACTCCTGCCATACTGACTCACCTGTAGTGCAAATATGCTAAGCTATAACATCTACCTGGAATAACTCTTCTCACTACTTCCTTATAGCTTCCACTAGCACTTACTCATCTTTCTGGACTCAATTTAAATATCACCTCCACTGTGAGGTATTCTAAGACTCCATCCTCCCAGGCATCAAATCAGACAGAGTCAAGCCACACCCTTCTTCCATGCTGCTCCCTAAAATACATCATGATAACACAAGCCACCTACTGTTTTTATTTTACAGTTCTGCCTTCCTTATTAGTCTGAATGTAACCCCAAAGAGTCAAGCTTTGGTAATTTCAGAGCACAGCCTTGGGTTTAGCATATATCATATAGCAGGCATTCATAATATGCTAAAGCAATTAGAAGGCTTTTGGTATATGCGTTGTGTAAGTGAGTGGGTGGTATGCATTGTTTAAAAAATTAAACTTAATGATGGGACTTCCCTGGTGACACAGTGGTTAAGAATCCGCCTGCCAATGCAGGGGACAATGGTTTGAGCCCTGGTCCGGGAAGATCCCACATGCTGCAGAGCAATTAAGCCTGTGTGCCACAACTGCGCTCTAGAGTCTGTGAGCCACAACTACTGAGCCCACGTGCCACAACTACTGAAGCCCCGCGCCTGGAGCCAGTTCTCCACAACAGAGAAGCCACCGCAATGAGAAGCCCACACACCGCAACAAAGAGTAGCCCCCGCTCGCTGCAACTAGAGAAAGCCCGCGCACAGCAATGAAGACCCAATGCAGCCCTAAATAAATAAATAAATTTATTAAAAATAATAAATAATAAACTTAATGGTGCATTCATAGTCTACTTACTTTCATTTTCACGTTTTCTAAATCTTCCATCTTACTTCAGAGGAGGTTTTTTTTTCCCTAGACAAACTCCATTTCAGAGTCTCTATGTGTCAGGCCCTTTGTTTTATATATATATATATATATTTTTTTTTTTTTTTCCCCCTCATTTGTAAACCTACCTGACACTGAATCTTCCAATAATGAAAACCCAGCACTGGTAATAAAAGATTTCTGGCCAATATGTTCTATTTACTGAGTTCCTGTATTAGTATGGAATCATACGTTGCTGGTGATCTTCTGATTAACATATTATATATATATATATATATATATCTGCCACTAGACTCCAAGCTATATGAAGGCAGGGACTGTGCCCCCTATTCTTGTTCACCATTGTATCCCCAGTGCCTGACACAAAGCATGTGCTCAATGAATATTTGTTGACTAGAGGAAGAAAGGAAAGGAGTTGCTTCAGAGAGCAGGAACATGGGGGAGGGAAAGAAAATCCTTTAGGAATACAAATACTCACAAAAAGATTGCCCTAAGCCATTCCTGCAAAGCCAAAACCAGTTCACCCGGCCTCAATTCCAACTACAGTAAATCCTACCCATACACAGAGCTCTCCTCTAATTGAGGGACTGGGTGTAATAAATCGGAAAACCAACAGGACCTGTTGTAAACCGGCCTAGTGGCAAACCCACCTACAACCAATTCTGTCCTTCCTACTCTACTAGAGATTGAACCTGACTCTCTGAAGATAAGCACAAAGAAAAGAGAAAGCAATAGGGGCTTAATAATCTTACTTTGGGGTACAGCCTGGCTTCAGCTGGCAAAGGGACTGATTTTTATCAAACAAGATATAACATACATCATCATATGAGTCAACTACACATAGCAACTGAGCCCTATCCTGGGTCTTGGAGTCATGGATTGCTCCCCTGAGCTTCACATCTTGATATCCAACTGCCTCCCGGGCATCTCCACCAAGATGCATCTATCATAAGCACCTCAGACATGTCCAGACATGTCCACCCTTTAAAACCGGCTCCTATTTCTCAGCTGTTTCAGTGAACAGCCTCAACCACGCAAGCCAAAAACCTGGGACTCTCCTTAACTCCCTTCTCCCCTTTAACCCACCTACATTCAAAACCTATCATCATTCCTATCTTTCCTATCTCTTCAAAAGCTGCTGAATCAGCCACTCTCTAACCATAGATGAGAATTTGAATATCCTTTTAAAAAATAATTACAATTAACTGAAACACAAATTTTTTTTTTTTTTTTTTTTTTTTTTTTGCGGTACGCGGGCCTCTCACTGTTGTGGCCTGTCCCATTGCAGAGCACAGGTTCCGGACGCGCAGGCCCAGCGGCCATGGCTCACGGGCCCAGCCGCTCCGTGGCATGTGGGATCTTCCCGGACCGGGGCACGAATCCGTGTCCCCTGCATCGGCAGGCGGACTCTCAACCACTGCGCCACCAGGGAAGCCCAACACAAATGTTTAAATCCATGAGTTAATAATGACTAAAAAATCTGTCACCATTGAAGGATGCTAGGGAACTAACACAGCATATTGGAAATTATTAAATACTAAAAAGGGAAAGAATCAAGTATTTACCCTGCCTTTTCTAAATGAAATACAGAACAGGGTAATCAACAGCAGTGGAAAATTTTCTCTTTATAGAAACATTCCAGCCAATAAGTGAACAACAAATACTGGAATTAGAATGTTACTATAATGGCTCCTAGATACTGATCATCAACAGCTACTAACATAACAAAAAGAGAAAACAGGATGGTATATATCTTCTGATGGAAGAACTCAACATCCCCATGAAGAATTCTTGCCCAGAAAGTTGAATCTGAAGGTGATCATGCCTCCAGATCCAACTACTAAAATAAAAGAGCTACAGAGTTCAGAAAAACACATTCATCTACATCAGAAGGATGTAATCGGCAAAATCTGGGCTGTGGTAAATTCAACAAGACAAATCACCCAATCTCTTAAATGAGAAGGGAAAAAAAGATGGAGGAGAAACCTATAGATTAAAAAAAAAAATCTTCTAGAGATACATACTGGAATATTTATGGATGAAATGATACCTGAGATTTGCTTCAAATAACATGGGGGGTGGGGGAGGTAAAGATACGGGTGGGATAGGATTAGCCACTGGATGATGATTACTGTTGAGGCTGTGTATGTAGGTTCATTGTACCACTTTACATATTTCTACGTACACATAAAATCTAATAATATAAAGCAAAACAAACAAATCTTCCTGAATCCATACATTTATTTTCATCTCCACTATCCTATTCTTGGCCACCATTATCTCTCATCTGGCTTATTTCAAGAGCCTCCTTATAGGTCTCTCTTGTTAGCTCCTACTTTTTTCTACCTTTCTACCTTCCCCCCTCCCAAATCCATTCTCCACTCTGGCTGCTTTCTAAAACTCAAATAAAACCATATACTCCCATTTAAAATTTGTCAATTCTTTCAGAATAAAGCACCCTCCCAAGCTTACAAGAGCTTTCCTGATCAAGCCTCTTGTCAACCTCTCCATTTTCCCTTCTCATTCCCAGTGCTGTCAACAAACCGTGCTATTTACAGTTTCCCAAATGTGCCTTTGCATGTGCTGTTCCTTCTGCCTGGCTAGTTTCCATGAATTATTTAATTCTCAGCTAACTCAGACATTATATCTTCCAAGAAATCTCCAATTCTTACCTGCCCTAAGGGTTCCAATCTTATGAATTTCTACTGTTCCATCCCGCTGGATGCCTGCCTGCCCATGGGTCTGTGAGTATTCCAAGAATAGGGACGTGATCTGATTCATCTTTGTATTCCTGGCACCTACCACAAAACCTAGCACAAAATGGGTACAGTAGTCCCTAGGTATCGACAGGGGATTGGTTCCAGGACCTCCATGGATACCAAAATCCACAGATGCTCAAGTCCCTCACATAAAATGGCACAGTATTTGCATACAACCTATGCACATCCTCTTGTATACTTCAAATCATCTCTAGATTACTTATAATACCAAATACAATGTAAATGCTATGTAAATAGTTCCTGGTATGCAGCAAATTCAAGTTTTGTTTTTTGGAACTTTCTGGAATTTTAAAAAAATTTTAATATTTTTGGATCCATGATTGGTTGAATCCACAGATGTGGAATCTGCAAATATAGAGGGCCCACTGTACTTGATTCATGTTTGATGAATCTATAATTCTAAAGAAACAGCTAACTAAAATAAGAGGCAGCCTGAAATTAGATGGTTTTACAGGTATATACTTGTCTCTAAACTCATCAAGTTTTATACATTAAATAGGTACAGTTTTTTTGTATGTCAATCATATCTCAATAAAGTGATTTTTTAAAAAGACCATTCTCCCTTCTTTAGTCCAGAATTAGAGACAAAGAATTAAGCATTCCGAGCAGTTCAACACTGAGCAATTCCTGTTCTATGCCAAGCTAGAGGTGACTGCACCGAGACAAATGAGTGAAGATTCTGTCCTTGAGGAAATCAAGCCAGTGGGAAAGAATGATATATATGTCTTAGAAGAGGGGCAAAATATAAGGTATGCTCAGAAGAGATGTGCTTGTTTTAGCTGGGGTGGAAGCAGCTTATCACTGTGTTCTTGGTGCTTAGTATATATTTGATTATTTGATGAACTGAACTGAAAGACTGGAAGGGCTTCCTGGAGAGAGTGATAGCTGAGTTGTGCAGCTGTATTGTTCAGCTAATTGTATCACAGAGACTTTTGCTTTTTTTTTTTTTTTTTTGCTGTACGCGGGCCTCTCACTGTTGTGGCTTCTCCCGCTGCAGAGCACAGGCTCCAGACACGCAGGCTCAGCGGCCATGGCTCACGGGCCCAGCCACTCCACGGCATGTGGGATCTTCCCGGAGACGGGGCACGAACCCGTGTCCCCTGCATCGGCAGGCAGACTCTCAACCACTGTGCCACCAGGGAAGCCCGAGACTTTTGCTTTTTGATAAGATTTCCAAATAAAGCTAAACAAGGAATTAAAACCAAATGTCAGGTAAAAAAGGAAGAATTTCCATTTGGTGAACTGAATCACTTCTCTCTCCTGCCCCCCTCTCAGAGTCCACCCAGATTCCAAGGAGTCGACCTCCATTTGGAGCAAAAGTAGTGAATTATGAAGAGCCTCCATTGACCTCACCCTGGACTCAGCTGTATGGGACAAACCAGTACAGAAAGCAGAGAAAGAACCACTCCTAGGCCTGAAGAGACACCAAAGACTTCCAGGAAATGCTTTCCTGGGATTTGCCAAGCATCTCCTCTTGGTAATGCTGCTTGGACCAAAACACTAGCATCTCTCCAGAACTTAAATGGCACTCCAGCCAAAGGGAATAGTATCAGGGCTGTGGGTAGAGGCAGTCGTATCTGAACACTATGCATTAGTAAACTCCTCTCTTCTGAGTTACTTAACTGGGTTAGCAGATGGATCGGTTTCAAATCACATCAATGTAAGAATTTGCCTGCCAAGAAATCATATCCTTAGAAATTACCCAATTCCAACGATAATTCTTGTCCTATAGAGAAAGCAAGCTCCTCCATGTATCCTACCAGTGTTAATGCAAAGAAGTAGTTTAGGTGATTTTTTTTTTTAGCATCTTCCATCACACACTCATTATATAAATTGGTACAACATTTTGAGAGATCACTTTCGGCATTATGTATCAAAACCAAGCCTACCCTTTAAAATGCACATATCATTTTTTAACCTAGTAATTCCACTTCTAGAAAAGTATCCTACAGATATACTTGTGCAGGAATGAGGAAGTATTCACTGTAGTACTGTATATAATAGCTAAATAAATAACAAAACAAATTCTGCAATCTAATAAAGCTATAAGATATATGTTACTATTATAAAAATGAGTAAGTCTTTAATGTATTGGCATGTAAAGAAGTCCATAACATGCTGTGAATAAAAAGAGATTGGTTTGATCCCTTTTATGAAAACTTAAGTACATTTAAAAGTACATAAAAGTTGCAAATGGATCTTGCCTCTGGCCAAGATGGAGTAATGGGAACCAGATTTGGCCTCCTGACTAGAGAAGACTGGAACTGGACAAAGTATATAAAATAATAATTTTCATGTATTGATTTCAGGCAGCAAAGGACAGTGATTCCTGGAAACAAGGAAGCCCTGTGAATATCCCACCTAACTGCCCAGAGTTTCCAGGAGGAAGCACAGGGAGAGAGCTCAGGTAGAGCCGAACAAGTCTTCTCGAGCTGAGGATTTGGGGTTGGGAGTCCAGGAGGCTAGGGTGGCTGGAATTAACAGGGCAGAGGGCTGGAAAAGAGAGCACCACACGGAGAGAGCATGACTGAGATGTGCAAAGGGTTCTCCTGAGTCTTCAGCTGAGGATGGATGACTGTACACGTATGAGGAAACTACCCAAGGCTAGGGAAAGAATCACCCAAAAGGAATAGGGGAAATTATTTTCAGGGCTCACAAGAGCCAGGAATAGCTCTTGTTTTCACCAGCCAGAGTGAAAAATGTTCAAGATTAGAGAATATATTTCCTGAAATCCTGATTAGTATTCATATATCCCTGACAACTGGCCTTCAGGTATTCCCCTAAAAGCACTGACTGTTTTCTCAAGTTATCTATTGCCGTATTCAATTCATACAGGATAGAATCTAAGACAGGTTGTGATGGTTGGTTTGTGGGATGAGATACGGATTATAAAGTCAAGAGGAGCCAGGGCTTACCTGGTGGTGCAGTGGTTAAGAATCCGCCTGCCAATGCAGGGGACATGGGTTTGAGCCCTGGTCCGGGAAGATCCCACATGCTGCGGAGCAACTAAGCCCGTGCGCCACAACTACTGAGGCTGTGCTCTAGAGCCTGCAAGCCACAACTACTGAGCCCACGTGCCACAACTACTGAAGCCCGCATGCCTAGAGCCCGTGCTCCACAACAAGAGAAGCCAACACAATGAGAAGCCCACGCACCGCAACAAAGAGTAGCCCCCGCTCGCCACAACTAGAGAAAGCCCGCGCACAGCAATGAAGACCCAATGCAGCCAAAAATTAATTAATTAATTAAATTAAAAAAAAAAAAAAAAAAGAGGAGCCAAAGAGATAAATCCAACAGCTGGAGAGAGCAGATCCTAAAAATAAACTTTGCCTCAGGCTCATCTTGACTTTGACAAAATCCACCACTATAAGCAGAATTCCCCTTTGCAAATTAGCACAAAAATGACTGTAAAGATAACAATATCATAATCCCTCTTAAACAAACTGGTCACCACAATGAAATTCTCCTTTTCTTCTTGGATATTTTTCAAGCCTCTACAACTCTGCCCAAAGCCAACCTTCCCATTCACCATGTCTTCTTTGCAAGAGACACCCAAATGCATTAAAGCAATCCTTTTGAGCATATTCCTGGAAAACAAGTCTGTACAATCTTACTTGACCTTTTGGTACTAATGAAATAATTATTAATTTAAAGTCTGATGTTGCCCTTTTAATGGTGTCTTCTCAGTCTTGGTGAAGTTCACCTTTCACACAAATAAGATACTTGAATTCCACTGAACACCTCTGTTCAGATCAAGTTATTACAAAGTTGGGAAACTTAGATCCTTTATCATATAACATTGAGAATTCTCAGATAAATGCAGTGTAAAAAGAATTTGATAACTTTCCAGGCTAAGACACTGAAGTGCCATTAAAAAGAGAAATTAAACAAAAAGAAAATGGGTAGGGCACTTTTTACAGTAAGCACTTCACTGTAAGAGTCACAGTGGTATGAAAATCAACACTCAGGGACTTCCCTGGTGGTCCAGTGGTTAAGACTTCGCCTTCCAATGCAGGGGGTACCGGTTTGATCCTTGATCAGGGAGCTAAGATCCCACATGCCTCCCAGCCAAAAAATCAAAACAAAAAACAGAAGCAATATTGTAACAAATCAATAAAGACTTTAAAAAAATGGCCCACATCAAAAAGAAAAATCTTAAAAAAAAAAAAAAAAAAGAAAAAAAAATCAACACTCAGCAAAAGGGAAATGCATGATAGACTTCAGAGAGGCAGTTGGTGACAGGCATATAGTTGGGGTTCTGGAATGGGAGCCAGGTACAGAACTGGAGGTGAAATCCTGGTCTATTAAATACTCACCCAGCTCCTTTAAAATTCTAAATGTATATATGGAGAATTCTACAAAGGCCTGACACTGGAAACTGTAAAAGGTTATCAGGCAAGCAGCAACACAATATTTATTCCAACTTCAGGAAAGCACTATTTCATTAACTTCTAGCTATCCCAACCTTCCAACTCTCTCTGTCCTCCCACAAAGCACCTAAGAAACATTTGTGAGGCATATTGTTTTTGCTTGTTTATTTCAGGAGGATGCAAAACTTTGCACGCAGATGCTGAGCCACAAATCTTTTTTAAAGAGATGAACAACAGAAGAATGATTATACGTTAACAGTCAAATGTTCTTGCAATTTGGATAACTAAAAAGAGCCGTAGCTAGAATAATTGGAGCCAGAAAAATCTCCGCCACTTATTACTTATATAATCTTAATTTCTTCACCCATAAAATGGGGATAATTATACCTGTCCTAACTGAAAAGTGTCCTAACTGAAAAGTGTTCTGAGGAACCAATTAGAAAGTGTGTGGAAACATTTTATAAACAGAAGTGTCAAACAGTTATTATTTTTAGTAAAAATAACATGTACTTAAAAAAAAAGATAGTTAAGAAAAGGACAAATACAATTGGAGCAGAAGGGAGAAGAGAACAGCACCCTGGTCCCAAGTCTATAATCCCAAAGTAATCATTACCAAAAGGGCATATTGATTTTGTTTTTATTATCTTTCTGAATTAAAAATCCACTATTTTTCCTTTGGCAGTAAAATGTGTTGACAGCTCATGAAACAGAAATTTCATGAACTATAAAAGAACTAATCACATATACAAAAAATGAACTGGAAAATCATTAGAATAAAAAATGAGAATAATGTATTTCTTTACTGTTGCGGGGAGGGAAAGTCTACATAACATAAAACCCAGACATCATTAAGGAAAAGACGATTGTATTTGCATTTACATAAATGTCTAACTTCTGAAAGGCAAAGACACCCAAACACCCAAACACACACACACACACACACACACAGAGTATTTATAAACATAAAGAAATCCTACAAATAAGGATTAAGTACTATTTCTTATCCATCAAATTGGCAAAAAATTTAAAATGCTGAGAATATTTCAGTGCTGGAAAAGGTTTGAGAAAATGAGTATGCTTATACAATGTTGATAGTTGATACACAGCTTAAATACAGCTTATAGTATCTATCAACATTTAAACTGTGCACACTTTTTGACCCAAAGATCCCTCTTTTACTACTCTATCTTATGGAAATACTTATGGTTTACAAAGCTATACATGTAAGGATGATCACTGGAATATGCTACAATTTTTAAAAGCTGGAAGAAACTCAAATATTCATCAATATAGGAAAAGCCAAGAAATGGGAAGATGATTAAGGAGATAAGAAACCAGACTTTTTAGACCTTACTCGGTCATTTTGCAAGATTCTGGATTTTAGTCAGGCTGTCATTAGCGGGCTACTCCCCCTGTGCTAAACCCACAGCCAAAAATCAAGTGGTTGATCAAAACCTGCTCAACCAGACAGCTGCTTCCAGAGCCCAGGGGCCATAGGCTCTAGTCCAGGCTTAGACTGAGAAAGGATAATAAACAATCTATCCCATCACATCAGGAATGATGTCTTCCTCAGAGTTGAGCACAGGGCCTGACAGGGACTGTTTGAGAAACAGGGCTGATCCTGAACTTGCACGACCCTGAGAGTGAAAGTTGTTTTAAATTTTGTACTACAGGTATTTCATTTGCCTCATTCTAGTCCTGCTGTTGAAAACTGAGCAATTTACTTGTTAAATGAAAAGGATCAAGATTATGAGTCAATACTTTTTATTCTCATCCAAATGTTATGTAATGAGGTGCTTAGTTTTAGAAAACAGAAGTTGTGGTTTGTCAAAAGGCTCCTTTCCCTCCTTATGGTTCTTTACAAAAAGAAAATCTCAGAAATATCATAACCTGTAGGTTGTCACCATCCTACTGGGCATCATTTGAGGTAGAGACCTATACCAAGGAGGCAAGTCAGTCTCTCATCAAATCATACAAAGTAATGTCTACACTCTATGTGGCCTCCTATATTATAAAAGAGACTACAGGTGAAAAGCCTGCCTAGGAAGTTCCTGTCACAACTGGGGTACCTGTTTTAGTCAGTTGTTACCTAAGGCACCACCTTATTGTCTTAGGAAATCAGGTCTGAGGGAGGACCACGCATCATGGAAATGTTTGTAGCAGGCCACTCAAATGTCAAGTATTTGTTTCAGGAGAAAATACAGATATACAGCAATACTAAAGAAACATTGGGCATACTGTTTTACTAACAGTATTAATGAAATATCAAAGGAGATCATCCTAGCTTTGACAACTAGTCTTGGGGATTCCAAATTAGCCATTATCCTACATAAGAAATATAATACTTCCCATGGCTGCAATTGGTATATTCTGCTTGCCTTTTGTTTTGTGATAAATATTTTCATTCTTCTATGTTGTCTTTACACAGCCAATTTTAGCACCTCAAAGTACAATCCCGAGTGCTGAACACCTAGGTTTTATTCTTTTGCCACAATAGATATTACAGTGAAAGTCTCTGTACTTTTCTAGTGATTGATGAATTATTCTCACAGCAAAAAGTCTTAGGACTGTTTCATGAAACTGGAGACTAGAGAGCTTTATGACTCTGGCTCTATATAGCCTCGTCAGTTCCTCTAGTGATCAGATCCATCTAAACTGCTGTGGGTATCCCACAGTCCACCAGCAGAGGGCAGCATCCCCCAGACTAACAGGGCCTAGGGATGAAGACACCAAGCATGGAGAGTGGAGAGGAAAGGGATAGTCAGAAGACAAAGGCAAAATCTACAGGAAAATTCTAATCAGGGTTCCCAATATCTGAGAGATGTGGTAAGCTCTGGCTCCTGCAAGACAACTGGGGATCATCCACAACTAGCAACATCCAACACTCCTGTGTCCTTGATTCCTTTACTGGCAACCAGGATGGAAAAGTTACCTCCCCTTAAACAGGTGTATACAGCACTATATACTGGCCACAGAGACCATGCCAACTTGGATCCTGCCAGCAACAGAAATGACTAGAGCCTTACCTCTGGAGAGACTACAAAAGGATAGCATTAGGCTGTTGGCCTCACTCTGGCAGTTTTCATTGAAGGAAAGAATGGAAATGGTAAGCACATGTATCTATCCCAGATGTCCAAGTTCTCATCTCCCTTCTTCTTGGCTTCACTTTAAAGTGAGTTGGGGGTAAAGACGCAGACCTACTAGAGAATGGACTTGAGGACACGGGGAGGGGGAAGGGTAAGCTGGGACAAAGTGAGAGAGTGGCATGGACATATATACACTACCAAATGCAAAACCGATAGCTAGTGGGAAGCAACCGCATAGCACAGGGAGATGAGCTTGGTGCTTTGTGACCAACTAGAGGGGTGGGATAGGGAGGGTGGGAGGGAGGGAGATGCAAGAGGGAAGAGATATGGGGGTATATGTATATGTATAGCTGATTCACTTTGTTATAAAGCAGAAACTAACACACCACTGTAAAGCAATTATACTCCAATAAAGATGTTTAAAAAAATAAATAAAGTGAGTTGGGGGGCAAGACAAGGATAGTGTAGGCAGCAATGAGGTGAAAGGTAACCAGCAGGCCAGAGCAGTTAGGGAACAGGCCTAAGAAAATGGAAATGGCTGTGGCTGAAATGTCTTAATGTTCATTTAAAATCATCAACCAAGTAAGTCAACCCAAATTAATCTGAATTACAGTTTGGGCTACTCCAATATTGCAGAGCTCTTGAGAGCCTAGATAAATGCCAAATGCTTACCTATCAAAAGGCTGGAAACTACTTAAATTTACCAGCTATTCACCACTGCCCTTCACTGATATGTTAACTTCTCTCTAGAATGTTTATATGATTGATAACATATAACTACATTATAGAGATAATAATGCAACATTGACGAGGCTGGAAAAACAGGCTCTCATAGGCTGATTGCAAGGGTGAGGGAGTTGGAGGGGGTCATTTACCACCTTCTGTGTGGGGGGCTGGTATTTAACAGCACCAAAATTTCCACTTTCATTTGGAAATTTCACTTCTAGGACTTAAGGCCAAAAAAGTAACACAAGTAAGCAAAGTATTATACAAGGATATTTGCTGCAGCTCTATTCATAATAGAAAAGGAAAAAAAACAGCAACCAAATGTCTACTAATAAAAGACGAATTAAATTCTGGTACTTCCCTGGTGGCGCAGTGGATAAGATTCTGCACTCCCAATGCAGGGGGCCCAGGTTCAATCCCTGGTCAGGGAACTAGACCCCACGTGCATGCTGCAACTAAGAGTTGGCATGCCACAACTAAGGAGCCCTCCTGCTGCAACTAAGGAGCCCACATGCCACAACTAAGGAGCTGGTGAGCCACAACTAAGGAGCCTGCTTGTGCAACTAAGACCCGGTAGAACCTAAATAAATAAATAAATAAATATTGTTTTAAAAAATCCTGGCATATGTACTCATGAAACCATAAAAATAATTAGATCTATAAATCCTACCATGGAATAATCTGTAAGACAAATTAAGTGAAATAAAACAAGCTACAGAATAAAATAGTATATAATTTTTGTTTTTAAAAAACTGCGTATTTTGGAAAGTCTGGAAGAACATACACCAGAATGCCCAAGTTCAAATTCTGGCTCTTCCACTTACTAGAAAAGCAATTTTACATTTACTCCTTCAACTTCAGTGTCCTCATCCATAAAATAAGGAAAAATAGTATCAACTTAAAAGGATTATTTCATATATATGCTATATGAAATAACTGAATTGAATTGAATATGTAAGGCAACACAATGCCTGGCATACAGTAAATGCTCAAAACACTCAGAAGATGATTATTATTATTATTACCATCGCCACCCCTGGAAAGTGACTCATTTACCAAGTTTCATACTTCCATATATAAAGACTTTTTCAGAACAAGCATGTATTACTTTTATAATTAAAAGATACATGTTTATACTCAAGAGAAATGAAAACATGTCCACACAAAGACTTGTATGTGAATGTTCACAGCAGCATTATTCATAATAATAAAAAATTGGAAAAAACCTAAATGTCCATCAACCGGTGGACTAAACAAAACAACTATACAAAAATGACTAAACAAAAACTAAACAAAGGGCTTCCCTGGTGGCGCAGTGGTTGAGAGTCCACCTGCCAATGCAGGGGACACGGGTTCGTGCCCTGGTCCGGGAAGATCCCACATGCCGCAGAGCGGCTGGGCCCGTGAGCCAGGGCCACTGAGCCTGCGCGTCCGGAGCCTGTGCTCCGCAATGAGAGAGGCCACAACAATGAGAGGCCCGTGTACCGCAAAAAAAAAAAAAAAACTAAACTAAACAAAATGTATGGTATATCCATATAATGGAATGCTATTCAGAAATAGAACTATTCATATATACTATGACATGAACAAACCTCCAAACCATCATGCTAAGTGAAAGAAGCAAGACACAGAGAACACATATTGTATGATTCCATTTAGAAAAAATGTCCAGAAAGGGCAAATCTATAGAGACAGAGAGTAGATTAGGGATTGCCTGGATCAGGAGTTGGGAATAGGACTAACAGTTAAGGGACACTAGGGATCTTACTGGGATGATGAAAATGTTCTAAAACTGATTTATGGTAATGGTTACACAACTTGGGTAAATTTACTAGATATCACTAAATTGCACAGAGTAAAATATGCCTCAATGAAGTTGTTTAAACAAAAAAAAGTTGGAAAAAGATATCCTTAAAAACCATGCATTATTCTATGATCATATAATGCTTTGCTCCTTGGAAAAGGACTTTTCACATGCATTATCCTATTTGACCCTCATAAGAATCATGTGAGGCAAAGTAAGGATCATGCCCTTCGAAGAGAAAAGGAAAATAATGTTCAGAGAAGTAACATAACTAGCCCATAGTCACTGCAGCACATAAAGCAACTGGAGCCCAGCTCCTAAACATAACTAACTCAATACAAGTGGCAGCAGAAATGTGCCAAGCCTGCAAGATCCAGGGATAGTCACCAAACAGTGATCACACTTCAGATGAATACTGAAGGACAGAGGCTTTAAAACTTTTAAAAACTTTTTGAATAAGTGTGCATTTAAGAAATTTTATGTAAAAGATGCTTTTCTTCCCCCTTATACACTCCGCTAAAAGTGAGATCCATTACAGACCAATTCCCAGAAGCAACAAGATATTTCCTTTTCAGTAGCTCATAAAATGCTCAGCACACAACTGGATTCAATATATGATTCTAACATCTATGAAAAATAATTATAAATTTTAAAAGGCTTTATTTGAACATTATTCTAAATGTATCCTGCATTTTGTTTTGTATAGAAAAACTGGAGAGAAATGACAAGAGACAAAATTCAAACCATAAGCCATATGGAAGATTCTCTCTCTCTCTCTTTTTTTTTTTTTTTGCCAGATGGTTACTCTTTGGCAACCATTTTGCTAAAAAGTATAAAAGGCCACCTGCATCTGCAGTCACCACAGGCTTTCCCAGCATCAGGCAAGGAACTAAGAAAACAAAAACAATGAAAACCTAGTACGATCAACCAATAATTTCCCCCCAGCTTTCTCTTACTGACTAGGTGCAGAGAACTACCTAGTAGGAAAGAATTGGTTCTGTGTGAAAAATCCTGTGTCTGTCACACTAAACAGGGTTGATAATGTGGTTGATCTTGCTCACTCCCATTTTAAAGATGGAAAAATAAGCTCGGGCAGACAAAATGTCAAAGTTTCTTAGCATTTTCTGTTGATCGCAGCTAAAAAGATCAAGACTCCTTGAACTGTTAACTAAAACACCTTGCACTAAACCTTGACAATTGAGATTATTTTACCTAATCACGGTCTCTGAAAAGAAATGCCTAGAGATAACTGGTAAACTAGAAAAGCAAGTTATAAATCTTGGACCATTATAACATATTTGGGATTTACTTTTTGTCTTTACAACTGACATTATATTCTTTAGGATTTAGGCACCTAACAGAAGGTAAAGGCTATCAGGGAAAAAGCCACAAGCCACAAACAAACAGGGTTTTGGAATTCTGGGCAGACCAAGAAAAGCACTAGAAAACCTGACAAAAAAACCTGAGCTCAACTCTGGCTCCTGAGGCCTTCTCATAGAGATGTAGATCCAGAACAAGCAAGGCACAATGTACAAGTGGGCTCAATTTTTACACGATTTTATGCATAGACAAAGAGACCTTAGAAAACAGTGCATAAATCCACGGTTGTTGGGGGCAGTACCTCAGAAGACTCACTGTGATATAACTATAGAATCTTAACAAGGGGGCTATGAGCCCAACACCAGGCAGAGAGTACTTCTAAAGGTCCAGAAATACATTTCCTGTTGCAGTCTGCCAAATAAAAGGTCTGTCTCTATAGGCTGTGGCAGGATTTTCTTTGCCCCTCTTAGCAGTCAGCCCTCTGCAGAGATGGTGGCATGACAAGAAAAAGAATTTTCAAAATGAAGGGAACTGAAGAAAGGTAAGTATACAATGTCAGGGTATTAAGACTATCTTTGGTTGGTCAGTTCTGAGTTGTTAGAGGATTTCAGAGTGGGGATGGGAACAGGGATAGGGCTGGGAGATGGATGGCAGCTCAGGCAAGCCAAGAGCCAGGAATGCAAGGTGAGTCCCTTCACATGACCAAGAGCAATAATCTATACCTTGTGAGTCCAATTTTTTAGAATCATAACACTCTGTCTTAATTTCCCCTTCCTACTGCCTGAGTACTACGAAACCCTAGTTTAATTTTTCTAGCCCTACCTCAGCTATACTATGGGGTCTTGAGGGATAAACCATTTATCTCTGCTTAAACTAGAGATCTGAAGAACAGATGTCTAGCCCCCCGCTGAGGCCTGTTTGGTAGACAACTTAAGCCCCCCGGCCCCACACACATACCCTCCCACTCCATACTTTTTCTTCTACCCTTACTGGGTCCTGACTTCCTGCCTGGCACCAGTGCTAAATGTTTTATGTGTATCATCTTACCAAAATCTCATAAGAAGTCTGGAAATACGCTTATTATCCTAATTTTAGAAATAAAAACACTGAGTCTTAGAGAGGTTAGGTCAATTGCCCAAGGTCAAGCAGCTCATAAAGAACAAAGCTAAAATACGAACCCAGGAATGTTTGAGTACTAAAGGCACAAGTTCTTAACTACCCTGCCATAGCAGTGGCAGCAATTAGTAAGAAACCTCAAGGGTATGGTTACTTACAGGGGAGAGAGCTGAACTACTTGTGAAGATTTCCTTTCAGGCAAATATGGAAGTTCTATCTTTCTTGAGGGTTGTGGCAGTTTCCTCGTACATGGTGGCAGCAGTGGGATCATGGATACAGGTTATCTAGGCTAGCAAATCTGTCCTCAGACAGATGAGAGTGTTACCTTCTGCCTTTTTCTAGGTTGATTTTCTAATTCCAAGTTGCATATTGATAAGACTCCTTTTTTATTTCATTCTCTCTCCAAATAGGTAATACCCCAATTCATTTCATATTAGGTATCTTCTCTTCAAAACCCCTGTTGGCATCATGTCCCGGCCCAGCCTGGAGATGTGTAGGGACAAAATGCTGGGATGGGTTATCCTAGGACACACTGACTACCTACATAAGAACATGAGGCTGTTTCCCAAAAGCACTAAAATCAAGAAAGTAGATCTCCTGACACAATAGTTTCTCCAAACAACATGAAACAACTCTTTGAGATATCAAATATTGTTCAGTCAAACCTTGTGATTTGAGCCTTGCTATTGGTTGAGTCCCTGCAGTTTGTGCAGTGCCCGGGGTTTTGCTCCAAATCCGTCACATTGCATTAGTGCCCTTCCTCCTCACTGCCTACAGAAATAACAGTCTTGAACATGGCAGCACAATCCATTTGTCCTGCTCTAATTACTTTTTGACATTATTCTTTCTGCTGCCAACGTCCTCCCTCCCTCTTTCTTTCTTCTTTTCTGCCTTAGGGCATCATTAGAATCATCTGAAAAGATCTTTAGGTTCCACTGGTATATATTTTGTTAACTTTTTATCACAAGATGGTTCCAAGGAGGAGTATGATAGTTCCAAGAAGAAAAGCCACCAGATTCTCAAAACCATTTCCAGAGTTTCCCAGCTAGCACAGAGAGAATGGCCAAGAGGAAAATGTCCAGGTTTGAAGTACCTGGACAAATTGTAGCTCTGTCACTCACTAGCTGTGAGACCTTGGGCAAGTCTGATAATCTGTCTCAGTCTTAGTGCTCTATTCAGACAAGTGGAGTTATATCTGATAACCTAACAAGGGCTTCTATGAAGGTCAACTGAGATAATGCATGTGAAAATACTTCAGAAAGGGCTGTAGTTGTCTTATTATTAAGAGACACAAAAGTAATGACCAATATTGATAGGAATCTCTAAGTCTTGTGTTTTTCATTAAACTTAGTGTGATGGTTAGTTTTACATGTCAACTTAGCTGGGCCATCAGATCAAACATTTGGTCAAATATTACTCTGGGTATTTCCATGAAGGTGTTTTTGAATGAAATTAACATTTAAATTGGTGGACTCTGAATACAGCAGATTGCCCTCAATAATGTGGTTGGGCCTCATCCACATTATTGAAGGCCTGAAGAGAAGAAAAAGACTGGCCCTCCCCTGAGCAAGATATAAATCTCCAGGAGACTGCCTTCGGACTTGAACTGGAACATCAGCTCTCCTGGGTCTCTAGCCTGTCAGCCTTCAGACTGGAACTGCAGCGCTGACTTTCCTGGGTCTCCAACCTGCTGGCCAACCCTGCGGATTCTGGACTTGTAAGCTTCCGTAATTATGTGAGCCAATTCCCTACAATAAATCTTTAGTTATCTATCTACATATACACACAAACACACACACATACCCCATACTGGTTCTGTTTCTCTGGAGAATCCTGACTAATATATCTAGGACTTAGCTTTGTTTAGGATTCACAAGGACCATACTATGCTCTAATAATAAAGGACAGAAACATCATGGATACAATAAATCCAGAGGTTTATCTCCAGAGCTCTTTTTGCTTCAGGATTTCAGATCCTGATTTATAAATTACATATGTTCCCAAAGTCACTTTTAAGCCAGCTGCCTGGAACTTAAAAGGCTTTCCTCAATAATAAAATGGAGCTTAAAGACAAAGGATTGAGATGTTATCCTTATAGGAGTGATTAACACAGTGATTAATATATGTTTGTTAGATAAGTGCAAGAATCAATGTTGTTCTATTTAGAAAATACTTTTGGAAGAAAAGAATACAACATTTATTAAACCCTTCTCATGTGTTAAGTAAGCACTGTACTGGGTGTTTCACATATATTGTTTTATTCAACCTTAATACCTGTAGTACAAAGACAATGTTTCCCATTTCTGCAAATGACAAACTGAGCTCTGAAAGATGAGACAATTTTGGCATGGGTCAAACACAACTAGAATGTGGTAAAGCTGGGATCAGACTGACTCCATCGACCCATCTCAGACTGTAGGACAGACATACTGAATAGTCTCTACCCTTATACATTAAAAAAAAAAAAAAAAAAAAAAAGTAGGGGTGATGAACTATGACAGACCTGTTCCTCTTCCTCCACTCATTCCTAGATGTGGGATGGCAAAAAAGCACAAAAGGTAGAAAATAAGAAGCACTGGGTAAAGCAGGCTTTGGAAATCTACAGGCTGAGGGGTTTTCAGCAATGTCAACATGAGCACTATCATTATAGCAAAAGACTGGATGTAAAGAGCAATGTCTTGGCAAACAAGAGTGAGGGTTTTTGTTTTTATTTTTTTAAAGAAAGCAATAGAAAATGCAGTGGTCCCAATGAACTGTAAATGTAGATGGGGGAAAGATGGTGTGTGAGGTGGGGGGAATCTGTTTGGTCTTTGTTGTTAATCTTAACAAGCCAGCACATCCTCTTTGTGCTGATGGCCTCACGTCCAAGTGATAAGTCAAGCCAAAGCCAAGCCAAAGAGGTCTCTGTCTCCTGCAGCGCTTCCCTTTTCCCATCTCAGATGGCTTTCCAGGATCCATCCTTAATTCACATTCTTTCTGCCCCAAATGCATACACTTAACAGGGAAAACTAATTTCACATTTTGTATTGTTGTACACAGCCTGCCAACCAAGGATAGGAACCGGAAGAATGATAAGCAATGAAACAAGAATTATTTGCTATTAAGCCAAACAAGGTTCATTTTCAACTACATTAAAATAGGCCAAGTAGACCAGCTGCTTGAGAAGATATCTTCCTGCAACAAAGGGTGACAGCAGGTTATTTAAACGTAACTACTGTTGGAATTACATCACTGATAAAATGTTGCAACTCCAGTAGTTTCAAAACATACTCCTTCATCTTGATTGTAAAAAAAATCCACTTATAACCATGACTTCAGAATAACTCTGTAAGAAGGTATCATTACCCCACTTTATCAGTGAAGAAATTGAGGCTCAGAATGGTAGTCAAATGCTTAAGTGGTCAGAGATAGGATCTGACTCTAAGTTTTGAGTGTTTTTGCCTTTCTCAAGTCAATTTCCCAAAGCTATCAAGGTCTTGTTTATTAGGCCTCTCACTTTCTTGAGGTGTCTTGCTTCTAAGGACAATGTCAGATAAACACTACTGTAGTTGTAGTGTCTAAGACATTCCAATCTAAAGAACAACAAAGTCATGCCTGCCAAGTTCTAAATCATTTAGCGTGGTTTTTCTAGATAATGTAGTCATTGGCATGGGTAAGATTAACCTCCAATGATACTGATTTTTTTTTTCCTCCAAAATTTTGGGCAACTTGATCTCGTTAATCATTTGTGAAATTGTAAACATTTTGTGAACTAAAAGCAAGAACCTTTTCCAGATGAACATTTGAGATGCTAAAGTAGTATGCCATGTTTTCTAAATTTTTTCATTCGTGTAATCAAAAGTAACAGAACCTTCAAAATAACAGTTCTAAATCAAAATGAATATTTATAAACACATAGCTATATGTGAATTCTATTTTATGGTTTTTTATTCTATTTTAGGTACAAATACCTTCATAAAATCCCCAATTATATTTTGAATTATTATAACTTTCTGAACTTAGCCATTCCAGTTCTACCAATCAGCTTCTTCTTAAAACTAGTACAGGCTGCACACTGAAGGGGAAAGCACACGGATTCTGAGATCAGACAAATCTGGGTTCCAATTCTTGCTCTACTATTTCATACTTCTGACAAGTTACTCAATTGCTTGGAGTCTCACAGCTTTCTCGTACAAAACAGGGATACCATCCCTTAACCTTTAATGGTTATTGTAACATATAAAATAAATGAACTACTATATCAGGCAAGCTCAGTTCCTGGGATACAGATGGTGTTCAATGAATGCCAATAGGTGCTTAATGAATGCTGTTATAAATTGTTTTTAAAACCCTATAAGGAATATGTCTATTGTTCCACCTATGACCCAGAGAAAGGGAAATGAAGATTAGTGATATGACATAAAGTAAAAACTTATTTCCACTTCTAGTATTTCTAGCATTTCAGCATTTATTTCTCCCGAATTTGTTAGAATACAGTTGTAACTGGAAGTGGAATTTAAGATGAAATATTTGGATAAAGGGGTCTACATTAGTTGATTACATTCAAAAATTTAAATATAGTGTGGGGGCTTCCCTGGTGGCGCAGTGGTTGAGAATCCGCCTGCCGATGCAGGGGACACGGGTTCGTGCCCTGGTCCAGGAAGATCCCACATGCCGCGGAGCGGCTGGGCCCGTGAGCCATGGCCGTTGAGCCTGCGCGTCCGGAGCCTGTGCTCCGCAACGGGAGAGGCCACAACAGTGAGAGGCCCACATACCGCCCAAAAAAAAAAAAAAAAAAAAAACAAATAAATATAGTGTGTACTAAATATTCTCCAAATTGCTACAAAGCAAAACCATTTTCTACACAGCTTGCATTACTGCAGCATAGCTTCGAAAGGAAAGAAACCACTCTGTAATCCCACAGATTATGTCTAAAAATAGGATGATAGGCCAGCTGTCAGATGCATACGTTGTAGGGAAAATGGGGCCAAGAATCTCTCCCCAAAAATCACTGCAACTCTTCTTGCATTTGCTCCCATAAGGCTGAAAAATTGAAATCTATTCAATTCTAGCAGCTACTACTTCCTTTTTGGACTAGGACAAAGGTTTGGAATTCTGAAGATTTATGAGGCCTTTTGTGAAATCTCTCCAAATTTGCAAAGTGCTGCTCATAACAGGCTTATAACAGAAGTGTCATGCATGATCTGGAATTACTGCCTCAACACAAGCTCATTTTTAAAAAACTTTTGCTTTTTTGTGAATGCTTCCTGCCAGAGTTATTTAACCTTAAAAAAAAAAAAAAGATGTAATGATTGGGACTAGGTTAACTTGCTGGATAGCCCCTTAGGTACAGTAAGCCCTTTGTGGGCCTCAGTTTTCTCATCTGCTTAATGAGAAAGTTGTGGGAACGTCTGTGCAAGGCTATCTTTCAGCTATGATGCTCTAGGGATTTTCTGAGCCTCAAAATTTCCAGACAGGATGAACAGAAGAGAAAACAAATACCCTTTTGGAGCTAACCTGTGTTAAGATGCTTCAGTCCAAGAGCTCAGCAACCCTAAAAAGGTGAACGGAAGAAATTTCAATATCTTTTCTGCTGACTGTTAAAGAAGCATAGGGCCAGGACTTCCCTGGTGGTTAAGACTCTGCACTCCCAATGCAGGGGGCCTGGGTTCAATCCCTGGTCAGGAAACTAGATCCCACATGCCGCAACGTAGATCCCGCGTGCCGCAACCAAGACCTGGAGCAGCTAGCTAGCTAGCTAGCTAAGTATTAAGTAAGTAAATAAATAAATATTTAAAAAAGAAAGAAAGAAAGCATAGGGTCAATTATTGTGGGTAAGGGTGGGAAGTGTCCTGGTGAGAAGAAAGGAAAGTGCTATCTAACCGAAAAAAGTGGGCACACGTCAAGGAAATACATACAGCCTGTGTACTATGTAGTCCACAAATACATTCATCTTACTATTACACAACTGACACTTTTCTAGGTGCTAGGGACAGAATGTGAGCTAGACACGCATTCCTGTCAAGAGTCTCACCAGCATCTCAAGGCAGGCACAGATCGTACCCAGGTCAATTTCAAACCCTGACCCTCAACAGTTCAATGGAAAGACTATAAAAAGGTTCAGCCTCACATCCGGTACACTTAATACGTGCTGGCTATACCTGGAGGATAACCTACCTTACACCAATGCCTTTAAAGGTTGGCAGTTTCAAAGAAAAATAATTGGCATATTGAGTTTGAGAGAGGAGCTTTTAGGTGAGATATTGAGGATCAAAATACTATGTCAGCTTTGTGACCACCTAGAGGGGTGGGATAGGGAGGGTGGGAGGGAGATGCAAGAGGGAGGAGGTATGGGGATATATGTACATGTATAGCTGATTCACTTTGTTATAATACAGCAGAAACTAACACACCATTGTAAAGCAATTATACTCTAATAAAGATGCTAAAAAAATACCATGTCAGACATTTATGGCACTCATTTCTTGTTTCTGTTTTTTGTGTTTTTCAGGGAATAGTGGTATCATTATTCACAAACCAACAGCAGAAAACGCAAGAGAAAGCAGACCTAGTGTCAGAGGTGTCGACTCTGCACTGTAGCTCAGAACCTAAAGGATTTCCTTGTAAAGCAGGGGTCCCCAACCCCCGGGCCACCAAGGACTGCTACAGGCCTGCAGCCTGTTAGGAACCGGGCCGCACAGCAGGAGGTGAGCGGCGGCGAGAGAGCGAAGCTTCATCTGCCGCTGCCCATCGCTCGCATCACCACCTCAACCATCCCCATCCCCACCTCCCCCAACCGCCCCCCAGGTCTGTGGAAAAACTGTCTTCCACAAAACTGGTCCCTTGTGCCAAAAAGGCTGGGGACTGCTGTTGTAAAGGACAGAGGTTTGGCTACTACCTAACAATGTCACCAGGAGGAAACTAAATCTGATATGAGATGTTTCCCCACAAGATTATAGGCTTATTTCTCCCTAAACCTCAGACACACTATATACTGTTGAGACAATCCAAGGACTTGAGGAGTTCATGAGGATTCAATCATTCATTCAACAAATGTTTATTGGGTGCTTACAATCCTCATGATGGGGATCAGAGCAAACAAGACTGGCATGGTCACTGCCCTTACAGACTAGTAGAAGGGACAAACATTAAGCAGTTATATAAAGAAATATTTAATTATAATTGTGATAAGTGTAATAACTGTCCTAAGTACAGAAGGTATGAGTAACAATGACAGGACCAAACTTGGCCTAGGAGAAGTGGAATAACATTCAAGCAATGGAATATGAGGAGAGTGGGCAGAAAGCAAACTATCCACAGAAAAAAACCACATGATTTCTTTATAAAAAATGGTCTAGCCTTTTCTGCTCCCAAAGTCTCAGACATATGTCTCTCCTCAGTGCTCTTAGCACCCTGTACTTCTCGGCACTACTGAGCTGATTTTACTGCAACGTGACAACCAGTTTTATGAATCTGTCTCCCTTACTAAACTGCAAACTCCTCCAGAATAGGGACCTTATCCAACCTATTTCTGTGCCTCTAATACCTAGCATTGGGCTAGATACTCAGTATGCCCTCAGAAAATGGTAATTATTATTACTGTGATTACTGATCTTCAGTGACCAGTAGATCATTACACAAATTATACAGCTTTGTTCTGTTAATTGAGACCTTTGTCCCACTTTGTAGAGAGACCCCAACAAGTGAGTCCCAGGAATAGATCACCTACCACTGATCCCAACACATGCCACTGCTCTCAGCTCCTTTGCAGTGGTAATTTTTGCTTGTTTACATGGATGATTCAGAGCTATCTTTTCCACTGTTCTGTGGTCACTTCCAATGCAAGACTATCAGCCAAGAACAGAAATGCCTTAAAAGGTAGTGATATGAAGATCACAAGTTAGGAAAGGGAGAGGGGGTGAAGAGAATTAGGACACAGCTGTAGTGTTCTGTAGGCTAAAATACAGACTCAATGTGTCACAGAAAATTAAATCAGAGGCTGAATATTATTCCTGGTCTCCTGAATAAATGTAAGCAAGGGCCCTGGTACTCTGTCACTGGCTACACTGTAGCCATGCTAGGCCCTCAATGACATCCAGTTCTATACCCTAGGATCATTCTGAATTGGGGAGGCAAGGTCATTGCTCCTCCAGGCTAAATTCTACAAAGCTCCATTTGCCCCAGACAGAAAAAAGAGGATGTCAACTGCTAAATCCATTTTGATAGCTAGAGGAGGATTAAAGAAACTGCACACATGGTGATGTCCGAATCTGAGCAATGAGATTAACCTCCATGTGGACTGCCTATATCTCACAGAGGTTTAAAACAAACAGATCTGCCATCCCATTTTTCACATCTAGAATTCAAACTGAAAGGGAAGCCCCAAGTGAGATATAGTCATGCATTCTGCTGCCCCAGATTCTAGAGAGACACTAAGACAGGGTCACCGTCCTCTAGAAAGTGTGGGGGAGAAAGACCAGGAAATTATCTACAGTGCCCAAGAAAAGCACAAACAAGGTGCTAAGTGGGAACTCACAGGCAGGAGTGATAAATCTGTGTGGAGTGGGGCTAGATCTGATGGAAACTGCACAGTCAGAAGTGGCATTAGAGCTCAGTTTTGAAGGAGTAGACTCCCAGAACACAGAGAAGGGGGAAGAGGTGGCAAGTGCATTCTAAGCAGAAGCAACAGCAAGTACAAAGACACGGCAGCATAAAAGCAGAGGTTGTTTTGAAACTATGAATACTTTTGTGTAGCGTGGGTTTAAGACACATGACAGTGAGTGGCAGGAAAAGAGACTGAGGGACGTTGAGGAAAGCCAGATTTAGAAAGGCCTTATATACTGGGCTAAACAGCTGGACTTCTTCCTGCAGGTGGGAATAACATATATTTAATATTATTACAGTTTATTTATTTTGTTAAATACCTGCTATGAACAAGGCAAGGTGTTTTACATACTTCAGTGCATTTGATGTTCAAAACTCCTCATTGTACACACAAGCAAAAAGACTCAAGAGAGGTCAGGTAACCCAAACCAGGTCTGTTTGACTTCAAAGACTACAAAATCTCCCAAAAAAGGATTCCTGGTATAGGAACTCCTAGACTTCTGATTCCAAACAATCTAGGGCTCTTTCCAACATACTATATACGTTATAATGTAAGTTTCAGAATGCTCTCACTTGAGCCTACAGCAAACTGGTGGTATAAAAATGTTCAAGGGGGCTTCCCTGGTGGCACAGTGGTTGACAGTCCGCCTGCCGATGCAGGGGACACGGGTTCGTGCCCCAGTCCGCGAGGATTCCGCATGACGCGGAGCAGCTGGGCCCGTGAGCCATGGCCACTGGGCCTGCGCGTCCGGAGCCTGTGCTCCGCGACGGGAGAGGCCACAACGGTGAGAGGCCCGCGTACCGCAAAAAAAAAAAAAAAAGTTCAAGGAACCCTTGAAATCACTGGCATCAGACCACGTAGGTTCATCTACTCATTCTTAGCAGTCTCTAAAACACAGGAATACTAAGAAATCTAAGATCAGTTTTTCTAATGGTCCTTGTCTGAAGGTTTTCTCTCTGACATTACTGCAGTATTTTACATCAACAGCTATTTCAGAAGACAAGGTAGCCAGGTTCCCCAAAGCAGAAATAGGAACAGAATGAGACTGTGGCTTAGATACCACCAAATCTGACACCTGGCCATGAAAATTCAACAGTGAGGACACACGACTTTGTTGAAACATGTCTAGGCTCTGAAGTGCATTAGTTGGTTGAATTTTGATCATGTTAGTTAACCTTTCTGAGCCTCAAGTTCCTTACATTAAAAATGTAGTAATAAACACTACCTTTCAGGATAGCTATGAAAGCTAAATAGTATAAATAAGGTGAAGAAGGAGGGACTCAAAGCCTAGAGCATGGTAGGCACCCATACCTACCTTTCCTACACACACTTATATACATACTTAGCTAGCATTCTCTCTGCCTACTTCATATGATTTTTGTGAGGCTCAAATAGGGTGATGTCTATGAAAGTCCTTAATCAAGTATCAGTAAAAAAATAACTGTCATTATAACTAAGCTCAAAACTCCGCTCAGGGCACAGTGATGAATATTTTTTTATAATCCTTGTCTTCAAGGGGCTAACCCTCAGATAAGTGAGCTACAAGTATACAAATGAGTGGAATATAGGTAAGAAGTAGTAGAATTAGTAACTGCTAGAAGAGTGGTAATAATAGCTAGCATAATTGAGCACTTACCATGGGCCAGACCTAGTCTAGGTGCTTTACCTATATTATCTCATTTTATCCTGAAATAAGCCCTATGGAGCACATGCTATTATATGCATAGATGTGGAAACTAAAGCACATGATGGCTAGGTAATTTGATCAAATTTACACAACTAGTAAGTGGTGATACCAGGATTGAAATGCATGAATTCTGACTCTACAGCTCATACTATTAGAGATGCAGAGGTGTGAATTAAAGAAGTGGAGAAATAATATGGTAACAAATAATGGGGTCTATTAATGAACTCACTGAGCACTCATATTGTGCCAGGCCTGGGCTAAGCACTTCACATGTGAGCTCTTACTCAATTCCAAAAACCCTCTGTGAGCTAGACACCATCCCAATTTTACAGATGAGGCAACAGATTTAATGAGGTTGGGTTACTTGCTCAAGGTCTCACAGCTAGTTACTAGAAAAAAACAGATCTCAAACTTAGCCCTGTCAGTGTGTAAAAGCACATGCTCTTAACCTCTTTGCTCTTTGGATCAGTGGCAGGCAGTAGTGTTCAGGTTGGGCCCTGATGGCCAAAAATAATTTGAATAGCTGATAATGAGTTGTGTGGGATTCCAAAGGGCACAGCATGAACAAAGGATTACACAGAGGAAGTCTGGGGGCTTTAAAATAAAAATACAATCACTTTATTTTGTAATCCCTAAATCATCAGACAGGCTGGATATTCTTTTCTGCCATTAAAAACAACCTTCTAAATTACAACAGCAGTATATATGTTATCGAATATTGGGAAATATATAAAGAAGCAAAAATAAGAAAATAAAGCATGTCTTAGAAAAGATGTCTTTGAAAAGAAGAGAGTTGTGGAAAATTAGTTGGAAAGGTACTTCAGGGACTGACTGCAGCAGCTTTTTAAATGTTGGACTGGGGAACCAAAACTACATTCCAAATGCATTGGAAGATTGTGAGCAGAGAGGGAGTATAATTAGAGACTTAAGCCATGCTTAAGACAGACTTAAACAGAGAGATAAGAGGCAAGAAGATCAGGAAGGAGCCCATTATAGTAGACCAGGTAAAAGCTAAGGGTCTGAGTTATGAGCAGGCTATGTATCATGACCACTGTAAGCTCAGACTGAGTCAGACCTAAGTTTGAACTTGGCTCCATTACTTACTAGCTATGTGATGCTGATTAAGTTAACTTAAACCTTGTGAGCCTCAGTTTCATCACCTATAAAGTAGAGATAATATAACCCACGTAAAGAGTTGTTGTGAGGGGGCTTCCCTGGTAGTGCAGTGGTTGAGAGTCCGCCTGCTAATGCAGGGGACACGGGTTCGTGTCCCAGTCCGGGAAGATCCCACATGCCACGGAGCGGCTGGGCCCGTGAGCCATGGCCGCTGAACCTGCGCGTCTGGAGCCTGTGCTCCACAACGGGAGAGGCCACAACAGTGAGAGGCCCACGTACTGCAAAAAAAAAAAAAAAAAGAGTTGTTGTGAGGACTAAGTAAGCTATGAAACAATTAATGTGATTCAGGTTTCTCAACTTCTACACTATTGACATTTGGGGCCAAATAATTCTTTTTTTATGGAGGAGCTATCCTGTGCATTAATAGGATATTTAGCAGCATCCTTGGTCTCTACCTACCCGTCCCCTCCCCACCCGCCCTGGCCCCCAGGTTGTGACAACCAAAAGTGCTCGACATCGTCAAATAAACTCCGGTTGATAACTACCTGGCATAATTTCTGGCATATAAAGTCTCAATAAATACAAGCTTTAAAAAATGATTGCAGGGAATGAAGGGAGGGGAAGGTGGTTACTCAGTGATGAAAACAGAAATGTAAAAGTAAAACAAAGACAGATATGATGAATTGCCTGGCTGACTGGATATGGAGATCATGAAAGAAGAAGGTAGAGGAGATGACCAAAGCTTTAACTCTGTGTGATTCATCCAACCAAAAGAAATAAGGAAGAAAGGAGAGTGTGAAGGCTTAAGGGACCAAGGGACATGCAAATAAAGATATTTGAGGGCCTCCCTGGTGGCGCAGTGGTTGAGAGTCCGCCTGCCGATGCAGGGGATACGGGTTCGTGCCCCGATCTGGGAGGATCCCATATGCCGCGGAGCGGCTGGGCCCGTGAGCCATGGCCGCTGGGCCTGCGCGTCCGGAGCCTGTGCTCCGCAACGGGAGAGGCCACGACAGTGAGAGGCCCATGTACCGCAAAAAAAAAAAAAAAAAAAAAAAAAAAAAAAAATTCTGGTCTTTAGCTAGGGAGAAGGGTCAGTATAGGTCTATGAATAAAATATAAAAATCACTCTTTATGTTTCCTGAGCTTTTAATGTTTTCAGCTATAGTTCCAAAGTGAGTACTAGTCACAAGCCTTAATTGTAGAGCTCTCAGGAGAAGTAAACTTAAAAGACATGTTTGACAATGAATATGTATTGTCATTAAAATCAGAAAAAAAGGTATTCTATTTTCAGAAGGAAATGTAATCAGAAAAAATATATAAAGCAAATAAGACATTAAGAAAAACACTACGAATTTGTACAAAGTGACAGACTTTTTTAGTTTTCCATCCTTTCACCAGACAACTGAAAAACTGGTATATACTGATCTTCCGAAGATTAAACCAACTTCAGAGCTTCTAGTATGTGCCATATATTTTAGAGATACTGGTGAAAGAAAAAAGTTGAATCCAAACCTATGCATGTTCAAATTCCAGTAGTTTGATACCTTTCGGAAAAGTCAGATCTTTCTGACTCTATAGCCTTCCGGTCCCCAGCAGACCCCCATGGCAACTCTTGCAGCCTTTGCTAAGCCACCTGAGCAAACAAGACTGTATCCCTGCTTGTCACCTGCTACGTAGTCTATTCCAAGGCCCTTTCAAGCACTAGTCAAAGCAGAAAAGCACTGAAACTGATCTGACACATCTACATACAGTGACTGTACTTTGATTTTTCCAAGATTATTATGTTCTGTGGTCTCCATGAACCAATGTTCTATAAATTCCAATATTCAGGAATTCAAACTAAATCTCCATATAAAAAGTCCATGTGATATCGTGACACATTTGCCAAAATCCATAAAGTATAAAATATGAAGAGTGAACCCTAATGTAAACTATGAATTTTGGGTGATAATATTGTACAATATCAATGTAGCTTCACTGATTATAACAAATGTACCATTCTGGTATGGGATGTTGATGGGAGGGGACTGTACAATATGTTTGGAAGCGAGTATATGGAAACTCTCTGTACTTTCTGCTCAATATTGCTGTGAACTTAAAACCTTTCTAAAAAATAGTCTATTTAAAAGGGAAAAAAAATCTCATGTGAGATCTGTTGTCCTGATTTTGGATTCAGAAAACGTGATCCTTGTAGATGTGCAGGAGCAGATGTCAGAGAGACGACTTATGCTAAGGGCCAGAGACAAGGTCTGAGAAAGCAAGCTCTGAACTCTTGGGATAGTCATGAAGAAAATAAAATTTTCCAATCAAAATATGCAGAAATCGGGCTTCCCTGGTGGTGCAGTGGTTGGGAGTCCGCCTGATGATGCAGGGGACACGGGTTCGTGCCCCAGTCCAGGAGGATCCCATGTGCCGCGGAGCGGCTGGGCCCCGTGAACCATGGCTGCTGAGCCTGCGCGTCTGGAGCCTGTGCTCCGCAACGGGAGAGGCCACAGCAGTGAGAAGCTCACATGCCGCAAAATAAATAAATAAATAAATAAATAAATAAATAAATAATGCAGAAATCCAAATGGTGAGCTTTCTCATTGCAGTTGGATAAAGACTCCCATTTTTGTCATGGGGTAAACTTATATGTGCCAAATTTACAAAGAGGGGTGTAGAAAATAAGTAAATGCCTTGTCAGGAAGCTCTCTAAACTAAATGACAACTTTTGGATAAGGTTAAAAGTAGGAAGAAATGACATCCCTATCTCAAATTCTTTAAAAAATCAATACCACCTCCAGTTTCCAGTCTGGCCATGTCAGGAGCTTAGAAGTTGCCGCTCTGTCCTAACAATAAGAAAATGCTGAACAAAATGGAAAATCAACAACTCTTCATAGATGTGGCAGAGAAGTGAGGTCAGATGGCAAACCACTGTCCCCAAAATTGGAGAGACAGATACAGATAACAGAGAATCACAACCTACTAAAGCTGAAACTCTTGAGCAGAAAATTCCACAGGAATCAGTGCCAGAGTAAGAACACCTAAGCTGTAGTTGATGAACTGTTGGAAGCTAAGTGTGGATAACTCTGAGAGTTAAAACTCCAGAGGGAGGACTTCCCTGGTGGTCCAGTGGTTAAGACTCCATGCTTCCAATGCAGGGGGCATGGGTTCAATCCCTGGTTGGGGAAGTTCCACATGCTGCATGGCGCGGCCAAAAACAAAAACAAAAAACTCCAGCAGGACCCAGTCACAGGAGGGCTCCACACTTTTTGAGTTTTACCTCCAAAACCTCTACCAGGACCTCACAGTGAATATCAGAGAAAAATTCCTTCTTGCTTCCAGAAGAGAGAGGGGGAAAAGACCCCTGAAATATACCAGAGCATTCTGTTCTTACAAGGCCTGCATTCAGGAAAAAATTATTTTATTAGAGCCTAACTTGCTGGAGTTTTATCAGAGCCTAACCAACCTAGGAGATGGGAAATACCCAACTCTAGCTTCCTCTAGCATCCCACATGAAGAAAGAGGAATAACCCAACTCCAGCCCACCAGCCATCCTGTCCCACCTAAGGGGCAAAAAAACCCTTAGAAGCACTAGTAAAGTTCACTGTTCTGCGGCACTGGCTCATCAAAACACTGAGACCAAATCAAAGGACTATAGAATGCTTCCCCTTCCGCACATCTTACCACTACATTACTAAAGGCCTGTTTATAGCCGTTCCTTTTACCTAGTACACCACATTCAATTTTCAACAAAAAAACCCCACAAGGCACACTGAAAGGCAAAACAAGCATCAGAAATCAGAGTCAGACACTGCAGAAATGTTGGAATTATCAGACCAGGAACTTTAAAGAACTATGATTAATATGCTAAGGGTTTTAATGGAAAACAGACAACATGAAAGACAGATGGATAATTTAAGCAGGGAGGTGGAAATTCTAAGAAAGAATCATAATAAAATGCTAGAAAATAAAAAATACTGTAATAGAAATGAAGAAGGCTTTGATAGGCTCAATAGTAGACTGGGCATGGCTAAAGAAAGATCTCTGACCTTAAAGATATGACAGTAGAAACTCCCAAAACTGAAAAGCAAAGAGAAAAAAGACTGAAACAAACAAAAGAACAGAATCTCCAAGGACTGTGAGACAACAACAAAAGGTGTTACGTATGTGTAATGGGAATACTAGAAGGAAAAGAAAGAAACAGAAGCAGTATTTGAAGTAATAATGACTGAGAATTTCCCCCAAATTAATGTCAGATACCAAACTACAGATCCAAGAAGCTCAGAGAACATCAAGCAAGATCAATGCCAAAAACCCCCCACTACACCTAGACATCATATTCAAACTTCAGAAAATCAAAGGTTAAAAGAAAAAAATCAAATCTTGGACTTCCCTGGTGGTCCAGTGGGTAAGACTCCAGGGAGCCTGGGTTCGATCCCTGGTCAGGGAACTAGATCCTGCATGCATGCTGCAACTAAGAGTTCACATACTGCAACTAGGAGTCCACATGCCACAACTAGGAGTCCACATGTCGCAACTAACAAGTCCACATGCCGCAACTAAGAGCCCGCACGCCACAGCGAAGATCCCACATGCCACAACTAAGACCCAGAGCAGCAAAATAAAATAAAAAAATAAATAAAATAAAATAAAATAAAGTATAAAAATAAAAAAAGGGTGACTTATAACTTAAAAGAAAAAAATCTTGAAAGAAGCCAGAGGGAAAAAACATCTTACCTATAGAGGAGTAAAGATAATAATTACATCCAAGTTAACCTCAAAACGATGCAAGCAAGAAGGGAATAGAGAAAAATGTTTAGGGTGATGAGAGAAATAAACCCACCAACCTAGAATTCTGTATCCTGTGAAATTATCCTTCAAAAGAGAAAGATAAATAAAGAATTTCTCAGACAAACAAAATTGGAGATGGGCTTCCCTGGTGGCGCAGTGGTTGAGAGTCCGCCTGCCGATGCAGGGGACACGGGTTCGTGCCCCGATCCCGGAAGATCCCACATGCCGCGGAGCGGCTGGGCCCGCGAGCCATGGCCGCGGAGCCTGTGTGTCCGGAGCCTGTGCTCCGCAACGGGAGAGGCCACAGCAGTGAGAGGCCCGCGTACAGCAAAAAAAAAAAAAAAGGAAAAAAAAAAAAAAATTGGAGAGAATTCATTGCCAGTACACCTGCCTAGCAAGAAATGTTAAAAGCAGTTCTTCAGAGGGAAGGAAAATGTTAATAAAGTCAGAAACTCAGATCTACATAATAAGAAGGAAGAGCACTAGAGAATAAGTAAAAGTAAAATTAAAACTTATTTTTCTTATTCTTAGTTCTAACAAGTAACAGTTTAAAATAATAATAGCGGGCTTCCCTGGTGGCACAGTGGTTGAGAGTCCGCCTGCCAATGCAGCAGACACGGGTTCATTTCCCGGTCCAGGAAGATCCCACATGCTGCAGAGCGGCTAGGCCCGTGAGCCATGGCTGCTGAGCCTGTGCGTCCGGAGCCTGTGCTCCGCAACGGGAGAGGCCACAACAGTGAGAGGCCCGCGTACCGCAAAAAAAAAAAAAAAAACAAAAAAACGTAATAGCATGTATTCTACTGTATATACTTACGTGTAAATGAAATGAATGACAACATGATATAAGGGATGGGAGGTAGGAATTAGGAATATTTTGTTATTATAAGGTATGCATACTACTTGTGAAATAGTATAGTGTTATTTGAAAGCTGACTTGGATTAGTTGTAAACGTATATTGCAAACTCCAGAGCACCACTAAAAAAAAAGTTAAAAAAGAAGTACAATTGACATACTCAGAAAAGAAAGAAAACAGAATCATATAAAATGTTCACTTAAAACTACAAGAGGCAGAAAAAAATGTGGAAGACAAAATCAAGGACAAATAACAAGGGCAATAAATAGAAAACACTAACAAATATGGTAGATATTAATCCAACTATATCAATTATCACCTTAAACATCACTGGTTTAAATACACTAATTGAAAGACAGAGATTGTCAGAGTGGATCCAAAAACAAGACCCAACTACATGTCGTCTATTGGAAACACACATATAGATTAAAAGTAAAGGGATGGAGAAAGATATATCATGGTAACATCAATCAAAAGAAAGCAGGTATGTCATCAAAACACAAAAGTGTTTTGATGTTTGATGTGTTTTAAGGACACCCCTGCCCTGCTTTCTTTTGATTGGTGTTACCATGATATATCTTTCTCCACCCTTTTATTTTTAATCAAGAAGACAACAAGTAAGTCTTGGTGAAGATATGGAGAAAAGGTAAATCTTGTGCACTGTTGGTGGGACTGTAAACTGGTGCAGCCACTATAGAAAACAGTATAGAAATTCCTCAAAAAGTTAAAAATAGATCTGCCATAAGATCCAACAATTTCACTTCTGGGTATTTACCCAAAGAAAACAAAAACACTAATTTGAATATACATACATACATACCAATCTTCATTGCAGCATTATTTACAATAGGAAGATATGGAAGCGACCTAAGTGTCCATCAATAGACGAGTGGGTAAAAAGATGTGGTTATGTATATAAAATGAAATATTATTTGGTCACTAAAAAAATGAAATCCTGCCATTTGTGACAACATGGATGAATCTAAAGGATATTATACTAAGTAAAATAAGTCAGATGGAGACAAATACCACGCAATCTCACATTTGGAATCTAATAAACAAAACAAAATGAAACAGACTCACAGACACAAAGAACAAATAGGTGGTTGCCAAAAGAGGGGGGTGGTGGAGTGGATGATATTGGTGGAGTGGATGATATTGGTGAAGGGGATTCAGAGGTACAAACCTCCAGTTATATAAGTCATGGGGTTGTAATATACATCATAAGGAGTACAGTCAATAATATTGAAAGTTGTACAGGAACAGATGGTTACTAGACTTACCATGAGGATCATTTCACAATGTATACAAATGTCAAATCATTATGTAGAACACCTGAAACTAACATAATATTGTATGTAACCTATATTTATTTTTTAAAAAGTAAATGAATTGACAGATGGGTAGAGGGACAGATGGATGGACAGATATGGATTAAAGCAGAGTGAAACATTAATGGGAGAATACAGGAGGTGGGCATATGAGTATTCACTCTACAGTCTTTAACTTCTCTGGTGTTTGAAATTTTTGTAATAGTATTTGGGGAAAAGTTTTTTAAATACTTCAAAAAAGTTATAATTTTTGGAACTGACTGATGAGTACATCAGGGCTCTTTATACCATTCTCTTTACATCTGCATATATTTGGATATTTCCACAATAAAATTTAAAAACTTTAAAAACAAGTTAATAGGCTAAAAAAAAAAGTAAGAATGGGTATATTAATTTCAGACAAAGCAGATTTCAGAGTGAGGTAAGTTATCAGGGATAACATAATGATAAAGGCATCAGTATTCCAAAGATAACATAACAACCCTTAATGTGTATGCACCTAACAACACAGCATCAAAATATGAGGTAAACTCTTTATTTAAATTTACAATTCTCTGACCCAAAATGTGGTTGAATACTTATTCATACTGTTTCATTTTTAAATTTTTATTTATGTGTGTCCAATTTTTATTTTTATTGTGACATATATCAAAAGTATGTGTATGTATAATTTAAATCATCATAATAATATAGTAAACACTAATTTATAAATTTTTAGCTTATGAAAAAATATGAGGTAAAAACTGGCAGAACCACAAAAAGAAATAGATTTGAATCTATTATTATAGTTGGACACTTTAACACCCATCTATCAGATATGGACAGATCCACAGCCATAAAATCAGTAAGGACATAGCTGAACTAAACTGAACTAAAAATCAACAGAATATAATTGATATTTACAGACTACTTCATCCAACAACAGCATATTACACATTCTTCTCAAGCTCATGTGGAACGTCCGCCAAGATAGACCACATTCTGGATCGTAAAACACACCTTAACAAACTTAAAAGAATAGAAATCATATAGTGAATGTCTGCTCTCAGATCACAATGGAATTAAACTAGAAATCAATAACAGCAAGATAGCTGGAAAATTACTTAAAATATTTGGAGATTAAACAATACAATTCTAAACACATGGGTCAAAGAAGAAATCTGAAGAGAAATTTTAAAAATATCTTCAAATATTTTAAAAATGAAAATACAAATTATCAAATGAAATACAACTTATCAAAATTTGTAGGATGCATCAAACACAGTGCTTAAAGAAAAATTAATAGCACTGAATGTTTTAGAGTTGAATTTGAATTCAATATTAGAGTTGAAAATTGAATATTAGAAAAGATCTAAAATCAATAATCTAAGCTTCCACCTTAGGAAACTAGAATATGAAGAGCAAATTAAACCCAAGGCAAGCAGAAGAAAAGAAATAATAAGAACTAGAGAAAAAAAAATCAATGAAATCGAAAATAAGAAATCAATAGAGAAAATCAACAAAACCAAAAGCTGGTTCTTTGAAAATATAAATAAAATCCATAAGCCTCTAGCCAGGCTAAGAAAACAAGGGAGAAGACACAAATTACCAAAATCAGAAATGAAAGAAGTGACATCAGTACAGATCACACAGACATTAGAATAAAGAAATACTACTATGAACAACTTTATGCCCGCAAATTTGATAACCTAGATGAAATGGACCAATTCCTGGAAAGACATAATCTCCCAAAACTCACACAAGAAGAAATAATCTAAATAGGCTTATTATTAAAGAAATTAAATCAATAATTAATTATCTTCCCAAACAGAAAGCACCAGGCCCAGATGGGTTCACTGGTGAATTCTACGGAACACGTAAGAACAAAATTATACCAATTTTCTATAATCTGTTCCAGAATACAGAAGCAGAAGGAATATTTCTTAACTCATTATGTGAGGCCAGCATTCCAAGACCTTGTAAGAAAATTACAAACCAATTTCTCTCATTAATACAGATTTTAAAATCCTCAACAAAATACTAGCAAATGGAATCCAACAATGTAAACAGAATTATACATCATAACCAAATGGGATTTATTCCAGGTATGCAAGGCTTGTTTGTCATTTGAAAATTATTAATATAATCCATCATATCAACATGCTAAAGAAAAAAAACACTTGATCATATCAATAGATGCAGAAAAAAGCATTTGACAAAATCCAACACCCATTCCCAATAAAAATACTCAGGAAACTAGGAATAGATGGGAACTTCCTTAATGTGATAACACCTGCAAAAAACCTACAGCTAACACGAAACTTAATGATAAGAAACTCAAAGCTTTCCTGCTAAGATCAGGAACAATGCAAGGATGCCCCTCTCACTACTGCTTTTCAACAACACACTGGAAGTCCCAGCTATTGTGATAAGACAGCAAAAAGGAAATAAAAGGTATACAGATTGGGAAGGAAGAAATAAATCTGTCTTTGTTCACAGATGACAAGATCGTCTATGTAGAAAATCCTAAAGAATCAACAAAAAACTCCTGGAACTAATAAGCAGTGATAATAAGGTTTCAGGATACAAGGTTAATAAAAGTCAGTCACCTTCCTATATACCAGTAATGAACAAGTGGAATTTGAAATTAAAAATACATTACCATTTACAATAGCACAACCTCCCCAAAATGAAATACTTAGGTATAAAACTAACAAAATATGTACAAGATCTTTATGAGGAAAACTACAAAATCCTCATGAAAAAAATGTCAAAAAAGTACTAGAGAGATATTACATATTCATAGATAGGAAGAGTCAATATCACCAGATACCAGTTCCTCCCACCTTGATTTACAGATTCAATGCAATCCCAATCAAAATCCCAGCAATTTATTTTGTAGATATCAACAAACTGATTCTAAAGTTTATATGGAGAGGCAAAAGACCCAGAATGGCCAATACAATATTGAAATAGAAGAACAAAGCTGAAGAACTGACACTATCTGACTTCAAGAATTATTACAAAGTCACAGTAATCAAGACAGCGTGGTATTGGGGAAATAACAAATAGATTAATGGAACAGAACCGAGAGCCTAGAAATGGACCCAAATAAATCCAACCAAATGATCTTTGACAAAGGAGTAAAGGCAATAAAATGTAGCAAAGTTAGCCTTCAAGAAATGGTGCTGGAACAACTGGATATCTATGTGTAAAAAAAAAAAAAATCAATCTACACACAGACCTTACACCCTTAACAAAAATTAACTCAAAATGGATCACAGACCTAAATGAAAAACACAAAACTATGAGACTCCTAGAAGATAACACCGAAGAAAACCTAGATGACCTTGTGCATGGCAATGAATTGTTGGGTACAACACCAAAAGCATGACCCATGGAAGAAATAATTAGTAAGCTAGACTTCATTAAAATGAAAAATTTCTGGTCTGCTAAAGACAATGTCATTAGAATGAGATGACCAGACTACGAGAAAATATTGGTAAAAGACATCTGATAAGGAACTGCTATCCAAAATTATAAAAGAAACTCTTAAAACTCCACAATAAGAAAAAACCCTCAACAATAAGAAAATGAACCACCAAATTAAAAAATAGGTGAGAAACCTTACTAGACACCTGACCAAAGAAGATACAGAGATGGCAATCAAGCATAAGATGTTCAACATCATCTGTCATTAGGGGAGTGCAAGTTAATATGACAAGATATCACTACACACCTGTTAGAATGACTCCCACACCAAAAAAAAAAAGAGAGAGAGAGAGAGAGAGAGATAATATCATATGCTGGGGAGGATGATGTAGAGCAACCGGAATTCTCACTCCTTGCTGGTAGAAATGCTATCTTGGAAGACAGTTTGGCAGTTGCATACAAAGTAAACATACTCATACCATATGATCCAGTAACCACCCTTGGTGTTTACCCAAATGAACTGAAAACTTATGTCCACACAAAAACTTACATACAGATGTTTATATATTTATATATAGCAGCTTTATTCATAACTGCCAAAACTTGGAAGTGGCTTAGATGCCCTTTGGTCGGTGAGTGGATAAACTGTGGTACATCCAGACAAAGGAATTATTATTCAGTGCTAAAAAGAAATGAGCTATCAAGCTATGAAAAGACATGGAGGAAACTTAAATGCATATTACTAAGTGAAAGAAGCCAATCTAAAAAGGCCACATACTATATGATTCCAACTGTGTAACATCTGGAAAAGGCAAAACTATGGAGACAGCAAAAAGATCAGTAGTTGCCAGTGGTTAGGAAGGAGGGAGAGAGGTATGAATAGGCAGAGCACAGAGAACTTTTAGGGCAGTGAAGCTGTTCTGTAACATACTGCAAGGGTAATACACATCATTATCTATTTGTCAAAATCCACAGAACATACAACACCAAGAGTGAAATCTAAACTAAACTATGAGGACTTCCCGGGTGGTCCAGTGGGTAAGACTCTGCACTCCCAATGCAGAGGGCCTGGGTTAGATCCCTGGTCGGGGAACTAGATCCCACGTGCATGCCGCAATTGAGAGTCCACATGCTACAACTAAGAAGTCCACATGCCGCAACCAAGAGTCTGAAGGCTGCAACGGAGATCCTGCGCGCTGCAACAGACTCCCTGGCGCTACATACATGCATGCATGCATGCATGCATGCATGAATAAATAAATAAATATATTTTTTAAAAGAGCAGTGGCTGAAACCAGCAATGGTCATTTTATAAATAAGTTAGTAAGTAAGTAAGTAAGTAAACAAATAAATAAATAAATACTATGGATTTGGAGTGACAATGATGTGTCAGTGTAGGTTTATCAACTGTAACAAATGCATCACTCTGGTACTGGATGTTGATAGTTGGTCAGGGGTCATGCACATTGGGAACAGGGAGTATACTGGAACTCTCTGTACTTTCCACTCAATTTGGGGGTGAAACTAAAGCTGCTCCAAAAATAAAGTTTATTAGTTAAATAAAATACATATGAAAGAAAAAATATTAATTTTCTAACTTTTCAAGTATTAATAGCTAATGCCTTTAGAAGCCTGGAGAAAAAAGGGCGGTAACAATTTTTACAAAGAAGAAAAACATATATTCACAATTTTTAAAGTTAAAAAAGGCTCCCTTAAAACTGCTTAAGTAAATTAATCCCTGCCATGTTTTGTCAGTGGGCACTTATGACTCTAATGGGAATGGTGACCATGTAAACTTCTAGAAAGTGTGTAATTCCAGTGGCAGGTATCTCCTGAACATGACCTCTCTATACATTTAAAAGGTTAACAGGGACTTCCCTGGTGGTCCAGTGGCTAAGACTGCGCTCCCAATGCAGGGGGCCTGGGTCCAATCCCTGGTCAGGGAACTAGATCCTACATGCCGCAACTAAGACCCAGGGCAGCCAAATAAATAAATAAATGTTTTTAAAAAAATAATAAAGGTTAATAGACCTGCTTGGAGAGGCCTAGTAGTAATTACAAATGGTAAGTCAGGCTAAAACGCTGGCCATCAATGGCCTGCCTCTGAACCATATCCCTCGGGAGTGCTGGTACCTGCCTAGGTTCAGCCCTCTGTGACCTGGAATTGAGCTCTGGCTTCTTCCTGTGATACAGTCTGACCCGACGTGGGCTCAGCCCATAGCCAAGTACCTTTCTGCCCTATCACCTTCTGCCCAGTAACCATGTGGCTCTGGATCAGTGGATATTCCAAATCTCAACAGCCCTAGGTCCCTCAATGTTTCAATCAGCTCCTGAAGATTTTGATGCCGTGAGTTTTTAAATGATATTGAAGTCACCATAACACAACTCTGAACTGAATCTCTTTTTAAAGTTAAAATGTTCAAGAATGATTTGATAATTTAAAGGGAAAAAAGGGGTATAATCACCACCACCATTCTCTGAACACTGGCAATGCCCTTGAGAGGCACTGGAAGTGTGTTAGTGAAGATAGCAAATAGGTAATACAAAGAGACAACTTTGGGCCTCCCTGGTGGCGCAGTGGTTAAGAGTCCGCCTGCCGATGCAGGGGATACGGGTTCGTGCCCCGGTCTGGGAGGATCCCATATGCCGCGGAGCGGCTGGGCCCGTGAGCCATGGCCGCTGGGCCTGCGCATCCGGAGCCTGTGCTCCACAACGGGAGAGGCCACAACAGTGAGAGGCCCACATACCGCAAAAAGAAAAAAAAAAAAAAAAAAAAAAACTCAAGCCATTTAATAATAAAAAAAATCTGATAAAGAGACAACTTTGAAGCCACACCAAAACAAAAACAAAAACAAAATCCATACACACCAAAAACAAAACAAAACAAAACCCCACAAAAAACCTGAGTTAGATTACTGGCTCTGTCTTAGGAATCTTGAAGAAGCTACTACTTAACCTCTCTGTACCTCAGTTTTCCTCATTTGTATAAAGGAGGAAATGACAATGCCAACTTAGTAAGGATGTTATAAGAATTCAGAGTAACAGTTTTGCATAACAGTTTTGCAAAGTCCCATCTTTACCCTTGATGTGATCCATGAGAAGACAAAATGGGGGAGGAAAACTAGACTTTATCATATATCTAAAGAAATTATCCAAAATCCCTGCTTTAATTATATAATCGAACGACTAACACTGGACCAGTCTCTTCACAAAAAAATGAGCATTTTCTTGGCAGCCACAGGAGTAATGTTTTATGAGCCACGCCTTCGACCCAATCCTACCCACGTGATTTTACCCTTTTCCCTAGCAGACACTGGGGCACCTGACTATTTTTGCCTACCCCAGAAACGAGGTCCAGAAGCTTTGGAGAGCCAACCCAGTTCAAGCCCAAGAGAAAAAAAACCTATGTCCAAGTCATGGGGGAAGAAAAAAAGGAAAAACAAAAACAAAACCCAGCAGGTTAATAAAGGAAACTAGCAGAAGATTAAACTCCAGTTTTTCACTGAAAAGCAACTGCATAAAGACTAAAAACATGAATCTATACTGACTAAAAAAGTGTTGGGGCTTCCCTGGTGGCGCAGTGGTTGAGAGTCCGCCTGCCGATGCAGGGGACACAGGTTCGTGCCCCAGTCCGGGAAGATCCCACATGCCGCGGAGCGGCTGGGCCCGTGAGCCATGGCCGCTGAGTCTGCGCATCCGGAGCCTGTGCTCCGCAACGGGAGAGGCCACAACAGTGAGAGACCTGCGTACCGCAAAAAAAAAAAAAAAAAAAAAAAAAGTGTTGGAGGTGGGACTTCCCCTGTGGTGCAGTGGCTGAGAATCCACCTGCCAATGCAGGAGACATGGGTTCAATCCCTGCACCAGGAGGATCCCACGTGCCGCGGAGCAACTAAGCCCATGTGCCACGGCTACTAAGCCTGTGCTCTAGAGCCCTTGAGACACAACTACTGAGCCCGCGTGCTGCAACTACTGAGCCCAAGTGCTGTAATTACTGAAGCCCACACACCTAGAGCCCGTGCTCTGCAACAAGAGAAGCCACCTCAATGGGAAGCCTGCGCACTGCCACGAAGAGGAGCCCCCACTCACCGCAACTAGAGAAAGCCCACGCACAGCAACGAAGACCCAACACGGCCAAAAAAAAAACAAAAAGAAAGTGTTGGAGGTATCCTAGACAAACCCCACACTACACAGGAATAAGAAAGCAGCTCTATTCCCACAGTGTTGGGTTTTCAAAGGCTTCCATCCTATGACATAACCCTTTATTCTTAAAGCCTAGGAATGTCCCCTTCTGCACAGTCTCATCAACTTAGAGCTCCAAGTGAGTTCTACGGTGAAGGTACGATATTTCTTTTTAATGTTGGGGGTAGGAGTTTTTACTAATTAATTAATTTATTTTTGCTGTGTTGGGTCTTCGTTTCTGTGTGAGGGCTTTCTCTAGTTGTGGCAAGCGGGCGCCACTCTTCATCGTGGTGCGCGAGCCTCTCACCATCGCGGCCTCTCTTGCTGCGGAGCACAGGCTCCAGACGCGCAGGCTCAGTAGTTGTGGCTCACGGGCCTAGTTGCTCCGTGGCATGTGGGATCCTCCCAGACCAGGGCTCGAACCCGTGTCCCTTGCATTAGCAGGCAGATTCTCAACCACTGAGCCACCAGGGAAGCCCCGAAGGTACGATTTTTAAAGGTAGGTATAGTGTAGCTTCTGTCCCAACCTCAGCCACTACCTGACTTTTTGATTGTTTAAGAATCATTTCTTGGGCTTCCCTGGTGGCGCAGTGGTTGAGCGTCCGCCTGCCGATGTAGGAGATGCGGGTTCGTGCCCGGTCCGGGAAGATCCCACATGCCGCGGAGCGGCTGGGCCCGTGAGCCATGGCCGCTGAGCCTGCGCGTCCGGAGCCTGTGCTCCACAACGGGACAGGCCACAACAGTGAGAGGCCCGCGTACCAAAAAAAAAAAAAAAAAAAAAAAAAAAGAATCATTTCTTCTCTCTGAGCCTCACTGTTTCTTTTCTGTAAAATAAGGATAATACACAAAATAGTTTTTTGGGGCACTGTAACTGTTCTGTGTCCTGATTGTTCTGTATCTTAATTTTAAGAAATAAAAATAATAAATGAAAACAATAGGGATAATAACTTTCCCCTCACGGAACTGTCGTGAGAATTAAACTAAAACCTATGTCAAAAGGGCCTAGAGGGCTTCCCTGGTGGCGCAGTGGTTAAGAGTCTGCCTGCCAATGCAGGGTACACGGGTTTGAGCCCTGGTCCAGGAAGATCCCACATGTCGTGGAGCAACTAAGCCCATGCACCACAACTACCGGGCCTGCACTCTAGAGCCCGAGCACCACAACTACTGAAGCCCATGTGCCACAACTACTGAGCCTGTGCTCCAGAGTTCGAGCACCACACCTACTGAAGCCCATGTGCCACAACTACTGAAGCCCACACGCCTAGAGCCCATGCTCCACAACAAGAGAAGCCACTGCAATGAGAGGCCCGCGCACTGCAACGAACAGTGGCCCCTGCTGCTGTAACTGAAGAAAAGCCTGCATGCAGCAACAAAGACCCAACACAGCCAAAAAATAAATTAAATTAAATTAGATTAAAAGGGGTGGTGTAGAGCAGCAGTCCCCAACCTTTTTGGCACCAGGGACCAGTTTCCTGGAAGACAATTTTTCCACGGACCGGGGTGGGGGTGTGGGTATGGAAATGGTTCATGCGGTAATGCGACCGATGGGGAGTGATGGGCAGCGGCAGATGAAGCTTTGCTCGCTCGCCCGCCACTGACCTCCTGCTGTGCGGCCTGGTTCCTAACAGGCCGTGGACCGAGGGTTAGGGACCCCTGGCCTAGAGTACAGCACATGTCTGGCTCATAGTAAACAAAAGGCATTAATTCCCTACCCTTTCCCTTTGATACAGCCTTATCCTCCAGCGGGAGAGGAGGACATGATTTCTCCTTTCAGCAAAATTAACTCAACCAGTACCGTAACCAGGTCAGAAAACGGCAGGGCTGGACTCAGACGCTAGATATATTTCCTGTCTTGTATCTGAGCACTGACTCCAAGTTACACTGCAACAGCTCGCTTTTGAGAGGCCACATTCTCACTCTCATAAGCTAGGTATCACACAGCTATTATTTTAAGAAGCCAAGATTAGCCCAGGGGTAGGCTGAGTAACGAGATACAAGTGCTTTGGGAATCTGCTGGTTCCCAGTACAACTAATGAGTAATATAAACTGCATGCTGTCCAACATATGGAAGACAACACCAAGTGGCCAACAGCTCTTTGAAAAAGGCAGAGGACATAATCATAGGAAGAATATTTCTGTCCCACCCTATAGCCTCCGCTTTGAAAATTTATATTTTATATAATCATTATTAAAGGTCATTTTTGGTGTTTTCATTTTTGTTCAGTTTCACTGAAGGTTATAATCACTAGAAAAGCTATACAATGTGGTAACAAGGAAGGACTCTGGAATCATTAGCAATGGTTTAAGTCCCAGCTCTGCTACTTCCTTGCTATGTGACAAATGACAAGTCATAACCTCTCTGAGCCTCAGATTTCTCCCCTATAACGTTTTTTCAAAGTTCAGATTGTCCCTTCAGTGGGTTTTAAAATCAATTTAGTGGCTTGTAAATAATATTTTTAAGTAAAAAAAAAAAGCAGATGACTACATGTAATAAGAACAAGTACTATACCATGAAAGTATGGTTTCAGATATAGATATTGATACATAGATATATATACAAATACGTGTATAATGGATTACAATATAAAATATCTTTCTTACAGAGGATAATGGTCAAAACAATTTGAATGCAACTGATCTATAAAATGAAACTATCAGGTGTGTAATGTTATGTTCGGTATTTTTCACAGTATTTGAAAAAATTAAATAATATGGGATAAATGTTAGCAATTAACCCTACTAGAGTCAGAATACCTGAATACAACCTTATTTAAGAATACTGGGAAGGGGGGACTTTCCTGGTGGTCCAGTGGTAAAGAATCCGCCTTACAATGCAGGGCGCGTGGGTTCGATCCCTGGTCAGGGAACTAAGATCCCACATGCCGCGGGGCAACTAAGCCTGCAGGCCGCAACTAATGAGCTCGTGCGCCTCAACTAGAAAGCCTGCATGCCGCAAACTACAGAACCCATGCACCCTGGAGCCTGCGTGCCACATCTAGAGAAGAGAAAACCTGCACACCACAACTAGAGAGAAGCCCGCGCACCATAAAGAAGAGCCTGCACACTGCAATGGAAGATCTTGCATGCCTCAACAAAGATCCTGAATGCCACAACTAAGACCTGACGCAGCCATACATACATACATACATAAATAATCTTAAAAAAAATAAAAAGAATACTGGCAAACGGACTTCCCTGGTGGTCCAGTGGTAAAGAATCCACCTTCCAACACAGGGGACACGGGTTCAATCCCTGGTTGGGGAACTAAGATCCCACATGCCACAGGGCAGCTAAGCCCGCGTGCCACAACTGAGCCGGCAGGCCTCAACTAGAGAGAGAAAATAGAAGGAAGCCCACACACCACAGTGAAGAGCCCACGCACCTCAACAAATATCCTGCATGCCGCAACTAAGACCCGACAAAGCCAAAAAATAAAAAGAATACTGGGAAAGTTCCTCTTTACTTGTCAATTTCAGATTCCCATCAGTATGCCCTTAAGTATATCATGTAAATGAAACAGCCATTATCAACTGCCAAGAACATGTCCTTCAAAATTACTGACACAGAAAGATCAGGTCTAATTAAGAACTGAATTTTAGCCTAAATTAATACAGAAAACCAGCATATAAAACCCTATCCACACAACAGTGATGTTGTGAAAACAACAAGACTCCTGTTGAACGAGCCCTCTTTGATGTGGAAAGAGCAATGAAACCAATGGTTGCCCCAGCATTCTTGTAAAAGAAGTATCATTCTGCTAGGACACCTAGAGCTGGCCACTAACATGTGAAAGCCTTGGCAAAGTCTCCATCTCGGGAAGGACTCCAGTTAAAGGTAGTGTCAGGGGAATTCACTAGCAGTCCAGTGGTTAGGACTCTGTGCTTCCACTGCAGGGGGCACGGGAACTAAGATCCTACATGCCTCCCAGAGCAGCCCAAAATAAATTAATTAATTAATTAAATTTAATTTTTTAAAAAAAGGTAGTGTCAGGAGGACTCTTCTGCTTAAAACCTTCCAATCTCCTACCTTTGGGAAAAATCCAAATTTCTTATCACAGCTCACAAGGCCCTACATGATAGGATGCCATCCTACCTCTCCAACATTATCTCCTACCTGCATTCACTCCACTTTAGCCATGCTACTCTTTCTGCTCCTCAAACACACCAAACTCAATCCTGTCTTAGAGCTCTTATATCTCGTTCTCATTGCTCAGATCACACTTCTTTTAGCTCTTTATCCTCCAGGATTCTTCTTGTCATCGTTTGGCTCTCAGCTTGTATATTTTACTTCCTCAGAGAAGCATTCCTGGGTATTTCCTCATTTAAGGAGTCCCTCATCCAAATCTACCCCCAAGGCATTGTCCAACATCACATTACCCTATTTTATTTTGCTCATAGCATGGTTTCCTGTTTTACTTTATATTACTTTGTAAACTTGTTTTTCTGTCTCCTCACTAGCATGCAAGATCCATAAGAACCTGTTCTGGTTTATTCTTGACTCACCGTAGCACCCAGAACAGTATCATTCATGTATGTATGAGGAACATCGATTCATTCGTTCTAGTGCATTCATTTAACTGCACTTTCAAAATAACCTAAGAAAGAGAATTTACATACACAGGAATATGTGTGAACTGAGTTCAACAAGGGGTTGTTCAGCTAAAGATCTATAATGTGCAAAGCTTTCCTCTGAGTATCCACTCATGAACCATCTCTATCACAGGGCTATAGCTCCTGATGCCTAATGAAAGAATATCTGATTTGGAATCAATGCTTAGCCTTAATCTCCTGCTTCCAAACCCACTGATCATCACCTCACTACGGAGTTTGCATAATGGCTCTGGAGCCAAAAGAGACAAGGGTTCAAATCTCAGTTGTATCTTTTACATGCTATGAGGTCCTGAACAAGTTATCTATTAAATGAAGATAGCAACACTTATCTCAGAGCTGTTTTGGAAGTTAAATAATGCATATAAAACATCTGTCACAGTGTCTTGCCTATAATAAAAATCCAATAAAATTAGCTATAATTCTATTATTATTCATTAATTCACATTTTTTCCAACTAATTTTTATTGATGTCTACTTCCTAAACAAGAGGCACAGGCACAATTCAAAAGGAATTTACTACAGTCCCTGCCCAGGAAGAGCTCACAGTGTAATAGGAAAAGATAAACCCATAAAAAATAAATAGAGAGGAATTATGTTTTAAGCCTCATCCAAGAAGGCTGAAAAGAATCTGCCCTTCTCTAGCAAATCTGATATTAGGGCCTAGTTAGCCTCTAAAGTTAAAAGGCATACCAAAACCCTTCCAACTGATAAAATGGAATAGCTTTTAAGATGGGTCAGAACAGCTCTGTAAAGAAGCCCTCACAAGATTACAAGAAGAATGGTCAAGAATGATTGTCTTAATAGCCAAAAGGTGGGAGCAACTAAGTGTCCATCGACAGATGAAAGGATAAACAAAATGCGGTCTATACGTACAATGGAACAGAATATTATTCAACCTTAAAAAGGAAGGAAATTCTGACACATGCTACAACATGAATGATCCTAGAGGACATTAAGCTAAGTGAAGTAACCCAGTCACAAAAAGACAAGTACTGTATGATTCTACTTTTATGAGGTATCTTGAATAGTCAAATTCATAGAGACAGAAAGAATGGTGGTTGCCAGGGGCTGGGAGAGGAAGGAATAAGAAGTTAATGTTAGGTACAGAGTTTCAGTTTGGGGAAATAAAAATATTCTGGAGATAGGTGGTGGGGATGATTATACAACAATGTGAGTGTACCTAATGCTACAGACTACAGACATTAAAATGGTAAATTTTACTTTACGTATATTTTACCACAACTTAAAGAAAAAAAGGAATGATTGTTCTGTAGTTTACAGAAAGAGAGGGTGTGCATCCCTTCTTTTCTGACTTTGATCATTGTTATATCCCATAGCATATCAACCCAGCCTCTCCAGGTTAAGACAAGAGAAAAATTCCTGGGCAGTCCCCATATATAGGATGCTGTGTAACATCTAAGAAATTACAAATACTTAAACATCCAAACCCAGAATTTACAGCAAAACAGACAGACGCTATACACTGACCATGGATATATTTCCACAAGTGTAAGAGAGGCAGAAAATAAACCAAAGTATTTATATGTCTAAACACCAGTTTAGGATTATATAAGCTGATTCCTTTATTGCTTCAAATTTTAAAAAAATAGTGTTAATTTGCATTAAACAAAGCAACTTTCATATACTAAACAAAAATGTCACAACCAACAGTCCAAATAATGGCCTCATTTCCTAGTGGCCCAGAAAGACAGGAAATAATCCCAAGGACCCTAGTTCAGACAGACTAGAGAGAGTAGACTGTGGCTATCTTGCATAAAGGCTATGTCACAGTTCAATGGGATCCTATACGTTGGTAGCTTCCCCCCAGCAGTCCCCTATGTGACTAAGGACTAGGATAAGAGTGACAGCTTCACAAAGGCGATAAGAGATAAAGCTTCTTCCTAGCACATTCAAAGACTCCAGAATCCAAAACTTAACTTCTCTGCTGTCCATCCATCCAATTTTCATTAAGAGCAATTTGTATCATCTAGGAAGCTTCAAGGTCAAATGCTACCTTTATTTTTACCTTATCATACCCATAAAATCACGGCCAGGGTGTGGTCTGGACATGGGCCTTGGTTGAGATCACAGAAATTCTCAAATAATTGGGTTAAGTTAGAGCAAAGTTCATCAACAATAAGATGACAGAATTCAGGCAAAGTCGGCTTCCTTCTTGCATTTCAGGAAGGCTAGCATTGTTCCTAATACTAGTACATAGGTGTAAGTAACCTCTGAGTGGGTAATGCCACCAAACAAAAGCAACACCTTCAAAGTCTCTCTCAGTGACTAGAGGCAGCCAGACACTCAAACTGCCAGTCCTGAATTACGGCCTCTGAATGGTGAGGGCTTCACATTTCACTGATCAGGGCACAGCCCAATCAGAAGACAAACCCCTGCACTGCCAGGGACCAGCAAATCCGCTTTCTTCCAGTGTGCACATGACTGAATGTGCTTCTGTCCATCATCTGGGTCATATATAGTTCAATGCGAGCTGAGCAGACAGGGCTGCAAGGAAATCTGGCGCGGTTCAATACCTCATCTAGTCTGGGTTCCAGTATCTAATTTTTTTTTACTGACAAACTCATTTCTCTACCGGGACAGGATGCTGTGCTGGCTGGGAGTTCCATTTCTACAGCAAGAATCCTATCTGGAAACAGAGAAGTTGTCCTCTAAGCCACAGCAGCTCGAACTTTTTTGATTGTTGTTGCTGCTTTCTCCCATCACCCCCACCCCCTTTTGACAAAGATCCAACTGTAAAAAGTCTTACGTAACAGTTCAGGACTACTTCGGTTCTTTTACTGGGTAAGCACTTTCAATTTTTTTTTTTTTAACTAAAAACCATTTTAACATTGAATCTGTTGAGAGGCTTGACTAAAATCTTTTAAGTAATTTGTGTGGTGAAATACTGTCAGTGGATTTTTTAGTCTCATTTCTGCACGTGCTCCTTTGTTCTCAGAACAGAAGCTTTTTATACACACCCCATAACGCAGCTGGAGAGAGTTATGAAGTCAGTTATTATAAGGAACACAAAGGTTGCTTTGCATTCTTTGCCTTTAGATAATTAATTTTGTATTTGCTTTCTTAAAACGAAGTATTAAAGAAGAGAGAAAGTGAATAAACAAAAGAATAAACTGTTGGAGAATCTAGCAAAGTTTGAAGTTTTTACCACCTTTTTTCTATCTGTAGTTTTGTGTAGCCAAACACTTGTGCTGCCTGGGGCAGTGGGGGTAGAGGCAAGCGTAGACAGAGAGGAACTAAGCCAGACATGGACAAAGGCATGAGCCAAAACCAGACAGTCCTGGCCGTTCGATAGGCCAGCAGTGGGTGAGACAGGTCAGCCAGCTGCAGGGGCGGGAGAGGGGGGAAAGGGGCATGGATGTGTGAGGTGCTCATGCGTGCGATCGTGACTAGATTCTGAAACTGCCAGCCATTTTCCCAGCTATGCTTTGTGCAATCTAAAGGAATGCATCTCCTCTGAAGCAGTCTTGCCAGAGCCCAGTGATAGCGAGGAGTGTGATAAATACCACAACATATGTAATCAGAAAATACTGGGATCTGGGGTGGGCAAGAGGGAATGCAGAGGGTGTGGAAATTTTTTAGTGATCTGGAATGTGTTGAGTGACAGGAAGTGCCCCAAGCTCTCCCCCCCTCAACTCTTCTCAGTCGCGCCTGCTTTTGTCTAACTCTTGTAATCTACACACTACTGCTTACAAAGCTGTCTGAGTTTAAGACAAAAAGAAACATAAAAGGCTCTCCCGTTCCACAGTACCTGCAATATGGAAGGAATGTAAAAAGCATGGCCCTTTAAGCCTGTGGACATTTTTTCAGGTATACAGGAGAAAGATAATATAACAGTATTCCAAGGATAATGAAATTATGAATTATAGTCAAGCTTCCAAATCTAATTTTTAAAATCCTGATTCTGCTATACTTACAAATGCTTAAGTTGGTTCCTAATTTGAAGGAGGCTTGTTTGGTTGGTTAATACATCGCATTTGAAGTTGTTTCTATTTTCTCTGTATAAATTTGTGCTTTGGGGGGAAAAATGCAAATAAGTAGAATGCTCTGAAAAAAAGGAGATTTTTCCCTTCAATGGTTGGAAAGCATTTTAAAGGGTTGGTTTCTTAGAAAAAGCAGCTCCCTCTCTCTCATTCTTGCATGTATGCTATAAAGATAACTTTATGCCATTATAAATGTAAGGTAGAAAACTTTTGACAGAAAAAAAATAGTGTTCTAAGAGAAAAACAACTTAGCATCTTCCCAAACTTCCATATTATCAACAGAAACACTAAACTTAAGAGAAAAGTAGTCAAATAGTTGAATGGCTAACTCTACTTTTGGAAGATGAAATGGAAAATTTAAGTGTGAATAAAATGATACTTGGGAATGTTTCTACCTCCTACTACAAAAGATGTTAGTGGTCAGCCCAGGAGTTAATCTTTCCTAGTGTGGCTCTGAGCCTTCATGCCGAGCAGACGTTATTCACATGACGATTCGAAAAGTCCATTCATATATCTCACTACCTGGATTTGAATAGAAACCAGACAGCAATTCTTTAGTTCCAGCCACCATTCGCCCCACTGGACAATAGCGATTTGTTAGCACAGAGTCACAGGCTGTGGGACACAAAGCTTGGAGCTGCAGAAAGATGGGGGATTCAGAGAACAGGAAATTACAGGCCCGATGCACTCCTGGCAGCTCTAAGAATACAAAAAAAAAAAAAAAAGGCAACACAGCGATGCCATGTTTAAGAGTTACTTCTAGCGTTTTTAACCACCTCCAATGTCATAAAAGCTCTATTGTTGGAGTATATAAAGTCACGAGTCCCATGTGCTCTCTTTTCTCACTACAGCGAACTTCATTCAATGCCTTGGCATAGTCAGAAAATCAAAAGCACCCAGAGTCGATTAGTTGTGAGCTCTGACAGAAAGGAGAGGAGCATTTTACAACTAAAATGACAGAGAAAAATATGCTACTTAGTAACACATAATAAAATTAATATATTTTACAAATTATTTCATAAGGCCAGACAATCAAAACGAAACCAAATCTATCAAGACTCCAGGGAAATGAATTTTTCTTCAAAATATCATATGAAATCGACTATTTAATTCCATCAAAAGTTTCTTCAGAAGACACATATCAATTTAAAAACTCATCTTACACAGAACATTTCTGAGTTCTGGGTTGTATTTTCCAAAACAAAGAACTAAAATCAAAGCCCTGAGGATTTATTTTGAAATATTAGAAAGGAAAACTAAATTTTCTTTTGTTGGGTATCAAATTATTATAGCTCCCTGGCTAAATTTAGAAACTGTCTCTACTTCCCTCTCTTTAGATATAAAAAATGAAATTAATGGACATTCTAGGTGAGGGGAGAGGGATAATTCTCCAATCTCAATGAGCAGTGGAAAACAGTTCATGGGTTCCTGTCCAGGCCCTCAAGCCTCAACCTGAGCATCAAGGGGCCAGAATGGTGTCCATTTCAACAGGAGTAGCCCCTGCACAAGAAAGGTGTAAATGGTTTTGCTCTTCTGTGATCCATTAGCAAACACAAGTCCCAAATGATATCATACCTGAAATACTCATCAAATGAGATCATGAATAATCAAAAAGTGCTCTGGAAATATGAACTGTTCTATTCTATTTGGTTCTATTTGGATAAACACATGCCAAAGTTTATGTTGCTGGAAAACCAATCAGCAACTTTTAAACTACTAATTATTGGATTTCCTCAAATTCTATCATTACTCATCAAACACAAGAATCAATTACTACCTCAAACTGTGCATAATCACACATGGCTATTTTTATTTGAATTTAGTCAAAATTAAATAAAATTTAAAATTTGGTTCCACAGTTGCACTAGCTACATTTCAAGCACTCAGCAGCCCCACATAACTAGTGGCTATTATACTGGACAATGCAGAAACTGGACATTTCCAACTGCAGGAAGTTCTATTGGACAGTATTGATCTAGAGCATATTTATATCCAGAACACCTGTTTTCAACTGCACATCCAGCTAGACATGAAAGAAAGTGATCTCTAAGCAAAAAATACAATGACAAGACAAGGTAGCTAGCACTATGATACTTGAGAGATGTCTAAAAAAGCATTTTGAAAACAAAGGCTTCATTTTTTTCCTTGGTCTGTAATAAAGGTTATGAAGAATATTAAGACGGTAGCGGCAGACAGGTAGCAGTGGCCAGAGTAATTTAAATGTTCCAGAATGGCATTTAGTGTTATGACTACATGTCTTAACCTCCAAATCTACCATCAAATAATCAGACATGATAAACATGAATATGAGGTCCTTCAATTTGGATGCATTCTCAACCCATCCTATGCCTGCTAGGCGCAAGAAAGGGTCTTAGGGTCAAGTGGACATGGGTTGGAATCCTGGCTCTGCCACTTATTTACTATGTGATCCTGAATAAGTCACTTCCTCTCTTTGTCTCAGACTTCTCACGTACAAACCACGAATATTAATGCCTTCCTGACAGTTGTTTTAAGGTTCAAGGATCATATATATAAAAGATCTTGAACTGCTCCTGGCACATTGGAAAACACCCTGGAAATGTCAATTCTGTGAAAACTCAGTAAGGGCTTGAGGTTCAATTCACTGTCTGAGACTCTTCCCAAACACAGAGAATGGAAACAGAAGAGTTCCACGCTGCTTTATAGCACAGGCCATTCTGTGTTTAAATTTTAATTAAAACAAACATGAAGATGAAAGCTGTCAACACTGCACAAAGAATCTCACAAAGTCTTAGAAACAGAAATATTAGATGAACTAATTGAATGAATATAGGAGAATTATCATTTGAAAAGTGAGGTGGAACATCAGATTTTAATATCATGAAGTGTATTTAATACTGATACTAATTTAATGTTATTACGTATATAAGAATCATTTTCTTAAATTAAGAAATAATATTTCCTGGAGACTTTTTTGGAATAAGCTTTCTACTAATTCTTCTTGGTGATTAAAACAGAACATGAAAATTCTAATACTGCCTATGACTAAGAAATTAAAATAGCCTCCTGCAGGTATGGGAAAGAAAATTCATGTCTTTTAAAATCAAAGCCATACACTTGAAACTAACACAACATTGTAAATCAACTATACTCCAAAAAAATTTTTTTTAATAAAATAAAACCAAAGCCATAGAAGGAATTCCTAGGCAAAATCTGTACTACATCTGTAGACTCATTTTAAAGTTGAAAGTAATCTAGCAGAAACTAGAAAAAGTAGGTGTTTCTTAATGATGATGCCAAATAACTGAAAAATGTTGAACATGCCACAGAATCTTTTCAGAGTATGAAAGGCAAGAGATTTTCCAAAGCAAACAGCAGAACAACATATGGGGAGACAATGTGGTACAGTGTAAAATCTGAAAAGGTAGGTTCATAATCCCAGAAACTGGCTGGATTAGATATGACATGAAATTTTAGCTCTGCCACTATCTAGCTAGGCGATTTTTAACAAAGTCACTTCAAGTCTTTGTTACCAGTGGTGGTCCAAAAAACATATCTATACTGGAGGCTAAATGACAGCAATTTCCATTTGCAAGAGGGTATTCAAATATTTATCAAGCACAGTGCTAGACCCAGGTTGAATGATGAACAAAATAGATACAGAAGCTGCCCTCTTGGAGCTGATAAGCTATTAACTGAGATAACCATGGCTAGAGGCCATCTCATTTAAAAAATGGTAGGGATCTGAGTTCAGAAACTTTGAGAATGGACCCAATGATTTGGAGAAACTGCCGTGCCATCCTTCGAAGCTGAACTAACATAGTTCATAAGAATGTGAAAGAAAGTACACCCTCAGCTCCGTTTGATTCAAGCAAAGAGAGATGCTAAACTACAAGACCTTAATGGATTTCAAGCCATTATGGAAACAAAATACTGGGTTGGCCAAAAAGTTCCTTCAGTTTTTAAATAAAAATAAAAGACACATTTTTCATTTTCACCAAGAACTTTATTGAACAATGTATTCACCGTTTTATTCCACTACCTTCTGCCATTTTTCAGGCAACTTTGTAATTCCATCTTCCCAAAACTTTTTTTATCTTTTTGAGCAAAGAACTGTTCCAGGTGCCTTTTACAGTCTTCCATGGAATTGAAATTTTTTCCATTAAGAGAATTTTGTGGGATTTCCCTGGTGGCGCAGTGGTTAAGTCTCTGCACTCCCAATGGAGGGGCCCGGGTTCAATCCCTGGTCAGGGAACTAGATCCCACATGCATGCTGCAACGAAGAGCTCGCACGCCTCAACTAAGGAGCTGGCAAGCCACAACTAATGAGCCCGCCTGCCGCAACTAAGACCCAGCGCAACCAAATAAATAAATAAATATTTTTAAAAACAACAAATTTAAAAATTAAAAAAAAGAGAGAGAGAATTTTGTAAAGACCAAAATAAATGGAAATCTGAAGGTACAATGTCTGGTGAATATGGCGGATGAATCAGAACTTCCCAGCCAGCTGTAACAGTTTTTGCCTGGTCATCAAAGAAACATGCGGTCTTGCGTTATCCTGATGGAAGATTATGTGTTTTCTGTTGACTAATTCCAGATGCTCTTCGTTGGGTGCTGCTTTCAGTTGGTCTCAATGGGAGCAGTACTTGTTGGAATTCATCGTTTGGTTTTCCAGAAGGAGCTCATAGTAGAGGACTCCCTTCCAATCCCACCATATACACAACATCACCTTCTTTGGATGAAGACCAGCCTTTGGTGTGGTTGGTGGTTCATTTCGCTTGCCCCACAATCTCTTCTGTTCCACATTATTGTACACTATCTGCTTTTCATCACCCGTCACAATTGGTTTTAAAAATGGAATGTTTTTCTTATGTTTAAGTAGAGAATTGCATGTGCAAATATGGTCAAAAAGGGTTTTTTTTGCTTAACTTATGTGGAACCCAAACATCAAAGAGACTGACATAACCAAGCTGGTGCAAATGATTTTCAATGCTCGATTTGGATATTTTGAGTATGTCGGCTATCTCCCGCGAGGTATAACGTTGATTGTTCTCAATTAATGTCTCAATTTGATCGATATCAACTTCAATTGGTCTACCCGACCGTGGAGCATCGTCCAGCGAGAAATCTCCAGCATAAAACTGCGCAAACCACTTCTAACACATTCGATCAGTCACAGCACCTTCTCCACACACTGCACAAATCTTTTTTTGTGTTTCAGCTGCATTTTTACCTTTCTTGAAATAATAAAGCATAATATGCTGAAAATGTTGCTTTTTTCTTCCATCTTCAATATTAAAATGGCTACATAAAAATTCACCAATTTTGATAAGCTGTTTTTTTTTGTTTGTTTGTTTATTTGTTTTTTTCTTTTTGCGGTATGCGGGCCTCTCACTGCTGTGGCCTCTCCCGTTGCGGAGCACAGGCTCCGGACGCGCAGGCCCAGAGGCCATGGCTCACGGGCCCAGCCGCTCCGCGGCACATGGGATCCTCCCAGATCGGGGCACGAACCCGTATCCCCTGCATCGGCAGGCGGACTCTCAACCACTGCGCCACCAGGGAGGCCCGATAAGCTGTTTTTTTAAATGCACGCTGATACGACAGCTGTCACAACATAAGCTAACAAAATCGTTTCGAATGAGGTTAAAGACAACTAAGCGCTACTAGAACCATCTTACAGAAAAACCGAACGAAATTTTTGGCCAACCCAACACCTTCAAACAAACATAGGGTGGGTTTCACAGTGACCATTACTCAGATCTGTGGCAAACCACTATCTCATACAAAAATTCAGTCTCCTTTTGATTCGTGATGATTAAAAACAAGAAAATTTCTGGAAGGGAAAGAGCAAAGGGTGTCTGAACGTAGAAAAACAATCCAGGAGCAGACTGTGATACACTGAAGCATTAGATGTGATACATATTTCCTTCACTTCCTTCCTTAAGACTAAATTCCTAGCACTTACCATTTCCTTTAATGGCTCATGCTATGACATCATGACCACACAGCTAGCTAGTACTCAACCCATGACTCAGCTAGCTCTTAGCAACCAAGAATATTTCAGACATGGATGATAAACATGAAAAGAAGGCAAGGCTAGGGCTAGAGTCACAACCGGGCTTCTGTAACAATTTATCGTACAAACTAGTACCATGTCTACGAGGTATCTAAATATTAACCTCTCTTCCAATTGGAATTTAGTCTTTGTTGTCATAGGACTATATAAGAAGTTGCTGTTAACAATAAAGTATCTCCATATACCACAATGGCACAATGTTATTTCCACAGAATCTGAGGCTCCCAGCACCCAAATCCCAATCAAGAAATTCCCATTCTAGTTCCTTGACACTTACAGAACTTGGGTTTCCACACAGATTTTTTCCCCCCACTGGCAAGGACCTAATATCATGTGTATTTTGCTTTTCCTTTGTTCACTGAATATCAAAGTCAAGTGGAAAAGAGAGCTGGCAAATGTACTCAGAACAAATTAGACAGTTAAATCAAAAAAGAGGCTCCCAATCTGGTCATCTGTTACTATGACCTAGATTTTGTTAGAAGTATCTCCATTTGGCTTTCTAATAGCATTACATTTTATCAGGTTCACTTCTATGTATAATCCTATATTACTAGAACAGACAATCTCTTCTGCTTGGCCACTTAAAAGCTTCTAGGTATATAGTTCATTCTTTCAAAGGCTATCTGTTGAATGCTTAGTATATGCCAAGCGTTGTTGTAGGCACTGAATATACAATAGCAAACCAGACAAAGGTCCTGTCCTTCAGCATCATAATCACAAAGACTGGAATCCAGTCTCAGCTTAAGCACTCACGGACTGCGTCACCCAAGACAAATCTGCCTCTCTGAACCTTAGATACCTCCTCTAGGAGAAAAAAGGGAAAATAATACTACTTCAAAGAACTGCTGTGGGGCCTCCCTGGTGGCGCAGTGGTTGAGAGTCCGCCTGCCGATGCAGGGGATACGGGTTCGTGCCCCGGTCTGGGAGGATCCCATATGCCGCGGAGCGGCTGGGCCCGTGAGCCGTGGCCGCTGGGCCTGCGCGTCCGGAGCCTGTGCTCCGCAACGGGAGAGGCCGCAACAGTGAGAGGCCTGCATACCGCAAAAAGAAAAAAAAAAAAAAAAAAAAAAAAAAAAAAAAAAAAAAAAAAAAGAACTGCTGTGAAAAATATGTTTGTCAGTGTCTAGCATAGTGCCTGGAATACCACAAATGTTTGACAAACATAGCTAAAGTTTTACAAATAGCAGATATTATTATTATCCATTCTGCTTTTATATCCATGTATATGAGAATCACTCTAGTTCTTTTAAAAAATAACAGGTTTCAAAGGCTTATGTATATCTAAAATATTTATTTCAGATGTTAAGAGCTAAGCAGAGTAAGATCCATTAATGGATGAACTGCTACTTCTGATTATAGAAAAGTTTCTGGTTGTATATGCTAAACACAAGATAGCAAGAATACTGTGAGAAAAATACTTTGAAGTTGGGATGTTAATGGTGAAATGGATCGCTGCACTCACACAGATTTCAAAAGGTACAGCACTTTATCTCCAGCAGTATTACTATTTCAGTTAATTTAATCAGAAATTGTATAGAAGAAACATAACTAAAATTTGGAGGGACTTCCCTGGCGGCGCAGTAGTTAAGAATCCGCCTGCCAATGCAGGGGACACGGGTTTGATCCCTGGTCTGGGAAGATCCCACATGCCACGGAGCAACTAAGCCCATGAGCCACAACTACTGAGCCCGTGTGCTGCAACTACTGAAGCCCGCGTGTGCCCTAGAGCCCCTGCTCCACAAAATGAGGAGCCACCCCAATGAGAAGCCCACGCACTGCAATGAAGAGTAGCCCCCACTCGCCACAACTAGAGAAAGCCTACACGCAAGCAACGAAGACCCAACACAGCCAAAAAAAAAAAAAAAGATTTGTATTCTCAAGTCTACCAAAGCCATCAAGCAGGGCAAAGAAAGTATGTCTTTCCCCTAAAGATCATTATGGAAGTCTCACAGAGGAAGAAATGTCTCTGAAAGAAAATTCCTGGTTGACTATAGTGATATACTTTATAAAATAACTTATTTTTTCATCTTATAAAAATAGTATGCTTACTGAAGATAGACTGAGAAGCACAAAAAATATGAAGACAAAAAGTTATTCATAATCTAAAAAAAAGTTATTCATCATCCCACTATCTAAAGATAACCACTGTCAATAAATTTCCCTCGTCTTGTTTTGTAATTATCTATTAGTGATTTTTAAAATACCAGGAGTTTTTGTCATTATATTCATAACACTTGATCTATATGGAAAATCTGGATAATAAAAAAAAATGTAGGGCTTCCCTGGTGGCGCAGTGGTTGAGAGTCCGCCTGCCGATGCAGGGGACACAGGTTCGTGCCCCGGTCTGGGAAGATCCCACATGCCGCGGAGCGGCTGGGCCCGTGAGCCATGGCCGCTGAGCCTGCGCGTCCGGAGCCTGTGCTTCGCAACGGGAGAGGCCACAACAGTGAGAGGCCCGCGTACAGCACAAAAAAAAAAAAAAAAAGTAAAGAAAATTTGTCACCTATAACCCCACTTACAGAGAAAATTCTTATTAATTATCTTGGTTGGGCCTCCCTGGTGGCGCAAGTGGTTGAGAGTCCGCCTGCCGATGCAGGGGATACGGGTTCGTGCCCCGGTCTGGGAGGATCCCATATGCCGCGGAGCGGCTGGGCCCGTGAGCCATGGCCGCTGGGCCTGCGCATCCGGAGCCTGTGCTCCGCAACGGGAGAGGCCACAACAGTGAGAGGCCCACATACCGCAAAAAGAAAAAAAAAAAAAAAAAAAAAAAAAAAAAATCAAAATTTCTTAAGAAAAAAAAAGCCCAAAGTCAGTAAAATCCAATTGAATAGATTCCACTTACATGGCCTCATACCAGCACAAAGTAATGTTTACCCAAGTACCTACAGTCAAGAGGAATTCAAACACTGACAGGAAGGAAAAAAACTCTTACTTCCCACAGAATAGCTAATAAAATTACTATTATTTTTCATTTCTTTGTAATTTTCCCTGTAAATCCTGCTTAATTTCAGTCTGACAAGACGGATTTCTCCTTAAGAGAAAATGACGCCCCACGCTTCCTGCAGATATTTGAGAATATGTATATCACACAGAAGAGAAATTGTCACAGTAACTGCATGGTCCAAAAATGAAAGCTGATCAGCTCAGTGTGAAAGGTCAGATTTCTGGTAAAGCTTCGCATCTGCTAAGACTTTGATACTTATATATACCTAATATGTTTCAAAAATACACCCTCCCCAAATGATAGCAAATAACATTTATCAAGGGTCTACTACATGTCAGAACCTGTGCAATGTTTTTCTAAACATGTCATTTAATAATCAAAACCATCTAAAGAATCCGGTACTGTTATTAGCACCTATTTTACTGATGAAGATATTGAAGCTTGGAAAACTTGTCCACTGTCAAAACTGCTAGGAAACAGCACAGTCCAGATGACTGGTTCCTAGGGGAACTGCTCAGTTCACTAAAGCAGTTTGATTTTCTATGGTTTGGTGGGACTTTTTCTTTCTTTAAAATTTTTCCTGTCAAAGACTAGGTAAATTCTTTTCTGCTTCTAACTTTGAAAAGAACTAGTTGCCAGGATCACAAGAATATGGGACAGTACGATGTAATTTTACATATGATGAAAATAGATTTCTGAATGTCAGCAAGGATGCAGTCTAAACTATGCATGGAACTTTTAAAAATAGCTAGATATCATTTATTTATTAGGCTTCAAGTCTCCAGAAAAAGTAGAAAGAACTATATAATCTCTCTTAAAAATTTACTTAAGTATAAACAATATAGTCTAATTTGGAGAAATACATCCAGTGTTTGCTAAAATAGACTAGTGTCCATTGCACCAATGCTCTATGCTTATATTGTAATGTTATTTAAAAGGATATATAATATCTTAAAAGAACGGCATCTCTGGATTATTATATGTGAATGTGAAAGCCTGTTGTAAATAGTAAAGCAAAATTATCATTAACATTATTTTAAGGCACTTGTTCTGCTTTAATAGGTCCTAGAAATTCATGGTTACCTTTTGATAACAGATAACTAGAGTTCACCAGAAAAGATACTTAATTTTGGGCAGGCAGTAAAATGTAGAGAAAAAAGCAGAGACAGTATGAAAACATGGGTTTAATCAAAGAATTTCTAACTAAAATTCTCTGAGCCTCAGTTGCCTCAGCTGTAAAATGGAAAAATACTAAGTTCCTCATACAGCTGAATGAGAGTCATAAATGACAAAGTGCCTCACTAAAAGTCATGATTCATTCATGATTCACTGCCAACAAATACAGATTGGGAACATGAAACAGTATGATCAAGAAAAAAATTAAGATGTGTATCTAGCTTGGGAGCAAACGGTATACCTAGTTTGGGAGCAATAAGGAAATGGATGTAACTTAGGAACTAGTGTATTAGAGCCCCACCGTGAAAGCCTTGTCAGCTGAAAGCATTTAGATTTTATTTAACGGCAGTCAGGGCATCAAGTTTTAAAGTCAAATTTGCATTTAGCCCCTGGGTGGAAGGTAAATTAGAGGTGGGCGAGACTGGAGGCAAGGAGAATACTGAGGCTACTGCAATCATTCAAATGAAAAAATGATGGTTTTGACCACAATAGTGGCAGTAAAGACAAAGGCTGTCACATGCTACAACACAGATGAACCTTGAGGGCATTATGCTAAGTGAAATAAGAAGCCAGTCAAAAAAAGACAAGTACTGTATGCTGCCACTTATATGGGCTATCTAAAGTAGTCAAATTCATAGAAACAAGTAGAATGGTGGTTACCAGGTGTTGGAAGAAGGGAAAATGGGGAGTTGTTTAATGGATACAGGGTTTCAAGTTTCCAAGATGAAAAAGTTCCAGAGATCTGTTGATCAACAATATGAACATACTTAACACTTATGAACTATGTATTTTTAAAAAGCTAAGATGATAAATTTTACGTTATGTGTTTTTTTACCACAGTTTGTTGGTTTTTTTTAAGATGCAAACGGGAGGCCAGAGCTTGTTTTGTTTTATTTTGACATTTTGCTCTATTCAACCTCTGAGCAATTCTCTTGCTGTTTTATTGAACTGTAAAATAACTATGGCTAAATGAGATCTGATTTTCAGGGCACCGAAGTTCCACTTGACCTCAAGTATCTTACCCTATTACTTGTCATGCTACTTACTTAACAGTTCCTTCATTAAAATTGCTTTTTAAAAAAGCATGCTTAAAATATTATTGAAAAATAACTCAAAATGTGAGAAGTACTAAACAGAATAAAAGGTAAAACCCCACCAATTCTCTCACAACCCTACTCTTGACCCAAAGTATTATTGGTTTGGTGTGATTCCTTCCAGCCCTTTACTGTAAATTTTAAAAAGTTATCATTTAAGGCCTCTCTTAAGTGACTAGCTCCAAGTCATTAACTAGAAATGGTCTCTTAGCACAAGTCCTTGAGCCCTATGCTTCCCCTCAAACTTTTAAACCAAGCTTCTGCCTAGCTTTTTAAAATTTGTGTTTGTTCCAGTGTAAAAAGTAAAGCACACGCATCTCAAATGTACAGTTCAATGAATTTTTACAAAGTGAACATACTTGTGGAACCAACACCCAAATCAAGATATAGAGTATTACTATTACCTCAGAAACCTCCTTTGTGCCCCCTCACAGTCATTATATCCTCTCAGTAAACGTAACACTATTCTGACTTCTATCACCACAGATTAGTTTAGCCCATTTTTGAACTTTACATAAAGGTAATCACATATTATATAATCTTTTGTGTCTGGCTCCTTTTGCTCAACATTTTGTATAGGACATTCATCCATGCTGCTGCATACTGCGATAGTTTGTCTGTACAGTATTCCACTTTACAGGTTATACCACAATTCATTTACCCATTCTACTGTTGATAGATATTTAGTTGTTTCCAGTTGGGGACTATTACAAATAATGCTGTTATGAACATTCTCATAAATGTTCTTTCAGCATACACTTTATCCATTTTTGTTGGGTATATGCCTAGACATGGAATTGCTTATGTTCAACTTGCAAAGGTACTCCTGAAGAGTTTTCAAATGTTTGTACCAACTTACACTCTACTTCTGCTGGCAGAAGTTGAGTGTTACAGTTGTTCTCTGCAACGCTTTAAATGGTCAGTTTTTTTGTTTGTTATTTTAATTTTAGCCATTCTGGTGGCCATGTGGTAGTATATTATTTAAAATTTTTTTTCATTATTCTGATATCTAGTGATGTTGAGTACCTTGGGCCAGAGTTTGATAGGTATTTGGGAGGTAGATTTAATAAATCTAAGTGACCGACCGATTGAAGAGAAAGAAGAGAAAATCTAGAATGATAGAAAAGGGAAATATATTTAGGAAAGGAAGAAGGGACAGAAAACATACTCATTTCTGAAATTATTAGATTTGACTCTGCCAATGGAAATGGGTGAGACACGACATTCAAGAGTTGAATGCAACTACTGAGACTCAACGGGACACATAAAGGTTCTCACATTAAAAAATAATTTAAAACAAACAAAAATCTCCAACACCACATCTTAGGTGGGAAAGAAAATAAACTTACAATCCAAAGGAAGCAAGATAAAGATACACTGAAGTGCAGTATTTCAAAAACAGAACCTCATAGATGCTTATGATTTTCCCCACTATAACTTCTAGAAATTCCTGTGAAGATAACAGAAACAAATCTATAAAGAGTGATGAGTCCAGCAAATGGAATTAAAGAAAAATTCAAAGCCTTAATAAAGGACAAGTTCACTAAATCAGATAGACAAGGATCTCCTGTGTTCAGACAAGAAGACTATCTGTGACACCAAGTTTCTCTATTATGAGAACATAAAGAAGAAGAAAAGAAAGGCTCACAATTAACAAACTATGTGAGGATTAAAGACGAGAAACAGATTTGGAGCTAGGCTCAGTCTTCTGAGATTCGCCTCATCATTGTTATATCTATAGCTAATTATTGCTTCTCCTTAAGTATTATGTGGTATCAAGAGCTTGGGGTCTGGAGACAGGCAAAATCCTAACTTTCTATCTCTCCTTAGCTATATTTTTAAAATTTTTTATTTTATATTGGAGTATAGTTGATTAACAATATTGTGTTAGTTTCAGGTATACAGCAAAAATAGGCAAGAGACCTCCTTAGCTATTTTACTCCAGGCAAATGACCATCTCTAGCTTCAGTTTTCTCATATCCAGAATGAGAATAGTAATGATCCACAGAACTACTGTGAACATTAAATAATACAAAGTAAAGCACTTAAATACAATGCCTGACCCATAGTTAGATTCTCCATAAATGTTGATATTATCATCTGCAAAATGGGACCAATTCACATACCCATTAAGATTGAAAAGAAGTAAAGTGACATGTATAATGCCTAGCTATAGGAGGCACACAAATGGTAAATATTATTATTATCCTTTACTTTTAGGGAACTCTGCATCATTCAATGTCAAACTGCATATGAAATGGTATAGTGCACTGATTAAGAACACAATGGGTCTGAAACTCCTGAATTTAAATCCTGGCTCTGCCACTTAGCTATGTGATCTTGGGCAAGTTATTTACCTTACTTTGCCTTCCTGTTTTTATCTGTAAAATGGAAAAAATAATAAGCATCTATCTCATTGGACTGTTGTGAGAATGAGACAACCTTCTTTTTAATTGCTTTATTTGTAAAGCTCTAAAAACAAAACCTGGAACATAAGTACTATATAAGTATAAGCTGTTATTATTTTAATAGCAGCAGTATACATGTTTTATCTGAGACTTCTGCATCAAAGAAATGGGGAGGGAATTCCCTGGCGGTCCAACTCCATGCCTTCACTGCCAAGGGCCTGGATTCGGTCCCTGGTCGGGGACTAGGATCCCACAAGCTGCGCAGCACAGTCAAAAAAAAAAAGAAATGGGGAAATAAGTTTGGACATAAACAATTTAACATTCTTCTTATGGATAAGAGAAGCCCAATGAAAATATTCATATACTCATCCTCAAAAATGGAGGGAAAAAGGCTGAAAGAATAACAAGTTATACACAAGAACTGTTATCACTATGAAGGAAATATGACCTCATCTGTCCAGAAATAGTTAGGGGGGAAAAATGTGCTTTCTGGCTCTGCCCTAACTGTGCAACAATTCAGATGAAGGAAGCCTACGGTGCACAGAGAGAAGGAAATAATTTTTCCTACTTTTACCTTACCAGAGCCTGATAACCAACAGAGCTATCTAGAGAGACTGGTACATCCTCCTAATCTTTTTTAGATAAAGGAAAGTGCTTAGAACTGAATAACCAATTCTGGAAGCCTTCTTAGAAATGTCTTTCTGCATTATTCTGACATCTTTCCACACTCCACAAATCTTCATTCCTGGGCAAGTCAGAAGAGGTATCTAAAGAGGCAAAAATGCCAGCGAGTAGCATACTTTAGAATTAAAAAGAAATCCCATGCTTGTTCTTAGGTCACGATGTCAATCCTGTGGACTGGTTCTTGTAGCTGACTCACAAAATGAACAAAATACTGAACTACGTCGACAATAAATAAAATCAGTGAATTGTAGCTTATCTGTTTAAGAGTTTATGCCTTCTACCAGACTGCGGGCTTCTTGAAAAAAGATCTTATTCATCGCTAGCATCTAGTACACTGCCCGGTACACACAGACAGTTCAATAAATGGTGACTGAATTTAGTCATTGAGCACCTCCCCCTTGTAAAAGGTACTATGTTAGGTGCCAGAGAGCCTGTAATGGTTCGCTTATGTTGATGCCAAAACATTTTAGACTATTTAAAAATTAAACAAGGCCAGATTTGGTTAAGGAGCTGCAGCTGCAGTAGCACCCGCTCTCATCCCAGACTTAACTCCGAACAGCAAGGCTACCCTCCTCTGCATGCCTGTGGAAGCAAATTAAATACTTCCCTCAAATGATGGAGAGCCTCTTCCCATGCAGCTCTGGTGTGGTGTTCTTTCTGCTTAGCAAAGGAGGCAAACTCCAGAATCTCTGGTCATAAAAATGTGATGTGAGCAAGAACAGGTGCTGAGTAAGCCTGGTGCACTTCCAAATGAAGTCTTGCCATCTAGAATTCTGAATTGAGGATGCCAGACTCAAGACCATCTGGATTTGCTCCTCTGGCTTTGAGCTTTCTCTAAGAGAGGCCAGGAGAAAGTATGCTGTTGCCAGTATGTGTAATGTGTAATTGCATACTCAAATACTGTACTTTGGATAAGAGTCCAAGACTTGGCAAATGGATGGAATGTAGCACGTGGAACTTTCTGAATAGAGAACCATGCAAAGGGAAGGGTTTCCTCACAAAACATAAACTAGGCAAGGTGTGAATTGCCCCTCTGTGTCACATTTTGGAAAAATTCACGCAGGATAATAAATACTTGGGAGTTGGGTGGGGCGGGGTGGGGGGGATGCTCAGAAGTATGTGAGAGGCAAAACAGCACCATTACCTCAGAAAGCAGTAAGTTTATCTAACAATAATTCTTTATTTCCCCTCCCCCAATGAGATAAATATATGTGATTATAATTTGGTACATACAGAAAAAAATATCAAGCTGTGGACTCTGGCAGACAGACGGTGTTGAAATTAAACAGTGTGAGCTCTGGCAGCTGCACTATGTACTCTTTCAAATTCTGACATCATTACTCTGGTAAGGGCCCTGTACCAAGTTGGCGTGGGTTCTAATGTGGTTTAGAGAAAGAAGTTCTTGCCTTTTTTTAAAAAGATGACCTACAAATAGTCTTTTTCATACAACAGGGAAATAAGTATTTCCCTTTACCCCAGATTTTGTTTTAAAGGACAAAGCCATGTTGCCAAGGTATTAAGAAAGTGTTAGAAATGATTCTGAGATTTTAAAGGCCACTCAATACAAGCTCTAAAAAGACATCTAAAACAGTACATGAATGTCTCTTAAACTAGTGATTATCCTTTTGTGGTAATAAAGAGTCAATTACAAAGAATGCTAATTTTCTTCATATTTATACTCTGACATTGGCAGCTTAGGTATCCTTTGGAGGCCAAGAATGGGGAGCCCTCCCTACTTCAGCCATGAGAACTTGGACAAGTTACTTGACATCAGATCCTCAGTGTCCTCAAATGCTAAGTGAAATAGTAACATCAAGATACCCACAAGATACCCCTCACAATACCAAATATATGGCAAATCCTCACTAAGTATTAGACAGACTTATGAAAGAGCCTTTAAAACTGATGCTTAATTAGAACTTAATAGAGCTAAGTGGTCTGACTTTTCTCCACTCAGATTCAAGAATGGAAAGAATTTACATATAAGCTGGTTTTAAGATCAAGACTGGATTTGTCCTCTTTCAACAAGTGATATCACAAAAACTAAGATTTCATTCTCCTCTCCAGTAATATCCAATAAAACACAAAATCCAAATATGAAAAATGACAGGTTAAAGAAAAGAGAATAAAAAACCACCTGTAGCTCTCATAAAGTAGATATAATTTGACTTGTTTAGAGTGACAGGATTTTTCATTTCATTTTTATCATGAAACATTTTAAATTTTCATAAAAACAGTGATAATAATAAAATGAACTATCAACTCCTATTCAACAATGATCAAGATTTTGCCACATTTGCTTCAGAAAAGATTATTACTATTTTATTTTTTGAGGTATAATTTACATACAGTAAGGTGAACAAACCTTAAATTAAATAAGTCTGATTAATATTTACATATGTACACATACATGTAACTACCACCCAGAACAAAATTATGGAACATTTATAGCAGCCCACAGATTCCCTTGTAACCTTTTCCTCCCAATGTATCTAATACTCTGAACTCAGATAGCATTATTCTTCATTTGTTAGGTTTTCCTTTCACCATTAATAATAAGATCTAGGCTTTACTTTTCTGTTTTCTTAAATAGTTTGCCAATGTCTGTTTCAATCGTACATTTTTTGGCCATAATGATCCCATTAAACATAACAAATTTATGCAAGAGTCAAAGTAGTAATAGTAGAAACAGGTAAAAGACCTAAAAAGTGTAGTTTAAAAAAAAAAGTCTACATATTTAGAATGCCCGTAAGCCCCCCAACATTTTAAAGGGGGCAGAAGACTGAGAATGCTAGCATAAAAGTGACCAAAAGGAAAAGTGGAATTCATTTTGATTTCAATAAATCCTAAAGAAAATACACTAGACAGTTTTTTAAATAAGAAGGTCTGTACATTTCTAAGCCATTTTTAAGAAAACATTCAACTGAAAATTTAAACCCTTCATATGTTGATTTTTATTGCCTGTCAGTGTCTGAATAAATCCCACCCCAATTACATTTTCTTTGAAGTTCACAACCATTTTAAGGCCATGCTCTCATGCCTAAAAGCTGACATTCTTCCTAAATGAGCCAGATCCCTACACAATATTAGACCTAGTACACATACAAATTTAAAGCTAATCAACAGCTTTTTCATGAAGTAAAGTCCTATATTTGGTATGTACATCTCACCACCTGTCAGTTACTGCATAATTTAGTATTTCAATCAAATAACACAACCTAGTTGATCTGATATACTTAGCAATATGTACCACTGTTAAATTAATATAGTCATGTGACTGGACAACATATATGCTAAATTACTTTGGTATATGCAAAAAAAGCAATTCTAGGGTCAACTGGAAAACAGTGGAGTGGGACAGCATATCTCAGTGCAGTGAGAAATGCAATAACCACTACCTTATCAGAAGTGTTGTTGGAAGCATTAACTAAGATAACACAAAGAAAGGGTGTTACTTCTCTCACCTCCTCAGCACTCCTCACTCCCTTCGATTACATGGCCTAAGCTGTGATGTGACAGAAATGCCCTCTCCTCACCTCCACATCCTAGAGCAGCACAAATATTCTACTTCTAAAAGCCATAATTTTCACGAATTCATTTGTGTAACCAAGTATCTCTGAAAGACTTAAGAATTGAACTTTGGGATAAATTTCTTTGGTCGGTTTGCTTTCATATAACTTAGTTAAGACTCCACTGGAAATAAAAATTTGAGATGGTATTAAGAAAGCCCCAAAGGGAAGAACTCCAGCCCTAAGTACTTCCTAGAAACAAAAAGATAAGCTGAGGGTTTATTAGGAAGCAAAGACACCCAATTTGCATGTGGCTTACAAAGAACTGACAACTAGTCTCCTTTCTCTACCCAGACCTCAAGTTTGCACTCACAATGCTAGCTAAGCATTTATGGTTAGTCCCTTATACAGATGTTACTCTTTAAATAATCTTTTTATAGAGACTATACAAACATAGAACAATTATCATACTGGCTGCTTCTGATCACTGTTTATTTTGGAGACATAAATAACCCCCTGCCAGCTACTGGCTTTATTGTGACTGACACCGTATGGAGGGTGCTTTGATCTCCAAATTGATTTATTAGGCTGCAAACTGACTATCTCTTATGTTAAAAAGATTAGCAAGCTGAACTTTCACAACTTTCTTCCATCTGCCTTCATCCAAAAAGTAAATGTAATATCAACTCAAATCAGCAACCTCTCCCCAATTATCTTATCATAGAACCATCTCTCAGGAGCCAAAAAGGGTACTACTTAATCAACACTAGCAATCTGAACAAAAATCTTCATATTTTTCATTGCTTTTCAAACCTAGGAGTTGCAAATAAAACATGTGAACCCACTCCACTCCACCAAAACAGATGCATACTGCAACTTTTAGAGGAGACAGATTATAGGGTTATTAGTCACATCTCAAAAGGAAATATTAAGCATATTTTTAAAACTAACTTAATATATATTTAAATGATTTCATTTATATACTATTTAAACAATGAATTAAATTTCATTCACTGTTAATAAAATGTTTATATAAATATTTATCAAGTGCCTGATACATATCTGAACAAAATGCTTGTTTTCACTGAGTTTACACAACTGTAATACAAGGTACACCATGAGAAATGTTATAGAATCAAGGAGGAAAGACGAGATACCAGGAAGACGTCTAGGAAAGCTTTAGGAAAAATCTGGCATTGGGAAAATAATTAATTCTACCCAGTCCAGCCCATATTGCTTTCACCCCTCTGAGCAATTAGGCATATACTGGAAAGTTTGGCAGCAGACAGACCAAGGTTCTGTGACTTTGAGCAAATCACACCCCCTATTAGAGTCTCATGTATAAAGTAAGTGTAATACCAAATACCTGGCAGAACTGTCGTGAAGATTAAATGTGAATGATTTACATATTTATATAGATTTTTATATACTACATATACATATATAATACATATCTATATACTTTATCTATTTATACAAACTTTATTGTAAATATACACTTACATATATGTGACATGTTGAATACAGTATATTTATGTGTGTGTGTGCATATATGTATATGTACATAAAATCACAATGGATGGTGAATGTTAACTAAGCCTAATGTGGTAATCATTTCACAATATATGTAAATCAAACCATCATGCTGTACACCTTAAACTTACACAGTGATATATGTCAATTATTTCTCAGTAAAGCTGGAAAAAAAATCACAATGTCTGACACTGAAAGGATGCTCAAGAAAAGGAAGTATTTATTACAAATACCTACTAAACACTGAACCCTATGCCAGGTACTATTCACCTCTGCATCTAGACCGTGCTTGATATGTTGTTTAACTGCTTATTTTCCCCAAGATCATAAAAGAGCAAATCCCATGTGATTTACTTCTTATCTACCCACAAAGAGAATAAAACACACATAGTAACACATGTCCAACTGCTATCTGTTAAGTAAATTGAACTAACTTCGTTATAAAAAGGTAACTGAACAGACAGAAGGATCAGCAAGACTCAGAAAATACACGGTGTTTACCATGAGAACATAAAAAAACTGACTTTTTCAGTATAGCGGAAAAAAGAAATTGTTAGATATATTATTTAGGCAATTTATATTGATTGATCAACCTATACTGAGCTCCACCACGTGCAAACTAAAAGCCCTTTGGGGATCCCAGAACAGGTTGTCTTCTCTCCAGCAGCCTACAGCAGCCCTCTGAGTCTGATGGGATTAAGGAAGTTTCCACCACTTGCCTAGAGTTTCCTAACATTTGGAACTCCACAGTAGTGGTTCTCAAAGTGTGGTTCATAGATGTCCCCAAGACCCTTTTCACAGAGTCTGCAAGATCAAAGCTATTTCTGTACTAATTATAAGACATTATTTGCCTTTTTCACTTGACATTTGCACTGATGGGGCAAAGCCAATGTTAAGTTAAATCGCTGGCCTTAGCCCTAATTAAAGCAGTGGCACCAAAATATGCACTGATAGTCATTGTACTCATCACTGCCACACACTGGGGGGTACAGGTGCGGCAGGGGAGGGGGGAACCCAGCCATTTTAACTGAAGAATGTCTTTGATGAAGCAATAAGATTTATCGGTTTTATTAAATCTTGATGCTTGAGTACATAATTTTTTAATATTTTGTGAACAAAATGGAAAGTACACATAAAGCAATTCTACTGTACACTGGCTGTCCCCAAGGAAATGCACTTTGAGCTACTGTTTGAGTTGTATACTCAACTAGCCAATTTTTTCATGGATCACCAATCTACCTGAAAGAACAACTAAGAGAAAATTATGGTAATTCAGACTTGGATGTTTGACAGATTTTCTTGAAAATGAACAAAGTGAGCATGTCATTTCAAGGAGAATAACTGACAGTCTTTGTTGCCATTGATAAAATTCAAGCCTTTAGACAAAAATTAGAATTTTGGAAAATTTATATCTGCCACTGTGTGCTTCACACAGCTTCCCAACATTTAAAAGTGTTTCCAGGGACTTCCCTGGCTATCCAGTGGTTAAGACTTCGCCTTCCAATTCAGGGGGTGTGGGTTCGATCCCTGGTCAGGGAGCTAAGATTCCACATGCCTCACGGCCAAAACACCAAAACATAAAACAGAAGCAATAGTGTAACAAATTCAATATAGATTTTAAAAATGGTCCACATCAAAAAAAAATAAATCCTTTAAAAAAATAAAAAGAATAATATATACAATTATCTGAAGAAACTATTAAAATTCTCCTCCCTTTTCCATATATATGTATGGATAGAGGCCAGATTTTCTTTGTATACCTCAGTCAAAATAACATATTGAAACAGATAGAAAGCAGATGCAGATACATGCAAATATGAGAATTCAGTTGACTTTTACAAAGCCAGACATTAAAGAGAGCTGCAAAAATATAAAATAATCCCACAGTTCTCAGTAAGCTTTTTGGAGAAAAAAATAACTACTTTTATACTTTTTTTTTTTTTTTTGCAGTACGCGGGCCTCTTACCGTTGTGGCCTCTCCCGTTGTGGAGCACAGGCTCCGGACGTGCAGGCTCAGCGGCCATGGCTCACGGGCCCAGCTGCTCCGCGGCATGCGGGATCTTCCCGGACCGGGGCACAAACCCATGTCCCCTGCATCGGCAGGCGGACCCCCAAACACTGCGCCACCAGGGAAGCCCTATACTTATTTTTATTTTAAAATGTTATTTATGCTGGTATGTAATGGGTTTGTTTTTATTTCAAATGAATTAATAAATATTTTAATTTCTCAGTTTTAATTTCTAATACAGTAAAGTGATAGCTATAATCCAAATAAACAAAAGCTCCTGGAAACCTCAGTAATTTTTACAAATGTAAAGAGTTTTTGTATGGCAAGAGATCTTAGAGATCTGACCTTCGGTTTGGTTGATATAATTTTTCTTAATGGAAAACTATGAAAACTGAAGTAACATACAGCACAGTCAAGACTGGGTCTCCTGACTTCAATTTTACATTCATTCTGGACCACGATTCCTGAATTCACTAAAGACAATAATTTTGAAGCCCCTCATTCCATTCTTCCCAGTAAGCAGGAAGTTTGACCAAATAATTACAATAGTAACAGTAACTGAAATTTGAATGTTATGTCCTAGGTATTTTTATACTGCTGCTTTCACTTAATTCTCACAACCCTGTGATATAAGTACAAATAATTACTAACCTCTAGATGAGAAGCACAAGTTAAACCAGAAGTCAGAAAGCTACTTAATGGCAGAGATGGGATGTGAAAATAACACTTCTAACAGAGAGATATATCAGCAAAAAAGCTTTCTCGTAACTCTCAATCAAAACATTTGTGTGGTCACCAGCAGGGGCATTTAGGGAAATACAGGACCTGTGACTCTGGCCCAGTACACCTTCAGATGTAGACAGAACAAAACACTAGCCTGGAGTATGGCCACACAAATTTAGCTCTACACTAAATGGCAAGAAAACAAGCAAATAGGGAGATGTGCTAGAGTGCCTCTCTTCCTCACCCATCCAGCAACTCTACCATCACCCATTAAAAAGAAGTGACAGGAGTCAAGGGTGAAGGATTTGTTACTGACACACAGCTGGGGCAGTGAAAACTCCTGGCAGGTGTTCTCTAAGCTATAACTCCTCTCCTATGCAAACTAACCCCCAAGCTGAGTCCTCCTGGCTTTATCACACTGAAGCTCGACAAGAGCCATCATTAGTGTCCAAACTCCACTTTTTCCAGGCTGATGACATGTGTCAGACCTTGATTCCTGGTGCTACTCCTGCCTGCCAACTCCAGAAAGACTTCTGTAATGGCTTTGGGTTTTTAAAAAATACTTCAAGTCACAAGGCAGCAGCTGACACCAACTCCCTCCTGAGGATGGACACTTGGCCAGGAGCCCAAGCTGAGGTGGATTTGGAGATTCTTGATCTTTTTTGAAATCATTCCTAACTTCTCACTGGCAATTAAAATAAAATCCTCCCCAGAGAACAGCCAGAGGTTGGGCAAGCCTCTTCCATCCAGTGGTAGTCACCTTTGATTAGAGAAAAGTGTTAAAGTGTAGCAGCAACTGATAAATGTCAGAGCCTGGAGGGCCTTCAGAGTTTTGATCACTTATGGCTATTTCTCATTTCATACCATGAACAGTTTCTAAGCCAGCACCACTCAGCATTGCTTACTTAGTCAAATGCTTCAGGTCAGCGTACCAAACTCAAGTCAATGGTCCGTTTGCACTAGTTCTGAGTGCCTCCCTAAGGCTAAGATGTTTGATTTGCCAGGCAGATGACCTGATGTGCTCTGCAGATGCCCAAGAGGACATTAGGAAACGTCCACAAAAAACTGGCTTTTTCATGGTGGAGAGGTAGTGTGGTATAAGTGAACACACAAAAAATTCAAGCACACACACAGAGTCAAGGATTTCAATTTTAATTCACTGTGTGACTTGGGGTCTTCATTTCCCTTCAACATCTGTTTCCTTATCTATTAAAGAAAGATCTTAGCCTAAATCAGAGATTCCCAAATGTCTGTGGAATGGCTACATCAGAACCCTCCGACGGCTTGTGAAAACTACAGAACCTATTCCTAAAGGATATGATTTACTGAGTCTAGGGTGATACCTAGGAATCTGCATTTTTAGCAATCTATATTCCCCACCACCACCACCACCACCACTTTTAATTCTGATGCAAAGTCACGTTTGGAAATCATTAGACTAAATGACCTCTAAGACTCCTGATAGCTTTGAAAGTTATAAAACTATAGACTGGAACTTATTTTCTATTCTTTCATCCCAGAATGTTTTCCCCTATCCACTATTAGCATTCCCACTCAAACATCAGGATTGTCTAATTTCAGGTTAGCAATGGAGACATAAGTCTAAGAGCAGTATGTCAAGTATTAATAGCTTACCCAACCGAGTACACTGCTATTTCATTTATGAAAGTAGATCTAAGCATAGCTTTTCTACACAATATACATAGAAAAATAAAACTTTTAAGACATCATATTTTGCAAAGATTCAACTATTTGCTGGAAACAGTCAAGAAAAACAACATTTAAAAAGCATTTTCCCTAAATGTTATGAATAACTAAAAAGTTATGGAATGAATATACTTAATTAGTACTTATGACTCATGATGCCTTAACACAAAGCTATAACCTACCTGAGGCAATAAAAAACTTTATAACAATAGAGGTCAAGTTTTTAAAGCATAAATAAAGTACCATATGATTAAATTTTTAACCCAATGAACTAAAATAGGCCAGAGGAGAAATCAAAGTCCTACATTATTGATATATCAACAGGGTTTCATTATAAAAAAGGAAAGATTGAGTCCTCTGATCACTGTTCTTGTTTATTTCATTAACTGGTTGTTGCAAACACATGCCTGTTGCTCTAAAGGACTCTCAAAAATCTCCTCCAACACTTTTCACACACTGTAATAAAACCCAATATTCTTTCCAGCTCATTCCTTAATTCCCATGAATATTAACTACTGCATGATTTGGGTTCCTATTTCTTTTACAACTTTCAATGCCTAACTCATTTATGTACTCATTTATCTCAGCCAGACAACAATCCTTGGTACAGAGTTACTTAGAAGAGTTCACTGATTACAGATATCCTGTGAATTAATTTACCATGGAAAAATGGAGTCCTGCTTCCAGTGGGTTTGCAAAATAATCTAAAATAGTAATACCTCAAAACACATGAAGTCACTGTAATTAAGGGATGGAGAATTCAGGTGGCCTCTAGAATATTTTGATAGGCTTTGAAGTGTGCATCCCATAATGCCTTTGGCACTTGACCAATTTGCTATCTCACTGAGTTGGCCTCCCACTTCCTGTCTTCTAGACTCAACTGAAATAGCTGAAGAAACCTGATATAAAGTTGCCATGTCAAATAGTAAAATGTTCCAAGCTATTAAGTTTAAGCTTCTATTCCTACCTCTCAACTCCTTGGTAAAAACCTCAAGCAGGCTAAATATAATAAAGACCAATAATTCCATATACAACTACAATCTTTGGCACACTCTTTTTTCCCCGCTTCCTAATATTCAAGTAAATACTCTGAATTTAGCAGCCTCCTTTGTAAGCTTTGCCTTGAAACAACACAAGTTTTCAGCCTAACGTAAAGCCAGAATTAGTAGTCAAAGTGCTGGAATCAGATCCAAACCAAAGTGGTAGCTGGGGAAGTTGTGGGGAGGCGGGAGATAGGGAACTGCTGCAAAATAAGATAAATTCATTCAAATATTTGTGTTAACTTCTCTTCCTGCAACTTATTTTAGAAAGCTGCTAACTGTACAAGCACAGAGTTACTAATTAATGATTGGTACCTGCAATTCGTACAAAACTTGATGAAGTCTAAATATCCACTCTTCCAGAGACCATCATTATATGATATCTTTATAGTTATCATTGTCCTAGGTTATACTGCACAGGTTATGCTATAGGGAAAGGTGTGACTAGATGATGGTGAGTCTGCACTACTGCTGGCAAGTAGCCACTCCTAATAAGATGGAGATTGAGATTTCCAAAAGTAGCAATATTACACCAGTGACAATAGATTGCAAAATCTTGGTCTAAAGCTCTGGTCAGAATTTCTCATCCTGAAGTTCGTAGGGAGGCTATGGATGGGTTCTTAGATTCCATAAATGAAACTCCTTTCAAATGTTTGTGTTTACGTGCATGTATTTAGGGAGAGAATCCATAGCTTTCCACAGAGTTTTAAATTATATACATAACTTAATCCTCACAATCAATATGAGATAGGTACTAACATTATTCTCATTTTTACAGATTGAAGAAATTGAAGCTTATAGGAGAAAAAAACTTTACATAAGGTCACAAAGAAAGTGGTAGAGCATTAATTTCAAAAATGTCTTTAAAACACACATATACATATGTATATTATGTATTAGCTAGTCAGACATTGTTTTAATTATAAAAGAAGGTTTTTACATTAGTGTATATGCACTGGAAACCAAATTCTGGGCAAAACATGCAATTTTATTTAGTAACGTAAATAATAGTTGTAAATGATTTTAACAATTTAAATCATTTTGAAATAACTTATATAAAAACGCAAACCTGACATGTATTACCTCATTTAGTCCTCAGAACAGTCCTATGAGGTAGATACTACCATTATCTCCATTTTATAGATAAGGAAACAGAGAAACAAAGAGGTCAAATAAGGTCACATAGCTATTAAGTTGCAAAGTCAAGATTCTGGCTCTGAAGTCTGTGCTCTTTTAATATTGCTTCCCCAAACAATTAATATATGAAAAATGTAAACTATGGTCACTTCAAAGGGAAAAAAAATAAAGCCAAATAAAAATCAAATTGGAGAAGTCTATCATGATAAGGTACTTCATTTATTCTATTTAGCACATATGAACCAAAAGCAATGAGAAGAGAGACCTACTAATTATATTTGCATGCTACTTTCACATACATAACCTCCTGTGATTTTCACAGCTGTGTGCACAGGAAGAGTGAGTGCTATTTGTCCAGCATCTTAAAGATGAGCTAACTGAGGCTCTGAGGGGTTACTCTCAATACTATTCACCATTATCTGAACTTCCCTGCCTCTAGGATTTCCTGTACAGAGTTTTGGAATATCTTTCCTTCTTTGTCTAGTAAAAATTCAACTAAACCTTCAAGGCCCAGATCAGATGTGACCATTTAGATATGCCTTTCCTGGCACTCACTCCTAGGCAGAATTAACCCTTCTTTTCTCTATTCTCCCTTAACATAGTTCATACCATTTCGTCAACACAGCAATCATCCTCTTTGTCATCAGCTGTGTCTATGTCTAGTTCTCTGCGTAGACACTGCGCTCGGTGATGGCAAGGGCTGTATGTAGGAGAAAGCGTTCCTAGAAAAGATTCTGCTGTTGAGTTAGTAGAAGGATGAAGCAGAACGCTGGCAGTCTGGCTAAGAGAAACATGGATTCATGCGGACATTTTGTTGTCATCTTTATAACTTAAGACTTTGTCCTCAAGAATAGAAACATTACCTCAAACACTTCTAGAGATGTTCCCTGTATAGTGTTTGGGAAGTTATGGGCAGACAGCCACCTGAGACAGTGACTCCCCTTCTATGCTACTAATCTCTCAAATACCTATTGTTTTAATAAATTTATGCTTCTTGTTTCTTTCAAGTATATCAAGAGGCCTCAAGAGGACTATGAAAACACTTACATCTCCAACTCAGAGCAATGTGGGTTTCACAATATTTCGTAGTACCTCTGGAAAAGGAAAGAAAGGAGGTAAGTGAAACAATAAAGGATGGCATGGTGAGTTTTGACAAACTCAAAACTAGTCTAAATCAATTTATTAATTTGGACCAATTTATTAAATGTGTAGTAGCTTCTATAATCTAGCTAATTTAACCCTCAACTTTTCTAACCCCTAGACTTCTGCACTGAGTACATACATCTCTTGGCCAAACTCACTGAAAAGATCCAATGCGTGCCTTAAACTTGCTTGATGATAAAAACTAAACTTAAGGATTTAAAGCAAATTGAAGGAATGAAGATAATGAAGGCCTTTATTGCCCTGAAAATTAATTGTCTCAAACACAATGGGAAACACCCCAATGTCACTTTAGAAACCTTTCACTCTTCTCTAGTTTTTCAAGACTACGAAAAGCACTCTGTTTAGAATGCCATGAATTTAAGAAATTGTATTTTGTAAACATCTAATGGTTTGGGGGAGCAGAGGTCAGTATTTTTTTAAAGCCTGACTATTTATCAAAACGGAATAAGACATTGACTTCTCTTCATATTATCAGGCCAAGGAGAAGACCATTTAAAATAAACCCATTAAAGAGTTTTTAAAATACCACACAGTAACAGTTGCTTGATTTTTTGTTGTTGATTGTATACGATTTACTGTCATAATACTGAGGACTCAACAAAGCTGGCTAACTGAAGTGTTTTGACAGAGGGTGAGATAATTAAACTGATGTAGAACGTAAACAGTTTATATCCAAACCAAATTCTCAGTGGCTGATTTTTTTTTAATGTGTACCATTTGGCTGTTTAAAAATGAATTTGAGAACAGTCAACTTTTAATATTTAAACTTAAAGCAAATGGTAATAACTATCCTGGATTAAAGATTAACCTCAATTCAGCCAGCAGTTCTATAAGCACTTTTTCTACGGAGCATGCCTGGATCCCTCCCATTATAAACCCTATATTCTGAAAAATTCCATGTAATTAATTCATTTTCCAAATTTTTCAGCAAGGACACTCAACAGGCAATAAAAAATAACCAGTATGTCTACAATGCACTGGTACCATTTCTGCCAAAAGCTAAGGCACCTGACATTTTAGTTACTCTCTGTGAACCTTACTAAGGGGAAATGCAGGCTTTCTATTAGGTGGTAGAGTTCTTATTTTTGCTTTTTCAATATGGAAAATAGACTACCCCTGAACCTCTGTGGTAACTTGGTGACCCAGGATCTCAGCTAGAGAGATCACCAATTATAAAGGTCAATTTTTTTAATCTTCTTCTATGAAACATTTCACCTACTATTATTACAGGCAAACAAGAAGAGGATGTTTACTTGTTTGACTTAGATCTCACTGAAGGTCCTGCCCCCAGATATACAACAGTAAGTTTTGTGGTGGTCAACGGAGGAGGCAGTACGATCAGTGAGTTTTTGCTATCATAAAGTCCAGTATTCAAGGTCTAGCTTGCAACCTTGGCTCCTGGCTATGTAACTTTGGGCAAATCACTTAAGGCTCAGCTTTCTCATGAGGTCAAAGTATGTTGAGAATTTAAGGAGATAAAAATATATAAATCCCAGTATACAGTAAGTCCTCAATATATGTTAATTTCTTTCTTATCCTTGCCCTTTAGTAATTAAAGTACTACTATAAAATGGGATATCTGATATTTTCAGAATTACAAAATAATACTATTCAAAGCTCTTTTCTCAGATATCCATTTGAGTCCGCTTATATATAAATAACTGCAGCCTCACAATCCTGAAGTTTGTTAGCTCTGCGCTGTACACAAAGCGATTTCTTAAACACTCGCAACTTCAAACCTGGAAAAGAATGTGAGAGGCTCCAACAGCAGTGGTCTCTCAGGCTCACTGGCTCCTGAAACATGGGTGCAGGCTGAAGAAGGGCTGCCAGGGCCAGGACCCAGTCTTCAGAGGACTCCAAGGAACATTCAACGCTGTCGGTGAGTTTGGGATTTGAAAAAACCACCGACCGTTGACTGTACCTTGGGGTCCTTATAGACAACACTATATTTCCTGAAGCAAAGGAGCATGCTGTGCCTTCACATATCACATTAGATCACCAAAACCAGTCCCGCTCCCCATCCCCCAAAGGTGGTCCAGTTAATTTTTTAAAAGCTCCCCTCTATTTCTCTTGCCCATTGTTCCTTGATTTTTGTTGTGTTTTCGACAAACAAGTGTTTCATTTCAACAAGATAAGGAAAGCTCCATGATACTACCTAATGTTTTTAAATGTCTCCTAGAAATAGGCCATTCTGGTGAGAAATTGGACGTAGCAAGAATAGATTTATTAAAAACATGTATTTCATTTTGGAGTAAAATCCAATTAAGTATTTTACTGCCACTTCTCCCATGTCCCCTCAAAACCTTTAATTAGGACAAGGGGAGGATTTAATAAGCAAAAATAGCACAGAACTGTCCAATGTCTGCACAGTTCTTAACACATTCTACCTCCAATTACGGTTAATGTGGTTAAGTTCTGACAGCCCCATTAGAATATGAGCTGTTTGAAAGCAGCAACTGCCTCACCATTTCCATCCACACGTAAGCTGATTTCAATGTTCGTTAAATTCAAGTAAAAAGTCATGTCTGGAGTCAGAAGGATCTGGGATGAATCTTGGCTCAGAACTCCCTAACTAGCTGTGTGACCCTGGGCAAGTGTCCGAGTCTCAGTTTTCTCATATATAAAATGGGGGATAATAAGTATCCTTACCTCATAGAGTTTTGAGATTCAATAAGATAATATATAAAGTGCTTTGTACCATTCCTAGCACACAAAAAATGCTCAATAAATGTAAGCTATTATTATTATTAACCCAAAGCATAATCTGTGCTAATTTACTTTGAAAGGCACTCGTAATTCTCAGTTCAAAACAGAGAGAAAGAAATAGGGTCCTCAGCTCTTGTTTATACCTACCAGTATGAAAGCACTGCCTGTGTAGTCACAGAGCTACTCGTTAGCTTTTCCAAGAGCTCCTTCCCTTCCCTGAACCACAGTTTCTCCATCTTTAAGAATCTCCCAGCTCTACTGTCAATGTTATCTATAGTTATGTGGATCCTCAATGGCTGGTTACTAAGAGAGATGCCAGAACCAGACCTCAAAAATCCAGCGTGGAAAAGAAGAGCCAGGAGTTGGGACAGGCCAGGGCAACGCCACCAACTTGAAACACTGATGGCTGCACTCAACATTCATTGCTGTCGGTGGGTTTGAGTCTGAGTCAACTCACTGATCAATGAATGCAAACTGCGGACCGAACAACCCAAGGGAAGCAAAATCCTGTGTAGAGAATCACCCAAGTGTATCAGCTACTGTGCTGGGTAGGAGCTGCTGTTGTCTCCAATGTACTGGCTAAAGGCTTTGGTTCTAATACAGAGTAAGCCCTCTAAATTCCTAATACTTTTCTTCGCCCCCCCTTTATTTTTTTAAAAAAACAATGTTTTAGAATTAAGGAAATATTTTATAGAAAGAATAAACATCATACCATATTTTTAAAAACAATGTTTTCATAATTTTTAAATGTAAAAGAATCACATGCTCATTATTTAAAATTCAAATAAGAAATAAATAAAAACTGAAAATCTCTTTCCTCATCACCTGCAATCATTTCCTCAATGGAAATCACCTATAACTATAATAAATCAGTTTAATAACTTGTTTAAAATAATAAATATAATTATAACAAACTATTTATTGTATTATCTATCATTAAAAGGATAAATATCATAAGTAAACTAAATATTTATTTTATTTCCTTGAAGACCTTTATCCATGAACATATAAATAGATACATACCACAACTCTGTGGTTTTTTGGAGGGTGGCTTAAAACAAAAACTACCTCATTTTATTTTATTTTATTTTATTTTATTTTATTTTTGGCTGCACCACATGCCTTGCAGGATTCTCAGTTTCCTGACCAGGGATTGAACCCAGGCCACGGCAGTGAAAGCCCAGAATCCTAACCACTAGGCCAGCAGGGAACTCCCCAAAACGACCTCATTTTATACTTACTCCCACACAATCTGCTTTTTCACTCAGATATACATTACAGATAGCCTTCGACAACAATCGTGTTATAGTTATATTAACTATACAGTTATATGCCTTAGTATGAACACCTTGGTTATTATTGTTCAAATATATTTAAATATTCTCTTTTGACCAAAACTATAAGGTCCATTCATTCTGACCTTTGCAACCCACATCCCTCAATTAAGAGAAAAAACAAGTGAGATTGGAGATTCACTTCATTTCTCTTAGCAAAAATTAAAATGTAGTATCAACTCTCTGAATCCTTTAAAATAAGATAAGCCACTAAATCTTTCATGATAATGACAGGAAAACAAATGCCTTGGTCATGAATAATTTATCATACACATAAGTCTGAGATAGAAACAGATTCTCATAGCAAAAGTCAAATTAAATAAGGCAGCAGGAGAAGAGGCTTGTCAACTTAGCCTTCTGAAATTTTTTATCTCAGAGGTAGGAAGGAAGGTGAAGTGCAGGTGAAGTGAGACAAGAACTAAAAAGACAAATCAAAGCCCAAAGAAAAATGCAAAAAATGATGACAATTGGGACTTCCCTGGTGGCGCAGTGGTTAAGAATCCATCTGCCAATGCAGGTGACACGGGTTCAAGCCCTGGTCCAGGAAGATCCCACATGCCACAGAGCAACTAAGCCCATGCGCCACAACTACTAAGCCCGCGTGCCAGAGCTACTGAATCCCACATGCCTAGAGCCCTTGCTCCGCAACAAGAGAAGCCACTGCAATGAGAAGCCTGCACACCACAACGAAGAGTAGCCCCCACTCTCTGCAACTAGAGAAAGCCCGTGCACAGCAACAAAGACCCAACGCAGGCATGCATTTATTGATTGATTGATTGATTGATTGATTGATTGATAATGATGAGAATTCAGGAAAAATATGGGGTTCAGGCCAGTGTTTCCCAAACCTGGTTGAACATCAGAATCATCTAGAGGTGCTTTTAAAAATGCAGGTTCCTGAGTTCTACCCCAGATCACAAGTAGGGCCCTACAATCTGTATTTTATTATAATAAGTTCACCAGGTATTTAGAGCCACTGAAGGCTGGTTTGAAGCAAAGCCAAGCCCACCAACTTAACACTGGATTCTGACCACCACACTTCATGTCATCCACTCCTCAACTATTGCCCAAACTTCTGTGCCACCATCTGATACTACCACTAGTCTTCTGAGTACAGAAAAATATAGCCATACTTACGTTGCTATTGAGTAACTCTCTTCAGAGTGAATAAAACTTTGCACCATGCTGTGGCAGCCAAACAAATCAAACTGTGTCTGATGTTTTATAGAAACAGATGCACTTGAGTTTATGTTCTCTCAAAAACTAAAACCTACCTAAAGAACCTAATGAATGGGACCTTCCCTGGTGGTCCAGTGGTTAAGAACCCGACTTCCAACACAGGGGACACAGCTTTGATCGCTGGTCAGGGAACTAAGATCCCACATGCCGCAGGGCAACTAATCCCACGCACCACAACTACTGAGCCTGCATGCCACGACTAGAGAGCCTGTATGGTGCAACTACTGAGCCCGCATGCCACAACTAGACAGCCCATGTGCCGCAACTACTGAGCCCATGCTCTGGAGCCCGTGCGCCACAACAAAAGATCCTGCATGCCGCAACGAGGATCCCACATGCTGCAACTAAGACGCGACGCAGCCAAAGTAAATAAAATAAATTTAAAAAAAAAAGAAAGCAGCCATTAGAGTTTCTTTAAAAATAAAGAACCTAATGAATGAACAAGGTTAAATTCAGATGACTGTCCCACCCAAGAAGTCTTTATAGAAATCAAAAACTTTTCTTTCTTTCATACTGGTGGACACATAGGAGGTAATTCACATATTGCTGTTTGTCAAGATGCCATGCATCCTATAGGTATTTATTTTCAACCACCAATTATTTCCAAATTTCTGAAAACATTAGAAAAGAATGTCTGACAGGGCTTCCCTGGTGGCTCAGTGGTTAAGAATCCGCCTGTCGATGCAGGGGACATGGGTTCGAGCCCTGGTCCGGGAAGATCCCACATGCTGCGGAGCAACTAAGCCCGTGCACCACAACTACTGAGCCTGCGCTCTGGAGCCCGTGAGCCACAACTGCTGAAGCCCGTGCACGTAGAGCCCATGCTCCGCAACAAGAGAGGACACCGCAGTGAGAAGCCCGCGCACCGCAACGAGGAGTGTCCCCCACTCACCACAACTGGAGAAAGCCTGCGCGTAGCAACAGAGACCCAGCGCAGCCAAAAAAATAAATAAAAAGAATGTCTGACATGTTCTTTGAAAAATGTACAACTAAACAAGCATGCCATTTATTTACCCAGACAATCAGTAGTCTCTATATATGCCAATGAAAAAATTACATATTTTAGCCACCAAAATCCTCTACAGTTTCTATTGGATAAAACTAAGTGCTACAGGAAGGGAGAACTTATGTGAGTTTGAGGGTGTTTCCTGCATATGGGACTTGTAAATAAATACCTGCAACAGAGAAAATATGTGGCATGTATAGTGGACAAGAGCAGAACAGTTCAGAGATTATGTTTGGGCGCACTGAAAAAGTAAAAGGACAAATTACAGACAGTCTTGTGAGCCAGGCAGAAAAGTTTAGAATTAGTGCAACAGGAAGCCACTTTAAGTGGTTAGCTCTGCAAGGAGATAACAAAAGCAAGACTTTGGGAAGATTCACCAAGCAGATGAAGTAGGAGGAAGGGAGGAGAGATCTGAGACAAAAAGAAATAGAAATCTGTTGCACAAAAGAGCTAAGCTAAGAGGGAGGCAGCAGGAATAGACAGGATGAAAAGGATAATCTCAAAAAGGCATTTGAGCTTTGGTTGCTTTTTGTTTTTCAAATAGATTTTTTCGGGGGGGGGGGGGGGCGGTTACTACGTAGTTACTGAAAAATTCATACAAAAGAGAAAACTAAAGTCCACCAGTTGCCCCCCCGCATCATTCTGTTCAGTGTATTATTCTTCCAGATATTTCAGAGATATTTAAAATATTAATATATGTATTTATATTTAGAGAAAATATCACAAATTACACATAATTTTCCGTAACCTTTTTTCACTTAAAACATTGTGGCCATCTTTCCAGGTCAAAGGATTAGAGCCATCGTGTAACTGACTCAAACAGAAAAGATAGTGATGAAGTTCAAACAGACTGGAAGCAAAAATGTTAACAGTTGAAATCTCCAAGTTGTAGAATTAAAGGTGATTTTTAAGTTTATCATTTACAACTCATCTATGTCTTCCAAGCGTTTGGCAATAAATATGAACTATTTCAACAATTAAGAAAAATTATTTAAATGCCTTTTTTTAAAAAGCAAAATTTCTTTTAGATGCAACATCTACCTACGTTTGGCTGAAAAGCATATGGAAGAATCCACAGAGGGAAAGGAAGAAAAGATGGACTATTTTTATTAAGAAAGGGTACCTGTAGAAAGCACAGCTGCAGGGACAGTGGAAAGTAAAGGGCTCCAGGTCCATGGTTGAAGTGGTCACTTTGGAGGGCAGACACATCGGCCTCAGAGAATGAAAATTACAAAGCAAATTCCAGCCTACTTCTGTTCTCCTCTCAGGCTGTATCTCAATAGGATCCAACTGGGTGATCCCAAATCTTGCAAGAGGCCTTCCATGGAATAGACATTCCATAAATGATTGCCAAATGAATTCTCTTATGTTTTATGACACAATTATGTTTATAACTTATGAAACTCCTTGAAGTAAGCATAGGATACCTTCAAACCATCTGTGCCATGAAGTAGAGTTCCAACGCAGATATAATTTTATTATCTACCAGATATCAGGACAAAGCTATCTTGATTATACTTGCTATAGAACCCCTGAATTTACACTGTAGCCCAACTTCCCCTCCTACTCTTCAGACTAACTAAATCTACTGAAAAATACATGCACAATCCATCAAAATCACATGCCCCTTTCTCTTCTCTTCCCAGTACAGTGGGTCCTCCGTATCCAAGATGTGGAGGACCAAAGATACTGCACCATTTTATATAAGGGACTTGAGCATCCTCGGATTCTGGTGTCCAAGGAGGATCCTGGAATCAATTCCTGTGGATACCGAGGGACGACTGTAAATAGCTGAGGCAAAACAGTAGAGTAAAAAAGAAATAAATGGTTTGGGATAGTATGGAGTTAGAAAACCTGAATTTAATTCCAATTTCTGCCATGGTTATGTGTTCTTGGACAAGTGAGTCACCTCTTAAGCCTTAATTCTCCGTGAAAGAGAGACTAAGTATACCTGTCCTATTTTCACAGGATTGTTGTGAGGCCTCAGAGAGAGCACAGTGAAAAAATGTGCTGCAAACAGCACACAGCAGTACAGCCCAATGCATCCTGGCCTTTGACAGTACTACTCCATGGCTTATCCCCACTTTTAGTAGATAAGATTCCCTCACTCCCCAAATTCTCACCTACTTGTCAACCAGAAGCACGTATTTGCAAGATGTCTAGCTGAGGTTATTAATCTATAACCTGGGGCTGAATGCAGGCATTTTTCTGTATATATGTGTCACCAGCATAGACAGTCCATCAGAGCCACAATCTATTTATTTAGGTCTTTGTAAACTTCTCTCAGAAATATTTTAGTTTTTAGTGTACAAATCTTACACTTCTTTTGTTAAATTTATTCCTAAGTATTTTTATTCTTTTGATGCAATCGTGAATGGAATTGTTTTCTCACTTTCATTTTTGGACCGTTGCTAGCTATAAAAATACAACTGATTTTTGTATATTGATCTGGTATCCTGTGACCTTGCTAAACTGAATTAGTTCTACTTGTTTTGTGTTTTTTTGTGTGAATTATTTAGGATTATATATAGGATTATGTCGCCTATGAATAAAAACAGTTTTAAGACATCCAGTTTAGATGCCTTCCTCCCTAACCCTCACATTACTGTACTAGCTAGAACCTCCAGTGAATGTTGAAAAGAAGTAGTAAGAGCACAGTCTTACCTACCTTATTCCCAATCTTAGGGGAAAGGTACTTATATTTACCCAATTAAGTACTATGTTAGCTTTAGGCTCTTCATAGATGTCCTTGGTCATATTGCTGAAGTTGCCTTCTATTCCTAGTTTGTTGGGAGATTTTGATCATGAATGGGTATTGAATTTTGTCAAATGTTTTTCCTGTGTCTATTCAGATGATCACGTGGGGCGTTTTAACCTTTATTTTATTAGACTTATTTTATGGCCCAGAATACTCTTAGAGACTGTTCTATGTGTACTTGAAAAGAATGTATATTCTGCATGGAGTATTCAATAAACATGAGCTATGGTAAGTTGGTTGATTACTTCTCAATTTGTTATAAGCCTATGCTTGTTGTTGATGGTTTTATTCAGCTTTACAGTTGCTTTCTGGGGACAGGCTGTGTTGACCTTCTCACTCACTCGTGCCAGAAATGAATCTCCTCCTCAGGTATGTTTTTACAAATCTCATAAGTGATAAAATCCTAATCTTGGTGAAACCAAACAGCTAGTCTGAATTCCAGTCTATTTTCCTGAAATTAGACCCAAGTACCATAACAAACTGCTCAAATACAACTCAATCCCAAAATACACTTAGGAGGAAAAACTTCCTGAGGAAGGCAGAGGAATAAAGTCACTCTGGAATATTGGAATGATTTTCAAATCCCAAAGGCAACAATACAAAAACTTGAATATCAAAGACTTATCTTCAGTTTCCACTACCAAAAGCCCTAACTGTTGGAGTCACTAGTACCTTCTGTGTGTGTATACAATCTGAACCAGCCCCAGAGCCAATCATGGCTAGGGTGAGAGTACCTGGACAGCCTCAGATCTTGTCACCAGGTAGGTACTCAAATAGGGGTTATGCAGTGAGGTACACTGAGGGCTACAAGTGGCCCTGGCCACTGCAATTAAGCCATCAGCATGCTTATAACTCCCAGCCAATAACTGAGTGGTTTGAAAGTATCTTTTCTACTTGCCAAACTTCAAGCATTACCTAATGTCTGGATTTTCACTGCAGTTGCCAGATCCCCATCCTTTCCCACCCCAGGGCTAGCAAATAATTCCTAATCAACCATGCCCCTGAATTTGCCCTACCTTTGCACTATCCCTCAAATACTGGACTTACTGGGGAGTTTCTACAATCTCCATGCTACCTGTTTCCTGACTGAAACTATCATATCAGAAAATGTGTCTGCTCTATTAATATTCTCCTTAGAATGCACCTGCAGCTTCTACTGAATAGTCAGTGGCCACAGCCCCAGGTAAATGGATATCTGGACACCAAGCTGGGTTTATCCTCTTTCCTGAGTATTTAAGATTTGAACACAAATGCTTCAGTTAGTCTGTGCTGAGCATGGGTGCTGGAAAGACATGACAAGGCAGGGCAAATCAGGGGCAGCCATCTTCCATCATGGACACAGAAGCAAAGAGTATCAGTCTGAACAAGAAGAGAAATATGAAACAGAAGCACCAGAGAAGCAGAGATAAGCCTCCACAGAGAGATGGGAAAGAAATCCTGGTCTTGCTCCTTCATGAAATCCAACTGAATGCTCCCTCCCTGGACCCCAAGAGAAACCCTGTATTTTCCACCAATGTCCCCATTTTAAACTAGCTTAAGGAGAGTGTCTTTCTTACAATTTAACTACTTGAGTCAACACCTCTGGTTTTCCTCCCTTGCTACCAGTCTATATTTCCCAGGCACCAACACTGTTCACACACTTTCGTGTGTTACTTCGCCATAATACAGCTCCTTGTGTTCAACTCATGTTTTTCTGACTATGCCAAGTTTCTTTACAAACCTCTAAGACTAGATCATATTCTCAAAGCTCTAAAGTTTTCTTTGGCTATGATGAACAGGGGAATGAAAGGCAGTGTGGTTTTAACCTTTTAGCCTTAGCTTCTCATCTGGGAACTACCACCTACTACATAGAGTTGTGATGGGGATTATATAAGGTGAGAATAAAGTGCTTAGCACGGCATCTGACATATGGCAAGCCCCACTAAAGGTAGCTCTTTTCTATAATAGCTTGATTAAACTTGTACATACTAAACAATAGGTAAAAATCATATCACTAATATTTAGGATCTAAATGGCACCAAGTATATCAAGAAAACTAATCAAGAGTAATTCCTGCCGGGCAGCAATCTTTTTACATGACAGCACTACATCACTAACATGTGAGCAGCCGTATCAACTCCCAATCAACATCTATTTCTTCCAAACTTGTTTCTAGTCCCACTGTACTTCTGAAGCTTTTCAAATTACCCTGTTATCTTTCATCTGCATTTGTAGGATCATTTCCACTAATTTACCAATGTTGCTTTGGAGGTTTGTTTGCTCGGTGATATTTTTATCCAAGGTATTTCAAAAGAGAAAACAAAGATCAGAGGTTGAAACTAACTGGTCAGACTTAACTTATAAAACTTAAGAGAATATATTTTTGGTGAAAGATAATTAAGGGTCAAAATTATCATGACTATTAGGAAAGGGTGACTAAGGTATTTTAATTTTAAGTTTTTGTCTAACAAAACCTCTCACAAAGGGAAAGAGAGACAGAGAGAAACAAAGGGACAGAGACTAGATTTCACAACTAAGATTATCTTGATGAAAATGATGTTTAGGGCCTGGTTTTTATTGCATCCTAGTTATGTTGAAAAATTCCTGGACAGCTGAGATGTTAAATAATGCACACATCAAAAACAATCAACAAAAATCCCAGGACAAAATCATTACATAAAGGATTTTACTTCCTTCTTGATTACCCTTCAACATAAGGAAAAACAATTCCTAGAAGAATCATTTGGTGTTAGACTCACGTAACAAATAATTCTGTCAATAGGACTGATCACATGAGTAGTAATTCTATCAGCAGTATTAGAGCCATTATCATAAACATCTACGCATACATAGTGAAGACACACATTCACACACAATGGTGAGATTTTGCTTTAAGTCACAGAAGACATATATTTTTTCTATTTCACACCTAGCTCCAAAGGCCCATTGCACTGAGCCTTCTTCTAGCTAGCCTGTGGCTGTTTTCTACCTTCTCCTCCTCCTTCCCAATCTTTTAACCCCATGATTCTCAAGGTATGAATTTAAAGGATCCTCATGGTATATTAATCCAACTTTCATCCATCTTATGAGTGACTGATGTTCAGTTCATTTCTACTTATGAATAAAGGCTGTAAGTAACTTGTTAATGGACTGTCAATAAAATTTGGTGTTTATAAACTAAAAGTAACAAGAGACTCTTTAGCATTCTGCTAATAAGCCTGGCTGCCACAAAATGGGTGGCAATGGTGCAAAGATCCTACTGCAAACACACACATAAAATCAACTGGAAATCTTGCAGTTCTCTGAACTCCATTATCACTGTTGAGGGAATTAGTGGTAGTTTTCAATTACTGTTATTCTTGCTTTTTAATCTTCATTATGGCTCATTCAGCATCATCGTTTTCAAATTAGTTTGATACATGCTGTGTATGATAGTACACCAACAGTATCCTTATTTTAAAATCTTCCAGTACTGTAATTAGACTTTGACAAGTATATGCCATGTTTCAAATATGAACCATACCTCAATTGCTAATGCACATTTATCATCCTCCCTCCAAATTTATTTGCACGTTAATAGTCCATTGTCAATGAATTTTCAACTGGAAAGCAGGAATAGGAAGGTTAAGTAGATAATGGGGTCCTGCCTAAGTCAGCTGTGTTTCTAACCTACGTAAGTCACTGAGGTCAAAAAAGTTGGCATCCATTGCCATAATCAAGCAAGCTGCAACAGGCTGCCAGGTCACTCTGCTTCCAGCCTAGTTGTCCTCCCAAACCTTTTCTCTTCTTAACTACTTCAGGGAGCATTAGAAACTCACCCCACCCATCATCTTTTAATTTTCACAGCCTGATAATTCTACTCATGGCTTCTTAGAATCTTACATCCCCTTAAACAACCTTCTTCCTTCACTACTATCTTAAACAAATCCTCATTCAGGAAAATTTCTGTTCCCCCAATTTCCATTTTTATAAGGAAAACCCACACCTTCGACTATAACATTCATAAAAACTCTTCTTCATGCCCAAGGAAAGAAGTCTCAGACCCAAGGGACAGCACGGAGCTATTAATGCCTCTTCTTGCAGTCTCCCTGGAAGCAGATTGTCAGCTCTTGGATATAAGAGCACATCCTTCTTGCCCCGACTCCCCAAACTCAGATCTCTTTGCATTAACGGTCAGCTATATCACCTTTCCCCCATCCCCCAATATTCAAAAAAAAAAAAAAAGCAACTGGATAGCCACTGAATAAGCCAAGATTTTGAAGTTTGAGAGGCAATGGAAGGAAGGCAGCAGAATGGATTCCCATATAATATTAATTAGAGTTTCCAAACATGCTCTTAGAATGAGCTAAAGGCTCACTCCATCTCTCATATCTTGAGGGCTAGCAGTATTACTTTTCAGAAAAACTTGGTTTTCTGTTCCGTTTAATTATGAGTTTTACAAGCATTGTTTTCCGTTTTTCAGTCTGATTCCTTGCTCTTGGCTCTTCAGTTAGGGCCTGTTGCCACCTAGTGGACTAAGTGGGAATAAATGCCAATACATCATCACAGCTTCTCACCACTGTGCTCTCAGAAGAGACCACTAGATGGAGACTTCAAATTTGAAGCATAAGGAGAGTGCCTAAACCTATCTAGAAAACCAGTTAGTTGGTATAAGACTACACAAAAAACTAATAAAAACTCACACAAATAAAAGCGAACACGTCCAAAATGACACTGAGGTTAAGGATATAGACTTTGACTCTTTTGAACATAGTCACAAAAATCTACAATAAATATTACCAAGTTGAATTACCAAGACTCCACGTTCCCAATGCAGAGGGCCCAGTTTCGATCCCTGGGCAGGGAACTAGATCCCACATGCATGCCGCAACTAAGAGTTCACATGTCACAACTAAAGAGCCCACCTGCCACAACTAAGACCCAGTGCAACCAAATAAATAAATAAATAAATTTAAAAATCCACAGTTTTTGAAACATACATAACTTAAAACAAAACAAAACAAACAAAAAAAATGTGGCATAAAGAGATACATATAGACAAAAGAAACAGAACAGCAAGCCCTGAAATAAGCCCTCACCTATATGGTCAATGACTATCAACAAGGTTGCCAAGACTATTCAATGAGGAAAGGACCATCTTTTCAACAAACAGTGATGGCAAAAGTGAACATCCACATGCAAAAGGATGAATGTGAACATCATCTTATACCATATTATACAAAAAATAACTCAAAATAGATCAAAGACCTAAATGTAAGACATAAAACTTTTAAAGGAAAACAAAGGGGAAAAGCTTCCTGGCACTGGATTTGGCAATGATTTCTTGGCTATGACACCAAAGGCACAGACAACAAAAGAAAAAATAAGTAAATTGTGGGCTTCCCTGGTGGCGCAGTGGTTGAGAGTCCACCTGCCGATGCAGGGGACATGGGTTCGTGCCCTGGTCCGGGAAGATCCCACATGCCACGGAGCGGCTGGGCCTGTGACCCATGGCCGCTGAGCCTGAGCGTCCAAGAGCCTGTGCTCTGCAACGGAAGAGGCCACAACAGTGAGAGGCCCGCATACCGCAAAAAAAAAAAAAAAGTAAATTGTACTACATCAAAATTTAAAACAACTGTATATGAAAGAACACAACAGTGAAAAGGTAATCATAAACTGGGAGAAAATATGTGCAAATCATATATCTGATAAGGGGTAATATCCATAATATATAAAGAAATCTTAGAATTAAAAAAACAAAAAACAAAATAACAACAACAACAAAAAAAACCTGATTAGAAGATGGACAAAAGACTTAAATAGGCACTTCTCCAAAGATGATATACAAATGGCCAATAAGCACATGAAAATACATTCAACAGCATTAATCATTAGGGAAATACAAATCAAAACCACAGTGAGATACTACTATTGGGTGTGTGTGATACTATCAAAAACACAGAAAATAGGAGGGTGCAGAAAAATCAGAACCCTTGTACACTGCTGCATGGGATTGTAAAATGATACAGCCACTGTGGAAAACAGTATGGTGGTTCCTCAAAAAATTAAAAATAGAATTACCATATGATCCAGCAATTCCAGTTCTGGCTATGTACCCAAAAGAACTGAAAATAGGGACTTGAAGAGCTATTTGTACACTCAATATTCATAGCAGCATTATTCACAACGTTCACAATAGTTAAAAGCTATAAGCAACCCAAGTATCCATCAACAGATGTATGGATAGACAAAATGTGGTATATAACAAACAATGGAATATTAGTCCATCTCAAAAAGGAAGGAAATTCTGACATGCTACAACATGGATCAAGCTTGAAAACAGTATGCTAAGTGAAAGAGGTCAGCCACAAAGGGACAAATACAGCATGACTCCACTGATATGAGATACCTAGATTAGCCAAATTCATAGAGACAGAAAGTAGAATGGTGGGTGCCGGAGTCTGGAGAATGGGGAAATACTGTTTATGGTTACAGGTTCGTTTTTGCAAGATAGAAAGAATTCTGTGGATGGATGGTGGTGATGGTTTCATAACAATACTAGTGTGGTACTTAACGGCACTAAACCGTACACTTAAAAAATGGTTAAGATAATAAATTTTTTTTTTTTTTTTTTCTTTTTGCGGTATGCGGGCCTCTCACTGTTGTGGCCTCTCCCGTTGCGGAGCACAGGCTCCGGATGCACAGGCCCAGCGGCCATGGCTCACGGGCCCAGCCGCTCCGCGGCATATGGGATCCTCCCAGACCGGGGCACGAACCCGTATCCCCTGCATCGGCAGGCGGACTCTCAACCACTGCGCCACCAGGGAGGCCCAAGATAATAAATGTTTTGATCTGTATATTTCACCACAATTTTTTTAAATAAATAATAAGAAAAAAACTATAGCTAACATCATTCTTAATAGTGAAATATTGGGCCTCCCTGGTGGCGCAAGTGGTTGAGAGTCCGCCTGCCGATGCAGGGGATACGGGTTCGTGCCCTGGTCTGGGAGGATCCCATATGCCGCGGAGCGGCTGGGCCCGTGAGCCATGGCCGCTGAGCCTGCACGTCCGGAGCCTGCGCGTCCGGAGCCTGTGCTCCGCAACGGGGGAGGCCACAACAGTGAGAGGCCCGCATACCGCAAAAAAAAAAAAAAAAAAAAATAGTGAAATATTGAACTCTTTCCCTCTAAGATCAAAAACAAGAATGTCATCCTCGGGCTTCCCTGGTGGTGCAGTGGTTAAGAATCCGCCTGCCAATGCAGGGGACACGGGTTCGAGCACTGGTCCGGGAAGATCCCACATGCCGCGGAGCAACTAAGCCCGTGTGCCACAACTACTGAGCCTGCGCTCTACAGCCCGCGAGCCACAACTACTGAGCTCACGTGCCACGACTACCGAAGCCCGCGTGCATAGAGCCCATGCTCCGCAACAAGAGAAGCCACTGCAATGAGAAGCCCGTGCACCGCAACAAAGAGTAGCCCCTGCTCGCCACAACTAAAAAAAGCCTGCACACAGCAATGAAGACCCAACACAGCCAAAAATAAATAAATAAAATAAATAAATTTATAAATAAATAATAAATTTAAAAATTTTTTTAAAAAAAGAATGCCATCCTCAACACTTTTATCTACTATTGGACTGCAAATCTTAGCCAATGCCATAAGGTAAGAAAACTAAAAGTCATAAACATTAAAAAGGAAGAAGTAAAATTGTCTTTATTCATAGTTGTACACATAAAAAGTCCCAAAGAATTTATTTTTAAAACTTACTAGAACTAGTACACAAATTTAACAGTGTTGTATGATACAATCTCAATATACAAAAATCAATGGCATTTCTATATACTAGCAACAAACAATTGGAAAATAAAATTTTAAAATAATACCATTTACTACAGCACTAAAAAAACATACTACTTAGGGATAAATTTAAAGAAAGATGCACAAGATCTCAACACTAATCTTTTTAAAAACATCACTGAGAAAAAATACAGTTCTAAATAAGTGGGAAAATATACTGCATTCATAGAAGACTCAATTCTAAAATGACAACTCTACCCAAATTGATAAGATCAATGAAATCCAATCAAATTCCAGCAGTCTTTTCACTAAAAAAAAAAAAAAAAATTTTTTTTTTTGATGAGCTGATTCTAAAATGTAAAACGAAATTAAAACAAAACAAAACAAAACCCTAGAATAGCCAAAACAGCTAAAACAACTCTGAAAAGGAAAAATGGAGTTGGAGGACTAACACCACCTGATTTCAAGATTTACTATACAACTATAGTATTCAAAACATTGTGGTATTAGTGAACACATAAGTAGGTTAATGGAAGAAAACAGAGTCTACAAGTAGATCATACGTATAAAGATCAAATTATTTTTCAGCAAGTGCATCAAAAATTCAATGAGGAAAGTCTTGTCAACAAATAGTGCTGAAACAAATAAATATTCATATAAAAAGACTTTGATTCCTATCTTACACCATACCAAAAAAATTAACTTGAATAAAGCTAAACCATGAAGTTTCCAGTAGAAAACATAGAATAATACCTTTGCAACCTCAGGTTAGGCCAAGATTTCTTAGGGAGGATACAGAAAGAATTAATCATAAAAGAAAAAATTAATAAATAGAACTTCATAAAAATGTAAAACTTTTGTTAATCAAAAATCATGTCAAGGGCTTCCCTGGTGGCACAGTGGTTGAGAGTCCGCCTGCCGATGCAGGGGACACGGGTTCGTGCCCCGGTCCGGGAAGATCCCACATGCTGCGGAGCGGCTAGGCCCGTGAGCCATGGCCGCTGAGCCTGCGCGTCTGGAGCCTGTGCTCCGCAACGGGAGAGGCCACAACAGTGAGAGGCCCTCGTACCGAAAAAAAAAAAAATCCTGTCAATAAAGTAGAAGAGAACGCCACAGATTTGAAGAAAATATTCACAACATATATATATGATGAAGGACTTGTATCATAATAAAAAATACCCACAACTCAATAATAGGACAAAGAACACAATTTTTTTTAATTATCAAAAGACTTTGAATAGACACTTCTAAAAGACAAAATATGAACGGCCAATAAGGGTATGAAAAGATAATCAATATAAATAGTCATCAGGGAAATGCAAATTAAAACCACATCGGTCCCATTACCTGCTCACTAGAATAACTAAAATTTAAAAGTTAACAACACTTACAAGGATGTGGAACTATTAGAAATCATACTACTGGAATTGTAAAATGTACAATTTGGAAAACTGGCAATTTCATAAAAAGTTTAACATACATCTACCATCTGACCCAACAATTCCTAGATACGTCTAGAGAAATTAAAATATATCCACAAAAACCTTGTACAAGAATTTTCATAGCTACTTTATCATAATAGTACAAAACTAGAAACAGCCCGGGTATCAACAGATGAATAGATCAACTATGATATAGTCAATTGAATACTACTCAGTAATAAAAAGAAATGAATTACTAACACCTGCAACAACATGGAGGAGTCTCAAACATTATGCTGAAAAACACTAGACACAATAAAGCACATGCTGTATGATTCCATCTATAAGACATGTCAGAACAGACAAACTAATCTATCATGACAGAAATCAGAAGTTATTGCTTCTTGGGGCAGAATAGTGGCTTCAACTGAGAAAAAGCATAAGGGAATTTTCTGAAGGGATGGCAATGTCCTGTATCTTGATGAAACATGAATTACAAGGGTACATGCATTTGTGAAAACTGTTTGAACATTACACTTAGTATCTGTGTGTTTCACTGTACGTAAATCATACCACTATTTTAAAAAGATAAAAAGTACACTGGCTTTGGAATCATACAGGCTTCAGCTCTGCCACTTAACAGCTCTGCGACCTTAGCCAAGTGTTAAACTGTCAGTTTCCTTATCTGTAAAATGGGGAGAACAAGAGTTGAGAACAACTTCATAGAGTTGAAAGAATAAAGGAGACAATGTTTTAAAACCATTAGCATACAGTAAACGCTCACTAAGTATTAGCCGAAAAAGTTAGAAACCCTTCATCATATATTTCAGGAACAAAGAAACATGCAGTAACAGCTAGAGCAGCTAAGTACTTGGTAATTCACATATACTATCTAACTTATTTTTAAAAACAACCCCTAATAGGGATTATTACTGTTTTATGGATGAAGAAACTGACCTTCACAGGTTGCCTATGGTCACTAGCAAGGACTGGCAAAAGCCAAGATGCAAACTCTCATGTTCTTTCCACTGTACCACACCGTGTCCATTAGGGTCACTTCCAGCAACATGACCTGCAACTGCCAGGACAGCACAATTCATATGAGAAGCTTACTTAAGACTCCCTACATTCTTGATAGCAGGGTAAAAAGGAGGCCAATTCTGATAGCTTGATTAGTGAATGGAGGCAGGGTGGCAAGCAGAGGCCTGAAAATGCTGCTCTAAGCTTTTATCCTGTTTTTTGGCTTCAAGATGGTTCCGAATACTTGATACAGGTTCCTATTCCTTAGAGCAATTTCAAGGTAAGAGAATTCTGAATGTAAAATCTACCATCTAAATGGAAAGCTGTAGCCTGGGTGACTCAATTTGACAGAATAGCTTGGAAGCTTGGCAGCTGAAATGAGAGCCACAGATTTTTTAAAAAATATGTATCTCATTTCTTAATACAAGAGCCTTGTTTAAAAAAAAAATTAAGGGATAAAACCTGGTGGTCCAGTAGTTAGGACTCTGCACTTCCACTGCCGGGGGCCCAGGTTCAGTCCCTGGTCAGGGAACTAAGATCCCACAAGCTGCGGTGTGGCCAATAAATTAATTAATTTATAAAAATTAAAACAGAAATAGTGAAAGGTACTCTGTGATACCACCTGCCCAAAGATATCACTGTTAACTTCAGTGTATCTTCTTCCAGACTAAAAATTACCTTCTCCTTAATGATTCTATAGTATTCTGTTACATGGATAACTACAAACCATTTTAGTCCCCTATTAAACTTTTGAGCTGTTCCTTTTTTGCTATTATAAATGCTGAAAAGAGTATCTGTGAATATACATTTTGCACACCTTTCATTTCTTATAGGATAAATACCCAGATGTACTAACTACTAAATCTGCAAATTTAAATTTAAAAATTTTTTTTTTTTTTGCGTTACGTGGGCCTCTCACTGTTGTGGCCTCTCCCGTTGCGGAGCACAGGCTCTGGACACGCAGGCCCAGCGGCCATGGCTCACAGGCCCAGCCGCTCCGCGGCATGTGGGATCTTCCTGGACCGGGGCACGAACCCGTGTCCCCTGCATCGGCAGGCGGACTCTCAACCACTGCGCCACCAGGGAAGCCCTAAATTTAAAAATTTTTAATTTTAAACTGCTAAATCTGCAAGAATAAACCCGAACATTTTAAGTGTTGACAGATATTGTTAGATTATACTCACAGACTTCCCGTTTTCCCACACCTTCATCTGTACTGTTAATTATCATTTTTTAATGTAGGAACTGCAAACTCAGATACCTAGAGAAGACTGGAAGGAAACATAAATGGATGAAGGAGGCCATGTGGGTTTGTGACAAACCTGAGTCTGCATGCTCATTTAAAGAGGGCAGCCACTACTCTGTTCCAGCCAACAGATGCCATGTATCAACAGAAATCCAGGCCCAGTGCTGGACCATCCAATTTATCAAGAAGGCCAGAAATGGAAATTTTTATGAAACTCTTGCAGGTTTTAAATGTTGACAACTAACATGCTTTTATTTAAACATCCAGTTAGTCAAACAAAATACATCTATAAGCCAGACTACATTTAGCACATGGAATTTTGTGCTAAGGTGAAAACGATATAACACTATTTTCACTGTGAATCCTATTATTCATGCAGTTTATCCTTTCTTATGCTTACCAACAGAGGATGTATCTATTCAATTTTGGTTCATACTGTCAGCACCCTTCAAAGAAAGATGCTTATCTTTTCTTTCAGATTCAAATCTACAAAAACAAATACTGGACCAACAAAAAAAAAAGATATGTAACTTCAGATACAGAAGCTAAGAGTCTTAACTGACCTGTATGCCCAGAAAAGGCTTATGAAGACTCATCTGGGACTGAATTGCTATACTCTCCTCAACATACTTAGAGAACCCCAAGATTTTGAGAGAAAACACCAATTTGTAAAACTACGTATAACTCTGAAGAGGGTGGCTTTAATAATCCAGGGTTTCCCTCCACTACCTAATACATTTGCCTAACACAGCAAATTTTCTCCTTGGTGAGACATCAGAAAAGGAAGAGAATTCCCACACATCCCCCTTTGCTATCATATACTGAATTTAAACAACCACTTTCAGCTTTTTTAAAAAAAATGAAATAAAGCACAGGTTTATAGGAATCCTTCTCTGCTCTCAAAATTACTGCAATACTGCACCCACAGAAATAATTTCAGCAACCTATCTAATTTCAGAGTTTCTTCTCATTCCTTCTTAGTCATCCATTACATATCTCCAGACCCAGATGTTCAAGCATTCCCTGAACCCACCATAGATAATGGCAGAGATTCTTGACTATCCAAGGATCCAACAAGAGCCTTTGAATGCAACTATCTTTTCATCAATTGTAAACAAGTCCTAAACTCTCGGCTCCACAGGGAATCTCTATCAAGTCAGTATAAACTCTGAAATAGGGGCAAAGGTCAAGGGGATGAAGCTCAGCCTAAACTCTGGATCTCATCCCACCCCCACCCTGTTCAAAAGAATTCTTATCAGAAAGGAACTCCCCAGCAAAAGGCCACATTCAGGAGACGTGATCTTGCAGTGATCTAGCAGATTCAGCTGAAGCTTTGGAAGCGAGGCTCTTGGAACTGTTATGAATGTGAAATACCAATATCACAAACAGAATGTTGTGAAGGAAAGGTGACATAAAGGGGAAAACCAAGAGAACTTATCTTATGAACTATCTTCATTTGTTTCAGGAAAGAACCTGTTTGATAATACATAGTGGAATAATCCTGAACCTCAGAAGAAATCTCTTTGGGAACCTATTCCACAGTGAATTACTCTACTTTACATCCAAAATAATTCTAATATATGCAAAAGAGCCCAAATGACGCTTAGAAAATAGTCTTCATTCTGTACATAAAAGGCCCCATTATATATGTTATAAATCCTTATACTGCCTTAAACTCTTCCATTAGCATCTGAGACTTGTCACAGTCAAGAGAGCTAGAAACAGGATAGAAGATTCATTAAAACAGCAGCTCTGAAGTCCCAGATGTTTCTCCACTGTGTACTTTGGGGTGAGTCATTTAACCTCTCCAGGCCTTAGCACTCTCATCTGTTAGGATAGGAATAGTATCTTTTCAAACAGGCTTTATGAGTGCTTAATGAAAAATGCACATGAAGCATTTAATGTGTAATAAATATTAGCCATTATTATTATTACTAACTACTATTATGTAGTAAAAGCCACATATCATCAAATTTTGTTGTCTGTCGTTCCTGACTAAACCAGAGTCCCTTGAGGGCAGGAACTGAGTCTTAGGCTTGACACACACATCAAAGGGAAAAAGAGAAATGGGGAGGGAAGGAAACAGTGGACTAGGTATTACAAAGTCAAACTTAAATTTAGATACTTTATATGCTATAACCAACCCTTCTCACTCCCACCGAATATGTTCAAAGTACCTAGCACATAAGGAATACCCAATAAATGTTAATTTTCTTTGATCTCTAACACCCAACCTTAAGTTCATTATCTGCAGAGCACACTTGGGTTTATATAAACTGTTTTCTGAGATCAAAATTTGTGACATATAGGGCTTCCTTGGTGGCGCAGTGGTTGAGAGTCCGCCTGCCAATGCAGGGGACACGGGTTCGTGCCCTGGTCCAAGAAGATCCCACATGCCGCGGAGAGGCTAGGCCTGTGAGCCATGGCTGCTGAGCCTGCGCGTCCGGAGCCTGTGCTCCGCAGAGGGAGAGGCCACAACAGTGAGAGGCCCGCACACCACAAAAAAAAAAAAAATTGTGACATATAGTTTGACAACTAGGAATAGACCCATAGGACATGGTACAGAATGTTGGAATTTTGGAATGAACCTATGGGTAACTCTAGCTGAGATATACATTTCTCTTTTATAGCTTGAAGGATCCACAAAAAGTCTCCTTGGGATCCCAAAACACTTGACAGATGAATGCAAAGCCAGAGCAAACTAGTGATGTTAGGCTGTCTTATTCTGAAGCTGTTTTTTCAATTGCCTGTTCATCCCACATCACTCATGGATCTCTCCCTGGTGGGCTTCTATCAGTATGGCAACAGAGGGCAAAGATTAATTTAACTTTCAAATCTCTTCTAAAATGCTCATTTATCCAGGTCTTTGCTCAGTAGGGGAAAATATATACATATGTATATGTATGTATGTATGTATGTATATGTGTGTGTGTGTGTGTACACACACACACATATATATTAAAAAGTCTGAGTCAGCAAGAATCCCAAGTATGCAGTCTTTTAAAAATTGTAGGGATTTCCCTGGTGGCGCAGTAGCTGAGAATCCGTCTGCCAATGCAGGGGACATGGGTTCAAGCCCTGGTCCAGGAAGATCCCACATACCGAAAAGCAACTAAGCCCATGTGCCACAACTACTGAGCCTGTGCTCTAGAGCCCGTGAGCCACAACTACTGAAGCCCGCAAGGCATAACTACTGAAGCCCATGCCCCTAGAGCCCATGCTCTGCAACAAGAGAAGCCACTGCAATGAGAAGCCCGTGCACTGCAACGAAGAGTAGCCCCTACTCGCTGTAACTAGAGAAAGCCCACACGCAGCAACAAAGACCCAACGCAACCAAAAAAAATAAATAAATTAATTATTTTTTAAAAGTATCATAGGATTTATAAATAAATAAATTTAATTAAATGGTAATGGCAGGTCTTTAATTACACAGATTTCTTCCTCAGCATGCTCTCTATAAGACCTTGCTACTGACCAAAGAGAAAGTGCATAATCTGAGTATTTATTTTAAATGAGCAGAGGGTTAACTCCTTTAGTTTCCTAAGAGGTTAAATAAATGGGTTGGCAGATGGTCATTTTGGTTACCTGCTGCTGCTTGGGCGAAGGGGCCCAAAACACCCTAAGAGTCAACCAGATGGTAAGAACAGTCTTGGCCAGCCGTACGTGAGCTCCATTCCTTTGAGGGAATTATTTACTTGAAGCAGTAACTTACACCTGCTAACATCTGGAATGATTTATCTTTGTGTCATTAGGCAACACAGGATAGTTTAATTGAATAAAGTGGTTACAACAGCCGTTAGGTACAGAAAGACTGAGAATTTCAACATTATGCTATATAGCCTAGAATAGCATACACTTAATAGTGTTTACCATTTGCCAAGCATTGTTCCAAATGCATATATTACTTTCTTTAATCTCCACAATAGCCTTGTGAAGTAGAAGTACTTTTTTATTGTCCCCATTTAACAGATGAGAATACTAAAGCACAGAGAGGTTAAATAACTTAGCCAAGATTACAGAGCTAGTAAATACCGAAGCCAAGTTGAACTCAAGCAATCTTAAGCCAGAGTCCATGCTCTTAATTCAGAAGAGTTTTGGCTTATTTAAAAAGATAAAGGGGGCTTCCCTGGTGGCGCTAGTGGTTGGGAGTCCGCCTGCCGATGCAGGGGACACAGGTTCGTGCCCCGGTCCGGGAAGATCCCACATGCCACGGAGCGGCAGGGCCCGTGAGCCATGGCCGTTGAGCCTGCGCCTCCGGAGCCTGTGCTCCTCAACGGGAGAGGCCACAACAGTGAGAGGCCCACATACCGCAAAAAAAAAAAAAAAAAAAAAAAAAAAAAAAGATAAAGGGCTCACTTGAAATGCAGACAAAAAATTTATATAAAACTATGTTCACGGGCTTCCCTGGTGGCACAGTGGTTGAGGGTCCGCCTGACGATGCAGGGGACACAGGTTCGTGCTCCGGTTCAGGAAGATCCCACATGCCGCGGAGCGGCTGGGCCCGTGAGCCATGGCTGCTGAGCGTGCGCGTCCGGAGCCTGTGCTCCGCAACGGGAGAGGCCACAGCAGTCAGAGGCCTGCGTACCGCAAAAACAAACAAAAAACAAACAAAAAAAACAAACTATGTTCACTGTGGCACTATTTATAATGTAGAAAAAACTGCAAACAACCTAAATGCCAACAATAGGTAAATGATTAAATAAACCATGGTAAACTTATTCACTTACAATGAAATATTATCTTGCCATTAAAAATACTTATGAAAGGGCTTCCCTGGTGGCGCAGTGGTTGGGAGTCCGCCTGCCGATGCAGGGGACACGGGTTCGTGCCCCGGTCTGGGAGGATCCCACATGCCGCGGAGTGGCTAGGCCCGTGAGCCATGGCCACTGAGCTTGCGCGTCTGGGGCCTGTGCTCCGCAATGGGAGGGGCCACAACAGTGGGAGGCCCGCGTACCGCAAAAAAAAAAAAAAAAAAAAAAAAACTTTATGAAAACTGTTTCATGACTTGGGACAGTGTTCCCAAGGTAATGTTGAGTGGGGGAGCAATAAACAGGATACAAAATTGTAAATATGATTTCTAACCACATAAAAAATAAGCTCAGACACAAACTGGAAGGACATATTCTCAAATAAGAAACAATGGTTATTTCCAGGTGGTGGGATTAGGGGTGTTTATAGTTTTCTTTTAGTGTTTTCCACAATGAACACGTATTATCCTACCATCAGTTTAAACAAAGGCAATTTTTTTCTTTTAATCAAGCTACATGAAAATCCTCAAGCAGTTGGTATAAACAGCTAGAAAGCTTCTAATCTGTCTAAACTTCAAGTACTTACTTTCCTTGGCATAATACCCTTTGAACACCAAACAACATAGTCAGCACATACCAAAAAGAATGCTCATCTTCAAATTTGGAAACTGAATTAAAATACGAGTATTTTCAATTTTGCTCAGTGTTTATTCTCTAATTATTTGTAGGATTATTTTACAAGAAGAGAAATGGATTTAACTATTTAGAGGCCAAGAACCCAGGAATGGTTTTGCTGCAACAGAATAAGGGACAAAAATCTGACTAGGGAGGAAGAACAGCTGTTGCTAATCCAACTATTTACCCTTTGACCCTCTATCTGTCCAATAACTGAACAGTATCAATTGTTTTCCTGTATTATGTGCTGTTTACAAGCCCTGAGAGGCATGAAAGGAATTAATAGTTTAGCCTAGATAGCCGACAGCCTTTATTGGGGAGCCCCTTGTCTGTGGGACAGAAATCAGAGCAAGTAACTGTCCTGAAGTCATAGGTCCCTTTACTGTTCCTGTTTTATAGCCTAATTGGTCCCCAAACATAAATCAATTATTTCTCCTGTTTTAAGCAACAATGACTTCTATTCTCTAACTTCCCTTATATCAAGTCAGTCCTTGTTCTCTTGAGTTTTACAACTACACGGTAAGCACGATGGCTGAGGAAAAAACTCGGGGAGCAGGGCAGACTGGGGTTATTTGGAAACAGAAGCACAGAAAGGTTATGCTGTTTTGAACTTCTCTTGACCTTTGACTGCCCTTGTCCCTTATGCTAATAGGCAGGGTACAGAGATGTTTCTTGTAGAAATGAACTTAGCCTGAACCTGTGCTGTAACATTGGACTCCAGGAAGCCCAGGAATCATAGGAAGGCAGCCAGAGTGTGAGTAGCTGCCCATATTCTAAGCATGCTACCCATATGGTCTATCACAAAAAATGTAGGGGAAAAAAAGGCTATACAAATTTTACAAAGTCAGTCTTTCCTCATCCAGTTCCAACATGTTGTCCCAAACTTGCTGTCCACAACCACTGCCAAGCAAAATGGGAAATCAGCAACAATGGTATTTCCTGGTCCAAAATAAGCAAGTATGAGCAGGCCTTCCTTATCAGGAATTTGGGGGTAAGGGAGACATTGGAGCCTCTAAATTCCAAAGATGCATCACAAAGAAAACCCTATTATTCTCCATCTAATGTGCAGAAGTTGTGAAATATTAACATAGATGTTATTCCTTCCCAATCAGAAGCCATGGAATTTGTAGTATCAACAACCATAACCAACTTTACGCAACACATGTGTACAGCCCATTTCAGTCTTGAGGTGTGCTATGACTTGGTAGGACTGAGCATGCTCAATTAAACCCCAAGACTGACTCAGACCAGATGATAAACTTTTGTTTCTTCCCATTCATTATTATAATGTCAGATCTTTATGTATTTCTTCAAAGAGAAAGACCAAAAATACTAACTTCACAAAAATAACATGGGGACTATTGAAAATATTGGCCACATAAGCTAAGTATGATTTTTAAAAGAAAAATGATTTTTTTAGGTAACTCCCATTCTATACTGATATATAAAATTATGATTCAATATCTGTTCATTCTCCTGGAATGGAGAGGTATATAAAGCACAATATCTAGCTAGAGAGTCTATGCAGAAATGTTAAATGAGTTAGAATTACTTGGCCCAGAAAAAACAATAATCCAATAATAATCTTCATAAGAATATCAAGTGCCTTTCCTAGAAGATGGGCACAAGTATTTTCAATTGTTACTAAGTGCAGAAAAAAAGAATAAATTTGGATACTATGTGCTAAATTAGAGGTTTAAAAAAGTGTATTTTGAAATAATTCCAGACAAGGAAATATTTTCCAATAGACTATTAATAAATTAGGGCAGGACATAGATTTATTTATTTGTGTATCCCTGGAGCCTAGAACTGGGCCTGTTGCAGAGAACATTCAATGTTAAACTGAGTTCTCAATTATCTGGCTTGTTTTACGTGTAGTTCTATCTGAAAGATCACAGGGCATGTCAATATCCTTCCTAGTGTTCAAAAATGCCTCTAAGAGAGGACCATGACTCGAGAATTTACCTTTTCCTCCTCCTAAATGACGGCTATTCATTAAGAGAAAGACAGTGAAAATAGTGTGTTCACTCACAGGTAATGGGATGTCAGGTAGGAAGGTGGGGTAAACTGAGCCTATATTACCTACAAAGCTGATTCTGAACTTTATGACTTGTAGAAAGACAAATCTATTTCCCTGGTGTTTGATAAGCATTATGAGACTTATTTTATCTTGCAATTAATAAGTTAGTTGAACAAACATGAATGTTTATACTATTAAGGTGTGTGAGGAAAATATGACAATGTCCACAGCTGATATTAGGATGGTGAGAAGGTGAACTTGATCGGTTACCTCAACAGCAGAATGGTGACCAATAACCAGCCCCATGACCCTAACAAGTACAAGAACTAGAAAAAATAACTAAATCATCTCATGGAGTCTCAATCTAAAGTATCATTCGACCTTTTGGTATTATAGCAAAATAAGATATGTATACACTGAATATTCTCCATATCCCGGAATGGTGTATGCCACATTATGAGAGCACTATAAACACAGATGATTATCTATGATCAAGACTTAAATAGTCCTGAAAAGCATCATTTAATTAGACTTTGAAATGGTCATTCTCATACCTTAAACTTAAGAATGTAGTTGAAGATGCTTTAGAAATTAAACTGTGGTATGAAGGTTATCAACTATAAATATCTAAACCTTTACATAATCCTTCTTTGAAAGAAATTATATCAAAATTATGTCAACATTTTAAAAAGTGGTTCTGGGTATATGGTTGTATGTGTGCATAAATGAAAGCACAATTTTTGTTGGTGGTGGTTTCATGGGATGATGGAGAACAAGAAACTAGTATTAAACAGAAATTTTCAGCAAAGAATTTTCTATTAAATGGCTAGACTCTGGCCACCAAATAACATAAGGAGAAGAGAAAGAAAACATAACTAGAAAAGAGAGAATGCCCTCCCCATAATCATAAATTAAAGTGAAATAAAATCTGTCAATAGGTCTATAAATGACATCTTAAGTTATACATTTCAAAGTACACACACATACACTTTTCTTACACATGAACACTGGGGAACATTCAGAACTTACTAGTGCTTGGGTCAAGCTCTGCCAATTCGTCCTGACAAAAACCTAAAGAGAAAACAACGGGAAAAAAAGATTACAATTCATGAATTACTCCAAGGTGCCTCCAAGTATGAAAAATCAAGTATCATATAGCAGGAAAAAAAATCCAGACTCAGATGTCAAATCTGGATTTGAATCCTAGCTCTATAACATTTAGCTACTGTACATCCTTCTTTGAGCCTCCATTTCATCATCTTTATATAAAAAAATGGAGATAGTAACAGCACTTATCATGGAGTAGTAATGAGGATTAAGTGGGACACTGATATAAAATGCTTATTTAGCACAGTCCCTGGCACAGAGGAGTTCAATAAACAACAACACAAGTAATTATGAGTAAGCATGCCAAAGTTAGCTGTAAAAAGTTCGTAATAAAATTACAATGTACTTAATACTTGTCATGTTCTACTATGTTATCAATGAATTATTTTCCAAAAGAAAGCAAAATATACAAAATATGAACTTATAAAATATCCAACAGGAAAATTTTACTTAAAATTTTCACAGTTGCTTAAGTATTTTACCTATACACACAAATGGGAGCAATTCTTCCATTAATAAATATGCCATTCAAGTTGGAATAAATACCTCTCAGAGCACATTTCAGGCCCAAAAAATCTGAGCTACATCTTTCTGATTGGTGTGTAACTATCACACTGAAGAGAAAAATCAAGCACAGTGAGTGACAAACACCCAGTAGGTGTTCTATACATAGGTGATGAAAGTTCTGTTTTCCTGGAATGACTGCTTACTCTCTCCAGTTTGCCTTCTACTCATTCTCAGAAAAGCTTTTTCTTGCCTCTCTTATCCTTGTCTCATACACAAGGTCAAAGCCCCCTATTATAATTATCTATAATGCTTTGTGCACTCATCAGCAAGGAATTATTGGCTCAATGTCTGATGCCACTATTAGACTGTTCCACTAACAGTGTTCCACCACCCCAGGGGAAGGGACCTGGCCTGTCTTGTTCACAGCTGTATACCCATTATGTCTCACAAGCCTAGTACAAAGCAGATGTTCAATAAATATCAACTGTAGTATCTCAATGGTAAATTCAAAAATAATGGAGCAAAACTAGGACTAGAGGGATATAAGAACATTTTCTGTCATCAGAGCCAGGCAACCAGAAGCCAAAAGAGCAACTGAGCGTCGTGTGGAGAAGAAGGATTCAAACAGCAAGTAGACTGTTTAAACACCACTTTTAAAGTCCTTGCAATCCTGGGCATTCACCAAACAAGCCACAGTCCTTCTTGGTAAAGAACTATTCATCATCCTTCAAGACCCAGCTCAAATATGACAACTATGAAATGTGGAAAACAGAAGAGGCCTCTCCTGCATTCACAACTTAAATAACTGCCTCCTCCACTAGACAGTGAGCTCTTCAAGGGTAGGGACAGTGCCATATCCATTTGCAGAGCTGCTTCTACGCCCGAAACAGTTGTCGATACATTAAGTAAGGTGCTCAAATGCAGGATGAACTAAACAGAAAACACAACCCTGCCTCTAGATCACAGTCTAGGGTAAGGAAGTCACAGGATCAGAAAATCTAGGTCTAGCCTGAAAAGTGTGTGGAATGTCTGAATGAGGAAATCTGATCTGGAAAACCAGAGTTTGGAAGCTGCTAAAGTGGATGAGATGCCTAAAAAGGCTCACCTCAGAGCAACTTTAAACCGTCTCTACCTAAACACATGGGGATCAGAAAAGCTGTGGAGAGATGCCAGGCAATGAGGAAATCACTCATTACACATGGGTCCAATACTGAACATGCTGCCAGAAATGAAACTGAGAATAAGCACTCACTTAACATAAATTGACTCAAAAATAGGACAAAACATGGGAAGGCAGAATAGTATAATGGGCAAGTTATAGTTCAAGCCACTCTGAGTCAGTCATATGACTTTAGGCAAGTCACTCTCTATTCTGGACCTCAGATTCTGGACATTAAATGAAAAAGCTGTACTAGAAGTCTCAAGAAAAGACAAAGCCTAACACATTTTCTTAAAACAACATTCGGAACTCAAAGTAACTAGATCAAACACAAATAAAGAGAGGGTGACTAAAAAAAAGAAATACTATGAAAAATAGTTAAAGTGGACATCTATTGCTTTTATCTGCCTAGCAACCACTCCCCCCTTCTGGTTAATGGCATTCTGATTTTACTTTGGAGACATATCCCTTTTACACTTTCAGTTGATATGACCCAAGCAGAATTGACCTTAACCCTGCTATCAACTGGGATTAACAACAGCACTTACCTTATAGGTCTGTTAAAAGGATTAAATGAGATAGTGAATGTAAAGACCTTACACAGTACTTGACAAAGTCAAAGCACAACATATGTGAGCTACAGACTAACTAACTAACCCCAAGGGTCCATCCAATCTAGTGCTGTATCTGTGGTACCAAAGAAGAGATTATAGGAGGGTTAACTATTGACTCATTCATGACACCATTCTCAAAGACCTGGAATGGAACCCCCTAACATCACCAATGTAGTTTAATTACTTGCTGTGATTCTTGAACCTTTTTCTATATTTTGAGCCTATAAATTGCTTGATGCAATAATTCCAGATGTAGTACACTACCCCCCGAGGAAAGAAGAACTCTTTATATTTGCCTTAAAACAAATTCCTCCAGTGGTCACAAAGATCCCTGATTATGGAATTCAGTAACTATGTCTACAGTCCCTCCATCCAGCCCTGAGACCACTGGCTAATAATGTTGTCTCTGGCTTTACAGATCATCACTAATGCAGGAGGCCTGAGGAGATATGGAGAACAATGTTAATCCTACCTCCTGACAAGTCAATGGAATAGCTAGATCAGGCTACCTTCTCAAACAGTCTCACCCAGATTCTCAGCAACCAGATCTAGCTAGCAAAATGATTCCTAGCTGGGCTTCCCTGGTGGCGCAGTGGTTGAGAGTCCGCCTGCCGATGCAGGGGACGCGGGTTCGTGCCCCGGTCCGGGAAGATCCCACATGCCGCGGAGCAGCTGGGCCCGTGAGCCATGGCCGCTGAGCCTGCGCGTCCAGAGCCTGTGCTCCGCAACGGGAGAGGCCACAACAGTGAGAAGCCCGCGTACCGCAAAAAAAAAAAAATGATTCCTAGCTAGAAGAATCCAAACCACTGCTAGAAATAACCCCAATGTATGTTCAATTCATTTCAACACAGAGGCAAAGGATATCAGAACTGTTGGGTAAAAAGCAGACTCCTAAGGCACATAAATACACAAATATAACCCCAAAACCTTCTGCCTCACAAAATACAACACATTAAACAGATTAGGAAATGTTCTGAGAAATCCAGAGTCTTTGGCTGGTGACTTAAATTGCTTTAAAAAGGGAGAGACAAGAGACACACATTGGTTCCTAAAATGATAGATATACCACTAAATCAGCATGCTCATAAGCAATTTGAAATTTAGTGCAAAGCTTATATATATTCTGTTACCACGGTTTAACTTAAAAGACAGATGCATAGTGAAAAGGACATGGGTCTGAGTTAGAGTTGAATTCAAATCCCATATCTGCCACTATTTTTGTTTAATTAACTACCATATAGCTACTTCCTGAAATGGGGATAAAAATAACCATCTTGTTCAACTGTTGTGAGATTTGGTGAATATATATAAATAACCTACTTTATGGCAAGAGATCAATAAATGGCTCTCAGTCTAGGAATTTTCTTTAATACAAAGGAAGATCCAGTTGACAAGCTTTTCTCCAATAGGAAAGAATTTGGCAAAAACAAAAAGATCAGTGACTCCTTAATCTGTGATTGGCTACAGTAAGAGATTTTGAAAATATTGATTTTTTTCTTTATTTACTATTTTTGGCTATGAAGTTATACATTTACCACAATAGGATCTTAAAAAAACTTTGAGTATCCAATTTTTTTCCAAATGTGAACAAATAAAAGCTTATGGGTAATGCCACTTAACAAATTCAAGTCTAAAACACTAGCTAATTGTAATCTATAATGTGTTTTTTACAAAAGCAAGTTAAAGATTACTCTAGGAATGTTTTAATTTCATCCAATTTGACTGTAGGAAGGCAGCATGGTGCAATAGAGACTTGGATCCTGGGCAGGATTCTGCCAATCCACTTTGAAGCCCACAAGGCAAAATTAAGGTGAGGCCCTTAAAAGGCAAAATTCTATAATTTTAATCAAACATCTCATCTTTCACCAAAACAGAAATCACATATTAACATTAGTTTAAATGTTTTAATTAAATATGAGATATAACATTATTTTACCTAGTCAACTGCAATTCAAGTTTCATGTACTTTAAAATGTGAGATATGAAGTGAAGCAGAGCTTCCAGAAGGAAGTCAGGGATCTAGAAGGATTTTGAAATTATTCTGCCTTATTAGGTTCCCTACTCTGTGATCCCAATTCCCTCTGCTTCCCACACCAAATCACCATCAGGGCTACTGACTGTGAATTCAGGTTTTAGAGAATTTTGTTTTCCATACTCCCTAAGAAAAAAGCTAAAAATCTTTACCCAGGATTTGTACTGATACACAAGGGTCATTCACTGGTACTTTCTGGACCAACAGCTCTGATCATCTGTGTCAGTTTCCCATCTGCTTTCTGCCCCTGATCATGATTAGGTTCCCAATGAAACTCTGTGTCGTTCTTTCAGTCAGATCTGGTCTCAGCCCTAACTATCTCCAGCTTCAAGGTTGAGGCACATCCCAGTATCCCAGGAAAGGTTGCTCAGTAAATGTTGAGGAACTACTTCTTTCTCCAAAAAGCAATGGTACTAGGGCTTCCCTGGTGGTGCAGTGGTTGAGAATCCGTCTGCCGATGCAGGGGGACACAGGTTCGTGCCCCAGTCCGGGAAGATCCCACATGCCGCGGAGCCGCTGGGCCCGTGAGCCATGGCCGCTGAGCCTGTGCGTCCGGAGCCTGTGCTCTGCAATGGGAGAGGCCACAGCAGTGAGAGGCCCACGTACCGCAAAAAAAAAAAAAGCAATGGTACTAAACCACATGCTACCACAATGAAGTTCTTGCCAAAATATCAAGTTCTAAAAGAAAATAACAGTTTCAGTATTCTCTGCTTTCGAAGTCTAGACCAACAATGTCCAATTGAAATTCCTACAATGATGGAAATGTTCTCTCTCTTCATTATCCAAAACGATAGCCACTAGCCACATGTGGCTATTAAGCACTTAGAATGTGACTAGTGTGACTGAGCAACTGAATTTTTAACTTAATTTTATTTTGATTAATTAAAGTAGCCACGTAAGGCCAGTGGCTATTATAATGGAAAACATAAGACTAGAAAAAAAGTCTTCCCTCTTCTAAATGTATTATGCCACCTTTTGGACTCTGTTGCAGCTTTAAAGTAAATGAAATATGGAAATGCTTACGCTAGGGTTATTTACTAACCAATTCATAAGTTTATCAGTTGTTATCAGAAAGTAATTCCATCAGCCTAGCAAATATAGTCACTTACTTCCTCAAATATTATTAAGTACCTGCCCACACTGTAGCAGCTCCTAGGCCTGGAAGATACAGGTATTAGTAAGAATGACCCTACTGTCAGAGAATGAATAGTCCAGAGGGGTACAGAATAAAAATTAACTATAGAGCACAACAATATGAATGTACTTAATGCCACTGAACTGTACACTTAAAATGGTTAAAATGGTAAATTTTATGTTATATATATTTTACTACAATAAGAAAAGATTAAAGCCAAATGAAATAAAGATAGTGAAGGAATTTCCCTGGTGGTCCAGTGGTTAGGACTCCATGCTTCCACTGCAGGGGGCACAGGTTCAATACCTGGTTGGGGAACTAAGATCCCACATGCCGTGCGGTGCGGCCAAAAAAAGCAAGATAGTGAAATAGATAACATTAAAAAAATTAATGGTAGGGAGTGAATGATGGACAGAGTAGGACAGATGGACAAGGTGAAACTGGGAAGCACTGCAGAGTAGTAAGAGCATATATTTTGCTATCAGAATAGGTTTGAGTCCTGGCACCATCACTTACTACTGTGTTAACTTAGGAAGTAACTTCACCTATCTGAGCCAATTTCCTCATCTGTAGATTGTTGTGAGGATTCAATGAAATGATACACTTAGGGCAGTGGAAAGCGCTTCTGAGCCGCTATCAATATTAGTGAGAACAGAGCAGCAACCATGGGGCCAGGGACAAGTGCAAGGGATAAGCATTCACCAGACAAACGGGGCTATTTGAGAAACATATGCAGAGGAAGCCACATGTAAAAGGCATGAACAGAGAAAGTGAACAGTGTTACCTGGTAACGTGATTTGACTGGAGCCCCAGCCAGGGCCATATCATAAAGGGTTTTAACTGCCATACACGAGGAGTTTTTGGCTTTTACTCTATAGGCAACAGTCACTGAGGAAAGGAAATACATGGATAGGAAGTGTGTCAATACCAGCCCAACTCTGACTAACTTCAATATAGTGGTTCTAAAATTTCAACCAGGTAACTAAAAGCATAAGGGTTAAAGGGATGGGAGGAAAGCTCTCTGAGAGGGTAGCCAAGATACACATGGCAAACCATCCACAGCTCCTGAAATTCTAGGAACTCTTCCCATTTTTCAGGGCCCCTCCCAACTCCATCTCCTATACTGCTTTTGGTACAAAGAATGGCTTAGGTAGCAGCTGAAAAGGAATGTAGTCTTTTTTTTTTTTTTTTTTTGGTAACAAACATTAGCTAGCCAAACCGTGGCCTGCCTTACAGTCCAGTTTGCAGACTACAGTTTAGCCACAGACCCAAGCAAATACAGAAACACTTTTCTTTAGATTGGCTGAGCATTAAATTCACGTCTGCCTCTTTCCTTTCTATCCAGTGAGTGGGATGCCACTTGCGCCATTAGCTTTTGTTTCTCACAGGCAACCTGATAAACTATACTTCAGGAATAACAGAAAATGCTTTTGAATACAGAGACAGCACCACAAGTCCGCACAGCAAAAGCTGGCTGGCAGAACTTCAAGTCATATTTCCCTTTCTCCACCTACAAATGTCAAGGTCACATTTAAAAAACTGCAACAAAAACAAAGCCCTTTCCCTAATGTCATTTTTTTTAACATGAAGTCTTAGAGGCAGAAAAAAAGAGTGGGGGGAGGAGAAGCCAAGGATTCTCAATTATATAACCTATTGTGCCCACATATTTGCTCAGCTTAAATGCTGCTTACAAGAAGTGTCTACATTTCTATGGAAACATTAATAAGTTCCATCTGATCAACCTACATCACCTTTCATACAGTTTTTCAGCCTTCTAGCTTTGTAACGGCAGCCTTGAAACCATACTGAAGGCAGAAAAGCCAGTTCAAGATTATGATATTTTGATTTTAAGATATTTTAAAAAATAAAAGCAGTACAAAGCTTCAAGGCTGTGGCTAGAGAATCAGAAGGTGAAAACAGTTTAGGAAGGCAATTCGGTTTGATGAGTCAGAGGTCATTAGTGTTTCTATGGAAATATAGTACAGGCATTTCTCAGAAAACTGCATGTACTGATGAGCCTCTGACATTTTTCATTTACAATTCCTGGATCTCTGTAGTAACAAAAGAGATTGTTGATAATTCTCCATTCAGCTTGGAGGTTAAAGAAATTTCAAAATGCACACATACAATAAAGTGTATAAAATAATCTCTCAGCTGCCATTTATTGAATCTTTACTATAGGCCTGGCATTGGCGTGATGCTTTACACGAATTCTTCCTTCCTCCATCTTATAGGTTTAAACAGATTATTGTATTCTGTTACATGGAAAGAGCCACAAAAGTCAAAACAAGAGAACTTCTATTCAGAGCAGCTGGGCTAATAAAACCCCACCTTTGCAAGGTACATGCTTTTCAACAGCTAGATGGGAACTTGACGTTATTTCAAAAAACAAACCCTGACATTCCCACAAAAGCAGGGCTTCAGAGTCCAAGAAAAAAACACTACACCTTAGATGAGTCCATTATAAACCTCCTCTTGAATAATCCAAGATAATCAGAAGCAGCTAGAGTAACTTCACTAACCAGATCAAACCAAAGTATAAAACTTTACATGAATGAATGAATGCAATACTGTAATTAAACAGGAACTAGGTTCTTTTGGAAAAATATATGTTACTCCCAGCAGGAGTAGGGAGAGTGAAGGAGATTTTTTTTTTGCTCATTGTCATTTCAAAGACTAACTGAAGAAGAGTCTTACAGACAAAGGAGTTTGTTTGACCATGGTCACAGAGCTTTCGAGGTCATTTCAGAACCATCTGTTGAGGATTTTTTTTTCTCCATTCAACTTTTCTGATTGAAAATATATTGTTTTTATAAACAGAAACATGCACATTTTAAAAATCCTAAGAACAATGAAAAATATTTTTTAAAAGAATGTATATATATATATATAACTGAATCACTTTGTTGTACAGCAGTAATTAACACAACATTGTAAATCAACTTTACTTCAATAAAAAAGAAAAAGCCTAAGAACAAAATGATTCGCCTTAACTCTCTAAAATTGACCAGTTCAACTGAAGGAAAAAAAAAAAACCTCCCAGACGTTCTCTAAGTGACTTTTTTTTTTTTTTTTTTTTTTTTTTTTTTATATTAAATAAATAATTTTTTTAAAAAATAAAAAAAAGAATTGTCTACAACCACCAGAAGGCAGGAAAGAGTCAGCCATGAGATGATTTCTCCCTCAGCACCACACAGGGAGCCAACCTTATATTCATCTTGATTTTTTTTTTATGCTTATCCAGTTTCTTTTTTTTACTTTTTTTTTTTTTTTTTTACAAATTTAATCAGTTATACATATACATATGTTCCCATATCCCCTCCCCTTTGCGTCTCCCTCCCACCCTCCCTATCCCACCCCTCCAGGCGGTCACAAAGAACCGAGCTGTTCTCCCTGTGCTATGCGACTGCTTCCCACTAGCTATCTACCTTACGTTTGGTAGTGTATATATGTCCATGCCGCTCTTTCACTTTGTCACAGCTTACCCTTCCCCCTCCCCATATCCTCAAGTCCATGCTCTAGTAGGTCTGTGTCTTTATTCCTGTCTTACCCCTATGTTCTTGATGACTTTTTTTCTTAAATTCCATATATATGTGTCAGCATACAGTATTTGTCTTTCTCTTTCTGACTTACTTCACTCTGTATGACAGACTCTAGGTCCATCCACCTCATTACAAATAGCTCAATTTCATTTCTTTTTATGGCTGAGTAATATTCCATTGTATATATGTGCCACATCTTCTTTATCAATTCATCCGATGATGGACACTTAGGTTGTTTCCATCTCCGGGCTATTGTAAATAGGGCTGCTATGAACATTTTGGTACATGACTCTTTTTGAATTATGGTTTTCTCAGGGTATATGCCCAGTAGTGGGATTGCTGGGTCATATGGTAGTTCTATTTGTAGTTTTTTAAGGAACCTCCATACTGTTCTCCATAGTGGCTGTACCAATTCACATTCCCACCAGCAGTGCAAGAGTGTTCCCTTTTTTCCACACCCTCTCCAGCATTTATTGTTTCTAGATTTTTTGATGATGGCCATTCTGACTGGTGTGAGATGATATCTCATTGTAGTTTTGATTTGCATTTCTCTAATGAGTAAAGATGTTGAGCATCCTTTCATGTGTTTGTTGGCTGTCTGTATATCTTCTGTGGAGAAATGTCTATTTAGGTCTTCTGCCCATTTTTGGATTGGGTTGTTTGTTTTTTTGCTATTGAGCTGCATGAGCTGCTTATAAATTTTGGAGATTAATCCTTTGTCAGTTGCTTCATTTGCAAATATTTTCTCCCATTCTGAGGGTTGTCTTTTGGTCTTGTTTATGGTTTCCTTTGCTGTGCAAAAGCTTTGAAGTTTCATTAGGTCCCATGTGTTTATCTTTGTCTTTATTTCCATTTCTCTAGGAGATGGGTCAAAAAGGATCTTGCTGTGATTTATGTCATAGAGTGTTCTGCCTATGTTTTCCTCTAGGAGTTTGATAGTGTCTGGCCTTACATTTAGGTCTTTAATCCATTTTGAGCTAATTTTTGTGTATGGTGTTAGGGAGTGATCTAATCTCATACTTTTACATGTCCCTGTCCAGTTTTCCCAGCACCACTTATTGAAGAGACTGTCCTTTCTCCACTGTACATTCCTGCCTCCTTTATCAAAGATAAGGTGACCATATGTCCGTGGGTTTATCTCTGGGCTTTCTATCCTGTTCCATTGATCTATCTTTCTGTTTTTGTGCCAGTACCATACTGTCTTGATTACTGTAGCTTTGTAGTATAGTCTGAAGTCAGGGAGCCTGATTCCTCCAGCTCCATTTTTCGTTCTCAAGATTGCTTTGGCTATTCGGGGTCTTTTGTGTTTCCATACAAATTGTGAAATTTTTTGTTCTAGTTCTGTGAAAAATGCCATTGGTAGTTTGATAGGTATTGCATTGAATCTGTAGATTGCTTTGGGTAGTAGAGTCATTTTCACAATGTTGATTCTTCCAATCCAAGAACATGGTACATCTCTCCATCTATTTGTATCATCTTTAATTTCTTTCATCAGTGTCTTATAATTTTCTGCATACAGGTCTTTTGTCTCCTTAGGTAGGTTTATTCCTAGATATTTTATTCTTTTTGTTGCAATGGTAAATGGGAGTGTTTCCTTGATTTCACTTTCAGATTTTTCATCATTAGTATATAGGAATGCCAGAGATTTCTGTGCATTAATTTTGTATCCTGCAACTTTACCAAATTCATTGATTAGCTCTAGTAGTTTTCTGGTAGCATCTTTAGGATTCTCTATGTATAGTATCATGTCATCTGCAAACAGTGACAGCTTTACTTCTTCTTTTCCGATTTGGATTCCTTTTATTTCCTTTTCTTCTCTGATTGCTGTGGCTAAAACTTCCAAAACTATGTTGAATAAGAGTGGTGAGAGTGGGCAACCTTGTCTTGTTCCTGATCTTAGTGGAAATGGTTTCAGTTTTTCACCATTGAGGACGATGCTGGCTGTGGGTTTGTCATATATGGCCTTTATTATGTTGAGGAAAGTTCCCTCTATGCCTACTTTCTGCAGGGTTTTTATCATAAATGGGTGTTGAATTTTGTCAAAAGCTTTCTCTGCATCTATTGAGATGATCATATGGTTTTTCTCCTTCAACTTGTTAATATGGTGTATCACATTGATTGATTTGCGTATATTGAAGAATCCTTGCATTCCTGGAATAAACCCCACTTGATCATGGTGTATGATCCTTTTAATGTGCCGTTGGATTCTGTTTGCTAGTATTTTGTTGAGGATTTTTGCATCTATGTTCATCAGTGATATTGGCCTGTAGTTTTCTTTCTTTGTGACATCCTTGTCTGGTTTTGGTATCAAGGTGATGGTGGCCTCGTAGAATGAGTTTGGGAGTGTTCCTCCCTCTGCTATATTTTGGAAGAGTTTGAGAAGGATAGGTGTTAGCTCTTCTCTAAATGCTTGATAGAATTCGCCTGTGAAGCCATCTGGTCCTGGGCTTTTGTTTGTTGGAAGATTTTTAATCACAGTTTCAATTTCACTGCTTGTGATTGGTCTGTTCATATTTTCTATTTCTTCCTGATTCAGTCTTGGCAGGTTGTGCATTTCTAAGAAGTTGTCCATTTCTTCCAGGTTGTCCATTTTATTGGCATAGAGTTGCTTATAGTAATCTCTCATGATCTTTTGTATTTCTGCAGTGTCAGTTGTTACTTCTCCTTTTTCATTTCTAATTCTATTGATTTGAGTCTTCTCCCTTTTTTTCTTGATGAGTCTGGCTAATGGTTTATCAATTTTGTTTATCTTCTCAAAGAACCAGCTTTTAGTCTTATTGATCTTTGCTATCGTTTCCTTCATTTCTTTTTCATTTATTTCTGATCTGATTTTTATGATTTCTTTCCTTCTGCTAACTTTGGGATGTTTTTGTTCTTCTTTCTCTAATTGCTTTAGGTGCAAGGTTAGGTTGTTTATTCGAGATATTTCCTGTTTCTTAAGGTGGGATTGTATTGCCATAAACTTCCCTCTTAGAACTGCTTTTGCTGCATCCCATAGGTTTTGGGTCGTCGTGTCTCCATTGTCATTTGTTTCTAGGTATTTTTTAATTTCCTCTTTGATTTCTTCAGTGATCACTTCGTTATTAAGTAGTGTATTGTTTAGCCTCCATGTGTTTGTATGTTTTACAGCTTTTTTCCTGTAATTGATATCTAGTCTCATAGCATTGTGGTCGGAAAAGTTACTTGATACAATTTCAATTTTCTTAAATTTACCAAGGCTTGATTTGTGACCCAAGATATGATCTATCCTGGAGAATGTTCCATGAGCACTTGAGAAAAATGTGTATTCTGTTGTTTTTGGATGGAATGTCCTATAAATATCAATTAAGTCCATCTTGTTTAATGTATCATTTAAAGCTTGTGTTTCCTTATTTATTTTCATTTTGGATGACCTGTCCATTGGTGAAAGTGGGGTGTTAAAGTCCCCTACTATGATTGTGTTACTGTCGATTTCTCCTTTTATGGCTGTTAATATTTCCCTTATGTATTGAGGTGCTCCTATGTTTGGTGCATAAATATTTACAATTGTTATATCTTCTTCTTGGATTGATCCCTTGATCATTATGTAGTGTCCTTCTTTGTCTCTTCTAGTAGTCTTTATTTTAAAGTCTATTTTGTCTGATATGAGAATTGCTACTCCAGCTTTCTTTTGGTTTCCATTTGCATGGAATATCTTTTTCCATCCCCTTACTTTCAGTCTGTATGTATCTCTAGGTCTGAAGTGGGTCTCTTGTAGACAGCATATATATGGGTCTTGTTTTTGTATCCATTCAGCCACTCTGTGTCTTTTGGTGGGAGCATTTAGTCCATTTACATTTAAGGTAATTATTGATATGTATGTTCCTATTCCCATTTTCTTAATTGTTTTGGGTTCGTTATTGTAGTTCTTTTCCTTCTGTTGTGTTTCTTGCCTAGAGAAGTTCCTTTAGCATTTGTTGTAAAGCTGGTTTGGTGGTGCTGAACTCTCTCAGCTTTTGCTTGTCTGTAAAGGTTTTAATTTCTCCATCAAATCTGAATGAGATCCTTGCTGGGTAGAGTAATCTTGGTTGCAGGTTTTTCTCCTTCATCACTTTAAGTATGTCCTGCCACTCCCTTCTGGCTTGTAGAGTTTCTGCTGAGAGATCAGCTGTTATCCTGATGGGGATTCCCTTGTGTGTTATTTGTTGTTTTTGCCTTGCTGCTTTTAATATGATTTCTTTGTGTTTAATTTTTGACAGTTTGATTAATATGTGTCTTGGTGTATTTCTCCTTGGATTTATTCTGTATGGGACTCTCTGTGCCTCCTGGACTTGATTAACTATTTCCTTTCCCATATTAGGGAAGTTTTCAACTATAATCTCTTCAAATATTTTCTCAGTCCCTTTCTTTTTCTCTTCTTCTTCTGGAACCCCTATAATTCGAATGTTGGTGCGTTTAATGTTGTCCCAGAGGTCCCTGAGAGTGTCCTCTGTTCTTTTCATTCTTTTTTCTTTATTTTGCTGTGCAGCAGTTATTTCCACTATTTTATCTTCCACCTCACTTATCCGTTCTTCTGCCTCAGTTATTCTGCTATTGATCCCATCTAGAGTATTTTTTATTTCATTTATTGTGTTTTTAATCGATGCTTGATTCGTCTTTAGTTCTTCTAGGTCCTTGTTAACTGTTTCTTGCATTTTGTCTATTCTATTTCCAAGATTTTGGATCATCTTTACCATCATTATTCTGAATTCTTTTTCAGATAGACTGCCTATTACCTCTTCATTTGTTAGGTCTGGTGGGTTTTTATCTTGCTCCTTCTCCTGCTGTGTGTTTTTCTGTCTTCTCATTTTGCTTATGTTACTGTGTTTGGGGTCTCCTCTTTGCAGGCTGCAGGTTCGTAGTTCCCGTTGTTTTTGGTGTCTGTCCCCAGTGGCTAAGGTTGGTTTAGTGGGTTGTGTAGGCTTCTTGGTGGAGGGGACTACTGCCTGTGTTCTGGTGGATGAGGCTGGATCTTGCCTTTCTGGTGGGCAGGTCCTCGTCTGGTGGTGTGTTTTGGGGTGTTTGCAGACTTTTTATGATTTGAGGCAGCCTCTCTGCTAATGGGTGGTGTTGTGTTCCTGTCTTGCTAGTTGTTTGGCATAGGGTGTCCAGCACTGTAGCTTGCTGGTCGTTGAGTGAAGCTGGGTGCTGGTGTTGAGATGGAGATCTCTGGAAGATTTTCGCCGTTTGATATTATGTGGAGCTGGGAGGTCTCTTGTGGACCAGTGTCCTGAAGTTCGCTCTCCCACCTCAGAGGCACAGCACTGACTCCTGGCTCCTCAATTTGGGATGATTTGTTGTCTATTCATGTATTCCACAGATGCAGGGTACATGAAGTTGATTGTGGAGCTTTAATCTGCTGCTTCTGAGGCTGCTGGGAGAGGTTTCCCTTTCTCTTCTTTGTTCTCACAGCTCCTGGGTCTCAGCTTTGGATTTGGCCCCGCCTCTGCGTGTAGGTCGCCGGAGGGCGTCTGTTCTTCGCTCAGACAGGACAGGGTTAAAGGAGCAGCCTCTTTGGGGACTCTGGCTCACTCAGGCCGGGCGGGAGGGAGGGGCACGAAGTGCGGGGCGTGCCTGCAGCGGCAGAGGTCGGCGTGATGTTGCACCAGCCCGGGGCGCGCCGTGCGTTCTCCCAGGGAAGCCGCCCCTGGATCCCGGGACCCCGGCAGTGGCAGGCTGCACAGGCTCCCGGAAGGGCGGTGTGGACAGTGTCTTGCGCTCGCACACAGGCTTCTTGGCTGCGGCAGCAGCAGCCCCAGCGTCCCACGCCCGTCTCTGGGCTCCGCGCTTTCAGCCGCGACTCGCGCCCGTCTCTGGAGCTCCTTTACGCGGCACTCTTAATCCCCTCTCCTCGCGCACCAGGAAACCAAGAGGGAAGAAAAAGTCTCCTGCCTCTTCGGCAGCTCCAGAGTTTTCCCGGACTCCCTCCCGGCTAGCTGTGGCACATTAGCCCCCTTCAGGCTGAGTTCTCGCCGCCAGTCCCAGTCCTCTCCCTGCGCTCTGACCGAAGCCCGAGCCTCAGCTCCAGCGCCGCCCGCCCTGGCGGGGGAGCAGACAAGCCTCTCGGGCTGGTGAGTGCCGCTCGGCACCGCTCCTCTCTGCGGGAATCTCTCTGCTTTGCCCTACCCAGGTATGTGGGGAGTTTCTTGCCTTTTGGGAGGTCTGGGGTCTTCTGCCAGCGTTCAGTAGTTGTTCTGTAGGAGTTGTTGCACGTGTAGCTGTATTTCTGGTGTATCTGTGGGGAGGAAGGTGATCTCCGCGTCTTACTCTTCCGCCATCTTACCCGGAAGTCCCAGTTTCGTCTAAGTGACTTTTAAATTACTTCTTATTAGAAACATAATTCTGGGCACTAATCTTTCTGACACACTAGTTAACCATTAATGATAAAGCTCAGTGCCATCTCTCATGTCTCAGCTTCAGAAATCCATTGTGTGGCAACAAAAAGATACATCTTTAAACTTCCACTCCAGAATCTTTCAAATATGAAGCAAAGCTAGTTGCTAGTTAATCAATCTATGAAATAACCCCAAAAGAATTTTTTTAAACTATTCGAACTGGAGTCAAGATAGAAGAGCAAAAACCAACATATGTTTATAGCACCACATAAATGCAAAAGACACTCCACAAACAGGAGTAAGGGTGAAAAACTCCTGCTGCTTCTTATATGCTACACTTTCCTACGTTCTAAAATTAAACTCAATAAATATTTACCTAGCATTTTCAATATAGGGCACTATGGTAAGTTAAAAGGGATACAAAGATGAATAAAGCTGGCTACCCCTAGATTCTTACAATTCCTCTCCCCACTGGTAACCACTAGTTTGTTCTCTATATCTGTGAGTCTGCTTCTTTGTTATATTCACTAGTTTGTTCTATTTTTTTAGATTCCACATATAAGTGATATCATACAACACTTTGTATTTGTCTTCCTCTGTCTGACTTGTTTCAATTAGCATAATAACCTCCAAGTCCATCCATGTTGCTGCAAACAGCAGAATTTCATTCTTTCTAACAGCTGAGTAGTATTCCATTGTATGTATATTACCACATCATCTTTATCCATTCATCTGTTGACAGAAACTTAGGTCACTTCCATATCTTGGCAATTGTAAATAATGCTGCCATGAACATTGGGGTGTATGTATATTTTCGAATTATTGTTTCTGGTTTTTTTGGATATATAGCCAGGAGTCGAACTGCTGGGTCATATGGTAGTTCTATTTTTAGTTTTTTGAGAAACCTCCATACTGTTTTCCACAGTGGCTACACCAGTTTACACTCCCACCAATAGGGTACAAAGGTACCCTTTTCTCCACATCCTCACCAACATTTGTTATTTGTGTTCTTTTTGATGACAGCCATCCTGACAGGTGTGAGATGATGCTTCATTGTAGTTTTGATTTGCATTTCCCTGATGATTAGCGATGTTGAGCATCTTCTCATGTGCCTGTTGGCTGGCTCCCCATTTTCAACATGTTTAGCAAGGCATAGAAGGCCTTAAAATCATAGAAATAGGGAATCCCCTGGCAGTCCAGTGGTTAAGACTCCGAGCTTTCACTGCCGAGGGCCCGGGTCTGATCCCTGGTCGGGGAACTGAGATCCCACGGGCCACGTGGCACCGCCAAAAAAAAAAAAAAAAAAACATAGAAATAAGCAAGTCCAACATTTAAAAAGCTACTTTTTAGAACCTTCTTTTCCTTGACTCATCATGAAGTTTGGAAAGGGTAAAATATCAATTCCTACTTCCAAACTCTTAACTCTTTATACAGAGATAAAAACGTCTATACCAACTCTGATGTTAAAGCAATTTCCTAGTGTTAAGAAATCAATAAAGTGATACACTAGGGAGGCAAGACACCTGAACGCTAGCCTTACTCTGGTACTAATAAGCCATTTGTGTGATGCTAAGGGATCTACTCCCTCTGTGCTCCATTTTCTCTTCAGTAAAAGGAGAAAGTCTGGCCAATTTTCTTAGTATTTTTTCAGCTCTAAAGTCTACGAATTTTTCATAAGTTGGCAGTTGTGTATACTAGGGGATACAGAGGATATAACGTTAACACTTGAGGAACCCTTAAGAGGTTGCCAAGATTCTTAGATTTTTTTTAACTGGAAGAAACCTTATAATCCTCCCTAATCTCCCTAATCTCTTCCATCCCACTCTAGCCCCCATTTTACAGAAGGGAGAAATTATGTAAAGGGGGTAACATCTGTAATATCTCTCTGATTTAAACAATAATCATGGTCCTAAAGGCTTTGGCATTTTTCCAATCTAAAAATGGCAACAATAATAGTACGTACATGTCACAGGGCTGCAGAGAGGATTAAAAGAAATGAAAAAAAATTTAAAGCACTCAAGGGAGTACCTGGTGCATAGTACATGTTTAGTAAAAGTTAGCCTTTTTTTTTTTTTTTTTAGATGGACCAGTTATTCAATTAGGTTCTTTGTAAGAACTTTAGAACACTATTTTGTGAGGATAAATTCCATTTGTAAGAGTGGAGGTAGCCCTGGAGCTGAGGAACAGCTTTGATTCTTCATAGAATTTGTGAGTCCACAGCTTTCTGATCAACCTTGTGCTGCTCTGTAATCTCATATTTCTCTCTGAGTCGAAGATCTCACCTTCCTGGTGCTTGGACTTACGCAGCTTCTTCTTCTTGAAGTAAGCATCAGTGAGATGTTCTAGGATTTTTCACACCACTGATATCAATTTTGATAGAGGTGGCAATGACAAATTTCTGGTGTGCTCTGCGGAGAACTCGATTGAGGGACAGAGGCCCAGTCACAAGTAGCAAGCCACTGCTCAGATGCTGCAGACAGATGACCCTCTTGCCTCTGTGGCACCCAGTGAGGCAGATCAGAATGGTCCCAGGACGCAGTTTTCTCACGTGCTTACTGATGGGTTTTCTGCCATGACTTAACAGCTTTCCAGGCACATTTTCAGTAGGATAATACCTAGGCATTTTGCGAAGTTAACCACTCGGGTACCACCATTCTTGTCACCACCAACTGGTTTTGTGACAGTAGCAAGGACCATCACCTTCTTTTTCTTTTCAACCTTGGATTTAGCTGCTGAATACTTCATCTTGTACAAGGCCTTTCTGGAATACATAACCAATCAGGAATACTGGCCAATTCCTCTGACCAAGACAGGGTTTCAGCTGCAGTGAGGCTTCCCCTTCTTAACCTTTTTAACCTTGCCACCAGCATCAGCCTTTTTTTTTTTTCTTTTAATTTTTATCGGAGTATGGTTGCTTTACAATGTTGTGTTAGCCTCCACTATACAACAAAATGAAACAGCCATACACACACAGATATCCCCTCCCTTTTGGACTTCCCTCCCATTTAGGTTACCACAGTGCATTAGGTAGAGTTCCCTGAGCTATACAGTATGTTCCCATCAGTTGTCTAATTTATACATAGTATCAATAATGTATATGTGTCAATCCCAGTCTCCCAATTCCTCCCACCCCACCCCTTTCCCCCTTGGTATCCATACATTTGTTCTCTACACATCAGCCTTCTTGGCTTCACATTTTTTCTCTTTAGTATCTGGCTCCTCAGCTTTTTCACTGCCATCTTGTAAGATGGGAAAATGGAGTTAGCCATTATTATCATAGTTGGGAAAGTCATTCTGATCTTCACCCTCCAAGCCACAAATATAAGTATACTTGTAAAACAGACTTCTTGATTAAAAAACATAAACCACTTTGCAGCAGCTCTAGGGAAACTGTTCCACTCTGTGCACACACAGAGAATAGGACCTTTTATTAAGTCATCACTCAGTGCTATTATTGAGATGTTGGCTTCTTGATGAAGCTACAGCATTCATGTGAAAACTGACCTCTGGGTCAACCATTCAGATCTCAGATCACCAGACCAATGAAATAAATGACTGGGGCATGTTTAAGAGCTACAGGTACTAGCCTGCCCTGCCCAACTAAAATCATACTCTACTTGTATAATACATGCATCCTTTTAATTTTTGATACCTGTTATAAGGTCTGTCAGCTTAGGGGTAAAGTTCATCTTCTAACATTATCATGCATTAGCATTAGCACAAACATAATGCAGCATTCTTACTTCCAAATATGTATCTCAAAACTAAGTGAAATACCAAAAATGTCAGGCTTCCTGAGTGGGGAACCATTACTTGGTATACAGCACTTCTGATCTGACTTTAGCAATCCTGTTTCTGCATATGCTTCACATTCCTGAATAAGTCAAAGTGACCATATTTTTAGAATATTAGCTAATGATGTCAAGGTGAGAAGAGTGTACTCATAAGGTCAACAAGGCAGACTGAAATACAAGCTGACCTGGAAATTGAAGTTGTGTAGACATACTGGTTGCTTACAGTCACTACCATGTTACAGTCTTCGTGTTTTCAGTTCACAATATTCATTTTTTAACTTGTTCCACATAGTATTAAGTAGCCTAATGTTATTTTGCTTTATTTCCTAAAAGCCATTAAGTATGACAATTCCTTCCCATTCCACACAGAGATCTACTTCTGTGTTAAATGCCCAGGGCCAGCATTGCCTCCTTGTTTGCAAGGACATGTCCTAAATCCCACAACAGCATCCTTCTCTAACACCACTAATTGGTTTTGGACTTCATTCTTTTCTTTGGAAACACAAAAAGGTATCTTTTAAAAAAAATGGTCAGGGACTTCCCTGGTGGCGCAAGGGTTAAGAATCCACCTGCCAGTGCAGGGGACACGGGTTCAAGCCCTGGTCCAGGAAGATCCCACATGCCGTGAAGCAACTAAGCCCGTGCGCCACAACTACTAAGCCTGCGCTCTAGCGCCCATGAGCTACAACTACTGAGTCGGTGCGCCTAGAACCTGCACTCCGCAACAAGAGAAACCACTGCAATGAGAAGCACGCGCACCGGCAACAAAGAGTAGACCCCGCTCGACACAACTAGAGAAAGTCCACATGCAGCAATGAAGACCCAATGCAACCAAAAATAAATAAGTAAATAAAAATAAAATAAAATAAAATAAATTTTTAAATGGCCAATTTTTTTAAAAAGTTAAGAATTTAAACAAGCAATTTTCAAGGGGCACAACTGTCCCCGTGCCTAAAAATGGAGGCGGCATTAACTCTGAAGTTTGGTTTTAATTTTTGCATCTGCCATTAAAGCAATGTCTTCTAAATACTAGACTCCTTAAGGTACAAATGGCCCTTAGGATCCTCCTCTATCAGAATATGGTGCTGAGATTCCAAGAGTGTGAGGCCTAGAGTCAAACAGCCTATATTTGAATCCCATCTCTCCCATTTACCAGGCCAAGTCACATAACTGCTCCCAGTTTTCTCATCTGCAAAATGACAGTAATAATGTAACTCTCCTTATAAGACTGCTGAACATAATTAGTACACGGTAAGCACACAATAAATTTCAATTTAAGAAAAAAGACAAACGCTTAACTACAAGATTTTCAGAGAAAGATAATGATCACAAACTAAGTACTAATTATACTAATTTTGCACATGAATAGAGTTGCTAAATCACAATTCAGCTAAGAAATTGGTTTGGGACAAAATTTTTTCCTTTCAACAGGAAGAACACAAATACTTCATGCTCTAATCAAGAGAGACATTAAGTTTTTGTTTATGATTTAGAATTTAAAGTGGTAAAATTCTAGATAGAGCATATGAGCTAGATAATAAAATTTCAAACCCTTGTTCTAAAGTCTCCATTACTTCATACCAGGGCATGCTGACAAATCTTACCCTGGGATAAGCTCTGGGTTGAAACCCTGGGTTCAAAGTGTCAAAGAACAGTGAATCATATATTTTAGCTTATGCCAAGTGTTAGAAAAATTTTATTAAAGTATCATTTATACCAAGTTTGGCCTTCCATACACTACACCAGTCTGGCCTCTGGGATTAGAAACCTATTAGGAATAGGTTTCACAAGATGATTTATCAAGAATCCACAGTAAATGTTCAAAGATATAATCTAGCACAGACAAAGTACAACACAGTAGACAGGAAAATCAATTCATGGGGACTTCCTTGGTAGTGCAGTGGTTAAGAATCTGCCTGCCAATGCAGGGGACACGGGTTCAAGCCCTGGTCCGGGAAGGTCCCACATGCCGCGGAGCAGCTAAGTCCGTGCACCAGAACTACTGAGCCTGCGCTCTAGAGCCCGCGAGCCACAACTACTGAGCCCTCATGCCATGACTACTGAGGCCCGCACGCCTAGAGCCCATGCTCTAGCAACAGGAGAAGCCACTGCAATGAGAAGCACGTGCACCGCAAGGAAGAGTAGCCCCCACTCACCACAACTAGAGAAAGCCCGCGCGCAGCAATGAAGACCTAGTGCAGCCAAAAATAAATTAAATAAATAAATTTATTTTTTTAAAAAAGTCTGCCAAATTAAGATCGACAGTTAGCACAGCAGCATTTTCAAGAATGTTCAATTTGTCTCTATCCCAGCTCTCTGCTGCTCCTGCAGCTGGAAAGAGCCAGGGCAGAGAGGGGACCTCTGCTGGTGGAAAGATACAGTCTGCTCTGGGCTGCAGGTAATGGGGGAAGAGATGGGGTACAGGAAAAGGGAGAGAAGAAAAGGGCAAAAAATGACAGGGTAGCAATTTAGAAGAAGGAAACTGACAACAAATACTGTAAGTTCTACAAATTAGATTCAGCAAATTGATTTTTGTTGAATTGAATATTGGGTAAAGTGGATATTTAGCAAACTAGTTTCAATGACTTGGATTTCGGTGAACTAGCTTGCTTACCCATGAAGTAAGTATATTAACGTTACTTACAGATAAGGAAATTGAGAAATGTTAAATAACCTTCATACAGTAACACAGCTACACTCCAGGTTCTTCACACACTACATCAATTCATTCTCCAGTAACTTGTGTGGTGATTCTACATCCTTTCAGCACCACTACCCTCCAAAACAATCAAAAAAGTAGGAGACAGGCTTTAAACCCAGGTCCAACTAGAGCTCATGCCCTAACACACCTAGTTAATCACTACATCATAATAATAGTTCTCTGAAATAAGTTTAAATTGCCACCCATACCAATGCAGTTTGTCTACCATACTACAATAACTATTTATTCTACCCTCTTCTGCTAAAATTTGTATCTGCTGTTCAGAGGTTGGGTGGCACTGCTGCTGCCAGACTAAACTAGAATACTTTCAAGGCAGAAGTCAAGATTGTAGAGACATTATTACTTTATTTAGGCTGGACAACCTTATTACTCATATGATTTTAGATCAAATTTTGCACAACTGAAATTGCTTGAGAACCCGTACTACCATCTTTAGGGATCCCACACTGACAATCCCTGATGTGTGTGTACATATACACAAATACACACATACACACACGCACACACACACAGGTATACAATTTTATGATCAATTATTTTGGTCAAAGTGTAGGCTAGCCTCATTAAGTAAATGTAAAAACTAAAATAATCCTAAAGTCTACACAATCTATATAAGACGTTAGTGCTTGCTCAAACTGTTTGCCTTACTACTGGGGTCTTCAGGGATTTATCACATTTATGATGCTAGGAGAAATGTCTTATCTCACCTACTGACACGTAAAACTTGACTTTTCTTGTAGCAACATGTTCAACTTTCCTCCTACCAATAAGATAGTAGTTCAAGGCTCTCTAAACAACTGAAAATATATTTTGCTCTTTTTGGTAAGCAGAAAAATTCTCTACTCATAGATCTTACGATACAGCCCAAATATAAAGCATTTTTGCCTCAGCATAATCAGGAACTTTTACTAACAAAGTTCCCACTCCTGTAAAATATTTTAAGAATGAATTAAACTGTTACTTTTAAAAAGCATTAAACATTTATTCTGATTTTGAACACTGGGTTCAAGGATCTCTTTATGTTAAGATGGGGAAAAGAAAGATCTTTTAAGCAAACTGACACTTTGAAAAGCATCACCCTACCTTAAACCTCTTCAAATACATATTTCAAATGCTCAACGAAGAAATGACAAAGCTAATTTTTTTTTGTCCATTCCAGGCTTCTCTTCTGCACTTTAAAAGTGCCTCTTATTATTTCTGATCTTCAACATACACCCGAGGCTACCCTTAATGTTTTAGCAAATAGAATATGATTCTTCCTAACCTCTTGTGAAAACAACAAGAACTATAAATTTAACTCAAGACAGCTTTTGTCCTTCAGTTAGATTCAAGGTCATCTCAAGGCTTTTAATTACTAACCAGGATTTGAGGAGGTCTGCAATTGGTATAGTCGAGGGAAAGAGCAGCTGGCTTATTCACTTTCTTATTAAAGAGCCTTATAAAAACTGTGTCTTGGCAAATTGCAAACTCTCTTACCACCAGTGGTGAACACAAAGAAGCAGAGCAAATGATCTTCAAACATTTGTGTTTACTCTCAATCAACCTCAACTTTTAAAATTACTAGAAGACTCTTAAATCTGAATTTCAGCAAGTATGATTTATGATTTAATTCAAAATTTGTAGATAGCTAGATTGTGAAAATATTTGTTTCCATTCTGAAACCAGCCCTGTTAAAAATTATGAATGCCCTTCAAATTAGCATAAAATGTATTTAGGTTTTTCACTATCAAACCCTGTGCAGGGTCAGTGTTTCAGCCACTGAGGAAGCCATGCAGATTATGCAGATATCTAAAGGAATGTAAGTTTAACTTCTCTCTCCATGTACTTAATTTCCAATCAAATTCAGTTTTAAGTTTCAGGACATATTCAAGACTTTGAGGAAGTTGATATAGTTGTATTTGAAGACAGAAAGACACCCCCCCACACACAATCCATCCTCCTGAAATTTTTAGAGGCAACCAGAGAAGGCTCCAGAATGTCTTTGTGACCCATTCACCCATGATCTATAAGAGAAAGAAGACAGCCTCAGAAGGGTCCTTAAGCACTGCTCTGACCAGGCTGGAGATACTGGGGTGGGGGGTAGAAGGCAATGTGCATGGGGGGCCTGGTGCCAGAAATCTAAAAGATTCAGGGGACAAAAGGCATTGGGAACGACTTCACATATCCCTCCATAACATGAGAACAGAGGAAATAGCCTAGCAGTGTCTCAATTCTATCTCAAGCATGAGGCATTTATTAAAAAAATAGTAATAAGTCCTAGATGTTAGTATACAAGGTATCTTAGTGTAAATTAAATTGGTTGTTGGCGATGGTACACTGAGGTAGATACATACTTCTAAAAATTTATCCCCCCAAAAATAAGCCAAAATAAAAGAAAGCACAAGATAGTCTGAGCAGTATTGTTATACCAGTGAGAAACTAAAAACTATCTTAATGTCCAACAGTGAAAAACAATGGGCTGTCATATAGCTAATAAAAGTTTTAAATAAGTTAATGTTGAATCAGTAAAGTTTGTAACATGAGAAAAAGGCTTAAAATTAAACAAAAAGCATAAAACATAATGGTATATACTGTATAATCACAACAATACACAAAAAACTAGGATTTGAAGAAAGTCTAGAAGAAAACATAAAAAAATGCTAATAAAAGTTGCTTAGAGACAAGATTATAGGTAATTTTCCCTTCAGTTTCCATGTTTTCTACAGTGATTACACATTTCTAATTTTAAAATCATTAGATTCCTAAACAGCTCACACCTAAGGAACCTAAGGGCCACAGGCAATTCAAGCACAGAACTCAGAGATCACACCATTTAAAATCTAAATACAAGATACAGCTAAATCCCTCCTGCTTGTATGCAAGCACTTCCAACTGTGTTGCCCAGGAAGCGTCCCTTAAACAACGCTCTAAACTTGCTTTCCAAACACGGCATTGGAAACACTGGGTATCCTTCAGCCAGGAGCCCTATCTATGCTCCTGAAACTAGCTTTGGAGAATAAATTTACAGTATTTCACACACTTCATATTACCCATAGACGCTCGGTAATTGTTTTTTTATTAATGGGCACACTATATGAAAAGCAAACTTACTTTGAAATATTTTTAAAAGGCTCACGGCAGATAGTGCATTTTATCTTCAAATGTTAAATGCATTTTTTCATCACAGTAGTACTTTCAGTAACTGCTCGTCAGCAGTTAGCTCTGAATTCCAGCCAGCCCAACTATCTTTCAGATTTAATCTGTCAGCAAGTAAGGGAATATTTTTTTGTGGGAAAGCAATTGTAATTTCCCACATTAGGTGATTGATTAAGTTCTCTCCCCTAAAAGGCTGATTGGTTTCCTGGTGCCAGTAAAATGATTGATGAATATTTCAACTGCAGCTCCCTTGCTAACCCCCCTCCACCCCTCCCCCATACATTGCCGCCCCTTTCCTGCTGGGTTCCCTTTTTCCAGACCAACAGCATTTAAGGAGGTTTTGCAATTTTCCTTAATGAATCCAAGTTCTCAAACTCAGAGCATTTGATCTTAAGAGGATAGGACTCTTCTCAATGATGAATGAGTTTTGCAGATAAAAATGCCTTTACAAGGAATGAGAGAAAACTCTGAAATGAACTATGGGTTTAACTCAATGAATGAAAATGTACTTACAAAAGAAAAGTGTGGCATTGAGGGGGCGGGGTTATAAATGAGAAGAAAAGTGATCATGTTAAAAAGAAAAAAACACAAATGAAAACTCTACATTGAATTTTGAGTTTACATTACAAATTATCATAATGTCATAACTTTAACTGCAAACATTTCTATGCGGCAGACCCAGAGAACAGAATTTACATGTAAATTATGTGATCCTACAGACTTTAAAGCAGCCAGGTATTCTAAAATTTAAACAGGGAAACAAGGTATGGTAAGCATTAAGGAATGTAAATATTCTTTGAGGGATTATTGAACAGTATCTGAAATCAAAATCATCCCAATGAATCTGGGCTGTGAGTACCATAGTTATTTGCTTTAGGCAGGGCTTTCCTGAATTGCAACCTCCTGTTTTACCCAATTCATTTCATCATAAAGCTGGAAAATTCCTTCAGGGATTATCTAATTTAGCTCCTTCATTTTATACGTGGGCCCATAGAGACATGCCTTTATAAGAGAGCTAGAATGAGAACCCAGGCAAAACCTAGGCGCATCAACTACTTCCTGAGCCTCATACCTCCTCAAATAATGTGGTTGGCCTCCTCTCGCAAATCCTTTCCTGCTCAAACGACATTGCTACCATAATCTGTTAACCCCCACTGCCACATCAGTCTCACCATCTCCTTGCTAGGAAATCACTATCTATATTTTACAAGTTTTAGACAACTGGTTCTTATATTTCCATTTTCAAAGGGTCACACCAACCTTAGATTGGTCCTCCTCTTTTTCATATAGCCAGCTTTTGTGTGGCAGAAATAAAAAAGGTATAGGGGACAAAGCCCATCTTTTTCCTAAACCACATTCCCCAACATAGTCAAGCAAACAGCCAGGCGTTTATTGGCCATCGCATCTTAATCTGGTGTATCTGGTCACTTTAGGTATAATGAGAGCTACATTTCCAAACAGAAATGTAGCTATATTCTGGTTCCAGGAGGGCCTGTCAAACCTTGGATTTAGCTTCAACACATGGCTTGACTTACATACTGGCCCCAATTTTCTGAAGTGACTGAAAAGCACATTCCCTTCCCTTATATTTTGCAGACTTTCTCTGACTACCAGCAAAGAACTCAGACTCAAAGGGCTCTGATTAAAGCAAAAGACTAAAGATTCCTGACCTGACAGCTTTCATTCGTCCATTCATTCAACATTCATGAAACACCAATACCTTGTGTTTTTAGTGCTGACGCTACAGATACAAGATTTGGTATCCCTGCCTGGAATGGCTCAAAACCCCTTCTTTCCTTAGCACTCAAGGATTATCTCTGATTCTGCAAAATTATTTTCTGCTCAGTTGTTTTCTGGTTGGTTTATTAAAGCTAACATGAGAGAAAGAAAAAAATCACTTGCAACTCTAAGGGTGGATCTCTGTGACTCTCTAATCTATCGGGAGTTGAGTTCTGGGCCCCTTCAACAACTATAAATGGCCTGGATTCACAAGTGTCTGCTTTGAGGCAGACACTATGCTTGGCACTCTACAGACTTTGTCACGAGTCCTAATAACCCTACCCTCAATTTCAGAAACATTACAGTATGTGGGGAGAAGGAGTGGAAGGAGAGGTTAAACCTAAGAAACAAATGATTAATGGTGTTACTAACTGTAAAATCTAGGGCTTAACCTCTGTGGGCTTCAGTTTTCACATCTGTAAAATGGAGATGATAATAGAACACCTACCTCATAGGGTTATGAGAATAAAGTGAGTTGATATATGTAAGGTGCTAAGAATATTATATAATAACAACTATATAAATGTTAGCTGCTATTATTATTCAATGAGAACACTAAAGTTCAGAGAAGTCAAGTGACAAAGTCACACAGGTGTGATCTTTGTTCTGCCACACTCCAGAGTCCCTGCTCTTTCCCTCTCACACTATCTAACCAAAATCCTTCCTCCTTTGCTGAGACTACTACTGCGACTTCCAAAAAAACAAAGCCCTCTGAATAGATATCAGTGGGGGGTTTCCCCCAGGTGGTTTATTATCCTGCTAAAAAGGCATTTTTGAGGAAGGACTGTAAGGCTAGAGAGAAGCCTCCTAACAGGTTAGATTTCGAGAGTACAGCAAAAATATGGAAGAAAAAAAACAAATCTGCCTCAGTTATCAAGCTTAGTAATTAGCACGATTTAACTCATCTGAAACTTGAAATAATATCCAAGCATTAAAATGAAAAAGGAAAGGCATGTATCTTCTCATTACTAAGCTGCTCCCCCACCCCACCCCACCCAGAGAACACAAAAATGCTTTAAAAGGTACATTATGTGAAACTCCAAGAACATCAAGATAACTAAAGAGCTCTCAGGAAGGTAGCCCAAATATCACATGATCGTTCATCATCCACCAATCTTCATCTTAAGTTCTGATCCAGTTACTCCTTACTGTTACTCACATTGTTCTGTGACATTTCTTCTGCCAGCAAGCTCACTACAGGATGAATTCTACCTAGCAACTACCCTAAGGAGTAAATCCCTAACCCTTCAACAACACAGTAATTGACTTACACTAAAATGTTACTCACACTAGGAAAGGGTATTCTTAACACCAGAAGAGGAGATACTTCTCCTATACAGATTTTATTACCACCTCTCTCAGTGCAAACCAGGTTAAAGGAAAACCAATCTACAAATTGACTTTGCCAAAATCACAACTTTAGAAGGCTCTGTGAAAGCCAAACATGTCTACTGAAAGCAAACAAGCAAACTATTCTTTTATTTTATGTTCATAATTTTGGGTTCTTTTCTTTTACTTATTTTTTAATTGAAGTATAGTTGATTTACAATGTTGTGTTAATTTCTGCGGTACAGCTAAGTGATTCAGTTATACATCCATATATACATTCTTTTTTTAAATATTATTTTCCATTATGGTTTATCACAACTATTCTTTTTTTTTTTTTTTTTTTTTTTCTTTTTGCGGTATGCGGGCTTCTCACTGTTGTGGCCTCTCCCGTTGCGGAGCACAGGCTCCGGACGCGCAGGCCCAGCGGCCATGGCCCACGGGCCCAGCCGCTCCGCGGCACATGGGATCCTCCCAGACCGGGGCACGAACCCGTATCCCCTGCATCGGCAGGCGGACTCTCAACCACTGCGCCACCAGGGAGGCCCTATCACAACTATTCTTGATGGAAGTTTTAAAAAGCAAGATAGGATTTTTACCTCATAAATATTTATTTATTTATTTGTTTGTTTATTTATTTATTTATTTATTTTTGCTGTGCGCGGGCCTCTCACTGTTGTGGTCTCTCCCATTGCGGAGCACAGGCTCCGGACGCGCAGGCTCCGGACGCGCAGGCTCAGCGGCCATGGCTCACGGGCCCAGCCACTCCGCGCCATGTGGGATCTTCCCGGACCGGGGCATGAACCCGTGTCCCCTGAATCGGCAGGCGGACTCTCAACCACTGCGCCACCAGGGAAGCCCTATATTTAATTTTTATAGCAATGATTCTTATCAAGTAATAAAGTATTTCTGTGTTGTCAGATTTATTTCCACAATTATAAATCCACCCTTGGTGAGGAAACAGGTTCTACTGGAAAATTTCTAACACAAATAATTAACAGTTAAGCAACAGATTTCATGTAGCAGGTAACAAAAGCCTTATCAGAGAACTCAGTGACGTGAACTTCTTTTAGTCTCTAGTAAAGAAAACTTAAAATGATATGAACTCATTTTCATTTTTTTTCCTCCATAGCCCCTTTACAGAGTTTTTAAAAAGAAAGAAAGGGGCTTCCCTGGTGGCACAGTGGTTGAGAGTCAGCCTGCTGATGCAGGGGACACGGGTTCGTGCCCCGGTCCGGGAGGATCAAACAAACAAACAAAAGTTTAATTAATTATGTCCTTTTTCAAACAATGGTTTTAAAGGGAAAAATTAAGAACACAGAAATTTTGACACTACAATGATGGGATTGAAGAGCAAGCATTCACAGACCTCTGAAATGCTTTTATAGACAGACACAAAATTCCCTGATACTATGAATTATAAGGAGTTGGAAATAAAGAGTTGAGAAGGCTATCTACCTCTTCCACATGAAGAATTTAGTTGTGCATTTCTCTCTCAAACTTATAATTCTTGAGTATATTTTCTAAAAAACTACAAATTGTTTCCAATGCAAACAGTTGTTCAAGCAAGTATCTATGTTTGATATATCCTTTGCTAATATCACCACTGCCATTCCAATGTGCTATAGCTTATTACTCAAACAATTCCATCATTATTACCTATTTCTCTTTATGATTTCTCACTCTGAAATGAGAGCAAAATCACTACTCTGGTTCAAACCACCCACAGAGTGTATCTTCAAATCAATTGCCCGGATTTGTTTCCAGAATACATTACATGTTGCTGCCTAGGGAATTGGTTTAGGAAACATTATACTTGGCAGCTGACGTATCAACAGTGCCCGTAGAATTGACACCAACCTAAAGGCCAGAGTCCATCCAGAAAATAGAAAAATATGCTGCTACTGCCATCTGTGGTTTATGCTTGAATAGCTTCTCCCATGTAAACAAACTGAAAGGTGTACGGTTTGCAATTAAGATCCGAAGACTTCATCATTTGAAGATACTTTTAAAAATTAACTCTTAATATAACTGTACAGTTTATTAAGTATATGACAATAAGAATTTGTGATTCTTTATTTGAACTTATTAATATAATGCTGATGGAGAAACCACAACTACTTTGAATGACAATTTTTCCAGTGCATAAAGGCTAACTTTTGTTTTCCCCAAACACACATTCCTAAAGAAATTCAAAACACTTGAGTGCCTCCTGTGGACTTATAATAAGGATAATTTCTCTTTTGAAATAGTGATTGTCAATACTAAAACATCCCCCAAATTTTTAAAGCAAAAAATGTATTTTTAAGGAAATTCAGGAATTTTCTATTTAGACATGAGAGTATGCACCCTTCAAAATAAATTTTAAAGGTTCAATTACCCCTACAATTTTTTTCTAAGAACAACTTCCAAGATGCAAATGAAGCCTCAAAGTAGACTATTTTCGCAACTTATTTTCTCTGTTTGCTTTCTCAAATGACAACCACTGTAGCTTAGGGATCAAAAGATTTGGTGCTGCTGGGGGTGGGGAAAAAAGCAATTCAGGTCCCCGGCAGCCAGATGAGGAAATCCTGGTTCGCTCCCCAACTAAATCACTGTTAATTAGAATTACCAGGTTACATAGTAAAGCCTTATTTAAATAATCGTAAACAAAAAAAAAAATCTGTTTCTTGAAAAGCTGTTCTCTGCAGGCTACTGTTTAACAGCAGGTAGTAAGGGAAGAATGAAATAAAGTAGGAACTGTTTTAATCTTTCAAGTAAAGTTTTCTATTTATAGTTATTTCTAAACCACACTGAAAAGGCAGGTTAGCCACCTCACAATGGTTTTCTTCTAATTTTCCGTTATCTAAGGTCTAACAGTCTTATCTTTTTCATAAAGACAAGCCATGGTGGAAAACAAGCAATAAATAGAAGTCTGGGCCTGATTCTTGTAATACAGTATATCAAAGTTAATCCAGAGTTTGTTTTTTTGGTTTTTTTTTTTTTTTTTAATATAAGAATAAGTTCAGACGAATCTGAATCTTCGGCTCTAACAGGGACGCAACAACCGAAAAAGAATTACCTGCTCAGTACTTCTTGCTGACTTTAAATAATGCTGGTATTTCTGAACCCTAGTTATCGATCAAAGGCATCCGTAAAGCCTTAAGAAATTACCTGAACCAGGAAAAAGTTGACCTTAAGAATACAAAAGTTTGAAAGAAAACGTTTTCTTTCACAACTTGTTGGTCTCAGAAATACTTTCAAAGTATTACAAAGAGTTGGGTATATTAGATCACTACCTGTGTGGACATATTCAATAGCTACCTTCTATTTAAAATTGTTTCAAAGACTCTTTTATTCTTTGCTGAAATGCAAGATTTATCTGTTGATTCAGAACTTCTGATTTTTCTGACTGTGAACCTTTTTCACATATAAGACGACTGGTTCACACAAAATAAGGCGTTTTTATTGTCCTAGTTTAATAAGAGTAGATTTGACCAACAACGTAAAATTTACTCGTAAGTGGCATCTTCCCAAATTTAACTTTCAACCTAATTATATAAATGGAAAAAATACTTAAATGGAAAATGTCATTTAACTTGGCTTCAACACAAAAGTATACAAGAACCAAAAGTTATGACAAGGCCCCAAAGTCCTACATGAGCTTGCTGAAAACAAAGTCTCCTAATGTGGAAGGAGCGATCCTGGCTTTTGAAATTCTGAAGCCAAAAGCTACCATCTGAATACAATTCATTAATGGGCCAATTTATTCAACACAAACCAATAAATACCCACCTAGTTATAGAAACAAAGTGATGGTGTCTTAATACAGGATGAAACTCACAAATACAGCCCCGGGCCCCAGAACACGCAAGCATCATTAGCAATTTAAAGCCATCTTGCACAACAGGCACTAGAAGTGGTATAGAAACTTCCTTTACCAATATCATACTTGCAGTTGGCATTTCTACCCTCCAGTCTCCACTAACCTAAACCTAGATATTTAAACCTTTGCTCCACAACCCCAGGAAAAAGTGGAAAAATTTGAGAAACCAATTAGTTATGAATAAAATACAGAATACATGATTTGGGCATATTTTAGGAAATTTACCAGCAGTTTTTTCATTAACTCATCTCCCTCCTCCCCCTCGCTAACTCCCTTTCACATGCTAATTCATGCAGTACACACACACACACACACTTTTGCTATAGAATTCAGAATGATTTATGGATCGGGAACATGTCATGTTCATATTCTGATTACATGAAACAGAAATGCTCAGAAAGAAGATAGTGGATGGTAAATATGAGATTGGAAATGTGGTCATCTCACACCTCAGCTACTCAAAATCACCAATGAATCTGTTCATTGTTGCCTTTCACTGTTCTTTGGAGGTCACAGAACCTACTAAAAAACACCTGTTTGCTGTTTTACTAAAGAACAACAGTACTATAGTATGGTTTTTTTTTAATGGAAGTAGAAAATTCTGAGGTGACTCAGAACTAACTTGATCTTTAAAGTCACAGAACTGAAAAGTTAGACTGTCATGGAAAACATCTGCTAATGTATTTTCAGGGATAAACATTCAGATGCTATGGTCCTAGCAAAAAAAGGGCATGATGTTATTTAGTGAACTCTCCAATTCCTCTAAAGTGTAATTATATAAAACATGCCTTTAATTACTTAGAGTGGCTTATTATCTTCCTTTGCTTGAAATATTTAAAAGTCTACTCCCTTATTCTCTTAAAATAAAATGAACAAGTGCAATATTCAGCATATACTTCCTCAAATCATTCATCTTCCTTTAAAATTATGACTAAGTGGGTTCATGTTTGTCATCAAAACCTAAAAGCAACAACTGAAAATATCTAGCGCAGTCAGCACAGGGAATTCCTGGAAGGGTGATGGTGCATCAAAAGGCTACCAACTCTATTGCAATAGAATAATAAAAACCATTAAAACCACTTAAAGGACTGTAAATTCAGCATCAGTGGCATTTCTGGCAGGAAAACATTTCTAAAATTCCACCTCCAGTTTACTTCTTCATGACACAAACCAAAAGACCTCCTATCTAGATAGCTATCTACTGCAAATAGTTCATATAAAATAGAAATCAGTCGCTAGGATAAAAAGCCAGGAGAATTCATTTTCTCTGCTTGGAACCTAAGCAGTTTCATTTACTTTGGGAGAAAAATATTAATTAGTAAGTGAACGAGAAAAAAATAAAAGTCCCACCATTCCAAAGATAAACTTTTTTTTTTCTTTTTTGGTAATTCTTCTGTGAGCATGTTAAGTTATAAGAGATAATGAACATAAATTGTAAAACAGTAGACAATGCTCATTTTTACACTAGAAAATAAAACTTCCCACAACAGTCTAATGTTTCACATATTTTCTTTAAAGCCCATCAAACTGCCAAAATTCCATTCTGTTTTCAACAAAAAGGAAATATTTGTAGCACTAAACTGGACTGATGCCACCTTAGCCTAAATGTATTGCTTGATAACATTCTTTTACATGGTCCAGACGATTGAGGAAATGAGGCTGTGAAAGGGAAATCTGATTAAGAGTTAAAATTACCACTGAGTTCTTTAAAATGTACTAATGAATAATTAATAGCAAATGCAGTTCCTAGGCTTCCCTTACAACGATATTCTCAAGTAGAACTGAAAGTACTGTCTGTAGTACAATCCATCAGCTACGTGTCGCACAGGTGGATACAGGAAGTATAGACACACAGAAAGGCATTATGAAAATACACACACTAATATGGGCCATAACATAGATCTGGGACTTGGGTAAAAAATCAGCATGATAAATTTTACATCACGATTTACAACTTTAACACATTAACACCAAACCAAATCACCTCTTAAAAAGCTCACAAGTCCAAAGCACTAAAGAAATCCTTTGTTCCTATGATACTGTCTCCTTCTACCCTAACTGGATTCCAGCCTCCTCCTTTGTGACACGGGATTTTATTGATCTCAAACATGTTCACATTCAGAAATTAGTCTCCAAAGACATCCCAAGGGACTGCCAGCCACCTAGATACCACACATCACAGACATCTCAGAAAAGGACAAGAGCTTTGAAAACATATCACTATTTGGTCAGCAACATTTAGTGAAGTTAACCAGGCTCTCTTCGAAACAGACTTTTCCCTTAACTGGTAAAAAAAAAAATACCAGATCTACTCAACTGGCAATAAATGTTTGACGAGTTAATAAATTTATAAAGGCGCAGATCCACCCCAAGATTTCTCCCCTTGTGTAGCTCCTCATTCATTCAACAACTGAGCGCCCAAGTGACCTATTTTCAGGTTACTTTCTTCACACCTGCCAGGTCACTGTCCTGATTGAGAAACTTTTGCTAAAGCAATTAATTTTTAGTGCCTCCTAACTGTCCCGGGTGTTTGCATTCAATTTGAAATCTGTTACTTGTTAGACACTGTTCGGTCCTAGATCTTTCAGAGAATTGCGCGTTTATGGCGCAGAGAGGGGAGGAGACACGGATCTCCGAGAGCCTGCCCTTTATTCGGAAATGAGGAGATGTGAAAGGTGGAAGGCAGGGCAAATAAATAAATAAATCGGGTTTGCCGCCGAAGCGTTTGCGGGCCGGTACGAGCACCCTTTGTAATGCAGGCCTCCCGGGGCTATCGCCTGCGCTAATTGCTCCAGGGCGCTTTCCAAGTTCAAAAGTTCACCTTTTACGACCTCACAAAAGCTCCTTACACGTTACCAATAAAAACATTCCGCGGCAAACACTGAGGGGGAAAATATCAAACAGATACAAATAAAACACCCTGCGGGGGTAGCAGAGAGCCGGGGGGAGGAGGGTGAGTCGGGCCCAGGCACAGCCCCGAGGAACCTGAGGACTTGGCCCGGACGTGGGGGCAGGGAGAGAGCGGTGGGAAGGGCCGGGCCAGGTGAGGAATCCTCCGGGCCTGGGCTCCGGGATCGCGAAAGGGAAGAGGAGAACTGAGGTTGGGCAGGCGCGGGCCGGGACAGGCGGGTGTAAGAAGGGAAGAGGCAGGTGTCCCGGGCACCCGGTCGGGCCGGAGCTCTGAGCCAGCGGGGAGAAGGGGCTGAGCAGGGCGGGGGCGGGGGGGGGCAGGCGGGCAGGAGAGCGCGGGGAAGGAGCGCAGAAAGGCGGGGTGCGGGGTCCGAAAGGGAACCGCTGAGCCGGTAGCTACGGAACTGGGGGTCGGCGCCGAGGTGGAGGCTGGGGCAGCAACGGAAGCGCGGCACCGCATGAGAGGGAAAGAGGCTCCATAAAGGTGAGGGGCAGAGAAAACCAAGGGGTCGAGGGTGTGGCGGCGGCAGGGCGCAGAGGGAGAGTCCGCGGAGGGAGGAGAGGAGGGACCCGCGTGGGGGAGAGTTGTGGGGGGGGAGGGGAAGGGGCTCGTCGCCGAAGGGACCCTTTGGGGAAGAGACCCCCACAGACGGGTCCCCCGGGGGAGGGAAGGGGAGGCTCGGAGCAGAGGGAACCCGAGGGGGAGGGGGGCTTCCCCAATGACGGGACTCGAGGTGAGGGGACCGGGGAGCGCGAGAGGGGCCGGCGCAGAGGGGACCTGAGGGAGGGGGGGAGGATTCGCGCAGAGGGACGGGGGGAGGGGAGGCCTGTGCTGAGGGGACAGAGGGGAGGGGAAAACGAAGGTCGGGGTGGAGGGAACCAGGCAGGGGGAGGATCCGCGCGGAGGGGAACCGGGAAGGAGGGGGAGGAGAGGGAGGGTCCGCGCCGGGGGGAACCGGGGTGAAGGTCCGCGCCGAGGGGATCCCGGGCCGCCGCGGCTTCCCAGAGTGAGAGTCGGCTGAGAGGAGGGGAATCCCCGGGGTAGGGGACAGGAGGCTGGTTCTCGCCCGGCGAGACTCTGCACGCCCCTCACCCACCGTTGCGCGGCGGCGGAGGGAGCGCGGCGGGCGGCTCCAGGAACCCCGCCGAGCCCCCGCCGCCTCCCCCTCCGCTAGGCGGCCGTTCGTCCCGCTCCATGCGGTGGTGCTCAGGGCCCGCGCTCGGTTCGCTGCTCCGCCATGACCGGCGCCCTCGTCGTCGTCGTCGTCCGCCGGGGGGGAGGGGGCTGTCAGGGGCCGGCGGGCTGCCGGCCGCGGCGCTCTCTGGGCCCCGAGAGCCGCCCGGCTCCGCGCCCCTCCGCGCCGCGCCCCCTCAGCACTGGCCAGCTCCCACCCCCGACGTCACGCGTCGCTGCCACGCACTGCCCTGCGGGGCACGCTGGGAATTGGAGTCCGCCGAGCGAGGCCGGCCACGCGGGACCCCACCAACTGAAGGGGTGGGAGGAAGGAAAAGCGGCCTTGAGAAGGGAAGGCCAAGGCCTGTCAAGATCGTGAACCCTGACGAAAACTTCTGGTAAAAATTAAATAAAGACTGCTTCAGGGCCTTCTCTTTATTGTGATTTGTCCATGTTCAACGTCCCCTACGACGCCTCGTATCCCCCCCGCCCCAAGAATGAGTCTTTCCTAGGAGGCGGATCGCGAAGGAGCCGGGTGAGCACGTGCAATGAAGCCCAGCCCTGTGGGCGGGGCTTATAGGGGGCGGAGCTTGGGTATTCACGAGGGCCTTCCTCCGCGGCTTCGGGACAAATTGGACCCGAGATTAAAGGGCCGGAGTTTAACTCGAGGTGACTGCGTTCGTATGCAAATGGAATCTATAAAACTCCGCTTTCCGGGGTATTCTTTAAAGCCTTTTACCTCCGGGTGGGCGGGAAAGATTAAAGTTTCTCTTCCTCTTCTTTCATTCTCCCCCTGCCCAAAGAACAGAATGGCAAACTAAGCTTCAGGCCATTGATGCCGGTAAAGAAACTCAGACTCTTGACTCCTGAGGTCTTGAAGCCCTCCGTTTGAGAGGGTCCTTACCCGGTCTTGTTCGCCTTCCCTTCTCCTCAGCTTTCCTATCTGTCAAATGGGGTTGGAATAGGGACGGGGTCCAATTGGAAGATCCCAATCTCCCCCACACCCGCTCCTTGCCTCAGTTTCCCAGAGCAAAATCCCGGATTTTGCAATTTCCGCTGCTGAGCCCACCTCCTGCGGCCACCAGGTGGCGCGCGGCCTCCAGCCTCTGGGCCTGCCGGGGGCGTACGCCTTCAGCGACCCTCTCAGGAAAGGACTCAGAGCGGCTGCCTCCCAAGGTCTAACTAAGCTCTACTTGGCCTGTTCGAAAGCAAAGAACAAGAACGCTCCTTCCTTGCCCGCCTCTACTCTGCCGGGTTATGCTGCAGCTTCCTCACTGGCTGCCCATTCCCCACCCTGACCCCTACCCCGCCCCACCAATCAGTTGGCTCTTCTATGTCATTGCTTGCTTAATTTTCAAGTCCTCATCCTGGCATTCGCACCCCTGCCTGGTCTGACCCCTGCCACATTTCCCATTACACCCCTTCCCTCACCTGCTAGGCAGGATGTTTTGCAATGCTTCCCTGCATTTATGGGTTGGTTGGTTGTTCCTTACCGACACCGATTAACCTGTACTTCATCCTTAATCTGCTCGGGCTACCGTTCTGAGAGATTTACATTAACGCTATGCTCTGAACCTCACATCTGCTCTATGAGGTAGCTCCCATATTGCCGCTATCACACACTGATGAAATCACCCATCAGTAATGGGGATTCCAAAGCCAGTCGGTCAGACACCTGAACCTGAACGCTTGGCTCCTTCACACTACTGGCTTCACCCAACCCAATCCCAAACTCCTATTCATCTTTCAAGATCCTGTTCAAATAGCCCCTCACGGATATTAATATCTTCCACCAGGGAACATCTAGTTCCCCTCTGTGTTCCCTTACTGCTCTGTTGAACTCTCTGAACTCTCTATGGACTGTGAGAAATGATCTCTCTGTGATTGCTTCCCCACTACCGTTCCCCAGCCCCAGAGGGGGAGGGGAGCCCTTAGAGTTGGGGGTTGCGGGGGAGGGAGACAGAGGAGATGGGTCTTCTGGGCCATTCCCTCAGCTCTGGGTTCTAAAATGAGTTAGGACCAGGTGGCCTTCCTAGAGCCAAAACTTGCTTTTGTCACAGACCTCTGGAGGCAGTGAGTTCCCCTTCCCTGGAGATCCAATCAGGGGCTAAGTGGCACTGCAGAAACCTCCGGAAGGACTGGGGTTTCAGTGGTGGATGAAATTCTAAATCGACTCTCAAAGATGGACAGAAAAGTTCAGCCAAATGCTCAGCCCTTGGAAGTAGCTCCTCCTCATCCTTCAGACTCCAGCTCTGTTGTCACTTCCTCCCAAAAGCCTTTCTATAAACTCATTTATTTTATGTATTTTTTTTTTTTGGCTGCATTGGGTCTTCGTTGCTGCGCATGGGCTTTCTCTAGTTGTGGCAAGCGGGGGCTACTCTTCGTTGCAGTACATAGGCTTCTCATTGCCGTGGCTTCTCTCGTTGTAGAGCACGGGCTCTAGGCGTTCAGGCCTTGGTAGTTGCAGCACGCGGGCTCAGTAGTTGTGGCGCACGGGCTTAGTTGCTCTGCGGCATGTGGGATCCTCCCGGACCAGGGCTCGAACCCAGGTCCCCTGCATTGGCAGGCAGATTCCTAACTATTGCGCCACCAGGGAAGCCCCCAAAAGCCTTTCTAGATCTCCCTTTTTTCTCACTCTCATCATTATAACCCCAACTGCTGAGCACAGAACCTGAACACAGTAGACACTCAATAAATAATTGCTGAGTGGGTGAAAAAACAAGTAAAACATATCTGATTTTTCTATTAATAACTGCAACTTTGGTTACCTCCAAGCCTCAAAGTCCTGGTTTCTAAGGGAGGAGGAATAATAGTGATAGTTACTACCTCACAGGATTGTTACGAGAATCAAATAAGATGATGCATGCAAAGCAATTAATATAAGGTCTGGCTTAATAAATGGGACCTGTTAACTAATGTTATTTAAAGAGTGGTCCTAATTCCCAGTTACTTCTCTTCTGAAAATGCTTCTTGGGAAGAGTCAACTACCACAAAACTGAGAAAGGTGAGGGAAATGACTGTGTACTGAGACCCCAGCCACTGACTGTTCTAAGCAGATAGGGTCCTGTGAGGTAGGCACTTACTGTGGACCCTTTCCCTTACATTGTCCCCCCAACAATCCTGAGAGGTCAATACTTTTCTCCCCAAATTACAAATGAGAAAACAGGCTCAGAAGGACAGGTGAAAAAGACTCCCCCCACCAGCAGGACAAATGACAAAAAAGCTAGGAAGGAAAATATCTAAGGAGAATGAAGGATCTGGGGGTTGGGGGAGTGCTGAGGTCAGTGGTAGACAAACCACCAGTCAGAGCTACAGCTAAGAACAAGGCAGGTATGGGCTCCATCATGAGGGCCTTGTCCTGTGGTGGGAGAGACAGACACTAATCAAACAAAATAGTCACATACCCACAATTACACATAAGTACTACGACTGAGAACACGCTTAGAAGTTCCTGGTGCTATGGCAGTGTGTGACAGGGCTCATTTTGGTCAGGGGCAGTGACCGGGGGATAATGAGCATTGAAGATGGAAGGATGAGTAGGAGTGAGTCACAGTGGGTGGAGAGAGAGAGTTTCAGGGGGAAGGAACAGCCTGTGCAAAGGTCCTGAGGCCGTGTTGAAACAGAAAATTCATTGTAACTGGAGCCTACCCAGGGACAGAGTGCAGGAGACAAGGGTGAAAAGGAGGAAGCCAGAGGAAACCATGGGGCCATGTGGGAGAACAGCCAGCAGGGGGGGCAGAGTTCTCTGATGACAGCAGCCTTGCTCTTCCAGGACCTAGCCAGAGAGTCCCAGCCAGGCTGCATGGGGAGAAAGGGCTGGGAAAGGGAACCCCCACCAGGTTGTTTGTTTTAAGTACACTTTGTCTATTATCTGAATAGATAGGAAACACATTGCAAAATTCCCAGGTTGCAAAAAAGTATTCAGTGAAAAGTAAGCCTTTCTCCTTACTGGATTCCCAGCAGCTGGCCCTCCTCCTTATCCATTAATTGTGTCCATTCCCAGATTGTGCACATAAGAACACACACCATATTTGTTTTGTACACTAATCTAGCCCTCCCCAGGGGACCTCTAGTTATGAAAGAAGCTAATTTGTACTGAACATCTACTGCACATGATTCTTTAATTCAACTGAGAGTTATGGACCACCTGACCTTGTGCTGAGCCAGTGGTTCTCAAATTTTAAATCCCCTGGAGGGCTGGTTAAAAACCACAGATTGGGGACTTCCCTGGTGGCGCAGTGGTTAAGAATCCGCTGGCAAATGCAGGGGTCACGGGTTCGAGCCCTGGTTCGGGAACATCCCACATGCCGCGGAGCAACTAAGTCTGGGAGGCACAACTGCTGAAGCCCGCACACCTAGAGCCCGTGCTCCGCAACAAGAGAAGCCACCGCAATGAGAAGCCCATGCACCGCATCGAAGAGTAGCCCCCGCTCGCCGCAACTAGAGAGAGCCCACACGCAGCAACGAAGACCCAACGCAGCCAAAAAAGAAAAAAAAAAAAAAGAAAATTGGATCATTTCACAGCCCTGATTTAAAAAAAAACCTTCTTTAAAACAAACAGATTGGGCCTCCCTGGTGGCGCAGTGGTTGAGAGTCCGCCTGCCGATGCAGGGGATACGGGTTTGTGCCCCGGTCCGGGAGGATCCCATATGCCGCGGAGCGGCTGGGCCCGTGAGCCATGGCCGCTGAGCCTGCGCATCCGGAGCCTGTGCTCCGCGACGGGAGGGGCCACAACAGTGAGAGGCCCGCGTACCGCAAAAAAAAAAAAGGGGGGGGGGGGAAAAAACAGATTGTTGGGACTTCCCTGGCGATCCTGTGGTTAAGAATCCACGCTTCCACTGCAAGGGGCGCGGGTTCGATCCCTGGAGAAGGAAATAAGATCCCAAAAGCCTCGCGGTGGGGCCAAAAAAAAAAAAAGAAAAAGAAACACACAGGTGGTTGGGCCCCACCCCTGGAGGAGCTTCTGCCTCCTTAGGTCTGGGTTGAGGCCTTATATTTGCATGTCTAACAAGTTCCCAGGTGATGCTGAGGCTGCTGGTCCAGAGACAGCACTTTGAGAACCACTGAGCTAGCTGCTTGTGGACAAAGTATGTGGACAGGAAGGCCTTATTCCTCTCCCACAAGAGAAGGCATGAACAGACACAAAGAAACACATACCAACAATATAGTTCATAAAGTGATAGATTCCATGAGGAAAATGAAGAGGGTGGAGGAGTGCAGGAAGGGGAAGTGCTGGAAAGTAAGGATAGGGTAGGCGTGGAAGGTAGCAACACTTGAGGGCACAAATCAGTGTTCCTTTTTGAGCAGTTGAAGTTTACAAAGCCAGGCAAGCACACACAAGAGGGGCCTTCTTGGGCTCAGGGGAGGGGTAATCTACAGACATAGTGAGGAGAGGTTAGAAAAGGGGGTCCACTCCCCCTCCCCCCACCCCCACCCCCACGGCGTGCACAGAGGCAGAAGGACTTGCAGAAGTGACTGAGTCGTCCGCGGTGAGATCCGAGGGCAAATCCGAGAGAGGAGAGTTGGAGAAGGGGGCGTGATCAAGAGCCGTCGATTTTGAGAGGGTAGAGAGGTGCCGCTTTGGGTTGGGTTGCAGGAGGGCCCAGAGACCCCAACAAGGCATTTCCATAGTGAGACTGAAGACCCCTGGAGCGAGGGGATGAGCGGGGAATTTGAGGATTGGCGACCGCAGATGGCTCCTCGGGAAAGTTTTGTTGCTCAGGAAACGGAGGAATGAGGCGCTCCCTCAGGCGGATGGGGAGGGTGTTTAAAAGGTTGGAGGTGCTGGAGTTTAGTTGGGCGTTGATGGGAGGGATCTCGGAGGGAGGAAGAAATGGAACATGCAGGAGAGAGGGGTCTGAGCCTTGAGAAGGGTAGAGCTGGCAGGGTCTGGGTGTTTAGAGAACTCAAAAGTTCGCCTGCCCTGGAAACAGCACTCATCTGAAATTTACAACCAACTCCAAAAGGAAAGCACTATTTTCCCCATTTAACAGACGAGGAAACTGAAGCTCAAAGAGGTGAAGAGACACGTCCAAGGTCCCACATCTCAAAGAACAGGACCTCACTCGATGTAGGGAGCCCGCGCTCCTCTCACTGCCCCCGCTGCTCCTGCGGGCTCCGAACAAGACCCTTTTTTGTGTCCTTGCAGGGATGCCCTTTGGAGAGCCGCCCAATGGCAAAGAGGCCCGGCTGAGAGCGGGCCCGCGGGGTGGGGTGCCCCCCCTTCATCCTAGCTCCGCCCCCAGCGGCGCGGGAGGGGGCGCGGGGCGGGGAGCAGCGGGCAGACGCGGGGCGCGCGGGACGGGTAGAGCTGGCGGCGGCGCCCGGCTAGCAGTGCGGCCCGCGCTTCCCGGACTCCGCGCCCACTGTCCGTGCCCGCCTTGCCCGTCCCGCCATGGCCGCAGCCACCCTCCCGCCCCGGTCTCGGCCCGGGCCTGGACCCCGGCCGCTGCCTCTGCTCCTGTTGCCTCTGCTGCTGCTGCTGCGTGCCAGCCCGGTGCGCGCTGACAGTAAGGTACGTGCGGCCCTCCGACCAGGTCGCAGCTCGACGTGTAGCCTGGCGCGAGGGGGCGCTGTGGCTGGGGGTGCCGGCTAAGCATGGTTTCTGGGCCAGGAACAGAGGACCCAGAGAGGGGAGTCTTAACAGGGAGACCGCAGGGGCAGGGACCCCGGGAGAGGAGCACGTGGGGGAAGAAGGGCTGGAGACAGATGGCAAGGGTGCTTGGGACCCCGAGCCTCTGGAAGGGGCGCCGGACACAGTCCAGTGCGGGGAGGAGGTCAGTACTGAAACCCCGGGCCAGGGAAAAGGGGCGCTGGGAGCTTAAAGGCGGCCCAAACAGGGAGATGCAGTCCCCAGCCTAGGGAGGGGATTCCCGGGAGCGCTGGGCAGGGGCAGCCTGGAGATCTGGCTCAAAGTTTCCATGGGAGGCTGACCCACGTGGGGACAGACCCCTGGGTAACTGCTACCTAGCGACTCCTAGGTTTGCAGCAGGCCCTGGGCCAAGGCTTTCAGGCCATACGGGGGACCCAATGAACCCAGCTGGGCTGGCCACTCTCCTGACCTCTGGTGTTCCTGCCAGAGATCTGATGCACCCTCCAGGAGACACGGTGTCTCCTGAAGTGACTGAGCTGTTCTCAGTTATGGTTGAAAGGATCTGCTCTGGTGTCAGGTAGACCTGGGTTCAAATCCCGCCTCCGTCCCTCAGCTAGGTGACCTTGGCCCTTTATGACCTCTAGATTAGTGAGATCCGGCCTGGATAATGCTTAGCACCACTCTGGCACCTAGTGGGTGTCCAATAAATGATACTGTGATTTTGAAATCTTACCACAGAGACCCCAAAAGGGGGTGTGATCCAGAATGTAGAGAGGAGAAGCACTTAGAGTCAGTCAGAGCAGGGACCTCTTGAGCATGTTCTAGAAATGACCCGGTGAGGGCTGGGTTGGGACTGGGGGGCAAGTGAGAGGCAGGAGGGAGGTACTGCAGAGCATGAGAGTAAGAGTGACTTCTCTTGATGTCTCTTCAGCCTCTTTCCTGGGTAGGAGGTGAGGCTGCCCTGTCCACAGGCAGGTAAAGGGCAGAGGTCACTAGCCACATGGTAAGTATATGAGCAGTGGGCACTGGCAGACCTTCGGCCTGAAGATTCAGCTCAGGGTGTGCAAACAAGTGAGCTGCAGTCCTAACCATGTGCTCCAAAGACAAGGAGGGAATGAGTATCGTTCCCATTTTACAGATGGGGAAATTAGGATGTATAGAAAGGCAGCTAGCTTGTGGATCAAAAAACCTAGGTTCTGGCCCTTTGTTGTTTTTTGTCTGTGTGACCTTGGGCAAGTCACTGACTGTTTCTGGACCTCAGTTCCCCCCTCTGAAAAACATTGTCTCCCCAACTTCCTTTCCGTATAGGGCCTTCTAGGATTCCCTGACCTGGCTCAGGTAGGGGAACAAGTGAGCAAAAAACCCCAGATAACCTGGTCAGCACTCTGCCACCTCTCCTCTCTCTGGCTGGGAGGAATATTTGGTCTTGGGCATCCTCTGAGCCATGCAGAGGGCTGTAGAGCTTGTGGGGGAGGGCTCGCATTCAAAGAAAAGCAAAGACAAAGACAAAGAAAACCCAACACCCTGTTTATGTAGTGAGTCAGCCAAACACTTGCTAGGTTGGGGGTGTGTGTGTGTGTTTATTTGTCCCAGGGCAAGCTGGGGCTGGTGGGGTGGGGAGGCACATCCTAGAGTTTGGAGGATGAAGCAGCTGGGGGACTCAGCACAGCCCTCCGCCAGACACCTCCCACCCCACACCACTCAGCCAGCTGGGAAAAATAAAAATCAAGTGATGGGTGAATTTACTCTGCATTCCTCAGCACAGCCGGACTCCTGCTGGCTCTGTAGAGAGAGCTGTTTTCATTATCACCCTCCCTCCCCCAACAATCCTCCTTCCTCTTCAAGCCTGTCCTATTTTCTGAGGGTGAGGGGAGAGCCCTTTGGAAGGCCAGTCTGGGACTTGAAATCTACCTAGGGCCCTAAAGGGTTAAGTTGGCCCCTCCTCAGACTTCCTGCTCCTGGGCGGTCCAGCCTCACCTTCTGCCCAGTACTTTCAGGGGTACAGGGGCAGCTCGACCCCAGTTCTCACCAAGGAACTCTGTGGTCTTGGCCAGCTCCTCACTCACTCAGTGTGTTTTAATTTTGTGTTTATAATAAGGTCTCTCCTAAGCAGCACTTGGGGTTTCCATCTAAGGAAGTGCTTTGCCCAACTTGGGAGTGGGAGAAGGAGTTCACAGCTTCCCTGGCATATCTGAGGGGCTGCCCAGTGTGAAGGTTAGGATGGACAGACAGGTAACCACATGAAACCCAGGCAAAGCACCAGAGACCTCTGGGAACCTGCTTTTTGCTGCGTGTCCTAGGAATGTGGCTAAGAATTCCCCGTCTCTACCTCAGTTTCCCCATCTGTGAAAGGGCTGCTGGCACCTCATGTTCCCCATGCATCCTGGGGTGGGAAGGGGGTCTTTGGTCAGCCCTGCTGCTGATCAGAGGCCCGAGGACAGTGGGGAGGCCAAGGCCCGTGGGAGCTGGGCCAGGGGAGCAGGAGGGCTAGCACAGGCAGGCGGTGGTGTCCCAGGCTGGATCACATGTTCCCGGCCAGGCCGGTCCCGGAGGCTTAGGTGTTGCTGCCCCTCCACTCAGGGAGTTGCTGCCTGTGGGTGTAATCGGAAACAGGCTCCAGAGCAGGCAAGGGCTGCACAGTGATGGAGTCCTCCTTCTGCGCACAAAGAGTGTGGGACCCAGTGAGGCCCCGCGGCGTCTCTCTGCAGGGAAGGTCTTGCTCCATCTCTCCCATTGGCTGGGGCACAGGAAGAGCATCCTGGGTGCCAAGCCCCCTGCCCAGGATTTACATTCAGGATCTCACACAACACTCTAAGACTTCAGTGCTCCCTCCCCGTTTGACAGACTTGAACACTGAAGCTCAAAAGAGTCAGGTTGGGGCTGCTGAAAAATCCAAGATAGGGAACTTGGGGAGTTTGGAGATTCCTGGGACTCCAGGATTCTCAGCCTTTAGTGGGCATCCAAATACCCGGGGAGCCTGAGAGAGTCTGAGTGAAGGGATGTGGAGTAAGGACAGGGCATCTGCATTTTCCAAGTCATTCCACCCCAGGTAATTCTGAGGCACATCCCTAGTTGAGAACTCATGGAGGTTTGTGGAGCAAGAGAATAACAGATCAACAAAAAGGAGCTTTGGGAAGGTTAATCCAGCAGAGAGGAGGCTCCTGTATGCCCAGGTAGCAGTTGATGCAACCTGAGCTCAGGATGCGGCCGGGGAGTAGAGACCAAGAGATTGAGATGGGAGATATTTAGAATGAAGCATCCATCAGAAGAACGTGACCGATGGGTTCCAGAGTAAGAAGGAGGCTCAGAGACCTGGGTTGGGCAGGAAGGTAGGTAGACACGGGTTTGGGAGAAGATGCTGGGCCCAGTTTTGGATGGATTAAGTTTGGGGTACCTTTGGGGTGTATCCAGAGGGAGGTGTCCAGCTGACCATGGGCTCTAGGGGAGGTCTTTCCCTGCAGGAGGACATGGAAACTGCCTCTCAGTGAATCTGGGCTGGCCATGAGAGAATAGTGAAGATTCAACCTCAAGGTGATACAATTTGAAACTGTTCTGTTTCTAGAACATTTTATCGGTTGAACCCCCTCTTCCCCATTCTGGCCAGATTTATCCATCTCCCTTCAGAAATATCAAGTACACCTTCTTGCCATCTTATTGTGGGATTTCCTTGCAAATTGCTAGGGAACATTTTAAGCACAAGCCACCCACACTTCCGGGGGCTTTGGCAGCTGTGTGTGCTGAGCAAGCCTGCAGGGAGGGATGGGGGGCTGAGGCAGCCACTCCAGCCCTCAGGCCAAGGGCAAGGTGGGTCAGGCCCAGTGGGAGCCCCATTTCCCCTGCCCCACCAAGGCCTGATCCAGGGCCAACATCGCTATCCCAGCTCAGTTGCTGGTGGAGAAGCCCTTGCCTGGTGATTATTGGTGGTCATAGAAGGAAGAGCATGTGAACTAAATTTTGGAGTCAGCCTGTGCTGTGTGACCCTAGGCAAGCCCCTCATCTTCTCTGATGCTCAGATTTCTCCTCTCCAAGATGGGGTTGTGGTGAGAGCAAAGAGGTAGAAAATGATGTACAAACGTGAGGGAGGGTTATTGGGAGCAACTTCAGTAGCAAGTAGACAACAGTTGTTCTATGCCAGGCACTTTGCATGCATTGACTCATTTTAGCCTCAGGACAAGCTTATGAGGAAAGGACTGTTATCCTCCCCATTTTACAGAGGAGGAAGCTGAGGCTCAGAGGGTCAAGGTCATGTGGGGAGGACACGTGGGAGCTGGGATTTGAGCCCAGGCCTGGCTCCTTTCCATGGTGCTCCGCCTCCAGTCAAGCGGCACAGGACATAGTAACCACAGGAGGTAGGGGCCTGCCTGGGCTCCTGGCAGCCGGGGCTGAGCAGAGGCCCTCTTCTGACTCCATTCCTGACTCCTGGCCTGTGTCAGGGCCTTGGCCGCCCCCATCAGGACGTAGCACTTCATCTGAGGAGGGGGGGAATGTTGCGGTCTGATGTGGAGGCCGCTGCTGTGGGGATGGGCGTTGGATTATGGGCGAGTCCTGAGGAAGAGGCCTCTCTGGCCTGGCCACACAGAACACACCCACATCCCCTCACTGGGCTCTTACCCCAACCTGGGGGAGTGGGTGGGGGGTGGCTAGGGGTTCCAGCAGAGCCGGGAAGGGGGCCCAGAAATCTCAAAGAGAAGGCAGGCTTACGGTAGTAGCAGCGATCTAAAGAATATACAGCATCCGATCCTGGCTGTCTGCGTTCACAGGTGGGGAGAATTGCCCAGCAGGGCCCAGGGCACACTTCGCCCACAGACAACCCAGGACAAAGCTTCCACCCGTAGCCACCTCCTTCCCCACACTCATCCTCCAGGGGACAGCAAGTCTACCCACCCTGGGCTCTGATCCCCTTGAACTAGTCATTTGATGGCTCCAGGGCTATTTCCTCATCTGGAGGACACTGCTAAGAATATCTACCAATGCACCCACGTGGAGAAACAAAGGGAAAAGCAAGCCCCTGTCAGGATTCTTGGTGGTAATAATAACAACTACAACATGTTCCTGGTATTCCGTCTCTCAGTTCTCACACAGTCCTTTGCTGGGTATGCACTAGCAGTACCCTCATTTTACAGATGAGGAAACTGAGGCACAGAGAAGTTAAGTAATCTACCCAAGAGCACACAGCTGTAGGTGGCCCATGGCTGTGTTCCTAACCACTGCCCCACACTTCCCCAGCACTCAGGGAGTTCTCAGTAAATGTCTCCTCCCTGGGCTCTGCACCCCAGGCTTGCTTCCTCCACCCACTGTCTGTCCACAAAGCAGCCTGAGTGAGTATCCCATGATGCAGATCTGACCCTGGCTCTCTCCTACTTAAAACCCTTCATGAATCCCCAGTGTTTTCAGGAATAAGTCCAGATCCTCAGCCAACTTTCAGGGCCCTCCACGCGCGGGCTCTACCACCCCCAGCCTTAGCTCCTGCCACCCAGGCTCTCTGCAGGCACCAGCCAGAGTCAACCTCCTCCAAGCCTCCAAAGTGCCAGGCCCTTGCTTGTCTTTGCATATATGACTTGCTCTCCCTGTAGTGCTCTACTCGTGCTTAGAGATGTCCCCTGGGGTGCCCCCCTCTGAGCAGTCTTCATGGGTGTCTTTTTCTGTGATCTCAGAGCTCACTACATCAGCTTCTCTCATGGTTGAGAAGGTCAAGGATGTACCTCTATTTCTTCTGCACCTCCAGCTATCACCCAGAGTCTGGCTGAAGCCAGGGGTTCAAACAGGTGTCTGAGGGCTCAGAGCAGAAATGGAGTGCCTGCTGCCCTTCCCCAGAGGGCCCTGGGACACTCATGGGGGCCGGGCTTGGCAGAAAGCCCAAGGGAGCCTTGAACTCACCTGGGTCCTGGTGGCTTCAGTGAGAGCTTAGTAGCCATGAGGCTTGCGGTGTTGGTTTGTCGATTGAGCCATAAATAGCTGTGTCCTGAGAGCCTGGAAGCCCAGGATGGGCTGGCTGAACCAGCTAGGGCAGTGGCTGGCTGGGGCTCCGAGAGCCTGGCTGGTGTGTGACGGCAAGGTAGGCTGGAGGCGGTGACTGGGCCTGGCACCTACTGCTGATCTCACCAAGCTGACTCTTGCAGGCACAAAGTCCTGCTGCCCCAGGGACCAGTGACCACACTTAGACACTGGGTATGTGGCCTCCCAGGGTGGGATTGAAGGAAAAGGGGGGAGGGAAGGGAAACCACTAAATGGAAGTCATGTATCTCATTTGAGCCTCACTATGAGGAGGCCGGGTATGGAGAGTCATCCATTTTACCGCTGAGGGAATGAGGCTCAGAGAGGTTATGTAACCTGTTTAAGGTCACACAGGATATGGGGAAACAGATTTGTAGGAGAAGCAGCATAAACCAGTGATTTCTATCTGGAGGCAGATATCCACAGCTGGATGTTCCCAGGTGAAGCTGTGTGAACTTGTGACTTCACCTCTCTAAGCCTCTGCTTCTTTAGCTGTAGTAATAATGGCTCACACTTAAGACACACTCACTATTGCTTAGACTCTGTTCTTTACCTATATGAACTCTTTTCATCCTCACGACAACTCCGTGAGACAGGAGCCCATTTTACAAATGAGGAAACAGAGGCACAGAAAAATTGGGTTGCCCACAATCTCACAGTTACTGGTCTAGGCTCCAGATACCATGCTCTTAGCCCTGTGCTCTAGAGTGTCTGTAAAATACGGGCTTGTTTATCCAACAGATATTTCCAGGGCTCCTACTATCAGCCAAGCGGGCACTGTTCTGGGGATACAGGAGGGAACTAGACACAAGTTCCTGCCTCTGAAGGTGCCTTCAGTAGAGTAGGGGAGACAAAAAATAAGAAAACACAGATATGATATTTCAGATGGTAGTACGTGCAATAAAGAAAAGCAAAGCCACTAGATAAGGGGACAGAGAGAAATGGGAGGTGTGTGGTCAGGGAAGGCTTCTCGGAGGAGGTAATGTGTAAGTTAATGTGAGGGAATGAACTCGGGGAATATCAGAGGGATAGGGGTTTCAGGATGAGGGTACCGAATCCGAAAAGGCCCCTGAGGCTGGAGTGGAGTGAAGGGAAGAGCGGCAAAAGGAGGGCCTCGAGGGAGGCTGTCAGCTCACATAGGCCTCGAAGGCCAGGCTAAGGACTTCGGAGGTAACGATACCCCCCATGCACAGATATGACTAAAGAGTGTAATGCACCTGAAACCTGGGATGTAGTAAGTGCTCCGTAAAAGGTCTCCATTCATATTTTTTTACTATTGTGGCAAAATACACATAACATAAAATTTACCACTTTAACCATTTGGAAGTGTACAACTCAGTGGCATTTACGTAGTACATTCATAATGCTGTGCAACCATCACCACTACCTAGATCCAGAACATTTTCATCACTCCAAAAGGAAACCGTGTACCCATTGAGCAAACACTCTCCATTTGTTCCTCTCTCTACATCCTGGGAACCACTAATCTGCTTTTTCTCTCTATGGATTGCCTATTCTGGATATTAATGTAAGTGGCTCTTTCATTTAGTATAATATTTTTCAAGGTTCATCCATGTTGTAGCATGTATCAGTACTTCATTCCTTTTTATGGCTGAATCATATTCCATTGTGGGGCTATACCACACCTTGTTTATCCATGGATCAGTTGATGGACATTTGGGTTGTTTCTACCTTGTGGTTATTGTGGATGGTGCTGCTGTGAACATTCCTGTACAAGCCCTTGCTTTAACACCTGTTTTCAATTCTTTAGGTATATACCCAGGGGAGTAGAATTATTGGGTCACATGGTAATTCCATGTTTAACTTATTGAGAAACAGCCAAACTGTTTGTCGCAGCGGCCATTACTCTTCTCATTGTTGTTATTATTATAAGGCTTCCATTTCCTTGTAAGGACATTTGTTTCCTTCTCAGCCCACTCTAATGCTGCCCCCAAAGGCCAGGGGGCCCGGATCCTGCTACCTGTCCCTCCCTCTCCTTCTCTCCCCCTCCCTCCAGCGCTGGCCTTCGGCTCACCGGGGCCCCTCTTGCAGGTGTTCGGCGACGTGGACCAGGTGCGCATGACCTCGGAGGGCTCAGACTGCCGCTGCAAGTGCATCATGCGGCCGCTGAGCAAGGACGCGTGCAGCCGGGTGCGCAGCGGGCGGGCGCGAGTGGAGGACTTCTACACAGTGGAGACTGTGAGCTCCGGCACCGACTGCCGCTGCTCCTGCACCGCGCCGCCCTCCTCGCTCAACCCCTGCGAGAACGAGTGGAAGATGGAGAAACTCAAGAAACAGGCACCCGAGCTCCTCAAGGTAGACTTTCTGGAGTAAAGGCCGGGATGGGACCCCACTCCTGCGTGAATACCTAGCATAGGCTGGCGCCGGCTGTCCCTCCAAGGAAAAGGCCACACGTTCTAAGGCAGGGGTCCCATTTCACAGGTGAGGAAACAGAGGCTCCCTGAGAGGAAACCAATTCCTGCCTAAGGCCATTCGGCCAGCCAGTGATGGAGGCAGCATCCTCGGCTGGCTTACCTGGATGGACCCCTTTGCCACCTAGTAGCATCTATCCCAGTGTCCTGTGTTTTACCCAAACCAGGTCATCTGGCAGCACCTCCATGTAGTATTTTGTGGCATTTGATTGTTTTCTATGTAATAACGTTTCCCATATTCACGTACCGCCTTCGTGCCAGACGTTGTGCTGAGCTCTTTTCTTTTTTTTTACCATTATTTCTCTAAATTCTTAAACCGTTTTCTGAAGTATGGGATCTTTGTCCTCATTTTAGAGGCAAGAAAAACTGAGGCTTGGAGAAGTTAGGTAACTGGCCCAAGCTCTCACATAATGACATGCAGCCGCAAGTCTCTACCATATTTTTATGTAAATTTTGTGCTTATAATCCCCTCCCCCCACCCCTCCCCCCACCCCTCCCCCCACCATAGGAAGATTAGAAAGAGGCACCACCTCTAGGTGACACAGCCCTGTGCCGGGCCCACCACCAGGACCCATGGCTTGGATAGGCATGTACAGGGAGATCACAGTCCCCCATCCAGCCTGGCACCTTCGTGCCATTCACGCCATGCGCAACTCCCTGCTTGGCGGGCCTGGTGGGGCTGGGATGTGAACTCGGGGCCTGCTGTGTCCAAAGCATGTGTCCTAAGTCACCCTGCTCTCCTGTCTTCCTTTCTGTAATAGCCAGATAATTTGGTGGCTTTTGAGAGGATCCTTTTCTTTTATAATTTCTTCCAAACATGTGTCTGTTTTGCCCTTTTCGTGTCAAGAACTGTGAAGTTGACTGAGATGTTACCCTACTTGTAAGCTAACAAGTTAGCCTGCTAGCTTCATGGACGCTGGCAATAGACACGAGCCAGAGACAAAGGAATTTATTACTCACAGTCGGAGTGTCTCCACTTTCTTGCACTGGTTCTCCCACTCACTTCCCACAGGGTGATGCAGTGAGGGCCAGATAACACCTGCACACACAGTGGGATGTTTTCCAAGAGAGGAGCCCCAACTTAGAGAATCCAGATCTCTTATAATGAGCACCAAACACACCTTCCCTGCTCCAGAGGGAAACACTCTCCGGATGCGCCAAGGCTGTTCACTCTGCAACAAGATGGCCTGGAACAAGGACAGTCAGTGCCTCTGCAGGCAAGACATGCAGAAAAGCAAGAGGCCTGGGAAGAACTGTCTCCCAACATTTGGCTAAAAATCATTTTCTTTAAATTTAACTTTAGCTTTATTTTTGTAACTACTGGATGGATACCAAAACTCTCGAAGTTGGGGGTGGCGGTTGAATTTTTGGCCAAGTGGCCTCTTGACAACTTGGCAGTTCCTGGACCACACTGTCTCCCAAACCCAGTAGGGCCCTGCAGACTCCAGGCACTGAAGCCATAGGCCAGTCTTCAGTTACAGGGACAAAACCAACTTTTGCTCAAATCCACTTCTCAACAACTGAATTGTAAGCATACTTGACATGAGGATAGACAAAACCTTTTCCTAAATGCTGGCTAATTTAATCCTTGCTACAGCCCTTTGGAGAGGGAACTTATGTTCCCAGCTTTACTTGGGGGAGGAATCTGAGGCCCAGAGAGGAACTGTGACTTGCCTAACATAACACAGCAAGAAATATGAATCCAGGAATTCTCTGCTGTGTCCCCTTGCCCAGTAGAGAGGCCACTGGGCAGTTCTCTCAGCCGGGAGCTGTCCCTTCAGTGCACAGCAGCCATGGGGGGTTTTATTCAGCCTTATAGGACTGGAGTGGGGCAGTGGTGGATTAACCCAGCAGGAGGGGTCGCAGGAGGAACACAGGGAAGATCCTCCTTGATACTGTAGAAGTATGAGTGAGTACCCGACAGGTACCCAGTGAGCCCCAAGAGGAGAAGTGGACACAGGCAGTAGGAGACAGAGCTGAGGCCCCTCTCATTTGGCTAGGCTCCCCCTCCCTCAGTGGGCAGCCCCCGCCAGGAGAGGAGGTTAGGGGAAGCCACTGTGGAGGGGAACAGGGCAACCCACCCTATACCTGCCCCTTGTCTCTACCCCAACCTTCCCCTCAAGCTAAGAACTGCAGCTGTGATGTAGCCTTAGTTGCATGGCTCTGAGGAGGAAGAATGGGATTCTAGATCCCCTTTCTTGGGGGCGTGTCTCTCACCTCTTCACTCCCTTTCCTTTTGGACCTGAATTCAGCATGGCCCCACCCAGTAACTGCCTAGTAATCAGGAATGGCAGTGCGGTCAGTGCTGGGCCAATGGACGTCCCAGGGACTGTGGGAACCCAGAGGAGGAGGTAACATTACAGCTGGGCTTTGAGGGATGTGTAGGAGTCCCTCGAGCAGAGCAGAAATAAGAACATTCTGGGTGAGAGTAAGTGGAGTGGGTGTGACCCAGGGTGCCTCCCTGCCCTCTCTGCCCCAGCCCCACTAGCCGCCTGTCAGTTCCACACTGTACTTCTCAAACTATATGTGGTGAAAGACCAGTTTTTAAAACAATCTGTCAAGAACTGGGAATTCCTTGGCGATCCAGTGGTTAGGACTTGGCGCTCTCATTCCCAGGGGCCCAGGTTTGATCCCTGAAAAGGGAACTAAAATCCTGCAAGCCACGTGGCTCGGCCAAAAATAAAATCTGTCAAGAACCAACACTCTTGTAAAATACTGTAAAAATGAATTGTTAGAAAAATGAATTGGAGTAGAAACAGACACGCAAAATACAAGTCCAGTGTTGTATTATTAGAGTCCACAGATATAAAATTTCTCTGTCAAATGGCTCTGAAAGTTTATAAAAGCCTACGCTCGCTTTTTGTAATTATTTTATCACAGACTGGTAACGAGCAGCTTGGACTTGCGCTGGTCCACAGACTACATTTTGAGTTGCTCGGCTCAAACACACCATGTGTCTTCACACCTCCAGCTCTTTGCACGAGCTGTTCCCTTTGCCTGGAATGTCCTTCTCCGACCATCGTTGTCTGATTTGTGCTCCTCCTTCAGAGCTCAGTTCAAACAAAACTTCCTGCTGGCAGACTTTACTAAACCACACACACTCCCAGAGAAGGTCAGTGCCCCATCGATAATGACCTGGGCCCCTGTGTGTGTTCCCACCTGCATTCCCTGATCCAGGCACCTCCGTGTTAACTCTGCACTCCTGGACAGCCTGTAAAGGACCATGAAGGCTCGTGTCTGTATTGTCATCACTGTCCTTAATGCCTGGCCCAGAGTGAACATTTGCTGAGGCCGAAGAAGGTGGCAGGGGCAAATCAAGAAGGGCTTGAATGCCAGGGTCAGGAGACAAGTAGTCACACCTGGGCAGTGGGGAGCCACAGCAAGTAATCTAGCAGGGGAGAGACCCATGGTCAAAGCTGTGCTTTGGGAAGCCAGTTTTGGTGGCCATGAAGGCAGCAGAAGTGAAGCTAGGAGGTCCCATTTAGCCGCCTGGAATAGTAATCATCATTGCTGGTATTCCTGAAGGCCTTGCTGTGTGCCCATTCTGAGCTGAGCCCTATCCAGATGGTACTGCTCCGCTCCACAACCCTGCTGCCCATTTCACAGAGAAGGAAGCTGAGGCCCAGGAGAGTCTCCGTGCATGGTTCTTAAACTGAACTCCACAGAGCCCTGGGGTACCATGCAACCCGTCGGAGTCTGAACAAGGTTGTAGGGGAGCGGAGAAGACTTGAGGCCCTACCCCTGCTTCCACCAGAGCCCCCCACCCCACCCCCTTTTTCTGTTTTAGAGATCAAAGTCTATTCAGAGAAGAACTCTCTGGCTTAAAACAGCTTGAACACCCCTGGGAGAGTGGGAGTAAAACTGTGTTGGAAACAGCTGGCCAAGGCCAGACAGGAGCACCAGCATGCTCAGGCCCTGAGAATGCATACAGGGGGTGGGCTGGAGGAACCACCCACTAGAAGCAAGGGAAAGCTGATTTCCCAACCGGCTCCTCGTGCCAAGGTTTCCCTGACACTCTCGCTGGCATCTTGACCACTCTAGCCAGGATGCTGGGCTACTAGATGCCCACACCAATCAGGCATTGCCTACAGGCTGCCCCAGGAGGACACAGACTCCCAGGCACTTTGCTGGGCAAAGTGGCTCTTTGAAAACAGTCACAGATGCAGACTGTTAAAAGGGAGGCACATGGAAGCCAAGGCTGGGCACAAGAAACAGAAGCAGGGATCCAGGGGATGTGGATGGAGCTCCCCCAGTGTCCACTACACACCTCATGGGGTTGTTCAGGATTAAGTGAAATGGCTCATTCAAGCCCCTATACAGTGTCTGCCATATGGAAGTGCTCAAAATAGCTTTTCTTGTGATTATGAGCAGGCTGGGTCTAGTCAAGCAGACCACTCTGAGGCTCGGGGGTTCACGCTCTGGTGGGGCTCCTTTTGCACCCTCTGTGCCTGGCTGCGTGCTGTGCCTTTTCCCTAACCCTCACCCTTCCCCGGGCAGCTGCAGTCCATGGTGGATCTCCTGGAGGGCACCTTGTACAGCATGGACCTGATGAAGGTGCACGCCTACGTCCACAAGGTGGCTTCCCAGATGAACACGCTGGAAGAGGTAAGGGCAGGGCTCAAAACAGAGGCCAGGCTGGTGCAGTGCTGGCGGCCAAGGGCAGTGTCCGAAGGGGCCTAGGCAATTCTGTCTGGACCCTGGTGGCTGTTAGAAGCTGGACTCCTGCAGGGAGCTGGGAGAAGGAGATGCAGGCCACAGGGTCCAGCCTTTGAGGAAGAGGTCTGACTGGGCCTCAAGGGCCTGTAGGAAGCTGGAAGGCTGGGTGGAGAAACTGAGGCACCTGCTGGTTGTATGAAAGAGGTGCAGAGGGGGCTGAAACTTGCAGTCGCCCTCAGTTCACCAAGACAAGGGCCCATATATTGCACAAGTCTGGGGCAACCATTCACATGAAACACCAGCATTGTGCAGGACTGGCCAAACCCACGGGGGCCAGGCTCGAGGTAGCATGGCTGTTCAAGGACCCACCTACCGTGGAGGCAGAGGTGCTAAGTGTCTTCTCCTGGTCAGGGTAAATGTGCTGGAGGGCTGGGCGGGCGGCTGATACTGCCCCCTGAGGACAGGGACAGAGTTGAGTGAGCATGGAGGTTCAGGCTGCAGGTTTGAGGTTTGCATCTCTGCTGGCACAGCCTGGCCTCCGCCTGTTTCCTGCATCCGGTCCCTGCTGGGCTGCTGGGAGCCTGGGGATATGCAGCTGCCAGGAGGGGCGTGAAGGCTTCCTTTCCCAGCTTCCTTTCCACAGGGAGGGGGGCACCTGGGCATCCTGTGCCCCACGAGGGGAGATTAACCCCTTACTCACCCCAAAGTTGGGGTCACGGTGGCTTTAATTATTCAGAAAGTGTTTGGTGAGTACCTGTTATATGCCAGACCCATGCCAGCACGGGAGAATGCTAACAGTTGTTGAATTTCTACTGTGCACCAGTATTTCCTGTGCATCTAGTACATGCCAGGCTCTCCTGTTTTTGGTTCTACAGTGAGCCTCCTTTGACCTCTCCTCTGGTAATCTTAGGAAATATTAACTCACTTCACGCAACTATGAGCCAGACAATCTGGAGGGTATGTCTGCAGAGCCTGGAACAAACCAGAAATGATTTCTGCAGCCACAAGGAAATGATTTTTAAATTATCTTCTGTTTTGCATTATCTGTGCTTTGCTTCTGTTCACTAAGTGATAGCTATGAAAAAAAAAAAAAAAGAAAAAGAAAAAGGTTTTGCCAACACTGGGAGGAGGCGGAGAGAACAGCCTCACTGAGGAGGAGATGGCTCCCTCTGCCTAAGGGAAAAACATCGCAGGAGGTCAGGCGACAATCTGGGGTCCCAGCTTCCTTCTGCTTTCTTCCCTTACACCAGTGGTTCTCAACCGGGGGTGATTTTGCTCCCCAGGGGGCAGCTGGCACTATCTGGAGGCATTTCTGGTTGTCACAATTTGGGGGAGGTGGGTGGCAGATGCTATCGGTCCTAGCAGGCAGAGGCCAGGGATGCTGCTAAACATCCTACAGTGCACAGGACAGCCCTACAGCACCCAAATGTCAGCAGTGCTGAGGTTGAGAAACCTGCCTTACACAGTGTGCCTTCTGTCCACCCTGTGATCCAGGTGGGAGTGGGGCTAGGGGCTGCTAAAGCCAGGCAGAGTCCCCAGCAGTAGGGAGACAATGAGGCAGGGCAGGAGAACAAGAGGAAGAGTAAAGGTGGGGCTTGTGCGGTGGGAGGAGCCAAGCCTGCCCAGGAGAGAAGTCGGAGGCCTGGAGACTAGGAAGGGATCAGAGACCATAGCAAAACCCCACAGAGTTCCGGTGTTTGAGTATTTTATAAAAAAAGAGGTATTTATGTATTACTTGCGAAATTAAAAGGTAATTTTAAAGTAGCAAAAGATTGGTAGCAACTTAAAAGGTGGATCCGTAAGGGACTGGCTAAATACATTTTGGCCCATCCACACAGGGGCAAACTAAAAGGTATGGGGAGCGCTATATACACAGATATGCAAGAGTTCCCAAAATAGGCTCAAGGGAGAAAGCGAAGTGCCAAGGAAAGGAAAGCAGGGAGGAAGGGAGGGAACGCCCCACCCGTTCCCCCAGGCCCTGCTCAGGAGACTGGGCAGCAAAGCCTGATGGCAGAAGCTGGGGTGTCCCCCGGGGCTGGGGACAGTCGGAGGCTGGAAAGGTCTTGGGTCCCGCCCCCACAGAGCATCAAGACCAACCTGAGCCGGGAGAACGAGGTGGTGAGGGAGAGCATGCGCCACTTCAGGGAGCAGCTGAGCCACTACGAGAACCACTCGGCCATCCTGATGGGCGTCAGGAAGGAGCTCTCCAGCCTGGGCCTCCAGCTGCTGCAGAAGGACGCGGCCGCGGCGCCCGCCGCTGCCCCGGCCCCCAGGCCTGGCAGTAAGGCTCAGGTGAGCCCAGGGCTCTTGTGGCGGGCCAGAAGGTGGGTGGGCTGGGAGCTCAGTGTGCCAGGACCTCGGCCCTGAGGGCCAGCTGGGTGGGGCTTCGGGGCCGCGGGATGGGCCGAGGGCTGGCACAGCGGGGGAGTCCGTGGCAGGGCGGGGGCAGGGGCTGCCTGCTGCTCAGTGAGCTGTCAACACAGGTGAACTGGGGGCAGACGTGGGGCTCCAGCCCAGGGACACGGTTGTAGAGATGACCCTCCCTGCCTGGTCCTGGGGAACCAGGTCGGCTGCGGCAAAACCATTTCTAACCTCCCCTGCTGCGGCTGGGCCCCTGGCTGGGTCAGGCCTGCTCATGGGTAGGTGGGCAATGCCTCGGGGACCCCAGCCAACTAATACCACTTCATCCAACCCATCCTGGGGTGGAGAACTCCTGCAGCCAACACCCAGCCTTCCATATTCAAACTCAGCACACAAAGTGAGCAAAGGCCTTCACCAGGCTGAGCCACCCGACACACAACACACCTTCGGGCAGATTTGAAAAAGGCCCTCCTGTAGGCAGACATGCTGCAGAAAAGGCTTTCCCACAGGCCAGATAAATTAAAAGGAGGAGCCCCCTTTGGGTGGATAAATTGTACAAAGGCTCCTTCCTGTGACAGACACATACCAGGGTGTGTGACTTGGCAAATGGAGTACAGACTAGACTTCAGTCCCATTCGTGCCCCTTTGACCACTGCCACGTGCAGGATACAGCCCACCACTCCCACAGCGGCCCTGTGTGTTGGTGAGTGGAGGAAAAAGGGAGCTGACTTCTTCGCAGACATTATCTCAGTTAATCTCATAGCCACCTGCGAGGAGGGATGCTCGTTGCCAGTTTGGCAGATGAAGAAACACGGAGCGGGGTCACTCAGAGAAGGTGGCTGTGTTGGAACCCGGGCCTGCCTGACAGCCGAGACCATGCTCTTCCTCTGCACCCCTCAGCCTCCGTGCTGACATTTTGACAATGGGGCTATTTGTGTCTGCAGCAGGGACCACCTAGGTGCTGATAAAGCAGGGAGGAAGCCTAGTGCCTTGACCCAGAGCTGGCTTCCTGCTCATTCGTGTGCCAATTCCACAGTAAGAATGAATCCTGTTTGGGCGGTGGCACAGAAGGCCTAGATCCTGTACTTACTGTATCTCCTAGATATCCTGCCTGACCATGGGTGATGTCACAGGCCCTAGGTTCTTGTGCCAAGCCAGCATCAGAGGCATTTAAAAGGAAGCAAAAATAACAAAATTCACAAAATGTTAGAAACAGCATGCCCTAAGGTCAATGCCCTGGTGACCAACCATCCCAGTTTGCCCAGGACTGAAGGGTTGCCTAGGATACAGGACTTTCAGTGCTAACACTGGGAAAGTTCCATCACACTGTAATGAATTGGTCACCCTGACTTGGGGCCTGAGAACCTCTCCCTGCCCACACACAAAGACCAATGAGTGAGAGAGACAGGGATGGGAAGCTGACCTCCCCGGGGAGCAGACCGCTGTAGTCTACCCCCAGGGGGGAGTGTACAGGAGTTGGGAAGTAGAACAGGAATCTCACCTATCAGGCTGGGCTTCAAGCCTGCAGGGGAGCTAGAGAGCTGAGTGGGGAAACTGAGGCACACCCCAGTCATGGATGTAACTATGGGAGGAAAGCTGTGACTTCATGAGCGCCTGGGACACGGGGCCAGGAGCAACATGGCCATTACCAGCCCCCACATGCTGAGCCTCCGGACGCCCCGCGACATCCCTTCTACCATCCTCCAAATCTGAGACTTCCCTTCTCCCCCAGGACACAGCTGGAGGGAAAGGCAAAGACAGCAACAAATATGGCAGCATGCAGAAGAGCTTTGTAGACAAGGGCCTCCCAAAACCTCCTAAGGAGAAGCTGCTGAAAGTGGAGAAGCTGAAGAAGGAGGGCAAGGGCAGATTCCCCCAGACCACAGCCAAGCCCCGGGCCCTGGCCCAGCAGCAGGCTGTGATCCGAGGCATCACCTACTACAAGGCGGGCAGAAAGGAGATGACCGAGGCCATGGCTGGTGAGTTAGAAGAAGACTGGAACCTTGGGGAGTGGGGGCCCCTACAGGGACCCAGGGTCTTCTCGACAGTCAGACTGCCCCAGATCTCAGCTCCAAGGGTCACCTGTCGGTGCCCTTTGCTCGTCCATACAGTCGGATAATCCCCCTCCTGGGGTTGTTGGGGATGAAATGATCAAATCAACACAAAGGGCCACTCAGTTCCTCTCCAGTAGTTATAGCCGTCTCCACCCTCACTGGCCTTTTCCTTCTTCATTGAAAGATGTGCGGAAGGTTCACTACGTACGTGCTGTACCTTCTGGACTTTCTGCCTAACACGGAGCTCACAGTCTAGTGGGAAAAGCAGACCCATAACCAGGCAGCTGTCTCTGGTGGGCGGGCGAACGCAGGGACCAGACCACTTCTGGGAAGTGACCTGGGGCCTTGGAGGCACCTCCCGTCTCCAGACTGGCCTTGGGGTGTACGCCCTCTCCAGCACCTCCCACTCCTTTCCCCCCAAAGAAGAGCCCACAGACTCTTGTATCCTTCTTATAGCTCCCTGCCCGATCACAGTGAAGGACAACAAAATAGTGAACCGAGGAACAAGGGACAAAAGTTCCAAGAGTACCCAAATTTCCAGGCCACCCCCACTGGTGTGGCTTCTGGTTCTTCCTCTGAGCCCCTCCCCAGATGCCTGCTCTCCCTCCAGGGTCCTGCTGACCACCTCCTCCAGGGAGGTTCTCTGCCCAGCCCATGCCCAAGGGGCCCAGGGGTAGAACTGGGAGGGACCAGTCTCCCAAGAGCCCCCTCAATTCTTGGCCTCTCAGGGCTCAGGGGCCTCTTCTCCCAGCTCCTGGTGCCAGCTGCTGGCTCTGAGTCCTGCCAGGTCAGCCTAGCCACGGCATAGAGCCTCTGACCCCTGGCCAGGGCTCTGCCCAGGAACAGCTGCAGGCATCTGACTCTGCCAGTGAGGGCCGTGGGAACAAGCCCCTGCCCTGGCAGGCTGCCAAGGCTGGGCCCCACTGAGGCCTGCTGACCAGAGGGGGTGCCCGCGTTCCCGAGAGACTCCAGGGGCTGCTCCACAGCAGGGCCTGGCTGAACCCCCGTGCAAAGAGGAAGCCCAGCAGGGAGAGAAAAGGAAGAAGTCAGGTGATTGTCTGGAGGCAAGGGGCCTCAGTGCATCTCTGGGGGCCACACCATCATGGTGACAACAGCACCATTCCTTTGTCTCTGGCATCACAGCCTGCTGAGTCCTTTCACACATGCTGTTGCACTTGATCCAGCAGAGGAAACAAGCTCAGAGAGGTGAAGTGACAGCTTCCAGGTTTCACGGCGAGTTAGTGGGACTGGAACCCAGAGGCTGAGGAGTTTTTGTCCCCTGCTCTGTGCCACTGAATCTTTCCCTACCCAGACCCCATCCATTCCAACCCAGGAAAGCGTGGGTCAGGGAGGACCCAGAGATGGCCCCAAACCAGTCCCACGGAGCTGAAAAAGTCCTCCTATCAGCAAAGCCTGTGCCAGCAGCAGTGGAAGAAGTGGGGAGGGATGCCAAGAAAGCTGAGAGATGGGAGATAGGAGATGAACGAGGGGGCAGAGACAGAGAACTGGGGTTCAGAGGTGACGGGAAGCTGGCTGCACCCGCCCTTCCCTACCTGAAGTGGCAAATCCTGGGTGAGAGAAACTAGAGGGTGTTTCCAGGGGAGCGGACTAGGAGAAAGTCTGTAAAATGGGAGCAAGGGTTTCTGCCTTCCTGGCATTGGATCCAGGAAATGAAAGAATTGGTACAAAGGGACATTTAGGAGGGAAAGGGGTCTCACATCTGGCACCTCATATTTGCCAGGATCTGTGCAAATGTCTTGTGCACATTTTCCTCTAATCAACACAACAGCTTGACATGGTGGACCTCATGACTCATTTCACGGAAGGGGAAGCCGAGGCCCACAGAGGCAGGGGACTTGGCCAAGGCCACTCATCTGAGGGGCCTATAGCCAGTCCGCTGACCATGAAGCCTTCCCCACCTCCCACTTTTCAAGGCCTTTCACTCCTTAGGGGCCACCCGCACCTCTCCCCCATGGCCCCAGCGCTGGGACCCGGTGGGCCTGGACCCCAGGCAGCGGCAGTGCTGCTGGGATGTGAGCACAGGGTCTTCTCTCCACAGACAACGCCCTCAAGGGCACTTCCTGGCTGGAGCAGCTGCCGCCCCGGGTGGAGGGCAGGCAGCCTGAGCCCAACTCAGCAGAGCGTGACAAGACTGGGCCCAGGGCCTCTGAGGGAGTGGACTTGGCCCCTGGCACCCCTGCCTCGGATCCCACCCCCACCCCTACCCTGACTCCCATCACCAGTCCCCTGCCCACCACGCCACCTTCACGCCCAGAAGTCCCCAGCCAAGGTGAGTAAGCCTCACAGGGGTCAGCAAACTACAGCCCGTGGGCCAAACAGCCTATAGCCTGTTTTTGTACAGCCCTTGAGCTAAGAATGGTTTTTACATTTTTTAAGGGTTGTTAAAGAATATGGGACAGAAGTATGTGGTCTGGAAAGTCTAAAATGTTTGCTATCTGATCTTTACAGAAAAAGCTTGACAACGTTTACAGTGAAACAGGTAGTGTTTCCAACAAATTCTTCTTAAAACGTCACCTAGAACCCCATCATCAAATCCAGCAACTATTTTCACTTCTGTATTTCCTTTGTCTAGTCTTTGGCCCTGTTTTTATCTCCATGTTTATAGTTTTGGCTTGTGTCTTTGGTAGAAATCTTCCTCATTAAATCATCGATCAAGCCCGTCCTTCTGGAGGGCATCTTGGCTACCTGCGATAACAAGACAGAACCATTCCCTACTTTGGTCCACGTGCATTCCACTTCTAGGAATCTCTTTCCTAAAGGATCCATCAGATATGTGAACGACAGCTGCAGCTTAACTGGTTTCCTTGCAGCCTATTTCTAATGTCAGAAAACTGAAAATAATCTAAAGGTCTAACACTGAGGGGACTGGTTAAATAAATTCAAGGGCACAGCTGTCTGGCAGCCTGGTGGAACCTTGAGATCACATCATTAAAAGGCCATTTAATGATGTGAGAGATTGCTCAGTGGAAGGAAAAAACAGGATACCTAAAACTGTATATTCAGAAGAATCATGGTTTTTTTTAAGTATGTCTGCATGACTATAAATGCAGAGAAAAAAAAGGAAAGGAAGGAAATACAGCGTGTTTAAAAATTTCTTTGAATAATAGAATTTTGAATGATTTTTATTTTCTCCATTCTCCTTTTCTGAATGTTCTGTGTTTTCTACAATGATCAGACATTGCTTTGATCATGAAGAAAGAAAAAAGAAATAAATAAGGCTGCAAACAAATCCTCAGGGGGGATTTAAGTAAGACCCAGATAACGTTCCCAGGACTGTTGCTCTGGCTCAGCGTCTGTGGGTCTGTGTACCAAATGCTGCACCCCTTGCTCCCCACAGGCAGAGAGGCGAGCTGCGAGGGCACCCTCCGGGCCGTGGACCCCCCTGTGAGACACCACAGCTATGGGCGCCATGAGGGAGCCTGGATGAAGGACCCCGCTGCGAGGGATGACAAGATCTATGTCACCAACTACTACTATGGAAACAGCCTGGTGGAATTCCGCAACCTGGAAAACTTCAAGCAAGGTCAGGGACCCCTGTGATGGGCAAGGGGTAGGTGTGGGTAGCCTAGGGAGGGTCCCCCATGGAGACTTGGCCCTCCTTTGCCTTGTGGTTTCCTGTGGTCCAGACTTCCCCTGCCTGGCCTAGCTCTGAATGGTCAGCCACCCCAAGAAGAGGAGTCTGGGGGCACCCCCTATGTACTGGCCCCAGTCCAGAAGCTGGAATGCAACAGCAAACAAGATGGACCGTGGTCTTGCCCTCATGAGTGTAATTTACTGTCAAGGGTAACAATACTTAGAAATTCCACTTGTTGAGTGCTTATTATGTGCTAATCACCAGTGTGTATCTGCTCATGGTATCTTTGAGGTGGGGGTTATCACCCTGTTTTACAGATGAGCAGAGCCCCAGGCCTTCCAGGACCTTCAGGTCTGGGCAGGGAAGGGCAGAAATTTGGTTATCAGATCTGGAACATGATGAGGGGAAAGGGTCACTTAGACATGAGCTGCCCTCCAGAAGTGCACAATCTGATGTGCGTGGCAAAGGCTTCAAGAAACAATTTCAATATAGTGCTAGAGGGAGGCCTCCAGGGCTATGGGAACCCAGCCTGGAGATCAGGGAAGACTTTCCAGAGGAGGTGATGCTGGGGCATTCCCCAGGCAGATAGGATGGGAAATGGCAGTCTAGGCAGAGGGAACAGCATGGGCAAATGCCCTGAAACAAAGCACAGGGGCTGGTATCAGCCTGTGTCTAAATCCTGGCTGTGCTGTTCCACAACCAGTGACCTTGAACCCTCTGAGCCTGTTCTCTCCCCGGCAAATGGGATAATAGTACCTCCTTCATGGGACTGTCTTGATGGGATTAGATAACTGGCCCAGCTCCAGGCCCATAGCTCACTCAGTATCCTTGCTGGGCCACCCAAGAGCCCTGGTCCCTGGCCTCCCTGGTCCCTGGCCTCCCTGGTCCCTGGGGTGGGCTGGGGTTTTTTCGGGAAGCTCTGGTGTGACCTTCCGCCCTCCGCACGCAGGCCGCTGGAGTAACATGTACAAGCTGCCCTACAACTGGATCGGCACAGGCCACGTGGTGTACCAGGGCGCCTTCTACTACAACCGCGCCTTCACCAAGAACATCATCAAGTACGACCTGCGGCAGCGCTTCGTGGCCTCCTGGGCGCTGCTGCCTGACGCGGTGTACGAGGACACCACACCCTGGAAGTGGCGCGGCCACTCGGACATTGACTTCGCCGTGGACGAGAGCGGCCTGTGGGTCATCTATCCCGCTGCGGATGACCACCACGAGGCCCAGTCCGAGGTGATTGTGCTGAGCCGCCTGGACCCCGGCGACCTGTCGGTGCACCGTGAGACCACGTGGAAGACGTGGCTGCGGCGAAACTCCTACGGGAACTGCTTCCTGGTGTGTGGCATCCTGTACGCCGTGGACACCTACAACCAGCGGGAGGGCCACGTGGCCTACGCCTTCGACACGCACACGGGCACCGACGCCCGCCCGCAGCTGCCCTTCCTCAACGAGCACGCCTACACCACCCAGATCGACTACAACCCCAAGGAGCGGGTGCTCTATGCCTGGGACAATGGTCACCAGCTCACCTACACCCTCCACTTCGTGGTCTGAGCGAGACCTGGGCTCACGGGAGAGGAGTGGCCGTGGGCATGGGGGGCTCCCCACAGTGACTCCTGCAAGGGACTCCCTCCGCAAATATTTACTGGGCCCAGGCCTGGAGCTAGGTGCTAGGCAGAGGGCACAGCCGGCGTCAAGCTTCCTCAGCACGCAGTGGAGTAATAATCACTTCCACTTGCACAGCACTGCCAAGAGCTTCATGTGCACTAACCCACTTAATCCTCCTGACACCCTTGGAGGTAGAGACAGTTAAGCCTATTTAACAGGTGAGGAGACTGAGGCCTCACTTCGGATCTGGCAAGCCCATTTTACAGAGGAGACCTGACCATGCTCTACCCTAACCTCTCCCCTACCTCCAACCCTCTCCCCTCTCCCCTCATTTCTCTTGTTCTCTCAAGTCTATCTCCCTTCCCCGGGGCTACTCAAAACCAGAGACCTTTGGGACCAACACACTAGTGTTGGGTGGAGGCCCAGCTCTGCGTGCCACCCCAGGCCCCTGTTCTGACGGAGCTGTTGGTGGCCCTGGGGCTTTGGGCCCTTTGGCTAATGGGCTAATGTCCTTGTTCCATGCCTTTGGCCAGCCCCCCATCCCCACCCCACCCGCTGTCTGACCACATTCCAAACCTCCACAGTCATCCAGCCACTGAGCAGAAACCACACCCCGAGAAAAATTACCAGCCCCCATTCCAAGACCCCCCCCACCCCGTACTCATTTTTATTTTCTCTTATTCTTCATCAGTGCCGTCATTTGTTTCTGCAGCAGCAGCTGAGAAGGCTGCAGGCAGCTGCCTGCCAGCAGCCACTCTACCAGGGTGGGGAACTGGGCCAGGCCCCAAGGCTCCCTCTCCACCCAGAAGTGCTGGCTTTGGCCACATACCCAGGCTGTGGGACCTCTCCCCAGTCCCTCCCAGAGCCTTTGCGCCTGGGGTCCACCTCATCCTTTCTCTCTGGGCCTTTGAACCCACAACCTATACGCACTCAGGGATACCTCCAGGTCAGCCACGAGCAAGACCTTAGGCCTGAGGCTGGGTGGCACCAGGGTAAAACAGGTTTCTTCTTCCTTGTCAGTCCTAACCTGGCCATTTGGTGGGCTGGCCTGGGGGACCGGGGGAGGCTGAGATCTGGGCAACCAGGTCCAGAGGAGGCTTCGGACCTTCTGGGTGCAGGGAGGAGTCAGAGGTGAAAGCTGGGAGGGAAGGAGAAAGGGGGCTGTGGGTCGGACTTTTCCTGGCTTCAGGGAGAGAATGGTTCCAGGGCTGCCCCGAGCCCAGGACTTGGGGCTGAGGGTGCACAGGTGGGCTCCCCCGAGCCTCAGACCCAGCAGCCCCGGGGACAAGACCTTCAGGCCTGCCCCACATCTGCTTTGAACAGTATTTTTAGAACTGGAAGAAGTTCTCTGGTCTGACTCCCTATATCTACAAAGGAGAAATAGGCCCAGAAAGGTTTAGAGAATGGCTCAGGGCCACACGGGAACAGGACCCAGCTGATCTCCTTCCAGAAGGGCTTTGTCTTTATCCTTTATTCTCCACGCTCAGAGGCAGCTAGGCAAGAGACCACCCAGCACCCAAGTCATCCCAACACCTTTGAGGGGTATTTACTGCTGATCGCTACACAACCCCGGACCCTGCTTCTTTCATTCTGTCCCCATGCCAGCTCCCAGGTATCTGTATGTATGAACACCCAGCTGCCATGTTGGGAAATTCAGCTGCATACCCAAGAGTGTAAAGAAATGCATTTTGTGCAGAATATATTTCTTTCAGGCATTGTCAGGTGATGTTTTGTTTAAGCCGTAACTCACTCCCGAAGTAAAGGGGGATGATGACGCCCAGCCAAGCAAGGCCTGACTCAGAGTGGTGGACACGTCCAGCCTCCCCCGCCCAACTGAACTCTGAGGGCTCCACTTACAAACTCTTCAGGGGGCTGCAAGTTCCAGCGTTTTCCTTGGCCCTGGGTGTGGCTTTTAGAAGACTCTGTCTTTCGTGATATCACAGCCCAACCACGTGAGAAATGTTCAGGCTCCTCTTTCCCCATTAGTCTTAGAAAAGGGAAAGTTAGAATGGACCAGTTTTGGAAAAGGACAAGCAAAATGGTTTTCTCGGGGAGAGGATGCTGGCTGCAGCCTGTAAACATTCACTAAGCCCCTTCTGTTTTCAGGCCCTTGTATGTGGGTTATGTTGTAGGTAAAATTGTTTTCCTCATTTTACAGATAGTCAAACTGGAGCCCAGAGAGGTTAAGTGGAGGCAGGGTCAAGTGGAAAGCCAGGTTTCCAAATCGGTAATATAACCTGAGCATCAACAGTGGGCTAAGCAAGCCATGTGCATATTCTTGCATCTTCACAACAGTGGAAGGTGTGTACTCTGAGTGTGTCCATTTTACAGACGAGGAAACTGAGGTGAAGGGACTTACCCAAGCACAGCGGCTTAGCCTGTAGCACAGTCAGGTTTTCAGGGCTGGTCAGCACATGTTCTTTGCCAACTCTGTGTCACTCTAGCAGCAGCTCCAGAAATGGTGGTCGTTGCTTTTAACCAGTGTAGCCAAGCCACGAATTGCATCTACATAGGAGACCCAAGAAGGAGGTTGGGGTCAGTTTATAAAGAGCCTTGAATGCCAAACCAGAGAAAAGGAAATTCCAAGACAACTGGATTTTGTTCTATCGGTGATGGGAGGCAGGGAAGAGTTTTTGTTGTGGGATTTATTACAGTTGGTAACAGGTACTTCAAACAAAGAAGGAGAGGGCTAGCTTTTCCTACCGACCTCAGCTGTGACAGCAAAGGAAGTTGTCTCCGGTGTTTCTGAACAACATGCTACGTGAAGGGGCTTTGGCTGCCACCTTTGAGTCCTCCCAAGAGATTTCTAGACCTTAATACTTAATTTGCTCTGTCTGGGAGGCAGCCCTAAAGGTGAGACTGGGGGGTTTTCCTGGGAATGACTTGAGGGCTACTGAAAGCCCGTATGTTCTAAAGCACCTTTTCCTCCATGACAGCATTGGAAACCACTCTGGATAGGAGTTAGGGAGTACTAGGTTAGAATCCAGCTATGCTTCTGACATGCTGCACAGAGGGGACAGATGTCAACTCCCTTTTATGGCTGAAGACCTGCAGCTTAGTGAGGACAAAGGGCAGCTGAGGGCCCAAGCAGTACCCTCCTAGAGCTAGAAGTCACCTTTACATACATTATCACTAAGCCACCCAGGAACCCCAAGGTTGGCATTACTTTTCCCTATTACAGGGAGTGAACCTCAAGTTCAGAAACGTTAAGCAAGCTGCTCAGGGTCACGAATCTAACAAGTAGTAGAGTGAAGAGTTGAACCAGGTCTGTTTTTACACCAAAGCCCAAAACTAACTGTTGTTAGGAATTTTGTAACCAGTCAGGTTTTCTTCTTTGCTTTGGCTACTGGGAAGCTCAAAGTCAAATTTGAGATTATTTTTAACAATTGTACTGGGTCTCCTACTGGACTCTGGCTTCATTCTGGCTTTCTGCTTTTACCTTTACCCTGATCTCTTATTATATTGTATTTTATCTATTTTTGTAAATTGCCACAATACCTTTTTTTGCAACAAGGTGGAATATACCTAAATAAATACGTGATCAAAATCTTGATTGAAAAGTCTTGACTAAATGCTATGGTCTGCATCCTTATCATAACACAGACATTTAATAACTTTAAAACAATACTTTGTTATGAGAATCGGCCTTGTTGCTAGAAACTGATCTGGATTATGAGCCAGGGCAGAAGAATCCAACTCAGGCTGACAACCAGGCCCCTCCCAGTGAAGAGGAGAAGCAAGCCATTCCCAAAGGTATGCAGACACTACCCTGCAGCCACACCTTCAGCTGCAGAGAGAGAATCCCAGGGAGGGAGCCTTGAGCATCACTTAGTCCCAGGTTCTCAAACTTCAGTCATTCATGTACAGACCCTCTTTGTGATCTCTGTCATTTCCCTTTACCATCTTCAGTATAGTTTACTATTTCTTTTTTCAATCATTTCATTCTTTTTACTAAAATAATTCTATCTCAAAGGGAAGCTTTATAAGCTGTCAGCAAAAACGAAAACAAAAAATCTTTAAAAAAATTTTTTTAAGTAGGAATATTACAATAGTAAAAAGAAAGCCAGTGACCACAAACACAAGGTGACCAGGACGTGACACTGAGAACAAGCAGCACTGCTGCATCCCACTGGACACGTGCCTGTGAGGCCGGCCAAAGCGCTTTGTGTAAAAAGGAAGATTAGCAAATGTTCAGGGGACATAAAGGGCAAACCAGCAGCAAGTGGATATTGTCCTTGATGTAATCAGAGGGATGGGATTGGAAGGGAATAGCTTCTCCCATGTGATTTAATGGCCCTTCACATGGTGGCTTAGGTACCTCCAAGGAGTTCTCAAACCACTGATGGGTGACTTGGATTTAGACTAGCTTCCCAAACACACACACACACACACACACACACACACACACACACACACACTCATTCAGCCAGGCCTTCCCTCCCCGGCCTCCCCCACCTACAGGCCAGCCTCGGCAGAGCCCCTGCCTTGCCTGGTAGCTGGGCACTGTCCCTGTGGCCCTGGGCAATGACGAGGGCCCCAATCTCCACAGTACAGACAGGTCAGAAGCACAATGCCACACCTGCCATGGCAGAGGCTGATGGGAACATGTCCCTCTCACAACTCAGACTCCACTAGGGCTGACCCTAGTCCCAAGCAAGCCAAACATGGCTGGGTTTTAGGTAATCTGGACCATGGCCTCCCCTCTCTGACCCCTCACCAGCACCAGCCCCATCTGCTCTCCACCCCATCCTCCCAGCCTTTGCATTAGCTTTGCATCCCTCTGCCTGGTACATTGGTGCCTGCACCTGTGCATGGTTGCCTCCCTCTGGTCATTCAGGTCTCAGCTTCCCCAGGGAAACTCCTTCAATGCTGAGTCTAAAGTCGTCCCCATCGGGTTTCCCTGATGGCGCAGTGGTTAAGAATCTGCCTGCCAATGCAGGGGACACGGGTTCAAGCCCTGGTCCGGGAAGATCCCACATGCCACGGGACAACTAAGCCCATGCGCCACAACTACTGAGCCTGCGCTCTAGAGCCCACGAGGCACAACTACTGAGCCCACGTGCCACAACTACTGAAGCCTGCACGCCTAGAGCCCATGCTCCGCAACAAGAGAAGCCACTGCAATGAGAAGCCCGCGTGCCACAACGAAGAGTAGCCCCTGCTCGCTGCAACTAGAGAAAGCCTGTGCACAGCAACGAAGACCCAAAGCAGCCAAAAATAAATAAATAAATTAAATTTAAAAAAAAAAATTTAAATAAATAAATAAAGTCGTCCCCATCACAAGCCCTCTCGTCTCTTCACTAGCAAATATTTAGTTATTAGTTTTCCTGCTTAGGGCCTGTCTCTTGTCACTGGAATCTGAGCTCCATGAAAGCAGAGCTTGCTCCCTACTTGTTCATCAGCACCCAGGAGACCCCCCAACAAATGTCTGCAAATAACCGAGTGATCTGTCTCAGAACCTTGGGCAAGTTCATGAACAGTCTGCTGAGCAAGCCACCCTTGGTTCTGAGGTCATGGCCACTGAATAGGCCACACTTCTTTCATTTTATTCGTGCAGCATATTTGTTGAGGCCATCCCTAAGTCAGGTTCCAGGCAGAAATCTCTAGAATGCAATCTCAGATCACTAAGGTTGGAGAGCAGATGGGATATTTCCAGTGACTCTCTCCATCTTGAAATTCTATGAAAATGAGAAAACCCATCTTCAGGAAAAAATACTCCACCTAAACACCCCATCCTGGGCTGCAGCCAGGGACCTGCGCAGCAAAAAAAGCTGTGGCGTTTATGTTGTCTGTGGCAGTACTACTCTCACGTGCCAGGCACGTAGCTCTGAACCCCAGTTTAGTGTTTGAGGCAGCTCAGTGGCCAACAGAGGCCAGAGGCTGTAGAGTTCAGTGAGCTTAGGCTGACCCTTACCAGCCTGGTTGACAGCATGGCCTGCCAGAAAGAGCAGTGACAAGGCTTGTGTGGTCTTGTAAGCCCTAAGCATGATGCTCAATACAGGGTGGGCGTTCAGAAAGCAGTAGCTACTGTTGCCATTGTAACCAGTTAATTCCCTGCTCAGAGGATCTGCCAGCTCTCTTGGCAGGTCTGTGTCATGCACCGCGGGCTATCCAATGTGACTGATGCCTGTGTGCCAGCCTCGGGGGCACCAAGCTGAGCAAGCCTCACCCCTCCCCTTGAGAACTTGCTGGGAGGTGGGGAAGCCAGATGTAGCCGCACACACATGGTGTTTTTGGTGCTTTGAGAGCCAAGATCCTGAGGTCTCCATGCCTTGCCAAGGAGTGTGGGCTGCTCCTGGAAACAAAGAGGTGCCAACACCTCCCAACCTGCCTCCCTGTCAGAGTGAAGAGCCTCCTCTGGTCCCCTCTTGATGTGGTCCTCAAAGGGGACCTCTCTCTGCCCTCTAGATTTTCTCCCTAGGACTTTAAGTCCTAAAATTTCCCCTTGGCAGGTGGGAAAGGAAGAAATAACAATAACTATCTATAGGATAGATATAGATATCTACAGCGTCTGGGTGTGTGCTCCGTGCCAGGCGCAGTGCCGAGTCTTTTTTTTTTTTTGTATTTATTTTTGGCTGCGTTGGGTCTTCGTTGCTGCACGCGGGCTTTCTCTAGTTGCGGAGAGCGGGGGCTACTCTTCGTTGCGGTGCATGGGCTTCTCATTGAGGTGGCTTCTCTTGTTGCAGAGCACGGGCTCTAGGCAGGCGAGCTTCAGTAGTTGTGGCACGTGGGCTTCAGTAGTTATGGCACACAGGCTTCAGTAGTTGTGGCTCGCGGGCTCTAGAGCACAGGCTCAGTAGTTGTGTTGCATGGGCTTAGTTGCTCCGCGGCATGTGGGATCTTCTCAGACCAGGGCTTGAACCCATGTCCCCTGCCTTGGCAGGCGGGTTCTTAACCACTGCACCACCAGGGAAGCCCAGTGCCGAGTCTTTACAGCATCGTCCCATTGAATCCTCCCATTGACCCCACAAAATAGGTACTGTTGCTGTCCACATTTCACAAATGGGGAAACTGGGGCACCAACTGCTATGTCACGTGTTCCAGGTCACACAGTTCAAGGTCACACCCTCTCAAAACACCACACTGGTGGTTCTCAAACCCAGATCCCTTCAGAATCACTGCCCATGCCCAGGTGCCACTCCAGAACAACAGAACATGGCCTCTGGGGGCGAGGACTGGGATTTGGTCTGTTTTTAAAGCTGCCCAGGAGATCGTGCCACGCATTCAGGTTTGAGGGCCCTTGCCCTTCACCCTCCCACTGCTCAGAAGGAGCACCCCAGGCATGATGGGGTAGATCTGTCAGATGCCAGGCTGCACCTAGGGAAGCACTCTCCTCCCGGCTGCCCCAGAAGAAGAAGGAGAGAGAGCAGGCCTTAGCCTGGCATGTCAGCCATTTCTCCCCAACAGGGCGACTGCGGGTGGGGGTGGGATTCCTAAGGCACAGAGCACAAAGGCTCCCTCTGCCCCCAGGCAGTGCCCAGACGCTACCCCACCCACTGGGTCCAGTCTAAGCTCTGCCCACAGCTGGGGCCAGCCCCTTGACCCCCTACATTCCAACAGGGACCCCATGAGGCAGGAACAGACAGGGCTTTCAGGATGCATGCCTGCCAGGGGGGATGAATTATTACCCCCCTGCTATGGCAGAATTATCTGCCATGAGCTCAGGGTGGCATTTCACGTGCCAAAGGTTGGCTGGCCCTGCCCTGGCCCTGGCCGCTTGGCTCTGGGGCCCTCATTCCAACCGTGCAAGGACAGAAACTTTATTCTCTTCCACTGCAAGAGGGCTCCCCCCCTCACCATCTGTGCAGCATCCCCCTCAGTGATCCCCCTTCCCCCACCCAGGGGCCAGGGCCTCCCTTCTCCATGGCTCAACACAGAGCGGATTAGATAGGGTGATTCCAAAGTCAAGTTTCCCAGGTCCTTTTAAGCCAGGGATGTTATTGACAGGGAAAGCCATGGTTACCAAGATGTCCCACCCCAACCTGTCCTGCTTTCTGCATGAGGCCCTGACAGATTCGAACAGCTGCTGCAGCTGGAACAAGCTTCTTGTGGAAGGAGCCAGGGCTTTGGGAGCCAGACAGCCCTTGGTTTGAATCCCAGTTCTGCCACCTACCACCTGTGGAACTTGGACACGCTACCTGAAGTCTCTGGTCTCAGTTTCCTCCTCTGTAAAATGGGGATGACAACCTTGATCTTCCAGGAATGTTGTGAGGTTGAAATGAGCTAATGGATGTGCAAAAGCACTGAGTGGGAGCACAGAGGATGTACAGCAGGGCAAGGCACAATGCACCATGAGGGACCTCAAAGACTGAATTGGGGTATCACCCTCGGTCTGACCCCCAGGGCCTAAGGTCGGGCCAGACCCAAAGTGAGTTGTCGGCAAACACGAGCATATCCTCAAACTGATGCTCTTCCTTGCCTTCTCTAACAGAGAGTGGAGAGGGCAAATGTCTTTCATTCAGTGAGCCTACTTGGATTGATCGGTAGTGGTCGTCTATGGGAGCTGCCCACGCAGGCCCAGGACAAGGGAGGACAGTGAGGGATTAGCAATGTTTGCCATGAGAACAAGAAGTTTGGGTGGTGAGATATATGCTACGTTTGCCGTTTCTGTTATAGGACAAGGTCTAACTAATACTTCTCATTCTAGTTTTTGCCTGGATTCGTGTAACAGCCTCTACATTGATCTTTCTGCTTGTTGTCCCTTCCCACCCTCTGATCTTCAACTTTAGCTTCTAGAGTGAATTTTCTAAAATGAAAATCTGACCATTTCACTCCATTACCTGTCACTGTCCCATGGCTCCTCCCCTTGCTCTGAGGATCCCAGGGGTGGCTTTTAAGGCCTCCATTCACCTTCTCAGACTCATCCATGGCCACTCACTTCCAAATATCCCAACCTCAAGCCCCATCGATCTGAGGGCCTTCAAGAACCAAGATGTGAGGATCCGAGGCAGCTTGGCAAGTCAAACCCAAAACCTTGTGCCCAGACTCACAAGATCAGGTCAAGATCAGAGCGGTAGCCAGAGGGTTCACTTCAATTACTACCAGTGAGTTTAACAAACCAGAAGGAGCTGGTAAACTTCCAATGGACCCTGAAGTGCAGTTTAGCAAAGCTGTCACCTGCTCACCCTTAACCACACTGATGGAATTAGTTCTGAGTCGCCCCTGCAGAGGGGAATTTACACTGCTCTGTCTCCTGATTGCCCATTCCAAGACAAATCTCCTTGGCAGCCAGACACAGGGTAGAGGCTTCCAGGCACCGCTGGGTCCAAAGCTTTCTAGTTCAGGGTCCAGGCATGTATGAGGGCCCTTGCCCCACAGAAGGCCAGTGGGGTTCCTCCTCATTCCCTCTCAGTTCCAACTCTTACTATTCCCCTGAAGACAATCAGATATTTCAGTCTTTCAGTTTCACAAACTCCTACCCTATGCTCCTGCTCTGGCCAGGTACGGGATGAGCCTTGGGGATTCAGAGATGGCGCAATGCAAAAGTGTTCAGTGGACATTGTCCATGAGCCAGACAGGAAGGGTTGATGATCAGGGAGCATAACCAGCGCCACACGGCTGAGGAATGAGGAACTCATAAACAAATCTCCATTTGTTTCTAAAATATTGGGATGTCGACTAAAATGCTAAGGAACAGTCTAGACTTGCTGAAGAGGCAAGCATATGAGTGAGTTCCTTGAGGGAAAATAGCTTCTTTAAAGAAAAGAATCCAAACAGGTTTTTTCTTTCTTCTTTTCTGTTTAACTTTTTGCTTTGAAGTAATGACAAAGTTATAGAAAAATGAGAAGAGTAGCACAAATAACTCCTAAATAGTCTTCCCCTTGATTCGCCAATTATTCACATTTTGTGACATTTGCTTTATCATTCTATGTACAGCTTTTTTCTGAACACTTGAGGGTAAGTTGCAAATAGGATGCCCCTTTTTCCCTAAATACCTCAGTGTACATTGCCTAAGATAACCACGGTACAATTAGCAAAATCAGGAAATTTAGAGATGACATAAAATTATATCTAATCTATAGGTCTTATACAAATTTGGTGAAGCTTAGAGCAGTTTTCTTTCCAGTTCAGGATCCAATCCAGAATAACACATCACATTTCAGTCTCCCTTAACTCTAGAACAGTTCCCCAGCCTTCCTTTGTCTTCCATGACATTGCCATTTTTGAAGAGTACAGGTCATTAATTTTGTAAAATATTCCTCGATTTTCATTTTTCAGAGATTTCCTCATGATTAGATTCAGGCTATGCATTTGGGGCAGAGATACCACTGAAATGATACTATGTCTTTCTGATTTTAGTATTCTGCCAAACTGTTCTCTGGAAAGGTCAGATCAGATAGGTTGGCCACTACAATGAAGCACTGTGGCCTCCATGTAGAGTAGGGATTAAATCATATTAAGAAGCACCTTGATGTCAATTTGCCCTATTACTGGTGATGGTTACTTTGATCACTTGGTTAAGGTGGTGTCCACCAGTTTTATCTACTGTACAATCCCTATTTTCTCTTTATAATTAATAAGTAATTTGCACGGGAGTACTTTGATGCTATATAAATATTTTATTTCTCATCAAGTTTTCACCCTCTAATTTTAGCATCTTGATTTTTATCTACATTAATGATTTCTCTGATGATTGCAAAATTGTGACTTAAAATTTTCTATTATTATGAGTCAGCATTCTACTGAAAGAAGAGCTTACAGTATACATACATACAGTGGATTATGGGCACATGAATTCTTATCTTATTCAATGGGTTATAATTCATTACTATTATTGGGACTTCCCTGGGGGCCCAGTGGTTAAGAATCCGCCTGTCAATGCCAAGGACATGGGTTCGATCCCTGGTCCGGGAAGATCCCACATGCCGCGGAGCAACTAAGCCCATGTGCCACAACTACTGAGCCCGTGTGCCACAACTACTGAAGCCCGCAGGCCGAGAGCCCATGCTCCACAAGAGAAAGCCTGCGTGCAGCCACAAAGACCCAACACACCCAAAAATAAATAAGTTTTAAAATTCATTACTATTATTATTTACTTGATAACCAAATTGTTCCAGATTTGGCCAGTGAGAGCTCATTCAAGGTGGCTGCTATGTCCTTTTGATGTGTCTCTCTTATTCGTTGAGCACTTCCTTATTTTCTGACACAAAAGGATGCTCTAGGCTCATCCTATATTTTCTCTGGCCTTGCCCAGGAACCAGCCATTTCTTCTAGCAGCTCTGGTTTCCCCGGGGGAGGATGGTATTGGTATTTAGAAGCAAGGAGCTGGGCACAGCTGGGCTCACTGTTCGCAGGTATCATTGCTTCTAGGTCCTCTCAGTGGATAGAACTAGGAAACACATGCACGTATAAATATGAATCCAAGAGTTCATACTGATGCCTCTGGTTCCCATCTGATACCACAGTGTTCTTCCTGGCCTTCCCCATTTCCTATTTGTACGTCCCTTCTACAACAGTGAGAAACCTGCCTCTCAACATCCTCAATATATTTCACCTTTTACTCAGTCTGCCAATGCACAGAGACTAGTTTCAGAATCAGTTACTATGAAAAACAAGCCCATTAGGTAGAGTTCAGTATTTGTTTGCAATTCTTTTTATCTTTAGACTGAGGGTATATATCAAAGTTCTGTGTTCAAAAGTTACTTGGGGTGCTTGCAGTACAGATACTAAAATTGGAACAATACAGAGAAGATTGGTATGGCTCCTGCACAAGGATGACCAAAAAATAGTTACTTAAATTAGTCCTTTTTTTCACTTCAGTGGGGTTTGTTATTCATTTGAAACATAATTCAATAATTTATAAATACAGAGCTACTTCATTAGAGATTTTTACTTCTTTCCATAGCTTGTTTTAGTTCTCTTATAAATAACATGTAACTAAATTTTCTTTTCCCCCACTTTTTTCAGCTTGTCTTCTTGTTGTTTTTGTTTTAATAAAGGAAATTAACCCATTTACATGTATAGTGAAAGCTAATATGTCTGGTCTTTTTCCTGACATCTTGTTTGTGTTATTTCTTTAATATGGATGGGAGAGAATTAGGAGAACCTTGTATCTGCCAGAGCTCAGCACCTGGTCTGGAGCGTAGCAATGCTCAGCAGATATTTGTGGAATGTTGGCTGGAAGCTCAACAAGTGACTTCCCCTTGTACCTGGATAGATAGACACAGGGTCTTGACCTTACTGTGATTATAACGATGACTATGGCAGTAGTTACCATTAAGTTGAATAATTATGAAAAGTCTTAGCAAAGGGCCTGGATGGGGTGATCACTGAATAAACTGCACCTGCTATTGATTGAGCACTGACTAAGAACCAGGCATGGTACTCCATTATCTTATTTAATCCTCCCAATAATCCCATTTTACAGATGGGGAAACCTGGGGTTTAGAGAGTCATTTGTTCATATACCTAGGAAGCAGTCAAGTTGGGATCTGAATCCAGACCTGACTTCAAAATCCACACTTTATCCACCACATGTCCCAGCCTCTACAAATGCAAAAACAAACACATACAGAGTCAGCTAATTCCAGGAACTCTGAAGCTCTTGCTCACAAGGTCAAAGATTCCTTAGCTGGACCCAGCCGCCAGCCAGTCCCCTGGAAACCCACAGCCGGAACAGAGGCCAATCCCAGGAAGTCAGGCCCATAAGGGTCTAAGGAAATGCTCCTGTGTTGGACTTAAAACATTTGGCCAGAGTATGGGAAACGAACATTCTCATGCTCTGCTAGTGGAAGCATAATGACAGTCAACATTAATGAGAACTTATTCTGGACCAGGCCCTTTACACTGGGATTTTTCAGCCTCAGCACTGTTGACATTTGGGACTGGAACATTCTTTGTTGGGGTGGGGAGCACTGCCCTGTGCATTGTAGGATGCTCAGCAGCACCCCTGACCTCTACCCCCCAGATGTTAGTAGTGCCCCAGCCCAGTCGTGACAACCAGAAATCTCTCCAGACATTACCAAATATCCCCTTGGGGGGCGGGCAAAGTCACCCCAGTTGAGAACCACTGCTTTACATGTATTACACTAATTTAATTCTCACAACAAACTGATGAGATTGGTACTTTCATTATCCCCGTTCTACAGATAAGGAAACTGAGGCACAGACAAGTTAAAGTCCTACCAATAATGAGCATAGAGTAGGGATTAAAATCCAAGTAGCTGGAGTCCAGAGGCCACAGTGCTTCATTGTAGTGGCCAGCCTATCTGATCTGACCTTTCCAGAGAACAGTTTGGCAGAATATTTTAAAAAAGTAAACATGCATACCATTTAGCCCACAGTCCCATGTCTAGGACTTTAAAGAAATGTACACACAAAGCTGTCATCTCATTGTTTACACTCAGCGAAAAGCTGGAAGTGTGGTAAAGACCCATTTGGAGGGGACTAGCCTGCCTTCCTCCTGGGCCTGAGCACTGAGCTTGAGCCAGACATAATTTTTTAACCATGTAATTTATTCTGCAGACAATAAAAAGGGTTATGCAGATTTGTACTGACAAAGAAAGATGTCCTTGATACTGGATTGAAATAAAAAAATTTAAAACCCACATGTATAGTATGGTTTTACTTCTGTGAAGTTTTATGTACATATAGCAAGGGGGGAAAGTGCCATTTGTAACAAGAGGTGATTACAGTAGCTCTTGCACTCGTTTAGAAAATTATCTGATGGGATGCTTGGCGTGAGAGGAAGGCCAGTCACAGAAGGCCACATATTGTACGATTCCATTTATATGAAATGTCAGAATAGGCAAATCCATAGAGACAGAAAGATCAGTGTTTGCCAGGGCCTAAAGAGAGGGGGATGGGGAGTGACAGCTAATGGGTACGGGATTTCTTTATAGGGTGACAAAAAAATGTTCTGGAATAAGATAGTGATGATGGTCCCACAACCTTGTGAATATACTAAAAGCCAGCGAATTGTATGCTTTAAAAGGATGAATGTTATAGTACGTGAATAATGCTTCAGTAAAACAGATTTTGACAGGGAGAAATTGACAAATCCAAAGCAATGATTAGGAAGCCAGTGACACAATAGAGGATCTATTCCCCCAGGGATCCAGAGGACTATTGGAGGGGGCATTTCCCTCAGTGCGTGGAAAGAGGAGCTGAAATTAGTTGAATGTTGAAGGGTGCCTGGACAACTTGGGGACGGCTGGGGCTGACACGTGGCTTCCGAATACACAGATGTGTACCTGCTTCTCCTGCTTCTCTTTACATTACTCTGAGTTCAAGTTCCAATAGCCTCTTGAGTTAGAGGCTACTCCCTTTAACAGGCTTTAGTGGCACCAAAGGATAAAGCTCTAGCCGCCCCCATCAACTCCACCAGCCCCCACTCCCACCCTAGGAAGCCCACAGTCCAGGTAAAAACAATGTGCTCATCTCGTTATGTAATCACTGTGGGATAAACCCTTCCCCCTTCACTTCCAACTAGATCGACACCCCTGAAAACCCAACTCAAAATCACTTCAACAACATGGGGACTTGTTTTCCTTGCATAACACGAAGTCCTGGGCATGGCAGTACAGGATTGTTTATTCAAAGGCTCAGTGACATCAGTAAGGACCCAGATTCTTGCCTTTTTTGCTTGGCTGCCCTCTCATCTTGTCTCATCCTCAAGGGTGCAAGATGGCTGCTGCAGTTCCGGATCACACCTTCACCATCAATGTCTAGAGGCAGAAGAGGGATTGGCTTGGTCCTTTCTCAGAAGTTCTTCTGAAGTTCCTTCCCTCCTCATAGTCAGAGCTGGACCACACGGCCTGGCCGTACCCAACTACTGGCAAGGGACTGAGGACCACCGTGATCAGCTTAGACTCATCAGGATTTACCTGAGTAAAATAGTAACTTAGTGACCGGAGGGGTAGACACCAGAACAAAACCCAGTCTCTGCAGCGATGGAGGAAGGGGAACAGGCAGTCAGCCACGGTGGCCACATCGGGATTCCTTCCCCACAGGCCTTGCCCTCTGCCTGGCATGCCTTTCTCAATCTCTCCAGGTTTACGCCTCCTCTTCCTTCACATCAGCTGGGCACCTCCTCCAAAAAGCCCTCCCTGTCCTCACTGGCTAGGTCAAAGAACCAGCACCCGCTTTGTAGTTCTGGCCATAGTTGCAATTAATTAATTATGTGTGTCATTATATTTGATTAAAATCTGTCCCACGGAGGCAGCTCCACCCTTTATCCCCAGGACCCAATCAGAGCCTGGCACAGAGTAGGTACTCAATAAACAGTTACTGGCTAGACAGATATATCAGTATGTTACAAGAAGCAGATGTGAGGTCTGGAAGATGATATCAAGAGTTTTCTCTGAGTGGTGAGATATTTTATTAAAACATAACCCATACAGCAGAGTGCTGACATCTTAGGTGTAGCTTGATGACTATACAAAATGAATACACTGGTGTAAGTAGCTGGGAGGTGTGATATGGAGTAATTTTATTTTCCCCTCTGTCCTTTTCTGGGTCATTTAAATCTTTTTCAATCTTACAAGGGGCTGGGTCATTTTTACAAAAACAAAACTTCTATTTATTTATTTTTTTAACAAAGAAAACATCATTTTCAACTATCCGGATGTGGGAGGAACCCATGGAGTGCTAAGAATTTCTTCTTCTCTTGTTTTATTTTCCCTCCCTCCTTCCCCTGACCTTGAAGCAGGAGCATCCTCCTTGATAACCTCTTCCTATCCTCCAGGGGATAGGTATGAATTTGTTACAAAGGCCCAAAGGCTGTGCTGGGCTCAGGAATAAAAGTGAGGCAAAAAGGTAAATTTCCATTAGAAAATTATACAGGTGTTTGTGTTTTACTTTTCTTTTCCTCCAAAAGCAGGAATTTGGGAGATTCGAAACATCTGGCTCTTATAATAAAAAATTGGAATCTATTCTCAAAGAACGCCCAGATTAATAACTTGTATGTGATGAAGCGTTCATTCACTCACTTGTTCATTCACTCATCTGTTCACTGGTGTCTGCTTCTGTGCCTGGTCCAGCCCGAGTGTGGGGAATATAGAGATGGATCAGATCTGGTGTCTGTCCCCAGGGAGATAGACACATTCACCACGATCACTTCAAACTATGATTGGTGCTCTATGGTGGGAAGGCACAGTGTACAGCAGAGGCTATCATCCAAGGGAAGGGGCATTTGAGATGGGTTTTGAAGAATACGTATAAGTTTATAAGGCAGAGAAGGAGTGGAAAGGCAGTCCAGACAGAAGGAACAGCTGAGCCAAAGTACAGAGGCTGGGACAGCTTAGCTCATTGAATGCAGTGGTCGAGAGCATGGATGTATAGCCAGACTGCCTGCATTTGAGTCCTGCCTTACCCACCTCTTGCCTGTATGATCTTGAGCAAGCTTTTTACTCTTTCTATGCCTCAGCTTCTTCATCTATTAAGTAGAGACAATGATAGCACCTACCCCATGGGGTTGAGGATAAACTCAGATAAACCACCTAAAGAGCTTAGACCATTCCCTAGGCAGGGTAGCCTTTGTAAATTGCTAGCTCCTGGTTTTGGTGCGATGGGTATTGGGCATGGGGGCGGTAAGACTGAGCTGAGACTGGGGAAGCTGGTGGGGGCCAGGGCAAGTTTTCAACAGGAGAATGACATGATCAAATCAGGGTGCCTGCAGCGGGAGGGTGGGCTGGAGGGTGAGTAGAGAGAGTCAACACAGTAGTCAGAGCACAGTGGTGTGGCTGGGCCTCGCAGGGGCTGTGAGCACAGGGAAGGTGGAGGATTCAAGACAGTCTGTTGGGGCTGAATTGTGTCCCCTCAAAATTCAGATGTTTAAGTCTTAATTCCCAGTGCCTCAGAAGGTGACTGTATTTGGGGTTAGGGCCTTTAAAGGTCATTAGGTAAAATGAGGTCATTAGAATGAGCCCTAACCCAATATCCACTGCTGTCCCCATAAGAAGAGATTAGGACAAGACAAGAACACAGGGGAGACCACGTAACAACATAGGGAGAAGGCAGCTACCTACAAGCCAAGGAGCGAAGCCTCAGAAGGAATCAACCCTGCGACACCTTGATCTCAGACTTCCAGCCTCCAGACAGTGAGAAAATAGATTTCTGTTGTTCACGCTCCCCAGCTTGAGCTGTCGAGCTGTCATGGCCACCTGAGCGAACAATTGCAGAGTCCAGCCATAGAGTGGAGAGACTTGGGGGATGCCTAGATGTGAGAGCCAAGGGACAGAGAGGACAACCCCTGGATTCTGGCTGACACAAGGGGTGGAAAGAGCTACCATCACTGAGATGAGGTAGGTGCTGGGGAGAAGGAGACGTGGGCCCCGTGCCGGCCTCCACCCCCTCCCATCTCCTGCCTCTTGGGCTCCGAGGACCCTGGCCCCAGGACCTGCAATGGCTCCACCAGTGCTTCAGGCTTGCCAGCTCCATGCCATGGTGACAGATGCTGTCATACCCCGCCCCTGTGCAGCCTGGGTGGAGTACTGCCAGCTGGGCATTGCCTCAGTGTGAAGAAGCGGAAGGAAGGGAGGTCCAGCTAAGGCCCAGGCCCAGATAGGGCCAAGGGCACCCATCCTTCCATGAAAACAATCTGGTTACCAGGATATGGCTCATCACCTTGCAGATGGCCCAGCCCAAGATGCAGTTTACTTGGGCGCACTGGGTTACTGGGCATCTCTTTCACTCCTGGTGATAAGAGCACCTGCTACCCAGGTACTACATGTCTCCCCAGGCTCAGAGAGGTGAAGTGACTTGTCTGGGGACACACAGCTGGTGGGATAGGCCTGTCTCATGCTGGAGCCTGTGCTCTTAACTGTTCTGATGGCACATTTCATTAAGTTTTCTCTCAAAGGGGGTTTGGGCGATCAACATTGGACTTTGTTAGTAACTTCTAGAGAGCATGGAGATTACATAAAGAGAAGTCATCTCTGAATATGTGTTTCTGAATTTTATGTTTAAGAATATTTTTTAAGGAGGTTGCAAGGCTCATCTGCTAAAAATATTTAAGTGTAAGAACTTGGAAGCCCTTGGAGGCAGGAAATAGTAATTACTGCAAAGCTCTCAGTCGGCATGAATGCCTGCCAATTCCCAGACCATCTGGGGAGTCCAGGCCCTGCCCCAGACCCGCCCTTGGGGAGTCCCCCACCCCATTAGAGGCCCCGGCCAAAGCCACTTCCTTGGACTCGGCTGTGCTCTGAGCCTGCCTGGGAGTTAGCCTGCTTCCGAGCTGTGGTTTTTGCCCTGATGTGCTAGGAGCCGTCCCATGGTCTGAGGCCTGGCTTTGGATGATTCCTTGCCTTCCAGGGGAGGCTAAGGGAGAACTGGGGCCCGCATGCAGTAGATCCTGGGTTCAAATCCCACCTCTACCTCCTAAAAGTCCACAAGGCTTGAGTGTGGGCTGTGGAGCCAGACCCTGGATTAGAACCCAGTCTCGACCACTTCCCAGCCATGTGGCCATGGGCAACTCATTGCCCTGTGCACTTTAATTTCCTTACCTTTCACATGAGGATTAGAATGGTTCTGACCTCACAGGCTGTGGAGAGCATTAAATGACACAGTATGTATAAAGCCCTTGGAACAGTGTCTGACACAGACTAAGTGCCCAGTAAATGTGGGATATTACTGTGTCTTTGAGCAGTGCCCTTTCACCTACCTGAGCCTCAGTTTCCCCACCTGTAAAATGGGAATAATACTAGACCCTACCTCAGAGCACTGATGAGCAGATTAGATGAAATGATGCAAGGAAAACAGTTAGCACAGTACCTGGCAATTAGTGAATGTTCAACGAATTGTTAGCAATTATATTTATTACCCCAAAGCCCTTCTGGGAGGCTCACACTCTGGAAAAGTTGCCTGAGAAGGTTTAAGGATTAAATTAGTGAGAAGAGAGGCAAAGCCATACCATTTAACAGCTTCTAGAGCAAGGGTGGCCAGCAGCCCCAAGGCACTGTAAATGCCTTGGTGAGTGGCACGGGATGGGCACAGGACACGGAACCATGGAGGGGCTGGAAAGCATCTTGTTTGGATGCTGAGGCTGGAAGCTGGCAGCAGGGAATTCTGGGAGTGGAATGGGCTGGGAGGATGTCGGTTGTAAGCCTGAGGGACTGGACTAGGGGGGCAGACTGCCAAGGCCAAGGGTGGGGTGGGGTGCGGCAGCCTGGAATCTGAGCCTGTGGGTGGGAGGGGGGGCATGGTTCCAATCTGGCCACAAGCTCAGGCAGGTCCCTGCCCCTCTGAGCTGCACTTCCTCATCTGTTAAGTGGGGCCAATGATGCACTGAATGACTCAAGGCACACTTGTGCACTCCATTGCACGCGCATGGTAGGGACTCAATTACAAGGTTGTTAATACAACCTGGAAGCCTGGTCAGGTGTGGGGAGAAGCTAGTGACTGATCCACCTGACTGCACCTGAGACAGACCACAGGCAGGTGGCAGAGGGTGCAGGACCCCCAAGCCTGGCGTTACAGTATCTTGGGCTTCCCTCCGCTGCTCCCTCGGCAGGCTGAGACCTGGATGGTTTCCCTTGGGTCCTAAATGGGGAAGCAGATTTCCCAGCCTAGTTGTGGGACTGGTCCTGATGCCAGTGGGCACTGGAGAGGGGCCCTGTGTGTGAGGCTGTCCTCCAAGTGCCTTCTGTACACTCCCCACGCCCTGAAACTACTTCCTGAGACTCGCCCAGGGCACTTTCTCCCTCCAGCTCGTCAGGATCATCACACCTTCCTCCCTAGGGCCTAAGCTGTGGGTCTCTCTGTGCTGGGAGTTCTGCCTGTAGCCTCACTCCCCTCCCAGCTCTGAGACCATGACCTCCAGTCACAGGAGCCCTGTTGGGGCTTGGCACACGGTCAGACTCTGTCCTCTGGGGGGATGCATTCTGTAGACTTTTATTAATAACAACAATAGTTTTGCACTTTCTGTGTGCCACGCACTGAACTAAACTCTTGCTTGCATTGAGAATGAACAATGGGGGCTTCCCTGGTGGCGCAGTGGTTAAGAATCCGCCTGACAATGCAGGAGACACAGTTTCAAGCCCTGGTCTGGGAAAATCCCACATGCCGTGGAGCAACTAAACCCGGTGCGCCATAACTACTGAGCCTGCGCTCTAGAGTGCACGTGCCACAACTGCTGAAGCCCGCACACCTAAAGCCCGTGCTCCGCAACAAGAGAAGCCACCGCAATGAGAAGCCCGCGCACCGCAACGAAGAGTAGCCCCCGCTCGCCACAACTAGAGAAAGCCCACGCGCAGCAACAACGACCCAATGCGGCCAAAAAATAATTAATTAATTAATTTTTTAAAAAAGAAAATGAACAATGACCCTGTGAGGTGGGCTCCATGACCCCATTCCTAGGCTCAGAGTCATCCCGTATCTCACCCAGCATCACGCAGTGGAGGGTCCAACCAGGGCAGACTGATACTGGCTGTTCCTTATGCAGGAACCACACTGTCTTCGTGGAAAGAGCACTGGTTTAGGTGTTTATAGGCCTGAGCTCTGCCTCTCAGGTGACCTCGGACAGCTTTCCAACAACTGAGATGAGCCCTGCCCTGCCTCCCCTAGATGGGATCATGGATAACAAATATTACCCCCTGTATCAGTCGTGGTTCTTTGGAGAAACAGAACCAATAGGATAATCTATATCTATGTCTATATCTATATCTGTGTCTATATCTATATCTATGTCTATATCTGTATCTTTTTTTAAAATATAAATTTATTTATTTATTTATTTTTGGCTGTGTTGGGTCTTCGTTGCTGTGCACAAGCTTTCTTTAGTTGTGGTGAGTGGGGGCTACTCTTCGTTGTGGTGCGCGGGCTTCTCACTGCCGTGGTTTCTCATTGTGGAGCACAGGCTCTAGGCACGCAGGCTTCAGTAGTTGTGGCATGTGGGCTCAGTAATTGTGGCTTGCGGGCTCTAGAGCTCAGGCTCAGTAGTTGTAGCGCACAGGCTTAGTTGCTCTGCGGCATGTGGGATCTTCCCAGGCCAGGGCTCGAACCCATGTCCCTTGCATTGGCAGGCAGATTCTTAACCACTGCGCCACCAGGGAAGCCCTGTATCTGTATCTTTTTAAGGAATTTGTTCATGCAATTGAAATTCGTAGGGCAGGCTGGCAGGCTGGTAACTCAGGTAGAATTTGATGTTGCGGTTTTGAGGCAGAATTTCTTCTCTGGAAACGTATTTTGCTCTTAAGACCTTCAACTTATTGGAGGAGGAACACCCACCTCATTGAGGGTAATCTTCAGTGACTTAAAGTCAACTAATTGTAGAAGTCAGTGTTAACCACATCTACAACACACCTTCAAAGCCATAACTAGATTAGAGTTTGGTGTTACAGCCTAGCCAAGTTGACACATAAGACTGACCATCACATCCCCAATTCATATCCAGGGAAACTGAGGTCCAGAGAGGTGAACAAGCAGCCCAGATCCCATAGATACAACTGGGAAAGTGGGAAATAGGATCCTTGTCCACATATATGTCTATGCTAACATCTTTAGGGAGTAGGATTTCAGGTGATTTTTACTTTTTTCTTTATATCTTTCTTACTGTTTAGTATTTTTTTAATTGTAAATGGATAACTTTTATAATCACAAAAAAAGTAAATAATTTTCACTTCGAAAAAAATGAGATTTTCTGAGACTATATCATCCTAGGTGGATAAAGCATTAAAAAAAACAGTTATTAAAAACAGTGACAAGTCTACAACTGATTATCCAAAGACTCAGAAAAAAAGCACATAGATAGATGAAACAAATGTAACCAGAGCTTAGCTAATGGTGATTCTAGGTGGAAGATAAATGGATGCTCATTGAATATACTTAGACATTTTCTGTGAGCTTTATTGTTCAAAATAAATACTTGGTTGGGAGGAGGATTTCAAAATAACTGGAGAGCGGGAGTAAGTGTCGACATAAATGGGCCATACAGTCATTACCAACCTAGGTGATGGATATGTGGGGAAAGACTTCAGATTTCAAAAAGTTAAGAGCACGGGCTATAATTTTTAGGGCAACCACTAAAAGTGCAAACTTTCCAAATGATTAGAAGGAAAAATAGATAATCGGAGTAAGATAAGAAAGGAGAAGAAAAGGAAATGTATAACAAAACAAGAAAAATAGAAGGCACAAAAGAAGAAGGTGGATTTAAATACCCAAGTAACTCGGGAATTACATTAAGTGTGAATGGACTAGATGATCCAACTAAGAGTCACCTCTAAAAACAATGGATATAGCAAGGTCAAAAATAAAGATACACCATGAAAATAACAACCAAAAGAAAACCGGCGTAGCTATATCAGTAGCAGACAAAACACACTTGAAGGCCAAAATCACTACTAGAAATAATGACATTTAATAATGACAAGAGGTTTGATTTGTCCATAAAATTAGCAATTTAAAAACTATTTGCACTGGGCTTCCCTGGTGGCGCAGTGGTTGAGAGTCCGCCTGCTGATGCAGGGGACACGGGTTTGTGCCCCGGTCCGGGAGGATCCCACATGCCGCGGAGCGGCTGGGCCCGTGAGCCATGGCTGCTGAGGCTGTGTGTCCGTAGCCTGTGCTCCGCAGCGGGAGAGGCCGCAGCAGTGAGAGGCCCGCGTACCGTAAGGAAGGGGGAAAAAAAAAACAAAAAACCACATGCACCTAATAAAGTAACTTCAAAATATATAACACAAGTAGTAGAAGAAATACAAGGAGAGACAAGACAAACTTCACAGTCATAACGGGAGATTGTAACATATTTTCCTCAGTAATTTATAGAAAAGGCAGGGAAAAAAAAATCAGTAAGACTCTAGAAGATTAAACAAGATTAAGAAACCTGATCTAATGGATCCATCTGGAACGCAGTAGCCACACTTCCAGAAGGCACTGTCTTTGCGAGGACAATGCAACATCTGTAAAAAAATGACCACATACTGGGCCACAAAGTGAGGGACTGAGATCATTCTGAGCATGCACTCAATCTAGAAATCAATTACATAAAGGATAACTAGAAAATCCCCACACATCTGGAAATTACGAAACACACTTCAAACATAAAATCATTACGAAAACCTTAAAAATGGGCAAAGGTAGAGAGACCCACTTGGAGCCTGGGGGAGGGGAAACTGCCTAGGAACCTCATCAGTTTTGTTTGTGGGGACAATGGGATGTGTGGCCATCTGGCCCCATTATTCCTGAGTGGTTTTCCAAAGCCAGCGCTTATTGAGCACCTAGTGTGTGCCAGGTCTGTATGCTCTCTCCTGATTTCTCACCAGGAACTTCTGTGGCAGGTCCCCATTCCATAGAGGACCAAGCTGAAGCTTGAAGAGGTCAAGTGACTCACCCAAAGTCACTCAGCTATAAAGCAGCCCAGGGTTGTCAGATCCCATGACTGCAATTACCTATGAGGCTGGTAGGATATACTCCTGTTTTTCAGATGAGGAAACTGAGGCTTATGGCATAAAGCCAGTAAGTGATAGGATTTGAACTGGGGATTTGAGCCCTGGTCTAACTGGGTGTTAAGCCTTTACAGAGTGGGAAACTGAGGGAGGGCTGCTGGGACTTGCATGGGAATGCACGGCTGGGGGTGACTGGAGGCTGGGATTCAGGCCTGAGCTTCTGGAAAGGCTGGAAAGGGAAACAAGTCTGAGAGGAAATGACCGCAAATGCCTCCCACCCGGACCCAGACAGGAAGGGAAGGACAATGCCCCAGACAGACTGAAGGAGAGGGCTTCTCACCCCCTAGCCCCGGGGCTGACAGGATTCCATTATCGTGAGGTCTCGGGGCAGGGGCAGCTGAGCGAACAGCGGTCCTCTGGCAAGACACAAAATGGCCATTGAGGAAGGCCGGGGCCTTGGGGCAGCAGGCTGGTGGGGGGGTGCGCGGCTGCTGTGACCAGCCCCTAGGTGGAGGAAGGAAGTGCTGCCTGCAGGGCATCCCAGCCACCAACCCTCTCAACGTATTGATGAGGAAGCCAAGACACTGGCCTGGGATCACACTGAAGGTCAGCCCCCGGCACTCTGGCCGTGGGGTGAAGGACTCAGTGGCCCCCTGTGGGCGCCAGTGCGCTGCTCCTGGCATGAGCAGGTGAGCCCAGGAAGCCACAAGTTGCCTATAGTTAATCCTGGAGCTCCAGCTCCCAGTGGCCAAAAGCAGACCTAGCCCAGAGAGGCCCAGCAAGGAGCCCAAGATCACACAGCAAATGGAGGCTGCTAGTCTCTCCCTGCCCTGCCACAGCTGCTCCATTTCCCACTCCACCCCTGTCTCCCAACCCCCATGTTCCAGCTGTCTTCTCGGAGGGCAGCACAAGGCTGGTCAGATTTCCACAGGGCATGTGGTTGCCAGGTGTGGCTGAGACAGTTGGCAGGGCAGGTGGGCAGAAGGGGCTGTAGCTGCAGGAGGCTCCAGCTGGGATCGGCTGCTCCACACCTGCTCTGGGTTGCCTGGGGGGCAGGCACTCTGGGGTACGCCAGACCCTGGGTCTGCATCCTGACTCTGCCCCTGAAGCTGGCTGGTAATCCTGGCTTTGAGTTTCTTCCTCTCCCAGGCCCTCGAGTTCCCCATGTGCACACGTACTCACCCTATGTGATGAAGTAACACAGTGTGGGTGTGCATAGCGTGGTGCCTGCTGGCATTGTGATGATTGGGTTATTATTATTATAATTACCTCCTGGTGGCCTGAGGAGAAAAGGTCAGGAGGCCTGTGGGCCATGTGACCCCCAGAGTTCAGTTCTTCCTCTCGGGCAGCCAGCACTCGCTTCCTAAAGCCCAGTGCAGTCCACCCCCTTGTCCCTGCTGAATGCCTCTCACTGCTCCCCAAGCGCAGTCCACAAATATTGTGAAATTAGGGTCATTCTGGCTGGAGTGGGGCCAGGGGCCTAGAATTCCATCCCTGGGTCTCCTCCTCACGACCTTTTACCCCCGTAAGGAGTTCTGAGGCTCCTTCTTGCACCCTCTGGGTTCCATAACATCTACTTTGAGAACCACTGGCCTGGCAATGTGTTCCAAGCCCCTTAGCCTGGCATTCAAGGTGCATTTCCTGCACCTCTCCTCAGCTTCTCATTCCTGTTTCCTGTGGATGTCCCCCCAGTTGCCCAGTGCCCCCCACACCCCATTCCTGCCTCCCAGATCCTCTCCCTGTTTTGCAGCTGGCAGATACCTCCTTAACTCCAGAGGCCTAGAAGCCTACAGTCTCGGCGCAGAAGATGTCCCTCGCTGCCCGCAGGGGGCCAATCCCTCCTCCCTGAGCCTCTTGGGCCCAGCGAAGCTCAGGAGCAGGCTCGGAGGGGTTGAGGGGCAGGGTTCAGCTAGAGCCAGAGGGAGGGATCTAGGTGAGAGGAAGGCAGTGGAGGTGGAGGACAAAAACAAAGAAGGAAGGAAGGAAAGGGGAGAGGAAGAGGAGGAGAGCACGCCCCATCCCCCTTCCTGCCCTGAGGCGAAGCCCACTGTTCCCAGCTCCAGTGGGGAGGAGGATTCCAAGACCCTCATTTTAGGGCCCAAGGTGGGCCACCAGCCCAGGGGACCAGGGGACAGAGGATAGGAGCCACCACCCATCCTGAGGCTCTTGCCCTTCAGTCTTCTGGGTAAAGCATCAGGCCGGACCTCACTGGGTGGACTCAAAGAGGTAGGACAGGGTTAGTCTCAGTGAGCAGAACCGTGGCTATGGCTGTCCTGCCGATGCTGTCGGGTCGCCCAGCCTGGGTGCTGTGTGTTCCACCTCTCAGGGCTCCACTCCCAGATGATCTGCCTTCCTGAGCTACTTCCCAGGGTAGGGTCATGTCCCCCCAAAACCCCAGGAGGTGGAAATAGGTCCACTAGATGCTGACCTTGGTCTACTACCTTCACAGATGCCCCAGAGCCTGAGCCAGCCTCACCCTTTTCCCCAACTCTTCTCCCCCAGAGCCAGGATAGACACAGGGAGACCAAGGAGCTGGGCCCCAACTTCATCTGGATCCTCTCTATGCAGGGCCCGGGGGAGGCTGAACCCTGCTGGGTTAGGAATGGGCATCCAGGAGGACGTGGGCAAGTGTCTCAAAGCCTCACCATTAACTTAGTCCTGAGCAAACAAATTCTGCATATGTCTTTTTCCTGGGCATCCATGCAAGCACCTAGTGCTTCAACATCTACTGAGCCCTTAGTTTAGGCCTGCCCCATGCTAGTCTCAGGAGCCCCCCAGAGCTGGCCCTGGCACTGTGGAGAGGGCAGTGGGGCCAGTGGAAACAGCTCACACGGCCTCTGACTTCAGACAGCTTGGGCTTGAGTTCCAGCTCTGCCTCCTCATGCTAAGGCTAAGGCCTGGGGCAAGAAAAACACAACCCTACTTCCCCATCTGTGAAATGGAGGTGAGGCTTCCCAGCAGATAGGGTCATTGTAAAAAAATCACATGAAATGAGGGCTGTGAAAGGAAAACCAAAGCTGTACTGATGGAGAGTATATATGATATATATAATGTAGCCATTGAATCATTCATTCACCTATTCACTCATTTGAAAAGCGTCTCCTCTGGGCCCATCCTGAGCACAGCTATGAATCATTGGCTTGCAGTCAGTGTGGCTCGGCAGAAGGGACTTGGGTTCAGGACACAGGCCTGGCGTCCATTCTGGTTCTACTGTCCACCAATCACGTGGTCTTGGGCAAGTTACTTCCCCACTCCAACCCTCGTCTCCTCATCTGCAAAACATGGGACTGTACCCCATGCTGAAGATTGATTGAGATCAGTCGCCCCAAGTAGGCCATCAAGTGCTGGGAGTTTCATCCCTTCCTCTACCTCTCCCCTGAATTTTGTTGGGTTGGGTCTAATTTCTTCTGGATCCAGTGAGAGGGCAGTAAGTGGGGTTTGACCCCAGGCTGCAATCTGGGGAGACAGAGGGGGTGGTTGATGCTTGAAGGGGCACAATCACACAAGAAGTTATTGGTAACCACTGAGAAATAAGCAGCCATTTCCTGAGCACCTATTACATGCAAGGTCCCAGGCCAGGTTCTCTATTTACTTTGCCTTATTTAACTGGGCAACACCTCCCCTCACAGAGCCCCTTGGACCAAGCATCACTGTCTCCACTTTACAGAGGGAAAACAGGGCTCAAAGGAGAAGTCACTAGAAGGACACCCACCCCAAACTGTTCACAGCCATTCCCTTTAAGGACTGAGGCTGGAGGCAGTAGGCAGTGAGCGGACACTTGTGTTATTTTTTAGCCATATATATATATATGTATATATGGCAGCCGGCATGTAATTTAAAACATTAAAAAAAATTAAAAACATTGGTTTGTGTGCTAGGAATAAAGTTGTATAGAAATGTGAGGGGGGGACCTTCCTGGTGGTCCAGTGGTAAAGAATTCGCCTTGTGATGCAGGGGATGCAGGTTTGATCCCTGGTCAGGGAACTAAGGTCCCACATCCCGCTGGGCAACTAAGCCCGCACGCCACAACTATTGAGCTCGCTCACCTCAAGGAGAGAGCCCGTGTGCCGCAAACTACAGAGCCCATGTGCCCTGGAGCCTGCACACTACAACCAGAGAAGAGTAAACCTGCACGTCACAGCTAGAGAGAAGCCCACGTGCCTCAACGAAGATTGCGCCTGCCGCAATGAAAGATCTCACTAAGACCAGACACAGCCAAAAAAGAAAAAAAGAAAAAGAAAATGAAAAAAGAAAATAAATAAATATTTAAAAAAAGAAAAGTGACAGGGCCCAAAAGAGGCACAGAGGAGTGAGACCCAGGTTCAATGCCCTGTGTCAGCTGCAGGACCTGGGCCTGTCCCTTCCATCTCGGCAACAACCCCGGGATCATGGTGGGGCCGTGAGCCACCCCAAGTTGGCATAATTGAAGGCACAGGCCTCACCCGAAGAATAACAGTGGCTGTAACACTGGGGGCTTGGGACAATGAGTGACTTTCCTGTCCTCAGGCTAGTCTTTAACATTGCTGCGTCCAGGATGTTTTAAGAATTAAAAAAAATTAAAGAAATGAAATAGCATAAAAGTCCTCTCTGGCTGGGCTGTGGCCCAGACTCCACAAGCTGCATGGGCCTGTCACAGAGGCCCTGCCCAGCCGTCCACCTGGCCCACCATGTTCCATCTTCATCTGGGCCTGGCATCAGGACGGTGGTGTGTCCGAGAACTCCACAGTGCTCGTCCCAGGGCCCCAGAGGTTTCTCTTTCTCTGTAAGAGTCACTGGAACATGGGAGAGGCCCAGGGGGCCTGTGGGCAAGACTTGCTGAACACAAGAGCTTGGAGCACAGGCATGGGGCCACAGCCCACGCTGGCGACAGGGGGTGGTGGTCAGTCCCCCTGAGCATCTCAGGTTCCTTCTGGCACCTGGGTCACTTTGCTACCCAAACAGGAAAAAAGTCTTAGAAAAAAACACACTAAAAATATAACAAGGTAAATAAGACCAAGTCTCTAGATCTAGCAAATTGTACCCCAAGAGAGCCCGAGTGGAAGGGGTGACTGACACTACAGAGGCCAGAAGCCAGGAGAGAAGAAAGCACCATCATCCCACTTTTTTAGAACGGGTGAGTCCCCCAGTCATGGACCAGCTAGCCCATTATTAATTGCCAAGAAATTCTGGACAGATCATTCGGTAATGATTTGAGAATGCTCAGAAAAGGAAGTGGTGACCGGAAATGCCAACAAGGGTCACTGGGAATTAAATCAAATTGCTCTTGCCTCTCTGCTTTAATAACAGGGCGACTGCACCCAATCCAGATATATTAATACCTGGGTTTCTGTAAGACCTGGCAGTTCGTCTATGTATCTTTGGGGCTACAGTGGGAAAATGTGGACTCACAATGTAATAATGCTTTAGTAACAGCTGACCAACCCGGAGCACTTACTACATGCAGGATACTATTCCAAGTACTTTGCATGTATTAACTCAATCCTCAAAGCAAATCTTACAAGATGAGTATTAATCATCCTCATTGTAAACATGAGGAAAAGGAAGCACCGAACAGTTAGGTAACTTGCCCTAGGTCACTGCTGGTAGGTGATGAAGTCAGATTTGAATACAGCTGTCTGGTCCCTGAGCCCACAGGTGCACAGCTGATTTTAAACTGACCTAGAGACCCCCACTGATTAACAGGGAAGGGTGGAGGTGGGGGTGGAAGTCCAGATCTCATTGGGACGGGCAGTCAAGATGCTCTGCCCTGGCTGAGGAGTGGGCACATGACTCCCGCTGGGCCAATCATATGATCTCCAAAGATCTGGAAGTGCCCAGGCTTCACCCTGGATTCTCTGCCCTGCCTCCTGTCCTTCCCATCTTTGATTTCTCCCCCTTCCCCCAGCCCCTTCCCCTATGGTCCCTTTTGGCCATCGATGGTTTCTGTCATTTACAACCAGAGACCCCTGCTTGAGGCAGGAGCTCGTAGCTCTCCTCTCAACTCAAATCTACCTCTAAGGCAAGTGGTCCTCCCCTAACCCGACCATTAGTGATGCGTGTGGATGGGTGCAAAAAAAAAAAAGATGGGTGCATCTCCAGTGACAGACCACAGGGCTCTGTCCTTATCCTTGTCCCGTTGATCATCACGTTCGCAATCTGGATTTAGAATACAGAAGGCCTACTCATAAAATTCGCAGCTGCCACAGTGCCAGAATTAATGCTTTGTGCAATGGCAGCCAGACTTACAATGCTTTCAAGACTAGGCTGCTGGATGGGATCCAAAGAGATGACATTTAACCAGCATAACGTAAGGTCTTTCGTGTTTCCGAAGGATCCATTGTGCAAGTACCAGATCAGGGAGGGAGAGTTGACTGGACAGTAGTTCATGGGAAAAAGCTCCCACCGCAAATTGTCAGTCACCAGAATAATGTAGCTGTTGAAAACACAAATGACTCTGGTAATGCAGGCTGCGTTACTAGAGTTGGAGAAAACGGGAGGTGACAGTCCCTTTCAACTTGGCACTTGTCAGTCCCTCCAAAGAGCACATTTACAGTCTGGTCTTCATACTTTAGGACGGACAATGACAAATACAGTGCATTCCAGTAAGGGTGGCCGAGGTTGTGCGGAAGGGACTGGACTCAAGGGTGTTGATCACCCTTAGGTGATCCCTGCGTGCAGGGGAGTCCCAGAAAAGACGCCCCTGGCAAAGCATTAGGGGACCAGCTGTGGAAATTACAGAGATGTTTTGATCAAAGCCCTTGGGGTGGCAAATAACCTAAACTACTGGAGCTTACTCAGCAAAATAAGGAATTGACTCTAAGGGAACAGGTGTGTTTCAGGACGGCAGCCTCGGGGACTGGAGCTGGGAGCTGGAAAGCTGACAGGAAGCAGGGCATCTGACTCTCCACCTCTCTCTCCTCTCTGCTTCCTGGGGCACTGTTGGAAACTGCATCCTAGCCCTGGTACCACGTAATCCACCAAACTGCTCAGGCCTGGGGGTGATGGGGACAAAGAATGGGGGAGAAGGTGAGGAAGCCAGAAGAGGGCAGGAGAAGTGGGCAGGGGCCAAACAGGCAGGCCAGTTATTAAAGAATAATCCAACAAACACCTGGGTGCCCACTGCCCAGCTTCAAGCGCAAATATCACCAGGAGCAAGTACTCTTCAAGGCCCCCTGAATCCTCTTCCTTCCTCTCCCCCCAGTTAACCCCCCTGGAGGTTTAGGAGTTACTCATTCTTGCTTTTCTTTATAGTTTCAGTACATATGGATGTATACCTGAGAAACGGAAGGTTGCCTTTGGCAAGTCTTGATTTTTATATGAGGGGGATCATACTTATAGTGTCTTCTGCTATGTTGCTTTTTTGCTGAACATTTTTTTTTTGGCTGCACTTCATGGCATGTGGGATGTGCGATCTTAGTTCCCCGACCAGGGATGGAGCATGTGCCCCCCACAGTGCAAGCTTGGAGTCTTAACCACTGGACCGCCGGGAAGTCCCTTTTGCTGAACATTTTGTCAGATGTTTGCATGTTGATATGCAGAGCTGTAGTTTGTTCATTTCCCTGACTTTTATAGCTTTCATTGTTTGTACAACCGTTTATTTCTACAGTCTTTGACTATTCAGGTTGTTTCCAGCCTTCTAGAACTACAAACAGTGCTGAATGTGTCCCTGGGAGTGGAATTGCAGACGCAGCCTGGGCCCATCTTCTACTGTGATAGCGTAAGGTAGATTCTGACTCACCCAGGACTTTCCAACAGCCTGATGGGATAGGCTGTCCTGCAGGGTAGTGAGATCACATTCACAGGGGTGAGGGCTGTGTGTTGCGGGTGGGGCAGAGGCTCACACCCCAAGCTTTACTGAAAGAGTGTCTGGTGCAAGGAATGAGCTGGGGGCTTAGGGGTTATTGGACATGGGTTTAAATCTCAGCTCTACTACTCTCCAACTGTGTGACCTTGAGCAAGTCATTTTCCTTTCTGAATCTCTAGTTTTCTCTTTAAAATGGCTGTGTACCTATAGCAGTTTCAGAGGGAACCAAGGAGCCTGGGAAGGCAGATACTTTGGGGAAATGAAGAGAGGAGAAGCTGGTGCCAGGACCGTGGGTTACCTTCAGGGGATGGAGTGAGTGGGCAAATTCAGCACAGAGCTCCCTCCCCAGACAGTCTGGGCTGAGGGAGGAGAGAATATGGCAGGCTCCCTGAGAATGAAGAGATAGTCAAGGGTGGAAAATATCCCCCAAAACCTCTCTTGGAGTGGCTAAAAGCTGAGTGACTCCATCCCACAGGCTGAGCCTGAGCCAGTGAAATACTTCTGCTGCCACCATAACTGTGACCCACCCATCCCCACTCCTTCCCCTTGCTTAATGGACCACATCCTGCAGGTTCAGCCCCTGCCCAAACCCAGGGTTGGCCATACCTTCAGCCCCTACTGGGCATGAAGCCAGACAGCTCCTGATTACAAGGTCCTCTCTACATCGTGAGGTGTATCTGGGCTGAGGGCCCCCTGGGTGATGGCTTAGGGCATTTGAAGCCTGACAAAGGGCATCCGGAGCTTTAGCTTGAAGTATTTTAAGCTAAAGTGACAAAGATGGATGTCACCAACCCCCCCCCCCCATTCTCTGAGCACTTACTGCACACCAGGTACCCTTAAGAGGCACCATCTCACCAACTCTTGACAAGGCAACCACTGTCAGCGCTCCCATTTTAGAGATTAGGAAACCAAGGCACTGAATGATCAGTTAGCTTGCCCAAGGTTGCAGAGCTAGTAGTTGGCAGAACCTGGGTTTAACCCAGAACTGTGGCTTTAACACCCTATCTTTGGGGAAGGAGCTCTGACTTAGTCTGGGAGCTGGGCAAGGGAAGGCCAATCCAGGGGAAGCGATACTGGAGCTAGATCCCAAGGTAAGTGTCAGGCCAAGAGGGTGGGAAACACCGTGTGCACAGGCCCAGGGTGGGAGTGAAGATGGAGGGATAGAAGAAAGAGCCCATGTGGATAAGTTCAGGGAGTAAGATGGGGCAGGGGACAGGGGCAGGATGAAGCAGGAGAGGTGGACGTGATGCTTTGGTCTCTGAGGGCTCTGGAATTCATGGTGGGTGATTCCAACCACAGACTCCTGGGTCAAGCAGAAACGTGTTAACCCCAGCTACACTGCTACGGGCTGAGTGGTTGCTGGGCCTGGTGGACAAGGTCTATCCAGGGGACTCTGGGAGTGATGGGCTGCGCTGGGGAAGGCAGTTCTGGGCACTTCAAGTAAAGCAGGAGCAGCTAGGTGGCTGGGGCATGGGCTGCAGGGCGCCTAAGCAGACAGAGGGGGAGAGGGCGTGGGGAGCCAGCTATGGGGGAGCCGTGTTCAGGACCCATGCCTGGAGCTGGGGGGATGGGTGGCCGTATAGGCCCAGATGGGTCCCTGGGGAGCCAATTCAGTGACCTGGGCCCTTTGGAGTTAGAATGGGGGTGGGGCAGCCTCAAAGCCACCACTGTCGCCCCTCGCCCGCCTGTCTAGGACCTAAAATAGAGCAGGAGAACGGCAGATCTCCGTGAGAAGCATTTCTGGGAGGAGGGGTCTGAATCACTACCGGAACACCTGAGTTTGAAGCTCCCCAAACCCAGCTGTCCCAGCCCCATCCCCAGGGAGCCTGGAAACCACTGGCAAGTCGGGGAGTGGGGTACCTCAGTCCTACTCCTGTCCAACTGTGGGGAGGGGACTGCGTTCTGGCCCCAGCTCTGCCACGGAGGTGCTGGATGACTGGGCCAAATCTGCCCCCTCAGGGCCTGTTTCCCAGACTTCATCTGCTGTGAGGCCCCTGGAATTCACAGCAGGTGGTCCTGACATAGGCCAGGGTCATACAGACATAGGATGAGGTCCCAATTCTTTTCCTATTGGCTGAGTGACTTTGAGCAAGTCCCCCGACCTCCTGGAGCCTCAGTTTCCTCATCTGAAAAATGGACATTGAAACCAAGTCCTGTTCTTTCTGGGTTTCAGCTGAACTATCCAACAAGGATCTTGACAGCTCCTGGGGCCTCTCTCCATGTCCTCCAATGGCACACTTTGCGCTGCCAGGAATGTTAACAGTGACCTCACTTTCTAATGTCCTGTGCTTTGCATACTGCCTCTGGCTCTCCACATCCTGGAGGGCTGATATGAATATCGTTTCTAGTCTTCTCCATGGGAGATCTTCAGCCTCCTGGAGGAAGGGGGTCTTGGAGCCCGACTGGGCCCTCATGGGCACCTACCTTGTGTCATGCCTGGAACCCTGGGGGGCAGGGATGAGCCTCCCTTTTGTGCAGATGGGGAAACGATCGATCGTCTCAAACTGTGCACCAGTTCGGTGCAGCTGCAGAGGCAGGAGCGGTTGTGTGGGGCTGGCGTGCCCTCTAGTGGCCACCATGCGCCACATTCCGCCCCGCGGCCAGAGCTGCCCAAGGTCTGGCTGGCAGCCGTCGACTGGCAGGGAGTCCCTTCTTGGAGCCGTCCGCGGCCCAGCGAGCTGCTGCCTCACCTCCCCGGGCTGACAAGTCCCTCCCAGGCTCTCTCCTCTCATGGATTCCCAGAGACCCCACAGCGGCTGCGCGCCCCGCCCCGATTGCCATGCAGACCGCTTATACAGTTCCCCCTTCCCCTCCACCTTGTCCTAAGTAGGGCCAGCAGGCCCGACCAGCGCCCGCCTAGGAGGGAGCCCGCCGGGGCGGGCGGCCACGGCCCCATGAACAGCAGGGTCCCAGGGACGCTGGCCGTGGAGAGAGTGAAATTCGTCGGCCGGCACCGCGGGGAGGTGAGGCCCTGTAGATCTCTGCCCAGATCTTGGGCTTCTTGGCTTTAGAGTGTTCTCTGGGCTCCAGTTGCAGAATGGGCTCTAGAATTCTAAGCACTGGTTCCTCAGGGGGCTCAAACTCCTGGCTGATTCCAGTGCTCTTTGGACTCTGGCTTAAGAGGGAATTCGGGGCTTAGAGTAGATTTTGAACTAGTTCTGGGCTTCAGCTCTGGAATGGGCTCTTGGCTTCTAGAGAAGGCTCCATCCTCTGGCTTCCATGAGGGCTCGCTCTGAGCTTCAGGTTCTGGTCTTTTATTTTTTTTTAATTTTTGGCTGTGTTGGGTCTTCATTGTTGCGCACGGGTTTTCTTTAGTTGCGTCCCGCGGGTGCTACTCTTTGCTGCGATGTGCTGGCTTCTCATTGCGGTGGCTTCTCTTGCTGTGGAGCACAGGCTCTAGGCGTGCAGGCTTCAGTAGCTGTGGCACGTGGGCTCTAGAGCACAGGCTCAGTAGTTGTGGCGCACTTAGTTGCTCCACGGCATGTGGGACCTTCCCAAACCAGGGCTCGAACCCGTGTGCCCTGCATTGGCAGGCAGATTCTTAACCACTGCGCCACCAGGGAAGCCCCAGGCTCTGATCTTACAGGACAGCAGAGAGGGCCCCAAGCTCTTGGCTCCCCTGCAGGGTGGTTCCTGAGTTCTGGTTGTTGAGAGAGGCCTGAAGTCCAAGCTCCAACCCCAGGCTCCTGGGGCAGTATTTATGGCTGGCCCAGGAGTCTGGGGTTAGGGATGAGCAGAAAGGTGTTTCTTGCCCCAGGATAGGACTTTTGTGCTCTCCTTGCAGGTCAACTCTTCCGCCTTCTCTCCCGTTGGCCAGAAGCTGCTCACAGCCTCCGAGGACGGCTGTGTATATGGTTGGGAGACCCAGAGTGGGCGGCTGCTGTGGAGACACAGGTGGGGCTCTTCACCCCACACAGGGAGACTGAGGCCTATGGCCCTGTTGTGGCTTTCTACAGAGCCTACCACAATAACCTCTAACATCTGAACTGAGCATCTATGCAAGACAGCCCGGGCAGGGCAGGGAAGGGGTGGGAGGGCAAGGAGACTGGACCTGGTCCCTGGGGTCCTGAGCCTCTGACTCTGACAGACCTGGACTCGAATCCTACCACTTGAAAAAAAAATTTTTTTTTAATCTACATAATACCCTATTAACCATTTTAAAGTGTACAGTTCAGTACATTCACACTGTTGTGCACCTAGCTTCCAGAACTCTTCGTATCTTGCAAAACTGAAACTCCATACCCATTAAACTCCCCATTCCTCCCTTTTCCCAGCCCCTGACAACCACTGTCCTGCCTTGTCTCCATTTTGACTAAGTACAATACCTGGTATAAGTGGAATCATACACTATTTCTTTTGGTGACTGATTTCACTTAGCATAATGTCCTTAAGGTTCATCTATGTTTACCCACTTTTTTTGACTGTGATCGAACTCGTCATGTCACCTTCTCTGCACCTCTTATTTCCTCTTCAGAATGGGGATAATAGTTGCTACCCTATAGGATGAGATAATGCAAGCCAAGTGCCTGGCACCCAGTAAGAACTCAGTAGACGTAACTTATGATTATTAAGACAAGAAAAAACAAATCTGGTAATTATAGGGCAGATTGATTCATGCTGTAATAGGAAAAGTCCAGGGGCTAGGGAGCTCAAAGAGGGTAATGAACCTACGCTGGGCTGTCAAGGAGTTTCTGGGAGGTGCTTGCATTTGATTTGGGTATTGATCTTCCAAATAGGCAAACTGAGTTGGGCATTCCAGACCAAGGCATGGAAGCCCAGGAATTTTCCAGGTGGCTGGAGGGTGAGCGTTAGAAGGAAGTGAGGAGAGGGGCGGTAGGCAACAAGACTAAAGAAATTAGCAGGGGTTGGACTGCAACGGCCAGAGGTGGAGTGCAGTGCCCCGTTCCTTGACCACGGCCGCCCACCCAGGCCCCAATGGCTGCCTCTTTGCCAGCAACTCCTGTGGCTGCACCATCCGCCTGTGGGATGTAGCAGAAGCCAAGTGTCTGCAGGTCCTGCAGGGTGAGAGGGCTGGGTGGGACTGGGAGCCAAGCAGCCAGGCCTGGGTTCCCTTTCGGACCCTGCTGTGTCCTGTGCCACCTCGCCCCTGCCTCGCCGGCTGGCCGGTGCCTGCAGGTCACCAGTGGAGTGTGGAGACCATCAGCTTCAGCCCTGACTCAAAGCAACTGGCATCAGGCGGCTGGGACAAGAGGGTGATGCTCTGGGAAGTGCAGATAGGTGGAGGGGCAGCCAGTGAGGCCTGGGATCCAGGGATGCACACTATCCAGTGGCCACACTTTCCAACTGGGAAAGGTTGTTCGTCTTCCCCACACCTGGCATCCCATCCCCTTGCATCTGGCTGCAGCTACCTCCCCAGTTCCCCTCCCCCCACCCTCATGCCTCAAAACCTCTGTCATGAGGTTCCCCCTGCCTGAATTGCCCTCCTCTCTTGCCAAGGCCCGGGAAGTCTCCCCTAACCCCATGTGCTGCATCACACTACCAAGGCAGCCCCACAAGGGCCTGGGTCTGACCCACCTGAGGCAGAGAACCTGGCACGCAGCCTCTGGGCTCTTTCCTCCAGTCAGGCCAGGTGCTGAGTCACTTGGTGGGACATCGAGACTGTCCCAGTGACTTCGCACCCAGCTCAGACTGCTTGGTGAGCCACACCTCTGCCCGGGCCCCACCTCAGTGGCCTAACAGTGGTTACACCTTGACAGTGACTTAGCTCTTCTGAGCCTGTCCCCTCCTCTGTAAGACGGGGATTCAGCAGGGCTTGGTGAGATGGTGCCTGCTTTCTGTGAGCCTAGCTAGTTGAGGAACCGGGAGGCGCCATGCTTATGGCAGCTGTCTGCAGGCCACTGGCTCTTGGGATTCCACCATCCGCATGTGGGACCTTTGGGCAGGGACCCCAGTGATCTTCCACCAGGAGCTGGAGGGCCACAGTGGCAACATCAGCTGCCTGTGCTACTCAGCATCTGGCCTATTGGTGGGCTGGGTTGCCTAGGTTCCAGGGTAGCCCCTTGCTGACTACAACTCTTTGAGGGTCACAGGCCATTTTGGGGGCAGAGAATGCAGGCCCCAAACCTCTATACTTAGAGCTGTCTGCTGTCCAGGCGTCTGGCTCCTGGGACAAGACTATCCACAACTGGAAGCCCTCAACCGGAAGCCTGCCTGTCCAGCTCAAGGGCCACATCACCTGGGTGAAGAGCAGAGCTTTCTCCCCTGATGGGCTGCAGGTGGCCAGCACTGGCTATTCCCACATGGTAACCCCACCCCATCAGGCATTCCTTCCTGCGAACTCCTACCCCACGTTCTCCCTACCAGAGCCTTCAGCACCCCATGTCCAGAAATGTCCACATCCCTATCTGCCCTAAATAGAAGGCTACCAAGGGCAGGATCCAGGTGCCAACCACTTCCTTACCGAATCCCTGGCACTAAGGTCTGCACTGGCCCAAATGTTAGTGGCACTGACATTTCTATCACTCGGCTTCAGGGGAAAGGAAAGTATTGCACTGAATTTCTGCATCAGCTATTACACAGCCCTTGTTAAACACACCTCACAGAAAACAAAACCCAGATCAAGAAGTTAACATGTTGGCTAAGACTCACCCCACGGTGATTTTGTCAAAGACGCCAGACTTGCCTATGAGACTTCCCTAACCCCCAGCTTGTTTTGATTTCCAGATCAAAGTCTGGGACTACAATACGGGAAAGTGCATTGAGACCCTGAAGGTAAGGTCTGTGGCTACAGCAAACAAGGGTGCAGAGGAAGGCCTGCTAGGGGAGGCCCGCACCCACAGAGCCCCATACTATGCTTTTGGCAGGGAGTCCTGGATGTGGCCCACGCCTGTGCCTTTACCCCAGATGGAAAACTCTTAGTGTCTGGAGCTGCTTAGGCAAAATGCCAAGTTCACTGCAAATCACCCAGAGCTGCTCAAACAGATCATCACTACCTATGGTTCTCAAGACCTTCCACCCCTGCTTCTCCCTGCCCAGTGGGCACAGGACCAAAGTAACCATAAGAGAGTGCCCAACAGGCCCCTGTGGCCAGGGCCGCCATGGCCCCCCGCCAGGGCCGCCAACAGCAGCAGGCCAGCCTGCTGGGATCCATCAGACACCCGGTAACCATAACCAGGGCCGCACCAGCCCATCTCTCCAGCACTTAGCAGAAACCCCTATAAACACAAAGCAACACCAGCCAGTTTGTTTGTTTTATTGACACCTGGATGCTCAGGCCTTGACCGCGTACTTCCGGAGTGGGTACAGCCGCTCTTTCCGCTGCTGCTTCTTGGTCTTCAGGTTCTCTTCGTGTTTGTTGAGCCGGCGGCGCATGGCACGCGTTTTCTTGGGCCGCAGATCCAGGGGCTTGTACTTCTTGCCCTGGGTGAGGGGGAGCGGGGGAACATGAGGACCAGGGTTTGGGAGCTACTGCGGTAGCTAAGGAAGCCACAGAGTCAGAACTGAGATGCTGGGACGTGTCTGGGGAGATGCAAGCGTGACGAGCTGTATGACACCCAGCCCAGGAGGGGACTGGAGACTGAAGTGTTCCCAGGCCATACTTTGCTTCCTAGCTCTTTAATTCCCCCAAGTTCAAGGTTGGGAAGGACTGTCCTCATTTTCTTTAAGTATACTGATTTGCTGGGCTAGGAAGTAATTTTGCCCAAATCTCAGTGAAGCTGTAGTGGAACTTGGGGCGCACACCCAAGTCAACCCACTCCCTACTTGGTGCTCCTTCCACCAGATTGCCAGCCGTGGAGTCAACGTCACACCCCAACCCAGCAAGGGATGTTTGGTACCCACCAAGTCCTGGGGGCATTTCCTGTTATCTTGGCTTAAATTATGTGTGTGTGTATGGGAGGGTGAGATGTGCAGCTTAAGCTGGTGCTCAATTTATCTGAAGGACCTGCCAGGTACCTGTGGTGACATTCCCACCGAACACATGCATCTCAGAGGGAAGATCTGGCTTGGCCAAGCCCCCCTTCCTGACTTGGCTCCTGCGCTCAGACCTTTCTCAGGGCACTGTCTCTCCATCTCTGCTCCCACTCGCTCCCCACCCACTTCCTCCTCAGTGAGGAATCTAGGCTAAGGCAGCTCTCATGGTCCCCTTTGTTCTGCAAAGGTCCCCTGGGGCCTCTTCAGTTTGAGGCCCTGTGCTGGGTGCTGGCTTAGCTACAAATGAGACCTGCTTCCTGCTCGAGGAGCTCCCAGCACAGCAGAAAACGGAAAACAAATGGTGCATCAGTGTGGAGGAGGAAAAGAGATTAAGGAAGGTTTCACCTAAATGACTGACAACAGCCTTGAAAGCAATGGGCACGTCAACTGCAAGAGAAACAAGAGTGGGCACAAAAGCCCTGAAGAGTGACAGCTCAGGCTGGGAGCTGCCAACAGCCTGCAGGGGTAGGCACATGGCAGGCGTACGTGAGCTAAGCGGGGTTCAGGTCATGAACAGCCTCAGTGCAGAGAAAGGCAGGGAAAAAGCTAAGCATGAGATGAGGGCAAGCTCTGGGGGGACCTGGAAGCATGAATGTCTGTCCACCCACATCCCTCAAATCAGTTGGTACAGGTCAGGGTTTCATCTGTTTCCAATTTACCAAGCAAGCCCTGCTGTCCAAGAGTGGCCACTAGCCACACACACTGTTTACATCCTTCCATCACTGTGGCCACATAAGCGCTTAAGAGGCACGCATGGCCAGAAGTTACTGTATCGAACATCAACATCGCTCATATAGAGATCTTACCTCTATCTCCAGGAGTCCTGCCTGGCTGTTTGGGGGAGTGTACTCACTGGATGGTCATGAAGGCAATTTTTCCAGGCCACAACTCTACATGGTCCCCCGAGAGCCTGATGAAAGCTCCAGACCCAATTCTCAGAAATACGTTCCCCCACACAAATGCACACACGTCCAGGGGTGGGAGCAACCGCCCCCTACATGCTGCTGTTCCCTGGGCAGCTGGCCCCAGCTCACCGTGAGGACTTTTTTGATGTGTCAAACCCTCCAGTCATTCAAACACTAATTTGGGTATTGATATGAAGCCATTCTGCAGATGCTATCGAAGCCCCTAATCAGTCAGCTTTAATTAAGAGATTATCCAGAATAATCTGGGTGGGCTTGATCCAATCAGTTGAAAGGCCTTAAAGGCGGGGCTGTGGCTTTCCCCAAGAAATCCACCTGAGGGCAGCAGCTTCAACCAAACTTTGAGCTCCGGCTTGCTCACGGATCCTCTCTTCTTGACAAGTGTGCCCCCCACCATCAAACAAGTCATTTCCTTGTAATAAACCAAATGTCTGCATACACAGTATATAAAATCTCCTACTGGTTCCACTTCACAGCTTGCACCCTGACAACACTAGTTTTAGGCACAAGACAAAAAAATGATTATAAAAATTCTAGGCTGAGAGAGGGGCAGGCACCTGTGGAAACTCTCCAGGAAGCACTCAACCCACCCTTACCAAGACATGGTTTGGAACCTAGGCCCAATCCATTTACTGTAGGTGGCGCTGGGCAACTTAACCTCTCTAAGCGTTGAGGTCATCGTTTGAAAAATGAGGATACCAGATGCTTGGCAGTGACTGACAGTGCTAGCAAGACCATTAAAACATTTAACCAAGACTGCCCAAACTCAGGTGGTGAGGTTTTATTCAAAACCCATCTCCAGCCAGACTCCCACATCTTTGATTTCTTGACAATTGCAGCCCCAAGGAAATGCAGTCTGCATGCCATATGCTAGTAAGAAGGCGAACACATCCACAAGCTGAGAAGTCTCTAGAAAGCCCAGTCCCAAGCACCCCAGCAGGAGAAGCTTGCCATACTGCCCCTCTAGCCAAGCACCACCTTCCCTTAGCCACTAACCTTATAGAATTTCCTGAGGTTCTCTTTCTGAGTCTGGTTAATGACGGTGAGTACACGGGCGATGGATTTGCGAACAACACGGCTACAAAACAGAGACGTCGATAAAGATGGGGAAGACACACAGCACTCCCCAAGATATCTATTTCAGGGCCTGACCCAGATGTCATAGGGCAGGGGCATTCCCCATCAGCTCACCCACGTTCACCCAGGAGGTACCTAACCCAGCCCAGGAGGAAGGTGTCCTGGAGGGAAGAGAGACAATAGATGAATATCCCAGGAGTGGGGACATGGAACGGCTGGCACATCCAGTGCTTTCGAAGAGTTGTGAAGTATTCACCGAGGAGGCTTAATGAGAAGAGGTGAAGGGCAGATCAGGAAAGATCTCGCATCCCAGGCCATAAATCCTGAGGGCTATGAAGACGATCTAACCAATGCCAATATGAATGAACTGACGGGAGGGAATCATGCCACAAGCTGGGCAACCAAGTTAAGCTTAGGGAGTCACAGGAGGGGCCACTGGGGAGGGGACAAGGCTGAAGACAGGAACAGGCTGGGGATAAGTGAATTTGCAGTCATGTTGAATATGAGGGCTCTTAGTAAATGACTGGTAAACACAGTCTTGAGGATTCAGCATGCACCACCACAGGAAATTTATTGGTTGCCCATTTTATAAAAGAGGAAAGAAAAACCTGGGTGGTGAGCCAATCTACCCACCAAGTAGGATGTGGCAGAAGCGGAATTTATGCCCAGGTTGACTAACTCCAAAGCCATGCTCCTTTCACAAATCTTGATTCTTCCTCCACGTACATCAGTAAGTTACACTACGACTCAAGTTAAGGGGTGCAAGGGATCCCCCAACCAAGTGAGGGAGGATACGGAAAAAAATCCAAGTGCTGGTGGGAGGTAGGAGAAAGGAATCAATGAGACTTTCGAAGGTACCATTAAAATGAGTCTTCAGGGACACCCAGTTCTTTCTCCAGCCAGAGAAGTTGAAGGAGGTTACTCCAGGCCAAAGGACCACAGGTCAAAGGCAGGTAAAGGCAGCAGGTCACCACGCACCTGGGTGTGAGCAAGGGGAGCCTAGAGAGGCTGGCTAGCAAGGGCACGACATTCCGACCCACGGATGCATGGAATGGGCACTTAAACGGACACCTCCTTAAGCCAGCTTCGAAAATCCACAAATGTTCCCGACGCATATGTATCCCCCACGCCCAGAGGGCCGTAGTCTGGCCTCCCGTCACTTACATCTTGGAGAGTTTGGAAGCCGCGCCGCCTGTTACTTTAGCCACGCGTAGCTGGGACAGCTCCACTTTCAGGTCCTCCAGCTGTTTCAGCAGCTCCTCTTTCTTCTTGCCGCGAAGGTCTCGAGCCTTTATCTTGGCCTGAGAGAAAGAAAGGATCTGGGTCAAACACCCGGCGGGGCGGTCTCCCCCTCGGCCACTTACCGAGGCTTCCACCGGCCATCGTCTCCTACACCTCCGTCGTAATCAGCCCGTGGAGGGCGCGCGCCTCGCCCTGGGCCAGGAGCGCGCTGGAGGCCCAGCACTACCGTGCCTTGGGCAGGGCAACCCAGACCGCAGCAGGCGCGCCCTCGCCCAGGCCTGCTGCGAGGCTGGGCCACTACCCCCATTCCGCAGAGGAAAAGACAGAGGCCCCGGCAGCGCGCGCGCACCTCTCCTGGTCTAGGCCTGCGTGAGGAGAAAGCGAGAGGCCGGCTGGGGCGGCGCTAGGCCATTACGCAGGGCCTCCCACAGGCCGGGTTGGTAGATAGGCTCTCAGGATTCGCCACGCGCCCCCCACCCCAGCCCCTGAGCCCCACAGCGCGCGGATGGCGCCCGATTGCCCTGCACTCACCATGGCTGTGGAGTCAGTCTCCGCCGCCTTCTCGGAGGAAAAGAGGAAAGGGTGGGGCTGACCTCCACAACTACAGCCGGGTGGCGGCGGGCGTGGTCAATAACGCCGGCGGGGGAGCCCTGGCTCCGCCCCTTCCGTCCCACCCCCGCGCGAGGAAAGCTGTGGTCCGGCCCGCTGAGCCCCGCCCCGAGGAGCCGGAGACTCGCCCAGTATGGTCCGCGTCTTCTTTCCGCGCGCTGGAGAATACTTGGGTTCGGTGTATTGCCCAGAGCAGCGCTGTGGGGAAATCGAGGCCTGGGGTGGCGGCAATTTACTGGACTAGTAAGGACTCGGATTCATCCATTCATTTATTCATTCATTCATTCATTCATTTGGTAAACCTTTGCAGGTCGCCCAGTCTGTGCTACTCCGAGCTGGGCGCCGGTGTTCCGGGGGTACAGGGGATGAAGGCTGAGGGTTTTCGAAGATGAATTAACATGGTCTCTGCCTTGGAGGAATTTAAAGTCCAAGGTGGGCGGGGAAGGGCGGGGTCAGACAACTATAATCCAACTGCAAAAAAATTCTAGTGGAGACAGCATGCGTTAGGGGAAACATTCATGGCCTTTTCTTAGTGAAACTGACCCGGTTTCAAATTCTTATCCTGTTGCCTGGTGCTAGCTGACTCTCCGCAAATCCCTTCCCCTCCCTGAGTTTTAGTTTTCTCACCTGTGATATGGGGTATTTATAAGGATCAGGAAGATAACATATAAAACTCTTATTACAAGGCCTGATGCAGGACTTCCCTGGCGGTCCAGTGGTTAAGACTCTGAAGTTCCAATGCAGGGGGCAGAGGTTCCATCCCTGGTCGGGGAACTAAGATCCCACATGCCGTGGGGCACGGCCAACAAAACAAAACACCTGATGCATAACAAGCGCTGAAAATATCATCACCATCAATATTCCCAGTTGAATGAACACTTGAGGTGGCCTGAAAGTTAAAGGGGGGATTTCACAAGGGAAAGTGCTCAGGCTTTCCGACTGGACGGTTGCATTGTTGCCCCAACCAGCAAGCATGAATCTGTGCTCTAGTGTCACTCCACTGCCCTTAACAAAGGCACACCCACACGTTAGAGCTCTAGTTAAAGCCAGGTTGGCCCCTTGCTGCTGTCACGTGTCTCCTCCAGGAAGCCTTCTCCCATCCCCTTATGGGTTTCCGTTAATGGATCGTAGCCTTGGACTAAATTGGGACACAGTCCCCCCTTGTGTGCGGAGCTTTCTGGGCAATCCTCTCTTTAGCCCCAAACATAATTAAAATAAATTTATGTGTCTATCTCCACAGCCAGCCTGGAAGTTCCCCAGGGGTCAGAACCATGGCTGACACCTGGTTTGGTTTTTCTCATCTCCAGGCCCAGCATAGGGATGCTTGTTGGATGAATTGAATTAATGAGCTTTGCCCAAGATCACGGGGAGGCATGCTTCCAGCAAGTGGAGGGAGGTGGAGCAGAGAGAGCAGAGGACATTCTTGGCATGGATTAGTCTTAAATGGAAGTTGAATGGTGCACAGGGACTTGACTGTCATATTTTCCAAATGCTTATAGTTCTATTAAAGGTAATGATTGTGTACATCTTTTCTGAACTTGAAGTCACCTACGACTACCCTGTTTCTCTTACATGCCACATCCAACCCACTCCCAAATTCTGCAGCCTCTTTCTTCAAAATACCCAACCTCCTCCCACCACTGTTACTGGCACCTGCCTGGCCTGAGCTGCCACTGCCCGTCACCTGGACCATTGATGTCACTTCTTAAATCACCTACTTTGGCTCAGGCTCCCATGTGTTCTCAATACACATTTGAAGGACCCTTTTCAAGTCAGATCATGTCACTGCTCTGCCCAGAATTTCCAGGGCTGTCCTGAGTTAAGACCACATCCTTTCCTCAGCCTACAAAGCTCTACAGCACCCGCCCCTCCCCCCCACCTCCCTTCCATCTCATTTCTTCTCACTCTTCTGCTCTAGTATGGCCTTGTTGTTTCTGGAATACACCAAGCCTGCCCTGTCTTTGAGCCTTTGCTTGGCTCCCTCCTTCACTTCCTGCAGGTCCTTGATCAGCGTCACCTCCTCGGGGACACTTCTCTTGACCACTTTATCTGAGGTACTCTCAGAAACTGCATGTTATTTATTTATTTTTTTTTTTGAGATACGCGGGCCTCTAACTGTTGTGGCCTCTCCCGTTGCGGAGCACAGGCTCCGGATGCGCAGGCTCCGCGGCATGTGGGATCTTCCCGGACCGGGGCACGAACCCGAGTCCCCTGCATCGGCAGGCGGACTCTCAACCACTGCGCCACCAGGGAAGCCCTGCATGTTGTTTTTTTCTTCTCCTCAGAACACAGTCATCCCTGACATAGTGTGAATTTTTAATTCTGCCTCCTTGACTGGAATGGAGATCCACGGTCATAAACAGTGACATTATTTCATTCACCAGTTTATCTGGGGGCTATTTCCTTACTTGTAAAATGGGCATTTTGGTTTAAAATTCCTTCTGATCAGGATGTTCTGGGGATATGAATTTCTGTTGTCTTGTGCCCTCCCTAGGTCACACAGATTTCTTCCAAGGTATGGAGCTGATAGGCAGTTCTTCCAGGACCCCTGATACTTTTATTTAGCACCTGTTTCCCACTGTAGGAGTCCATCTTTAGCACCCAAGATTAGGTAGCATCCTAGTCTGAATATTTTTTTGATCTGTAGACACAGTTCAATGGGAAGTATTCGGAGCAATGAAAACGAGTCACATCTCATTAACTTCTACTGATCTTTATTAAAAGGAAAACTATTATATGAAAACAAAGACCCAATGGAGTCTCAGGCTAAGTCTCATTGATAGAACCCCTCAAGCAACAGCCCAGGCACCTAATCTTGGCACTACAATGTTGTCCTTGACTCTGCCCTATCTCTCCCCATCTCAGACTCTGGGGGTTCGCTTCCTACCAGGATATTCCTCCCCAGCCAGGCAAGATATCTCAGCCCCCCCAGGACCTCGTCCTTCCTGCCAGGATGGTGGCCACAGGGTCAACCTCCACTGAGCTCAGTGTGGTGGCGTCCAAAGCTCCTAAAATCCGAGACTTAGGTTCTCCCACCCTACGTCACTCCCCGGGGCATAGGAACTACTACTCATCCCTCAGGTTTCAGCTCGAAGGTTTCTTCTCTAAGAAGCCTGCCCGGCACTCGAAAGGCCGAGCCGGGCGCCTTCTCCTGGGGGCCCCGTGCCCCCTCAGTCTGGGCAGAGATGACATCCGGAGTCGGCGAGTGTGCCCGCCCCGGCCCCCTCCAGGGCCAGGGGCTCCTCGGGAGCAGGAGCGAAGCCGAAGTGCGCAGTTATGGCGTCCACGTGCTGGGCCTGCGCGGGATTGGGCGCCTGCTCCTCAGACGGGAAGACTTTACCTCCATGAAGACAGGAATCCCCCGGAGCTCCACAGGCCTCTTTCCCGGCGCTTCCCGACACGCCCCGCCCCTCCCTCCCACCGGCACTTCCGGCTCCGGCGTGGGCCGGAAGTGGGCGGGCGGCGGCGGCTGCGCGCGGAGGAGGTGGAGGAGGTGCCGGGCGGCAGCTTCCCGCCCCCGAGCCGGAGCCGGTTCCGAGCGGAGTGGAGTGGAGGTTTTCCTCGGAGCGTAGCTGCCTGAGCGGGCGCCGAGCCCCCGCCATGGCCCGGAACACGCTGTCCTCGCGCTTCCGTCGGGTGGACATCGACGAATTTGACGAGAACAAATTCGTGGACGAACAGGAGGAGGCGGCGGCGGCGGCGGCCGAGCCAGGCCCGGATCCTAGCGAGGTGGACGGGCTCCTGCGGCAATATCCTTCTCCCGCGCGGCGGCCCGGACTCCCCTTTGGCCCGGCCTTCCCACTTCCCTCATCCCCGGCTCCGGCCCTTCAGGCCGACCTCCCCACTCCTCTCAGCCCCGGACCCCTCAGGTCAGTCTCCCGACTCCCTTCCGACCTGGCTCTCCTCGGGCCACGCATCCCCACTTCCCTCTGACCCGGCCTCCCCACTCTCCTTGTCCCCGGCCCGAGCCCTCGGAACCTCCCTCAAAAGCGCGGCCCCACGCGGCCCCCGGATCCTGGTGGGCCGGCCTGCTCGGCGGCCCCAAGAGCGTGCCGGAGGGGCCTCCGGCTCGTAGGCCCCTCACTCTTGCACGAGACCTCTCCCCTTTCTTCCCCCTTGCCTCCCCACCCCCTCAGGCTGGCCCTTCCTTGGGCGCCCGATCACTCCATCCCTCCCATGCGGGAAACGGGGCCATACTCGGGCATGATCGGCGGGAGGCGCCGAGGTGAGCCACCGCTGAGTAATTGAGCGGCCAGGGCGGCTCCCAGGCACAGTCTTCTCGGGCCGGATTGCAGCACCACCTGAAAATAGGTGGGTGGATGGCTGCGGGGAAGAAAGGCCCCACGGGGGGAGCCAAGGCTGCAGCCTTAGTCCAGCCCTGAGGTTTGAGATCGCGCCTCCCACCCCAGAATCATTCTGACCCTGCGGCTTAATGCCACTCTTCCTCACCTATTCTTAGTTTCTTATGACCATTCATTGGGCTTTGGACCTCGATGGTCTCAGCCACGTTCAACAAGTGAGTTTTGGCTCCCTCCCCCCCATAGCCTTCTTGTGCAGGAAGCAGTGGAAAAAACTAGTCGTTTAGAGCTAAGAAAAGCCAGGCAGCATAAAGTGAGATGTAAAAGTAGAGCCCCACGTCTGGAAATGACTGTTCTGTGGTCACAGAAAACAAGCATTTAGAAAACAAGATTAAAAATAGAGTTGGCTGTCACAGCCTGCTTGGTCCCTTAGCAGTTTGAGCACAGGAAACTGACTTATTCTCACAGGAAGGATTTTTCTTTATTCAAATGGTGTTACAGGAAGTGCCTACCCCTCCCCCGCACTGGCCAGGGCAGGGTTGGAGGCTCTTGCTGTACTGTATATAAATCAGGTTCTGGGTGTTTAATCAGTTGACTCAGCTTGGGAAGTCGAGCCCATAGACTGCCTTTGGGAGGAGTCCTGCAGTGTTCCTCCAATGTGCCTTTGAAACAAAAACCTTCAGACTTTCTTTGTTTGAACAGAAATGTGTTTTCAAAGGTGGTGATTCAAACTTGTATTTCCTGCCCCATCAGGATCACCCTGCTTACCCCATTGGTGAAATGAGGCCATGAGAAGGGCCCCCATGAGGGAAGGTTGATTCTGCAGTCTGGTGTAGAACCTGGCTCATGGGCAGGCATTGCTAAAAGGACTCCAGCGTCAGGCCTGTGGCCCAGACCATCCACAAAAGGGGAGGGCAAGGTCCGGTTATCTGCTGTCTTGGTCTTGGTGCTGCAGGTTGAAGGTCATCTCTTGGTACGCTCCTCACATGATAGGTTCCTTGAGGCTGCTTGGAGACCTAGGCTTAGCACATCAGGGGATGGTAGTTTCTCCACTAATGGCCGTGTCAGAAACCTTGTTACCATGGAGAGTGTACCTCTTGGGACTGGGGAAAGGGAGGTTAGCAAATGAGAACTGAAATCCTGGCAAATGTGGGGCCCAGGAAGGAAGGAGGAAGGAGCTAATATTTGCTGAGTCCCTACCATGTGCCAGGTCTTGGATTTATGTTAGATTATGAAACTATAGAAAGGGCTTCTAGGAGTCTTAGAACAGAGGCGAGGGGAGTAGGGATAGGGAGGGGTTCATTGATTGGAGTGAGGGGATGCAGGGAGTGGGCCTGTCCTAGTACTGTATAGGGAAGCGAGTCATGGTGGGAGATCACACATGAAATAGAGCGTGGGCTGTGCATCCACACAGACCCAACTCAGTCTTCTATAGCTGTGTGACTTTGAATAGGTCACTTACACTCTCTGAACCTCAGTATCCTCCTGTGTTAAAAGGAGGAGAACCAAGCTGGGCTTATAGGTTCCATGGGAGCATCACTGGACAACATCCCAGAAGGCTTTAGCACAGTGCTGGACACACAGTAAGTGTCCTGGACATGCACCTTGGGCCTGTGGGTGGAGTGGCAGCAGGGGATTGTAGAAAGAACTTGGCCTTGGCATCAGGCATCCTTGGGTTTGAAGGCCAGCTGGACAGCTTAGCTTTGTGACCTTGAACACGTCATTTTCCTTCTCTGAGCCTCAGATTCATTGCCTTTAAAATCAGAATAATGATTCTTGTCACAAAGAACTGTTAGCAGTGATGAGATGACATGTGAAAACACCTGGGCACAGGATCTGAGACCTTGTAGGGGTTTTAAAAAATTGGCTCCTTTTCTTCCTTGCTGAGGCACCTTCTGGTCCTCTGGAGGGGGATCTGTCCAGAGCAGTAGTTTTGAATGATTTTGCAGTCTCCTCCCCCTGAGGAAATTTGTCGATGTTTGGAGATACTTTGTTTGTCACAACTTGGGGGGTGGGAGGGAGTGCTACTGGAATCTAGTGCATGGAGGCCAGAGATGCTGCTAAATATTGTACCATGCATGCACAGGACAGACCCCACGTCAGTCATCTGGTCTAAAATGTCAGTAGTGCTGTGGTTGAGAAACCCTGATCTAGAGGAGACCAGGGGCTGGGCACGGTTCCTTGGCCTCCACAGCCTGTTCTCTGGAAGGGCCTAAAACCAGCTGAGACAGAGGCCAGCTTGATAAATGGTATGCCCCTCCCTACTCCCCAGTTCTCCCCAGCTGCTGAAGGCCCCCTACCTATCAACACCTATAGTGAATGCTTGGTAGAGGGGTGCTGCAGAGAGATTAACTCTAAAGCAGTGACTCTTTTTGCCCCCGTGGACTAGTTATCCTACCCTTACCCATTCATCTTCTGAAATATTTTGTTTCCCAACCTTGCTGGTTAGTGAAGAGCGCCAGCCTTCGTTTCCTCTGAAGCCTCTGGGACTCTGCCTATTGCTCTGGGATGTCAAATTCGAAAAGAGTTCTGAGGTAGAAATTATCAGTGGCTGATATCACATGGGCCCTAACCAGGCTGGGAAAAAGGAATTCCAAAGCTGACAGATACAGGGGTGTGGGAGAGTGGGCTGCCTCTCAAGTTGGAAGGTGGATCAGAGCCCAGCAGGGTGCTAGGGAGCTCCACAGGGGTGGCTCCCTGGGTGTGTGGGCCCAGCTCAGTCAAGATGGAGGCCACACTAGGGAAGACCGGGGACTCGGCTTTGCTTGGGAGGTTCTGGCTTTTCACACGTGGGTATCGCTGCATGAACAGGAGTAGAGACCCAATTGGGTGGAAGCCATTTCTTGTTCTATTTTTGAAGCTTTTTGGCTGAAGCCAGTGTTTCAGATGAGGAAATGAAAGTCAACTGATGTAATTCAGTTTAAAATAGGTGTCACCTTTGGGGACCTAACCCAGATTGTAATTTTCTTTTGAGCACTGGCTATTCAGAGCTCAGCAAAGATTGTGTCAGGACTCCAACTAAGGTTTGGGGAGCAAGGAGGGGAGGATTGATTCATGTTGTTGGCAAAAGATTCTTTTAGATTGTTACATTTCCCCCAGTTGGGACCTCACTGACTTGGGTAGGTCTTGGAAGATAAAAGTTTTAGCACATCTTAATTTCTTTATTAAGTTTAACGGATAGAAAACATTGGATTAAGAGTTAGGAGACCTCCATTTGTGCCTTTGTTCTTCCCTTTTGAGAATGAGAAGATGAAAATGATAACCTTACTCGGTGGTCGTGAGGGTCCAGTAGGGCAGATACGGTGCCAAGTAAGTGCAAATCAGCTCAGTCAGATTTTGCTGCAAGTTACCCTGCGGGGGCAGTTGCTTTGCTACTCCCTTCCCGGGAGGGAGCGAGTCCGTGTCCAAACTCGCTTTGAAGGGGAAGGTTTCGGGGCCGGCAGAGGAGGGGTTTGCAGGGTTGGCAGAGATGCCCCACCCACCCTCCGTGTGGCTCAGGAGAGCTACAGGCTACCCTCTGAACTGGCTGTGCCCACCGGGAGGCCACAGTGGGAGGCAGGTGGATGTGGATAGATGCCATTTGACTCCACTCTCTTGAGCTCTTTTTGAAATGAGTTCGTTAATAAAAGTATGAACATGCTAGAGCCTAGCCATCCTTAACTGGTGCTGATGCACAGGGGACATGCTTCGGGCGTTTCATGCAGCCTTGCGGAACTCTCCCGTCAACACCAAGAATCAAGCTGTGAAGGTAAAGGGGGTTGAACTGCAGCTCTGCTGGGTGGGTGTTGGGACCAGGGCTGTTATTGTCCAATGTGAGCTCCCTGGGACTCTGGACAGCACCTGTTTCATCTCTGCATCGGTGAGTATCTACCAAGGAAGTGAGTTGGCACCGGGCAGTGTTTCCACGGAAGCCTCCTGGCGCTCCTAACACCCAAAGCTGTCAGTGTTCATAGTAAACGCTCCCCAAAGAAACGTTCACTCCTCCCCGTTCACTCCTCCCCGAGGCCTCATGGGGTGAGAAGTCAGCCCAGCCCATCCTGATGAGCAAAGTTATAAATTAGCTTGCCATGTGGGACTTAGCAATGGTTATGCTTTTATAAGCTCTTGAATAGGCTTTATTTGCATAAGGATTTTCAGTGCTTTTATGATTTCCTGCCTCGTAAAAACTAGGTGAGACCATACAGTTGTGCAGACTGTATCGGTTACGTTGTCTAAAAGCTCATCGCTGAGACTGTCTAAAATTTGGTCCAGGGAAAGGAGTCTCTTTGGAGCTGGGGTTTTGCCATCTTGTGATGGCACTTTTTTTTTTTTTTTTTTTTTTTTGATGGCATCTTGATATAAATGGCCGCACCTGTCAAACATGGAGGAAAATGGCCCCTTTTTTGCATTGGGGTTGAACGCAGACAGAAGGTGCAGCCAAGTAGACCTGTTTTTTTTTTAATCTCCACAGTATGATCCTGTAGAGTTTTAAGGCCTTGCTGGTGTCATCAGAAATAGGGATGCTTCTCCCCAGGAAACCGCTTATTTCCCCCAAAATAAGTGGAATAAATTACTGGCTTTGAATACTTCGGGATACTTTGAAACTTAAATCAATAAAAGAATTTCACTTAAGCATTCCAAATGAATTAGAAATTGGGCAGTGTTTCTAATGAGTTCTGACTACTTGGTTTGGTGTTTCTGAGCCTGCAGTGCAGGATGTGGATATGCCTGGGCCATGGCTCTAGGCCTCACTCCCTTTCTCTTTCCTCTGTAGGAACGGGCCCAGGGCGTGGTGCTGAAAGTGCTTACAAATTTTAAGAGCAGCGAAATTGAGCAGGCTGTGCAGTCACTGGACAGAAATGGCATTGACTTGCTAATGAAGTACATTTATAAAGGGTTTGAGAAGCCCACAGAAAATAGCAGCGCAGTGTTACTCCAGTGGCATGAAAAGGTATGTGAACATCAGGCAGCCCACTGAGTCACCCCAACCCCAGGGTTCAAATCAGCAGGCCAGGCTATCACAAACAAACAAAGGACAGTCTGATAGGCATGTGAGAATAAGGGGCCACGCCTCAAGCAACCTGGGACAGCTGAGCACTTAACCTCTCCCAAGGAAGCACCTGGTAGGGATCTGCCGTCTCTGGTAATCGCTGTTGCTTTAGCTTTTGGTTTGTGCCGGGCAGGCGTGGGGGCAGATGGCTTGGCGTGGTAAGGTAGGCAGGCTTGCTGGTGGCTGGGACTTTGGGATACTTTCTTTGGGCCGGTGGAGGTGGTGGTTGTGGGTCTTAGATGCAGGCTGAGCCCTCCCGTTAGCTCTGAGGGCTTCCTGCTCCAGCCTCAGCCTCACCAGGCCCGAGGGGGCAGTGGCAGATACCTTGGCAGTGTCTTTAATAGGGCCTTCATCCACCTAAAGCATGAAAAGCCTGTCTTTTGCTTGGGTCAGTATAAGAGCAGGGCCTTTCATCAAGTCTGTGTCCTTCCTGAAAGGCTCTGTTGAGTTTTAAGGGAGTGGCCCTTACTGAGGGATGGGTCACTTGGGCAGCCTGGGACTGGGCTGTGGCCTTCGGTCCTGCCGGTGGGTGTGCTCTGCCAGAAGGTGAGCTCCTAGGCTTAGTGGGTGGAGGTGGTCGTGGGGCTCAGGGGAACTGAGTGGTATGGAGGCCAGGCTCTCTGGTCCCTTTAAGGCAACTGGGTGCTCAGCCCTGTTGATGTTTCAGCTCTAATGGGCTAGTGTTTGTTTAAGTGCCTACGGCTGTGCCTGTAAGCCGGGACATGATGAGCTTGTCAAAGGGAACCTGGGGGTCTCTGTGTGAGCTTGGTAACAATGTTCTCAAGCCCAATTCTCCTGCCTCTAGAGCTAGCAGCTCTTGGGAACCCTTTGTTCCAGGACAGGGCTCCATCCCTCACATGTGGACCCTGTTGGCACCTCTTAACTGTGCTCTCGCGGGAATCCTTTTTCAGAAGGTCTGTGACATGGTCAGGAGCGCATGGTCCCATCTCCCCTGGCAAGCTAGGCTCCCCTTGTCCAACCAAGTCTCAACTGACACCTTTTCTTTTCCTGCCCCTACAGGCATTAGCAGTAGGAGGACTAGGCTCCATTATAAGAGTTCTTACAGCAAGAAAGACTGTTTAAAAAAAAAAAAAAAAAGACTCATGTTACCTTGAGAAGAATTTTGGATGCACAGGCTGTTGAAGAAGGGATTGACAATGGACCATCTTCCTCGGAACTACTAAGTAAACTGTTTCAGGACATGCATCCGCTAAAGTGTATTTTATTTTCCAGGTGGAGGGAGAAATCGTCTGTTTCCCAAATCCTTTGCAGGATCTGATAGTCTATGCCTTTGTCCACAAGTAATGCAGAACTGACATTGTGACTGTCTACCAGAGTGGCTGGCCTGCATTGGTCAGGTGTACCTGTGTGCACTGCCTGTGTAAAAGCGGGGAGGGGTGACTTGGGCAAGGGGTGTGGTAGAAAAGGGAGAGCTTGGTTCTTGTTGAAGTGGAAAACCCCCAAGGGTTTGTACAGACATCCCGACCTCCCAAAGAAGGCGGGCTCTCTTGGGTTCATTGTAAAGTGCCTGCTGCATCAATAAAGCTCTTGGCTTATTAGTATATACTCTGCAGTGTGTTTCGTGTATATAAAAGAAATGGGTAATGGATGGTAATGAATGAGAGGTCGCCTGTTCTGGAAACTGGACATGGAGGGTGGGTAGATGTGTGTCCCCGCCGAGCCACGGGAGCGAGCATGGCATTCCAGCCCTCCTGCCACAGCAGTACCTCAGGCCTGGGCTGCAGTGCTGCTGGCTGCTACAGAGAGATGTTTTGCTGAATAACTATTTATTGTTTTTACTCCTTTGATTTCTGTGTAGTTTTGGAGCTTATTTAATAAAGTGCCAAACATTCAATAATTGACCTAAGCTTTAAAAGTCTTCAGTTTGTGTGACTGCACTTGGAGTCTTTTGGGAGCGGGCTTAGACGGGCCCAGTCACCACCTCCTGACGCAGGGCTCGGCTGCTCGGCAGGAACACCGTGATGTTGTTTTCTTTAAAGGGTTAAGAGCCAGAAACAGGTAGCAATCATCAGCCTATAGATATAAAAGGAACATTTTGTTCCCTGTAACCACTAACAATGGGCCTCTCTGAAGAGTAGGGATGCTTTTCTTTGCTTTTTGGCACATGTAACTGCAGTTTGCTAAAGGTAGGGACCCCATTCATGTCCCTGAAGCTCTTCCCAGTCATGTGGGCCTTGGAGATGGAGGTGACCAAAGTGACAATCCTCCCAACTCCTCTGCAGACCCCACCCTTCCTGGGAGGTGGGACTGGGCTGCTGGCTTCATTAAATTACATGTCATGTTGATTCACCCAAACCTAATCCGGGGACGTGGTTCCTGAAAGACTAGGGTTCTACAGGCCTTGAACTTGGCCTTGGAGTTTTAAATGTGAGACACAATGTACTAAATTTAACAAGTTAAAGAAATATTGACAAGCCAAACTATATCAAGTAAATCCACTGCCTCTGGATTGAAGAGCTTTAATCAAAAAGTGTATTGCACCACAAGTGAGTTTTCTACAGCAGTTTTAGATAATACAATCTCCCTGTGTACAACATGGAGGGTGAGATCAAGATCCAATGCTCATATAAAGGGCTATATATACTGTCTCTATCACAGAACGTTTTATACAAGTAAAAGTGCATCAAATCACTTAGAACATTTACTCCACTCTTCCTCTTAAAGCTGAAGGAAATTCAACATGCAGGAGGAAAGCCTGGTCAGAATGAATCCTCCCTGTGCAAGTACAGACTTAGTGAGGGGCCCCACAACCAATGACACCTAAAATTGCCACCGGACGTGGGTGGTGGGTGAGACCAGCTCGAGGGCTGGAGAAGCCACGGGGGAGTCGGGCGGGGCTCCCACGGCTGTGTGGTAGTCGCCTCTAGCAAGCCCTGAACTACCCAACCTTAGGGATTCCTTCCTGGAAGAGCTACCTCCTATTCATCAAAATTGTGGAACAGAAGGGACTCCTGTTTTGTGTCCCCACCAGATAAATGGAAAACAGCATTCTAAACACAGGTCAGGCATCTGCAGGGGGAGCCATAGGAGGAGGTAGGTAACCGGAGAATGGGTCACTTGGATGGCAGAGAGCCCAAGTGGGGACGAGGGTGATGCTGTCCTTGCTTGGTACTTCTAGGTCCACGGAACTGTCTTATGTTAACTGCAAATCCTTGTTTTCCTGTGAGATATACTGTATTTTAACCCTAAACATAGTTGAGAAACATAGCTTTACAGCATTGGATAACTGATGATAAATTTAGGAGCTCCAGTTATTCAGTTTTTTATTTAACCAATAAAACTTTCATCAAACTATAACTCAATACATGCTTTCCCTTTAGATTTGATAGTGTGCCTTATCCAGGGCAAGCACGTTCCCTTTTCTTTATGATGATAATGAATACAAGTTTTTATCAGTCAGTTCCAGAGCCATTTGCATGCTATCAAGTACTGCAGCCAGCTAGGGGCTGCCTGGTTGCCATACATGAATGTAGTGTCATCTTAAATATTTGGGGGTAGGGTGACGGGGAGAGACAGTGGCTCCACTTACAAGGCAGTCCACCCTCCAACGTTTTGGTCAAGCCTGGGGAGAGGGACGGCTGCTGCTTCCTTTGAATACAGCAGACCGTCCTTAGCAGTAGAAAATGTGATTAGCATTTGCTCAGTGTTACAACACAGAATTAAGAGCTAAACAAGGGCTCCCCTGGTGGCGCAGTGGTTGAGAATCCGCCTGCCGATGCAGGGGACATGGGTTCGTGCCCCGGTCTGGGAAGATCCCACATGCCGCGGAGCAGCTGGGCCCGTGAGCCATGGCCGCTGAGCCTGCGCGTCCGGAGCCTGTGCTCCGCAATGGGAGAGGCCACAACAGTGAGAGGCCCGCGTACCACAAAAAAAAAAAAAAAAAAAAAAAAAAAAAAAAAAAAAAGAGCTAAACAAATGAAACACCACCACTGCTTCAGAGGGAAGCAGATGCCAAAGATTGCTAGTGACATTACAAAGGGACAGGGCTCCCAATCTTAGAAATAATTTCCTCCTGATGCTCTGATTTTCCTTTAAGAACACCAGTTAAATGGATTTTATAATACAGAAGACATGTTTATAATAGCAAGGAACTTTAGCTATAAAAAATAGTTTAAAATGGTTTACCAGCAACCTATCCAAGACAAGTACATTCATTAAAAAGGCAATTGAGTGTATTTGGTACTAAGGATCTTTTTATACATTTGCTAGTTTTCTTCAGTAAAATGAGATACTGTCAGAAAGGTGCATATTCATTAATCCACACTGGCCCCAGAGTACCTTAAAGACGGACACATCTAAAGTTCTCGGTGGTCTGAGAAACAACGTGAAATAATGTTTCCTTGGGAGGAAGGGTTAAAAAGCTGCTTCTAACTCATCTGAACCCAAACATACTGAAAGGGAAAGGGAGTTTTTAAAGGCCGGACTCACTGAGTTGGCTCTTCGTGGCAGAACTAGGTGGGTCCGGGCTGCTGGGTACCATTTTGAAGGGCTGTCTACGTCCAGTGTCATCACCACACGATGGATCAGCCGCCTCCTCTCTGACACATGCTGAGGGCTTCAGCTTTAAGTGCTCACCTTGAAAGAGGATTCAGGGGCAGATGGGTGCTGGCCAGAGCTGGGATTTTAGCAGCACTGTGGAAATGTGGGTAGTGCCAGGACCCTCTGGTGACCAGAACAACAGGATCAGCTACCTCCTGAGGTTCTTATCAGTCTGCAGGAGTGGGCCTTTAGTCTTGTAAACAATGTTCAGATGCTTGTACAAAATACTGCAGTTACAGTGATTAAAAACCCACCCAGCCTGGTATGTCAGTGTTCTTTTCACAGAAAAAGTGTCAGCCCTTGGACGTTCACCCTTGGGTGGTGCCGCCTAGGACCACGGTATCCGAGGGTTGGAGATGGACGGCCGGATGCTGCCCTTGGGAGCTGGCTTGGACCCAAACCACGACATCTGTTTGAAACAGAAAAGGCTCCGGAGATGAGAATCAGGACTAGGTGCGAAGCAGCTGAAAGAGCCCCTCCCTACCCGTGGGCCGCCGCCCCCGCCCTCCACACACCCGGACTCTGGCTGTGAGCAGAGCAGTGAAGACGATGGTTCTGGTAACCAGTGCACGGGGCTGAAAGGCCCATTCTAAAGATGGGAGGGAGACAGGAGAAAAACCTGAGGTGACAAGAACAAGGGAGTGGAACTTAGGTAATGTTTCCTTAAAATGTTTTCTATTATAGCATTTATGCAGGTCCTTTTTGAATATTTTTCATTTTTTAAAAAAGTCTGGGTGCTGGCCAGACCTGGGGCTGTTGATGAGGTGATACCAATGAAAGTGCTCTGGAGAAGAACACAAGGCCCTGTTAATCAAGTACAGCAGAGACCTGTGGGCACAAAGCATGTCCTCGGTAAATACCACCCGAGTCCAGTTCATCAACCAAAAGCACCTTCCAAGCTAATGATGCAGCTGTGGGCTGGTCTCACCCGCCAGGGCTGGGATGACTGACTACATTTTTTGGAAGGCGGACAGCAGACCAGGAAACCCTACCTTATACTCCAGGGTTTCTTTGAGCATGTTCTCCTCCTCTTGTGAAAAGTTCAGCAACACTGACACAGCTTTTATAAGATGAAAAGCCTGAAACAAAGCAAATTTTGCTGCCATGGGCCTCGGTCAGTTAGCAGGCGGTCAGGGGGCTAAATGGCGGCGTCTCCTGGTCCTGCTCCTCCTGTGCACTCTGGGCTTGGTCAGCAAGGACCACGTAGAGGGTGGAGATGGGCACTCTGAGGTCTGCTGGTTCTTTTCCTCCCCCACCTTTTACTTCGGGGACTGGCGAGACCACCAGGACGACCACCACCGCCACCTGCTCTTCGGCAGGAGGCAGGACTGCTGGGCGGATTCAGTTCCCTGGACTCTGGCCTCAGCATCCGACCCACAGCTCCTCCCAGGAGCCAGTTCCCTACTCGGCGCCCCCTGCTTGCTGCTCAACCAGCAGGTCAGTGCCTGCTGGAGAAATGACTGAGTGCTCACGGTGGTGGTCAAAGCGGAATGGGGGACAGGAAGAAAGAAATGGATCTGGTGGGAAGCCAGGCAGGGCTTGGACAAATGAACCAGGCCCTGGGGTGGAACTCAGTACCCAAAGGGCAACTCAAAAGCCCTTTACCTCAGATTCGCGACAGGACATGAATTTTAAAACCACATGTTTGAGGTACTCGAAGTTGATCTCGCGGGCATCAGTCAGGTCAGTGTTATTTGTGACAGAAGGGGCCATGTTTGGCATTTCAGGCCCAGGCTTCTCCCGGACTTCAAAAAGCTCGTTATCGGGTCTGATTTTCTGAAAAACCAATGGAAAGATGCTACATTGAACCCTTCAAGACAGGTTCGAAAATCACAGGGGAGATTCACTTGGCCCTGGCTGTGATCACCTGCAGTTCTCTGCCACACCCTGCACAGAGTAGGGCGAAAAGGGCCCCACCTGCGAAGGAAGCGCCAGCACCTGAAGGAGGCAGGGTGCCGGCTGAGAGGAGGGAGAGAGGTATGTGGGGAAGTTCAGCCATTTCCTTTACCCGCGTCAGGACTCATCTCCTGGGGCAGTGAGCACCCAGCCAGGGCAGAGGCGCCGCTCTCCCACGTCTGGGCCTGGCCTCTACCATTCACACACGGCCACACGTCCCCTCACTGACCTCTCAGACAACACACAGGCTCAGAGAAAGAGGGCTCGTGCCGGGGGTCACAGAGCCACTTTCCAGGACCACGTTCAAGGTGGCAGGGCCACTGTCCCACCAGCCTGACTTCCCAGAGACCTCGTGCAGTCCCCTGGGGGTGAGGGGAGTGTCATCAGGCAGGAGGGCATGGGCAGCGGGGAGAAGGGGGACACTCACCAGCTCCTTCTGCAGAGTCTTCTTGAGTTCCAGCATCCTCTGCTGCATCTGCTTTATGGTCTGAGGCAAAGCCCCACCCCCACAAAAGGCCATTCATTAAACGCACGTTTCACCATCTTTAAAGTGCAAAGGACCACAGAGCAGACAGACAACCCCTTGGGTCCCCATACACCTGTGAGAAGCCCCTGCTTCGTCTCCTGAGGAGCTGGCGCTGCCACACCTGCTGCCTCGGCCTCCTTCCCCCACGTGCTGAGGCTGTGCACAGCCCTGCCCTCCAGGCCCCGCCGCTGCCGCAGTGCTGTCCCGCCCCTCCCGGCCTGGGGCCTTAGGACTGCTTCTGGCGCTCGCCTCCACAGGCGGCCTAGCTAGAAATGCCTCTGCACAGTGTATTCTGCCCTTCAGAATGATATTTATGTGCTATCATCCCCAAGTAGGATACGTGGGCCAAAATTTATGATTCTCATCATCACCACTGATCTCCTGAAATACCATAATAATTTTTAAGGCTTATTTTGAACAGTATTAAAGATCGTGGTTTTTCGGCACAACCCATCAACAATGGGTCTTATGTCTTTTATTTCTTTATTTTCCCTATTTATTTTTAGTGAGCTTAATTAGTATTATGGGCCTTAAATATAATTACACATTCCATTAACCATCAGAAAGGCTGAACTCTGTTTTCTCAATGAAAAAATTTAATGTGTAATCGACATTACAGGGAAAAAATTTTAAATAAACATTTCTCCAAAATCTCACAACTATATCAAAATGAGTTTTTCCTGTGGACTTCTAGTCCACGTCACCATTCTTGCACCGAGTAGCTAGAATTTTGAACAGTAGTTTTCATTTATCAGAGTTTCCACAGCTTTATAGTTTTGCTAATTATAACTTTTAATGTGACAGTAACTCTAGGGGATGCCCCATGTCTTCTTGTGAAGCTGAGTTACCTTTTTTTTGGCCACATTGCATGGCTTGCGGGACCTGAGTTCCCCGACCAGGGATTGAACCCGGGGCCATGGCAGAGCAAGTGCCAAGTCCTAACCACTGGACCGCCAGGTAACTCCCTGAGCTTCCATTTTCAAACAAAGCTGTAATAAGCTTCGTTGTCTCAAGAGCGGTATGGCCTCGGCCCCCTGGGGATGAGACGGCTGGGAAAGCGCCTCCAGCTCCTGTCACACTGCCTGCAACACCCCACTGACAAAATGGTAATGTTTCGTTTCAATCTGTATTCTCTGCTTGACCGTGAAGCTGGGCATTCCCCCAAAAGTACATTTGCTAGTTTATGTTACTTGATCTTCTAGATTTTGACTCATTCATTAACTTATCCAATGAATACAAAGTCTCTACACCAGCCTAGAGGCTGCGGAAACAGCAGGAAAAAAAAAAAAGAAAAAACGTCTGCCCTCAGGAGAGGACAGTGTCAATAAGCAAATATACAGTGTATCAGAAGGTATTAAGAGGCCTGGAGAAAAAAGAGCAAGGTGAGGGGACTGGGAGTTCTGTTGGTGAGGGCTGGCAGGATAGCAGGAAGGCCTCACTGACAAAATGACACCATAAAGGAAGTGAGGGTAATTGGGGGAAGGATCTTCCAGACAGAAGGCTCAGCAAGTGCAAAGGCCCTGAGGCGGGAGGGTGCTTGATATTCACAGAAAGGCAAGGCCACTGTGGCTGAGAGGGAATGCTGGGGGAGAGCAGAGGGTGCGGGGAAGGGGGCAGTAAGGAGCCAGACCACAAAGGCTTTGTGGGCCACTGCAAGGACTTTGGCTTTTATGGGGACAGAGAGTCATCAGAGGGCCGGAACAGACAAGTGACAGGGAAACCAATTAGAAGCCCAACACCATCCTCTAGGGAAGATAGGATGGTCACCTGGTCTCGGGTGGTAGCAGTGGCGGGGATGAGAAGCAGCTCATTCCACATACAGTTTGAAGGGAGAGCCAAATGGATTCCTTAATGATTTGGATGTTGGTTGTGAAAGAAATAAAGGGGTCAAGGATGACTCCAAGGTTTTTGCCATTTACTGAGATAGGAAAGATGGCAGTAGATGCTGGAGAGCGTGGTCAGTCTGAAGTCTGGTTCTGGATGTTTTAAATTTCAGGGGCCTTTCAGACACTGACATAGAGAAATAGGGTAGATACAGCAGTCTAGAGTTCACAGGAGCCGTCTGGATTCGAGGTATGGATGTGGGGCCAGCAGCACACAGGATGGGGGAGATCGCCAAGGATGTGAGTGCCATTTGGAGAAGCTGTCTGAGGGCTGGACCCAGGGACACACAGTGTGCACTCTTCTATATTTTATATTTCATGATAAGAGATTAAGAGCCTGTGTGTGTGTGTGTGTGTGTGTGTGTGTGTGTGTGTGTGTGTGAAAGGGGGAGATGGGCAGAGGTTGGGGGAAAGAAAGAATGACCACCTTTCTCCTTTATTAAAGAGCAATCACACAATTTGGGGGCGGAATTTCAGGCCAGAGCACTGACTAGCCAGCATATTTAACTTCACAGGACATTTTAAAAACGAGGCTCAAACGAGACCCTGCATTTACAGGTGCAGAGGCCAGGCAGGGTGGGTGGAATCATGACATTTATAAGCCTCTATAAAATACCAGAAAATTTACAGGAAGCTAACAAACAGTTTCGTTTCATCCCCCAACCCCCCCCCCCGCCACAAAAGCACTGAAAGGCAGGTATCACCGCTCTCATTTCACAGCTCTAGAAAAAAGTGCAGAGGTAAGGTGACTGGTCATAGGACCTAGCTGGCGATGGCAGAGGGGGCTGGGGACACTGAGACCTGCCACTGTTCCAGCTCTAATACTCCGATACCACCTCAGGTGGGGGGTCTGGGAGGAGACTGCGCGAGTGTGAAAGGAAGAGGGCCGTGCAGGAGGTAAGCAGAAGAGGAGAACCAGGAAGAAGCCCTTGTGATGGAAGAGGTAACACCTCCCCCAAGAGGGGCCCAGGGGCATCAGCACAACTCTTGAAGAACGGACTGGATGGTTTTAGGCACAAGGACAGGGAAAGGGACATAAACAGCTGAGGTAGAGTGTCCTCACCTTATTTTTCTCTAGAAGTTGCTGCTCCAAGTCCTGTTTTTCCTTCTGTAGCTGCCCTAGATCCATGGCGGTCCCCATCTCACCATTTGGTATCCCCTCTGCAGCCGGAAGCTGGTACGCGGGGTCCTGCCTGGCCCTCGAGGTCACCTACAGGGTGGTGGCAGCACAGGACATGGTCAAGCTAAGCCACAGATCCCTAGGGAAGGGGCCCAGACTCATTCCAAAGGTGACGACTGATGTGCTCCACCAGGCAGCTGGCCAGGAACCAGACTTAAACTATGGCAACCCCGTCACAGAGCCTGCTGGGGGGACAATAAACTCTCCACGCAAGGAGCCTGCTGGGAAGGAAGGGCTTCAACACCTGGACACGGACAGGTGTCGTCACATCAGATGGCTCCCCAACACGCACAACCCCTGGCGGCGAGGCGCCCCCCGTTGGAGAGGAAGCTGAGGCGCAGGGCGGCGGCTCAGGCGGGACTTACGTGAGGCTCGCTGACCGAGGGCACCACGCCCTGCTCCGGGCGCAGCCTCAGCAGGTCCTCCCGCGTGGCGGCCGCCTCCGACTCCTCGGCCCTCAGGCCCCTCAGGGCCTCCAGCTCACTCTGCAGCTGGCGCATCTGCAGCAGGGCGGAGTCGTGACCTAGGCCGGGCAGAGGGGAGGCGAGCACCGTCACTGGGCCACCTCCGGGCAGGGGTCCGGGCAGGACCAGGTGAGAAGGCCCAGCCTTGGCGGACTCCTCACCTTTCTTCAGCTGGAGAATCTCCTGCTCTTGCTGGAGAATCACTTCAGTTTTTTCCTGCAGACTCTGCTCCTTCTCACCTTCTATGGCGATCAGGTTAGCAGCCTCGGAGAGAAGAACCAACACGAGAGAAGGCTGGTAGCAATAATCCCATCTTCCCTAAAGGAGTCTCTACTTTTCCACTACCAGGGTCCTCCACGAATCCCTCCCTGAAGGCCACAGCCTAGAACATTCCCCAAACTAACCTCTGCTCCTATAAACATGCACAAATCAGTTCTCCTCGGCAGGGGCCCTGCACAGGGGCAATCACCCTCACTGCCCCTCTGGCCTGTAGTGGGCCTACCAGAGACATGGCCATTCTGCCCAGCCTTCCTATAAGCTGTCAAAACCGTAACTTCCACGTCCTGAGGACCTGTGATGTGCCCAGCATTTGATACAAATGACCTCGTTATCATATTCTTGAAGGTATGATTATCATAGGGTCTTTTCAGAGGCAACTCAGACAGATCTGTTAAGGACCGAACAAAGACCTAGAGCCAGTTACCTAGCTCTGGGGCCTGACTCTTGAGTCTGTCCTCAAAGGAAGGCTTTTCCCACCCTTGCTGCTGAGAGCTCAACTGTATGTGGTCTCTGGGGCCTGCAGCAGGTCGTGGCCCACCTCACAGAATTAGAGCCCAGTAGTACTTGGTTCTGGACTTTTCCCCAGGTGATGTTTATCACATTAACTATCGAAATTTTAAAAGGCCATCCTATGGGGTGAGGGTTTCTTTCTAAAATCTTTCTCCCACCTTCCTAGAGACGTCAGGGGAATCAAGCAGCTGACGACACTCCTGAGACCTGTGTCCACCCTCTGCCCTGGAGAGACCAGGAGGTAGGTTGGTCCTGCCTGGGACTGAGGTGGAGGCATCACAGGGGGCCTACCTGTTGCTGGAACTCTTCCCTTTGCTTCCGCACCTCCTCCAGGGCTTGAGCCATTGCCACACTCACAATTTCTCTTTGGCTCCATTCTTCCTACAATCCGGAAAATGGGTAGGAGATTGAGTCCAGAACCTCAGTTCACCTTTTTTGAGCTGCACACTTCACGTGACGCCCACAGAGGGAGGGCCGTCTTGCAGGGCCAGACGAACGTGTTTCCTGCTTCCCAAGGTTCCCAGGCTACTCTTTCGCTGCACTGCCTTCTGTTTGCCTCTGAGAACTGTTCCTGTGGACAACCCACCAACTTCTGGGAACAGGCACACCGTGGAAGGTCGGTCGTCCCATGAACACACCAGCCAGTACTCAGGCCAAAGGCTAGGGGATCTAGACTCAAAGAGGTGGTCTAGTGAAATCAACACAGAACAAGAAGACTCAGGCTGACATGAATGGAGTAGCAGACTGGAGCAATCTGGTTACAGAAATGATAATAAGCAATTACTGAATTTTAATACAGGAAATGTCACAAATTCATCAAAATCATCCATATTACAGGAGAGAAAACTGAGGCTCTGAGAGGTTAAATAATTGCCTGAGGTCCTAGAGCTAGTAAGTGGCATGGCCACGTTTTAAGCCAGAGTCTGAGCTGAGCCAAGCCTTTGGCTGCTACACTCTACCACCCAGTCTTTTCTACCACAAGCAGGGCTGCCCCACTGCATCCCCCCCGCCAGAGCACAGGGACTCCCTCCTGACAAACACATCAGTCCTCTTCCCTGAGGCTGATGCTGGGCTCGCTGATCAACCCCCAGATGAATATGACTTCTCAGGTGCCTGCACACTGGTCAGGGATGTCTGCTGTTTGTGTCTACCCAGAATCACCCCTTTTGGTGGGGGGGTAAGAGCTTCATCACTGCTATTCCCCACTCCCACCCCAAAATTCTACATGGTTCTGGTAGGGCTACCAATAATGATGTCCCCATTTTGTGGCTACAAGAATAAGCATGTGATTCGGGCCTGGCCAATCAGAGTAAATCATCCCCTTGGCCAACCTGATTTGTCCAAAGGATGGCTCTGTCACCCAAGATGAACCAATCAAATCCCTTTTTATATCAGAATCCTCTTTTATATGGTGAAGCTGAGAGGGAGATGCCCTCTTTCCCCTGGGGTTGCTAAGTTGGAATGATACCAGCTTGGAGCTGCTGAGGTGATGTCCTCCCAACCTCTAGGACACAGTCTACATCATCAAGAAAAGCAAGGATGAATTGGGTGACTGACAGGGCAAGAGACAGCATGACACAGGCAGAGAAGAGATCTGAGGCCCCAGGTTCCAGTCGGACAAGTCTTTCTGGTTCAGTGAACTACTCAACTCCTCCTACGATATCTCCTTTTCCACTTCCACCAGTCCAGGTGGGTTAATGGATGGAGACGTCAGCCTCATGGCCAGTGCCATTCCGGTTCCTACTGGGGAGCTGTCAGAATTGACCTTCCGTGAGTCCACCTCTAGTAGACAAGGAAAATTGGTGCAGGAACTCAAGAGGCTGACAATGGGACCTTGAACTACCCCAGACAATCCTCTTCATCGGGAGAAGCTCTGTTGGTACAGGAGAAGGAGCAAGAGATCTCAGGCTGAGTGGAGCTATGAAACCCTGGCCCTGCAAGCCCAGGTGGACCAGGTGACAGGAATGTCGTGCCTGCACAGGAGCCTTTTCTGGGGAAGTTTAGAAGAGATGCTATGACTGCTGATGTCTTAAAGAGGACAGCTGGCAGGCTGTGAGCAAGAAGGCAGGAAGCATGCCAGGAACTGTACTTGGTACTTTTCATCCATGGTCATGCTTGATCCCCAGGGTAATCCTCTTGAGGTCAAGGGTTATCATCTTCAGTTTGAAAAAAGGAAACTGGATTCCCTCAAGCATCAGCTAGTGAGGGGCCAGGGTGACACCCAGAACTGAGTCTACGTGGTTCTAGAGTCTCAGCTACTGCCACAGAGCCACACACGATCCAGGATTTGAGACTGACCAGCATAGCTCAGGTTCACTGCAGAAGCCAGCAGGCTACCCATGAGCACAGCCCTCTGCACCTGGGAATGATTTCCCCAGAGGGCTGTTTTGAAAAATATGGATACGAACAAACAAACAAAAAAAAAGTGTGCACCTAAAAATAGTGCTTCAAAATACCAGAAGCAAAGACTGACAGAACTAAAGGGAGAAAGAGACAAATCCATGATTATAGCTGAAGAGTTAGCCCCCCTCTCAGTAAGTGATGGAACAAATATACCAGAAAAGAAAAAAAAAAAAATAGAAGACCTACAGAAGATTTGAGCAATACTATTAACGAACTTGATCTAATTAGCGTTTATAGAACGCTCTCCTTACTAGCAGTATATTCTTTTCAAGTGCACTGAAATATTTACCAAGATAGACTATAGGTTGAGTCATAAAACAAGTCTAAATAAATATCAAAGAACTGAAATCATTTAGAATATTATCTGACTATAATGGTATTAAACTAGAAATCCAAGATATTGAGAAAATTCGCTCAAACGTTTGAAAATTAACCACACTTCTAAATAGCCTGTGTGTGCTAGTTTTAAAGTTATGGCCTCAGCCCACACCCACCCTTTCATATTCTGCTTTGTGATGCTGTGCCTGGGAATCTGCAAACCCTATTTCTCCAGGTCGGGCTCCATATTCATATACATACTCATCTCTGCCAACAGGGGGAGCTCCAGGGAGACTGGAAGGCAGGAGGAGGGAGAAAGACTTGCTCCTTTCCGTCAGCTTCCAGTTTCTGTGAGCAATGCTGCTTGGCCCTGGCAGCTGCAATTTCTTCCCAAAGCAGCAGCTGCATCCACTCTGCAGTCTTCCCGACACTTGCGGCTGAATTCTTTCACTGCCCTATCCCCCAACAAACACACCAGCACCAACTGTACAGAGCCCCCTCCTCACAGGTCTGAGTTTCAAATCTGTGGGGCTCCTCTTCTTAATTCCTAAATAATTCCAACATCTTCACTTTGTTCCCTTAGTCCTAGGGTTGGAAGCTGTGTCCTGCAGTTGCTACCTTCATGGTATCTTTTAACTGTTTCAGTGCTGGATTAAAAACTTTACATTAGAACACCAATTCTCATTCACATAACTGGGGTAGCTCCTCTCTCCTGACTGGACCGTGAATCACATGCTGTGGGGCAGATTTTCTGTTTCTTCTTGTGCACATACTTGCAGTAATCACTGCCCTCCATTCTTCCCTCTACATCTGCCGTACTTCCATCTAGAATGTCCCTTCACCTGAAAGATGCTCTTTAGTACTTCCTTTAATGCAAGTCTGTTAGTGCCTAATTCTTTGTGTTTTATTGGTTTTCTTTAGTGCTACTACAGTGCTGTGTCTGGGTATGGATTTTAAAATTTATCCTGTTTGGATTTGTAAGGATGCTTATACCTGTACCTGTGACTTGAGAGCTTTCATCAGTTTGAAAAATTCTCAGCCATTATCTCTTTAATGATTGCTTGTCTCATTTTTTTCATTTCCTCTGGGCTTCTACTGACACATGATAAAACATCTCACAGTACCCTGTATGTCTTTTATCTCCTCTTTTCTGCATTTTATTCTGCCCTTTCTTCCATTTCACTACTTATCTCTTTAGTTCTAATCTGCTGTTAAGCTCATTCATTGTTTTTTAAACAGCTTTACTGAAGTATAATTGGCAAATAATAAACTGCACATATTTAAAGTATGCAACTGATGAATTATGCTGAAACCATCACCAAAATAAAAATAGTGAAAATATCCATTACCCCAAAAAAGTTTCCTCATGCCCTTTTGTAATCTGCATTTTTACTTTCAGCTACTGCATTTTTCAGTTTTGGAATTCTAATTTGATTCCTTTTCTTTTTTAAAAAAATTTATTTATTTTATTTATTTTTGGCTGCATTGGGTCTTCACTGCTGCATGCAGGTTTTCTCTAGTTGCGACGAGTGGGGGCTACTCTTCGTTGCAGTGTGCAGGCTTCTCATTGTGGTGGCTTCTCTTGTTGCAGAGCATGGGCTCTAGGCGTGCAGGATTCAGCACTTGTGGCATGTGGGCTCAGCAGCTGTGGCACATGGGCTTCAGCAGTTGTGGCTTGTGGGCTCTAGAGCGCAGGCTCAGTAGTTGTGGTGCACGGGCTTAGTTGCTCCTCAGCATGTGGGATCTTCCCAGATCAGGGATCGAACCCTGCATTGGCAGGTGGATTCGTAACCACTGCGCCACCAGGGAAACCCTAATTAGGTTCCTTTTCAAAATTACTGTCTTCTATTATAATTTCCAAATCTCTGCTGAAATGTTCAATTTAGTCTTTTATACCCTTAAACGGAGTACGCACAGTAATATCTGAGCCTCCTAAAAGGTCTTCCTGCTTCCATACTTGCCTCCTTTACAGAACATTCTCCACATACAGCCAGAGTAATCCTTTTACTACAAAACTTCTCACGTCACTCCTCTGCTTAAAACCTCCAACTGCTTTCCCAATGACCTTCTATCATCCACCGCTCTCCCCCAGGCCACGGAGTGGCAGCTACAGTGGCCTTTGTGCTGTTCTCTGAACAAACCAAGCTTTTCTCTGCCTGAGGGTGCTTCTCTTTGCTATTTCTTCTGTCTGGAATATTCCTTCCCCAAAAAATCACATTGCTGTCCCCTTCTCATTACTCAGACCTTTTGCTCAAATCTCACTGACACTCCCTCGCCTCCATATATATACATTTTCTTAATTTTTTAATTTAATATTATTTATTTTTTTATACAGCAGGTTCTTATTAGTCATCAATTTTATACACATCAGTGTATACATGTCAATCCCAATCTCCCAATTCATCACAGCACCCCCCCACACATGGCTTTCCTCCCTTGGTGTCCATACGCTTGTTCTCTACATCTGTGTCTCTATTTCTGTCCTGCAAAATGTTTCATCTGTACCATTTTTCTAGGTTCCACATATATGCGTTAATATACGATATTTGTTTTTCTCTTTCTGACTTCACTCTGTATGACAGTCTCTAGATCCATCCACATCTCAACAAATGACCCAGTTTCGTTCCTTTTTATGGTTGAGTAATATTCCATTGTATATATGTACCACTGCTTCTTTATCCATTAGTCTGTCGATGGGCATTTAGGTTGCTTCCATGACCTGGCTATTGTAAATAGTGCTGCAATGAACATTGGGGTGCATGTGTCTTTTTGAATTGTGGTTTTCTCTACGTATATGCCCAGTAGTGGGATTGCTGGATCATATGGTAATTCTATTTTTAGCTTTTTAAGGAACCTCCATACTGTTCTCCATAGTGGCTGTATCAATTTACATTCCCACCAACAGTGCAAGAGGGTTCCCATTTCTCCACACCCTCTCCAGCATTTGTTGTTTGTAGATTTTCTGATGAAGCCCATTCTAACTGGTGTGAGGTGATACCTCATTGCAGTTTTGATTTGCATTTCTCTAATAATTAGTGATGTTGAGCAGCTTTTCATGTGCTTCTTGGCCAGCTGTATGTCTTCTTTGGAGAAATGTCTATTTAGGTCTTCTGCCCATTTTTGGATTGGGCTGTTTTTTTAAAATTGAGCTGCATGAGCTGTTTATATACCTTGGAGATTAATCATTTGTCCGTTGATTCGTCTGCAAATATTTTCTCCCATTCTGAGGGCTGTCTTTTCGTCTTGTTTATGGTTTCCTTTGCTGTGCAAAAGCTTTTAACTTTCATTAGGTCCCATTTGTTTATTTTTGTTTTTATTTCCATTACTCTAGGAGGTGGATCAAAAAAGATATTGCTGTGATTTATGTCAAAGAGTGTTCTTCCTATGTTTTCCTCTAAGAGTTTTATAGTGTCCGGTCTTACATTTAGGTCTCTAATCCATTTTGAGTTTATTTTTGTGTATGGCGTTAGGGAGTGTTCTAATTTCATTCTTTTACATGTAGCTGTCCAGTTTTCCCAGCACCACTTGTAGAAAAGACTGTCTTTTCTCCATTGTATATCCTTGCCTCCTTTGTCATAGATTAGTTGACCATAGGTGCATGGGTTTAGCTCTGGGCTTTCTATCTTGTTCATTGATCTATGTTTCTGTTTTTGTGCCAGTACCATATTGTCTTGATTACTGTAGCTTTGTAGTATAGTCTGAAGTCAGGGAGTCTGATTCCTGCAGCTCCATTTTTTTCCCTCAAGACTGCTTTGGCTATTCAGGGTCCTTTGTGTCTCCATACAAATTTTAAGATTTTTTTGTTCTAATTCCATAAAAAATGCCACTGGTAATTTGATAGGGATTGCATTGAATCTGTAGATTTCTTTGGGTAGTATAGTCATTTTCACAATATTGATTCTTCCAATCCAAGAACATGGTATATCTCTCCATCTGTTGGTATTATCTTTAATTTCTTTCATCAGTGTCTTATAGTTTTCTGCATACAGGTCTTTTGTCTCCCTAGGTAGGAGAGTTGCATGGTAAATGGGAGTGTTTCCTTAATTTCTCTTTCAGAATTTTCATCATTAGTGTATAGGAATGCAAGAGATTTCTGTGCATTAATTTTGTATCCTGCAACTTTACCAAATTCATTGATTAGCTCTAGTAGTTTTCTGGTGGCATCTTTAGGATTCTACATGTATAGTATGTCATCTGCAAACAGTGACAGTTTTACTTCTTCTTTCCCAGTTTGTATTCCTTTTATTTCTTTTTCTCCTCTGATTGCTGTGGCTAGGACTTCCAAAACTATGTTGAATAATAGCAGTGAGAGTGGACATCCTTGTCTTCTTCCTGATCTTAGAGGAAATGCTTTCAGTTTTTCACCATTGAGAATGATGTTTGCTGTGGGCTTGTCATATATGGCCTTTATTATGTTGAGGTAGGTTCCCTCTATGCCCACTTTCTGGAGAGTTTTTATCATGAACGGGTGTTGAATTTTGTCAAAAGCTTTTTCTGAATCTATTGAGATGATCATATGGTTTTTATTCTTCAATTTGTTAATATGGTGTGTCACATTGATTGATTTGCGTATACTGAAGAATACTTGCATCCCTGGGATAAATCCCACTTGATCATGGTGTATGATCCTTTTGATGTGTTGTTGGATTCTGTTTGCTAGTATTTTGTTGAGGATTTTTTGCATCTATATTCATCAGTGATATTGGTCTGTAATTTTCTTGTTTTGTAGTATCTTTGTCTGGTTTTGGTATCAGGGTGATGGTGGCCTCATAGAATGAGTTTGGGAGTGTTCCTTCCTCTGCAATTTTTTTTTTTTTTTTTTTTTTTTGCAGTATGCGGGCCTCTCACTGTTGTGGCCTCCCCCGTTGCGGAGCACAGGCTCCGGACGCGCAGGCTCCGGACGCGCAGGCTCAGCGGCCACGGCCCACGGGCCCAGCCGCTCCGCGGCACATGGGATCCTCCCAGACCGGGGCACGAACCCGCATCCCCTGCATCGGCAGGCGGACTCTCAACCACTTGCGCCACCAGGGAGGCCCCCTCTGCAATTTTTTGGAAGAGTTTGAGAAGGATGGGTGTTAGCTCATCCCTAAATGTTTGATAGAATTCACCTGTGAAGCCATTTGGTCCTGGACTTTTGTTTGTTGGAAGATTTTTTTTTTTTTTTTTTTTTTTTTTTTGCGGTACACAGGCCTCTCACTGTTGTGGCCTCTCCCGCTGAGGAGCATAGGCTCCGGACGCACAGGCTCAGCGGCCATGGCTCACGGGCCCAGCCGCTCCGCGGCACGTGGGATCTTCCCGGACCAGGGCACGAACCCGTGTCCCCTGCATTGGCAGACGGACTCTCAACCACTGCGCCACCAGGGAAGCCCTGTTGGAAGATTTTTAATCACAGTTTCAATTTCATTACTTGTGATTGACCTGTTCATATTTTGTTTCTTCCTGGTTCTGTCTTGGAAGGTTATACCTTTCTAAGAATTTGTCCATTTCTTCCAGGTTGTCCATTTCATTGGCATAGAGTTGCTGGTAGTAGTCTCTTAGGATGCTTTGTATTTTTGTGGTGTCTGTTGTAACGTCTCCTTTTTCATTTTTAATTTTATTGATTTGAGTCCTCTCCCTCTTTTTCTTGATGAGTCTTGCTAATGGTTTATCAATTTTGGTTATCTTCTCAAAGAACCAGCTTTTAGTTTTCTTGATCTTTGCTATTGTTTTGTTTCGATGTCATTTATTTCTGCTCTGATCTTGATGATTTCTTTCCTTCTGCTAACTTTGGGTTTTGTTTGTTCTTCTTTCTCTAGTTCCTTTAGGTGTAAGGTTAGATTGTTTATTTCAGATTTTTCTTGTTTCTTGAGGTAGGCTTGTATAGCTATAAACTTCCCTCTTAGAACTGCTTTTGCTGCATCCCATAGGTTTTGGATTGTTGTGTTTTCATTGTCATTTATCTCTAGGTATTTTTTGATTTCCTCTTTGATTTCCTCAGTGACCTCCTGGTTATTTAGTAACATATTGTTTAGCCTCCATGTGTTTGTGTTTTTTACGTTTTTTCCCTGTAATTCATTTCTAACCTCATAGCGTTGTGGTCAGAAAAGATGCTTGATATGATTTCAACTTTCTTAAATTTACTGAGGCTTGATTTGTGACCCAAGATGTGATCTATTCTGGAGAATGTTCCATGCACACTTGAGAAGAAAGTGTAATCTGCTGTTTTAGGATGGAATGTCCTATAAATATCAATTAAATCTATCTGGTCTATTGTGTCATTTAAAGCTTCTGTTTCTGGGCTTCCCTGGTGGGGCAGTGGTTGAGAGTCCGCCTGCCGATGCAGGGGACACGGGTTTGTGCCCCAGTCCAGGAGGATCCCACATGCCGCGGAGCGTCTGGGCCCGTGAGCCATGGCCACTGAGCCTGCGCGTCTGGAGCCTGTGCTCCGTGGTGGGACGGGCCACAGCAGTGAGAGGCCCGCGTGCCATGAAAAAAAAAAAAAAAGCTTCTGTTTCCTTATTTATTTTCATTTTGGATGATCTGTCCATTGGTGTAAGTGAGGTGTTAAAGTCCCCCACTATTATTGTGTTACTGTCGATTTCCTTTTATAGCTGTTAGCAGTTGCCTTATGTATTGAGGTGCTCCTATGCTGGGTGCATATATATTTATAATTGTTTTATCTTCTTCTTGGATTGATCCCTTGATCATTATGTAGTGTCCTTCTTTGTCTCTTGTAACATTCTTTATTTTAAAGTCTATTTTATCTGATGAGTATTGCTACTCCAGCTTTCTTTTGATTTCCATTTGCATGTAATATCTTTTTCCATCCCCTCACTTTCAGTCTGTATGTGTCCCTAGGTCTGAAGTGGGTCTCTTGTAGACAGCATATAGATGGGTCTTGCTTTTGTATCCATTCAGCAAGCCTGTGTCTTTTGTTTGGAGCATTTAATCGATTCATGTTTCAGGTAATTATTGATATGTATGTTCCTATAACCATAGTCTTAATTTTTTTTTTTTTTTTTTTTTTTTTGTGGTACGCGGGCCTCTCACCGCTGTGGCCTCTCCCGTTGCGGAGCACAGGCTCCGGACACGCAGGCTCAGCAGCCATGGCTCACGGGCCCAGCCACTCCACGGCATGTGGGATCTTCCCAGAACGGGGCACGAACCCGTGTCTCCTGCATCGGCAGGCAGACTCTCAACCACTGCGCCACCAGGGAAGCCTTTGGGTTTGTTTTTGTAGGTCCTTTTCTTCTCTTGTGTTTCCCACTTAGAGAAGTTCCTTTAGCATTTGTTGTAGAGCTAGTTTGCTGGTGCTGAATTCTCTGAGCTTTTGCTTGTCTGTAAAGCTTTTGATTTCTCCATCAAATCTGAATGAGATCCTTGCCGGGTAATCTTCTTTGTAGGTTCTCCCCTTTCATCACTTTAAGTATATCATGCCACTCCCTTCTGGCTTCTACAGTTTCTGCTGAGAAATCAGCTGTTAACCTTATGGGAGCTCCCTTGTATGTTATTTGTCATTTTTCGCTTGCTGCTTTCAATAATTTTTCTTTGTCTTTAATTTTTACCAATTTGATTACTATGTGTCTCGGTGTGTTTCTCCTTGGGTTTATCCTGTATGGGACTCGCTGCACTTCCTGGACTTGGGTGGCCATTTCCTTTCCCATGTGAGGGAAGTTTTTTACTATAATCTCTTCAAATATTTTCTCTGGCCCTTTCTCTCTCTCGTCTCCTTCTGGGACCCCTATAATGCGAATGTGTTTGCGTTTAATGTTGTCCCAGAGGTCTCTTAGACTGTCTTCATTTCTTTTCATTCTTTTTTCTTTATTCTGTTCTGCAGCAGTGAATTCTTCCAGGTCACTTATCCATTCTTCTGCCTCAGTTATTCTGCTATTGATTCCTTCTAGTGTAGTTTTCATTTCAGTTATTGTATTGTTCATCTCTGTTTGTTCTTTAATTCTTCTAGGTCTTTGTTAAATATTTCTTGCATCTTCTTCATCTTTGCCTCCATTCCTTTTCTGAGGTCCTGGATCATCTTCACTATCATTATTCTGAATTCTTTTTCTGGAAGGTTGCCTATCTCCACTTCATTGAGTTGTTTTTCTGGGGTTTTATCTTGTTCCTTCATCTGGTACATAGCCCTCTGCCTTTTCATCTTGTCTATCTTTCTGTGAATGTGGTTTTTGTTCCACAGGCTGCAGGATTGTAGTTCTTCTTGCTTCTGCTGTCTGCCCTCTGGTGGATGAGGCTATCTAAGAGGCTTGTGCAGGTTTCCTGATGGGAGGGACTGGTGGTGGGTAGAGCTGACTGTTGCTCTGGTGGCCAGAGCTCAGTAGAACTTTAATCCGCTTGACTGCTGATGGATGGGGCTGGGTTCCCTCCCTGTTGGTTGTTTGGCCTGAGGCAACCCAACACTGGAGCCTACCTGGCTCTTTGGTTGGGCTAATGGTGGACTCTGGGAGGGCTCATGCCAAGGAGTACTTCCTAGAACTTCTGCTGTGTCCTTGTCCCCACGGTGAGCCACAGCCACCCCCCGCCTCTGCAGGAGACCCAACACTAGCAGGTACGTCTGGTTCAGTCTCCCCTGGAGTCACTGCTCCTTCCCCTGGGTCCGATGTGCACACTATTTTGTGTGTGCCCTCCAAGAGTGGAGTCTCTGTTTCCCCCAGTCCTCTTGAAGTCCTAAAATCAAATCCCACTAGGCTTCAAAGTCTGATTCTCTAGGAATTCCTCCTCTCGTTGCCAGACCCCCAGGTTGGGAAGCCTGATATGGGTCTCAGAACCTTCACTCCAGTGGGTGGACATCTGTGGTGTAAGTGTTCTCCAGTCTGTGAGTCACCCACCCAGCAGTTATGGGATTAGATTTTTCTGTGATTCCGCTCCTCCTACCGTCTCATTGTGGATTCTCCTTTGTCTTTGGATGTGGGGTATCTTTTTTGGTGAGTTCCAGTGTCTGCCTGTCGATGACTGTCCAGCAGCTACTTGTGATTCTGGTGTTCTCACAAGAGGGAGTGAGAGCATGTCCTTCTACTCTGCCATGTTGGTTCCCGTATTCACCTCCATATTTAAAAGAGCCCTTTCCTCCCTCCTCTCTGTCCTTTACTCTGCTTTATTGTCTTCATAGCATTTATAACTATTTATCAAGTGTTTACTGTCTCGATGAATGGATAAAGAAGATGTGGTACATATACAATGGAGTATTACTCAGCCATAAAAAGGAACGAAATTGGATTGTTTGTAGAGACGTGGATGGATCTAGAGACTGTCATACAGAGTGAAGTAAGTCAGAAAGAGAAAAACAAATATCATATGTTAACACATATATGTGGATCCTAGAACAATGGTACAGATGAACCAGTTTGCAGGGCAGAAATAGAGACACAGATGTAGAGAACAAACGTATGGACACCAAGGGGGGAAAGTGGCGGGGTCGGGGTGGTGGTGTGATGAACTGGGAGATTGGGATTGACATGTATACACTGATGTGTATAAAACTGATGACTAATAAGAACCTGTTGTATAAAAAATAAATAAAATAAAATTCAAAAAAAAAAGTGTTTACTGTCTCTAGTTACAAGCTCCACAGGTTGGGGGAGGGGGAAAGATTTTGTCTGTTTTGCTCATTGCCACATCCCAGCACCTACAATGGGGCCCACAGGTACTCAGATGTTTGTTGAAGGGAATGCATGAAGAAATATTTGACTCCAAAGTCCATGCTTTCCATGATATGGCACTACTGCAATAGCACCTACATAGCTTAGCAGAGACTACTGTTGAAAGCTGACTCGGTGCAGGCCTCAGCTATGGATGTTGTCTGAGAAGATCTCTGCCAAAGGATCCACAAGATCTTTGTGTCATGACCACAGCTGGGCAAGTCCTGCAAAGATCCATCATCTAAGGGCTGCTATGAAAGGGGACAGGGGAGCCTGGAGGCCTAGAAGAAAGTGGCAGACTCCTTCCCCTGAATCCAGTTATGTCCCGGGAATGAAGGTGGCAGCATCTGATCAAAGCACCAAGTTCTCAGAAGGGAACGGGAAACAATCCAGCAGGCTGTTTTTTCTTCATTTCTGTACCTGCTCCCTGTTACAAACAAACAAATAAGGCCCTCGTGATGTTTTAAGGCCTTGCTTTACTGGCCTCACTGGCAATCAGTGACAGTGGTGCTTTGACAGCATTACTGTCAGGCAGCTGTTGACGAGGACAGAGAGGAAGGGCTGGGTCCCTGTGGTGGAGTGAAAAGTCAGAGCAGCACCACCTCTAACTACAGAACCTGGACAAATTACTTACACTCAGAACCTCGACGATATTAACTGCAAAATGAGCACAACTCTCCCTATGTCTTTGATCACTGAGAGGACTTAACGAGGTGACAATTTGTTGCAAACGCCTAGCAGAACTTTGAACGAATGCTAGTTCCATTCCTTCTCTACTCTAAGTATAGAATGTTCACTTGGCCACTCCAAATACACACATGAAAGACATGATACTTTTGTGAAACTGATTCAATTAGATAAATACCTTCAGCTTCTTTAGTTCAAGTTGGTGATGTTGTAAAGAATGTTCACATTCATTCTTACTTTCTTTAAGGAATGCATTTTCTTGCTCCAGCTCTCTCTGCAAATTGAGAAAAGTATGTATAAAAGAAAAGGTCTTTACCATATTTCCCCTGAGCACAGTCCTATCTCTTTGACATGGAACCTTTAAAAATGCCCCCCTTCCTTTTGTTGCCACTGCAGGGGTGGGAGATGAGAATGGTGATTGGGGTCAGGAAGGGAGAGTCACCTGACACACTCCTCACAAGTAGAACTAAGGCACTTGATTCTGAAGCCTATGGAACAAGGAGGGGGACCAGGGAAGGGAGAAGCCATTAAGGATGAACAGTATACATTTTAGAAAGGCAGTGGGAAGCAGCTGATGGGACTGGTCAGGAAGCACCAGGAAGTCCATGTGCAGCCCAAGGAAAAAGAAAACCCATTTGTTCAGGGTTTTATAAAAAGCAGCCTTTTAACAACCAGTCTCATGAGTAGATGGTTTGTTGGAAGATAAAAACTGCTCCAAAAAGTGGTGCCCTACTTCAGAGGAGGGCTGGTCTTCTTCCCATCAAACAATTTGGCAGCCTAGCCACACGTGAACGTGGTGCTCCCGTGCCCGGCCCCTCTCCTTTCCTCACTCACCACCTTCCGCTCCGCGGCCGCATGGTCGGCCGCCCGAGCTCTCTCCAGGGCAGAGAGCTGGGCCTCCAGTGTGTGGATCTGCTCTGTGCACTGCTGCTCCAGAGCGAGGACCTGCTGCTGCGCACAGCTGCTCTCCTTGTTGGCGGAGGCCTGAGGGGGTAGCAGAGGACAGTTATTCGTGGTGACAATGGGGGCTTTATTCTGTCCCTCAGTGACCCAAAGATGAGTGTCCAATAGAAACAACTCTCCTTCCTGACCTCCAGCCTGGGTGCTGCTGAGGTGCCCTGGCCTGCTCAGGAGCTGGAATCTGGGATTGGTCTTGGTGCTGGGGGGAAAGCTCTGGGCACCAGCCAGTCCTAAGACACAGCCCTCCTTCACTCTACTCAGTGCTGCCCTCTATGGATGAGGCTTTTCCCTGGGGAGGCATATAACACAGTGATGAAGAAAGAACAAGGGCTTTGACCTAGGAAGGATGTGGGTTCAGCCATTCACTAGGTGGGAGACCTTGGGCTAGTGATCTGGCCGCCTTTCTGAGCCTGATTCCTCTGGAGAATAAGGATAACAGTACAGGCTCTTAGGTCTGCTGCAAGGACTAAATGAAAATACATGCAGAGTACTTAGCAGACACGGCAAACAGGGAACAAATGCCGTTTTTATTTCTCTAGTTTCAAGCTCAACACCTGACCTGGTGCTGTGATTACCGGCCAAGCCCTTGCCATCTTCTCCCCAGAGCCTGGAGCTGTTCCCCACAGCCCGGGCTGCAAGGTGAGGCTTGAACGCCAGTGGAGACACCACCTCTAACCGTCCCAGAACTAGGCTGGGCCGTCTAGCCTGTCGCTATCTCTCTGGGTAACTCAGACCCTCTAGCAGGTCCTGACTCCCTCTACCTGCACTGCCTATCTGCCCACAGCTGTATCTAAGGTCAGGTCCAGATACCATTCCAGAATTTGGGAGTGAGTTTGGGGACCTACAAAGGAATAAAGGGAAACAGCACCAAGGGCCTAGAACACAGCAGTCACGATACCCACTTACAAGCTCCTGAATCTGAGCTTCCCGAGCTGCCACAACGTCACTGCTCTGTTTTAGCTTCTCCTCAGATGCCTGCAGGCTCTGCTCTAGTTCTTTCACCTGAGGGGGGAAAGAGAAGCACCCTTTCGTTCAAAAGAAGCTAAGTAGCAACAAAATGGCTTTTAAAATCAAATCTATTTAAATCATAAAACAGGTTCATTAAAGAAAAATTTTTACTTACAGAAAAAGAAAGATGCTCATAGGTCTACCATTATAAAACACTATCATTCTAATATAGTTTCTTACAGGCTATTTTTATGACTTTTCTTTCTTTCTTTTATTACAACTTCGTATACAATTCTAGTAAAACTTTGTATTTTTTCCTATTTGCTCAAATTTCCTTCTATGTTTCCACGCAGTCTTCAGACCTTAGATTATTTCCTTAAAGGATGTTTCATAATTTCCTGAACCGCTGCCTACTGTTTTCCATTTTGCCCATAAAATAATGCAGTAGTTGACATCTTCATGCAAAAAGTGTTGATCTGGTTTAAATCACTTGATTAGGACAGATTCCCAGAAGTGGAATTACTGCTCATGATACAAACTTGGGTTTCCCTCATCCCACAATTACTGATCCAGTCTGACTGTGTACTTGGCACTGCACTAGGACACGAGGCCAGCACAGTGGACAGGATGACACACTGCCTAGCACTGAGCTAGACATGGTTATTCAGATCAACACTTTTTGCATGAAGACTCAAGCTAACTTTGCCAATTTCTCTTTTAAAGTCCTCTTGTTTGCTGAGTAAGGTTTGCCCTGGGGGAACTTTATTATTAAAACATAAGCTCATGGAAGGTTGCAGCTTTGTCAAGGAAAGGTAGGTACCAAATGAGAAAAAGAGTATTTTTAGGTCTCATGGTTTCTCATGTATGTTCACATGTAAGTTTTAACTGAAACAACCCCATGAGAACAGTGTGAGTACTTCCACAGAGAAGAACAGTAATGTTACTTGCTCATGATCACAAATTTTATTAGTGGTAAGGCCACGACTGAAACCTAGCTTTTATTTATTTATTTATTTTTAAATAGGTCTTTATTGGAGTATACTTGCTTCACAATACTGTGGTTAGTTTCTGTTGTACACCAAAGTGAATCAGCCATATGCATGCATATGTCCCCATATCCCCTCTCTCCTGAGCCTCCCTCCCATCCTCCCTATCCCATCCCTCTAGGTCACCGCAAAGCACCAAGCTGATCTCCCTGTGCTACGCTGCTGCTTCCCACTAGCTACTTGCTTTATATTCAGTAGTGTATATTTGTCGACGCTACTCTCACTTTGCCCCATCTTCCCCCTCCCACCCCATGTCTTCAAGTCCATTCTCTATGTCTACATCTTTATTCCTGCCCTGCAACTAGGTTCATCAGTACTTTTTTTTTTTGATTCCATATATATGCATTAGCATACGTCATTTGCTTTTCTCTGACTTACTTCACTCTGTATGACAGACTCTAGGTCCATCCACCTCACTACAAATAACTCAATTTTTTTTCTTTTTATGGCTAATATTCCACTGTATATCTGTGCCACGTCTTCTTTATCCATTCATCTGTCAATGGACATTTAGGTTGGTTCCATGTCCTGGCTATTGTAAATAGTGCTGCAATGAACATTGTGGTACAAGTCTCTTTTTGAATTACGGTTTTCTCAGGATATATGCCCAGTAGTGGGATTGTTGGGTCATATGGTAGTTCTATTTTTAGTTTTTTAAGGAACCTCCATACTGTTCTCCATAGTGGCTGTATCAATTTACATTCCCAGCAACAGTGCAGGAGGGTTCCCTTTTCTTCACACCCTCTCCAGCATTTATTGTTTCTAGATTTTTTGATAATGGCCACTCTGACCGGCATGAGGTGATACCTCATTGTAGTTTTGATTTGCATTTCTCTAATGATTAGTGATGTTGAGCAGATTTTCATGTGCCTCTTGGCCATCTGTGTCTTCCTTGGTGAAATGTCTATTTAGGTCTTCCGCCCATTTTTTAATTGGATTGTTTGTTTTTTTCATATTGAGCTCCACGATCTGTTTGTATATTTTGGAGATTAATCTTTTGTCTGTTGTTTCATTTGCAAATATTTTCTCCCATTCTGAGGGCTGTCTTTTTGTCTTGTTTATGGTGAAACCTAGCTTTTTGAACTCCTGGGTTCAGTAAATATCTATGCAAGTCCCAGTTTGTAGGCAGAACTCAAGAAAGATTCAGATCCTCAAAAGGTTATGCACAGAGTTATTATATGACCCAGCAACTCTACTCCTAGGAATATACCCAAGAGAAATGAAAGTATACGCCCACACAAAAAACTTGTTCATACATTAATGTTCGCTGTAGCATTATTCACAACAACCACAAGGTGGAAACAACCCAAATGTCCATGGACAAATGAATGGATAAACAAAATGTGATATATGTATAATGGAATAAAAGTCTTAAAAAGGCTTATTCAGCCTTAAAAAGGAGTGAAATTCTGAAACATGCTATAATGTGAATGAACCTTGAAGACATTATGCTAAGTGAAATAAGCCAGACACAAAAAGACAAATACCATATGATTCCACTAATATGAGGTACCTAGGATCAACAAATTCATAAAAACAGAAAGTAGAATGGTGGTTGCCAGGGGCTGGGGAGAGGAGAGAATGGGGAGTTATTGTTTTAATTGGCACAGAGTTTCTGTTTGAGAAGATGAAAAAGTTCTAGAAATGGATGGTGGTGATGGTTGCATAACAACATGAATGTACTTTATGCCAGTGTACACCTAGAAATGGTTGAAATGGTAAATTTTACGTTATGTGTATTTTACCACAATAAAACGATATTCAGAAACAACTGAATTATAATAAAACAAAGCTGTATTTAGAGAAAAATATAGCTTTATATATATTTATCAAGAAACAAGAAAGATTTAAAAAATAAGCTAAGCATTTGCTATGGTCTGAATGTTTGTGGCCCTCCAAAATTCATATATTGAAATCCTAATGTCTGACGTGATGGTGTTCGGATGTGAGGTGTCTGGGAGGTACTTAGGTTATGAGGGTGGAGCCATCATGAATGGGATTAGTGTTCTTATAAGCGGCCCCACAGAGATCCCTTGCCACTTCTACCACTTCACACTCATTAAACTGGCAAGAAGGCTGAGAAATGCCAATGCTAGAAAAGACAGAGATGCAGCGATAGGAACTCTCATGCATGCTGGGAGAGTAGAGCCAGGTGCAGGCCTTCTGGGAACATTCCTGTCCTACTGAGTCACATTAAGTCATACGCACTTGCTATCTGCCTTAAGGCAAAGGGGACAAGAATGTTCACCGCAGTGTCATTTGTGGTGACAGAACGAAGGCACTCTGGATATCTAGCATCTAGTAGACAACTATAAAGTACAGTAGGTAAGCACAATGAAGTGGACGCAGACAGAAGATGGAGCAGTTGAAAGTAACAAAGAAGACATATGTACAGCTGTATCATTTACTTAAGTCAACACACACACACACAAAACAATGTCACCAGTTTTCAGGTTATCCAACAATAAAAGGGTCCCTATTAACCACATTAGAGTGGTGTCCTATGGGAGGGAGGGGAATGGGGATAAAGGGACCAAACAGAGAAGAGAACAACTTTCTGTGGAACAACGATGGTAATGCGGCAAGAATGAAGAAAACGACTACCTCGGTTCTCTACAAGTAAGATCCAAAAGAGGGTCCCTTTGGAAGAAAACCTCTGACCCAAGGGGATTCTCAGCCACAACCACATCATCCAACCAGGGCACCACCCAGACACAGGAACCACTGGGAGTGAGGTCAGTACCCAAGTCTCCAGGCTGTCAGTGGCATTGGCCTGGCTGCTTCTGGCTGCCAAGAGCTGCTGTCCGGTATCCTCCAAATTCTGCTCAGCAAGTGTTTTCTGTAAGTTGAAAGAAGAGTAAAAGAAAATAGTCATTTCTCCATTGAATAAATATTTACTGACATCTACACCGTATTACGATTTGTGCGAGGCACGAGGGACACAAGTACACACCCAAAAACCAAAAACAGCTAATAGAGATAAAATTCACATATCATAAAGTATACATATAAAGTATACATAAAGTATAAATTTGACAGTTTTTTGACCTTGAGGCTGGGGCAAAGACTAACCAAAAAAGTATATAATCGAGTGTAATGGTGTCCACAAAGGAGCAGCACAGAGCAGGAGATCCTCACTGCCTCAGGAAACTAGGAGGCTTCATTCTTCACAGGTGGCCAGGGCCCAAGGGAGCACCCAGGCAGAGGGATGACACTAGAGGTGTGAAACAGCTGGGGGCATCTGGGGAGCTACAGCTTGCCAAAAGTCAAGGTGATGATGGGTTCAGGTCATGAAACAAGACTAGAAAGTTAGGCAAAGGGCCAGATTATGAGAAAAGCTTTTTATGCTACAGAAGGAAGTTTGAACTTAATTCTGTAGCAAATATTTTTCAAAGTGGAGTCATCCAAACACTTGCATTAGACTCACCTGGGTGGGTGGAGGGGTTTTTAAGTTTGAGGCCTTATTCCAGGCCTACTAAAATCAGAATTTCTGAGGGTAGGGCAAGACATACATATATATATATACACACACACACACACACATGCATACATACATACATATATATATATATATTTCTTTTTTTCCCCAAAATTTTTGGCTTGCAGGATCTTAGTTTCCCGACCAGGGATTGAACCTGGGCCACTGCAGTAAAAGTGCCGATTCCTAACCACTGGACTCCCAGGGAATTCCCTAGAAATGTATACTTCAAACATACTCGCCAAGTAACTCCTATGCACACTAAACTTTATAACAATGAGGATGACACAATAATGATTATAATATGAATAGTTGAAATATACTGAGACCCCATGATGTTCTAATTCTAATCACTTCCCAATAAGAATTCTATGTGTTTGATACAATTTTAATCCTATCTTACAGAGGGGGAAGAAAACACAAAAAGATTAAGTTACTTGCTCTAAGTCAAAAATTAGTAAGTAGAAGAGGTAAAGTGCAAACCTAGGGAGCCTGGTTCTAGAAATCAATCTATACCTTAGAAACCACGTTATACTCACTACAGACTGTAGGGTAATTGTGGAGGCTCTTTATGGGAGTGATATAGTCAGAAATGTTGTTTGGAAAGATCAGTTTAGCAGTGACGTGGAAGACTGTGTCAGAGGGTGCAGGAGGAGAGACTGATGTTGTGTAGGCTAGTCTGGAGACTTCTAACACAGACTAGGCCGGAGTGGCTGGAAACCTAAAGTACAGCAGTGGCAGTGGAGATGGACACATTTAGTTGAAACTGACTGAAGACAGAAAGTGAGGGGCTAATCTAGGCCCAAGGCTTGGGTTTTGTCACCTCTGTCATGTAGGAGAGAGCAGAATGTGGACAGACAACAAGCAAGTTCACCTACACCACTGGGCTAGAGGCCAGTTGGCTCAATAGACTCTTTCGGCTAAGGAGAGTCCACTTGCTGCCCAAAGCAATTCTCGCTCACGCCAAAGGCAGATGGTAACTACTTTCCTTGGCCAATGTAAAGTACAATGGGTAGGGAAGGAAAGCAGGGCAGTAAGACAACAACCCAAATAGTGTAAATCACTAGGTGGGGGTAATCGGTGATCAGTATGCCACTCCTTCACATGCATCTCTGAACAAAGTGCTCACTTTCCTTCAGGAAAACGTCACACACAGGCAACATGATGCTGATTTTATCATACGCAGAACAACCAAAGGTTGGAGGGAGTGATCTTTTCACCAAGCTCTTTGAAGATTCTCTGGCTCTGAAACTCTAGGATTTTATGAAATCTCCAGTGTTACCACTGCCCTCCCAACACTGGCCAGCCCAAAGAGAGCTAGTTACCTCTTTTAGAAGTTCCTGCACATGTTCTTCCCCTGATAAGTTCTGCTCCAGTCTCTTCTCCAAGGATGCAACCTTCTCCTGCAAATGTGTGATGAGTTTTTCTTTCTCTTGAGTTTCAGCAGTGGCCTGCAGGTGAAAGCAGAGATTACATTACACTGTCTCTCTCCCTGCCTTCCTGTATCCTCTAGAATCACCACGTTTCTCTGAAATTCTGTTTCCAACTGCATCCTAGAAGAACATATAGCCAGGAGATCTTCCCTGAAAATGGAACAGAGAAGATATGAGATCAGAACCCAACACCACTCAGGTATCTGTTTCAGGCCTATTGCAGCAAGCAGCAAACGCTCCCAAATTTAAGCACCTGGCAATCTGGGAAGGAAGAATGCTATTACATCTGTGGAATCTAGCCAGGACCCTGAGAAGATGTTCCTCCTCTCTAAAATATCCCTTGTGTTGTCATGATCTACTAGCTAAAGGAATGCTCCCCCTCCCACTCTCATCAAGCATAGGTTTAATCCTATTAATCCAGAGGCCAACAGGACCTGCAACTTTACACCAGATGCCAAGAACCAGCAGAGGTAATTCCACTGAAGAAGCTCCCAGCCAGCCCTACAATGACCTACAGAACAATACGCCTGGAAACGTGGGGCTGGATGAAGCAGTCATGATGCCAGTGTAGCTGCCTTAAGGCTGAAGACAGAACTGAAACAAACAATGATATTCATCCTGGCTCACAGGACAGGGAGCACCTCTGAATCACAGCAGCACCTTACACCATGGCCCCAGATCACCAGCTGCCCACTTATTTATTTCAGTCTACCTCTTTAGCAGTGATGGTAGTGGTGGCGGTGGTGGGCTGGGACTACATTTGTTCCTTTCACAACTGCCAATCTCCAAATGCTGCTCAACATCAAAGCTGAGGATCCAGAATCCTTTGAATATACAATTTCTTAGCTCACAGTGATCCTTACATCCATTGAACATGTCCATTCTCCACTCCAAAATAAGGTCGCATGGCATCAACATTTCATTGTGAAGACTTGAACCTCCTCACATATACTGTGCTTCCTCAAATTCCCTCACCTTATGATCCGCTGCTCCATCTCAAGCCATAGACTTTCATGTTTAGCTTGCAACCCAGCCAGTTTTCTCCTCAGAATAAGATGTAGCTACTTGGGCCTAGGATTTTGGGAAGAAGCACTTGCCATTCTGAATTCTCACAGGGGTGACAACATATATAGTGGAGGGGAAGTTTGAAGAATGGATTCAGGATCCCATAATTCGGGCTTCCCTGGTGGCGCAATGGTTAAGGATCTGCCTGCCAACGCAGGGGACACGGGTTCGAGCCCTGGTCCGGGAAGATCCCACATGCCGTGGAGCAACTAAGCCCATGCGCCACAACAACTGAGCCTGCGCTCTAGAGCCTGCAAGCCACAACTACTGAAGCCCGCATGCCTAGAGCCCATGCTCCACAACAAGAGAAGCCACTGCAATGAGAAGACTGCTCACCACAACGAAGGGTAGCCCCCGCTCACTGCAACTAGAGGAAGCCCGTGCGCAGCAACAAAGACCCAATGCAGCCAAAAAAAAAAAAAAAAAGATCCCATAATTCAAAAACTTTTATCAAGCCTATACTCTGTGTGTTGTCTCTAGGGATATAATCAGCTATAGTTACTGACCCATAGAAGCATGGAGGCTGGTGGTAAAAAGAGATATACACACAGTTAATTATAAAACAATACAATAGTGCTGTAACAGAGAGACATGCAAGGCGCTATGAGATATCAGAGGCAGAAGGGACTAACGGGGGCAATCAGATCAGGCCTCCTAGCAGGCAAGTCCAGGTGGCAGGTGGGGGAGAGGAACAAGCTTTCTGGGTAAAAGGCAGCATGTGTAAAGGGGTAAACAGACAAGTTCAACATGACCAGAGGGCTGGGTGAAGAGGAAAGAAGAAGTGAAGACAACTGCCAGGTCTGTTGCTCAGGTGCCTGGATGAATGGTAACATTATGCAAAGCAGAGAACAAAGGAGGGAGAGGTAGTCTGATAGGAAAGAAAACAGTTTTGGCGCGGCTGACCCATCTTTAATGGGTCTCTTACTAATAATGTTGGTAACAGTAATAATTACAATAGCATATGGTGCAGCAGCAGCTACAGTTTGCAAAGCATGTGAAAGCTCATCCTCTAGTCCTTACAACCACCCTCCACTGTGTCCATTTACAGGGAAATTGAAGCTTAGGGACTACTAGCCCAACAGCACACACCTTGGTGACAGAATAAGGATTCAAACCCAAGCCTTCTTGACCCAAAGCCTGTACTCCTTATATTACACATCAGTATGAACTTGAGAGATACATGTGACCCTTTCCAGTAACAACCAAGAGAACAAATAAGTCACCGCGCTGGGCAGAGTCGGGGACAGAAGAATCAGTTGCCAATTTCCATTTAGTTTTCTTGTGCACCATATCCCACATAGAGCAATTCCCCACACTCTGGCTGTTTTACTTCAAGCCCTCAGCACCTAATGTGCTATAGCTAACACCATACTTAATGGTGAGAAACTCAAAGATTTTCCCACTAAGATCAGGTACAAGGCAAGGATGTCCCCTCTCACTACTCCTTTTCAACATCATCTGGAAGTTCTTGCTAATGCAATAAGGCAAGAAAAGGAAATAAAAGGAATGGAAGGCTTCCCTGGTGGCACAGTGGTTAAGAATCTGCCTGCCAATGCAGGGGACACGGATTTGAGCCCTGGTCTGGGAAGATCCCACATGCCATGGAGCAACTGAGCCTGCACACCACAACTACTGAGCCTGCGCTCTAGAGCCTACGAGCCACAACTACTGAGCTCGTGTGCCACAACTAGTGAAGCCCACGCACCTAGAGCCCGTGCTCTGCAACAAGAGAAGCCACCGCAATGAGAAGCCCACAAACTGCAACCAAGAGTAGACCCCGCTCGCCACAACTAGAGAAAGCCTGCGCACGGCAATGAAGACCCAACACAGCCAAATAAATAAATAAAAAATAAATAAATAAATCTTTCTGGAAAAAATTATAGAACCTTATTGAGTGTCATTTTTAAAGAAACAGTAACACTGAATATCTAGAGAGACAGACACTGTGTTCTTGGATAAGAAAACTCACATGATAAAGTAAACAGTGTTCTGCAAATGCATCTTCAGAGTCAATGCAATTCCAATCAATATCCCACCAGGTGTGTGTTTGTTTGTCTGTTCATGTATTTATTTATTTAAGGCTGTGCGCGGGCTTTCTCTAGTTGTGGCGAGCGGGGGCTACTACTCGTCGCGGTGTGCGGGCTTCTCATTGCAGTGGCTTCTCTTGTTGCGGAGCATGGGCTCCAGGCACGCAGGCTTCAGTAGGTGTGGCTCACAGCCTCTAGAGCACAGGTTCAGTAGTTGTGGCGCACAGGCTTAGTTAGTTGCTCCATGGCATGTGGGATCTTCCCGGACCAGGGCTTGAACCCATGTCCCCTTCATCTTTTCCTGGAGACATCTGCAGCCTGGACAATATCAACAGATACTCCCTTCCCTTTGGCATCTGGTTTGGTTCAAGGTTGCATTTGGGCAGGTGACAGTGCTGGAGGCTGGGAAGTCCACGATCAAGGTGCCAGCATGGTCACCTCTGGTGAAGGCTCATTTCCTAGTTCATAGCTGGCACTTCTTTCTGTGTCCTCACCTGGCGGAGGGGTTAATGGTCTTTCTGGAGCCTCTCCACCAGGTTTGTTTGTTTGTTTGTTTGTTTTGCGGTATGCGGGCCTCTCACTGTTGTGGCCCCTCCCGTAGTGGAGCACAGGCTCCGGATGCGCAGGCTCAGCGGCCATGGTTCACAGGCCCAGCCGCTCCGCGGCATGTGGGATCTTCCCGGACCGGGGCACGAACCCGCATCCCCTGCATCGGCATGAGGACTCTCTACCACTGCGCCACCAGGGAAGCCCTCCACCAGGTTTTTTAAGGTGCCTGACAAGTTGTTCTGTGGAAGAGCAATAAGCCAACGACATTCAAAATACTCCTGAAAAAGAACTAGGTACGGAGACTTGTCTTGTCAGACACCAGGACTTATCCTAATACTGTAGCTAGTAAGGCAATGCTTAGTATTGTGCATACACCCCAAAGTCCAGGAGTGGTTCCATGTACAAATGGAAAACTGAATCATGATAAAGCTGGCATTGCAGATCAGTGAGAAGACTGATTTTTCAATAAATGTACTAGAACAATTAAAATGAAAATAAGACACAGATCCCTTTCTCACACCAAAATCACATTTCAGGTATGTTAAAGACTTGAAAATAAAGTCAAGACTCTAAAATTTTCAGATAATAATATAGGAGAATAATGTTATGATTCCAAGTGAGGAAAGGTTTTTAAAAAGAGACAAAGTATAAACTTAAAGGAAAATAATAAATTCAACTATACTAAAATGAAGAGCATATGTTCAACAGAAGAAACCATAAAGAGTGTGAAGGCAAGCCCAAACTGGGAGAACACATTTGCAACCCACATAACTGACCAAGGAGCATGGTGGCCAGGATATATATAAAGAACTCTGACAGGGCCTCCCTGGTGGCGCAGTGGTTAAGAGTCCGCCTGCCGATGCAGGGGATACGGGTTCGTGCCCCGGTCTGGGAGGATCCCATATGCCGCGGAGCGGCTGGGCCCGTGAGCCATGGCCGCTGAGCCTGCGCATCCGGAGCCTGTGCTCCGCAACGGGAGAGGCCACAACAGTGAGAGGCCCGCATACCGCAAAAAGAAAAAAAAAAAAAAAAAAAAGAACTCTGACAATTAGTGAGAAAAAGACAGAAAATGTAATAGAAAATGGGCCAAAGATTTGAACCAGCACTTCACAGAAGAGCACGAATGACTGATAAACATACGAAAATATGCTGAACTTCATTAATAATCTGGGAAAAGCAAATTAAAATCATGGTGAGAGGGAATTCCCTGGTGGTCCAGTGGTTAGAACCCTGTGCTTTCACTGCCAAGGACCCAGGTTCAATCCCTGTTCGGGGAACTAAAATCCTGCAAGCCATGCAGGGTGGCCAAAAAAAAAAAAAAAAAAAAAAAACCATGGTGAGAAAAGATTTCACATTCGCCAGACTGGCAAAAATTAAAAGTCTGATAATATCTCACCTTGTCAAGGAAGCAGAGGAACCCAAATTCTTATACACTGCTGGTGAATGTCTGTAAATTACTACAACTACTATGGAAAAACTGGGCATTACCTAGTAAAGGGGAAAAGTACAAATCTTTTGCCCCAAACTTTTCACATCCCAAATATACCCTAGAGTTAACTCATTCACAGGCAGACAAAAGTTCACAGCAGCCTTGTTTGTAAAAGAAAAAACCAGAAACACCTTAATGCCCACTGTCAATAGAATGGATAAATGAATTTTAGTAACTTCATACTACACAGTTGAGAAAAGATTAAATTAGGGCGGCCTGTGGCCATATGAATGTGTCTCAGAATACAACCTTGAGCACAGAAAGCTAGCATTAGAAGAATACCTAGAGCGCTTCATTTCTATAATGTTAACAAGCATGATAAATGCAAGAAGCTACTGCTTAGGGATAAAAGTAGAAAGCAAAGCTAGGAAGTGGAGTAATTTCTAGATAAGCTTACTTAAGAAGGTAGAAAGAATGTGATGGGGCTTCCCTGGTGGCGCAGTGGTTGAGAATCTGCCTGCTAATGTAAGAGACACGGGTTCGAGCCCTGGTCCGGGAGGATCCCACATGCCACGGAGCAACTAGGCCCGTGAGCCACAACGACTGAGCCTGCGCGTCTGGAGCCTGTGCTCCACAACAAGAGAGGCCGCCATAGTGAGAGGCCCGTGCACCGCGATGAAGAGTGGCCCCCGCTTGCCACAACTAGAGAAAGCCCTCGCACAGAAACGAAGACGCAACACAGCAAAAATAAATAAATTAATTAATAAACTCCTACCCCCAACATCTTCTTTTTTTTTTTTTGTGGTACGCGGGCCTCTCACTGTTGTGGCCTCTCCCGTTGCGGAGCACAGGCTCTGGACACGCAGGCCCAGTGGCCATGGCTCACGGGTCCAGCCGCTCCGCGGCATGTGGGATCTTCCCGGACCGGGGCACAAACCTGTGTCCCCTGCATCGGCAGGCGGACTCTCAACCGCTGCGCCACCAGGGAAGCCCCCCAACATCTTCTTAAAAAAAAAAAAAAAAAGAATGTGATGGAAGAGTAAAGGGCACACCAGGAATCTCAAAGGTAAACATACTGTTCTTTTTCTTAACCTGTGGGGTAGTAGCTACATGGCAGTTCATTAGCTTGTTACACTATTTACCTTACTTATGTTTCATAAATATTATTTCACATATACTCGATATTAACAAGGACAACAAAGAAAAGGACTCTAAACTCATCATCTTTATGAGAAAACTGACCTTCCTTTAGTGCTATCTTAGCCTGATGACTGACAGCATCAGCCACTCAGGTGATTAAGCCAGAAACCCAGAGTAGCCCAAACACCTCCTTTCCTCTTGCTCCTCTCCTGTATTTACCACATTACCAAGTGGGTCCGTCTCCTCACGATTTCTTAAATTTGTCTCCTCCCCCGTCATTTCCACCCCGACTCTTGTCAAAGTCACCGTCTAATGCCTGCACAACTGCGAGCGCTTCCTAACTGGAAACCCTTTCAATGTTTCCTCTAACAGCCAGAGTAGTCCTCTCCCTTCCTCTGTGTTGCCCTTCAAGCCTTCTTCCACTTCCTTGAAGGCGCTACTCCCTTTACTGCCTCAGTTTCTGGGTTTATTGTTCATACTGTTTCCTGTTTAAAATTCTCTGCCATCATTCCTATCCCCACAAGCTTCAGTAGTTCATCTAAGTTCAAGTGTTACTTCCTCAAGGAAAGTGTTCTATGACTCCAACGCTAGATCTGACTTGATGCCCTCTTACAGGATCTCACGGCATCCTGTGGTTTTCCTTCACAGCAACACATCATAGTTTGTAATTATATATCTATGTGATTATTGATTAATGTCTCACTTTCCCTCTAGACTAAATTCCACAAGGGCACGGGTGATATCTGTTTTGCTCACCCTAGTATTTCTAACACCCAGCACAGAGCACAGAGCTTGAACATAATAAAACTCAAATTATATTTTTAGAATGAATGAGGGAACTCAGTAGGACCAGAGTCTAGAAAATTACCTTTTCCAATTATGAAATGGATGGATGGTTCTAATATCAAATGGTCCCATGAATCCCAAAGTTTTGTGTCTGTTATTCTCTCCAAACCCGCCCCCACCCAAATGTATTCTATACCCTTCTGTCTTCTCTGCTTCCTGCTGTCCTACCCATCCTTGAAATTCCAGTTCCTCCAGGAACAGTTCCTTGACTCCTGCACTGGAAATGCACTCTTCCTATGGCATATCCTTTGCATTTGAAAAATCTATTTCACTTATTTGGGACTTACTGAGTTGTGAACTTTTTTCTTGTCAAACAGGAGGTTTGAGTTCTATCATGAAACAGTAGGCCTCCGAGACAAAACACTATAGGTGTCTAGATCTATTTACTGGGTGCTCCTTGTTGTGAGTCAACAAAGCCCCGTGGAACAAGCATGAGCTTTGGAGTAAGACTTGGGTTAGAATTCAGCTCTGTCACTTACTGTATAACTTTGAACAACGTATATGACCTCTCTCGGCTTCTATTTAGGTATCTGTAAGTATGCTAATAGCTAGAAGGGGTATATAGACTTCTCTTTTACACAAATCTTACTGTACTGTAATAATACTGTAAGTCTCCGGTGCACCTGAGATTAGTGGTTCTCAGGGGATGAGGGTAGGGTTTTTGGTACCACCTGTTAGGGGGTGTTTTGTCAATATGAGGAGAAGGGCTGGCTTGTTAATGCCTGAAGGATGCTGCTGGCATTCAGAACACGGGCCAGGAAAACTAAATGTCCTGCAATGCATGGGACAATCATATAGTACAAACTGTTCTGCTCAAAATGGTAAGGAACACACCACTGAGAAACACTACAGTTGATGATATTATTATCGTTCACCCTTATATTCTCAGAACTTAGCATGGGCCTAGAGTAGAAGGGCAAAAAATGTACGTTAGCCAAACAAAAAAGCGAACAGTAATGATATCATTTATGCGCGTTTGAACAAATTGGATTAGAGCCACGTATGTCAAAGGTACAAGCCTAGCCACGTCAACCACCGCTGTTGTGTCTTCTTGTGCTCAAGGTCCATGACGTAGTAGTTTACAAGTTTGAGTAGATCAAAATGGTGTGCTTTGACAGTTCCTGTCAGGACAATACCGACCTCTTCTGTTAAGCAACCCTTGTTCAGCTACATGGCCCCTTCCATCTGGATACAGCCTGGGTACACCAGGAACTAGGGCAATGTGGACTGCATGAGAAACAGAACTTTGACCAGCCACCCTGAGGCGAAAATTTCTGACAGATATAGTTTTTACCCCATTCATGAATCCTAGCAACTTGGGTCCACTACTAGTCCTCTACTTACCTTTTGCAAATCAATGGAAAGTTGCTGAATGAAGGCTTGGAGTTCCTGTTCCTTCTGCTCCAGGGCTGTGATCTTATTTTCTGCACCTGTTTTTGAAGCTGTCACATGATCTCTTTATTGAAAGAAAGCAGACAATGAACAAATTTGGATATCCCACCTAAGACACATTCTTCCACAGGAAAAACACAGATGGTTCTTTACATGTCAGGGCTGCAAACATTAGCCTTGTGAAGATTATCAGTGGAAAAGACTCCTTCACTCTCTCTGAAGCAGAAGTCCCAAGAGAAAAATTCCACTCAGGTTTAGGCAAGAAATCCTGATCTACCTTTGGCTATTCAATAGCTTAGCAACTCTAAAACATACTAAATTGCTCGGCAGCGTTGGAGTGTCTGAGCCTAGGCAGGTGAAGGGGAATGAGGGTTTGGAGGAGGTAGGGGGGTCTTAAAGCCCTAGGCAGGTAAGGATAAGTCCAGAAGACTTTGCCAGAATTAAGATCAGAAAGTGCTACAGTGAGCAATGGGGAAAGACAGGTTGGCTGTAACCAGAGCTACACTAACACCGCTACCCATGTGCCCCACAGACCAAGCAAGAACCTCTGCTCTTCCAGCGTTGAGTAGTTTCTCTGAAGTTCTTCTATCTTCTGGCTTAAGTCTGCTGACATCTGGTTGGAGATCATCAACTCCTCCTGGGTGCGACTAAGTTCTCTGGTACGTGCTTCCAATTCTTGCTCCATTTTCCCCAAACTTTCTTCTTTTTTTAAAAGCTGATACAAAGATAGAAAGTTTCACTGGATCACTACTAAGAAATACACTTGTAAAAAAATCCAGACAAGGACTTCCCTGATGGTCCAGTGGTTAAGAATCTGCCTTCCAATGCAGGGGACATGGTTCGATCCCTGGTCAGGGAAGATCCCACAGGCCATGGGGCAACTAAGCCCACATGCCCCAACTACTGAGCCTGCGCATCTCAACTAGAGAGCCCGCGTGCTGCAAACTACAGAGCCCATGCGCTCTGGAGCCTGCACGCCACAACTACAGAGTCCATGTGCCCTGGAGCCCACGTGCCACAACTAGAGAGAACCCTGCATGTTGCAGTGAAGAGCCAGTGCGATTTGGAGCCCGTGCACCACAACTAGAGAGAAGCCCACATGTCACAATGAAGATCCCGCGTGCCGCAAATAAGACCCAACGCAGCCAAAAATAATAAAAATAAAATAAATAAATTAAAAATAAAATCTGGGACCTCCCTGGTGGTGCAGTGGTTAAGAAGAATCCACCTGCCAGTGCAGGGACAGGGGTTCGATCCCTGGTCTGGGAAGATCCCACATGCTGCGGAGCAACTAAGCCCATGTGCCACAACTACTGAGCCTGCGCTCTAGAGCCTGAGAGCCACAACTACTGAAGCCCGCACACCTAGAGCCCATGCTCTGCAACAAGAGAAGCCACCACAATGAGAAGTCCGTGCACCACAACGAAGAGTAGGCCCCGGGTTTCCCTGGTGGTGCAGTGGTCGAGAGTCCGCCTGCCAATGCAGGGGACATGGGTTAGTGCCCCAGTCTGGGAAGATCCCACATGCCGTGGAGTGGCTGGGCCCATGAGCCATGGCCGCTGAGCCTGCGCGTCCGGAGCCTGTGCTCCACAACAGGAGAGGACACAGCAGTGAGAGGCCCGTGTACCACCAAAAAAAAGAGTAGCCCCCGCTCGCCGCAACTAGAGAAAGCCCGCACGCAGCAACGAAAATCCAGTGCAGCCAAAAATTAATCAATTAATTAATTAATTAATTAATTACAAAAAATCTGGACCAATAAGGCAGGCTTTCATAACACTTTTGTGAGCTTAGAAGGGGTCTCATATGCCCAGTAGTTCAAAAAGAAAAAGGAAATACATTTCAAACAGAATTTTTCCACTTTAACAAACTGAAAAACATACAAATATGATTAATATCAAAGACAACTAAGGTATGCTTATCAGCAGTTAGAGAGTGATGACTAGCAAAATCAGAGTAACTAATCATCTATTCAGGATTTAGCTTCTAAAACAAAAACACGTACCATGTGCTTTACTTTACTTAGTTCCTGCTGCTGGAACCCCTCTAATTCATCCATTTCATCTCTCCTTTGGAAAAGATTCAAACTCTGGTTCTTCATTTCCTGTAACTGAGCTGTCAGAAACCTTTTATCCTATGCAAAAGAAGATATCAGCTCAGGTAACTAGGACATTAGAAATCCGTATTATATAAGCAGAATTCTTAATAAAGGAAAATCTGAAGACAATTTCTTGTCAGTAGCAATAATACATTGATAATGGGAAGCTTTACGGTAATTATTTACAAAATTATCTATAAATCCTTTAAGTTAGAAATAAATATGTTTTAAATGATAGTTGTGAAAAGGGGAACAAGAGCAACAATTACTTAACACTTGAAAAGTGCTTAAGTTTGATTAGCAATTCCAGATATCCATTTTACATGTCTATCTCAATGACACACTGAACTGGCTGAATAACATGAATAACTGGAACAAGACTGAATGCTCTTAAAAAATTAGATGCATTTAAGTAGAACTAATTTTGGTTAGTAAGTTCAGATAGCAAGTCAACAAAAATTAGACATGACTGGTGTCAGGAGGTTACAATTTACTAAATAATAGCTTCCCGAGATGGATTCTCTTCAGGACAAACCCTGTTGTTGCAGTTTCCAATTCTTGATTAAAAAGAAATTAAAATGGGGGGGAGGGGTGGTGGGACTGGGAGATTGGGATTGACATATATACACTAATATGTCTAAAATGGATAACTAATAAGGACCTGCTGTATAAAAAATAAATTAAAAAAATTAAAAAAAGAACTTGCTGTATAAAAAAATTAAATTAAATTAAAAAAAAGAAATTGAAACAGTCTAAAAATAACACTTCCAAAAATCACAGTGGCTTATAAGACCTACATAGATGCCTCATTACTCTTTCCTGGTCTAAAATATTTCCCAACCTCTCCTGCGGTAGGGCGGGGGGAAGGAGAGAAAAGATCTTAGTGAACTGAAGTAGATTTTATTTCGTTCAGTCCTATATGGATTCCCCCTTTACCGTAATTTTAAAAGATGAAAAAATAGTCCAATGAGAATTCAACTGCTACAATCTTAAGAGTTTCTTTCAAGACAAGAAAACTTTAACCTAACCCATACCTTCATATTTAAGAAGACCATAATTAACTCCATGTTTATATATATATATATATATATATATATATATATATATTTTTTTTTTTTTTTTTTTTTTTTTTTTTTCTCTGTACATGGGCCTCTCACTGTTGTGGCCTCTCCCGTTGCGGAGCACAGGCTCCGGACGCACAGGCTCAGCAGCCATGGCTCACGGGCCCAGCCGCTCCGCGGCATGTGGGATCCTCCCAGACCGGGGCACGAACCCATGTCTCCTGCATTGGCAGGCGGACTCTCAACCACTGCGCCACCAGGGAAGCCCTAGATGTATATTTTTTAAGCACAAGTTTCTTTGGGACATAGCTTGACTTTTCTGTAATTCTTTCCTTACGTAAATATGTTAAGGCATTCTGATAGCTTGGGTAATCAGATTTCTACAGAACACACAAAGAAAATCGCTGGTTTAACTTGGTGTTTCATCCCAAGAATGGAGCAATAATAAAACTCATCTGTTTAATAAAATTAACAGTAAATATATTTTACAACTGAATATATCAATCTAAGAAATAATTTTCTGGACTTCCCTGGTGGTCCAGCGGTTAGGACTCTGTGCTCCCAATGCAGGGGGCACAGGTTCGATCCCTGGTTGGGGAACTAAGATCCTGCATGCCATATGGTGCGGCAAAAAAAAAAAAAAAAGAAAAAGAAAAGAAATAATTTTCTACCATAAAGAGTAACTTAGGAGTACTCAATGAAAACAAGGAATGAATTAGGAAGCAGCACATAATGTGGGCTGAGCAAATTGACTATTGATTATTTTAAGTTAAAATGTGTTTCTAATTGTAGGTGTGAAATTTCATCTTCCTGTTCATGTCTGGGAGCCAGGAATACATTACATAAGGCACCTACACAGTGTTACACAAGCTATGGTGCTGGAATAATCAATTCTCCTCATCTGTGTCTAGCTAAGAGGTTCTCTTATCTACTCAATGCTGAGCCTTCAGAAATGCCCTCCTTCCCCACTGCATCCTCAAAAAGTATTCCTAATGTTACCATTGTGTCAATCAGAGCCCCAGCAAGAAACAGACTCAAAGTAGATATTCTGCAGACAGTCTAATAAAGGGACTTTTCAAAGCTGTGGGTGGGGTAAGAAAACCCAAAAGAGATGATGTGCTAGTAACAGTTGGGAATAAAGGGGCAAAGGGATAAACAGGTTACAAGAAACACAGAAAGAGAAACTCTATCAGAGGGTGAACCAAAGGTCCAGCTGAAGCTGTGACCTTTGGCCATAGGATGCAACCAAACTGAAGGGATCTCGCATGGAGATGGCTGAGGGAATAAACTTCCCGACCACACTCTTCCACACATAGTTCTTTTAGTGTTCCCCACTGGCACACTTAATTAGAAGCCAGAGGGCAATGGAGCCCTGATGATGCATTCCCTATCAGCCTTCAGATACACAGGGAAAGGTAGGAGAGGGGGTGGAGAGTGTATCTGGAGGGGCAAACAAAAGATATCCAGTACACCCAGCAAAAAAAAGGAAGACATGAGCTTTCTAAGTCAGTGTCTAATCACCCAGTGCCCTGTTTCCAAGAGGTGGTATAGCCATCAGTGTACTAGGTACTGGAGAAAGCATTTTCCAAGCCCCAGAGAAGAGGCCAACATTCACAATGAGAAAAAAACAAAGATGAACTAACCTTTTCAAGCTGATCCATTTTTTCTGACCATTCCTAAAACAAAACAGTAAAAAAGTACAGTTTCCAGGGAAGAGTATCAATAATATCAAGATCTTAAGAAAACAAAATAACCCTCTCCACCCAAAGCAACCAATCAACCAAACAAAACAGCAAATATAAAGAAAGCCAAGAGTCCTAAAAGGAAAAGAAAATGAACTTTATATAAAATTCTAAAGCACATATATAAGCCTGCAAATTTTTACCAAGCAGAGCACCCAAGCAAGGCTGCATCTGATGTTCTGATGCAGTTTTCAGCTTATTCCTGAGTGTTTTTCTAGGAGTACTATTATTATTTCTTGGGAGTGGGTACCTGGGACCAGCTGTGTTGGTAATTCCACAACTGCTATATAAAAATTAATTTACTGAGAAACAGGCGGGGGGCAGGGGTTGTCTTCAGCAGCCCCCAATCATTATTTTCCTTCTCATTTTCACTTTACCAATATCTTTTATGCCATCTGATAAAAGTTAAAGGAGAAGGGATTATGCCCCTTATTCACCAATCACAGAAGAGGGGAAAAAATAACCACTGGTAGGTACAAAAGGCTATATCCCAACTGCCTACAATCAGAGTCCACCAATTTTAGATTATCTCTTCATTTATATACATTCATATCACAGTTATTCACTAATTATTGGTGAATGATTTTTTTTTCTGGCTAGTAAATGTCTGACATGACTAATACACACTGTAAAACAAGTCAACCAACCACCCCACCGACTGCAGATGAAATAATGTATTTTCTTAAAATGAAATGTAATATAATAAATTGACCCTGTCTTAATAAATCAGAACTATCATTACAGTATTTTGATGCTTATCTTAAACTTAAAATGCCATTGAACAAAATATACTTTATAATTATTGTAACAGCCAGTAAAAGTATTAGTTTCTTATTGTCATTCGTTCAGCATCTTTCAATGGATGGTTCTACTGAGATTACAGAAGTTCCTCTCAGTCTAGTTGGCTGGGGATGAAGAAACTTGGGACAGAGGTTGTAAGAACTATGTACTCCATGGATGATCACTAGCTTGATAGCATCTTCTCCACTATAAAGGCAAGTGTTTTGGGACTAGGCTTTCAGACAGGTTTTTGGAGGGCAGAGACCTTTTTCCTTATCTTGGGGCTCACCACCAGATTACGAACACACTACTTTCCTCTCCATTTTACAAAGTTATACAGTTTGGAAAATGATACTCTCACATTATGGACACATTTCATGATTATAACTGTAAAGTTCCTTAATAATTTCCCACCCTAAGGCCAAATGAAATCTCAAAGAACTTATATAGCACTCCTTTTCTCCTGTGTTGTAAATATCTTCTACCAGGTTTATGGCATGATTTTTGAAATCATGTCACTAAGTGAAATCTTTCCACCAGCCTTGGGCAGTGCCACATATAAAATACCTGGTCCTTTCTGGCTAATGCCAAAGCCAGTCCTTCTGCCATTTTGGCTCTGTTGGCTTGGAATGTCTCATTCTGCTCTTGAAATTTCCGCAAGGAAGCTGTTAACAAAGAGGCTCTATTTGAGATATGGAGATATTTCAGAAACAGCATGTCAAATAGCCCATGTGATTACTTTACAACTATCACCTAACAAAAAAGGCCAAGGTCACTATGTGGATTATGAGACTGGGAAAAACCTGACCCATCTTGACTTTCCCAGAATCTTTTGCCCTTAGTAATAGACCACAGTTTTGTTTTAGCTTGTTTCCAATTGTTCTTAGTTTTTTGTTATAGTCAAGTATATACATTTAGGAAGATGCCAAAGGGTAACTTTTTAAATGATACAGTGATAGAACACTGAGTTAGGTAGGTTGCCAGAAAACACCAATGCTATTGCTAAGTGATGGCTACTACTACTTTATCAGAATTAAAACAAAAAGTCAAAACAAAGCAAAACAAAAAAACCCTTTCTTCCACTTTATTTTCCTTAAAAAAATTTTTTTAGTATATATTATATCAACAAAAAATAACTTTCTAATTCTGTTAGCATCTTTCTTGGATTGAACCCAAAGGAGAACATATGATTTAGGGTAAACTAAACAAAATGTATGTTCTATTGTTAGACGAGTGATGACAGATAGAGATTTTCCCCAGTTATTGAACAAAGCAGCAATGAAGCTATGGCTAGAACCAAAGTTTCTTAATGTAGGCCCAAGGACCAGGCACTTGATTTTACTAAAAACTAAGGGCAGCCAATAAACCAGTCAACTGGATGAGATACATAATAAACTTCTCCTAAGAAGCATGCCCATAAAGCAACATAAGGATGAATTGTATGCTTATAACTATCAGATAAATGTTGTATCAACTTGATTAAGAAGTACACTACTTATAAAATAAAGATCTGGGCTATGATGAAGGACAAACTTAACCATACGCTATTGTTTCATTTCAAAAAACTAAACCCTGAAAAGATTGAAAAAAGCAGGAAAAAAAATACGTACAATCCTGGTGTTTTTCTAATGCAATTTCAAGCTTCTCTTTTATCTTCTGCAAGTTTCGGACCTGTTCAGCATAGTCTTGGGTGAGGAGGGTGACGCACATACCAGGAATGGACAAACATCAGGAAAGGAAGTTAATTAAACAAAAAAAAAAATGAATGAAAATGATGATGATTTTCTCAACCTGAAAACCATTCCTGTTAAGGAAAGCTGGGCAGACAGCTTCCCATTAACAATGAACAACACAGGCAAACAGGTATAGTACACACTACCCACAGTGTAAATGGTGAATACAAACAGGCAGATTTGTTTAGCCTTGAGAGAGAACGAGAACTGGGCCTGGTCTGGTCATCAGAAATGCCCTGCCATGAAAACCACTATTATCTCATTACTTAATTTCAAATCTCAGTTTTCACCTTCCTTTCCAGTCTTAGCAGTAGGATAGATCAAAGCGAATTCACTGAACAGCTCACTTACAGTCCATACAACTGAGTGACAGTGGTTAGGGCAATAGCAAACATCTTACCACAGTATTGCCTTTGCAATAAAAGTACTTAATTCTCTAGAAAAGTCAGCTTCCTTTCTACACAGAACTGAGCTGCCTATGACATATTAAAGGTGAAAGTCAGAATTAATTACCTTGGTAGCCAAAGAAGATAGTATGGTATAGTGGAAAAGTAGACAGGCTTTAGTTCAAATCCCAACTCTGTCAGTCCTTAGCTGAGAGACCTTAAGCAAATTATTGATCCTAAGTATTAGTTTCTTCGTTTATGAAATGATGATATTAATTTATCTACCTCAAAGGATGTATTAGATAATAAACTAAATGTTCTATATGCCTTAGTTATAAAACAAACTAAGTGCTTTAAGCACGTTGCACACAATGCTCAATAAAGGGTAGCTGATACTGTGGTTGTTGTTATTATTCATACTGAGCCTGTAGGTAAATGCCCAGGACATAAGTGGGCTTAATAAATGTTAGTCCTCTTCCCTGTCCCTCCTCTAACATCAGTCAAGCCCAAACTGTTTTGGGAAGATCCATATTACCTTAGAGCTTTCTCCCCAACACTGAATAAATATAAAGTTACTTCACCTCTGTTACTGGTATTACTTACGGGTAGGGGTAACAGGATAATAACAATTGAGTTTAAAGCAGACTGTAGTGGTTTGGATCCCAGCCCTACCACCTACTACCTCTGTGACCTTAATGTCACTAAGTCTTGTTAGGCTAGAGTGAGAACAAAATGAGATAATGGGCTATCTAGGAGCTGTGAGTTATACTATGTACCTTTGATAACTACACAAACACAAATATTTCACATACAACTTGGTGAATTTTGTAGTCTGTTGCTTTCATTACAGTAAAACGGGCATAAGGCCAAAGGACAAAAACAAACACAGAAGCCATTTACCACTTCACAGGCTGAAGCTTTCAAAATGTATCTACTGGCAGAAACCCAAATAAGAACTCACAACTCTATCACAAATATGCCCTGCTCAGGCAAAGAATATAATAGGAGTTGTGTAAATCGTAAACTGCACATAAAAGACATAATGAGAGTTATAGCTTCTATACAGGTGTTGAAGTTAGAAATACCATTGAAAAGTAGCCCAGAGACCCAGAATGACATTACACAGGTGATATGTATCTGTAGCAAGTGGCAATGTAGCACCAAACCCTGTCTGGTGCTGAAGAATCCAACATTTGTTGGCCATTCCCTAAAAATGCTATCTCCTAACCCTCTCCACCTGAAAGCAAGCTAGGCTAATGGGTGAAAGATAGTTAAATCTACATATACTTTTAATACCTTTTATATCCACGGCTAGAAATCTCAGGAGCAGAAAAACCTAAGTTTTTTTTTTTTTTAACTTTAAAACTCAGTTTTGAATTTACACTATTCAGTACACTAACAAAAGAAGGGATTAAAGGGGGTACAAGTTGCTCCTTTTTGACTGAGAATATCAAAATATGTCAAAATAACTGTAAGGTTATGCTGTTTGGCTTTTTTATAGGCCAAGAGGGTCAGGCAAGGCAAGTTTCCTTTGTTTGCTTCTTATGAGTTCTTAGACATACCAGAAAGCCTGGCCTCTAATTTCCGTATCTGTTCATTCCTTCTCAAAAGCTGGGATGAAAGATCTTCTCTGGAGCTGCTTCCATCAGACGCCTGTTGAGACAGATATAAGAGGTTGTATTCATACCTGGGTTTTTAGCAGCATGAGACCACAATATTCAATCAGAAAGCAACAACTCTAATTTTAGGTTTGGTTACACTTTAAGTGATAACTGAAAAGTTTCTCTAACTATAAAGTAGAAGCAACACTACCTCCATCTATAACATGAGGAGATACAAGATGCAAAACAGATAAATTGTGCGTGTGTGTGTGTGTGTGTGCGCGCACACACACTATTGGAATACACAGTGGTAAACAAATCCATTATGATCATATTACACCAAGTACATAATACAAAAAAATATATTTTCAGATAAAAAAGTAAATCACTTTATTTTTCCAAAGGTAAAATCCTGAGGTAAAGGGAAGAAGGTTCTTTAGCAAGGGATCAAAGGCTGGTTGGTCTGTGATGAAGAATCTATCACTGACATTGATAAAGTTTCAGTATCTTCATCTATAAAACAAAGGGGCATCAATCTATAGCTCTAAAATGCATCAAAAACTTTAGCAGATAATATACATTCAGTAAATCACTGCATTAATGAGACATCAAAATTTCCCAATAATTTAGATTATCTTAAAACATGTGCACTACTACTACTTTGGGCACTGCTTACTACTGCTAATAAATAAATCACTTTATCTTTCTACTTTTGATTATAAAATTTTAAAAATACAGAAGAGTAAGGAGGGTGGTTTAATGAACATTCTCTCTCTACTTTAACAACTGCTGATTTTTCCCATATTTGCTTCATCAATTTTTATTGTACTATAGTACTTTAAATAGCAGACATTGACATTTCATCCTAAATATTTTGATAAACATTTCTAAAATATAAGGACATTTTCCTTTATAGCCACAATACCATTATTATACCTAACAAAATTAAAAATAATAGTATCTAATATCCAGTCTTCAGTCTTCCCCATTTACTGCCAAAATGTATTTAAAGGTGGTTGAACAACTCACTTTAAATATTCATTTACCCACTGAGCCACTTACTCGTCCATTATGGAGGGTACAGTTAAAAGGGAGTCTCAGGAGGCGGAAGGCCCAGGTTAAAGTCCCATCTTCACCACTTACAAACTACAAGAACTTGGACCAATTACTTAACTTCTCTGTGCACTGGTTTCGTCACATGTAAAATGTAACAAACATAATCTACGTCACAAAGCTGTGATGAGGATTAAGTAAATCAATACTTGTCTGGTCTTGAAAACACAGCCTGGTGCATAACTAGCTTTAATAAGTGTCATCTGTTAGTAGTATAAGTTATGAATATTACTGTCAGTGAGCCATCTATTCTTAGCACTGTGCTAAGCACTGGGAACAGTGGTGAAACGGGAGTCCCGATCTAAAACAGCAGCAGCTGCCGCAACTACGAATTACGAAGTGCTTATTAAGAGCCAGGCACTATACTAAGTGTTTTATATACTATGCAGAAAAGAGTTAACATCCCAGGCCTGAGACTGCTATCCTTGGCAAGGCCTGTTTGTAAGGCGAGCCCTTGGCTGGCCTGTGGAAACTTAGATTTTACAAGGGTTCTCACCATTCCTGATAAGAATGGCTCACTGTACCTAAACTAACTGTGCCAAAAATATGGTTTATGCTGAACACCTGTTTTTGTTCTGGGAGTCTGGAATTTTGGTAAATGCTAGGCGGAGGGTGCCTATATGACTAGCCTCCAGTAAAATTCCTGGGCACTGAGTCTCTAATGAGCTTCCTTGATAGACAACATTTTATCCTGTGTTGTCACAATTCCTTGCTGAGGGAAAGAATTGTGCCCTATGCAACTCCAGTGGGAGAGGACTCTTGGAAGCCTGTGCCTGGTTTCCTCCAGACTTTGTTCATGCACCTTTTCCCTTTGCTAATTTTGCTTTGTGGTAAATGTTTTTACTGTGATAAATGATAGCAGTGAGTAAAACTATATGCTGAGTCCTGTGAGTTCTTCTAATGAATAATCGAACCTAGGGGAGAACCTTGCCTGCCCGCCCTGCCCCAACACACATACTTTAATAAAGACAGGTATAGTTCCTATCTCCATTTTACAGAGGTGGAAATTAAGGCATAGAAAAGTGACAAAAAATTTGCCCAAGGTCACACAATAACGAGGAAAGAGGAATCGAATGCAGGTCTACCTCCAGAACCTGGCCTGAGGCCCTAACTGTTACTCTACTCCCTCTCATGAAGCTCCCGGTTTAGTGGGAGAGACAACCAAGCAAATCATCAACAACAATGCAGCGTAACAGGTGATATTACAGAGGATCTAGGAGACAAGGTGCCAAATTCAGCCAGTAGGGATAAAGAGTAGAGGCGGTGAGATGGGCAGGTCAGGTCAAGGGGGGCTTCCTGGAAGTAACACGTGAGCCAGGTGTTGAAGGATGCACAAAAGTATGTCAGAGGAATTCAGAAGTGAGAGGAGGACACAGGAGAAATTCCAGAGAGAGGAGACAGAATATGCAAACATTTGTAGGTATGATGGAAAGTTGTCCATTCCATAAAGTACATTAAGTTCAATATGGCTGGAGCACAGGGTATAGGGAAGTAGAATGAGATAAAGGTAGGATGGGTTAGCTGTGACAAGACCACAGAGGTTTACCATTATACTATAATAATGACTTTGCACTTCTTCCTGCAGATGATGGGGAAGCCACTGAGGAGTTTTAAGCATTGGACAGACACGAACAGGTCTGCTCTGGGGAGTTACTGGAGCCAGGGGGCCCAGATAGGCTACCACATTTGTCCACGGAAGAAAGACAGCCTGAAATAAAATGGAAGTAAAATGTACTACTAGTAAATGGAGTACAAAGGGTAAGTTTGAGTCAGGAGATGGAAGCCAAAATACTTGCTGACTAATTGGACACCAAGAAGTGAAGAAGCAAAGAGTCTAAAATGTCTCCAAGGTTTCTTGCTGATGACTTGGGGGACGAAGGTGCACATGTGGACATGGAGTTAATAAATTCAGTTTTGTTCATGTTAAGAATTTGAGATACCAGAGGAAAGGCACCTGGTTGGAGAAATATATGCAATGGGATATAAAGGTCTGGAGATAGGGAGTGAAGATCGGAATGTATACATAAATAAGTTCAAACAGATAACTGTAGAAGTCACACAGCAAAGTATTTCCTGAATTCAGGCCAATCTCCATATCTGGAACACATTCAAGATCAGAGACTTCATTTAGCAAGTCAGAGTGAAGGCAAAGCAAGTACTTCTGCCACAGAACTCAGCAATAAAACTATGTCCTTCAGCCTGGTGATCAAACGTGCATTTATATCTCCTGTTAAATACAGGAGCCAATGATAATTTAGATCTGGTCATCTATTGTTCCACCCCAATAACCTAATAGCTTCTGCCACGTAATCTGACCTGAACAGGTAGTATAAGAAAGGAGGAGGTCGACTCATCTGACCATGGAAACAACTCAAGTATCTATCACTAGTAGAAGACAGAGATAAATTGTGGCCTTTTCAAATGCTGGAATCTTATACAGCAGTAAAAATAAATGAATCACCTATAGTGTACCATTTTTATAAAGTTTGAAAATAAGCAACATTAAACAACAGATTGTTTATGAATATATATGTACCTGGTAGGATATTTTAAAAAGCAAAGGATTGATATACACAAACTTTTTTTTTTTTTTTTTTTTTTTTGCGGTATGCGGGCCTCTCACTGTTGTGGCCTCCCCCGTTGCGGAGCACAGGCTCCGGACGCGCAGGCTCAGCGGCCATGGCTCACGGGCCCAGCCACTCCGCGGCATACGGGATCCTCCCAGACCGGGTCACGAACCCGCATCCCCTGCATCGGCAGGCGGACTCTCAACCACTTGCGCCACCAGGGAGGCCCCGATATACACAAACTTTTGGACAGGTTACCTGAAGGGGCGGAAAGGGAAGGGAACCAAGAAGGAGCAAACAAGTGGCTTTGACGGTACCGATAATGTTCTAGTTCTCTGTATAGGTGACAGATTTAACAAGCGTTCATTATATTTTTATGCCTTATACTTTACACTTACATTACCTACATTCTTTTACATATATCAAGCATTATAAATAACTTCTTTTAAGTTACCTAACTTTAAGAGGATCCTGTCATATGCCACCGACCCGATTTTAATCCTAAGGCATGACACTTACCTAACACAGCAGCATGCTCAAATCTTTCCAGCTACAAAGGTATTTTACAAATAAGGGACACAATGCAGCCATCAGTGCAATCTTTTCATCAATTTTCCCACTAAAATAGTGCTAATTCCCTGGCTAATTCCACACCAAACTCACAGACCTCGCTAAGCAACAATGACTTAGAGTGTATATATGTGCAGACACAACAAGCCAAAGTATTTTGAGAAATGAAATGTAAAAGGAGATGCACAAGGTGCATGGAAAAAGAGTACAAGAGGACAATGTAGAGAATATGCAAAGGGACCCATGAAAAATAAGAAAAAAAAAAAATAGAAAAGCACCTCAGAGCAAGAAGAATCAGATATAAACTACAAATAATCTTGTAATTTTAAAAGAAAATACTTATTGGAGGGACTTCCCTGGTGGTCCAGTGGCCAAAGACTCCGTGCTCCCAATGCAGGGGGCCCAGGTTTGATCCCTAGTCAGGGAAATAGATTCCACATGCTGCAACTGAGAGTTCACATGCTGCAACTCAAGATCCTGCATGCTGCAACTAAAGATCCCGCGTGCCGCAACAAAGATCCCGAGGGCCGCAACTAAGACTCAGAGCAGCCAAATAAATACATAAATATCTAAAAAAAAAAAAAAAATATATATATATATATATATAAAGGCTATTAAAAATAATAATAAAAAAAGAAAATATTTATTGCAAAGATTCCGTGAAATATTATTTTAAAAATACAGTGAGGCTATACCAAACATTAAAAACTAGAGAAGATACTTACAAAGTCATCTCCTGAGTCAGCTCCCATGGAGGCAACCGATTCCTTGCTCACTGATCGTGGGATCCTAGTAGCACCTCCTGACCTCTGAGCGACAGCAGTCTCTTCTGCAATTTTCTTCTTTAGTTTTGCAAACATTTTGCTGTGTGGCTATCCTTGCACTGATGGCCAGGTCTTGAACCCCCTACAACAGTCGTTAGGCCAGCAACCAGGAATTCGGAGACAGGTGCCTAAAAAGTTCCAGATATCCAAACTAACTGCATTCCCACTGAAATGTGGGCCAAAGGCTTGTGGCAATAGCGTATCTATAAATCAGATAAAAGAGCGCTCTAAGTTAAACACAGAGAGATTTCACATCTGGGTTGTTTTGTTAAGCTTCAGGTTTCAAGATTAAGTTTCGTAAGTTTACATGCACACTTACTAGAACACAATTACGAAACATTTGAAAAGCACTCAGGTGCTACAGATGTATGTACAGATAAGGAAATCCAGTCTCAAGGAGGTGAAGTAATCTGCCAAAGATTGTGTGGCTAAATGCAGTGCTGGCATTTGAACCCAGGACTCTGACTCACAAGTCCTTACTCTTTTTTTTTTTTTTTTTTTAATTACACCACATTGGCTGTGGCATGTAACACATCAAGTAAAATTTCCCACGGCAAGCACTAACATAATGCTTCTGAATCCTTCCCCTAATAATATTAAGTTCAACTACAGTTTAGACAAAAACATGTAACTCAATACAGAGAGAAGGTATAATGTTCTAATGTTCCAAGATGGTTTGGAATCAGCTGTTCACTAGAAAATGTTGACAACTTTTATCCTAAAAAAACAGGCAAGCCAGCCAACTGTATTGTATACGTATCAGGTATCCTTAAATGTTTCCTGGAAATGCTGTGTGGTTCTCTTTTTTAAGAGTGACTAAAATTACCTCAAGTCAATTTCTTTTTTCACAATGTTTTACACGATATTCAAACATCTTTCCCTCCTAACGTGCATGAAACATTTACATTCTGGGTCCAAACTTAACTTTTGATATTTTGTGGAGGATAACTAAGCTCCGCTCTAAGATGTACAAATGACTTCTTACCACTTCAGAGCATCCATTTAAGTCTGTACAATTCTTCCATTTCTTCAATTTCTGTAAACCACCTACTCACCTGGCTTATCTACTAGATTTAAAACAGCTTGGAGGTCAAAGCTTTCTGTCCTGCATGAAGACAAAAATAAAATGCATTGAATATTTCCTCTCAAGTGTAAGGCCAAAATGTTGCGGGGGTCGGGGCGGGGGGAGTGGAAGAGGAGGGAGGAAGGACTAAGGTGAGGGGTAGAGAAAATCTGTCGCTACCACAGTCCTCAGGGGTCTCCCCTCCCTCACCCTGGTCTTTGCATCTGTGATTTGCCTAAGAGCTTCACTTAAAGGCACAAAGAACAGAATCTCTCATTGTAGTAAGTGGCTAAACTCACTTCGCCTTGGGAGGAGCAGTGAGCAAAACAACTTTAACGAGATTAAGGTTTCCCAGGGCCAGTATTTATTTCAGTTGATTCTGACAGTCACACCGTTTACCCGGCCAGACCCCAGAGCCTTGACTCGCACTAAGAAAGTCGCTGAGAAAAAGGATGGCTAAGTTGGGTAAAAGACAGCTTTCTAATGCCCGGGGGCCAGCCACCTGCCACGGTAGTTTGGATCCCACTCAGTCTCCTTCCAGACCCGCCCGTGCGTGGACTGTCAAAGAAGGGAAGGACCAATGTGTCTCCCATTTGACAGCAGGGAAACCGAGACCCAGAGAGGAAGAGTGACTGGTCCAAAGTCGCGCAGTGGGGGGAAATTCCGGAACCCCAGGCTTCAGGTTCCCAGGCCGGGGAGCCCGCCTCTGCCCCCACCCTCGTCCTTTCTGCACCCCGGTACTGCCCCCCGCCTTGGGTCTTGGGCAACCCAGTCGGGGCCTCTTTGGGCGCACTCCGAGACCACCGGGAGAAAGAGGGGCCTGCTCGTGTCTCCGGTCCCCGCCCGCGCACCTGCCGCTCTCTGGGCAGCCGGCAGAGCCCCGCCTCCGGGGCCTCTCTTGAGCGCCGGCCCGCGTCACCAGCCCCCACAGCCGGCCTGCGGGCAGAGCAGCGACCCGGAACCGCACTTCCACCAGCGCGCCGGAAGTGGCTGCGCGCGGGGCCGTCCCACCGTGCGCATGCGCCTGAGCGCCGTCTCCTCGGCTGCCGGCGCGAGCTTCGGGGTGGCGGTTGGGCCGGAACCGCTGGAGGGCGCGGGGCTGGGGCGCTCCCTGAAGCCGGCCCGCCACGTCAGCAGGCGGCCAAAGTCTCGTAGGACTGGGTGGCCGAAGCACTTGTTTCCTTTTTTTTTTTTTTTTTTAAAGGGGGCGGTGCGGAGCGGGAGAAGTGGTAGGAGCCTGGTGCAAAGGGGAAAGAACTGATTGCTGCGGTGGTGCCAGCCTGTGGCGTGGAAACCTCAGGCCGTGGCTGCGCTGGCCCAACCCAGACTTTTCACTCCTCTCCCTGCATCCCAGTCTGCACCCTACACGGCCTCCTTGTCCCTGCAAGCCCCTGCCGCCTTCCTCACGCAGGAACCTATGGCTCCACACGTTAGTACTGGGAACTCGCGCTTCGTAATGGGTGTCTTAAGTTTTGTGCCTGTGACCCATTGTACGACACGTAATGTGTCATTGAAAGAAGAGTTTCCGGAATCATACTCTTATTATATATTGCAGTCTGATATATTGCATTTCATTAGAAACACACGCTAGCGGCAGCCCACCACATTTCACTAGCCACTAATGGGCCTCCAACTTTTGACAGATGAAGAAAGTCCGGAGAGGTAAAACTGCCTTGTACAAAGTTACAGTACAAATTGATAGCCTACGTCGGGTCTCCGGACTCCTCAATGCCAACCAAGCCAGACATTCCAAATTGAAGTTGCACATGTTCTTGCCCAGACCCAACACCAGCCCGAGGGCCAGTAGCTTCAACCCCATCCCCTGAAACAATCTCTCCCTCAGTGTGTCCCACCAGGAGGAGGGCAGGGAAAAAACCAAGACTAGGACGTAGAAGAAATTTACAAACTAAATAACATCAAATCCTCAACCTCAAGACTGTTTCAAGTAACCGAGGAATTATCTGAAAGAAGCAAACCCTATCAGTTTAGCCCTTATGTTGTCAACAATTCTGAAGAAGTAGCAAAAACTTTAAGCAAATAATGTTTATTTTTATATCGATGATACACTTAATATATACGTGAATTCAAGATACAAAATTCGTTTACAAGAGTTCACACCTGATGAATGTAATCACATTCCTAGAGAGAACATTTATCAATGCAAAAATGTCTTCAATACACTGACAACAAAAATCAAATATTCTGTAATCTTGTTATTCAATAAACATCAAAACAATGTTTAACTCTCCATCCTCTACTATTTAAGAGCCCTCAAGGTGGTAGGCACCATATAACAGAAGAAAACATTGGAAAAGACAAGGGCCTACTGAATCTGCTCTGCAGAATCACAGTGTTTACTCTGATATTAATTTACTTAAGTAGTGAAAGGCCTGCTATCCTTTATGACAAATCACATACCATACAAGATTTTAAAGTGATGATCAAGAAAATAAAATGTTTTGATAACTTCTCAATTTCTAAAATCTATGACATATTAGCCATAACAGACAAAGCAGAAAAAGGCTGCTGAAAAGGAACACAATAGGAAAACATCCTTAAGAGTATGTATGGCTTAAGCAATTTAGAAACACAACAGATAAGACTTTTACAATACCACAGTTGTTCAAGTCAAATGATATTGACAATATAATTTTCCCCCTTAGTCATTGGTGGTAAATAGCCCCTTCAAATTTAATTCTACTGAGAACACGTATAAAACTAGTGAATCCAAATGGTTTCTTGTCTCACAGAGCTGAATTGATGGATTTTGTTCTAAAGTATTAACTCACAATACCCAAAATTTAATACAACTGAGCAACAAGACTACGTTTCAAGGATTACAGTGATTTGTGAATAGCTAGATAGGCAACCAAATAGCTTCATTATTTGCACGACAGATTAGCAGCACTTGGATAAGAACTGTTACGTGAAAATTATTGTGCTTCAACCTCTCAAAGAGAGCTAATAAATATACTTCTATAATCCTTATAGTGTTACAATTCTATAACATTTCAGTTACAGACAAGCACAATTTTTAAAAAGTATTTCACACCACTAGGAAATCAAGTAATTATATTCTCCAAATGTAATTTCTGCTATGATTGAAACAAGTGCATTTCTGCCTAATATCCATAATATAGACAATAGGTTCACCATTATTTTCAGGGAAAAAAGACCCAATATAACTTATTTTAACTCCTATTTGATTATCTTAACCTTTAGTGATGACTTGAATAAAGAAAAAGGTATTCAACCTTACAATGGAAACTACTCAGAGAAAATAATAATGTGGCCTGAAATGACAAAATTCTTTAGAGCTAAGTAGGAAATGATTTAAAACTGCTTCATCACATTCAATGATTAATGAAACCACTATTTTTATTGGTGCTACACAGTGAAGATAAACCTATTTGGATAAATTCCTTCATTTGTAAACTCTACTATGAAAATGGTAGGACATTGCATCTGCCTTTCCTATTACCTAAGACCTTTCTACTTTGACAGGAAGAAGCCTCCAAAATATATCTCTTGATTGTTGACTCCAAGGTTTATTAAAAACAACAAATAAAAAACAGCTGGAGAAGTAGTCATATGATCTATGTGATGAAAGGGATGTAACCAGATAACTATAAAAAGCCACAAACACAAAGTCCTAAAATATTTTACTGAACCATTAAGAGTTCTTTTTAATAAAAAAGAAACAAAAGTTTTTTAAAAAACTCATTCTGCAAGAAATAGTAAATAAAAATTCTTATTGCCCTAAAACATTTGAAGCAATTTTTCCTGCAGATTTTTAATACATTACAACACATACCTATAATCTAGAAAAAAGTCAGTGACATGCAAAGAAGGGTAGGAATAGATTTTTAAATTTAAATAGTGTTTATTTCTATATGTTTGGAAATATTTACTCTTGGTATTATCATATATGATCATTTCACATTTTACAATGGTTTGATGTTTGAAAATATCAAACCATTTTACTGATTTGATGTTTGAAAAGACTTATGGGTCAAATTGTAATGTTTACAAATCTTAATTTTCAATCACAGATAAGTGGACATTCATGACAGTTTCAAAAGAGAAAAGAATATTAGTAATATAGGGCTTCCCTGGTGGCGCAGTGGTTAACAATCTGCCTGCCAATAGAGGAGACACGGGTTCGATCCCTGGCCCAGGAAGATCCCACATGCCGCGGAGCAACTAAGCCCATGTGCCACAACTACTGAGCATGTGCTCTAGAGCCCGTGAGCCACAATTACTGAGCCCATGTGCCACAACTACTGAAGCCCGCATGCCTAGAGCCCGTGCTCTGCAACAAGAGAAACCACTACAGTGAGAAGCTCGCGCACCGCGACAAAGAGTAGCCCCCGCTCACCGCAACTAGAGAAAGCCCGCGTGCAGCGAAGACCCAACATAGCCAAAAATAAAATAAATTAAAAAAAAGAATATTAGTAATATAACATAAAATTATAAATATTGTTTACTGCAGAACTAAAGGAAGGCTAGCTATAATTCCCCATCTCATTCTGAAAAGTGACATAAACACTCATTCTATTAATCTTCATTCCATAAGCCTATCAGAAAAGTAAAAAAATCTCAACCCTAAAATTACCAATGTCTCAATAAACAATACTACACCTAAAAAGATGATTGTCTTGGGATGTAGACTGGAATTGCTCACCAAAATAGGAAAATATTCCCAATTTATAGTCTTTTCTATGACCAAATTCAGGCTTTATAATTAAGTGAATCTGGAGTGCAGAATTAGTATACCTCAAACTGCTAAAAAACTCTGAAAGCACTGTTCGAATATATTTATTAAAAATCATACTGCTGGGCTTCCCTGGTGGTGCAGTGGTTGAGAGTCCGCCTGCCGATGCAGGGGACACGGGTTCGTGCCCGGGCCCGGGAAGATTCCACATGCCGCGGAGCGGCTGGGCCCGTGAGCCATGGCCGCTGAGCCTGCGCGTCGGAGCCTGTGCTCCGCAACGGGAGAGGCCACAACAGTGGAAGGCCCGCGTACCGCAAAAAAAAAAAAAAAAAAAAAAAAATCATACTGCTTAGAATAGTTTGATAATTTAAAATATAACCTTTAAAAACACAAATTAACAAAAATATTTTTAAATTAAGAATTGGTGCTTCAGTCAGTGACTAACAACGTTATACAGAAATGAAATTCTTCTTAAAAGTCAGTATTACACCAAACTAAGTTAAAAATATCAATTTTAGCTTAAGAAAACATTTTATATCTACAGAATTCCAAAGGAAATATTTCTATGGCATCAACAAATTAGTTACACTTGACTTAATACATTTATCTTTACCCATTTAAGGGCATGTCCCCCTACATCATCCTGACATCCTTCCCTTCAATAGGTGATTGATTCCATTCACACGTCAATTATCCTTCCTTAAACACAAGGCATGTTTAATAAATCTCTTTGTTCAAAAATTCAGTGAAGCTAGGACACAGTGTAACTATGATGTTTGGAAATTCTTGTTTGAGGAAGATGAACTGCCTTAATAAAATTGTTTTTTAAGGTAAAGTGGTCACAGTATCCAGGAAAGAACTGGAGGTACAACATGAACAGGTATAAAGTATCCATGTCTAAGACTGCAGGAGAATAGGGGGAGAGAGGGCTTGGTTTTCTAAGCAATTCTTAGTTAATTGCAACCTGACTGTTAGAGAGTCAGAGGTCATATTCACAATGTCAGTCTCATCTACTACACTTCTAAATACTGCTGCTCTCCTCAAATCAATGTCCACATTAAGCATGAGTCAGTTCTATGAATTTTAAATAGCATAACATCTGCTCTGCTACCCTCCAGTTGCAATAAATGATCTGGTTACAAAAACAACTCGAACATCAGACATTATGAACGTTTTCACTGATTTTCTCAGAAAGAATACATCGCCAAATTTTAATATGTATTTAAGAAAAAGGCTATTACAACTTTATTTAAAATTTAACATTGTAATTGAGAAGTGTTATGAATACTTGGCTGACATATTAAAAATACAATGAAGAGGCAAATTTTGGAGGACAGTAGAAATGACTCCTGACTTTTCTCTTTAAGATAATTTAAAATTGGATCAGATAGATTTAATCTTCTGAAGAATAATGGGGTAAATAGTTGTTTGCAGTTATATTTTATCAAGCAAAAAAATAACCCCTACTTAATTTTTGTGGTGAATGTACTCAAGTGTATATTAAGTATCTCCTACACTGTTCGTGCAAATAAACATGCCCAGTGAAGACCCGAGTAACCGAATATTGATCTCTGTGATATTCCATAGGTTCACAAATTGGCACTGCACATATTTACTATCCCCTTATCCTCCCCTACCTATCATTCTTGGTAGAGGTGTGAAGGCCCTACTTTCATAGCACGGGCCATGCACCTAATATTAAGAATCCTACTTCGTGTGTGAATGTATCAATTTGCAGAACACAGTGGTCTCATAGAGACAAAGAAATACAACTGGAGGCATTTTATTCACTGGAAGCATTTTCTCAGATAAGCATACTCATCTTTGATATGCAGTTCCAATTAGAAAAATCTCTAGTTAGAAATGCCAAGACAGGACTAAATTAATCACAGCTGCTGCAATTATAAAGGTTATCAACCTCTTGTTCCTCATTAAATTCGACCCTACCTAGGTAAAGCCCTCCTCTACCTAATGCTCCTTTTTCTGCCTCACAGAGGTAAGATGAGACACACTGGTGAAAAAAAAAAATTGTTCCAAAATTAAACTGTGGTATCAGGCATTAAAATGGCAACTAGGAACATATTTCCCTATTTAAAGGACATTTTCCTATCTATTTTGAAATGTGATCAAAGTAATTTTTTCCACTGCCCCTTGATTCTCAATATAAATACGTATGTTACTAAGTAATAATACCCAACTACAGGCAAGAAAATAAAGTACTAATATAGCTTCAGAACCTGCTGGTGTCTCAGTTTCACATACTTAGGTTTTTCAGGTTTATATCACTAATTTATCATCAGTTTAAATGGAAATTGGCAGATGATTTTTAAGCTAAGAATATCCAGCTTTCTGTTAAGATCTTCATGTCCTAATTTCAACTCCAAATTAGTCCATTTTACCCAAACACAAGCCCCTCAAAATAGAGGCTCACGATTGAGATACAGCCAAAACCTAATTACAGCAGCATGAACAATGCCACCACGATGTCCTCACAGAACTTAAATAAATTCAGCCCACAATGGGTATGGGTATATAATATACACATACTGTATCTCTGCATACCATATATTTACAAATATGTACATATATACAAAAAGTATACACAGAGATTCAGCATCATGAAAATATATACATGCCATTGCAAATAAAATAAGAATTTCAAATAAATAAGGACAACAAAAGAGCCCTCAATGTAAATATCCTTAATACTCTCCAAACAAACGTACAGGAACATATACACCCAAAATATCACCAGGAGATTCGTACCATTCATATTCATATCAAATCTTTTTACTCACTTAGGATGGGGAGGTGGTTCTGAATCACAGGCAGTAGTCAAGTTTGCAGACCATGGTACCTTACTATACTTCCTGTCCACAATATTCTCTGTATATCAGACTGATTACAAGTCTCTGTGGATAACTAAGTACAAGATTTTTCAACAGAGTCCAAAACCCTTCTAAGAGACAGAAAGTTACTAACTCACACAGGTCAGAGATTAAACTTGGAGAAAAATGCTAATGAAAGCTCTCATAATTAATATATACATCGGATTTGTTGCTTTTCCCTTTACCTCAAAGAAATTCAGTTCAATCACCAACTAATCTGTCTCAGGGAATACTACTGCAAGAAGAAAACAAAGCACAGTAGCCACAAGTGAGAAAAAAATAAAACCCAGATCCTTTACCAGGAAAATTTCAGTCATGACTAGATTGCACTTTGCTTTTATAATCTCAAAACATTTCAACTTGGTAAAAATATAAAGGGTACAATAAATTCTATGTGCTTTGAGAGGTTTTTGAGAGCACCACTTCCTGGGAAGAAAACACACACACACACACACATACACAAAGGATATACCCTGGCTAAAATCAAAGATAAAATGTCTGACTTGTGGATTTTTTATAATTAATAAATAAAAATTTGCTGGGGCTGATTGATTTACTGGTTTCAATATTTGATATATTAAAAAAATACCATAGCTTTTGTGCCAAAATATAAATCTCTAATTATTTCTTTCTTGTTCATTATAGAAAGCAACCTGAGCTACTGGAAAGACTGGGCTGAGATTAGGAGATTTGAGTTTTAGTTCTAGCTCCATCTTTATGAAAAAAAACTGACAGTTTTTTGGGGTCTCAGCTTTCTCTTCTGTAAATTAGGGAAGATAGTTGCTTTATCAACTGCAGAAATATACGGACAAAGAAAGAGAAAACAATTCCACTGTGCTTAATTTTGTTTTGTATATAACTGACTTCTTGCACTCTTACACTATTTTGTTTACAGTGGTTCTTAGGTGAGGTGAGACACTGTATCAGAATCTCCAGGGGGGAGTTTGTGCAATTTGAAAGCAAAGAAGTGCCCTTTGCCATTGTTTTGCTTTGTTCTTAGTTCCAAAATTTAAATTTCTATGAATTCTAAAAATAAATAAAGGGTTTAACATTTTAATATTCATAAAGGAGAGCAGTATATATTGAGAAAGTAAGATTCTCTGCTATTGCCGTCTTGAGCCCATTGAGTGATTGTCCTTTTTCATTTCCTCTTCCTCGATTAAAGTAAGGTCTTAAAATGTAGAAGCTGGGTAATGGGTATAAAAGATTCATTAAACTCTGTGTATGTTTTAAATTTTCATAACAAAAAGTTAAAACAACAACAAAGGAATACAAGTGTTTGCACAAATGTAACCTTCACAATAAGGCCTATCCCGATCACTCACTGAAACATTATTTTCTGCCTAAAAACAAACGAAAAATTTCCCTTGCCACGCTCTAAATTTTCTTCATACTATTTAAAACTTTGTAACATAAATTTACTTATTTATTGTATTTATTGCCTGATTCCTCCTACTAGAATATAAGCTTCATGAAAACAAGGACTTTTAAGTCTACGTTGTCTGTTTCACCAATGCCTAGGACAAACTCTGGAGTATAGTGTTGCTCAATACACATTTTTTTAAAGGCATGAATGAAACAATAGTTTAGAATTTTCCAGCACAGTTTTCCTCTCAAGGTTACTTTATTTTACTTTAAATTTTTAACCACCAGTAAGGAATTACACTACTATTAACTTGAGGAGCAAGGTCATCATCTAAACACTAGCTGTGAGTTCCAAGACCCCTTTTTCCTAGACAAACATGTTACTAATAACAAAAGCTCTAATTTCTTCCGGAGGTTCTCTCTCTGAACTAGTTTCTACAACAACTAAGTGGGACCCAGATATTTTCTTGAACAAAAACTAGGTAAAAATGATATAGAAAAGAAAATGTTGTGTATATTAAAATAAGGGAAACCAATTTTCCAGGTGGCAGGGGTGGGAAAATCAATATCTTTTGGAACAAAGAGTTCAAATTATAGAACCACAGAATTGGACAGAACCTTGGGCCAATGCCTTCATTTTACAGATGAGAGTGCTAAAAAGCAGAGACATGAAGACACTTGTCAAAGGTCATAAAGCTAGTTACCAGGAAAGCCAGGATTAGAACTCAGGTCTCCTACTTCTCAAGCCAGTGTTCTTTATGTTAATCAAGTGAGGATAAAGCTCAGGATGATAAATATTATTTTAAGCATCAGAGAATAGGAGAATATGTGTTGCTAGGAATCTTACTGGCACAGAACTTCGGGGGAATTGAAGCAAGAGGTCAGATAACTAAGGACAGTCTATTGCTGTAGTTCAGGTGAACACTGTTATGAAAGGAAAGCTATGAAGTTTATTAAGGTACTGGGGGGAGGAAGAAAAAGGAAAGCAGTCTTTATCTGATAATGAAAACCCACTAGCAAAGGAAATCTCTCTCCAGGGTAACTTTTCCAAAGCCTTCTGAAATAATGTTTAAAAGAACAAACAAAAATGACTGTTAAAAAATTAATTAGGGCTTCCCTGGTGGCGCAGTGGTTGAGAGTCCGCCTGCCGATGCAGGTGACGCGGGTTCATGCCCCGGTCCGGGAGGACCCCACATGCCGCAGAGCGGCTGGGCCCGTGAGCCATGGCCGCTGAGCCTGCGCGTCCGGAGCCTGTGCTCCGCAACGGGAGAGGCCACGGCAGTGAGAGACCCGCGTACCACAAACAAAACAAAACAAAACAAAAAAATTAATTAAAAAACCCACAGAGTCTCCCAAACCCAAGAACAATAACTTCAAGACTTCAGATGAAAAACCAACAAATTGGAACACATATATTAATAACTTAGACCAAAATAATTCTGTATGTTAGAAATAAAAACCAAGTTAAAAATATTACAGTAAAATTTCCCTAGGGACATAGGAAAGAGGCACCAAAAGCAAACACCTCATTTCCCCTGGGACTGCCAGAGGTAGAGCTGTGAGCCTGTACAGAAAATTAGGTAGAAGGGTTTTTGATTCATAGATTTCTGAACCTGAATGCTGGGGAGTCAAAAGAGGGGAAAGGGGCTTCCCTGGTGGCGCAGTGGTTGAGAGTCCGCCTGCCAATGCAGGGGACGCAGGTTTGTGCCCCGGTCCGGGAAGATCCCACATGCCGCGGAGCGGCTGGGCCCGTGAGCCATGGCTGCTGAGCCTGCGGGTCCGGAGCCTGTGCTCCTCAACGGGAGAGGCCACAACACTGAGAGGCCCTCGTACCGCATTAAAAAAAAAAAAAAAAAAACCACAACACTGAGAGGCCCGCGTACCGCATTAAAAAAAAAAAAAAAAAAAAAGAGGGGAAAGAAATCATAGCTAGTACCTGTAAAATTATGAAGGGGATGGAAGGGAAGAAAAAACACAAAAATCTTTATATAATACACTGAGTCCTATATAAAATAATAAAAAACTTGTGCATGAAATATAAAATAGTAAATATAAGGAGTTTTTAAAAACCTAATTTCCAAATTGTCAATGCAAAAGCAACTTCCATTTTAATTATATAACAATTCAGTTACCCTCAACTAAAATTAGTAACAACTCTGAAGTTTCATAAATCTGAACTAGGCAAAAAGATTACAAACTCTCTACTGTATACCACAGACCTCAACCTAGACAGTCTTTAAACTTGATCTCATTAATTAATAAAAGTTTAAATGGAATTCCTATGGAAACATTGTATTATGAAAAGACAACCTGATTTTTTGACTGAAAGATTTAAAAGTTGTTCTTTTTCACTTCCAGCATTCAAAGGATACAAAGAAAACAAAATATGCAAACATATCTTATGATAACACAGGACTCACACATTCCAAATGATATGTATCATCTCAAGACCCCAATTAAAGATTCAACTTTTCAGATGCAAATCAATCCTATACAGTTACTGAAATTTTGACAGCATTTAAACGAATTAAATGCTTTTAAGAACTAGCCTGATTAGGCTTCAAAGAATCACACATTTTTCTATCTACTAGCTTGGAATGAAAGGGCTGGAAGGGCTCTGTTCTTGATTCTTTGCAGTTCATGCTGGCTAGTTTTATATTTGTGAACAATTACATATTTTCCAAATCCACACATTTAAGGTCCAAGTATAAGAGTTGGGTTTTCCTCATTATACAAAAATAAATGATTTACTCTTCTCAGGGTGAGAATAGTGACTATATGAGTGTAGGATCAGATGTTAGAGGTAAGTATCCATACCTCAAAACCAAAAAATAAAAATTCCAAGATTAATTGAGTTTTTAAAAGACCTGAAATACTGTATTTTAAAACAGTTACCCTAAAAGTTTGAACAATTTTTTTCAGCTTATTTTTAAAATGGTGGTCCTAAATTGAAAAATAAAAACGAAATAACACCACTATGTGTCTGTCATCACATTAGAAAACTGCACCATTTAAAATCTGTGGCAAATGAAAACTTGTTTCAACAGAGGATTTTTGCTTTAATAGTCATCTATGGTATTCTCAAGGAACACGTTTCGCACATCCAGAATGGATGCTAATTCCAAAATGTGCTTCTGGAGGTGAGGGTTCTCCACTGTTTCATCCCTTGGCAGTTGTGGATATGATTCTGGATAATTTCGTGTTTCCTGGTAAACAAAGAAGAGAAAAGTCAATTTTATAGTTTAAGGAAAGAAAATTATACACATTAATATTACTGTTAATATGAACAGTATTAAGAAGTAACTTAATATGCATATTTCTCCTTCATATTGGTAATATATTTGATGAACATACGAAATTGCTGACATTTGACCATTTTGACCCCAAAAATGATAAGTTCATATGGTTCAACCCAATATATTCATTTAGTGAGTTATTTCATGAATATTTACTGGGGCCTATCATTTCTGGGAACTATGCTATATTGTGGAAACCATACAATTCCTACTTGCTGGGGGGAAAATCCTAAAATACACAGAATTTCAACAAGTATTTGTTAATGAATAAATAAATACATGTTTCAGTAGAAATTAAAACGAGAGAAAAGACATGGGAAACCCTGAAAAGGTCAAATTAATGGGCCTGGGCAATTAATTATAGGAGAAGGAGGTGTCAAAAATGACTAAGATTTCAGGAATGGATGACTTGAAAGAAGAGTTGAGAGCTACTCAGAGAAAAAGAGATGTAAAGGAGGAGATAATTTGGGGATAGTATAAAGCTTCAGGTCTTAGGTATATTTTATTTAAGGTAATGGGCTATACAAAGAGGACAGCCCATCAACCAGAATTTGAAAATTCAGGACTGTATCTCAGAAGACAGGTTTGAGGGCTTCCCTGGTGGCAGAGTGGTTAAGAATCCGCCTGCCAATGCAGGGGACACGGGTTCAAGCCCTGGTCTGGGAAGATCCCACATGTCACAGAGCAACTAAGCCCATGTGCCACAACTACTGAGCCTGTGCTCTAGAGCACGCGAGCCACAACTACTGAAGCCCATGCACCTGGAGCCCGTGCTCTGCAACAAGAGAAGCCACCGCAGTGAGAAGACCACCCACTGCAATGAAGAGTACTCCCCGCTCACCACAACTAGAGAAAGCCCACGCACAGCAATGAAGACCCAATGCAGCCAAAAAATAAATAAATAAAATAAATAAATTTTTTAAAAAAGAAGAAGACAGGTTTGAGTAGTTTATGTCATACTATATACATATAAAATATATACACTGATACAATCTACATGAAGATAAATATTAAAAGCCGTGAAAATGGATGAGGTTTCTATGCTTATTAGCAAAGAGAGTGAAAAAAAGAGTCCCTAGAAAGAGAGATGAAAGATCAGGGGAAAAAACAAAAAAAGGACTAATAAAAGAAAAAAGAAAATAGTTTTTGTAATCACATGGAAGCAAAATAAGAAGACAATTTCAAGAATAAAGTGATTCTCATTTGGAAATTCTTCTTCATTTGGTACTTTCTATAGACTACAATTTTGCCACATACTTAAAATTTACTGAAAAAATAAATTACCATTTTTCTATACATCTAACATGACGGTCCATATATTCAAAGGTCATTTCTATCTCTCTTGTGCCTGTAGGCCTCAGTAATTACATATTACAGAGACCAAATTTTCATTTTACCACACTAAATACTATGAGGAGTGACAATAATGAAAAGCTCAAAAACCCTAAAAAAAAAAAATACAAAAAACCAGGAACTGCTGGGGGCCTACTGTAAACTGAACAATTCTCTCAGCTCACACAGGGCTGGGACATGTTTGAATTCTGACCAAACACCCCAAGGGTGGAGAATATGTGTTGAAACAGTGGACATATAAAAGAGACCCCAGAGAAATCATGCTTCTTAGTACTAGGCTGAAATAAATCTACATCTGTATGTTAATGCTACTGTAATAAACCTGCCCTTAAAAAGCTTAAAAACAAGCCAGGGAAAGGTCAAAAAGATGTTCAAGTAATTTAACTCCTGCCAGAACAAAGCCCAACACTCTTTAAAGACACCAAAATACAGAATTCAACATCAGAAAATTCATAATGCTCACAGTCTAACAGAAAATTACTAAACATACAAAGAATTAGAAATGAGACCCCTAACCAGTAGAAAAAAACAATAAAAGCAAACCTATAAATGATAGAGAATACAGTATTAGAAGGTAAAGGCTTTAGCTATTATTATTCATTCAAGAACACAAAAGAAAACATAAATATAATAAGGAGAAAAATGGAAAATGTTATAAGAACCAAAAAGAACTTCTAGAGGTGAGAAAAATGTAATCCCTGAAATGAAAAACTAAATGGACATAGGATTAAGAGCACATTAGACACTGCAAAAGAAAACATCAGTAAAGTTGAAGACAACAGAAACTGAAACACTGAGAGAAAACAGACATTTTTAAAAATGAAGAGCATGTAAATAAACCTTTTTTCACTTAAAAAAAAAAAGAGCAAATCATTGACCTGTAGGACAATATTAGGTTGTTTAACATATATGTAATTGATGCTCCAGAAAGAAAAAGGGAGGAGGTAGGGAAAATGTTTGAAGAAATAATGGCCAAAAATATTCTAAAATATATTAAATATGTTGATATTTAGATAGCTCCAAGATGCTCAATAAACCCCAAGCAGGAAGAAAGCAACAAAGAAAAGCATATCAAGCTAGTACATCATAATCAAATTGTAGGAAACCAATGTAAAGAGAAAATCTTAAAAACTGCCAGAGGAAAACACACATTACACATTGTAATAATAGAACAATTATTCAGAAAATCAGTAAGGCTATAAAGAAGTTGAACAACATTATAAGCCAACAAGGCCTAACAGACATTTATAGAACCCTTCACTAAACCGTAGCAGCATATATTGATACATTCATTTCAAGTGTCCCTAGAACATGTACCATTATAGACCACATTCTAGACAATAAAGCAAGTCTCAATAAATTAAAGGGACTCAAACCATACAAAGCATACTATTTGACCACAAAGGAATTAAACTAGAAATCAGTAAGATATCTTGAAAATTCCCAAAATTTAAACACTAAATAACATATTTCTAAATCACCCATGGTTCACAAAACATCAGAGTGAAATAAATACTGTCTCAGATAAATAAGCAATGAGAGAATTAATCACCACCAGATATGCACTACAAGAAATGATAAAGGAAATTCTGTGGTAAGAAAAATGATACCAGATGGAAGATTAAATCTAAAGAAAGAAATTAAGAGTGCCAGAAATAATAAATATATAAGCTTTTCCTCCTCATTAAAAATTTTTTAGGAATTCCCCTGGCGGTCCAGTGGTTAAGACTCCACACTTGCACTGCAGGGTGTGCGGGTTTGATCCCTGGTCAGGGAGCTAAGATCCCACATGCTACATGGCGTGGCAAAAAAAAAAAAAAGATAATTGACTGTTTAATGCTATGATAACCACAAAGTATCAAATAGTATATGTCATACTCAAAAGTCAAATGATGATAATAGTAGAGATTGGGAGGGAGAAAATGGAAGAATACTATTGTAAGATAATAACATTAAATGTGAAGTGATATTAAAAAAGCAAAACGAGATACAGCATAAATATACAGTGTTATTAAAATAAAATTCTAAAACAAAACAAAACCTCAATTAAGTCAAATGAAAATGAAGGCAGGAGAGAAAGAAAAAAGGTACAAACTGCAGCCAGGACAAATAGAAAACAAATAATAGTATATTTAACTCAAACTATATTAATAATTATACTTAATTTAAATGTAATTTAAAACTAAAAATGTCAAGTAAAAGGCAGATATGGTCAAACTAGATAAAAAAGCAGGACCTAATGTTGTTGAAAAGAATTCCACTTTAAATATTAAGACAGATATAGGTTAAAAGTAAAAGAATAAAACAAGATTTGCCATACAAACACAAACCAGAAGAAAAGTGGTATAGTTATATTAATATTGCACAAACTAGATTGCAGATCAAGGAATACTGCCACACATAAAGACAGTTCATAGTAATGAATGGGTAATTTCAACAAGACATAACAACTCTTAAGTATGTACAAACTCAATAACAGCTTCAAAATGAATAATGAAAAAACAGCACCAAAATGAGAAACGAACCAATTCACAAGTATAATTAGAGGTTTAGATACTTCTCTATCAGGGATAGAATAAGCAGACAGAAAATCAGTTAAGAATACGGAAGACCTGGGGCTTCCCTGGTGGCGCAGTGGTTGAGAGTCCACCTGCTGATGCAGGGGACACGGGTTCGTGCCCTGGTCTGGGAAGATCCCACATGCCACAGAGCGGCTAGGCCCGTGAGCCATGGCCGCTGAGCCTGCGCGTCCGGAGCCTGTGCTCCGCAACAGGAGAGGCCACAACAGTGAGAAGTCCATGTACCGCAAAAAAAAAAAAAAAGAAGAAAAAAGAATATGGAAGACTTGAAGAACACTATTTAATATACTTGGAACATCAAGCTGAATTGACATTTATAAATCACTCCATCTAATAATAGCAGAAGCATACATCTAATAGCATGTATTAGAATAGCATCTAATACATAGTCTTTTCAAGTGCAGAAAGAATCTTCACCAAGATAATTCACATGCTGGGTCAAAAAACAAGTTTCAATAAAGTTAAAAGTATTGAAATCATATAACTAAAGCAGTTAAGCTTAAAGGGTAGGTGCTTGTACTAGAAGAGCAAAAGGTTTTCAATCTAAGTTTTAAAACATAGAAATTAAAAGAGAAAATTAAAATAAAAGTAATTAAAAAGAAGAAAAATAATAAAGTATGAATGGAAATAAATTAAGTAGAAAAGAGATAAACAGTAGTAAAAAAAAATCAAGGAAAGTAAAAGCTGTTTATTTGGAAAGATCATAAAAACTAACAAACCTTTAGCCAGACTGGAAAAAAAAAGACAGGAAACATTACCAATATGAGTTATGAAAAATCACTACAGAGTCTACAGAGACTAAAAGGATAAAGGAATATTATCAACAATTTTTTGGCAATAAATTAGAAAATGACTTGCAAGACACAAGTGATTAAAACTAAGAACAAAATAGAAAACATGAATAGCCTTTGAAACTGAATTCATAATTTAAAACATCCCCAAAAGGAAAACTCCAGGTCCAGATGGCTTCACTGATGAATTCTACCAATCATTCAAGGAAGAAATAATGCCAATTGAAAAGAAACTCTTTAAGAAATACAAGAGAATGAAACACACCCCAACTCAGTTTATGAAGTCAGCACTACCCTGATAACAAAACCACATGAAGACCTCACAAGAAAAAATTAAATACCATAATCATTCATAAAAACAGATACAAAAATCCAAAAGGAAATACTAGCAAAATGAATCAAACAATGCAAAAGGATAATACATGACCACAAAATGTGTTTAGCCCAGATATACAAGGTTGACTTACTATTAGAAAATCAATCAATGCTATTCACCATGTTAACAGAATTAATATATATCAGGATCAATTAATGCAGAAAAAAAGTATTTGACAATCTTTTATACCCATTCCTGATAAAAACTCTCAGCAATAGGAATAGAAAGGAGCTCAGTCAACCTGAAAATATGCAAAGGATCTTCTAGAACTATTAAAACACATAAAACATTTTGGCAATGGCAGGGGGGGCTCACACTACAAAGATTTCAAGACTTATTATAAAGCTACAATTATCAAGGCAGCAGCATATTAGAGAAAAATGCTATTCAGTCAATGGAACAGAATTTAGAGTCTAGAAATATCCCTATACATATATGGTTGACTGATTTTCAAAAAATAACAAAAGTAACTCAATGAGAAAAGGATAAGCTTTTCAACAAGAGATACTAGAACAATTTCATACCCGTATTGAAAAGAAATTTTAACCCTTACTTCACACTGTAAACAAAAGTTAACTCATATCATAGAACTAAGTGTAAAAGCTAAGACTATAAACTCCTAGAATCTTTGTGACTTTGGGATAGGCAGAGATTTCTTAGATAAAACACACCACAAAAGAAAAAAAAACTGATTCGTTCAAACTTCATCAAAATTTTAAGTTTAGTCTTCAAAAGCCACTGTTAAGAAAACGAAAAGGAAAGCCAACAGAATGGGATAAGATGCAGCTAACAAGCACATGAAAAGATGTCCAATATCCTCATTCATCAGTGAAATGCAAATTGAAACTATGGGTTGGCCAAAAGGTTCGAATGAACCTTTTGGCCAACCAATACAATGAGATACCACTATAAATCCAATAGACTGGTTACAATTTAAGACTGACAACACTATGTGTTGGCAAGGATGTAGAGCAACTTTCACATGCAGTTGCTGGGAACAGAAAATGACACAATTACTTTGAGAAAAAGTCTGGCAGTTTCTTATAAAACTAAAGACATACCTACTCTGTGACCAAGAAAATTCAAAACGTAAGTCTGGAAAAGAATTGCATAGGAATGTTCATGGTCACTTTATCTATAATAGTCAAAAGTTTAAAACTGCCCAAGTGTTCATTAAAAAGAGAAGACCCAAGGGGACTTCCCTCATGGTCCAGTGGTAAAGAATCCACTTTCTGATGCAGGGGACGTGGGTTCGATCCCTGGTCAGGGATCTAAGATCCCACATGCCGCGGGGCAACTAAGCCCACACGCCACAACTACTGAGCCCACGGGCCTCAATGAGAGAGCTCTCACGCTGCAAACTACAGAGCCCATGCACTCTGGAGCCCGTACACCACAACTAGAGAGAAGCCCACATGCCACAACCAGAGAGAAGCCTGTGCACCACAACGAAAGATCCTGCACACCTCAACAAAGGTCCCGCATGCCACAACTAAGACCTGATGAAGCCAAAAAAAAAAGAGAAGGCCTAAATAAACTGTGATATATTCAGAAAATGGAACTACTCAAAAGGAATGAGTTACTTCTACATGAAATAACACAGATGAATCTTAAGAATATGCTTGATCAAATAAAGTTTACACTGTATAATTCAAGTTCATGAATAGGTGACATTAATCTGTAGTGAAAATAATAAAAAGAGCATTGTCTCTGGGATAATGGGTAGTGGACTGACTGGAGAAGGGTGTGGAGAAAATTTTCTGGAATGATGCTATGTTGTATTACTAATTGGGGTTTGAGTTACAAAGGAGTATATATTTGTCAAAACTCATCTAATGGTAGACTTTAGTTCTGTGCATTTCACTGTATGTAAACTTTACATTAAAAAAAGAAGTAAGTAAATAAATATAAATTTCAGTTATTTATATGCATGATGAAGTGTTGAGGGGTGAAGTCCACAGTTTACTTCAAAATGCATCAAAAACTGAGATGAACTGATGATTGAAAAGAGAGATGGATAAATGGACAAATATGTGAGAAAGCAAATATACCAAATTGTTAACTACAGAATCCAGCTAGTGTGTATATGGGTATTCACTGCACAACTCTTTCACATTTTAAAATTATAGTCATAAAATGGAAAAAATATCATATTTTAAAACTAAAAATGGTAAAAGACTTTTGAAAATATTTAAGCATATTTGAAAAAGAACCAAATGTTACTTATAAGAAGTGAAAAATGGCTACGTTTTTTAAAACCTCACTGAAGAGTGTTACATAGTTACATGAATACACAGAAAGAAACAAACTACTTAGAGCAAAACAGACCAAAGACTTGAACATACTCTTCATAAAGAAGAACACAGAGTAACACATATGAAAAGTTGTTCAACCTCAAGAGTAATCCCAGAAATGACATTTGAAACCACAACGAGCTACTACTTACACCCACCAGATTCACATGAAACACAAAGAATGAGAGCAACAAGTGTTGGCAAGGATTAGACCAATAGCAACGCTTACACACAGCGACTGCAAGCATAAACTGGTATAACCAGGGCTTTAACTAGTAAGGCTGAATATGTCTATAGTGTATGACCCTACAGTCCACTACTAGTATGTTCCGCAGAGAAAATCTTACGTACGTGTGCCAGGTAACTGATGGAAGATTTCACAGTGGCATCGTTTATAATAATAACAAACCAGAAACAACCCAAATGGCCATTATCAGTAGATAATGAGTAATTTGGGATGTATAGTCAAACAATTGAATCCTATATAGCAGTGAAAACGGATGAATGAAAGCTACAGTCAGTCATCAACATGGCTCAATCTCAGGAATGTAACAGTGAGTCAAAAAGCAAGATGTAGAAGAATACATACAATATGGATCCATGAACATGTTGTGTAGGAACACAAAAATATGTGACACAACTATAAAGAAAAGCAAATGACAATTATAAAATTCAGGGTTTTAGTTTCATTAAAACTAAAGAGGGGGGCTTCCCTGGTGGCGCAGTGGTTGAGAGTCCGCCTGCCGATGCAGGGGACACGGGTTCGTGCCCAGGTCCGGGAGGATCCCACATGCCGTGGAGCGGCTGGGCCCGTGAGCCATGGCCGCTGAGCCTGCGCGTCTGGAGCCTGTGCTCCGCAACGGGAGAGGCCACAGCAGTGAGAGGCCCGCGTACCGCAAAAAAAAAAAAAAAAAAACTAAAGAGGGGAGACAGGATCAGGGAGGACCCACAGAGGGGCCTCAAAGGTAATGAAAACTTTCTGCTTCTTAAACTGAGTGGTAGCTACTCAGATGTGCCTTAGGTTGTTCATCTTTATACCTTACACATTAATATGTGAATATTATATTGGATCTAGTCAAAGTTTATTTAATACAAGTGAAATATAATATATGACTCTTAAATACCTAAAATGGCAAAATTGATCTTTAGTGATATTCTTTGCCTACCCGAAAAATCTTGTGCATCCTCATGGTGGCTGAACAAAAGATAAATCTTGTGAGAAGCAAGCGAAGAAATTCATCTCCAAAAAACTGGAGAAATGCCTGATCTGTAGGGAGGAGAAAAGTGACAGTAAAAGGATACTTAAGTGGGAAATACATTTCAAAAGGCAAGAAATGTTCAGGAAAACCTTCTCAACTTTCCTGCCTTCAACAAATACCTTTATAAATTCAAACAATTTAAACAATTTTAAACCATTATAGTACATTCTGTTAAGTGTGCAGTTAGATTAGTAGGGTACCTATTGAACGTGAATGGGTCAGTAGCTGGGCAATATCGCGGTTGATTTTTCGAAGATATTCTTGACACTTTTCCCATAGGCCTCTACGCATGCTTGACAATCCAGAGACAAATAGGAAGGCCATTAGAGGATTGTTCAAAAAGAGAGTGAAGAGGCTACCTCGTTGAGATTGATCTGTAATAACAAACATGTTATATATATAGACAACAGTTCTGCAAAAGAGAGGTATTTGAGGAACACTTTAATGTACTGACAATCTATAAAATTAAAGCTGTATCATTAAAGTATAATTCAACAAAGTACATTCGTCTTGGAACTACAAAAACATATCCCAGGTACATTGCTTTCTCCTGAAAAAAACTTAAGATAGAGTCTCGCAAACTTAAGAGAAATGGAAAATGAACATGTTCCTTTGCTTTTTTTTCCCCTCCAACTAACAATTTCCATGCAAATATGGCAAGTGCTGGATCATGGGCAGCTCCTAATGGAACCCTCTGAGAAGCACTAGAACTGCCAATCTCTTTCATTCTCCTTTGTTAGTTGCTCTTTCTCTTCCTATCCCTTAAATATCAGTATTTTTTTTCTACACATTGTTGATCTCACCTATGCACAAATTTCAGTTATCAGTTATATGCATATTAATTCCCAGTTCCCTATCTGCAGCCTAAATAAGCTCCTTAGGTCCAGAACGGCACTGTCCTACAGTAGCCACCAGACACACTTCAAAAGTGATGAGTCCAAATTGAGACAAACTGTGAATTATAAAATATAAATGTCTCATTAACATTCATTTCACCTGTTTGTTTCTACCTTAAAAAAAATGTGGGGGCTTCCCGGGTGGCGCAGTGGTTGAGAGTCTGCCTGCCGATGCAGGGGACACAGGTTCGTGCCCCTGTCCGGGAACATCCCACATGCCGCGGAGCGGCTGGGCCCGTGAGCCATGGCCACTGAGCCTGCGCGTCCGGAGCCTGTGCTCCGCAACAGGAGAGGCCACAACAGTGAGAGGCCTGCGTACCGCAAAAAAAAAAAAAAAAAAATGTGGCTACTAGAAGACTTAGAATCACATGTGTGACTCCCATTATATTTCTATTGGACAGAGGAGCTCCAGACTACTATACTCAACCTAACTCTCAAAGGTAACCTCAAACTCAACATATCAAAACTTGTCAGTAGATTCTTTCCCCTGTTGTTCTCCTACAAATCTGCTTCTTATCCAGGATTATCACTTCTACCGGCACCTCAACCAGACACCTGGCAGTCCATCCCTGCTTCCTTCCTCTCCCTGATTCCCTCTCATCCAGTCCATCAAGTCCTACTGGTTCTCCAGGATTATTATCTCCAGCTAACCAGCCACTGTCCTCACTCTGGCCAACATCATCTCCCCATTTCCATCAAAGCTCCTCCCCAATTCATTCTTCACATGCTCGCATGCTTTTTCTCTGCTAGAACACTCTTATTCAACCATTTCCCACCCCCATCTAATTCTACGTATCCTTCAACTCAACTTTAGACATCATTTCATCTACTTTCTTAACCCTCAAGGGCTGATCAGGAGTTCACTTTACATGTGCTTCCTCCTGTGAAACCCTCAGAGCACCTACAGTAATTCCCAGTTAGGTTGTCTATATCTTCTACCTAGCACAGCACCTGATAAATAAATGTGGAATAAATGCTTGTTGAATGAATGAAGTGACTCTTGGTTAAAGAGAGAACTGCAGAATTCAGATACCAGAGGTGCAGGGATGTAATCTGACATTCCAAATACTTAGGTATCTGCTAGTTTTGTGTCCAGATGGGACACATTTAAGGGATTAGAGGTCTAAGTTTTACAGCACAAAAAATAGAGGATACTGGACTAAAAAATGTTAAGGACATATATTTCAATTAATCATATTAATAACAATAGTTAGCACATACTGAATACTTACTGTGTACCCAGAATTATTTAATGAGGTAGGTACTATTATTATCTCCATTTGATAGGAAAGAAACTGAGGCACAGAATGGCTAAGTAACTTCCCAAGGTCACACAGCTGGTAAGTGGCTGAGTTGGGATTCAAACACAATCAGTTTGCCTCCAGAGTCTGTGTTTTTACCCTCTTCACAATAAAACCTTTCAGATTAAATAATTGTGGTATTAACCCATCAGGTTCATGCAATTTAAAATAAAGCTGCATCTTGATAGGAAAATTTGATAGCAAAAAGTACTCACGATTAGAAGGGGTTACATGTCTCCAAAAGTGATAAGAAACAGGTTAACAAAGTCCTCAAAGCAGGAGAGCTTTACCGTTGTTTGAAGGTAAGTTCTATCCCTTAGTGATTTGCCTTTTAGATACATGAACTTAGTATTTCTACATGTTTTTCCCTGTTAAATAGCAGAACTTACCTTAAAACAACGGTGAAAAGTCTCCAGCTTCTCTCGGGCATTCAAATGCTGACCATCACTTCCTGTGTCAAACTATGTCAGCAGACAGGACTTCTGGCTGGGAAGTAGCAGTAAAATGCCATCTCCCACAGAGAGACATCAGCACTATTCACAGTTAGGGAGATAGTGAAACAGTGACAAGTACTGCTAAAACAGGATTAAGGTTTGTTTAGTATTTTACCTAGCTTAATGACTGGGAATTAGATTAGATTTTATGTGTTGCTTACTGAGGACAAATTATTAAAGACAAAAAGTTTTTCATTTCTCAGCCACCTGAGAAAAGGCAAAAACACTGACCTGTCTCTCTGGCACCCTGAGAAGAGGTTCTTTTATTTTAAAAATGCGAGGTAAAAATGTGAATAAAAGACACCCTTTAAGTTGTGCCAGTTAGGTTATTCTAACACTTAGGCATAGATTGAGAAGTGTTCTAGACCAGAAATCTCACTGTCTTAAAAGATACTTAAAATATGTAGCCAGAGCTGGAGGAAGTCATGCTATATGGATGACGACCAGCACACCTGCAACACAAATTTTAAAATTCACAAATCATGAGCTCCCCAGTAGCAAGGGACCAAAACCACTCTTTTCTCAGGGATGATTTATCATTTCTTTTAGAATTATCTCAAGGCCTAACAGTTAGCCCATTAAAGAATTCTGGTTGTTGGCAAGACTTCGGGGTTTATTTCAGACTGACACTTGCTACATTAAACACTATAAATCCACAACTGACCACTGTAGGTGGGGGAGACAAAGATCAGAGCAGGATTATTCAAAACGTAGACATAAGTTTATTTTCAACCTACGGATACAACAGGGAATGACAGAACATACCTTGTAAAGCTTTTGGATATGCTGTAGGAGAAAGCAAGCAGACTAGTGGCTGTCCAAATAAGTTTGTGAAATTCTGTAATATATAAGAATTTAAAACTTTCATTAAAGATTTGACCAATGATAGTAATTTTCCAAAGCATATCATCAGTGTATAGATTGGGTCCTTTAACTTATAAACAGATGCAGAAACATCAGTAACAGCTGAAAAGACTGTCATTCAAGTTTAACTAACATGCATAACAGGTTTTCTTAAAGTGGTGAAGTTTATTAAGTGAGCTATTGATTTTTAAAGTAAAGGCACACACATGGTTGAAGTGTCACAGGGAGAGGGCATCTGGCTGTTTATCAAGAGGTTGCTCCATTGGGCAACATACACTAATATTTACAAGGGTAAATTTGCCAAGATCTATGATCTGGCTCTCAGCCTCACAGGCTCTAAAACCTGACTTACTGGTATGTGAAGACTGGATTCATCTCTCATTGTGAATCATATTAATTGCTCATACAGAATGATGTATAAAGCCAGAATGTGAATGTGTTAATTTACGGTGAGAATTAAACTGACACTCACTACTCTTTGCATGATTAAGAATATCCTTTCCCTAAAGGCAGATCTACATGGGAAGTAAAATCATAGACTGTTTGGTAAAACAAGAAAGAAAACTCCTAGGAGTAAACTTAATAAGAAGTGAAAAAAACAAAAATAACTAAAAAATACTCCTGAATGATAAAAATGAAGACTTGAACAAATGGAAAGCTATATTGTGTTCTCAGAGGGGAACCCATTCTAAATATGTCATTTCAATAATTTATTAAAATTTAAACCAACCTCAACAAAAATGGCCACGGACTTTTTTCCCCTGCAACTGAAAGAAATTCTAAAGTGCATACAGATAAGGTATATTAGCCAGGAAAACTCTGAAAAAGAAGAGCAAAGAGGGGGAACTAGACTTATCAGACACCAAAACATACTTCAGAGCCTCAGTAATTAGAAATATGTGCCACAGCATAAGAGGAGGCAGAAAACCAATGCAAGAAAATGAAGAATCTAGAATTAGACCCCAAAATAGACAGGGCTTAAGGATATATGATAAAGATGATGGTTGGAATTGGCAGGAAAAACTGATAGCTATCTAGAAAAAAAGTTGGCTCCATACTTCATACCAAAACCTAGGATGAATTTCAAATATATCTGATTTAAATGTAAAAAAAATTAAACAATAACAGTGCTGAAAGAAAATAAAGGTTGGGCTTCCCTGGTGGCGCAGTGGTTGCGAGTCCGCCTGCCAATGCAGGGGACACGGGTTCGTGCCCCAGTCCGGGAGGATCCCACATGCCACGGAGCGGCTAGGCCCGTGAGCCATGGCCGCTGAGCCTGCGCGTCTGGAGCCTGTGCTCCGCAATGGGAGAGGCCACAACAGTGAGAGGCCCGCGTACCGCAAAAAAAAAAAAAAAAAAAAAGAAAAGAAGGGTTATTTTTGTCATCTAGAAGATCTTCCTAACTATTATAATTAAGATTAATAAACCCAGTTACAAAAATAAAAAATACAGCATGAACTAAATCAAAAGCTAGATGATGAATTGGGGAAAAATATCTGCAACTCACATTACAAAGGATTAATCTCCTTAATATAGAAAGAGCTTTTCCAAATCCATAAGAAAAAGACCACTGTCCTAACAGAAAAATGGGTGAAGAGTAACAGGGAATACAATATTGATTGATTTTCATATATGGAACCTTCATGCATTATTCAGATAGATTATTCTATTAGTAGGTCTATTAGCATTTTATTTAAAATTTTCTAATATATAATTATAAACTAATCTGGGATAGAGTTTTTTGTATGCGCTATTTTTGTCTTGAAATAGTATCATTATCATAATGATTCCTAACATTTACTGAGTGCTAACTATTTTCCAGGGACTATCCTAGGATTCTTAGCTCCTAACCCATAATCTTAACAATCCTATAAAATTATTACAGAGAAGGAAAAAGAGTCTCAGAAAAGACCAAGGAAATGCTCAAGGTCATATAAATGTCTTGTGGCCTGTTATAGAATGAATTGGATATTTCTGATATTTTCCATTGCTCTGGAATTGTGCAGATTATAAAAGTTTAAAAGAATTTATTGGTGAACTCAAAAAAGCTAGAGCCTTTTTTTTTTTTTTTTTTTTCTTTTTGCGGTATGCGGGCCTCTCACTGTTGCGGCCTCTCCCGCCGCGGAGCACAGGCTCCGGACGCGCAGGCCCAGCGGCCATGGCTCACGGGCCCAGCCGCTCCGCGGCATATGGGATCCTCCCAGACCGGGGCACGAACCCGTATCCCCTGCATCGGCAGGCGGACTCCCAACCACTGCACCACCAGGGAGGCCCAGGAGCCTTTTTTTTTATGGAGATAACTTTGATCACTTCCCTCATACTATTTCATACCCTGTGATTGGGCTTTCGGATTTCCCTTCTTGTAGCCATTAGATATTTTTTTCCCAGGAAATTGTCCATTTAACTGAGACTTTAAAACATCTTACAACTTTAGGGACTTCCCTGGTGGCACAGTGGCCTGCCAATGCAGGGGACACGGGTTCGAGCCCTGGTCCGGAAAGATCCCACATGCTGCGGAGCAACTAAGCTCATGTGCCATAATTACTGAGCCTGTGCTCTAGAGCCCGTGAGCCACAACTACTGAGCCCACATGCCACAACTACTGAAGCCCGCGTGCCTAGAGCCTGTGCTCCACAACGAGAAGCCACCACAATGAGAAGCCCATGTACCTCAACAAAAAGTAGCCTCGGCTCACCACAACTAGAGAAAGCCCACGTGCAGCAACAAAAACCCAACACAGCCAAAAATAAATAAATAAATAAATAAATAAATCTTTCTTCAATAGATATTCATTGAACCTACAAACTAGACACTGTTCTAGGTGCTAGGGATACTGTAGTTAAGAAAAAAAAAACTGATTAAAAAAAACCTAAACCTGTCTTCCTGGAGCTGATATTTAGATGGGGGTGGAGGTGGCAGGTAGAGACCCACAGTAAACAAATAAAGAAGTTATATAATATTACAGAAGCTGACAAGTGCTACATATGGAAAGACAGAATAAAGTAGTTAGCAGCACAGAAAGATTTATAATCAGACTGTATTTAAATCCCAAATCAGCCACCTTTTGCCTTGGTTTTATCAGTAAAATGGGGATAATAAAAGTAACACGTTGCGTTGTGAGGATTAAATGTGTTAGAATAGTGCATGGCATTATATAGAAGCTAACTTATGATTATAAGAAAAATAAAGTAAGAAAACTGGATAAAGAGTATTGGGGAGGCATATAATTTTAAATAGGGCAATTAGGGAGAACTCTCTTAAGAGGCTTCAGCTGATTAAACACCTGGAAAACAATGTGGGTATCTTTGGAAGAGGATTCAAGGCTGGGGGAACACAACACAAAGATCCTAAGCAGGAGACTACCAGGTATGTTTGAAGAACAGCAAGGTCAGTGTGGCTGAAGAGAACTGAGTGATAGGGAGACCAGCAAGAGATCAGAGATGCATTTGAGGTGGGGAGGAGTGTGAGGGCAGAAAACATGAAGCCTTTACTCTGAGTGAGATGAGGAGCCTTCGGAGATTTTGAGTAGATAAGTGACATAATCTGACTTACAGCCACACCCTGTAGGAGAGCAAGGGCAGAAGGAGGAAGCCTAGTTAGGAACCTACTGCAATAATTCAGGGGAGAGATGATGGTAGAATGCACCAGGATGGTGGCGGCAGAGGTGGTAAGATTCTGGATATATTAGTTATAACCAATAAAATATTCTGAAATGGATGTGGGTGTGAGGGAAAGAAGAGTCCAGAATGAAACTAAGGATTTGGGCTAGGGCAACTATAAAAGCACAATAGTCATTAACTGACATGGGGAGAGCTGGACCTGGAAGAGGTCTAGAAATTCTGTCCTGGGCCTGTTAGCTTTGCAATCTCTATGAGAATCACCAAATAGAGATGTAGAGTAGGTAGATTATATTCAAGTCTGGAGTAACTGAGAAAGGTCTGGGCTGGAGATATAAATGTGGAAAGTGTCAGGATAGAGATAGTAATTAGAGTCATGAAATTATGTAAGGGCATCAGGGGCAGTCTGTTGTAGCTGGAAAAGAAGAGGAAAAAGGACGGAGCCTGGGGGCACTTCAGTGACAGGTCAGAGAGATGAGGCAAAACCAGGAGAGGAGACTGAGAAAATCAGCTGACGCCAGGCCTCCTTTGCCCTGAGGCAATCAATCCCGCCACTTGCATTTAGGTTTTAAAGGCCTTATGCAGAGAAGGGGACTGGCAGTCAGAGCTCAGGGGCTACCTAAGGTGGAGGCTAACAGAAAACTGTCCCTGCTAAAGGGGAATCCCAAAGGGCTACACCCTTACTGTAAGGATGAACCAAAACCAAATTTCATACCTTCCTGCCCAAACCATGCCTCGGGGGACCACAGGAAAATTTTCTTGGTGCTGAGCAGAGCAGAGACATAGCAAACAAACAAACGAACCAAACAGTCCTGATGGTTGTAACTGTAAGCCGGCCCTCTTGCATGTTTGTAGCCCAGATTCATACCACCTAGGTAATCCCAAACACATGGTCCCCAAATGGCAGTGCCTCTAGGTGTCTAGCAGAAGCAAATGCAGACCCTCTCTGGATGAAAGTACCATCATTCTAGGGCTCAGTGAATTTCCCACAGATAATTTTAAGGATAACAAGAAGAATCTAAGGATAACAAGAAGAATCTAATCAAAGATAATCAAGTATACAGGGATACAAAAATAGCAAAGGGTGTCTTTAAGCAGCAAAAGCAGATTTCAGGTGTAAGAATGACCAGATAGATAATCAATAATATAGTAAGTATGCTTATTAAGTTTAAAGAAATAAAGAACAAACTTGAAAACAGAAAATAGGGAATTACAAAAAGGGCAATGAATTATTTGAAAAAGAACCGAACAGAACTTCCTGAAATGAAAAATACCACAACTAATATAAAAATCAATAAATGGGTTTAATAACGAGTTAGTCACAGCTGAAGAAAAGAATTTGTGAACTGAAAGCCAGATCAGAAGAAATTATCCAAATCTCAGCCAGAGAAACAAAAAGATGGAAAATATTGAAGAGAGGTCAAGAGACATGGAAGACACAATGAGAATGATGTATGTAAAATCAGAGTTCCAGAAAGAGATGAGAGAGGATCTTCAGCACAGCCAAGATTCGAAGAGATAATGGCTGAGAATTTTCCAGCAATAATGAAAAACTCTAACCTACAGATTCGAGAAGTCCAGCAACTCCCAATAGGTTAAATATAAAGAAACAAAACCTAGATAACTGCAGAACGCCAAAAGCAAAGAGACGGTCTTTCAAAGTAGCAAGAAGGAAATGGAGTGAGTGAGGCTGACTGTCAGAAGAGTTCTTAGGTAATCTTGTTATGAAGGTGAATGCCTTCCCAGACCACAGCAATCTACAGTCATCAGTCAAACACTTTAGGACAAGGCTGTTTAGATAAATATGACTGTTTTGACAAATGTGTAAGTCATGTTTACTGGCAGGGATCCATCTCTGTCATATATAATTAAATACTCAAAGGATTTTCTTCTTCCAAAGAAAAAAAAAGCAGAATTCAAAGAAGTGTTGCCCAAAATGACAGGTTTGTGTTTTTTTTAACCCCACTAGTACTACATTACTACAGATAAAGCCTATTCCCTGATGGAAATTTGAGAGCCAAAATGTGAGCCATACTTGTTATGTTACAGATCTCGGCATTTCAATTCCTCTCTCCTGAAATGAGGCTCAGACTAGCATGAAAAGCTCCTCTTTTTCTAAATGTAGAAACAGCTTGGGCTTTGGAAGGAGAAAGACTGCTGGAATCAATTAGGCAAGATACTTAACCTCCAAGAGCAGTTACCACAACTATAAAATAAGGATAATGGTGACTACCTTCATTTAATCATTCAACATATATTTATTGAGAATCTTTTAAGTATGAAGCACTGGGTACATAAAGGTACACGTATATGCAGATATAAACACAAACAGGGGACCTCCCTGGTGGTGCAGTGGTTAAGAATCCACCTGCCAATGCAGGGGACACGGGTTCGAGCCCTGGTTCAGGAAGATCCCACACGCCATGGAGCAACTAAGCCCGTGCGCCACACCTACTGAAGCCTGAGCGCCTAGAGTCCGTGCTCCACAACAAGAGAAGCCATGGCAATGAGAAGCCAGCACACCACAACGAAGAGTAGCCCCTGCTCGCCGCAACTAGAGAAAGCCCGCATGCAGCAACGAAGACCCAACAGAGCCAAAAATAAATAATAAATAAATAAATTTATATTAAAAAACAAAAACACACGGACTTCAGGGAAAACACAGCATAACGCTGACAGACCTTTACATTCTGGGCAGAACAGCTGAGCTTGCTCCAGTGAACATGACTAGACCACGAAGACCTAAAGACACTGACATCAGAGATTACCCAACTAAATGGCCCAGCTAGATTGCCACACTGAGCAGCTCACTGTGACAAGCCCTACCCACAACCTCAGAGATTCTAACCATTTTGCTAGCTTCCACTCTTATATCTAAGCAGAAAGGCAAAAATTATGAATCTCTAAAATGACATATTCAGGAAAAACACCAGAAACAAACCATAATGGAGGAAAGAGACACCATGCAGGGAGAATTTTTAAAATGACCATTGACATTCTCAAAGGGAAGAGAAGATATTTCAACCAGGATAAAAACCAATTATATATGTGTATGTATATATGTTTTACATACACACAGATACATCTATATCTTTGTGAAAAAAAATCTAGAGAAAAAATGAAAAGCTCAATAAAAGGGTTAGAAGATAAAGGCAAGGGAATTTCCTACAGAGCAAAAAGACTGGAAGATGGAAAATAAAGGGCAAAAAAAATCAGAGGACTAGACCAGAAGGTCCAATATATGAATGACAAAAATTCTCCAAAGAAAAAACAGAGAAAATGGAAGGGAGGAAACCACTGAAACAACTCAAGAACATGAGCAGAGTTTCCAGATTGAAAGGACTCACTAAGTACATGCCAAGTACCACGGTTAAAAGTAAACCCAGACCAGGGCACTCTGTTAAGAGGCTGAAAAACACTGGAGACAAAGAGAAGATCCTATATATTTCCAGGGACTTAAAACAAGTCACATGAAAGAATTCAGAATTAGAATGCTTTGTACTTCTTAAGAAACACTGGAAGCTAGAAAGCAATGGAACAATGCCTTCCAAATTTTGAAGGGAAATAATTTCTAATCAATACCAAAACTACCATTTAAGTGTGATGGTAAATCAAAAACATTTGCAGAAGTGCAAGACCAAATATTTTACCTCATATTCACCCTTTCTCAGAAAGCTCCATTTTGCTGGAGATGCTACAGTAAAATGAGAGAATAAACCAAAATGAGAGAGTAAATGAGAGTGTCCAAGAGGAAGACATAGGATTTTAGGAAACAGGGATTCCAATATAGAAGAGAGATGAAGAATTCCCAGAATAATAATGAAAAGAGATTCAGGGAGGAGAGCTGTGCAGTACATGTAGAGGGCACCAGTCCAGAGGCTTTGGGAGAGAATTCATCCCAAAGATAAAATTAAGAGAATGATGCATCTGAACAACCTGAAAGAAGATTAAGCAATTGGTGAGGAGCTTGGGGTTGAATCTGTGATAAGTTCAGGAAAAAAAAACAGGAGCAAGATAACATTATTTGCTCCAGGAAAAGTAGAAAGTTGCATAGAAAAGAAAAAGTTTACTATGTGGCTTAGATGTTAAAAGCGTTGTATACTCATAATAATGTAAGCACTAAATGTTCAGTTAATCAAAATTATGATATGTCTATTGTGTGGATAAAAGTTATAAAAGGTATGAATATGAAATGGGGATAGGAAGGGGAAAGAGAGCTAAATTTTTCTTCCATAATGGGATATCAATACATGCTGCTTAAAACTGAAGAATCGGGCTTCCCTGGTGGCGCAGTGGTTGAGAGTCCGCCTGCCGATGCAGGGGACACGGGTTCGTGCCCCGGTCCGGGAAGATCCCACATGCCGCGGAGCGGCTGGGCCTGTGAGCCATGGCCACTGAGCCTGCACGTCCGGAGCCTGTGCTCCGCAACGGGAGAGGCCACAACAGTGAGAGGCCCGCGTACCGCAAAAAACAAAAAACAAAAAACTGAAGAATCAAGAAATATCAATACCAGCATGTGACTTAGAAAAATAATGGTTAAATACCACAATAATTAACTAAAAAAGATGTAAATGCTAGCCTCTGGGAAGAGGCAAACAGGGGTAGGGCATGAGAGCGGGAGACTGCTGCTGTTAGTAACTCCTGGTGGAACCTGGCTGAGTAGATCTCACCCTGACCACACAAGGGAATTATGCTGATACCTGAGACCCACCCCAGGCCAAGCAAATTAGAATCACAGGAGTTGGGACCCAGGTACAAGTGGTTGTGAAGAGGGCTCTGAATGTTTCTGATGCACAGAAAGAGAACTACAGTTTTCAACTATATGCATGAGTTACTTTCATAAAAATTAAAAAGTAATACTGAAATGAAGAAATAACATGAAGTGTTTGTATTTACATGAAGAAACATTTAGAAAACACATATATGTTCATAAAACATTCATATGGATGAAATGGATATAACAAAGTATGTACTGAAGAAATAATACGTCACCCAGTTCTTTTTCATTAGAAACTTGCAAAATGATAGTTTAAGAATTTTTACGTGCTTTGTGGGAAAAGTAAATGTCAGACACTTTCATATGTTAACACAGAGAACTGCACACTTGATTCAGAGGTATTAACTAGTTTTTTAAAAGATCAAATTAGACTACTTCATGGTCTTATTTGCCTACTGCATATGGGCTCCCCATTTCATTTCTAAAGATCAGAATGTTCTTGACAATTTAATTTTTTAGAGGAGTGATACTGCATGTGCCATCAACACCAAACACACACAGAAATCTTTCTATTATTCCACTGTTACCCTGGGTGTTGGGATATTGAAATTTAGAATTAAATCATGAGACATAATTCCAATTATACGCAATGGTGTTTTTTCAAAATCATCATCCAATACGCAGTCTACATCCAAACGACACTCTGGAAATAGCAGGTACATAACATGAATGATATTCTTGAGATTATAAAAGATGGTATCAAATAATGTCCAATTAAATTGAGAGAAATTAATAGATTGTGAAAATACTTTCAATGCATGCTACATCATAGTAAGCAATACACTTGCTTACTGTCCATCAACACATTCTGTTACATCGTTAAACTGTAGCAAATGTTTCCTTCTCATTGACAAAGGCACAGAATACTTTTTTTGAATTCTGTGAAGACACAAAATGCCTGGACTCTTCTGCTTTTATATGTTTAAATGGGTTAGCCAATAAACCTTTTCCTTCAGCAGCCTCCTACCCTCTCAAAAAGATTAAAAATGACAACAGCACACTCACAATTTAAGAGAGTACATAGCTAGTTTTCCTAAAAATCAAAAGTTGTAACGTTAAACTTGACAAAATGGGTAGCAGGAAACATGCTGAACAATGTAGGGTGGGATGAATGCTCTTGGAATTCCGACTTTAAAAAGTGAAACTAAGCATGAAAATTAGATGGAAAAATATGCTTGGGGTCAGTTTTTTGGCTACCAGACATTTCTATTGCTCTCCTGAAATAAACCTATTAACGTTTGCTTCTCCATCTAATTATATGAACACCCACAACAGAAATAATTTCAATTGGCAAATCTGTGTTTCCAGCATATTTCTGAGCATACTGTCCACTAATGAAATATTCCAACCACATACAAAGGGCTCCAAAAATTCTGTTTTCATTTTCCTGTAAATTACTATTGTTTGAATTCTAACATCCAAATTTAAAGTGTCTCACTGATGCCATTCCTTATACAATCATTGAAAACCATTGCTTCAATAGCAAAATATAAAAGAAAGGATTTTCACATTAAGTCCCTGTTACTTATTTCAGAATTCAGGGTCACCTTTTTTTACTTATTGTCACAAATTAAAAAAAACAATAATAAGTGCATTAAAACAATTTGTGTTGATATTCAATGAATATAACTCTATAACATGGGATAGAAATTCCACTTAAACTATAGTAGCTCAGTGTATAGAGGGGAAAAAGTTTGAAAACTAGAAAATAAAATGTTCCCATATACTTCAACCTCTATAAAAGAAAACTATTCTGGGTTATATAACAAAAATAAACCTCCCACCAGTGATCTTGGAAATCTTGAATTTTTTTTCCTGCAGGAGGATTTATTATTTTCCACTGAGTGTCCATTCATGCGTTTTCTTCTTGTTTCTATTCATAGCACCAGATCCTGACTAGCATGCACAACCTCAAAAGAAAAGAAAGACTAAATACAAACTGTAAAATTAAATAAAATAAAGCAAAATAAAAAGGCACATGTTCAGATTGGTTACCTCAGGGTGGTGCCATAGTGTCTAACGTGCAATAGCGCTCATGGAACTCACCTTATACGCAACACTATTGGATGAATCCACAATGATGAACAGGGGCTTCCTTGTGAAGGGATAGAGATCTCCAGGATGAAGGCTGGGGAAACAACAACAAGAGTAACAATGAATGACTGTATAACTCTATCAGCCAAGTCTCAGAAATCTTATTCATCAGTTTGGTCTGCTCACATCTCCTTTTTGTCACAGCACTGGGAGAAAAACAAAGATTAATTAAGCAAAAGACCAAAAAAGTCTGTATTTACTGGGGTAGGCAAGTTAACAGTTTTATTTGGAAAAAAAAAATTCAGACACAATTATTATTCAAGAATATTCAAGCTAAAGAGAAGTCTATATATTTAATATATATATTAATATATTTAAAGATGGATTAATAAATACACATGAAAATCTCAGAAGTCAGCATTTAGGGACTTACTTAGTATTTAAAAGTTCCTCCTAAGAACATGTTCTGAAAACAAGATGTAATAACAACCAGATTTCTATTTCAATGAATCTTTCAAAATCTATATCCATCTTAAAGATTTTTATTATTTTAAGCTATATCTTAATATTGCAGACAATAAGCAGGGGCTCCCCTTCTATTATCTACATTTCCTCTGGACATGTGCATCAGAATCAGCTGGGGTGCTTGTTAAAGATACAGATTCACTGTGGCCCACAGAAGGCTAAAGTCCAGTCACATGCATTTGAGAGCCACTGCTTAAGGTCACAATTTTGGTGTGCATGCTCTTTCCCATGGTTGGTGGACAATGTGGGTAGTTTATAAATATTAAGGTAAATGTAAATATACAAAATGATGTTGTCAATGAGCAATATCATCAAACCCCAATATATTTCAAATACAGGTTTTTCTGATATAAATCATTTACAACTATGGTCAACTACAGCACCAACACATGGCTTGGGGGACCATTAGCTGTTATACATGTAATTTGAAACATTTCCCTCTGCCCTCCCTTCCCCACTCTTTAATATGAAGAGTTATATTTTTATGTAAAGTGCTATTAGAAATGCAGTTTCAAGCAAGTCCAGTTTCCTCTGTAATGAGACTGCTCTCTCTCAGCTAGGGAAATTTTAGAACCCATAATGACCCAACCAGTGAATGCACTGAGCAAACTTTCATGGATGAAATCTCCTTGAAATCATACAGCTAACTTCATTTTTGCTATATCACACCAACAGAACCTTATATTAAAAAGCTTATATTGGGGGAAAAAAAAAAAAAGCTTATATTGGGCTTCCCTGGTGGCACAGTGGTTAAGAATCCGCCTGCCAATGCAGGGGACACGGGCTCAAGCCCTGGTCCAGGAAGATCCTATATGCCGTGGAGCAACTAAGCCCGTGCACCACAACTACTGAGCTTGCACTCTAGAGCCTGAGAGCCACAACTACTGAGCCTGCGTGCCACAACTACTGAAGCCCATGCACCTTGAGCCTATGCTCCGCAACAAGAGAAGCCACTGCAATGAGAAGCCCACGCACCGCAACAAAGAGTAGCCCCACTTGCCGCAACTAGAGTAAAGCCCGCGCACAGCAACAAAGAACCAACACAGCCAAAAATAAAATTAATTAATTTTAAAAAAGCTTATTTTGATATTAACATGCATCATGTCCTGACTTATTATTTATGTATATATTTATTGTCTCCTCCAACTTGAATGAACAGATCTCCAGAGACTGAATAATTCCTGACATATAATACATACTCAATAAAAAATTGTAAAATAAATATTAACAATTCTAATTGCCTAAGGTAGTCAGAGCCTGAGATATTGTTGGAATCCAAATAAGTGTTATGAATAGCAGCCTAAGGGAACATTCCATTTTACTTAATATTTTATAAGAGAGAACTATAATTTTTATAATACATACCAGTGCATTTCCTTGTGGGACTGATTTCGTTTGTGAATGGCATCTCCATTTATAATATCCCGGTTACTATTAGTAAGTACCCCTCCAAAATCATAAGGACCTATAAAAAGAAAGGGAAAAATCCTAGACTTCAATTGGAGAGTAGCATTGATCTGATGTTCAAACACAAAGGTGTTGGGTGAATCTTTCATTGATACAAATGGAAGATAATTACAAAACATTTTTATTAATTGAAAATTTAACATTTTAGTTTAACGTGGCATTTAAATGATTTCAGCATGTTGCCTGTTCCAATATTTTAAAAGATCACCTGACCATCTTCATCAGTTCTTCAGATTATAATGAGAAACAAAACAAGAATCTACTGCATCCCATTATTCTGGGTAAAAAAGAGATGGAGATCTGGGATGTTCAAAATGATCTTCTCATTTCAAGCAAAATTTAAAATCTCAAGCTCAACAAAATTATTTAAGTAAGAAAGTTGCAGAATGAAGTCCTAATAATTTCTTAAATGTAATTTTAAGAGGGCCACTAATTGTAAAAATGTAGAGAAATTTTTGAATGGAACTTGAAAATTCTCACTGACAAAAACTTCATTTTTAAGAAAAGAATTACCAAATACCAGTGTAGGAAAAAATCCATTATCATTATTATTACATCAACCACTGTAATTCCGGTTTGGGAATTAGCCTTTTCCCACTGGTCCTATCAGTTAAACTCTTATGTAAATGGAACAGCAACTGTGGGATGTTAGGAATAATCTCTCTCAAAGGACCATTCAGTTAGTAACTACTGTACTTTGAAAAAAGTAAAACAAGAGATCAATACGTTAGGCGGGGCCCAGAAAATCTGATTCAATAGTGTATAAGATATGGAAATAATTATTTATAAATAAAAGTACTAACTTTATCACCAAAAATTTAAAGTATTTATGATTTTGCATCACTTTTAATAGTAAGTCTTATATTTTATCCCTTAGAAAAATCACTGCAATGAAAAGAGATTTATTTTGTTTTGTTTTCATTTTAACACTTAAAGAGGATCTGTAGGTCATGCAAGGAAGATGGCAGGGACATGCATTGTATAAAGGAATGCAAATTTCAACAAACAAATGAGGAGGAAAATGTTAAGGATGTTAAGAACAATTTTTTTTTTGTCCAGGAAAAGATTTAATTGCCTTGTTTACATCCAAGCTACTCATCTATTTCAACCAATTTCATATATTCTGGACTCACATGTTCTGGACAGCTTCAAGTTTTTATTCTAAAATAGCATCCCAATATTCTACAGATTGAATCCATAAAACCAAAGAAAGGACACACAAAATAAAATCATGTCAAGGACTTGAACTTTCACAGTTACAAAAGTGCACTGATTTCTACAAGACTTTCAGCCACAGTGAAGCCGCTGACCAGATTCCCTAACACACTAAAGGCTCAGAAAAATTCAACGATGTGAAGTAGATAATTAGGCTTGGTTATTCCATGCACATATATGTGTTTGCTTTTAGCAAATCTGTTAGAGATGCATGCATGTAGTATGTGAATTTTCTGATTTTTTTTAACTTTACCGTATAATATTTCAGCAAATAAAACAGACTAGGGTATCTACAAGATTGCCAATTCGGCAGATAGACCAGGTTTCAAATTTGGGAGCCTCTCTAGAAAGCTTGAGATTGTCTGTGGGCTACGGGCCATCGCCTTGTAGAAAATAAAGAGAATTCAAGCCCTGCTCACGACAGGGAGCATTCCTTTATTGTACCTTCACTATCAGAACGACCTGTGGGGAAAACGCCAGTGGCTGACAGGTAAATCAGAAGCACACTATTGGCAGGCAGCTCCTGAAATTAAAGAAAATCACTTATACAAAACAACAAACAGAAAACAACAGTTTTATTGAAAGTTCATGACATTTTAAAGTTGTAGGGAAAACAAGAACCTAGTTTAACACATAATGGTCTCCTCCAAGAGAAAAGTCACTCTTGCTAGTTCCAACTTATAACTGTCTACACAGCAAAGATGCATTATTAACCTATAACCAGTGCCCAAAGTTTTGAAGACAATCTCTGCTTCAAAACCCCATCATTTAAAGAACGTTCTCTGGAAAACTTAAAATGGAGAAGTAAAGATCCTGACTATAGGTCTAAAAGACAAACTTCCATCCGTGCCTTTCTCTATATAAACTGAGAGGAATTCCCTACTCATGGTTCTTTCAGACGACCAAAATGTTTCCCAGAGCCACCATTCAGGTGGCTGTTCTATTTATAGAAAATGCTTATAAAATCTGCTCCTGTTTTTCAGTTCTGCATTGACTATTATGCCTAAAGCAGTTTAGCAAGAAAAACCCGGAGAAAGGAGAATGATAATTAATCAATATTCTCATTAATTAATGGCAGGGAACATTCATAACATAATAAGCAATTTCCATTCCAAAAATAGCTATGATTAGGATATTCTAAGGCAGTTTTCATTTTCATATTTTTCCTAAATTCTTGACTCAAATGTTCAAAGAGAAGAGTGACTCTCAGATTCCATTTAAGGCACACTTTCCCCATATACTAAAAAGTACTGGATGATAGATACCTTAAAAGATGCTGCTAAGAATGTGTATAGTTGGCTGAACGTTGGTTTGTAGAGCAGGTACTTGTGGGGGTTTTCTCGCCTGGTAGGCTTGTCAGCTGATTCCTATATTTACACACAGAAAACAATGCACATACAGTCGGTCCTCTGCATCTGTGGATTCACCCAACCACGGATCAAAAATATTTAGAAAAAAAATTCTAGAAAGTTCCAAAAAGCAAAACTTGAATTTGCTGTGCACCAGCAACTATTTACATAACATTTACATTATATTTACAACTATTTACATATAATTTACATTCTGTTCGATGTTATAAGTAATCTAGAAATGATTCAAAGTATACGAGAGGATGTGCATAGGTTGTATGTAAACACTCTGCCACTTTATATAAGGGACTTGAGCATCTGCGGGTTTCGGTATCCACGGGGGTCCTGGAACCAATCCCCCAGACGGATGACTATACAAACTGTACTTGACATATGAATTATCAATGCCTATTTTTACTATCCTTTTCATTAAATATCTTTTTTATTAGCATTATGCTTATCGATTTCTTCTGTGTCTCATCAGGAGAATTCTTTATTCACACTCAGGCATTCGTTGAATAATAGCATTCCATGAGGAGCAGAAGCAGCAAATTGCAGATGTAGGGAGAAGATCACCTGCATTCCTGGTTTATTCATCTGGGAAGCTAAATTCATTGGCTCCCTTTCCAGGGCTTGTAACATCCGGAACATGTCAACAGTTAGTTCACTGAACTTAACCTGCAAGGAAAACAAACCTGACCATTAATGCAGTATGCAGACCTTGAAGTGTTTAATCATATTGTTACTCTTGACTTTCATGTGTACCTGATGACATTGGATATTTTATTCCAAAAAATTTCAAAAGACAGAAAGTTCAAAAAATTGTACAGTGACATCCTTATGCTCAATAGCTAGATCCTGTAACATTAACATTTTTCTATATTTGCTTCATCACGTCTCGCTCCATCTATCAAGACTTCTATCAATCCATCAATTTCCATAGGTATTTTTAAAAACAAAAAGTAGTCACGTAAACACAGAGACCTATATTAGATCCCATAAAACATGTTAACTTTTGGCAAAACAGCCAGGCTGAAATATGACTATGGCCCATTTTAAAATCACTTCATTACATTTTGGCACTACATAATGTTTAAGGTTGAATCCTGAGAATTGCCTGGAGGTCCAGTGGTTAGGACTTGGAGCTCTGACTGCCGGGGCCCTGGGTTCAATCCCGGGTTGGGGAACTAAGACCCCACAAGCCGTGTGGCATGGCAAAAAAAAAAGAAAAAGAAAAAGAGAAAAGACTGTATCCTTGTCTAGTTTGTTTTGTTTTTAACAACTTATTTTTTATTTATTTTTGGCTGCGTCGGGTCTCAGTTGTGGCATGCAGGCTCTTCACTGCGGTGTGTGGATTTCTCTCTAGCTGTGACGTGCAGGTTTTCTCTTCTCTAGTTGTGGCACGCGGGTTCTGGGGCGCGTGGGCTCTACAGTTTCCGGCACACAGGCTCTCTCATTGAGGCATGCGAGCTCAGTTGTTTTGGCGCGCGGGGCTTAGTTGCTCTGTGGCATGTGGGATCTTAGTTCCCCGACTAGGGATCGAACCCGTGTCCTCTGCATTGTAAGGTGGATTCTTTACCACTGGACCACCAGGGAAGTCCCCTCCTTTTCTATTTTGAATAATACTTCTACAGAACTTCATGTAGGCAAGGTTTTAATTTAAATTAAAATGTTTTAATTTAGAAATTTGCAAATTAAAGCTTTAAAATCCAAAACTGGAGAATTATAAAAAAAGTTAACAACAACAAAAATGATAGATGTAAGGGAAGGATCCAAAATTAAAACTTGTGTAAGTAATATATATAGAAAAGTGTATCCACTGGTGACTTTTCCAATATCCCATAATTTTCAGTAAATTACATTTCTAGTATCATGGGACTATGCTGTCATGAAAAAATATCTGAAATCTGCTTTTGACAAATGTACTTAAAAATAACTCCTCCCTAACACACCACTGTAAAGCAATTATACTCCAATAAAGATGTAAAAAAAAAAAAAAAGTAACAATGGAAATTTAAAAGAAAAAAACACAAAACTCCTCCCCCATTTTTGCCTGATTGTAAAGGTAATATACAGATTTAGAAAGTTGTAAGGAAGAAAATAAAAATCACTTAAAATTTTGCTAAATTTTTTAGAGATAAATCTTTTATGATATTGGTAAATTTCTTCTTTGTCTTTTTCTTATGTATATATGTACTATACATAGACATTTTAACATATATAATAAAATAATTCTGTTTACATAGGTCCATATTATTTTCACTTGCCATATCATAAGTATCTTCTTCTGTGATTAAAAATTCTTTCTAAACCATTTAAGTGTCTGTAGTACAGTCCATATATAGACACAGCATAATTTAATTAACTATTTCCTAGCAAATGGATATTAGGATATTTACAAGGAAATAATTCTGTAACAATCAAAAGTACTATTTTTCAAAGTGAATTTTAAGCATAATTCCTTCACAATTCTTTACCTGGTTATTACAATTACCAATAATGAGTGCATCAGCCAGAGACAACTGTCCCACAATCATGCCCTGTTCCAGCAATGGGGCTCCTGTTTCAGCAAGGCGATTAGACGTGATAACAATGGTATTATCATCATTTAATACCATCACAGGGTCTGCCTGGAGAAAAAGCAGTAAGTGGTTGATGGCCAAGACAAAACGTCAATATAAGAAGTTATTCCTTCTTTTTGACATATACACATAATAAAAAATATACCACATATGCATTTACATACGTAATTATGACAAACTTTCTTGTCAAGAACTGACCTCAATGAAAGCTGCTACTTCTTGAAGCACCAGGTTCCATTCCACTTGATCTTCAGTATTAAAGCGGTGAGTATAATCTTCAATTTCATCCGAGAGTTCCTGATTTTACAATATCATGAAAAGAAATGGTTATAGAAAAAAAAACATAAAAATAGATTGTATATTGTACCATACTCCTGACAGAAACTGATACAGTTAAGAAGTTTGATTATTATCAATATACGGTCCCAGTTATAACCAAAACAGAGTGAAAATTACATGGGCTTGCTTCAAAATCAAAAACTCCAAAATGATAACACATCAATAAGATCTTCATAGAAATCCACAGTGACCCATACCTACTCAGTGCTACATCAGCAATGACTTTATTAACAGGAAATTCTTAAAGGTAAACCCCCAAAATTTTAACATTTAAAAAAAATGAATATAAATTCTTTGTATTTATATCACACTATTTCTTTTGGAAATAATCTTATTAGTAACTGGGGATGGAGGAAAAAGGCTTGTCAAAACTAGCATGTTATACTGAATCACTTTGCTGTACACCTGAAAATAACACAATACTGTAAATTAACTATACTTCAATTAAAAAAAAGCAAAAACTAGCATATTATACTTGAGCACCAAAAAATCAAGAAGTATGCCATTGAAACCACTAACTGAATACAGAGTGTAACCGGAATGTAGCATGCAATAATTACAGATATTAAGTGAATCTAGAATGCAGGTAACTCTTAATTACCTGAGTTAATGAAGGACAGAGTGATGCAGACATACTAAAGGGAGGAAAAATCAAAACCCATTCACACCTTTGTAAAACATTTTTCTTGACCTAACTTTTCAATTATTTTCTTAAACCAAATATTTTAACTTTTGTTTGCATTTGCCAACCATTCATTGATGGGTGATGAAATGTAAAATAAGCTGAGGGGACAAAAGTAAGAAATTAAGACAGTTATCTCTGGTGTGTTTGAAATATGAAGAGTTGGAAAAATTTTTTATCATGACCCTTGTCAGAAGTTACCATACTCTCAAAGTTGTAATGATTTAGATATATCAAAATTATTTTAACCTTAAATCTATTTTTAAAAAACAAAATTATCCATAGACAAGGAGAGCTTAGGATTTTAATTATTTGAAAGGACATTTACCTTCACCAGATCCTTCACAACATCCATTTTGTTGAGAAGAAGACAAACTACTATAAATCTTGCATAGTATCGTAGCTTCTTAACTACCAACTCAGGTCTATGGTAGATAAATGGAAAATCATTCATGAGATTTAAAAAAATATGCTTTTTGATTTTTCTAACTTTCTGATAGCTTTTTAAACTCTTTTGATACTATTTTGCACAGTTATAAACATTGCTTCATATAACCTATAGTCTTTTCACACATTTCTTACTCAGTGGTTCATTACATTGTTCATTCATATATTAAATTCATTCAACAAGTTATCTATTGAAACTTAGATGTATCAGGCACCATGCTAAGTACTAGATTAGAATGATTTAAAAAAAAAAAAAACACTATAGACACAGTCCCTTCCCTCACAGATTTTACAGACAGAAAAGTATTTAAAATGTAGAGGAGACGGATAAATATTTAAAATAGTGGAAAAAAGATTACAATGATGTAATATTACAAAATATTACAATGATTACAATTTGAGCTCACAGGACAGGATCTTGGGTGAGAGAAGGCGTCTTAGAGAGAGTAATGTTTAAGTTAAGACTATAAGGAAGACGTTACAGTAGAAACTAACACAACATTGTAAAACAACTATACCTCAATAAAAAAATTTTTTAAAAATTATAAGGGAGATAATGGCTTCCCTGGTGGTGCAGTGGTTAAGAATCCACCTGCCAGTGCAGGGGACACGGGTTCGAGCCCTGGTCCAGGAAGATCCCACATGCCGCGGAGCAACTAAGCCTGTGCACCACAACTACTGAGCCTGCGCTCTAGAGCCCACGAGCCCCAACTACTGAGCCCGTGTGCCACAGCTACTGAAGCCCATGCGCCTAGAGCCTGTGCTCTGCAACAAGAGAAGCCACCGCAATGAGAAGCCCATGCACCACAATGAAGAGTAGCCCCTGCTCACCACAACTAGAGAAAGCCTGTGCGCAGCAACGAAGACCCAATGCAGCCAAAAATCAATCAATCAATCAATCAATCAATCAATTTTTTTAATTAAAAAAAGATGAGAAGACAACAGTCAGGAAAATATGAGACAAAAAGAGTTCTAGGAAGATCAGTCTTTGTTTTGAAATCTTATTTTTCTAACATTAATACAATCAAGCCAGTTTTCTTATGCTTACTATTTGTATGCCATATCTTTTTCTATCCCTCTACTTTCAAGTACCTGTGTCTTTTCATTGTAATGCATCTTTTGTAGACAGTATACAGTTAGGCCTTGCTTTTTTATCCACTTTGACAATCTCTGTCCTGTATACTCAGGAACTCAGACCATTTACATTTAGCCTTATTGTTGCCTTGGCTGAGTTTGCAACTCTCACCCTGCTATTTGTTTTCTACTTGCCCCTTCTGTGTTTGTGGTCCTCTACTGCTCCCTCCTTGCTTTCTTTTCAGCTAATCAAATACATTTTAGTATTCTATTTTATATCCTCTATCAGCTTCTTACTTATACTTCTTCATTACTGTTCTTTTCATGATTGCTAGGAATAATAACACACGTCCTTAATTTATTAAAGGCTATTTACAATCTATATTACACCTCTTCACACCTGACCCTTAATACTTATCCCTCATCTGGAATTCCCTGGCGGTCCAGTAGTTAGGACTCCGAGCTCTCACTGTTGAGGGCCTGGGTTCGATCCCTGATCGGGGAACTAATATCCCTCAAGCCTCACAGTGTAGCCAAAAATACATATATATATTTATCCCTTATCAATTCAAACCGGACATTTCCAATTTCTACTTCCTGTTTTCCACATCCTGCATTGCAAATATAATAAATAACCTTACAACAATATATTTTTTGTATATGTTTCACGTTTTCCATAATAAAATTTTTTTTAATTCCTCTTTGACCCATGAATTATTTAGAAATGTGTCTACTGATTAACATAATGATTTTTTTAAACTATGTCTTGTTCTTAATTTTTAATGGAATTGCACCACCGTTAGACAATGTATACTTCAAAAATTATTGAAACATTTTTTTGTGGCAAATATAAGTCAACTTCACAAAAGTTTCATATAAGCTTGAAAATTACGTGCATTCGCTTATTGTTGTATGCACTTTCATGCACATTAGAACAAGTTTTCAATTATGTTACTCAAATCTTATAGTTGCTTATCTTCTTGACACATAAATTATTAAATGTTATATTAAAAATCTCCACGTACAATACATGGGACCATTTATCAATTTCTCCCTGAAAATATGCCACTTTTTGCTTTGTTTATTATTATGCTACATTACTGGGCATATACAAGTTTAGAATTTTTTTATTTTCCCGAGTTGTTCCTTTTATCATTACGAAGTAAAGCTCCATCCTTAATAATATTTTCTGCCTTAAATATAAATAATGTATACATAAATAGAGCAGCATTTCTTCCGCTTAGTATCTGTCTCATTTGTCTTTTCCTATGTACCTTATATCTTTGGAGGACCTCTTGTAGATAGTATATTACTGAATTTTTCTTAAAAAGGCATACTGATAATCTCTGACTTTTCCCTAGGAGGCTTAGATTACTTTCATTGACTATGATTACCAATGTACTTGGACTTGTTTCTACTTTATTATTTCGTGCTACAATTATACTTTTTTTCATATATATTCCTTTCGTACTTTTTACTGTAATGATCGTAATTCACTTTCCTCCCCCTTCTGCCTGTTTTGAATTTACACCTTCTCCTTATGTTCTTTAAAAATATTTTTCTTAATATTTTAATAAGCAAACACTACTTACTCTAAGCTTCCTCTGAACAATAAATGGATCTTATTAGTACGGTTGAATTCTTTATTTTCTCCCTTCTTTCATGTTGTTTTCCAGGATTTGGCCCCATTTTATCTTAATAACCTCAATTAGCCATTATTACAATTACTGTCTTATAAAGTCCATGCTTTCTTAGGAAGCAAGGGGATAATTTTTTCTCATGAATCCTTGTATATCATCCCTTCCTTTTAGTTTCAGTTTTCCTTTTCCTGAAGAAATCCTTAGAAGTTCCTTTATGTCACCAAAACCAACCATGCCCCTGCAAGGCTGTCATAGCACTGGTCAGAGGGTTAATGACCTGGGGATTTCCCTCACATTCTTGACAGCTAAGCTTTCCATTTAAAGGGATGGTTGATCCTTTTATTAAAATAAATTTATTTATTTTTAAAATTTTATTTATTTTTATTTTTAATTTTATTTATTTATTGTTTCTGGCTGCGTTGGGTCTTCACTGCTGCGCACAGGCTTTTCTCTGGTTGCAGTGAGCGGGGGCTACTCTTTGTTGCGGTACATGGCCTTCTCATTGTGGTGGCTTCTCTTGTTGCGGAGCACGGGCTCTAGGTGCACGGGCTTCAGTAGCTGTGGCTCGTGGGCTCTAGAGCGCAGGCTCAGTAGTTGTGGCACACGGGCTTAGCTGCTCCGCAGCATGCAGGATCTTCCCGGACCAGGGATGGAACCTGTGTCCACTGCACCGGCAGGCAGATCCTCAATCACTGCACCATGAGGGAAGCCCCAAATTTATTTATTTTATTTATTTATTTTTGGCTGCATTGGGTCTACATTGCTGCACATGGGCTTTCTCTAGGTGCAGCGAGCAGGGGCCACTCTTTGTTGTGGTGCACAGGCTTCTCATTGCAGTGGCTACTCTTTGTTGCCGAGCACAGGCTCTAGGTGCACAGGCTTCAGTAGTTGTAGCACACAGGCTTAGTTGCCCTGTGGCATGTGGGATCTTCCCGGACCAGGGATTAAACCCATGTCCCCTGCACTGGCAGCCGGATTCTTAACCGCTGCACCACCAGGGAAGTCCCACAATGGTTGCTCTTTTTTAGCCAGTACTTCTAGGTGTTTTGAAGACACTATTTTAGATTATCTAGGCTGACACACGGTCAGAAGTGGAATTCAAAACGGAAGGAAAATTTGTAGGAGGTTGATGTCAATTCATACTTAAAATATTAATAAGACAATTCCGTTAATTTTTTGAGAAAAAACAGGTTCTATGAATCTATATGATAAATTATACAATCATGTAACACAGACTACATGAACATATACTGAACCAGGGATTGGCCAACTTTCTGTAAATGTCCAGAGAGTAAATATTTTAGGTATTGCAGGCCAAATATGGTGTCTATAGCATATTTAACTTTTCTTTTTTCACAACCCTTTAAAAACATAAAAAGGATTCTAAGCTACCAGACAGTACAAAACCAGGCCATAGTTTGCAAATCCCTGTATTAAATACACATACAGAAGTGAATAGAGGCATTCTATTTTGGAAACCACTGTGTTGAATTGCTATCCACTCATACACATGAGAGGCTATCCTATCAAGCCTGAAAACCTGAATGATGACCCATAGCCTTCTGCCTGCTGCAGAAGAAGTCATCCTGTGAAGCTCACGACTGGGAGGCATCAAGGTCTTCAAGTTTAGACTCACATTTTCCACTATTAAAAACTTCAGGGCTTCCCTGGTGGCACAGTGGTTAAGAATTAGCCTGCGAGCTCTATTTACAATAGCCAGGACTTGGAAGCAACCTAAGTGTCCATCGACAGATGAATGGATAAAGAAGATGTGGCACATATATACAATGGAATATTACTCAGCCATAAAAAGAAATGAAATTGACTTATTTGTGGTGGGTGGATGGACGTAGAGTCTGTCATACAGAGTGAAGTAAGTCAGAAAGAGAAAAACATATACCGTATGCTAACACATATATATGGAATCTAAAAAAAAAAAAGGTTCTGAAGAACTTAGGTGCAGGACAGGAATAAAGATGCAGATGTAGAGAATGGACTTGAGGACACGGGGAGGGGGAAGGGTAAGCTGGGACGAAGTGAGAGAGTGGTATGGACTTATAAATACTACCAAATGTAAAATAGATAGCTAGTGGGAAGCAGCCATATAGCACAGGGAGATCAGCTCGGTGCTTTGTGACCACCTAGAGGGGTGGGATAGGGAGGGTGGGAGGGACACACAACAGGGAGGAGATATGGGGATATATGTATATGTATAGCTGATTTACTTTGTTATAGAGCAGAAACTAACACACAAATAAACAAACAAAAAGAATCTGCCTGCCAATGCAGGGGACATGGGTTCGAGCCCTGGTCCGGGAAGATCCCACGTGCCACGGAGCAACTAAGCCTGTGCACCACAACTACTGAGCCTGTAGTCTAGAACCCGCAAGCCACAACTACTGAAGCCCGCGAACCTAGAGTCCGTGCTCCGCAACAGGAGAAGCCACCACAATGAGAAGCCCGCGTGCTGCAACGAACAGTAGTCCCGCTCACCGCAACTAGAGGAAGCCTGTGCACAGCAACGAAGACCCAATGCAGCCAAAAATAAAATAAATAAATTAAGAAAATAAAAAATAAAAACTTCAGTACTGTCACCACTAGAGATGACATGATTCTCTTTGGCAAAGTTCTTCTGGCACTCCAGAATTGCCGCCTCGTCCAACCTGTTAGGACCACTACTTGTAAGATGCCGACTCTTCACACAACTGCCTGAGAAACTGTTCTTCCGGGTGGATAACTGAAATATCTCCCCCCAGCCTCTGTGTGCTTGGAAACTTCACCTTCTCAGTATCTAACTCTGACCAGATTCAGCCTTAGTCATTTACAACCATCGGGGTTTGCAGCTTCTAGGACAAGTGATTATGTGCTATTGTTTCCTCTGCTAAACAGGATGGGCCACCGGAATCGAAACATGCTGAGAGTTGTGTATGTTTGGTGATAGGCAGTCACTTTGCTAATTGTTGGAACATACCATTCCTCCTGGCTTTGACACAATCCTTAGGTCCTGAGACAATGCAGAGAGAACTTGGCCTTTGGAGGAGAGATTTTTGCTTTTTAAAGCTACTGTGAAATTGTGGAATACTTTCTTACTCAGTTTTAATCTACCAGCTGTTGATTTTAGCAGCTGCTGCCAACTGCTACCTTGTCTGGCCCCCTTGCCCTCGATGAACTGAGAAACAAACAACTTACCAACTGAACAAAATCCTTCCTAAGGTACAGAGAACAAGGTCAAGATTTCACAGACTGTACTGTCCTTTGATGCTATGTCAGTGGCCTAAGGGAAGAGGTTTTGTCATCCTGGTTCCAAATAATTCCACCTCTGTTCGTCTACCCTGCTCTAGGAGGCAGCACAGGAAAACAATTCATATGTGGTGTTTGCTATTAGGGTGGAAAATGATTTTAATAAGTCAGACTGTTGGGTTTTAAGCCAAGGGACCTAAGGAGAATTTCCCTTTTGGCAAATTAGAAAATGCGGAAAAGTGAATTATATAAGGTATTTTACTATTGCTTAAAATAGTTATTTGCTTATATGTATTTTTCATACTCATAAAGTGTTACATAGCCCTTTTGCATTTTTTTAGGGATATAATTTATCCCACCAAGAATTCAGACAAATTGTACAACATGAACGCAAAGAAAGGGGGAGTTGGAGTAAATACATCTATAGTGAAAGTATCTGAAGCAAACCGTAAGAAAATCTGAAAGGATAGTAATTGATGGAACTTCCTGATAGAAGGAGGAAGTAAGGCCAAAAAGACTCGGGGGAAAAATGTAGACTTCAGCATCCACACACCTTACTTGTTTCAAGCAAACTCCTCTAGACAAGTTTGAACAAGATTTGCAAGGGAATGAAGGGGATTTACAAGAGTGGGGCTTTCCCCAAAATGTTGCTATTTAGCTGGAAAGCTTACCGTAGCCAACCACAAAGTGTTCTCTGGAAAAATAGGTAAAAACTATGTTTTCTTCTATTTCTAAGAGAATATAATCTTCCCACTTATATAACAACTGTGAGTTCTGTTGCTGAGAGTAGAAAGAACTTTCAGATATTCCAACAATTCCTGGAATGCTAGCAATAAAGATTCTCCAGCAGATCCCTGATTTCTTCAATAATTACTTTCTCATCTGGAATCTACCTGTACTCCAAGTATGTCTGGGACACCCATGAAAAGGTAATCATCTAAAAGGAAAAGAGAGGGATTTCCCTGGTGGTCCAATGGTAAAGAAACCACCTTCCAATACAGGGGACATGGGTTCAATCCCTGGTCCGGGGAACTAAGATCCCACATGCCGTGGGGCAACTAAGCCCGTGCCACAACTACTGAGCTCATGCGTCTCAACAAGAGAGCCCGCATACTGCAAACTACAGAGCCCATGTGCTCTGGAGCCCACGCACCACAATTACAGAGCCCACACACCCTGGAACCCGCACACCACAACTAGAGAGAAGCCCGAGTGCCACAAGAAGAGCCCGCGCACCACAGTGAAAGATCCTGCTTGCCTCAATGAAGATCCTGTGTGCTGAAACTAAGATCTGACACAGCCAAAAACATAAAGAAAATAAAGAAATAAAAATAAATAAATATTAAAAGGGAAAGAGTACACTTGCCCAACTTCTTTTCATTTTCCTTCTCTCACCCTAGCATTGACCACACTGCGAGATACATAATAAGTGCTCAACAGATTACTATTGGGAATGAATAACTTCTAGTTGATTTTTTTTTTCCCTAACAGTGGAGCTACACAACTGCAAAATGGTATTGGATTTATAAAAGAAAATTCAAACAGCATGACAGCCTTTTCTTTAGTCCTATATGACAGTTGTCAACAGGGTTTTGAATGTATATGAACTAAGATGACACAGGCTAAACAGAACAAAGGGATCAGCTAAGCCTCATTTTGGAGTTGTTTCTTTTCTATGAAACTTCGTGTGACCCCAATCTCTCATAAAGAAATAACCCACCCTTCTTTTGTACTCTGACTCTACCCTGGTACTGTGACATCTGTTACAACATCTGTAATATTTATTGTTTTTAGATAACACATCTCCGTATGCTTAAGAAGGTCTAGTATATAGCAGGCACTCAATAAAGCCCATTAAATGAATTAAAGTTATAAATAAATCTGTGATTTTCTGCATAATTTCCACAGACTAAAAATGCTGAGTGCTTTATCTTCTTCTTTCTGAAAATGGTAGGTGCATACCTGTCCTCTTTATTGACTTGAGAATAATATGATCTCTGCCTGATTGCAGAATAGAAGGAGAAAGCCTCATTCAGATAGCTGGTCTCAGATGTGCGCAGGCTATGAGAAGAAAAAGAAACTCTTTACATTTGACAGGATCTCAATCTCTTCACCATGATAAATACTTGTTCCATTATTCCTCTCTTCCTCTACTCCAGGGGATGGGAATGACTATCCTAAATGTGAATCAGCAAAGTAATAATCATATCATCCTTAAAATGTATAAAAAGAATAGTAACGATAATAAAAAAAACACCTCCCCGCTGCTCCCAAGCCTTTTTTGATGGCAACCCAGAGTACACATTATTCTCATTCTTCAAAGGGCCTCTCCAAAGAGCCTTCCACTCAGTTAAATCTTCCCACCTGGGACCAGGTCTTTCATGACCTTCCCCAAATTCATACAGTAATTTGTCCTTTGGCTCATTTCTTTAGTTCTTTCTCAGAGGACTCAGAAATGGACTAATCCATATTAATCTTCATAGGATGCTGGTGAGTTGGATTTTCTGTTTAACATTTCTAGTTTGTTTTTTTAATCGGAGTATAGTTGACATACAATAACATTTGTAGTGTTACAAGGGATTTCTTAAGAAAATATTCTACCAGGGAAGGTGATTTTAATGATGGGAATCTGGGTGGCATGCCAAAAGACAGGGAAAGGAAGGAATTTTCTGGCCTATTAAACTACAAATGGTCCAAGCCTTTTTATGAAACACCTGGTATCACTTAATGATAATGAGATATTTAGATCCTAAAAGGAGCTGTCTTCTTTCCTTGACTCATGGGTGGGACTATATAGATGATATTGTTCTAAGGATATAAACTAAAGTATCTTTATTGACTTCATGTAGCCTTTTAGACATATATGAGGATGAGCTTTAAGGTATCCTCCTGAAAACCACTCCTTCAAACATACCAGTTATGATATGTCTCTGTACAGTATCAAGATTCAGGTGAAGCCATTAAGAACCATAAAATTCATTTAGTATTTATCTTTTATCTAAAACCAAGATCATACTCCTTTAAGTTTACAAATGAGTCTGACCAAACGAACTGTGTGGAAGGTGAGCCTCTGAAGCAAATAATGTCACTTTGATTATGGAAGGTCATTTAAAAATGCTGTCTTGATCAATATGATCTGAACTTTTAGGATTTCATTTGTAACTCCTCAGTTTTCCCTCCTACCAGGTATGTATCGATGCGTACTTCTGCATGCTGTGTTTAAATCAGGACAATGCTTTATGTTTTCCATTTGCAATTCACTTACTAATAATGGTAGTATAGCTGCCCAATCTTAGAAGCAATTTCCCCTATTTGCCACCGCTTCAAGCCATACCGATTATCCAAGACTTGTCTGTTTTACATAGGAAATAAGAAAATAGAAATGAGACTATAAATTTCAAAAATAACCAAATCTGTTAATTTAATAGGATAAAGTACCACCCAATTCATCATGAAATTTTGAATACATGAATTGAAATTCATGAATTTTCATGAGATTTTAACATAATCATTCAATTAAATTCAAAAAGCATTTATAAAATGTCTATTTAAAGTAAGTTGAAATATAAAAACAAACTTCTTTGAGCTACATGCATGAAAATTAGAAGCAACAACCCCCACCCCTGCCAAATAGCTTTGCCCAAAAAACAACATCTATTTTTAGAATGAAACCATGAATCTGCCTATCCATGTTAGAGTTAATCTGCACCATTTCAGATAATACTGTCTTTAAAAATCAAATAGTATTTACATTTGAAAACCTTAAATAAATAGGGAAAAATCAGTTTGCTTTCATTTGGGTCACAAAGATGAAATATATTAAGATACACGAAGAGATAAAAAGCACTGCGGTGGTATATATTAGTCAAAACTGTTACTAATAAAAAATGGACCCTCACTCTCCTTTAACTGTAAAAATCCTTTACCGGTGCTGCTGCTGGAACTTCCAGAGTTTGGTGTAAACATCAAAAGTTCTTCCAAAATAAGACTGCCACTGCTTCTGCCCATATTGTGGCAAATCTCTGTAATGACAAGTAAACATATATTAATTTTAAAACTCGTATGCTACTTGGAAATTGAGTCTTATGATGATACAAACTGGATGGATTTAAAGCACTTGCATTCAGGCTTTCCTTAAAAAAAAAAAAGTTACACTTTTTAGAGCAGAAATAGTTCTATTACGGGGATCCAGTACACATTCTTTCCTGTTCTCTCCTACGTCTGACAGCTTATTTGTAGGCTCCTCTGTAGATGCCTCTCCCATGAGGTTTCTAGCACTACCTCCCTTCTTTCTGGGTGCTCTTATTCATACTCACTTATATACTGATAACTTCCACATGTTTGTCTTCAGCTAAGAACTCAGCACTTGGAAAAACATTGCTTTAGGGAATAAATCTAGAAGTGGATGTGCAGGTGGTATTGTTGTTCTCAACTATTCTACCCCCGCCCTAAAAGTGAAACTATATATCCTTGTCCTTGGGCCTGGCCATTTAACTTGTTTTGGCCAATGAAATATAAGTTATCTACCACATGTCTGAGAAGAAGATTTAAGAGGTATTACATGGTTCAGCATTTTTACTTTTCCCTCCGACCTAAGAAGAAGATAGGGCTGCTCCTCAGCCTGGAACACAGAAGGCACATTTAATGGAGCCTCAGAACTGCAGACAACTTGTAGCTAACATGGGAGCCAGAAATAAATCTCTACTATAGTAAGGTACTAAAATTTTGGAGTTATTACAGCAGCCAGTACAGTTATTACAGGAAAAGCCAGTAAAGAAACCGGTACCAGGACTAGGTTATTGTCCTAAGAAATACATTATGTGACACTGGCATTGAGACTGAGTGTTAAGTAACTGTTACTGAAGGCTGTTATATAATACAGTGGCAAAACCGCATTTGCCTGCAATAACTTGGAAAGTAGATAATGTGACTAATGAACTTGTGGATTTATACAAATAAGCCAGGAAACAGTATGTTATTAAGCATATGTAACAAAATATAAGAAAGAGATGAACTCAAACAAGAACTAGCTGTGAGCAGGGCTGAAAAGGAAAAGAGGAAATCCACAAATTCCAGAACTTTCAAGATTGAAAAATACAACAATTTCTAACGCATAAATGTAAAAGACCCAATTGAGAAATGCTAGCTATAAGCAGCACCTAGACAGTCTCATCCCCAGGGCAAAACCTCTTCATTAAAGCCTGTGAAGAAATTTATGAAAGTGGCGCCAAGTACATTCTTTCAGGGGGACAAAATGGATCTGGGGAAAGAATCTAAGGATTTGCCTGTCTTGTAGAAGCCTGATAAGCTCAAGGTTACCTGTAAAAGAGTCTAGAAGAGAGGGGAGTGTCTCGAAATACTGTGGGCATGGCTATTGGTACGTGGAAGCTAACCTGAATCAAACAGAGTCAATGAAATCTTGAGAGCGTTGTACTCTCAAAAGCCATTTGTGTTATAAAGGAATAATAAATATTCATTGATTACAGCATGGTACACGTCCTACCTCACTCATGCAACTGTGGACAGCTAGTAGTGGATGGCTTGCCTTGAATGTTTAGCCTGGCTGGCGGCTAAGGTGTTGGGTCACATGTTTCTCATCACCTAACAGGCTAGCTTGGGTCCATTTACATGAGGTGGTTGCAAGGATCCCCAATAGCAGCAAAAGGGAGGGCAGCTCAGATATGCACTTTTCTTTTCAAGTCTTTCCGTCATGTTTGCACTGTCTCATCAGGCAAAACAATCTCATGGCCAAGCCCAGCGTCAGTGTGAGAGGGGGATGACTCATGGGCATGGATATGGGGAAGGGAATGACTTCTACAAACAATCTGTCACAGAGACCTTATATTTTTCTTTCTTTTTCAATTTCTTTTAAAATAAACAAACTAATTAATTAATTAATTAATTTTTAAATTTATAGCTGTGTTGGGTCTTCATTGCTGCACACGGGCTTTCTCTAGTTGCAGTGAGCTGGGGCTACTCTTTGTCACGGTGCACAGGTTTCTCATTGCAGTGGCTTCTCTTTGTTGCAGAGCATGGGCCCTAGGTGCACGGGCTCAGTAGTTGTGGCTTATGAGCTTAGTTGTTCCGCGGCATGTGGGATCTTCCCAGACCAGGGCTCGAACCCATGTTGCCTGCAGTGGTAGGTGGATTCTGAACATCTGCGCCACCACGGAAGTCCCTCTTTTTCAGTTTTGAAAATACGTCTCTTAGAAAACAAAAATACTATACAGTGTATAAAGCAAGAAATAAAAAACACCTTACTGCTTTTCCTTTCTAGCTCCCAGAAATAACCACCACTGAAAATGCATTTTCTCTCTATATTTAAATATACATCAGTTTATCTATTATTTTACATAAATGGGATCAAACTATATATAATATTCTGTAACATGCCTTTTTAGTTTAATAATATATCAGGTTTCTTTAATGCATATAGGATTACATCAATATTTACTGTGTAGTGTGTAGTATATAATGAACCAATTTACTTAACAAATCCCCTCCTGATGGACATTCATCTTGCTTCCAGTTTTTCCCTGTCATAAATGCTGCAATAAACATCTTCATACTAATAAACTTGAATAGTTATGTGATATGAGTAAAAGGCAAATTTCTGTAAGTGGAATTAATGAGTAAAAGAAGATTTGCATTTCTGTACCAGATGTTAAGACAATGAGTAAAAAAGCAAAAGGTTTTCCTACCCAAAATTTTCAGACACTACATTACAAGAATGAACTAGCAATTCCAGTTTTAAATCTATTTCCATTATCCTTACGATAAGTAGAAACTCATTTCAGATTATCGAATAGGTTAACTACAGACACTAATTTCCAAATTTATTGCAAGTTTTTATCCTTTTTATGTCTCCATGGATCTCTAGTGAGAGGTTGCATTAGGAAGAGCTAATCAGTTATTTTTATTTTTATTTTTTTAAGTTATTTCTGAGATATCCATTTTAAAATAATAACTAGAATTATGACTTACAACATTATACCAGAACATATAAGATTTTTAGGAATTTCATGTAATGTCTGAAACATTTATATTAACATATTTCCATACAAATAACCCAAAGAAAGTTTAGTACTAGTTTTGTTTTTTTTTAATTTTTAATTTTTATTTATTTTTTTATACAGCAGGTTCTTATTAGTCTCCAATTTTTTTTTTTTTTTTTTTTTTTTTTTTTTTTGCAGTACGCGAGCCTCTCACTGTTGTGGCCTCTCCCGTTGCGGAGCACAGGCTCCAGACGCGCAGGGTCAGAAGCCATGGCTCACAGGCCTAGCTGCTCCATGGCATGTGGGATCTTCCCGGACCAGGGCACGAACCCGTGTTCCCTGCATCAGCAGGCGGACTTTCAACCACTGTGCCACCAGGGAAGCCCTGCAGGAAGATTTTTAATCACAGTTTCAATTTCATTACTTGTGATTGGTCTGTTCATATTTTCTGTTTCTTCCTGGTTCAGTCTTGGAAGGTTATACCTTTCTAAGAATTTGTCCATTTCTTCCAGGTTGTCCATTTTATTGGCATAGAGTTGCTGGTAGTAGTCTCTTAGGATGCTTTGTATTTCTGCGGTGTCTGTTGTAACTTCTCCTTTTTCATTTCTAATTTTATTGATTTGAGTCCTTCCTTCTTTTTCTTGATGAGTCTTGCTAATGGTTTATCAATTTTGTTTATCTTCTCAAAGAACCAGCTTTTAGTTTTATTGATCTTTGCTATTGTTTTCTTTGTTTCTATGTCATTTATTTCTGCTCTGATCTTTATTTCTTTCCTTCTGCTAACTTTGGGTTTTGTTTGTTCTTCTTTCTCTAGTTCCTTTAGGTGTAAGGTTAGATTGTTTATTTCAGATTTTTCTTGTTTCTTGAGGTAGGCTTGTATAGCTATAAACTTGCCTCTTAGAACTGCTTTTGCTGCATCCCACAGGTTTTGGATCATCGTGTTTTCATTGTCATTTGTCTCTAGGTATTTTTTGATTTCCTCTTTGATTTCTTCAGTGATCTCTTGGTTATATAGTAACGTATTGTTTAGCTTCCATGTGTTTGTGGTTTTTACATTTTTTTCCCTGTAATTCATTTCTAATCTCATAGCGTTGTAGTCAGAAAAGATGCTTGATATGATTTCAATTTTCTTAAATTTACTGAGGCTTGATTTGTGACCCAAGATGTGATCTATCCTGGAGAATGTTCCGTGCGCACTTGAGAAGAAGGTGTAATCTGCTGTTTTTGGATGGAATGTCCTATAAATATCAATTAAATCTATCTGGTCTATTGTGTCTTTTAAAGTTTCTGTTTCCTTATTTATTTTCCTTTTGGATGATCTGTCCATTGGTGTAAGTGAGGTGTTAAAGTCCCCCACTATTATTGTGTTACTGTCGATTTCCTCTTTTATAGCTGTTAGCAGTTGCCTTATGTACTGAGGTGCTCCTATGTTGGGTGCATATATATTTATAATTGTTATATCTTCTTCTTGGATTGATCCCTTGATCATTATGTAGTGTCCTTCTTTGTCTCTTGTAACATTCTTTATTTTAAAGTGTATTTTATCTGATATGAGTATTGCTACTCCAGATTTCTTTTTATTGCCATTTGCACGGAATATCTTTTTCCATCCCCTCGCTTTCAGTCTGTATGTGTCCCTAGGTCTGAAGTGGGTGTCTTGTAGACAGCATATAGATGGGTCTTGTTTTTGTATCCATTCAGCAAGCCCATGTCTTTTGGTTGGAGTATTTAATCCATTCATGTTTAAGGTAATCATCGATATGTATGTTCCTATGACCATTTTCTTAATTGTTTTGGGTTTTTTTTTGGGGGGGGTGTTTTTTTAGTAGGTCCTTTTCTTGTCTTGTGTTTCCCACTTAGAGAAGTTCCTTTAGCATTTGTTGTAGAGCTGGTTTGGTGGTGCTGAATTCTCTTGGCTTTTGCTTGTCTGTAAAGCTTTTGATTTCTCCATCGAATCTGAATGAGATCCTTGTCAGGTAGAGTAATCTTGGTTGTAGGTTCTTCCCTTCATCATTTTAAGTATATCATGCCACTCCCTTCTGGCTTATAGAGTTTCTGCTGAGAAACCAGCTGTCAACCTTAAGGGAGTTCCCTTGTATGTTATTTGTCATTTTTCCCTTGGTGCTTTCAATAATTTTTGTCTTTAATTTTTGCCAATTTGATTACTATGTGTCTCGGCATGTTTCTCCTTGGGTTTATCCCGAATGGGACTCACTGCGCTTCCTGGACTTGGGTGGCTACTTCCTTTCCCATGTTTGGGAAGTTTTCGACTATAATCTCTTCCAATATTTTTTCGGGTCCTTTTTCTCTCTCTTCTCCTTCTGGGACCCCTATAATGAGAATGTGTTTGCGTTTAATATTGTCCCAGAGGTCTCTTAGGCTGTCTTCATTTCTTTTCATTCTTGTTTCTTTATTCTGTTCCACAGCAGTGAATTCCAGCAGTGAATTCCATTCTGTCTTCCAGGTCACTTATCTGTTCTTCTGCCTCAGTTATTCTGCTATTGATTCCTTCTAGTGTAGTTTTCATTTCAGTTATTGTATTGTTCATCTCTGTTTATTTGTCCTTTAATTCTTCTAGGTCTTTGTTAAACATTTCTTGCATCTTCTTGATCTTTGCCTCCATTCTTTTTCTGAGGTCCTGGATCATCTTCACTATCATTATTCTGAATTCTTTTTCTGGAAAGTTGCCTACCTCCACTTCATTTAGTTGTTTTTCTGGGGTTTTATCTTGTTCCTTCATCTGGTACATAGCCCTCTGCCTTTTCATCTTGTCCATCTTTCTGTGAATGTGGTTTCTGTTCCACAGGCTGCAGGACTGTAGTTCTTCTTGCTTCTCTAATCAGTTATTTTTATTTATTTATTTATTTTTTTTTTTGCTGTACGCGGGCCTCCCACCGCTGTGGCCTCTCCCGTTGCGGAGCACAGGCTCCGGACACACAGGCTCCGCGGCCATGGCTCGCGGGCCCAGCCGCTCCGCGGCATGTGGGATCTTCCGGGATCGGGGCACGAACCCGTGTCCCCTGCATCGGCAGGCGGACTCTCAACCACTGCGCCACCATGGAAGCCCTAATCAGTTATTTTTATTTTTATTTTTTTTTTTTTTTTTTTGCGGTATGCGGGCCTCTCACTGTTGTGGCCTCCCCCGCTGCGGAGCACAGGCTCCGGACGCGCAGGCTCTGGACGCGCAGGCTCAGCGGCCATGGCTCACGGGCCCAGCCGCTCCGCGGCATATGGGATCCTCCCAGACCGGGGCACGAACCCGTATCCCCTGCATCGGCAGGCGGACTCTCAACCACTGCGCCACCATGGAAGCCCTAATCAGTTATTTTTAAATTGAAGTTGCTGTTAGAATCTTTAAGACTCTTACCAAGTGGCTACTGCTAGGAAGACAGTATTTTATATAAAAGCATTAGGCAGCAACATCAACTTCATGAGAACTGATAACCCTTGAGTGCTTCTTTAAAGATACTATGTAAAGCCTCTCTGCAAATTTTCAAGTAAGCATTTGCCTACAAGTTCCTTTGCATTTCCCAAACTGACAAATTTAATAAACCTCAGTAATATATCTTGTCAAGGGAGAAAACAGAATTAGAACTCAGTATTTTATTTCATGACTATATAATTTCAGGTGTTCAGTGGAAAGGGCTTTAGAGGAAGGGACTTTTCTATGAGGGCTAAAAGCACATAAAACGTGGTCGGCCTAAAAGGGTTAGAACAAGGCTCCAAACGTAAGTTGTAATATACAAGTATTTTCTGATTTATAGCTATGAACAATGTTGACTAAATTCTATACAATTTTTGTTAAAAGAATTTAGAGCATCTACCATTCCAGTCTGAAGACTCAGCTATAAAGACAGCAATGTCTTTTTCAAAACAGTGTTTAAGTTTTTTTTAAAAAAAAACTTCCTAAAGGGTAAGTCCCATGATCACCCTTTTTCTAGTGAAACATATCATAGAAGCTATTATACTCTAATATGATTAGAGTCCAAAATTAACTAAGGTACTTTATAAAGAGTTTTAGATAAATTCCTCTACTATTCAGAGCTTGACTCTGGTTTTAAACTCTGAATATACCATTTGGTCATTATTACTGTCGGTGGAGATGGGAAATTAATGGTCCATGGAATTAAATTAAATGGGGCTGTGTGAATTATCCCACAAGCTAAATGACCTTCTATTTCACATTTTGCAAAGGCACCTTTGTTATAAATTGGCTGCTCATATTCTTTTGCCAAGTTTTCAGAGGAAATCGAAAGCGCGACGCTAATCTCACTGTGTTTTAAAATCCTCAATTCTTATCAGTGAAAGTTGGGAGACTATTAGTGGAAATGATTAAACCTACTTCTCAGAGATGTTTCAAATGTAAAGTTGAGATGGCACTTACCAAGTTTCTTCCAAGTTTCCATAAATCAACCACCTTTACTAAAATGAATTAGCTAAGATCACTGATGCCTACCAACATCTAAAATCCAAGTCCAATAGCCACTTTCCAGTCCTTATATCAGTTCTCCCTATGACATTGACATGGCTCATCACTTCCTCACCATGTTGTAACTCTCTCTTCTTTCTGTTCTAACAGTCTCTTTCATTGGCTTCTCTTTCCTTAGTCTGGTCCTAAAATGCATGGCTTCCCCAGCATAGGTATGTGTAATACACATAAACACACACACACAGACACCCACAGACACACACACACACACACACACTAAAATGAGGATCAGAGAGCTTAAATGATTTGCCTGGGAACTCATGGCTGGTAAACTGTTGAGTTATGACTGAAATTCATAACCCCTTTGCGCCTGTAATCTAATACTCTCTCCTTTCTACCACAGGGAAAAACAACCTAGATTTTGATTCTACATTAGTAAAGTCCTTCTCTGGGAGCTCACTCTTAGAATGCTGTTGACAACAACATTGTGACTTGTTTTGATAACAAGTCAAAAACTCTGAGTTGTGTCCTAATAAGCAGAAGATTAGGGCACACAGAGAGACACCTGGGATGCACATGCTCAAAGAGACGACCATGTGAGGACAGAGCAAGAAAATGGCCATTTGCAAGCCAAGGAGAGAGGCTTTAGCAGGAACCAACCCTGCCGACATGTTGACCTTGGACTTCCAGCCTCCAGAACTGTGAGAGAATAAACTTCTGTTGTTTAAGCCACCCAGAGTGTGGTATTTTGTTATGATAGCCTCAGAAAACTAAAATAGTAAGCGATAAAGTAGCCTTCAAATCCCAAAATACAAACGGGTGGGAATAAATCACCAACAGCCAAAAGACCTGCACGCTATCAGTATCTGTGCAGGAAGAGAGAGAAGAAACAATGGGGACAGAAGATGGACTATGAAGAAGAGAACCTCCCAAAACAGCCAGTATGTATCCACTGGAAAGCACAGTGGACCATTTTGAGAACAGAAATGAAAGGTGGAGGAATTCTGCCTGAGCCAATAGCCACATGTGGCTAATGAGTACTTGAAATGTGTCTAATTAGAATTGAAATGTGTGAAAGTGTAAAATATTCAGTGTACTTCAAAAACTCAGTATGAAAAAAAAGAATGTAAAAGATCTCAATACTTTTTCTATATTGATTACATGCTGAAAGAAAATATTTTAGATATATTGGATCAAATAAAATATACTGTTAAAATTAATTTCACTTTTTTCTTTTTACGTTTTTAAAACCTGGCTACTAGAAAAATTTTAAATCACATTTGTGGCTCACATTAAATTTCTGTCAGTCAATGCTTCTCTAGATCACGTGATTATGACACCTACTGCACCCTGGTGGCAGCCCACCTCAACTGCAAGTGCAACTATTTTGGGTAGCAAACCATATAAAATGAAAGCAGGCATCACAAGCTTGTACAGGTAGTTTAGAGTATTACCTCTGAAATAACATATACTTTATTATTACCTCTTCGCAGACCTTTGCCTCTAGGAAAGTACTAATTTGTTGAAGAAGGAAGAGAAATGAGAAAAAAAGAGGGACGAGAGAAGTAAGAGAGAGCGCAAGAGGGGGTGGGGGGAGAAAGGGGACAGTGGAAAAAAACTGTTAATTTCTCAGTTATCCTTTCCTATATAGGAACCAGGGCATCCTAAAAATAGGCTGTTGAAGAAAGCATAGTAGAGGATTTCTTCTTTACTTTGAAATATAAGGAGCATGTTTAATCAAAATTTCTGCCATTACTTTTATTTAAGATCAATACACTTCACTTTGGTGCACTTCTTTGCATATTTGTTTCTTTATTGCCTCCAACATTTATTTTGGCTTTGAGTATTTGCTCCTCTGGAGTCAATAATTAGTGATTTGCAGGCCTCTGCTGTTTCAAAAGTCATGGATATCACTGGTAGGCACAGGTGCATATCTCAAATACATGTCTCAAGATGCTGCCTTAAATAATCTCATCAAGTATTCCATTCTGCTTCGACAGTCTTAGTCACCATGGTAACTAGAACCCTGCAAGCACTTAGGCTTTTGATGGTTTTCTGACATTATTGAAAGCTATTTCTAACATCATTCTCACTTCATTACTACTGTAACTACATATGCAAGAGCTATTATAAGCAATACGCCATTCATCTTATCTATTTCTCACTCTCTGGACTATGTTTTCTTACACAGTGAGTGGATAGAAGAGATTATTTATTATGCACATATTATAAGGAGGTATTTTCAGTCAAGTTGTAGTGATGTGCGTGAACCTAGAGTCTGTCATACAGAGTGAAGGAAGTCAGAAAGAGAAACACAAACATCGTAAATTAACTCATATATACGGAATCTAGAAAAATGGTACTGATGAACCTATTTGCAGGGCAGGAAAAGAGACACAGATGTAGAGAACGGACTTGTGGACATGGCGGGGAAGGGGAGGGTGGGATGAATTGAGTAAGTAGCATTGACATATATACACTACCATGTGTAAAACAGACAGCTAGTGGGAAGCTGCTGTATAGCACAGGGAGCTCAGCTCGGTGCTCTGTGATGACCTAGAGGGCTGGGATGGGGGGTGGGGGTGGGAGGGAGGTTCAAGAGAGAGGGGATATATGTATACATGTAGCTGATACACTTCGTTGTACAGCAGAAACTAACACAACATTGTAAAGCAATAATACTCCAATAAATAAATAAAGTTGGTCTAATAGATCTATATCAAGCCCTGCTGCCTGATATCAGAAAATGCACTTTTTTTACTTACTGTTGAATATTTACATATTTGGCTGTATATTGGGCCACTACAAAAATCTCACTCATTTAAAAAAATATTTAAAAAAAGATATTCATGGCTGGGAAAATGAAAAGGCTCTGACAACTTGGATGACAACTTACTACATATAAGGCGAAAAGATACACCTTCAAGAGTAAAGAGAATATGATAGAATAAATGTCTTATTAAACTAAAAAAAAAAAAAAGAGTAAAGAGAAAGTTTATTGTACCCAAATAAGGCATTACGTATATAGAAACTCTAGCCTTTCATGCACTGAAACATACTTTTTCACTCTGCTCATAAACAGTTAAAAAGCCCAAGTGAGGGAATACAAGGGGGTTGCTGCTGTGCTGTATGTTCTCTTTCTTTGTCCAAGTACAAGGCCCATGGATATGTTCAGTTTGCAAAAAATACACTTATAATACGTGTACTTTTCTGCAAGCATATTAACATTGCAATAATAAGTTTAATAACCAGCTTGTGAACTCAAGAAAGAAAGAGAAAACACAAAGGAAAGCTTGCCAAAAGATAAGCACCAACAGTGAAGGGAAGGCTGGGAATCACAGGCCCCATGTTAAAAGCTGATTCTGGGACTTGCCTGGTGGCGCAGTGGTTAAGAATCTGCCTGCCAATGGAGGGGACACAGGTTCGAGCCCTGTCCTGGGAAGATCTCACATGACGCGGAGCAACTAAGCCCTTGTGCCACAACTACTGAATCCCACGTGCCTACAGCCCGTGCTGCACAACAAGAGAAGCCACCGCAATGAGAAGTCCGCACACCACAACGAAGAGTAGCCCCAGCTCGTCACAACTAGAGAAAGCCACGCACAGCAACGAAGACCCAATGCAGCCATAAATAAATAAATTTATTAAAAAAAAAAAAAAAAGCTGATGCTATCCCACCTGGACTCCCACTTCCACCCCTTTCCCAGAAGTTCCAAAACTGGTCCAGAGCCACTCCCAATATGTTTCTCTTTCTCTATAAGCACTGTGATTCTGTTTTCTATTCAGACCAACACAAAAATGGGGGGTTGGGAGGGAGACAACCAAAAAAACTATTCTTTTAATTATTCCCAAGGAATCTTTTCTATTTCAAAAGAAATGTGCAAAAACTACATCAACGCTTGAAAGCAGAGATGTGTTTAATTTCCATAACTCAAAGAGGTTCTTCGGAGAAAAGTGTGGGCAAGAATGCCACACATCCCTCCAACCCACCACCAGGGGCAACTAACAGACCTACAGATCTTCTGATCGCTTTCCAATCGAGGTCTAACAATGAACAAAACACTTTCATTTATATAAACAAGCACAGAAAATACACACACTCACATGCACCAGACACCATGAGAATATCAGCCCCCCAGAAGAAAGAGACCAAACTGAGCACTAAGAGCAAAGAGTCCCCACTAAGAGTTAATATGGCTTATAGAACATAAATTTAACAGAGAACTTCTGATAAAACAAGATCATGTAAAAAATACTATTTTCACAATTTGCTTTTTTTTAATTTAACCACATACTGTGGGCAACTTTTCATTTATATCTCCACCAACATCTTTTTAATAGTTCTATATTATTCTGTGGGTGTGTGTGAAATGAATTTTCTTTAAAAATGAAAAGAAAGGGGCTTCCCTGGTGGCGCAGTGGTTGAGAGTCCGCCTGCCGATGCAGGGGACATGGGTTTGTGCCCCAATCCGGGAAGATCCCACATGCCGTGGAGCAGCTGGGCCCATGAGCCATGGCCACTGAGCCTGCGCGTTCGGAGCCTGTGCTCCGCAACGGGAGAGGCCACAACAGTGAGAGGCCCGCGTACCGCAAAAAAAAGAGAAAAAGAAAAAAAAAAGAAAAGAAAAGAAAGGGGCTTCCCTGGTGGCACAGTGGTTAAGAATCCGCCTGCCAATGCAGGGGACACGGGTTCGAGCCCTGGTCCGGGAAGATCCCACATGCAACGGAACAACTAAGCCCGTGCGCCACAACTACTGAGCCCGTGAGCCACAATTACTGAGCCGGTGCACCTAGAGACCATGCTCTGCAACAAGAGAAGCCACCGCAATGAGAAGCCCGTGCAGTGCAATGAAGAGTAGCTTGCCGCAACTAGAGAAAGCATGCATGCAGTAATGAAGGCCCAACACAGATAAAAATAAATAAAATACATTTTCTTAAAAATGAAAAGGAAAAGAGTCAAAGTACTAATCTCTCAGTAAACTACAGACTTGCATTGGCACTAGCCACATCTGCTCAAACAAAAACCCAAAAGCATATAGAGAAGATATATACTTTACTCACCATAAATCTAGTTTTTGTAGAAATAATTAAGGCTTGTTTAAAATGAAGGGGACCTGGGACTTCCCTGGTGGTGCAGTGGTTAAGACTCCACACTCCCAATGCAGGGGGCCCGGATTCGATCCCTGGTCAGGGAACTAGATCCCACATGAATGCCACAACTAAGAGTTCACAGGCCACAACTAAGGAGCCCACGTGCCACAACTACGAAGGCAGCGAGCTTCAACTAAGGAGCCTGCCTGCCGCAACTAAGACCTGGTGCAACCAAATAAATAAATATTTAAAAAATAAAAATAAAAAAATAAAATGAAGGAGACCCTTCACACAAAACACTGAAAATAAATCCCTGGTGGATTTGCTTACCCACTTTTCTAGGTCAGAATGAAATCATGAAACGATCACCACAATAAGTCACAATAATAACATCCATCACCATACGTAGATAACAAATTATTTTTTCTTGTGATGAGAACTTTTAAGATCAACTTTTTAGCAACTTCCAAATATACAATACAGTATTATTAACTATAGTCACCACACTGTACATTATATCCCTATTACATATTTATGCTATAGCTGTAAGTTTGCACTTTTTAACCCCCTTCACCCATTGCATCCCAGCCCCCCTCTTCTGCCGCTGGCAATCACCAATCTGTCCTCTGTACCCATGAGCTCGGTTGTTTCTTTTGTCTTTTGCTTTGGTTTTTGTTATTTTTAGATTCTACATAAAGTGAGATTATATGGTATTTGTCTTTCTTTGCGCGACTTATTTCATTTCAGCATAATACCCTCAAGGTCTATCCAGGTTGTAAATTCCAAGATTTCCTTCATTTTTAATGGTTGAAGAATATTCATATATATATATATATATATATATATATATATATATATATATATATATATATATTCCACAATTTCTTTATCCATTCATCCACCAGTGGACACTTACATTGCTTCCATATCTTGGCTACTGTAAATAATGCTTCAGTGAATATGGGGGTGTATATATCTTTTCAAGTTAGTGTTTTCATTTTCTTCGCATAAATGCCCAGAAATAGAATTGCTGGATCCTGTGGTAGTTTTAACATTTTAAGAACCTCCATACGGTCTTCTATGGTGGCTGCACCAATGTACATTCCCTCCAACAGTGCACAAGGGCTCCCTTTTCTTCACATCCTTACCAACACGTGGTATTTCTTTGTCTCTTTGATAACAGCCATTCTGACAGGTGTGAGGTGATATCTCATTGTGCTTTGATTTGCATTTTCCTGATGATTAACAATGTTGGGCACATTTTCATGTACCTGTTGACCATCTGTACATCTTCTTTGGAAAAATAACCAGTCAGATCTTCTGACCATTTTCTAATCAGATTGTTTGTTTTTTTGATTTTGAGTTGTAGGAAAAGGATTAATTCCTGAACCCAATATAGTTTTAACTACTCAAGAACTAAACTGAAATAGGTATCCTAAGCATTATAATAAACTTCTCTGACAATGAATAAACAGTCCTAAAGATTAGATCTCACACAATTTTTCCATGTATTAGGGCTTCCTACTATTTCCACAGACACAATTTTACTCTGCCGTTATTCTAAAAGTAAATAAAACCTTTGTTATAGTTAAAATGGCACTTTAAAAGAATCAAAATGAGGGCATTCCCTGGCAGTCCAGTGGTTAGGACTTGGCGCTTTCAGTGCCATAGGCCCAGATTCAAGCCTTGGTTGGGGAACTAAGATCCCACCAGCCGCACGGTGTGGCCAAAAAAAAAAAATCAAAATGAGAACAGTTTTGAGCTGGTAAAATATATTTACACAACCAAAACATTGAAAAAGAAGGTGAAGTTCACCTTCATTTTTAGGTAACACGTATTTTTGGTATGTGGCCAAAGGATAGAGATGTACCTGAAAGTGATTTATACACTGTGGAGTGCTATGTGGAAGTGCGTTCTGTCATTGTTACTGTTTCAGCAGTCAGAGAGTGATTTGAGTCCAGCAGAGAGTCTCCAACAGAAGACTACTTGAACTTTATGATTCATTTATGATTCAGAATCAGATCCGGAAAAATAACCCTTTTTAAGAAGAGAAATGCCACTGCTAAATTCAATATGCTTCTCAGACATACTGAATAAAGAATTTCCATTCACAAACACATCAAAATTTCTAGTGTCTGTCTTACTTGAATATACAGATAGAACAGCTAGTAAACTTTGGATCAAATACATAATATCTAGTTTTTTAAAAAGCAGTATAGCGAAAACCACTGATATGAAATGACAAGGTGAAACGTGTTGGGCATATGGTGGACAAACTGAATACATTTTCTAAAAATGCTGAGAAAAAGAATAGAGATGAAAATCAAAACAGAGTAGATGATTAATAGAGGCTTTAGATTGCAAACTCAATCTAAGCATTACAGGTATGAACAAGAAAGGAGAAACAGGGAACAAGCAAGAAGAAAGAAAAAATGAATTAATCAATTGAAAAAAAATATGTTTTCTGATAAAGAAATGCTTAAGATCTCATACCATACACAAAAGTTAACACAAAATGGGGCTTCCCTGGTGGCGCAGTGGTTAAGAATCCACCTGCCAAGGCAGGGAACATGGGTTCGAGCCCTGCTCTGGGAAGATCCCACATGCCGTGGAGTAACGAACCCCATGTGCCACAACTACTGAGCCTGCACTCTAGAGCCCATGAGCCACAACTACTGAGCACGCACGCCACAACTACTGAAGCCCGCGCACCTAGAGCCCGTGCTCCACAACAAGAGAAGCCACCACAATGAGAAGCCTGCACACCGCAATGAAGAGTAGCCCCTGCTCACAGCAACCAGATAAAGCCCGCGTGCAGCAATGAAGACCCAACGCAGCCAAAAATAAAAATAAAATAAAATAAAAATCATAAAAAACTTATAAAAAAGTTAACACAAAATGGTTCACAGACCTAAATGTAAGAGCTAAAACCACAAGACTCTTAGAAGGAAACATCATCCGAGTAAATCTCAGTGACCGCAGGTTAGGCGATCATTTCTTAGATATGACACCAAAAATACAAGTGATGAAAGAGAATGACGAGTTGGACTTTATTAAAATTAAAAGTATTTGTGCTTCAAGGGACACCATCAAGAAAGTGATGAGACAACTCATAGAACGGGAAAATATATATCTGCAAATCATTACATCTTACAAGGAACTTGTATCCAGAATATACAGAAAATGACTACAACTTTAAAACTAAAAGATAAATAAACCTATCTGAAAATGATCAAAGGACTGGAATAAATATTTTCTCCAAAAAAAAGACATAAAAATGGCCAATAGGGCCTCCCTGGTGGCGCAGTGGTTGAGAGTCCGCCTGCCGATGCAGGGGATACGGGTTCGTGCCCCGGTCTGGGAGGATCCCATATGCCGCGGAGCAGCTGGGCCTGTGAGCCATGGCTGCTGAGCCTGTGCATCCGGAGCCTGTGCTCTGCAACGGGAGAGGCCACAACAGTGAGAGGCCCGCGTACCATAAAAAAAAAAAAAAGGCCAATAAGTACATGAAAAGATGCTCAACATCATTAGTCATTAGGGAAATGCAAATCAAAACCATAATGAGATACAACTTCACACACACTAGGATGGCATCAAAAAGACAGACAATAACAAGTGTTGGTGAGGATGTGGAGAAATTGGAACCCTCATACATTGCTGGTGGTACAGTCTCCTGGAAAAACAGTCTAGAAGTTCCTCAAAATGTTAAACTTAGAATAAGTACCATATGAGCCAGCAATTTCACTCCTAGGTATACATTCAAGAGAACTGGAAACACAAGGAACTTGTTCACAAGGTTTTGGCTGAAACCCAACTCAGCCAAAAATAAAATAAATAAATTTATTTATTTATTTATTTACTAAAAAAAAAAAAAAGACTTCAAACCAGGGTGTACTGGGGTCGTTTTCTGAATTATAATAGTGAAAGAAAAGAATTCTTTAAAAAGATGCATTTAATCTATAAAGCAAAAGAAACCAAAATGATCTCAAAGATCTCTTCTGTAGCACAAAATAGGAAACAGCAGAGTGTGGGAGTTAAGAACGTTGTCTTTGGAATCCTTCATTTAACAGATGTTTGTGAAGCACCTGTGACGTGCAAGACCCTGGCTTAGATAGCAGAGAAACAGTGACACATAGGGTCCTACTCCTAGGGATATTTCATTCTAATGTAGGAAGACATCATAAGCAAATAAGATCACTTGAGGTAGTGATGAGTTTTATGAAGAAAATTAAATGAATATAGAGATGAGAAAGTGATTGAAAGTTTAGCTTTAAATACAGTGGTCATGGAGGACTCATTTGATGACCCTGTATTATCTTTATAATTGTAAATTTTTAAAAAGATATATATATATATTTTTTATTGTGAAGACATATTTACTCTCATGCAGTTATTTAATAACCGATGTGAGTTAAAAGCTCCTTCAGTATCTCCAAGGTGAGCAGAAAGGTGCATTACCCAGTGCAGGTTACCCTCCTCACTTAAGGGCATTCTTCTCTGGGGAGGTGGGAATGAAAATGGGCATAGCATTTTAGTTGCTCAACATTATTTACTGTTTACGAAGCCAGGTAAATTACATATAAGTAGACTCCAAACATTCTACTAACACCACAACTAAGCAGCAGAGTAACAAAATGATTAAACCTTAAGCAACTATAGTAGAGTCAAAAAATCTACAGGCAAGATTCAAAAAACTTATAAAGCAGAAGGGCAATAAACTTCTGATAGGCAGTAAACTTAACTCACAGAACTTTCTTATCCTTCCTTATTCTCTCAGCTGTATGTAACTCCATGAAGTAGGCTTTGTAAATGTGTTCCAACTCCTCCCAGTCAGAGGCTTTGCCTTATTCCTAACATTGCATTTTAGAGACTTATTATTTTGATAGATTGGACTTTAAAAAAATTTTTTTAAAGAAGTGTCTTGGAGTATAGTTGATTAAAGATATAATCTTTAGGGACTTCCCTGGTGGTGCAGTGGTTAAGACTCTGTGCTCCCAGTGCAGGGGGCTGGGGGTTCAATCCCTGGTCAGGGTACTAGATCCCACATGCATGCTATAACTAAGAGTTCACATGCCACAACTAAGGAGCCTGCATGCCACATCTAAGGAGCCAGTGAGCGGCAAATAAGGAGCCCACGAGCCAAAACTAAGGAGCCCGCCTGCTGCAACTAAGACCCAGAGCAACCAGATAAATAAATAAATAAATAAATAAATAAATAAATAAATTCAAAAAGATACATTCTTTAAAAAGAATTTTTTAAATTAATTAATTTATTTATTATTTTTGGTTGCATTGGATCTTCATTGCTGCGTGCAGGCTTTCTCTAGTTGTAGCAAGCGGGGGCTACTCTTTGTTGCGGTGCATGGGCTTCTCATTGCGGTGGTTTCTCTTGTTGTGGAGCACGAGCTCTAGGTGCGTGGGCTTCAGTAGTTGTGGCATGTGGGCTCAGTAGTTGTGGCTCACGGGCTCTAGAGCACAGGCTCAGTAGTTGTGGTGCACGGGCTTAGTTGCTCCACGGCATGTGGGATCTTCCCAGACCAGGGCTCGAACCCATGTATCCTGAACTGGCAGGTGGATTCTTAACCACTGCGCCACCAGGGAAACCCAAAAAGATATATTCTTTAAAATAAACTCTGTCAGTACAATTCCGATCCTAGGGATGTAGAATAAAATTATACAATATGTGAAAAGAAGATTGCATTTTTACCCAGAAATAAACTGCAAATTAAAAATAACTCACTGGGCTTCCCTGGTGGCGCAGTGGTTGGGAATCCGCCTGCCGATGCAGGGGACACGGGTTCGAGCCCTGGTCTGGGAAGATCCCACATGCCGCGGAGAAACTAGGCCCGTGAGCCACAACTACTGAGCCTGTGCGTCTGGAGCCTGTGCTCCAGAACGGGAGAGGCCACGACAGTAAGAGGCCCGTGCACCGCGATGAAGAGTGGCCCCCGCTCACCGCAACTGGAGAAAGCCCTCGCACAGAAACGAAGACCCAACACAGCAAAAATAAATAAATAAATAAATAAAAATAGTTTATCAGAAAAAAAAAAAAACTCACTAAACACGACACTGTAAACAACTATACTTCAATAATTAATTAATTAAAATAAAAATAACTCACAATCTTTACAATTATTCACTCCTATATAAAGTTTCCCCCAAAAACCTATTTATCCTTAGTATTTTACCCATAGCATGAATTTATTTATGACTGAAACTAAGCTATTGAAGCTTTAGGTCTGAAGTAAGTCAATATCCTAAGAATCTCATGAAATGAAATACGGCTAAACCATTTAAATAAAACAAAATGGTACAAAATTATTTACCCGCCACACACAAGAATACACAATCAAAGACACATTTTGACAAAATCGCATATAGCTTCTGCTACCAGTCAGTCAGGGCACGCACAACTAATGTAAAAATAACACTGTCTAGAACACTCTTATTTTAGTTAACAGATACTCTATCCTAAGAAAAAGAAAGAATAAAAGAAATAAGCAAATAAACAAGCATACAGAAAATGTAACAGGAGAGAAGCCCCAGGTTCACTTGCATATGCATCCCAGGCTCCTTAGTTATCACAATGTGTAAAATCAGATGTAAAATAGGTATGATGTGGAGTAAGGTATACAAGACCATCTAACAAAACAGCTCTCTCAACTTGAGTAAAACAATATAAGTTATCCTCTTCTGTTGTTTTCTCACCTGAGAATGAAGAAAAAAAGCATGATCATCTCTAGTACAGATATTTATATAACATTCTATCCATAACTTTTCAGAAACTTACTATACATCAGCCATGGAAAAAAAAGACACAGAACTAGATAAAAGTTTAAGGCATCAAGAGTCCACTAACCTTAACCCGTTGAACAGTTGCTTAGATTTATCCAGAAGGTAACAAAAATCTGTAACTGTTTTCCTCTCTCCCTGTGGGATGTCATCTTCAGCTCCTCCAGAGGACATGATTTCTTTAAGAGCAAATTCAGTCCTGTAAGAAAACATATGTCTATTTACCAAGTAGGTGAAAATAAAAAGAGAAACATACCTTAGTTATATCATCTGATAGCATTTTTTTAATGATAGAGACATCTTCTGATTACCATCAACTCATCAAAATAATTTAAGTATAAGATGGTGTGGAAGGGGCTTCCCTCGTGGCGCAGTGGTTGAGAGTCCGCCTGCCGATGCAGGGGACACGGGTTCGTGCTCTGGTGTGGGAAGATCCCACATGCCGCGGAGCGGCTGGGCCCGTGAGCCATGGCTGCTGAGCCTGCGCATCCGGAGCCTGTGCCCCGCAACGGGAGAGGCCACAGCAGTGAGAGGCCTGCGTACCGCAAAAAAAAAAAAGATGATACAAAGAAAAGGACATATTTTGTTGTGGGTTAAATTGTGTCCCCCGGCAAAAAAAAAAAAAAAAAGATACGTTGAACTCCTTACCCCTTGTACTGTCAATGTAAACTTATTTGGAAATACGGTGTTTGCAGATATAATTAAGATGTAAATTAACATGAGGTCATATTGGAATAGAGTGAGCCCTTAATCCAATATGACTGGTATCCTTACAAGCTGAGGAAAAAAGACACAGAGACAGACACCCACAGAGAGGAGAATGCCATGTGAAGACACAGACACAGAGGGAAGAGAGCCAAATGAAGAAAAAGACAGAGATTGGAATTATGTAGCTACAAGCCAAGGAACCGCCAGAAGCTAGACAAGAGGCATGGAACAGATCCTCCCTCTGAGCTTTAAAAAAGGAACCAATTCTGCCAATACCCTGACTTTGGACTTATGGCCTCCTGCAGTATGAGAGCACAAATTTCTCTTGTTGTAAACAACCCAGTTTGTGGTAATTTATTACAGCAGCCCTAGGACACCAATCCATATGTGATACAGTCCTAACACAGATTACAAAATAGGCACAGGAGCATAAGAGCACTGAATGCACACAACTGCTCAAAGACTTGTTCTGCTAAGTACAGAGCATCTGGCAAATTATTGACCTGGTTTGTTGACAATTTCTTTTTAAAGGAAGTCTTGACAAAAGCAACAAGAGAAACTGCTACTCTGGACTGAATTCTAAGTAAATGGTGGGCAATACAAAAGCATGAAAGAAATCTATGCAGAGTCACAACAGCAGCAGAAAGGGCCTCAGAATAAGACAGAAGAAGCATTCCTGTTCCAAACACTTTCTAGTTTTGTGACTGTAAACAAAAAACTATAGCTAACACTGAGTTGCACATTTTTAATCCACAAAAACAAGCAATTTACACTTGTTCTGCTACCTCAGATAACTGCTGTGAAGACAGGTGTGAAAGAAGTCTGAACACTATATAATGTATAATACCAACCATCATTATTATTCTGCAGTTTAGTGATGTTTCAAAAAGATAGGGAATGACCCGGTGATTAGACCTAAAAGGGAAATAGGTCGAGAAAAGAATGGAAGTACACAGAAATGAAACCAAAGTATAATAAAAAAGATTTATTCTGACAAAGTAGAGAAGATATTTATAGAAATCACATGGTAGGAAAGAGACATTTTCTTATGCATTCAGATTTTTTAAGACAGGTAAAAGAGATGGAATGGCTATATAATTAAGCATCAGCATTAGAGAGTCTCACATGTTTTCTCAGCTATAAAAATGGAATATTAATAATAGCTTCCTCATAAAGCTGTTGGACAATAAAATGAACTAATGGATATAAAATTGCCCTGTAAATTATAGTGTAGTTTAAAATTATTAGTTGTAAAATTGTTATAAATGCATTCAAAAGAGCATTAAAAAAAACAGCATAAATTGAAAAATAGCAAGTACAAAACAATGTTGAATGTGTGTGTGCGTATGTGGGGGGTGATTATGACGGTTTTGCTATATTCAATAAAAAAGGAACAAGAAGCTACTGCTTCAGATGGCATTCCTATAATAGGATCCAAATAGAGTGCAAAGCATCTTCACGTATCAAAGAGAGCAGAAAAATATCCTGAATTATGTACAAATTATTTTCTGAAAACAAGTTTTCTGACTTACTCCAACATGCAATTGCAGTTAAGTTTCAAGTTATAATAACAATTCTAAGAGAAATGCATAGGTACCAAACTGCTCATGGTTCAGTACAGAAAGAGACTGAATGAACTGAGGGCAAAGAGAGGTTAAGAAAAAAAAGCCAAAAGAGCGAAGGCATGGAGCAGAAGTGATAATACAGACATATAGCCAGAAGGCCATTTGTAAGATATTGTCCAGGAGACTATACAGATATCATTTTGCCTACCAAATGTGGAGAAACAGAAGTGTTTACCTAATACATCCGCATATGCAAATTCCAGTACTTATTCAACTGAGACATAGCACACAGCCTAAAAGAAAGGAAAGGAAGCCTGTCACTCAGTCAGCCATCTAAAAAGAACAACTATCAGGACTTCCCTGGTGGTGCAGTGGTTAGGAGTCCACCTGCCAATGCAGGACACTGGTTCGATCCCTGGTCTGGAAGGATCCCACATGCCGTGGAGCAACTAAGCCCGTGTGCCATGACTGCTGAGCCTGCCCTCTAGAGCCTGCAAGCCACGACTACTGAACCCTCGTGCCACAGCTACTGAGGCCTGCGTGCCTGGAGCTCGTGCTTCACAATGGGAGAAGCCACCGCGATGAGAAGCCTGCACACCGCAATGAAGAGCAGCCCCCGCCCGCTCCCCGCAACTAGCCCACGCACAGCAATGAAGACCCAACGCAGCCAAAAATAAATAAATAAAATAAATAAATTTTAAAAAATAAAATGAAAAGAATAACTATCAACAAGATACATGCAAAGACTATTTATGAAGCTAATGGGGCAGGAAACACAAAACTATGCAAAATGAAAGAAATTAACAAATATTTATACCCTGGAGAATGATGCGAGGAAACATGACTTGAAGCAGCCTGGGGCTAATAAATCATAAACACTGTTTTGAGTGGAAAACCCACAGAGGCAGCAGTCAAATACTATGTAGATCAATTTAAAGGGCCATTTACTCACAACACAAAAACTCGAGAGGGAACAAGATGTTCAGGCAAGAGTCTCAATCAGCTACCACGACACTACTCCCATTCAGTAGGTAAAGAAGCGCAGGCCACACAGACTTTTCTTTTTTTTTTTTTATAATTAATTTTTATTGGAGTATAGTTGCTTTACAATGCAGAATTTTCCTTCTTAATCACATACAAAGATAGCAGCAGCAGCAGCCAAAGGTCACATAGACAATACGCTAAACAGGTACTATGGGGACTTCCCTGGTGGTCGAGTGGGTAAGACTGTGCTCCCAATGCAGGGGGTCCAGGTTTAATCCCTGGTCAGGAAACTAGATCCTGCATGCCGCAACTAAGAAGGCTGCATGCCGCAATTAAGAAACCCGCATACCGCAACTAAGAGTCCACAGGCCGCAACAAAGAAGCCTGCATGCCACAACTAAGAGTCCGCATGCTGCAATGAAGAAGTCCGCATGCCACAACTAAAGATCCCTCATTCCGGAACGAAGATCCCGCATGCTGCAAAGAAGACCCAGTGTAGCCTAAATAAATAAATAAATAATAAATTAGCAAAAAAGAAAAACAGGTACTATGCAAATCATTTGAGGCCACCCAAACCCAACATCTCAGCATACTCTGAGAGAAGGTTGTGAGTCATGCAAATGTTAGTTAGGTCATACCTGATTTGTATTAAGAAGAATTAAAGGGTCTTCCCTGGTGGCACAGTGGTTAAGAAGCTGCCTGCCAATGTGGGGGACACAGGTTCAAGCCCTGGTCTGGGAAGATACCACATGCTGTGGAGCAACTAAGCCTGTGCACCACAACTGCTGAGCCTGCGCTGTAGAGTCTGCGCACCACAACTACTGAAGCCCAAGTGCCACAACTACTGAAGCCCACGTGCCGCAACTACTGAGCCCGTGTGCTACAATTACTGAAGCCCATGTGCCTAGAGCCCACGCTCTGCAACAAGAGAAGCCACCACAATGAGAAGCCCGCACACCACAACGAAGAGTAGCCCCTGCTCACCACAACTAAAGAAAGCCCGCACGCAGCAATCAAGACCCAACGCAGCCAAAAATTAATTAATTAAAAAAAAGAACTAGTGACTTCGCTGGTGGGGCAGTGGTTAAGAGTCCGCCTGCCAATGCAGGGGACACAGGTTCGAGCTCTGGTCTGGGAAGATACCACATGCTGTGGAACAACTAAGCCCATGCGCCACAACTACTGAACCCGCGTGCCACAACTACTGAAGCCCGTGCTCCTAGAGCCTGTGTTCCACAACAAAAGAAGCCACTGTAATGAGAAGCCCGCACAATGCAACAAAGTGTAGCCCCCCCACTCACTGCAACTAGAGAAAGCCTGCGTACAACAACGAAGACCCAACGCAGCCAATAAATAAATAATTTTTTTTAAAACTAAAAAAAAAAAGATAGTTGTGATTTATACTGTAACAATTTTGCTTTCCTAAATTGCATTTTTAATCTGCAATAAGCTGGAAGCAGAAGTAAAAAAATAATAAACTTTTCAACAAAAGAGAAAGTTATTGTTTCTTTTAGCAATAACTGATTGGAGATATATATATGTATATATGTTACAACTTTATTGAGATATGATTTATATACCAGGCAATTTACCTATTTAAGAGTACAAGTCAGTGATTTTTAATATATTCCTAAGTTTTGCAACCATCACCACATTCAACTTTAGAAATTTTCATCACCCCCCAAAGAAACCCCAGATTCATTAGCAGTCATATCCCCATTTTGCCCCCAAATCTTTTCCCTCCAACCTGGGCAACTTCTAGTCTACTTTTGGTCTCTATGCATTTAACTTCTGGATATTTCATGTAAATGGAATCATACAATATGTGACCTTTTCTGACTGGCTTCTTCATTTAGCATAATATTTTCAAGGGTCATCTACATTGTAGCATATATCAGTACTTCATTCTTTTTTATGGCTGGATAATATTCCATTATACAGGTATACCATATTTTGTTAATCCAATCATCAGCTTATGGACATTTGTACTGATTTCACTTTTTACCTATTATGAATAATGCCACTATGAACATTTGTATACAAGTTTTTGTGTGGCCATGTTTTCATTGCCTTTGGGTATACATCAACCAGTAAAATTGCTGGGTCATACAGTAACTCTGTGCTTAAACTTTTGAGGAACTACCAGACTGTTCTCCAAGATGGGTGCACCATTTTATAATTGCAGCATGCATGAGGGATCCTACTTCTCCATATCCTTGCCAACACTGTCTTTTTCATTCTAGCCACTCCACTGGGTGTGAAGTAGTATCTCACTGTGGTTTTGATTTGCATTTCCCTGATGGCTAGTAATGTTGAGTATCCTTCCATGTGCTTATTGGTCCTTTATATATCTTCTTTGAAGAAATGACTACTCAGATCCTTTGCCTATTTTAGGGGTTATTTGTTTTTGCTATCATTGAGTTGTAAGAGTTCATTTATTTATTCTAGATATAAGTACCTTACCAGAGACTTCCCTGGTGGTCAAGTGGTTAAGACTCCATGCTCCCAATGAAGGGGGCTGGGGCTCGATCCCTGCTCAGGGAACCAGATCCCGCATGCCACAACTAAGAGCCTGCATGCCGCAACAAAGATCACACATGCAGCACCAAACATCCCGCATGTTGCAACTTAAGACCTGGTGCAGTCAAATAAATAAACAAATATTTTAAAATAAATAAATAAATAAGTACCTTACCAGCTATATGATCTGCAAATATATTCTCCCTTTTTCTGGTTTGTCTCATCACTTTCTTAGGTAGATTATATTTCTATTTTTTCTTTTGTCATTTTAACCTTATTTTTATCAAAATAATGTATACAGAATTAGCAATTCAACAGTACCCAAAAACACTTAAATGAAAAGCAGCAGCCCACTGGCTCACCCTTCCTCCACCAGCTCCATACCACCAGCAACAACAACTTTCAACTCTTCTGGCTGATTCACCTGGTAGTTTCCCTACATAAGCCTACATAAGAAGCATTTCTTGCAATTGCTCGATTCATCCATTTTTGACATTACAGATTTTCTAAAATGACAAATAAGGAATTAGTTCTCTTATACTTCTAGAACCCCTCCCAATATTGTTATATCATTATTTGGGGTTAAATCAGTGAATCTTTAAATTATATACCTTCCAGTTAAATCAATAATTAATGTTTAAATAATGAACGCTTTTATAACTTCATTATATGGCATCAAATAGGGTATTAAGAGAGAGGGAAGATCAGCATATAATTGAGAAAGATCCTCAGACATCTTTAACTGATAGTAGGCTGCACTTCTTTTAAATCCTATTTGTCATTCCTTTTTTTTTTTTTTGCGGTACACGGGCCTCTCACTGTTGTGGCCTCTCCCGTTACGAACACAGGCTCCGGACGCACAGGCTCAGAGGCCATGGCTCACGGGCCTAGCCGCTCCGCGGCATGGGGATCCTCCCGGACCGGGGCACGAACCCGTGTCCCCTGCATTGGCAGGCGGACTCTCAGCCACTGCACCACCAGGGAAGCCCCCTATTTGTCATTTCTTAAATAATTTTTCACAGTTGTTAGTTAAATGTTATACTGTTTAACCTAATTTCAGAAAGAGAGTCTCTTCATATAAAAAATGCCTTTACCTACCTCAATTACTCATTAGTTGAGGGAAACCATATTCTTTGGATCTGTGCATGACACAATTATTCTGTGGACATGGTGACAACTACAGAAGTTATAAGATGGTGCTTAAGAAATTCTAGTAAGCGTCCAAATCTATATGTGTTAGCAAACATGTGCTGGTGACTTTTAATATAATGGTATTTCATGAAACATGGGGAGAAAGATGTGGGAAACAAAGTCAAGAGCACGTCCCAGTTATTAACACACAGTTTTCATGCAAGATTCAATCACAAAAGCAGGAATCAGATCCCTTCCCTTTGTGAAGGGAATAAGTGCACACTACTTATTAACAAAGCACACAAATTACTCCTTGAATTATAATGATAAACAAAATGACATGCAAATTATAAAAGGTACCTTGATTGCCTACATACAACCAGAAAACAGCTTAAAATATGGGATTACTTGTCTAGAGGAAAGTTACCAAGAAGAGAAATCACCCCTTAACAACCCGGACTTGTGGTCACTTGCAGCTGAAGGAAGAGAGGGGCAGGAGGCAGGAGAAATCCCAGCAGCCAGAAACTACGCCAGGCACTTTATATACCCATTTCATCTTCACACCTCTCTAAGGCAGGCACTATTACCAGCATTTAGAGATGAAAAAAGAGGTTCAAATAAGTTATTTATCCAAAGTTACACAATTGGAAAAGTACTCCAAAGTCATGCTCAAAGGACCCTCACAGTCAGCACCCTTGTATGAGAATGCAAAGATACAAAATCGCGTTGTCTGATCTCATTATCCCAGTGCTTCAAATCCTGTGGGCCCTGTCTCCCCTTCCCTTAAAAACATAGCTTAGAGCATTTTTAAGGCTTTTCCCCCCAGTAACTGGAAATCAAATCACTCTTTAAAAAAAAACTTACAAAACCCAAAAGAATCACTACAACAAATATTTTCAAAGGGACTTTGGTTATCAGATCATCCCGTTAAGGAATGAGTCCAACTACTAGATATTTGACTTCAGGCATGTTATTGAACTTTTCTAAGCTTTGAGATTTCTTCAACTCCAAACTGGGGATTATAATATTTACCCTTCATATAGCTATTATGATGATTCAATTAGACAATATTCGTAACACTATAGTCCAGAAAGTGCTATAGTCAGTAATATTAAAACTGGTATATGGGCTTCCCTGGTGGCGCAGTGGTTGAGAGTCCGCCTGCCGATGCAGGGGACACGGGTTCGTGCCCCGGTCTGGGAGGATCCCACATGCCGCGGAGCGGCTGGGCCCGTGAGCCATGGCCGCTGAGCCTGCGCGTCCGGAGCCTGTGCTCCGCAACGGGAGAGGCCACAACAGTGAGAGGCCCGCGTACTGCAAAAAAAACAAAAAAACAAAAAAAACTGGTATACGAGTCTATCAATCACAGTACAAACAGTCCAGTGGTCATTCACTTGACAAACACTGACTGAGAGCCCCCTATACGCAAGGTATTTTTTAGGTGCTGGAGTACAACAGTGAACAAAACAGGCAGAATCCCTGCTTTCACAGAGTGTACTTTGTAGTGGAGAGAAAAAAAGAAAAAAAGATAAAATAAATATAATGTTCCAAGTGCTAAGAAGTACTATGAAGAAAACATGGAAGAGAGTGTGATTGGGGGTAATATTTTAGTCAGAGTAGTTGAGGCGACCTCTGAGAAGGTAACACTGGAGGGGTGACCTGAATGGAGTGACAGAGTGAGCCAAGTAAGGATCAGGGAGGCTCAGGTTCCAGGTGGAGGGAACAAGTACAAGGTGTTGAGGCAGGAATGTACTTGGTAGACTGACGAACAGCAAGAGGTTCTGTCTATAAGTACAACAATGAAAAAAAACCCCAGAAAAACCCAGCTCCTCATAAACAAATATAAACAGGATTCATGGCTGTTGCTTTTTGAGCACTACATAAAAGAGGCAGACGCATAGCACAGGGAGATCAGCTCGGTGCTTTGTGACCACCTAGAGGGGTGGGATAGGGAGGGTGGGAGGGAGGGAGATGCAAGAGGGAAGAGATATGGGGATATATGTATATGTATAGCTGATTCACTTTGTTATACAGCAGAAACTAACACACCATTGTAAAGCAAGTATACTCCAGTAAAGATGTTAAATAAATAAATAAAAATAAAAGAGGCAGACCAAGAGACTAAAATCCAGACACTCATTTCCCAAGCCCAGCAACCTGGTGGGGGCTGAACCTGCCCGTAGCAGGTATGCATTTTTCTGAATGACCCATCTAGCCAGAGACACTGCCTTGGTCTAATTTGCACACAGGTTCCAGGTAAGCCCCTGCAGCTCCTGTAAGACTTCCGTTTCAGTAGAATTTATTGGATCTACAATCATCAAAGTGGTGTTAATATGCCTGTCAACTGAGAATTGGAAATAAACTAATTATGTTGAACTAGATTCTATAATGACATTCATTAACAGAGTTATAATGTAAGATAATAACAACTTTCATTGTTCTTCTTGATCTTGATAACATGTTTTAATCTCGTAAGTTAAAATATGGCTGTGTGATATACACTGAATCTGGACTCTGAAGACCCAAGTACAAGTCTCAATTGTGCCATTTTCTCCAAAGTCATTCAGCTGATGGTTTAACCTAACTTCGGTTTCCTCACTTGTAAAGTGAGGAAATTCTATTCAAATGTAATCATTTTCTTATTAAGACATCAAGTAAAAAAGCAAATGCAATTATAAATATTATAATAAAAGGAGACAATGGTTTTATCAAGGAAAAAGACCTTGTGTATATCAATTGACATTAAACTAAAAATCAAATAAATAACACCAGGCTTCCACATTAAAAAAAATAAAATTCTTTGCTGCTGAGGAGTTCCATCTGTTCCTGCTGCTTATAACCCACCTAGAGGGTGAAAATGTGCCATGATGATGATGATGTCATAAAAACAGAGCAACACCGCTGAGGATTTCTCACGAGGACCAAGCGTCAAATTGATCAGAGTCCTCTCATCTGGGCTGATCAAAAATCTTAATCTTCTGCAGCCCTCTACTCTTGGCAAACTTCAGGTCTGTCCTTAGCACAAGGAGGCAGCTATTTTTTAGCCAATAGAAGTCATTAAACTGACTTAAGTGTCTCCACCGTCTCAAAATGTTCCTGGATCAACCCTGTCAGAAACTGTTTTTCTCCAAACTCTAAATTACTCTCATTTAGCTCAGCTGCCATATATCAGTCATTCATGTACATTCACCATCCTCTTACTAAATTGTAAGTTACTTGAAAGCGGTAGCTGTCTGAAATCTCCTTCCTCAAAGCACCTTGTACAAGGGCTCTGAATACTGTTCTCAGACAACTCCAGAAGATGAATTGATCAAAGGTAGTGAAAAAGTCTGTGTGTACCCGCCATATGGCAGGCCCTGTTCTGGGTGCTGGAGAATTTTTTTTTTTAATATTTATTTATTTGGCTGCACCAGGTCTTAGTTGTGGCATGCAGGCTCTAGTTCCCTGACCAGGGATGGAACCCGGGCCCCCTGCACTGGGAGCGCAGAGGGAAGTCCCTGTGTGTGTGTGTGTGTGAATTTAAGATACCAAAGATGACCAGAAGTAAAGAAAAGTGACTGTGGCAGGGACTTGAGAATCTGCAAAATCTGGAGATTTTCATCACCTGAGCATCTAGGGATGCCAAATAACTGGCATCTAGAAAATGAAAAAAGGTAAATGTTCACCCTTCTGAGAAAGAAGTCTATAATAGATTGGCATAGTGGTGCATGAAGAGCCTATACTATAAGTGTCTTGTGAAGACAAGGAAATCCCTCAAAATCCCAAAGCCTTCACCAGACTTCCGATCTAAAAATATGCAGATTGGGACTTCCTTGGTGGCACACTGGTTAAGAATCTGCCTGCCAATGCAGGGGACACGAGTTCAAGCCCTGGTCTGGGAAGATCCCACATGCCGCGAAGCAACTGAGCCTGTGCTCCACAACTACTGAGCCTGTGCTCTAGAGCCTGTGAGCCACAACTACTGAGCCTGTGTGCCACAACTACTGACGCCCGTGCACCTAGAGCCCGTGCTGCGCAACAAAGAGAAGCCACTGCAATGAGAAGCCTGTGCACTGCAATGAAGAGTAGCCCCCACTCGCTGCATCTAGAGAAAGCCCACGTGCAGCAACGAAGACCCAAAGCAGCCAAAGATAAATGAATAAAAAATGAATAAAAATAAATAAAAATTAAAAATATGCAGATCAATTATCAGGAGACTGACTTCTGATATCAGCATGTGTTCTACAAAGATATGTTTGGGACCAGCACAGAGGCGACATAGCAGAGTGGTTAAGGACACTGCCTGCACTCAAATCCTGGCTCCGCTACAAACTACTCAAATAGAGCTGTGTGGTACCCGCCAAGTTATTTAACCTCTTTGTGCCCCAACTTCTCCATATGTAAAATGTGGATGAAATAGGATCTGCCTCTTCGGGATGTCATGAAGTTTAAATGAGAATGTATGTAAAGTGTTCAGAAGAGAGCCAGGCACACATTAAATGTCATTAACGTAGGACTACCATTTAATTTACCATCTAAACTGGGACAATTTGGTGAATAACAAGAGACATTATTAATAATGACACCAAGACACTGCAAAATCTTAGACTGCATCAGGCAAACCAGACATATGGTCACCCTATGAGTCAGTGTTCAAAGAAACCTAGTGAGTGTGACCAGAGAATTCCCTGCTTCACCTCTTTACATGCAGGCCACCCACAGATGCAAATACCAAAGGTTAACAAGTGAATTACATTCATCTGCATGCAAATGTGTTGGCACTAAATGAGCATACTTAGTTTTTCCTGTAAATGGCTTCAATTGTAATACACCAATCAATATCAGCACAATCCCTCAAGATCAATGACAAGCATCCAACAAATACTGAGGACATGGTAACGGTAACAAGCAGAAAGGTCACCTTGCTTGTTAGGTACGGTTAAGTTGTAAGGTAAGACTTGCTCCTAGCCCTCAAGAAGGTAACCATCAGTTAAATGATTCCTGCAGGTAGTTTCCTCCAATCATTCCCCAGAGGCCACCGCTATAGCAAATTCACCAAAGCAGGAAGGAATCTCAGAGAAATACTGAAAAAGATGAAAAGGCGACTTGAAAAATGAACACAGTAAAAAAGAGAAATAAAGTACTTCATTATTTTACATGGCACTGCCAAACAGTTTAAGACATTCTTCAAAGAAAAAACAATATTTGCAAAAAGCATTTGTGACAGATAGCTTTTGTTTTGGCCTACGCAGCATCCATTTCCCTTTCTTTGCAGAATTAATGCTCTTCTGTTACATGCAATCTCATTAGAAACAAAAAATTCAACTTGGAAGAAAACATAATTCAAGAGAGGGAAAAAGAAGGAAAAGGAGAGAAAATGAATCAGGGAAATTGTGTGTGACACTGGCTCAAAAAGAGTTCTCATGTTTTAGAGACAGGTACTGAAACATTTACAGATGAAATGATGTGACGTCTGGGATTTGCTTCAGAATACTCAGGGTCAGGGGAGGGGGTGTGGATTTGGATGAAAGGAGACTGGCTATGAATTCATGATTGTTGAAGCTAAATGGTAAGTACATTGGGGGATAATTATTCTACTTGATTTTCTCTAAGTTTAAAATTTTTCATAGGAAAAAAATTTAGTTCATATACAGTATGGTCTTAACTTTATAAAAGCATTTCTCTATTCTTCTGTATATATGCATGGAAAGATATTGGGGATAATGTTAATTAATAATTAACATTAATTAATATTAATATTAATTAATATTATTTAACATATGTTAAATAATCATTAACATCTAGTGTTAATGATTTCTGCGTGGTGAGATCTGGGATAGTTTCATTACTTTCATCCTTGAATTTTCTACATTGTGTGAACCTCAAAACAGTAACTGTGCATTAGTTCCCCAAACATAATGGAGTGATGTGTCTTAAATCAAAAGCCTAAAATCAAATATGACAACAAATATGTTAACATTGGTTAAATTTGGTGTGAATATGAATAATTATTTTCTATTTGTATTTTCTGTATTATTATTATTTTTTTATATTTATTTATTTATTTTGACTGCTAGCGGTCTTAGTTGCAGCGTGCGGGATCTTTAGTTTTGGCATGCGGGATCTAGCTCCCTGAATAGGGATCAAACCTGGGCCCCCTGCACTGGGAGCACAGGTCCAGCAGGGAAGTCCCTTCTGTATTATTTTTAATTTAAACATTAATCAAGTACTTGTGAAGATTCTCTAACATAGGTTTCTCAACCTTACCACTAACATTTGGGGCCAAATAATTCTTTGTTGTGTGTGGCTGTCTCGTGCACTACAGAGTGTCTAGCTGCATCCCTGGCCTCTACCCACTGGATACAAGTAGCACCACTACCAGCCTACTTGTCGTGACAATTAAAAACATCTGCAGGGGGCTTCCCTGGTGGCGCAGTGGTTGAGAGTCTGCCTGCTCGATGCAGGGGACGCGGGTTCGTGCCCCGGTCCGGGAGGATCCCACATGCCACGGAGCGGCTGGGCCCGTGAGCCATGGCCGATGAGCCTGCGCATCCGGAGCCTGTGCTCTGCAACGGGAGAGGCCACAACGGTGAGAGGCCCGTGTACCAAAAAACAAACAAACAAAAAAACAAAAAACACCTGCAGGGACTTTCCCGGTGGTCCAGTGGCTAAGGCTCCGTGCTCCCAATGCAGAGGGCCCAGGTTCGATCCCTGGTCAGGGAACTAGATCCCACATGCTGCAACTAAGAGTTTGTATGCCGCAACAAAGACTGAAGATCCCGTGTGCCACAACTAAGACCTGGGACAGCCAAATAATTAAATAAATAAATTTAAAAAAATATAAAAAAATAAAAAAATAAAAACACCTGCAGATATTACCAAATGTGCCCTGGGAGGTAAAATCACCCCTAGCTAAGAACCACGGCTCTAACATAACATGTATCTTATCCAAAGCATTCTCAATTCTGCTAAACACAGATTCCCCAATCCTTAAGTATATCCTGCACATCTAAAAATAATTTTCAACATTATATCACTTTCTCTCTTATTCTTAATGCAGTTACAACTCTACTTGTAGTTCAGACTACCTCAAGTAGATTAACCAATTTTGCTGCTACATGTTTAATGACTCAATAAAAATTATACTATTTATGACACTTACTTAGTTCCAAAGCCTGAAACTAAAAACCTTAGGCTATATATAGTACTATAACCTTCAAAAATATGGGGAAAAAGCATTAAAAGGTTACATAATCCAATCTTCTTAAAATGTACTACTCAACCTTTGGTCAAACTAAACAGTCCCCAAACTAGCCCCAAAGCAGAGTAACTCACACAAAGATGAACGATCAAAGGATAACACAACTATCATCTAGCCTCTTACTACTCAAATGAGATCTGCAGACCAGAAACATCAGCATCACAGCAGAGCTCATCAGAAATGTAGCATCTCAGGCTCCATCTCAGACCTACTCAATCAGAATCTGCATTTTAACAAGCTCTCCTGGTGATGTCCAGGCCCACTAAGTTTGAGAAGCAGTGAGCTAGCTTTATACAAACTTGCTCGAAGCTGAAGTTTAGAGGGCTATATTCTTGTAATATACAGAACAAGTTTCTTATACTTAAGGAGATGAAAGAAAAACTGTATAATTACAAAAAAGCCACAGGGTCAAAGAAAAGTTAATGTAATCCACCTCTACCACCCCCCCCAAAAAAAACTGTCTCTAATCTTATGAAATCAATCTCAAGGATGACACAAATGTCTTATTTTAAAATCAAGCTGAGAAATCCAAATAGTCATCTATAATGGATCCTCCCCATTAAGAAAGAATTTAATTAACTTTCCCTGTAAAGAGTAAAACTAGTCTGAATAGAATAAAGCTATGTTTCCTAAACCTGGCTGATTATCCAGGAATTAAAAAAAAAATTTATTTATTTATTTGGCTGCATCGGGTCTTAGTTGCGGCACGCGGGATCTTCATTGCCATGTGCGGGATCTTCATTGCAGCATGCGTGATCTTTAGTTGTGGCATGCGGGCTCTAGTTCCCTGACCAGGGATAGAACCCAGGGCCCCTGCATTGGAAGCACGGAGTCTTAACCAGTGGACCACCAGGGAAGTCCCTGGGTTTTTTTTTTAAGTAAAGATTTCTGAGACCTACTTCCAGATATTATGATTCAAGAGGGCTGGGATTCTTTTTTTTTTTTTTTTTTTTTAACTATTTGAGTCATTTCTGATGATTAGTTCCATTTAAAAATCACTGTTTTAAGAGGATTAAAAAGGGGCCTCCCTGGTGGCGCAGTGGTTGAGAGTCCGCCTGCCGATGCAGGGGATACAGGTTCGTGCCCCGGTCTGGGAGGATCCCATATGCCGCGGAGCGGCTGGGCCCGTGAGCCATGGCCTCTGGGCCTGCGCATCCGGAGCCTGTGCTCCGCAACGGGAGAGGCCACAACAGTGAGAGGCCCGCGTACCGCAAAAAGAAAAAAAAAAAAAAAAAAAAGAGGATTAAAAAAAAAGATACTGTTTTCTTTCTCATTACATTTTTTAATAATGGAGATGCATTTGGCCTATTTCAAATAACCAGTATACAATAAAAGACTTAAAAAAAGGGACTAATGAGTCCTGGAGAAAAAAGTTTAGATGAAAGTGAGATTATGTGGTGTCAATTAACCACACCTAGAAAAAGGTTGGTCAGTCTAGTTAGCAATAGTGTAGTGCCCTGGAAGAAAGGAATCATTTCTGAGTGTCTAGACTTGAACTCACTTCTAGAATGACTAAAACTTGCAACCCCCTTTAGCACCACACTATACGTAGAGAAGCTTAGAAAATTTTTCTTAATGAATTAAGGATGTTATAAAATATCTGCTAGATTAGTTACACTGCCCTGTGCAAGATAAGATTGCATCAAGGCCTCTAGATAGGTCTGGAGTCTGAGAAAGAAAAAGAAGGAAGAGAAATAGGAAAAGAGGAGGGAGAGGAAGAGAAAGACAAAAAGGAGAAAGAAGATGATGAAAAAGAATTTTTCCCCAAAAAAGAATTTCAGTAGCAACCTAGTGGGCTATTTCATGAATCTGTCCATTTCTTATCCGTTCTAATGTCACTATCATAATCTAAGTCAACATCATTTATACTGGAGTCTCACGACTGGTTCTCCCCACTTCTACTACTAAACCCCTTACTTCATTCTTGATGTAGGAGCCAGTGTAATCTTTTTTTTTTTTCTTTTTGCGGTACGCGGGCCTCTCGCTGCTGTGGCCTCTTGCATTGCGGAGCACAGGCTCCGGACGCTCAGGGTCAGCAGCCATGGCTCACGGGCCCAGCTGCTCCGCGGCATGTGGGATCTTCCCGGACCAGGGCACGAACCCGTGTCCCCTGCATCAGCAGGCGGACTCTCAACCACTGCGCCACCAGGGAAGCCCCAGAGTAATCTTTTTAAAGCTCCTTGAGATTGAGCCAGTGACTCAAGACATGGTAAGTTCAGGGACTTCTCTGGTGGTCCAGTGGGTAACACTTCGTGCTCTCAGTGCAGGGGGGAGGGGTTAGATCCCTGGTCAGGGAACTAGAGCCCGCGTGCCACAACTCAGACCTGGTGCAGCCAAAATAAATAAATAAATACGTACTAATAAATAAATACATACATAAATTTTTTTTTTTAAGTTTGTTCCCTTTAAAAAAAAAGGTACGTTCAGAAGTCATTCCTGCAATAGATGCAATAGCAGGGCTCAGAAGGGGCAACAACAGTGTCTGTCTTAGTGCACTTGGGCTGCTATTAAAAATTATCACAGGGCTTCCCTGGTGGCGCAGTGGTTGAGAGTCCGCCTACCGATGCAGGGGACACGAGTTCGTGCCCCAGTCCGGGAAGATCCCACATGCTGCAGAGCGGCTGGACCCGTGAGCCATGGCCGCTGGGCCTGCGCGTCTGGAGCCTGTGCTCCGCAACGGGAGAGGCCACAGCAGTGAGAGGCCCGCGTACCGCAAAAAAAAAAAAAAAAAAAAAAAAAATTATCACAGACTGGATGGCTTATAAACAACAGAAATTTATTTCTCACAGCTCTGGAGGCTTGAAGTCTGAGACCAGGTCGCTAGCATGGTTGGGTGAGGACTCTCTTCCAGGGTGCACACTTCTCGTGATATCATCACACAGTGCAAAGGGGCTGAGGGATCTCTCTGTTGCCTCTTTTATAAGGCACTAACCCGTGAGCTTCCACTCTCATGATTTAAGCACCTCCCAAAAGCCCCATCTACTCTGGGGGTTAGGATTTGAACGTACGTATTTTAGGGGAACACACTCATACCCTTAACAGTACCCTTAACCACACATCGCTAACCACGGTCTTCAGGTGGTATGACTTTGGCAGTAATTCCAGGCCTTCTGATTCCTTTGTTCCTGCCTGTTTTTTGAACCAGATTCTCCAGTCTTTCCATCAGTGCTATGAGGTACTTGACAATCTTCCAATAAATTCCTTTGCTGTTTAAGTTGGCTGGAATTAGGACCTGTAATTCTCAACCAAGACCCTTTCCTGGAACAATGCCATGCCTTTTTCCTTTTTTTTTTTTTAAATGACCTGTCACTAAGTTCAGCCTTCCAAAAATGGGTAGAATTAAAAATTTTATTCTCTTTATTCTAATAACTTTCAATACATCAATACTTAAATATGTAAATATATTTAGATACATATAAAATTCAAATTAAAAATCAGGATGTTCTTCCTTAGAGTCTTGTGATTTAAGGAGGCAAGAAGAAGAGAAAGGATTGTATGAACTGTATGTGTATTGTTAGTCTCTCTAACTCCTATGTGAAATTTGGTGCTTCCAAGGAATATCCTTTACTTATTGGCAAAAAAATATGCTGGATATTTCAGAAGGATATGTGGCTTAAAATATATCTGCATTTCAAAGAAGAGATTACAGATGCTTCATAAACCTTCAAGAATTAAATAACAGTCAACAAGCAATAGAAATTTCAATATTTCAGTACCAACATTTAAGAATATAAACATATTCGGAACATAACTGAAAATATAACAATAAAAATGATCTCTTACTGGATGTTAAACCTGGATTAAAAGAGACTTACTGGGCCTCCCTGGTGGCGCAGTGGTTAAGAGTCCGCCTGCCGATGCAGGGGATACGGGTTCGTGCCCCGGTCTGGGAGGATCCCATATGCCGCGGAGCGGCTGGGCCCGTGAGCCATGGCCGCTGGGCCTGCGCATCCGGAGCCTGTGCTCCGCAACGGGAGAGGCCACAACAGTGAGAGGCCCACATACCGCAAAAAAAAGAAAAAAATAAAAAAAAATTTAAAAAAAAAAGAGACTTACTAAAGCAGCGTAACATTTATTTACCGCGAAATGATTATACTAGTGTACAAAATCAAACATAAACCTTCAAGAGATAAACTCTTTTGAATGACAAGATTGTTTTAAACTCATTTGGCACTGTTCAATGTTATACACCAGAAAAAATTTGGCGGGCCAATAACCCATAACATTATAATTGACAAAGATGAGGCATGGCAGTGAGATACAGTCATACTGCTTGTAAATTAAGAAATGGAGGGCTTCCCTGGTGGCACAGTGGTTGAGAGTCCACTTGCCGAGGCAGGGGACATGGATTCGTGCCCCGGTCCGGGAAGATCCCACATGCCGCGGAGCGGCTGGGCCCGTGAGCCATGGCCGCTGAGCCTGTGCTTCGCAACGGGAGAGGCCACAACAGTGAGAGGCCCGCGTACCGGAAAAAAAAAAAAAAAAAAAAGAAATGGAAAGGGTAGGGGAGAGATGGATTGGGAGTTTGGGAGTAGCAGATGCAAACCATTATATATATGCATAACTGAATCAATTGTTGTACACCAGAAACTAACACAACATTGTAAATCAACTTTACTTCAATTAAAAAAAAATTTTTTTTTAAAGAAATGGAGGAGGTAGATGTGGGAGAGAACTTCTTTGGTGGTGTTTTTCCTATTTGTTACTGAAAAGGAAACCTCCGATCTAGTTATTAAACTTTCAGTCTGTCTGAGGTAATAGCTATTATGCCAAAAGCAATTACAAAGACTAGAAGTGGAGATCTGAGGTTTTGTTGTTGTTTTAGCTGAAGTAAGATAATTCCTGGGTTTGTGTGCATGTGTTCTTATCCCTTAATCAGTAAGTACATTTACAATTTCAAAACTCTCACTCCCTTTTCCCATTTCTTCTCTATTGGAAAATCACAGATTAAGAAAAACCATTACCCTAGATAAATGTCTCCAATATTACTTTTGATGCAAACATTTTTAGACAATTTTTAAAAACAGATTGAGTAAATAATGAACATGGGAAAATTACATGCCTGTTAGTAAGGGGTGTTAAATTTATATTAATCACTGGTACAACAAATGAATGTATGTTTTGTTTAGTTTAACTGTCTCATTGGAACAGTATCTGTCGTTTAAAACCAGTCTCTGCTAACCTTTTTAAAGCTCTATAAAAACCATCAGCAAAGCCCTTGACTGCTAAATATTCTAATGTGAGATTTGTTTTGTTTTGTTTTGTTTTACTGTGGCCATACATAACATAAAATTTACCATTTTAACCATTTTTACGTATACAATTCAGTGTCATGAAGTACTTTCACACTGCTGAGCAACCATCACCACCATTCACGTTCAGAACTTTTTCATCTTCAGATCTGAAACTCTGTACCCACTGAACAACTCTCTATCCCTCTTCCCCCAACCTCTGGCAACCACCATTCTACGTTCTGTCTCTATGAATCTGACTAATCTAAGTACCTCAGATAAGTGGAATCACACAATCTTTTTTTTCACTTAGCATAATGTCCTTTTGTGTCTGGCTTATTTCACTTAGCATAATGTCTTCAAGGTTCATCCATGTTGTAGCATGTGTCAGAATTTCATCCCTATGACAGCTGAATAATACTCCATTATATGTACATACCACATTTTGTTTATCCATTCATCCGTGGATGGACACTTGGGTTGTTACCACCTTTTGGCTATTGTGAATAATGTGGCTATGAACACCGGTGTACACGTATCTGTTCAAGTCCCTGCTTTCATCCTTTGGGTATATACACAAAAGTGGAATTATTAGATCGTGTAGTAATTCTATGTCTAAATCTTTGGGGAACCACCACACTCTAATGTAAGATGTTAAAAGCACAATTATCAGTGTATTCTACAGACCTATGAGAAGTAGCTCTTATTTTTTTGTGTTGATTGTTCACATTGCCTACATTTACCTTAAAATTGTAACTTGTAACACATTTGTCAGAAGTGGCCCAGGATTTCACATTTGAAGGGGGGGGGGGATAGTAATAATAGCAGCTATCATTTATCGATAGATTCTGAGCTAAGATGAATACACAGTACCAGCCAGCCAATAAATTAAAGTACAATCTTTTCCTAAACGTATTTCTCAGAAGGTAAACAGTTGTTATAATAGGGGTTGGGGGGAGTCACTCAGTCAAACAGTTTAGATTTTCTCCTGAGGATTTTTCAGACTTTAATACGTCCTGTGACTTTCTAAGAGGTGATATGTCAAGCTGTTATTCAAATTTTTGCCTTTTGTTGAAGATCATGTTGCAGAAATGTTGTGATCTAGGGCAAGGTTCTCAACTGCAGCACTCTTAGCATTTGGGCCCAGATCATTCTTTCTTTTTTTTTTTTTGCAGTACGCAGGCCTCTCACTGTTGTGGCCTCTCCCGTTGCGGAGCACAGGCTCTGGACGCGCAGGCTCAGTGGCCACGGCTCACGGGCCCAGCCGCTACGCGGCATGTGGGATCTCCCGGACCGGGGCACGAACCCGTGTCCCCTGCATCGGCAGGCGGACTCTCAACCACTGCACCACCAGGGAAGCCCCAGATCATTCTCTGATGGGGGAGACTGTCCTGTACGCTGCAGCAGGCCAACAGCATGCCTCCCCTCTGTACACTAGATGCCAGTAGCACATTCCCCAACTTAGGACAATCAAAAATGTCTCCAGACATGGCCAAATGTCCCTTGGGAAGCAAAATCGTCCTCAGTTGAGGGCCACTGGTCTGTTATTATCTCCAAAAGTTCACTGTTCATTTCTCCACTTAAATAGAGACCCTCCTGCCTCAAACTTACGTGTCATCCTCCTTTCTGCCTTTTCTACTGAAGAACAGCGGTTCCTCTCAGCCTCCACCCGTGCACTGGATCCCGTTCCCACTTGTCTCACGCCACGACCTGCCCGGCAATTATTCTCTGGACAGTATGTTTAATTTCTCCCTCAGACTCCAAACATGCTCATTTTTTTCTTTCCTAAACAAAACAAACAAACCCAAACCCTTTCTCCTGCCCCTTAAGTTCTCTCTCTCTTTATCTGTACAAATTTTCATAAGGATCCATCTTATACTCATGGCCTCCACTTCCACTTTTTTACTTTTACTACTTTTATACATTTACTTCTCTACCCAAGAAAATCTGGGTCTATGGACATTTTTCTATTCTCTCAAAGATCCTACCTGCCCAGTTCAGTGGTCTCCTCAGGGTCCTTCCATTACCTCACAACACAGGGTGTTTTAAAATATTTTTGAATGAACTTCTGAAGAAAATATTTGACCTGGTGAGCAACCTACCTCTTGAATTCCCTGACATTATTCTCTTGGTTCTCTTTTCACCTTATTGATGGCTTTCTCTATTTCTGTTTCTTCTGCATCCCCTAAATACAAGTACTCCTTTGGGGATGGTTTTTCAGTACTCTTCTCAATGATTTCCATGACTCCAAATACCCCTAGGAATTCCCTGTTCATCTCTGCCCCCATATTAAACGCTGAGCTCTAAATTAAGACTTTTTTTTTTTACCATCAAGGTGGCATAATTTTGAATAAAGGGAACCAAAAGCAATATTACCATAAACAATAACTCCCACCAAGCAATGCCTTCTGCACGCAGGCACTGAAGAAAGTGTTTTGCAAAAATACATGTTAACTCACTTAATTTACTCTTCTGCAGCCCTATGAAGTCGGCTTCCTATCCCAACATTATAAATGAGGTTATAATCTCCAAGAGGTTAAGGAACTTTCTCACACAGCTAGTAAGTTGTAAATATAGGATTGGAACTACATTTTTACTTCAAAGCCAATTTTCTTAATCAAGTGTATTGTTTCTTCTTATCTTCTAAAATTCTCCTCAAAATTCAATTCTCTTAGCTCTTCTTGATTTCCACAGAACTACAGGATAATTTAAAGTCAACACTGGAAACTGTACACTCTTGGCCTCTGTATCAAAGAAAACATTATTTTTCTAAGAATCCTAGGGCTAAAAGAAAGTCTGCATTATATAATTCATCTCCAAGCCTGTAGGCAGAATTGTATCTAAACCATTCGAGACAGATGGGTATCTTCTATTTTTAATGACATCTACCAAAGGAGATTCTCGCCTACTAAATTTAGATTGTGAGCCAAAGGAAGGAAGTGTATCTAATTTTATGCTCCATATACCTACACCTTCACATACAATTGGCAATATATATCCTAATAGGATTACTACCCCAAGTAGAAATGAACACAAAATCTACAATCAAATACTAAGGCCAGCCACTAGAAAGGGATTCAGCTAGTCTCTTCAAGTTGACAAGAGAACAAAATCATTCTAGTCCAAAGTATGGAAGAGCTGATATCATATTCTTCCTATTATATTAAAACCCACCTAGCAGAGTAACTGGAAAAATGACAAAGGAGTTTCTAGTATGAGGTATACCTGTTACATGGCTGTAACTAGTTACAAACAGTTAACTCCAAATCTTAATGGAGAAGAGTCATGAATGCATCTTAATTGAGTAACAATTTAAGATTTATAGTTCTATCCTTGCCAACACTTCCTCTAGGCATCAGGCTTGAGGATCCAAACACTTAACAATCGCCCCAAAGATTTCAGTCTAATTCTGCCTGTCAGGTCATCTTCTTTGCCAGCTCTCAACACATCAAAGGAAAAACAAACAAAACAAAAATTTCACAAAAGCTGCAAAATGAAGCGATTTGTTGCAGTGTACTTTACTTAGTAATTCTTTGCAGGGAAAGCAAGGGAAAAAAATTCTTTGCACTGTTTGTTACAGCAGAAAGCTAAAATCACTTTAGGATAGTTATCTCAAAGAAGCTACTGGCTAGCGCCAAAACAAAAGTTTAATTGGCCCTTAAGTCAAATACTTTCCCAAATTAACCATCTGAGCATGCTTCTTCACAAAGTTGGGAGGGCTTTAGCATTACTTAAAATAACATAACCCCATGGGTCAAATCGTACTGTAAAATTAAGTTCATCTTTTTTTTAATGATTAAAGGAAATTTAAAGTGGATAATCACATGAGTATAAGTTTTGACTTCCATTATCATATTAAAATCTAGTACCGACTAGCAATAAATGAAAGATGATAAACCCAGGGAAATGTTTATATAAATTACAACAGTAGTGTTGGTACAATTCCAAAAATCCAGGTCATAGATAAACCATTTTTTAAAACAAACATTCAGGGACTTCCGTGGTGGCTCAGTGGTTAAGAATCCCCCTGCCAATGAAGGGGACACGTGTTCGAGCCCTGGTCCGGGAAGATCCCACACACCACAGAGCAGCTAAGCCCGTGCTCCACAATTACTGAGCCTGCGCTCTAGAGCCCACGCGCCACAACTACTGAGCCCGCATGCCACAACTACTGAAGCCTGCGTGCCTAGAGCCCGTGCTCCATAAGAGAAGCCGCCACAATGAGAAGCCCACGCACCGCAACAGAGTAGCCCCCACTCACTGCAACTAGAGAAAGCCCGTGCACAGCAAGGCAGACCCAACACAGCCAAAAATAAATTTTTTAAGAAAAGAGCAGACTGCTCCATCTCCTATAAAAAAAAAAAGAATTCATCAGAAATAGCAAATGTCAAAGATAAAAATACTGACCTGACCAATCAGCAAGTGACCAAATATCTTTCTGAAAGTAATTCAAGATGCTTCCCAGAAGACAGCATCTATTTCTATCTAAGTAATAATGAGGTAGTACGTTTGCAACCCAAACAATTCTTTCTCCCATTTGTTTAGTGAATAATTTGACAACAAATGGAATTCAGGTACAAGGTTTTATTTTGTCACATTCTAATTTTGTAATCACTGTTTTAACCCACCTACGTAAAAACCTGTTACAAGCACAAAATATATATTTCAAACTAAGAACCATCTTCAATGTAAATCCAAATGGCCTACTCCAAAAAAGTCTAAACAAAAATGCTACCTTACATTTGGCCGTACAGCAGCAACTGCATATTGCCAAGTTTTATTTGGTGTCTGCTGGAGGTTCATGCAATTTTTTTCTCAGCTGCTTCTCAGTCGCCACCTGACCTGGAAGTGGTTAACTGCTTTATGATTCCAATTCATTTTTTAATCACAAACAATCTTGCATTAGTCATTAGAGTAAGTTATTTATAACACAGGGTATTTTTAATAACAGCTTACTTGAGATATAATCCACATGCCATAAAGCTCACCTCTTTAAACTGTATAACTCATTGGTTTTTAGTAAATTCACAAAAATTCTATGTCGATCATCACTACCTAATTCCAGAACATTTTCATCACCTCCTAAAAGAAATCTCATACCCATTAGCAGTCACTCTTCATTTTCCCCTACCCCTAACCCTGGCAACCATGAATTTACTCTCTCTCTCTATGGATTTGCCTGTACAGGATGTTTTACATAAATGGAATCACACAATAGGTGGACTTTAAGGACTGGCTTCTTTCACTTAACATGTTTTGAAGATTCATCAATACTGTAGCATGTATCAGTATTTCATTTCCTTTATGACTGGATAATATTCCACTGTATGGAAATACCATATCTAATTTAACTATTTATCTATTGATGAACATTCGGGTTGTTTCTACTTTTTGGCTATTATAAATATGCTGCCTTGAAAATCTGTGTACGTGTCTTTGTGTGAACATACATTTTCATTTTTCTTGAGTATATACTTACAAGTGGAGTTGCTGGGTCACATGGTAACTCTATGTTCTTAACTTTTTGAGGAACTGCCAAATTATGCAAAAGCGGCTACATCACTTTACAATCCCACCAGGTCTGTAGTGAGGGCACAATTTCTTCATCAACCTTGTAATTGTCTTTCTTTTTTATTATAGCCATACTAGTGGGTACAAAATGGTATCTCGTTGTTTTGATTCAAATTTCCCTAGTGATCTTTGCATGTGCTTGCCGGCCAAGTATGTATCTTCTTTGGAGAAATGACTACTAAAATCCTTTGTTCACTTGTAAATTGGATTATTTGTCTTTTTATTAGTTGTAAGAGTTTTTTAATATTCTGGATACATTCCTTATCAGATACATGATTTGCAAATCAATTCTCCCATTCTGTGGGTTGTCTTCTCAGTTTCTTGAGGGTGTCCTTTGAAGCAAAAAAAAGCTTTTAATTTTGATATAGTCCAATTTATCTATTTTTTCTTTTGCCACTTGCACTTTTGGTATCATATCAAAGAAACCACTGCCTAATCCAAAGTCACAAAGATTTACTTCTATGTCTTCTTCCGAGTTTTAGTTTTAGCTCTTACATTCAGATTTATGATCCATTTGGAGATAATTTTCATACATGATGTGAGGTGAGGGGTCCAGCTTCATTCTTTTGCATGTGGATGTCCAGCTGTCCCAGCACTTTTATTGAAAAGACTATTATTTCACCACTGACTTCTCTTGGCACCCCTAATGAAACTCAATTGATCAGAGATCTATAGGTTTCATTTCTGGACTTTCAATTCTATCCCACTGATCTATATGCCCGTCTTTATGCCAGGACTACAGTGCTTTGATTACTGTAGCTTCGTAATAAGTTTTGAACACTTAGTTTTTTTGTTCTTTTGGTTTTTTTTTTTTTTGCGGTACGCAGGCCTCTCACTGTTGTGGCCTCTCCCGTTGCGGAGCACAGGCTCCAAATGCGCAGGCTCAGCGGCCATGGCTCACGGGCCCAGCCGCTCCGCGGCATGTGGGATCTTCCCGGACCGGGGCACACACCCGTGTCCCCTGCATCGGCAGGCGGACTCTCAACCACTGCGCCACCAGGGAAGCCTGAATACTTAGTTTTTTAAGGAATAAATGAAGAATATTTTTCGACTCAGAAACTCCAATTACAGGAAGACTTTTTTGCTGATTTCAAACTTAATCTCGTTCAAGAGAAATCAGCATGTTAAGCTACTTACGTAACACATTTCAGAGGTATGGCTTTTATGAAACAGCATACTCAGTTTCATATACAAAACTTTATATCCTTTTCTTTTTCATTTCATTTCATAAAAATGGTAGAATTCTAGTTTTGGGTTTTTTTGTGCTATGCGGGCCTCTCACTGTTGTGGCCTCTCCCATTGCGGGGCACAGGCTCCGGACGCGCAGGCCCAGCGGCCATGGCTCACGGATCCAGCCGCTCCGCGGCATGTGGGATCTTCCCGGACCGGGGCACGAACCTGTGTCCCCTGCATCGGCAGGCGGACTCTCAACCACTGCGCCACCAGGGAAGCCCTAGAATCCTAGTTTTTAAGCTCTGTTTCAATACTGGCTCTGCTGTACAGGCTATAATGCAGCTGCAATCTGAGCTCAAAATAAAACTTTTCTATAAAAAGAAATTTTTCTCAACTTAGGCAGCAATTTTTTTTTGCTTCTTCAAAAATTTCTTTAATGATGTTATGAGTTGAATGCATTTTTTAAATTGTTAATATCAATGTTCTATGAACCAGAAGTGAACCAGACTGATTTTAAGTCTTGCCGTAGGTAAGATTTCAATGTACAACACAGTTACAAGGACTGCGTATAACTGAAGTTATGGGACCATCTCTATTCCTTTTAGTATTCTATAACATCAGTCTAAAACCTATCTGTGAACCTCAAGGGGCATGCATAATAAAAGACAGAAGAGTGTGTCACCAGTATAGAAGCAGCCTAGAAAGCTTAAATAATTTCATAATAAACTTCTCTCAATTCTAAGAACCTAAAGCTATTCTTATTTAAAGTGTCAACACTGTTTTTGTTTCCTAAATGGTAATGACCTTCAAAGGGGCTTGACAGTTTTTACTTTTGCTGGCAGTCACTAAAAGTGACATACCAACTTTGAGAAGCCATCTGGTGGTGAGAAAACCAAGCCATCACCACACATGTCAAATTTCAAATAACTCACTAACACAACAGTAATTAAGGAAAAGTTCTATTTCCTCAAGTGCTAAAAATGTTCCTATTCCCTTCATGACACTAGGCAAATTACTTGTATCTCAAAGATACCTTCCTTGTTCCTCTTCCCCACAAAATAAACCAATCCCAGCAGATATTCCTTCAAAGTCCTTTAGGCTCAATGATTCTGTATAATATATCTGAATGCGTACAGTGGAAATGGGAAATGTACTTTAGAAATAAAGAGAATCACAGATAAATACTCTGGTACAATTGCTTAATTATATTTTCTGTATTTCCATTTTTGGCACAGAAAAGGAAACTGCTTTAACTACTTACTCTATTTTATCCCCAAGAACTTAAAACCCCTCTCTTAATGCATTTCCAAACCTTACTCTCAGAGAATTAAATACTTTAAAGGAAAAAGAAGTTAATATTTATTCAATATGATCTTAGAAAATTTCTAAGAAAATTTTGGTTTAAATTTTTTAAACAGTTTAAATTACTTAAGTGTAAGTAACTGACTGTCTATTCAACATAAAAGCCCAATAGGGGCTCCCCTGGTGGCGCAGTAGTTAAGAATCCGCCTGCCAACGCAGGGGACACGGGTTCGAGCTCTGGTCCGGGAAGATCCCACATGCCGCGGAGCAACTAAGCCCGTGTGCCACAACTACTGAGCCTGTGCTTTAGAGCCCGCGAACCACAACTACTGAAGCCCACGTGCCACAACTACTGAAGTCCGTGCACCTAGAGCCCATGCTCCGCAGCAAGAGAAGCCACTGCAGTGAGAAGCCCGCGCGCCACAACTAGAGAAGGCCCGCACAAAGCAATGAAGACCCAACACAGCCAAAAATAAATAAATACATAAATAATAAAATTAAATAACACTTAAAAAATAAAATAAAAGCCCAATAAAAAATACAAGCACTGGAAGATTCATTTCCAATGGCCTAGCCATCCAGTAAAATTTTTTTAGCCTGGTAAGCTTTATTTCCTGCCTGACATCATCAGGGATCTAGTTTCACAGCTCTCCTGTACAATTTCTACTACGATACTTTTCTGGCCTCTCTTGGCACCTGTAAACTGCTGCTAGGTAATATTTCTGTTGTCAGTGGACTACAAATTTTATAGAAAGAGACCTTCAATTGAACCCTCTCCACTTCAAACTCACATTCTTCCCTAACAGGTGAATCTTAAACTAAGTCTACTATAACAAGATGGAAACATTTTATGGTATTGAAATGTTACATATTCACTAAATCTCCCTGATCACAGAATTCAATTCAAGTTACAATCTCTCTTGAATAGAAATAAAAAATGGTTTTGGTAAATCATATTCTGAACTAGAATTGTTTTTCTTTCAATTGCCCTAGAATTATAGACAGATACCTATTCTACTAAGTTTTAGGAAATAAAAAAATTGAGTGAAATATAGAAAAATAAATATAATAATATAAATGGTACTTCCAAAATTTAAGAACAATATTTTCTTTTTTTTTAATTTTTAATTTTTATTTATTTTTGGCTGCATGGGTCTTAGTTGCTGCGCGCAGGCTTTCTCTAGTTGTGGCAAGCGGGGGCTACTCTTTGTTGTGGTGTGCGGGCTTCTCATTGTGGTGGCTTCTCTTGTTGTGGAGCATGGGCTCTAGTCATGCAGGCTTCAGTAGTTGCAGCACGCGGGCTTAGTAGTTGCGGCACACGAGATCTGGGGCATGCAGGCTTCAGTTGTTGTGGCACGTGGGCTCAGCAATTGTGGCTCGCAGGGTCTAGAGCACAGGCTCAGTGGTTGTGGCGCACAGCCTTAGTTGCTCCATGGCATGTGGGATCTTCCTGGACCAGAGATCGAACCCTTGTCCCCTGTACTGGCAGGCGGATTCTTAACCACTGCGCCACCAGGGAAGTCCCAAGAACTATACTTTCAATTCATTATTCCTATCTTTTTATTCAATACATACTCTAAACAACAATACCCACCGTCAAAGAGGTAAAACGTACATTGTAGAGACTGACAGAGCCCAAATGAAGCACTGAAACAACCACTTAAATCAATTAAAACAACCACTTAAACCATTTAAAATCTCAATACAAACCCAAGTATGCTTTAAGTTAATTCAAACATCTATTTGGTCCTAAGCTTCAGATGATACTAAGTTTTACCAGAGATAGAACCTGCTTGCTAGTTTACAATCTACCAGAGAGGATAAAAAAGTATACAAATTTAAAAGTATATATTAAGATGGTATGACATAATCTGAAGAAGAACAGGACTGGAAGTTTTATTCATTATTAGACATATGACCTTGAAAGGATCATTTGTCTTCTTAGAAAAATAACTGACCAAAACTGAAACAAAAATTTAAAAATTTCAATAGTCCTAAATATATTAAAGACATAGATCTGTAATTAAACAGTTTCGCAAATAAAATCATCACATGGCTTCACCAGAGAATTTGTCTAACCATTTATGGAAGAAAAAGCATCAATATTATGTAAATCTTTCTAGAGAAAAAGAAGGAATGTTTCCCAATCCATTTTATAAACCAGGATAACCCTGATGTCATAACCTAAGGAAGGGCAGTATATGAACATAAACATAGATGCAAAAATCCTAAAAAATATACTAGTAAATTGAATACAGCGAATATATTAAAAAGGATTATTTATCATGCATAAGTAGGGTTTATTCCCGAAATGCGAGGTTGATTTAACATTAGGGGGAAAAAAATCAATGTAATTCAACCCACATTAACAGGGGGAAAAAAAGAGAAAAAAAATCATACGATCATCTCAACAGATATAGAAAAAGGATTTGACAAAATTAAACACTCACTCAGGAATTTAAAAAAAAGATTTCAAGGACTTCTACTTCTGGCCAAGATGTAGTAACAGGGACCAGATTTACCCTCCTACATTAAACAACCAAAAGAAATCAGCAAAATAGATAAGCAATGGTTTTTCAAGACACTGTACATCGAGAAACAGCAACAACAAAAAACCCCAGTGATCTCTGAGGACAAAAAATAGGTGAGTTCTATAACTGCACCCAAGACACGGCCTTGAGAGCATTTCCAGGGTGTGGTGCAGGGAAAGGGATCCCAGGCAGAGCCCAAGGGATATCACAAGCTGAAAAGACAGAGCTGAGAGTAGAGGGAGACCAATGCAGCTAGAGTTCACAGTGCAGGATATCGTATAGGAGAGAAAATGCTGGAGATGTGCGGGGAGTTCCTCTCAAGTATTCCACTGAATACACATCAGCCCATGAATGGAAGCAAACCACCAAAGACAGGGGAAAGAATCACCAGAGAGGACTAGAGGAAACAATGCTGAGAGCTTAGACAGGACCAACAGTAGTGTCTGTTCCCACCAGCTAGACTTGCAAAACCTTATAATTCCTTGGTAGAATATTCAGAAGGGTCTTGCCATAGTAGTAGAGAATGACAAGCCCTAGTGACAATAGCCCTAAATGCTGCCCTGGTCCACCCAACAAAGCTTAAAACCAAGACCCAGAAGCATCAAGATATTTCCAAATAATTTAACTGTATCTCAGGGAAAATCTCCAGAAATTTATAAGAAGAAAAACAAAACTCCAATCCCTCCACAATGTCTAGCATCTAGTCAAAGATTACCAGGCATCCAAAGAAGCAGGGGGACAAAAAAGAAAAAAAAAAAAGGGACTTCCCTGGCGGTCCAGTGATTAAGACTCTGTGCTTCCAATGCAGAGGGCATGGGTTTGATCCCTGATTGGGGAATTAAGATCCCACATGCCATGGGGCGTGGCCTAAAATAATAATAATAATAATAAAATAAAATTTTAAAAAAGCAAAGGAGCAGAAAAATATGACCACTGATGATGAGAAAAATCAACCAATCAAAACCAACCCATTATAACAGTTATCATAACTATTATAATAGTTATCATAACTATAGAGGTAAGAACTGACATTATAATAGTTATCATATATATAATAGTTATCATAACTACAGAAGCAAGCAAACTTTTCCTATAAAGGGCCACATAGTAAATGTTTTAGGCTTTGTGAGTCATACACTCTCTGCTGCAACAACTCAACTCTGACAGAAGTCTTGAACAGGCTTGTTACATAACAAACAGGATATACAAATAACCAATAAACATATATACAAATAACCAATACCCCAGTACCAAATACCATTTTCCAATAAAATGAAACAGTGTTTCTTGGAGAAATGTCTGATTCTATGACTGAGGCAAGAAATATACAAGATGAGCCTGGAGCATCTTGTAGTGCTAGAAAGTAAGAAGTGTTCTAAAAAATTTTTTTTATTTTAAACCCACAATGACAGGAGTATGTCAAAGGGATACAGCAGCCAATTGAAGAACTCTCAATCGTCAAGCTGGAACAATTTCAGCAACAACAAAAAATAAAGCAGTAATGGATTATAACCCAAAGTATAAAAAAAAAATCCTTGAGTTCAACTATATAAATGATTGAATACATAAATAGATAGACAGACAATAAATTAAGTAAATAAATAAGTGGGAGAACAGACAAATCTCCAATGAAGAAGAATTTAAGATAATTTACATATTTTGCCTTCAAGGAAGTGGTGCATAACACCCGTTCTTTGAGTGTGGACTGCACATAGTGACTTCCTACCAAAGAATACAATATGGAAGCGGGGAATAAAGGAGTAACTTTACAGTGAAGAACCCTGATACTCAGCTAGGCATCAAGGTTAGCATTAACAGTGATAAGTCATGTGGATAGCATGGACCCTCGATATGATGTGATGGGAACGACATTTTACCCCATGGTCTTCCCCAGTTGAAAGACATCTGAAAAACTACTTCACCAATACGCTTTAAACTGTCAAGGTCGTCAAAAATAGGAAAGATCTGAGAAACTGTCACTGTCAAGAGGTCTCTGAGGAAATATGACTAATGTGGAACAGAAAAAGGACATTAGGTAAACACTAAGGAAAAAGTAAAATAAAGTATGGACTTTACAAACAGGACACAGATATAATATTTTCTCTGATGCCTCTTATGCATTATATGCTCATTATAAAAGAAATGTAGAAAATCCAGAAAGTATAAAAAAATAAGTAAAAATTTTTCTTCCTAGAGATAACCATGATTAATATTCCAAGGCCATGGTTCCTAAAATGTGTGTCCACACACCTCGGGGAACCACAGCAAACTCACAAGGATGCTGCGGGTTATTTTAAACTTTCAAGGGAAACACAGTGACATCTGTCGGATACTCCACAATCTACAAGCTCAGTGTTCAGCAGTTCAGTGTTAACATTAGATCACTTTACATTCCTTGCCATAATGCCATATCTTTGTGAAGCTGGTTTTTCCAGTGGTTGCTGCAACAAAAAAACAAATACCATGTGAAAATCATGTGGCACAGGAAAGGAGGTGATGACACCCAATATGACCCCAAGGTTTGAGAAGCTGTGAAGTGCCCAAGCATCTGTGGTTAAGAATGAAATAAAAAATGTTTTCTTAAAACACACACACACACACACACACACACACACACACACACACAGAGTAATATTATTATACCCCTACCACAGTGGTTAAAATTTTTAAATATCAAGCGCTGGCAAGGAAGTAGAGAAACTGGAACTCTCATGGAAGTGGATGATAGGAGAATAAATTGGTACAACCACTTTGGAAAATGATTGTCATTACTGAGTTGACAAAACCCAATGACCCAGAAAGTCTTTAGATACTTACCCTAAAGAAACTCTTGCACATGTACATCAGGAGGTATTTTTTTAAATGTCTGTGGTTGCATAGTTTGTAACTTAGAAACAATTCAGTTACTCACAGATCGGATAATGGGTAATTGTGGCACAGTCATGTAGTTGAGTTCTATATAACACTGAAAATGAAGGTTAAACATCTACATGTATTAACATGAAAGAATCTCAAACTCCTAATGCTGAATGAATAAAGCAAACTGAAAAGGAATACAAGCAGTATGATTTCATATATATATAAAGTTTAACAAATCTAAAACTAAACAATATATTTACAATTACTTCCACATGTCAAAAACAATGAAGAAAATACAAGGGAATAAAAACCACTTCAAAGTAGTGCTTTCCTCTGACTGGGAAAGGAAGGAAGTGAATGCCATAAAAGAGAGGCATATGAGGAACTTTCAAGAATATTGATAATGCACTATTTTTAAAGTTGGCCAGTGGGACAAAGATGTTTATTTTGTTTTTCTTTTTTAAAGTACCCATATGTCCTATATGCTTTTTTTGTACATATATTAGATTTCATTTTAAAATAATTAATTAAACTAAACACTATTTATTCAACAAAATATTTCTTGAACACCTACTATGTTCTGGATATTCTGAGTGCTTTATGAACAAAGAAACATCCCTGCCCTCACAGAGCTTATATTCTCTTATAGCTGAGGAAGAAGACAGAAAGCAAAATGCAGCAACACACACACACACTCTTTTTTTTTTTTTTATTGTAAGAGCAGAGAAAGGGTTATCAGGAATAGGGCAAATTGTAGTATGAAACACTCACTGGATTACTCTTGAGATATTAAAAAGGAAAAACCCCTACTTCCTTCCTATGTAGGGAAAAACCCAGTCCTCCTTCCCTACTATTTTTCTCCTGTGAATCTCCGTTACTACTCACACAAAACACTTCACTCTGGTCACCAATGTGTGGCAGTTTCCCCCGGCACCACCAAGCAATTCTCTGACACCGACAGGAATTCAGCTCAATTCTGACACTGTCTACCTGGAGCAATCATCAGTTTCCACAGGTTAAGGGCTCAGTCCCACGAGACTGCCACTTCCCCAACTTCAGATATCAGTCACAAGCCCAGGTTACCCCCCGTGCTGCTGACTGACCAGCTACAGACTGGGGGTTCCAATGACCCCCTCCTTAGGTTTGCTTAATTTGCTAGAGTGGCTCACGCAACTCAGAAAAACATTTACTTACTAGATCAAGTTTACTGTAAAAGGATATAACTCAGGAACAGTCAGATGGAAGAGAAGCATAGGACAAGGTATGTGGAAAGGGGCGTGGAGCTTGCATGCCCTGTCCAGTGGCTTCCATGCCACTCTCCCAGCACCTCCCCGTGCTCGCCAACCTGGAAGCTCTCTGAACCCCGTACTTTGGGGATTTTATGGAGGCTTCATCATGTAGGCATGATCAATCATTAACTCCATTTTCAGCCCTTCTCCCTTCTCAAGAGAATGGGTGGCAGTGCTGACCAAGCTTCTAACCATGGCTTGGTCTTTCCGGTGACCAGCCCTCATCCAGGAGCCCACCCAGTCACCTCATCAGAACAAAGACATTCATCACCCAGGAAATTATAAACGTTTCAAGGGCTCCGTGTCAGGAACTGAGGGCAAAGACCACCATATATTTTCTATTATCTCACAATAAAAACTCTTAGGTTTGTACTAGTTTATAAGAAACTAGGGGGAAAAGATCTAAGAGATGAAACCATCAACAATATGTTAAAAGAAAACCATTCTCTGTTTCCAGTATTCTTGAGAATGTCAAGTAGACTATCTAGCCATTAAAAGTCCTCAGAATTAAAAAAAAACCACTTAGCACATCTAGATGCTTTTAGAATATCTGTTGAACAAATGATTGTTTACAAATGAAATCTGTCTTAACCATCTCATTTTCTGTGCTAGTATTTTTCATAAAATGAACAAATTTTTTAAAAGAATTTATGAAAATGGCTGAACTCTCAGTTACCCTTTCATCTATTATATGTATTTCTTTATCTGATGTCAATTTTCAAACAGAACAACAAAAAAATAGAACATGCTGCAGAGAATAAAGAAATCTAAACTATGAGAGAAGAAAGAAAAACCTGAGCTGTTCGGGAACTCTATGCTGACTGAATCAGAGACTACATTCCTGCATCTGAAGATGTTCTTCACCCAGTAACATAGCAAATTACTTGTCCACCATCCAGTCTCAAGCATGAGGCTTTGGCTGTTATCCAGTAAAATGAATGTAACTTAAACATTTCTGCTTTTAAATCTTGTATCTAAGAGTCCTGTAATAGCACGAACTGTCTAGAAACTGAATTCTTTTCATTCTTAATGGTCTATACTTTCTTTGATACTTAAAAGTAAAAATGCACTAGGTTACCCACAACAATTACTTTTATCTAAGTACCTGAACCACTGGAGAGGAATACCAGTTAAAACTATACTATATCAATTATAGAAATTGGTAAAACAGAAAATAATGGCTTTGGAAGCTTTAAGGAAGTTTGAAGCATTTGAAACCAGAAGACACCCACATCAAGAACTGTTTTCATTTTACTTATGGGACTTTTTTTTTTTTTTTTTTTTTTTGCAGTACACGGGCCTCTCACTGTTGTGGCCTCTCCCGTTGTGGAGCACAGACTCTGTACGCGCAGGCTCAGCGGCCATGGCTCACGGACCCAGCCGCTCCCGGCATGTGGGATCTTCCCAGCCCGGGGCACGAACCCGTGTCCCCTGCATCGGCAGGCGGACTCCCAACCACTGTGCCACCAGGGAAGCCCACTTATGGGACTTTAATAAACCCTCATAGGAAATTATCTCCAGCAAAGTTAAAAAAATAAATTCCAATGTCACTATTTCAGTCTGTAATAGCAAAAAATTTATAGAGCCAGACAAAAACTGTTTTGTCTTGACTGTGCCATTTTCTAGCTATGTTACTTTGGGCAAATCACTTTATTTTCATGAGCCTCAGTTTCTCTATTTGAAAATGGGAATAATACCGTCTGTCTTCTAATGAAGTAACAAATACAACCTTGATCTGCTAATAAGCACCAGCACCCTAGGGATTAAGTTATTCTCCCTGAGGCCCCTCCTCCCATTTAGTTCATTTACTCTACTCTGTAATCAACCAAAACACTAAACAATTAAGAACTGATAAAAACATATAAAAACATATAGTGAACTGAACACGTCAGATCTTTACATTTTACTGCATGCAAAGTATTCATCAATAAATTCAAAGGGCTTGCAAAAAAATAAACTAGTGACAACAGGTAATATATCTGAGACATCACTGCATAATCAGTAAATGCCAGTCATTATTAAGAAGTCCGAAAACCAGCATCAGCTCACCCCTGTTTTCGAAATTTCTCCATCACCTTCCCTAATCCTTTTTCCCAAAGAGGTCATTCTGCTCTTCAGCTCTTCAGTAAACCTTTAAGCCTTCAACAATCTAAAACATGCTTAATAATTCCTTAGTCCCTTCAGACTTCCTAGCATCCTTCTGTCCCTAACTTCTTGGGAGTATTTACTCCACCATTTCAGATTTCTGCTGGTTATCCTTCCCCTCCCTAGTCTAAAAATAATAAGACCAGGGCTTCCCTGGTGGCGCAGTGGTTGAGGGTCCGCCTGCCGATGCAGGGGACACGGGTTCGTGCCCCGATCCCGGAAGATCCCACATGCCGCGGAGCGGCTGGGCCCGCGAGCCATGGCCGCGGAGCCTGTGTGTCCGGAGCCTGTGCTCCGCAACAGGAGAGGCCACAGCAGTGAGAGGCCCGCGTACAGCAAAAAAAAAAAAAATAATAATAATAATAATAATAATAATAAGACCAATAACAGTAATCGTGATTAGCAGTAGTAATGAAGAGCCACTATTTTGTGACAGGCACTATCACTTGATATGTATATATCACCAAAGTCTCTCAACGACCATATGAAGTAGATACCATTTTTTTTAAACTTATTTTATTTAAAGTGTAGGTGATTAACAATGTTGTGTTAGTTTCAGGTGTACAGCAAAGTGATTCAGTTATATGTATACATGTATCTATTCTTTTTCAAATTCTTTTCCCATTTAGGTTGTTACCATTTTATAGATAAAGAAACTGACTTACAAAGAGGATGCTGCTTTCCAAGGTCACACATCTGGCCTGAGTCATTCCAAAGTCATAGTTCATTATTAACATGCACACAACCTTCTAAGTTACAAGGACATGAGAATGGAGTTATCTGGGCAGGGATATTATTGTCCAGTTTTTGCTGTTTTGTACTATTCATTAATTTAAAAAAACAAAACAATAAACATGTAAAATGAAAGTCAATGAGATAAAAATCTATAAAGGAAGAAGACACAGAATCTGTTTTTCTTCTCTTATGATACTGACAGTGCTCCTGAAGGTAGAAATACATCTAGTTCTTAAAGCTGAGGCAGTTTAATACATAGTATGGTCTCTAACTCTGGCAAAATGGAATGCCAATTCGGTTATTTTCTGTTGTACAACTTAGTGGCTTAAAACAACCTTTCACTGTGATTGTGAGTCTGCAATTTAGGCAGGGCTTGGCAGAGATAGCTCTTCTCTGCTCTACGTGGGCACCAACTGGGGCAACCTGGTGGGGATCTAGAGGATTATGATCTGCTTTTAGGATGGCTCACTCGCACGGCTGGCAAGCTGATGCTGGATAGCAGTTGGGTGCTCAGCTGGGGCTGAGGGCCAGGAGCTTCAGTTTCTCTCTTACACGGGCCTCTCACTTGGGCTGGCAGCTAGGTTCTAAGCATCTATCCCAAGACAGGAAGGTGGAAGTACATGGCATTTCAATGACCTAGCCCCAGAAGTCATATAGTTTTGCTGGAGCCATGCTCTACTGGTGGAGACAGTTATAAAGGCCTGCCCTGGTTAGGAGATGGGGACACAGACCTCACCACTAGGTGGAAGGAATGTCAAGGTCACATTGTAAGAACATATGGGATGAAAGATACGATTGCAGACATCTTTGGGAAACACAATCTACCACACCAATGGAATAGTTATGTTCAGAATATACTGAAATTGACTTTTTGCTGGTGTTTATTGGTCTTTATTAAGTAGACTTTTCCTGCAAAAAGCAATGGGTAAAGAGACTGAAAATAACCTTGAGGAACTCCCTGGCGGTCCAGTGGTTAGGACTCTGTGCTCTCACTGCTGAGGGCGTGGGTTCAACCCCTGGTCAGGGAACTAAAATCCCACAAGCTCTGCGGTGGCGTGGCAAAAAATAATAATAATAATAATAATAACCTCCTCTGTGATGAAATGAATTCAGTGGCCTTCAGGGCCATGAGTAATTACCTTCAGGGCCAAATGAAGAGAAAAAGAGAAAAAAGGATGGGTAGGTACTTCCCAGAATAAAAAAGATGATAAAATAAGGAAACTGAGCAATCTCTCAGTAAAAATTAAACATATTTGAGCTGGAAGAAACTTTGACATCACTTAGTCCACTGCTTTAATTCTAGCAACTACCAGAAAATTGAGCTTTTCTCATGTACCTTACAGTGAAGATTAGGGAAACCTCTTAATTTTAGTAAAACTCTAAATTCTAAAATGCATAAAATTTTATTCATTCATTTCATTCTCTATTGTCACTGGCAATGAAAATGCTTAAAAATGAAAATGCATCAAATACGTTCAGAGTTAACAGCGTAAGGGAAAAGCTGAGGCACCTGCATCCTGTTTCAAACCCTTTTAAGAAGGGTATATGAGCAGAGAGAACAACAGATTACATAATAGATGTGGTGAAAAAAAAAGATGAATCAAACCCCTGAGGCACACAGGAAAAAAAGAAATGGGGTAGCTAGAAACCAGCCAAAGCTCTAGGGATTTCACCAGCATGCTGTACTGTATGCCCTTTAAACACATTCTTATACAAAGACTCCATCCTTAAACCACAGTCCTATCTCCACATACTAGAGCTAGAAATAGCTCCAGACATATCTAATTCAGTGCTTTCCAACATTTTCAAGTATAAGAACCTTTTTTTAAGAGTAAAACTTCTGTGGCCATCCATATGAAAATTGTTGTGATTTTATTATCTGGTTATGAGAAAAATCAATAATGACAGAAGTACCACGAACTCACTAACACCTCTACTAAATGCTACTGGTCTTTCTGTTACAGCGCAATAGCATGTACATGAGACATTCGACTTAGGTGAAGTTCTTAGGAAACACTGAATACAATGTCAGGTATTGGTAAACACGAAGTAAACCATATTTGAAAAGACTGAGACCAGTAATTTTTAAGAACTTCCTTTTTTAGGTATGTTACAGTAGGATTTCCCCTGATGTGCTTATGGTTGGACTCAACAACTAATCTCTTCCAACACAAATTCTGTAATTCTCTTATAAATTATTAAAGGCATTCCCCTTCCTTTTAACTTACATCTTAAAGATTTAAAACTGGTTTGGGACAATATAGATGCATGTTTCTATTTTATAAAAAAGTAAGAATCCTCTTACTTGTTGATGACAATTTTATTATCACCATCCAGGAGTTACCTCAATAGGTAAATGGCTTGCTTATATATTAGAAAGACAGGCTAATGGCAATAATTCTAAATCTAAGATCTTTATTTTGGGCAGCTGTTCTCTAAAAATCTGTATGTGATAACTCTACAGTTTGGCAATGATCACAATAGTTTAAAAGTTCTGACAGCTACTTTACAGGCTTTTGGGAAACCATGTGTGAGCACTTTCAACACGGGCTCCCCATCCAGGAAGAACTCCCAGGATACTGCCAACAGGCACATATGCTTTCAAGGCCCATGGACTATATGGAGAGAGCTTGACAGAAAGAAACCCAATTGCAAAACAAGACTATAAAGAATGGTGCCTAGCCTGAGAGTGAAATGTTTCCAAGACAGCTGCCAAGTTTATGAAAACACAGCACCCCTCCTGCTTAGTTTGTGGTGAAGATGGCCATTTCATGGCAGACTGCATCCATGAAGAGAACCCACAGCTAATAATGCAGAAGCTATGACAGCCTTAGGAGAACTATGGAAAACCAGGAATGAAACAAAGGCCACGAAAAAGACTAGGTTTATGTACTGAACCAACAAGATGTGGGAGGTGTGTGTGTGTGTGTGTGTGTGTGTACACACATAGATAATAAGGAATTGGCTCACACAATTATGGAGTCTGAGAAGTCCCAAGATCTACAGTCGACCAGCTGGAGACCTAGGAGAGCCAATGATATGGTTCCAGTTTGAGTCTGAAGGCCTGAGAAACAGGAGGGCTGATGGTTTAAATTCCAGTCTGGGAGCCAGCAGCCTTGAGATCCAAGTAGAGCAAGGTTTCAGCTCTCATCCAAAGGCAAGGAGGACTGAGGTCCCAACTCAAGCAGTCAGGCAGGAGGAGTTCCTTCTTACTCAGCCTTTTTGTTTGAGGTCCTCAACTAACTGGATGAGGCCCACCCACATTGGAGAGGGCAGTCTGCTTTACTCAAGACTACTGATTCAAATGTTAATCTCATCCAGAGACACCCTAACACACCAGGAATAATGTCTGACCAAATATCTGGGCACCCTATAGCCAAGTCGACAGATAAAATCAGACATCATCACAGCTTACTTGACTCTGATTTGCCTACTCTTCCCAGACAACCAAGAAGGGGTTGAAACAGAGTTCAAAACCTGGTGACAGGTACCAGGCAGAGGAAAACTGACCCTTTCACTAGGCAACTACCTTTTGGCTCTTCCCTTTTTTTTTTTTTTTTTTTTGTGGTACGCGGGCCTCTCACTGTTGTGGCCTCTCCCGTTGCGGAGCACAGGCTCCGGACGCGCAGGCTCAGCGGCCATGGCTCACGGGCCCAGCCGCTCCGCGGCATGTGGGATCTTCCCGGACCAGGCACGAACCCGTGTCCCCGGCATCGGCAGGTGGACTCTCAACCACTGCGCCACCAGGGAAGCCTTGGCTCTTCCCTTAATAAGAGTGAACATGAGCAGGGGACTACCTCCCAATCTGTGGGACAAAAGACCAGGGAGAGAGCAAAGACTCTGAAGATGATGACATGCAAATGGCTGGAGATTCAGTTATTAGCACAGGGACACATCACTGCCTGAAAGTAAACTGTCCTTCAATGCCTTTAATCAAAAGATAGCTGCTTCCAAAACACACACATGCACAGAGCATATCAGAGACCTCTCCAGAAGGAGAAAAAGCTTAGCCAGAGATTGAGCCCTTTGGGTACAATGGAGCCAGTGCTGGAAGAAAGGAGACTCTCTTTAAAAATAAAAAAATCATGGGCTCACATAACTCAGACCTTGTGAAACCAGGATAATAAGTCAAGCTGTTGGAGAGGGCTGTAGTCACCTCAAGGCTCAACTAATGTAGGACTCCCTTCCAAGCTCACTCATGTGGTTGCTGGCAGGCCTGGCTTCCTTAACATGTGGCCCTCCTCATAGGCTGCCTGAGTCTCTGCACAGCATGGCTCCCCTCTATGCAGGGTTGCCTTGCATCATGGCAGGTAGCCTCCTCCAGAGGGAGTGAGGAGGGGGGGGGGGGAGGGAGGGAGGGAGGGAGGGAGGGGGAGAGAGAGAGAGAGAGAGGAATACCCAAGATAGAAGACGAAGACTCCTTATAACCTGATCTGGGAAATGACATCTCATTATTTCTGTATTCTCTTCCCTAGAAATGAGTCATTAAGTTCACCCCACACTCAAGGGGAGAATTAAGCTCCATCTTTTAAAGAAAGGAGAATCAAAGAATTTGTACACAGTTCTTTAAAACCACCACAGGGACTAAAGGAATTATTGAGGGGAAAAAAAGAAAAAAAAAAGTAGCTGGGTAAGTGATTAAGACATCAATGGACATTTTATTCTCACTGTATTCCCCCATCTCCAAGAAAACAGTCTTTGCCTCAAGGGAGGTTTGTGTTTGTTTTCTGAAAATATGAACTCCTTGAGGAGATTATCTGAGGGAAGGGTGGAAACATAGTGCCTTTGAGGGCAGAAAGGTAGAAACTAGAAGAAAAAAGGGGGTAATTTAACTGGGAAGAGGAAGGAGAGCTTTGGGACTCACAAAAAGAGAGGCCTTGCAATTCCACCTCCTAGCAGTGTTCTAGATAAAGGACAAGTGACAAGTCTTTACAGGGAAACGGGTATGTATTGTACCCGGGAAAGCTGAAACCTCTGCACCAGAATCCCCATACCTGGCAAAGATTCTTGTGCCTCAAGTCAGCCGTAACTATTAGAGCCACCAAACACCAAGGACCCACACCCTCTTAGACAACATGCTTACCAGACACAGCCACAGTGGACGTAAAATAACCTTCCACCCTTCTCCTGGTTCCTCATAAGCCTCTCAGATTCTTGTACAACCCTAAGGAGGGGTGGATGCCCATTCTTAATCCCTAAGATTGAATTTTTCATCAGTTTGATAGGACTGGGGGGAGAGGGGGTGTCCCAAGGTTGGATTTAACTTCATTTAAAATAAATAATATATATAGTAACTTTTCATGGTTACCTGATATTGTGAAATAAGATTCATACTGACTATATGGTCAATTAGTTCACTACCTTATGGATATCTTTTACAATTCACTAATCTTGGTGGTTTCAAAAAAAGTTCCAAACAAGTTGCTCCATCAAAATATTAAGATTTTTCCATCACCAATACATTACTCCCAAATTTTTCCAGGCTTTACTCTCCTAATATATAGAATATTAAGCAATTAATTATATATCCACGTGTATCTGCCTGGGTTTGCTACCCTCTCTGAAAAAATCCTGGCCTTGGACTTCCCAGGTAGTCCAGTGGTTAAGACTCCAGCCTTCCACTGCAGGGGGCACGGGTTCAATCCCTGGTCGGGGAAGTTCCGCATGCCACGCAATGTGGCCAAAAAAAAAAAAAAAAAAAAATCCTGGCCTTATGGGAAAGCCATCCATTTAGCTTGGGGATTCACCATTTCCATAAAAAAGAAAAATCAATTCTACCACATAATTCACAAGTCACTTACCTGCTCTCTCAATAGATACAACCATAACCAGCACTGCAGATTACCTATACTTCAGGATCTTGACCTAAAATATGTCCTAATTCTGTGCTATTCAACCTTTATGAAAAACCTAAATGAAAAAATACATTTTTGGTAGTTTATGAAAGAACACGGTATATAATTCATTCTTCTGGATTTGCTGCTTTCAAAACTACTTTTAGGTTATACAATTCTTTCTTTCAGATAGACTCTCAGGATATAAAACAGATAGTTAGAAGCAGAAGATGCTAGAATAGATAGGTCTCCTTGGAGAATGGCCGATTCTAGGCCTAAGTAGAAAACATACAAGATGTGTCTGGAATACCTTGTCCAACGAGGAAGCTACAAAAGTCTACTGGAGTCGTGTCAAAAAGACCCAGGAGCCAATTTAGAAGAGACTTCCACTGGTCAGTATGAACATCAACATGAAAGATAACCAAGCTGGATGGAAATTCATTGCATACGTTTAAATCCACGAGTTGATAATATTATTATTAATGAAAGAAAGAAAGCCAGTCATCTTTGGAGCATGCTAGGAAACCAATTCATATTGAAATCTGCTATAAAAGAAAAGAAAGGGGTAGGAGGACAAGCATTTATCTTGCTTTTCCTTCTACAAACTGTACCTAAGGAAAATTTAACAGTCAATGAAGAACAGATCAGTTGCCAAGGAGCTGGGTGTGCAAGGAGGATGTGACTGCAGTAGGACAGCAAAAGCAAGTTTTGGGGGTAGTGGTGGTTATAGGAATCTATACATGTGTTCAAATGTCATGGAACCGTCAATCTGCATGTTAATTTCAAAAAAAAAAAAAAAAAAATTAAGTCAACAAGGGAACTTCTCTTTATAAAAGCACTCCAGCTAGTAATGAAGAAGGAATGAAAGATTTAGAATGTCACCATTTGTAACCTCAAATGAAATTATAGACACATTACTATGAGTTCCTAACAGCAAAAAAGAAAAAAAAAAAAGAGGCCTTGATGGAACTACACACCACTCCTATTACGTATTCTTTCAAAAACAAACAAACAAACAAACAAAAACCAATAAAACCTGAATCTCATCAAGTCTCTAAAACTAGTTCTAACTACAAATTTATAAGACACACAGGGAATAGAGAAACATGGTAAATGATACCATGGGGAGAGAGTCAGCAATATTCAGACTGTGGAAAAACTGGTCAGTGGTTGCCAGTTGGTCAGTGGGGACAGAAGGGAATTTGGGGGAGTGATGAAAATGTTTTACATTATGATTGTAGTGGTGGTTACACAACTGTGTGCATTTGTCAAAATTCAGAAAACTGTACACTAAAATAGGTAAGTTTCATTATTATAAATGTTATCAATATAAATTATACCTCAACCTTTTAGAAAATTAAAAATTCAGATTGTGGGAAATTCTTAATAACAAGCATGCTTTCTTTAACAATAAACAGCATGGGGGAAAAGAGACAGAGTGGGGAAACTATAGATTTTTTTTAAAAAACTTAAGATCTAATCAACAAATTGCCAGTTCTGAACCTTATGCGGATCCTGATTTGAACAATTTTTTTTATAAATGATTAGTCAACTGTGGATATCTGAACACTGATGAGATATTTAATAATATTAAGGAAATACTGCTAATTTTCAAGTTATTGTTATTGGAATTACGGTTATGTGCTTTAAAAGAGTCCCTATCTTTCAACAATACATACTAAAATGATACAGATGAATAATATGTATAGAATACACTTCAGGTGGAGTATGTGGGTATATAGGTGAAATGGGAATTGAGCTGATAATTGTTCAAGCTGGGTGATGAACAATTCAGGTTCACTGTAGTATTCTAAGTTTATCTGTATTTGAAATTCTCCATATTAAAAATATACATACATACAGAAAAGTAGATGTAGAGCCTTAGAGGCAAGCTAGCCTGCTTAACCCTTTTCTGACTACTCCTGGCATCCCAACCCCCAGGGAGCCCTTGAATTACTGCCAAGGAACCTCTGGGCTCTTTTTGAACGCCGCTGAAAACCACTGCTTGAGCTAGTCTAGGTTTAATTCTTGAATAAAACATTACCATGAAAATACCGAATACTTTGACCATCCTCTCTTGGGCTCCCCCCACCAGAGAGTCTGCTTTCACAGAATTAAATTCTGGCATTTTGCCCTAGGTTTTCACCGACACATGCTACAAGAAACAGCTTTACCAAAACCACTGCCTTTCTGTAGGGATACTGCTGAGGCAAACACTACCACAAAGAAACTCTGCAATATTCCTGTTTTTCAATGTAGATTAAAGACATTCCCCTAGTTTTCCACATAAGTACCTCCAGAGTCTGTTTCTCACCAAAGAGTGTACTCGCTGTATAGAGATCTGTCTCCCAGAGATAAACACTCCTTGTTTGATGACTACCTACAGAAACACTGCAATGGACAGATAATACTGCAAAGAGAGAACATCCAAAAGTCAAAGCTGTCTGGTTTACTTCCACACCATGTACTGTAACATTCTATTGCCATCTGCACATTTCACTCAACATGGTCTCTCTGGGTTATCTCATTCTTTTCCATGACTTGGATCACTAAGTGTTTGCTGTTGACTTCTAAATCCGTACCTCAAGCCCTAATCTCTCTCCTCAGCTCCAGACCCATGTTTTCATCTGCCTGGTTAAAGATGGTACACTGAAGCACTTTACACTCCATATAGCTAAAATAAACTCATACTCTTACCCTTCTGAACTTGCTCCTGGATCTGCTGCTTCAGTTAAATGTGTTCCCATCCAACCTACTATTCAAGCTAAAAGCTCCTCAAGATACTGTGAAGAAAAGGAAAAGGCCAGCCATAGACTAAGGGAAAAAAGTCTGTAAAACACATACCTGATAAAGAAGTTTCAGAATATATAAAGAATTCTTATAACTATTATATAAGAAGACAAAAAAACTGACAAAAAATGGGCAAAAGATTTGAATAGGAAACCACAAAAGAAATCATAGGAACGCCAAACAAAAACATAATGATATCACTGCACACCCTCACAATGGCAAAGGGGGTACATAGATGTCAAAATTTATCAACTTGTACATTTTAAATATGTGCAGCTTATTGTATACCAATTACATCCTCAATATAACTTAAAAAGAAAAAGAATGCCAAGCACTGGCAATGACATGGAGCAAATGGAATCCCATACATTGTGCTAGTGGGAATGCAAAATAGTACAGCCACTTTGGAAGACAGTTTGGCAATTTCTTAAAAACCTAAACGTGCACTTACCATAAGACCCAGCAAGTCCACTCCTAGGCAGTTACTCAAGAGAAGTGAAAACATATGTTTGCACAAAGACTTATTAACTCACATGTTCGTAACAGTTGTATTCATACTAGCCAAAAACTAGCAACAAGACAAATGTCCATCAACTGGTGAATGAGAAACAAACTGTGGTAAATTCATACAATGAAATGCTCCTCAGCAATAAGAAGAAATTAACTACAGTTACAAACAATAACATGAATGAATCTCAAAAGCATTATGCCAAGTGGAAGAAGCTAGACACAAAAGACTATACGCTGAATGATTCACTTATATGAAATTCTAGAAAAGACAAAACTATAGTGACAGGAAAAAAAGACCACTGGTTGCCAAAACCATGACTGCAAGGAAACATGAGCAAATGCGTGTGTGTGGGGTGGGGAGGGGGCAGGACAGCCATGTTCTATATCGTAACTGCAGTGGGTGGTTACACAACTGTATACATTTGTCAAAACTCCTCAAATTGTATACTTAAAATTGGTGAATTCTATCATATGTAAATGATATATAATACCTCAGTAAAGCTGATTTTTAAAAACACTGGAAGGAAAGGCAAAATAAAAATACTCAAACTAAGGATAGTCACAGCTATCATTTATTGAGTTCTTAATGTATGTCAGGTAACAGTATCATGTATTTTACATTCATTATCTCAATGAATCCTCTCAATAAGCCATTCAGGGACTTCCCTGGTGTCGCAGTGGTTAAGAATCCGCCTGCCAAGGCAGGGGACACGGGTTCGATCCCTGGGCCGGGAAGAGCCCACATGCCGCGGAGCGACTAAGCCGGTGCTCCACAACTACTGAGCCTGCACTCTAGAGCCCACAAGCCACAACTACTGAAGCCCGCATCCCACAACTACTGAAGCCCGTGCGCCTAGAGCCCACGCTCTGGGACAAAGAGAAGCCACCGCAATGAGAAGCCTGTGCACCGCAACGAAGAGTAGCCCCCGCTCACTGCAACTAGAGAAAGCCCGCCTGCAGCAACGAAGACCCAATGCAGACAAAAATAAATAAAATAAAATAAATAAATTTATTTTAAAAAAATAAGCCATTCATTGAATCATCCAACAAAGAGCTAGTGAGTACCTATTATATGTGAGGCAATGTTCTAAGTGCTGGGAACAGAATAGCAAGGAAAACAGACAAAAATCTCTGTACTCAGGCAGTTTATATGCTACTAGAGGAGAGTAATAATTCTACAAGGTGGGTACTATCATTACCTGCATCTGGCAAATACTTTGTCCAAGAGCCCAAAGCTACTATTTGGAAGAGCTAGGATTCAAACTCTAATTCAGGATTTCACAACCTCAGCATCACTGACAATTTGAGCAGGACAATTCTTCGGTTCGGAGGTTATCCTGTATGCTGTAGGTGTTCAGCAGCATTCCTGGACTCTACCCAGTAGATGCCCCGAGTTGTAACAACCAAAAATGTCTCCAGACATTGCCAAATGCCCCCTGGGAGGGAAAATCGTCCTTCGTTGAGAACTACTGCATAATTTCTAAACTGACACAACAGTCCAAGCATTTAAAAACATCTTTCTTCCCACACCTGACACTGGTCCTGAATTCACCTCACCTAAGACTTCATCATTTGTCAGTCTACATCCCAGCGCTACTCTCTATCATTTCAACAGTCACAAGACTGCCAAAATTCACCTTCTAAACATTCAGACCCTAGATGAAATGTCTGTAGAAACTGCCCTCACTACCAGTACAAAGAATTACTATAAACTCTTTGTGTACATACAAAGTCAATTACACCACCTTATTTTTTTTTTAACCCCACATTTGTTTATTTATTTTTGGCTGTGTTGGGTCTTCGTTTCTGTGCAAGAGCTTTCTCTAATTGTGGCAAGTGGGGGCCACTCTTCATCGCAGTGCGTGGGCCTCTCACTATCGCAGCCTCTCTTGTTGCGGAGCACAGGTTCCAGACGTGCAGGCTCAGTAGTTGTGGCTCACGGGCCTAGTTGCTCCATGGCATGTGGGATCTTCCCAAACCAGGGCTCGAACCCGTGTCCCCTGCATTAGCAGGCAGATTCTCAACCACTGCGCCACCAGGGAAGCCCTACACCACCTTATTTTTGTGTCTGTCTTCCCCACTAATGTGTGAGCTTTTCCCCAGCAGGGGCCATATCTCATTCATGTCTATAACCCTAGTACCCAGAACTAGAAAGCATTTGAAGGTTGTTTTTAATTCAACTGTAATTCAAACAAATTACATACATACACATACACACGCCCCACAAATCATACAATAAAGCTTTAATCAACATGAATCCTATTAGGACATGAATCCTAAACAAATGGGTCTTGCTCCTAACAGGATCTGAAAGGATTCTCTAACTAATAACCCAAACTTTATTAACAAACATATTGAAGCCTTCAGAATTTTCCAAAACCACAAAGAGATCAAGTTTCCTAATCTTAAAATTCCTCTCAGTCTAGTACAGTTTGTCAGGGGCATTAAATAGCATCACATCATTTTGGACCACCAAAGCCTCATCCCACACTACCTCCCTCTTACCACCAATGCACTTGTTAGTTCAGATGCTCTTACTGTGCACCCCCTCAGTACTAGGGGCTCAAAGAAGAACCAAGGAAGGGAAACAAATGTTTAGTGGTGGGGGTGGAGGGAAGACACAAAGAATTGGTAACCATGGGCCATTTGGTGCTTATTCAAATTATCTTAGCTTTTCTTAAACTGTCTTATAGTTTGGTCCACTAGGAATGTTCTCAAAAGATAGCTCAGCCACTAAACTAATGTCTATCAAAAAGAATGACTTAATAGCAACAATCCTAAAATAAAAATCATATTTTTGGCAACTGTTTCCTAAAATGGAATAGAATATACAGTGTAACAGTCAACAACTGTACACAGCAGGCCAACTCAAAGGGATATTTAAGGCTAGATTCAGCAATTAATTCACCTTGCAGTGTTCACTAGGAAGTTGTATCATTTGATGTTGAGAGTTTTATGGCCACAGTATACAACTCATAAAAACAGCTATAAGTAATTTCTGGCTACAACCATTACATCTTCTCTCTATAATCCACCTTTAGAGCTTACCTGGCCATTATTTTTTCTATTTTTAGAGCAATCCCAGACCTGCTTTCTGAAGAAAATCTTGGTCTCATCCACAGGATCTCTTTAGAGATGTATGCTGGCTGTCCATTCAGGTCAAAATGCTGACTCAATCAGGATCTGACCTCAGACATGCGGAATGTGTGCCCTCATTGGTGCCTGATGCTTACCAAAACTTGATTACAGAAATAATATTCATGGAACAAATTATTCATTCAATAATTCTATCAAACATTCTCTAAGTGCCAGGCACCACTCTAGGTGCTGAGGATAAGCAGAGTCCCTGCAGCTTACTCCTTCCTCCTTATCTCTGAACCAAGCCAAACCATCGGTGAGCAGTATACCTAAATCCAGTTGCTCTGGCTCTTCGGAGGATGTTCACTGGTATTACCTAAACCTGGATTGAGAAGCATTATAAGAAGCAATCTTAAAAAACAACAACAACAAAAAAACTTCCTGCTATATTTGTCATTGGGTTTATTTTCCCCCACAAAACCAGTGTCCCCATTATGAAAACCAGTGAGAGAAATTTTTCTCTAAAAGTCAAAAAAAGTGTGCCTCTCTTAAACATGTGTTGGATTTTACAGACACCATGAACCTGCAAGTTGAGCTTTATTTTCTTCTTAGCTTTTGTTCCAGGAAACTCAGAGCCAAATATGGAACCTACCTTTGGTAACTGTGCAGTACCTTCTAGTCTATATACTAACTTTGCACTGATTTAATTTTATTACTATTCTCTCATGTTTGCCTTAATATCTTTATTTTTAATCCTTCATACTGTATATATTTTGAAAAGAAGTGGGAAATAAAAGGTATTTAATGGGTGCTTTTTTTTTTTTTTGCAGTACGTGGGCCTCTCACTGTTGTGGCCTCTCCCGTTGCGGAGCACAGGCTCCGGACGCACAGGCTCAGCAGCCATGGCTCACGGGCCCAGCCACTCCACGGCATGTGGGATCTTCCCGGACCAGGGCATGAACCCGCGTCCTCTGCATCGGCAGGCAGACTCTCAACCACTGCGCCACCAGGGAAGCCCTAATAGGTGCTTTTTAACCTAAAATTTACTGTATACTTTCTACGTGCCAGGCACTATACTAAGCATTTTACAACCCTATAATGGTTGAACTATTATTATTTCCGTTATACAGATGAAGAAGCTGGGGCTCAGAGAGGTTTATTAACTTGCATATGATCTCACAACGTGTATCTGACAGAGCTAAGATTCAAATTCAGCTCAAACCATTACACCTAGGTGTTATCTACAGGCTATCATAGGAACAAACAAAACAAAGAGGAGGAAGGTGAAGGAGAGGGTAGAAAGTTTGCATGGAAGATGTGATGTTTGAGGGAAATCTTAAAGGTGGGGAGCTTGCCAAGGAACGGGGAGAAATTATTCCAGAGACAAAGAGAAATCATGTGCAAAAACCCAAACGTAAGTTCTGGGAATGGCAAACAGGACATAGAGTTACATTCAGAAATTAGTTCACTGTGAAGCGTTCACCAGAAAGTTAAGTCAATTAATTACTGGACGTTTAGTAGATCCATTATTGAGAATTTGGCCGTTATTGAGTACATGACCACAGTACTCAACTGTGGCTGGAAAGATAGATAGAAGTGAAATAAAGGCAGTCTCTCTTTTTTTTTTAATTGAAGTATAGTTGATTTACAATTTTGTGTTAATTTCTGCTATACAGCAAAGTGACTCAGTTAAACATACATATACATTCTTTTTTTTAATATTCTTTTCCATTATGGTTTATCATAATAGAGGGCAGTGTCTTTTTACGATTACACTGAAAAGTCTGAATTATGTTCAATAAACAAGGGGAACCACATAGGGATCTTAAGTTGATTACAAGATCAACTTGCACAGTATGTGAATGAATTACAGATTCAAGGTAGGGAACCCAGTCAGGAGGCTACTCCAAGAGCCTGGCAGTGGGCTATCGAAAAGAAAATATAATGCAAGCCATATATGTAATTTTTACTTTCCCAATAGTTATGTTAGAAAAAGTCAAAAAAAACTGAAAATAATTTGAGTAATACTTTTATTTAATCCAATATATCTAAAATATTATTTCATGAAGTAATTGACATAAAAATTAGTAATGAGAAATTTGCCATGCACTTTTTGTACTAATCTGAAATTTGGTGTGTTTTTTAATACTTAGATATATGCCTCACTTTGGACATTAAATTTTCATTGGAAAAATTTGATCTGTATTTAGATTTCATAATTTACAGATGCAAAAGCAAATTCACATACCCAAGTTGTTCCAGACGTAAACATTTTCCAGTAATTAAATATCGGTTTTAAAATTTAAATTAATTACAATTAACAATATTTATTAAAAATCCAGTTCCTCAGTCATGAGAGCCACATTTTGAGTGTTCCACAGCCATATATGGCTACCACATTGGCCCATACAGGCCTAAAGAGTGACAAAGGAACTTTGGCTGTTGGCACCTTCCACCATCAGCATTTCACATCTACCTACTGTTAAGGTTTACTGTGTATTAACATCAATAACTTAGCAAGTATTAACTATTACAGTGGTCCTACTGGTCACATCCTCACTACTGTAACTTACTTTCTCTAGGCCAATGCCTACATCCATGAAAAAGAAATCTTCGAATGACTACACAGAATTGCTATGTAGTACCTGACACATGGAATGTGCTCAGAAATACTTGTGGAATGGATGCATGCTCTTCATTACTCAAGGAACAATGCACTTGCTGCAGACTACCTAAGCCCTTTGTTTCTATCTTCCTATAGTTCAACTGCTTATTAGACTCTACGTACAATGAAAACAGAAAAAGCAATAAGAAAACCTATTTTCGGGACTTCCCTGGTGGCGCAGTGGTTAAGAATCCGCCTGCCAATGCAGGGGACACGGGTTGGAGCCTTGGTCCAGGAAGATCCCACATGCCGCGGAGCAACAAAGCACGTGCGCCACAACTACTGAGCCCGCGTGCCACAACTACTGAAGCCCGTGTGTCTAGAGCCCGTGCTCCACAAGAGAAGCCACCGCAATGAGAAGCCCGCGCACCGCAACGAACAGTAGCCCTCGCTCGCCACAACGAGAGAAAGTCTGCACACAGCAACGAAGACCCAATGCAGCCAAAAATTAATTAATTAATTAATTTAAAAAAAAGAAAACCTATTTTCAATTGTATATTTATTAGAGGCATTATAGTATAATGGTTAAGAGCTTCAGCTCTGGAGTCAGACTTCTGGGATTCAAATCCTGGTTCTATCATTTATGAGACGTGTGATCTTAGATAAATGATCAGCCTCTCTTGTGCCTCAGTTCTCTCTTGTGCTAAAACAGTGATAACTGTACACACTTCCTTGGGGTGTTTCAAGGATTACAGAAGATAATACAAATAAGCACTTGCACATGGTACCTGGCACACAGTAGATGTTCAATAAACATTAGCTTTTTAAACAGAGCTGGTGAAGAAGTTGAAATTATGGCTAACATAAAAAACTAGGCCTTCTCAATTATCCACATCTCTTTCCCACATAATCTTAGATACCAAAAAAAAAAAAAAGTACAGGCAGTACTTTTAAGTCCTAGAAGACAGAGCTTGCTGATAGTTATATTCATTAAGAAAGGAGCTAAGTAAAAAACTTCATCTACTGACAGTGTATAATTATGCAGTATAGTACAGGTGCAGCCAAGCAAATGGAAAAAACACGAAGCAAAATTGGGAAGGCATTTTGCCTTACCTGCTTTTCCGTTTTCGAGGTGGTTTCTCCACTGTGCCAGTCAGTCTGAAGAGCAAACAAATAAGATGGTAACTAAAAGTAACATATAAGATCACATCTGCGGGCCCTACTGTGCCAGTCAAGAACTCAACGCACCACCCTCGAGAACTACAGGCTGTCTAAGCCCATACCTGACCTTACAAATGCCTTACGTTGTTTCCCCTAAATACCAAGACCAAGCGATCCTGGGACTCACCGTTCCCCTAATGTCTGCTTAGCCCAAACCCTGCTCTGCCTCCTGGTCTCTCACTCCATCCTCAGCTCCTATTCGTCACAGCCGAGCTCCCCAAAACCACCCACCGCCACCTACTCATTGTCTGCTTCACCACCCCCGCAAGCCCCTCCGGCTTCCCCTTTCCAGTGCCCACCCCCTCCCGACCCGGGCACTGCCCCTCCGAGCCCCACCCCTCCAGGCCCCGCGCCCCCCGCATTCCACGGCCCCTCCACCGGGCGCGTGCGCCCTGCCCCTCCCGGCCCAGCGCCCCCAGTCTCACCGCTCGGCGCCCCTTCCCTCACACGCCCCTCTCATCCGGTCTGGAGGATGCGACCACCGCCCAGCCCGCTCCGCCGCCCCTTGGCGCCCCCCGAATTCCCCGCAGCCCGACCGCCCCTCCAGTCTCGGTGCCCCGAATGCTTCACGGCCCCAAGCTGCTGCCCTGGGCCCGTTCCCGCGCCCCATCCCCAACCCCGACCTCCATTCAGCCCTCGCCCCACCTTGGGGCCAGGCGACTCCGCGGCTGCTGGGGCTGCCGGGCTCCTCTGACCATCCGGCTCCTGCTCCGCCGCGGGAGCTGCTCCGGCGGCCGTAGGGCTCGCTCGGGAAGCTGAGGCGGCGGAGGCTGGAGTAGGCGGAGGGGCGGGCGGTGGGCCTCGCGCCTCTGCCAGGCTTGCCGCAGGGCCCGCCTCCTCCGCGCCTCTCCTCGGCTCCCATTGGCTAGAGCTGTAGTGTGGCCGAAAGCCTGGAGGCCGATTGGATGCTAGGGCCGTCATATCCCGCCACCTAGAGTTTGGTTGAGACTGCAGGTGGCGGCAGAGGTGCCTTAGAGGCTGCTAACACTGCCGGGGAGATCTAAGCGCCACCGTGCGGTCGAAAATAAAAACTGCATCTCCGGCGCCAGACACCTGCGGCGGGCAGGTTCTTCTGGCTCTGAGTCCTGCATCCCACACACCTGCTGGCGCCCCTCAACACTGCACCATGCCAGGAGCAACAGCTACGCGCTGCAGTTTCCCAAACTCCTCTGGCAGGTGCGACACTGAGGTAAGTCTCCAAAATGAGCTTCATTTTGAACCACCTCATATCCGGTCCCTGACTGCATCATGCTGAAATGGTTAGCGCTCACAGATAACACTTCACAGAGGATCCGGCAAGAAAACTGTAAGAATCTATCAATATAAAGTGTGGTTTAGATGCTCAATCCTCTGCAGAAGAGATCGCAAGCTTGGGTGCAGGCTTCCAAGAAAGCAAGAGATTTTTAAAATAAATTACCAAGAAAGGAAAATCAACCCTGCAAACAGAATTGATTCCGTAACCAAAAGCAATGTGTTCGGTTCTTAAATGCCTAAATGGAACTGACCCCTGAATGTGTTGCTAACCGTTCTGTGATACTGCAGATGTTTGTGACTTCTACTCCAGCGAATCAATTTTAAAATAAATTTCCTTGCATTTTTAGTGTTGACAGACCTAAGCATGCAAGACTACCAGCACATAAGCATTATAAATGTTACCTTTTCTCTTCTACTTTAACAAGGCCATCCTTGAAAATAAGACATAACTCATTAACATATTAACAAAATTCTTCCTCTAAGGTGGAATCCCCTTCAGTCTTTCTGCAATCCTGTGTAGTTTTTGTTTGGTAGATCCTCGGCATCTATTTGGAGCTGGGAGGAGGCATAAAACTTTCTCTTAAGCTACTTCTGTTTTATCAGAATACGCTTTTACGCATCAATAATGTGACAGCTTAGAGTTATACACACCAAAAGTTTGGGGACAAATCTCTTACTGATCTTCACAAATGGTAAAAATGAGACTACTATAGTTTTTCATAAAGCCGAATTTATTTGGTGTAAAGGGCTGTCCTTTATTCTGAGATGGCTCTTTTTACATCTTTCCTTCTATAAAATGATGATGGTAAATTGTAATGGGACCTTTAAATGGCACTGACAAGGAAAAAAAAAGGTTGAACATCTGTTGGCTCCCCAAATTAATATTTTACATAATCCCAAGATAACAGAACCATAAATCCCCTCAATACCAACAAACAATATCCACCCTTATAATCACAAAGCCAGAAAAGAGAGAGAACCTCAGAATCATTTGTCAGAGAAGACTAGGGCAGATGTGGTAGGAGGAGTCCTGGTGGGGAGGATCAACTTACTAGGAGACTAATCTTGAATGTCACTCATTATGTTTCTTAAAATATGAATTAAAATCATCCGCTTGGTTTTCAAGGTCTTTCGCAATTGGCCAACGCCTCCCTGATACATGGTATTGTCAACAGAGCTGCAGCTATTCATTTCTTACGCTTTCCCAAGGAGTACCCTCAAGTTTACCTTCATATCATGTCCAAATTCTAGTAATCCCTGCTTCTGTGCTTTTACTATATGAAATAAATGGCCCATCATTCTAGTATACATTTAATTCACACTTCCTCTTTTAAGCCTTCCCCAATTACTCCATGTTACCTCAAACATTTCCTTCTCCAAATTTGTTGTGCTTAAACTACACTATGTCAGCAATTATATATTGCCTTGGATTATTCTTACTTCCCAACTACACTGAATTTGGGCAAATGATATGTAAGTGGGCCCTCAATAAATGGCAGCTTTGGGCCAGGGACTGGGTATTTTATATGTGCTATTTTTAATCCTGAGATCAACCCTGTATGGCATTCTTATTTTAGACACAGAATTTTAAGATTCAGAAAACCCAACTTGCTCAGGGTCACAAAGCTACAATAACCAATATTGCTTAAGATGTACTACTCTAGGATGCCCTAAAGGGGTTCGCATTCCAGCTTTCTTGTGCAACCCTGGGCAAGTTACCTATGATCTCTAAGTGTGTTTTCTTGTCTGAAGAAAAAAAAAAAAGGTACTACAGTCATTGAGCCATAGTAGGGGTGACACAAAATAGGGCATGTACAGCATTTAGCTAAGTGTGCTCAATACAGGTTAGCTGCTGTTACTGGCAGAGCTGGGGTTTTTACCTAGATTGATCCCAAAGCCTAAATTCTTTCCACTATTCCATTGCCTCCATACAGTCTTTTATAACCCATTCCCATTTATATAAAAAAGCAAAGTGCTGAGAACAGTGGCTGCCCAGGGACTGAGTGGAATATACTTACATAATAATTATTTTTGTTGATACACACACACAAAATTCATAAATTTCATGCATTTTTGAATTAAGCAAACATTTGAATGATCCAAGCCAGCATAAGCTTACTATCATGAGTAATATGCCTTACGAAAGGCACATATTCACCAAGTGATTACAAGGAAACAGAAAACTAGTAGGAGGGGAATAGGGTCCTTCTCCAAGCATCTACTGTTTGGTTTCATGCTAAAGGACTTTCCAAATGCTTCTTTTTGGTGTTTTACTACTGTATATTTCATCAGCATGACTGCACAGTTTAAATACACAATTGAAAGAGCTGTGATGATCTCATGAAGCTGGGTTCTGGGCACTGGATCCAGGACGTAACAATGAACTGGAACACTGAAGAGTCAAATGCATAACAAGAAAAGTTTCACTTCTGTTTACTAGTCAAGCAACTAAGTGAAGGAATAAGCATTTTTTAATTTTTAAATTGTGTTATATAAAATGCTAACTTCTTGTCGGGACAGACTGCATTAGATAAAATTTTTTGCCAAACTTCCTATAATCTTTTTATTAATTTACAGAGAGAATATAGCACCTTTCATCCAAAGAACTGAAGGTGCTTTACAAACATTAGCATTTAGAAAACAAGTACATTTAAAAATCTGGATTCTTGCTGTTAAATCTCTTCGAGTCCAGATACACAATTTTTTGGAGGCTGATGGAAAGCAATTCTGTTTCTCACAACCAAAGAGGCTCAGAAAGAGTTCGGATTTGCTTTCACAGTACAGGCATTTTCCAAAACCTGGTGCTGGGCTTACAAAGCAAAAACACACAAATCTTAATGCAAAGAACAATATTTCAAACCTTATTTCAAAAGTGAAACACCGGGTTTAAGACATCAAAATCTTCCAACAGTTCTAGACATCCGGACAGAGTAGGAGCTGATGCAGGTTGCATATTAAAGATGTGCTCTTGGTCCAGGCTTTTTAGGATCACACCCAAATGAACACATTTAGAGTTGTGAAATTTTTCAGGAAAAAGCATTAACCTAGGAAAAGCTAGCCAAGAGCATATCAGGAAAATGAGGAAAGGGGAGTCATTGGCAATTAAAAGTAGTCAGTTCTCACTAGAGCCTAGGACATTTTATTAGAAACCAAGTATATCATAGGCAAATAAAAATGGTTATTACCCCCATTAACACAACATAAGGGATTTTACATTCAGCCTAGATACAGGGAATAACAGAGCCTCATGCCTACAAATCTATGACTTGCAAGTATTTTCCACCACATGATTACTCTATATAGTACATAGCCCTTATTTATCAGAGGGATCCAAATATTCCTTTTAGGCTTACAGAGTCCAATACATTCACTCTCTCTTCCCTTTACATGTCTAAGAGTAAAAACTGTTTTTTTCATGCAAAAAGCCATTATTCAGTTGAAGAGAAAAAAAATCAGGCAAAACAGAGATGGCAATTAAGGAATGGACAGAATATTATTGGCACATGCCCAACTAGTGACAAACAAATGCAGTACACCATGACTTAGAAATAAAAGTCACATTACACGGGTAACTAAAACAACTACATCAATCTAAGCTAAGGAGTGTCAAGTGGGAAGGAAGGGCTGAGGGTTACCAATTTTATTGGTACAACTTAAAAGCAGAAGAGAGAAAGCACTTAAATACAATTTATGGTAACAGAAAAAAAAATACTGCAGAAAGCTGTTCAAAGACCACACCAAGTTGTCTGCATCATTAATTTCCAGTGTTTCACAATTAGTAAAATACATAGCTACATATCCCTGTAAGATAAAAATACCTTTCCCCCTGAATTACACTGGGGTCAGGGCAGTAAAACAAAGCTACTGACCCAACAGTTCAAGTGTGTGCAGCAAACGTCTTAGCCACTTCTTTCTTACAGCTATACAATTAAAAACTACACAAGGAGCTGTGTGGTTGGAGGAAAAAATCAAAACAGTATTGTGCTCGCTTAATAAAAGAAAAGCCCTGATGAAAAATTATGTGCCAAGAAGCTTAGACTATAAAGATTTTTATTGCATTTTTAGGTAACCTGGAAGTTCCTATCCTGAAGGGGGACAGTTGGTTTTCAAAACTACCTGAACAGATGCTAAAGTGCTTTATTAATTGGCTGGCTTCACAAAGATTTCCTGGAATGACAAAAATTAATTATAATAGTAAAGGGATACCAACTATTTCATAAAATGGTTAATCCCAGCATCATTTATGACCATAGTCATAAGAGACACTGGAACACTTGTCCTTATTAAGTGGACAGTTGCATATCAAGAACTGATCATCACAACCCTTTGGATATTCAAATTACTTACACAAAGCCGAAACATAGTATCACAGACCTTTACAAAAAAGGACAATTTGGTTTTTTCTACACTTTTAAAAATCTGCTTCAGATTACAGTTCACAAGTACAAGAGTCCTGACTTTTCAACCTTTCCAGTTGCAGTTAAAAAATGAACACTTTCTAAAAGTTAAGGTCAAGTGTTACAGTAAGAATGATTCCTATTGAAAAGTACATATATTTTACTTAATGATACTCATGATAGATTGTAAACTGGATTGATCACATTCTACTCAACTGGTATCAAATGAACACATCAGCATTACAAGTATTAAATGTTTTTCTATTACTAGAGAGGATATAAACCAAAACATTAATATGGCAGTTATTTCTTTAGGCACAGTTTAGTGATTTTTTTTAAATATATAGTATGGAATTTCATTTGAAGTTTTAAACTTAATAACCAAAGGGTCAAGAACTCTGATTAGGAAAAAAGAAAAAAAGAATAACTTTAAGCTAACAATGTACACTGTTTAAAATTTCTAATACTTTAACCTATCTGGGTTTTATTTAAGATTACTTTATTAAAAAATACAAGGAATCTGAAAAAAGATCAATACAATTATCTTAATGTACAAAGTCATAAGCTGTAGTAGTTTTTAAACTAAAATTTAAAAACACAACAAGGAGGGCAGCCCTTTAGACCAATTTATTTTATATCCATTTAAAATATCATCCAACAAAGGAAAATGAAGTTTACAGCTGGGACAGGTATACATAACTCAAGGCATTAGCAGTCCATCGTGCCCACTGAATAACAACTTTGCTGCTGAAATTTCTTAAAACTTACCGAACTAAAACAGAAGACTGAATAATACAAAAGGAGGAGTATTTCAGTGTAGTCTGTTCTGTCAATTGGCTTTTTTAAAAAAGGAAACATCCTGTTTCCCGTAGACCAGTAAATAAGCAAGAGCTACATGCAACAGTGTGAGTATTAAGACATTTCTCAAGTCTTCTCAAATGAGTCCAAGGCGGGGATGGGATGGGGGAGAAAACTGATAGAAAAACATTGCTATAGACACCATAACAAACAATAAATTTAGATAATTTAAAATTAAAAAAAAAAGGCAAGAGGCAGCATTTCAGCAGCAAAGTGCTCAATAAAAAGTATATTGTAGAGGGTAATACACGAAAGTTGGGGTAAGAGGACAGAAAAATGGGTCAGCAGGATGGGCGAAGGCCTCAAAGGAAATACGGTGTCGTTGTCCTGGGAGGAATAACACGTTCTGAATCTGGAACTGCCCGGAATAACTTTGGTTCTCTTGTATTTACATCTTTGAAGACCATGATCGAAGCAATATTTCCACAACGATAACAGTAATTAGGAGCAGACCATACTGTTACCAGCTTCTCATCAAACATAAATTTATAGCCTTCATGCACTAGTTGGTGTGCTCTGCAGATGAGCTTTAAGTTGTTGATATGAACAAACTGCAATTTAGAAAGGTTTTGTTAAGTATCCAGCACATTAAAAAAAAATCAACCTACATATATAAGAAAATAAGCATTTAAATAAAGTATAAATCCTGTAATTACTAAAGCTCTCATGATTATAGAATCCATTCTACAGTTATCCCCACTAATTTCCGTAAGTTATAGAGCCACTTTGGCCTGAGTTATAGAAATCATAGTAACATAATTAGTTAGAAGTTTCTGAAAGAAAAGCATTCTGTAAGTGCTATCAGATATGAAACAAAGTTTTTATGGTTTAATAATAAATATATTACTATCAATATCTATCATTTACTGAGGCTTTAGTATGGCTCTTACAAAATTCTGAAAGAGATTTATTATCCTTCTCTTGCAACTTCAGGAACCAGAGGCTCAGACAGGATAAATCTAGCTCTCTGACTTCATTATGCTGGATTACTTCACCCTGTGGTGTGTGTGTGTATATATTTTTAACTGAAAGTAGTTAACCTCAAAAATACTGCTTATTCACAATAAATACATATGTCAAATCATTATGTTGTATACATAAAACTAATACAATGTTATATGTCAATTATATCTCAATTAAAAATATATATACAAAGAAATATATATATTAAAAAGTTGCCTATCTTGCCCTTGTTATCTCATTACTTAATTGCAATGTTTGAAAGAAAAGGACCATTTATTTTACACATAGTACCAATAGATGCTAAAGGAGGTGCTTTTATTACATGATCTCATTTAACCATTAAGGAAAGACATACAGGATAAACTAGACAAGAAATCTGATATCCATAGCCACCAAAGTTTGAGTAAACTAGACTAGAAGTTTGGTATCTATAGCCATCATAGTTCTTTATGTAGTCCATTAGCAACCAACAAACCACTTTTCCGAAAATGCCGGCTTTACCTCATTTGTGACCTTTGCACCAAAAAGCCAACCTGCTCCTCGGGGACTGATTGCCCAAGTATCCACATCTTCAGGATCTGACCAAACCAGATCACAAAATGCTCCTTTATGAGGAATTTCCTGATTCCGTTCAATGGTTCGAATTTGATCCAGTGTTTTGATATCAGGAGATAAACCACCATGAACACACAAAATCTGCTCATCTATTAACTAGCAAAAAAGGAAAACAAAGAGTTGAACATATAATAATAAACTCTGTCATATATCTAAATCCATCAGTGAGTGCTAATGATATCAATATAACTGAAATGGCAATTAGATAAAAATATGCCAAGTGTTACTGGCAGGAAAATACTTGAGTTTTTTTTTTTTTAAAGATTTACATAAACTTACAGCTGCTACTGTGAGCATGTCAAAAACTTTGGTACAGTATCTCCAGGCATTAGCGTTTCCGTATTTGGTTTGGCACTCATCTATGAGAGAAACAAAGAGTTCTCATTAATGAAGTTCTGAATCTGCTGATAAAACTAAGGAATACAGGGGAGTTCCCTGGCGGTCCAGTGGTTAGGACTCAGCGCTTTTACTGCCGTGGCCCGGGTTCAATCCCTGGTCAAGGAACTAAGATCCTGCAAGCCATGAGGTGTGGCCAAAAAATAAATAAATAAAATAAGTAAAGAATACATCTAATACTGGGACAACAGAAATTTGCTTAAACTAGGATGGCAAGTTATGATATATAGTTAGCCCTAGTAGGTCCTCCATGTAGAACCAGAAGGAGACTAGTGTCTAACTAGTCTAAGAATGTGGTCCTGCTTTTCATTCCAGAAGTGGCTCTAAGAACCAGCTGAAATTATTAGTCAAAATGCTATAATCAAGAAGAGCTAAATATTAATTTCACATAACCCAAAGCAAAGGCTTTTGTCTTACTATTAATACTGGGGGGAATTTCCTGGCGGTCCGGTGGTTGGGACTCCACGCTTTCACTGCTGAGGGAGCAGGTTCCATCCCTGGTTGGGGAAGTGGGGCCCCGCAGGCCAAATAAATAAATAAATAAACTTAAAAAAAAAAAACTGGGCAATTCTATCAAACAGAGTAGTGTATTTAATGTGACTACCTTATTCTAGCAGGATAATCAAACAAATTAGAGGAGCATGGATAATTCCCATTTCAACATTTTTCAGGCCTAGGTTGCCTCTTCTGAGATTTTCTGCAAATTGTGCAACTACATACTTGAGTTCCAGTAAGATGACCCTTGTATTCATCACTAAGGACAAACTGCCAATCAGTTCTTACACATTCTCAGCTGAACATTCTCTCTGCTGTCTACAACAGTTAATAGGGTACATTATCTCTTCTCTCAGTTAATACCATGGAAGTTCTGCTCTTTGGCTTCTTCCTTAATTTCGAAAAAAAATGGACATATCACTAATTGCCCTAAGTACAGCTGAAAATGATACAGGATATAAGACTGTGGGGTACGGTCAATCCTCATAATTTTCTAACTTATATCTCTACGTGAGGCAGGGTCCTTATTGTAAACGTCTCATGAGACAGCTCTAACGTTGAGCTCAGTTTACCAGCACGAATCTTGTGAATTTTTCACCTTAACACATAAGCAAAGCACTTGGTTCATAATAACTGCTAACCATATATTTATCAGTGTGAACTGAAGGCCCAATATAATAGCTATATATAGACATTTTTACTACTTTAAAATCAATGTTAAGTTCCATGATGACTAAAACTGTCTCCCTCCTGAGGAGCAGATGGGCTTCCTCTTATCAAACAAAACCACAGATGAACACTAGAGCGTAGCTTGGGATGAAAAAAAGTCAATACGTTGTGCTGTTGTCATTTTCTTCGGTCAAGGCATCTTGATTAAAATGTCCTCCTTCCTCTCCCCCCTTTACCTCTTTTGCCCTACACTGATATGTTGGTCAAATTCTGGGGTGTAATTATATATGTAACATTAATCTTACACAGTTGAAGCCAGTTGCTTTTACTGAGCTAACACCACATAATGTATTATCCAAAATACTGATTATTTTGCAAAAGAATCAAACACTTTTTATTCCAAATGATATTTGGCATTTTGTGAATGAAAATCTGAAGTAACTTGTAGAAAGGAGATAAATATTAGCCATCTAACTTTTCAATTCCTATTAATAGTTATATCAACAATAAATTGTCGGGGAGTTCCCTGGTGGCCTAGTAGTTAGGATTTGGGGCTTTCACTACTGTGGCCCGAGTTCAATCCCTGGTCGGGGAACTGAGATCCTACAAGACACGCGGTGCAGCCAAAAATAAATAAATAAATAGATAGATAACAATACGTTGTCAAAATTTCTCAATTTAATAATTGATAATGGCTGACAAAATCAGGAGAGTTCAGCTTATCTTTATAATGACAGAAGATAATTCAAAATATGAAGTCTAAAAACTAAAGGGTTATGAGATTAATATTTTCAAATCTCTCAATATCTGCCTTAATTGTGCTCAAGGAAAATTCTTCTTAATAATCTCAACAGGGCTTCCCTGGTGGCTCAGTGGTTAAGAATCCGTCTGCCAATGCAGGGGACACGGGTTTAAGCCCTGGTCCAGGAGGATCCCACATGCCGCGGAACAACTAAGCCCGGGCGCCACAACTACTGAGCCTGCGCTGTAGAGCCCGCGAGCCACAGCTACTGAAGCCCACGTGCCTAGAGCCTGTGCTCCGCAACAAGAGAAGCCACTGCAGTGAGAAGCCCGCGCACGGCAATGAAGAAGAGCCCTCGCTCGCCGCAACTAGAGAAAGCCCGCGCACAGCAACGAAGACCCAATGCAGCCAAAAATAAATAAATAGATAGATAATAATAATAATCTCTACAGTTCCGCTATCTACCTTCTTCAAAGAGCTTCCTAACCTCATTTTGAAAAACTTTCAACCATATAAAAATTTTATAGAAGTAGCTATTTTGCTTTTAATGGCTGCATTCTATTTATGACCTGAGGTCCTAGTATTCTCTGGAGAAAGCACACAGATTTACAGTACATCCATACAGTATAATACAGTGCAGCTATAAAATAACATCAGTGAAGTGAAAAGGCTGATCACAATATTAAAAAACAAGTATGATCCCATTTTAGCTTGGGGTGTGTGTACATACATATGTATAAACACACACACACATACATATATATAGAATAGGTTCTCAAACTGAGTGTGCAAAACATTCCCTTTCAGCAGATTCTAAGGTCCCACCCCAAAAATGGCGCCTAGCAATCTACATTTTTAACAAGCATCCCAAATGATTCCAGTGAGATAAACTGAGGACTACACTTTGAGGCACTAATCTAGAAAGACATACACCAAAATGTTAAAAATGGTTCTCTCAGACTACTATGTATAAAATAATAAGCTACAAGGATATACTGTACAACACAGGGAATATAGCTAAGATTTTATAATAACTTTAAAAGGAGTATAATCTGTAAAAATATTGAATCACTATGTTGTACATCTGAAACTAATATAATATTGTAAATCAACTATACTTCAATTAAAAAAAAAGAATGGTTCTCTCTACATATCAATAGTCAGATTTTCAACTGACTGAGGGAAGAAAAGGAGTTAAAGGTGAGAAAGTGGAAAAAGATTATCTGTATTTTCTAACTTTACTATGAAAAGCACATGTATGACTTGTGCGGCTTTTTTTTCCCAAAGAGGAAGGTAAATCAATATTCAGAATCAGAGAAATAGAAGGTCTTACCATAAAATCCATACACCTGTGTAATCTGTCTACTCTCATGATTTCCTCGCAAAAGTGTAATACGATCAGGCCATTTAGCCTTTAGTGCAAGAAGGTAAGTGAAGGTCTCCAAACTATAGTAACCTCTGTCTACAAAATCACCCTGTAAAGTAAAAATTTACAGTTACAAACAATACAATAGCAACAATATTTTTTAAAAATTATACCAAAGGGCACAAACTCAAGAGACACAGCCCAAAATAACAAAAATGAAGAGTTACACATTGAATTATTTGGAAATTGGGTTTTAACAAAAAATTCAAATGGAAATAAATAAGCTGTTCCTACTAAATGTTTGTGCTAGTCTTATGCTACAGGAGCCTACAGGAACCTGCTGTGCAATTCTCTCAAGGATTTTCCCCACAAAACCACCATTTTTTCAATTCTCTGTTAGCTACATTAATAAATGTTTCTAAAAGATCATGTGTGAATCAAAAAACTTTAAATGAATTTCAAAAATCTTTTTAACTGTATCAAAAGAGCTGTCAACTTGAAGAAAATAGTTTTTTTATAAAAGCAATTACCATAATTATAACAGTATTCTACAGTTAGCTTTGTATTTAACAACTGCATATGAGCATATACTATTTACACTTCCCATTTATGTTTTACTTGGGCCAATATTAGACCAATAGGAAAACAGCTAAAAGATTAGAAAAGTGACCCAGAAATTTTCAGAAGGAAGGAAAATAACAGAAGGACTCAGAAAAAGTTCAACAGTAACATTATATTACAGAAAGAAAGTAAGCAAATATCTACCTTAACAGCAAATGTGTTTATGTGTATATTAATCAATCCACAGATTAATAACAGGTGAAAATGAATGCTCAAAAAAAATCTGATAAAATAACAGTAAACTGAAGATTTATGTCTTAAACCTGTGGTTCTGGGCTATTTTTCGGCCTAACCATTACTGAGGGCTACAACCCAGTCCTGTGTATACAGCAATTTACAAAAGCAATTATTCTCAACTAGAGGACACAGCAAAATGTAGAAAAGCATAGAATCACCTTTTCATATATTTAAATAGTGATTGTCACATGGCAACGAAATTATTATATAATTTACATGTAGTAAGTCAGATCCCTTCCATTTAAAATAAGTACTTGATATCACTGGTGTTTACATACCATAAATATGTAGTTTGTGTCAGGAACCTGACCTCCAGTTCTGAATAGTTCACAAAGGTCATAAAACTATAAAAGAAAGGCAATATATGCTGATTACAAATTCCTGTGAAGGAGTAAAATAATAAAACTGAGGCCAAACTGTGTAAAGAAGCAGTTAATTAAGAGGACTTCAAATATTTACATTTATACAAAGAAATAAAGTGCAAACTAAACTGCCAAGCACACAGCTCCCAAGCCTTAAAAAAAAAAAAAGCACTAAAATGAAGCTCAGATATCACTAAAGTCATTCCTAAGTCATTAATGTTATAGGCAACCCCCTTTCAAATTTCTTTCATGCTTCTCCCCATCTATCACTTGAGAATTTGAAATCATTTATCAGTTACCTGTCAATAAGCTAACCCAATCACCTTGCCCCACCTTCAGCATCTATCTTTTGTTTTGTTTTGTTTGTTTTGTTTTTTTTGCGGTATGTGGGCCTCTCACTGTTGTGGCCTCTCCTGTTGCGGAGCACAGGCTCTGGACGCGCAGGCCCAGCGGCCATGGCTCACGGGCCCAGCCGCTCCACGGCATGTGGGATCTTCCCGGACCGGGGCATGAACCCGTGTCCCCTGCATCGGCAGGCAGACTCCCAACCACTGCGCCACCAGGGAAGCCCCTTGCATCTATCTTAAAGAGACAAAAGATAAGGAAACAAGTGGATAAGAATTTCTTTCAAAGAATGAATTTACATGACACTTCATAGTGTCGTAAAGAGCAGATCAACCTACCTTCTTACACTCTACTTTGGAAGATGTGTACCCTCAGCTTCTACAGCTGTGGAGAGTCTTCTCAATAATCAGTAGAAAAAGAAGAGTATATTTCATCATATTCTACTTGACTGAAAATTTAACTGACAAAAATGTGCGTTTGATAACTTCAGTCAACTCGATTATCCTAATCCTACTTCCTGAAGTCACAGTTTTTCTGACAAAGGATTTTAGATTAAAGGAACTGACTATAATATACCATACCAACTACAACCAATAATTTCCTTCACATCTATCTTTTACACTTGAAAGTAGTATTACTACTTAAATTTCTAACACTTAAAACAGTACAGAAATCTTAGTCATAGTGAACAAAACTGAAATTTAAAGATTAACTACTGAAATAAATTACTACCCTTTGTAGCAATGTTTCGTAAGTCTGAAGAGTTGTCACTTGCTTAAAAAAACAAACTTTAGAAAGTTTAAAATAAAATTTTCCTATCTTCTTAAAATTAGCAAGCAAACAAATGAAACAAATTCAGTCTCAGTCAACTGGTAGACTATTATTTACTCAAAATATATGCTGTCCATTTCTACTAAGTGGAATCCCTTCCTTTGAAGGAATATACTTCTCACTTCCCACCACACAGATATATATATGATGTGTGTATGTATATCATATATCAGATATGTATAAGTAAAATCACACACAATATGAGCAGTGAAAAGTAAGTATATATATCTAAATACACTTTCAGTGTATATATATACACATACATATATGTGTCTGTGTTACTTTGGCCTAGTAACTCCTCTTCTGTGACTATATCCTAAAGGCAAAAAAAAAAAAAAAAAGCTGTATAACATAAAGAAAATGCATCATAGCATCATTTCTAATAACAGAAGAAACAACCTTTGTGACTAACATAAGGGAATGTTAATAAAGTATGATCTACCAATTCAAAGACCTGGACCTTAGGCAGTCATAAATCATGATTATAATGGAAACTATGTAGCAAACTGGGAAAATGACTAGGGAAAAGAATGGAACACAAAACTATACCTCTAATAAAACTATACAATTTTGTTATGTAAAAATTGAGTATGTACACACTCAAAGTCAGGAAGGAAACATTAAAAAGTTTTATGAAACAATTGCTTCTATAAAAGTGTGGTGAAAGAGTGAGTGTCCTTAGACTTTACTACTGATGTCTGTAGAAACACATTCTTGAATAAAAGCTTTGTAAGTTTCCATTTAACTTATATATATTTAATGGATGATCAAAAATTCTGCTTTGGGGACCCCCAGTTCCTACTCCATACTGGTAGTTTTTTCCAAAATTCTTTAATATAATAAATATTTACTGAAAACATATGCAGACAATTAACCTTGTCACACATTACTGGAAGCCCATCTCATTATTTCACAAATAATTTCTACCATCTATTGTATGTTTTTCATATCACACACACTCTGTAAATGTTCTCATTTTAAAACAAAACCAATCCTGAGAAGTAGATTTTATTCCATTATTAGAGGCAAGGAAAGAGTTGGCTAACTCAGCAGTGTTTAAACTTTCTGGTTTCAGGACGCACTCATAGTCTTAAAAATTACAGGTCCCCAAAAAGCTTTTGTTTATACGTTATATGAATCAGTATTAACCATATTAGAAATTTAAAGTGTAACACATACCTTCATACAGGTATGTGTTACAAAAGGGAGGAAAATTTTAATAACCTTTAGAGATAATGGTGCATATTCTTCTTTTAATACATCAAAACTTGACAACTGGTCTCTTCTCAAACTCTGTTAGATAAGTTGGTCTAACACTTTGAGTGGGTAACACACTGGTTATTTGGAAAATGGAAATGACATTTCTTTATACATCATCAAAAAAATATTTGTTAATTTAATCACTCACCTCATCAGAAAAGTCTTTTAAGTATCAGAAGCTAGTAGCCTCATGGTGGTAAACTCAAATTTTCTAAAATTCCAATATTTCACTTGAAAACTCAAATTCTGTCATCAGCAACAAATAACGTCAATTGTTTTCCTTGAAGTGACTGGCTCACTTCGTTCACTTTTGCAAAACAGTTGCCAAATACCTGTAGTTTGTCATTCATTCTCTCAAGTAAAAACAGTGTTCCATTTAAAAAAAGAGGCTATTTCAGCAGGAGATGCAAAGAACTGCACAAGTACTTTTCTTTTGAGCAAACCATTTTTCTTTGATATGCAGCAGATGTACTTTATGCATACTTCCTATTTCATCACAGGGACTACTCAAAAGATGTATCTACTGAGGGGTCAAGAGTGCCAATTAATATTACTGCTTCATCCAGGACATTCTTAAGTGATACTGGCATTTTATTTTACTGTACATGCATGCATGCTAGTGAAGAATACAATGACAACCAGCATAGGCTGATGACACTCCCTTGATTCATGCTGAAGCACCAACAGTTTTACCCTCAGTTGATTTTGTGCCATCTTATAGATGATCAAGGGTCCACAGGCCATATTTAAAGAACTGAAGAGCTAGCTGAAATGGCTTCTTAAACAGCTGTTATGTACCCAAGCAGGACTTAACTTAAACCAAGCTCTGTCTGACAATGAAGTCTGCAATCTCCTCACTAGATTATGCTGTTTCAATGCTTCTCAGCAACTGTATGCTTGTCAACATTTCTTATGAGTTTATTTATACTCATAAACCAATCCTGCAATTCCAAAACTAGCCCAAGGGGAAGACAACTGTACAAGTTCCAAAAGATACACCTTACATTTAACTAGTCTGCAGACATTTAGAAGCTCCTCAAGTCCCATGCTTTTGATGAGCAATTGTTTTAAAGGGTCAAGTACAAGAGAAACACGGCTCAATTTGGTAGTAGTCTTAAAATAACATGGTCTGGGAGTTCCCTGGGGGCCTAGTGGTTAGGATTCCAGGCTTTCACTGATGTGGCCCAGGTTCAATCCCTGGTCAGGGAAGTGAGATCCCACAAGCCGTGCAGCCAAAAAATAAATAAATAAATAATATGGGCCATTGGGCACCCAAATGAGTTTCAAATCTCAGCTCTGTCCCTTAGTAGCTGTGCGAATTTGGGTTAATTCCTCAATCTTTCAACTCAGTTTCCTTCTCTACAAAATCCTACCTCATAGGAACCTTAAAAAAAATTGACATGCAATATGTGAAAAAGTAATTAATGTCAAAACACAAGATAAATGAAAGCAAGAATTGTACATTTGACTGAAGGTATATATAATCTATCAGTAGAAGTGCAAATTTATTATCTGAATTAATTTTAGCAGTTTGAAGTTGTGTCTAACTTCCTGACCTCTGATTATGACTATAATTCATATTATTGAAAAGTCTTGGGGAATTCCCTGGCAGTTCAGTAGTTAGGACTCTGCACTTTCTTTTTTTTTTTTTTTTTTGCGGTACATGGGTCTCTCACTGTTGTGGCCTCTCCCGCTGCGGAGCACAGGTTCCGGATGCGCAGGGTCAGCGGCCCTGGCCCACGGGCCCAGCCGCTCCGCAGCATGTGGGATCTTCCCGGACTGGGGCACGAACCCATGTCCCCTGCATCGGCAGGCGGACTCTCAACCACTGTGCCACCAGGGAAGCCCAGGACTCTGCACTTTCACTGCCAAGGGCACAGGTTCGATCCCTGGTCGGGAACTAAGATCCCACAAGCCTCGTGCTGCGGCCAATAAACACAGGTAACCCCTCAATTTTAATATTATAATCAAGGGAAAGCATTACTTGGTTTATTCCAGCTTTTAGAAATATGTTAAGGCACTGCTTATATTAATATCCTTTATGTTAGCAAAATACAAATATTTATTATACTTTTGGAGAGAAGTTACATGGAAATTAAGAAGAACTCCTAAGGTCTACTTTAGAGAACTAGAATTTTAACAGATTAAATATGACATAGTGGGGGCCTCTATTTAGAAGCTGATAACATGAAGATGTCATTTATTATAACCTCACACATCCAGAGAACAGACTGAAAAACCAAAAAGAAAAGAGCTAAGTAGTCAAAATGGAACTTTATGGGACTTCCCTGCTGGTCCAGTGACTGAGAGTCCGCCTTCCAGTGCAGGGGACGCGAGTTTGATCCCTGGTCGGGGAACTAAGATACCACATGCCACAGGGCAACTAAGCCTGGATGCCGCAACTACTGAGCCTGCGCACTCTAAGAGCCCTAGTGCCGCAACTAGAGAGAAGCCGGCAACGAAGGGCCTGCGCACCGCAACGGAGACCCAGGGCAGCCAAATTAAAAGAAAAAAAAAAATAGAACTTTACTCATGGAGCAGCCCTCAATCACCACCAAGCTACACACATTTCTGCTCCTTTAGGCAGTCATAGTTAAGGTCCTGTAGGAATTCATAAATACTATGTTGTTCACAAATATTATGTCTTATAGCCCCAATTCCATTGCATGCACAGAGCAGTCTATGAGTGTTCTGTTCAGCTTTCATTTCCCAGTAAAAAAGAAAAAACTACAAATACACAGTTTTCTAACTAGGCTAAACACTGACAGTAAGAGTCTAAAGATGAGGTGTACCCCTCCTGTCAATGCTCTGAAACTCTTAAAAACAAACACATAAAACCCCAGCAGATGAAAAAATGAACTGTCTTTCTCATCCCATTCTAGCACTGACTTGCTGTAAAATCATGCACCAATAATTTTATCTTTCTGAACTGCTGCTATTCTCATTCCCACTAAAGAAATGATAAATTTTCAATAAAATATGACACTAAGTGAACAGAACAGAAATGAACAGAATGAATAGAAAATTAGTGCCTAACACCAAAGCATCTGCTATCAATCATAATAACTATGAGCAGCGCACATTTGTATCTTATTATCTCCCCCTGTCCACAGAGCAATAATGCTTCACTTTTCACTTTCTAAGTATGATTTCAACAAAGTCCGTGAGTAATTTGACCACTGCTTTTATTCACTTTAACAGTAACCAGGAATCATTAATGTCACACAGACTGAGGCACCCTAGCCAACCACCAGCTTTTTTTTTTTTTTTTAATATTTTGCAGCACAACTGGAAACAGACATGGACTATGGACAGACAGTACAAAAGCTAAAAATCTCCTCATGAAATTTTACCTGTCCATGTATGTCTCCACACACTGTTACTGGTGTTGATACTGGCTGGACATTTGACTCTTCCAAGAGGAGGTCACAAACATAGTCACATAGCCGCTGTAAGAAGAGAAAATAAAATGCAACCTTTTACTACAATATTAAAACTGAAGACCAAATGCAAAAAAGACAAGAACTAATCCATGTATTGTTTCACAGGAAAGGAAACTATGATGATTCTGGGATTCAATTTCTGTCAGCTTTTACCTTCCTCTCACAATGCCTATTCCAAGATGCAAACTCCCAGGCTATACAGGTAATAGGTTCTAGAAGACAGAGAGCTCTGCAAGGAACTGTAAAATGATGTTTTTCAACAAAAAAAAATGTAAAAGTCAATAATTTTAACAGGAAAAGGTTTTAATCTGCTAATTTTTTTTTTTTTTTTTTGCGGTACGCGGGCCTCTCACTGTTGTGGCCTCTCCCGTTGCAGAGCACAGGCTCCAGACGTGCAGGCTCAGCGGCCATGGCTCACGGGTCCAGCCGCTCCGCGGCATGTGGGATCCTTCCGGACTGGGGCGCAAACCCATGTCCCCTGCATCGGCAGGCGGATGCTCAACCACTGCGCCGCCAGGGAAGCCCTTATCTGCTCATTTTTAAAGTACATTGCAAACCACGCACTTACCAAATATGACCCAGCAACTGCACTCTTGGCAAAGAAAATTTATAATCACATAAAAACCTGTACACAAAGGTCCACAGAAGCTTAATTCATAAGAGCCAAAAACTAGAAATAAATCAGTTGTCCTTCAACAGTGAATAAAGTATGGTACATTCACACCATGGAATACTATTCAGCAATAAAAAACAAACTATTGACACATGACAATCTGTATAAATTTCAAGGGATTTATGCTGAGTGGGGAGAAAAAAAAACCCTATCCCAAAAGGTTATATACTGTATGATTCCATTTATATAACATTATTGAAATAAAAAATTTATAGAAATGGAGACCAGATTAGTGATTGCCAAGGGTCTAGGAGGTAGGGGCAGCAGGAGGGAAATGTGTATGGTTATAAAAAGGACAACATGTGGACTCCTTGGGGGTGATGGAACTGTCTGTATCATGAATGTGGTATTAGATACATGAGACTACAGATATAACAATACTGCATAGAACTAAATATACACACAAATGAGTACAAGTAAAACTGGAGAATTATGAACAAGATCGTGGAGTGTATCAATGTCAATAACCTGGTTGTGGTATTTGTTCCACAAGACGTTACTACTAGAGAAAACTGGGTAAACGGTACATGGGATCACTTGGTATTATTTCTTACAATCGCATATAAATCTATAATTATCTCAAAATAGAAACATTAACAAAATTAATCACAAAATGTAAATCTAAAATTTAAGAGTCACTCTACCTTTTAAAAAGAACTCTAGGGGAACTTCCCTGGTGGCGCAGTGGTTAAGAATCTGCCTGCCAATGCAGCAGATACGGGTTCGAGCCCTGGTCCGGGAAGATCCCACATGCCGTGGAGCAACTAAGCCCGTGCGCCACAACTACTGAGCCTGTACTCTAGAGCCCACGTGCCACAACTGCTGAAGCCCACGCGCCTAGAGCCTGTGTTCCGCAACGAGAAGCCACTGCAATGAGAAGCCCATGCACTGCAACAAAGAGTAGCCCCTGCTCGCCACAACTAGAGAAAGCCCTCACGCAGCAACGAAGACTGAACGTGGCCAAAAATAAATATAAATAAAGAATCTGGGGCTTCCCTGGTGGCGCAGTGGTTGAGAGTCCGCCTGCCGATGCAGGGGACACGGGTTCGTGCCCCGGTCCGGGAGGATCCCACATGCCACGGAGCGGCTGGGCCCGTGAGCCACGGCCGCTGAGCCTGCGCGTCCGGAGCCTGTGCTCTGCAATGGGAGAGGCCACAACAGTGAGAGGCCCGCGTACCGCAAAAAAAAAAAAGAATCTGCCTGCCAATGCAGGGGACACGGGTTCGAACCCTGGTCCGGGAAGATCCCACATGCCGCGGAGCAACTAAGCCCGTGCACCACAACTACTGAGCCTGCACTCTAGAGCCCACGAGGCACAACTACTGAGCCCGCGTGCCACAACTACTGAAGCCTGCGCGCCTAGAGCCCATGCTCCACAACAAGAGAAGCCACTGCCATGAGAAGCCCGCGTGCCACAACGAAGAGTAGCCCCTGCTCGCCGCAACTAGAGAAAGCCTGCATGCAGCAACGGAGACCCAACACAGCCAAAAATTAATTAATTAATTAATTTTTTAAAAAAAGAACTCTAGGGACTTCCCTGGTGGTCCAGTGGGTAAGACTCCATGCTCCCAATGCAGGGGGTCCGGGTGTGACCCCTGGTCATGGAACTAGATCCCACGTGCATGCCACAACCAAGAGTTTGCATGCCGCAACTAAGAGTTCACATGCCACAACTAAGAAGTCCGCATGCCTCAACGAAGATCCAGCGTGCTGCAACTGAGACCTGGCACAGCCAAAATAAATATTTAAAAAAAAAAAAAAGAACTGGGGGGGAATATTCCTTCCATCTGAGACCAGTTAATACTACAGTCAGAGGCCCTACTAGATTTTATGAAGATCTGCCAAGAAAGGACAAATTAAACTACACAAGCATAATGAAATGATTTTAAACATTAATTAAGGAATCTAAATGCTACAATTTACTTAAATATATGAGAGACACACTTTAACAGTTATAGCTACAACACAGAGGCAAGCATAGGAGAGAACTCACAATGGGAGGGGGGAGGAAGAGCAAGAAAAAGTCCACCCCCCAAAAAATGAGGGTAAATCAAGGTGTTTAAAACATTTTCAAAATAAAAAGGTTTGCTCTTATTCGTAGGATAAGTTCTTCATCTTCAAAGAGCACCTCAAAGGCAAGATCATCCTTCTAGCCTGGAGTCCTTCTGGCCCTGAGTAGCGAGCTCCTTCTGTGCTGAATTTCCTACAACCCTCAGATGCTTCAATAAACAATCCTTGGGGGCCTCCCTGGTGGCGCAAGTGGTTGAGAGTCCGCCTGCCGATGCAGGGGATACGGGTTCGTGCCCCGGTCTGGGAGGATCCCATATGCCGCGGAGCGGCTGGGCCCGTGAGCCATGGCCACTGAGCCTGTGCGTCCGGAGCCTGCGCGTCCGGAGCCTGTGCTCCGCAACGGGGGAGGCCACAACAGTGAGAGGCCCGCATACCGCAAAAAAAAAAAAAAAAAAAAACAATCCTTGGTCCAGATATATAATCCATCCATTATTTGTAAAAGGAACAGATACTGGTGAGTGAAACAATGTTTCTGAACTCAGAACCTTAAGTTTATCATGAACGATGGTCTCTAAGGTTCCTTCAATTCCACTTTGCATTTGTTTAAAAAAAACAAAAACAAAAACCCTCAGCTTTTTCCTTCCTATGTCGGGAAAAACTCAGTTCTTCCCTACTTTGTGCTTCTTTCCTATGTGTCTCCCTTACTAGTCACACAGAACACTCACAGTTTTGACACTCCTGGTCACCAAATGTATGGAGGTTTTTTCTCCCTACAATATGCAATTCTCTGCAACACCAGTGGGGTATCCTACAATTTAACTCAATTCTGACATTATCTACCAGAGATAGTGTCAGATTCCACAGGTTAAGGGCTCAGTCCCACAACACTGCCCCCTCCCAACTCCCCTGCCAATATACACACACACTTCAGACACCAGTTGGAAGCCCAGGTTATCACCTGCGCTTCTAACCAACCAGCTATAGATCAGAGGTTCCAAAGACCTCCCCCTTAGCTTTGAATAATTTGCTAGAGCAGCTCACTGAACTCAGGGAAACACTTGCATTTACCAGTTTACTAAAGGATGTGATAAAGGATACAGATGACATCCAGATTTAAGAGATGTGTCGGGCAAGGTATGGGGAAAGGATGGAAACCACTGATCTTTTTACTATCACCATAGTTTTGCCTTTTCTAGAATGTCATATAGTTGGAATCATACATATGTTGTCTTTTCAGGTTGGCTTCTTTCACGTAGTAATACGCATTTAAGCTTCCTTCATGTCTCTCCATGGCTTGATAGCTCATTTCTTTTTAGCGCTGAATAATATTCCATTATCTCAATGTACCAGTTTATTTAACCATTTGTCTACTGAAGGACATCTTGGTTGCTTTCAAATTTTGGCAATTATGAATAATGCTGCCATAATCATGTGTATAGGTTTTACAGTGGATGTTAAGTTTTCAACTCATTTGGATAAACACCAAGGAGCATGACTGCTACATCATATGGTAAGGGTATTTAGTTTGGTAAGAAACTGCTAAATGACCTTCCAAAGTGACTGTACTAGTCTGCATCCTCATCAACAATGAGTGAGAGTTTCCGCTGCTCTACAGTTGTGCCAGTGTTTGGTGCTGTCAGTGTTTTGGATTCTGGCCATTCTAATAGGTGTGTAGTGGTACTGCCTTGTTGTTGTTGTTTTGTTTTGTTTTTGGCCGTACCACGCGGACTGTGGGATCTCAGTTCCCTGACCAGGGATTGAACCTGGGCCCTCGGCAGTGAAAGCAAGCAAGAGTCCTAACCACTGGACCGCTGGGGAATTCCCACCTTGTTTTAACTTGCATCTCCCTAATGACATATGATATGGAGCACCTTTTCATAGGCTTATTTGTCATCTACATATCTTCTTTGCTGAGGTATCTGTTCAAGTCTTTGGCCCTTTTTTTTTTTTTTTGGCTGCATTGGGTCTTCGTTGCTGCGCATGGGTTTTCTCTAGTTGCGGTGAGTAGGGGCTACTCTTCGTTGCAGTGTGCAGCTTCTCATTGCGGTGGCTTCTCTTGTTGCAGAGCATGGGCTCTAGGCATGCAGGCTTCAGTAGCTGCAGCACATGGACTCAGTAGTTGTGGCATGCGGGCTCTACAGTGCAGGCTCGGTAGTTGTGGCACACGGGCTTAGCTGCTCTGCGGCATGTGGGATCTTCCTGGACCAGGGCTCGAACCTGTGTCTCCTACATTGGCAGGCGGATTCTTAACCACTGAGCCACCAGGGAAGCCCCTTTGGCCCCCCCCCTTTTTTTTTTTTGCATTACGCGGGCCTCTCACTGCTGTGGCCTCTCCCATTGCAGAGCACAGGCTCCGGACACGCAGGCCCAGCGGCCATGGCTCACAGGCCTAGCCGCTCTGCGGCATGTGGGATCTTCCCGGACCGGGGCACGAACCCGTGTCCCCTGCATCGGCAGGTGGACTCTCAACCACTGCGCCACCAGGGAAGCCCTTGGCCCATTTTTAATAGGGTTGTTTGTTTTCCTACTGCTGAGTTTTAAGAGTGTTTTGTTTATTCTGGATAAAAGTCCCTTATCAGACATGTCTTTCACAAATATTTTCTCCCAGTCTGTGGCTTGCCTTCTCATTCTCTTGAAAGTGTCCTTTGCAGAGCAACGTTTTTGTTTGTTTTTTAAAATTTTTTTTGGCCGCGTGACTTGTGGGATTTTAGTTCCCTGACCAGGGATCGAACCTGGGCCCTCAGCAGTGACAGCGTGAAATCCTAACCACTGGACCACCAGGGAATTCCCATGCAGAGCAAAGTTTTTAATTTTAATAAGCCCAGTGTTTCTCAATTATTTTTTCATGAGTAGTAGATTGTTTTGATTTGTTTGGGTTTTGTTTGGGGGACGGGGAACCAGGAATTTGTGGGGCTTTTTTAACAACTTCATTGAGATATAATTCAGACATCATAAAATTCACCCCTTTAATGCATAAAATTCAGTGGTTTTCAGCATGTTCACTGTTGGGCAACCATCACCATAATCAATTTTAGAACATTCTCATCACCCCACAAAGAAACTGTATACTCATTAGCACTCATCTCCCACCTCCCACAACCCCACCCCACAGCCCTAGGCAATCACTAGTCTGCTGTGTCTATGGATTTGTTCATTCTGGACACCTAGAAGTGGGGTCTTTTGTAACTGGCTTCTTTCACTTAACATATGTTTTTAAAGTTCATCCACATTGTAACATACATGATTTGTTTGTTCTTCTTTATAGTTGAATAATATTCCATTGTATCTATTTACCACATTTTGCTTATCCATTCGTCAGTTGCTGGACATTTGGGTTGTTTCCACTATTTGGCTGTAAGAATTTGATTTTGACACACTAAGTCTGCAATGCCTATCAGACTTCAAAGTGCCTAAGATGTACTGTAAACAGCTGACCGACTGAGTCCTGAATTCAAGGAAAAGGATCCAGGCTAGAGAGACCAATTTGGAGATTGTCAGGAAATATATATTTCAAGTCATGAGACTTAGAAGAGACAACTAAAGTGGCTGCTTACAAATAGAGAAAAGGATAAGTTACAAAAACGAGTCTTAATACTTCACACAGAAGTTAGGGACAGAAGGAGGAACCAGCAAAAGGGACTGCATGATAAGGTACAAAGGAAACCATGAGAGCGTGGTGTTATGGAAGTCCGGTGAAGAAAATGTTTCAAAAGAGGAGGAATCAGCTATGTTCAATACTGATGGAGGGGGCTTCCCTGGTGGCTCAGTGGTGAAGAATCCGCCTGCCAGTGCAGGGGACACGGGTTCAAGCCCTGGTCCCGATCCCACATGCCATAGAGCAACTAAGCCCATGCGCCACAACTACTGAGCATGCGCTCTGGAGTCTGCAAGCTCCAACTGCTGAGCCTGTGTGCCACAACCGCTGGGGCCTGTGCGCCTGGAGCCCGTGCTCTGCAACAAGCACCGCAATGTGAAGCCCACGCACCACAGCGAGGAGTGGCCCCCCTCGCCATAGCTGGAGAGAGCCTGCACGCAGCAATGAAGACCCAACGCAGCCAAAAATAAATAAACAAACAAATAAACAAATAAATTTATTTAAAATATATATATATATATATTGAGTTGGCCAAAAAGTTCCGTAAAACCTTATGGAAAAACCAGAAGGAACTTTTTAGCCTACTCAATATATGACTCAATTTATCTGAAATGCCTGGAATAGGCAAATCCATGAAGATATAAAATAGCTTAATGGTTGCTTAGGGCTGGACTTTGAGGTAAGGGGTAATGGGGAGTTTCTGTTAATGGGTATAGTTTCTCTTTGGGATGATAAAAATGTTCTAACATTGATTATGGCAATGGTTGCACAACTCTGTAAATACATTAAAACCCACTGGTAAAAAAACCCCACTGAATTATACACTTTAAAAATTAATTTTATGATATGTGAATTATATCTCATAAAACTGTTATTTTTAAACTAATAATATATATTACCTCTTTAAAAATAATAATTACCACGTTGACCATAACCACTGAAATCTACTCCTTGTGGATAGAGGTAGCTGTCCTCCCAATCAATTTCAAAAGATCAGTGTTGTACAACATCCTCTTTCTATTATAATCCATTAGACCTGTGATATATAATTTATTATTTGTATAGTAATTAGCTCCCAAAGTTTACTATTACTATTTGCATTTTTTTTCACCCTAACTCACTTTCATCTAGCTTAAGGGTAGTTCCAAAGAACAAATATGCCATGATTGTCCTGTATTTTTTTATAGTCTTTCATTACCACCTCCCTTCTCAGTCAGCCAGAAAAAAGAGCACTACTCTTTTTAGGTTAGCCTCATAGAGCAGCAATGTATACTTTTAAATGTACTTTCTGTAACTATACAATTTTTAAAATAAAACAAAATAGTGATGTTTTAAAGCACCTATCTCAGGACCTTACCCACCTTTCTTAGGTATAATGCCTTGCTCAATTAATATTTGCGATTTTTTTCAGGTACACTCACCAAACCTCCTCAAAGAGAATTCCACCAAGGTATCTGCAGAAGTGCTTTGCTGTAATTTGTCCAAGAGTGGGCAGAGTTTTCTGTTTGTTGCCAGGAGGCCTGCATGTTCTCAGGCACTTGTCCCACCCACACTCTTTCAGACTGCACATCTTTTAAGAACAGGCCTAACTTCCATCAGTGAAGGTCAGGGCCCATACCTAATATATTCTCTGACATAAGCGTATAATGTTGATCTCTCCTCCTGCCCACTCTTGTAAATTTGGGGGCTCCACCAAATTTGGTGTACACCCCTTTAAAGATCAATTATTAGTATGTTACCCAAACAAACCAACCTACTATAAACTCCACCATGAATTAAGCCAGACTGTCCTCTAGAGAGGGCTGTCCCCACCCTGCGTTACACGGCACTCCTTTCCCCATTGCTTTTTCCCAAATTGCACTTTAATGTCATACTATCAACCTGCAGTAAAGGACATTATAGGAAACAGTCCTCTTACAGAGCTTGTCATTGCGTGGACTATAAACAAGGTGCATAGGATGCTGTGATTAAATAGTTGCCTTCAAGGAGGACGGGGGAGGAATGTCTCTGTTTCTTCCATCAGAGATAGATGTGATTTCCCTGAGAAGCTTATTTTTATCACCTTAAAGACTCTGTAAATTTTTAATTGATCAGTTTACATCTTTCTGTAGGCTCCTAGAAAGCTTAAGGCCTAATCTCAAGGAAGTAACCCAGTCATCATAGCTTTTATTTTATATGTACTATTCTTATTTTTCCTATTGGCTCCATCTTGGTTTCCTATCTTTATTTTCTTTTTGTCTCATTTTTCTTACTTATTCTGAATATAATTTATCTTGCTATATTGAATGCTTCTTTGTAAACCACTCTATATCCTTTTTAGAACAAAGTGAGTTACCATTTAACATTCTGAAACTAATCACAGCACAGATTCGTGAGGGACTCTATAGTTCCCATTTTGAATGCTGCAGAATTTGCACCCACATATGACTGGCTCTCCTGGCCCATAATGCCTCCTGAACTGCAAGTCACTTATGGTGACTGGCCCAAACCCCCAGTGCTGATCTGAAAGTAACAGGAGACCATTAGCTAAAGAACATCACTGTGAAACCCTACTAAAAGCCAGTGAGTGCCTAGCGAACCATGTAAACTACTTAGGCAACATCTTCAACCTGAGGCCAGGCACCCTAAGTTGAGTAAAGTTAACAGCTGCCTCCTATAACTGTCACTTCTGCAGTCCCAACAGAGGACTTAGAGCACTAAGCATCTAAGCCAAAGCCACTGCCTCTCATCGCTCCAGTTTAGCAGCAGCTTAATTCATGTCAAGAATTCATGTCAAGAAACAGATAAAAATAAGAAGTCTATGGGCTTCCCTGGTGGCGCAGTGGTTGAGAGTCTGCCTGCCGATGCAGGGGACATGGGTTCGTGCCCCGGTCCAGGAAGATCCCACATGCCGCGGAGTGGCTGGGCCCGTGAGCCATGGTTGCTGAGCCTGCGCGTTCGAAGCCTGTGCTCCGCAACGGGAGAGGCCGCGACAGTGAGAGGCCCGAGTACAGCAAAAAAAAAAAAAAAAAAAAAAAAAAGAAGTCTATGAAATTTCAGTACAAACTCTACATATGTCAGCCAACTACACACACAGTGGACTCTCAGAGCCCAGTCTTGCCATGGGACAGGCTCCTCCAAAGCCCTTCACAGCTTCTTTTTGCAGCTTGATTTGTAGGAAGTATGGTTTGTTTCTCTTTCTGCCCCAAAGCAGTCACTCAGGCAAGATTCTCAATCTTATCCCAAATTTAGGGCAAACTACACCCATTTCTCCCCACGGTGCCTAATTAATTCCTAATCCTTGAAAAAGTAGAGGTTCATGGACCCATTCTTAGGAGACCCTATTTCCCTTCTCTACATTTTCCTCAAGATACTTGTTTACAGATCCACTCTATTCTCTGCTCCTGTCTCCCTGTTCTCTCTTGCCCCTCAAATACACTGGGTTTTGAATTTCTGTAATTCTTCGTTTAGCTGATCTTGTTATCTGAAACATACTATTTCCTTTATTTACTTTTACATACTGGTATTTATAAAATCTCTTATCTTAAGAAATAAAAATCTATCTAAGATTATATTCTACACAGCCTTTGAATAGAGTCTCTACTATAACACAAATCACTGGGAATGAAGAGTGGGAGCAGGAATCCAAGATGACAATGATATTCACACGCTAACAATACAGAAGGAAATATCTGTACCTTCAATAAAAACCAGAGTTTCTGAGCCCTGGCGCTACCGACAACTCTCCGTTGTGGGGGCTGCTGTCCTGTGCGCTGTATGATGTTCATCAACATCTGGCCTCTACACCCCCTAGATAGCTGTGAAAACCTACAAGTGTCTCCAGACATCGCCAAATATCCGCTCAGGGGGCAAAATCACCCCCAGCTGAGAACCACTGGTCTAGACCGTTCTCCTGAGTTTAACACTATTAGAACAGTGTCTGGAGCACATTTGGTAATCAATAAATATTTGTTACCCAACAGATCTGTTTATCCAACAGTCTTCTGAACGTTTCTGCCTCAATGTCTTGACTTGGCAGCATCTCAAATTCAGTCTGGCCCAAACCAAACTCCCTTGTAATGCCTTAGTCTAGTTATTAGTATTTACTAAGTAATCCATGCCAGAAACTAAGAGATTACACTCAACTCTTCTCTCTCTCTCTCAAACCTAGACATAATCTGTCAACAGGTCCTATTATACCATCTTCATTTCCTCTTAAACACCACAACCACTTGTCACTGGCTTACTTCAAAAGCTTTCATGTCATCTGGTCTACTGCTCCTATGACATTTTTGTCCCATTCCAATCCAAGGTCCATAATGCTGCTAGAAAATTCCTAAAACCTGTCACTGTCCCCCTTAAAAACCTCTCAAGGACACGCCTCTGTCTACGATAGTGTTTCCCAAACTCCATTCAGATATCATCTTTATGATTTTGTCGTATTCCTACTACATACAACAGTGTATCTCTCTAATAGTTTTCTTTGAATCTACTTTTTAGTTAGCCATATTTTTTAAAATATCATCAAGCATGATTTATTTGTTTTTCCCTAAAATATGAAAACATTTCAAAGTGTTTATACATGAACCATCTCAAAGATAAAAATTCAAGTTTATCAGCCTCGTCTTCCATGATTTGGTCTCTGCCTGTCTTCCCTGAACCACCTCAAGCCATACCAAACTACTTCAAGTTGACCAGCCATGTTCTTTTAGATTAAGCTATACCATTGCACATGGTATTTCTTCTGCTTCATGTTCTTTCCTTCCCGTCTTGTCTACCTGAAAAAACTCCGCTCATCCTCTCATTGCTCCTCCTTTGTGAAACCATCTGTGGCTCCAGAGTTAGATGCTGCTTCTTCTATGTTCTCCGATATGCTGGACAGCTCTCTATTTTAGCACCTACCAAACTATGTAATGATCATTTGTTTACCTCTCTATCTCCCCTACTATATTGAGAGCCCCTCAAAGACAGAGGGAAGTGCCAAATTCTATCTCTAGCATCCACAGGGAATAGTACTTGACACAGGAGACAGTTAAAGAAATGTCTGTTGTAAAGCAGTACAGTTTGATTCAACATACCTTAACTGAGTGTCTATCACATACAAGGCAGTGTTCTAAGACTGTGGAGAATACAAAAATAAACAAGATATGATCCTGGCCCTTCAAGAAGCTTGCAGTCTAATGGTGGAGACAGGTATATTTACTATCATACAAGACAGAACAATACAAGTGGTAGTAAAATGGAACAAAAAGTGCTACGGGGCAAAGGTTAGTATAGAACAGAAAGAATGGAAAATTTTTTTGGCCTTGCCAAACGTCTTGCGGGATCTTAGTTCCCGGACCAGATATTGAACCTGGGCCATGGCAGCAAAAGCACCGAGTCCTAACCACTGGACCACCAGGGAATTCCAGAATGGAAATTTTAAATAGCAAATAAATTCTGGTATATACTCTGCTGACTCACTGTGCCAAAAATACTTACACCTTATCAGGTCCTGATATTTGCCTATCACAGTGATAGAGTGGACATGAAGGTACTCTGAAAACTGTAAGTAGCTGTGTAAATTCTAACCATTACTAATAATTCTGACTGTGGAATCCAGGAGCCCTGTATGGAGAAAGTGACATCTGAGCTAGAACTAAAAAGGGCATGAAGGGGAATTCCCCGGTGGTCCAGTGGTTAGGACTCTGTGCTCTCATTGCTGTGGGCCCGGGTTCAATCCCTGGTAGGGGAACTAAGATTCCACAAGCCATTTGGCGCGGCCAAAAAATAACTAACTAAATAAATAAAATGAAAAGGGGCATGAAGGGTATTGTATAGAGGAAACATAAGTGGTAGTTATGGACGTGAACCCTGGAGCCAGACTGCCTAGGTCTGAATGCAGCTCCTTCACTTACTTACTAGCTATATGCCTTTGAAAAGTTACTTAATCTGCCTGTGCTTGAGATACCTGTCTGTAAAATGGGGCAAATGTTAGTACCCAACTCACACAGTATTAAATGATTTAATATTTGTGCTATATAAGTATTAAGTAGGTAAAAGAAAGAGACTAAGCAGAAGCAAAGAAGCCGGGAAGTACAAGGCACACTGTCAGAAGAGAGCACTCTAATGGGCTCAGAATGGAAGGTAAAAAGAAAGGTGATTAAGTGGAAGACATACTTAGAAAAGTATGCTATTTGCCATCCTAAAAGGCTATTAACTGTATCAGAAAGAGCTCTGCACAAAGAGGCTTTCCAACTTAATTCACTGATGAGCTGGACATCCTCAGGCAGATCATAAACTCTACAAAGCTCAGTTCCCCCTCAGTAAAGTGAGAAGAATACAGAACTAGGCAAACTCTGATTCTCTCTCAGCTCTGAAATTCTAGAAAAGGGTCTGGGGAGTCATTAGAAGTGTGCACTGTCCCATAGGAAACCTACTACCACATGTAGCTATTGAGCACCTGAAATGTGGCTGATCCAAACTGGGATGTATTGTAAATATAAAACATATATCACATTTTGTAGACTTAATACAAAAAAAAAGACAAGGTATTATGTTAGTAATTTTATATTAATTGCATGTTGAAATTGGGTTAAATAAAATATTACTAAAATCGATTTCACCTATTTTTTTTAAATAAATTTATTTATTTATTTATTTTTAGCTGTGTTGGGTCTTCGTTTCTGTGCGAGGGCTTTCTCTAGTTGCGGCAAGCGGGGGGCCACTCTTCATTGCGGTGCGCGGGCCTCTCACTATCGTGGCCTCTCTTGTTGCGGAGCACAGGCTCCAGACGCGCAGGCTCAGTAGTTGTGGCTCACGGGCCCAGTTGCTCTGCGGCATGTGGGATCTTCCCAAACCAGGGCTCGAACCTGTGTCCCCTGCATTGGCAGGCAGATTCTCAACCACTACGCCACCAGGGAAGCCCTCACCTGTTTGTTTTTACTTTAAAAAATTTAACAATTTGAGGCTCACATTTCTGAGCATTTTCTATTGGACAGCGCTGCTACAGACTATTTTCAGAAGACTCAAGAGACTGTGATTCTGTAGCCAAAAAGACAAAATGCCAAGCATTATCAGAAAGGGTCTCAGAAAGATTATAAATGAAAGCACTGAAAAAACTATTCTAGCCCTATAGAAAGCCACAGTCTGCCCCTAACTGCTGTACTGTGTTCATTTTTCCTTGAAATACCTAAAGAAATATAATATACAAAACCAAACAACTCAGGTAAACAGAATGATCAGTAAGACAGGCAATAAGGTGAGTGACAAGACTAACAGGCTTCAAATCTAGAAGGCTCAAGACTACCATATATGAGAATCTATAAAATCAGATAGAGGCTGAATAAGGAGGTACAAAAGGCTCTTCACCAAGTCTTAGAAAAAAGCAAGGGAGAATTCTCTGAAGCTTTATGGAGGCATTTCAAACAGAGGTACAATTTTGCAGAGCAGTGGCCTTATATGAGAAACAGAGATGGCTCAGTGGCCTTATATGAAAAACAGAGATGGCTCAGACTAAACATAAAAGTGAGTTCCAAAAAAGATTACAGCAACTATCAATCCACAGAAGTAGTTACTTCTCCCTGTGTTGCATGTCTGAGGTGGACACTAGTATTCTCCCAACCCCTACCATGGAAACTGTCTTCAGTTCTTCAGTAAAAAAGAAAACAAAACTGAACACCAACTCAGTGTTCAACTTCTTTACTTACATGGGACCTTTAAGAACTGTCGAAGGGATCAGACAATCTCCAAGTTATAGAACCTCTCCCATGACAAAATACTTAAGTGTAAGTATTCAGTAAACCTGTCTTTCATCATTCATTCTTACATTTGGTCAGATATGGAATCTGTGTCTTCTATGATCCTCTCTGAAATTTTTTTAGTGGGTGAGAATCACACGAACTCTTTTTAAAGAAATGTTATGCTTTGGTCCACTCACCTTCACATAACACCCTTATTCCTTCAAAACAGTTATGTACATTTGACCCAGGACTAGTGATTTGACCATTTCCAATTTAGATATAGAGAAATCATGATTAGATCTAGAACATCCTATGCATTTATTATTTTATTTAGTATCTCCAACTTCCAGTCAATTTAAAACAGAGGTAAATTTCGGTCTATTTTTCTACCAGAACAAATCTTTTCCATAATGATCATTAAGTGGCCCCAATGATTTCTTTTCTTCCTTTGATAAAATATTTTAGTTTGGCTTTGAAGCCTCAGAAAAAGTGCTCCTGGAATACTTTCTTGGCCTGCCTAATTTTAGTTTGCATTTCATGCCAAGAGGGAGAAACAGAATTAAATTTCTTTAAATACACCAGAGATGCAGCACAAGAAAATTAATCTGATAAAAACATTTCCAGGGCTTCCCTGGTGGAGCAGTGGTTGAGAGTCTGCCTGCCGATGCAAGGTACGCGGGTTCGTGACCCGGTCCGGGAAGATCCCACATGCCGCGGAGCGGCTGGGCCCGTGAGCCATGGCCGCTGAGCCTGCGCGTCCGGAGCCTGTGCTCCGCAACGGGAGAGGCCACAACAGTGAGAGGCCCGCGTACCGCAAAAAAAAAAAAAAAAAAAAATTCCAAGACAACGAAGAAAAGCCTCCACTTATATAGAAAAATTCAGAATTTTTTTTTCTAGTAGTTGGTCGGGGGGGGTGGGGGGAATTTACTAGGAAACAGATACACACTAAGTACAGTCCAATTGTGTTGCAAAGGGAAATGAAATGGTTTAACAACTATATTCTCTTAGGTTAGGAAGGAAATCTAATGTTTATCAAACTAGGAGGTCTAAAGAAAATCCAACTGATTTGTCTTTCAAATCATTTCAATATCCAATATCAAGATACATTTCATAATAAGCAATATTTTACTCATTATAAACACAAAGCTTAAAACTGCTTTACATAACCTAAAGAACAGAAGACTCCACATCAATTCACTGACATGCAAAAACCAACTTTAGTTTTGCAATGAACTGGGTCACAATGTTGCGATTTTTTAAGGAAAAATCCTTGTTTCCTAAAAAGCCATATGCAGAAAGAAGCTACAAAACTATCGTCACAAGAGCATGAAAGCTTCATTTCTACTAATACTAGCTTTGTCCCCATTTTAATTAAATTATCCTGTTAAAAAGGGGAAAATGGACAAGAATGACTCCCCTATCAAACAGCACATATAATTAACATACAAGTTAGTTACATTCACAACAGCTCCTGTGGCCTTAATCATTTTGCATACTGTTGACTGATGTTAAATATCAACTCCCTGTACCAAGAGATGGCAAAAGAAAAAAACAGTAATATCTTCCTTAAGAGAAAAAAACTCACGGACAAAAATAAATTACTTTAAACCCACAGCTTAAAGAATAAAAAGAACTCAAAATTATCAACAGTTTACCCACTTACCACACAGCAAATCAAAGTTAATTGAACAAGAACAGGCACTACCACTAACCTCTAAACACTACTAGTCACCTAAGCACTGGTTTTAACAAACGCATAGAAACTTGTCAAAAAAGCAGTATCCCAAAGACTTACATTCCTTTATTCTTACATTCATTCCTTTACCCAAACACAGGTTTACTGTTGCTAGGACTCTGCAGTACAAAGAACGACTCATTTCCTTTGGAAAACCAAAACAACGAAATCTTGAGCTAAGAAGAGATTGGGGCGGGGTGGGGGGGAGCGGGGACAACTTAAAGGACAGAAACGTATTGGTGTTTATTGAGAGCCTGTTACTTTATCCACTTAGAACAGCTCAAAGACGTGCTCGAAAACGGGTTCACACTGGAATGAGCAGAAGAAAACCAACACTCCTAAAAAGCAACTGGGAGAGTGCTCGGGCAGAGGGACGACTTGTTCTCTCACCCTACCAGACCGCTCGGGCCCCCGCCTGCCCCTTCCCATCCCCATTCCTCAGGCACCTAAACCCACTGGGGCCGCGTTCCGGGAGCACGCTGCATCCCCTGTCAGACGCCGGCCTCCCTGCGCTCCTGTCACCGCCTCTGGGGGGATGACCGCTGCCACTGCCCGCGGAGGCTCGCCTCAGACTCCGAGACCCGGGGTCGGGGTGAGGGGAGAGGAGTCTTGTAAGCAAAGCCGTGAAGGCTCGAGCCCCGGGGCAGCCCCAAGGCCAGGACGGGCAACCCTGGGGCAGAGGCCGCGACATCCCTTGGGGTCCCCGCCGAGGGAATCGGGATGGCATTCGGGGGACTCGGGCTGCCCCCGCTCCCCGCGTGACGCCAAGTCGGAACGAGTCGCCTCGCACCGCGTTAGGCCCTCCACCGCGACGGGACAGGACACCGCCGGGGGTCCCGCGGAGAGAGGAAGGGCGGGCCGGCGGGAGCCCCGCTGCCGGAAGGGGGGGAGCCCCGAAAGCAGCGCTCCCGCCCCGGCCAGGCTCACCTTCAGATCGTTCTCCGGCAGGTATTTGCACAGCCGCGCTATCTCCACATACTTGTCCAAGTCCAGGGGCGCCATTTTAGAAATAACAAGCCCCGACGGCAGCAGCGGCGTCCGCGGCTATGCTAGCGGCGGCAGCGGCGGAGGCCGAAGCCGGAACCCTCCCTACGTCACGTCCGGCCCGTGAGACGCGTCTACGCAGCGGCGTAAAGCTTGACCCAATTTTCCCCGCTGCTTCGGCACGCCCCACGCTCTCTCCCGAGGAACACAGGATGCAGGCCCCCAGAGCCCCCTGGGTCCAGGGTGCTGAAACTGCTGAGACCCGTAGTTGTTTACCGTGGGGTGTGCTGGGATTTGTAGTTTTCTATAGTGGCCAGCTACTCTTCCTCCCCTTCCCTTCCTCTAGACTTTCACCTCTGGGGACCCAGCGAGGCTTTTACGATGCAAAATGGCAAAGTAGGTGACACTAGCCATTCCCTGGTTTCTCACTCCGACCCTTGTAAGCATTCTCTCACCAGAATATCTTCACTTAAAAATTGGGTAAGCCTGGGGACTTCCCTGGCGGTCCAGTGGTTAAGAAAGACTATGCGCTTCCACTGCAGGGGGCACGGGTTCCTCCCTGGTCAGGGAACTAAGATCCCATCCCGCATGCTGCACGGTAGGGCCAAAAAAAAAAAGTTGGGTAGGCCTGGCCGTATAATAACCTGTTTGCACCTTTCCAAGGCCTTAATAGAAACCTTGCCTAAACCCTTGGCAGAGATGTCAGGCTACCAACTTTCCAGCCTGGAAAGAAAGGAAACAAATATTAAAGCTCTTCTTAGGCCAGGCACTATACAAATGCTGTTTTTCTGTCTAATCCTCATAACGACTGATAGCAAAGGAAGGCTCAGAGAGGTTGAGTAACTTGCCCAGATCTCACAGGGTATAGGCAGGGGAGCCAAGACTGGAATAGGTCTGGGTGGCTTAAGTCTACTTCAGTGCATGTCCCATGAGGGCAGAGAGTTTTTTTGTTGTACCAAGAACAGGACCTGGTACTTAGTACACTTTCAATATTCCTCCACTCAACAGCTATTAATTGAACACTTAACTATATGCCAGGTACAGTTGTAGGTGCTTAGTGTATTCTGCAAACAAAATAGAAGAAGATCCCTCTCCTCAACCTGTAGCTATATTCCAGTAAAGGAGACAGAACATAAACCATTAAACAATAATATAGTAAATAACTGTAGAGTATATGAGAAAGTGGTGGGCTTCCCTGGTGGAACAGTGGTTAAGAATCCACCTGCCAATGCAGGGGACACGGGTTCGAGCCCTGGTCCAGGAAGATTCCACATGCTGCAGAGCAACTAAGGCCGTGCGCCATAACTACTGAGCCTGTGCTCTAGAGCCTGCGAGCCACAACTACTAGCCAATGTGCCACAACTACTGAAGCCTGCACGCCTAGAGCCTGTGCTCTGCAACAAGAGAAGCCACTGCAATGAGAAGCCCGTGCACTGCAACGAAGAGTAGCCCGCACTCGCCACAGCTAGGGAAAGCCTGCGCACAGCAGAGAAGACCCAATGCAGCCAAAAATAAATTAATTAATTTTTTTAAAAAAGTGGTAAGTGCTAGGGGGAAAAAAAACGGAGCAAGGAAGATGTAGTGATGCATGTTTAGGAATCAACAAGGAGGTGGGGGAGTTAGCCATGCAGTTACTTGAGACAAATTATAGAGAGGAGCCGATGCAGAGACCCTAAGACAAAAGCATGTCTAGAATCTTTGGGAAATGGCAAGATTAGTGTGGTTGGATCAAGGTGAGAGGAGTAGGAGAGGAGATGAGAGAAAAGAACACTGATTTTTACTTTCGATATAATAGGGAATTATTGCCGAGTCTTGAGCAGAGAACTAACATGATCTAACTCATTTTAAAAGGGTCACTCTGGGCTTCCCTGGTGGCGCAGTGGTTGAGAGTCCACCTGCCGATGCAGGGGACACGGGTTCGTGCCGCGGTCCGGGAAGATCCCACATGCCGCGGAGGGGCTGGACCCGTGGGCCATGGCCGCTGAGCCTGCGCGTCCGGAGCCTGTGCTCCAACAACGGGAGAGGCCACAACAGTGAGAGGCCCGCGTACCGCAAAAAAACAAACAAACAAACAAACAAATAAAAGGGTCACTCTGGCTGTTGTGTAAGACTGTAGGAGGCAATGATTGCAGCTGAAAGACCAGTTAGGAGACGGTTATATAGTCCAATAGTAGCCGGTGCTCAGTAAATATTTGTTGTTCAAGTGACCCTGGACTGGATCCTCTGGCCCTAAAGTGTATTTTGACAACATGTGGCGAAACTTTATTGAGGTCTCTGGGTGATGTTCTTTGTATTATAACTGTTCTGTAAGTATGAAATTGTTTCAAAGTAAAATTAATTTTTAACAGTCTGTTACAGAATGGTGCTCACAAGCATAGATTTCTTCATTTATTCAACGAATACCTATGATGTGAATGAGACCGATATGATCCCTGCCCTATAGCACTTACAATCGGATAACAAACATGTAAATGAGGAAAGAATTAATTACAAAGTATGATTAATGGCAAAAAAAGGGGGGAAAAGGGAAAGAAGGAGTGCTGTAAGAAAAATGGAGTAGAAGACGCCTACTTTAGGTTGGCAACATAGTGGAGGTAAAGTGTGCAGACTCTAGCACCAAATGGCTAGAGTTCAAGCCCAGGCTCTACTACTCCCTGTGTGACTTTGGCAAAGTTATGTATCCTTTCTGTGCTCCACTTTTCTCAGTTCCAATGTGGTGATAATAACAGTGCTTGCCTCATATGGAGATGACAAGAATACTTCTAGGCTTGTACTGAGGTTAAATAGAGTTAATATATGGAAAGGGTTTAAAACAATGTCGTGTACAGTGAGTGCATTGTGTTAGCTCTGAATATTGGGTGGACAGAAAAGGCCTTTTTGAAGAGGTAAGATTTAAGACTTTAGGGGGAAAAAAAGTATAGGGATAATATGCTTAGAGTTTTTTGGAGGAAAAAAAACCCCAAGTGAGGGAAAGATGCTATTGTTGTTTGATTTTTTTTTTACAGTCCTCTGAAAAACTGACAATTCACTTTTCATCTTTGAACCCCAGTAACTGGGAATTAATCCTATTCAAATATCGTCTCAGAATTGGGAAGGGAGACAAATAGGGAGATGGAAATGAACGTTCTTTACAAACAATAAAGTGCTTGAAAGGAAGGTGTCACCAGCATCATTGCTTCCCTTGCTGATAAGTCAGTGAACAGGTAGGTAATGAAGACAATCCCCTTCCAGTGAAAATAGGGGGCAGTCCTCACATTACCAAACTGTCTGGCAGTAAGAAGGTCCCTCCTGCAGACCTACCTCATTCAGTGAATCTCACTCTTGACATTCCCAGTTGGGTGAGTTCTTAGAAGAGATGATAGACACATTGGGTGGTGTGTTACAGAGACAGTGTACAGAGCTTGCTGACTGGAATATGTTCTTAGTCTTCCTTGCACGAAACAGGAGATCTGGGTTCCTGTTCTCCCATTTATGTGGGTTAGTCATTTTAACTTCTCTGGGCCTCAATTTCCAGTTTAAAAATAGATCTCCAAAGTTCTTTCCAGCACTTCCTGAAAAGTGATTTCTAGTCTAAAAGCATAGATCCCACAATGAAAATTAGTTGCTATTTTGCCCACAAACCTCTTCCAATTTTTCTTGTTTATGTGCAACCCCAGCATGGCACCTTGAAATGGATTTAGCCTAAAGACACAGGGGGTGAAGGAGCATTCTGCATCTGTGAGCAGAAATCTCCATCTAGATGCACATGGACGTATGGCAGAGCCAACCTGGCCTTAGTTTTCTTTCCTGAAAGAGCAGGAAACTCCTCTTTGGCAAACAGTCAGTGGAGATTTTTCCATTAACATGGGAACTCACAAAGACTCCAGGTCTTTGGAATAGGATATGTGAGCAATAAAAAGAGCTACAGACTGCAAATTCCATCTTGTCAATAAATTTTTGTTATGGTTTCAAGTAGCGAAAAGATTTACCAAGTTCACCTTTCAGCTGTACTATCAAATCCTCTCAACTGCTCCCTCTCTGAGGTAGGTAATTACTATTCCCATTCTAGAGATGAAGAACCTAGAGCTCAGAGAGGGTGAACTTGCCAAATGTCAAGGTTAGATGGTTAGTGCGGGAGCCTGGATGTGAACCCAAGTATGTCTGTCTGCTTCCCACTCTGCTACCATAGCTCTTTGCAGCAGGCGTGCCTATGGTTTCCTTCCTTAGCTGTTTCCTCCAATTCCTAGGATACAACAACTCAGCCCTCCTGATTGTGGGGTTCTCCAAAACATAGACATAGGTGAGCCAGCTCTCCATTTTCAGGAAAGCCACAGGGAACCTATGGTTATGAAGGAGACCACAGTAATGCAGATGAATACATCTCACTCAGGACTGGTGTCTAGAGTTCATTTACACCTAGGAATAGCATTATATTTTACATACAACCAACTCTGTGCCAGTCACTGGGCACTAAACAATTTATATACATTAGCTCATGTATTCCCCACCATAACCTTGTGACAGAAGTCTTATTAGCTCCATTTTACAGACTGGTGACACTGGGGCCCAGAGAAAACTATCTTCCGCAAAAATAGATACTTTCCTTGATGAACTTTTTATTCCTTGCATTTTTTATGAGCGTACCTAGTTATTTGTTTTTCTGTTTAATGTCTCTCTAGTTTGTAAACTCCAGGAGGTCAGGGGCCAGGTTTGCCTGGTTCGCCATAGTGCCTGCTATAGTTACAAACGCGAATTATGGAATACGTCAGCTCTTTAGGGCACCAAAGCTTGAAAAGGCCTAAAGACTAAACAGGGGGACTTCCCTGGTGGTCCAGTGGTAAAGAATCCGCCACACAATGCAGGGGACACAAGTTTGATCCCTGGTCAGGGAACTAAGATCCCACATGCCGCAGGGCAGCTAAGCCTGTGCGCCACAACTACTGAGCCCACGTGCCACAAACTACAGAGCCCATGCACCCTGGAGCCTGCGCACCACAACTAGTGAGAAAAAACCCGCAGGCCACTACTAGAGAGAAGCCCACGGGCCACAACTAAGATCCTCCGTGTCACAACTTAAGACCCGACACAGCCAAAAATAAATAAATTAAATAAATTTAAAAAAGACTGCGTAGGGAAATTTCACACCTAGGAAAGCACACTCAACTCTCCCTTTCAGAAACCATTCTAACAACCGCTGGAACTGAAAATATCCTAGCTCCTTTAAAATAGCCCAAGGGATTTGGGTCACCTAACTGGATGCCCAACCCCTGGCATTTCGCTTGTAAGTCGCCTCCAAGTAGCTCTGGCTTACTTACTCAGCCGGGGAGGTAGGGCCCCAGGACGACCCGGCCAGTTCAGTTCTGGAGAAATACACAGCTGGGTCGAACCCAGGCCGCTAAGACCCCTCCCGGCACCCTTACAAGGGCGCGCCCTGGGCAACCAGCCCTGGGAGTGGAGAGCGGTTGGCCGCGGCGCTCTTCCGGGGTCCGGAGGAGGGGCGAAGGTCCAAGAACCGCCCCTATTGGGGCGGAGCCACGGCCCAGGACTGGCCTAAGCCGCCGCAGGTAATGCGGTCCGGAGGTGGGGGGCTCTGGGACCCTGGTTTGAAGCGTTCCCGGGCGGGGCGGGGGGGGGGGGCCGCATCCTTTAAGGGAGTGGAGTTGGGCCGGGTGGAAAGCGCTCGAGAGACCTCCTCTGGCTCCGGCCCAGCCACACTGACGGAAAGGAACCAGCCTGTTCTCTCCTGACCCTGTCTCATATCCCCTAGCGCTGCCAAGCGGGGATGGGACTGGGGAATGGACCTGGCAGGGGCGGCTGCTGGAAGTCCCGGTCCAGGTGAAGTTTACCCCACTGAGCTTTAGGCTTTGGGGACAGCAGTTAGTGGCTTAGGCTGAAGATTGGATTTATCCATTCACCTCCCAGAAATCTCATCCATTTTCTTTCTTCACTGACTCATCCCTCACTTCTACTCTATGCCGGGCCTCTTGGTTGGTTCTCTGAATGAATCCGAGAGGGCCAGCTCGCTTGGAATTTAGTCTAGTGGAATTTATTCTAGAATCTAGAGAGTTTTAAATAGATGACTACATTCAGGGTGATCCCTGCAATGACGATAGCTTAATAGATACTTTCAGGTAGAGAATAAAGTAACTTGAGGATGTAAGTGGAAAGCAACAAATCAGGGAAGGTTTCACTAAGGAGGGGACATTTGAACTGGGCTTTGGAGGTTGACTAGGAGTTTTCTAGTTGACCGGAAGGGAAGGGACATTTCAGGTAAGGGAAGCAGCACAGGATGCAAGTTATGAAAGGGCCTGGCATTTTAGGGGAACAAAGATAGTAAAAACAGTTCAGTATAGCAAGAAATTGTAGAGGTGAGTTCCTGAAAAGAAGGTTGATGGGCCTCCCTGGTGGCGCAAGTGGTTGAGAGTCCGCCTGCCGATGCAGGGGATGCGGGTTCGTGCCCCGGTCTGGGAGGATCCCATATGCCGCGGAGCGGCTGGGCCCGTGAGCCATGGCCGCTGAGCCTGCGCGTCCGGAGCCTGCGCGTCCGGAGCCTGTGCTCCGCAACGGGGGAGGCCGCAGCGATGAGAGGCCCGCATACCGCAAAAAAAAAAAAAAAAAAAAAGAAGGTTGAGACCAGAAGGCTTTGAATGTCATGCTGAGGCCAGGATTTATCCTAGGGTTCAGTATTTCTTGGCCTTTTAAAATGTTTTCTTTTGATAAACATAAATACCTTATGACCTCTGAAAATTATTTTGATATATACCCCTTCCCCATGAAAACCACAGACACAGAAAACTTTAGGCAAAAAACAAAAAAACTCTGTAATTGGATTATGAAAGTTGTGTGATAGTTGCCTCTCAAATATAAGTTTATATCAAAAGGTTGGTAATGCTTATTCAAATTAACCAGGCCCTAGAAATTGGTACATCAACAGGAACATTTTTAAAGAGGCAAGTAACCTGATTTGCTGTGTTTTTTAGGTAGAAGATAATTGTAAATGTCTAAAAAGTACCTTTCTTTCTTAGGCATAGGACACCATGAAACAGCTGCCAGTGTTGGAGCCTGGAGACAAGCCCAGGAAAGCAACATGGTCTGTAAGGAAGGATTCAAACAGAAACACATGAGTTTTTTTTTCATTTATAAGTAGTTTACTAACATATATGATCATCTATGAAAAAGGGTAGAGTTGAAACTGTCTGTGGTTTCTGGTAATTAGACTCAAACTGTCTGAGAAGGTCTTCAGAGGAAAGGTAGTGGGGCAATAATTATCACAGAGCAGATGTTGATTTTATTAAAATCCATTTGCCAGGAAGAGTAAGGCACTGACCATCTGGCATCCTCAGCTCCAACACTGTGTCTTCCCCTAAGCTCTGACTCATTTTTAAGATTTTCAGGGAATTGGATTTGGATTAAACTGCCTTCACTATTTCTTGAGCGCTTGTTCAACCAACCCTTCGTTCAGCAACTAACACTGGCCTGACAGGGCCAGCCGCTGTGTAGGTGCTGCAGGTACAAAGGTGAATAGTCTCAGTGTAGTGGGGGAACAGTGACCAGTGCTGAAGCAGGGCTCACAGAGGGCTGTAGAGAGGAGGCAATGCTTCTGCAGGACCTTGGAGGAGAGCCCCTGACCTGGCTTCCATGCGTCCACTCTTGTTCTCTACGCATCATAAATCTGATCATGGCATTCCCTGGTTTAAAACCTTTTGTGCCTCTCCATTGGTCTTAGGATAAAAACCAGAGTCCTTCAAATGGCCCACTGGGCCCTGCGTGATCTGTCCCTGCCTGTCTTTCCAACCGCAAGTCCCGTTACTCGGCCTTTGTTCTCTTTCTCTTCCTTTAATGTGGCTTGCACTGTCCCACTCAGGGACTGTATGTGCTGGTCCCTCTACCTGGATCATCCTTTCCCCCGATCTTTTGTCCCTCTCTTTGCCCAGCTAACTTCTACTCATACTTCAGATCTCAGTTCAAATGGGGCTCCTTCAGGAAGTCTTCCTTGACCAGCCCTGTCCCCACCTACCTCTCCTTACAGGGTAGGGTCCCCCTGTGATATGTTCTCATACTATATATCCTGTATATATCCTGTACTCCTTTATAACACAACTGAAATGAAATGGATATTTGGAAATTATCTGTTTAATGTTTTTCTTCCCAACCAGTCTGTCAGGGCTGTAAAGGCAGGGACTTCTTTTGTCTTATGCACCATGTAGCTGGATGGCTGTGTGCTCTTGAATAAGTCATTTAACCTTTCTAAGCCTCAGGTCCTCAGTTGTAAACCTCAGATGATGATAATAGTACTGTCCCCAGAGGGATTTTGTGCAAGTTTAGTGAATCCAGGGTTGTAGCGAAGTTAGCAGCATGCATGGTATGTGGTTAGTAGTCATTCAGGTGATAATGTGGAATGTGTGAATCTGGACATCAGAAGAGAGATCTGGAAAAGAAATAGAGATTTGAAAGTCACTGATGAACATGTACGGTAGATGGGTGATAATTGAAGCCATCAGTACATATAAAATTGATCAGGTGGGCTTCCCTGGTGGTGCAGTGGTTGAGAGTCCGCCTGCCGATGCAGGGGACACGGGTTCGTGCCCTGGTCTGGGAAGATCCCACATGCCGCGGAGCAGCTGGGCCCGTGAGCCATGGCCACTGAGCCTGCGCGTCCGGAGCCTGTGCTCCGCAATGGGAGAGGCCACAACAGTGAGAGGCCCGCGTACCACAAAAAAAAAAAAGAAAAGAAAAATTGATCAGGCAAGCAAACCTAGACTGAGAAGAAGAGAACCCATGAGGATTGGGAGAAAGCTGGAGGAAAAGGAGTCAGAGAAGGAAACAGAAAGTGCAGCCAGACAGGTGGATAGAGAACCAAATGGAATGGGTGTGGGGAAGCCAGGTCAGGAGAAAGGTATGAGAAGGAGGGAAGAGCCAAGAGTACCAAATGCCAGAGAGGTCAGATAAGACTGGGCCTGGGGCTTCCCTGGTGGCGCAGTGGTTGAGAGTCCACCTGCCGATGCAGGGGACACGGGTTCGTGCCCCAGTCCGGGAGGATCCCACATGCCGCGGAGCGGCTGGGCCCATGAGCCATGGCTGCTGAGCCTGTGCATCCGGAGCCTGTGCTCCGCAACGGGAGAGGCCACAACAGTGAGAGGCCCGCATACCGCAAAAAAAAAAAAAAAAAGACTGGGCCTGAAAAACAGCTGCAGAGTTTTCTTTTCCAACCAGAAAGCTTGAAGAAGTGTGCTTTCTCAGTCAGCATTCAGAATAACTTTACAGAGTAGAATGAATGGATCCTGTATTTGATTTTTCAAAGTCCTAGTTTTGTCTTCCATCAGGTTGAGCTTTATGAGTAATCTGGAAAAGCTCTTAAGAATCAGTGAATGGGGCTTCCCTGGTGGCTCAGTGTTTAAGAATCCACCTGCCAATGCAGGGGACATGGGTTTGAGCCCTCGTCCAGAAAGATCCCACATGCCGTGGAGCAACTAAGCCCGTGCGCCACAACTACTGAGCCTGCGCTCCAGAGCCCGCGAGCCACAACTCCTGAAGCCCGGGCTCCTAGAGCCCGTGCTCTGCAACAACAGAAGCCACCGCAACAAAGAGTAGCCCCCGCTTGCTGCAACCAGAGAAAGCCCATGCACAGCAACAAAGACCCAGTGCAGCCCAAAATAAATAAATTTAAAAAAAAAAAGAATCAGTGAATGACAGAGAATATTACATGGCAGAGGGAAGCATCACTGGCTAGTGGCAAGAGCTCTGGGGCTGTTCTCATGTGATTACACATAAAGCTCTAGCCATCATTAACTGAGTCCTTCCTGCCATGTTACAAGATTGCATCTCATTCTTCACAGGTGAGAACTATTGCTGTCTTCATTTTACAAATGAGGAAACTAAGGTTCAGAAAGGTAAAGTGACTTCCAAAAGGGCACACATCAAGAAAGCACTTGATCTGGGACTTGAACTAGGTCTGTCTGAATTTGAAAATCATGTTCATAACTACCATCCTGTGCCAGGACACACCATTGGACATTTCTGGGTATCAGTTTCCCCCTCTACCAAATGGGAACAATTACTAGCCCAGGGCATCCCCACTAAGTTAATGTGAGATGAAAGTAGTGACAAAATTGAAAACTCAAAGGTTATGTGCAAAGGGAAGGTACTGTTCATTAATTAGGAAAATGCTGCTTTGCTGGACATGATTTAAAATGACTGTGTATGTATAAGACCCTTCATTCTGGTGACTGTTCCATGAGGAATGCAAAGAACATACTGCTGCATTTATTCTCTGCTCAGGCCTCCTGAATATACCCTCCCTTTGGCAGGTACACCTTGACCCCGGTTGGAGACAGCCCCTGTGCTCGGGTTGGCCATAGCTGCTCATATTTACCCCCTGTTGGTGATGCCGAGAGAGGGAAGGTCTTCATTGTTGGGGGAGCAGACCCAAGCAGGAGCTTCTCAGATGTGCACACCATAGATCTGGGTAAGACCAACAGCTGTGGGGAATTCCCTGGCGGTCCAGTGGTTGGGACTCTGCACTTCCACTGCAGTTTGATCCCTGCTCGAGGAACTGGGATCCTGCATGCCACTTGGCGTGGCCAGAAATAAAAAAGATCAGCAGCTGCGGAGCACATGCCCTATATGGCCAGAGAGCAGGGCTTTGTGCTGCCGGCCATGACCATTCCTAAGACTATCAGTTCAGACCAGACAGTAGGGTTTTTCTCTGAGAAAATGAATGTCACTGAGAGGTCCCTAAGGTTTCAACAGACTCCAGGAATATATCTACCCAACCAAAACCTCCTTGATTTGGGGGAAAGAGTCCATATGGAGCCCTGGATAACCAGCCATTCATTCATCAACTATTTCTCTGGGAGGCATTGATGCCTCCACCTCTTCTATCCACATAGCCAATTAATCACCAAATCCTAAATATCTCTTATTTTCATCCATGTCTGTCCATTTGCACTGCTACTACTGTAGTCCAAGCATCATTATCTTTCAGCTAGACTGTTAAAACAGCCTCCTCACTGGTCTGCCTGCTTCCAAGTTTACCTCCTGTACACTGCATTTTCCATGCTTAGCTGAGCATTTTCTAAAATATAAATCTGATCATGTCACTCCCCAGTTTCAGGCTATCCCCAACTTCATTTCTTAGCTCCCCCAAACCCACACTTGCTCCACTGAATATCCTTCAGTTCCTTGAACTCTTTTGGTCTCCAACCCTTTGCATATACAGTAAATACCCTACATAAGAATGAGTTCTTGGGCTTCTCTGGTGGCGCAGTGGTTGAGAGTCCACCTGCCAATGCAGGGGACATGGGTTCGTGCCCCAGTCCAGGAAGATCCCACATGCCGCAGAGCGGCTAGGCCCGTGAGCCATGGCTGCTGAGCCTGCGCATCCGGAGCCTGTGCTCCTCAATGGGAGAGGCCAGAACAGTGAGAGGCCCGCGTACGGCAAAAAAAAAAAAAAAAAAGAATGAGTTCTTTTCCAAGAGCGCATTCGTAAGTCCAATTTGTTCTTTTTTTTCCTTAATTTTTTATTTTTGGCTGAGTTGGGTTTTTTCATTGCTGCGCGTGGGCTGCACGTGGGCTTTCTCTAGTTGCGGCGAGCAGGGGCTTCTCTTCATTGCAGTACACGGACTTCTCACTGCGGTGGCTTCTCTCATTGTGGAGTGCGGGCTCTAGGTGCACGGGCTTCAGCAGTTGTGGCTCGTGGACTCTAGAGCGCAGGCTCAGTAGTTGTGGCGCACGGGTTCAGTTGCTCCACGGCATGTGGGATCCTCCTGGACCAGGGCTCGAACCCATGTCCCCTGAATTGGCAGGCGGATTCCTAACCACTCTGCCACCAGGGAAGCCAGTCCTATTTGTTCTTAAGTCCAACAAAGTTAGCCTAGGTACCCAACTTTTACAGATAATGCCAGACATGTGAACAAACTTATGTGATTTGGACATGCGAATGCACGTTTACACCTTTGAAAGTTTGCAACTCAAAGGTTCGTGTGTAGGAGACTTACTGTATTGTTCCCTCTGCTTGGAAGGCTCTTCCTTTTCCTTATCATCTGGCTACTATTCATCTGTCAGATCCCAGTTGAATGACACTTTCATCAGGAACCTTGCCCTGATACATCTGCCACTAGTTTAGGACTAGTTTAGGCACTGCCACTGTAAAGAAGAGACTCTTCTGTTTTCCTTCTCTGTTCCCATGTCTCCTCTCAACACTAGTCTTCTGTGCTTCCCTTCTGACTGACAGATGTGTGGGGATTTCCCCCCACACCAAAGAATTCTGCAACACCAGCTGGACGTCCCACAACTCAGTTCAGTTCTACCTGGAATTAGCATCCGATTCCACAGGTGAAGGGCTCAGTCCACGAGGCTCTCCCTGCTCCTCTTCAGATGCCAGTCACAAGTCCACCTGTGCTTCTGACCGACCAACTATAAACGGGAGGTTCCCATGTCACCCGCCTCAGGTTCCATTAATTTGCTAGAGAGGCTCACAGAGTTCAGGAAAATAGCCAGATAGAAGAGATGCATAGGGCAGAGTATGCGGGAAGAGGCATTTCGTGCCCTGTCCAGGTGCCCCACCTTTGCAATACCTCCACGAGTTCACCAACCTGGAAGCTCTTGCAACCCCTCCTTTTTGGTGGAGGGATAATTGAGTAAGTTATGACCATTGGTGGCTCTCTCCTCTCCCCGGAGATGGGGGTAGGGGGCATTGTCTGGGGCTGAAAAGTTCTAACCCTGTAATGTCATGGTTAGTTCCCCTGGCAACCAGCTCCCATCCTTAGTGGCTTTCCAAAAGTCACCTCATTAACATATACTCAGGTGTGGTTGACAGGGGGTTTGTTATCAATAATAAAAGACACCTTTATCAGTCTCATCAGTTAAGTTGGCACAGGGATTTTCAGAGCTCTGTGCCTGGAACAGATGAAGACCAAATATGTATTTCTTAATGTAAATCACAACGACACAACCGCTCTCTGTGTTTCCATAGTATCCTGTACTTTCCCATCTTTATCCCCCTTCACAGCCCTTTTCACGTGTGATTGTTTGTTGTCTGTCCATTTATATGGCTTCTCATTGTATCCCCAGCCATTACCACAGTGCCTGGCACAGAGTAGGTGCTTTATAAGTATTTGGATGAATGAATGAGTGACTACTATGTACCACACAATGGCAGAAGAAAATTGGTGTTTTGTTACATGTTTTGTTAGGTCCATGTGTAACGTTGCTGTCTACTGTTGCTGTTTTTTTAAATAAATTTATTTATTTTATTTTGTTTATTTTTGGGTGTGTTGGGTCTTCGTTGCTGCACGTGGGCTTTCTCTAGTTGTGGTGAGCGGGGGCTACTCTTCGTTGCGGTGCGTGGGCTTCTCATTGCGGTGGCTTCTCTTGTTGCGGAGCACGGGCTCCAGGCACGCTGGCTCAGTAGTTGTGGCTCGCGAGCTCTAGAGTGCAGGCTCAGTAGTTGCGGCACACGGGCTTAGTTGCTCTGCGGCATGTGGGATCTTCCCAGACCAGGGCTCGAACCCGTGTCCCCTGCATTGGCAGGCAGATTCTTAACCACTGCGCCACCAGGGATGCCCCTGTGTATTGTTTTGATCTCAGTTGTTTACTAACCAAATGTGAAGGAAAGTCTACATGTAAAACTTGAAGTGGTTTGGCCTCTCTTGATAATCTTGGAAGATCTGACATCCGTATGCCTGTATGTCTACATGGTGACAGTTTTTTGCAACTGAGCTGCCACCTATCATTGGGGCTCTCATTCTCCAATTTCCTCCAATCCTCTGTAGGCATTTGAATTTCTATACTCTGCACTAGGAAATCAAAGGTAAATTAAATCTCTTTCAGCTCTCAAGAAGCTTGCTGTCTAGTACAGTTACAATTCTTTCGTGACCTATTACTAGCTTTGTGACTCTGGCTAAACCACCTAAACCATCTGGGCTTCAGTGTCCCATAAAACAGGGATAATAACTTGCTTCACTTGGCACTTGTAATGATCTAACAAGATAATGCCTGTAAAGGTCATATGTAAGTGGTTTACTAATTAAAATAACTAATAAGTTAGGTATTAAGTCTGTGAAATTGTTTTAGCCAGAAGTCATTTACTTGCAGGTAATAGAAACTCTCTTAAACCAGCAAAAAAAAAAAAAAAAAGAAAGAAAGAAAGAGAATCCAAAGGCAGGAGATTTGGCCTAGCCTCAGGAGAAAGTGGAAGCAAGAATTAGAAAGCTGTCAAAAACCATCTACTTCCTCCCTCTCTCTCTTTGGAGAGATCTGCTTCTTTATGTAGATGTTTCATTCTTCTCTTCCACATACTTTGGCTTTCTCTCCTTCTCCTCACATGGTAGAAGATCGCCACCCAAACCCAGAAATCTATCTGAATTCCAAATTCTTGGGAGAAAGGATCTGATTGGCCCATTTTGGGTCCAATGACTACCTTTGACCCTATCAGCTAAGGCTAGAAAGTCAAGGTGTAGTACAACAAAGTGTCCTGGGATCTATCCCTGGGGTTGGGAGAGTGGGGACAGTTCCCATAGAAGAGGGTTTATGGATGAATCAGATGCCCCCCCCACCAAGTGTCTGATATAAAAATTTTTGGAGGTCGACCACATTCGCTTTAAGTGATCTGATGGTTGTTCACTTATGCTTTTGACCCTTTTCTCCTCAGTACCCTCCCCCAAGTTTGTCAACCAGTATAAGCCATTGGCAGCCCCAATCTAGGAACTGGGTGAAATGTTTTCTAGGAACACACCAGTGGGATTTAGCCACCTCGGAGGGCCTCTTGCCCCGGTACGAGCATGCCAGCTTTGTTCCCTCCTGCACACCTCACAGCATCTGGGTGTTTGGAGGTGCCGACCAGTCAGGAAATCGAAATTGCCTACAAGTTCTCAATCCTGGTAAGTAGCCAAAGGTTATTTATTTACCAAAATGAATAAATCCAATTCCAGTTCCTGTACCAAAGCCCATTTGGATTGTACTGACTAATCCATTTAACTTTGCTGACCTCATAGAAAATAGAAATTTTAACTTCTGGCAGAATCTGAAAATAATAGAGTTACATTTTGTTTTCCTCGTAACGTGTACAAATTATCCATTTCTTAAAAGCCGAAGCTGGAAGAGGCTTCAGAGAAAAGCTATGCCAAGTGGGCAACCCAGGTCCCACAAGGGGAAGTGACTTTCCTAAAGTCACCAGGGAGCCAGGGACTGGGGCAGGCTAGAACCCAAATCATCTACATCGGAGGTCTCAAATGGGGGCGATGGTGCCCCCCAGGGGACAGTTGGCCATGTCACACCTCGGGGCAGGGAATCAAGTGGGTAGAGGCCAGAGACGCTGCCATACATTCTGTAATGCACAGGAAGGCCCCTCACAATAAAGAATTATATGGTCTAAAATGTCAGTAGTTCCAAAGTTAAGAAACCCTGATCTAGATCCTCCTAGTATGTTTCTTTTAGTCAAAAAGTGCAAAGCTCCTGACTAGTCTCACTGGCAGTTTTATCACAGAGGAAGCAGTTTGGGGACATCACTACTGCAAGGATGTTGCTGAACCACCCATGGGAGGTGGACCTGACTTTTTGTCAGTTAAAAACATTTTTATTTGTTTTTCTCTTTATAAATATGGTTTATATTCATTGTAAAATATTTGAAAAGTGTAAATAAGTGGACAAAAGCCATCCACAATCCTGTGACCTAAGGCTATTAATAACAGTTCTGTGTACTTCCTGTCTTTTCTCTGCATTTTTATAAACCTGAGATCATCCTATTTCACCACTACACTCTTGTATCTTTTTCTTTTTAATTTCATAATTAGCACAGAAATAATTCCCTATTAATAAGGCTTTGTTGAAATCATTTTTAATGGCTGCATCACACTTTTTTAAGATTTATTTATTTATTTATTTATTTTTGGCTGCATTGGGTCTTAGTTGTGGCACACGGGATCTTTCGTTGTGGCGCATAGGCTGCTCTCTAGTTGTGGCGTGTGGGTTTTCTCTCTCTAGTTGTGGCGCATGGGCTCCAGGGCACATGGGCTCTGTAGTTTGTGGCACGCGGACTCTCTAGTTGAGGCGCGAGGGCTTAGTTGCCCCGTGGCATGTGGGATCTTAGTTCCCTGACCAGGGATCGAACCCGCATCCCCTGCTTTGTAAGGTGGATTCTTTACCACTGGACCACCAGGGGAGTCCCTCAATTTTTATGACAATACCATAATCCCCCTGTTGTTGTTTTTTTAACATATATGTTGTCTTCAGATTTTTATCATTATAAATAACAAAGCATTGAACATCTTTGTTCAGAAATCATTGACTGTATTCCAGATTATTGCCTTAGGAGCTTCTCTGGTGGCGCAGTGGTTAAGAATCCGCCTGCCAATGCAAGGTACATGGGTTCGAGCCCTGGTCCGGGAATATCCCACATGCCACGGAGCAACTAAGCCCGTGTGCCACAACTACTGAGCCTGCGCTCTAGAGCCTGCGAGCCACAACTACTGGGCCCACTCACCACAACTACTGAAGCCCGCGCACCTAGAGCCCGTGCTCCGTAACAAGAGAAGCCACCTCAATGAGAAGCCTGCGCACCGCAACAAAGAGTAGCCCCCGCTCTCTGCAAGTAGAGAAAGCCCACACACAGCAACGAAGATCCAAAACAGCCAAAAATAAGTAAATAAAAAGAAAAAAAAAGTTCTTCCATGTTTAAAAAAAAATTATTGTCTTAGAACTCATGCCCAGAAATAAAAGAACTAGATAAAACACTGGACTTTAAGGCTTTTAGTACATACTATCAAATTGCTCTCCAGAAAGATTTTTTTTTTAACTTTTTTTCTTTTTGGCTGCACTGTGTGGCTCGCGGGATCTCAGTTCCCCAGCCAGGGATTGAACGCAAGCCACGGCAATGAAAGCCCAGAATCCTAACCACTGGACCACCAGGGAATTCCCTATCCAGAAAGATTTTTTTCAACTTATCCTCTCCAACTGTGTTTAATAGTTCTTGTTTCACTCCTGACCAGTATCGAATTTATCATTTTTAAGCACTGCTAATTTGATAGGCAAAGAAACCCTTGTATCTAATTGTTTAAATATGCATTTTGTTAATTACTAGTAATCTGGACATTTTTCACATAACAGTCAACTCTTGTCCAGTTCCCTCTATCGATAACAGATTTATTTTTACAACAGCTGGTCTTTGTCATTTTGGGATAGTAACAGTTCCTACCTTGTTAAGTTTGGCAAGAATTTAAATTAACTCAAATCTGGCACATACTTAATGCTCAATAATTGTTGTTGTGGTTGATGTAGCTATGGTTCGACAGATGGAAATCAGTTCTAGATTGGATGGAGATCAGTTCCTTTGGTTTTCAATGATGGCATCTATTTAAATAAAATACAGTGAGAATTTGGAAAGCTTTTGTCAAAGGAATTGATTTTCCACCAGATCCTTTTTCTCTCCTAGAAAGTATAGTTTGACACCATGCCTAAGAAATATGAAAGAGGTAGGTGAATCATTAGTTGCTTTTGTTACTAAGGCGAGTCCTTCAGCTGGCTTAGGACTCCTTTTGTATTATTTGTGCTAACGTTTAGCTTGGCAGCCACACCATCCCAGGATCTTCTGACCCTGGAGGTTGTGCCCCTTCTAACTCCCCCTAAAATCCAAAAGCTATCCAAGATCTGTAGCTATAGAGACAATTATGTTATGCTTTGTTTTGGGTTTTTTTTTTTTTTGGCCATGCAGCTTGAAGGTCTTAGTACCCCAATCAAGGATCAAACCCGTGCCCCCTGCAGCGGAAACATGGTATCTTAACCACTGGACCACCAGGAAAGTCCCCATTATGTTTTGGATATAGGCTGAGACTTGTTTGGTCTCCAGGTTCATGTTTTGAGTCCTACACATATTACACATGTTTCGTGTGCCACTTTGTATACTGAATGAAGACCTTTACAAAAGGCACAGAATTTCCCAGTCAAGAAATAATTCCTGGGAATTCCCTGGCACTTTCACTGCCGTGGGGTCAGGTTCAATCCCTGGTTGAGGAACGAACATCCCACAAGCCATGTGGCACGGGAGGGAGGGAGGAGGGAGGGAGGAAGGGAGGGAGGAAGAATTCCTGTGTGTTGTAGTGGAATAAGTATGGGAGTTTTGACAGATCTGTGTTCAGAGCCCTGCTCTACTACTCACCAACACTGTGACCTGGGAGAAAGGATTTAGACTTTCTGAGCTTCAGTTCCCTCATCTGCAAAGTGGAGATACTTTGCATCCGCCTCCCAGGGTTGACTGAGGATAGTGGGGATGGCAGAGTGCTCAGGGCAATGATTCCGCACAGGGGAGGTACTCAGTTACTGCTTGTGTTTCTATAAAATTCATGCTTCATTCTGGAAAGAAATAAGCTTCTGTACACCTACCCACGTGGTGAAAGTTTATTCTCAAGTCAGAAGAGTAGAAAATACATAGATCTTGGTGGTGTTGAAATAGAATTTGAATCCCAACTTAGCCATTTACTAGCCATGTAACCTTAAATGAGTGACTTAATCTGTCTCTGCTTCAATTCCTTATCTGTAAAATGGGGAAACTAGTATTTATTTAGCACTTACTATGTAGTAGGGACAATTACTGCTACTACTGAAACTGTAATAATATTGCCTACTTTCTTTTAATGGCCACATATCCTGAGAAACTTGGCACATTTAGTTTCTTGCATCTAGTGGGAATGAATTTTAGTAGCTGTTGGGCTCCTCTGAATGGGCACAGGGCAGGGTAGTCAGTCATCAAAGGGGAATAGGGTTCAGAGAGGATGTTTGAAGGCCTCCAAAAACAAACTGGCCTCATTCTTTTTTCTTTTTTTTTTTAATCTTTATTGGAGTATAATTGCTTTACAATGGTGTGTTAGTTTCTGCTTAATAACAAAGTGAATCAGTTATACATATACATATGTTCCCATATCTCTTCCCTCTTGCATCTCCCTCCCTCCCACCCTCCCTGGCCTCATTCTGAATTGTACTTGTGGCTTTCAATCTTGGGGATTTGGGTCTATCTGGGCAAACTCTAAGTATTACCCCCTACCCCTCCTTGAATTTGGTGGCATGAGATCCCCGCCTAGACCTACACTGTCCGCCTTAAGGATTGGGGTTTGCAAAGTGACCTTGCCCAGCCCCAGAGTTGATGTCAGAGGCCCCTCAGCCTGGGTGTTTTAGATACCTACCTTCTCTGTGGACCAGAAACGAGGACTTGGACCATGCCAAAGGTGACCGGCCCACCACCATCCCCAAGAACATTCCACACGTCATCGGCAACCATCGGAAACCAGCTGTATGTCTTTGGGGGCGGAGAGAGAGGCGCCCAGCCTGTGCAGGATGTGAAGCTGCATGTGTTTGATGCAAGTATGGACTCGGGGGAACCCTGGGGCTGCCACTTACCTGGTCGGGGTTACCCCGGCCTGCAGCTTACCCGATGTAGGAAGCAGAGGTTAGAAAATGACAACCTGGCTGTGTGTCTCACTTCTAGACTTCTTCAGTATATCTCTTAGCTGATATCTTCTACCCATAGCAAAATTTGCATTTAAAAAGGAATAATTGATCAATTTAAACAGTATAGTTAATAAAGCAAAAAAGTAAAATTTTGCCCCTTACACCTTTCCTTCCCACTCCCCAGACAGAGGTAAACACTGTTAGCCATTCGTAATGTCTACCTCCAGATTTTCCTGTGCAATTATAAACCATATGCACATGTGTTTATGAACATCTATGAATTTTCTATGGATTTTGAAATTATATAAAAACTTTAAAACACACACATAGAATTATTAAATTATAAATGTTGGTCTGCCTCTTACTTTTGCAGGTCTAAGGGTAAATCTTAGTACTAGTTGAAAGTATAAACTTGGAAGCCATAGGACAGGGACTCAGGACCAGATCTGACATCTAGTTTTTGTATTACTTTAGACTAATTTCTTAATCTCTCTAGGCCATAGTTTGCTGATGTGTAAAATAGAGATAGTAATAGTGCCTACCACAAAGAGTTGGAAAGATTAAATGAGATAATGTGATACAGTGCATAGCACAGTGCCTGACACGTAGGAAGCACCTAATAAATAATCACTGTATTATCATTATTATTCCTTCATTTAATCACACATCATGGATCTTTCCTAAGTCAGAAATTTCCTTGCAAAGCATATCTTTCTATGGGAATCCCTATTTATTCAGTCATTTTCCTATTGACTGACTTTTTTGCTGATAGTGTTACAGTGAATATATACATTAATTTCTGTACATGTTACAACATTTAATATGGACTAGATGCTAGGAAGTGGAATTACGTAGGGTCAAAATGGTATGAACATTTTAAATTGTGAGACCTCAAAAAAAAAATTGTGAGACCTCTTGCCAAATTTTTGTCTAAGTAGTATTTATTTACATTTCTTCCTCTTACTAGTGGGCATTTATGAATAATACTTTACAAATAGCATGTGACAAAAATAATTTTCATGTGTGTTTTTGCAGCCTTTTTTGAGAAAAGGCAATAAGCAAAATTTCAAACTTACAAAGTTTAAATTAAGAATTAAGACACGTCACAGTATGACTTTATCCAGAAAGAATGAACTGTGTGATTCTTTTAAAGCAGTTTTAAATTTTTAAATAATATTGGTTTTGAATATATAAAACTAAGAGAAAAAAATATATGTATATATATATGTATATATATAAAAAATACTATCACCCCAAAATTGTTAACATTTCAGTACAACTATGGTGGGTTTTTTTTTTAAATAGCAGAGATAATTCTAGGTATACTATTTGTTTTTTTTTTTTTTTTTTTTTTTTTTTTTTTTTTTTTTTTCGGTATGCGGGCCTCTCACTGTTGTGGCCTCCCCCGTTGCGGAGCACAGGCTCCGGACGCGCAGGCTCCGGACCCGCAGGCTCAGCGGCCATGGCTCACGGGCCAAGCCGCTCCGCGGCATATGGGATCCTCCCAGACCGGGGCACGAACCCGTATCCCCTGCATCGGCAGGCGGACTCTCAACCACTTGCGCCACCAGGGAGGCCCTAGGTATACTATTTGTATCCTGTATTTTCCACTTAAGCATTTCACCTGTAATCACAAAGTTTTTTTCAATGTTTTTAATGAATACATAGTATTCTATCATGACTGTAGCAATAACTCACCTATTCACCTGTTGATGGACTTAGGCTATTTCCAATTCTTCTCTATTACAAACAATGCTGTGGTAAACATATTTATGCATAAACTTTTTCTGATTATATCAAATTGTAATCTTTGGAACTCTGGGGGCTCCTTGAACAACCTTCAGGCATGTCACAAATGGTAATTCAGAGATAAGTTGTTTGGCAGGCTTTTGTGTCAGATAATTTTTGTAGCACTCCTTTAAGACTTATCTGGTATGTTGAAATGATTGATTTTCCTGAATTCTATATATGTACAATTTTGAAGATATGAAGGGTTTTCAACACGTAAAATACATCTGCACTATTTGGATCATACCCATATTAATAACTCTCATGTATTGAGAGTACTTTCTCTGTGCCTGTGCTTTCCATATATTATCTCATTTAATCCACACTTCAACCCTGAGAGGTAGGTATTATCAGGTAATTTCTCCTCATTTTACAACTATAGAAACTGAAGCTTATAGAATTAACTGGTGCAAGGCCACATAGTTATTCAATGAAATAACCTGGTTTTAACTCCAAATCCCATGCTCTAACCATTATCCTATACAACCACTTCAGGAGGCCCTGCTAACTTTAAAAGTAGTCTATTTTTTTTCCCCACTGTTCCAGCAAATCAATTAAGAATATTGTCTTAAAAAAGAGAAAACTCTGAAGGCCTGTCCCAGAAGAAGTAGACTCATTCTTTTTAACTCTGGGGCAGTTCTAGGTTGAAGAAACTTAAGGGAGGTCTTTTTTTAATTCAAAGCAAGAAGTGGTTCCTTATTGCCCAGTAGAAGGGGCAGGCATATTAGGCAGTGAATTCTCCAGCCCTGGATGTGTACCAGTAGAGGCTGTAAAGGCTGTGGATGGAGGGAGGCCTGGGTTGGGTTGGCAAGTTGCAGTGAATGACCCCCCAGGTCCCTCTCTGCTTGGAGCATCTCTGCTTGCTGGGAGGTGAGGCTTGGGTATATTTCTCGGGTTCTTGCTTCATAGCTTTGTCATCTAATGTCACTGAATTTATTTTTCTAGGTACCCTGACCTGGTCACAACCAAAGACACTTGGAAAACCTCCATCCCCCCGGCATGGTCATGTGATGGTGGCAGCAGGGACAAAGCTCTTCATCCATGGAGGCTTGGCAGAGGACAATTTCTATGATGATCTCCATTGCATTGATATCAGTAAGTAGGGTGGAGAGCATGGGGGCTTATCTGCTTAAGATTAAATAAAATAGCTTTGATTGACTAGAGCCTTGCTCTTGACCAGCCAGCAGAATCTTCACTAGATTCTGTGAAATGTGGCCTGAATAATAATGAGAAATAATAATAACAATAAAAGCAGGTATTTCTGTTTGCCATGTACCTACCCATTAATTATTTCTTATCCTTCCAACAACCCTGCTCTTTCATTAAAATTCATTATGCTTTTTGTTTCCCGACTGGATTTCTTTCAAGCAGTACCCATTAACCCCATGGATAACTTCTAGAGCGGGTCTGGAGGTGGACAACCAGAACTGTCACGCTAAATTGTTAAAAACACTGAGAAAAGGAAAGTTAGGGATAACATGAGAATTGTCTTTGAGTGTCTGAAGGGCTGATGTGCCCTAGAGAGCCTGGACTCTTTCTGGATCATTCTTGCAGACTATGAGCTCCTTTAGGGCAGGGACTTTGTCTCTTTTCTTCCGCCAGTGTATTTCCAGCATTGAGCACAGTGTCTGGCAGGTCATGAGTGATGAGTGCATATCTGTTAAGAGTGGACAGATAGGGACTTCCCTGGTGGTCCAGTGGTTAAGACTCTGCGCTTCCACTGCAGGGGGCATGGGTTCAATCCCTGGTTGGGGAACTAAGATCCTGTATGCCGCACAGTGCAGCCAAAAAATTTAAAATATTTTTTAAAAAAGTGGACAGATGAACAAATGAATATGTTCTGCGTTGCTCCAGATGATAGGAATTGGAACTATGGGCAGAATGCATGAGAACTGCTGTGCAGTGTATCGGGCTACCTTGCCAAACAATAGGTTCTCTGGTTTGGTGACATCTGAGGCCAGCTGACACTGGCTGGGATTCCTGCATTGCCTAGGATATTTGGCTGGACTGGGTGATTCTCCCTTCCAACTCTGAGTTGCTGGACCCCTGCCTTGAACTGACAGATGGAAAATATCTTCACAGAAGCATTCGTTGCAAGCAGTCAAACAGAGTTTTAATGCTTATTTTATTTATTTTTTTCTTTAAAAATTTTTTTAATTTTTTAAATTATTTTTTTGGCTGCATCGAGTTTTAGTTGCGGCACACAGGATCTTCATCGCAGCATGTGGGATCTTTCGTTGCAGCGCACGGGCTTCTCTCTAGTTGTGGCGTGTGGGTTTTCTCTTCTCTAGTTGTGATGCATGGGCTCCAGAGAGCGTGGGCTCTGTAGTTTGTGGCACGGGGGTTCTCTAGTTGAGGTGCGTGAGCTCAGTAGTTGCAGCGCATGGGCTTAGTTGCCTCAGGGCATGTGGGATCTTAGTCCCCTGACTAGGGATCAAACCTGTGTCCCCTGCATTGGAAGGTGGATTCTTTACCACTGGACCACAAGGGAAGTCCCTTAATGCTTATTTTAAAAAAGAAAGTCCTTTTCTCTTGTGCAAGGAACTACTTCCTAACTATTTTTCCTCCTTTCCAGCCCAGGTAGTTCTCTAAAACCTAAAATCCAGCGATACCCTGCCTCATTTAAATTCTTGTCTGAAAAGTTGCAACTACCTGCAGAAATAGGTTGGAAATAGGTGCTGAGACAGCACATTACAGCATAGATAACACAGGTTTTGGAGTCAGACTTGAGTACAATTCTAGCTCTGCCACCTGCTAGCTGTGGGATCTCCAACAAGTCTCTTTCCCTCTCTAATCCTATTTCTTCATCTTTAAGAAGAAAGAAGGTAGGCAGAAATAATAGCAATTGCATACCGCTATTAAGAGAATGAAGTAAGCAAGATACTTAAAGTGTCTAGCCAGTACTCACAAAGTTGCTTTCTAAGGAACTGTATTTCAAACATGCACATGTGTGCACATACAGGCATGCTTACACACACACACAGTTGGAACCTCACCTACTTCTGGGCTCCAAAATACTTAATGGTGATGGTCACCAAAGACTGGATCACATTCCTCAGTGTGCTCCAAAGACCACCCACATCAGAATCACCTGGGATGCTTGTTAAAATTATAGATTACTGAGGCCCTCCCTCCCTCCCTGGACTAGCCAAACAGAATTTCAGTCCCCAGTGATTTTTGTGCACCCCAAACCTTGCTATAGGATCTCTCAGAGCTCTCAGTGAATGAAGTTCAGTGATTGCTTTGCAAACTGCAGGAGTCTGACAGGTTAAGTTTGAAACCGCAGTCTAGGCCATGTTGTACCTAAACACTTTCTATCTCTTGGCAGGTGACATGAAGTGGCAGAAGCTAAGTCCCACTGGGGCAGCTCCCACAGGCTGTGCTGCCCACTCAGCTGTGGCGGTAGGAAAGCACCTGTATATCTTTGGAGGGATGACTCCCACTGGAGCCCTGGGCACAATGTACCAGTATCACATAGGTGAGCAGGTGTTGTTCACTGTGCATCTTTAAGCAAATGTGACCATTCTTTGAAAAGTATCACAATGCTTTTTGGTCTTTGATTTTGGTCCCTCCACATCTAAATCCGAAAGAATGACAACCAAACTTTTAGGAAATGACATCATCAAAGCAGTAACAGTGCCATTAGGGGTTTTTCCCTTTTATTTCCTGTTTCTGTTAGGGCTCAGGTGATACAGCACATCACGGAGCATTTCTGGAAATTTCTTAACACAGACCCTTTTCTTTTTTTTTTCCAAAATAGAAAAGCAGCATTGGACCTTGCTTAAATTTGATACTTTTCTACCCCCTGGACGATTGGACCATTCCATGTGTATCATTCCATGGCCAGTGACATGTACTTCTGAGAAAGAAGATTCAAATTCTGCCACTCTAAACTGTGCTGCTGAGAAAGGGGATTCCACTGAGAAAGGAGTAACCCAAGGTGGTGACTCTCACGAAGGTCAGACTGACACACTACTCTGTTTTGTGTTTGGTGGGATGAATACGGAAGGGGAAATCTATAACGATTGTATTGTGACTGTAGTCGATTAATAAAACCACATTTTTACTACTTTTAAATGTCAATCACTTTCAGAAAAGTTAAATGAAACCTTAGTTGTTTCATACCTCCAAAATCTTCTGCACTATATATCCCTCTGGCTTTTACCTACTTTGGTAGGTAAAGAGATAAACTGGATAGCCCAGGGCAAAAACCTCTTATTATATAAAGGGTTTTACCAGCAATACAACCCAGGTAACTGAGTAATACATTGGCTGATTATTAAGAATACTAATCACAAAAATGTTGCAGAAATCCTAATTGCTAGATACAACAGAAGCTGTAGAAATTAGGGAGTGGACATTCACAGGCTGAAGTGTTTTTAATATTCATTAGCTGCTCCTCAGAAAGAGGTGCAGACTGTTGGCTCTTGGTATTGAGAGCCACTGGGGACCGGGGCAAAGCCTGGCCCTTATCTGTCCCCACTATGCCCTATCCCACTGCACGTAGCACTGCAGGTCATTTTTAACGTTTGTATGGACGTTGGCCTGAAGACCCTCTGTCCAAATGCTTTTGGGCAACGCAGCAGAGGTCCAGGCCTCAGAGTAAAACTATCACACTGTCAGGTCCTAGTTCCACAAGTTAACCTTTCAGCTGCTTGCCCATCTATAAAATACCTATCCTGGGGCTGAGTTGGATTTCATGTTAGCATGATAGCCTGCCCTTTATTGACCATATTTATTAAACTTTAGTAGGGCTAAATGTAGGTCACCATTCTAGACCCCACTCCTGTACCACTGAGATGGAGACTGACATAGCTGAGGTTCAAAAATATACCTTCACATTCTAAGATTATGAATTGAATCTAGGTGTGTAATGTTATCATCAGTGATCCATCACTCTATCAAATCTCAAAGGAATCCAAGCAGGTATAAAGCATCATTAGTAATAAAAAGCCACCAGAAGTTTTTGAAAGGTAAGGGGAAATAGGAAACTTCAATTATGCTCAGGAAAACTCCACTCTTGGGCCCTGTAAAATGGCCCTTGCCTAGTTAAGGATATGGATGAACCTCCCACCCCCTTTCTTAGATTAGGTTAGGCAGATTTCCAGAAATGACTGAATAAAAAAAGTGTTTTCCTTACCCCAAAACGCCAAACACTCCCCTCAACCCGAGACTCTAACCTTAAAATAAATGACTAACCTAATTAGAAGCTTATCACAAAAGTTAGACCAGTGTAAATAACAAACATTTATTGGTGTCACTTATGGTAGAAAAAAGTTCCTACACCAGATGCACATGACCCAATTGTTAAATAGAACATTTTCAAGGTGAACACACATCCTTAACCCAGCTTTTTTACCCACTTTTGATGATGGCCAATTCTTCCTCGCCCCCCACCCCAAGACATGTGAGCAACTGCTAATGAAAAGCAGTAAACAGCCACTTGGGCTATATAGCATTTTCAACTCCACTCCAAGGTGAAGATTCCAATTACATTCGAGACTTAAGTTCTCTCAATTTTCTCCTAACGAAAGTTCCTGAGTCCAGTTATTTACAATATTACAGCACTAGCAGAGCAGTGTCTACAACTCGTCTTTATCTGCTGGTTCCTCATCACCAGTTGGGGGAGGGCCTGCACTTCCATAGAGTTTGCTGATAATTGGCTGAACAATTTCTTCTAGCTCCTTCTTTTTAGCTTTGAAATCTTCAATGTCAGCATCTTGGTGACTTTCTAGCCACTCAATCTTTTCTTCTACGGCTTTTTCCATGGTCTCCTTATCTTCAGAGGAAAGTTTACCTCCCAGCTTTTCTTTATCTCCAATCTGATTCTTTAGAGAGTAGGCATAGCTTTCCAACTCATTTCTGGTGTCAATGCGCTCCTTGAGCTTTTTGTCTTCCTCAGCAAACTTCTCAGCATCATTGACCATCCTTTCAATTTCTTCAGGTGTCAGGCGATTTTGGTCATTTGTAATTGTGATTTTATTTTTGTTGCCTGTACCTTTGTCTTCAGCTGTCACTCGAAGAATGCCATTCACATCTATCTCAAAGGTGACTTCAATCTGTGGAACCCCACGGGGAGCAGGAGGAATTCCAGTCAGATCAAAAGTTCCCAGAAGGTGATTGTCTTTCGTCAGGGGTCGTTCACCTAGAAGTCACGCACAAAAAAATTTGTTCGCTGTTACCGACAAACATTAGTACATCTGGATCCCTATGTTTCAGTCTGTTAGAGCCTGTAGTGTCAAGGGCACTCTATCAAACTAGAAGTGGGTCAGTGTTGGGAAAGGAACAGTGAGTTAAGTTACTAGTAACTCTTAACTGAATTTCATCTACTTTATAGCAGTAGGAACCCTTTACTTGTTCTTGTATTTTAATATTTATCTTTTTAATTTATTTATTTGGCTGCGCCAGGTCTTAGCTGCGGCACGAGGGATCTTTTAGTTGTGGCATGCGAACTCTTAGTTTCAGCATGTGGGATCTAGTTCCCCAACCAGGGATTGAAACCGGGACCCCTGCATTGGGAGTGCAGAGTCTTAGCCACTGGACAACCAGGGAAGTCCTTCTTCTTGTATTTTTGAATTTACTTATTTTGGCCATACCGCGCAGCATGTGGGATCTTAGTTCCCCGACCAGGGATCAAACCTGTGCCCCCTGCAGTGGAAGCGTGGAGTCCTAACCATTGGACAGCCAGGGAATTCCCCCAGAAGGTATATTTAATGGGAAAGAGTGCTAGATAGCTAGATAAGAAATAGATTTTAGTACTGGCTCTACCAAACTCAACACCAGTTAAATTAGGGCCCTCCCACCTGAAAATAGCAGATATTTCTTTCCCTAGACATTTCAATAGAGTATGTTAAAAGAAGTCAAGCTCTTCAAAAACATACCATAGTATTAACAAATGTAAGCAATTACCTTCATAGACCTTGATGGTAACAGTTGGCTGATTATCAGAGGCTGTAGAAAAGATTTGAGACTTCTTGGTGGGCACCACAGTGTTCCTTGGAATCAGCTTGGTCATGACACCTCCCACGGTTTCAATACCAAGTGTAAGGGGACATACATCAAGCAATACCAGGTCACCTGCAAAGGTACGTTAATCGAGCTAAGTTCTAATTCAGGAGTCACAGGAGCAATTCCAAGCAGACCCCACAAACAATACAACTTCATCTTCTCCATCTTGCCACCTGATTAGGTTCTATGCATAATCATTTCAGAAGCAATGAATTAAATATAGTTGCTAAGGATCTTGAGACTGTGCCAGGTCTTGACCTCACTGTACCCTCTACTAGCTGTGTGAGCTTGCTGCTCATAATCTACTGCTTTCTAAAGCAACAGCTAATTGTACTCTGAAGCACCATGGATGATGCTGGGACACTGACTTACCTGTATCTTTTTTTTTGCGGTACGCGGGCCTCTCACTGTTGTGGCCTCTCCCATCGCAGAGCACAGGCTCAGGACACGCAGGCCCAGCAGCCACGGCTCACGGGCCCAGCCGCTCCGCGGCACGTGGGATCCTCCCAGACCGGGGCACGAACCCACATCCCCCGCATCAGCAGGCGGACCCTCAACCACTGCGCCACCAGGGAAGCCCTGACTTACCTGTATCTTGATCACCGGAGAGTACACCAGCCTGCACAGCAGCACCATATGCTACAGCCTCATCTGGGTTTATGCCACGGGATGGCTCCTTGCCATTGAAAAACTCTTTAACCAGTTGTTGAATCTTTGGGATTCTAGTAGAGCCACCAACAAGAACAATTTCATCAATATCAGACTTCTTTAAATCAGAATCTTCCAGCACTTTCTGGACAGGCTTCATGGTAGAACGGAACAGGTCCTAGAATAAGTGACAAATGACTGTGATGATGCCTGTCATACCCAGGTACAGTCAAAATACCTAAATGCATTGTCCAAACTCAGACAGTCTAACTAGATCTCATTAGCAAAGCAAAAAACAAGGAACATACCATGTTTAGCTCTTCAAATTTGGCCCGAGTCAGGGTCTCAGAGAAGTCTTCTCCTTCATAGAAGGACTCAATTTCAATTCTTGCTTGATGTTGAGAAGACAGGGCCCGTTTGGCCTTTTCAACCTCACGCCGGAGTTTCTGCACAGCTCTGTTGTCTTTCCGAACATCTTTGCCAGTTTTCTTTTTGTAGAGCTTGATGAAGTGTTCCATGACACGCTGGTCAAAGTCTTCTCCACCCAAATGAGTATCTCCGTTAGTGGCCACGACTTCAAAGACACCATTATCAATGGTGAGAAGAGACACATCAAAGGTTCCACCACCCAAGTCAAACACCAGGATGTTCTTCTCCCCTTCCCTCTTATCCAGGCCATAAGCAATAGCAGCTGCTGTACTATTAGGAGAATGAGAAAGAAAAAATAAATGACTTAGTTAAGTATACCTTTCCCCATTTTGGCCTCTCCTGTTGCAGAGCACAGGCTCCAGACGCGCAGGCCGCTCCGCGGCATGTGGGATCTTCCCGGATCGGGGCACGAACACATGTCCCCTGCATCGGCAGGCGGACTCTCAACCACTGCGCCACCAGGGAAGCCCCGTCATATTTTTTAATTTAACACTTACGGCTCATTGATGATCCTCATAACATTCAACCCAGCAATAGTTCCAGCATCTTTGGTCGCCTGGCGTTGGGCATCATTGAAATAGGCTGGTACAGTAACAACTGCATGAGTAACCTAAAATGATAACAAAAGATAATTAAACATATCTTATCACACGGCTTAACCTTTATTTAAGTTACAGCCAAACCATCGCTTTATTAAGATGGGTATAATATATAATTTTATACCCATGAATTTGCAAGCATTAAGTGATAACACATGAAAGGCACTAGTATTTTGTTTGGCCTACAATAAAGCACGCAAGTAATTAAAACTGATGCACGGATGTCATTCAGATTTTTAAAAGGATGAAAGCGTCAACACAACACAATCAATCAAGAATAGTAATAATAAAACTGCTCGACATTGTTCTAGAAATACTTACCTTCTTTCCCAAATAAGCCTCAGCAGTTTCCTTCATTTTAGTGAGAACCATGGCAGAAATTTCTTCAGGAGCAAATGTCTTTGTTTGCCCACCTCCAACATCAACTTGAATGTACGGTTTAGTTTTCTTTTCAACCACCTATTTTAAAGAATAATTATTTTCAGACGTAGAAGCAATGACATTTTAAACTTTGAGAAGAGGAGCGTCTGAGACCCACTTCTTCCCCCACAGTTTGGTTTACTTTGGTCCTTCGGAGCTGAATATTGAACAGAAATACTTTAAGGAGTATAGGTGCCTGATAATTACAAGCCTCTTCAGTTTTAACCAGTCTCTTAATGCTAACCTATTGCGGACAGAGTAGTTACGCATGAAGTTTCTTTGCCAACCTTACTTTCTTAAGTTCTGTAACACACTGAAACTATTAAATAAAAATTATAGATACACCATGTCTGTATCCTTTTTGCTTGTCTCTGCACTGTTTTTCAGTAACTTCTTAATCCTAAATACTCTCACCACCACCCCCACTTCCTTTTTTTTTTTTTTTCTTTCTATTTAGAAGAGAAAAATCAGGTCGAACCTTGAAAGGTAAGAACTTGATGTCCTGCTGCACAGACGGGTCGTTCCATGTACGGCCGATGAGCCGCTTGGCGTCGAAGACCGTGTTCTCAGGATTGGAGGTGAGCTGGTTCTTGGCTGCATCGCCGATCAGACGCTCCCCTTCAGGAGTGAAGGCCACATAAGACGGCGTAATGCGGTTGCCCTGATCGTTGGCGATGATCTCCACGCGGCCGTTCTTGAACACCCCGACGCTGACGGAAAAACCGAACAGAAGAAATCAGCGACGCTCACGGCAGTCCAGGAGGCCACTCCCCATTCTCCCCTTTTCCACAAACCCCACTTACCAGGAGTACGTGGTGCCCAGGTCGATACCGACCACCGTGCCCACGTCCTCCTTCTTGTCCTCCTCCTCCGGCCGCGCCGCGCCGAGCATCAGCAGCAGCACCGCAGCCACCAGGGAGGGCTTCATCTTGCCGGCACCGTCGTCCACTCACTCAGCAGGCAGGCAGGGCTTCGCAGGCAAACCAGCCACAGGCCGCAACACGAGAGCGCACCGAGGTGTCCGAGCTGAGGATGACACAGCCCAGGGTCAGGAGGAGCAGCGTACAAGGCGAAGGGCAGGTCCGGAACTGCAGGCCGCGGCACCTACCTCTCACACGCACGAAAACCCCAATTTAACACGCCTGTGAGAGCTCAGTCAACGTCGACCGCGCCGTTGCCTACTCGGCTTATATAACCTCCCTCCAGCCCCGTCGTGGAGGCTGCCGATTGGCGAAGGCCCTGCTCGTTGGAGGCCGCTGATTGGTCCAGGCCACCAAGCTGGCCGCTGCGGATTCGAAGCGGCCTCCTCCGCAGCTAACGTCACCGCGACGCCCCCTGGGCTGACTCATTGGCTGCTGGGCGCGCCCAACAGCCACCAATGGCAGGCAACATCCGCCCCATGCTCCGGCTCCATTGGTTTAGCAGCTGCCTGTCCGTGACGCGACCTCCCACTCCGAGGCGGTTTCCGTCGGTAACCGCTGAGGTCCCGCCTCCACGCTGAGCCCTAAGGATGCCGGAGCCAGTACGGCGTGCCTGATTCCCCCGAGGCAGTGGGACCTGGGTCCCTTGCTTCTCCACTGCCCGCCCGCCTGCCCTTCCTCCATCCCTCCCGAGGGAAGCGGCTCTTCCTCCTCCTCGTCTCCATCCCGTCCCAGGCAGGCAGGTATCAGCGTAGATGCTGTGATCACCTCAGAACAAATTTCTCCTTCATAGCTACTACGGGTACTAGAGTGTCCAAGCCCCAGGGCCTTTTGTTGTTCACCGAGGTGCGCAGCCCTCGACTGGGGCCTGGTCTGGGCACTGCCCGGTCGCGAGTCATAGCCCCTACTAGCCAGTTATTTCTCCCCGGCACCCCTTGCCCCGCTATCTTTGTCTATACCAGGCATCTCCACATTGCCTTGCCCCACGGTAAGTCCCAGGGCAGGCCTGGCCAAAGTAATTGATTCCTAAGTAATTGACTCGGGAGCCCCCTCCCCGTGTGGCAGCTCTCCTGTGAAGAGCTTACTAATGCCATCACTCCCACCCTGGGATGTATCATTTTCCTAACTTGTCACCCCCTGTCTTTCCTCTTCCTGCCCATCATTTCCCATTGTGGATCAGATTATCATTTACAAGGCCTTCCTCATCCTTTTTGGATATGTTTTTACCTTCACTCCTTATGGAAAAGGTCTGATCTGTGCTTAAACGCGTTTGATAGACAAAGACGTCTTGATAATGCCTTACTCTTGTAGCAAAAAGTATAAAGGCTGCTATTTACTTCAGGCTTACTATGTGCCAAGCATTAGTCTGTCTCCTGTGCCTTTTGGTCCTTACAGTTCAATACTTGGCATTTCCCATTTTACAGATGAGAAAATTGAAACCAAAAGAGATTAATTAACTAGCTTAAAGTTATAGAGCTGATAAGTGATGGAGTTAGGATATCCAAGTCAGCTTGACTCTGTAGCCAATGCTCTTAACAATTTTTAAAAATGAAGTTCATTTATTCAACAAATCTTTTTGGGGGACCTACTAGAGACAGGCCAGAGGCCTGACACAAAATATTTTTGAGATGATTACAGAAAATTCATGGGACTTATAGTCAGGTGCTAATGACTCTAGTATTTTTTGCACTAAATGTTTTCTTGAGATTCACTAGTATGAGCAATACTGTGTCCAAATAGCACTGAAACATCTTACACACAGTTGACTAAGATGCTGAGCCTAGGAGTCAGTACTCAAGAATTTTCCTATCTCCTTTAGTGCTCCTCAGGGTTATACTGGTGACTCAGAGTTGACTCCATTCTTACTACAGAAGTTGCATCATCCATCTCTTTCAACAGGATTTGTATACTGCTGTAACACTGACCCTTCTTTAGGTTACCTTAGTCCATTATCAAGATAGAAATCACCATTCCACCACATTACAGCTACGTATAATTTCAAGCAAATTTTCTGTATATATCATAGTCCATATCCATTAAAAACAGAGCTCTTAGTTTCAGCCTCACCCTTGACTGATGGAGTAACCTTTGCAACTCTACTTTTTCTGAGATTTAGAAAAGTGATATCTGGCTAACTGCTAAAGGGAATTGAGTATATTGGTGGTTGTAGTATCTTTTAAATGTCAAGTATATTAGGTATGTTATATATTACAATATATTGCAAAGTGCATTCATTTATGGATTGAATAGGAAAGTGCATAGATAAATCTAGTTTGCTGAATCGTAAATGCCGATAATAGTGTCAGTGCCAAGTTATCAATATTTAAATAAGTGCTAGACACTATGCTAAATGTTTTAAGTGCATTATCTCTTTTAATCCTTATGAAAACATTTTTTTAAACCCCTAATTTTAGGGCTAAGGAATCCGAAGCTCCAAGAGGCCAAGAAACTTGCCCAGGAGATCACACAGCTGAGAAGATATGGAGCCAGGATTTGAGCTTTGGCCGTTTAATTTTTAATTTCTGTAGTCTAGGTTGTCATCCTGAGCTTCAGGTTTAGAAGACTTACATATCGTTTTTAGGATACAGAGTAGTTACATAGTTTACAAGTATTTTGATATTGGGCGATAGACAAATGTAGAGTTTATCTAGTAATTTAAACCAGCTCATTTCACTTGTGCTCTTATGGGTAAGAAAATAGATTTCTATTTCCCATCTGATCTCAGAAAGCTAAGCAGAGTCAGGACTGATTAGGATTGAATGTTATTTAGTCCCCAAATCTTCCTTTCTGAAAGGGAATTAAAAGGCATAGAGCAAGAAGGAAAAGGAAAAGTCCTATGTAATTGACAAGTTGAAGTTCTGATAATTAAGAATTTTTCACATGCTTTGTTGGAGAGAACATTCAACTAAGAGATAGGACACATGACCATAGGAAAAAACAACCTCCCAGAGCCTCAGTTTCTTCATCTATTGAGTGTCAGGGATTTCTGTCCCTGCCTGTCTTAGTGGCTTGTTTCAAGAATCAAATGAGATACTGTATGGGAAAGTTGTAGAATAGTGGTAATGCTATTATTTATCATGTAAATATACTATGAGAATAAATTTTAGAAGCTCTTCAAGAAAACCACCTCTTGAGAGTGAATTTTCAAGATTACTTTCAATGGGAAATAATAAGTTTGGGGATTACACTGAATTTGACAAAGATTTTTGGAAATGCTTTGAAAAGTGCTACATCTAATTACTCTCTTGGGGACTTCCCTGGTGGTCCAGTGGGTGAAACTTTGCACTCCCAAAGCAAGGGGCCTGGGTTCCATCCCTGGTCAGAGAACTAGATCCCACATGCATGTCTCAACTAAAGATCCCGTGGTGAATATCCCACGGTGTAGATCCTGAATGCCGTAGCTAAGACCCAGTGCAGCCAAAATTAAAAAAAAAAAAATCTCTCTTATATTGGCCACAAAGATATCTTTTTTATTAAGAGACTGGGAATAATTCCTTAGCCTTCATTAAATAAGGGAGTGAAAGAAAAGTATCTCCCTAATACCTGAGCTGGGAGTAATAGGAGGTATTAATCATGTAAGACTTTTTAGTACTTCTGAAGGTGCAATGTGCTATTCAATAAGTTTTGTCTTCACTTTTAGAAAATGAATTTAATCATTAATAGAGAACCTTCCCCGCCCTTCCCCACACACAAAAGTAACAAAAAGGGCTTCTGTGGTGGCGCAATGGTTAAGAATCTGCCTGCTAATGCAGGGGACACGGGTTCGAGCCCTAGTCCGGGAAGATCCCGCATGCCGCGGAGCAAGTAAGCCCATGCGCCAAAACTACTGAGCCTGAGCTCTAGAGCCCACGAGCCACAACTACTGAGCCTGCGTGCTGCAACTGCTGAAGCCCACGCACCTAGAGCCCGTGCTCCACAACAAGAGAAGCCACCACAAAGAAGCCCGCGCACGGCAACGAGGAGTAGGCCCCGCTCGCTGCAACTAGAGAAAGCCTGCGCACAGCAACGAAGACCCAATGCAGCCAAAAATAAATAAAATAAAAATTTTTAAAAGTAACAATGCATTTTCTGTTCTTCACGTGTTTTTTTGGAGAAAGGTATTTAGGGGGGCATGTTGTGTCAGTGTGATGGGAAAGATCATGGGGTTTGCAAGCATTAAAAACTGCGTTCCAGTTTTGGCACCAACAAGCTGTGACTTAGGGCAAGTCACTTAATCTCTCTGAGGCTCTGTTCACTAGTATGTAAAATGGATATAATTCTGCCTCCTCACAAAACTATTTATGATTAAGGTACTTGATTAATTGTAAAGCATTTTAATTTTATACATAAAATGTTAGTTTTAATTTTTCTTCTATCTTTTTTTTTTTTTTTTTTTTTTGCGGTACGCAGGCCTCTCACTGCCATGGCCTCTCCCGTTGCGGAGCACAGGCTCCGGACGCACAGGCTCAGCGGCCATGGCTCATGGGCCCAGCTGCTCCGCGGCTTGTGGGATCCTCCCGCAGCAGGGCACGAACCCGTGTCCCCTGCGTCGGCAGGCGGACTCTCCACCACTGTGCCACCAGGGAAGCCCTTTTTCTTCTATCTTAAGTTTTCCTTTGAAGTAAAATAAGCTACTGAGGATAAAGAGCTACCTCTATAGCTTCTGAGTGATAATATTTGATATATGTCTTAAATTTCTAAATTTTTAAAATAGGAAATATATATACATGGTGTAAAATTCAATGGGTGCAATATGCAATATACAGTGAAAATAAGTTGGCCTGCCACTCAGTCCCCAGCCCTGTTACCCTACACTGATGAAGGTTACCACTGTCACTACTTTATGTTGCCTTCTAGAGATGTTTTCTTCATATGCAATGTGTATGTGTGTATCCCTGTTTTATTTTTTAATTTTTTTATAGCCTCCCTGCTTTTTTTTTTTTAATTAATTAATTAATTAATTAATATATTTTTGGCTGTGTTGGGTCTTCGTTGCTGCGCACGGGCTTAATCTAGTTGAGGTGAGTGGGAGCTACTCTTCATTGCCGTATGTGGGCTTCTCATTGCGGTGGCTTCTCTTGTTGCGGAGCATGGGCTCTAGGCCCGGGGGCTTCAGTAGCTGTGGCTCGCGGGCTCTAGGGCATGGGCTAGAGCCATGGCTCACGAGCCTAGCAGCTCCGCGACGTGGGATCCTCCCAGACCGGGGCACGAACCCGTGTCCCCTGCATCGGCAGGCGGACCCTCAACCACTGCGCCACCAGGGAAGCCCACCATTTATTTTTAAAATAAGCTTTACAAAGTATTAAGTTTCTATTTAACTTATATCTGTATTCTAGAATTTCTTTAATTTGCATGAATTTGGCATTTAAAAATTTGTTATCAGGAGTAAACAATTTCCATTTTGAAATGACAATTTATGATTTGTCAGTATGATGAAATATTATGTAGCCATTAAAATTGTTGATATCTGATTTTCAAAGAGTATATAAATTGTAAGTATGTTACTTTTTTTGTCTATACTTTTTGTTATTAAAAAAATCTATCTATCAGGAGCTTAACAAGCTTGAAAAACTTTGAGAACTTAAAACTAAGTAATACAAGACAATGAAAATAGTTGTCAGTGAAAGATGTAAAATATGATTACGTTAAAGATATTTCATATATTATAATTAGTCTTGGGTTAAATTCAAATACAGATAATGCACAAAAGCCTTATGATCCATTAACATTACAGCTCCTATCAGTCTGGACATCCCTTGCACTGGTAGAAAAATCAGTTTTATAGTAGATTTCATTGGGCTGAAGTGTGAGTTGCATAATTTATGATCCTGTTCTACAGGAAATGATCCTCATTTCCAGTATTCTCAAGTTTTAGGCTTTTATCTGTTGTCCTCGATTTAGCCAATAATTTAAAATTCCTTGGCAAATGTTATAAAACCATACGACTATGTGAGTACACTGCCTTAAATCAAAAGCTCCATCAGCTTCATAGTAAATCGACCTCTGAGTATCACTATTTCTGAACCTGCCAGTGGGAGCCAGTGCAGGACAACCAAGGGCCCAGAGCATGGAGTGGGGCTGTGACTGGAATCTTGTCCTTTACTTTCAACTGGACAGTTTAAGTGCAAAAAGGACTTTATGAAGGATATTTTGTGCCCCTTGTGTATAGGACAGCTTCCATGTCTGTCTCTCTGGATTTTCCAGAGGTTTAGAAAAATTTTCCCGTTAAGAAATAACATATAGTTAATTCACATGTATTTTTTGTTATTCAAAATGTGATGAGTCAACCTAAATGTCCATCAACAGGGGATGCTAAATTAACTAGGGTAGATTGTACTATGGAAATATTGTGCAAGGTTCAAAACAATGAGGTAGATTTTTATGTATCTATATGGAAAGATGCCAGGATTTACTATTACATGAAAAAAGCATTATAGAACGTGGAACAGTATGTACAGTGTGATTCTATTTGGGTTAAACAACCCGCCACCAAATCTGGACAGATACGTATCAAATTGACAAGAGTGGCTCCTGGATGGAATTGGGTGGGAATCAAGAGGAACTTTTGACTTATTTGTATTGTATACATTTTTAAATTTTTATTATTTATTTATTTATTCTTAAAATTTTTATATTGGAGTATAGTTGATTTACAATATTGTGTTAGACTCAGATGTACAGCAAAGTGATTTAGTTATATGTATACATACATCTATTTTTTTTCAGATTCTTTTCCCATATAGGTTATTACAGAGTATTGAGTAGAGTTCCCTGTGCTATACAGTAGGTCCTTGATTATCTATTTTATATATAGCAGTGTATATATGTTAATCCCCACCTCCTAGTTTATCCCTCCCCCCCACCTTTCCCCTTTGGTAACTGTTTGTTTTCTAAGTCTGTGAGTCTGTTTCTGTTTTGTAAATAAGTTCATTTGTATTATTTTTTAGTTTCCATATTAAGTGATATCATGATATTTGTCTTTCTCTGTATGACTTACTTCACTTAGTATGACATCTCTAGGTCCATCCATGTTGTGTATTGTATACATTTTTTTTTTTTTTTTTTTTTTTGCGGTATGCGGGCCTCTCACTGCCGTGGCCTCTCCTGCTGCAGAGCACAGGCTCCGGACGCGCAGGCCCAGCGGCCATGGCTCACGGGTCCAGCCGCTCCGCGGCACATGGGATCCTCCCAGACCGGGGCACGAACCCGCATCCCCTGCATCGGCAGGCGGACTCTCAACCACTTGCGCCACCAGGGAGGCCCTGTATACATTTTTAAGAACAAGAATTAATATATTACTTGTCAGATTGAAAATAAATTTTATAAAAGAGATTAAGAAACAAAAAACGACTAAGTTAGCCTTTAGCATATAATGTTTGCCTGCTGTTTGAGTTTGAACTATGTCAACGCATAACATTTGTGTTTTGCTTTATGGTAAAAAGCTTTGACCTACCTCCTTTGGTTTTATCCTCAAAACAACCAGACGGGATAGATAGGGTTGGTGACGTTTCTGTTTTATAGTTGCAAATACAGTCTCAGGGACTTCCCTGGTGGTCTAGTAGGTAAGACTCTGAGCTCCCAGTGCAGGGCGCCCAGGTTCCATCCCTGGTTGGGGAACTAGATCCTGCACGCATGCCGCAACTAAAGAGCCAGATGCCCCGTGTGCCGCAGCTAAGACCCGGCGCAGCCAAAACAAACAAATAATTATTTTTTTAATTTTTAAAAATAAATTAAAAAAGAAAATACAGTCTCAGAGTTCATTCTCTGCTGTATTGGTTTCTATCCATGTTATTGCTATATTTACGTATCACCTAGTTTATAATTTAATTGACTCAGATGAGACACTAAGATTAATCTTTGCACAAGCTGTAGCTATCTACACCTAAGTATGTACTGCTTCAAATGAATTCATTTCCCAAACTGTGTGCCAAATAGATTTTAAAAATTGCACATAGATAAAGTCCTTGTTTTTCTCCCTTTCATCTTGCTCTCTCTCTTCCTAATCTTTATTTTTTTCTGGATATGGCCCTGCTTTTCTTTCTGGTATGGTTTGCTCTCAATTAACTGTCGTATTTCTTTCCTAAGTATGGATGCATAATAACTTAAATGTTACTTTTCCCAGGGGCATGTGTTTTTTAATTAGGATCTCTTGAGGAACAGCCTCCAAATTCAAACAAATGCAGGTATTGGACTAGATGATCTCTTATACTCAGCTCTAACATCCAGGATTCAATGTTTCTAACACTAAGGATGACATTTCAGGGGGCTTTCATGGATGTGAGGAAAAAATATTTTTGTCCAGAAATACTTGCCAAAGACCCCCAAGTCACTTGGCATAGCACCTGCTTTCTTGTCTTACCTCCAAGACTGGCTGTGTACAAATGAAAGAAAGGACATTAAAAAAAATTCTGAGTATGTCACTGCTCTCTGCTCCTGTGGCAGAGTGGTCTGCAGAGTGAAGAACTGAGCTCTGATCAAGATCTGGTTCGAATTCTGTGACTATGGACAAGCAATTTCACATCCCTGTATGTCAAGGAAGGCTGAGTGATGTAGTGGAAGGAAAAAGGCTTTGGCCATGGTTTACTGTTTATTCATCCCATTCATTTTTTTTTAAAGAAGGTATGTATTACATCTTGGTAGTATGGCAGGTTCCAGAGAGACAGTGGTGAATAAGACGGGGTTCTCTGCCCTCAAGGAGTACTATTTATTGAGTGTCTTTTCACCTCTTGAGTTCACTTTCCCCTGTGTAAAAGGCGTTGAGAAAAATACTTCATATTCCACAAGAATTACTGTTGTTGTGATCATCGTTCTAATGTGCAGGTTGTGTTCCTTGGATGCACTGGCTGGAAAAAAAGATTGAGAACAACTTACCTAGTTCAAGCTCTTCATTTGTAGGTTGACAGAGAAGGGCTCAGAACAACTAATTGACCATCCCAGTGCCCTTTTTACTTACTACACACAGTGTGGTTTCTTCACAACCCTCAAGAGCTTTTTGCAACTTTGGGGGCCCTTTCCTTTCCCCTTAACCTGGCCTGTGTGGTCCAGCCCACTTATAGTACTGTACTCAGTGTTAAGTGAGGGCAAACTGTGAATGCATTCATTTTGCTCAGGCTGGGTTCTTCCTTAGCAATCCTCACATGCCATTTCTTTCTTCAAATCCAACCATTCAGTAACTCCCAAGTGTTAACTTCCTTCTTAAAGTCATGGCCCCTCAATTTGATGAAGACTTTCGCCAGGAATCTGGAGCACTTTGTACCTTAGCTTATGATTATGATCCTTAATCTGTGTGAATTATCCTTTTACCCTAAATTGTAAACCATATCCTGTTGCTTTTTTCATTCCCTTGTTGCTTTGGACAATGTTTTATAACAGAGCTGAGGAATAATCTTTGATCTGATGGAATTCTTGATTCAGTTGAATGGCAATATGATAGCAATAATACCTGACCAGTTTACCACAGAATGCTCTTGTGGTAATAAAACAAGGCTATAAATCTGAGGCAAATTTTGACGATTTTTAAAGATAATACATCAAGGAGGATGACTGAATGGAAAGCAGTCTGGGAGCTGAATCAGATCTGAAATTGTTGCAAAACTGATGCCTTTTTTTTTTGGTCTGGAGACTCCTAGTGTTGGACGATATAATCATTGTGTTCAATTTTTTGAAAGACTATCAAGTGGAAAACATTCTATATTGCTCCAGGCAGCATAACAACTAGCAATGGAAGAAAGTAAAAGGGAAGTAGATTTTGGTTCAGCAGAAGAACTTTCTAACATTTAACGCTGCCCAACAGTTGACCAGGCCTCCTTACTTAAGGAAGTGAACACCCTGAAATTTGAACTGTTTGAAAGAGAAGTTGGATGATTATCTGGCTGGAGTGTACAAGAGGGAATTCCTGCCTGGGCCGGAGGTGGACTAATGACCTTTAAGCTGTCTTCCAATTCTAAGGTTTCTAGGACTGTTCAGCTCAGTTAACTTTATATTTGAATATATCTGAATTGTTTTTATTAAAAATTTTGTATTAGATAAATTGTCAATCGACCTAAAAAACTGTATGGTCAAGTAAAATTTGATAAAAGGGGTGGGATATCAGGTTTAAGACTGAAAATCCAGATAACACAAAGGCAATTAATGACCCTTTTGACAGAAAGGAAGAAGAGGGGTGTGTGGGTGTGTGTGTTTCAAATGATGTGTTCTGGCCAAGTGACACTTGTTATCTAAAACATAAATGCTCTAAATTGTTTTACTTTACACATACTTGCTCAGCCGGATTATTCACATCCAGCAGTACCGTACGCGGAAGCAAGGGTGAGTGTTTGGTGAACAATTTTCCGGAAGCCGTTTCGCGGTACTCCAGCAGCTCAAGACTGCTCCAGCCTGCTGCGGACTTGGGTGGTAAAAGCGGAAGAGGCACCGCTAGCTGCCGGCCTGAACTACTAGTCCCAGGGGTCCCCGCGGCGCCGCGCACGCGCCATGGCGTGGCGGCAGCGCCGCCGCAGGACGCAGGGAAGCCAACTAGCGAGTGGCGGCGGCGGCGGCGGCGGCGGCGGTGGTGGCAGTTCGCCGCGAGGGCGACGGCTCCGAGGCCGAGTGGCGGTCCTGCGCAGACTTCGGTGCCCTCCTCCGCATGATCTTCTTGGTGAGTGCACGTCCCCGATCCAGCTGCGCGGAGTGCGCGGCTCCTTGCCTGGCGGCCGTGCTGCTTCGGCCTAGGGCCGCAGCCTGCGCTGACGGTGGGCCCCCGGGTCCAGCTGACCCCTGGGCCCTTCCCTGCAATGAGGGGAGAAGTGGGGGTGGGGGCACACGGTTAGGTCCAGGGAGAGATGTGGCGGGGCGCAGGGGCCAGGGCAGCCTGGGGCGGACTGGAGGGAGGGACGCGTGGGGGATGGGATGGGAAGGGACAGGAGGACCGCGGGGTGGCTTCGGGTGAGAGCCAGAGGCGAGCGACCTGGCAGCCAGGGAACTGAGTATGGGAGGCGAGGAGGAGGTGGAATGTCTTCTGAGTGCCGCTGGTGAAGATGTCTTGCTTCGGAGACTCTTGACAAGCTGGATTTACGGGTCGGGCAGCCCACCTACCAAAAACGTACACACCGTACTTGGCATCTTTCCACTTCCTGTTGGAGGTCTGTAAGTGAGAAGCTGTTGGTTGCTTCCATCTCCTTTCCTTCAATTTCGCCTTTTATTGACTGGCAAAATTTAAATGGGTGCTGGATAGGCAAATCATAGAAATAAACAGGGTTCTGTGTATACATCTGCGTAAAAACAGGGAGGCATGGTGGTATGTTCAGATGAGAGCTAGATCAAAGGAGAAATCAGTGTTTTTATTTTAAAATTTGTGGCAAAAATCAGTTTGAGCAAGGTTTTGAACTAGAAGGGATTTTTAACCAGGGATTCACCAGTTGGTGGATAGAAATCAGGGGCTCCTTGAGCTAGAATGGGGATAAAATCACGTCTTTATTTTTATTATCTGATAACTGTATTATCATTTCCTTCAATTATGAATGTAAGCAACAAACCGCAGTAGAATTAGCAATGCCTGTGACTTTGTCACCAATAAAAATTACAGATATTTTTGTGTCATGTTTACAGTTGTTGCAGATGTCTCAAAATATCATTGGTGATATACTCCAATAAACATTTAAAAAATACCATTTATGCTCATAATTTTTTTGAATTATGGTATTAGTGAATCCACCGTTAGATCTTGTTACTTAATGTGCTAATAAAGGTGTACATATATTGCAATATCAGGGTTTTTCAATTGTTTTGCTAATATTCAGTATAATTAGTTTTTTTTGTAATCCCATATATTTAATTATGCATTTAAAAGCAATCTGAGAAGGGGTCCATAGGCTTTACCAGACTACCAAAGAGACCCATGGCACAAAAAAATTAAGAATTCCTGAAGTAGAAATAAGTTTTGGGGATCTGTAAGTCTGCCTGGAAGAATATTTTTCTCATTAGATAAGAAAAAAGTCAAGGCAGATAGGACGATAGTGTAGATGAAAGAGGGAATTTTGTAATCAGGGAAGTAAGAGAAAAGATTTGACTGGGATCAGAGTAATCGTTTTGAAAGATAGAATAGACCACAGATATTTCTTTCAGGGTACTGGGGAATCGGCAGAATAAATCTGAGGAAGAAAGGGAAGTGAGTAGTTTGGCCCTTAGATTTTTGTGTTAACTAGGCATCTTCTAGTTCCAAGTGATTGAAGGGCTTGAGCTCTCCAAGCTCTTGTATAAGCCTGTGAAAGAAAATTTTAGCATGTGCTGGTTTTCTTTAAGGCATGTAGATAGTGTGGCTTTTAAAGGGGTGAGGATATTCTAATTTTTCTTTTTCTTTTTGGCTGTGCCGTGTGCGGATTGTGGGATCTTAGTTCCCCAACTAGGGATTGAACCCTGGCCTTGGCAGTGAAAACTCTGGACTGTCAGGGAAGTCCCCATCTATCCTTAAGTGAAAAACTGCAGGATCTCTCTTCAAGTATATTTTCCTATTGCCATTCTTCTTTTCATATATGATAGAAAGTAAACGTGCAGATTATAGAGTTGAAGAGTTGCTAAGTCATTTTCTTGACATTCCATTTTAAATTCTTGTAGTTCAGCTTCATTTTGGCATCAGACTTCTCACTGACAAATCACTTTTAACATTTTTTCAGAATATTCGTGATTTGAAATTTGCACCTGTTTGTAAAGCACCTGTCAACATCTTGTGTGAGATGTTTTTTTCCTCTAAAATAATAGCAGTAATGAAAAACCACTACGGCAGACTATTTCTGGAAAAGATTAAGGGGAGGGTGTGGAGAATTGAAGAAGAGTATTTTGTGAAACAGATATTGGTGCCGAAATAGTTTGTGTTGAATTAAACACGCCGTATTACAAATCACTGCCTTGGAGAGGTCTTTCCTGATACTTTCTGGGTCCTTACACTGCCCTCTTGGTCATTCTTTCTCTCCTGCCCCTTTATTGTATTTATAGTGTATATCTACCCGGCATCATATTATTTGTATATTTATTTTATACATAAAGGGTCAGGAAAATTTAGATTGGAGATACTACTACTGAATGAGAGAGTGGGAGACTGGGGAGTGCTGTGTGGAGATGGCATTTGAACTGGACCTTCAGTCATAGATGTGATTAGCTATAGGGATATTGGAGAAGGGCTTCAGGTGCAGGGAACAACTTGAACAAAGACAAGGATAGAGGAGTTTGTAAATCAAATAAACATCTAAGTCAGCTTTCCGCCCTCCCTCCACCCCTCCCTTCCTCTCTCCTTCCAGCCACCCATCCAGTGTGTTAGGTCTGTAAAAGGGAAAACGGGAGAAAAGATTATGTATAGCGGTGGCTTGGGACGAACAAAGGCTGAAAACTCTAGGCTCCCCAGGTGATAGTATGTGACCGTTTGCCTCCAGGTGGATCTCTCCCTCCTAGAGCCCACAACAGTGAAATTGCTCACAGGGAACCTGAATTCTATATACTGAAGAACCAGAGAGGCAGCCTGGGGAAATGAAAAGAGTCTGGGCTCTGGAGTCAAATAAATCTAGTTTTGAATTCCTTGTTTGCTTCATGATAGCTGCATGATTATGCAGTAAGTTATTTGACTTTTCTCATCCTGTTTCCTCAGCTGTAAGATGGAGGTGATAAATAGCTATCACACAGGATTAACTTCAAAAATAATAATATATGTAAAAGCTCAGGAACATGGCTTTCACTCAGTAACTGGTAGTTACCTTTTGGTGTTCCAGCTTTCAACCTGGTTTCGTCCTTTTCCACCTTCATACCACATCCCTGACTTTAAAACAAGTGCTACTCTTCTGGTGCCTTCCTGACCACTGTCACAGCGTTGTCACTTCCCACTTCACCCAGTTGGCTCCACGGTGAGTTTGTGAGCAGCTTTCCAGTGATGGCACTTAGCAATTTACCAGGTGATGCTGCCTGATAATGGCATTCTGGAAACGGCAACAATATGTATTAACTCTTATTTGGTGAAACTAACAATACAAAATTTGCCACTCTTTAAACATGATGTGCTTTAGTTTAAATTGGTTTATTTGGAAAAAGTACCCCTGATATTTGCAGAAAATTGAAGCAGGAAAGTGGATATATTCCCAATTGTAAGATGTTTCACTTTTATTTATTATTATTATTTTTTTAGGAATGAGAGTATTGGGGAGTTGGTTATACATTACGATTCTCCAAGATAAAGTATGATTTTTTTGGGGGGGGCGGGTAAAAGTCTGATATAAGTGGAATCCTTACTTGCTTTGGAAAGACCAAAAAAAATTGAAAAAAATTTTTTCTTAAATGATTAAATTTTCAACTTTATGGTTTTTTCACCCACACATTTCCTTCTCTGGAGTTAATTTTCTCTTAGGTAAGAAGGATTTCAGTTATGTATTTTTTTACATTTGAACTACCTAAACTTGTGTTTGCATAGAATTATTTGTGGCCTTAACTCTTTAATCCTAATCAAGATATTTTCATTTGTAAAGGAACTAGGATCAATACTTTCTGTATTGTGTACACATTTTAGATGAAGCTTTAGACACTAAATTGTTTGATTTTTGGTTTTTAGAACTATAGATAATTAATGTTTCCTTCTTTATGTTTACCTATATTTTCTGATTTTTTAAAGTATGTTTCAATATGTATTATGATTTTGTAAAAACATTTTCAGAAAGGTAGTTCTTCATTGTTTCTAAGCTGAAACCCAGTTTTGAACTCTGCAATGCAAAGGTCAGAAGAAGTGGTGAACATCTGTTGATACCTCAAGTTTGCATATTTAATATATATAAATGAACAGTTGAGCAAATGTTTAAAAAAAAATACAGACTTCTGAAGGGTCTCTATAATGTATTTTTTCTTTTTTTTTAAGTTTGAAGATGAACCAGATAATTGATAAGTATTTATACCTGAAAGGAAAATATAACTTAATACTAATGCTGTAATTAAATTATGTATATTAAGCCAAAATTATCTTCATATTCACCTTTTTGTCAGCCATTTTAAAAAGATAAGGCTCTACATAAAACAAATGAAATATTGCCATTTGCAGCAACATGAGTGGACATAGAGAATATTGTACTTAGAGAAAGACAAATATATGATATCACTTATATGTGGAATCTAAAAATAATGCAAATGACTGTTTTCAAAACAGAAGCAGACTTACAAATATAGAAAACAAACCTATGCTGACCAAAGGGGAAAGGGGGTGGGGGGGATAAATTAGGAGTATGGGATTAACAGATACAAACTACTATACATAAAATAGATAAGCAACAGGGATTTACTGTATAGCACAGGGAATTATAGTCAATATCTTATAATAACCTATAATGGAAAATAATCTGAAAAAAAGATTTATATATCTAAATCACTTTGCTGTACACCTGAAACTAACACAATATTGTAAATCAACTATACTTAAATAAAAAGAAAAGAAAAATAAGGCTTTAAGCATACTGTAACTGTAAAAACAGGCAAGATGTCTGTTCATTAATCTAAGATGTCTGTCTGAAAAGATGCTTGCTTGGTCTTGCTCCCATGTAATGCCTGTACACCCACGCTGGAGACTAGTGGGAAGCATGTCGTCAAACATGTTCAGGTCTTCTTTTTTTTTCCCTTACCTAATTTATGTTTTCAATTTATTTTCTGTGAATTTTTGAAAGGATTAATATTGGAAAATTTAAAAGACAGAAATTTAGTTGGGATATTAGCCTATTTCCTTTTTTTCAGGATCAGAACCAAATTGTATTCCCAAGCAATCTAAATTTTATCCAAATACATCTATTTTAAAAGTTTTTAGGGCTTAGGCTAAAGTCATCTATTTTCAACCCACTCTGAACTGTCTCCTTTCATTTTCTAATGCAGAACTCTGACCCATTTCTTGATTTTACTTTCACTGTTTATAAATCCTGACAAAAATACATTAGGTCTAAAAGTCATAACACTTAAGTCAGAATTGCAAACTGTTTACAAATATGGATTTATGTCAGAAAAGCTTAGGAAAGAATAGATTAATTCTTTTTGCAGACTTTATTTCATCTTTACCTCCTTTAGAACCAAGGAATCTAACTTCGATTTCTCTAAAAGAAAGTGCCTTTTAATATCTAATTATTCAAGGATGTGGTGGGCCAACTTGGATTCTGATGGAACGTAACTTATTAAGTAAGTCTCCCTCTGAGTAAGTTTCTATTCCATCATTCCAAAACATCATAATAACAGTAATGACAGTAATTGCTAACATTTATTGATTTCTATTTATTTTTGAAAAGCTATTTAACTAACAAGATTTTCTTCTTTTTTTTTTTGTTCTGGAAGGTTCCTTTTAGGTAGAACACAGTGATAATAATGCTATTTGAAGTTTGATAATAAATGTTTGTAATTTTATGAAGTACCATTCTGGTAAATGTGATGACATAGACATGTCAGTCTGCTGTTTACATGCTTTCCTTAAATTTGAGGGTGTACCCTTGGATCTTGAAACAGGCCTTACCAGTATTACAGCTCAGCAAAAATGCAGCTGAAGCTCAAAGTTCTCTTTCTGCTCTTCTGTTTGGTAGTTTTGTACACCCACTGTATTTATGGAAGAAGCTAAGTTTATGCTGGGGACCAAAGCTTCCTCAAAGCATGTGGGTGGTGAAATCTTCCTCTCAAGAGTTCTAAGGGTTTTAGGTTTTTTTTAACTATTTGGTTTATCTTGATCTCCAGATTTATATCTGTCTTAGTGAGGTGTCATTAGAGATTGTTGAATAAGAGGAAATTAGATTTGGTAGTATATAATTTCAGACTAATAAAATTAATGAAGGTTTAAATAATTATGAAAGTTCCTGATATGCATTCCAGATTAGGTGGATATTTTTGTGTTATTTATTGCCTTTGGGGAAAAAAAAGGGATATAATTTTAATACCATTGCAGTTCTCCTTGTTGGTGTGTAGCATGTTATTGTTGAATTATACCTAGAGATTAAGTATTGTGTCCTTTTTGTTGGACTTGAAATTTTCACATTTTTTATTATTCACAGAATTTGTTTGGTCTTGAGTGTTTAAGTAATTGTACTAGCAGATCCTTCAGCAGGGGAGCTCTTAGTGCCAAATTTTTATTATGTTCTCCTTTTTTTAAAAATTTAAATTACTAAAGTAATAAATGTTCTTTGTTAAAAAAAAGAACAACTAAAAACAATGCAACAATGAAAGCTTTTTTGCCCTGCATGTATATGCATATGCTATATGATTTGGATTTTTTCTTTTTTCCCCCCAAATTATAGTTAACACTTGTTCTTGCTAAGTGCTTTACATATGTTAACCTGTTAAACCCTCACAAACTTATGAACATACCCTACGAAGTAAGCTTCAATTTTACATCCATTTGCAGATGAAGAAACCGAGGCAAGGAGAAGTAATTAGCCAAAGGTTGCTTAGCTAGTGAGCAGCAAAACCGAGATTTGAGCTCAAGTAGTCTTGCTCTGGGGTTTGTGTTTTTCTTTTTTTTTGGGGGGGGGGGGTTGTGTTTTAACGACTGTACTGCCTCTGGGATCTTACCATGCATATCGTTCTGCAGTTTGCTTTCTCACTTAGTGGTATGTGGTAGATACCTTTCCATGTACCTCTACCTCCTTCTTAATGATTACGTAGTATTCCATGGTAGGGGTGTACCATAACTTACTTAATGTCTTTCAAACTTAATCTTGTTTAACAGTCCCATTAGTAATGATTTCAAGTAATATTTTAAAAAGCCAAGGTTTTTTAATGGAATAGTGAGGATACATTAGTATTTACTCAGTAATGCATATTAGCTGTCCAAGTGTTTTGATATTCTGTCAGTTGTGTGGTCTTATAAAATCTGAGCTTAATCCACAAGCCATTTATTATGCATGAATTTCATTATTTTTGTGGTTTGTCTTTTTTAGTTCTGGAAAATTAATTAATGTATTGGGGGTAAAATTGACATCTGTATTTTATTTATTCACTTTTGGTGGGGTCTGGAGTTTTGCTGTCATAACAAGAAATCTTGTACTGTTAATTTGAATTTTGGATACTATCTGGCTTTATATTATATACTTATATCTTCAAAGTAGTGTGCCTTTCAGTTCCCTGTACTTGTGCCAGGAATAGTTGATACTAAGTCCATTCTTTTTTTCTATAATGTTTTACTTTTGTTTCAAAAATACCAACTAAAGATATTAAAGTATCACTTGTTTCCATTTTTTTCCCCTCTCATGATATATGTTTCTTAATTGTGAGGAAATATCTTTTTGGTACATTAATAATTATTTCAAGCATGCTCATTGGGAAGTTAGTAGATGTTTTCAACTTACATTAAGTTACTGTTCTTCAGTCATTTTGGAACTGAGTTAGCAGCAGCTTGGCTGATTCCTAACTGGAGCGTTGCTCTTCATCATTCAGTCACTTATTTATTAATTTTTTAATAAATTCAGACATTGATTCAGCACCTGCTAAATGCCAGTTCCTCTGCCAAGTAATGGGGATACCAAGATGACTATGTCCCTACTTTAGGGAACTTGGAGTTTTGTTGAGAAAACAACATTTTGTTGCAAATAGTCTGTGAGAAAGTATCTGAGTCAAGAGATTGGTAAAGGCTCCTCAGTTTGAGCTGGGCCCTGCTGCCTACGTGGGACTCAACTGACCACTAAAAGGAGTAGGCAAAGGATTCTAAGTAGAGGGTATGTAGAAATCCAGTCTGTGACAACGACTTAAAAGTGTCATTAGAATGTCATGTATCCCTATGAGAATGTGGGTCCCTCAAGAGCAGACCTTAAACTGTCCGGTTCATCAGTGCCTGGCACTTCGTAGGTGTTTAATAAACATTTTTTGAATGCATGAGTGAAGGATATATGTTAAATAAAGCTTACTGTGCTTGTCTGTCCATTTTTTGGAAAAAGATGAGCTCATTATTTTTAATACCTAATGATTTTTAGAGTATGTAATTTAGCAAAACATAAAATGAATAAGAAACTATTCCTGCATTGGAGGAGGTAAGTCTTGTAAGGGGAAACACATTTAGACAAATCATTGTAATTCAACATGATTATATTTATAAAAAAATATTTGCAAAGGACACCCATCTCTGGAATGAATTGGTTAGGTCCCTTAAAAGGGGTGGGTAGTTAAAATAAATCTTCAAATTAAAATTATTTGATTGATAAAATACAGCTAACATTGTAGTAGGTCATTAAAAAATGGCAGTTATGTCCTTTTTTGCCCTATCACATTCATATGAATAGTACATAAATACTATGATGAAATGTACCTGTTTAATGAACAAAAAAAGTAACTGACAGTTCTGTCAAGGTGGAGGCATCAGTATATAACAATGTTAACCATGCTTAATCCTTGAGTAGCATCATGATTTTTCCCAAATCTGCAAACTACTTATACTATTGTTTATTTAAAATGTCTTTTTTAAAAAATTTGGACACCTTTAAAAAATTTTTTAAAGAAGCTTTATGTTATTACCATAATGAAAGGCTACCATCTCTTGCCCTAAATAGAAAGCAACTTGAATATAATAAAAACAATGTTATAAGACCTAGCTTGCTACTGTTTGCAGAAGGTGCTGAGTTTGAGACCTCTGTCTTTAATTAAAAGGAGAGATTAACAAGTGTTAGGGAAGTGTTGAAGACAAATTGACACCTTGCTTAGATTTTCTGCGTGATGTAAATAGAAAAACTGAAAGAGACTTTAAAATGGGGTAACTTTCCCACTCAGTGTCATAAGGGAGGAAGGATGCACCCTGTTTGTTGTCAGGAGCAGTTCCCCCAGAGCTTCACAGAGGGAAGAGATTTGGGGGCCGGGCCTTAAAGGAGAAATCTGAGTTCACTTGAAGATAAGGAAGATCTGAGCCCCTTAAGCCTAGATAATAGCATGTGCAAATGTTGGAGACTTTAGGATATAGTATGGCAGCAAAATCTGATTTTGGGGAAGTGGAAAGGTGGTGGGAGATGAGATAGGAGTTATAAAAAGAGGAATTTATGGTTGAGAGCTTGATACCCTGTAGCATATTGTAGACATTATTCTGTAAGCAGTGGAGAGTAGCATGACAAGGTTTGTGCTTTAGGAAGATTGCTTCAACAGTAGGAAGGAGAGACCAGGAAGGAGACTATTGAGATGATGAGACTCTAAATAGTTTGAAGGATTGGGAGGAAGATGATAATCTTGAATTTTCCGAACCTTTTCCAATAAAGGGCCATTTTGATCTTATGTGCTCCCACATTGGAAGAAGGCAGATGATACGCTAAGAGTATAGATCACTTTGACAATATTGGTTACTATCTGAGGTTACCTGCCCACAGAAAAAAAATCCCTGTTAGCTCATAGAGAAAGAGAGTGAGGTGACCAAGATGTTCTGGAACCAGTTAGGGAACTTGGATCTATTTGGAGATTCGTAGAGTGTAAATTATGGGAAGGGAATGGTACCCATAATTCCTTGTTTTTCCATTGAAAAACTGAATTCCAGAAAGATTATATTAATCACTAGAGATTATATAGCTAGTTTTGAGCTCATTTTATTTTACTTTAGAGTGCTATACCCAGAACTCTGTTAGTACATTTACATCTTTTTTTAAATGTTTATTTATATGTATTTTTTTTTCTGGCTGCGTTGCGTTGGGTCTTCGTTGCGGTGTGCGGGCTTTCTCTAGTTGTGGCTAGCAGGGTCTACTCTTCATCGCGGTGCACAGGCTTCTCATTGCGGTGGCTTCTGTGTTGTTGTGGAGCACGGGCTCTAGGTGCACAGGCTTCAGTAGCTGTGGCTCACAGGCTCTAGAGCACAGGCTCAGTAGTTGTGGCGCATGGGCTTAGTTGCTCTGTGGCATGTGGGATCTTCCTGGACCAGGGCTGGAACCCATGTCCCCTGCATTGTCAGGCAGATTCTTAACCACTGCACCACCAGGGAAATCCCACATTTAAGTCTCAAAAGATACTTTAGATAGGAACTTCCCTCCTGGTCGGGGAACTAGATTCCGCACGCATGCCTCAACAAAGACCCAGTGCAGCTAAAATAAATAAATAAATACTAAAAAAAAATTTTAAAAATACTTTAGATAGCACCTGCTATGTGTGTGTGTGTTTAATTATCAAGGTAATTAATAATCTAGATTAGTCCCTAGTAACTTTTTCTAAACTTTCATATACCATTTCTTTAGTAGAATTTAGGTTATTTAGTCCTGAAGTCCAACTAAACCTGACTTTGTCAGGCAGTTTGAAACTTTCCAAGAAAGGGGGAGTTGTCCAGATACTAACTGACATATTAATAGTTGTTGAAAGAGTGGGGTTATTAGAAGAAGTAACCTTGACTGTAAATTAAAGCACTCACTCTTGGGAGGCAAATGGCTTGGTGGGTAAAAGCTGGGTGAACCAGATACACCTGGATTCTAGTCTCGGCTTTGCTAGTTATTAACTTGACCTTGGGAAAATAATTTAATTTCCTCAGTTTCCTCATCTGTAAAAAGTGGCTAAGAATACTTACCTTTCACGAGTGTTACACAGGTTAAATAAGAACGTCCATGTAAAGCACCTGGTTGGTGCCTAGTACATGACGAGCCTGACATGCATGGTAGTTATTATTGTTTTTATTTCCTAAGCACCCATATGCTTTACTACCACCAGCCAAAACTCTCCTCTTCAGGCTCAACCATTACTACTTATAATGGCTTTTTTTTTAAGTTTGATATTAAATGGAAATTAATATAAAAACTGGCTTTTCTTAAACAATTCTGGCTAGGAAATATATTTGCCTTGCTTCAGTTGACCAGGATTTAGTGCAAAATATAACATAGCTGTGGAAATTTTGTGTTAGGAAGTTTCTGTATTTCATTTCTGATCACAGTGAACTGAAAGATAAAATATTCTTAGTGTGATAGTTTAAACATCGCAATGTGTTACCAGGTGTAAATGGGTTCTGGGACATCATGGGATAGCTGCTAATCCTTCTTCTAGATGGTGGTTGTTGGAGACCGATAAATTACAGTGTTCACATGCATTTCTCAAATTTGTATATATTTTTTGGGCTTCCCTGGTGGCGCAGTGGTTGAGAGTCCGCCCGCCGATGCAGGGGACGCGGGTTTGTGCCCTGGTCCAAGAAGATCCCACATGCCGTGGAGCGGCTGGGCCCGTGAGCCATGGCCGCTGAGCCTACGCGTCCAGAGCCTGTGCTCCGCAACGGGAGAGGCCACAACAGTGAGAGGCCCAATTAGCTAAAAAAAAAAAAAAAAAAAAAAAAAAAATTGTATATTTTTTTATACTGAAAAAAGTTGCTAAATTGGATGCTTGGTTTTAGAATTATGTTATTTATGTAATTTATTTATTTATTTTTTTGGCTGTGTTGGGTCTTCATTGCTGCGCAAGCGGGGGCTACTCTTTGTTGCGGTGCATGAGCTTTTCATTGCAGTGGCTTCTCTTGTTGTGGAGCACAGGCTCTAGATGTGTGGGCTTCAGTAGTTGTGGCTCGTGGGCTCTAGAGTTGTGGAGCACGAGCTTAGTTGCTCCGCGGCATGTGGGATCTTCCCGGACTAGGGATCAAACCTGTGTCCCCCGCATTGGATTCTTAACCACTGCACCACCAGGGAAGTCCCTGTTTATGTAATTTTTAAAAATTATTTGTTTGTTTGTTTGTTTGTTTGTTTGTTTTTGGCTGTGTTGGGTCTTCGTTTCTGTGCAAGGGCTTTTTCCAGTTGCAGCGAGAGGGGGCCACTCTTCATCGCGGTGCGTGGGCCTCTCACTATCGCGGCCTCTCTTGTTGAGGAGCACAGGCTCCAGACGTGCAGGCTCAGTAGTTGTGGCTCACAGGGCTAGTTGCTCTGCGGCATGTGGGATCCTCCCAGACCAGGGCTCGAACCCGTGTCCCCTGCATTAGCAGGCAGATTCTCAACCACTGTGCCACCAGGGAAGCCCCTGTTTATGTAATTAAAAAAATTTAAATAGACATTACTTTTTAGAACAGTTTAAATTACAGAAAAACTGAGATGATAGAACAGGGAGTTACCATATACCCAGAATCAAGTTCCTGTTATTATTAACATCTCATATTAATGGTGCATTTGCTACAATTAGTGAGCCAGTATTGATAATTATTATTAACTAAAGTTCATGCTTTATTCAGGTTTCCTTAGTTTTTTTTTAATGTTTTTTTTTTTTTTCTGGTACGCGGGCCTCTCACTGCTGTGGCCTCTCCCATTGCGGAGCACAGGCTCCGGACGCGCAGGCTCAGCGGCCATGGCTCACGGGCCCAGCCGCTCCGTGGCATGTGGGATCTTCCCAGACCAGTGCACGAACCCGTCTCCCCTGCATCAGCAGGCGGACTCTCAACCACTGCGCCACCAGGAAAGCCCCCCTTTTTTTTTTTAATGTTTTTATTATATTTTATTTTTTAATTTATTTTTGTCTGCGTTGGGTCTTTGTTGCTGCGTGCGGGCTTTCTTCTAGTTACGGCGAGTGGGGGCTGCTCTTCATTGCGGTGCGTGGGCTTCTCATTGCGGTGGCTTCTCTTGTTGCGGAGCATGGGCTTTAGGCGCGCGGGCTTCAGTAGTTGTGGGGCGCAGGCTCAGTAGTTTTGGCTCACAGGCCTAGTTGCTCTGCGGCATGTGGGATCTTCCCGGCCCAGGGCTTGAACCCGTGTCCCCTGCATTGGCAGGCAGATTCTTAACCACTGCGCCATCAGGGAAGCCCTCAGATTTCCTTAGTTTATACCTGATGTCCTTTTTCTGTTCCAGGACCTCATTCAGGATACCACGTTACATTTAGTTGTCATCATTTCTGTAATTTTTAACTGGATCATCTTACACACATGAATTTATTTGCAAATCATGTTTTATTCTCACATTTCAAAGCCATACCTGTGTGTGGCATATTATGTTACTAAAAATGCTCTTCGATTGAAGATAGTTGGCCTTTAATTTCACTTTTTTTTTTTTTTTTTTTGCGGTACGCGGGCCTCTCACTGTTGTGGCCTCTCCCGTTGCGGAGCACAGGCTCCAGACGCGCAGGCTCAGCGGCCATGGCTCATGGGCCCAGCCGCTCTGTGGCATGTGGGATCTTCCTGGACCGGGGCACGAACCCGTGTCCCCTGCATCGGCAGGCGGATTCTCAACCACTGCGCCACCAGGGAAGCCCTAATTTCACTTTTAATAAGCCTTTTACAAGTGTAGGTTTCATCATGTTAGCAAGTTGTCTGTCTCACCTCTTTAGTTATGACTCTGATATTTACCACTTATTTTCATGGAAAGGTTTGTTTTGGTCACTTCTGTCATGTGATGGACGTGGAGTATGTCTCATTGTGTCCTAGTGAAATGATAAAAATTACCCTACCTCTTTTTTTGGGTGGGTGGTGCCTGCGCTGCACAGCTTGTGGGATCTTAGTTCCTCGACCAGGGATTGAAGCTGGGCCCTCTGCAGTGAAAGAACCGAGTCCTAACCACTGGACTGCCAGGGAATTCCCTACCTTACCTGTTTAAAAAAAAAAATTATTTATTTTTATTTTATCTTTGGCTGCGTCAGGTCTTAGTTGCGGCACGTGAGATCTTTTTTTAAAAATTAATTGATTGATTTTTTTTTTTTTTTTTTTTTTTTTGCTGCTTTGGGTCTTCATTGCTGCGTGTGGGCTTTCTCTAGTTGCGGCGAGCAGGGTCTACTCTTCGTTGCAGTGCACGGGCTTCTCATTGCGGTGGCTTGTTTTGTTGTGGAGCTTGGGCTCTAGGCACGAGGGCTTCAGTAGTTGTGGCTCGCAGGCTGTAGAGCGCAGGCTCAGTAGTTGTGGTGCATGGGGTTAGTTGCTCCACAGCATGTGGGATCTTCCCGGACCAGGGATCAAACTCATGTCCCCAGCATTGGCAGGCGGATTCTTAACCACTGCGCCACCAGGGAAGTCCCTTGGGATGCTTTTAATTAGAAATTTTCATCAAAGAAAATATGAAACATGATTCTCATTCCATAAAACAGTTGAAATAATTTCCCTCTACTTTAGAGTCCTTCTTTTGAGTCACAGGGGTTTGTTCAGGCATAGTTGCTAACATTTATAATATGTGTATCGTCCTTGGAACTTTTAATGTATTTTCTAATTCACGCATTTCACCTTATCAGGTTGTGCTTCCTCTCCATGCTCTGTATTACAGTAGGTATGCTTGCTTATCAGCAGTTGACAGGCTTTTTCCATAGAAGGCCAGCTAGTAAATATTTTAGACTTTGGGGGCCATATGGACTCTGGAGGACTATGGCAGCTATCTAGCTATGCAGCATGAGAACAGCCACAGATAATACATAAACAAAGGGGCATGACTGTGTTCCAGTAAAACTTTATTTATACACGTAGGCAACTGGTCGAGTTTGGCCCACAGGCTGTAGTTTGCCAGCCTCTATACTGTTGTTGGAAGGATACAAAAACCCCATGTGCTTCACTCCTTCAACTAAAATCTCCCTGCTGGGCTCTCAGTGATAAGTCTTCATAACATGAGTTGAAAACCTTAAAATCTGACTTGACATGTATGGGTATAATTGCTTTTATTTTTGTAGAAAATGTGTCAAGTGCAAGTGAGCTTTTAAAGAATTTTATAGAATTTCAAAGTCCAATTTTTGACCACTCCAAAAAGAAATTATCTAACTTGGAAAATGCTGGCAAATTTCAGAGAAAAAAAATTCTATTATTGTGAAATGTGCCTAATGTTAATTTAAAAATCTTTTGATTTTACTTATGTTCTTTTTCTCAGAGCACCTTGTGACAATGCAGTTAGCAAAGATATGTGAGAACTTCTTGTGTTTGGCCGTGGTATTGGGGGTTGGGGATACATAGGTCTAAGAGATGTTCTCATCCTTTGAGGGGACCCTTCATTCTTGCTGGAAGGACAAGATATAGACACTAAAGATGAAAATAGGGAATTCCCTGGCGGTCCAGTGGTTAGGACTCGGCGCTTTCACTGCTGAGGGCTTGGGTTCAGTCTCTGGTTGGGGAACTAAGATCCTGCAAGCTGAACACCTTGGCCAAAAAAAAAGAAAAGAAAAGAAAAATTAACTGTTCCAATTTAGTGGTATGGATAAGCACTGCTTTAAGAGTTCAGAGTTGGGATTTATCACTGGGGGCAGACTATATGGTTGGGAAGGAAGGTTTTATTGAGCCAGGCCTTGGAAATTAGAAGGAGCAAATAAGGTGATGTAAATATAAACATGAAGGTGAATTAAAAATAAAAATGAAAAGGCAGGTTTGCTGGGACACGGGGGTTCATATAGGGAAATAGTGTGAGATAGGACTGGAGGTGAGGGTTAAGGCAAGGTTGGCCCTTAAACATTAGGTTAAGGAGTTTGGAAATTATCCGCTAAGAAGTAAGGAATAAATGTAAATTTTGAGCACTTTTGTTTTTCCTTTAAGTTTTCATGAAACTTCCACATAGTATATTTAATGTTTTCAGTATGGTGTGCTTATTTTAATTAGCATCTATTGATAATTTCATAGTGTTTACCTCTTCTTTTCCTGTCCATCAAAGACTACACCTCTGTTCCTCCTGTGTTATTTCTACCTCTGCTTATGATGTTTCTAACATGAATAGGTTATTGAAATACCTCTTTTTCATTCATATATTCATTGAGCAAATGTGTACTACTGAATGCTCATGATGTGACGGGTTCTATTCTAGTCAGTGTGAATAGAGCAGGGAAGAAATTAGGCAAAAATCCCTCTTCTTAGGAAGTTTACATTTTCTTGGGGAGATGGACAGTACATAAGATAAATAAGTGAAATGTATAATATGACTATTGCTAACAAGAAAAACTAAAGCAGGGAGAGGTAGTATGTGTGTGTGGCAGGGCAGGGATTGGAATTTTAGGTAGGGTGACCAAGAAAGACCTCATTGAAGAAGATGACTCTTGATAAGACCCAAAGGAAGTGAGAGACCTGGGTGGTGAGCAAGTACAAGGGTACTAGGGTGCAAATATACCTGGCATGTTGGAGAATATGGTTGGAGCAGAGTGAATGAGGGATCTGGTAAGAGAGTGGTCCTTGTTTATGTCTCTTGTCTCAATGAAATTATTAATAGTGTCCGCTTTCACTCCCAGTAGTGTCCTAGTTTGGATGGTAAGTTGTATGGTCTTCTGGTAATAGGAGGTGAAGTCAGAGAGGTAGGGGGGATGGAGGCAGAAGACCATGGAAAGCCAAGAAAAGAAGCTTTTGGAGGATTTTGAGCACAGGAGTGATGTGATTTCACTTAGGATTTCACAGGCTCACTCTGGCTGCTGTGTTGAGAGTAGGCTGAGAGCAAAGACTGAAGCAGGGAGCCTGAGGAAGATCTCTTCTGATGCTTCAATTTCCTCAGTGAAGTAGGAAGCAAGGAGCTGAGAATAAGGAGAGGGGAAGAGGTTGGAGATTTGAGGAGAGATGGTGGTATGAATTAGTTGCCTGGGAGAGTGGGGGAGTGATGGATGGACGGGGGAAGTAATAGTGTGCGTATCATGCATCAGTAAGGGCTCGTATAGGGTTTGTGATCATGAGTTTAAAGTGATATTTAGCATGGTTGAGTGTGTTGGTTTTCTCATACACAGGTATAAATTAGGAGTAGGCAGAACATTTTCTTTTTTCTTTAAGATTTTTGGATATGGACCATTTTTTTAAAGTCTTTATTGAATTTGTTACAATATTGCTTCTGTTTTATGTTTTGGTTCTTTGGCCCTGACGCCTGTGGGATTTAGGCTCCCCGACCAGGGATCGAACCCACACCCCCTGCATTGGAAGGCGAAGTCTTAACCACTGGATCTCCAGGGAAGTCCCGCATTGGATTTAACTGGGATTGAGGTTTAGTCGAGTGAGGGGGCAAATTGAGAGAACATTCAGCCAGTGATCATAATGATTGACCATGGGGTTTTTGCTAGCTGGGTAAGGAGGGAAGCAGAGGCAGGAGGAGAGTGAAGGTTAGCAAAAAAGGTGGTAGGATTAATGGCTTGAAAGTCTTGGTAGGGTCAAATGATCATTGGAGTTTGGGGGTGTTGAAGGAAGGAGAGAGACTATAGTATATGACGGCAACAGGGGTGGGTAGTAGGTCATATAGACTGATGAACTTGATTAAAGAAAGAAAATTTAGCAAGTTATCTAGTGTTCTGGGTTTATTTAAAATATCTTTTGAAAAAATTATTTATTTATTTACTTATTTATTTACTTATTTATTTACTTACTTACTTACTCACTCACTCACTCACTCACTCACTTATTTGGCTGTGCCGGGCCTCAGTTGTAGCACATGGGATCTTCATTGCGGCATTTGGACTTTTTAGTTGTGGCATGCATGCGGGATCTAGTTCCCCCACCAGGGATCAAACCCAGGCCCCCTGCAATGAGAGTGCAGAGTCTTACCCATTGGACCACCAGGGAAGTCCCCTTATGTGAAATATCTTTACAAAAATGTCTTTGAAGACATTTGGGACCACTGAAGGGTTTAGAAGGTGAGTTCTTATGTAGATCAGGTGGAGCATTACTTTCATGTGTTAATTTTTTTTAAGTGAAGCTATGTTTGAAGGTTTTAATTTCTGAATTGCATAAATTGGTTCATATTTTGCTATGTCATTGGAAACATTTTATGCATCCTATCTTGAACAGTATTTTGGTTGTAATTAGGCTGTGAACTCCTTGAGATTAGGGGACCTGGCTAGGTTCCAACAAAAGTCAATAACGTATTTGTTGAATTAAATTGTATTAAGGCAGCAAGAAGGATACGGTTTGAGAATTTATAAAGGATTTTCCTCTATCATTTTATAATGAAAAAATTCTAACCTAGAGAAACTGTTGAAGGGTAGTACCATGATCACCATATACCCACCAACCAGATTCAACAGTGGTTTACATTTTGCTGCATTTAAAAAATCTCTTAGTTTTTTTGAGCCATGTACAAGTGAGTTCCAGACATCCTAACAATTTACTTATGTGTACTTGAATGTGCATCTCTTAAAAATAATTCACCTGTGTAACCACACGATTTCTGAGTCATGCTTGTAGAGATCGGGACTATAATAATAGTGTACTGGCTCTATCACCTCTCACCCCTGTGGCCTTATGTAAGCTACGTAATATCCCTGAGCCTCAGTTTCTTTTGTGGCAAAGTACCTGTCTCAGAGGGATGTTATGAAGATTAAGTGTGTAAAGTTCTTAGAACCATACCAGGCATAATTTTCAGTTTATAAAGTGTTTTCTCATATGATACGAAATTGTGGTGAATAACACCACCCCCAACGCTTGTCACCAGAGTTGGAAACTTCTGCCTCGTCTTCCCCTTGTGTAGGTGTCAGCAGATCTTGTATTTTCTGTCTCCAGCATCTCTCAGATTTGTCCTGTCCTTTCCATTGCCACTGCAACATTTCTTTGTTTGTTTGTTTGTTTGTTTTTAACATCTTTATTGGAGTATAATTGCTTTACAATGGTGTGTTATTACTGGCAAGTACTTATCCCCCACCCCCATACTTGTCTTTTAAGACTAGGCACAGGTACCTAACTCCTCAGTCATTCCTTCTCTTTTGTCTGTACTCTACGTTGTACAGCCTTCATTCAGCCATAGCATTATACCCATAACATTTTGGGGCAGCCATTTGCTTGCATGTCTGCCTCGTTCTATTAGATTAGGAAGTCCTTGAGGACACATACTAGATTTTATCCTTTTTTTGTATCCCTAGTACCTAATATGTTGCTCATGCCAGGCACAAAATAAATGTAGATACTGTGTCCACATTTTATGGATGAAAAAACCCCTGAGGTTCATAGAATATGCATTATATACCCAAGGTAACAGAACTAATTAATGAAGCATACAGAGCTTTTTTAAAAGATTTTTTGATGTGGACCTTTTTTTTTTTTTTTTTGATGTGGACCATTTTTAAAGTCTTTATTGAATTTGTTACAGTATTGCTTCTGTTTTATGTTTTGGGGTTTTGGCTGTGAGGCATGTGGGATCTTAGCTCCTTGACCAGGGATCGAGCCTGCACCCCCTGCACTGGACCACCAGGGAAGTCCCCAAAGCATACAGATCTTTAAGAGCCCATTTCAGTACTATTTTCATTAACTATAATATTTCTCATAGTTACAACCATTTGTTCAGTGATTCTGTTCTTAGTCTGTGGATTTAGAGCCCCCTAGAGGATGTTAGAATTCCCTCATGAAAGTCTGCAAAGTCATATGTGTTTTCTTTAGGCTGAGTTAATAAGATTATATATGTATGTATGGCACCAATTTTTTTGAATGTACCCAGATGCTTTTGTGAGTTAATAGTGAATCATCTTGGTGAAGTAGACATATTTAAACCTTTTGAGAGGAAAGCCCTCTGAGGGTTTTAATATAGGAGACTTGGAATAATAGCTTTGTATAGTTTGCTAGGGAATTGATAAGGTACAAGAAAGTTTTTAAAGCAGTTACATTCAAGTTAGATGATAATATCTGAAACTTTTCTAGTCATAAGTAGTTCATTAGAATAAAAGAAAAAATTTAATTTCTGAAATCAAACTTAATTAAAAATTGTTGAATCTATTTCTTTAAATAAGGTGGCTTTAAATATATTTCCATCTGCTACCATAATGTTTAATTTTTTTTTAGTCTTAGCACCAAAAGTATTTATTTCATATATATGAACATATTTTCATTGGATCTGTAAACATATTGAGAGTTCTGTGAGCTAGGTTGTCACCTCTTTCAGAATCTGAATTCACTACAAATTGTATTTTATCAATTCCAAATAAATCTGTTATGAATCTGATTGGCTGGGACAACTTCTTTTTTTCTAGCTTTATTGAACTATAATTGACATATAACATTGTGTAAGTTTAAGTCATATAATGATGATTTGGTACACATTATTGCAAAATGTTGACCACAATAAGGTTAGTTAACACATCCTTCACCTCATGTAATTACCATTTTCTTGTTACTGTGGTGAGAACATTTAAAGCTTTATTCTCATAGCAGCTTTTAAGTATATAATCGTGTTTAATTCTTGAAAAAATTTTTTATTGAAGTATAGTTGATTTACAATGTTGTGTTTAATTTCTGCTGTACAGCAAAGTGACTCAGTTATACATATATATATATCCTTTTTCATATTCTTCTCCATGATGGTTTATCACAGGATATTGAATATAGTTCCCTGTGCTATACAGTAGGACCTGTTTATCCATCCTATATGTAATAGTTTGCATCTGCTAATCCCAAACTCCCAGTCCTTTCCTTCCCCACCCCTAATGTTTAATTCTTAATGAGAAGCATTTTTCTAACTTAATGACTGCTGCCCCGACACAATGTTGTGTTCTGCTATTTGGCCCACCAGCGCTTCTGTTGCTGAGATAAAATGTTTATGGTCTGGCAGGCATTCTATTTAAGGGTATAGCTTAAATAATAATGCTTTAAAATATGTGTGTTATTTTTATCAGTTTGTTTAGCTACTAGATAAACAAGAATTGTGTGATTTCATTCATTCCTTTGGCAAATACTTATTCAACTCCTGCTGTGAACCAAGCCCTCTCCTCAGCCCTGAAATTACAGCAGTAAGTCGACAAAACAGACAAATTTGGCCTTGGCAGCCCTTGCCTTACAGTGGGGGAGCCATACTCTAAGCATGATGAACATGCATGTAACAACAACCCATGCTGGGTTGGGGCAAGTGCTTTAAAAAAAAAAAAAAGGCCAGAAAAGGGAATAGGAAGTGATATTTTCTGTTTTAGAATGATTTGTCTCAGAAGGCCTTTCTAAATAGACATTTGAGCAGAGACCTGAATGAAGTAAAGGCACTAGCCTTGCAAAGGCATCTGGAGGAATAGCCTTGCAGGGAGAGGGTTCAGCAAATGCAGAGGCTTTGAGGAAGGGGCATGCTTGATCTGTTCAAGAGGAGGCCAGCGTGTCTGGAGCTGTGTGAGCAGGATTTAGAATGGCAAGAGATGAGGTTGGAGGAATAGCAAGGTTAGATCATGTGGGACTTTCAGATTTCATTCTAAGTGTAAAATAAGCCTTTGGACAGCTTCTAGTGGGGGAATGAAGTGGTCTGACTTAAATTTAAAGGATGTTCTATGCTATGTAGATACTCCAGTAGTACAAGAAATGAAGCAGGAGTTCAGTTAGGAAGTGGTGGTTAGAGACCTTTGGGTGAGAGATGATGATGGAGGTGGTGAGATGTGTTTTGAAGAAAGAGTCAACAGGCTATGTTGGTTGATTGCAGTGTGAAAGAGAGCAGGCGAGGAAAGTCCAGTGTTGATAAATAGACATGGGACTTTTTTTTTTTTTTTTTTTTTTTTGCAATTGACAAGGAAATTTAGTTATTTCTGAGATATACATTTTAAAGTAATAACTAGAATTATGACTTATAACATTATACCAGAACATATGATTTTTAGAAATTTCATGTAATGTCTGAAACGTTTATATTAACATATTTCCATACAAATAACCCAAAGAAAGGTTAGTATTAGTTGTTTTTGTTTGTTTGATTTTTTTAATACTGCAGGTCCTTATTAGTCATCAGTTTCATACACATCAGTGTATAAATGTCAATCCCAATCGCCCAATTCAGCACACCACCATCCCCACCCCACTGTGGTTTTCCCCCCTTGGCATCCACACGTTTGTTCTCTACATCTGTGTCTCAACTACTGCCCTGCAAACCGGTTCATCTGTACCATTTTTCTAGGTTCCACATACATGTGTTAATATACGATATTTGTTTTTCTCTTTCTGACTTACTTCACTCTGTATGACCGTCTTTAGATCCATCCATGTCTCAACAAATGACTCAATTTCGTTCCTTTTTATGGCTGAGTAATATTCCATTGTATATATGTACCACATCTTCTTTATCCATTCGTCTGTCGATGGACATTTAGGTTGCTTCCATGACCTGGCTGTTGTAAATAGTGCTGCAGTGAACATTGTGGTGCATGTGTCTTTTTGAATTATGGTTTTCTCTGGGTATATGTGCAGTAGTGGGATTGCTGGATCATATGGTAATTCTATTTTTAGTTTTTTAAGGAATGTCCATACTGGTCTCCATAGTGGCTGTATCAATTTACATTCCCACCAACAGTGCAAGAGGGTTCCCTTTTCTCCACACCCTCTCCAGCATTTGTTGTTTGTAGATTTTCTGATGATGCCCATTCTAACTGGTGTGAGGTGATACCTCACTGTAGTTTTGATTTGCATTTCTCTAATAATTAGTGATGTTGAGCAGCTTTTCATGTGCTTCTTGGCCATCTGTATGTCTTCTTTGGAGAAATGTCTATTTAGGTCTTCTGCCCGTTTTTGGATTGGGTTGTTTGTTTCTTTAATATTGAGCTGCATGAGCTCTTTGTATATTTTGGAGATAAATCCTTTGTCCACTGATTTGTTTGCAAATATTTTCTCCCATTCTGAGGGTTGTCTTTTCGTCTTGTTTATGGTTTCCTTTGCTGTGCAAAAGCTTTGAAGTTTCATTAGGTCCCATTTGTTTATTTTTGGTTTTATTTCCATTACTCTAGCAGGTGGATCAAAAAAGATCTTGCTGCGATTTATGTCAAAGAGTGTTCTTCCTATGTTTTCCTCTAAGAGTTTTATAGTGTCCGGTCTTACATTTAGGTCTCGAATCCATTTTGAGTTTATTTATTTATTTATTTATTTTTTTCATTTTGAGTTTATTTTTGTGTATGGTGTTAGGGAGTGTTCTAATTTAATTCTTTTTTTTTTTTTTTTTTTTTTTTTTTTTTGCGGTACGCGGGCCTCTCACTGTTGTAGCCTCTCCCGTTGTGGAGCACAGGCTCCGGACGCGCAGGCTCAGCGGCCATGGCTCACGGGCCCAGCCGCTCCGTGGCATGTGGGACCTTCCCAGACCAGGGCACGAACCCGTGTCCCCTGCATCGGCAGGTGTACTCTCAACCACTGTGCCACCAGGGAATCCCTAATTTCATTCTTTTACGTGTAGCTGTCCATTTTTCCCAGCACCACTTATTGAAGAGACTGTCTTTTCTCCATTGTATATCTTTGCCTCCTTTGTCATAGATTAGTTGACCATAGATGCGTGGGTTTATCTCTGGGCTTTCTATCGTGGTACATTGATCTGTTTCTGTTTTTGTAGACACGGGACTTGAAGGATACATGCAAGGTATTTACAGTGGCTGCCTCTGAGCACTGGCCTTATTAAGAGCTTTTCTCTTTTTCTTCTTTTTTTGCTTATCTGTATTTACCAGTTTTTCTGTACTGAATCTATAATGCTTCTGTTGTAAAATGTATAGAGAGATTATTTTTAAAACTAGAGCTAACCATGATACTAAATGTAGCCTAATATATAATGTGTTCTCCTACCCCCTTTGATTTTTGGAAAACAATTTAAGTGACATAAAAATTTTTTCTTTTTACTCTTAGTGATCAGCCTTTGTACCTTCTCCACATTTGAAGATGGTGAAGCTAGATATTCATACTCTGGCCCATCACCTCAAGCAGGAACGCTTATATGTAAACTCTGAGAAACAGCTCATTCAGAGACTCAATGCAGATGTACTTAAGACAGCTGAAAAGTTGTATCGTACAGCATGGATCGCTAAGCAACAGAGAATTAATTTGGATCGGCTTATTATAACCAGGTAAAGAAAAGGTTTTGAGGTCTTAACTGTTATAAACCACTATAATTCTGCTTATAGCAGTTAATAATCGCTAACTGCAAATAAATCTATTTCCAACAAAGTGCATGGTTTAAGATGTTTTAAATCAGCATCTCAATGGTGTCTTTGCTTAGTTTGCTTAATTAACCTATTAACCTAAGCACAGTTGTAGAGAATTATAACTTAAGCATTAATATTTTATACCATACCAATTAATTTTGTATCTTGGCATTATATAACGTTTTATTACTGTAGAGAGTAAATTATCTTGTGTTCTGCTTTTCTCCTAATATTATTTAATATATACATATTCATGTTTTGCTATTGTATATCTACTTTTCAGTTTTAGAAACCTCATTTTTCACTGTGTTAATACCTGATTGTTCTGTTGTTCCAAGAAGCAGTTTTTAAGTCTAGAAATAGTGGTGCTGTGGTATACTGTCGAGAAAAGAAGCCAGACATAGAAGAGTACATACTGTATGAGTCCATGTATATGAAGTTCAAAAAGAGGCAGGACTGATCTTCAATGATAGAAGTCAGAATCCTACTTTTTGGTTTTGACTTTCTTTACACATTTAGATGCTGGTGGTCTAAAAGAGTTTAGCCATTCTGAGTGATCTCATTGCCATGACTATCATCAAGTCACATTTCCATGTTTTAGTATAGTATATTATTATTGTTGTTAATTTTATTATTTTGCTTGTTTGCTTGTTTTTTAGTGCTGAAGCTTCCCCTGCTGAATGTTGCCAACATGCCAAGATTTTGGAAGATACACAGTTCGTTGATGGGTATAAGCAGTTGGGATTTCAGGAGACTGCTTATGGAGAATTCTTAAGTCGATTAAGGGAAAATCCTCGTCTTATTGCCTCCTCTTTGGTTGCGGGAGAGAAACTTAATCAGGAGAACACACAAAGTGTTATTTACACAGTTTTTACCTCTCTCTATGGCAACTGCATTATGCAAGAAGATGAAAGCTACCTCCTTCAGGTGTTGAGATACTTGATTGAATTTGAACTTAAAGAAAGTGACAACCCCAGGCGACTTTTGAGGAGAGGAACTTGTGCCTTCAGCATCTTATTTAAACTTTTTTCTGAAGGACTGTTTTCTGCCAAACTTTTCCTCACAGCAACTTTACATGAGCCAATCATGCAGCTGCTTGTTGAAGATGAGGATCACCTGGAAACAGACCCAAACAAGCTAATTGAGAGGTTCTCCCCATCTCAACAGGAAAAACTCTTTGGAGAGAAAGGCTCAGATAGATTCAGGCAAAAGGTTCAAGAGATGGTGGATTCCAACGAGGCCAAACTAGTGGCTTTGGTGAACAAATTTATTGGTTATCTCAAACAGAACACATACTGCTTTCCACATAGTTTGAGATGGATTGTGTCACAGATGTACAAAACTCTCTCCTGTGTAGATAGACTGGAAGTTGGGGAGGTCAGAGCAATGTGTACTGACCTCCTGTTGGCCTGCTTCATCTGTCCTGCGGTTGTCAATCCAGAACAGTATGGAATAATTTCTGATGCTCCTATTAATGAGGTGGCAAGATTTAATCTGATGCAGGTATGCTTTTGCTAGGCATTCAGTTTTTTTTTTTGGTTTTTTTTTTGTTTTTTTTCTTTTTGCGGTATGCGGGCCTCTCACCGTTGTGGCCTCTCCGGTTGCGGAGCACAGGCTCCGGATGCGCAGGCCCAGCGGCCATGGCTCACGGGCCCAGCCGCTCCGCGGCATATGGGATCCTCCCAGACCGGGGCACGAACCCGTATCCCCTGCATCGGCAGGCGGACTCTTAACCACTGCGCCACCAGGGAGGCCCGGCATTCAGTTTAAAGTCAGTTAATTGGGCAGTGGGAGTGGGAACAGAAAATATGATGACATTATTCATATATTCTTACCATTCCTTTTCCCCAAACTGTCCTAAATATTTGCTTCTTACATTGTGTTGGTTTTTAAATGGAGTCCTCATACACTTGAATGCATAGTTGAATTTGATTTTCTAGAACAAGCCCTTACCCCTTTCCCATGATTTCAAACTCCAGAATGATTGAAAATTGAGTGTCTATTATACTTCATTTGGTAACAAAACCTAACCTGAACTAACATGAGGCTATTTATAATTGTTAGTTATTACATTTCATATTCATGAATATTCATGTTTTGCTGCAGGAATGTTAATGTATCTGATTATAGGAAGCCAGCCTAAATACTGGACATGTTACATGTATGCAGTAACCAACCTTTCTAAAATCTCCAAATTTTGAAATCTGAAACTCCTCTGGACCTAAAAGTTTCAGAAAGAGGATTTTTGGATCTATGTTAGTGCTTTTTTTCCCTAATCATCTGAACTACTGAAATCATGTTATTATTTCTTAAGGGATTCTTTTAATTATATCTTATCCCTAGAAATACTGTGAGGAAGAGACAGAGTTTATTTGGAATAGAATATGTCTTGCCTTTGGATGATTTTTTTTTTAATGATAAGCTCTTTTTCATGATCAGTTCTATCATATTGGGGTGTTTAGAAATTAACTATATAGACATCCCTGAAATAAAAATTTTTTATCATCTCTGAAACACTAAATTTATTCTTATGATAATGTTGTTATAGTTTTATTTTTGTCATTCCATTGGAGGTTGAATCACATCTTTTCAAAATGAGTAAAAGGGGGGATTGTCCTAGGTATGAAGATGATGCTGTATGATAATAACTTTCAGCAAAGTGTCTTTAGAGAGAGTGGATTAACAGTTCACTTTTGTCAGTAAGGAACCGGCTCTGTGAATTATTATTTACTTTCAAAACAGCTTATGTTTTGAAGGAATTCTTTGCTTTTAAGTCTAGAAAAAAATTTACCTTGAGTACTTTATGAACTATAGGGGAAAGTACTTAATAATAACTTGAGATAGTTTGAGTCAGCTTTTACAAATTAATTAAATTTCTAAAAACATGAAAAGTACAGCAGCAGAAACAAAGGTGTGTACCTTCATTTCCTAATGTTGTAATAATATGCATTAAAGACAAAGCAAAATTTTCTACGTATTCTTTATAACTCAATCTAAATGTAATAAAATATAGTAAAAGCTGACATAGACAAGATGCACATTTTATTTGGGATCCTATTTTGTATGCCTGGTCAGGTGGTGTGAATTTTTTTTTTTAATTTTTTTTTTTTATACAGTAGGTTCTTATTAGTTATCCATTTAGTGTGTTAATATTCTTATGAAATACATTTGTAGAATGGAATGGAATTGCTTTCACAGTGAGGACTGTGTAAGTGTCTACAGCCTATGTCTTCCCACCTCTGCTCTGGGTTGCAGGTTGGCCGCCTTTTGCAGCAATTAGCAATGACTGGCTCCGAAGAGGGAGATCCCCGGACAAAGAGCAGCCTTGGAAAATTTGACAAAGTAAGAGTGAATACTATGTCGTGTGAAGTACTGCTTATAGAAGGTTCTGCTAAAGTATTAGTGAACCTAACTAATCTCCTTATTAAATCTTGTCCCTAGGTGATGTGTAAATTAAATATTCTTTGCAGTTACCCTTGGTTTGGCTATAGAGGATACAGTGCTGGATCAGCAGCATTTAAAGGAAGATGTCATCTGTATAGCAGATTCACTTTGCTGTACAGCAGAAACTAACAAAGCATTGTAAAGCAACTCTACTCTAATAAAAATTAATTAAGAAAATAAAGGAAGGGGTCATCAAAGGTTACTAATTCTCAAAAAATATATATATAAACACCAATTATACTTCAATTAGAAAAAAAGATTACTAATTCTCACTTATAGAAATGTTGAGGAGATGCTGTTGTAATGAGAGCCAAAGAGCTATTAAGATTATTTTTAACAGTTTGATTTAGGGCCTTCCCTAGTGGTGCAGTGGTTAAGAATCCACCTGCCAATGCAGGGGACATGGGTTCGAGCCCTGGTCCAGGAAGATCCCACATGCTGCGGAGCAACTAAGCCCATGCACCACAACTACTGAAGCCCGTGCGCCTGGATCCCATGCTCCACAACAGGGGAAGCCACCGCAATGAGAAGCCCGCACACTGTGACAAAGAGTAGCCCCCACTCACCTCAACTAGAGAAAGCCTGCGCGCAGCAACGAAGACCCAACATAGCCAAAAAATAAATAAAAATTAAAAAAAAACATTTGATTTAAAAAAATTGTCACTAAATCACATCTGTGAATATATGAATCAGCAATAAATGTATAATTTTAAGTGTATTTCATAAGTTAACATAGCATTGTTCAGTTGGTATAACTAAATAAAAATTTAAGGGACTTCCCTGGTGGTCCGGTGGTTAAGACTCCACGCTCCCAATGCAGGGGGCCTGGGTTCGATCCCTGGTGGGGGAACTAGATCCTGCATGCATGCCACAACTAAAGATCTCACATGCTGCAACTAAAAGATCCCACACACCACAGTGAAGATTCTGCATGCTGCAACTAAAGACCCGGTGCAGCCAAATAAATAAATAAATAAATATTTTAAAAAATAAAAAATTTAATTTATCATACTTTGAGTAGGCTGTACATTCAACCTAAAATTAAAAGGTTAGATAGTGTAGTTTCCCTTCCACCTCTGATCTCTAACCTTCATTTCCTCCCTAAATGTTCTTCATGTTTTCAATCTTTTGTGTGTCCTTCAAGAAGTCTGTATGTATACAAGCAACTTCCTAATATCTTTTCCTAATTACGAATGGTAGGACTGTGTGCACTGTCTGCCTCATGTTTGTTTCATATACCAGAATATCTTGGAGATTATTTTACATCAGTTCATAGAGAGTTTAATTTTTTTAAATGTTGGGTTTAATATAATTTTCAAGAAGAAAAACTTTCTACATGCTTGTCCACCTCAATCAGAAATTTTATTCCCTTTATTTATTTATTTTTAATACATTTATTTATTTTTGGCTGCATTGGGTCTTGGTTGCTGCACGCAGGCTTTCTCTAGTTGCGGCAAGCAGGGGCTACTCTTCACTGCAGTGCGCGGGCTTCTCATTGTGGTGGCTTCTCTTGTTGTGGAGCACGGGCTCTAGGCACACGGGCTTCAGTAGTTGTGGCACATGGGCTCAGTAGTTGTGGCTTGCAGGCTTTAGAGCGCAGGCTCAGTAGTTGTGGTGCACGGGCTTAGTTGGTCCACGGCATGTGGGACCTTCCCAGACCAAGACTCGAACCCATGTCCCCTGCATTGGCAGGTGAATTCTGAACCACTGTGCCACCAGGGAAGTCCCTGTTCCCTTACTTTAAAGAGGAAGTATTTCACTGTGATTTTTTTCTCCTGTTTGAACAGAGCTGTGTTGCTGCTTTCCTTGATGTGGTGATTGGAGGCCGTGCAGTGGAGACCCCGCCAATGTCCTCTGTTAATCTTCTGGAAGGGTTGAGCAGAACTGTAGTTTATATAACGCACAGTCAGCTTATTACTCTGGTAATGGCTTTATTCTTTAATAGGACTTTCTCAGAAGTCATTTATCTGAACATGGGCAGAGTCCTAGATGAGTACATTGTGTGAGAAATACATATTGTGTTTGAAAAATTGATTTCATAAGCTAAATGTCCTTTTACTTTTGCCAGGTGAATTTTATGAAGAGTGTGATGTCTGGAGATCAACTGAGAGAAGATAGAATGGCTCTTGACAATTTATTGGCAAACCTGCCCCAGGCAAAGCCAGGAAAAAGCAGCAGTTTGGAAATGACTCCCTACAGTACTCCTCAGCTGTCTCCAGCAACCACTCCAGCAAATAAAAAGAATCGATTGCCTATAGGTAAAGAGAATTTCTCATATTGAGGCTTTCCTTTAAATTTAATATTTCTTTCTTAGCCTTTGTTATTGCTTAGCATTTGGGAAAATAGTTTTAAATAATTTGGAGAAGTTCTTCTCTTCATTTTTACTGGTGGTAGTTCAATTTTTGGGGGCTGCCTTGGGTCTTTGTTGCTGCGTGAGGGCTTTCTCTAGTTGCGGTGAGCAGGGGCTACTCTTCAGTGCAGTGGCTTCTCTTGTTGCGGAGCACGGGCTCTAGGTGCGTGGGCTTCAGTAGTTGTGGTATGCAGGCTCAGTAGTTGTGGCGCACGGGCTTAGTTGCTCTGCGGCATGTGGGATCTTCCTGGACTAGGGCTCGAACCCGTGTCCCCTGCATTGGCAGGAGGATTCTTTTTTTTAAATTTTTTTTTTTTTTTTTTTTGCGGTATGCGGGCCTCTCACTGTTGTGGCCTCCCCCGCTGCGGAGCACAGGCTCCGGACGCGCAGGCTCCGGACGCGCAGGCTCAGCGGCCACGGCTCACGGGCCCAGCCGCCCCGCGGCACATGGGATCCTCCCAGACCGGGGCACGAACCCGCATCCTCTGCATCGGCAGGCGGACTCTCAACCACTTGCGCCACCAGGGAGGCCCGGCAGGCGGATTCTTAACCTCTGTGCCACCAGGGAAGCCCTAATTCAACTTTTAAAATAAAATTTAAAAAAATTGCACCATATTAATTAAGGTTCATCCGTAGGCTTAAGCTTTTTTTTTTTTTTTTAATAAATTGATTGATTGATTGATTTTTGGCTGAGTTGGGTCTTCGTTGCTGCACGCAGGCTTTCTCTATTTGCAGTGAGTGCGGGCTACTCTTCGTTGTGGAGCGCGGGCTTCTAATTGAGGTGGCTTCTCTTGTTGCGGAGCATGGGCTCTAGGCATGTGGGCTTCCGTAGTTGTGGCACATGGGCTTCCGTAGTTGTGGCTCGCGGGCTCTAGAGCGCAGGCTCAGTAGCTGTGGCGCATGGGCTTAGTTGCTCCACGGCATGTGGGATCTTCCCAGACCGGGGATCGAACCTGTGTCCCCTGCATTGGCAGGTGGATTCTTAAACACTGCGCCACCAGGGAAGCCCAGGCTTTAGCTTTATCTAGACATACTTGTCATAATTAATTGGAATCATGCCACTTGCAGTATACTTTGTTTACTGTAAGTCATCATTTGAATTATGTACTGTTATCATTTGAATTATGTACCCTGTTCTTTCCACAGAGTTCTAAATAATATAATAAAATAATATTATTTTAGAAATTTCTATCAGTAAAGTTGAAAATATATAGTTACTATTTTTTCATTATTATTAATAGCCAGTCTTTTATTGACTGAGTTAAGATCTTTGTTATTTTATAAAATAAGGCAAAACTTCTGTTTTGTCAATTTTAAGAAATAGGTTTAATTAAGCCTTATTTCCTTAGTAAACATTTATCCATAATAAATCTGTATAATCTGTAATAATATCTATGTAAATCCACAAACAAATTGAGCATATGTATACTATGTACCACGCTCAGGGTAAGTATTTTCTAAATGTTCTTTCACATTTAATTCATGCAAAAAATCGACACAAAAAGTGGTCTTATCACTGTCCTGCAGGTGGGGCACTGTGTTCAACACTGGTGATACAAAGACCCTTAAGTCATGCTGTTACACTTAGGTTAGTTGCTGATAGTCCAGTTGGGGAGCATGAGAAGAGACCAGTACCCTTCAGTGTACTGAGTGTCTGACGGAGATAAGCATAGAGGGTTACGGGGACACCTAACTTAGCAGTGTGGTGATGCTGTCAGGAGAAGATCCGGGAGCAGGTGAAGGCTGCACTTTCTCTTGGAGGATGAATGGAAGTTAGACAAAGTAAACAAGACCCAGAGAGAGTGTTTAGACCAAGGGAGCAGAGTATTTTAGTGCCAACTTTTTAACGGTCATGAGGAGCTCAGCAGTGAGCATGAATAGTTATTATATTTTATACATTCTTCTTTTTTTTTTTTTTTTTTTTTTTGCGGTACGCGGGCCTCTCACTGTTGTGGCCTCTCCTGTTGCGGAGCACAGGCTCCAGACATGCAGGCTCAGCGGCCATGGCTCATGGGCCCAGCCACTCCGCGGCATGTGGGATCTTCCCGGACTGGGGCACAAACCCGTGTCCCCTGCATCGGCAGGCGGACTCTCAACCACTGTGCCACCAGGGAAGCCCTATATTTTATACATTCTGAAGAATGGGATTTCATTTTTAAACTCCCATGAGCTGATTTGTTAAGAATTGTCAGTTTCTTAAAATTAATCTACCTTACTTTTAACATAATATGGAATAATATTATCAACAGGAATGTGGCATCATATTCTTCAAGTCTTTGGCTTTCATCATCTCAAAATGTCAATTTTCAGAATTATAAATAGAAAAAAAAAAGAAACTTGACATTGAATGATTTTTAATATTATAGGCTATTAGCACTTTTTTTTTTAGATTCTTTTTAATTTGAGCTCCATTGAGAGCTCAAACAATATTAACTACCGTCCAGGTTTTTGTAACTCTCCATGGTGCTTATCAGAGTACTTAGGCAAATAACTCTTTTTTTTTTTAAATTTTATTTATTTATTTATTTATGGGTCTTTGTTTCTGTGCGAGGGCTTTCTCTAGTTGTGGCAAGCGGGGGCCACTCTTCATCGCGGTGCGCGGGCCTCTCACTATCGCAGCCTCTCCCGTTGCGGAGCACAGGCTCCAGAAGCGCAGGCTCAGCAATTGTGGCTCACGGGCCCAGCCGCTCCGCGGCATGTGGGATCCTCCCAGACCAGGGCTCGAACCCGTGTCCCCTGCACTGGCAGGCAGACTCTCAACCACTGCGCCACCAGGGAAGCCCTATTAGCACTTTTTTAACATGAAGAAATAAATGATTTTTGGTAAACCAGAGATTTTTTTTTCCATGATTCAGTCGTGTTCTTTCGTTTCTTTTCATCCAGAATGTCATTCATTAAATAAGAGTATAATGGAAAGTAAATTTCAAATGTTTGCCCAGTATTAATTTGTATAGTCATGTGACCTGGTCATTGAACTTATTTCATATTTTAAAAGATGTGTCCATTATTCAGAGGGTTGATTTTCTTTCTGTTTAATGCTTTCGCAACCCAGGACAACAGTTCGCAGCCATAGCTGCCTGGGATTCCTTAGCCACCAATCTTACTGCTCATATTACTCTAGTAACCCCTTTTGGTGGGTAATAGGCTTTTCCTTTTCTTATGTAACTTTTATTTAAGAAATAGTTTATGAAATTTTGCTCCATGTGCATGTTGCTTTTGCTTTCTGTAAATTGGTACATAAATTTTGATTACTTGCATTTTTATAAATTGTAAAGTTTGTTCCTTAAGATTCACGTAATTGTTCATAAAGTTGAAGTTAAGTTTACAGTTCAAGAGAAGACAGTGAGGGTCAGCAAAGAAAGGTGTAAGTGAACCTGTTTTAGACTTTTGGAAGTTGATGTGTGCTTTGAGTTTTGAAAGGGTGATTGATGAACTGATCTACAGCATTGTGGAGAGAACATGATTGTTTATAGTTCTGTCTTCAAGTAGGTCAACTTTCACCGAAACTGAAGTTGAAAGACTTTTATTATAATTGAGTGTTTGTGCTTCATGTCTGCACTTTTATTTGCCCTGAAGGAGTATCTGTTTCGTATTCTGGTTGTATTGAATCTTATTGTTCTCTGAAAAAACCTGACACTTATCACAGAAGACTAAAGTTCATAGAGAAATTGTCACAAACTATCTAAATCTTTCAGTTTCCAAAAGTTCTTGTAAGGGAATTCCCTGGCGGTCCAGTGGTTGGGACTCCATGCTTTCACTACCGAGGGCCCGGGTTCGATCCTTGGTTGGGGAACTAAGATCCCACAGGCTGCTCAGTGCAGCCAGAAAACAAAACAAATAAACAAACAAACACAAAGACCCACCAAAAACAAAAGTTCTTGTAAGATCTATAGGATGGATTACTTTAGAAAAAGATATTACTTATTTACTTATAAGTAGGGGAAAAACACCCCCAAGTAATTAGATCCGTCAGTAATTTAGAATGTTCCCATAAAGCAGAAAGGAAACTTATATTCAAACAAAGAGAACTCTTCTGCATCTTTAGGAAGAGGTTAATACATTTCAGGAAAAACTGTGTTTTCAAAAACTGATTCTGGTTTTGTCAGCAGTTGCCGACGTGTATAACTTTCTATGGCTATCAGATTTCTATGTGAACTTTTCTAGTGCTTTTAAGTTTAGTTATTAGTATGGGAGACCTGTGGCAGTTAAATCATTTTGTTGGAGAAATAGTTGAAGATATTATACCTTGAAAAGATAAGGAATAAAGTAATGCTTTTCTTGTCACTCCCAAGTCTTAAATTGATTGGGACATGTTTGCTGTTCTGCAGGTGTAAACTGTGTCACTCCCTGTCAGGTGAATATGGATCATTGTTTCTGTTGATCAGTTTTGAAGGAGAATTTGTATTAGTCATTAGTAGAGTAGCTGGGAAGATATGGGTTTTTTTTTTTTAATTCATACTCTCACCACTCTTTTTTTTGTGCATGTGCAAATGTTCTGCATTAATAGAAATTATATTTTTGTATTAATGTGCCATTTTCTTCATTTTGTCTTTTTCTCTAAATTATCTTACTTGAAATTCTTTTATTAGCAACTCGGAGCAGAAGCCGCACCAATGTTCTAATGGACTTACATATGGACCATGAAGGATCAGCTCAAGAAACTATCCAGGAAGTGCAGCCAGAAGAGGTGTTGGTCATTTCCTTAGGAACAGGTCCCCAGCTTACTCCAGGGATGATGTCAGAAAATGAGGTATGACTGTATTGATACACTTAGCTTGTAGCTATTAATGTTAAGAACTTCAGATTCTTTTCTCCTCAATAAGGTCACTTGCTTCTATAAATCAGTATACATTTAACAGATATTTTTCATTATCTTCAGTGGGTCTTCCATGATACCCCATCAAATGCTCAACTCCCTGTGAACAGTTCTGGAGGTCCTTCACATTAATAAACCTGTGGCACTGTAGTTGATAACCATACCCATACCAAAAGGAATTTTCCTAATAGTAGTAGAAGAGGCAGGAAGCCAGGAAGTTGTGTTATAGAAATTGAAGAGACTTTTCCAGTGACCTGTAGGAAATATTTTATGTTTTTTTTCTTTTTAATGATATAGTAGTGGTATTCCTGCTTTAAAGAGCCAAACAGTATTTAGAAATAATTTCTGTTCTTTGGCTGGTTGGGAAGAAATGGAAGAGATAATTGAAAGGAAAGCTAAGTAAAATATTTTAAGGAAATGGGGTTGGGGATATGAGAATCAGTTTTAAGATATTTGTAAACAGAAGAGCTTGAGACAGAAGCAAGAGGAAAGAAGTTTTGACTCTAAACATAGGAGCCTCTTCTCATAGATTGTGACCTCTTGAGAAAGAAGGATTTTCTTACCTTCAACAGTGACTGCTTATTATTCAACAAAGCCTATTCCTGGCCTGGGAAGAAGGGACCAGTTACAGTGGTTGATACAGTGATGATGGTGGTTGATTAAGTGGCGTGACTTGCAGGAAAGAGGACCATCAAAATCCACAACCCTGTTCCCCCACACACATTCAAAGTGAATAAGCTGACAAAAACTGTCAGAATCAACTTTTTGGGAACTCTAGAATGTAATAAACTTGTGGCAACCAGGGGAATGCTTAATGAGGAAAAGAACTGCTGCGTTTCAGTAAGAAAGTCTGTGGCATTTTACTCCCCCTGTTACCGTCCCCCAACCCCCACCCAATGGCAGCCTTGAAGACAGCCGCCAGCATTCCTGCACAGGGAAATATCTAGATTGTGGTATGATCCTTTTGTTTTTCGTTAATTCATACCACTCTCGAGGCCTTCAGATGGATTTTTCCTGAAGATTTATTGCACATTGCTCACTCTGATGAGTGTGAAGGCTCAAGTTATCTTACAAATACAAAATGTAAAATCTTTATGTCTGCATTTAATTTCAAGCAAATAGGGAAAAGATTCTATTTTTAAATGACCTTTTAAAAGCATCACATGAGTAAATATATGGAGTCATTAGAAAACCTTTAATTTACTTATTTAAATGTGAGGTCAAAACAGCGCCTTGGGGGCTTCCCTGGTGGCGCAGCGGTTGAGAGTCCGTCTGCCGATGCAGGGGACACGGGTTCGTGCCCCGGTTCGGGAAGATCCCACATGCCGCGGAGCGGCTGGGCCCGTAAGCCATGGCCGCTGAGCCTGCGCGTCTGGAGCCCATGCTCCGCAACGGGAAAGGCCACAACAGTGAGAAGCCCACGTACCGCAAAAAAAACAGCGCCCTGGGCTTCCCTGGTGGCGCAGTGCTTGAGAGTCCGCCTGCCGATGCAGGGGACATGGGTTCGTGCCCCGGTCCAGGAAGATCCCACATGCCGCGGAGTGGCTGGGCCCGTGAGCCATGGCCACTGAGCCTGCACATCCAGAGCCTGTGCTCCACAAAGGGAGAGGCCACAACAGTGAGAGGCCTGCGTACAGCAAAAACAAAAAAAAACAGCGCCTTAAGGGTTTGTTTTTTTTTTTGGCTTTGTGTTGTTTTTTGTTTGTTTGTTTGTTTTGGTACGCGGGCCTCTCACTGTTATGGTCTCTCCCGCTGCGGAGCACAGGCTCCGGATGCGCAGGCTCAGCGGCCATGGCTCACGGACCCAGCCGCTCCGCGGCATGTGGGATCTTCCCGGACCGGGGCACAAACCCGTGTCCCCTGCATCGGCAGGCGGACTCCCAACCACAGCGCCACCAGGGAAGCCCTTGTTTTTTCTTTTTAATTGAGGACACTGTTCTTCACATTCCAGCAGCAGCCTAGGAACCCAGTGGTTGTGAGTTCAAGTTCCAGGTGTGCTTAATACATGCTGTGACATCCAGCAAAGCACTCAATTCTTCATTAAGTTGGAGATACACATACAGAGCTGAGTTATGAGGTTTGTGGGGAGTGAGAAGTAATTGTTATTTGGAAATCATCTAACAGAAAGCTCTGTAAAAAGGCAATCAGGGCCTCCCTGGTGGCGCAAGTGGTTGAGAGTCCGCCTGCCGATGCAGGGGATACGGGTTCGTGCCCCGGTCTGGGAGGATCCCATATGCCGCGGAGCGGCTGGGCCCTTGAGCCACGGCCGCTGAGCCTACGCGTCCGGAGCCTGTGCGTCCGGAGCCTGTGCTCCACAACGGGGGAGGCCACAACAGTGAGAGGCCCGCATACCGCAAAAAAAAAAAAAAAAAAAAAGGCAATCAGCTCTAAGCTAGATGTGGCATAGAAGTCATACTTCGGCTTCTGGTATGGACTTTGTGGCTGTGTGTATGGTGATCAAGTGGAGGTTCTAAGTAGACTGATTAATTCTGGTGCCTACAGAAAAATTTGTTTACATGTTTTTTTCCTATTAATTAGTTTATTAACTTTTAGAAAAATGCACACAAAATTAATGTCACTTTACTGTGCCAAATGCTTTATGTGCATCTTTTTATTTAATCCTCAACAACTCCGTGGCATATGTACTGTTACTATCACCATTTTATAGATGAAGAAGATGAGGCTCAGAGAGCTTAAAAAACGTATCTAAGTTTACATAGTTGGCCCATGGCAGAACTGGGAGGACTGGACTGCTGAGTCTGAAGCCTCCGACTCCTGCAAACCTAATCACTGCTCATCGATGTCCAATTGCCTGTTCAGTTGCTGAAACTGGTAGGGTGATGGAAAGACATAGGTTCAGTTCTTCTAACTGGTGCACTTTTATCCCAGGGGTACTTAAAAACTTGATTGGAGCCCTATAAATGGGTTTTCAGTTTAAAATGATAATTTAATATTAAGACGAACTTAAATATGCATTTGCCATGGTTTGTTTTCTTACCAATAATCTCTCAGTTGTGATAAACTAATGGCATTTTATTTTTCAGGTCCTAAACATGCAGCTTTCAGATGGAGGACAAGGAGATGTCCCTGTCGATGAAAACAAACTCCACGGTAAACCTGATAAAACCTTGCGCTTTTCCCTCTGCAGTGATAATCTGGAAGGAATATCTGAAGGTGAAGGGTTACTTCATTCAAGGAGTTGTGTGATTCAAGTAATATTTTGTTTTGTGTTCTTTAAAGGAGCCTTAAAAATTACAATTATGCCGGGCTTCCCTGGTGGCGCAGTGGTTGAGAGTCCGCCTGCCGATGCAGGGGACGCGGGTTCGTGCCCCAGTCTGGGAAGATCCCACATGCCGCGGAGCGGCTGGGCCCGCGAGCCATGGCCGCGGAGCCTGTGTGTCCGGAGCCTGTGCTCCGCAACGGGAGAGGCCACGGCAGTGAGAGGCCCGCGTACAGCAAAAAAAAAAAAAAAAAAAAAAAAAAATTACAATTATGCCACCTGTGCCTCTCACTGAGGAGAGTAATGAAGTTTGCCTCTAATGATCTTGAACAGTTGGCTGTAAAGATTGTTTCTTTGAATAAAATTGACATTGCAAGAGACCTTTGGTCATATAAAATGGAGACGATCTAAGTCTGCATTGAGACTTGAATAATACCGAGTTTTATTTCACTAGTATTAACATATACCAAAGCTTGTAGAGCTCCTTTAGAGGGATATAATGCATGTCTAAATGGAAAAAAAATGGACTCACTAGAATTTCAGGGTGTTGTGTATACTGCTAATGTTTTAATGAAGCAGAAAGATACAATGGAAGTAGGATAGGAATAAAAAAGAAAATGAAAAGGCAAGATTGTAAAGTGAGAGTATGTCACTCCATGCGCTAGGACAAGCTTTTTTAATGAAAAAGTTTCAATTTGACAAACATTTTAAAATAAACATAAATGGTAATAACTTTTCCTTTTTTTCTCACTTTTGAAAACATAAGTAGTGTACATTCGTTCTAGAAAATGAAGGAAAAATTGAACCATCTGTGACCTTACCATTCTATTAATAACAGTTAACATTTTGGTTTATTTATAGCAAAATTAGGCTTAGGCTGTTTTGTAACCTTTTTTTGTTTAACAATATAACAGTAACATTTCCCTATGTAATTTAGCATTCTTAAATAACATGGTTTTTAATGTCTATTTTCTTTAACTTCAATTGGGCATTTATCATAATTTATTTAAACATTCTTCTGTGATTACACATGTTGATTGCTTTCACTTTTCAGACATTATAAGAAGCACTGCAACAAGCGACCTTAGGTGAATTTTTGACTAGTTCCTTAGGATAAATTTCTAAAAGCAGAATTTCTGGCTTAAAGGGCGTGTTTATTTATAGGGCATAACAGCATTAAAAGCACTTTAATCAGTCTTTTTAGTCTCTTATCAAAGCATGAAAAATTACATGGTGGCTCATGACTGTCAAAAAAAGCTCACTCACAGTATAAACGTTTCTCTAGGTCCTTCAAATCGTTCTAATTCAGTATCCTCACTAGACCTGGAAGGGGAATCTGTATCAGAACTTGGAGCAGGACCTTCTGGGAGTAATGGAGTTGAAGCTCTACAGCTGTTAGAGCATGAGCAAGGTAAAGTGAGGTTGAATTCAGCTGTTCAAGCAGCAAAGAATTTACCTGGTTGCAGAATAAACAATCTGTTTCCATGTAAGTTGGCTGTGTTCAGTTGATTATGTAATGACCATTAAACTTGCATTTACTCATAGTTCCTTCAGTTCTTAAAAATGTGTTTAGTTGGCAATTCCCTGGCGGTCCAGTGGTTAGGACTCAGCAGTTTCACTGTGGTGGCCCAGCATCAGTCCCTGGTTGGGGAACTACGATCCTGCAAGCCTAGTGGCTTGGCAAAAAAAAAAAAATGTGTTTAGTTGCTAAGTGGATTATTCAGGCTAAAATTACATAGAATACTTAAAATGAATTGCTTGAATTCTGTAATATTTGTTATTTCAATTCTGTAATATTAAATTTTTAAGGGATACTAAGATAAATACGCAGAGCTCAAGGAACTTAGAATAGGGAGAGAATGGTACACAAATGATTAAAATTATCATAAAAGTGCTTTGGCAGTTCTGAGTGAGAAATACATGTGGTTGAAAGTGTAGGGAAAAGCTTATTGGGAGAAAATAGTAACCTCAAAGCCTGGCTGGCATTGCATTGGCTGAAACTAGAGATATTCTAGGTGAAGGAATAGTAGTATAAGCAAGTCAGGGAGGTGGGAAGCCATAGTACTTACTCAGGAACTGTCAAGTAGGGTCATAGCGTGAGGTAAGGATGAAAAGTACATGGATCCCTTTTGTGCTTTAGGAAGATTAATATGAAAAAGTCCTTTGGATTTGTCCATTTAAAGATCAGTGGTGGCTTTCACAGGAATGTTGAGGGCAGATGCCCTCAACTGGATTTGAGGCAGTGACTTTAGTGTGTGTAAAAATCACCTGGGGAGTTAGGGGGGAAAAAAAGACATTTCCCATGTCTCATTTCTAGAAATCCTGGATCAGTCTGTTTTTGGAAAGGAAAAGAGTATTGCCAATTGGGTTATGTGTAGGGTGAATAAAAGTAATGCTGTGTTTTTACTGGATCAGTTTGTCACTGTATTATTTAGGATTAAAATTTCTGCAGATAACAGAAACCTGAAATAATATTAGCTTAAGATAGAAAGAATATCACCTCTTTAACAAGCCGTCTAGGTGATTCTGATATGGGTGGTTGGCAGTCTACACTCGTGAATACTAGGTTAAGAAGTGAATGGGGACTTCCCTGGTGGTCCAGTGGTTAAGGCTTCACGTTTTTTGTTTTTTTTTGGTTTTTTTGGTATGGATTTATCTGTTAATTATTGCCACAATAATGCTATGTAACAAACCACCCCAAAACTTGGTGCCTTAAAACAATAAACTTTTTGTTGTTGTTGTTGTGGTACATGAGCCTCTCACTGTTGTGGCCTCTCCCGTTGCGGAGCACAGGTTCCAGACACGCAGGCTCAGCAGCCATGGCTCACGGGCCCAGCCGCTCCGCGGCATGTGGGATCCTCCCGGACCGGAGCACAAACCCGTGTCCCCTGCATCGGCAGGTGGACTCTCAACCACTGCGCCACCAGGGAAGCCCTGAACATTGATTTTTGCTCTCACGTCTGTGGGTCAGCCAGGTGGTGGTTCTGATTTGGACTGGGCTCATTCATGCATCTCTTGTCATCAGTGGTTGAGTAGGGAGCTCTGCTAATCTTAGCTGGGGGTCCGTTGGTCACTGGGGAGCTGGCTCATCTAGGATGACCTTTGCTTTGTTCCATGTGGTTCCTCATCCTCCAGCAGACTGGTTTCAGCTTGTCCTCATGAGAGAACCAAGGATGAGAGAGCAGAGGTTTCTAAGTTCTCTCTTGAGGCCTAACCTCACAACTGGCACACTTCCTCCTTAGCTTTTGGACAAAGCAAGGAACCAGGCCTGTGCAAATTCAGAGAAAGGGGAATATATCCCAATTCTTGACCAAAGTCACACTCTAGAGGACAGGGAGACAACTGATTGCATGGATGGCCCCAGTTAATTTACTGGAAGGGGGAGGACATATGCAGAGCTCAATTCAGAGAGGGAAAGAGTACATCCGTGAGGGAATAATTCAGTGTTTTAGTACTATGTGCTGAGTGTTAATGTTAAAATATGTAACTTGAAGTTCAAAGATAAAAAGGTCTTTAAAGTTGATATAAAAAATGATAGCTGTGCTACCATTTTTTAAGTGCTTAATTTTGTTTTTGATAGCTACAACCCAGGATAATCTCGATGATAAGCTAAGGAAGTTTGAAATTCGTGACATGATGGGACTGACAGATGATAGGGATATATCAGAAACAGTGAGTGAGACGTGGAGTACAGATGTCTTGGGAAGTGATTTTGACCCTAACATTGATGAAGATCGCTTGCAAGAAATCGCAGGTAACTGCTATTTAATGTCTCTGGAAGATTGCTGTTTATTCATATCCACCCACCCCTCATGGGAGGGAACTTCAGTGCTCTGACAAACATGGTGTGTATGTTAGCAGTAACTGGGAAACTGAGGTAATTGTATGTGACAAGGCATTTGTGTATTTCTTTTTTCTTTACTTAAATATAGGTAGTATTTTCCCCTGTCTACATTTAAGTGCCCCTCCCCCTGCAAAAAAAGAAAAAACAGTCTTTTGAATCAACTTCTTGTCAATTCTTGTTTGCAGGGCATAGTATATGTTCTTAGTCTGTGATTAGCATATTCTTCTTTTGAGACTAAACACCTTGCCTTAACATGAAAATTCTTACAGGTTATAGCCATAAAATCTTTCAGAATAATATGATACTGAGATTCTCTAAAAACTGAATTTACTTCTGGAAGGTTTAATTCAGTTCCAAAGAATGACCAGTTTTTTCTTTTTTTCTTTTTTTATACCAAGTTTATCGAGATACAATTTACATACGTTAAAAGTTACCCTTTTTAGGATATTATTCTGTCTGTTCTGAAAGATTCATACAGTCTTGTAGTCACCATCTTTATTTTCTTTTTAAATCATGGAACATTTCAAACAAATACAAGAGAGAACAGTATAATGAACACCATGTACCCATCACTCAGCTTCAACAATCACACATACACACATGGCCAGTTTTGTTTCATCTCTTCTCCCACCTTGTTATCCCCTCCCCCGATTATATAATCACAGGTTAATCAGGCAGGTTCCAGACATTATTTTATTTGTAATTATTTCATGATGCATCTTTATTTTCTAAATTTTTAAATTTAACTTTTATTTTATATTGGAGTAGTTGATTTATCAGTACAGTGTTGTCTTAGTTTCAGGTGTATAGCAAAGTGATTCAATTATACGTATATCCATTCTTTTTCAGATTCGTTCCCCATATGGGTTATTACAGAGCATTGAGCAGAGCTTTCTCTGCTGTACAGTAGGTCCCTGTTGACCATCTATTCCATATATGGCAGTATGCATATGCCAATCCCAAACTCCTAATTTATCCCTCCCCCCATCTTTCCCCCTTGGTAACCATGACGTATCTTTAAAAGTTACCTTTTACCAGTTTTTCCAAAGGTTCTTCATCTACTGAAATAAAATTGTTCTTTTATTAGGTTTAATCAGAAGTAGTGGAGCATTCTGAACCTTGAGTATTTTTCACACAGGTTTACAATAATGTTTAATCTTTCTATTTGTATTTTTAAGCAGTGTAAATAGATTTCTCAATTGGTTTTGCATTATTTTGTTCCAGATGTCAAAGTACAATAGTATTTTTCCTGGCAATGAGCTGTATTTGGGCAATAAGCTGTATTTGCAGTTGAATGAGTGCTACAGAGGAGATGTGAGTTTTCCTGCAAATATATTTTATTGCTCTGAATATGTGGCTAATGTGCCAGAAGAAAACATATTTGGCCAGTATAACTTTCTATGGTTAAATGTCTCTGTTTGAGTGTTTTTAATCCCTGAAGGACTAAAATATTAGAGAGATGTTAGGGACATGTAAAATTTGCTAAAAAGTCAAGATGAAAACTAGTTGAAATGACTTGTCCTAATGATCTGTGTTTTCTCAATGGAGACTAAGGTGAACAGTAGGAAACTGATGAAAAGGAGCTTGTGTTATTGTGACCAAAGTGGGAAATTTATGTTTTTAGTGGTGTTATTCATTGAAATTACTCTTTCCTTGGCTTCTTTCTTGTGAGTAGAGAGATTCTGTTAGCTTAGTGTTTGGCTTTTTTCCATCATCACTGCTCTTTCCCTGAGGACGTTTGTTAACCCTTTACTCCCTACTGGTTATACAGGTGCAGCAGCAGAGAACATGTTAGGCAGTTTACTGTGCCTGCCAGGTTCAGGGTCAGTGCTTCTTGACCCCTGCACTGGTTCTACCATATCAGAGACAACAAGTGAAGCTTGGAGTGTAGAGGTATTGCCAAGTGACTCAGGTTAGTATGCTGTCATTGTTTGCTTTTTGATTTGCACAGAAGTTTTAAATGTAAGGTATCCTAATTTCTATATTATGTACATTTTGTCAGATATACATTTGACAAGTATGAGGCCATCACATTGCTAAGAATTTCAAGTGGAAAATTAGTTCAGGGTATTTTCTGTCCATCAAGAAAAAATGCAGTGTTGGATGGCATAGGCTAAGATGGCAGGTGCTTTCTGACTCTGTTCAGTTACCTTGGAAGCAATCGTTAGTAAGTCATCAGGATTCTATGTGGGACATTGAGTTCAGTATCTCCCACTAACTTATCACAACCACTCTGAGTGGTTGGATGCCTGGTAAGCATGTTTAGATTTGGAGAACTTGACCCAAAGATACCTAATGTATTTTTGAAATGCATTGACATTGAGGCTCTGGAATCCTGAGAATTATTTTGTGCAGGATTATTATAAACATATATAAAGTATTTTGTACTTTCTCTTATGTATTGCATTTCTGCTTTTTTTCTGATTATGAATATAAATCCTTGTCTTCAACTAAATGTCAAGTACCAGAATGCAAATATAAGTAACTATATATCTGAATTACCTTCTTTTTGATTGCTTGGCTCAAGAATAATGAAGCAATCTTGATATGTGTTTTTTAATGTTACCACATTCAGACATGCTAACCTTTACATAAGGAGACGGTAGGATTAGCTCAGTATTGAACATCCATAGGAGTTATTTTTTAGAGAGTGGTTGATTTAATGCTAAGCTGTTCTGTATTCTCTTGTTTAGTTTACTTGTTAACCAATAGAATACTCTGTGAAATTAGTGATCTGGAAGCAGAGTTTTCATCTGTGCACAGTGAACTGACCTGTATTAGGATGAAAATCACAACCTCGACCTCTTTAACACTTGATCTAACAAACTTTGCTAACTGGCCCAGACTTAAAAGTCTATTTACACTGATTTCATTCATGCCCTGGTAGCTTTCTTCATCTGGGTTGCAAAAGCTGAAACTGTGATGTGCTAGTAGAATCACTAATGTGATACCTCACTTTTTCTGTTTAGAGGCCCCAGATCTAAAGCAGGAGGAGCGACTGCAAGAACTGGAGAGCTGTTCAGGACTGGGTAGCACATCTGATGATACGGATGTCAGGGAGGTCAGTTCCCGCCCCAGCACACCAGGCCTCAGTGTTGTGTCGGGTATGTCTGGCTTGTTTTAAGGAATAAGGATTTGAAGGTGTGTTCCCACCTCCCCATTTATAAAGTTGAGAGCAAAGAGATGTATTTTATTTAAGATCTGAGTAATTTCCAGGAAACTTATTTCTGTGGGACCTGACAACAATGAGAAGTTAATGTGTGCCGTTATAGAGCCTGTCAAAGTAGTTGACAAATGGTCTGTGTGTGTTCCCTCTATAACTCTGTCTGTTCTTGGTAGCCTCTGCTACTGTATTTAGACATCACATGATAATTCTGATTATGTTGTACAAATGAAGGTAAATATATTTAAGCAATTGTACAATAAAGGATATAATACCAAACAACTCACATGTAAAGAACTGAGACACAAAAAATGTGAGAATGTATACATTTCTCCAAACTTCATTTACTTTTTGTATGGTTATTTTGTTCTTGCTGTTTATTTTTTACCATTTTTTTTAAAGGCATAAGTGCAACCTCTGAGGATATTCCCAATAAGATTGAAGACCTGAGATCTGAGTGCAGCTCTGATTTTGGGGGTAAAGATTCTGTCACTAGTCCAGACATGGATGAAGTAACTCATGGTAAGAAGGGGAAATGAGAATGACTTTTAGAAATGATCACATCCATGTTGAAACTGGCAGCCTTTGACACATTGCTGGTGATAGTATCAACTGTTGCAGCACTTCAGGGTGTAGTTTGGCAATATGTGTGTAAGGCCTTAAAATAAGGTTCACATGCTAAATTTGGTTCAGTTAGCCCACTTTAGGAATCAGTCATAAGGAAACAGTTCCTGTATGGAGAAAGTCTTATGCACAAAGATGTTCTTCGTAATATTTATATTGGCAGAAAATTAGAACCAACCTAAGAACTGAAAAATAGAATGGCTAAGTGAATTTTGATGTAACCACTTATTAGAACTTATACAGCTATTTTTAAAATGCTTTAAATAATATGAAATAATTTGGAGAAATACCTAGAACATAATACCACTTGGAAATTTTATTTTTAAAGAATTTTATATATAAGATAATAAAATGTTAAAAAACCTATCCTAAAGAAAGCACTGGGAAGAAGTACCAGAGTGCTAGTAAGTAGTGGTTTTATATCTTGGGCACTGGGTTTGAAGTACTTTTTTTGTTTTGTTTCGTTTTTTACATTTTTGTTTATTCTAAACCAAAGTTTTTTATCCTCAACACTATGGACATTTTGGACCAGGTAATTCTTTGTTGTGGGGGCCTGTCCTGTGCATTGTAGGATGTTTAGCAGCCTCTCTGGCCTCTGTCAGAAGCACACCATCCCCCTCCCTCTCGTGCAGTGATGAAAACTAAAAATGTCCCCAGACATTGCCAAATGATCCCTTAGGGGGCAAAATAGCCCCAGCTGAGAACCACTGTTCTAAACCAGCAGTTTTCAAGTGTAGTGTCCATGGACCACTGAGGGCCCTTAAGACATTTCTGGGGGCTGGGGAGGTATGAGGTCAAAACTGTTTTCACAGTAATAAAAGGTTATTGTCCCTTCTACCATATTGACGTTGCAAAGGTGGGTAAATTTGCTGAGGCCTTAGCATGAAGCAAGGCAGTGGCACCAGACCAGACTAGCAGTCACTGTATTCTTCTCTCACAGTTTAAAAAAAAATTTTTTTTTTTTACCTATGAATGTCTTTGATGAAGTGGTAAAAATTATTTAATGCTATATCTCAACCCTTGAGTACATATCTATCTAATATTGTGAAGTAATAGGAGGTTCCCCTAACGCATTTCTGCTGCATTCTGAAATACGATGAAGTGTCTCAAGGAAAAGCACTTATGTGATTGAGTTGAGAGCTAACTAAGTAGCTGTTTTTTTTTCTTGTTTGTTTTTCATGAAATACCATTTTTACTTGAAAGAATGACAAACTGTAGTTATTCGTACTTGGATATTTGGCAGGCATTTCTTGAAAATTAACAAAATGAGCCTGTCATTTCAAGGAAAACAACTGACAGGACAGAGTGTGTTGCCAATGATAAAATCCAAGCTTACAGATAAAAATTAGAATTTTGGAAAACTCGTGTCTACCTCCACGAGCTTGACAACTTCCTGCTATTTAAAAACTTTTCTGGTGAGATTGGTGGTGATATCAAGAATGTCATTTTTTTTGATGTTACATGATGAAATGTGTCAACATTTGGAAGATCTGCATATCTAATTGAACCAGTATTTTCCAGATGATCAGTGTATGATGTTACAAAATCATGCTTGGGTAAAAGATCCATTTAAAGTGCAAGACAGACCAATTAAATTTTAACGTAGCAGAGTACAAAAAGTTCACTGATTTGGTTTCAGATTCCAAATGGTAGCTAATCTTTAAAAAACTACTACTTAGCAAGATTTGGTAGAGTATCAAAGAATAATATCCACAATTTTCTGAAAAGGCTGTTAAAATATTGTCTCTTTGCTACCTGCATATCTTTGTGAGATCAGCTTTTCTTTATATATACTTTAACCAAAACAACATGTGCAACAGATTGAAAGCAGAAGCAGATATGAGAATCTAGCTGTGTTCTATAAAGTTATACATTGAAGGATTGCAAAAATGTAGAAGTGTCACTCTTCTGGTTTATTACTTTGGAAAATATAATTATTTTTCATTTAAAAGGGTTATTTGTGTTACCATTTAATAAGTATATTTAAATGAATTAATGTAAAATTTTAATATAAAATTTATTAAAAGTTTAAAATTTTTATTTATATATTCTTTTCAGTTTTAATTTCTAATATGGTAAATATCATTAGACATAACCAACATAAGTAAGCTTTTAGGGTCAAAAAATTTTAAGAATGTAAAAGTGTCCTAAGACCAAAATTTTGAGAACTGATATTCTAAGCTATCTTTCATAATGATACACTATTTCTCATTTTTTAAAATGAAGGTAATTATAAGACACAGAACAAAAGGAAAATCAAATGGCAAAATAGTACTATTATTCATTATCAAAAAAGAGCTCAGACTCAAGAAGCTTAGTGGAATGGTTTCTTTTATATATTTGTAAGTTTTAGTCTCTGCATATTTTTATATCTCTGATTTTGGTTGTTTGTAGACATATGCTTAGAGGAGTCATCTTTTACTCTGTAGTTTTAAAATATTGTACTTTAGAAGTTCAAGTTTGTTTTGTAGTATAATGTAGTATTGCTAATTTTTAAAATAAATTTATTTATTAATTTATTTATTGGCTGTGTTGGGTCTTCGTTGCTGCGCAAGGGCTTTCTCTAGTTGCGGCGAGCAGGGGCTACTCTTCGATGCAGTGTGCAGGCTTCTCGTTGCGGTGGCTTCTCTTGTTGCGGAACACAGGCTCTAAGCGCATAGGCTTCAGTAGTTGTGGCACATGGGCTTAGTTGCTCCACAACATGTGGGATCTTCCCGGACCAGGGCCTGCATTGGTAGGTGGATTCTTAACCACTGCACCACTAGGGAAGTCCCGTATTACTCATTTTTGTTACGAGTTCTCTTATAAATTGTCTTTTGCTGAGAGCAATATTAGAATTTCAAATTTTACAACTTTTTATTTATACTCCTTCTATAGGTAGTATTGCCCCTATTTTTATAGGTGGAGGGAAGGTGAGATTCAGGGAACTTGTGACATTCTGAAAATTTTGATGATTTACATCTTCTGACTCTGCTCTTTGCATTAACCATAGTACAGTTTGGCCATTAGAAGTAATAGGCAGTGGATGCTAGACTACTTAAATGTAATTAAAATCCATGTAAATATGTAGATAAAAACATAAAATGAATTTGAGGTAAGCAGAATATGCTATTTATTAGATCATGTTTTTTCTGATATGCCCCTCAAGTTGTAATTGGTCAAAATGGAAGACTGTGGAAGAGAACCTTTGTCACAGTGTTGAAACTCCTACTGAGTCATGAGTTCTGACCTGGTCACACAGTTTGCCCATCTCTTTTAGGTGCCCACCAGCTGACCTCTCCTCCTTCTCAGTCAGAGTCTCTCCTTGCCATGTTTGATCCACTGTCTTCACACGAAGGTAAAGTAGTCAAATGAACTTTTTGACTCTTGTTTTATCATGGACAGAAGAACAAAACCAAAACCCTTTGTTCGTGCCTTTGTTGGACTTTGCTGTCTCAGCTGCAGACTTTTTTTCTGTGTTCCAGGGGCTTCTGCTGTAGTAAGGCCAAAGGTTCACTATGCCAGGCCATCGCATCCACCACCAGATCCCCCAATCCTGGAAGGAGCTGCAGGAGGAAACGAGGCCAGGTTGCCAAACTTCGGTTCCCATGTCTTAACTCCAGCTGAGATGGAGGCATTTAAGCAAAGGCATTCTTACCCTGAGAGATTAGTCCGCAGCAGGAGCTCTGATATAGTGTCTTCTGTCCGGCGACCTATGAGTGACCCCAGCTGGAACCGACGTCCAGGGAATGAAGAGCGAGAACTCCCCCAAGCCGCAGCCATTGGTGCTACTTCTTTGGTGGCTGCACCTCATTCATCATCTTCATCCCCGAGTAAGGACTCCTCAAGAGGAGAGGTATGGGACACAGGCCTTGTAGAAGTACTTGCTAATTATGGTCAGCTTTAGTGTTCCATCTGCCTAGTTCTCTTGATACCTGAAATTAATGTGGAATATATAAATCTACGATGAAGGGTGGACAGTAGTCATGATTAAAGGTGATTTGTCAATCCTATATGTCCACGACCGTAACCCATAAAAAGCCTTTACTTTGGTTTTGTAATAACGTATCTTGCATTTTTATAATACTTTTAACTTTCCTCCAAGTATCTCATTTAAACCTCACAGTTTCCTTCAGAAATGGTTAGAGGAAGTACTTTTTTTCTTTTTTTTCCAGTGCGTTATTATTTTTAATTTTGAAACAATCACAGAGTTACTAAAAAGTTGGAAGTAGATACAAAGAACCTCCCCCGCAACCATGTAAGAGTAAGTTGCCAACCTGATGCTCCAGTGCTCCATCACCTATGAATACTTTAGTGTAAGTTTCCTACAAACAAGCACCTTCCCCTATGCGTCATAGTACAACCATCAACATCAGGAAATTAAAATTCATACATTAATAATAATGTATCAGGGCTTCCCTGGTGGCACAGTGGTTGAGAATCCGCCTGCCGATGCAGGGGACACGGGTTCGTGCCCCAGTCCGGGAGGATCCCACATGCTGCGGAGCGGCTGGGTCTGTGAGCCATGGCCGCTGAGCCTGTGCGTCCGGAGCCTGTGCTCCGCAACGGGAGAGGCCACAGCAGTGAGAGGCCCGCATACCACCAAAAAAAAATAAATTAATTAAAAAAATAATGTATCAATACATTAATGATAATTCTCATACCCCATTCATGTGTCTCCTGTTGTCCCAGTAACATTCTTTATAGTGAAAGGATCCCATTCAAAATCACATCTTGTATTTAGTTGTCATGTCTTTTTAGTCTTTCTTTCTTTTTGGCTGCATTGGGTCTTCATTGTTGCGCGCTGGCTTTCTCTAGTTGCAGCGAGCGGGGGCTTCTCTTTGTTGTGGAACACGGGCTCTAGGTGCGCAGGCTTCAGTAGTTGTGGCACGCGGCCTCAGTAGTTGTGGCTCGCGGGCCCTAGAGCGCAGGCTCGGTAGTTGTGGCACATGGGCTTAGTTGCTCCGTGGCATGTGGGATCTTCCTGGACCAGGGCTCGAACCCGTGTCCCCTGCATTGGCAAGCGGATTCTTAACCACTGCACCACCAGGGAAGTCCCTTTAGTCTCTTTCAGTCTAGGACGTTTCCTCAGTTTCTCCTTGACTTTCACGACCTTTATACTCTTCTTAAAAATTTTATTTATTGGGCCTCCCTGGTGGCGCAGTGGTTGAGAGTCCGCCTGCCGATGCAGGGGACACGGGTTCGTGCCCCGGTCTGGGAGGATCCCATATGCCGCGGAGCGGCTGGGCCCGTGAGCCATGGCCGCTGAGCCTGCGCATCCGGAGCCTGTGCTCTGCAACGGGAGAGGCCACAACAGTGAGAGGCCTGCGTACGGCAAAAAAAAAAAAAAAAAAATTATTTATTTATTCATTCATTCATTTATTTATTTTTGGCTGCATTGGGTCTTCGATGCTGTGTGCGGGCTTTCTCTAGTTGCAGTGAGTGGGGGCTGCTCTTCATTGCAGTGCACGGGCTTCTCATTGTGGTGGCTTCTCTTGTCGCGGAGCATGGGCTCTAGGCGCGCAGGCTTCAGTAGTTGCAGCATGCGGGCTCAGTAGTTGTGGTGCACGGGCTTAGTTGCTCTGCGGCATGTGGGATCTTCCCGGGCCAGGGCTAGAACCCATGTCCCCTGCATTGGTAGGCGGATTCTTAACCACTGCACCACCAGGGAAGTCCCTATACTCTTGAAAGTTACAGGCGTTATTTTCTAGAATGTCCCTCAGTTTGGGTCTGCTTGATATTTTCTCATGATTAGATTCAGGTTATTCATCTTAGGCAGGAATATCACTAAAGTGACACTGTGTTCATTTCACTGCATGCTGCTAGGTAGCACACAATTTAAATTTGTCCCACTACTCTGGTGTTCACTTGGATCGTTTGATGAAGGTGTTGTCTGCCAGGCTTCACTACTGTAAGTTACTCTTTTCCCCTTTGTAATTAATAAGTATTTCTGGGAGGAGAGAGGACGTTGAAAATATGTAAATATCCTGTTCTTTCTCAAATTTTAAATTTATCCACTTATTAATCATATCTATGGTCTCATGATTTTCTATTTTTAGTCAATGGGTTTGTTACAGCCATTTATTTTGAAGCTCAGTTGTCCCTGATTTGGCCAATGGTCACCCCTTCAAGCTGGCTCCTGTGTTCTTTTGACATTTGGTTATCTTTCTTTGAGTATCTCTCTGCTTTCTGAAACAAAATTTTATAAGCTTGTATTGTATTGTGTCTGCTTTAGTCCTGGAATCAGCCATTTCTCCAAGGAGCCCTTGTTCCTTTTAGTAGAAAATGGCTTTTAGAAATCAGGATCTGGCTATTAGGTGTGCTCTTTGCTGTAGAGGTGTAGCTGCTCCCAGGACCTCTCAGTTGACAGAGCTAGGGAGAGAGAGAGTGTGTGTGTGTATGTGTGTGTGTGTACATGCACATTTACATGTGTATTTATTTCTATATCTTTCTCTTTATATGTATAGAACCATTTCCAGTCTAAAAACAACAGAATTCATTTCATCTTCCTTCCATTCCATATTTGCAGTTCCCTTCTCCAGCAGTGAGAAGACTGCTTTCATTATTCTTCATGTATGTACTTATTTGATCAGTCCCCCTGTAATCCCGTCCCCACCGCTGAACCCTCCCTGGATGCCATTCCTCTGCTTAGGTTCTGATATCCCATTCACATGGATGCCCTTAGAGAAGGTATTTTTAGTTCCAGTTTTGTAGATGAAAAAATAGAAATAAAATGATTTGCCTAAAGTCACATGATAGGTTAGTAAAGGAATTACAGTCCCTGCCTTTTGACATGTGGTCTTAATAATAACTCATTATAACTGGTGATCAAAACATGAACATTGAAGTTGGTCAGATCTAGGTTTGAGTCCCGGCTGTGCCCCATACAGTCTGTATAACTTTGGGAAGATGAGGAGATAACCTTCTTTAGCCTCATATTTCTCATCTATAAAAAGGGCTTAGTAATAGTATTTATCTCTTAAGGCTACTGTGAAGTTTAAATGAGATAATATATGTCCTTACGTTCAGTGTTTGGCACACAGTACATACATAGTTTTATTATTAATATTACTGATACCATCTTTACTACCCCTCTAGATTTTATGTGCATTGCATTTACTCATCCCATATGAGTATTTATTGAGTGCCTACTCTATGCTAGACTCTGTATTAAGCTTTTGGTTTACGGACAGTAATGAGATAGTGCCTACCCTCAAGTGATCCATCATAGTCTGGTGCTTGAAAGGAATACATCCCTGTTCCAGAAGTTGCCTGTACAACAATAAGAACAGTTTTGCTTTGAAGAAAAACTAGTGGTTTTTGTATTTCACAGACTAACTAAAATCCTTTTCATAGTAATTTATCCTGCTGTCCAACTCCAAATAAAGCATCAAACTTTTTCTACAGACTGAAGAACGCAAAGATAGCGATGATGAGAAATCAGACAGGAACAGACCTTGGTGGAGAAAGCGTTTTGTTTCTGCCATGCCCAAAGGTAATTTTATAAAATATCAGAATGTGATATCAGCAACAAGAAGTAAAGCCCCAAAATCTCTTTCAGAGAGCCAAAATCTGACCTCCTCCGTGAGGCCTGTGGGGCCTCAGTTTCTTGCTGTTTTGAGGGTATGGGAAATGATTTCACTCAGGTGGATGCTAAGGTACAGCTTTGGAAGTGACAGTTCCTGTTCTTTGCAGGAAGTGGCAGTGGTTTCATAAATGAAAGGCAGGTCACGGTTGTTTAAATATCATATACCATTGAAGTTAAATACATAGGACTTTTGACATACGTATTGCTAACAATTATTTCAGGAAAAAGGGATGCTATTAGTAAACAAACATTGAAAATTTATCCTTTACATTCCTGGAATAAACTTAAGCTTCTTATGTTTATGTTCATTGAGAATGATAATACCCTGAATATGAGTGTTTATTCTGGAATGCAGTTGTGTAGAATTGTTTGCTTTTCTTGTGAATAGCCTGACATCCTAACAGTAGGTATTGAAATTTGAGTTGGCAAAAGCATCTCTTCCAGGAAGGAGAGATCATGCAGGATTAGGGGGAAGGGCTTCCTCCAAAGGCCTCTTCTCGGCACTCTTCTCGGTGCTCAGGAGTCGAGGAGCACCGCGTTCACGCCAGACTCAAGCCCACTTTAGGAGGAGAGACTGAGGCTCAGAGCTTTGAATGTGTCGTGTTTTGAGCAGAGGTTAAGAGGCAGTGGTTTTGATTCAGTCCCAATAGATTCCTGTTAAATCATTCTTCCTGTGGCAGATGACCCCAAAGCAGATTCTGGAAGCTTCTTTAAGCACCTTCAATGCTATTTTAAGAATGATTATCAGTTGACACTCGGGATTTCTTAGCTTTTAAACTTTTCACCTTCCTTCCACTTAGAAATGTTGGCACACCAGTTAACTCCAGAATGACTGCTGTCTTCCGAGTAGTGCAGTATGTTATATGTCACACTACTGACTTTATTTAATTTCCAGCTCCTATACCATTTAGAAAGAAAGAAAAACAAGAAAAAGACAAAGATGATCTGGGGCCTGACAGATTCTCAACACTCACAGGTTTGTAGACCCATGGACTTCCTGGCTCCTTCATTCCCAGAGCACATATTTCATAACACTTTTTCTTGGGTGCCATAAGCGTTGCCTTCTTAGAAGAGTGTGTCTGTGTGTGTACAGTGGGGAGTATGTTCTTCATAGCTCTGTGGTTTCCAGTTGGCGGCCACAGTGAATCTCAGTGCGCTCTTCCTGCAGACCACCACCACCATCATCATCCTCATTATCATAACTTCTGTTTATGATGAGGCCCCTGATCCTGAGCCTCTAGGCCTGCCCTAGAACCCGACATTTTAGTGGGATGATGACACACAGTGCCTTTTAGGAAAGTGTGGTGATGGTTTTAGTGCTATGCATGCCATATCTTTGGATCATTGACTGAATAGTTTTCTTTAACGTTGATCGTAGAATTCTAAATTTATTTCCATCTGTAGTTCTTGATTATTCAGGATCATTGTGAAATTCTATTTTACCTAATCATTTCCTTTTTTCGTGATAAGTGTTCAAACAATATCGTAAATTTATAAACTTTACCAATTTTTTACAGCTTGAATCATTTTAACATTGCTATCTGACCCAAGGAAAATACAACTAGGGGTTGGGTTCTTGCCTCATTCAGCACTTGTATTTTTGCAGCTTCTTTTTGGCATATTATGAATGAACACCCTAAAAGGAAAAAGTATGAGAGGTAGTGTTGATGACCCAACCTTGAGTTTGATAGCTGTATACTGTCTCCAGTGACTGAAGAACGTCCAGAGGGAAATTAATTTCTCACCTCTCTTTTTCTTGTCTTGATTTTAAATTATGTTATCCTACTAAGGTAAAATGAAGACTTTTATTTTAAAATGGGATAGGTTTCAAAAGAACATCCTCCTCAAAGAGCTCAGTGTAGTACAGGTAGAATCCCATTTCAGTGCATAGTTATTGTCATGTCTAGTTCTAAAATAAATGTAGATGTTTCCATGTCCTAGTGTACATCCCTGTTTATTTGATGAGGTGACTTGCCTGGAATAAAGGGTTTTAAACAGCAGGAGCTGTGCTTTCAGGCCAGGTTCCCTGCTGAGAGCAGTCAAACCTATCTCATTCAGTCAACAAATGCTTGTTGAACATCTGACTCATGCCAGGCACTGTGCTAAGTGTGGTAGGTGTTCAGTCAAATCACACATGACTCTTGTTCTTTAGGGACTTACAGCCTGATTCAGAAGCAGTGGAAAGGCATCCTTTCGGCAAGATTTTTATGTTTTCTTACCATGCTCCTGGCTTTAGAACACCACCACCATTCACAGAGTAGAATGCTCTTAATAGAATCTCAGGTTTTCAAAATGTTGAATTAATAACTTTGGAGAAGTTTTATTTTTTTACTCGTTTCTTTGGGCAATACATTTTTCTTAGTCCTTGGTGCCTAGATTGTAAGCTAAGTAGAGTAAGTTTTTTTCCATAAAATATTTCATTTTGTTTGTGTTTGATTCAAGCGGTTTAGCTTCCCTACGGGTGCAGAAATTTCTACCCACTCCTAATTAATGACCCAAAGAAAAGTATCATTAAGTCAATTTTTTAAAATGTTACGAGAGGGAATTTCTTAACAGTCTGTCCATAATCTTGCCGCCTTAATTTTCTTTTTTTCATGTTTTCTCCCAATCTTTCCTTATCTATACCTGGCTTTTCATGATGAAATCAGAGTGTGTATGTAACTTTGTATTCTTTTACCACATGTTATTTCATAAACCCTGTCCCAATTTCTGCTTGACATAGTTGGTTTTTTAATAATTTTTATTGGCTCTGAGATCATCTATCATTTTATTGTGGTGTGAACATTCTCTTGCTTTTCGATATTTAAATTGTATCCATTTTTTTTTTACTATGAAAATACTGCTCACAGCTTTGTATGTATAGCATTTTTTCTCTATTTTAATTGTTGTCCTCAGGTAAAATTTTTAAGAACGGTGTTACAGAAATAAAAGTTATAAGCAACGTGATTGCTTTCACTATGTTTAACCCTTTTTTAGAGCCCTCAACAGCACTCAAAACCAATAGCAAAAAAAAAGATTTTGTAATGATAAAGGTTTTATCAGTTTACATTTTGAAGAAGATCAGATTTTATTAGGACTCTATTATCATGCATTCAAACATCATTGTAGCAGAAAGATTATATCATTTTGGAAATCGTTTCTCCCTACAGTTTACCACAATTTTACGGAGACACGAACACTACATATTTTTTTCATGGAAACAAAAGAAGAGCCTATGAGCATACTACTTAACCTCTTTCTACCTTGATTTCTTCTTCTTAAAAATGGGGGTGATAGTAGTACCTCCATGTAGGGTTGTTGCGGTGATTAATTGAGATCATTCATATAAGGTGTTTAGCACAGTTCCTGGCACGTGGTACATGCTCAATAAATGTTAGCTGCTGTTAATATTAGCTGCTATTAACACGTACACATAGATAAATTCTAGTGATTTTTATCTGTTTTAAGACTTTTTAAAAAATGGGATTCTACCAGAATGTAGACATGACCTGCTTGGCCTAGATCTGTCTCAGGAGTTTGCATTTCACTATGGAACTATATTTTGTCCCATAGATCTGTAGCACTTCTTTGCTTTGTTAACTGTTAATTAGTGACTCTGCCATCTGACTCCAAGAAAACATTTTGATGTGCTGATTTTGCTGACTGGATAGTGGGCCAGTCAGTAACCAATGCTGCACCTGTGATTGTGATAAGCTTTTTCTCTGTGCACCCCAGGTACAATTCCAGCAACTCCCCAACAGTGTCTAGACTCTCTAGGAGTGCCTCTGACACCATTGCACGCACAAAAGTGCTCTAAATCCAGCAGCTGAACTGTCATAGTGAGACTTAGTAAGATGGAATATGAATATCTGAAGCTTCCAAATGTGGTGTAGTGAGAGAAGTTCATGAAGGAAGAGTGGAGGAAGACATTTTAAAAGTATTATTTAAAAGGGTTTAATTTGAAGTCTGAGTACTTTTTTTCCTCCTTCAGCATAGAGATGTCTGAATAAATGAAGTCTGCGTATAAAAGTGCAGTGTTGGAAGTTCTGGTAGCATGAATTGATAATAACAGTGACTTGAGTGTAAACACTTTATAAACCCATCATCCATTCAGTCTGCACTGAACTTTTTGACACTGTCCTGCAGAATTCTGATGATGATGAGAAAGTGGAGTAATCCTCCCAATTTCGTGCTTTGGCAAGGCTCTCAGACCTAGAAATGGAATGAGTAGGCAGCTGCATGGTGCCTCTTATAACATTGAGATATGTGCTCTTTTTAAGTCTTACCTCCTAATCCGCCTTTGGGATTATGCTACTGGTGTCGTACTAACATCAGAGTGGGTGCAAACCAAGGGGAGCTAATTCTCTCCCTCTCCTTTCCCCTTCAGATGACCCGAGCCCTAGACTCAGTGCACAAGCTCAGGTTGCTGAGGATATTCTGGACAAATACAGGAATGCCATTAAACGAACCAGTCCCAGTGAAGGAGCACTGGCAAACTACGAAAGTGCAGGTGATAATCATGATAAAGAATGGAATAGTAACTTTCGTATCACAGTGATAAAGGTGGTCCGAATTAAAAGTAACCTTGTAATAGCTACTTTTGAAGAGTTGTCAGGAAAATATGGTACAATTCCCAAGATAGAGTATCTCTGGAAGAATCTCTGATAAACTGGTAACGTGAGTTGACTCAGGGGGGGACTCATAGGGAGCCTGAGAGGAGAACTTCCTACATTTTTTTTTAAATTTATATTTATTTTGGTTGTGCCGGGTCTTAGTCGCGGCACGAGGAATCTTTATTGTGGCACGTGGACTTCTTAGTTGCGGCATACGGACTCTTAGTTGCAGCATGCAGGATCTAGTTCCCCAACCAGGGATCGAATCTGGCCTCCCAGAGTCTTACCCACCGGACGACCAGGGAAGTCCCATCCTACACTTTTTTTCTTTTGAAAAGATTTAAAATAACAAAGAATTTGAAGGAATAGTACAGTGAAGGTCTATATTCCATCTACCTAGACTTATCAATTGTTAACATTTTGCCACATTTTCTATATATTTTTTTTTCCTGAGGCACTTGAAACTGTCTCCTAAGAATAAAGGTATTTTTTCTACATAGACACAGTTTCTTTATTACACTAAGGAACTTTTATTTCTTTTGATTTTATACATGCATGTATTAACTAAATTGATTAATTAAAAACATAAAAACAACTGTGGGAACCACAGGTCTGTCCTGGCTGCATTTGTGAGTTCGTACCCAGCTCATTCTCAGGCAGTGGGAGCAGCCCTGGTAATAAGGACCGGAAACCTCAGTGCGGCCTGGCCAAGGGGTTCACAGCCAGCTGTTTTCTGACTGGGCAGGATTCCATGTCTGTAAAATGAGGGTGTTATGTGAAATGATTTTTGTTTTTTTGCGGTACGCGGGCCTCTCACTGTTGTGGCCTCTCCCGTTGCGGAGCACAGGCTCCGGACGCGCAGGCTCAGCGGCCATGGCTCACGGGCCCAGCTGCTCCACAGCATGTGAGATCTTCCCGGACCGGGGCACAAACCAGTGTCCCCTGCATCGGCAGGTGGACTCTCAACCACTACGCCACCAGGGAAGCCCTGAAATGATTTTTGAGGCCCCTTTTAGTTCTGTGGTTCAGTGATCGTGATTACAGAGTATTATCTTTATTAAGTTAATAAAGACTTTCATTGTTTTAGATTAGGATTCAGATAAGAAGTAAAACTATTTTCAACAACTGCTCTCTTGATATATTATCATTGCTATCAATAATTTAGTTAAGTGTTTGAAGTTCCTTTTTTCCTTTTTCTTTCAAAGAACTCTTGTTGGAAGGCACAAGTTAATTTATTGAGTTGCTCTGAATACCTCCCAGTGCCAGAATGTTCCAGATTAACCTGCTTATTCTTTTGGGGGGCTGGGTTTTGTTTAGAAGTTACGGGTGATGGTGAAAGTGCACACGATTCGCCTCGTGATGAAACCCTACAAAACATCTCAGCTGACGATCTCCCAGATTCCGCGAGCCAAGCCGCCCACCCTCAGGATTCAGCTTTCTCTTACAGGTATTTCTTTTATAGGATTTAGGACCTTTGGGTTTGAACTTTTCATCACCATTGCAGTCACTTCAAGTCAGGTGTTTCATTGAGTCACTTAATAAGTGTGTAAAGCAGACAGATAAGAATGAAATACTATTCACTGAGAAGACTTTGCTTCCCTTGTGGATGTCATACATCAAAGGCTTTAATTCAGGGATTGAAAACAAAAACAAGAAAACCTCATATGCTCACAGGGGCCACATAAGTAATTTATTTTATTTATTTATTTATTTATTTATGGCTGCGTTGGGTCTTTGTTGCTGCGTGTGTGCTTTCTCTAGTTGCGGCGAGCGGGGGCTACTCTTCGTTGCGGTGCGTGGGCTTCTCATTGCGTGGGCTTCTCATTGTGGTGGCTTCTCTTGTTGCGGAGCACGGGCTCTAGGCTCACGGGCTTCAGTAGTTGTGGCATGCGGGCTTCAGTAGTTGTGGCTCGAGGGCTCTAGAGTGCAGGCTCAGTAGTTGTGGCGCATGGGCTTAGTTGCTCCACAGCATGTGGGATCTTCCTGGACCAGGGCTTGAACCCGTGTCTCCTGCATTGGCAGGCGGATTCTTAACCACTGCGCCACCAGTGAAGCCCCACATGAGTAATTTAAATGGAACAGTGGCAGTGCCTGTGCCTGTGCAGAATTCCCAGCTCTGTGTGTGAGAGGTGCTAGGGCAGGACTGAGGTACATGGAGGGTCCGCTGCAGAGTTGTTGAGTGACCCACTGTCCCCAGTAAGCCTCCCAGTTTGTCATTCTCCTCATTACCTGGGCAGGTCTCTCCATTTCTAACAGGGCTTGAGAAAGAAAATGACTTTAGGAGCCTGAAAAATTTGCTTTTGTTTCATAGGGGACCTGTGTTTTTCCAGACACGGATTATCACTTTTAAAGCACTGATCATCCGTCCATCTCCCTGTTTTTATCTCTGACTTTGCCTCTGTCTTTCTTTCTCTGTTTTTAAACTTTTTATTTTAGAAAATTTCAAGTATGTACAAAAATGGAAGAGTACAGTCATGTGCCTGTTACCCAGATTTAACGGTTACTAATACGTGGCCCATATTCTTTCATGTTTACCTCCTCCCCCAATTAATTTAAATCAGACTCTAAGCAGCATATCATTTTATTTTATTTATTTACTTTTATTGAGGTATAGTTGATATATAATATTATATAAGTTTCAGGGGTACAACACAGTGATTAACAATTTTGAAAGATTTTAATTTTAATTTTCCAGCCATGACTTTACTGTTATATAGATTTGGAGTCTCTGCAAAGTAGGCAAATGTTACATTTGTTTGGGTTGATTTGTAAGTTACTCGTTTTAGAGGAAGCAAACCAATAAGGAAGGACTCACAACTAGTCAGATGAGGTGGACAAGTGATAATCCTGCAGGAGGAGCAAACTCTGGCTTGTTCTCGGAGGTGTTTCGACTCCTTTTTTTGGATGGCAGCCTTGGACGCTCTGAAGAAGCTCTCTGGTCCACGCCCTACATTCCCCTCCCAGTATGAAGGGCTGCCCTGCTGTGGAGGGTGACGCCTTACTGAAGGGTGCTCTGCCTGGTGGTGGCAGGTGGTTCAGTGGCAGAAGTTGAAAAGAAGCAGGTTTTGGCTCGACACAAAGTTTCAAGCAGCAAGGCAACAGAAAGAGCTTCTTGTCGGGAGTCAGCTTGTCTTGTGGCAGGATCAACATTCCTCAAGAGATGTGGTAGAAAGCTTCCTAAGTGTGGCGGTGAGATGGGTCTGATGACTTCTGCTGACTCCCTCCCAGCCCGGGCGTCGGGCATGATCCAGCCTTGACTCTCCTCGTGGTGCTTAGCACAGAACTCAGTGTGTGTTAGAAGGTCAGAAAGGATTTGTTTGATTCTGGGGACTTTACCGAATGGTCCTTGCCCAGAGCACTTTTGCAGCCTTGCTTCTCAGGTAACTAGAAAGCCCACTCCTTAAGGGAGGTGTCAGTCAGTTGAATATTATCTTTTATTTATGACCACTTGAAACATTTGAGTCCTGACGTGGTAGCCTATTGATTTGTGTAGTAAATATGATAGTAGTTCATAAAATATGACCATATGTGAACAAAGAAATTAATGTATCTTCAACTCATTCTTCAGAGATGCAAAAAAGAAACTGAGGCTTGCTCTTTGTTCTGCGGATTCTGTTGCTTTCCCAGTGCTAACCCATTCAACAAGGAATGGTTTACCAGACCATACAGACCCAGAAGGTAAGATGCCGCCTGATAGTTTATTTTTTCCTATATTTATACGTTGAACCGTATGAAATTGCCAGTATTCAACTGTATTTAAACTATACAGCAGGGCTTCCCTGGTGGTGCAGTGGTTAGGAATCCGCCTGCCAATGCAGGGGACATAGGTTCAAGCCCTGGTCCGCGAAGATCCCCCATGCTGCGGAGCAACTAAGCCCATGTGCCACAACTACTGAGCCTGCGCTCTGGAGCCCACGAGCCACAACTACTGAGTCCATGAGCCACAACTACTGAAGCCCGTGCACCTAGAGCCTGTGCTCCGCAGCAAGAGAAGCCACCACAATGAGAAGCCCTAGCACCACAATGAAGAGTAGCTCCCACTCACCACAACTAGAGAGAGCCCGCACGCAGCAATGAAGACCCAACATAGCCAAAATTAAATAAATAAAATAATAAATTTATTTTAAAAATAAAAATAAAAAAACAAACTCTACAGCAGTTCTGTACAGTTCAATGTAATACATTTATATTAGCTATCAGTTAAGGGCACTTTGATTACTGATGGCTCATTAAAATGTACTCTGATTGATACTGCTTAGTTCTACTGATACAAGCATAATTGACATCCCAAAGGCTGAGGGATGACCTTCAGCTTATGAAAAGCCTGTGGAAATTCTCAACAATAACAGAATTTTTATTTTTTTACTTAGACAATGAAATTGTCTGCTTCCTAAAAGTTCAAATAGCTGAAGCAATTAATTTACAAGATAAAAACTTAATGGCTCAACTTCAAGAAACAATGCGTTGTGTGTGCCGCTTTGATAACAGGACTTGTAGGAAACTACTGGCTTCTATCGCCGAGGACTATAGGTAATTATACCCCACATGTTTCACTTATACACCTCTTTTCAGCTGCAAGTATTTTCTTCTCGGTCCTTGTTTCAGAAATGAGTCTAGGCTCACCACAAAGTGCTTGGTTATGTTTACCTGGATGTAGATTTCCAAGGAATACATTTGGATATTTAGTCTGGAAATGTAGTTATAAATGAGCAGCTCTTCCTAACACAGAGTGCAGTTTACTTCAGCTTTGCCCCACCTTTAGCGGAGGGGGCGCCAGGATAACTAGGATATCATTTCCCTTTTTGAGAGGGATAGAAAAGACTGCATCCTTGGACCAGGGAAGCAGGTGTAGGTCTTGGAATCACTACCCTTTGTCTGTTGCCAGTCCCTTGCTGACATTAAAACGTAGTTGAGAAGCTTAGGAAGTAAAGAGGCTTAGGGAATGGGTGCTCTAATGATTGCTGCATTTAGACTGTAAGCAAATAATTAGTGGTATGTTTAATGATCTAGCAGTATATTAACCTGTATTTTGTTGTTATTTTAGTCATTGTAGCAGTCAACTTCCTGTTAATTATGAGGTTCTACCAGCATGGAGACTGCTCCAAAATAGCAGACCAACGATGCAAAGGGACTTAGTAATGTTTAGGGAATTAAGGGGCTAAGTGTTCAGCCCAGTAGATGATGTTCTTGACACACATGCAGAATAGTTCTGTTTCTTTCTTTTTTTTTTTAAGTTGTAGTTGACTTACAATGTTACATTAGTTTCAGGTGTACAACATAGTGATTCGCTTTGTTTTACAGATTATATTCCATTTAAAGTTGTTATAAAACATTGGTTCTATTCCCTGTGCTGTACATTACATCCTTGCATCTGGTTCTGTTTCTTGATCTGGAGCATAATTAGTCCTCAGGATGGTTGTCTGCAGCCTGACATGCTAATTTGTAAAACCGAAGTCTTCGAAGTAGTTTTTTCATTTAAGGAAAAATCAGGACTCTTAGTCTCCGAAGAAAGTGTGCACCGTGTATGTCTGATGTCCTGCAGAGCGTATTTCCTTTTAGGAAAAGGGCCCCCTATATTGCTTACCTCACTCGTTGTCGACAAGGACTGCAGACCACGCAGGCTCACCTGGAAAGGCTACTGCAAAGGGTTTTGCGGGACAAAGAGGTGGCCAATCGATACTTCACCACTGTCTGTGTGAGGTTGCTGCTTGAGAGCAAAGAAAAGAAGATCAGGGAATTCATTCAAGGTAACTAGAGACCTTTAGGTTAAGCTGTATGTTATTGGGAAGATTTGGGAATTTTTCTTTTGCTGCTTTTTTGAGTAACTACCTGTCTAAGAGCAGTTCCTTAAATTAGCAATTATTTCTTAGTTATTAAACCTTGATGTCAAACCAGTAAATTCCATGTTTATCCTGGATTGAATATCTATAGTTTATTAAAAAGTTGGGAGAATTACAAAGTTTGGGATCCACACAATTTTTCTCTTTTTAAAAATTTTTTTTCAAAAACAAAGCTTATCTTTTTGTAACAAACCTCTTGTTCTTAAACTTCTACATATTTCTTACCGTTCTCCTGTTTTTAATGATTTGGCTACATTTTCCCCCAAAATAAACCATGCCCAGATACTTTTGGCTTTAAGAGCATGAGTATCTGCATAGCTAGTGGGTTAAAATGAATTCTAGGGCTTCCCTGGTGGCGCAGTGGTTGAGAGTCCGCCTGCCGATGCAGGGGACGCGGGTTCGTGCCCTGGTCCGGGAAGATCCCACATGCTGCGGAGCGGCTGGGCCCGTGAGCCATGGCCTCTGGGCCTGCGCGTCCGGAGCCTGTGCTCCGCAACGGGAGAGGCCACAACAGTGAGAGACCCGCGTACCGCAAAAAAAAAAAAAAAAAAAAAAAAAAAAAAAAACCTAATAATTTCCTATTTGAAATTATTCGAATACCGTCTTTTAAACATTATTATTTTGCATTGGAGACTTTCAGAAACTCACGGCAGCTGATGATAAAACTGCTCAGGTGGAAGATTTTCTGCAGTTCCTTTATGGCGCCATGGCCCAGGATGTCATATGGCAGAACGCGAGTGAGGAGCAGCTTCAGGACGCCCAGCTCGCCATCGAGCGAAGCGTGATGAATCGGATCTTCAAACTTGCCTTCTACCCTAATCAGGACGGGGACATACTCCGTGACCAGTGAGTGCTTCTAAGTGTAACGGCCTGTGTGGGACTAAGTAGGAATATGCCAGCCAACCCCATTATTTTAGACAAGCTCTACGTGAGACTTAGTATCTGAGTAGTAAAGGAAAAAATACACGTTACCTTTTTTCACCTCTCAGAGTTATCAGAAAGAATGACAATGCTCCGTTTTCAGAGGTGTGGGGAATCAGGCTGGAGGGTGTATAGATTGGTACGGCCTTGGTGGAAGGCACTGCTGTTTACTCTGTCTCAGCTGTTCTTCCCTTCTTTCTTCTACCTACTCTTACCCTTCAGATCTTGACTCAGACATCACTTGCTCGGGGAAACGAATCCTGGCCTCTCTGACTAGGTTAAGTGCCCTGTCAGCGCTCCCCCAGGCCTAGATGCCTTTCTTTAGCACTTGCCGCAGTTGCGGTTTTACATTTGTTGGAGGCATGGTTTCTCGAGCTGGCACTACTGACATTTTGGGCCAGATAATTCTTTGAAGTGGGAGGCTGTCCCGTGCATTGTAGGGCATTTATCAGCATCCCTGGCCTCTACATGCTACAGGCCAGCAGTACCCTGCCAGGTGTGAGGACCAAGAGTGTCTCCAGACATTGCCAGATGTCCCTTGGGGGCAGAACCACGCCTGTTCCTGACCACTGGTTTGTGTGATCGTTTCATGAATGCCTGTATCCCCCACTGGATTGTTCCCTCTGTGAGAGCAGGAGCATAATGCTTTTATTCATCACTCCATCGGGGCATCAAGCACAGAGTATGACTTCTGTTATAATATGTGCTTATTATTTGTTTGGAATGAAAAGTTACACATTTGAAAATCAAAATAGCTGGAATTGTCTGGTATATGAATTATATCTCAATAAAGCCTATTTTTAAAAGTAAGCCTAAAAAAATTCATCTTGAAAAAAAAATCTGGAATAATGACAGTGGTTATTTTGGGGTAATGAGGCTATGGATGACTTAGCTTTTTTGTTTCCCCTTCTGCGTTTTCTTGACCACAGCTTTATGATGCTGTTTCTGCCCCAAGCATGTTGAGATGGCCACCGTGCCCCCCAGCAGTGACATTGGCTCTCTCTGTGGGCGACTCTCAAGGGCCCATGTAATAGGGTGGGGCATTGGTTGTTTCCGTAAGATTTTCTTTTTTCATGGAAATTTTACAATATTGTATGTATATTTGAGAAAGTTCACTTTCCTGTGGGTGGGTTAGGCTTATTCCAACCTGCCTCTCTCGCTTGTTCATGGTCTCAGAGGCTTTTTACCCCTCCCCAAGTTTCTGTGTGGCATTTGCCAAATGGGCCCTATTTTCTTTCTAGAGCACCAGTTTTTGGCTTCCACAGTGGGATGAGGAATGGGGACATTCAAACTGTACTTACTGCAAAGAGCACCTTTGAAGCAGGTTCTTCCTGCCCTCTCTTCCGTGGTGTTTCTGTGGGTTTGTAGAGTGGAGAGTTAATCCTGTGTTCTGGAAAGAACACTCGAAGTCAGGAAAGCTGGGTTTAGCCCCTGCTCCTAACCACTGTGTGGCCTTAGGCAAATCCTTCTCCTTTTTTTTTTTTTTTTTTTTTTTTTGACTATTACAGAAGTTTATTTAACAAAAAAGTTCGGTAAGAAAATGTACACGACCCAATTTTCATCGTACTAAAATGTGGAGAGGGGACGTGTGGAAGCAGCTGATTTCTCTGGTGAAGACAGCCATTGTTCATACTCGTTCCAAGGCTTCTAACGTGATGATACTATTTCCTCCTATTACCACCATTCCAATATTGTTCTGTTGCCCACTAGTTGCCATCTCCACACATTCATCTATCACAAGATTCATAAAGGGATCAGATCCCCTCACTGTTCCTTGGACATGTCTGCCACCATTTAATTTCCATGGTAACTTCTTGTCCATAAATTTCTTCAACTTGGGAGGGTGAGCTTTGCTCCTGATGTCTACTCGAGGAGCTCAGAGATGCCTCCAGACGGACCTCGAGCCGTCCCTCTCACTCCAGCAGTAGGCCCGGCGCTTTGCGTCTGACCCCTTCTCCTTTTTAAGAGATTGTCATCTCTGAAATGAGAGGTGGAGCGGCCTCAGAGTCCCTTGTCTAAGCATCTCTGACCTTTGGTTTCTGACCCCTGACCCCTCTGCTTCCTCTCGGCCTATTACCAATGAGTTGTCCAGTTAGCTTCTAGGCTAAGGCCTCCTCTGCTTTCTCTCTTGGAATGCTGTCCTAGTCCGGGAAAGGAGGGCTTCTCTTCTCCCTGCGTCCCCTTGGCTCACTCAGCATTTCTAAGCAGATCCTAAATGTGAGATTTTTTTTTTTGTCAAGACAGAGGACTTATAACTAAGAGATAGTCTCAACTGTATTTGTAATCTGTATCTAGACGTAAGTTTAAAACGTTTTAAATGTTTTGAAAAAAATCAATTATGACTATCGGTGTACCTTGTTTTCTGAAATATATATTTACTTATGTATTTTTTGGGGTTTTCAGAGTTCTTCATGAACATATTCAGAGATTGTCTAAAGTAGTGACTGCAAATCACAGAGCTCTTCAGATACCAGAGGTAATAATACAGGTTTATATAGTATGGGTGGTATTATTTAATTAAAAATTGCTTGGTGTACCATGTGCATGTTACCAGTTTTTCAGGGAAGCAGAATGTAATAAGTTGTACAACACCCCTTGCACTAGCTGCAATTTGGTCTAACTGTAAAGTTCTCAAAGGTCCTTCCACGGATTAAAATTCCCTGGCATGGGAAGGGACCTTAGTAGTGGAGAGGAGGGAGGGCCAGCATGGAGGAGCCCCTGCCCTGACGCCAGCCCCTGCAGGCGGGTCTTCCTGTCCGTAGCTGTGCTCCTCCTGGGGCAGCAGTGCTGTGCACTGATGCTTTTATAGTCACGTTTCTGCAGGAAAGTCCCATGTGAAGAAGGGATCCGGTGGTGCTTCAAAGAGTGTGAAAACTGCTGCCCAGGAGAGGGAATTGAATCTGAATGTGACCTCAAAATTACCTTTTAGTTATTGATATTAGCATTTTTATCTGTCATACAGCTCTTACAAAATCTGAAAATAAGAACGTTTTAGGTATACGAGTTTTCTGGTTGTTTTATTAAAATCCGAACATTAAGGGGACTTCCCTGGCAGTCCAGTGGTTAAGACTCTGTGCTCCCAATGCAGGGGGCACGGGTTCATCCCTGGTCAGGGAACTAAAATCCTGCACGCCGCATGGCGTGGCCAAAAAATAATAATAATAAAATCCAAACATAAATTGGCATCAAGTTTTTAATTGTCTTCGATTTCTAGAACTACTGCAACAAAGGTACACATTCATTTTTAAAGTATCTTAAAAGTAGCTTGTTTGTGCTTTTGGAATCAGCTACAATACAGAGATAAGTTCCATTCTAGCTCTTTAAGAAAGATAATTGTTTGAAATTTTATGAGTTCTAGGTTCTGTGTTATCATATGCCTCTATTAATGTATATCTGGGTGGTATTTTTGTGGGGGGCCACGCCCGGGGCTTGCGGGATCTTAGTTCCCCAACCAGGGATCCAACCCAGACCCGTGGCAGTGAGAGCACAGAGTCCTAACCAATGGACTGCCAGGGAATTCCCCTGGGTGGTTTTATTTTAAAATGGAAAGCAAATAATTTAAAAGTTTAAAAGTTAAGCTTCAATCCTAAGCGGGAGGAGGGGAGGAATCGCGATTTGGTTTTACTGGAAAAAGGGAAAGGCAACAACCTTACCCTTCGGCCTCCTGATGTGGAGGTTGCTCTGGTCGCTGCACGTAGTTGGCGTTTGATCCAAGATCTGTCTGACTGTCTCTGTGTTGTTTCACTTAGGTTTATCTTCGGGAGGCACCGTGGCCATCTGCACAGTCAGAAATCAGGACAATAAGTGCTTACAAGACGCCCCGGGACAAAGTGCAGTGCATCCTGAGAATGTGCTCCACGATCATGAACCTCCTGAGCCTGGCCAACGAGGACTCCGTCCCAGGAGCTGATGACTTCGTCCCTGTTTTGGTTTTTGTGTTGATAAAGGTGGGTCCCTCACTACCGTTAGTGAGAATAGTTTATTTGGTGTCCTGAGTCAGGTGGTGCAGATGTCACCAGATGTTAGAGACTTTGGCTCTTTTACAAGTTTCAAGCTCTGTGTCACCCAAGAAGGAAGTATCTAATGTCAAGTTTTGTTCTGTCCAGAAGTTAGGATTTTCCAAAGAAAGGAGGGGAGGACTAGATTGCTAGAACATTTTCAGCTTTTTTTTTTTTTTTTTCGGTACGTGGGCCTCTCAGTGTTGTGGCCTCTCCTGTTGCGGAGCACAGGCTCCGGACGCACAGGCTCAGCAGCCATGGCTCACGGGCCCAGCTGCTCCACGGCATGTGGGATCTTCCCGGACCGGGGCACGAACCCGTGTCCCCTGCATCGGCAGGCGGACTCTCAACCACTGCACCACCAGGAAAGCCCCATTTTCAGCTTTTAAAGCAGTGCCTGAAGGTCTTGGTTGGAACTCAGTAGATAATTACTGAATGAATGAATAAATGAGGGCAAGTTCTTTTTATCATGTTTGTTTGTTTTAAGTAAATTTATTTATTTGTTTTTGGCTGCATTGGGTTTTCGTTGCTGCACGTGTGCTTTCTCTAGTTGCGGCGAGCGGGAGCTACTCTTTGTTGCAGGGTGCGGGCTTCTCATTGCAGTGGCTTCTCTTGTTGCGGAGCACGGGCTATAGGCGTGCAGGCTTAGTTGCTCCAAGACATGTGGGATCTTCCCGGACCAGGGCTCGAGCCCGGGTCCCCTGCATTGGCAAGCAGATTCTTAACCACGGCGCCACCAGGGAAGTCCTTATCATGTTTTTACCATCTTCTTTCTCACTGAATTCTTCATAGTACTTATCACATAAACTACTACATTTACCAATCATCTTTCTCCTGTTTTAGCCTCATATTTTGTAATTGTACCATATTATTTTTAAAAGTACTGACATTTCTTTTCCTTTTTTGACTTCAAAGTTTCATCATTTAAACGGTTTATTTTGAACATTTTGGTCGGGGGGTGGGGAACCATACGGTTTGGGTGCACACAACCACCAAATAACTGCATCACCTGTGTGTTCCAGTCAGCTCAGCCCTCTGTTGATGTCTAAAGTATATCTGGCATATAGCTTACTAATTCTTAATGTTTGCAGTATTTCTGCAACCTGAACTCTGAGCTCAGAGTCAGAACCTGTAGGATCAGCGGGTGATCAGCCTTCATAACTTTTCCTGTTGCCCATTGCTCCTCTCTCTTCCACAGGTGATGTGTTTAGTCTCTACGCAGAGCCAGTTTAAGCTCCTTTGAAGGAGCAGGGCTTAGCCTGTCCTCCTAACTTAATACACCTGTGTCCTTTCTCGCCACATGAAGGTGAAAAAGCAGGAAATGTTCTGTGTTACCTCTTGCAGCAGAGGACATACTCTTTTAGTTTTTTTTTTTTTTTTCCGCAGCTGATTCTATCTGGACTTAACTAACCAGATATAACTCAATTTGCCTACAGCATTTCTTTCCTTATCTAGCATTCTGAAATCCTGGGATGTTGAGTACATTCACTGGGATTAGTTCAGCCTCTTTAAGGACCAGGGAGGTCAAGTGCTTTGTTAGGATAGAAAGCTCTAGATAGTTCAGCTAGGATTAGAACCTGAGTAGCCTTTCCAGTACTGTTGCTACTCATAGTAGCATAGTAGGGTTTACAAATTAGTTCCAGAAAGAATTTGGGGGATTATCTTCAAAAAGACTGGTATCTCTCTCTCTTTTTCTTTTTTTTTGGCTGCGCCCGTGTAGCATGTGGGATGTGGGATCTTAGTTCCCTAACCAGGGATCGAACATGTGCCCCCTGCAGTGGAAACATGGAAAAAAGCCTGGTATCTCTCTCCACAGAAAAACATTTGAAGATGTTACCATAAATGGTATTTGCAGAGCTATACAGCTGAGTAATTGACTCTTTTATTTTTCACTTCTCTAGGCAAATCCACCCTGTTTGCTGTCCACTGTTCAGTACATCAGTAGCTTTTATGCCAAATGTCTGTCTGGAGAGGAGTCTTATTGGTGGATGCAGTTCACAGCAGCAGTCGAATTCATTAAGACTATCGATGACCGAAAGTAACCAAGACCAAGGCCCACCAAGGCAGCAGACCGTTAGGGGGGCACATGGATCTCTTAGAAAATGTACCAGCTGCTTTGAAGGCTGAAGATTGTTTTTGTATAATATTGTACAGTGTTGAGACCTTTTAAAACAGATCTTTACTAAACAGATTAATGAGCTAACAAGCAGGTTCTCTTTTCTTTGGGCTCTTTTCCTTTCTGAGTTGCATATTTCATTAATTTCTTGTCCCCAAGTAGAGACTAGTACTGCAAAAAGGGACCACATTTTTCAGGTATTTTGAAATACTGAAAAACAAAACAGAATCTCCTAGAAAATTCCTAGATTGCCATTTATGGATACCCATTGTTTCTTTTCATTAAAAGAAAAAAAAAGAGAGAGAGAATAGTACACCTCTTTTAAGGTGCTGTCTAATCTTATATGCATCTAATGGAAGGAAAATACCAGTTGCACTGAGGATTATAATAGTGGTGACATTAGTGGCATTATCTATAAATATACTCACCTAAATTGAAAAGCTAAGAAGGAAATGTAAATATAATATATATTTATATTTGATGTAATATGGACATCTTCAGATTCTAATAAACAAGGAATATTGCTGATAGTAGGTTGTCATGTACCCTCTTGTGAAATGGTTTCCTTGACAAAATTTAAGCAGAGCTTAAAAGCAGAAGGCGAACAAATACACAGAAGTATTTATTAAAGTGTAATACAGTTTATTGAACTTTCTAGGTGTGGAAGTTGATGCACAGGCTGCCTTTGATGAAGGGTATAGAAATCACTGAGTACATCACTTAAACATTTCTCATCATGGATGTCTTTGAGCCCGCAGTAGGAGATAAGACTCTTTAATTGCCATACATTACATACAAAGGAACAGTAGATATCTAATACGTTCTTGTGGTACTTCTCATCTGAAATGCTAAATATAGTGTAGAAACCCCAAACAGAACTCCTTACAAACCTTTAACTGTAATATATTTTTGATGATGATTCACATTGAATGCACATACCAGGAATTCAGTGAATGTCATTTTATTAAAAACTAATTTGTATTGTCCGCTCTAGTGATACAAGTTTTACTAGTGATAAACTATTTTAATCAACCATACTATTCTTACGGGAAAAAAATCTATTTTGACAGGTTTCTGTGCCTTTGTTTCCCTCTTCTGAACAAAAGTATGTGTTTCTGTATTTTGGTTTGATTGTATGTTGATAAGTAATCAGGAATGGGTTTTGGTGTCTGAGAAACTGGCCAAGGAAGCCCACCAAAGCTTCAAGCACAAGTCTTATACATAGGTCATTACTGACTGGTTACACTTTTTATGTTTCCTAAACATGTTTAGCTTCTTTTATAAAACTTGGTCCCCTACTTTGAGTCTCTTGTTGCTGGCAGCATTTCCAGGCATTTTTAAGGGAACTGTGACCAACAGCCTTGAGCAGATGAGTACAGAGGCTGTCTCCTCCCTCTCTCCAGGAACTGTGTGCTCCATTGTTCCTAGAGAAGCTGGGTTTTCTTTATGCCTCGACCTCTTGTTCCTTTATTCTAAAATGCCGAGATAACAAGTTGCATAGGAGTGTGGGATGTGGTTTCTGCCTTTTAGGGGGAGATCAAAATTAAAGTAGTACTAAAAGAATGTCCTGTGAATGTTGGATCAAGAAATCTGTGTACAGAGTCATGTGCTTCATGGGCTGTAACTGTCAAGCTTGTCTAGGTCTTAGAAGTCAAATCCCATCATAAATACTTTACAAGACAAACTGTCTCTCACGATTTCTAAGGCCTAGGAGGAGTTTAGCATTTGATTCAATAAATGTTAAGTCAATAGAAGACTTGGAATAGTTGAAATTCATTGTTTTGGGATTTAACTCATAGGTCAAGGAGAGATTTCTCTCCCCCATGATGATTACTAAATCTAGTCCATGTTGTCACTGTGGAAGTAAATATGAAGATGTGGACATTGCACAGGGCTCTTTCCTGTGGTGGAGAAGGTGGTGAGTTTGGGGTGGTGGGTTTGTATCTTGTGGCGGCAGGAGATTGGGCTGTGCAGTGGGCTTGAGACTGGGCTTGAGACAGTGGTGAGGGTAGGACCCCAGGGATTTGGCATCAGAGTTACACCTGAGGCACGTGGTGGCAGAGAAGCACAGCCCAGCTGTCTAAGCTGTTTTCCTCTGGAAACCTGTCAGGAGTAAGGACCACTTCAGCATTGATCATCACTGTTTTAATTTCATGACAGCATTTATTATAGTGTTGATTTCTGAGTTTAGGAATTGGTAACTGCATGGCAGTGGTGGGGTGTGAGATAGGGAGTCATTTGATTTTGCTCTTTCAGGAAAGAGGAATAGTTGTTCTTGAGATGTTTCTTATCACACTTCCTCCCGGTACATAGTTTATATGAAGGATTGTGCAAAAGTATAAAATCACATACAGGAAACCATTCGGTAGCCACCGATTATTACATGGAATTTACAAAGGTATTAAATGTTCACTGAAATCTTGTGGAATTGTGTAATGAAAAATCAGTTTATATTTTGTATTAATACTCTGCTTCTGGAGACAAGTAATAGAAATACAGATTGAAGATTGTCCTTGTAAAATTATTATTTTTTAAATCTAGTAAACATTTTGTTTTCTTGCTCTAGGTCAAATCTCAGCCACAGTTACTGATTTCTCCTGCTTTTTCTTTTTAAAAACCTGCTTAGGAAAGCCTTTTTTATACAGATACGAAATCACTGTAAGAGGATTAGGCTTTGTGAAGGGTCAAAAATAGATGTGGATGTGATGCATGGTTTTTCTTTCCCTGTTGTGTCCTGGAATCCTTTAACGTAGACTTTCAACATACATGTTCCTGAGCTGCATAAGTGAGAGAACAAAAACCCACACCAGACCGAGAGGAGGCCGCGTTCTGGCCGCGAGAAGCTGTAGCTGACTGCGTGCCAGTCGGCACCGTTTCCCCATTTCCTACCATGGGAATTCCACGGGCCAAGTGAAGGTCGATGTTGTGAGGTTGTAACACTTCCTCTCTCTGATGAGACTGAGTGTGAAAAAGGAAAGTAGGAACACACTTGCTCTAAATTGTTAATGGATTGCGTAGCAGTGATAGAAACGTTAGTGGACTCAGCTTCCTCCATTTATGTGTGTCCTAGACTTTCTCTTCCCTCCCCATTCCTGCTTTATTTCTTAAGGAAAAGTCTGTCCTCTTTTTAGTTCTTTTAACTCTAGTAAGTTTATTCTATGTGTAATGGCCATACTTTGGGGGGCGGGAGGGTGGGAATCAGAAACAGTCTTGAAGCTCAAAGAATTTTCTGTGAGTAGATGAATAGTGATGAGATACTTGAGCTACTTTGAATGCCAAAATGCTTGAGAATGTTGCCAGATTAATAATCATTTAATATATTTTAGAGTGTAGGTTACCCAAGGAGTAGGGTGACCGGGAATAGCTTTATTACTGTTGAGAATACTTGGAGAAAGGAAGATGCAGTTTGCTTCAGCATCAAGGTAGGTGCGGTTGAGCTGTGGGGTCACCACGGAGCCGCGTGTCCTACAGGCCTGTGCTCAGCGCAGGTTAACTTCACGAGAGAGGAAGTCCTCTACGCTTGGTGAATGGCAGACAGTGTGGGCAGGGGCCACACGCCTTAAGAATTCACCTCTGCTGAGTTGATGTTCTGTCTTGTCCACTGTATTCTTGTGCTTCACCTGTATTAAATAGCTTTGTACTGCCTCTCCTCTTGAAACTGATAAAACCTTATATAATCCTCGGTTAATGAGCTTGCACCATCTTGTATATGTACAGGAAACCCATCCTGTCTCCTAATGTGATTACTCATGTATGATATCATTGTGTAAAATTGATTAAAAAGGGAGAGCAGTTGAATTCATTGGGTTTTATGTTTCCATCATCTATTTTGTATTCAGAAGCGTTTCTGAAAATTTCTTTGACTTCTCAGATGTTACTGATGTTCTCCATGAATTCACACTTGTCTTTTTCATCTGAACATCTAAGGGTATTTTTTAAGTGCAGTACAGGAAGGAATTAGAATCATCCAGCCGTTACTAAAGAGATGGTGAACGTTTACTCTTTTAACCCGGTTCCTGTCTGACCCCTGTATTTGGTAGCTGTTCATCAGCCTTAGTTCTGAGCGCAGAAGTTCTAATCACGGTAGTCACTGAAGCCTTTATTATCTCAGCTGAGGGGAGTTTCTGTTAGCCAAGGACCCCTTGTCTCAAAGGCAAGCTCACTCCACTCGCTGGTGGAAAGGCGCTTTCTCCATATCGATTGCACTTCATTTGGAAGGGAACACTTAAAAATTGGATTAGGGCTCAGTTTTCATTCAGTCTGTTCAGTATTAAAATTAATACTGTGACTTGCCTAGAACTGAAAATAGAATTCAACTTTTCTTGCCAACTTGGAATGACCTATGTCACCTGGACTCTTGTTATATTTGTGCCCACTCAACACTCTCTCTAAGTAACTGGCTCTGCAGCTTTTCCCAGAGGATGCAGAGCTAGTGATGGTGTTTAGCTAGGCCTCCCTGCAGTGCTGCCTAGAATACGTGTCAGGATGCTGGAAGGTGAAATCAGGTCGGAAGCTCCTCCTGGCTGTAATGTGTCCTCTACCTAGAGATTTAAGTATTCATTGAAAAGCTTTTGCTTCAGTCATTTCATTCCAGAAGAATCCTACTCCTTGTTCTTAGGGTATCAAAATGCAGTACATAGACTTTTAAAAAAATTGATCGAAGAGGCTGGAAAATCTCTGGTTGTGGGGATCCAGGAAACATCTTCCACATTTTCTGCTAAAATGGAAAAAACTCTCAGTTCCCAGTCATTGAACCTGCTCTAGACAGTGCACATGAAAACCATGGTAATCTTATCTCTGTTAACTAGGAATTCAGCATATTGCTGGCCAAAAACATTAAATTTTATGCTCCTGTGAAAAACAGTATCCAGTGTGATTTTTTAGAATAGACCATTTCATTTCAGCTCTCCTTAGCCCTCCTAATTTGTAGTTTTGACAAAACTTCTGTTACCAAGGCTGTTGGTTAATATACGTAACTGCTGATGTTTCATATCAATAATTCCTGGTGAATTCAGTCAAGGGATCTATCTGATCTGACTCACTCTGACCAAATGAATTATAAACTTTGGGGGTGGCACCCAAAATGGGTCCATTATTAAGTGCCCTAGGGAGTTCTAGAAACCAATGTTTTCCAGACTTCACTGTTGAGAATCACCTGGTACTCTTGTTGGTAAATCAGAATCCATAGGGGATGAGACACGAATCTTTCAACAAGTACTCCAGGTGACTTATTTTCACGGAAGTTTTAAGGAGCACTGTGAGTCAGCATTTCACTAAGTATGGACCAGTGGACCACCTGCACCATCCACCTGGGGATGATAAACTGCCAACTCATTATCCCACCCCAGGCCCATTGAATCAATTTTGGGAGAAGAGCCTGGGAAAAAAATCTGCATGCCTAGCAAACTCCCCTTCTGACTGATGCTCACTAAAATTTGTGATCTGTGAAAAAGGTGTTCAATTCCTAAAGGCTTAGCTCCACGTCCCCAAGGGGTCTGAGGGAGGAAGTCCCTTTTAAAGGATAAAGGACCTGGCATCCAGTCCATATCCTTTAATGACAGTTTTTTTTTTTAATTTGCTTAAATCTAAGGATTATCTGTACTGATAATCTATCTGGTTATGTAAAAACTGTTTCTTTCCCAAACCTCAAACTGCTAAACATCTGATAATCCTGGTGTTCAAATTTCTGTATGAAAACTTACTTGTGTAATCTTCCTCATTGTTTTAGCTTTTAACATGGCTGTTTCATTTCTGTTGTGTTTAGTTTCCATTCATAAGTGGTGTCCCATGTAAAATAACAGCATTGGTTCCAGCAGCCTCTGGCCTCCAAGTGGACTTTTGCCCCCAAAGGGCAGCCTGGCCTGCCCCCTGCTGAAAGTGAGAGAACCTGTAAGCAGCGAGCTTCCCCTCCTATTTCTGGTCCCCTCAGTCGCTAGGTGGGTTCCAACTCCTCCCTCTTGCCGGCTCACTTTTTGATCAGTAACAATCCCTGTTTTCCTTGTTGTGGCTGTGATGGTGACAGTTGAGGCTGAGTCTGTTGCAGCTTAGGGGTAGCAAGCTGGGAGTGAGCCAGCCCGGTGGGGAGGAAAACTGGAAGGAGGTGCGTGCATAAGAAAATAACAGGCGATAGGAAGGGGCGGTGCTAAGGCCATCCTCCTAGCACAGTGTCACAGTGATGCCCAGAAACACCTCCTCCACAGCAAAGCTGGGCCACACCCGTGAGACTAAAGAAGTGTTTTCCCTTTCTGGATCACTCTTGCCACTTGCTGGAAAGCCACAGGTTTCAAGTGGTGTGTGGTTGTAACACCAGGTCCAGGGGCCTGAAGACGGTTCTAATCTTAGATCTGCCACTAACCAGGTCTAAGGCAAGTGAAAACCTCTTTGAAGGGCTTTTTCTGAGTTGGGCTTTATTACCTTAGTGATCCTGGACATCCAGTCTTGGTGAATATATATGTATATATGTACATATACATATGGATGTATGAATATGTATATATATGCATATATGTACGTGTATACCTGTGTATATATACACACGTGTATGTGTGTGTGTGTGTATATATATACGCACACACACATGTATATGGTTTTGAAATATTTCTCCCATGCTAGCATTTAACTGAGGGATGTAGTAAACTGCAGTGACACTGCAGAAGTTGCCAGAAGGACCATGGGTGTTTGGAAGCCCTGATGGAAGAGGCTGCCCAGTGAGCTGACTCAGGGAGGGACTTGAGACTCCAGCCAGTGAACACAAATTTAGGCACCAAGCTTCTTTCTAATCTGGCTTAATGAACTTGCATCAGGACTGATGTATTATGGGTGACAAGACACAGGCCGGGTAACCCTGGAGTAGCACTCCTCTCCGACATCAGCCAACAGAGCCCAGCCACTGGATCTGCCTCAAGATATCCCAGGAACACACGAAACACCTGTGAGCACAGAAACCACTCCACCTGTTTTTAACTAAAAGGCTCCCTTGTGCGCTTAAGTCTGTGCTGCTGTGATCATGAATAATAAAAACAGTGACACAGTTTGTGAAACTTCCCTTTATGTTGTTGACTGAAAAAAAAAAAAAACAGCATGAGAGCTGTGGGTCCAGTTTTGTTTGGGGACTTACTAAGGAGACAGCTCTCAAATAGCTCTGAGGAACTGCTCTGAAGAGTAAGGGCAAGGTCAGTATATATCTGATTTAGGTGGAGGGGGTACGTGCAATCAAGCACACATCTCGGTAGAAGGTTGCTGCTAGTCAGGAAAAGCGAATGTCTCCATCAATGATTTTAGTGCTTTTCTAGGTATGAGAAAATGCAAGAAATTGGGTTCATAAACTTTTCTCCTGAAACTACCTGAAGGCCTGTTCTGCCAGTTTTCCCAGAGCACAGAGTGCCTCATTCCTGATCTCCACCCTGAAATCCTTTCAGGGCTGTGTTGAAGGTCAGCGACTGCAGGGGCTAGTGACCTAATTATAGAACAACCTAAGTGTCCATCATCGGATGAATGGATAAAGAAGATGTGGCACATATATACAATGGAATATTACTCAGCCATAAAAAGAAACGAAATTGAGCTATTTGTAATGAGGTGGATGGACCTAGACTCTGGCATACAGAGTGAAGTAAGTCAGAGAAAGACAAATACCGTATGCTAACACATATATATGGAACTTAAGAAAAAAAAATGTCATGAAGAACCTAGGGTTAAGACAGGAATAAAAGATACACAAGAAATACAGCTACACGTGGAACAACTCCTACAGAACACCTACTGAACACTGGCAGAAGACCTCAGACCTCCCAAAAGGCAAGAAACTCCCCCACGTACCTGGGTAGGGCAAAGCAGAGAGATTCCTGCACAGAGGATCGGTGCCAACCGGCACTCACCAGCCCGAGAGGCTTGTCTGCTCGGCCACCGGGATGGGCAGCGCTGGGAGCTGGGGCTCGGGCTTCAGTCGGAGCGCAGGGAGAGGACTGGGGCTGGCGGCGTGAACACAGCCTGAAGGGGGTTAGTGTGCCACAGCTAGCCGGGAGGGAGTCCGGAAAAAAGTCTGGACTTGCCGAAGAGGCAAGAGACTTTTTCTTCCCTCTTTGTTTCCTGGTGCGCGAGGAGAGGGGATTAAGAGCACTGCTCAAAGGAGCTCCAGAGACGGGTGCGAGCCGCGGCTAAAAGCGCGGACCCCAGAGACGGGCGTGGGACACTAGGGCTGCTGCCGCCGCCGCGAGGCCTCTGTGCGATCGTAGGTCACTGTCCACGCTCCCCTTCCGGGGAGCCTGTGCAGCCCGTCACCGCCGGGGTCCCGTGATCCAGGGACGGCTTCCCTGGGAGAACGCACAGCGCACCTCGGGCTGGTGCAACGTCACACCGGCCTCTGACGCTGCAGGCTCGCCCCGCACTCCGTGCCCCTCCCTCCCCCCCAGCCTGAGTGAGCCAGAGTCCCCGAAGCGGCTGCTCCTTTAACCCTGTCCTGTCTGAGTGAAGAACAGACGCCCTCCGGCGACCTACACGGAGAGGCAGGGCCAAATCCAAAGCTAAGACCCGGGAGCTGTGAGAACAAAGAAGAGAAAGGGAAATCTCTCCCAGCAGCCTCAGAAGCAGTGGATTAAAACTCCACAATCAACTTGATGTACCCTGCATCTGTGGAATACATGAATAGACAACGAATCATACCAAATTGAGGAGCCAGGAGTCAGTGCTGTGCCTCTGAGGTGGGAGAGCCAACTTCAGGACACTGGTCCACAAGAGACCTCCCAGCTCCACATAGTATCAAACGGCGAAAATCTTCCAGAGATCTGCATCTCAACACCAGCACCCAGATTCACTCAACGACCAGCAAGCTACAGTGCTGGACACCCTATGCCAAACAACTAGCCAGACAGGAACACAACGCCACCCATTAGCAGAGAGGCTGCCTAAAATCATACATAGTCCACAGACACCCCAAAACACACCACCAGATGTGGACCTGCCCACCAGAAAGACAAGATCCAGCCTCATCCACCAGAACACAGGCACTAGTCCCCTCCACCAGGAAGCCTACACAACCCACTGAACCAACCTTAGCCACTGGGGACAGACACCAAAAACAACGGGAACTACGAACCTGCAGCCTGCAAAAAGGAGACCCCAAACACAGTAAGATAAGCAAAATGAGAAGACAGAAAAATACACAGCAGGAGAAGGAGCAAGATAAAAACCCACCAGACCTAACAAATGAAGAGGTAATAGGCAGTCTACCTGAAAAAGAATTCAGAATAATGATAGTAAAGATGATCCAAAATCTTGGAAATAGAATAGACAAAATGCAAGAAACAGTTAACAAGGACCCAGAAGAACTAAAGATGAATCAAGCAACGATTAAAAACACAATAAATGAAATGAAAAATACTCTAGATGGGATAAATAGCAGAATAACTGAGGCAGAAGAACAGATAAGTGATGTGGAAGATAAAATAGTGGAAATAACTACTGCAGAGCAGAAGAAAGAAAAAAGAATGAAAAGAACTGAGGACAGTCTCAGAGACCTCTAGGACAACATTAAACGCACCAACATTCGAATTATAGGGGTTCCAGAAGAAGAAGAGAAAAAGAAAGGAACTGAGAAAATATTTGAAGAGATTATAGTTGAAAACTTCGCTAATATGGGAAAGGAAATAGTCAGTCAAGTCCAGGAGGCACAGAGAGTCCCATACAGGATAAATCCAAGCAGAAATACACCAAGACACATATTAATCAAACTGTCAAAAATTAAATACAAAGAAAACATATTAAAAGCAGCAAGGGAAAAACAACAAATAACACACAAGGGAATCCCCATAAGGTTAACAGCTGATCTTTCAGCAGAAACTCTGCAAGCCAGAAGGGACTGGCAGGACATGTTTAAAGTGATGAAGGAGAAAAACCTGCAACCAAGATTACTCTACCCAGCAAGGATCTCATTCAGATTTGATGGAGAAATTAAAACGTTTACAGACAAGCAAAAGCTGAGAGAGTTGAGCACCACCAAACCAGCTTTACAACAAATGCTAAAGGAACTTCTCTAGGCAAGAAACACAACAGAAGGAAAAGACCTACAATAACGAACCCAAAACAATTAAGAAAATGGGAATAGGAACATACATATCGATAATTACCTTAAATGTAAATGGACTAAATGCTCCCACCAAAAGACACAGATTGGCTGAATGGATACAAAAACAAGACCCATACATATGCTGTCTACAAGAGACCCACTTCAGACCTAGAGACACATACAGACTGAAAGTAAGGGGATGGAAAAAGATATTCCATGCAAATGGGAATCAAAAGAAAGCTGGAGTAGCAATTCTCATATCAGACAAAATAGACTTTAAAATAAAGACTACTAGAAGAGACAAAGAAGGACACTACATAGTGATCAAGGGATCGATCCAAGAAGAAGATATAACAATTGTAAATATTTATGCACCCAACATAGGAGCACCTCAATACATAAGGCAAATACTAACAGCCATAAAAGGGGAAATCGACAGTAACACATTCATAGTAAGGGACTTTAATACCCCACTTTCACCAATGGACAGATCATCCAAAATGAAAATAAATTAAGGAAACACAAGCTTTAAATGATACATTAAACAAGATGGACTTAATTGAGATTTATAGGACATTCCATCCAAAAACAACAGAATACACATTTTTCTCAAGTGCTCATGGAACATTCTCCAGGATAGATCATATCTTGGGTCACAAATCAAGCCTTGGTAAATTTAAGAAAATTGAAATTGTATCAAGTATCTTTTCCGACCACAATGCTATGAGACTAGACATCAATTACAGGAAAAGATCTGTAAAAAATACAAACACATGGAGGCTAAACAATACACTACCTAGTAACGAAGTGATCACTGAAGAAATCAAAGAGGTAATCAAAAAATACCTAGAAACAAATGACAATGGAGACACGACGACCCAAAACCTATGGGATACAGCAAAAGCAGTTCTAAGAGGGAAGTTTATAGCAATACAATCCCACCTTAAGAAACAGGAAACATCTCGAATAAACAACCTAACCTTGCACCTATAGCAATTAGAAAAAGAAGAACAAAAACACCCCAAAGTTAGCAGATGGAAAGAAATCATAAAAATCAGATCAGGGCCTCCCTGGTGGCGCAGTGGTGAAGAGTCCGCCTGCCGATGCAGGGGATACGGGTTCGTGCCCCGGTCTGGGAGGATCCCATATGCCGCGGAGCGGCTGGGCCCGTGAGCCATGGCCGCTGGGCCTGCGCATCCGGAGCCTGTGCTCCGCAACGGGAGAGGCCACAACAGTGAGAGGCCCGCATACCGCAAAAAGAAAAAAAAAAATCAGATCAGAAATAAATGAAAAAGAAATGAAGGAAACGATAGCAAAGATCAATAAAACTAAAAGCTGGTTCTTTGAGAAGATAAACAAAATTGATAAACCATTAGCCAGACTCATCAAGAAAAAAAGGGAGAAGACTCAAATCAATAGAATTAGAAATGAAAAGGGAGAAGTAACAACTGACACTGCAGAAATACAAAAGATCATGAGAGATTACTACAAGCAACTCTATGCCAATAAAATGGACAACCTGGAAGAAATGGACAAATTCTTAGAAATGCACAACCTGCCAAGACTGAATCAGGAAGAAATAGAAAATATGAACAGACCAATCACAAGCACTGAAATTGAAACTGTGATAAAAAATCTTCCAACAAACAAAAGCCCAGGACCAGATGGCTTCACAGGTGAATTCTATCAAACATTTAGAGAAGAGCTAACACCTATCCTTCTCAAACTCTTCCAAAATATAGCAGAGGGAGGAACACTCCCAAACTCATTCTACGAGGCCACCATCACCTTGATACCAAAACCAGACAAGGATGTCACAAAGAAAGAAAACTACAGGCCAATATCACTGATGAACATAGATGCAAAAATCCTCAACAAAATACTAGCAAACAGAATCCAACAACACATTAAAAGGATCATACACCATGATCAAGTGGGGTTTATTCCAGGAATGCAAGGATTCTTCAATATATACAAATCAATCAACGTGATACACCATATTAACAAATTAAAGGATAAAAACCATATGATCATCTCAATAGATGCAGAGAAAGCTTTCGACAAAATTCAACACCCATTTATGATAAAAAACCTGCAGAAAGTAGGCATAGAGGGAACTTTCCTCAACATAATAAAGGCCATATATGACAAACCCACAGCCAACATCGTCCTCAATGGTGAAAAACTGAAACCACTTCCACTAAGATCAGGAACAAGACAAGGTTGCCCACTCTCACCACTCTTATTCAACATAGTTTTGGAAGTTTTAGCCACAGCAATCAGAGAAGAAAAGGAAATAAAAGGAATCCAAATCGGAAAAGAAGAAGTAAAGCTGTCACTGTTTGCAGATGACATACTATACATAGAGAATCCTAAAGATGCTACCAGAAAACTACTAGAGCTAATCAATGAATTTGGTAAAGTAGCAGGATACAAAATTAATGCACAGAAATGTCTGGCATTCCTATACACTAATGATGAAAAATTTGAAAGTGAAATCAAGAAAACACTCCCATTTACCACTGCAACCAAAAGAATAAAATATCTAGGAATAAACCTACCTAAGGAGACAAAAGACCTGTATGCAGAAAATTATAAGACACTGATGAAAGAAATTAAAGATGATACAAATAGATGGAGAGATATACCATGTTCTTGGATTGGAAGAATCAACACTGTGAAAATGACTCTACTACCCAAAGCAATTTACAGATTCAATGCAATCCCTATCAAACTGCCACTGGCATATTTCACAGAATTAGAACAAAAAATTTCACAATTTGTATGGAAACACAAAAGACCCCGAATAGCCAAAGCAATCTTGAGAACGAAAAACGGAGCTGGAGGAATCAGGCTCCCTGACTTCAGACTATACTACAAAGCTACAGTAATCAAGACAGTATGGTACTGGCACAAAAACAGAAAGATAGATCAATGGAACAGGATAGAAAGCCCAGAGATAAACCCATGCACATATGGTCACCTTGTCTTTGATAAAGGAGGCAGGAATGTACAGTGGAGAAAGGACAGTCTCTTCAATAAGTGGTGCTGGGAAGACTGGACAGGGACATGTAAAAGTATGAGATTAGATCACTCCCTAACACCATACACAAAAATAAGCTCAAAATGGATTAAAGACCTAAATGTAAGGCCAGACACTATCAAACTCTTAGAGGAAAACATAGGCAGAACACTGTATGACATAAATCACAGCAAGATCCTTTTTGACCCACCTCCTAGAGAAATGGAAATAAAGACAAAAATAAACACATGGGACCTAATGAAACTTAAAAGCTTTTGCACAGCAAAGGAAACCATAAACAAGACCAAAAGACAACCCTTAGAATGGGAGAAAATATTTGCAAATGAAGCAACTGACAAAGGATTAATCTCCAAAATTTATAAGCAGCTCATGCAGCTCAATAACAAAAAAACAAACAACCCAATCCAAAAATGGGCAGAAGACCTAAATAGACATTTCTCCAAAGAAGATATACAGACTGCCAACAAACATATGAAAGGATGCTCAACATCTTTAATCATTAGAGAAATGCAAATCAAAACTACAATGAGATATCATCTCAGACCAGTCAGAATGCCCATCATCAAAAAATCTAGAAACAATAAATGCTGGAGAGGGTGTGGAAAAAAGGGAACACTCTTGCACTGCTGGTGGGAATGTGAATAGATACAGCCACTATGGAGAACAGTATGGAGGTTCCTTAAAAAACTACAAATAGAACTACCATATGACCCAGCAATCCCACTACTGGGCATATACCCTGAGAAAACCATAATTCAAAAAGAGTCATGTACCAAAATGTTCATAGCAGCCCTATTTACAATAGCCCAGAGATGGAAACAACCTAAGTGTCCATCATTGGATGAAGGGATAAAGAAGATGTGGCACATATATACAATGGAATATTACTCAGCCATAAAAAGAAACGAAATTGAGCTATTTGTAATGAGGTGGATGGACCTAGAGTCTGTCATACAGAGTGAAGTAAGTCAGAAAGAGAAAGACAAATACTGTATGCTGACACATATATATGGGATTTAAGAAAAAAAAATGTCATGAAGAACATAAGGGTAAGACAGGAATAAAGACACAGACCTACTAGAGAATGGACTTGAGGATATGGGGAGGGGGAAGGGTAAGCTGTGACAAAGCGAAAGAGAGGCATGGACATATATACAGTACCAAACGTAAGGTAGATAGCTAGTGGGAAGCAGCCGCATAGCACAAGGAGATCAGCTCGGTGCTTTGTGACCGCCTGGAGGAGTGGGATAGGGAGGGTGGGTGGGAGACGCAAGAGGGAGGGGATATGGGAACATATGTATATGTATAACTGATTAATTTTGTTATAAAGCAGAAACTAACACACTATTGTTAAGCAATTATACTCCAATAAAGATGTAAAAAAAAAAAAAGACAGGAATAAAGACAGACCTACTAGAGAATGGACTTGAGGATATGGGGAGGGGAAAGGGTAAGCTGTGACAAAGCGAGAGAGTGGCATGTATATATATACACTACCAAACATAAAACAGATAGCTAGTGGGAAGCAGCCACATAGCACAGGGAGATCAGCTCGGTGCTTTGTGACCACCTAGAGGGGTGGGATAGGGAGGGTGGGAGGGAGGGAGACACAAGAGGGAATAGATACGGGAACATATGTATATGTATAACTGATTCACCTTGATATAAAGCAGAAACTAGCACACCATTGTAAAGCAATTATACTCCAATAAAGATGTAAAAAAAAAAGTATGCTACTTATGTAAAATTTAAAACGCAAATATTGTTTATGGATAATATGTATTAAAACCTATGCAAAATATATGTAGTAAAAAGTAAAAAAAAGAAGAAAAGTGGTATTAATCTAAATATGAGGAGTCAGGAGAACTTCTAACTCATTGAAGAGAGCACATTTGGGCAAAGATATGGAGGAGATGGGGTTTTTAAAATAAATTTATTTATGTATTTATTTAAAAAAAAACAAAAACCAGATGGCGAGTGACTTTTTAGTTGTCGGTACCCTTCTGGATTTGGATATTTCAATCCTTAAGTGCCCTACCCCATCCCGCTTCTCCTGTTCCTCACTGCCCGCAACCCCTGGATCGCTCACACCCCCTGGAGAGTCTACTGAGGAAGCATCTCCAATGTGCTCACTACCACAGCTTTTTCTCACCTCCGTTATCACAACGACCCCCTGACTGGTTTCCATGCCTCCCTTCCCCCACCCCTTACCCCTTTCTCCTAGAGTTAGTCAAGTCTGATCCGATTCCTCTTCTGCCCAAAAGCTTTTCCTTCCTATTTTGTTTCCAATCTGGATTTTCATCCTTATGGCTCTCTCCCTTCTTCCCCTCCAGCTCCACTCTTACCCCTCAAAGCTCTCATCTTTACCCCAAAGTAAATCATGCTTTGCCTGCATCACCTACAAATTGGCACTTGCCGTCTGCCTCTACAAGGATCCAATTATGAGCCGCGGCAGCAGCTGACCTTCAACACCACCTGAAAGGAATGAGGCGCTCTGTGCTCTGGGAAAAAACTGGCAGAGCAGGTCTTCAGATAGATGTTTTCAGGAGATGATTTTATGAGCCCAGTTCTTGTATCTCCTCGTGTCTAGAAAAGCACTAAAATCCTTCCTGGTGACGTCTGCTCCTCAAGACTAGTAGTAACCTTCACTAGAGACTGGCAGGAACCTTCTGCTTGATTGCATGCACTCCCCCTTCACCAAAAGCACATATATACTGACCTTCCCCCCTACATCTTTGGAGCAGTTGCTCAGAGCTATCTGAAATGCTGTCTCCCGGGCCATGGTCCTCATTTTGCCCCAAATAAAACTTAACTCACAACTCTCATGTTGTGTGTTTTTTTCCGGTCGGCACCTGCCTCTGAGCCTCCGCCTTTGCCGACTCCTCTGGTTTCAACACTCTCCCTAACCACCTTCTCCTCCAGCCTCCAATGGCTCCCTGGGGAGGAAGACTCCCCAGATGCCGCCATCCTTCCCGTTCTCTCCAAGGAGGCTCATCCCCTCTACACTTCTCTACAACGTAGTGTTCTCTCTGGAGCCTGTGCTCTCTTTGGGGACGTCCAACTCCAAATGGCAGGTGTCCCCAAATGTCTGCAGACGGGGGTGGGTGAGAAGCCAGACAGTAGCCCTTGGATCCAGGATTCCACTCTCTTTTCCTCCCCAGTTCGGCCCCTGCCGGGACAGGGGCTCTCCCTCTCCTACCTTCATGTGGTCCGGGGCCGGGAGCTTTTCATGTCCTCAGGGAAGAAGACACTGCGCCCCAAGCCCTCCATCTCCACCGGGGAGTTGGAGGTGGGTGCAGCCTCGCGGCAGCCCCTCCCCGCCGCTCGCGCGTGTGTCTAGCCCGGGCCCCCTCCCGCGGGCCGCCGACCTGCTGGGACCACGCACCGCCGGTGGGAGAGGCCGGGTCACCGAGGTGGTCCCTGCCCAGACCCGAGCTGGATAAGGAACGCGGCACCCAGCGAAGTGCGGGCACAGTGGCGCCAAGTCCCTGGCGGCGGGGAGCTGGTGGGGGGCGGTCAGGCTGGCCGCCCAGGATGCCCGGGTTGTCCAGCTCCAGCCGGCCCGCAGGTCTGGAGACTGCAGGACCCTTGACGGGGCCTCGGCGGCTCCTTCTGCGTCCTGTGTTGTGCTCGGGGCCGCAGGCTGCCCCCGGGGAGCCGGGGCTGGGGTCATGCCGTTCCTACCCCTCTTAGCAGTCCAGATCCCGGCGCCAGGTGGGGACCGAGGATGTGCCACACTGTCTCCTGTCCGGTGTCTGCTCCCCACCCCTTATGAAACACGGGGCTGGGATGGAGGATCCCAGGTGCCCTGTGGAGCCCGGCTGCAGCAGCCCTGAATCAGGCCACCTGTGGCTGTCTGTTTGCACTGCCTCCCCATCCTCTTTGTTCCGCAGGCAGGGCTTAATCCTACTCTGTGGAGGAGTAGGATTAATTATTATCCCTGTTTATTTATTATTTCAGGTGGGGTCTACAAACTGGAGTCCTCTGGGGGCAACAGTACCATGTTCAGTAGGAAATCCTGGGATTTGAACCCAGGGCAGCATGGGTTCTTCCCCAGGGGCATCCCAGAGGTTCCGGGGGTGGTGAGAGAGGCCTTGCTGTTCCCTGAGTTGATGTCTGGACTGGCCGGTTTCGAAGCCCCTGCTTTGCTGTTGCTTGGGTGACATCTTGTGGACAAGGACAGGTACAAACCATTGGTGGCAAAGGCTGTGGCGTGAAGGCCCCTCTCAGGCCTCTCTGGGGGAGGCGTCAGACTCCTGGACCCAGAAGCCCCAACCAGCCCCCCTTAATCGGGCCTTTCACTGAACTCTTTACTAGGACAGCTCTAGGTGGACCCCAAGACTCACCTGTGTCCCCCGCTCTAGACACACAAATATACCAGGTTTGTCTTGGCCCCCCCGCCTTGTTGGGGCAAATAATAACCATTATCATAACAACCTAATGACAAGGTTATTATTCCCATTTTACAGATGAGAGCAGCCCCAAGTCACATAGTCAATGAGTAACCAAGGCAGGACTTGAGCCCAGCTCTGTCAGGCTCCAGCACCTCGCCGGACACAGGGCTGAGAACTGCGGGGGTCCTTGCACCCCACTCTCCAGGGGAGTGCTGCTGAGGGGGAACGTATTATTGGTCACAGGAATGCCTTGAGTTTGGGGCCCGTTTTCGGGTGCCAGGCACAGAGCTGTGTGATTTACACGTCTCCTCACAGAACCCTCACCTGTGAGCTGGGTAACATTATGAGCCCCATGTTACAGATGGGGAATCTGAGGCTCAGAGAGGTGAAGTGGCTCATCCAAAGCCACACAGAAGATAAATGGCAGAGTCAGGATCTGATCCAGGTCTCGAGGATTCCCGAGTCCTAATTTTAACTACTATGCTTCTTTGCAAAATAGCATCCTCATAGGACTATGGGGGAATCATATAAAGCGAGAGTGGACGGAGCTTTGCAAACTGTAGAGGATTGTGCCCCGGATGGTGCATTATTATCCTGATCCTAGTGTGCACTTCCCCTGGTGTGTGTGAGCCCCTTGAGGGCAGGGCTAGACGCCTATGGCATCCCGGTACCCAGCACGGAGCCTGGCACCCAGTGGGCACCAGCAGGTTGGACAGAATTTGAATCTCGGGAGCAGGGAAGGCCCACTTCCCCACCCACCCCTACATGGCCCAGGTCTACTTCCTAGTGTTCAAGGCCAAGGCAAGGATAGTCAGTCTCTACCTCCTGATTCACTTCATTCAGAGGAAGGGGTGACCTTCTCTTCCTCCTTTGTTGTAATAGGCTGGCACCTGGACTCCCATGCAGGGCCCAGAGGGAGAGGGCTTTGTTGCCGGAGATCCCTCACGGCCCCTGGAGAAAGCAGCAGGGCAGGCGGAATATGAATGTGCCGTTGAACGCAGAGGAACAGATGAGAGAGAGCCTCCAGGTGACTGGGTGGAGAGGACCCGCCGGGGCAGCCGCCTCCTCTCTGCGCACAGATTGAGCCCATGATGAAGATGAATGGAAATCCCTTTGCTGGAAAATGTGGAGGCAATCAAGACCGCTACCTGTGCCGAAGGGCCCTCCCACCAGCTCCGCGCAGGGAAATGTTAGGATTTGGAATTTCAGCACCAGCCACGTGGTTAGCACAGAAAGCCGGCAAAACTCATGATAAGCAGCCCCAATTACAGGATAGATGATACAGGACGCCCGTTAGCTTGGCAGGAGTTTGTGGACTCAAATAGTGGCTGCGGGTGGGTGTCAGGCAGCCCCTGCAAACAGACAACACCTTGCACAAAGAAAGGCAGCCCGCATTGGTGAGGACCCTGGCCCCAGCGTGGACCCCTCAACAAGGTGGCTGTCACGACCAGAAGCCTTTCCTGAGAGCAGCTTTGGGGTTTTTAAAGTCTGGATGAGGGTGAAGCGGGGAGATGATTTTGTGGGTTATCTAGCATTTGCTGATGAAAACAAACCGAACTTGTAGCCTCCAAATTCCACACTGGGAGGCAGGGCTGATGAGGACACTGTGTCTTCATCTTTCTGGGCTGAAAAATCCCAATTTTTCTCAATTTGTCCACTGCAGAGCAATGTGTGATCATTCGGTCGCATGCACCTTGGACCAGGAAGAAAGGTTTGCCTGGCGTATTAATATTGTCGACCAGATTGCAGGGGGCATGTTTAACTCACTTCAGGTGCTCTAGAAGCATTCGCACAATGGATCAGCTAATTACAAATCATGCCTATTTATTCATTAAACAGGGCCTAGGGGAAATTCAAAGAGGCAACACTGTCTTCACTTCATTCAATTTGCAGTCTGTGATTAAACGGAACACAGCTGCAAGACGCCAGAAATGCTGCCTAATATCTGCCTTTTTCCTGGTTCAGACGGACCTCTTCTCTGGGGGCCATTTCCACCCTCAAGTGGGGCCTTGTCATCATTCCTCAGCTCTTCAGATGCTCACCGGCTGCTTGTGACTCCGGGCAAATCCCAGCACGAGCCCATGACTCAGTTTCCTCATCTGTAAAGTGGGTTCGTGATCTTCTGGCTGTCGGGATGGGCGTTCAGTGGCTCTTCCGGGCCCCAGCCAGTAGCTGGATGGTGAGGGTTCCTTCCCTGCCCTCCTCCTCTGCCCCCTACACTCCTGGGCTGTCATTAAGAAGGAGGCCCCAGGGTCACCCAGACAGCCCTTGACAAGGAAAATCTATCTGCTGCTACCCTGGGGACCCAGCACAGAGCCCAGCACCCAGGGACTGCTTGTTCAGCTCTGGATGGGACTGGCCTGATGTCTCCTGTCCATGACCCTGGGCATCCAGGTGTCCCTCTGGGATAATGCTATGGACCGTCTCAGTTTGCCCAGGGCTGTGGGCTTTCCCGGGATGTGGGGTTTTTGAACTAAAACAGGGACAGTCAGTCACTCTGCTCTCAGAGCCCCCATGAAACTCTCCTTTTCCAAGTTCCCTAAAATAAACCAAAACTTGAGCTAACTTTACCTTCAAGCCTTGCAAACGTCTGGGAGGCCCAAGAGTTATTTACTATCATCAATAAATTATAAGAACCAAACAGCCAACATTTGCTTAGCGTTTTCTAATCCACAGACTGCTTTTAATTTACAGGATGAGGGTTTCAGGGCTTCCTTTCCATTTACTCAGCGTCTGTGGACTGAGCCCCCAGGGGTGGTTCGGGAGATGGGACTTCAGGAGCTGAGGCAGAAGCACACTGGTCCTCTGGGAGGCTGGGGAGCCCGCAGCTTCTTGGATTCTGTGACCCTCAGCTCAGGTCCCGTTTCTGTCCCTCCCTCCTGCCTCTGTTAGAGGCTTCCACATCTAGAAAGTATCCCTAGCCAGGAAGTAAAATATTAGCCTGAACCGTATGAAAGTACCCTTTTAGTGGAGCCCCAAAAGTCAAATATTAGCATTTTCATACGGTTCAACCTAAGAGGGTAGTGGTGAAGTTCAGGCCACGATGCAACTTGAGACAACTTACTTAATTTTTCTGAGCTTCAGTTTCTCATCTGAACAGTGGGGCTCTTAATAAGTTCCTACGTCCCAGTGTTGCTGTTGGAATTACACAAGACCATCCATGTATGGCATTTCAGTAATGCCTGGCACATAGTAGGTGCCCTCTGAATTAGAGCTTTTATTTTCAGACTGTATCTGTCATGTCGTTCATCTTTCTGAGTTGCCTGTGGTCAACCACGCAGCAGGTACCCGACAAATGCTGATTGAATGGAGTGGAAGTAAATGCGGCTCCCTCCGCTGGTGTTTCCCAAATGACCTTGAACTCAGATAGGCTGCTTCCCCCTCCGCCAAGCAAGGGGCTCTTCCTCTGCCCCACCTTCTCTTGTGGCCTCTCCGTAAAGCACCCTGTTTCCCCATGGCTCCCTGCAGGGGGTACTGATGGGTTGCAAGACATGTTTCCATCCCCCCTATGGTTTCTAAAACATACAAATCATTCTGGCTGCACTTCTGTGTTTCATTACGAGGAATGCACATTTGAAAACAACAGAGGGTGAGGTTTAAAAGCAACATGCAATTTTTATTACATATATCTCCAAATCTGCCATTAGGCCTGTCCCCGCAGTGTTATTGACCTTGATTCTTTCTCATTTGCATCCTGCATTTTTCATCCTTTGGAATATGGTGTTTTGGGACTTCTCCATCATTAAGTGGATTTACAGCAAGTTCCCTGTGTGTTTTCTCCAAGGGATTCTGTTATGAGATGCACATTAAATCTCCATTAATACCTCATTATCCGACTGATAAGATTACCATGATAATGAGGCAGAAATTCTAATTGTTTCACATCTTATTGTGCCTTCCATTTAATCCTTTACTCTACCTGGAAGTTGGTCACGAGCCGGTGAGCACCAGGCAGAAAAAGACTTCCCAAATGGAGGACCGGAGGCTGGGATCATCGTGATCTGTAGTGATTGAGGGAAAGAAAGGAGGTAGAATAGTGTTTAAATGAATTTCCTGGGCCAAAAGTTCGGCGGTGGAAAAGCCATCTGGGGTGGACCTAGTTGGGTTTACAGAGCTCCACTGCTCCAGTCCAATACACACTCACACACATGCACATGGATGCACATGGACACATGTGCACATACAGACATGTGCTTAGACACACGTGCATGCACTCACACACATAACCACTCACGCGTGTGCACGTAGGATACACACACACACACACACACACACACACGCCCATACTCCAAGTTCAAAAGAGCCCAGCCTCTTGACCTCACGTTCCATTTTCCTACTGGCCTGGACCCCCTTCCAGACCATCCCTTACTCTGGAGCTTTCCGTGAGCCTGCCTTCCAGACAGATGAGCTCATTTGACAGAGTCACAAGCACGAGGCCAGAAGACAGTGGGGGAGGAGGAGGGAGGGACAGAGACAGGGGGAGAAGAGGCCTCTTCAAGGGGGAGCCGACCTAGGACCCCACGTGAGGGGTGCTCACCCCAGGGCATCTCCTGGCCCCCAAGTGTGCTCGTCTGCTTCACATCCGCTCCCTCTGTCTCTTGGGGAGGGAGGTCCCCTGAGAATGGTCCTGGAACCATTCCTCCACGGCTGTCCTGCTCAGAGTGCATTGAGCTTTGCACAGTCACCAGGAAATCCCCAGAGCGGGGGTACTTGGGCCACGGAAGAGCCTCTCTCTTGGACTTTATCCTGCCTTTCTGCTTGGAGAGCAGGCTCTCAGCCCTGTGGGAGCCCTACCTTGAGGCAGAAAGAGCGCATCCAAGCCCCTCCAGAAGGATGATGGATGCCAGTGGCACAGTGTTTGCGGCTGGAGAAACAGCATGTCTGAGAGCCCAGTTCCTCAGGTGTCCTGAGGCCAGGCCCAGCCTGGAAAGCGGGAAGCTGAGCCACTTCCACAGACAGGAGCAGCGGTGTGACTGCTGGACAGGGACGAGCTTGGTGGTGCCAGACATTATAAACATCTAAATAAAAATGCAGTCTTTGGCTTCCCTGGTGGCACAGTGTTTGAGAGTCCGCCTGCCGATGCAGGGGATGCGGGTTTGTGCCCCGGTCCAAGAAGATCCCACATGCCGCGGAGCGGCTGGGCCCGTGAGCCATGGCCGCTGAGCCTGCGCATCTGGAGCCTGTGCTCCGCAACGGGAGAGGCCACAACAGTGAGAGGCCTGCGTACTGCAAAAAAAAAAAAAAAAAAAAAAAAAAATGCAGTCTTTCTACAGTGATCTTAGCTTTAATGGCAAACCTGTGCTAGTATTCTGGTTTCCTTCTAGATTAGTTTCCTAGGGCTGCCATAACTAAGTACCACAAACTGTGTGACTTAAAACAACAGAAATGTATTCTCTCACAGTTCTGGAAGATACAAGTCTGAAATCAAGGTGTCAGCAGGGCTGTGCTCCCTCTGAGGCTCTGGGTCGAAGCCTTCCTGGTCTCTAAGCTTCTGGTGGTGGCTGGCAATCCTTGGCTTGTAGCTGTATCTCTCACGTCTGTGCCTCTGTTCTCATGTGGCCTTCTTCTCTCCGTGTGTCTCTCTCCTTTTCTTATAACGACACCAGTCATATTGGATTAGGTTCCACACTAATGACCTCATCTTAACTTGATTACATGCAAAGACTCTATCTATTTCCAGATAAGGCCACATTCACAGGTACTGAGGGTTAGGATTTCAATGTATCTTTTTAGGGGACACAATTCAACCCGTAACACCTTCTGAAATATATCCATGTAATTAAAATGTTAATATTAGGCAAATACTAGTACAATTGGCAGAATTTGTTCTCAGATGTCGAGGTCAAGGTCTGGCCCAGATCTGATGGCCCTCGCTATCCCATTTTCCATGGCAGTTGTAGAACCACAGATTGGTGGAACTGGAAAGGCTTCCTGAGACCAACCAGTTCAACCATATCATCTTCTTCATTGTACTTTAATTATTTCAGTCCCCCCCCAAATTACATAAGTACATAGTTTACAAAAGTCAAATAGTACTAACAGCTCCTAACAAAAGCCAGCTGTCCCTTGACCCGTCCCTACCTCCTTCCTGAGTCCCTTTCCCCAAAGGCAATTACTTTAAAACAATTTATAGGCACGTAATTCATATTTGTCAATAATATGTTTATTCCACTATTTCACAGCTCATCAACTTTAGACATTATCTACTCACTTCCTGTAATGGAACATGAATATTTAGTTCTCTTATTAGCCTGCCTTCAACTTTCTTTTCTCCATGCTCACAATGTAGGTATATAACAATATTTGTTAAATCAGTACTCAGCATCTATGTAAGTGTTGTTCACACCTGAGCCATGTAGGAAATTCTGATCATGTTTCCTTCCATAGGTAGCTCTTTGGATCCTCATGTTTTCATTTGATTAGTTTTTTTAATGTCCCAATTGTTAATTCTTTCCCAACTTTCCAACTCCTCTGAAGTCTGTTTTCCATGTGATCTAATAGAAATCTTGCAAGTCTGAAAATGGCTTTATTCCATGCACACGTGTGATTGACAGTTTGGCTGGGTATGGTATTCTAGGTGGGAGGTCATGTCCCCAGATAATTTTGAGGTTTATTCCATTGTCTCCTACGTTCCACTATCACTGTTGATCTGGTAAATGGTATTTAAGCCTGGAAATGAACACACTTCTTTTGCTAGGCCTTTCCTCTGGGGATTTGAGTCAATCTATCCAGGAGCTGAGCTGAGTTTGGATCGTGTTGTTATGGTTACCCTCAGTGCTTCACAGTCCTGAGCATTACCTGGCTCTACTAAGCATCATTGCATGTGCTTATTTGCCATACTCGTATCTTCTTTGATGAAATGTCTATTCAAATCTTTTGCCCATTTAAAAAATAAATTTATTGGGCTTCCCTGGTGGCGCAGTGGTTGAGAGTCTGCCTGCTGATGCAGGGGACACGGGTTCGTGCCCCGGTCCGGGAAGATCCCACATGCCACGGAGCGGCTGGGCCCGTGAGCCATGGCCGCTGAGCCTACGCGTCTGGAGCCTGTTCTCGGCAATGGGAGAGGCCACAACAGTGAGAGGCCCGCGTACCACAAAAAAAATAAAAATACAAAAATAAATAAATAAATAAATTTGTTTATTTATTTGGCTGCACCAGTCTTAGCTGTGACAAGCAGGTTCCTTAGATGCAGCACATGGGCTCCTTAGTTGTGGCATGCGAACTTTTAGTTGCAGCATGCATGTGGGATCTAGTTCCCTGACCAGGGATAGAACCCCGGGTCCCTGAATTGGGAGCGCAGAGTCTTAACCACTGTGCCACCAGGGAAGTCCCTGTGCATTTTTTTCATTGAGTCGCTTTAGATTCCTCCAGCGTTTTTGTGTTTTTAGGGTTGGGCTTGATTTGCCAGAGGATTTTTCTCAGTGTCAGCTTTCGGTCTTCCCTCTGCACTTGGCTCTGCAGCCCTGCGTGGTCTTGCCCCTCCTCCAGCGGCAGCTCCTCAGCCTGGCTGGGGGAGGGGCACTCTCCGTAGTTTGACTCTGCCTCAGTGTTAGGCAGGAGCTGGGTCTCAGCGACCCTGCCCCGCCCACAGCGGCAAGTGCAATCTAAGGGTGTCAGCCCAGGATGTATTTCTACCCCTCACCCAGACTTTGAGGGTTTTTGTTTGAATACCCCAGCTGCAACGGGTCTTCACCTGTGCCCTGAGGGCTTTTCCTGCCCTGCTCTTTGACGCTTAAGGCTCTGCTCTCTGGGGGAGAGAGTGAAAAAGGAGATAGTGGGTGGGGCTTCATGGCTTTCCTACAGTGACTGCCTTCTAGGACCTTCTAGGGCCTCTTGCCCTGCCCTCAGTCTTTCTTATGTGCGCTGGGTGAGATCCTTGAGGAAGAGCCTGCGAGTGGGTGGGAATTCCCGTGTCTGCAGCGCCTGGCAATTCCATACCTCACACCAGCTCACACTTCGCCTTTAGCAAGTTGCCCAAATTTTTAGCTAAATTCTTCCTATCAACTTGTATGGTGTCTGTACCATGGGATCCCATCTCTCCTTGGAGGCTTTGATTTTTGCTAATTATTCAGCTTTACGGAAACCACAAGTCTGGTATTGTGCTTTTTGCAGTGCCTTCAGTATGCCAGTCTCCCCTGGGCCCAGAAGGAGACAACACAGAGCAGATGCCCTCATGGGACACAAGGCTGTCCTGGTGGATCTCACGGGAGGCTCCCAGCAGCCTGAGCCATTAGGAATTGCTATCTCTCCTGTACAGTAGCAAACCTGAGGCTTGGGACTTCCCTGGTGGCGCAGTGGTTAAGAATTCGCCTGCCAATGCAGGGGACACGGGTTCGAGCCCTGGTCCAGGAAGATCCCACATGCCACACAGCAACTAAGCCCGTGCGCCACAACTACTGAGCCTGTGCTCTAGAGCCTGTGAGCCACAGCTACTGAAGCCCGTGTGCCGAGAGCCCGTGCTCCACAACAAGAGAAGCCACCACAATGGGAAGCCCACGCACCGCAATGAAGAGTAGCCCACGCTCAACGAAACTAGAGAAAGCCCACGCTCAGCAATGAGGACCCAACACAGCCTAAATAAAAAAACAAATAAATAAATAAATTTATTTATTTATTTAAGAAACCCAAAAAAACCTGAGGCTTGGAGGAGAGGACCAGCCCATCAGAGCTGGGGAGGCACTTCCGGCCTTGGCCCAACTCCTTGCCAGGTGCAGCTGGGAGCTGAGCCCTGCCTGGGGCTGGTGACTGGGGCTGCAGTCACTGGGCCTCCTCTTCCCTCCGCTTTGCCCACCACTCTGTGCTCTGAGCCCCGCAGGAGATAGACTGGGCCCTGTAGTCCCTTTGTGCACCTGAGTGTGAGAGTTCAGGTTCAGGGGCCAGGTTGCCAGGCTTTGAATCCTGGCCCTGACACTTATCAGCTGGGACACCGTGGGCAGGTGAATTCCCTCCTCTGAGTCTCAGTTTTCTCACCTGTAAAATGGGAATCGTTTATACTTACCTCGCAAGTGGTTGTGAGGGTCAAATGAGGGGATATGTGAGGTGCCCACAGGGCCAGGCCCCTGGCAAGGGCAGAGCTGGGTGGAGAGGAGTCTGCTTTGCCCAGAAGCTGCTGTGCTGGTCTGTCAGGCTCCCCTGCGGGTGCCCATGGCTGTCCACCAGACTCCATCCGGGCAGGGCAGCCTGGTCCTCTGCCTCCTGAAGGAACTGAAACCAGCCTGCTGTGAATTTAACAGGGGAACCATCCAGGGAAGATTTGGAGAAGAGCAGGGCCAGGTTAGCAAATCGGTCCCTCAGTCACTGTTACAGGTTGAATTCTATCCCCTACGAAATTCATATGTTGAAATCCTGACTCCCAGGACCTCAGAATGTGACCTTTTTGGAGACAAGGTCTTTACAGTGGCAGTCAAGTTAAAACAATTATTCTGTGTGTGTGTGGGAGAAGTAAGTGTGGGTCCTGGTGGAGGGGCGGGGAGAGGCTGGGCTGGGACGAGTTGAGCACGAGGGGTGGCTCAGAGAAGGGTAGAAACAGGCCTGAGGCTCTGCAAACGTGACCACTCTTCCCAGAGGAAGCCTGGTCTTGTGGGATCTCGGATGATCCAAGGGGCCAGAGTAGGGGAGTCCAGGGATGGGAAACACGCGGGTGCCCCGGTGCCGGAGACCCCTCATCCCTGACTCATCAATAAGGAGTCCGGGGCTTCCCTGGTGACGCAGTGGTTGAGAATCTGCCTGCCAATGCAGGGGACACGGGTTCGAGCCCTGGTCTGGGAAGATCCCACATGCCGCGGAGAAACTAGGCCCGTGAGCCACAATTACTGAGCCTGTGCATCTGGAGCCTGTGCTCCGCAACAAGAGAGGCCACGATAGTGAGAGGCCCGTGCACCGCGATGAAGTGTGGCCCCCACTTGCCACAACTAGAGAAAGCCCTTGCACAGAAACGAAGACTCAACACAGCCAAAAATAAATAAATAAATAAATAAAATAAAATAAAAAAGGAGTCCGGCTCACACCACCCATCACGCAAACCCCAACGCTCATGGACGCCTCCCCCCAGAGTCACAATGTGACGGCACCTCATCCCAAGTTAAAATACTTGATTGCCTCTGTAAAGTTAAAAAACCTGATTCCCTCTATAAAGAGCTTGTCTTCAAATAAGGAAGTCATTAGTGTGGGCCCTAATCCAGTCTGAGTGGTGGGGACTGGTGTTCGATAAAAAGGAGAAATTTGGATGCAGAGAGCATACAAGGAGAAAGACATGTGAAGAAGGAGACAGAGATTGGGGTGATGCTCCTACAAGCCAAGGGACACAAAGTTTATCCCCAAACCACCATAAGCTGGGAACGGATTCTCCCTCACAACCCTCAAAGGGAACCAACCCTCCTGACACCTTGATCTCAGGCTTTGGGCCCTCAGAACTGTGAGACAGTACATTTCGGTTTTAAGCCACCCACTGTGTGATACTTGGTTACAAGGATCACGGCTGATACGGCAGCCCTAGGAAATAGAGCCGCTAAGCCACACTGCCTTCACTGGGAGGGGCTGGGGAGCCGGGCCCCAATGTCACTGGGCCACGTGCCTGGAAGTTTGGAGGGGAAGGGTCCCGCCTTCTGCTCAGCCTGGGTCTGCTGCCCACCAGCCACCTTCCAGGCCTCAGACATGGCCCAGGGCCAGGTGCCTGCCCTCAAGACTTGAGTCAGGTATGGTTGGGTGGGAACACCTGTTTTGTTGTTGTTTTCTTCCTGTAAGGGTCTCTCATCTCCCAAACCCACTACTTTTCATAAGAGACTCAGTAAGTTTGGAAGCTGGAAAAGCTCCTGTAGATGAGTCTTCCCTGCTTGTGTACAGTGGGTAAACAGACGCAAAGATGGGCAGGGCCTGGCCCAAGGCCGCACAGAGAGGCAACGGCCAGCCTGGGACCCGGGCAGGGGGCGGCCTCTGTGCCCACTGTGGGTGCCAGGCAGACCTCACAGGTGTCGGGCCGTGTCTCACTTGTTCCCTCCTGCAGCAAGTGCTGACTGGCGTGGGCCTGGAGGCCCGGGGGGACCAAGACCCTTCTCTCCACAGCCTCTCCTAGAGCCGCCCCCTCCTGCCCCCCCTCCACTCCAGGACACAGATAGAACACCCCCCACCCTGCACACTATCGCCTCCAAGCCTTTGCACAGGTGTCCCTTGCGCCAGTCACAGTCCATCCAGAGCCACTGGGTCCTGTGGGATAAGGGGTTTGTTTAGAGTTAGGCCTGATGTGGTCGTGGAAGGACCTGGGATAGTGACAATCCAGAGGAGAAATTGGGGGATCAGGGGAAGAATCACCAACCAGCCAACCTGGGGCTCAAGGCCCATCTAGCCATCCAGCTGCTGACTGTGAAGGGCGTGCTTGGTGGGGCGGGGGCGGGGTCTACAAGGTGTTGCCAGTATGTAGCTCCCGCCTCTGTGGCTCTGCAGCCACGGGATACACAGGGCGCACAAGGGTCCCTCCATCCATCTCAGGGGATGTTTACTCCTCTCCCAGCTGTGTCACACTTGCCCTTTGATACACTAGAACTAGAGCAGTGATGCAAGTTTAACTGCTGTTAGTGTGTTCTGTGTTACATCATAGAGGGATGGGAGAGGGAGAAAAAGGAAAAGGAAAAGAAGTGATCATATACATAGGTATACTCGTAGGTAAACAAGGAAATAATATTAGTGACTACTGCAGTCCTTGTTTCTGCAACAGGCCACATGGCTAGAGTTGGTATTCATTCCTCTTCCATCACCATTCTACATTAGGCACCCAGCTGGTTGTGGTTCCATGCCTGCTGGGGGGAGCCAGACCTTCCCTCCTGAAGGTCTCTGTCAATGTTCCTGCCTATATTAAGTTGCTGTAATTTCCATTCCAGATATATATATATATATATACACACACACACACACATACACACACACATATACTTTTTTTTTTTTTTTTTTTTTTTTGTGGTATGCAGGCCTCTCACTGTTGTGGCCTCTCCCGTTGTGGAGCACAGGCTCCGGACGCACAGGCTCAGCGGCCATGGCTCACGGGCCCAGCCGCTCCGCGGCATGTGGGATCCTCCCGGACCAGGGCACGAACCCGTGTCCCCTGTATCGGCAGGCGGACTCTCAACAACTGCGCCACCAGGGAAGCCTCCAGAAACTTTACTTTTTATTCAACATCTGTCTGAATTATTTACATGTTAAGCAATTCTTCGTTATAATTCTTAAAAGTACAAAAAATTTCCATAAAACCTTGAGTCAGGTCTCATCAGATCCAGTGCTGGACCGAGTGAGTGGATCTCTGAGCAGACTTTTTGTACTCGCCGGCAGTGGAGCTGGGGTGTGGTGACTTTTTCCTTTTTTCAATGCTTTAAATAAACTTCAAAAATTGTGGTAGGGCTTCCCTGGTGGCGCGGTGATTGAGAGTCCGCCTGCCGATGCAGGGGACGTGGGTTCGTGCCCTGGTCCAGGAAGATCCCACATGCCACGGAGCAGCTGGGCCCGTGATCCATGGCCACTGAGCCTGTGCGTCCGGAGCCTGTGCTCCACAACGGGAGAGGCCACAACAGTGAGAGGCCCGCGTACCACACACACACAAAACAAAAATTATGGTAAAATATACATGAAATTTACTATTTAACCATTCTAAAGTGGCATCAAGTATATGCACATTGTGGTACAACCATCACCACCATCCATCTCCAGAACTCTTCCATCATCCCAAGCTGAAACGCTGTACCCTGGCCCCTGGCGGCCACCATTCTCCTTTCTGTTCCTGTGAATTTGACTGCTCTAGGTACCTCATATAAGTGGAATCATACAATAGTTATCTTTTTGTGTCTGGCTTGTTTCACTTAGTGTGGTGGTTTCTTAAGTGGTCCCAGGATAACTTTCCTGGTCATCGCCATCCATGACCACACTTCCTGGCACGAGACCTGTACCCGTGCTGCACAGGTGTGGCTGGTGGGCATGGCTGGCAACGTGGCAGGCAGACGGGACTGGTTCAGACACTTTGCTACAGACAAGCTCACGGTGCCTCCCCTTTCCCAGTTCCGAGCAGAATTGCTGGGTGAGGGTTAATCAACATTCAGTCATGTTTCCAAGTTTAAATGGAGCATTTGTTTAATTATGTGTAAGTAGCAATACATTGTGGCCATTATCTAAATCACTATTTTATTTCCTGGATGTGGTTTCATAATGCAGGGTTTCTGCTCCAGCCTAGCATCATTAACAGAGAAGAGTTAATGAATATAAAAGCGTAAAGGCTAATTACACTTTAATTTACAATCATGGTCTCATTTTGGGACCACATGAAATCTGTTTTGAAAACAATTAAAAAAAAAAAACCCGCTCTTGCCCTGGTAAATGGAGGGACCCCGGCCAGGAGCCCAGCTCTGCCTGCCACGTAGTGGCATTGGCTGGCACCGATCCCCTCCCTGGCGCCGTTACTCGGAGGCTGGTGAGGCCAAGTTCAACGTCCTGTGACTCTGTCTTTTGTTTCCAGCAATTTTCCTCTTGCCTTCTTGTGGCTGTGGGGAAGAGTTGGGGGAGCCCCATCTGGGGTACTGGTGGTCTGACCGTGCAGCTCTGATGTGACATCACATCAAGCCATGACGGTTGCAGTTACTTAGTGGTTTTAAAAGTGATGGTGATGGAAATTGGTGGTGGTGATGGGCGAAAAGCTGACATTTACTAGGTTCCTACTGTGGGCCAGGCACTGTGTTGGGTACATTTATATATATTATTTATTCCTTGAAATTGCTTATCAATGGCAATTAGTCTCCCTGAAATTTGAATTCGTTCCTCTGAAATGTTTAATGGAACTATGGAATCATTGTTAATTTTCTTAGGATAATAATGGCATTGTAATTATGTCAAAGAATGTCCTTATTCTTAGGAGACGAAAAGAAGTTTGTGGGTGAAGCATCATGGTATCTGCCACTCACTTCCAAATGGCCCAGGAAAAAATATTATATATGTATATATATTTATATATGTGTTATATATTTTAATATGTTAATATGTATTATATATAATATATGTATATATATAGAGAGAGTGAGAGACAAAGAGACAGAGATAGAGAGAGACCCAGAGAGAGAGACAAAGAGATAAATGAGCAAAATATGAATCGGTGTTGAATCTAGATGGAGGGTATACAAATGTTCATTGTGCAATTCTTTCAACTTTCCTCTTTTTCTCCCAATTGAGGTAAAAGGTCCATTTAATTAAGCCCGGCATTTGTCTGTATGATTTTGCATTATGGATTACTGGAGTTTGGAATAGTAATTAATCAGGTAATCAAATAATAATTAATTAAACAAATATGCAAAAAAGCAAAATAAAACCACAGAGGGGATGGCCCGCAGTGGGGCCCAGTTGTCTTTTGCTTCTGAAACCCTCAATTCAGGCTTCCCTCGTAAAGAACAATCATTTAAGAACATCCCACCAGCTACTGAGCATTTATGCTAGGGTGGGCAGCAAACGGCCCTCTTAGTATTAGCTGAGCCACCCCCAGGAATTCATCCACAGGAAATACCGGGGTAGGGCTCCAGCATTATTCATGTTAAACTTAACAGTAGGGACAACGGAAATAGAAGACTCTGAAGAGAAAAGAATAAAGTGCATTTGAAGACTTTCTATAATTTCTACACAGGTTTGGGGGACTCCCCACCCACGTGGGGCGGGGCGGCTGGCAGCCGTGTGACTCCACCCCCTTGGCCATAGCTGATTGGATCAGGACAGACCCTGGTACTCAAGCTGGGCCAATCAGAATGCCTTCTCCAGGAATTCGGAAAAGGGACGAAGGAATCCCGATTCAGTCTGAATCTGGGAGCTGTCAGCAGCATCTTATGCCGGGTGGGCTGAGGAGCCTGTGTGCCGCGAAGAGTATGGAGCAGCCCTCACGGAGAGAGCCGGAGAGCCCTGGGGGGTCCGACCCAGCAACCTTTCCAGGCCCATTGGTCCTGTCCTTGGATTTCAGGAGACTCCACTGTATTGTTCTGTTAAACTCCTTTTTTGTCAGTCTGGCTTGAATGGGTTTCTGTTACAACCAAAATAGTCCTCATATAGTAAGCATGTATTATTTTAATAATATGAAGGAAAGGAATAGAAATCACAGCCATTTACTGACTGGGCTGGGCACCTGGTGCTGTGCAGCCCCGGGCCTGTGCAAACGCCCTCAGATCCAGGCCTGGTTACTCCCGTTCTGCCCAGGCCCCTCAAATGGCCAATGGGAGGCACTGGGGGAGACAGGAGAGCAGGAGAAGGGAGAAGCCAGGGTATCTTTTCCCCCTGTTGCTGTGCCCTGGGCAGCCTCTGGTAGGGACCATGCTTCCTCTGCAGCTCCCCTCTTCCCCTCCATGGGCCCTCCTTGGTTCCAGCTTCCACCGTGTGGCCCCTGTGAATCCCATCTCCTCCTATTGTGCTCCCCACACAGCGGGGCAAGTGGCTACCTACTTCAATAATCTCTGGATCTCTGCTTCATCCCGTTTGGCTGCTCAGCTCTTATGTCACCTGTGTAGTTAATTCCCTGGATCAAATTCCCCCTGTTGAAATACTGTTTTCCCGGTCTAATGCTGACTGAATCACATATATTTTATCTAATTTTACTCTCGCAATGCCCCTCTGGGGGAGATATTAGGATCCCCACTTTGCAAATGAGGAAGCTGCTGCTCAGAGACGCTAAGTAACGCGCCCCAAAGTCACACAGCTTTGGCACGACACTCAGAAGCTCTTTGAACTCTTATTACTATATTGTACCAGAATGCTTTGTATAGTCACCTCTGTAGTTAGAAAGAAAAGTTATTAAAGACAAACAACAAGAAACAAATCCTGGGTAAGTGCAGGACTGATACAGAGGGTCTGGGGTGGCCCTGCAGGTCTGGGAAATTCCCTCAGGCAAGTCCAGCCTCTCTCAGCCCTGGGAGAGCACAGGGGCGGGTCCTGCAATCCCAGGCCTCAACTTAGTAGCCAGAGCCCCTGGGCATGAGCCTCTCTGAGCCCAGTTCTCTCCTCCATCACGAGAGAGAAGTCAAGTTCAAAGGTCAGTTCCCCGCAGAGCTGGCATGAACACACCTCAGGCAGCGATGGTTTTGTGAGTCACCCCCAATAAGACTGTTCAGGTCTCGTGCCTGTGTCTCGTCGTTCTGGGGCCTCAGCAGGAGTGCAGATGCAGAAGAGGGACGTGGACGCTGGGTCTCAGCACTGACCCACCTCTGTCCCTCCAGTTCCAGGACCAGTTCCATCTGTTCTCACTGACTTAGGATTTTTCTTGCTTCAAAAAATATGTTCATTTTTAATATCCGTGAACGGTTTCAGCTTGAAGGGCTGGTTCTATTTTTTCCTGACACATATGAAATGAAATGTGTAACTACTAAAGGAAAAATGCTCTTGAGAGATCATGGGAAACAGCTCCTCCCAGGCAGGCACTGACGTAGGGATCAGGCAAACTGTGCCCCCCGTTAGTGGAATCATCCTGGACAAGTGACTTCTCCTCTCTGGCTTCAGATTTTTTACCTGTAAAGTGGGATAATCTTGGTCTCTACCTCAGGGGTATTGCCAGGGATCCTTCAGCTAATTCAGAGGCCTGGAGGATGGACACCATCTATGGTTATTATTTTGTTACTGTTTTGTTATTATTGCCAGCAATCTGTGGCCTGAGTGGGTCCCTTGTGGCCTAGGGAAGTATAGGCCCAGAGTCCAGGGCCTCCCAGATGCCCCAGGCCAGGTGCTGGGGTGAAGGGTGGGCACCCTCCCTGCCACGGAGCTGCAGAGGGAAGTGCTGCTGGGTGCTGACACAGGGACTCTGCAGCCCTTACTGAATGGCCTCCAGTCTGGGGCAGTTGGGAGGCTGCTCTTGACTCCCTGGTGACCTTCTAGCTCTGGCACCTGGCAGCTCCTTCTTTCAGGTCTGACCCCTTTTGTGCATCCAACACAGATTCCCCCTTTGGGCATCTAGGGAATTAGCTTGAGCCTGCATTTTGGCATCAGAGGGACCTGGTTGCAAATCCTGTCCTGCCATGCAGGAGCTGTGTGATTCTGAGCATGTTGCTTAACTTCTCTGAGGCTCTGTCTCCTCAGGTGACATGGCAGTGATGATGATACCCACCTCCCGGGCTCAGCCATGTAACAAGTCCTTACTATTGACTGGGCCAAGGTGGGTGTTGGTGGAGTGATGGGGATGCAGCCTGGAGCAGAGGGACCTGGCAGTCTAGAGGGGAGAGTTGCTATAGTAACAGTAAGAATGGCCACATTTATTGAGCTCTCACTGTGGGCAAGGTGTACTGCTAAGTGCTGGATGTTGACTCACTGTCCCACTGTTACCAGGAACCTATGGGGAGAGAGGATTGCCTCACATCAAAGCTCACATGTTGTGAGTGGACAAGCAGGGATTCGAACCCAGGCTGGGCTGAGCCAAGTGTGGGCACAGAGTCCTCTGTGATACGGTCTCCAGCTGTGTCAGTTTCTTCCACCGGACCCCGTTGCAGGGTTAGGTGAGGATTCATGGTGACGTCAGTCACTCCTTGAGGGTTGTGGTCCAATGGGGGAGCCCTTGGTACCTTTGAAAGTTCTGAATCTAAAACATTTGGGGATGGGGCACATCTGATGTCACCCCTGGGGGCAGTCCCCTTGCACCCCTCTGCTGGCAGGAGGCCCCCTTGTCTTGCTTAAGCCTCTCTCAAGGCTGGTGGGATGGACAGCTCCTTGCCCCTTTTGGCTCGATTCTCCTAGAGCCGCAGTACAATTATCAGGGTTGTACACAGAATGACCCTGTGGGCACTCACGACCCCAGGGGCACATATCCTAGACATGGCAGATTTTCTGAAGTTAGGACAATTTTCTGAAAGATGGGAATAAAATGGAAGTAAAGGTGACTTTCCTAATTCTCACAGAGATGCCACGTGAACCAGAATCATTTCTACTTTGGGAGAATGACACCTCAGTCCAGTGAACTCCCATTCATCTTTCAAAGCCCAGCTCCAGTGATCCCTCCCCGGGAAGCCTCTACCCTCTGTGTAGGAGTCACTGCCCACTTCCCCCCCTGGGGCTCCCTCAGCCCCTCCCTCCCCTCTGCCAGGCTGAGAGCTGCTGGGTGCAGTGATGGCTGCATTGGATGGGACTCCACCTGCCCCCTAGCCCTTGCCTGCCCCAGGAGAGAGTCCATGGGCATCCCAGAAGGCCAGCCTGGGCCTGAACTAGGGGGCCTTACGGAGTTTCGTGGGCACCTAAAAAGTTGGCGCCACTTCCATCTACTCCCATTTTGCAGATAGAAACACTGAGGCCCAGAGCAGGGAAGGACTTGCCTGAGGTCTCACAGTGAGTTGGAGGCCCAGATCTCCTGACTCCCCACCGAGGCTGTAGCACCACTTCTGGTAGGGAGGCAGCCAAGGGACGTGGGACAGGCTGGCGATGGGGACAAAGACATGAAGATACCTCCCCCCGTCCCCTCCCATGGCCCTGGGAGTAGTTTCCAGGCAACTTCCTGGGGGAATTCCCCACATGGAGCCAGGATGTCCGACTCCTTGGAGACCGATTCACTGGTGGAGCTGCAAAGGGAGCCGGTGCTGGAGTCTGGGCTAGGGGTCTGGGGGGCAGAAATGAAACCTTACCTGCAGCTGCCCGGACCCAAAGTAACCCTCCTCCCCTGCCTGCTGAGAACCCCCATCTCTAGCTTCCCCACTCATTCCATTCACTTCGTCCTTCTGAGATTTATTCCCGGGCCTCGGAGCCTGAAAATAATCTGCTGACAAAGCCCCGTCCCGGGCAGGTGCTTTAATTGGTTTTGTGGGAGCAGGTCTGGGACCATCTATTTAGAAGGAAATAGAAATTATGGCGGTGCTGCCCGTCCTTTCCCTGGAACGGGTACTGTGGAGTGTGTCTATGTGTGTGTGTGGTGAGGGTAAGGGCAGCTACAAGGAAAGCAGAGGCCTGGTCACAGGGGTGCAGTGATGGGGCGGGGGTGTCTGGGGCCACGGGGCAAGGAGAGTAGGGCTGCAGGCCGGCCCCCTCCTCAGCCCTGACCCAGCATTGGAATCAGAGCAGGGCAGCTTCTCAGCCTCACAGAGCCCACGGCGGGGAGAAGGCATGGGGACTAAGGGGGCCCAGGGCAAGGACACGGCTGGGCTTAGCTCTCAGGGGCCTCGTCCCCGTCCTTCCTCAAGGACACCCTAGCGCCTGGCCGGTGGGCACCTTCTAAAACACAAATCACATGTGTAACTCCTCCCCACCTTTTTTTTTTTTTTTTTTTTTGGCTGCTCTGCACAGCTTTCTGGATCTTAGTTCCCCGATCAGGGATGGAACCTGGCCCCAGCAGTGAAAGCGCCAAGACATAAATAACCACTGGACTGCCAGGGAATTCCCACATATTTGTAACTCCTTGACTCAAAGCCCTTCCATGTTGCCCCACTGCCCTGAGAATGAAGCCAAGTTCCTTAGCTTGACGTTCAAAGTCCCTCACAGTCTGTCTGCCCTCTGATGACCTCTCCAGCCACATCATTCTTTTCTCCTGTCCCCAGCTGCTCCCTACCCTGGTCTCTAGTCGCTCTACCAGGTACCTTTGGTCCCATCCTGGCATCCCACCCCTTGTTAACACTTCAATTGCCCCGTGACTGAGGAGATCATCATTACTCTCATTTTATAGCCTAGGAAATGGAGACTCAGAAAGATTAAAAGTCACCTGCCAGAGGTCACACAGCAGGGCTGGGACTCCAACCCAGGCCTATCCAGTGCCCAATCCCATACTCTTAACTACCAAGGTGTAGATGGGAACTAGCCAAGTTCCCTCAGGCCTCTAAGCCCCATGTCTTCCCCTGAAATATCCCTGCTTGCATTTTTTCCACTGGCAAACTCCTGTGCATACTTTAAAGCCCACTTGATGTCACTTCCTTGGGAATCCTTCCTTGATTCATCCCTCCCATGTCCAGTCTCTCCTTTGGGCTTCCCCAAGCCCCAGCCAAGCCCTCACCTCAGCTCTGATCTCTGGGTTTGTCAGTGTCTGTCTCCTCCACTTCATTCCTACCCCCCCAGACTGAGAGCTCCAGCTGAACTGTTGACCCTACAGAGTGGGGAGCACAGCCCTGAAGCACAGATGGGTCAGATCCTGGGACCTGGACTCTTTCCTTGTCTGGAGTATTGAGCAGCCTAGGCCACAGCTGTTCTGTGTGATCCTGAGCAAGAACCTGTGTCTCTGTGGACTCAGTTTGCCCATCTGTAAAAAGGGAAGATCAGCCTGGAGGCATCTGACACTTGGGGACTCTGAGGGCCAGGCTTGGGCTGGAGCCTTACACCATGTGACCAATGTGATTTGTGACTCTCGTGATGTATGTGTGGAGGGTGGCCACTCCCCATGTCAGGGTGGGTCACATCAAAAGGCCAGTGCTGGTGCCCAGCTCAGCCTGGGTTCCCACATGGTGACTGTAGACTGGGCTGGCAGAGCTCTGAAGTGAGTCTCAAATTAGGGCTGCAGTCTCAGCTCTGCCAAGCCTCCCGACCTCGATGAGCCCCGGTTTCATCTGTAGAATGGAATAATAATAATACCACCTCACAGGGTGGATTTGCCATGAGGATCACAGGAGAGATGCACAGGGCCTGGCCCAGAGCAAGGGTGTGTGTGTGTGGCTCAGAGGAGGCTTGGGGCAGGCAGAGCTTCCGGGATGAGGCAGGTGGTGCCTGAAGGAGACCAGTATGGTCAATGGCCCAGGAGGTGGCCGGCCGGGTTCGGGGGCCCCCATTCACATGCCCCAGAGTCAAGGTCCCGTCCAGATTTCCCCACTTCCAGGCTGTGGGCCGAGCCTCAATCCCCTGCTCTGTCGAACGAGAAAGCAGCCCCTGCCGGTGGCCGCGCGGGGGGCGCGAGCAGCGCGGGCCCGGGAGGCCGCAGCCGTGGGGCCCTGGCCGGGCTCCCGGGACCCGCGCGGCGACAGCTCCCGCCCCTTCCACGTGGCCGCTCCGAGAGGGCGTCTGCGGCTTCGGCAGGCCCCACGGACCCGGGAGACGAGGAGACACCCCTCTCGGCGCCCGGGCCGACGCCCGCTCAGTGCGGACCGCAGGTGGCGCCAAGGGGCCGCGGTTGGGCCTCCCTCGCGGCTCCGGCTGCCCGGCCGAGGGGCGGCGTGGAGCGGGGAGGCGGGCGTCTCGGCCGCTCTCGGGCCCGCCTGCCGGGCACCGCGGCCGTCGGGCGGTCGGGCCGCCGAGACCCCGGTGGGTGTTTGGGGCGCTGGGGTCGCACCCCGGCCGAAGGAGGCCAAGGCCCAGGCGGACGCCCGGGCATCCGACCGCCGACCCTCGAGCGGCCGGACCCGCCCCCTCCCCATACACCGGCCACCTCGCAGGGCCTTCCCGCCGCGTGTGTCCGGCTCCGCGCGGCAGCGGGTGTGCGCGGGGTCCGAGGGCTGTGTGTGTCAGCCCGTGCGGATCCACCGCGTGAGACAGTGGCCTCGGGCGGGAGCAGGGACGTGTCCGGCTGGTGTGTCCGTGGGGAGACCTACGTGTGGCGGGCCGGGTGCGAGTGCGCGGGGTCCTGCTGGGCTGGGGATGCTTCCTTTGTTCCCGCCCCTCAGGGGTGTCCCAGGCCGGGAGCTGCTGGGGACGGTGACAGGGCAGGCAGAGGAAGAGGGGGGTTCTCTTCCTCCCCCTCAACTTCCCACCTCCGGGTTCTCTGGCCTCTTTCCGGAGTTGGTCAGGATCCCTGCTGGAAGGAAATGGAGGGGGTGTGTGTGTGTGTGTGTGTGTGTGTGTGTGTGTGTGTGTGTGTGTGTGTGTGTGTGTGTGTGTGTGTGTGTGTGTGTGTGTGTGTGTGTGTGTGTGTGTGTGTGTGTGTGTGTGTGTGTGTGTGTGTGTGTGTGTGTGTGTGTGTGTGTGTGTGTGTGTGTGACCTCTTGACTCTTGAATCTTGGGCAGAGAAACCTTTTGACCTCTGGGGCTTCCCTGACTCCAGGCCCCAAGGGAGAAAGAAGCCGCACCACAGGGATGCCCTGGGGCAGCGGACTTAAGGGTTGGAAATAGGATTGATTTGCCCCAAACCAGCAACAGAAGAGAGGGCCTTGGAGGTGGTGAGCTGTCTGTGTCTGGAGGTTTTTGAGCCCCAGGACTTGTAGGTCCTTTCCAGTTCATTCCAGAATCCACACAGAACCCTTTCAGAAGCAGTTGCCCTGAGCCAGATTCTGCCCTAGCAGAGAGGGTTTTGGTTTTTTTTTTTTTGGCTGTGTTGCGTCTTTGTTGCTCCTCATGGGCTTTCTCTAGTTGTGGCGAGCTGGGGCTACTCTTCGTTGCGGTGCATGGGCTTCTCATTGTGGTGGCTGGTCTTTGTTGTGGAGCACGGGCTCTAGGTGCATGGGCTTCAGCAGTTGTGGCGCGGGCTCAGTAGTTGTGGCGCACCGGCTTTGTTGCTCCGAGGCATGTGGGATCTTCCCAGGACCAGGGCTCGAACCCACGTCCCCTGCATTGGCAGGCAGATTCTCAGCCACTGAGCCACCAGGGAAACCTGGAGAGAAGGTTTTGAGAGGACTGAGGCCCCACCGAGGTCAGGTAAGTCCAGTCCAGCAGAGTAGGTAGGATGTATCTTATGGTTGGTGGCTGCACATCTAGGAGGGATGTGGTCAGAGGAGGAAGTGGGAAGTGGGATCGACTCACAGGAGCCAGGGCTCGGAGGGCCTCACTGCCAGAAAAAAGGAAATTTGGACTTTCTCCCACAGGGGCCAGGAGAATCTCCCCCCCAACCCCCCCACCCAGTGCACCCCCCCGCCACTGCCACACACACACACAGGTTCAGAGCAAGGGAGCAAGAGAAAGGGAATGCTGTGTGATCTGGAGGGTTGCTTAACCTCTCTGAGCAGTTTGTAAAACAGGCTTTGTAGTAACTTGATTTTGAGAGGTCCCACAGTATTTCCCCCTTCCCTTGTGGTAGCAAACCGAGCACCGACTACCGAGTACAGGGAAGAAGGCACCGTCCAGGCCCAGCCAATCAGAGTTCCCCTTCCTGGTGCTGTGACTGGTTCAGGATTGGGCATGTGACCCCCATCCTGGTCAGAGGCTTTCCTGCAGGTTGGGCTGTAGGAACTCTCACAACCTATTCTTTCCATGGCTTTTGAGCCATAAACCCCTTACTGACTTTAGAAGGTTTGTGTTTTTGTTGTTCTGCTGTTGGGAAAGTCTTGAGCAGTTCAGAAATACAGACAGTGCTTCTTTGTGTGGAGGTTGGTTCATTGATGCCATGCCCGGCGTGCGCTGTGCTGGGCAGGTGCAAGAGGCAAGGTTGGGAGTCAGACAGACCTCGGGGGCCCCATCTCTGCAGCTTCTCCCTGAGTGACTCTGGACATGTCACTGCCCCTCTCTGAGCCTCAGTTTCCTCTGTTTAGAAAGGGGCACATAGTTCCCCTCTCCAAGCAGCTGCAAGGACTGAGTCCTGGTAATGGCAGCCCGGCTGGAGGGGCAGGAATGACTGTCCCGGGAGCATCTAGTGAGAGGCAGGTGATTGGTGAGCAGTGTTCAGAAGGGGTGGGGGGCTGGGGCCTGGGTCAGCATGGCCGCAGGGAGGGGCTGCAGGAGTGAGGGAGGGCGGGGTGGAGGCCAGGAATCCCCATTCCTGCCTTTCCCAGATCAAGGGTGGGGGGCAGCAGTTTCCCTCGGGACAAGGGGACGAGGACCTGGGGGGGATCAGCAGGAGAGAGGGGGAGGCAGAACAACTGCTGGGCTGGACCCAGGTGAGGGGAGGTGCTGCGGCAGCTGCAGGTGGGCTCTGAGCCTCGGACACCCAGAGCCCCTGCCAGCTCAGGTCACCAAGCCCGCCAGCGACTATGTTGGTTGCATCCGTGAGGTCTCCTGCTCATTTCTCCCTCCTCACCCCTTCTCTGTCTCTCCCTGGCCTCTGGTTGCCCCCTTCTGCCCTCACAGCCTCAGTCTCTTTCTCTCTTATTCACTCGACACAGGACAGCCAGGCAGCCCTTAAACCCTAACGTGTTGCCCTTGGACCAAGTCCTGAGTCCCTTATCCACCTTCAGGGCCCTGCCTGCCCCTCAACTTCCCTGTTGCTGCGCCCCAGCCTTATGCTCTGGGTCCTCCCAACCCCTGAATGCCAGGCCTGGAGCACAGTGGTGAGGGGCCCAGCCTTTGGTGTTGGAATCAGGACTCTGCTAGCTGTGTGCCCATAGGCAGGTCCCACCCTCTCTGCATCTCAGCTTCCCAGTCTACAGGATAATAAGCACCTACCTCAGCTGGGAGGTGTGGGCACCAGACCTGTGCAAGGCATGGTTCTACTGGTATCATCAGTGCCTGTCCAGGGAAGTCCTCCCAGCCTCTTTTTTTTTTTTTTTTGCGGTACGCGGGCCTCTCACTGTTGTGGCCTCTCCCGTTGCGGAGCACAGGCTCCGGACGCGCAGGCTTAGCGGCCATGGCTCACGGGCCCAGCCACTCCGCGGCATGTAGGATCTTCCCGGACCGGGGCACGAACCCGTGTCCCCTGCATCGGCAGGCGGACTCTCAACCACTGCGCCACCAGGGAAGCCCCCTCCCAGCCTCTTAACCCAGCTCTCTAGGAACCTCTGGCTGGCCAATGTCTCCACCCAAGGCTAGCTGCCCCTCTTCTCTCATCCCTCAAGGCTTTGTTCCCACAAGTGTGGAAGGACCGGAGTCTTTGCGGGGGGGCTGTCATCACCCACTGGGGCTGCTTGTGTGTCCAGCTGTTCTCCTAGGAGCTCTGACCTGCTGGGGAAGGGAAGGGGGACACCTGGTCCCGGGGGCTGAGAGCCCTGAGAGGGACCCAGAGGATAAAGAGGCAGCATTTTCAAATAATTGCAGCGATTAAGAAGGACTCCCCATTCTATCCTGCACAAAGAGAGGAGGACAGCTGAGTCCTGAGTGAGGCAGAATTTGACCTGAGCAAACCAGCTTGGGCAGAGAGGTGCACAGGACACTAGCTGGAGAGAGGTGACACGGTTAAAGGGTCATTGTTAACGAAGTCCTTACCAAATGCTTGGTTTTTCATTGTTTTTGTTGTCTAGGTTGATGGAAAATGTACTCTTTTTTCATCATCAGAGAACAAGACAATGTTCTATTAACCACACACCAGGTTTCTGTCTGTGATCCTGTTGCTGACAACCATCAGATGTGGCTGGGTGGGGGGCGGGTATTTGGGAGTCACAGAGGGGTGAGAGATGAGGTGCTGGGCCCAGCGAGGAGGTGGTAGAGCAGGGAGAAGTGGGCAGACTGGGCATGTGTTTTGTGTTGGGGTGACGGACGGCACTTGCTGAGGCATCGGTCGTGGGGTGATGGACAGGAAGTGCGAGGGCCCCTCCAGGTTTCTGGCTGGTACAGCCGAGTGGATGGAGGCCCGGCTGCTGCGAGGAGGAGCAGGTGGGGGCCCCCAGGCTGGCCTGATGGGAGCCCTGTGAACCTTTGGCCCTGATCCATGCGAGACTCTGGGAATCGGGTGCCCAGAGCGGCCTGTCTACCTTGGACAGGTGGGCTATGGTATGTGGCTACGTGGGCCTCAAGATGTTTCTCATCATTAAAGAATGTGATTCCTGGGCAGGTGGGTCTGTGGACATGGCCCTGATGGTCTGCTCTGTCAGGAGAACTCAACTGTCTGGGGTCTCTCAACCCCATCCAACCCCTGTCACCAAGGGACACAGGCCCCATTGTTAGAGGAACAGGAAGGGACTAAGGAAAGAGGGAGGGCCGGGCCAGGTGGGTTTGCCCAGTCTCTGGGCCCCCTGGTGCAGACGTGGATTCAAAGCCTGCTGGTCCCCCCAGCCTAGGCCATCAGGGGAAGCCGGGATCGGGTCCAGTGTAGGCAGGGTGTGGAAGGGCATTGTCTCTGGAGTCAGAGAGACCGAGGTTCAAATCCTCCCACATACTGGCTCTGTGTTGGGCAACTGCCTCTCTGAGCCTCAGTCTCCTCATCTGTAAAATGGGAATAATGGTAATTCACACCTCCGTATGGGGTTGTTGGAAAGATTCAAACCCAAGAACATGTGTGAAGTACATGACACCACAGACAGGAAGTGCTCAATACATTTTAACTCATTATTATTATTATCGTAATAGATCTTGGATGCAGCAGTAGATGTTCTACCTCCAGACCTTTGCAAGTTTTGTTTCCTCCACTCAGAATGTCCTGGTCCAGGTGGTGTACCCCTCCTCATCCTTCCATGCTCAGGTCAGGGGTCTTGTCTCTGGAAGCCCTTCTGAGCTCACCCCAGCACCCAGCTGCCCTGATGCGTCCCTTCGTGTGCCGCCCCGTGCCTGGTGTGCAGCAGTTCCTCACCAACGACTGTCTCCCTTCTCCCACACTGGCCACCACAGGTGCTGGGTCTGACATTTTTCTGTGTCTCCAGGGCCCAGCCAGAGGCCCCACGACCCCCCAGACCTTGCTTTCTGGCTCCCTACTTGAATTCCAGATCTCTTTCCCCTCAGATGAGCAGGGCCTGGGCAGGGCCCAGCAGTGGGGTGTGGGATGCCAGGCAGTTTAGGAGGGCAGCCAGGTCCGTGCTGCCCTGGGCTGGGCTGGGGGTAAGGAAGCGGTCCTGGGAGGCCCAGGCTGGTGGAGGTGGAAGGAGGTTGAGCCCCTGGGAGCGAGGTGGTGGCCGTCTTTGCCTGGGGCATCCTTGATCACAAATACAGGTAACGAGGGAACAAGAAATGTGGGGGTCCCTTTGGGGGCGCCAAGGCCCAGGCAGGCTGATGGCGTCGGCCCAAGGGCATGGGCAGTCCAGCCAGGCCCATGCCCCACTGGCCCTGGGCTCAGGTCAGTTCCAGGCCTTTCTTCTCAGCCCGAATGAGGAATCCTGTCAGCCTGGTGTTGGGTTTCGAGCGGAAGGGAGGGATTTTATGGCCTGGGTGAGGGGAAGTGGCAGACAGGCAGGGGGTAGATGGCTTTCCCGGAATCCCAGATCGCACTTTAATAATTTGTTTCAGAATTAATGTCCATTCGCTCAGTCTTCACTGTTCCAGCTCACTGGAAGATTAAATAAAAACCCGTGCCCCCCTCCCCGCCACCCCACAAATGGAGGGAGACCAACCCCATTCTCTCCGGCTGGGCTGGCTGCCTGAAGCCAGCGCAGGAAATAAATCTCTCAGAGAAAACCACTTTGCTCGCACGATTTCAATCCAGCAGGGCATAGTGGCCCCAGTCACTCCTTGTTTTATTTCGCTGATAATCTTTTATTGTATCAGGAGAGTCTCGCAGAAGCACCGTGTCTTTACAGGCCTGAGGCCTCCCCAAACCGCTGGGCCGGGCCTCCTGAGGAAGCGTGTGCTCCCCCTTCCTGGGCACCCCCCACTTGCTGCAGGTGGCAGTGCCGGGTACCCAGAGAGGTGGGTGCTCAGGTGCCAGGACACTGGGGAAGGGACAGGGAGTGGCTGTCCCTGGCTGCAGGGCACAGGCAGGGCCTCGGCGGGGCTGGAGCGGCTACACTTCACCTCTGGGGACCAGGCCTCAGGGGCCCAACCCAGGGAGGCTCGGCAGCCAAGGGAGGCCATGGGCAGAGCTCCAAGTGAGGCATCTTCCATCCATTCATTCATTCAGTCAGTCACTCCGCAAGTATTGTGAGCCTTCCCTGTGCCAGACTCTGAGAATCAGGGGTGAGGAGACAGACAGACAGACAGGTCCTGCCCCCCTGGAGTGACAGCCTCTCCTCCAGTAGTTAGCCTTTGTCTCACTGCGTCACCTGATTGAACTTTCCTGCTCTTGTACCATCTTCTCTGACTCAGGCATAGTTCCATTCTTTTTTTCCACTTGGTTTTTATTTCATGTGGATTATCAATTACAGAAGCCAAGATATTCATTTAATAATACTTAGAAATATTAGAAGCTGACAGAGTATTCTAAAAATAAGTAAAAACAAGTCTTCACATCAAAGAGGGACACGATTGGATAAAGGTAATGAAAATCCATCAATCTTGGGGTCAGGAGAGAAAATCAGCCAGCATTAAGATACTAGGTAATTACTTTATCCAAGTATTCATTACTTATTTATTAAATTATTTATTTATTTATGTTTCCACTAATTATCCAATATTTATGATTTTTTCCATTATTCCTTTCATCTTGCCTTTTTTTTTTTTTTTTTTTTTTTGCTGTACGCGGGCCTCTCACTGTTGTGGCTTCTCCCGTTGCGGAGCACAGGCTCCGGACGCGCAGGCTCCGCGGCCATGGCTCATGGGCCCAGCCGCTCCGCGGCATGTGGGATCTTCCTGGACCGGGGCACGAACCCATGTCCCCTGCATCGGCAGGCGGACTCTCAACCACTGCGCCACCAGGGAAGCCCCTCATCTTGCCTTTTTACATCATTGCCTTTTAAAAAATAATGTATTTTATTTTAATTAATTAATTAATTAATTTTTGGCTGCGTTGGTTTTCGTTGCTGCATGTGGGCTTTCTCTAGCTGCGGCGAGCAGGGGGCTACTCTTCGTTCCGGTGCTCAGGCTTCTCGTTGCGGTGGCCTCTCTTGTTGCGGAGCACGGGCTCTAGGTGTGTGGGCTTCAGTAGTTGTGGCTCGCGGGCTCTAGAGCACAGGCTTAGTAGTTGTGGCGCACGGGCTTTGTTACTCCGTGGCATGTGGGATCTTCCCGGACCAGGGCTCAAACCTGTGTGCCCTGCCTTGGCGGGCAGATTCTTAACCACTGCGCCACCAGGGAAATCCCCATCATTGCCTTTTTTTTTTTTTTTTTTTGCAGTACGTGGGCCTCTCACTGCTGTGGCCTCCCCCGCTGCGGAGCACAGGCTCCGGACACGCAGGCTCAGCGGCCATGGCTCACGGGCCCAGCCGCTCCACGGCATGTGGGATCTTCCCGGACTGGGGCACAAACCCGTGTCCCCTGCATCGGCAGGCGGACTCAACCACGGCGCCACCAGGGAAGCCCCCATTGCCTTTTTAGTATCAGTTAAAGTTATTATGTATTAATAACTTTCTCACACAAAGTTCTTTGAGTTTATAAATCTATCTATTGTATCTTTCATAGTTCAACCTGGGGCACCAGGGTATTTTGTATTCTCACTGGGGTTTAATAAACTTCATGTAAATAAAGATTTGGTTCTGATTTCTTCAACACATTTCTTGTTTTATATTTTATCAAATTTTTCTTATTTTGGAGTTAATTATAGACTTATAGGAAGTTGGGAAAATAGTATGGAGAGTCTGGGGTACCCTTCCCCCCCAAATTCCCACAAAGGTAATATCTTGCATGGCTGTGATACAATATCAACACAGCAGGGTAGGCAGGTCTGAGCAAACTTAGGATTGGATAGTTTGGACAATTTCAAATTGCCTTCGTGCTCCTGTGCCTCATTCCTGCTCTGCACTCCTTGACTAATTGTACCTGCCTTGCAGGGTCCTCAGGGGAACCCTCAGCATCGCCAGGATGGTCGGCAGAGTGTGGGTGAATCTGACAGGACCCTGACTGCATTCATCGTGGGCCTTCTCTGAGCCAGGCACTGGCAGGTGCTGCAGAACCTTATGGCGGCCAGACAGGCAAGGTTCTTGTCTTCCCAGGCCTGCTCTGGATTAAGCCCCAGACTCTGGGGCTTTCTGGTGGGAGGTGGTTAAACACCCTTTGTTATGGGCTGAAATGTGTCCCCATGAAATTCATACGTTGAAGTCCCAACTCCTGTACCTTAGAATGTGACTGTATTTGCAGGTAGGGTCTGCAAAGAGGTAACTAAGTTAAAATGAGTTCATTAGGGTGGGCCCTGATCCAACATGGCTGTTTAAGAAGAGGAAATTAGGACACACACAGAGGGATGACCGCGTAAGAACACAGGGAGAAGGGGGCCATCTACAAGCCAAGGAGAACGATTTTATAAGAAACCAACCCTGCTGATACCTTGATCTTGCACTTCTAGCCTCCAGAATGATGAGACAATAAATTTCTTTTGTTTAAGCCACCCAGTCTGTGGTACTTTGTTATGGCAACACTAGTAAACGAACACTCTCCAATATGTTAATCTGCGTTTGGGGGAGTGAGGGGGACCGCCCCCAGGAGCTGATACCAGATTAAACACAAGACACCCGGTTATATTTGAATTTCAGGTAAACAATGAATAATTTTTTGGCATATATTGAATGGGACATACTTATACTAAAAAAATTAAATGTTTATCTGAAATTCAAATTTAACTGGGTGTCTTGTATTTTCATTTGCTACAACTGGCCACCCAGCCTTAGAACTAAGGCAGTGGCTCCCACCAGGACGGAGGCTCAAGGACACACAGACCAGCCCTTGCTGCCCAGAGGGAGTGAGAGCTGGAGGCTGCTTCCCAGGCCTGAGCCACTCTTCCCAAACGGTTCCCATCTCCCGCACAAACATATTTATTGGGCTTGATGGCAAACAGATTATGCTTGTCCCAGGAAGCGCAGCTCAAAAGAGAAAACCTTGAAGTCCGGGAAATAATGAGGGGAGTTAAATTAAAGCGCATAAGACCCTTCCGAGAGATAACGTCAGGGTGAGTTACAGGCCCGATAAGGAACTGGGGGCTCACAGAGGGGGCTCAGAAAGGTCGCCCAGTGGCACGCAGAAGACCAGGAATCATAAATATGGGGGCAAGATGCCCAGCTGGGGTCGCCGGGGTGAAAATATTGGGGTCATTCCGAAAACAATTATCCTGTTTGGTTTGTTCTTCAGGTCCTGTAAATCTTTCACCTTTTATAAAAGATTTCTGGGGAAAGAAGCACTTTGGAAGCTTTAACTGATTTTTGTGGCCAGTTCTTGGTGGTTCTGCTAAAAGAAAACAGACAAAAGGGAAAAAGTAATTACCCAGCATTCTCAGGGGCACAGGGATGGGCTGACTGGCTTCTTCTTATTCCTGGGAGAGATTAGGCTGCCCTGGGTTTTGACTCACTCCATTTGGAGTCTGGTCACAGATTAACGATTATTTTTGTTTGTTTGTTTTGAATCCAGTCACAGTGGGGCTCTTGGTACCCAGTGGATGCTGCTTTTGGGGGCAGATGTGGGAGCTGTGTGGTGGCCATCGTGAGCGTTGAGGCAGCCATCTTGAGGGGTGTGGCAGTCGTCGTGGCCTACATGTACCAAGGCTCACGTGCCCACACCGAGCCCCTGAAGCTGGAAAATGTGTCTAGGCTGTGCTGGCTTCAAGCACATGGCTCCATGCACCCCCGTTTTCTCATTTTCTGTCCAAGGGAATGCTTGTTCAAGCTCTGTGCCTCTGTGTCACTGTCCATGTTCCGGGACAGTTGGCAGCACCAGCAGAAGGTGGTCATTCATTCCACAGAAGTTTATTGATCACCTGTTATATGCCTCTACCTCAGAAATCTCCCTCCCATCTACGAGCACGTGGAATTCTCATGACCCTGTAGAGGAGGGATTATTAGCCCCATTTTGCAGATGAGGAAATTGAGGCTCAGAGAGGTGAAATGACTGGCCTAGTGTCACGCAAACATAGGAGGTGAGGCAGAGCTAGGATTTCAACCCAGGTCAGAACTGTGGTGCCTCCTGGTTAAGAACAAGGCTTATGGGCTTCCCTGGTGGCGCAGTGGTTGAGAGTCCGCCTGCCGATGCAGGGGACACGGGTTTGTGCCCCGGTCCGGGAAGATCCCACATACCGCAGAGTGGCTGGGCCCGTGAGCCATGGCTGCTGAGCCTGCGCGTCCAGAGCCTGGGCTCCGCAACGGGAGAGGCCACGACAAGGAGAGGCCCGCGTACCACAAAAAAAAAAAAAAAAAAAAGAACAAGGGTTAAGATTACGGGGTCTGGGGTCAGGTGAAACCTGGTTGAAATTTCTGCCCTGCTTCCCCCTAGCTATGTGACCTTGGGTGAGTCCCTGAACACTCTGAGCCTCACTCTCCTCATCTGTGCAATGGGCACAGTGTTATAGTCTTGCCACAGTGCTGTGGTGTGGACTCAAGCAGCCCATGCACCTGGGGGCAGAGCCCAGGCTTGGAGCTTCTAGTGTCCTCTAGAGGGGGAGGCTGTTCTTTATATGAGAAGACAAAGAGTTTCTCCCAACCATCTCTCGCCATCTGCCAACTCCCAGCAGGATATAATTGTTCAAATTGAATAAATGTTTGCTGAGTGAGACTTGGACTTCCTTTAGGTTCAAACCAGACTCAAGTGTAGGAGAGGGGTAGGGACGGGGATCAGGGTGGGGAGTGGCCCTGGGCTGCTCCGCCAGCCATGCATGCCCCAGACTAAATTCAGAGTGTTCACATAGGAATTCGTCCATCCATTCACTCATTAAACAAACATTATTTTGTGCCAGGCCTGCTCTGGTGCTGGGGATATAGTGAGTGGGGAACAAGACAAACTTGAGTCCTCCAGGCCCAGAGCTCATATCTAGGGGTGAGAGACAGACGGGAGGCAGAGAGGCCTGGGGAGAGGCTTTTGCTGGTTGGAGGGTGATGATGGAAGCCTGGACGAAGATGGAGTGGTCCTGCTGAGCCCCACGAAGTGTATGGGATAACTGAGGCTCAGAGAGGTAGAGTGACTTGCCTAAGGTCACACAGCGAATAGGTGGCAGAGCTGGCCTTCTCTCAGCCCGGACCTGACCCTGCCTCCTTTGGGTTGCCGGAAACAACATCACAACTCTGAGTTCTTAGCTGCCCCAATTCTAGAAATGTGAACACATGCTCTGGCAAGAAAGGTGTTTGGGAAACACTGCATATGCCACCCCTCTCTGGAGCATGGTGCACGGTGCCCATTAAAGGCTCTGAGGGGTCCTGCAGGAAAGGAACCTGCTTAGCCCGCATCCTCATGGGCTTCCACTCCATGCAGTCAAAGCATGTTGGCCAAGTCTATGCCTTTAGGGGGTCAGAGTCACCCAGCTCTGGTGGGCCCCTCCCAGAATGCTCTGGAAACCAGAGACTCCAGTCAGTGGTAAGAGACCAAGGCGCCAAGGAGGGCTGTGGCAGTTCAGGCAGGCTTCCTGGAGGAGGAGGTCCTGGCGTTAGACCAGCAGGGAGAGCTCATCTCAGGCGTCTGCAGGGAGGCTGTGGACATGATGGTGATGAGTGAGGGCTTGAGGGGCCAGAGGGTCTGTGTTCAAATTATAGCTTTGCTCTTAGCTGCTGTGTGACCTTGGGGAAATGACAGGACTCCTGTGAGCCTCAATTTCCTCATCTGTAAAATGGGATAATGACAGAACCGCAAGGTGATACTCAAGGCCTTAGCCCTTAGCCCAGGGTGGCTGGGAGGAAGATTCCACGGTTGAGAGTGTCAGCCTGGCAATGGAGAAGGAGGGCTGTTCACATTCTTTTTCTCTTCTGAAGAACCAGAGACTGTGGAAAATACTCCTTGACCTGAAAAGGCCCCAACCGGACGCTCCTGTGGGTCCGTTACAGACATGACTTTGCAATTCAGATATGACAGGGAAATGTGTGCCAAGATGGTGGCCAGCTGTTCAGCAGTGGGGTGAGGGCTGCTTAGAGACCCGCATGGCCTCCTCGGAGAGCCGACGCCTTCAGCCTCGCTGTGCCTGGAGCACAGATGTGTGAGGGGATGCGCCCTGCCCAGAGGGAGCAGGGATGGGCACGGGCAGGCGGCTCATGGAGGAAACTCTCTCACACCACACACCACACCAGACACACACACCACATATACACACCACACACTCACACCCCACACACATCACACACACACACCACACACACACACCATACACGCACACCACACTCAAACCACACACACCACACACACTCACACATCACACACACACACCACACACACCACACACACACACCATACATGCACACCACACTCAAACCACACACACCCCACACATGCACACCACACACACACACCATATGCACACCACACCAGACACACACACACCACATGCATACACACACCACACACCACACACATACACACACACCACACACTACCCACACACACCACACACACTCACACCACACACTCCACACACACACACTGCACACACACCACATATACACAGCACACCACACACAGTCACCTACCATACATGCTCACACACTCAGGCCACCGTTCCCGAGGGACGCTGTGCTTGGAGCGAGGCTGTGCCTCCTCTGTGCCCACACGGGGGCGGTGGTGCACGAGGTGGAGCGTTGGGGGTTGGAGTCAGAAGCAGGTCCAGTTCCTTCCTTGATGGGCAAAGCCCCTTCACCCTTTAGGCCTTATTACTGTGGAAGGATGCTGTCGGCCTCTGCTTCTGGGTGACTTTGAGAAAAAAATTTTAAAAGGTATTTAGCACAGTGATTGGCACATAGTAACTGCTGAGGAGGTCCACGGACTCTACCTGTCCCCACCTTGCTCTGCTCTGCTGACTGACGCCCCTCCCTTCCCCTGAGCCTTGTGGTCCTGGGGGTGGGGGCAGTGCTGCCAATCACAGCAGCCCATCCCCTAGCCAAAGGGATTGGCCCAGGGGTGAACATGTGACCGCTGCCAGGCCAATCAGAGACCTGGCCTGGCATGTGTATATGGTACGTGGATAAGAAGTCCCTCCTCTGTGGTTCCAAAGCCTGGAACAGATTGGACCTTTGTCCACATCCCTCTTGCCACGTGGAGGATGCCCCTTCCAGGAGCAGAGAATGAGGCCCAGAAATGGGACAGCAGAGCTGAAGGTGACCAAGGTGACGCAAGACAGTCCACTGGTGACACACACACTGATGAAAGTCTGGTCTCCGTGTTGGGAGGTGTGAATGTCAGCAGGGGGCTGCTCTGTGATAAGATAGCCTAGGACAACTGTCCTGTCCCCAAGGGCCCCTCACAGCATCCTAGGAAGGGACACAGATAAGACCCTCCCCCAAAGCCAAAGGCCTCCTTTCCCAACATGGATGGGAGAAACCAACGATCCGGGGAGAAGCCCCTAAGAGCCCCTCTTTCCATAATAAGCGGAAGATTTATTGGGTAATGATGACGTCAGCCATTTGGCAGGGGTCTTTGTGCACGTTGAGCTCTCAGGCCTCAAGGAGCTGCAGCCACGGGCCGTGCAGTGAGGCTGCCTGAGCCCAGAGGAAGGCCGAGGAGCCGCCTCTTGCTCACAATGCTCCCCACGGCCGGGGCTGGACTTGCTGGCCACTCCGCTTCCTCTCGCTTGGCGAGTTCCTCTTGGGGTTTCTTGCCCTGGAATCTGTCCTTCCCAGGCGTCCACCAGCTTGTCATCCTCCAGTTGGATCCACCAGAGCCAGGCGTGTTCTCAGCCCCCAGCTGCGAAGGGGTCTATGAGGAGAAGGATGTGTCTGTTTCCACTCCCCTTCTAGACATCTGGTCACTCAAACACTAGAGAATGGGTCTCGGCCCCGTGGACCACGAGATCCCAAAGACAGGATCTGAGTCAGGTCATTTCTGTACCTTCAGGGCCCGTGCCGGGCACGGCACAGGGTAGGCATTAGTGGACATGTGTTGACTGAATGATGAGTGCTTACATTCCTCCAGAGTCGGGGAACTCACTCACTCCCCATGAGGAAACTGACTCATTAGTGGCCACCTTGGAGAAGGATCCCTTAGGCTTCTTCTGGGGCAGGCTCAAGAGCGTCCCTACCTGGTCCCTGGGTCCCCCCAGTATCCCACACCAACAGCAGGCCTTCCTCTAGCCAGGATGGAGATGCTCTTTGTAAACCTACATTAAGCCTGCTGCTTTAGTTGCAGACACTGGTCAGAGCCCAAGCTGTGGCTCGTCTCTGTCAATCAATGCATTGTATCATCCCCTGAAAGCGATTAGAAAGGAGAGACGTTATCTAAGTGGATTTCAGGTCTCCACATTGTAAATGTCTCATTCTGGTAATGATCGCTTGGACGGATGGCCCCATGAGCCTTTCACCACACATTGAGTTTTGGTGATGACTCCTACTGTGCTGGGTCCTCCCAAGAAGGAGGCTTTGTTATTTTTGCCCCAGTTTCACAGATGGGCCCTCAGAGACATGGGATTCACTCAAGGAGCCTGCCTGGTGACCCATGGCAGGGGGTGTGGGCCTGGGCCAGAGCAGCCCCGGACCCCAGAGTTCGAGGCTGGTGGGCCGAGTGCCCCACGCAGACCCCAGACCTCGGCCTGGTGAGCATGGGCATGGAGTCCCCACTCCTCTTTCCCCCAAAGGCTGCCGTGAACGCCCCTTCCTGCCATGTTCAGAGCCCCTCCCCTGGCTGTCCCTGGTCTCGTCCCAAGAGGGAACTAATGGGGGACTGCCATCCATGGGCTAATCATGGTGCTTTGCAAAGACACCCTTGGGCGTCCTTATGGCTGGGGGATGAGGTCTCGCTCTAGGAGCTGGAGTGGGGGTAGGGGTCAGTCAAAATGATCTGCTCCAGCTCCCATACGTCAACCCCCTGGACCCCTTAGCAAGGCCAGCCCGTTCATCCTGGAGGTCACCTCTTCTGCGGAGCTGATAACCTCCCCCTTCGTAAGTATTCGCTCAAACACAGTCTGTGCACTAGCTCTGACCTTGGCCCCATTTTCCTTGCCCCTGTTTGGGGCAAGGAAGCAGGCACTGACAGCTTGCCAAGGTCACCTTGGCAAGTGGCAGGAAGCAGGGTCTGAGCCAGGCAACCAGGCCATCTGGCTCCCCCGACCTGGGCTGCTGAGAGGAGTCTTCCTGGGGCCCCAATAAAGCCACAACTGTATTTATTTGATAAAGTCATAGCCACTCCAGCAAGGAAACCAAGACTGCTGACACCGCCTCAGGACTCCAGGGTGTGGCTCAGACACTCCTCAGAGTAACTCCGAGGATGAGGTGGGCACAGAGATTTGGGGGTAACCTAATTCTAGAACTTTCTCTCTTAATTTACAGCCTTCCCCAGCCCTTTTCTCCAACACCCAGCAGCTAAGCCCTTAGAAGAGTCAAGGGCTTGAAGAATGCTAAAAATTTAATGTATGTTAAAAGGGTATTAAATTCTAAACTAAAATTTACATGGGAATATGACATTAAAATATTTTTAGCTTTCAGGAAGCTGGGGGCTGGAATGCTCTAATATAGACAAATGTTATCATTTTAAAAAGAATTAGCTTCACAGTATTTCTTATGTATTCGTAGAGTTAATGCATGAAGATGTGAACCCTGCCTGGGGGCTAGTCAGCAAGGCAGGCGGGTCTGGTGAGGGGAGAGGGCGCTGGGAGGGAGGGCCTAGGCACCCAGCTGGATCCAGGGGGCTTCCCTGGGGTTCTGGGGAGGCTCCCTGAAGCCAGCTGGCAGGGGGAGGCCTTGGCCCTCGTGTTCCCTGTACGTGACTAGGCACCCTGTCTCCACGGCTAGCTGTTACTGATCCCCTATTGTGCGCCAGGCCCGTGACACTGAAGATGAGACTCTGTCCCAGCTGTGCAGATAAGAAGACAGGCTCAGAGAGGTTGAGTCACGGGTCCAAGGTCACACAGCAAGGAGGCAGATTTTCATTCCTTCTGCAGCTTCTCAGCTCAAGTCTTGAGGCTGTTTGAACACTCACCCACCTGGCCTGCCCCCCACCTCACTACCGCTCCTGGCTCTCATCTCTCCCAGGCCTCTCAGGTAAAGTGCGCCCTCCCTGCCAGGTGAGGGGGCCTGGAGGGCATCAGCCTCTGTGTTCCTGCTGCAGCCTGAGGGCCAAAGCCCTGCCCAGAGGCTGTGCTCAGGTGTTGGTGGAATGACCGGGTAGGTTTATGCAGCAGGCGCTTGCTGCTGACACCCCCGGCCAGGCCCTGGGCTGGACCCAAAGATAACTCAGCCTACCCCCTCTCCCCCAGTCCTGGCGTTTGCCTTCAGGAAGTCTGTGGCTGAGTTTTTTCCAGAAAGGGCCCCAGGAGGGCCGTGAAGAGGGGGCTGGGAGATGTGACTGGCTGTGACTTCGACAGTGCGAGCCTGTGCCGGCTCCAGGGTTGAACCCGGCTCTCAGAGGTGCATCCCTTATCCATGCTGGCGCCCTCCTCGCCTGTCTCTGGGGTCAGGGCATTGGCTACAGGAGCCATGGGAGGGTGGGGAGGCGGGCACCATGTGACCAGACACGAGATGACTTGGGGATCGCTGAGGCTGAGCTCGTGGGGCCCTGGGAGAGGGTGGGAGGCCTTGAATGACAGAGGAGGGGTGATTTTGCCCTTTTCCACTCACTGCCCTAGGGCCCCCTCTAGCCGGTGGCCACCTGGCCCAGCCCAGGGGACGTGAGTCTTCAGGGGCAGCGTCCTGCTTCTGAATGAGGAGGGGGCACCCCAGGGGCAAGACCCTGGGACCGGGATGGGGCGGGCAGAGCTGGGGTCCCTGACCCAGCTGCCCCTCCGCCCACCCCCCTCTGCTCCAGGCACCGTCACAGAGAGTGACACAGCCCCAGCAAGTGACTAGCAAAACCCCATCCGCCAGAGGTCACGGTGAAGAAAGGCCTGGCACAGCTGGTGGTGCTGGTTGGATGCCATCCCCGGGAACCTGGGGTGGGAGCTGCACCCTGAACCCGCACCTCCGAGGTGAGCTCTCTTACATTCTCCATGGTACAGACGGGGCTACTGAGGCTCAGAGAGATGAAAGTTGTCCTCAGTCACCTGGTTGAGCAAGGCAGGGCCAGGATTCCTGCTGGGGCTCTATGACTTCAGGCTGTGGATCCGTCCTGGTCACCCTGAGGAGGTCCCTGGCCCCCTCTGGGTGGTGAGAGCTGAGAGGCCCAGCAGGCAGCCCCCCACCCCAGCCAGGCCAGGGCAAGGAGAGGGGCTCAGCCTGGCTCAGCTCTGGTCCCAGAAGACATCGCCAGCCAGGCCAGGAAATGACCACTCGCTGCCTGGCGGCCACCTCCCAGCCGCAGCACCTCCGGGAGGTCACTCATTGGCAGTTAAAAATCTACTGTGACTTGTCAGAAAAATGAATAAATGGGCACATTATTTTTTCATTCCAGACCTCAGCATCTGTTTGTCTAATCAGGAAGGAGAGTGGGGAAGTCGGCAAGGGCTGCCGTGCACGGTTTATGTAAGTTTTCCTCTGTCAGAGGAGTTTAAATGGGTAATGAACAGGCCGTGGTGATTTGAAATATAATCCCATTACGCTGACGAGATTACAGGCCTTCGAGACTTCACAAATCACTCTTAGGGCTTTTATAGCAAACACCACCCTGTTGGGATTTTGCATTTAAGCAGAGGTGTTTGGTGGGAACACAACATGACAGGCTTAACCCTTTCCCTCTCCTGGCTGCCTTTCCAAAGAGCAGGATCCTCCCAGCGGGGCCTCTAGGGAACCTTCAGGATCAAGGGCATTTGGGCCACATCAGCCGAGATGGAGGCCCAGCAAGGTTGGGGACAGCTTGTTTTGGTTGTGGTGGGGAGCAGGTGGGAGGCGGGAGAGCCTCTCCATCACTTCCCAGCTGCATGGCCTCAGAGGAGGCTTCTCTTTGCCTCCATTTCCTCATGTGTAAAATGGGGATTAGGTGGCCATGTGGATGGACTGAGAAAGCAGTTAGTAGAATAGTAACTAACCTATTCTGAGCTTAATAAGAGGCAGGGGGCGGGCACTGATAAAAGAACAGTGTCAACTTAACTTTACCTTCGCCAGCGTGGGAGGTGTGACTGTGGTCCTTCACCATGTGATTTCAGGGGTGTGTGGGTGGATGTTTTCAATTCAGTTATGTATTTATTTCAGTGTGCACCAGAAAGCGTATGTGCTGCACACCAAATCTGGGACGCCATGGCCATTCTTGTTTAGGATGAAGTTTGAGGTAGAGAACAGCATTAGCCTGGATCAGTATCAGGGAAAATATTTCACTGTAGATGAGGTGCTATCTTGGGGCGGCCTGTGGATGGGGACTTTTGGGAAGCACAGTGTCATCTCATGGTGGCAGACATTGAGACTGTTTCCCAAACATTTGTGACTTCCCATCCTGGGTGGTTGCACCTCTCTGTCCCCCAGGTGACTGATTCTGGCCAATGAAATGTGACTGAAGGTGGGAAGGGATCCATGTGACACTTTTTGGGGGTTTTTTTAAGATTTTTTTTTGTGATGTGGACCATTTTTAAAGTCTTTATTGAATTTGTTACAGTATTGCTTCTGTTTTATGTTTTGGTTTTTTGGCCGCGAGACATGTGGGATCCTAGCTCCCCGACCAGGGATCAAACCTGCACCCCCTGCATTGGAAGGTGAAGTCTTAGCCACTGGACCACCAGGGGGAGTCCCCATGTGCCCCTTTTGAACCACAGTATCTCACTGTTGCTGCCCATTCTCCAGCCCTTCTGTCCCCCACCCGCGCCTTTGTGGAAGCCCGAAGGCGGCTGGACCGCGGCTGACTCTGTGTGATGGGAAGTAAGTGCTGTGTGAAAGCCACTGAGGCCTTGGGGCTGTTAGTGACACTGCAGCCCAGCCGTCCTGCCTAGTAGACTCATCCAGTCTTCACAAGGCCCCTTTGAAGAAAGTAGTATTGTCCCCATCTTACAGAAGAGGAAACTGAGGCTCAAAGAAGTAGCTCATCTGAGGACACACCAACCAGGAGAGAGCTGGAATTTGAGCACAACCTGCCCGACCCCAGGGTCTGCTCTCATAAGAGGGCACTCAGTGAGTGTTCGCTTCACAGAACCCGTTGGTGAGGAAGGACAGAGTGGGCCGAGCCGCAGAGTCTGGCTCTGGGACCGGGACAGGGTGCAGGCTCGCAGCATAGGGCCCCCATATCAAGCCGTCTGTCCCTGGGGAAGAGGGCCCAGGCCCGGCGCCTGTGTGCCCTCCTTCCTGGCACTGAGGAAGCTGGTCTTGGCGCTGCCACGGCAGTTTATTTGGACTCTGGAACTCAAGGAGGGGACAGCTCGGCACAGCCGGGTCCCCCCTCAGGGGGGCACCACTGGGGAGAACATGGCGTTCGCACAACCGGACTAAGCAAGATGACAGACGCCAACATCATGTGGCTGTTTATCAGGTGTTCACACACCAGGCCCTGTGCGTGTATTGTTTCATTGAGTCTTGATTCCAGCCCTGCAAGCTGGCGTCTTCATCCCGTTGTACAGACAGGGACCCGCGGCACAGAGGAGTCAGCCCCTTACCCGGAGGGAGTGAGGCCGGTGAGGAGGGGCTGGGATCGGGACCCGCACCTGGGAGGGGCCCCTTGGTCCTCAGACCGACCGATCCCCACAGGGCTCTGGGACAGATGCCGCTGCTTATGCCCAAGGAGGAGGCTCAGCTCACAGGCCAGGGTGTGGGGGGCTGGGGTCTGATCCCGGGTCTGCACCCTGAGCCCTCTGACCCTGAGCTGGGGAAGACCCTGCTTTTTTCTTCTCTTCCTCCCGTTCCTCCCTCTGGAAGGAGGAGAGCAGCCCTGGCAGCACCGGCAAGAGTCAGGTGGCAGGAGCTGTGCCAGGAGCCGGGGGGCCGGTCCTGCCAGGGCTGCCGTGGAGGCCGTGGTGGTCCCTCGGGGATGCCGACGTGGGTACCGGGGAGCAGGCTGGGGGTGGCGGGGCGGAGGCGCACACCCCTTCTCCCCACCTCTGGCTCCCTCCCCAGTCTCGGGGCCCCTTCTTCAGCCTCCGTGGCAGCCGCCATCCTCGCCAGCTGGGAAGCTCAAAAGCTATTGATGCCGTGCCCGGTGGTGAAGCCAGTGTCTCCCTCCCCGGGACCACTGGGGCGGGGGCTTCCTTCTCCCCTCAGAGGCCACAGCACGTCACGAAGCCGCGACTGCCCGCTCAGCAGGGCTGCTGCATCCCCACCTCAGGCCCCCAGGCCCCCACCCCGCCCGTCGCTCTGCCTGGCACTCACCTGGCCCATGCTGGTCCCCACAGCGCTTGCATGGCGCTCGCTGCAGTGTGACCTGGGGGTCACCTGCCACCTCTTGACCTCACCAGACTGTGAGCGTCGTGATGACCAAGTTGGGTCTTTGCTCCCCTCTGTCCCGACGTTTCCCAGTCCCTGACCTGGGGAACCAGGGGCCTGGAGGGGCAGCTGGCAGGCTTTAGGGACATGACAGGGGAGGGCACAACCTTCCAGCTTTTTAACCCATGGAGAGAAGACTCAGACGGATGTCAGCGTGGTCTCCACACAGCTGAGGGGCCCCCCGAGGCAGTGGGGAGACTGGTCCCGGGGACCAGGGAGGAGAGGGGTTAGGAGGTAGCTGCCGTGCCCGGTGGGAAGAGGGACCTGGCACGCAGGGCTGGCAGCACAGGCCCGGGGAGTCCTGGCCAAGGGGGACCAAACAGGCCAACAAGGAAAAGCACTGACCTGAATGGCAGTGTGTCCTGTCGCTGGAGGTCTGCAGGCTGAGGCCCAAAGACCCTGGGAGGAAACATACATTTGCTGCTTCAGGGAGAAGGCTGGACGAAGCGAGCTCACAGTATTCCTCAACTCTTAGCTTCTTGTTCAGATGCAGAGGAGCTCCTCCAAGTTTTGGAAAACAGAAACCACTGGAAGGAAGTTTGGGCACACTGTGATTCTGAAACATTAAGACATTCTCTAGAAGGGTCTGCAGGGACCACCTACTCCAGCACCTGCATTTATAGATGAGGAAACCGAGGCCCAGCAAGGCAGTGCCCGGCTCAGGCCCGCAGCCGCTAGCCATGGAGGGCAGGGCCCAGAGGCTCAGAGCACGGCTGCCGTTCAGTCACTCTTGCTGTGTCCCAGATGGAAGGTGGGACCCTTCCAAGCCCCAAGTCCTCAACCCTGGAATAGAGGTAGTGACAGGACCTGCCAGAGGCTGGCTGCGGGATCACCTGTGCCTGTGCATATTTATGAGGGGCCGGCACCCAGCCTGCCCTCAGATGTTGAGGGCTGCTCAGTGGCCAGCGGAGGCCAGGGCTCCAGGCACCACTGCTAGGGCCTGTCAGGCCACCCAGACTTGGTAAAGTCCCCAACCTGAGTTACCGTCAGGTCCGTGGGGGCCACACTGGAGCCAGGTCAGGAGACTCGGTGGAAGGTGGAGGCGGGGCCTGCTGGGTCACTTGGGTGTAACCTGGGTGTGCTGAGCTCTTGCTTTGTAGAGCTGGGCCCTGGGGAGACAGGTGAGAGGTGCTCACAGTCTTACCTTAAAATCCATGTATCGGGTGTGAGAGGGGCCGAGGAAAAACTGAATTTAAACAGTCTCGATATTTGGTGGACCTGGGCAGTGGTTAGTGCTCCCCTTAAACGATTCCTTCAAGTGTGTGTTTCATGTAAATTGCACATGTGCTGTATTTCACGATATGAGAATGGTGTTGATTTTTGTAATTGAAGAAAGTGATGATTTCAATGTCACCCCTGAGTGAAGAGGGTCACCCTGTCTTGCTCAGTATTAAAGGAGGCCCACAGTACATTTCAGAGCCGCTCGGCACCACATCAACTGCCAGCAAACATCACCGCCCAGAGCGATTCATGGCAGTCACCTCCCTCAGCAGTATGTGTGCAAGACTTCAAGAATTCAAAGAAATACGTAAAAGAAGGTGTTTATGATTTTATTTTAATATTGAATATGTCACAAGATTTAATGACCAAATTAGTCATTTACATTTTTCAAAGATATCTAAATATAAAATTGCTAAAAATTCAAATACAGATAGCAAGCTACAAATAATATTTCTTTTGTTTCTGGGGTGGATAGGAATGGAAGACATTAGAAAAGGGTGCTTCTGTTGGCTGAACAAAGATCAGAATGAAAGAGGAATTCATTAGGTGCCTCTGTGCAAACGGACCCTCAACTGTGAGAGGCTGTTTCAGCCACGTCGCTTCCTGTACAATGATTTAAAAAACTTTGAAATGCAGGTCCTCAATGAAACCTCAGCCTGCCACCTCGGCCAGGGCCAGTGCGAAAGGACGTCACCCTGGGAGGGACCTGGAGAGGCTGGCGAGGACCACAGAGGCATCAGGTGTGGCCAGAGGGGTGGTGTCAGCAGATACCTGATTCCTTGCCCCCCACCCCCTGGGAGCTGGACCCCTGGCAGCAGCTCCTCCCGCCCCGCAGTCTCTGATGCAGTGAAAGCAGCACTTCCTTCCTGCTCAGACCCGGGGGCAGGCACTGTGGGGAGAGGAGAAACGGAGCCGAGGCCCGAGACAGCACAGCAGAGACTCTTCCGAGTCCAGGAAAAATCCACATGCGGGTCCGACTGTCAGCGGAAACTTAGACTTGTTATGTAGGAAACAGAAGAGACCACTGCTGGCTGGGAGCTCAGTGTGACCCCCACTTCTCCGAGCCCCGAGCTTTACATGCAGTCCTGCCTTCCTGAAATCAGAGGTGCTGGGATGAGCCGAGGAGAGGAGGCTTCTGAAGGGGAAAATGGCGCAGCCTTGGACACACATCACTCGGTCCCCTTCCTAACTTTAGTAAGATACTATCCTCAAAGCAATGCACTCATTTAAACAAATGGCATAGTTAAAACTATTGACTAAATCCTAAACATTTCTTCTGAAAAATCGAGCCATAGCTTTTCCAATCTGCCTGTTCAATATGGGAACAGATTTTAAAGAGAATAACATAATCCATCCTCTGCCCCAAAGAATGGTCCATCATACCAACTATGATAAAGAGTTTATTAAAAGGAAGAAAAAAAAAAAAGAACCGTACATTTTTGTTCTTCGTTTAAGAAATTTGATCAAGTTGCAAGGACATGTCTGGGCATGGCTATGTCCATCTTCGGGCGGGGCCGTCAGGCAGTGAAGATGGCTGGGCAGCTTGTGGCTCCTCTCGGTGTCGTCCGGCCCCGGGCACTGCTAATCAAGGCCATTACCACTCAGGGTTCGGCCCCGTGGCAACGTCCCCAGCTCTGTTCCAGGGGGGTGCCCCCCTTTCCCCAAGAGCCCACCAGCCCTGTCCTCGTGAGCCAGGGGCTGGCCTCCCCGAGGACTGCAGGACACAGGTGGGCTCTAGGGCCACCTGGTCCTGGCAGGTAGGCTCTGAGCTATGGCAACAGATTGAAGCCGGAGGCCGGTGTCATTGTTGCCCTGATTTCTTTTCCTTCTGGAAGCTGAAGCTTGTACGTCTGTTCAGTTTTCTTTGTTTTTGAGCAAAATAGTCAGCCCGGGCAGTGCTTGCTCGTGATTCCAGGATGTAGTTAACCTAGAAAGCAAGACGACACAGCCCAGTCACTTGCCAGCCGTTCTGCTTGCCTGGGATGAGCAAGGGAAGGGCCCTGCCCCGGGCTGGGCGCCCTCCGGACCCAGTGCTCCCCTGTGCATGGCGTCCAGTCATCACGGCAACCCCGCAGGCTGGGACCGGAGCCCACTGCACAATGGGAAAACACGCCTGGAGAAGACACGAGGCTGGTACAGGCCTTTCAGCCAGTGGTGGAGCTTTCCTGATTCCAGAGCCTGTGGTCCCTCCCAGAAGAAGCCTGTGCACCGGGCTTCCTCGTCCTGCCCCAGCCTGCCTGGGCTCGCACATAACTTCTCTGAGCCCCCTCTTCCCTCGTCTGAAAGACAAGGACGCCACGGATGAAAACCAAACCAAAACAAGGCTCTGTGTTCAGCCTCCCACCAGCAGGTACAGAGGTTCCAACTGGGGTATTTTAATGCTCACAAGCACCCCACTAGCTACAGCTCGTTTGATAAAAAAGGAAAGTGAGGCTCAGAGAAGAGGACCAAGCTGCCCGGATCACCGAGAGGTCAGGGTCCAAGCCGGGAAAGGTGCCGTGGAAACTCTGTGCAGGATGCACAGCCAGCTGCCTCCCAGGCCTCCACGCTGCTGCTCCCACCTGGTTCTCTTGGGGTCTTTTCAGATGTCCCCCCATGCTGGATGGTCACTGTCACCATCACCTTTGGCACTGAGCACCTGCCTTATCTGAGCCTCACCCCATGTTTGGTTCAAGGGGCAGAGGGAAAATTAAGACTTGGTCCCTGTCCTGAGGACCTCACGGCCTAGTGAGTGTCCAACAGAACAAGTGTGACAACAGATACAGAAGGAGCAGAAAGGAATGGGGAGAGTAACTATCGGGGACACGTGGGGCAGGGAAGGCTTGTGGAGGGGATAAATGAGATGGGTTTTGAGAGACAAATAGGAGTTTGGGGTGTACAAGGGGTGGGGAGAATCAGCATGCATCAAGGCACAGCAGTGGAACACAGCAAGGGGGTGTCCATGAACTGCAGAAGCTTAGGGGCCAGTCACGGTGAGGCAGGGAGGAGCCAGGGAAGGGGAGCAGTGCCGTGATAAGACCTGCGCCTGCTGTGAGGATGAGCCCCCGGCTGGGTGGCGGTGGCGGTGGCAGTGGCAGCAGCAGCAGCGTTCGGAGTGCTTTTCAAGGACTGAGTCATTTAACCCTCACAACAGCCTTAGGAGATGGCTGCCATTGTTATCCCCATTGTACAGAGGAGAAAACTGAGGCACAGAAATGATAACGTCATTTACTTGAGGTCACAAAGCTAGAGAGTACGCGCCAGGACCTGGAACAGCTCTCCAGGCCCCGGGCCTCCTCAGAGGCCCCCACCCGCTCACCTCCTCAGACCCGGCTCCTTCCACTGCCCCAGCTGCCCTCTGGCTGCGCCTTTCTGAGAACAAACACTGCTTCTCTTCAACCTCAAATACCTAAAAGTTATGACTAGAACCCTGAACATTCCTGGCTAGAGAAACGAGCCGCCCCCTCTGCTGATTGTACTCTGAGGGCCACGTGTCCCGCGCCCGGAGCGGGAGAGGCCTCTGCGGACTGAGAAAAAACCGAGGTGCCCCGGGGAGGCGGTGCGGGTGCCTCGCCTCGCGTGGGGCTGGGGCTCTGCCACAGTGTCCCCTCCAGACTTTCTGCTCTGATGGTCGCCGGCAGCAGGCGTTAAAGGCTGGTGTGTGAGTACAGAAGGCTTGACGCGCTCGGCCCACTGCCTTGCCAAGTTACCAGCTGAGAGCAATAAATCATGAGGCCTGCAGGGCCGGGTGACGATTTGGGACACTAGAGACAATGCATGGAAAGAAGAGGTTTATCATTCTTAATAAGAGCAATCTTTGGGTTCGACTGTTTGCACACTCAACCAATCTACTGTTTTCAGTGTATTTTGGGCACATGTAACTTGACAAAAGCATTTTAAAATGATCCTCAACAGGCCAACTATTTCCTAAATTTATTATCTTCAGTGCTTTGTGATAATCACATAGATAATTTTAATGGAAGATTAATGTAATAATCAAAAGATAAAAACGCCCTTTGGTCTGCCATTAGCTGGTTAATACGCTGTGGCTTACAACTTGCACAATTTTATGCACTATAGAGTGTTTCACTTTCAATGCATTTTACAGCTTAAGGCATAAAAATATAGGGAGTTTTCATGGTCAATAAAGTCACAGCCTCCATCACTCGATCACGAGAAGAACCCAAGTTGAAGGGACCAGTGACTCCTCTGAGATTCACCTCGAAGCCTGCAGAATTAGGGACCACACAGGGCTTAGCTCAATCCCATCTCGGGTGGGACAGGGCAGGGCAGGTCTGGGACTCCTCAGCTTGGTTCAAGATGAGGCTCCACCTGTATGTGCTCTGTGGCCTTGGGCCTCCTTTTCGTCGTCTATAAAGTGGGGATAATAATGTCTACACTGGGCAGGGCAGTTGCAAAGATGAAATGAGATAATGTACATAAAATGTCTTGTATACACTCGGTGCTCAATAAATGGGTCCTATGGGGAAAAACACAATGAGCTAAAAATAACTTGATGGAGAGTTGCCTGCTTGTAATAGTTTCTTTGACATTAGCCTCTGGTCCTTATTTCCTCCTTTCAGTTTCAGTCTAAAGCTCTTATTTTATGTGAAATTCCTCAATTCTAGAACCACCACATGTATTACTTGTGTCTAAGACCGACCTGAGAAGAACCTCTGATGGCAACATTTCTACCAAGTGGGGCCTCAGTCACTTGGTGTTGGTGCAAAGTCCCCCGAAGACATTGGGAATGGCAGATAGGGCTAAGTATTTAAACTGCTTTAAAAATCAGAGATCGGAGACGTGAAATTTAATCTTCCATTAGGATCGCGATCATTAGCTCTCTAAATAAATCAGGCTAGGACTTCTCCTGGAGTCTTGTGCATGATGTAATATTTCTACAAGCATTTTCATATGAAAACAGACATTTTAGGGAAGGTGATAGGCCTTGGGGATTTTGCAGAAAAGCATCTGCTTCGAGGGAGCATTTGGTCCTGGAAAATGATTTCTCTGTTCTTCCACAGTCTTGCACTGAAGTCATAAACCTGTGTTTCTGTCATCAATCTGCTGTTGTGAAAATTATTTTGATGTCAAACACAGGATTATAATTTTACTAGAATCCTTCTAGTAAAATCCTTGAATATTTTAATGCTGGCTACAAAAAAAAAAGGCCAGGACTTCCCTGGTGGCACAATGGTTAAGAATACACCTGCCCCATGACTCAGTCCTTAGGTGTGTACACCTTTCATTCAACATCATAGGAATTTTAATTAAAAAAGCAAAATTTGTTTTTCCAGTTGCAGCCTACTTTAAGGAATTACTGTTTTTCCCTTTTGTCACAGTTAAAATCAAGTGTTGGGAATTCAATTATAATTTGAGTAAAAATATATCCAGTAAGAATGAATGTAGATGGCTAAATGATTCTTACTCAGTGTGATATATAATGCAGCACGGACCCTTGTAAATTGTCATATGCCAATAAAATGTCATAAGTGGTAAAATAAAACAAAACAAAACAAACAAAAAAAGAATACACCTGCCAATGCAGGGGACATGGGTTCAAGCCCTGGTCCGGGAAGATGCCACATGCTGTGGAGCAAGCTCGTGCGCCACAACTACTGAGCCCGTGTGTCACAACTACTGAAGCCCGCAAGCCTAGAGCCTGTGCTCTGCAGCAAGGGAAGCCACCGCAATGAGAAGCTCGCACACTGCAACGAAGAGTAGCCCTCGCTCGCTGCAACTAGAGAAAGCCCGCAGGCAGCAACGAAGACCCAATGCAGCCAAAAATAAAATAAATAAATAAATTTTAAAAATTAAAAAAAAAACAAAAAACGCCAGCCCTGACGGGGTAATGGAATATTTCTCTGCCTGGCTCCCAAGTGCGGCATACGCTCCCTGGGCTGTCGGGGGATGCGCTGGCAGGTAACTCTTAGCTCACTGCTTTCAGGCACTCCAGGTGGGCACTGTCCCCTGCCTGTTCCAAGGGGCTCCGATCCTGGGTGGTCTATGAACCCTCTGCTTTCCATCCAACTGGTCATGCTACTCTGTCTTGGCTCTAAACTGTCCTCCTAGCAGCTTTATTCTTTTAATCCTCATCTACTACTTTTGAACATCTTTTGAAGCCATGAGGACTTTGCCTCAAAATGTTTCTGTGAAACAATTCCATTTCATCGAAACCTCCTGTTCAGCTCCTTAAGTCTATGCACACCTGGGAGGTTAGGAGCACAAGTTCTGGAATCTGCCAAACCTAGGTCAAGTTCTGGTTCTGCCTGTCACAACCCTGGCTAAGTTACTTTTTTCCTGAGCCTCAGTTTTCATCTAGAAAATGGGAATGACTGTATATTACTACCTCATAGAGGTGTGAAGGTTCCTTGAGACAGGACAGGTAAAGTGCCTGGCCCAGGTCCTGCACTTTGTGACCCCTCAGTATATCTTAGTACTTTCATTACTATTACTTGACGACATCTACCCTTAAGAAGAGAACGAATAATCACTTAGGGAGCTTCACCGTACCATTTAATATTTGCTCTAGCAGCTAATATTAGCCTTATGGTGGGGTAGGGCAGGGTAAGTACCATGATCCCTATTTTACAGGAGGAGAAACTGAGGCCCAGGGAGGTGATGTGACTGGTCAGAGTCACACACAACCAGGGGTGCAGGAGCCCCCTCTGGCTCTAAGCCCTGTTCTGCCAAAGCAGTTCTGTTTTCTCTATCTGGTCATTCTACGTAAGATTTGGCTTGGAGAAAGGATTCTCAGTTTGGAAGAGTCTGAAAATCACTAGTCCAGGGCTACTCAGAGTGTGGTACGCAGATGGCATCCTGTGCAGCACCTGAGAGCTTCTTAGAGACACAGAATCTCGGGCCCTGACCCATATTTCCTGAACCAACGAGACCCCACGGGAGCTTTTCTCAGTCCGACTCCACTTTGCAAGAGTCTGTGTGGCTTGTGCAACCCCTTTGCTCCAGACACACGGGCTCAGGTGCAACCTCCCCGCCACACCGCACTCGCCCTGCTTCTCTGCCCTGTCACAGGCTGCTCTCTCTGTGAAATGCCTTTTCTCTCTCCTCACCTGGTGAAATGTGTGCTTTTCCATCCATCCTTCAGGGCTCAGCTCTCCCTGCCTCCCTACCCCCTGTACCAAGTCAGTTGACTGTTTACACACCCATGGGGCACCTTGTGACTTATTCAACAGTCTTTTAAAAATATTTATTTATTTATTTATTGGCTGAGTTGGGTCTTCGTTGCTGTGTCCGGGCTCTCTAGTCGCGGCAAGCAGGGGCTACTCTTCATTGTGGTGCATGGGCTTCTCATTGCAGTGGCTTCTCTTGTTGTGAAGCACGGGCTCTAGGTGCGTGGGCTTCAGTAGCTGTGGCACACGGGCTCAGTAGTTGTGGCTCATGGGCTCTAGAGCACAGGCTCAGTAGTTGTGGTGCACAGGCTGAGTTGCTCCGTGGCATGTGGGATCCTCCCAGACCAGGGACTGAATCCGTGTCCCCTGCATTGGCAGGTGGATTCTTAACCACTGCGCCACCAGGGAAGCCCCTCTCTGTAATTTTCTTAACGTCTGTCTCCTCTGAAAGAGGACAAGCTCGCTGTCACTGCAGTATCCTGAGTACTAGCCTGGCACACAGAAGGTGCTCCGTGAGCACTGTTGAGATATGGTAACAGACAATTCTAGCATCAAGCCGGGTACGTTTAGAACAGGTTAATTATCGTGATTACTTTAAGGTGTCTTCAAACAATAACAATAATTTCCTCAGAGTCTGTCCCAGGAACCTCAAGGAGCTCCTGAGTGGGGTTGGAGGGAAATAAATGGTACGTAAAAAGAATGAATAAACACATGAAGAAGGAGGATTATCAGGGGACTGGGAGGAAGCTGAAAGGGGTCCTGGCTGGCTGAAGCAGGTACAGAGCAGCTGACCTGCAGTGTGGCCCAGGCCTGGGTGCTCACCAGCCGGGTGACCCGTAGGCAGTGCAGTGACCCTGCAAAACCGGCCCGGGAGCCTCATGCAGTGCTGGGGGGGAGCCGGTCCTGCATACGCCGGGTCTGGGCCGAGAAGGAACACTCACCTTGAGCACAATTTCATTGACGGTAGCAGCGTCAGATTCAAAGTAGAGGTGTTTATAGTCGTGATTGCTTAGATACGTGAGTTTAAATATCGCGTGACCTAGAGGGAGAGAGAAAAGGCAGGGTTGAGGGGGCTCTGGCGGGTTACCTTGGGGGAGGCCCCCCACATTCTCCTCTCCCCTTGTCATTTCAGTTCCAGCGAGAGCACGTGGAGGCTGCGGGGCTGCAACTCTTCCCAGGAGTCGTTCACCTTCTCATCACAGGCGGGGAGAGAGCAGTCAGTAAGCAACAGATCAAACGGCTAGTTAGGTTCCAGTCCACTCTGCAGGGTGTTCCGGGGAACGCCAGATTAGGAAAGCTCTACGGAACTATTTCAACATAATAATTGCATGGAAAAGGTGGTATTTTTTAAGGCAGAAAACCAATTAACTCCAAATTATTACTCTAAAAATAACTGCTTAAAGTCAAATAAATGAGCAACAGGAAGGAGGAAGGCCGATAGTAATGCTATTACAAGGTTCTCCGTAGCCTGGCTCCTGCTGGGAGGGGGAGTCCTGGTCACGTGATCCCACGTGGAAGCTGCTCACAAGGCCCAAGGCCCAAGGCCCAAGGCCTCCGGTCATTTCCACCCTGGAAGGATGGGTGGACTGGGGGCAGTGGGGGGCGTGGAGAGGCTGCTCTAAAGGCTGCTATGGAAAGCTGGCACCTCACAGAGCAGACTGACTCTGGGGGTCTGACCCCCTGAACACACAAACCACCCCCAGACCCAAATGCTTTTGTAACCCTTTCCTACCACCTTCAGGGCAACCTTGTCATTTCTGGGACTGCTTCCTGGTCTAGCCTCACCTCACTTCACCACCCTCAGATGCCACATGCCAGCCCAGGGCATTGCACATACCCACCTGCCCACGCTTGGGATGTCCCCTCTCATTATCCTGTCTCCAAAAGATCAGCCAATGCTGGGTACTTTAGCTCAACTGGCACCTCCGTGGGATACATTTCTAGGCACGCTTCTCATGTGGCCTCCCACACAGTGCTCGGCCAAAGAAACCTGCTTACCATATCACGCCACCTGCAGCCGTGTCCGCACCCCCTGTGCCTGTCCTTTGGGCCAAACATGCCAATCAGATTCCCTCCTCTAAGCGGAGACATAGGTGCCCGCCATCCTCACTCCCATGTGACGCTCTCCCTGGCCCACCAGTTCATGCCGTCCTTGGGTTCTGGGGGACCCCTGTGGACCTCCAAGAAAGTCCTCTTTCTCCTTAAGCTATTTTGAAGTTGGTTTCCATTACTGGCAACCAAAGGAGCACGGCTCCAGAGAGACGTGTAGTCAGAGCTCAGTAAACATTCCCAGACCAAGGAGCAGCTGGTGACATCTCTTACCCAGAGGCCTCCTCCTACCAGCCTCAGAAACAACTCCTCCTCGTCTTTTCTGCAGACTCCAGTGCTTGTGAGATTAAAATTCAGCATATCCTTTCTATTAGGCCTTCTCATCCATTGTCCTTTTAATTGAAGCAGTGGCTGGTCATAGTTATTAATTAATAACATATCACCCATATTACTGTAAGTTCACCTCTTTCCCGGAGAAATCTTCTTGGAAACTTTATTTACAGTAGCTAATTCTTCAGATCTTCAAAAATAAACTGATATATGCTGTACGTTTGTGGCCAGAAGAGTTAAGCTGCTGGTATTTTATCCTGGAAACATCATTATGATATACTCTTTGTGACTATAAATTCAATATTGAAAAAATTAGCTAACAATTTCTGAAAAACCTCGCTTTCCGTCGCTTGACAAATTTAGCCTGATTCTAAATCGTGGTACTAAAATGTTAGAATTTTTAGCTGAAAGCTGATCATTCTGTGAATATATAAATTACTTGTTTCTGAGAAGTGAATCTCACATGAATGGGTGTATCTGTATGTAAGGACGTGAGCGTATGTGTGTATTCTTTTATCTTTACAGGATTCAGCTCAGAATGTCAGAGCCTTGATGGTGATATCACCGTGTGGAAGAACAATGCAGATCTCTCTGTTGGCCGTGCTGTGACCAAGCAGAGCCGTCTATGAAGGTCACAGGGCTGTGAAGGACAAACAGAGACACCCCCTCCAGGAGGCCTTACTGCTGACACCTGGCCGTGACAGACACAGACACCAGTGCCTGCAGCTAAAAAGGACCAGAAGGTCTTAGGGAGGTCTGTGGACCCGACGCTTCGGGGTTCACTGACCACTTTGATAAGTGATCTCATGGACTGTCTATACCACCTGCTCCCGCTCGTCACTGACAAAACAAAACCCAAACCTCAAGGTACTAGAGCATGTTTCGCCTGAACAACTGGGACACCATTAAAAACCTGTCCTGCACTCTTTAAGAAGAGCCAAATCTACACATGGCACACGTGACATGCAGGCTGCAGGGGCCTGGGAGCCTCTGGAAGGAAGCCTCCACACCACCCCCTTGGGTGGTACGGGCTCACGGAGGGGAGGCCTGTGGTTCATCTGCACACCAACCATAGGACAAAACCAAACTAATCATCCCACATCGAGTGTCCGGAACGGCTGCATATTTGGGTCAGGTGACTACAAACACCGCCCCGCCCCCCGTGTACTGTGCTGAGCTAGGAGGCTGTGTGTGTCCTTTGCCTGTCCCCAGCACTCCTACCAGACCCCCAAGGAAGAGGGAAGCAAGTCAGAGTGATGAGGAGTTCCAGCCCTGACCATCTCACTGAAGCCTCTGACTTACGTGTCCTTTCCAGTGAGAGCATTCACATCACTGAGGGAAGAGGAGACAGACCACCACCTGGAGAACCTGTATGAGGATTCAACAGCTCGGCCCTTTTGCAACTATTACAGAACCACAGATAGACTATCACAGAGCTAATAACCGGGTGCGGTGCGGTGGGACAGCTACAGCAGACGGCCCCTCCTGCTCTGTGGGAGCACCTCGGAGGGAGGACTCTAGTCAACTCGGAGCCACGCTGTCACTCGTGCTGGAGCCACGGAGCGTGGGGCCAAGGCGCTCCGAGTTTTTGCGGTGAGGCTTTTCCCCTTGCTCCAGGGATCCCTGTTTTGCTGGGTGGCCAGAGGAATGAACACGAGGAACACTGAGAGACACGTATGATGAGCATGACGAAGAAGGTGATGCCAGGGAGATGCTGCGCAGACCCCAGGGGAGGTGGCTGGCCTGGTGGCGGAAGGGCCACCAGAGACACAGCTTCCTGGGGAAGCCGACGCCTGACTGAGCAGTCTTAGAGGAGGAAGCGGGGTCAGCTGGGTAGAGGTGGGGTGGAGAAGGATGCGACAGCGCGTGGACACACACGGGGGCGAGAGGCAGCACGCCTCCGAGCCAGGGCTCCGAGCAGACAGGTTCGCGGACAGTGGGGCAGGCAGGAGGTGCTGTGACACAGGGCAGACCAAAGGGCGGGGGGGACACTGGCTTCAACAGCTGAGGGAGCCGCTAGGGGACTGTAAGCTGGGCAGTGAAGTCAATGGTCAAATTGGGCTTTTGGGCGTTCACCCTGGGTCGCCAGGGCCTGGAGGCAGGGGGACCAGCTGCCACAGTCATCCAGGTAGGAGCATATTCAGTTTTGAGCTAGACAGGAGTAAAAAGGATGCTGAGAAAGGGATGGACTTGAGAACTATACAGAAGGTAACAGTGGCAGGACGTGGGAATTCTTTTATAATAGAAGAGTTAATAAGCAGAATTCACACTTGTATAATTTCACCTAATCCAAAGCCCATATATTAAAGTGTAACAAGTTAATTGACCTCTTTCTGGAAATGGATCTATCAATAAATGTGAGTAGTTTATGCTATGTGGTAAATTTCCACCAGAGGTGTCTGGGAAGGAATCACTGGCATTTCAACACCAGCTGAACAGAATAGGAACACAAAGTGAGAAAAGTCTGTTATCAAACCTTTATCAGCCTCGGGCACCTCTAGGCTCACCTCAGGTAAAGGAGGAAGAGGGGGGTCATATGTCCTCCTCAGCTGCAGCCCATCAGGGCATCTGTCCTGGGGTGTTAGAGGGAATCAGAGGTGGGCAGGCTACCCTTGGAAACTCAAAGAACATCAGCACCTTTCATAGGGAATGAGTAGGCCATAGGGGTAAACTGTCTTTGTAAAAATGCCAGTTGAGAAACATGATCCAGGCATGCCTTGTTTTACGGTGCCTTCACTTATTGTGGTTCGCAGATACTGCATTTTTTACAAATGGAGGGTTTGTGGAAACCTTGCACTGTCAAGATGACGGTTAGCATTTTTCAGCAATAAAGTGTTTTTAAATTAAGGTGCGTAAATTATTTTTTTAGACATAATGTTATTGCACATTTAACAGACTACAGTATAGTATAAATATAACTTTTATATGCATTGGGAAACCAAAAACTGTGTGTGACTTGCTTTACTGTGGTGGTCTGGAACCGAACCTGCAATATCTCTGAGGTAAGCCTGTGTATCAGTATGATTTAAAAGAAAATACAAAGTCTAATATTGCAATTAGTCCAAATGATTTTGTTTGGGTTGTTAAATTCTGCTTGGAAATTGCGGCATAACGAAAGCCTGGGATGCAGAGGGGGAAAGTGTGAGTGCTAGTCAGAGACTTGGGAAGAAATTCAGTTCTGCTGTGTTCTAGTGGTGGGACTGTGGGAGGCACTGTCTGTCCCTCCAGAGGCCAAGGTTTGCCCGAGAGGAGACGGCACCCATCAGGCATCTCACATGGCACTTGGAAACAGCGGGGGCTCCATGGGTGGTGGCCATCATTCTTACAACTGTGATGGAACTGATGTTTGACGATAATATCCTCATTGTTCTGACGATTTGGTTTTTAATTGGGCCTTCTTTGAGCAGACTTGCTTTAGAGCTGTAGGAATAAAATGCAATATAATGGGGTATAAAATGTGGCATCTACGCCCCGGTCACATATCCAGATTTGCTCAGGGCACTGAAACTATACATCTGCTTCTGAATATTGAAATGGAAGTCTGGATATGTAAAAATGTATTTACATTTATGTATTTTTTTCCCAAAGTAAAACAGAGAAGATGGAATGTAACACTGAACAGAAACTAATGAGCAGTACAGGTGTCAGAAGCGGAGACTTTTGAGCTTTCGTGCTGTAATTTATCATCTGCATTATAAGTTTTAACTTAAACCAGAGGCTGTGCTGAAAAAACAGGGTCTTCTGGTCAGTTGAGGGGAGTGGTCATTCAGAAAAAGCTGCTATTATCACAAGATGGGACAGCTTAAGCAGAGGGCCAGCAGCGTATACACTCCTGCTAAAAGAAATGCTCCCAGATTTCCACTGCAAATGGAACAGAGATTGCTGTTTGAAAAGAGGCTCCCTTCTAAACGACCTGTGGGCACCCACTGTGGTTGGCAATGACTGGTCAGAGCTGGGACTTCCAAACTGAGCCTGAGGCCCACCTTTGTCTAAAACCCCCCAGGTGTCCCACTTGCCAGGAAAGCCAAAAATAAACTTGAATTTTTTGATTTTCTTTTTCAATTAAAAAATTATAAAATATATTTAAAAATGACTAGAAATTTAGAAGACAGAGGAGAGACTTCCACACTCCACCCCCATAATACCAACATCCTGGCACAATGACATCCATGGTCTCTTTTCTAGTCATTCTCACATGTCTGCTTTCACACAGTTGTAATCAGATCGTATAGTAAAATTTGGGGAGAATTTTTGTTAACATTTTACCATAGCCTTTTCCTTGTTGCTATGTAGTCTCCACAACCATCTTTTTCAACAGCTGTATTTTATTCCAACAAGTAGGTGTGTGCCACGGTTCATGCTACTATCTTTCCGTTGGGCATTTAAGTTACTAATAAAATTGCCAGTATTACAGATAAGCCTATGAAGAACATCTCTTGAGTATTTGGATTCCTTCTGAATTCCTCTACATCAGGCATGGATACTTCTTAAAAAATGGGTTTCCAGGGTCTGATCTTTTCTGGTCCCTCTGGCTTGGAAGTGGGTGGAGAGCTCTCATTGGATTTGCCTTTTTAAAAAATAACTTTTATTTATTTATTTAATTTATTATTTATTTTTGGCTGTATTGGGTCTTTGTTGCTGTGCACGGGCTTTCTCTAGTTGCAGCGAGCAAGGGCTACTCTTCATTGCAGCGGGAAATGGATGGCCTGGGATGCTTTGGTCTCTGGGTTGAAAACCCCCTCCGGGTCTGGTCTCCACTGCGAGCAGCATTCCCAGCTGCCTGTAGGAGCTTCAGTTCAATGTAATTCAACTGGCAAAGGCTGGTGCTCCTTCTCAAGCGCCCCGATGGTGGCAGAGGCCCCAGTAACTGTGATGACCTCTTTGACCTCTGCAGCAGGGACAGAGTGTGATCCACTTACACTTTTGCCTGTGTCATTCACCCCCTCCCCCCGCCCCCTTTGGCTCCTTCCTATAAACATAATTAAAGCTCTCTGATTATAAAAACTCCCATGGCAATGTGATTTCCCTCCTTCCTCTAATTTACTGAAAACACTCTTGCTAAGGTCACCACGACCTCTATGTTCAGAGATCCAGTAGATACTTCTCGGCTTTTATTTTGCTTGGCTTCTCAGCTGTATCTGATACTTCTGAAGTCCTCTCTTCCCAGGAAGCCACAGTCAACCCGATTGTTCAACTGACTTCTCCAGTCAATCTGTTTCTTATATGTCCTTTGTGACCTTCTTGTCCTTTATCTTTCTCTTAAGTAATGGTCTTCCCTGGTGTCCTGTCCTTGACCCTCATCTCTTTTAACTCCATTTCTCCTCTGTCAGGTTTGCCCCTTAGGTTTTAACTACTATCCAGATATTGATGATCCCGAAGCAGATATCTGGCTCGGACCTTTCTCCAGACTTTCAGAGCCAACCAGTGAGTACAGCTGCCATCTTCATATGGCCTGCAGTGTTGCACATCCAGAACTGAATTCTACATTTCCCCTTAAATCTAAAGGTCTATTAGCCCAACTGGAGGCTTTACTACTCACCAAGTTCCAAGCATTTGGTCCCCTAAATAGTTTTCATATATTCATCTTTCATCCCTTCCCATCCTGTGACCACAGCCCTCACCGAGGTCCTGCCCGTCTGTTGCCTCTTCTTGGTTTTCCTACTTTGGGTCATGTCTTCTTCAGATCCAAACATCTACCGAGAGGAGTCATCCTTTTGTAACACACATCTGGTCATATCACTCTCCTACTTAAAACTCTACAGTGTTTCTTTTCCTATTGTCTTCAGAATAAAGTCCAAGGTTTTTAGATGATTTTCAAGACCCTAAATCAGCAGTTGTCAAACTTCTTGGTCTCAGAATCCCCTTACACTTTTAAACATTACTGAGGAGCCCCAAAAGCTTTTGTTCATGTGGATTATATCTATCAATATTTATTATATTAGAAATTAAAACTGAGAAGTGTAAAAACTATTAAATCGGACTTCCCTGGTGGCACAGTGGTTAAGAATCCGCCTGCCAATTCAGGGGACATGGGTTGGATCCCTGGTCCAGGAAGATCCCACGTCACGGAGCAACTAAGCCCGTGCACCACAGCTACTGAGCCTGTGCTCTAGATCCCGCAAGCCACAACTACTGAGCCCGTGTGCCACAACTACTGAAGCCCACATGCCTAGAGCCCGTGCTCCACAACGAGAGAAGAGACAGCAATGAGAAGCCCGCGCGCCGCAACGAAGAGTAGCCCCCGCTTGCTGCAGCTGGAGAGAGCCCGTGCACAGCAATGAAGACCCAACGCAGCCGAAAATAAATAAAATAAATTTTAAAAAAATCCATATGATAAATTTTCCTCCTGTATTAGAGTATAAGGAAAATAAATACTGTGTTATCATGTCCATCTTTACAAGTACTGAATATCATGATTTCTTCAGACTTGCAAAAGGCTCTACATATCACCACTAAATATTAAGTTCCATATTATAATAAGTTCCATATTACCATACTACTGTGCTTTTTGAGTTCTTGGACTGATTTTTAACAGTTTTTGTTTTGTTTCATTTTTGGTCAACTCTTGTCAGTTTTAACTTCCTACTGGCTTTATTATTAAGTTCTGTAATTCTTTTTCCACCTTCTATTTTTCTGCATTTAATATCCTTTAGGAAGAGAAACCAGATAACGAAGCATGGTTAAAATTTGTTGAGAAATAAGACTTCATAGATTGAGTTGGGGCTAGGGATACTCTTCCATCCAAAAAGCACAGAAGTGTAAGTGACTTGGCTTTGTGTCAGTGGCAGAGGGAAGAATATAAACCTGTTACCATTTATATATAACTTTAGGCAAGTTACATAACTTCTCTGAGCCCCAGTTTCCTCATTTATAAAATGGGAATAATATCTGTCTCACAGAGTTGTTGCTAAGATTAAGTCATGATTACTAGGATAAAAATCAACAATCTGAGGGCTTCCTTGGTGGAGCAGTGGTTGAGAGTCCGCCTGCCGACGCAGGGAACATGGGTTCGTGCCCTGGTCCGGGAAGATCCCACATGCCGCGGAGCGGCTAGGCCCGTGAGCCATGGCCGCTGAGCCTGCACGTCCGGAGCCTGTGCTCCGCAATGGGAGAGGCCACAACAGTGAGAGGCCCACGTACCACAAAAAAAAAAAAAAAAAAAAAAAAAAATCAACAATCTGAGACTTCTACAATAAATGTATATAAACCTCAGAGGGTTGTTTCAAGAATTAAGTAGTGCATATAAAGCACTTGGGACAGTGCCTGGAACATGGTAGGTTCCCTTGTCTTTTTGCTCCCACTCTCCAAGATAAACAAACTTTTCCAGACAGGCTAAGAGAGCCAAGAGGCAATATTAAGGATATTTTATAGATACTTATATAACAAGAGAAAAAGAATTTCCACGTTTTTTAATTGACAAAATTCAAAATATAATAATCAAATATATTTTCTGAGGTTACTACAGGTTACTTCTGAGAAGGACATATTTTTTTTGGGGGGGGGTAGATAACATTTCACTTAAATGGAGTTCAAAGTTAATGTTCCATATCATCAAATCAATTGCAAATATTCACATGTTAAAACCTATTCTTAGTTGAAACTGTTAAGCTGAATAAAAAACTTAAGCTGCAAATTGATAACTTCGCTACATAACAAGGAAAATATAAATGTTTACAAAAGGCTTAAAGATTTGCATGTGCAGTGTGCATTTTATAACAAAACTTCTAATTGCACAAAACCCAGGCCAGCTCAAAGTTTAGATGTACACATTTACCCAGTTGAGCGTTTTTAGAGTAACTACTGCACAAATTGACAATAGGTCATTCTCTTTTTTTGCTCCCCTTTTCTTTTTCTCCCCTTCTTCCTTTCCCTCCCTTCCTCCTTCCCTCCCGCCCCTCCCCCATTCCCCCCCCCCAAACTCATGAAAAGAATCTATGGACTGAAAAAGCCCCAGGCTGAAAGGACTGGACTGCCTTGATTGACATGGGGAAGGGGGTTAGTAGACTATGTGTATCGCGGCAGCAGAGGCTGCAGCCCAACGTGTGGTTTTAATGACCAGCACGCAGGGCAAAGCATTTTGCACAGTGTTTGTTTTCCTGTCTTGCACTTACAAATAAGGTCTATGGGAGTAGCATGGAAAACGTTTGCTGTTTTTCCCTTTTTTTTTTTTTTAATTGCTTTTGTTTAAAATTTGATCGCCTTAACTACTGTAAACATAGCCTATTTTTGTGCTTAAGATACTGAATGGAAAACTCCATTGTGTGTTGCTGGACTGTTTTGGAAATATTTGGTCAAATGTGTGTTAATTTGGCTGTAATGGCATTTAAAGCAAACAAACAAACAAAAAAAGCTGTGAAAATGGCCTTGGAGCATTATCTTTAGTTACTTGAAGAGTTTCTAGTTTTTTTTAAATACAGTTTATGTTAAAATAATTTTTATTAATTTAGAGAAGACAATCAATGTGAGAAAACGGACTTTCTTTTGGATTTTCTTTTTGTGGTCATTGTGAGTGATTGCTTTTTCCTTTTATTAGTTTCACATTCTTCCTTTGTTCTAAAACTTAGACTGACATCTAGCTTTGACAATCATAGTATGTTTTATTTTCCTGAAGGGGGAATAACTTATAATGCTGTTTAGTTTTGTACTATTGGTGTGTTGGTGAATTTTTAAACTGTGTGCTAACTGCAATAAATTATATGAACTGAGAAAAAAAAAAAATCTATTCTTAGTGCATAGGCCATATAAAACTAGGTGGTGGGCTGGATTTAGCCTATGGGCCAGAGTTTGTCTATCCCCACTCAAAGAGGTCTCACTTATTTCCTTTTCCTTTGTTCATTCTGTATAGTTGCTAATGGTGACATTTTGAGTACGCTTGATTTCTTTGTGTAGATCTGGGTTTCTATCTGGTATTTTTTTTCCCCTCCAGCCTTCAATATTTCTTATAGTAAAGGTTTAATGGCAACAAATTCTTTTATTTTTTGAATGTCTGGAAATGTCTTCATTTCACCTTCATTTCTGAAGGATATTTTCACTAAATATAGAATTCTAGGTTGACAAGATTTTTCTTTAGCAAGAGATGTCACTCCGTTGTCTTCTGGATTGCATTATTTCTGGTGAGAAGTCAGCAATAATTCTTATCTTGGTTTCTCTGGATGCTTATAAGATTTTTTTCTTTATCATTGGTTTTCTGCAATTTGATTATGATGTGCCTTGATGTGGTTTTCTCTGTATTTATCCTGTTTGGCCTTCTTTGGACTTCCAAGATTGGTGGGTTGATATTTTTAATCAAATCTGGAACAGTTTTCTCTACCATCCCTGAGACTCCAACTACATATATGTCAGAACACTTGCTATTATTCCACAGGCTTTGTTCTTTTCATCCATTTTTTTTCTCTCTCTCTGTGCTTCACTTTGAATATTTTCTATTGTCCTGTCTTAAAGTTCATTGATTGCAATAGGCAGATTCTGAAATGGCTTTCAATGATCCCACCTCCTGCTTTTCACAGCCTTGTGTAATCTCCTTGTCTTGTTGGTGGGCTAGACCTAGTGACTTACTTCCGATGAGTAAAGTACAGCGAAAGTGTTGGGATGTATTTCTGAGATTAGGTTATAAAAGACTGTGACTTCTTCCTTCCTAGTACTTTCCTGCTCCTGGTTATTTTGATGAAGCCAGCTGCCATTTTGTGAGCTTTCCTATGGAGAGGCCCATGTGGCAAGGAATGGATGGTGTTCACAAAGAAATGAACTCTGCTAGTAACTACTCAGTGAGCTTGGAAGCAGATCCTGCCCCTATTGAACCTTGAGATGACTGTGGCTCTGGCTGACAGTTTGACTGCAGCCTGGTGACAGACCCTGTGCTAGAGGACCCAGCTAAGCTGTGCTGGATTCCTGACCCACAAAACTGTAAGAAAATAAATGTTATTGTTGTTTTAAGACATTGAGTTTTGGGACAATTTGTCATGTGGTAATAGATAACTAACACTCTGACCTTTTTTCCTAACCTTCCTGATTTGCTCCCATCAGTGAATTTTTTCTTTCAGGTACTGTATTTCTTAGCTCTAGAATTTTCATTTGGTTCTTTTTAAAGTCTCCATTTCTCTTCTTTTTGAGTTATTAAGTCTTTGAACATATTTATAACATGAATTTTTAAGTACTTATCTGCCAGTTCTATCATCCCTGCCATTTCTGACTCTGCTTCTATTGACTGATTTTTCTCCTGGTTACAGGACACATTTTTTCCTGCTTCTTTCCATGTCTCATAATTTTTTATTGAAAGTTGGACACTATGAATGTTCGAGTGTGGGATGTTTGCATTTTGTCATCATCTTTTAGATAATATTGGGCTTTGTTCTGGCAGTCAGTTAATTTACATGTGGATCAGTTTGATCCTTTCAAGAATCCGTTTAAAACTTTATTAAGAATTAAGGCAGTCTTTAATCTAGGGCTAGTGTAGCCTTGCTCCCAAGATACGGCCTTTCCAGAGTTACTAGTAAATGTCCTGGATGCTTCAACTACTGGGGAGCTATGAACTAGAGTTTTGGCCAGAACTTTAGTTTATAGCTCCCCAGTAGTTGTTCTTTGACCAGACTTGTGAGATCCCACAGGAGGCACACACAGCTTAGTATACAACAGAAGATTAAAAGGCATCTTTCTAGAGCTCATTCTCAGTAGGGCTCCCTCCTCTCCATTTTTTTTTTTTTTTTTTTTGCGGTATGCGGGCCTCTCACTGTTGTGGCCTCCCCCGTTGCGGAGCACAGGCTCCGGACGCGCAGGCTCCGGACGCGCAGGCTCAGCGGCCATGGCTCACGGGCCCAGCCGCTCCGCGGCATATGGGATCCTCCCAGACCGGGGCACGAACCCGTATCCCCTGCATCGGCAGGCGGACTCTCAACCACTTGCGCCACCAGGGAGGCCCCCTCCTCTCCATATTTAATTTTGCTAATTTCAGTTGCTGAATTTCAGTTCCCCCAACTCTGATCTGTGTCTCCCAGGTCAATGAGACTGCTATGCTCTCCTTGGGAAACCCTGGAAGAAAGCTGAAGTGATAGTAGGTCTCAGCTCATTTGTTGCCCTTCTCTCAGGGCTCATTGTCCCGTACTGCCTGTTTTTCAATGTCTGCAAACAGTTTCTTATATTTTGTGCAGTTTTCCAGTCATTTATGATAGAAGGGCTAATCTGGGTATAGCTACCCTGTCCTGGAAGTTGCCTATGGGAATCTTGTAAGCAATACATATTTTGATTTTAATGAAAGAATGGCTTACTTTTTCCATGTCTACAAGAATAACTTAAAATCTAAGCACTCCATTTATTTATTATGAAAACACAGTTTGGAGCTTGGCAGGAGGCAAGGGAAACAGATTTTTCCAATCATTTATCCGGCTGAGAAATCTTCACACAGATTTCTTCAGTAGGAAAGAATCTCTGCCCTTACCCTCTTCTCAATTCGGATCTCTTCTGATGTTACAACCAAGAAAAAAAAAAAAAAAAGAATTTGAGGAAATGGTAATCAAAATCTAGGAAAATGTAAATGTCTGCAAACTTTCCATTATACCTATATAACTGTTTTGTTATTATGGGTCTATATGCCCAAGTCAACAATTAAGTGAAAATTTAACAGCAAAAAGAAGGCTTCTCCCAGGAGGAAAAATAGATGATACCCCCGAAATGTTTTCTACTCTAACAGATATCAATATTCCAATCAACACAAGGAAATTCTTTCTCATTTATTAGTTAAGTCCTAGGGGAAAATGAAGAAAGTTTACACAGAATGTAAGAAAACCCACTGAATGTCTCAGTACCAGCCAATTTTCTTCATAAACATAGACATTCTTATATGTCATGCAGTGAGCAAACATGCCCCCAACAGCTCCCATGAGCAACTGTAGTACCTGATAATGAATATGGGAAGGTTTTTATCATCTGTCTAGGGCTCAGGGTAGAACTGCCTGCCTCCTAAATTCAGAATGTTGACCCTTCCAGAGACCACACACTGTACTAAACACCTCTTTTCCAGGAACTACAGAGACAAGCACACTGGTCCCATCTATCATATGCTGAGGGTACACAGAACAGTAGGTTAAGAACAAGATGCTGGGTTTGCCTTTTCACTACAACTTTGAGAAGTTCTCCAATGTGCCTCCATATCTCTTTGTTAGAGTCTCACTTGCTCTTGGCTGATTCCAAATTCTAAAAGCAACTTTTATTTTATATTTTTAATTTTGTTGATGTGGACCATTTTTTTTTAATTGAAGGAAACTTTTTTATTTTATCCTCTTTAAAAAAACTTTATTTAATGTATTATTTTTTTGCTGTGTTGGGTCTCCGTTGCCACATGCAGGCCTTCTCTAGTTGTGGCGAGTGGGGGCTACTCTTTGTTGTGGTGCATGGGCTTCTCACTGCGGTGGCTTCACTTTGTTGCAGAGCGCGGGCTCTAGGTGAGCGGGCTTCAGTAGTTGTGGCATGTGGGCCCAGTAGTTGCAGCTCGCAAGCTCTAGAGCGCAGGCTCAGTAATTATGGTGCATGGGCTTAGCTGCTCTGCAGCATGTGAGATCTTCCCGGACCAGGGCTCAAACCCGTGTCCCCTGCAATGGCAGGCGGATTCTTAACCACTGCGCCACCAGGGAGGTCCCATGATGTGGACCATTTTTAAAGTCTTTATTGAATTTGTTACAATATTGCTTCTGTTTTATGTTTTTTGGGCCGCAAGCCATGTGGGATCTTAGCTCCCCAACCAGGGATCGAACTTGCACCCCCTGCATTGAAGGGCGAAGTCTTAACCACTGGACCACCAGGGAAGTCCCTAGAAGCAACTTTTAAATGTTCAGTGTAGTTCAGGCAGAGTGAGAGAAATAGCCACTGAGCACTGACTGTAGCCCCTGGACAGAAGCTGCCGGACTGCTGGAGGATGCAGCTGGGAGCATAGCCAGGCATGTCCAGTGCAAACGTCAGGTGTCAGTTAATTATGACCAGGTACCAGGTCAGTCAACGGGACACATGCTGAGCTGGCTCCCACAGGCTAAAAGTTCTCAGGGGTCTGGCCAATGTTATCCAGCCGCAGCAACTGTTCCCTGAAACACAGTGATGGCCTATTTAACAGCAGATCACAGCTTGAGGTTACTGTAAACCAAACTGGGTCAGAGAACCTGAGAATGCAGTCTGGCATTCGACGATGCAAGCTGGCCGCATGCTTACAGTGTTTCTCCACCTTTATCCTGTGGCACGCACCAGGTCTTTCTTTCCCTCCCACACACTTGGAAAAACTGAGGTGGTCCCCCTGTTGCCTAGAACCCATCTCCCAGCAGCTCCCTTGTTTTGGAAGAAGATGATAAATAAATCAAAATGCACTAAGCGGCACTTCCACAGGCACTCGCCTCCTTTACTGAACGTGCACCTCATCAATCACACTATTGTCTGCTTGAAAGGCGAGCCTTGTAAATGTCATATCCACTCAGGCCCAAGGAGAGGCGCATCCAAATGCAGCAAGGAGTTTTAATTGGATAGTGTAATTAAACTAAAAAACCCCAGCAGACTCCCTTTGACAGGACAGATGAAGACCCCTTTTAATAGGGCTGGGAAACATATCTGTTAAAAGGACGAGGCGCTGCCTGCTCCTGATCGTGCTCCAGAGTACTCTTGTGAAAAGGCAATTCAATAACTGGGGCATTTAACATGTTAGAGTCTGCTGTGCTCTGTAATCGAGCAGTACTTACCGTATTTGATCTGGAACTTATGAAATAAGTCCTTGTCAGAGAATAAAAACACAGCATAGCTTGCCCACCTGATGTCTGAAGTGCCTGGACCCCCTGGGAATCGACGGAACCTGAGGATGTGAGTATAAATGCAAGTGCCTTATGAGGCATAGAGTATGCCAGCACGGCCATGGACACTCACCCACCCACCCACCTTGGGGTGCAGCTCTTTCACCCAGCGGTAGCTGAATGCTCACCCTCATTTCCCTCTCACACATTCTCACGAGCACCTAGAGAATATGACAAAATTCCTGGGTACCTCTCCTCTAGGAACTGGAATACCTGTCACGTCAACGTGTTTGTGTGTGTGTGTGTGTGTGTGTGTGTGTGTGTGTGTTTTCTCTGCTAGTATTACCCCTGTCAAGTAGGCAGAAAAGAAATCAGGTGGTCAGAGGATTCAGTGTACAGGCTGTGATGTGCCCAAGTTGATTTTAGTACAAAACCTGAGTCCTTTTCCGTCTCCCTGCTCTCCTTTGTTGGGAGAAGGGGTGGGGGACGCACACACAGACACACGCTCACACGCTAGAGGCCTGCAGCTCCACAAACAAGGTAACAAAATTAGTGAGAACAAATGAAGATGTTCGTGCCTGCACTGGACTGTCTTATAAGCAGACCATAACAATCCCTTTCAGATGGAATGCTAGTGTCCCAAGGTCAAGGTCAGGGAACCCAGCTTCTGGATGGATCAAGACAGCCTCTAAGCTGGGGCTCAGGTGGGGTGCGGAGGCAAGGTTTCAGACTCCCCCATGGAAAGCTTTCCAAAAACACACACTTTGCTTTATTTACAAAAAACTCCAAGTCAGTTTGCTTGGGCCCTCAGACTGATCTTTCTTTTCTAAGAATGGTGAAGGGTTTGTTTGATGACTGCTTTTACTCCTCCATAAAACCTCCTTGAAGCTCTGTTTGCAAATCTTTGAACACTCTTTAATACTGGTCTTTCACCATGAGTTGATAAACCCATTAAGAACATATAAGTAGGGCTTCCCTGGTGGCGCAGTGGTTGAGAGTCTGCCTGCCGATGCAGGGGACACGGGTTCATGCCCCGGTCCAGGAAGATCCCACATGCCGCGGAGCGGCTGCTCCCGTGAGCCATGGCCGCTCGTCCGGAGCCTGTGCTCCGCAACGGGAGAGGCCACAGCAGTGACAGGCCCGCGTACCGCAAAAAAAAAAAAAAAAAGAACATATAAGTGAATGCTTATAATCTATGAAAACTGGATACTGAATTAAACCATCAAATACCTTTAGGTTTAAATGCAAACGACATAAAAGCATTTCGGCCATCAATTTGGCTATCACTTCTAGCCAGTATGAATTCTGCAGGAAAAGCTATTTTCGTGCAGATGTGGAATTCAATGGGAAAGACTGACTCGTGTACCAACATCAATCAAAATGTCGACTTCCCTGGCAGCTCTCAACAGTAAGGCAGGTTCAAAGGTCACAGGATAAAGAAAAAGCCAAGCTCTGGTTCAGCTCTAATATCTCCTCGGTAGAAGTCTTGCAAAAGTACCCCCTTCTGCATTAGCCCTGCTTTCATTAATCTTCTTGCCATCTTCTTTAACTAGTCATGCAGAACCGCTCGATAGCAAGACGTATAATGGGGAAGGCCCTGTGCCTATTACCACGTTAACATTCTCTTAAGCCCCAGTGCAACAATGGAACGGGAAGGCAAAGGAAATCTGCAACTGCAGGGTGCAGTGCAGGCAATTCAATTACAGCCTGGGCTTACCTATGTCCTTCTGACCTATAAAACACAAGAGGCCTTTGTGTCTAACTGGCTCGGCCATTAAGGTTGCTGAAGATCACAACAATGCTGATCTTTTCTATTTAAGCTAAATCAATGTGGACAAATCATTATTCAGTAGCTTTAATTTAATTAGTAAATTAAATACACTACTTTACAGATCTTGTCAAGTACTTATGAAAAGAAAGATTCATTTAAGTGGGAGGTCACCAATAAACCCAGCTAATTTAACTCATAACCTTAACTGAATCTCATCTCAAATATCCAGCAGGTTCTATTCACGAGGGCTTAACAGTCTCCTGCAGTTGTGGTTAACTCACAATCTCAACGAGTTCCTGCCCTGAATCCAAACAGTGTTTTGGACAAAAACAAACAAGCAAACAATCCCCCACCAACACAACCAGCATCAAGAGAATCCGATTTCCTTTAAATTATACTATTCCAAGAGAATGTAATCAGGTTACCTCTATTATGTTACTTCCTTAAGATTTTAGATCATCTATACTTAATTGAGATACAGAGCTCTTTTCAGCTATAAAGACGACAGCTACTTTATTAAAGTTTAAATATGACTTCTTAATGATAGGCTGCTTCCTTTAAAGATTCTAAACCTGCACGACCTTCTTATGATAAAACCAGTCCTGGCACACTTAAGTCTGGTACTTTATTTAAATACAGCCCAAGAGTCCCCGACGGGTGCTAATTTCACAGAAAGGTCCCTTTCTTTTGTTTCAGTGTTGGAATTTGAGGCTAGTACTTAAAAAGAGTGTCCACTGCATTTAAAGCCTACATCTAGACCTGTATAAGGATGGAGAATTATTTCTGAGACAATTTAACCATGGTCGTTTCTGATGGAAACATTCTCCTATATGATGTATGTCTTTGTTCAGTTAAAATGAAATTAGAATTAATTCATCTTTTAGAGGTTTGTGACATCCTTCAAACAGCAAAAGATATCCTAAGGAGTGGCAAAATCAGACTTAGAAATCACTGATTTGAATAATAATGGCAGCGTACAGCTTTTTTTTTTTTTTCCATCTAGAAAGGCAGAATGTGTTCTTAATTTCACACTGATTTTCTCAACTAACTTTTGTAAGAGTCCATATTTATATGTACAATTTTTTTAAAGGCATGTATCTATTTAGTCATTAAGTTCCAGGTCTTAAACACTCACAGGGACAGAGCAATAAATCTTCCCTATGAGAACATGGCCTGTGAGGTAGAAGTTAGGGGAAGGAAAGAGAGCCATAGAATTGCTATTTATGGAGCATGGCTTCAGAGTCTGGGTCTTTCTGATTCCACAATATATGTAATTATGTGTTTCACTGCAGGCGCTCTAATGCTCAGTCCCTTTGCCAAGTCAGCTATTCACATACTTTTTGGATACAGCATCAATTAAACTTGAGTTGTGTTCTTTATGACGACCAAATTAATGGTTTGACAGCGGCTTTTTCAATTAAACACTGCAAACTGGCCATATTTGGGGTTTTAAAAACCGTTTCTTTTCTGTTCAAAATTCTGACAAACATGTCTCAAGTAAGACTGGGGACAACTTCATTATCGTCCCAACACTTAATGCCTTTTTGTAAAGAAGGCTGTTTAATAACATGTCTGCTCTGTTTTCACAACTAAATTATTCCAGTTGGTCACACGTTCCAGTCTTCGGCAAGACACTTGTGTTATGAGAGATAAAAACATGAAAAAGGAAATATACTGCAGAAATCAAAAACCTTATCTACTTCTAGACTCTCTCTCTTTGCCATAATTCGTTTAAGAAGGCCCCAAGAATTTCTGATGTAAACTCAGCTGCAAACATACATCACTATGCTGATAAAAATCACAGGCTAAACTTATGAAATATAGTGACTTTCATTTCTTTAGTGCTGTTAAAATAACTTTTTTCTAAGGTTCAACAGACACAAAAGATAAAAAGGGTTACCATTAATCCTTTAAAAAAAGAAGAAGAAGAAGCCGCACAGATTAATTCTGTGGTCTGATGATGTTCTTGAAGATGAACTTTTTAGATTAAGTCAATGAATTAATTTGATGAAGATACTGGAAATCATAAAAAAAAATAATAGCATCAAGCTGATTCATTTAATACATCTTTGTTTTGGGCACTTTACAATATAAATTATGTTGAATAACTTTCAGTTTCTCAATTCTGGCCTCATTAAGTTCCATTTCAAGACCTTCACTGAGGACAACCCTGCAGGCACTGTGCTAGGGAATGAAAATACAGAAACCGGTCTCTGGTCAATGAGTTCAGCATGGAGATGGGGGTGGGAGACAGAGTCAGACGTCAAGTAAACACAGCACAGTGTGTGAGCTGCTTTACCAGAGGTGTGTGCAAACGCCTGGGGGCAAAATTACAGAGAGAGTCTGACACTGGAGCTGGATCTTGAAAAATGAGTGGGCCGGGTGTGAGGAAACTGAGGTATCCATGAATTAAAGAGAGCGTCAGGGTGGAGGTGTATTCCTGGCAATGGGAAAAGCGAAGCACAAAATTCAAGGTGTGTTCGTGTGCCAGTAGTTCACAGTGACCACTGTGGTCACAGTGACCACAGCTCAAGTTCAGGATGAGAAATTATGGGCTATGAGCTTGGAGGAGCCAAGGTCTGTAAAGGCTGTGCTGAGGAGTCTGAATTTTATTCTGTGAGCCTGCAACTTTCAAACATTTTTTGAAAACAGTAAAATCCTTTTTATCAATTGACTTTTTAAGTGCAGAATCCCCAAGTTGGTAGGGATTAAATGCAGAATCCTTTGTTTGAAGGGGAGGCCTCATGCCCAACTCTGCCCAACACACACACACACACACACACACACACACACACACACACACACACACACACAGAGTCCCTGAGAACCCAGAGCTTTGAGGGACAAGGTCTGAAAGTGCTGTGGTGGGGACGGGGACTCAGGAAGTATCTTACTGGGGCAGGCAGTGTGCCTCTCTGTTCAGGAAAGTGTCATAGTTCTAGATCTCTGGGGCCAGAGTGAAAGAAGGGGAAACCTCTATAAAACCTACATGTGCAGTTTTTACACAGAACCGTTCAGTGGGTCTAAGAATACGACAAAAGACTCTCCTGCTTGACTGTCAATACAGTCGTATTGAAATGGTGGGGCCCATATCTGCTCTGGATCCCTAATGCTTGGAACTTGGCCTCGCTCTCACAGATGTGTGATAATTACATTACTTTTTGACTGAATGACCTTAAGAGGCAACAGAAAGGTGGTAGCTGTGCATCTGTTTCATTCCCTCCTAGGTTGGGTGTGTTACATCCTTTACCGTTTGGTGCCTGAATCACAGCCCTCCTGGACACAGTGAGTGTCTTGGTGTGAATGTAAGGGAAATCTGAATCCTATTTCTAGCTCTTTCTCTAACCTCTCCACTCCCCCTATGCAACGTGTAAGTGATTGCCTTTCATTTCTCAGAGACATGGAGAATTTATAAAATGTTACTTTTCAAAGCATTCTGAGTTCTTGGGAAGAAAGATGCTAGAACAATGAAATTGTTACTGGTTGACTGGCTGGAGTGAGAGGGATTAGGAAGAAGATGTTTATCTAAAGGCAGACGGAATCTGGCCGCCTTGGGGCAAGGGCCCAAGAGTAGCAGGCGGTTTTCTCACCACTCCTTCTGGCAGCCATCCTGCCTCTGCAAGCCATCGAGGCCTCACTGGGATGACAGGAATGGTGGGAAGTGGGGCGGGCATGGCTTTACTCCTTTCCCCTGCACCACTATGTTCTCCCTTCTTGCTAAGCTGTAGGCTAATGAGTTGAAAAGAGGAGACCATGTAGAGCCCAGCACTGCTGGATTTGACAAAAGAATTAAATACCCAACCATAAATGAGGCCAAGTGGCATATGTGCCCAGTCCGCAGGCCGAGTTTTTGTTCTTTAAGCCCCTGTTTAATCAGTTTCATCTCAAAAACTTGAGCCATATTATAGACACTTGCTGGCCTTTAGATTTCTTACTGTTCCTTTTAAGTATGTCATTCCTTATATTTGTTCCCCAATTTAGCAGACACTGGAATAAAGGGGATTAACACAAATTGGGTGCTTAGGTCACACTCCAAGTTACTAAATCAGAACCTATTGGCGTGGGTCCTGGGTGGCTGCATTCTAAATAGGCTCTGCAGGCAGTGCTGGTAACGCACTGGATTTGAGAACCACTGTCTTCTAGCCTTCTCCAGGCAACTAACAAATCGTTTCTTCCATGGAGGAATATCACTGCGACCCATGTCCTTTCTGCCTCTTGATGGGACTGAAGCCCTAAAAATGATTAATCTAAAGGCTACACTCAATTACTTAACTGCAAAAATATAATATGCTAAAATATACACCCAGACTATATCTACTTTGATAATTTAAACAGAGGAGTGCCAACCCAGCAGTGATCTCTTCTGCAGGACCAGGCAGGAGTTTAATTACGAGCTGGTAGGTCATGCAGCTGCCAATAATCTGGAGGGTGATGATACCTCTGGCATGATGGATATCTAAATCTAGTCTTCAGCCACCACAGGAAATCCTCCAACTTCCCTCCATCTGGCAAGGAAAGAAGGCAGGTCCGGGTCTGACAGGTCCAGTGCCCCAAATGGGAAGGGGAAAGGAGCACAAAGTGAGGGCTCTGGTGAGTGCAGATTTCCGTCAGGAATCTGCCCCTGTGCCCCCAGCCCTCAGCGGAGGGCTACTGAGGTCAGGAACCACTGTGAGGTTCTCTACTGCCGTCAAGACTGAACAGAACAGGGGCCCATGTCAGGCTCTGGGCACCGTAATACAACCCCATTTAATTAAAAGAAATTTCTGGTAATGAATTAAACAGACCCAAGGAAAAAAGGACACAGTGGCAATATATTCTCCTGGTACCCAGCACACAGAAGGGAAGGGAGGAAGAGCGGAAGGAGACATAAATAAAAGGGACTACTCACTGGGGCTTTTTTCTTCAGCAAGGTCACAGGCACAGAGCAGGTCAGAATCGACTGAGATGGGTTTCTGCTTAATCCAAAACTTAGTGCTGGCTTTCTGATTCGTAACTGGGTCTATCTCTACTTTGTCTCCAGAGATACCTGTAAGGCCAAGGGGAGGACAAGAAGTACAAGGTGTAAGTGATTTCAGTGTAATCATTTGACCTGTCATAAATCCTAAACTGCATGAACATGAGCTCTTTCAAGGGCTTTGGGGAATGCCATAGGCTTCTTAAGACAGATATAAGGAGACTCCAAATGGCACAGAGAAGTTGCACAGTCTGGTTTCCCGGGTGGGTGAGCTGGGGTTGGAGCGGGGGAGGGGGAACAATCAAAAACCATATAAAAAGGTATTAAGAAGCTTACCTCCTTAGATATAACACAGATACAATATAGAGTTTATCTATATATTGTTAATGAAATATAGTTACTATACGATAAGGTTCATTTAAACAATTTTGATCAGTGGTCTCTGTTTTGTTTTGTTTTGCTTTAGAAGATCTGGGTTGGACAGATAAAGCTGTAACATCACCTATGCCTAAATACCTAGGCTACCAATGAAAAGTTTCTGATCTGGAAAAATCTTGCACACTAAAAATAGGAAAAATCTCTCTCTCTTACTAAATAATTCTCTGACACTAAATAATTATCCATACTGTATTTAAAGGAAGTCACAGGAAGATCAAAGGATCCTTCACATTAAACATTCCAAGTTCAAGTCTTGGAGCCTGGCTTCAGGCTGTGGAGGTCACTGCTTCTCCACCGATGGAGACACAGCACTGGGTATGCACTTTGTGTAACAAAGACTTTCTAACAGGAATCCAGAACATTAACTACAGGGACTTCAGGTTTCATTTTCAGAGCTTGGAAAGACATAACATGCTGTGCAGTGACTGGGAGCAAAGGTATTAGGAGAACCAAGGTAACGCCAGGGATGGAGGGTGTCCTGGGATAACTGCAGAAACGCACAGCAATTGCTCTCTTGGTATCACCAAGCAGAAGGTGCCCAGCCTGACACAAAGGTTTTGGCTAGATGCTCTCTTTTTCTTTTTACTGAAAATCGAGGAATCTGTTCATGAAGTGAAACAAAACCCTTCAATATCCTTCCGGAGTGGACCCCAGATGGAATCTTAAAAGTCATTAATTTTTAGGCCACAGTTTAAAGGTCAGGCTCAAAGTGAAAAAAAGCAAAACGAAGTAAAAATATAAGAAATAATTAAAACAATCAAGTGTTCATACTGAAACAGAAAAGACAACCAGAATTAACATATTTCATCCTACGGATCACACTTAGAAATTTTAAAATATAATGTGAGAAAACTTAGTAGGCCATAAGATAAGGCAGATAAAAGAAAAAGCTAAATTAAAAAACAAAAATCAAAAGAACACAATGACCACAGTCAAACCAAATTTAAAATTAAAAAAGAAAACAAACAAAATCCTAGTGATTAGTTCTGCCACACACTCCATTCATCTCTATTTTACTTTATGAATAAAGAAATCCCAAATAGCAGTCAGACAAAGGCAGGAGACTGGACAGACTACGGAAGAGTCTCGCCTGCTGTCTAAAGGAGACACCGCAGTTCAGTTGCTTAACCCTGGTCATTACCGTGTGGTCTTTGGAAAAGACGAACAATCGGTATTTTTTATTAATCGAACGCTGGAATTTGTCATTAGACATATTTCAGGAACACCGTATTTCAATTAGGCATAACGTCATAAGCCCAATTGACTCTGGACGTTCAGGTCTAGATGATTTCAGGAGGGCGAGAATGTATCAGGAGACCAATTTTATTACATTTCACTTAAAATAGATTACCCAGTTACACTCTTCCCTCCAATTTGGTCATTAAATGTTAAAGATCTGGACACTTCTATAGTTCCCTGAAAGAAGAAAAGTACTTACACCGTGGTTGTTGGTAGTGTTTTTTTTTTCCCTTCTGCTTCTTGTTTTGACATTTATAAAAGTCAAAACGAGCGGAGCAAAATAAATGTGCAGATCTCTTATGTGGAATAAACCCTGCCCCACATTCCTTTCTCAGAAAGGGAGGGGGAAAGATCATCATCAGAGAGACACGGTTTTAAAATTTTGTTCTACGGCCCTGCAACTCCTGAAGCCGTAGTCAGTCAATATTGTTAATGTAGCTTGTTAATTTGATAGGATTTGTCAGGTAACTCCACTGGAAAATTATATAAAACTGTTCCAGATGAAAAGATGATAGTGACATGAATTTAAGTGATAGAACAATAGTGGAATATAAACCAGAAATGACACCCAAAGTGGCTGTTGATTTATTGCCGTAGTGAGTTTGGTTCTGGGCTCCCATGTATATTAGTGCTACAAATCTGGGTCCATTTAGCAGAGGGATGCGCATACATACATCACCAGCTCCTGCTCCAAGCCAAGGTCACTCCCCATTGCATCAATCTTTTCAACAGAGCCTACTTCACAAAGCAGGACTCTTGTAACCATCTCAGATATAACAGACTCTCGTCCTCTTTCATCTTTCTTTTATCATGTAAAGTACACTTTAACTTCTATTATTTTTATCTGCAAATTGTTACTGTATAGTTCATCCATTATGGGCTGTATCTCTGCATCAATTGCCTAAGCTCTGCTCGGCCACAAGAACACTTTCCCGAAGACACCCTTTCCTGGGGTTATTGTGCAGTCACTGTTCACAGAGGGGAACCCCAAGCCTGCAGTTTGGGGATGAAGATGTGGGAGACGAGCGCACTAGATTCAAGACAGGCAGGTAGGCGGAACACCGTTTAAACAAGTGGTGTGTTCCAAAAGAGAGATGCGTGTAAATCAGATTTTTTTCTGAATCAAATCACAATTTCCCAGTGACTTCTAGTTTCAGAGATACTTTATCTTCATTTTGGATTGATCTGTAATTGGCAGGAGCTCCCAACACTTTAGTTTTAAGTTTCTCTGCCCTGCAGGCTTTCAGTCAAGTAGTTAATGATCTGTAAAACACTCGCCTGCCTAGAGGAGTCACTATTTAAAGAAACCTGTAGGGGAATCTTTCCTGACGGGAAAAACCCTTTTGTACATTAAATAACCTCACCCTACTCGAGATACGTGAGTCCGGCTTCTTAAAGCAGGGCACACGGCCCCACAGGACCCTATTTGCTCTTGCTGGACAAGTGGCAGCCCACTGCTGGAGCCCATTTTCCTGAGCACACCCAGACCCCGCTACTGTTGAAGGCAGAGTCTGTGGAATCCAGCTGGGAAGCAAACAGGAGGAGGCAGCCTGGTGGAGAGGAAACCAGTTTGGAGGCTGGTACTACAGGCCAGGTCAGGGGCAAAGAGCGGTGAAGCATTAACTGGCACCAACTATGTGCCAGAAAGGTTAGAAATCCTTTGTGTGCACTGATTCAAATCTCACAACAACCTTATGAAGTTGGTTACTATGTTTTTCCCTATTTTATAGATGAGGAACCTGAAACACAGGGAGGTTAAGTATTTGCCCAAGTTTACACAGCTACAAGGTGGCAAGGCTGGAATTTGAAGAAAGCCAGGTAATCTGGTTCCAGAATCTGTCCCCTCAGCCACTGCACTATTCTGCAGGAACCGTGCGAGGTGTTTTACATAACATACGCTAGGAGAGATGATGGTACTTGTCTAAGGCTGGGGATACTGATTGATTGATTTGGCTGCGTTGGGTCTTCGTTGCTGCACGAAGGGCTGTGGGCTTTCTCTAGTTGCGGTGAGCAGGGGCTTCTCTTTGTTGCAGTGCATGGGCTTCTCACTGCGGTGGCTTCTCTTGTTGTAGAGCTCGGGCTCTAGGCGTGTGGGCTCAGCAGTTGGGGCTCGCAGGCTCTAGAGCACAGGCTCAGTAGTTGTGGCACACGGGCTTAGTTGCTCTGTGGCACGTGGGATCTTCCCTGACCAGGGCTCGAACCTGTGTCCCCTGCACTGGCAGGTGGATTCTTAACCACTGCGCCACCAGGGAAGCCCAAGGCTGGGGAGCTTTTAACTGGGAAAGCTGTGTTCATACCCAGAGCCATCTGGTTCCCAAGTATGATACTTTCTATTGCTCTGCACGGCCCCATTCAGCTAAGTCAAGAAGATGTGATAAGAAATTCTGCGCACCTAGTCTTTAGTTTCCTCTCTCAATTTTCACCAAGGAACAAATAATATTCAAATGTGCCAATAAATGTACACCTACTTTTGTTCATACATGGCAAACTGGAGCATGGAATCCTATCAATATTCTTCTGTGTGACCACTGAGCATGGTTCTGAAAAGTTTTTGTGTAAAGTCACTGAAGGAAAGGCAGAGGCACTCCTTAAAGTGCCATTTATGCACTATTTTAAAGTAATTCAAATTATAAACATACGTCCAAGAAAACAAGGGAAGCTGGCTTTTGTTAAGTTTACATTTCTCCAACTTAAATGGCCAACAAGAGTTAATACAAGCATGTCAGAATACAATACAACCATGAAAAATTATGTATAAGAAAAGCTCTGACTTGGAAAAATTCTTATGACACTAGGTGAAAAGTATTTATAGAAAAGAGATCGGGGCTTCCCTGGTGGCGCAGTGGTTGAGAGTCCGCCTGCCGATGCAGGGGACACAGGTTTGTGCCCCGGTCCGGGAAGATCCCACGTGCCGCAGAGCGGCTGGGCCCGTGAGCCATGGCCGCTGGGGCTGTGCGTCCGGAGCCTGTGCTCCGCAGCGGGAGAGGCCACAACAGTGAGAGGCCCGCGTACCGCCAAAAAAAAAAAAAAAAAAAAAAAGAGATCAAAAGGCTATGCTTCATATTGGTAAGAGTGGTCAAGTCAACTCTGGCCAGTGGGATCAGATCCTTTTCTTTTCTTTTTTTTTTTTTTATTTTTTTTTTATTTTTTTCTTTTTTGCGGTATGCGGGCCTCTCACTGTTGTGGCCTCTCCCGTTGCGGAGCACAGGCTCCGGACGTGCAGGCTCAGCGGCCATGGCTCACGGGCCCAGCCGCTCCGCGGCATATGGGATCCTCCCAGACCGGGGCACGAACCCGTATCCCCTGCATCGGCAGGCGGACTCTTAACCACTGCGCCACCAGGGAGGCCCCTTTTCTTTTCTATATTTTTCCAAAGTAGAAATTTCACCAAAAATAAAAACAAACATCATTTTAAAAGTTGACTTTGTTTGTTTCCACTTCAGAATTCAGTACTCTTTCCCAATTTTTATTTTATTTATTTATTTATTTTTGGCAATGCCATGTAGCTGCGGGATCTTAGTTCCCCGACCAGGGGTTGAACCTGCGTCCTTGGCAGTGAAAGCGTGGAGTCCTAACCACTGGACCACCAGGGAATTCCCTCCCAATTTTTAAAACGTGAGGAAGTGAGTATGTTAAATTCTGTAACTGGTAATCATGAGAAGTGATCCTAAACTGAAGACTACTTCCACCTAGCAGTTCTCCAGTCCCTGAGGGGCTGGGCTGCTGGGAAGGGCTCCCAGGAGCTGTGTTATGACCAATCCGGTACCACTCTGACAAATGGTCCCAGGGAGGCTCCACCCCAGCAGCCCAGCCGGTGAGGAAGAGGAGAGGATGGGGGCTGGCCTGAAGCGGCCAGAGTCAGCCCTTTCCCTCGGAAACAAGGAGGCCATTTGTCTCCTTTACCAGCTCTCCTCCCCAACCCACTTATCCAAAGCCATCCGTCATGACCTTTTCATGTTCCCACTTCTGACAGCTTCCAGATACAGTGAGTCAAACTTCACTGGAAGCAAACTATCACACCAACTGTCAAAGGCAGAAAACACTGCCTGATTGCTGTCCTACATCAACGCCAGCATATAAATCCTTCCTTAACAAGACAGCTCAAAATAAACAAAAATGCAACATGTATATACAACTCTCTGGGGAGACTATTTGTCCAATGCTTTAGAGTTATCACAAGGAGACCCTTGTCTGTTTTAGCTAACCAAAAGATTTCCATAAGAGGAAATGAGCCCTGTATATCATCTTCTGCTAACACAGACTGGGTACCTACTTTGGGCAGCCCCTGAGCTGGGTCCTTTTGTTTGTAGCAACTTATTGAGAGCTCACCACATCTCTACCAGGAAGGCAGTAGCAGCCCATTTTACATTTAAAGGCAGTAGTGCAGAGAGGTTAGGAATAGGGGACTTTGGAGTCACAGAGCCCTGAGTTCGGGTATCAGCTTCCCTACTTCCTAACTATGTGACTTTGGGAAAGTTGCTATAAATAGATGGTGATGATAATGGGCTTGTTATGAGGATTAAGTGAAGTAAGACTTGTAAAAGTGCTTGGAATAGTGCTTAATCCATAGCTAGTGACATATACGACTACTTCTCATGACTATTGTTACCTGGAGTCAGGCACTGGGCTAAGGGATGTAATACAGACCCAGTGATGAGGGTCAGGACAGGGGAGTGAGCTCAGAGAGCCCTGGGAGGGATAGGAACAAGGGACCTGCCCGGCGCTAGTCTGGGGTGGGGGTGGGAAGTGATCCTCTCTGGGACTGGCTCTATACCCCAGTACTGGAAGCACCAGGATCCAGAACAACTGTCCACCTGGGAAGACCAATGTCCTCATCCCCACGAATCCTTGCAATAACCTCCCATCACCAAGAGGGCAAACCTCTTCCCAGCAACCTCCAAGAGTTCAATTCAACATCAGGAAGAACATTCTCACATCTGGAAGTTGTGGAAATGTTTATGCTAGGGAACCCCTGCCCTACAAGGTCTCCAAGTCATGAATCTGGAGATCTTGATCTCACTGGTATTATCCTGGGCAAAGTTACTTCTCCCTCAGTGAGCCTGAGCTTTTTCCTTTGTAAAATGAGGAAACAACAGTACCAACTCCTAGGGTGTCATGAAGGTAGAATGGCCTAAGCATGTACAAAAGAGCAGAGTGCCTGGCACATAATAAAGGCTCAATTATTATCAAAATTATTATTGAAAATGACCTCAGAAAGGTGAAATAACATACCTGACCAGGGTGAATCAAGTTAGGAAACGGCAAAGCTGGGGTTGAAGCCCAGGTCTACGGGACTAAGTCCAGTTTGTGTGTGTTCCGACACGTCAGCTGTTTCCTATATGCTTGACTCTTAGAAGGCACAGCTGCCCCACAAGGCACACTTAAAATACCCTTCTAGCAAGCTGAAACACCAGTTTGGCAAAAATTAGGGCATTTAACATTCCATGCCTCAGTGTATTTCCTGAATTATTGCTTATTTGCTTGGACGTCATGAGCTGTGGTTCATTCATCAATTTCCTACAACTGTGAATCCAAGACTACAAAAGCCCCACTGCTGTTAAATCCTGGAGTAGCTTTTTATACAATTCTACAGTCCTCTTGTCTTCAGGTTATCTAGAGCCTATGAAAGCTTGGAAAAGCCCCTGGGGAGTGTCACTGAACAACTCTTAGCCAGAGTGGATTTTGCTGAATTTATACAGCCAATCAATAGCATCTACAGAGCAGGCAGGGAAGTCTTTGATACTTCTCTGAATTTACCCACAGGATCAGACACAAAGGCTGTTTGGGCTTAATGAGAGATCACCTAGTCTGGGGCTTTCATTTCCCATATGAAGAAATTGAGGCTCAGGACGGAGATATGACTTGTCTGATGTCACCCATTAATGACAGAGCTATAACCATAATTCACATCCCATACTACCAAGCTAGGGCTTAAAAAGACCCACTTTGTCTCACTATGCATTATGTTTACAGTGATCAAATGCATGACAGTATAGGGGCTTGCCTGGTGGCGCAGTGGTTAAGAATCCGCCTGCCAGGGCTTCCCTGGTGGCGCAGTGGTTGAGAGTCTGCCTGCCGATGCAGGGGACACAGGTTCGTGCCCCGGTCCGGGAAGATCCCACATGCCGCGGAGCGGCTGGGCCCGTGAGCCATGGCCACTGAGCCTGCATGTCTGGAGACTGTGCTCCGCAACGGGAGAGGCCACAACAGTGAGAGGTCCACGTACCGCCAAAATAAATAAATAAATAAATAAAGAATCCGCCTGCCAGTGCAGGGGACACGGGTTCAAGCCCTGGTCCGGGAAGATCTCACATGCCGCGGAGCAACAAAGACCGTGCGCCACAAACACAGCAGTAATGCTGTGTTTCCTAAGAGAATTTATAATATCACTTGCAGAATGAGGAAAAACCTGATCGTCCCTATGCCCAGGCCCCAGTACATTGTCAGAGCTCAAGTGCCAAGGATGAGGAAGTGGTAAAAAGAATACGGAACCTTGGCAAACTCTCACGCGTCCGATTCCCACTAATTCCATTATGCCAGTGGTTCTCAACTTTTTCCGATTCTTAATTCTTTCTCAGCCATCTGAGGAGCCTGACACATGGTCACTAGTAACTGTGGATTACTGAACAGGAATTCTCAAAAGGGTAGATCTGGGAGCAGAGAGGAAAGTATACAGTTAGAAAAAGCCTCTCGAGTTTCCGACATGCCCTGTCAGGGGATTTTCCCTTGACTTGATCACTGCATGAAGCATTACTGTGGTAAAGGAATTTTCGGGAGGCAGTCTTGATAGTATCTGTCCCGCTACCTCATAAATTCATTAGGATTTGATAAACTCTATTCCAAATTTTGGTTCAGAAAATGTTGTCACAATAGGGAGAGAACAATAATTTAATACTAGAATTTATTGCTAGTTTATTACTATTAACACTAGAATGCTGGGACTTCCCTGGTGGTCCAGTGGTTAAGAATCTGCCTTCCAATGCAGGGGACGCAGGTTCGATCCCTGGTTGGGGAACCAAGATCCCACATGCTGTGGGGCAACTAAGCCCACATGCCACAACTAGAGAGCCCGCGTGCCACAAGTGGAGAGCCCATGTGCCGCAACTACAGAACCCACGTGCTCTGGAGCCTGCACGCCCCAACTACAGAGCCCATGTGCCCTGGGGCCCATGCACCACAACTAGAGAGAGAAAACCTGCACGCCACAACTAGAGAGAAGCCTGTGCACCACAACGAAAGACTCCACGTGCTGCAACTAAGACCCGAACCAGCCATAAATAAATAAATAAATAAATATTTAAATATTTAAAAAAATACTAGAATGCTAGAATTTGCATTCTCAAATTACTCAAGGACCCAGGGATCCTGGAGTTAAACATGATGCAAGTCTCCTCATGAACATTTTAGTGCCTTTGAATGGAGAAGGGTATCTCCTTAGTATTCAATATGAAATGGAAAAGTGGAAGGAAGATCCATCCATTTCTTAAGAACATGAATTTCCAGATTACGTAATTACTTGAACTATACTCCATAGGTATCCCATTGGAAAATAACAGGGGCAAATATTTTATTCATACAACCACATGAACTACTTTCAGCTTCAGAGTGAGCTTGAGGAGTAATAAAGTCCAGGCCACAGCTGTTGCTTCCACTCACATAGTTTTGTGTTGTAATGTGTTTCTTAAGTTTGCATAGTACATATTAAAAAATAATACCGTGATAAGGTCTTCTTTGAGTGCTGGCTTGTAGGTACTGACTGGAGGGTTAAATAACTGCAATAGGATAAACCAGGAAAGACAACAGATGGCAAACATGCCACCTCTCATCATGCTCAGGCCCAAGGCAGACATTTCTAATCAATCACAGAGTTTATGTTGCCCTCAGATGCAGCTTGAGATGCTACCTCAGCACAATGCTCTGGGCAGCCATTACAAACCTGGAGTTGTTTATGAGACGAAATCTCTTCGCTTTCTCTAAGGTATGTGCTACTGTACTTGATGCTTTTGTTAAAGAACTATTGTGATCACAAGTGTTATGATTATGCATATGGATTGTTTTATGAAGAGATAATGGAGGTAACCATGGGAACTTCTGGTAGAGGTTGTTTTATAATATAATCTTTATCTGTAAACCCTATACAGAATTTGTATATCCTATACAGAATTATGTTAGATTATATATGCAGTAATGACAGAGATGGGATTCATGGTATATTATGTATTCAGTAACATATTCCTTTGGTGACATAGGGATGGGCAATATCGACAAATGATAAGGTGAAGGAGTCAAGTTAGCACAAGTGGCACAACTATCAAAGCATTTCTCAGCCTGAGACCCTGTGCTGGGAAAACCAGGCTGACCTGCCCAATAAGTAAAAACAAGCGTTGGACAAAGAGATAAGGGGTAAGAAAGTCCTTTGAATACTGTGAGATCGCATTTCCCAAACCCCACAATTAAGGAGAGATTCTGAGCCAGCAGGTCTGGTATGAGGCTAGGGAGTTGGTGAGTCTGATACATAGTCATGGTAGGAACCACTGCCTTAAGGTACCATATAAATGAGAGGTATGCTGTGGTCATGTCTTGACCTTCTCTGCCTTGAGTCTTATATGGGTTTATGGGCAGCCCCTTGGCTGGTGTGTTGTAATTCAGTTTCCGTCAGCCAGCCAACAAGAACTTATTGATAGTATACTATGGGCTTCTTAGATCATGGCTGGCATTCACCATCTGACCCTTTTAGATTCAATTTCCCCAAACCTACTTCAACCTGCCAGCCTTGGCATGTTTGGGTAACACCCGTGTCTTAGTGCCTGATCCTATGGTCAAGCATACAGGAGTTTAAGTTAATGGAAAAAAATCTCAACTTGGTGTAAGCTCAGGCAAGGTCTACACTTAAAGGGCACCTGTACTTTTACGCCCAACATGGAAGGGAAGCAGACAAGATGAAATAGTCCAAAAATATTTTTGGGAAATACAGGAATGATGGCTTTGTTTGGTGAGTTTTCCAGGTTGACAGAGCATGGATGGCACATAGATTTCAACTTAAGAACGAACCAACGCCAACTGATTGGTAGGGGCTGCTTATAAGGCTGTGTTGGATGGGACTTCCCTGGTGGTCCAGTTGTTAAGACTCCATGCTTCCAATGCAGGGGGTGCGGGTTCGATCCCTGGTCGGGGAACTAAGATCCAACATGCCACGTGGTGAAGAAAAAAAAAAGGCTGTGTTGGAAATGATTCTGAGGTCAGGTCTGGGCCCAGAGGGAAGAAGGGCAGTGACTGATTAACAATGTGAATGGAGGATGGACTAGGAGCACACGTGCTACACTGACGCTGACCTCCAGATGCTAGGATAGGGAGAAGAGTGAGGGATGGGCAGAATTTTTGGAACTGGCCAACTAGAAGTAATCACTTCCTTGGCGAAGGGACGTTATTAATGACTGAGGCATCTGTCATGTGACGGACTGGATTTAGTGTATAGGACTGAGTTTCAGTCCCAGTTCTGCTACTGGGACTGGATATCCTACTGTATATCTGATGGCTGACAGGGAGGGAAAGAGAGTTAGTACTTATTAAGTAACAGCTATGTGCCAGGAAGCACTAAGTGCTTTATATACATCGCATGACTTCATTAGCTCCTCCGAGCTTCAGTTTTGTCATGAAATGGGAATAACATCGTCAGTGTGCTGTGTCAATTAAATACGGTAATGGGGTGAAATTTCACTGTATACCGTACATTGTTATATTGATAGAAATACAGAGTATTAGTGCAATGACGATCCGCATTCAAGGCATGATCGAGTAGTTAGCCACAGGCCTCAGTCTCAGGCGGTCTTGGATCCCAGCCTCATTACTTACTAGATTTTCCCTGTACCCCAGTCTCCTCAAATAAAAAATGGAGATAATATCAGTACAATCTAATAAAGTACCTTGATTACAGGAGACAACTCATGTAAGAGAGTGATCAGCAGAGTGCTTGGCACATAGCAAGCATTTGATAAACAATAACTGCTTTAAAAAATTATAATTCTTCCTGTTAATATTATTTTAAAAGATCAGATCTTTGTCCCAGGTTTCATTAATGGACTCCAATAAAGTTTTTCATTCATATAAAAGTCTGGTGGACCATTCTCTGCAGGAGTGAGAAATCTTAGCATACGCTGTCATTTGCCAAGCAGGATTGGCCATTTTTAGAAAGCAGCAAGGCTTACCTGTCTGTTTCTGTTGATGACAGAGAAGTGTCCAGAATGACGGTGATTTCTGGCTTGGTGGGTAACTTTACTAAATGGGTAGCATTTCCCTCAAGGACAGACTGAGTGGCACAGAGTAGAGGATTAAAATGGTCTGTCCCCACGTGCAGCTTGTGTGAGGAGTACTGTATCACATCAGAAAGCAAACCTGGGGGCTTCCCTGGTGGCGCAGTGGTTAAGAATCTGCCTGCCAATGCAGGGGACACGGGTTTGAGTCCTGATCTGGGAAGATCCCACATGCCGCGGAGCAACTAAGCCCGTGAGCCACAACTACTGAGGCTGCGAAGCTGGAGCCTGTGCTCCACAACGGGAGAGGCCGTGACAGTGAGAGGCCCATGCACTGCGATGAAGAGCGGCCCCTGCTCGCCGCAACTGGAGAAAGCCCTCACACAGAAACGAAGACCCAACACAGCCAAAAATAAAGAAAAAAAAGTAAACCTAAAACGTTGGGTGAGAGATGGGGAGCGGTTTGAGTGGAGAACTGAAGCTGCTGCACGTGCTGCTTAGGCTGCTCCCTAGAGTGAACGCACTGCCATTTGGATGGGGTGTGCTTGTGCCTGAGTTTCTGTCCTTTCTGCCTGTGACTGGAGATGGGCATGATGTAGGATATGCTGCTTGACAACCAGTAAGATATGATATATCTTATACACTACTTCATTCATTTCTCTTTTTAATATGGTGAAGAGAAAAGGCTTTTAAAAAAGAAAAAAGCTCCCTTCCACAGAAAAGCCATATGTGATCACTGTAAAAATCCCAGGAAAAAAAGAAAAAAAATCACTTGTAACTTTACCGCCCACTGATAACTACTGTTAGCATTTTGATATATTTCCTTGGAGGAATTTTTAAATATATATATATTTATGTATACATGTGTTGGCATATACGTGTTTATGTACATATACTCATATTTGCATAGCTGCAAATCATACTGTGAATGTTATTTTTCTATTATTTTTTTTACATCTTTATTGGAGTATAATTGCTTTACAATGGTGTGTTAGTTTCTGCTTTATAACAAAGTGAATCAGTTTCACATATACATATGTTCCCATATCTCTTCCCTCTTGCGTCTCCCTCCCTCCCACCCTCCCTATCCCACCCTTCTAGGTGGTCACAAAGCACCGTATTTTTTCTATTTTAACATATTGATACATTCCCATTTCAATAAAAATTTTGAGAGGGCTTCCTCTCAAAGGTTTTATAACATTTCTGTATATGGCTGTACCACAGTATACTTAAAACACATTGCTTATCACTGGACTATTCAGTTAACAATTTGTTATTAAAAGAAATGGTGAGACTAAAAAAAAAAAAAGTCTGGTGGAAAATTGATGTAATTTTGGGTCTTGCAAATCAAAGTTTGAGTCTCTTATCCCCTGACTTTCCCAGAAACAAACAGCAGACAGTAAAACTGGGACACTGGCCCCTACTCCCCAATCAGGAGGCAGGCTGCTACAAAGGCACTGCAGAGCTTGGGAATGCCGAGCCTCGGCTCTTCGATCTCATGTACCACTAACTCAGAGTGGACGGGTGGTTTTTTGTGGAATCAGCAGTGCTGCTGGGTAAATGCCTCACACAGACACTTACCACTTAGAAGAACTTGCCACAGGGGGCAAGTGGAATCTCTGTTCTGACTGACACAGGATGGACGAGCAGAGGAGACCATCCATCAGTGTCAGGAAAGATCTGAAGCACCCGGCTAGTCAGTTGAAATAAAATAAATTATTTACTGATCTCAGAATCCAGCTGCTCACTTGAATGCTCATAAAGAACGTTTGCTGCCCTGAACTTCGCAGTAGATGATGCTTCAGAAAGGAAGAATTTCTGGACTACTGTGTGCAGCCTTTTGTTGTTGTTGTGAGAATGAAAAGGGTGTTATCATCTGCTTTCCAAGAAGGAAGTAAGGGTCTTAATACATACCTGAGCTCATCTACATGGGAATAGGAAATGAACTTATTTATTCACTGCATGATATAGTACTCATGGGCACAGTTTATCCGACTGTCACAAAATTACTTAGGATTAATTCATGAAGTTTTTGCTTGTAACGGTAAAGACTGAATTTAGATTCATAACAGAAACAAATGTTCTGACAACATCTAACATTTTAGAAGTTCCTCAGTTGTGACTTTCCACCAGAGGGTGCTATGTGTGCCACTGGAAGCATTCAGAGGTGACTGGGACCAGCTTCCAGTCACCTCACTTCTGAGAACCAATGCTCTAGACAGAGACACTTGCATTACTATCATCATCTATTTCTACCTGACAAGTCTCCACCGTGACTTTGCCAATAGAGCCACTACTTAATTTGAGTGATCTGGTTAAATACTTTCAAGATGGTGGACTAGTGCTCGCTTTGGCAGCACATATACTAAAACTGAAACTATACAGAGAAGATTAGCATGGCGCCTGTGCAAGGATGACACGCAAATTCGTGAAGCATTCCATATTTTTATACCCTGAGAAAACCATAATTCAAAAAGAGTCATGTACCACAATGTTCACTGCAGCTCTATCTACAATAGCCAGGACATGGAAGCAACCTAAGTGTCCATCGACAGATGAATAGATAAAGATGTGGCACATATATACAATGGAATATTACTCAGCCATAAAAGGAAACAAAATTGAGTTATTTGTAGTGAGGTGGATGGACCTAGAGTCTGTCATACAGAGTGAAGTAAGTCAGAAAGAGAAAAACAAATACCGTATGCTAACACATATATATGGAATCTAAAAAAAAGGTCATGAAGAACCTAGGGGCAGGACGGGAATAAAGACTCAGACCTACTACAGGATGGACCTGAGCACACGGGAAGGGGGAAAGGGGAAGGGTAAGCTGGGACAAAGTGAGAGAGTGGCATGGACATACATTACCAAATGGTATACACTACCAAATGTAAAACCGATAGCTAGTGGGAAGGAGCTGCATAGCACAGGGAGATCAGCTCGGTGCTTTGTGACCACTGAGAGGGGTGGGATAGGGAGGGTGGGAGGGAGGGAGATGCAAGAGGGAAGAGATATGGGGATATATGTATATGTATAGCTGATTCACTTTGTTATAAAGCAGAAACTAACACACCATTGTAAAGCAATTATACTCCAATAAAGATGTTAAAAAAAAAAAGATGGTGGACTAGGAGAGAAAGCAGTAGGCAAAATAAACATAATAATGACAATGATAATAGCACTAAGATAAGCTACTACGTGCCACTTTCATACACAATCTTGAAAGGTAAACATTATAATTCCCACTTCATAAATGACAAACACTAAGACTGAAAGGGGAAGGGACTTGTCTAAGCTGACACTGCAGGCAAGTGGTAAAGCTGGGATTAAAACCCATTCTTGCCTGCAGAACTTGGGCTCTTTGCACAGATCCTCTTGTGGACTTTTTCCTTTGAATGAATATACACATCAGAATCTGATGGATTCAAGTTTGGCTTTTTGCCTTTGGAAAAAATGTGGGGAAAGAAGCCACGCTCTTGGTTATCTTTCCAAGGCACTGCTTTGCACCTTGGGGAACAGCAGGGATTATGCTCACCCGGGAAAATCCTCGCCTTGTACCCTGGACCTTTATCTTGACTGCAGTCAGGCTACTTACTGGGCTTCTTAAAACTAGACCCACTCAGAAAAAGCAGACCCTCTGTTACTGCGAAAGAAGTGCAGGCAAACGCAAATGATGTCTGAGTAGCATTCTTATTTTTAGCAAACTTTTAATTGAAAATATACAAAGTGTATAAATCCCAAGAGTTTATATAACTTGACTTTTCCACAAAGTCTACATACTCATGTAATCAGCCCCCAGATCAAGAAACAGAACCTTACCAGTACCCCAGATGCTCCCCCATCCAGTCACTAGAACCTCTTCACTCTCCAGGATAACCACTATCATTACTTCTACATATTATTTTTGTGTACTTTTGAACGTTATATAGATGGAATCATACAACATGTGCTTTCTCCCCCTTTTTTGGGCATCTGGCTTTTTTTTTTTTTTTTTTGCGGTACGCGGGCCTCTCACTGTTATGGCCTCTCCCGTTGCGGAGCACAGGCTCCGGATGCGCAGGCTCAGCGGCCATGGCTCACGGGCCCAGCCACTCCGTGGCATGTGGGATCTTCCCGGACCAGGGCACGAACCCGTGTCCCCTGCATCGGCAGGCGGACTCTCAACCACTGCGTAACCAGGGAAGCCCCTGGCTTGTTTTTGAGCAGCCTTATTAATTTTACTTCTATGAGAGATACCAGAAAAAGCATCTTTAGAAAGAACAACGCTGAAGAACTTTATGTTTTAAGAATTAACATTAAATAAGCAATTTTTACCACTTTAGAGGTTTTTTTTGTGAGGAGGGAGAAAGAGGTTTACGGAGGGGGAAAAAAGGTAGGTTGTGTGTGTTCCAATTCAGATACTCGGTGCTAATTCATCTATTTAGTCTGTCAGAATCACCATCATCTTACAAGCTGTTGTTTACTGAGCACTTGCTATGTGCCATGCGCCTTTCTAAGTATTGCGCGTGTGATAATGACTTTTCATTCCCGTAATTACCCTATCTACGAGACAGAGACTATTATCTTCATCTTACAGAGGAGGAGATTGCGGCTCTGCATCACTTGACTGTGTTGATACAGCTAATGAATGAGCCAGGGTTTGAACCCAGGCTTCTAAATCTTCAGTCTGTCCTCCAAGCTTCCACTATATTGCCTCTCCACTAACAGCTCACTTACAGTCTACCAACTGCCAGGCCCTGCGCTAAGCTAAGTGGAGTATCTGACTCATTCCCCACAGCAATCCTAAGAGGCTGGCACACTGATATTCCCATTTAAACAGAATGGAATCAAGCCTCAGAAAGATTAAGACACTTGCCTAATACCGCTGGCTGTTGACAGAGCCACAATTTAAACCAGATGTGATTCTGATGCTCATCTCTGAATTAGTAAGCTACTGTCAGCATATTTCAAGCTCCTGTCAGTCAAGCTGGGATGAATATTTGAGAGCTTTTTGAGACTTATTACAAATTAGCCACACTAATGCCCACATTAGAAAAGGTTTTATTGTGAGACATTTACAAAACATTTGTGAGAAACATAACATTAGTGAGCCTTACAGTTAGAATTCAAACTTTCTCCCTTTACGCATGAAGCAAACGAAGCCCAGGAAGAGGCAGTGTGGCAGAGGTCTCGGCAGAGCCCGGGAGTAGCTCAGCTCCCTGACTGGGTAAGCCTGGCACCTGTACCCACTCCCCTGCCCTCCCATCATCCTCTTTTATGTGGCAGGTGCACTCCAGTTGGCCAGACCAGGGTTCTGCCCCTGATACCACTAACTACGCTGTGTGAGCATGGGCATGAGACTTCACCTCTCTGCCAGATGGAGACCGTAAAAATACCTATCTTTTAGGCAGGTTAGTAGTGCATGTAACGCGCTGAGCACAGTGCCTAACACACGCACATACCTATAGATGACGGCCATGAGGATGGTGATGATGTTGGCGTATTCATATTCTGCTACTATGACACTTTTTCTACCTCTGTTAGGTTTAAGTCAAAACAGAAATTTAGCACTTAATGGAAACAAATTAACCCCAAATATTAATTGAATTTTAGTTCTAGATTATCTGGTGAGGATCCAAATATAACTTCTGAGATCATTAAAAAGCTTCCTGAATAAAGGCATGAATGAATAAGGAATGGATTCATGGAGTAAGAAAAGGCAAGTAGCAATGTTACAAAGCAGTTCTAAGGATAGGATGTAGGAGAGAATTACAGAATGAAAATTATGGAACTTCACATAAGTCAATCAGTCTGCAAAGAGTCTCAAGTTAGTTCTATTTCTAATATTCTGTTTCATAAAAAAGAAGACAAGACCGAGCACTCAGGTGGGAAAAAGGAGTTACTTTAAATGTCACTGCTTCAACATTTTCTCTGAAAACAAATTACCGTTAGTCATTCAGGTCACATAAAAGTTGTATGTTGCTTCTTTCCCTATTTCGACACTGACCACTGATAGAAAGTTGACACACTTACCTAACTGTACATCAGTCGTGAATCGGAGTCTGTGAATCATGCTGACTTTGAATGACTTGTAATGGTGGCTGCTCAGCATATCCTGTACTGTAGCTATGTCAATTTGCGAATCCTCCTCAAAAACCCCGTCTGCCCTTGAACCTGGGGAGGAAAAAGCAGTTTAACACATAAAGATACATGAGGCTTGGCAAATGGTGTCTGCTTAAAATGCTTCGGGATAAATTAAAATAATATGGGCTATTTAATTTGGAAAAGAAAAGGCTGAGCGATGACTTAATAATGCCATTCCAGTAAACAAAGAATGGTAACATATTAATCATTGAACAATTAGTTCCACAAACACTGCCTGTTCTATGGCAGGCCCTTGGCTGGGCAGCAGCAATACAGAGGGTCGAAAAACTCCTGCTCGCCAGAAGCTCTGTCTCCACAAGAGTAAGTCAAAATCACAAAAGCACGGGTGGCCACACTTCTTGCTTCTTTTTCTATTAATTTTCCTGATCATAAAAGTAGTCCATGCTCCTTGAAGAATGCCTGTTCTTCCCACGATTCGCAAACTGTCTGTTTATCAGCTTCCTGTCCTGCGCCCCACAGCCTTCAGTGGTTCAGGTACGAGCCTGCTCGCGCTCGGATGGCTGTAACAGTCTCCTCAATGGCCTTCTGGCCACCAGGATCCCTCAGCAGTCCAGCTACTACAGGACTTTCCGACTTATCTTTCTAAAGGTTTGATCACTCATTCACTCATCAAATGTGTAGTGTGCACTAAGTACTCTGATACTGATAGTGGGGACAAATAAGAAGACTGGAGCTCAAAAATCTTCCCTGGCTTCCCAAGGCCCCCTGAATGAAGCACACTCTTTTCAGTCAAGCAATCAAGGACGTCCGCAATCTTGCTGAAACAAAGATTTCCCATTTTATCTGTCATTTCTAACACATACCTTCTCTCAGCTCTTCCCAAACTCCTCAGACTATATATAGGTTCGGGTTTTTCTACTTCTGGTTCTTTGCTCATGTGGTACCGTTGGCCTAGAACATCCCTCTGTCAAAACTCCACCCAGGCTAGCTCAGATTCCACCTCCTCTTGAACGCCATGGCAGCTGGCTTATACTGGACTTGGAGCCAGGGAGACCTGGGCTCAATTCCTGGCTCTGCCTCTAACTTACTGTGTGATATCGGCCAAGTGACTATTTCTCTCAACCCCAGCATCTGCCATCCACAGAATACCAAAACATATTTAAAGAATCTAGCATGTAATACGCTTAATAAATAGCAGTCATGATTATTTTTATTCTCTTGTCATAGTGGATCACATTTAGGCTTGCACTAGAATTGCTGAGTGGTTGCTGTGTCCTAAATTGGAAACTCTGTGAGGATCAGTAAAGTCTCTTATTCATCTCTACATCTTTTCCTGCAAGCAGTACAGGCAACTGGCAGCTCTCACTAAATTGTGCTAAGTGAACAAATCAATCAATAATAATAATGATAGCTAGTACAGGTGAGTACTCACACATCAGGCATGGTGCTGAGCACTTCACACATGCATTTAAGTCTCAAGACAACCTGGTCCTATAATCTTCGTATTACACAGATGAAGAAGCCGAGGCTCTGAGAGGCAAAGTCACACGCCCAAGGTCACATAAGCAAAGCTAAACTAACTCTCGTCAGCCCCCATGCCTGAGTTTGAAATGTGGTCTTCTGAAGGTGTGGCTGCTGGTGGGAGGGAGCATCTGTCTAGAAGAGGCCAACCAGAGCGGGGGGCCCGAGGCCTTGTGATGAGTACACAGAGACGGTTCCACAGGGAGACCATGAGAGAACTCCTTGGCACAGAGTTGGAGGAATGGAAAACTCTAGATTTGGGCATAAAACTGGAAAATTCTCTATGCCTACCAATTACACACTTCCCTTCCCACAGTTATTGCTTACAGGGGAGGCTTTTAAGGCAAAGCTGGTTTCTGATGCCTTCACATTTAACTAATGTATTAGGAATTGTGCATTCTATTTCCAAACACTACAACTATTCCCAGCTTGGACCATTCTAGCACCTACAAGGATGCTTTCGTCTCAGTAAGGCTGCAGCCTCGGCCTTAACGGGCCAGTCACCGAATGCCTGTGACACAGTCCCATGTGTTGACCTCTCCGCCCAGGTCACCCTTCTTCCCGTTCCACTCCCTCCTGGCCTTTTTCTCCAGGCCTCCTCGCCATCCCTCTCATGAGCTTGGCTCAAGCTCAAGTGACATTCCAAGGAACCCTAAGTGTAGCTCAGCTCCTTCTGTCCCTGCACCCTGCATTTCCCTTCGGGTTATTTATCACAGATAGCAATCGTCTGTCTCCACCATTAGACTGTAGCCCCAAGAGCAGAGGCAGAGTAACTGCTTTTACTAAACACCACAGCCCAGACCCTGCTAGTGCTACCAGGCACAGAATAAAGCAAGAGCTCAATAACAATTTACTGGATGAATACCGAGTGCCGTATCCCCAGGATCAGAGAGGCTTAGTGACTTAACCAACATCACATTGCTAGGACTAGCAAAGTTGCCCTCGACGTCTGCAAGGGTCATTGGGTAACCCTGTTCCTTTTTCTGGAACACTTGTGATTTTGGATAGAGATGCTGTGATTATGATCGCTACTGTCTCCAGAGTAACGTCCACATCGCAAACCAAGAGGCTGGCTAGAAATTAAAGTTTCAAATAGTTATTCACTTTCTCCAAATATACCTTTTACTAAAACAGAGCTGCCAAGATGTGTTTACTTTTACTTTAGAACCTTTTAAATTGAGAATTTTGGAGAAATACTAAAATCTTTTTTTTTTTTTTTTTTTTTTAGCGGTATGCAGGCCTCTCACTGTTGTGGCCTCTCCCGTTGTGGAGCACAGGCTCCGGACGCGCAGGCTCAGCGGCCATGGCTCACGGGCCCAACCACTACACGGCATGTGGGATCTTCCCGGACCGGGGCATGAACCCGCGTAACCCTGCATCGGCAGGCGGACTCTCAACCACTGCGCCACCAGGGAAGCCCTCCTTTCATGTTTTAAATCATTTAAAGCCATCTTTTCTGAGAAAATGCCATTATTAGATACAACTCAGCTTAAGAACTACTGTTTTCTTTACCAATTAGTATTTTCTAAATATTGCAGGTATTTGATTTGAAAAGAGGTAACAGCTCATTATGCTAAAATGCCAATTATTTAAAAAAAACCACACTTAAGAGTTTTACATTTTATGAGGTTGGATTAAAACCAATTTAAAAATTACTATAACGTGACATAATTTTTTACTGCGCAATTTCAATGCCAGCTGCTAATAAAGCATCTTAGATGCTTTTAGATAAAGTGGTGCATAAATATGGCTGGAAATTGATTTAGCTTCTTGCAGAAGCTACTGAAGAATGACATATTTTGTTTAATACACCAGCTAATGTAGTCCTAAAAGCTCAAACAAGTGCCAGTTTTCACTCCTAAATTTGCTGTGCGAGATTAATGAAAACTTTATATTTTGCTGAAATGTTAATAATGGGCAGATGAGATGATAGGATTTTAGTAGAGGTCTTAAAGCTATGGAATAACCAGCAAGGCTTGTCAATTTCCTCATATTAATTTTGTTCAAGACTTATATAGCTGGAGCTGGCTCAACACATTAATGCTTCTTGCATTGACCTTCTACTCTCTGACAGTGTAAATTCATATCCCATTTGAGGATTTAAGTCCCCTTGATACTTGGGTGAGTTCTGAGCCTTGCCCCAGTTAACAAGGGGTGTGTTTACTTTTACAGTCAAAAGGGCAGCAGCACTGGGAGAGCAGAGAAGGAAGAAACAGTCCTGCATTCACATCTGATACATGCCACTCACCCCCAAGCAGGTTATCTGCTGAATGGGAACAACTTCTGGTTTTGGAGTTCCAGTGCCATTTCTCAAAGTGGGCTCAGGAATGCCTCTGCTTGGAGGGGGCATGTCTGTGTGTACAGATCAGTCAGCCATGCAACCTGCAACTACTGTGCCCATGCCTGCAGTGTGCTAGACTGGGAAGGGACATTGATGAAGATAAGGCAGGGTTCCTGACCTTCAGGAGCTTACAAATTCACTACAGAACACCAAGAAAACAGGACAAGGCAGAGAGAAGTGCCCAATAAATGATGCACGCAACAGACACTTAATCTAAAGGCACACATCTGAAGCAGAGCATTGTAGCAAAAGCATTTTTTTTTTTTAACCAGGAAAGTTCTGTTCTGACTTTGCATGTACACCTTTACTGTTTGTATCCCTCTGGAAAGGGGTGAACCCAAACACACATGAAACATGTTTGACACTGCACCACAGTGCATATTAAAAATATTACTGTACTATCAACTTCACATTCCAAAATGACTTCTGTTAAGAGAAGACATTTTTTTTTTTTTTTTTGCGGTACGCGGGCCTCTCACTGTTGTGGCCTCTCCCGCTGCGGAGCACAGGCTCCGGACGCGCAGGCTCAGCGGCCATGGCTCACGGGCCCAGCCGCTCCGCGGCATGTGGGATCTTCCCGGACCGGGACACGAACCCGTGTCCCCTGCATCGGCAGGCGGACCCTCAACCACTGCGCCACCAGGGAAGCCCAAGAGAAGACATTTTTATCTACTTGAAGTAAAAAATAGAATCAGAATGTCTTAAAAATAAACATATTAAAAAAAAACACTTCCCAAACTGTTAATTTAATTGAAATATAACCCTTTGGTATTTTGTTAAATTAGCAATTAAAAAGGTCACAAGCAATTAAGTGAAACAAAAGCCACACTGTGTTCATCTACATTAATGCTGAATTGGGTCTCCTCATGAATGACAAGATAAATTGTAATGGTGCCTTCAAAGACTTCACAATGTATTTTGTCAAAGTCGAGAGTGTTAATGTCTCTATGTGCCATGGATTACCATAATGTATTGTGTCAAAACGCTTGAGCTGCAATAACTCAAAGATGTATTGTGATAGATCAAATTCTGGGGGGGGGGGCGCCTAAAAGTGACTTGAGCACCAGAGCTCAAGCGGACTGACAACAGGCTCTGGAAGGATGACAGAGAGCACGTTCATGATACAGAAAGCACTGGGGGACAAGCAAAAAATCCAAGCGAGGAAGGAGCTTAGCTGTCTGGAGTAAGGAATCAGGAAAAAAGGAAACAAGGAGTGGCACCTGTCTTAATGGCAACACCAGGCCAGGGAAGAGGGAGCAAAGGGAAGCAGAGAGGAGGGGAAGGAGGAGGCTGGCGGGGTGTAAGGCCTGCACTGAAGAAAGAAAGAGGAGGTACTGAGAGAGAGCCGGGATGTGGCCCTGGGGCTTAATAACACTGGAAGGAACCTGGAACATTGAGTTCAGAGATGTAGATTCAAATCCTAACTCTTGACACCGTGGGTCAAGAGTGGGTCAAAAACCTTGCCCAAGGTTCCACTGTTGGAAAGAGGTGGAGCTGGGACAGATCTATCGGACTCCGGAGTCATGTTCCTTCTCCTGACCCTCCAGTGTCACCACATTCCTACAAGCAGCAGCAAGGACAGGGACTGTACAGGTAACTGTAAACTCTAAGTCAGTGGTTCTCAAAGTACAGCTCAGGACCCCAGGTGTGGGGGGAGGCGGGTCCATAACCTCAGTACTATTTTTATAATAATAACAGTAAGACATGATTTGCCCTTTTCATGCCTAATATCTTACAAGTGCACAAAGTAATAAAAAAAGTTCATTGATATGTTTCTGATTCCACATTGCAACCAACCTTTAGGAAACTATCACTTGAGTTTTGGTATAGCAACAAAAATTAATATGCACTATTATCTGAAAAGGCTACTGAAATACTCCACTCGTTTCCAACAACCTATCTATGTTAGCCAAATTTTCTTCATATACTTCAACCAAAACAATGTATTGTAACAGACTGATTGCAGAAGAAGATATGAAAATCCAGGTGTCTCCTATAAAGCCAACAGTACAGAAATTTTCAAAAACAGAAAATAGTGCCCACTGGTTCAGGAGATTAGTCAATAACTTATCTTCCTGGTGGAACAAAAATAAATGCTTTTCAGAGAAAGGAAAACAAAAAAACAAAACAAAAAAACCCCCCAAACCAAAATAAAAGAGTGCTCTTATCATTAAATTTTTAAAAGAAAATATTTTTATTTTGTTTTTTTTTAATTTTAATAAAAATGTTATTTATGTTCACATATAATGGATTTACCATTATTTTTAATGAATTCATAAATATTTTAAACTCTCTCAGTTTTTATTCCTAATAAATAGATATAACTCAATAAACAAAAGCTCTTTGAGGCCCTCAATAAATTTTAAGAGTGTAAAGAGTCCTAAGACCCCAAAGTTTGAGAACTGCTGCCTTTATTGGTTCTTATGCCATGTTTTCATTGTTCCTGGATGGCCATTTGGACAACCATGATGGGACACAAAAGTGCAGTTACAGCTCTGTATCTGTATTACATACCTGAAAACAAACACAAAAACAAACAGAAAGCCTGTACACACATTGTTAGAGTGACAGGCTTGTTTGCCACGTGATCAGATCAAGGCTAATTACAACTAATATTGTTTAAGAAGCATTTTCATATACTTCATGATTTCCCTGGAACTGAGGGAGATACTTACAGGTACATACGTGACTGTCTTTCAGACAAATGAGCACTGATGATTAAATCAAAGCTCAGATGAACTCACTGTATGCCTCTAGCAGATGTCTTATGTTCATAGACACAAACTACATGTGTCTGGAACATCAGACTTCATTTTATGGTTCAATGAGTCTCACACCAAGTCTGAAAGGGCTAATCTAGTTTTAAGTTAAAGTAACTTCCGTCTTCCATCTCCAAAAAGATCTACGCCAAGTCTAGAACTCAACTGGAAGTTCGAGGGCCTTTGCTACGTCCTTACCTCATAGGTACACTCTCTGTAGCAATGATGGCCCTGTTGACCATTCCTCCCAAGTCCGCAAACAGTCACCCAGCACCAATCGTGTGCCAGAGCTGTGATAGTGCTTCAGGAACACAGGAGGATGGCAACAAGTGTTTGCATTTGGCTGGTGCAAACAGTCTGTGAAGGGGAATAGTAGAAAATAAAATGGTGGGGGGTGGAGGGGGAGAAGTCTTCAAAGATAGGCACTGTCCGTCTCAGGACTTGGCGTACAGTAAAATACTGCTGTGCAAACAGCTGAATGAAGAGTAAACAAACTACCTTCTGCCCTATTCTATCTTGCAGCCTCACTGCTACTCCCCACATAGAACAATGCCTGTTTCAGCTAAACTGGATTTTGTTCCGATTATACCATCTGGCCAGAATGTCCTTTCCACTCTTTAAAATTAATGCACTTCAAGGTCTAGTCCAAATGGAATCTTTCCTGATCCCTTTCCTGAAACCCTGCCTCCCTTTGTTGAAGGCTCTCATGATAAGTCTCTTACACGATAAGCATCTGTACTCCCCTTCTGGACCATGGGTTCCTTGGGGGCAAGAACATGCCATCCTACAGAGCACACAGTAGATGTTCAATAAATGCTGTTGGCGGCCTGAATGAGGTTGATGCTACACAGGTTAGCCATAACAGTACCTGAGTTTGTACACCATCCCTTGTATTTACCTTGGTTATTAGAACCTAACACACCATTCCTAGTTTTCCATTCAGATGCCCTACCAGACAGGGATCCTGCCTCAACAACAACTCCAAGCGCAATTAACATTTACTGAATGCTTACTATATATGCCAGACGTTATGCTCAGCACTTTAAATATATTATCTCATTTAAATTTCTCACTGCTCTTTTAAGTTGGATAATATTATCTTCTTTCTACAAGTGAGAAAAATAAGGCTCAGAATGTCATCCTGCTAGTATAGCCATACAACTAATACAAGCTGGAGTTAGGAAAGGAACCCAGGTCTAATTCCAAAATTGTGCCCTTAACCACCACATAACCCCTTGGGTAAAATGCTCCTTGGATGGGCTGGGAATGTATAAATCCATGGGCCATAGCAGTATGTAAGGAGAACACAATCACACCTGCCTTTGCCAGAACAAACAATCAGGGATAAAACCTAACTCCCTTTACTCCTTCTGTAAGACTCAAAGCTAGATGTGTGAGTGAGTCATGGAGGAAAAACTCTCCTTTAGCTTTCTACATCCATCACTTTTTTTTTTCCAAAGGCCGTTTAAATCCCCAAAGACTCAGACGCCCAAAACTTCTCTTCTATTAAACACTTCCCTTTGGCTACTAGTCATTTTTGCTGGTCTCTAAAAAATAATCCATAGGTGATATACTATAATATACACACGCGCACCTGCCTGCCCCTCTGCGGTAATCTCTTCAAAGCCGTCAGGGTCGTACTGTAGGATACACCCTTCACTGAATTTGCCATGCTACAACCAGGGTAGGGATCCTTGCTGTCAGTGCCTAATTGATTAAACTCTTGGAGTCAGAGCCTTTCCACGGGGAGATTTCAGACCCTCAATAAATCAGGATAATCTTATTTTATGAGGTGATCAGAAAGAAACGATTTCTGGTTTGTAGAATTTCTAAAGAGAGCGGATCATGGAGGTGGCATGGTGGGGCTGGGGGAGGTGTCAGCTCTGCATTCAAGCTCCTGCCTGTCCCCCAGTCTCATCTTCCAGCACTCTCTCCCTTGCTCATTTCATTCCACTCCATTCATTCATTCCCAAATATACCTAGCTCTTTCTTAAGAGCTTTGGACAAGTAGTCCCTTGGCCTGGAACATTCCTCTTACTCATTAGGGGAATAACTCCTTTTTATTCTTCCTCAAGGAAGCTTTCTCCTCCCATTCTCACCAGCTCCAGGCCCCTGCTATATACTCTTTTATACCCTTCACAGCACTCATCACAACTGTGAGCTCCATGATGCAGGGGCTGTGTATCCTCTCTACTGGCCCAGAGGAGGGGCCGTCAATATTTGGGGGATGAATGAACAAATATGTGTCTAGGGTGAAGCCTGTACAGGATGAAGCATGACCATTCAAGCGTCTGAACCACTGGCTCATTACAGGTTTGCCTGGAAGTTAGGTTGATGTCAGAATTCCCATCACTTCCTTTTCCTCCATTGTGTCTTTGCCCCTGTTCAAAACACAGGAAAGGGCTTCCCTGGTGGCGCAGTGGTTGAGAGTCTGCCTGCCGATGCAGGGGACACGGGTTCGTGCCCCGGTCCGGGAAGATCCCACGTGCCACAGAGCGGCTGGGCCTGTGAGCCATGGCCACTGAGCCTGCGCGTCCGGAGCCTGTGCTCCGCAACGGGAGAGGCCACAACAGTGAGAGGCCCGCGTACCGCAAAAAAAAGAAGCACGAACCCGTGTCCCCTGCATCGGCAGGCGGACTCTCAACCACTGCGCCACCAGGGAAGCCCTGGAGTCTTCTTAAGAGCCTGGGCATTTTGGACAATTTACGTGACAAAATATCTAAGAACTGCAACATCTGATCAACACCGAGGCATCTCTCTCTCTGACTCCAGAGTCAGAGAATGAGGGCACACATGCTGGAAGAACCCCGCTTCCCATCAGGGGAGTCACTGCAGAAATGTCACCCGATGCATTACCAAACCATTAGTCAGGGGCTACAGGGCGGATTCTAGGGCCAGGAGCCTACCAGAGGGATGTAAATCCCTGTGCCCCCACTTAGAGCCCATACAGGGTTTGTGGCTCGTCAAACATGTTTCCTTACTGCTCTAATGTACCAGTGTATTGCTTAATGAAAGTTCTTAATTGTAATTCAATTAATTACATACACAGAGTCCCCAATTACATTTTCCAATCAGACACTGGCTGTGGTACAGGTCTAAATGCACTTAACCAATTTTAACCAATTTTAATATATTAAGACCAATTTCCCTTGAATACTAATTACTACCTAATGATAAAATGAAAAGGGGGGAACTTTCAAGAAAGGGGGAGAGTGAAAAATGCAATTCATGTGGAATTTCTCAGCCCACATAGCACAATGCACTCACTACTGAAGAAGTAGGTGTGGACAGGGCACAAATTTGCTTCCAGCTCAGATCAGCACTGTTTCTTGCCCTAGGTACCACCTACCCTTGGTGCAGGCTGTTGCCCAAAGGGACCTGTGGGAAGTCTAAGCGTCTAGAGGGAAAAGGCCAACACACACAAGCACAGACTAGCCGTGGTGTCTGCGCACAAGCACTCGCTTTGTGTCTTGGGCACACAAAGCCTGGGAATGGCCAGCTCTTTCATGGGGCATTGCACTTTACCACGTGCATTTAAGGCACACAATCTCAACTTAATCCTCATAACAGCCGTACAGGGTAGGGATTCCTTCCTACAGGGTAGCCCTACAGATGGGGAAATGAAGCTCAGAGAAGGACTTGCCTATGGTCACGCTGTGGCTTCAAACATCCTGCCTTTCCCCTTCAACACACTGCCAACCAGCCCACATCAACCAGACAGCAAGAGGTGGAGACACATAGGTATTCTGGCCTCGGGGATAATGTTTCCCCCATTTAAATTCTGTTAGCGTGCAGCAAGCAGGGAGCTATTATCCAATATCTACTTGAAAAAACTCTCACCCATACAGAAAATTCCTTACAGTGAACACGTTTCCCCCCACCAGAGCCAGACACGTAACTGGCTTTCAGCAGTAATTCAACCTAAAATATGTACCATGAACACCACAAGTCATTTCCATTTGTAAACAGAGTTTATTTGCAGGATCACATTTTTTTTTGCTTTTGAAGACTGCTGTTGTGGTACAATAAAAGAGGCTTAAAGCCCTGGTACTTAAGTCACATGATAGAAATTGGAGAGATTAGTAATTTGTAACTGAAGAAGGCAAACCCTCCAGAAGCCAAGTAGAACCACTAGGGAGTCTCCAGGGTTGGCAAAAAGAGCACACGTGGGAGGAGGGATTGGCCCACTAAGAATAAGCACCACGAAGAGGAGATGGAAACACACCAGGAGAAGCAGTCATTCACTGTCTACAGTTGCTTTTTTATTTAGTAAATTGGAGGGGGGTGGGGTGGGGGGAGGGGGGAATCCCAAGTACCACCACGAAGAAACCCTTATACCTGAAGACGCTCACCCAAAGCCCAAGTTCCTTTTAAACGGTATCACACACTTGCCCCTTGGTGCCCTAGTGAGCAGCCTGGTGATGCCAGGGACTCAGGAGGCTCCCTCCCTCCCTGGGAATGAACCACACCTGGCCACAGGCACTGGGATGTAGGGGGAACTCAGACCCAGGCCCTGCCCTTGGTGGATGGGGGTGGGTGGTCACAGTCCAGTGTGGGAGTGGGCAAATCCGTTCAGTGGAATCAGTGATCAGAGAGGGGTAAGGAGAGGGACTCTACCAGAGCCCAGGGAATGGCAGCCAGGTGGTCTGGGGAGGCTTCTAGGAGGAGTGGCCTCTTCTCCTGGGTCTTCAAGGAGAAACTAAAGGAGGCGAAAGAGGCCACAAACTGAGACCCAGAGATACGCTCCCCTGCCACAGTCCAGCTGTCTGGGTGACTGCCCACCTCGAGTTGAAGCTCTTCCTTAGTATAGCCTTAAATTAAGGAAACTTCATGAAGGTACTGAAATAATGGAAGGTCTCCTTGAAAAGGAAAGGAGATCAAAGGAGATTAAACTGATGTTTAAAGAACTGAATCCCCTTTCTATAGCAACTTCTATTTAGGAAACAAAATAATTAGATTCAGCTCTTTCACTAGACTTAATGGACAGAAGACACATTCTTCTAGGCCCCCTAATTATTATTCACAGGATGATGAGCAAATCACCGCCTTAAAGGCTCAGTTTCTTCTTCTATAAAATAAAGATGATGACCACTCTAGCCTAATAACGGCAGCACCTCTATCTCACTTAATCCTCACAATAACCTTGTGAAATAGATTCAACCACTTCCATTTACACAGGAAACTGAGGCTCAGAGAGGTGACATGATGTGTCCTATGTCAGAGGCTGCAGTGTCCACCCAAGGTCTGCCTCATTCTAAAGACTGTGCTTTAAGCACTATACTGAACTACTATGTGGGCACACTTGTGACTGATAAAACAGGGAAGACACAGTGTCTGACACTTTGTGGCACTCCATAAAGCCAGTTCAATTTCAGGTCTATTTTAGCTCTGATGATGGGAAATTCCCAAGTTTCTCTCTGAAAGCTATGGCAACGATAGGTTGGTTCATGCTGCATCTTTCTTCTAAGGCTCTGGATGGGCTATCCACAGATGATCAGTGGGTAAAGGAAAAGGTCACTGGCAACATTTGGCAGAAAATGAAATTGAGGTTCAATTTGGTGCCAGGATTTATATAGACACTTGGACAAGAATGGAAGTCTTCTAATGTTACATCCTCTCCATAATGTACTCAGGCTTCCTTCTGGTCTGATTCCAGCTTCTAGCAGACAGTTGGCTGAAGGATGTAGGAGGTTATCAGACTAGAGTCCAAACTGGAAAGCCCAAGGACTTTGGCTTGTCGTTTTCTTACTTAGGCCAAGATCCAAGCACAAATGCTACCTCTCAGTCCCTAGGCAGAAACTCTTATCATATTAGCTTCATTCACAAGCTTCTCTCTCATAGTGTACAAAGACAACTGTCATCACCCTTCTTAGGACTGAAAATTTAGGTTGTTTTATCAACAATCTCAGGGTGGGCTTCAGAGTCAGATAGCTGACTTAGAATTCCGGTCCTATCACTTACTGACTAGCTAACTCTGGGCAAATCACAACGTCTCGCCACAATTAGAATAGTATCTTGTAAGGTGGTTGTGAAAATTACACGAGAGAGCAAAATGTGTAGCGTGATGCCTTACAACAGAAGGCCTGAATAATTAAAAAAACATCCTTTGATGCGGTTGGTATAAAAAGCCATGCCCTGTCCCCCTGTGGAAAAAAAACTGAAGGGCTTATATCTACTCTTATGGCAGTCTTCTCGATCAAATGTTTTTACTTACAGGTACACCTCTTCTGGGACACGAAAGCACATTTGCTGGAAGGTACACTGCCTCTAAGTTCTCTGGTCCTGTGACACAGACTTATACATCTGCTCTGGCCCCCACTCTCCTTTCCCCTCCATTCTGCATCACTCCCTTCCCCACCACACACCTCCTTGAGGGTCCTGACAGTTCTATGATTCCAGACCTCCACATCCATGCCTCATCTGCTTTGTGAGCCACAGAATGCTGCTCTTCTGTTATTTATTAATTACAGTTAATATTTACTGAGTGTTTATTATGTGCCAGGCACTGTTCTAACAGCCTTACGAATCCTCCTATCAGCCTTATGAAAGTAAATTAACTACCTAAGAGAGGTTAAGTAAATTGTCCAAGGTCACACAGCCAGTAAGTGGCAGGGCCAAAATGTGAACTGAGGCAGTCTGGCTTGACTGCATATTCTCTTAAACACTGCATAATAGATGCTCATAATTTAGTTCACTTCTAAAATGGCTTTAAGGATAACAAGCCTGTGTTGATCAAATATAGCAATAGAAGTGAAAAAAATTCTGTTTTTGAATATTTTTCTTTGTTTCAATCTAACTTCTTAATAGGTAGCTACTGGGGAACAATATGGGTTCTTGATTGAAATTTCTATTCACAAAAATTTTAAAAATCTTTTCTATAAAAAGAATAAATTGTTTTTATAATTTACTTCCACTTTACAAAGACTAGTTACAACAGTCTATTGATTCCAAACCATGGACTGCCTGGCACACTTTGTAAATGCTGGTACGGTCTTCTTTCACTAACAAAGTGATTTTGACTCAAAGGGAAGCACTGAAAGTATCTTGCAAATCCTTTAAGATTGGGATGCTGAGGCTGACAGAGGTCATACAACTTAATTAAGACTATGCTCGTACTTAGAAGTGGAGTGACAACAAGAGCTCAGGTTTCAAATATTTATCCCCCAATCCTCATAGCTTCTATTTCCTAGTATAAGAACCTTATCTTAAAAGAAAAAAAAAAAAGAAACCCAAACAAACCCAGAACACATCTAATTTGGAATCACAGTATACTGTGAAATACTATGCAGCAGTTAAAAATGCAAGAGGTAAATCTATATACAGAATAATATATGGATTGATGCAGAATATGGAGTACTCTCTATGTGACATACTGTTACAATGATAAAAGAAAAATGTAGAACACTGATGACAGTTTGCTACCATTTTGTTTTTAAAAGGAGGGAAGGGCTTCCCTGGTGGCGCAGTGGTTAAGAATCCGCCTGCCAATGCAGGGGACAAGGGTTCAAGCCCTGGTCCGGGAAGTTCCCACATGCCGTGGAGCAATGAAGCCCGTGCGCTACAACTACTGAGCCTGAGCTCTAGAGCCCATGAGCCACAGCTACGGAAGCCTGAGTGCCTAGAGCCCATGCTCTGCAACAAGAGAAGCCAACGCATTGAGAAGCCCACGCACGCAGCAAGGAAGACCCAACGCAGCCAAAAATAAATAAATAAAATTAATTAATTAATTAAATTAAAAAAATAAAAGGAGGGAAATACGTGTGTGTATATATATGTCTTTGTGTGGGTATATTCAGGTACATATACAGAATATGCTTGCATATGCTTAGATGATCCCTGGAAAGACACCAAAATCACTGGGAACAACTGTTGTCTCTGGGAGAGGAATTAGGGGAGAGAAGAGAGGCTAAAAGTTTTCACTTTAGATGCTTTGTTATCTGAAATTTTTTTGCATGTGTAAGTGTTATATATCCAAAATATATACCAAGATCCTAACAAATAACATTTTATCTTATTCGTATAACATGGAGTCAACATGAAACATTTTGAAACGGAATCCACTACAGAGTTACTATACGCAGGACAAGGCCCGTAGTGGGTGATGGGTGAATATTTGCTGAATGAATGAACGTCAACCTGGTATGGGATACCCTCAAAGACTTGACAATCTAGTGCGAGAGATAGACATCAAACACTCATTGGGAAAAATAAATAATTATAAACAGAAATACATGCACTGAAAAAAAAGTAGTATGCTCTATGATGGAATATAACAGGGGACCCAAATGAGGAACGGGTCAGGTTTAGGCAATGAGGGGACAGGGAGATCACAGGTGGCCTCTATCAAGGTGACATTTAAACTGAGAAGAGGGATAAAAAAGTTAACCAGAGTAGGGGAAAGTGTTCCACACAGAAGAAACTGCCTGCGTAAAAGCCCTGAAGCAGGAATGTTGGAGAGTTGGCTGTTGTGATCACAGTTTTCACGTGTCACTCACCCCTAAAGTCAATGGGAGTGTAGAGAAGAGGAATGGCTAAAATTCATAAGTCTGAAACTCTAAAGAGTGAATGAAAGAAATTAACTGAACTTTTAAAGAAGCTTTCTACATAGCACTAGGAACCACGACATTGCCTCTGGCCAAGAGTATGAAAATGGCCAGAATTTTCTAAAACCTGATGACTGAACAGTGATACTACTGACAGGGCCAGTTGCTTTACATACAATATAGCCTTTGCCACAGAAAAGGCCTCATACTTCTAAACTGTTTCCAGGACCGTTCCTAACTTAGGATGATACAGTCTAACAGATAAATATTCATCACAGAGGGCTAAACAGGATGTAGACTGTTTCCCAAAAAGCATGAAATCAATCATTTCGCTCTGGGATACAATTCCGGCATGAAGGCTGATGTCTGCCTTGGAGAACAACGTCACCTCAAACCAGCCCAGGGAGGCCAGACCAGTGAGTATTCCCCAACACAGGGCTTCTAAGCATGTTGCAACGGACAAAGCAGGCACGGAGCGAGGAGGCCAACGTACTGTTCTCGCGGACCAGACAGAACTCCCAGGCGCTCTGGCTCTCCAAAGTGCTCTCCAGGTCCACAGCGACATTGGGCTCGCTCTGCTTCTCCAGGCGGTACTGAGGGCCTGGAAGATCAAAGGGGCAGGAGGAGGGGAGGCAGTCTGAAACAGTGAATTTAACATTGGAAGAACACCACACCCCAGTGAAAAGCTGATAAAGCATTAGGAAAACACTGAAGTCTGTTTGGGGTCTCCCGATCCAAGAGGGAAGAGTTTGAGGTTTTTTTCCACATGGCTTCACACACTTGTCTGTTCTATTATCAGGTCTATTTTTGCTCAGTTCTCCCCACAACAGGATGAGAGATAGAAAGCTTTTGAGTCAGACTGACTTGGAATCACAATGTGGCTACGATGGTTTCCCAGATATGAGCAGGGACCCTACCCTCTCTGAATCTCTGTTTCCTAATATGTAATGTGGGAATACTTACACTCTGAAGGATTATTGTGAAGATTAGAGATGCTACAGGAAAAATGCTTACGTAGTAATGTACCTGCCTCATGGAAGGCAGTCCTACAAAATTATTTATTAATAATTATTGTATGATAATGAATAATCAATTATAAGCAGGAATAAGGTATGTTCAGAACTCGAATATAATGACAGTCCAAAAATGCAAAAAAAAAATTAAAACATAGATGGGGTTAAAAAATAAATTCCAGGTTTTTGGGTTATGGTGACAGAAGGACAAGTGGCTGCTGATCCGTGTTTCTGTTGAAATATTTATGAAAACACAAGAGGCAGAGGTTCAATAATACTGAAAACCAGGAATATCAGTTACCCTGCATCACAAAGGGATTCTGGCAGATCTTAAAACACTGGGGCATTTATACATTTATTCATGTATTTCTTTGTAAAGCCAAACGACAATCTTGTTCTTCTCAGATAACACCTAACGGGTCCAATGATTGGATTCAAAAGACTACTCCTGTTGTTAATGGTTACTGAAAGATTAGAGGTATAAGAAACTGTCTTATTATTTTGACTATGAAAGGCGTGTTTGGTCAGACAGCAGAGGTGTGAGAGATCTGAGAAAGCATCAGAGGCCTTGCAGGGCTCCCAGGTGGAACACATATTTTTAGATGTGTTCCTCAGCTGTCGTCAACTTGTTGATTATTTACATCCAACACTTCTCCTTCATCAGTCTGAGGCATTTCACTCATCTCAAGTCATTCTCCTCCCCCACGTTCTAAGTTCATCTGCAGCACTGCAGAGTGTCAGTTCACTTTCATGGTATATTTGATCTTTCCTCTAATTGGTATTTCATTAGCATTTCTGCCAATTATCAGAGTTCTTACATACATTCAGTCCTTTTTACACTACTTACAGGTTTTAAACCTTCACTAAGTTAACAATGCTCAAGACACATACAACTATTTAAGGAAATACATGCTCAGAAGTCTACACAATTCTTATAAACTCTAATACACTGTATTCAGGTCAAGAAGGTATTGTAGTTCAACATTATACATAGTTCCATTTTAATTTCAAAACTATTAAGCAAGTAAAGTTACGGAAATACAGATAATTCTTATTCTCCACTACCCATCACCTGTCGGTGCAACATTTGTCAATTACCAAGCATGCTTGCTGCTCATCACTGGATGCTTTCATATTCACTGGTGGAAATAATCACCGAAAAGTCATGCCCAGCTGAACTTTAAGAAAATATAGCTGGTGAGAGATTCCTATGATCCCTCCCCCCACAGCTCTGCCCGCCCACCCTCCCTAACACCCACCTTTCACAGCTGTGGGCAGACCATTAGAGAGAAGAGAACCACCCCTGAACCCAGAGAGCTGCCTTCTAGAACACTGGCCTGTTAATCTCCAACTGTCCCACCCCTAGATCTCCCAGCAACATAGCGTATACGCAATGATATCCACTCCTATGACTTTACAGTGAAATCTGGGTACAAAGTTTACCTACAATAATTCATTTTTTTATGATAGTCAAAAGTTGGGAATAACCCAGATCTAACAACAGGGAAACTGGTTAAACAAAATATTGTGTAATACCATGGAGATATTAAAAGTGATGCTGCAAAAGTATTTGATTTTATCGAACATGTTTATAATATGCTACTTTATGAAAATAGCAAATTATAACACAATATGTGTAAGATGATTTTAATTATGAAAAATATATGTAAAGTCATGGCGGGGGGTGGGGTACATACTGGAAGGTTATTTCCAGAATGTGAATAGTAGTTACACTGGATACTGGGATAATGAATGTTTTTATTTTTCCTTAGTGTTTTCCTGTATTTTTCAAATTTCCTATACTTACTTAAATAAAGGCTACCTTTATAATTTTTTTTCCCTTTGGCAGTGCCGCGGCTTGTGGGATCTTAGTTTCCTGACCAGGGATCGAACAAGGGTCCACGGCAGTGAAAGCCTGCGTCGTAACTACTGGACCACCAGGGAACCCTCTCTCTCTTTTTTTTTCCACTTTTATAATTTTTAAAACGTCGTATATACTTATAAGTCCTCCAATTTCTTACTATGCCAATTTTCTGAGGATACTGTAATTACCACACCCTGTGGCATCTCCAATGGGTCTTTCATTTGCAATAGTTTAATCAAAACTAGACATCATCTGTTTATGTAGATCAATACTTTCATCTTAAGTAACCCTGTAACCTCTCTAGGCACAGTATATATAGGGTTTTGGGCATCTAGAGCTGTTCGCCCACCTGACAACTAGATGGTAAGCAAGCCACCCCTCTCCTGATTCAGGGAGCCAAGGCCTGGCCACATCAGGGTATATTTCAGGCTGGTCTCCTTCGTACTCTTTTTCCTTTTGGTCTCTGTAGCTGTCTGGGAGATGTGGACGAGGGAAACCAGAGGAGGCAGGGAGTACTAGGAAGGGCCCCTTATCCCTAAACACAAGTCCCCGTATCACTCTCTAAGCCACAAATGCCACCATTCCATATTCACTTTCTTATTTCTTGGGTTTTGTAGATATTTCTTTTCTTTTTTGGGGGGGGACTATAATATTATTTATTTACTTATTTTAATTTTATTTTATATTGGAGTAGAGTTGATTTACATGTTGTGTTAGTTTCAGGTGTACAACAAAGTGATTCAGTTATACATATACATGTGTCTATTCTTTTTCAGATTCTTTTCCCATATAGGTTCCCATAGAGTACTGAGTAGAGTTCCCTGTGCTGTACAGTAGATCCTTGTTGATTACCTATTTTATATATGGCAGTGTGTATATGTCAATGTAGATACTTCCACTAAATAGTTTGTTTCCTAAAAGTAACTTTAGGACTTTCTCCTTGAAGCCTAGTATTATTAGGCTTCATTATATTATGATGACTCTCAATTACTGCATGACCATTATATGCAAGCATGCTGCATATGTTACCTTACTGAATCCTCACAGCAACTCTTAGAGGCAGATATTATTATCCTCATTTGACAGATTGGGACTCTGAAGGTTGGAAGGGTGAAGTAACTAGCCTAAGATCACACAGGTAGGAAGCAGGAGCGGGAAATGAAACCTAAGGGTCTTTGGCCCTAAAGCCTATGTATTTTGAAGGTTTCTTCCTTTTACAAACTGTAAATTACAGACTAATTACAAAAAGCCATAGTTTGTACCATAAGTATATATTTTTTTGTAGATTCATGGATTCACCTGGGTTCTAAATTACTTAACTTGTGGTTTCTATACATTCATTTCTATGATAAATGATCTGAAATAATTTATTTTAATGAAATCCACACATGCTAAATATCCCATGCTATGGCTGTATCCTGGTTCCTTATGAAGACAGGATCACCTTATCTTTCCATCCATCCAGGAGGACTCTCTCCCTGTCGTTCATAATATTCCTACGTATGCCCAGTTTTTTAAGTCACTAACATGTTGTGCATCATCTTCCACTTGCGGTACTCCATGGTCTTCCATAAAAGCTAAGGAACAACTTGGAAACCCACTTCTGAACTTAGCAAAGGACGGATGGGTCTTAACTTTGGGGAAGGCAGGGTAGTTAAGCTGTAGATGAGACTTGAGATCTAGACCCAAACAGAAAACTGCCTATTGCAAATCTCAATTTCTCTCCTAATTCTTGCCCAAACACTGGATAAGATATTTCACAGAGAAAGACTATTTTGCACGTTTTCCCCTGAAAAGGCCAGATTGATAACTTTAGGTCACACTGCGTAACGAGAGGCACTGTATATATTAGAAGCAAGACAGCCTGATGATTAAGGGCATGCACTTGGGGCCAAATTGCCTCAGTCTAGTCCTGGCTGAGAAACTTAGCTGTATGACTTTGAGCCAACTTACTTAACCTCTCTGTTTCATCTATAAAATGGGGCTAATAATAGCACCTAGTTTATAGGCCTGTCTGAGGATTCAATAAGTTAATAGTTGTAAAGCAATTAGAACACTAATAGTGTTATTTAAGTGTCAGCCACCATCATCATCATCATCATCATCATCAGCCATATCATCAGACTTTTATAAGAGATCATAACAGAACAGAACAGGGCCTACTATGTGCCAGATACTACGTTAGGCCTTTTATAAAGATCGTCTCATTTACTCTTCGTCATCTTAGGATGTAAAGAGTATGAATCCCATTTTACAGAGGAAGAAACCATGACTAACAGAGGCTAAATAACCTGCTCAATGTCCCACAGGAAGTGGTGGAGCTAGGATTCATACCTAGGACTGCCCAGGCCTACAGTCTACATATTACATACCACAGTGGCTCACTCATAAGTTCTTAATATATCTGTGTTGATGATAATCAAGATTATGACAACCCAGACCTACTATATATCAGACAATAGTTTCTAGCAAATGTTAATTTAATTTTCAGGCAGCTGACACAGGAGGAGAGAAAAGCAGCAGCCAAAAGCCATTTTATAAAGACAAGCTGTGAGGTCAGTTTCTATTAACATACTTTTGCCAAAGAGATGATTATATAAAAATATAAGAGGCTCTTTCACACCAAATAGGACACAGTTCTCAAGGCAACATCCTCCCTTTGGAAAGAGTATTTAAAATGTCACAGCTGCACATGGAGCTACATACCCTCTCCTTCACAGCAGAGGACACAAAAGGAAGATTCTGGGAAGCAGTTACTCTGCAGCGACAAGAAAACCTGCTTGGGCATTCCGATGATATATTTATTGCAGTAAAAGCACATCACCGAATGGTCTAGGAACAAAATACTGCTCTGGGCACTTTGGGAGGGTTCCAAGTTATAATGCCCAGGCAGGATTTTTATGGGATTTTATAAACCCGAGGCAAACATCTCAACACATAAGTTTCAAAGAAAATCTGTAGTATCTGTTGGATGGTGGATACATGCTCAGTTCAGCTTCCTCGATCTCTTTAATCCTTGACTGAAACATAAAAGCATGTGGCTTGCCATTCCTTAAAGGCTGAGAGCCAGCTGAGAGTTGAAATCTAACGGGAAGGAAGAGCAAAAGCCTGAAGAGAGAGAAGCCATACGCCCCTATCACTCTGCATCTTATTTCTAAAGGCCCATGGGAGAAACCTCCTTCAGACCTCCCTATCTGGAAAAGCTGTACTTCCTCGGAGCAACTAGCTTGTTCTGTACCTTTAGACAGTTTAACATATATCTTGTAACTAACTGATACTGTTTTCCTTTCTCCTTTGCCCAGGAGGAAGCTCAGCACTAAATGTGTGATGACTGGACACACATTTCTGTGTCAGTTAACCCTCTGGACCTTTATTTCCATTTTCTTTCAAGTAGTTTTTCAATTCATGCATTTTTTATTCCAACTGCTTTTCGGATTGAAGTGGGATATAAACAAATTAAACTATCATTATTATTGCTGAGCATGGGAACAAGTTGGAGGACCACCTATCTGGAAAATGATAAAGGAAAAGGCTGAACACTTCCATGAATATACCTTCACATCAGCTGTTTTCCATTCGCCAGCTTAAAGAGCTGCTTTAATCTGAAAGAGCTGCTTGTAGCCAGAAAAAGTTAAGCATGAGCAAATAAGAGGAAAAGCTGGGTTTTGAGTAGAAAACTCCTCTGTCTGCACCCTCTCACTATGCATTCTGGGGAAGTTACTCAATCTCTGCCTATTTTCTCATCTGTAAAATGAGAATAACACAACTTCCTTGAGAAGGTTGCTATGAGGATTAGATGAGCTCCGTGACGGCTGCTGAGGACAGGCTGGAGCAGGAGCCGCTGTGGTGAGGCTTAGGCAAATGCCTAACCTGAGTCACAAGAGGCTAACAGCCCCATTAAGGGAAGGTACACAGTGGCAGGGAACGCTGGCATCAGAGCAGATGTCCGTACCCTTTCTCACGTGTGTCCAAGGTAGGAGTGTGGGGTAGGAGGGCATGCAGATCTATTTAAACAAGCTTGCTTTTAAGTTATAAGCAGCAATTAAGATCGGAGACTTGTTCAGCAGCCAGGATTCCTAAAGTTCCTTAGTCTCTCTGGTCCTACGAATACAGTCTAAAAATGGTGAGTATATGTCAGAACCCACTGAACAAACCATGGCAGCACAGATGTCAAAAGATGTGTGGTGTTACAAAGCCATCCATACATTCATCTAACAAACATTTTAGGAGCATCAACAATGTCCCAGACACAGAGATGAATAATCAATGATTCCTGACCTCAAGCAGGCTGGGGGAGGTGGCAAGACACACGCGAGCAGATGAAATTGTCAAAGAGCCCCAGTCAGTGCTCTTCCCCAGGCAAGGACAAGGCGCTGTGGGAATACAGAAGGGGGACAATGAACTTCTTCTCTGAGGGGGAGACATCTGAACTGAGTCTTGAAGGAGGACCGGGAGCCGGGAGAGGGCAGGGGAAGTAGTGCACTCCTATAGAGGGAACAGAATGTGCAAAGGCAAGGAGGTACTGGAGAGCCCACGTGGACCAAGGGAAACTCCACGTGCAAAGGGCCTAGGCTCTGTGGGGTTTCAAAGGGAAGCTGGCGCTTGGGATGCTTGGCCCAGACTGTTGGTCAAAGTCTAGATTCTCTCTTATAAGCAACAGATGCTCACAGAGCAGGGGAGTGACACAATCAGCTTTATACTTTGGTACACTTCTCCTGGCGGCACTGCCAACAACGGGCTTGAGGAGACTGGTGGCAGGGAGGTCCGCTCGGCAGGCCGTACCAAGCCTTGTCTGCTCTATGGCAGGGGCCGGCTGAGTCCCAAGTCCCTCACTGAGCTAAAGCCAAAGCCATCACCGACAAGCTGACGCCGTCAATATCAGGGCTCAGCCCTAACATCAGCTACGCTAAAATGTTCGCATCTAGTGTCAGCTCCATCGCTGACAGCTCTTCCTCTAGGGGTGACTGTAATCATTTTCTGTTTGATCTTAATACAAGCACCGAATCATATTCAAGTGATAACCACTAGTAGCTTATACTCCCGCCCAGGCTTGGATTGGATAATTTGGAATTTAAATAATAAAAAAAGAACATGCTGACATGACAATAAGGTCACACTTTATCCTCCTCTAAAAAGCCAATATATAATTTGCTCTCAGTGAAACAGCCAAATATAATCAAATTAAATACCATTCCTATTACAAAAGAAGAAAAGACCAAGGCTGTTCCAATAAACCAATTCTCCCGCCTAGTTAAACTGCAAAACCTTCAGGAAAGGTTTTGAAAGCATGACCCATCAGTTCTAATTTTTAAAACTTATCCTTTCAGTCAAGACTAGAAAAAGGCCCATTCCAACTTTTATCTTTACTACAAAGTGCTGTTATCTTGGCCTGATGTCAGGAGCTCTATCTCTCTTTCTGCTGACAAGCAGAGAGGAGAAAGATAAGATTGGAAACGAATCTCACTTCTCTGAGTAAATAAATAATCAATACTCATCTAAATGTAAATGAGAAGGTAGCCCCCTCTGATAACAGCACTCTTATCAGAGAGCCAATTTTCTTCAGACATTTGGCCTCAGCCAAATCACCATCATTCAGCCCCAGCCTAATGGCAAAAAATCGTAACTAAATTGAACCGATCACCAGAGATCAACTAAGTTCGGCCCTGGCCACTTCAGGTTCAAATGTTTGGGAATGCAATTTTGCCCCCATTAACTTTCAATAGCAATGAAGAACAGACTGGTCAAGGGGTCAGTTTGTGCAATAAACAAACCCCAGAAAGGGGGCCGGCCAGAGAGGATGAGCAGGAGTGGGTTTAAGTGTTTAAACAATGGTATAACTGGAGCAAACCCCAAAACTGTGAAGGGAAGGCTGCTTCTATGGGGTGGGGAGACAGCATTCTTTCCTTTTATCAAAGGCTTGGTTGAAACTGAGGAGACAATGATGATTAAACTTTATTAAAGCAAATGTAAACAAAGAAAAAGAGATATTAAAAAGCTACAGAAGCTAAAAATAACCTAAGGTTGGAATGATCAATTTCCTCCAACTAATTTGTATCAGACTTACATCTGACCCAGCAGTGCAGCACTGACCTGATTTTACTGAAATAGGACGCCGTCTGCAAGACAAATCACTTTAAAACCACTGCACTGGGGTTTCCATTCCTTTGCTGCAAGACTCAATTCACTGCTGATGAGAGTATTGGGGAAATTATGACCATTATTGATAGGACAGCAAAACCATTTTTACACAGTAGTCTTCAAGTCGACAGAAAGCTTGCACCAGACCATTAATGAAGGTGTCAGCTAGAATCAGAAATTAAAGACAAAGGCTGGGAAAGGACTAATTTTTAGAGCGCGTTTAAGGACACCAGATACACAGAAGCGGCAGCCATTCATCCTCTTAGGAGTAACAGAGCCTAAACAAGCATCAGCTGAGGAGCAGGCGGCTCTGCCTACAATTAGGGAAAGGAAATGTTTCTTTTCTTTTCTGCCTGGCCCTGGAGTCTTGAGAGCACAGGCTCTCAGCATTATCAGCTTCAAATCTTTACCAGCCAAAGGAGGACATGTCTGGTGTGAGGCAGAACTATTCAAAGTGTAACCATCTAGATATATCTGGTTTTGTGATTAGCAGTAATCTTTTACCAAGATGTCTGCACGACTACTTGTATTTCCCAGCCAAAAAATTCCTATATATCCTGCCTGGCTCCTCCAGTACCTCTTCAGAGCAGTTCCTCAGAACTGAGAGGCTGTCACCCAGGGGAGAGAGTAAGGTCCCCAAATAAAACTGAAACTCACTGCTCAAAACAAAAACAGACAAAAAGTGTAACCACCTCTGTTCCTGCTGTGAATATCTAATCCTAGAAGGTGGACATGTGGTGGTTTAAGTGTGGGTTTTGGAGTTAGAAAGACTTGGGTTAAAATCTTGGCTCTTTTACAAAAGCTCTGTGACAGGGGGCAAGTTAGTTGATCTAAACCTTCGTGGAGTAATTGCAAAGATTATGCAGAACACAATGCCTAGGACATAATAAGCAGTCAATAAATGCCAGCTGTATACTACTATGCAAATTTTAACAAAATCATCAATTTGCCCTTTTAGAAAATAACAATAGTGACTGACATTGAGGACTTCCTTGGCCCTTAACAAAGTCCTTTACGTGCATTAGCTTTCCGAATCATAAAACAATGAGGTAGGCCCTATTCTAATCCCCATTTTACAGAGGAGGAAAAAACACTGTGGCTAAGTCACGTGTCCACAGCGAGGCCAGAAGAATCCAGGTGTGTGATTCCAGTGCCTGTGCTCTTAACCACACCGCTATGCTGTGTTCCAGAAAGAGCATTCTATAATCCTCTTGATCTTTGGGTTAAAAAAAACAATTGTAAGGTCGAGAGATCATTTATCAGTTCAGAAAGGAGTGAAGACGTTGGGTGGGAAACTAGGAGGAAGAGAGGGTGGGTAGCTGGTCTCACATGAGGGGGTTGAAACTGAGAGCCCCTCAGTCCCCATGGCGGGCACCCATCTGCCGGGCACTTCACGTGAACGCCATCCGCTTGCCCTGATTTTGTCGCGGGGAGAGGGGGCCTTTTTCTAAGTTAAATGATTTACAGAGTTACTGCCTCAATCCACAGCTCTGAAAGTGTGATTTCTTGAGGGTTTAACTATACCCATTTCTAGTCCTGTTACAACTTTTTTATTGCGATAGAAAACATTTACTGGAAATATGTTACTGCTATTACCAGGTCATAAAATAAAAGGAAAAATAGTTTATGTATTGCCATCATTTCCAACCATCAATCAGAAAGTGCCAAGAGGAGGAAAGGAAAGGGCGTACGGCTGAGATTTCCTTCTTTGTGCAGGAGAAAATGCAGGAGCATCATAATTCTTTAGAACAAATTTCTTCTTGAACATCCAGCCTTGCAGAAGGGCTCTTGGGAGGAGTCGGGAGGCACACCTTTGGGCATCTCCCTCCTCTCTGCAGCCCTGTCTGACTCCCTGTCGGAATTAAGAGCTCTTTCATCCCAACCTCCTTCGGGCCGTGTTCCTCTCAGTGGCCGGAGCAGGCTGGATTAGAAGCATTGCTGTCTATTTTTTGTTGTTCTCCCCCGGCCTCTCAATCAGGGCACTCTTTGAAGATGGGGGTGGAGGGGCTTTTTAAAAAACCTAACTCTATTCCCAGAGCTCCAGCACAGCAACAGATTCTTTGTACGTGCTTAATAATCTCTGTTAAATAGAATGACTTCAACAAGGTGGCATTTAAAATTGAACAACCTTGACCAATGAAGGACTCTAGCCTAAGAAACATTACTCCAAGCACACAATGATGTATGTTCAAAGATGTTCACTGCAGCACTGTTTCAATAGTAAAAAGTGCACATGATCTAAATATCCTCCAGTAGGAAACTATCAAATAAATACGGTGTATCTGTACACTGGGATGCTATGGAGCTGTTAAAAAAAATTAAGCTAAGTTAATAAGACATGGGAAGATTTCTATGATACATTATTAAATTTAAAAAGATATGGAATATATAGTATATATTCCATTTTAATAAAGTAAAACCCAAGCTATATATGTGCATTTATATTTGTGTGCATGTACATTTGTTGAAAACACACACACACACACACACACACACACACAAACTGGAAGGATATGTACCAAACTGTTCTCACGGTTATTCTGTTACCTTAGAATTACCTTGGGTGCAGGATGCAGCAGTAGCAAAGATGAAGGCTTTTACTTTTTTTTTACTTTATAGACTTCTATCTGTTTGGCTTTTTGACTGTGGGCATATGATTAGCATTACTACTGTCAATAAAAATCCAATTTTAAAAAATGAGGTTGAACAATCTTAGAGATGATTCCAGCAGGATCAGACTAGGGACTGTGGCCCCTAGAGCCTCCTCCCAGATCATGTGGGCTCAGCGGCTGCTGGGGAGACACCTGAACAGTTCGGGAGCCAGGGACTAAAATGGCAGAGAGCCTGTTTAGGAGTTCCTGTGGTCCTAAGTCAAGCCACGGAGTGGACCACAGAGGTTTCCAAAGCTGCTCAAAGGAGCTGGGCAGCAAAGGTGAAGATGACTGGAGATCTGAGGCTGGGCTGCTGGCGCCCAGAGGCCATTCACAGAGAGAGCCAATGACCACAAACCAAGGGTCAGATTGCCCACCCAGTCTGGACAGCTATGCCTGCCCTGTCCTCCTCATGGATTCTGGATGGTACTGTGGAAAACAAAGAGTGATCCCATACTGTCTCTGTCTGGCCTCCTCAACCTCCCTCTACAGCAGTCCTGATGCCTTCCTCCATTCAGGCTTTGAGACAAGAGGTGGTGTGTCAGCAGTCCATCCCTGCAGCCCAGGTGTTGGGAGAAGGTCTGATATGATTCCTGCCCTAGGCTCAATATTGTGTGTGTATTTGTGTGTACGTGTGTCTAGGGAGTCCTCTGCAACCTCTGCCGAACCCACCACATTTGAGAGGGTATGGTGTAAGGGTTATAAGCCAGACTGCTTGGGTTTGAATCCGCAGCTCTACCACTTACTGGCTGTGTGACCCTGGGCAATTCACTTAACCTTTCTGTGCCTTACTTTCACATCTGTAAAAGAGGGATAATAACAGAACCTACCTCTTAGAGTTGTTCCAAAGATCCAATAAGTCATGCGTCTAGGTTGCTGCCTCTGCTTTCCAAGCAGCACTGGGAGGGGGGGGCAGGGGTGCTTCTAGTTCTCCAGAAGGGGGCTGGAACCTCTAGAGGTCTGCCACATTGGTCTCATCTACCACCTAATGACATAATAATCCAGAAACATCCTCCAAAACTATGTCATTTCAACCCTCTGTCTGGAATAATCTTCCCTCTACTTCAGTTTTCTAGCACTCATTCTCTCCTTGAGGAGTCAAAACTCTGCTCAGGTGCCACTGCCTCGGGACTCCTCTGTGCTACTCATACTGAAAAGAGCTCTGCGTGGGCCTGTTTCTTGTACTTGCTGCATGCAAGTCAAGGGTGGGAGCACATTTTCGTATCCCTGCATTCCTAGGATGGCCACGGTACAAGGGCTGTTAGTGAATACTTGGTGACTAGCCTGAAGCCCAGCCTGCTTGCCTACCATCCTGATCATCTCTCGCTCCTAGGCTCTACCTCCGTCTGACTCCCAATGTCCCCTCTGTCTGGAGACTCCCAATAGTGCCCCAAATCTGACTGGGTTTCCTGGGGATGGGTGGAACTAGTGTGGATCAAGCTTTGGACACTGGCTGGAGAATGGAAGATCCCCACTGACATGGGCCAGTCCCGCCTCCCAATCAGGCCATTCCCTCATGAAGGCCTGCCTTCTCCAGCCACAGCAACCTGTCCTAACATGCTTCCTACCAGAGTGATCTGAGCTACCACACACAAGCCTAAATGGAACACACTAACATCAGAACGAGAAGAGGTAAAGCCTGGGCAACCTAAAACTTTAGAACTTGGAAAAGGCTGGAAGCCACTGGAAAGGAGACTCTCTTACACCAGCTCAGGCGGGGAGGGTGCTGGAAGGGCCAGACACTTCACCACCCTGAGGAGTGCTAACAGTCCATAACCTGTCACCATCTAGCTGGTGTGGATGCACTTCCCTTTGGAGAAAGGAGTCCAGATATTACTTGTAAAAAAAGAAACATTTTTTTCTTCCTCAAATCCAGATATCACTTGTTAGAGAGAATGGAAATCTTTAACACTGTCCCTTAGCATCCAATTTTTCAATCCAATCTGTTTCTCTTAACTTGAGTCACTGTGACATTACCAAATTTTACATACAGTTATCTGTTGCTCTGTAAAGAAATACAGATGGTTTTTGTGGAAATAAACAGTCATTTATTTTAAACAATTGTAAAATAGTTTATGGAAACAAGTGGGGTAATGCATTCAAATAAATGCCAAAACTGGTTGATGGGGAGCCAGGGTGCTAAATCACACTGCTGAGGAATTCAGCTGTGGGGAACAGATAGTAAATCCAGAGTGACAGGATTTCCCGTGATGGCAAAGGTTTCTGACATCCAGCCCAGTACTCAAAAACCACAGCAATTCAAACCCATTTTCCTTAACACAGCCTTGACAGCAGCGAAATTAGTGAATTTAGTCACAAGCACCTAAGAACGAAAACAAAAGGAGCGAACAGAAAGGAGACTTCATTCGTCCGCAGCCCTTTCTGAGTTATATAAAGCAGTGACTCCAACCTGAGTCAATGGAAAGCAAGCTTAGGGCCAACTGTTTTCAGTCGTCAGACTTTGCTATGATACAGTGGAATCTGAAGGCTTCCCTTCAAATCTGCTTACGCCCGAGACTGGCTTGGGTAAATAATACCCTCTCTGAACCTCAGTCTCCTCCTCTGTAAAATGAGGATGATAGTTGTATGTACTTGACAGGCTGTTGAGCAGATGCAGTGAGGCCCCGGGAGTGACAGCATTCTGTAAACAAAGCTGGTGCCAGCTGCCCTGGTGGAAGGGGGGTCTAGTCCTGGGCGGGACAGCAGGCCTCCACCAACGCCCCAAGGAAGCACCACTGACAGTGAATGGCTTGAGCCTGCCTTGTGGGAAGGGAAAGAACTCCAAGCATGTTTTTGCTTCTAATTTTATAGGACAATCAACTATAAACTTGTTACCCTTCCCTTCTCAAACCTTTTCCTTGTACCTGGGTTTCCAGTGATGACACCACAAGTCTTCCAATGAATTAACTCAGTTGCTCATCAAACATCTACGAACTCCTACCACGTGCCACACCCTGAGCTAGACGCTACAGATGCAAAGATGAGTAACACTGACTCTGGCCTTTGAGGATTCTGCACAGTGAACAAGGCCTCCCAAGTTTGGAGTACTTCTTATCCAGCCTTCCTCCTTGTTGCTGACGTTAGGTCAGCCCCCAAGTTCTGCAGACACTACCCACTCACCAAGCCTCCCTGGCGTGCTTATTACCCAGCCCGCAGTGACGGTCTCCCACCCTGCCTCCTGGCCTCCAGCCATCCATTCCCCACCCTATTGTCAGAGGGTGCTGCTCTCTGGAGTCAAACTCTGAAGGTTATCACTTCCGGGCTTCCAATCGGTTCCAAAGCTCCCCAGGGCCAACTCCTCACCCTGCCCTCCAAACAGTCGATCCATCTCACTTTCCTGCTCCTCTATGTCCTCTGTGATCCAGCCAAACTGGTCTCCTATTTGGTGCACACACTCCGTGGTCTCCCACCTCCACGTCACTGCTGTGCGTTCCCTGTGCCCACACCGCCTGTTCCTCCAGCCTGTCAAATCCACATCCCTCCCCTGCGGTTATTCCCCAAGTCTAATCTGGCCTCCACAACGGGCAGAAAGTTGTCCCACTTCACAGTCCTCTCACCTGCGGGCTCTGCTCCAGGGCAAGAGGATTTCTGCAATTCCAGGCCAACCAAAGTCAAGGCTTCCTTTTTTTTACTCTAGCCTTGGCCTTCCTGTCTCATTCAGGTAACTAACTGCCCTTGATCCTGGCCCAGCACTGCTCAGGACCCTGCCCCCAGGCCTGGTGTCCTGCTAGGTTCTCAGTGTGCCACTCTGAAAATCCTGCCTGCCCAGATGCCACCCACCTGCCTGGATTTCCTTGTTCATAAATTATACATGTAATTTATCTGAATTCAACCACATGTGCTTGATAAAAAATAAGGGGAAAAAGAGGTGGAGACATGACCAAGACAACACCTGAAATAGTTTGGAGAATTCCACTTGCCGTGACTCACTGAGGCCCAGGAGAGCGAGTGTGAGGTTAACAGTCTTATTCATCTTTGCAACTACGAGACTTGGTAAATGTGTGATGAACGACTAACTGAATTAACCAGGTGGATGGTGGTGTCTCAGTTTTCCAGTTCCTCTTACAGTGTGAGCATCTTTCTGTGCCAAGTTTGATTTTAGTATTTATATATATGTACTTTTAGTTTTCATCTGTTCTAATGCTAGTGAAAAAAGCTAGCTGTGTTGGATTTAATGAGAAAAATCACAGCATGTTGGCCTCTGACAGCCTGTTTTTTTTTTTTTTTTTTTTTTTTTTTTGCGGTACGCGGGCCTCTCACTGTTGTGGCCTCTCCCGTTGTGGAGCACAGGCTCAGCAGCCATGGCTCACGGTCCCAGCTGCTCCGCGGCATGTGGGATCCTCCCGGACCGGGGCACGAACCCGTGTCCCCTGCATCGGCAGGCAGACTCTCAACCACTGTGCCACCAGGGAAGCCCTGACAGCCATTTTTAAGAATTTCTTTTCCTAGGGGCAATTTTGACAACAGGAATTTTGCTCACGTGTTGCCTCTGTGACTTGACCCTCTCAGGACACGGCTCTGTACTGCTGTCCCTGGATGCTGAGAGCATCGTCTCCTTCCCTGGTCCTTGCTGCCTGCAGTTCCCCCTCAGTCTTTGTGGTCCTCGGGTATGGACTGCCCATCTGCCCTGTTCCGTTTTGGGGAGTCAGACCCTTCAGAGATCGGTTCCACCTGCCAACCCAGCTCCTCTCTGCCTATCCACCTTCCTTCTAACCACCACTGTACCAACTAGGGCTGTGCTTCAAGTCAGGACACAAGCCTTAGTTAAGCATTTTTCTTATTGCTAGTACCCTGTCTGGCTCCATAATACCCAAGTGGGCTCCTGCCTCAATACCTTCCACTGGATTGGTAGGACTTTAACGGCAGGGTTCAAATCCCAGCTCCACCAAGCTTTAAGATCTTGGGATATATAAATACCCAATGGAATACTACTCAGCCATAAAAAAGATGAAACCTTGCCTTTTGCAACAACATGGATGGACCTTGAAGGTATCATGCTAAGTGAAATAAGTCAGACGGAGAAAGACAAATACTGTACTATTTCACTCATACATGGAATTTAAAAACAAACAAACAGAATAATAAATGAACAAACCAAACAAAAACACATAGATTCAGAGAACAGAATAGGAGTTACCAGAGGGGAAGTGGGGTGGGGACGGTGAAACAGGTAAAGAAGGTCAACTGTATGGTGATAAATGGAAACTAAATTTCTGGTGGGGAGCTCGCTGTAGTGAATATGGAAGTAGAAATATAATGTTGCACACGAACTTATATAATGTTATAAACCAATGTTACCTTGATAAAAAAAAAAATCTTAAAGAGAAAAGACCTTGGGAAATTACTCAAGTGCTCTAGGCACTGTTTCTTTATCTCTAAATTGGAGATAATCATAATTACTAACTCATGAAGTTGTTTTATAGATTAAATGAGATAATAATGTATGTAAAGCACTTAGCCTGGCACATAGTAAGAGCTCAATAAATGGCAACTATTTATTACTATATTAATACAATTTTGCACACTTTACCATGTCAACTCTGAAGCCATCAAACAGGTAAGAAGCTGAATTATACATCCTCAAAGCCAATTGTGACTTATAACCTAAGATGTTAAAATATGCTTCTCCTTGTGCTAAAACACACAAAACAAAAAGGCAAATGCAATGGAAAGGGTGGCAGTGGAGGAGGTCGAGGAGTCCTGGCTGCCAGCCATTTTCCTTTCTGGGAGTTTTCCCTTTTGTTAGATCTATTATCTTGGAGCGGGGCTGCCCTGCTGGCTTTCCATTTGCCTTGCTAATAACAGTGAATCCAGCAGCTTCCACTGCAGCTCCTGTCTCCTTCAGCTGACTCTGAGGCCAAGCAGCATTTCCTCTCTGCTCAAGTCTGATGTTCCCTGGGAAGTCCTGCTGAAGACAAAATTTATGACAAAAGTTTCTCCAGCTTTTAACCCTTCTGGCTATCCAGACCCAGATGCAAAGCGCTCCAGAGGAATGCTAGGTCATTCCTACATGTGCACACCTATGTTCTCACTGATGCTTTGCTTCTCTGACAAGGGGCCTCAGACCCCTGGAAAAGCTCAAATGAGCAGCTGGGCAGACAGATGTACACATTCTGGGCCATACCTAATGTGGACTAAATTTGAGCTGGTTCTTTAGCAGCCAGTCTCTGCTGAACCAGGACTCAAAGCAGTCATATGCATTAAAAAAAGCGTTATATTACAAAATTCTGAGTATGACTGGGTCTCGTAACAGTGAAATTGAAGGGAGGGGACAGGACTAATATTTACCGAGTAATAAATAACAGCTAAGTGCTTGGTGTTTGACATGGATCTCTAATTCTCACAACAATGCCATGAAGAAGATACTATTATTATTCTCATTTATAGATGAGGAAAATGAAGTTCAAACAAGCTAAGAAACTCACCAAAGAGCTAGAAAGAGTAACAGGAGCAAGAGTGGAACCAGGGAGGTGTTTCTAGAACCCAGGTATTAAGCTTCATTTAAGACTACCAACCAGCAGCCTGTGATCTAGTTGTGACCTATTTTATTGAAGAGCAAACTAAAGCAAAGGAGCTCAGAATGGGAGAATGACATGACCATGGTCACCCAACTAGTAGTGAGAGGGCCAGCTTTAAGTCAATAAAGGAAGCCTGCTCCTGTGTTCTACAACAGCCATACCCTGAAATAAATCCTCCAAGGGCTGCAGAGGAGGAGAGAGCACTGCTTCAGGCTTTTGGGAGACAACGGGGTGGCACTCCACAATCTCTTCAGCTGGAGAGAGAAAAATGGCTGTCAGCCGAGGCTCCAGCTCACGGGCAAAGGCAGCAGTGGTGCAGCGGCCCTGCCAGGCCCTTATGGACCTGGCACAGAAGAAGGGTCTCATTACAGGGTTTTCATTTTAAGTAAGTTCGAGCCTTCTGGGACAGCTACATTCTAGCTCAATGGGCTTTTCTACGACCTCTTTTCCACCTCTCCACAGAAGTGAGATGATACACTTAACCAGATTAGTAGATTCAGTAAACTAATTTTTGTCTCAATTGGAAAAAAGAGAAGAAAAAAAGTGTCCAAATGTACATGTGACAGCGGTTTGGGACTCCAATGTCATGGAAAAGCAGCTGTTTTCATTTATATCTGAGATACCAGTCATTCTTAGAATGGGACGGAGTACTCAGCTAATAGCTAGTGCTTTTAACCTATGGAAAAAACAGGTCACAGAGACAAAATATGTTGGCAAAATCACAATATAATGGTTATGCTCACATAACATTTTGGTCTTAAAAGGTTTGGAAATGTTTACAAGGGGAAGCAAATATTTAATAACGATGTTCTCATAGAAAACTGACATCCAATACAATGAAATGGATTGTGGCTTCTAGGAGAAAGGAAGTTTCCAAATAGAGGAAGTCCATGTAGGTAAAGGGAAGAAAGAGAAAGCTTTCTAAGCTCTAGAATTTGAAAGTAAGCTGTCTTCTGTTTACAAATTTTAAAAAACTATTCTTACTCTTAGCAAAGTAACCTGTATCTACAGTTTTATAGTTATAATATAAGTCCTATAATAAAAACCAGTTAATTCCCTGCCCATCCCCGAGTCCTTCCTTACTGGTAGTTAGTTTAAACTTTTTTGGCTGTTTCTTCTGGTACTCACTTTCACATTCTTTATTAGCATTCCTATTCAGTCGTTTTTAATATTATTATAAATATCAGACAGCATCTATTAACTGCCGCTACCTAAGGTGAGGATTTAACGTGTGCTTGCTCTCCCTCTCCTCTCCTCTCCCACCCCTCTTTAGAAAGTGTCTTTCTTCCTCCTTTCCTCCCTCCCTCCCTCCCTCCCTCCCTTCCTTTCTTTCTTTCCTGTAATACAGTGTGGGCAGTAGCTTCCTCCCACAGGGCACCCTTACTTGATTATCAATACTTAAACGTCTGTTTTGGGTAACTCCTCTGGCTCCCAAAGCACTCATTAGAGACCCAGGTTAGTAAGGGAACCTGGGAGGTAACACTAATTTCGACTGATCTGCATTGCATTTCATTTTTATGATATTTACATTTTCATTCAATGATCTGATTCTCTAAGGAAGTCTGACCTCCAATAATCAAAGAGCAGTGAATCCATTCCCAAATAGAAAGTGGGCAGCCTTGGGTCTGGGCTGGAGGGAGTGAAGCAGCGGTAGGCTGCAGACTGGCTTTTGCTACTTCTCCTTAGTTCATTCCACAAAATGTGTTCGCCACCACCTCTGGGCCAGCTATGGTGCTGGTCAGGTCCAGGGCTGGTAAACCAAAAGGAACCCATTTTTCTCCACGAAGGGCTTTCCTTTTACTCAAATGAAAGCTTGCCACCCCTATCCTAAGCTGTCTCCCAAAGGAAAGGAGGGTTCTCATCCTTTGCCTTAGTAAGGGACTCACCAACATCTGGCGAGACCGACGTATTAGGAACTTACTGGGGAGAGGCCCATGGCACCTCTGATACTAGGCTGAGTGGCTGAGGGACAGCGTTCTCTCTAGCTTCCAAGGCTGAGATATGGCCTGTGTCTCTTAATTTCCACTGTGGTCCTGGATGGAGTCACTCAGTGTTCATGAATTCACCCAGCTCTTGCTGCCCTGTCCACTTCTCCCTGCACCAGGGAGGGGTGTTGTTAGCCAATTAGGAGGTGCATGGAAACGACCTGCTGAAGTGGAAAGACTGAGGTAGTGCCCTGTGCTGGGGGTGAGACGAACTCCCTTCAATTCACAAAACTGGGTCCTTTTTGTCAGATAAAGGACAGACTGAAAGCTGGAAGTAAGATTCCCTATCAAATGTATCTTGTTGGCTTGCTTATTTTTTATTGGCCATCTCCCCACTGGGGTGAGAGCTCTCTAGGAACCGGCCCGGTCATTCTTCACCACTGCCTGCAACACAGTAGAGATTCCATAAACATTTACTGAGTGATGAGTCTGGTGCTGAACACACTGGGCTCGAGAGGTCTGCAGGACCCTCGGGATTTTTCAGGCTTAAATCACACTTCGTCTTAACTTCATCGTAATTCACGTTGTTCTATTAAAGGCAGTGTGCCACAAACAAAGGGTGGGGGAAAGCGGGGGTTATGATTTGGTATTTCGATGATTATGTGGTGACAGTTTTGGGGAAGATTGAGGAGTTCCAACAGACCACCTTGTATCTTTTGCAGCAGTTGGGTTTTAATCACATCTCACTGGCTTTCTATTGGAAAAAACTAGTTTGCTGGCACAGTCGAGTCTACGCATCTTGCTGACTGGCCTGCCGTGATCAGGAGCTAGGTAACGAGCGAAGGAGGTGCCAATACGTCCTCCCCAGCCCTGCCTCCACTGCCACTCCAATGTCTTCTCCTGATTTTAAGCCATCTTTTTTTTTAAATTAATTTATTTTTATTTTTGGCTGTGTTGGGTCTTTGTTTCTGTGCGTGGGCTTTCTCTAGTTGTGGCAAGCAGGGGCCACTCTTCATCACGGTGCGCGGGCCTCTCACTGTCGCGGCCTCTCTTGTTGCAGAGCACAGGCTCCAGACGTGCAGGCTCAGTAGTTGTGGCTCACGGGCCTAGTTGCTCCGCGGCATGTGGGATCTTCCCAGACCAGGACTCGAACCCGTGTCCCCTGCATTAGCAGGCAGATTCTCAACCACTGCGCCACCAGGGAAGCCCTGAAGCCATCTTTGTCTCTGGGCATTACTGTCATTGTAAGGCAGAAAAAGAAATGCCCTCACTGAAGACGATTTTTCTTTTTTCTTAATGCATTTAGAGCTGTTGCAGAAAGTCCGGTATTTGTGATGTACTCAAAAAGGAAAAGCTCATTATGGAAAGTAGTTACTGAAATTCTTAACACTGCCTTTTAAATTGTTTATGGGGAAAGACCAGCTCCACTGCCAGGTCTCGGAAAGCAGTGAGAAAGGAGTAGGTGTCTCAGGTCCCTGGCTGGTCTTGGAGAAGCCTTCTGTGGTGGGGTAACTGTTCTCAACTGATGGTTTCTCACGGAAAGTGTCTAAACTCAGTCCTGGCAGAGGAAGAGTTTTCCTCACAGCTACTAACAGGATGAACACACTAATGGCCTGCCGGAAGAAAGAGGGTCTTCCACTTCCTCTGGGGGAGATCAAGACTCCTGGTGGAGAGAATCAAGGGGTGGAGGCGGCACCCCAAACCTCTCTGTCTGTAATCATTCACTCAAAAATCATATTGGTATTTAATTCTATTTTCTTTTAAATGTTTTCTGAAAAGAAGCAACAGGCTCTGTGAGCTACTCACTGTTAATACAAACGCTTGTAAAAATCACTTGTAACCATGTTTGTTACAGGCAATTATAGTTTGTTCACTTTGTCTCTAGAATCTTTGCATAGTAAATTAAATTTGCTGATATAAGCTATATGATGAATAAGCCCTGTGATCATTAACCCACCCCTACATATATGGTTTGGGTTTTGTTAGTCAAAAATCATTACAGTTGACTCTCTGGATCTAGTTTTCTCCTTGTTCAATGTAAAGGGTGCTTCCAGCAGATCCATATCCAAACAAATTCAAAGACTGGTTCTATCACAGGGTATAAGCTTTCTACAGACTTAATTCACTGGAAAACAAAAAGTACAGGCAAAGGCCAAGTCATATGGGTAGGAAAGGAAATAAGTCCTAAAAAGCCAGGTTTTACAGTACGCCTAGTGTGGTAGTGGCGATAGGGATAAAGGCAGCTGATACTCACTGAGTACTCAGTACTGATTGAGTGTTTTACATGTATTTAGTCAACAAAACAACCTTGCAAGGTAGGTAGTATTATCCCTATTGACAGAAAAGGTAACTGAAGTTAGAAAGGTTTCACTTGCTAACTTCACAGCTTGTGTGAAAGGTACAGCTGGGGTGGGGACTTGGTTGGGCTGGTCTGGTTCCAAAGTCTATGTGCCCTTTCCATCGAATCACGCTGCCACATCCAGCTGAAGTAGGTGCACTCATCTCTCTAGGGAGAAAAGCATACTTGCCTCCACTGAGCTGTGGACCCTGTAACCTTTGCCAATGGGAAGAAGTACAGCACAGTGGTTAGGAGTATAGACTTGGGTTTAAGTCCCAGCTCCCAGCTTACTTATGACCTTGGACAAGTCCTGCAACTTCTCTGAGCTTTAGTTTTCTCCTTTATAAAACAAAAATCACACCCAATTCAAACAGTTGTTTTAAGGTTAATTGAGATAATTTTTAAAAAAGCATTTGGCCGATTGCCTAGCAAATTTTGAATATTCAGTAAGTGGTAACAATTATTATATTCATAATTCCACATGCTACTTAAAACCAGAGGTCAATGGAAGAAACTGTGATCTCAAAGATATTTAACATATGAAGTAATGAAAGATAAAACATCCTACAAAACGAAGATTAGTGTTTTCTATGCCATAAGGACATATATTTGTAAGTTCAGAAATTTATATTAATATGAGCAGAATTTAAATTATATATTTGTAATTTTAATGAGTTCTTTCCTATTTTATTATGAACATTTCTAAACCACAAAAAAGTTGAAAGAAATGTACACTGAAAATCCATGTAACCACCACCTAGATCCTACTATTAACATTTACTATATTTGCTTTATCACGTATCTACCCATCAGTCCAGCTTTTTTTAAAAAAGTGTATTTCAGAGCAAGGGGCAGGTGTCAGTACATTCACCCCTGAACACTTCAGTGTGCATAACAGTAACTGGTGCTCAACATTTGTTTAAGAATCTTTTTTTATATTTTCGTAAAATTTACATACAATGATACGCACACATCTTACAAGTACCATTTGATAGTTCTGGCAAATGCATATACCTGTGACATCAGCTCCTGACAATATACAGACTATTACCTTTACTCCAAAAAGTTCTCTCATCTGCATTACATTTTAAGTGGGGAAGCTGTGGTACAGGGGAAAAAAAATGGGCTCAAGAATTAAGGGATCTAGGTTCATATCTCATCTACATTACTCATCAGTAACACACACAGGTATGTACACATACACATACACAACATATACGCACACAGCTTCAGTTTTCTCGACCACAGAAAAGAGATAATGCCCATCTCACAAGGTTTCTGTAAAGATTAAATATAAAAATTCTTGAATATAATAACTATTCAGTAAATGTAACCACAGGTTACTTTCTCTCTACCCTCCCTTCCACACTCCCCCCATTTCTGAGGATGTTGTCTTCAAAGAGAAAACAGTAAGGACAAAAAAACCCCACAACAGTTAAATGAGAGATGAAGGAAAAGGCATCTCTCTGCATAGGCAGTCCTCTCCCGATTTATCCACTCTGACTTCAGCTAATTAAACATCTGTCTCAATGGTCTCCTCAGCAAATTAGTCATCCCCACTTTGTGACACTGATTGTTGGTTGCAGCCTTTTCCTCACTTGCCACCATTCCCAAACTTCTACGTGTTTACTCACCAGGCACATGGCAAGGAATGATGCAGGGTCCCCATTAACCCCCTACAGTTGCCCTTGGTGCCAGTGCTGTTCATAATGCTGCCAGACGTGTCCTTAGATGTGCCTCCCCAAAATAAACCTGTTAAGGGGTGACAGCTTTTTTGTCTACATTTCTGATTTCCAGTATGATGCGTTTTCTAAGTGCTATATATATGTACCAGACTAATATATTTAACCAAAAATCTGTTTTTTAAAGTAGTTTTGATAACAAAGCAAGCAGGTAACAACATAACGTCTCAAATGAGGTGAAGTACAGTCTCATGAATTACCAGCTAGTTCTCTCTAAACGCAGAAAAAAAAAAGCTTTGCTGGGGAACAAATGGCCAGGAGGCAACAAGCAAAATGACCTGGTCTGGACGCGTGCCTTTCCCTACATCCCGTGTGTGTGTTCGCGCGCGCACACACCTGCTTGAGCTGCAAAGGGGGAGGTGGGGTGGGGAGAACTGTATCTAAACTACGGGGCACTTCTCAAAAATAGTTTTCTGAAATAGACTTCCTCTCAATCCTTCTTCCCATTAAAACAACTGAGTGACTTAAGAACTATCTTTTAGAAGGGTTAAGTGGCTAATAAAAGCATTTAAAATGCTTAATTATGCTGGAAACCTAGAAATGGAAACTGAGACTACATATTAACTGCTAACCATCAGCTTGGCAAAAGTTAAAGATTGATAACATTCAGTGTTGGAAGTAGGGGAGGGAAGAGACGCTCTCACATACTCTTGGAGTGTCAAAGGATGGGTATAAACTTTGAGAGGCAATTTGTTTTTCTCAACATTTTAAATAAGCAGACCTTTGACAAACAATCCCATATTTAAAACCTAGCACAAATGTGCAATGAATACTGCCACAAGATTGTTCACTGCATGTTTTTTTAATACTGAAAATTTGGAAATAACCTAAAAGTCCACCAATAGAGAGCAAAGTTAAATAAATTTAACCAAAAAGATAAAAATGCAGTGGTCACTCTAATATAGAAGAATGCTTATGACACAGTATTGAGTAAAAAAAAAAAAAAGCAAAATCATGCATATTGTATGGTGTCATTTTTAAATGACATGGATACATTTTTCATGAGTTCATTTAACAAACGCTTTTTGGGTGTCCTCTATTTGACAGGCATTCTGCTAGATGTTGGGTATGTAGTGATTTAAAAAAACCCAAAAAACATAAAACAGGGTCCTGCCCACATGAAACTTATAGCCTATATGTACACCTGAATGTGAAGTGAATTAAAAAAAAACAAAGGGCTCGCACTGAAGAAGGAACCTTCATTTTTTATTTCACACATCTCCAAAATTTTTGTTTTCAATCACTATTTAATTTTATTAAAAAAGAAAGAAAGAAAGAAAAAACACAACTCTTTAAGAGCCTATCTTTTGCCACCACCTTGTTGTTGTTCTTCACCACCTTGTTTTTTTTTTTTTTTTTTTTTCTTTTTTTTCTTTTTTTGCGGTATGCGGGCCTCTCACTGTTGTGGCCTCTCCTGTTGCGGAGCACAAGCTCCGGATGCGCAGGCCCAGCGGCCATGGCTCACGGGCCCAGCCGCTCCGCGGCATATGGGATCCTCCCAGATCGGGGCACGAACCCGTATCCCCTGCATCGGCAGGCGGACTCTCAACCACTGCGCCACCAGGGAGGCCCATCACCTTGTTTTAATATTAACCCCAGGAGACCTGGTGGCAGCTCCAAGCTTTTTCAATTCTCCCCCAAACTGTGCATTCAGCTTGAATAAAAGAAATCCAACTTTACCCTGGTGTCCACCCCTCTGCTTCCTGAGCTGAGCACCACCCACTGCCTCCACGCTCATCACCCGTTGGATAGAGTCAAGAGCCTCCTCACTGGTGTCTCTGCCTCCTGTTTTGCGTCCTCTAATCCATTTTTATAACATAGCACGTTTTCTAAAAGAAATTCTCACTATATTGCTCTCCTTGCAGTGGTTCCCCTCTGCCATCAGAGCAAAGTTCAAATCCAGCATAGTTCACAAACACGATCTGGTCCCAAAGGACCACTCGAGCCTCATCGTTCCCCACCCTCCCATCTCCTCCTACTCTACTGCTTTATTAGACTGAGCCACTTGTGGTTTCCAGAAGGCACTAAGCTCTCACTTCGCTCCTTCCGCCTAAATGCTCTTTCTCATCCCTCTTCACTTGGCCAGTTTTTACTCCCCTTTGGGTCTCAGCTGGAGCATTTGCTTAGGATAGTCCTCCCTGACTCCCTAAAACTGGACTAGGGCTTTCCTCCTACAATGTGCACCCAGGCCCTATATTTGTTTCCACTCAGCACTTGCATGGTATTGTGAATGGCTGTTTGTTTGTCTCCCCAGCTAAACAGTAAGCGACTCAAGGGGAAGGACCATTTCTTGGCTTCTACAAAATCCCTAGTGCCTACGTAGTGCCTGCTGCATATAACTGCCCCCAGTAAATCCGTGTAGTTCTATTTTTGAGTACACTATCAGGCCTGGCCTGGTCAGTTCTGTCCCTGCCTAGCTTCTGCAGCGTATCCTCTGCCCCAGCCCTGCTCTAGTAATTCGGAACATCTATGTTTTGTGGCTATACCTCAAAACACCTCTGCCTGGAATGTTTTTCTCGCTTACTCATCTGGCAAAGTTCTAATTAATCTTCAAAAAAGCTGTCAAAGGGCTTCCCTGGTGGCGCAGTGGTTGAGAGTCCGCCTGCCGATGCAGGGGACACGGGTTCGTGCCCCGATCCCGGAAGATCCCACATGCCGCGGAGCGGCTGGGCCCGCGAGCCATGGCCGCGGAGCCTGTGTGTCCGGAGCCTGTGCTCCGCAACGGGAGAGGCCACAGCAGTGAGAGGCCCGCGTACAGCAAAAAAAAAAAAAAAAAAAGCTGTCAAAGAAATTATTTACTCCAGAGCATCTTTTCTCAGCCCGCTGCCTCACCCAGTGGTTTTAAGTAGTCTCTTATCTGTGTTGCTTTAGTAGCTCATGTACCATATTTTAGTGCCTCTGAGTCTGTTTTCTCATCACGTTTTCCACCTGATTTCTAGTGTGGTGGCTGGCACAGAGCAGGCAGCATTGGATGATGACTGCTGAACTAATAAACAGGGTATCTCAGAACCCAGAGCTTTCGAGCACACACAGCTTTCTGTATGGTGCCCTTGATTCATCTTCTCAACCTCTCCCACGTTACAGCTCAGGAAAGGAATAAGGCTCAGAGAGGTAAGTACACGACTACACATTCAGTTTTCTTATTCTAAAATACATTTTTAAATATTTCTAAAAGCAGGATATAGTTTACAATCAATATAGACATTTAATATTCTTTCTTTCTTTCTTTTTTCCTGAAGAGCTATTATTAAATTAGTGGTGTTCTAGAATTAGTCCCTAGTGGACCCCAGGAAAGGTCCTGTGACTCCGAAATGTGTGTGCCCCCTGTACCAGCACAAAGCCTCTTGGTAGTCTATGTCTTTTCTCTTCCTTTCATTCTTTTTCTTTAATCTAATCCACGCTGGTGACTGCTCCAGATGGAGTGAATGAATAGATTTTGTGATGGAAGAGGAACTTCTGAAAGATTAGCAACTAGCAGGAAGAGTAAATGCCGGTCAAATGTAGTTCTGGCGAATGACACATTTCAAGGTTTTCTGATGTGGCGGTTGCAGGAGCTCATAATACCCTTTTAAAATAACTGGGTCTCTGAAGTAATTCCAAAAGATTTTTCCTTGAAATAAATTCTCTCAACTCCCAAGCTTTCTGGATAAAATAGTTGACTGCAATGCCATCTTTAACATGCTCTGCTTTATACTCAAGAAGATCCATCATGAGCCTCAGATCGCTCCAGCCAGGGGGAGGCTCAGGTGAGATGAAACAACAAGATAAAGAGGCAGAGTGAGGAGGCAGGAGGAATATGTAACTGTGAGATTCCGGCCTGGGTCACTCCTGACTTGTAAACATCTTAGCGGTCCTCATTTACTGTATCATTGTCCTACTGGGTTACTGGATACCAAGTATCAGGTCTTTGTTTCTTATCCAACCCCCACGTGTGAGTGGCATCTGCATGACTATTTATTTTTTCATGAGGAGGAGCAGTTTTCTGCAGAAATTCCTGCCTTTTTGACAAAGAACATTTAAACAGTCCTATTTACCTTTCCTCCCTCATTTTTTAAAAGAGGATACAGAGTAAGGAAAGCAAATGTCTGGGTCTCTGGCTGGCAAACCACTTTCACAGAAGAAAGGTTACTGGATTTTCTGCCTTTACAATTACACAAGAAGCAGGCAGGACTCTGTTCAGTTTTACAGCCAGAAGATTCTTATGCTAACTTCAGCCTTTGGAGAGTATTTCAGGTTAGAAGAGTGTTAAAAATGCTACTCCATCTAAAACACAGGGGCTTCTCTTTTCCATAGGGCAGCTCAGGACAGGTGTATGTTGCTTTAAGAAAGCTAGACATAAAACATTAAAACTGACACCAATACAGACAAACTGTGCAATTACAAAAAGAATTCCTGGCTTTATATCCAGATTCACCACAGGGTTCCTTTAAATGCTGCACTTCCCTGATTCATTTAGATCTTAGAATCAATGAACATTTCTGTTTACAGAATTTTAAATTTGTTCTCCCATTAGGGTTCTAATAAGCAACACGGTACAATAAAAAGAGTATGGCTTTGAGGTCAAAAAAGCCTGGGCTCCAATTTAAGATTATGTCATTTACTTACTGGGGAAATTTGGGTAACTTTCACTTCTCCTAGAACTGAGGAAAGGGAGGCTGAGAGAGGGAAGAAAGTATATGATCACATGTATAGTTATCATAGTTCCTTAATTCTAAGATGCACGTTTGCCCCTACTTTTTAACATTTCTAAAGTCTCATCTATAAAATAGGCACAATAAAATCTCCTTTCTAGGGGTGTTATGCAGATTAAATGAGATGCTATCTGTAAGTACACAAAGGCACTCAATAAATCAGCTCTTACCCCATTGGAATAGATCTTGGGGAAAGACCAATTTCTCCCTGACACATAAATCCCCTTAAAACATTGTTAATAAATAACAATTTGTATATAACTGTCTAGGTCTATTTGGCATGAAAGTAAGGCCTCTCGTGTGAGGTTGCAGGGAGTGAGCCAGAGACCCTGGTGCTGCTGGTTCATTCTAGCAGGTCTCTTTTGGGTACAGGCTCCGAATCCCCACCCTGGCTTCCTGGGCTCGGGGCCTGGTCTGTATTCCTGTCATACTGCAGCCATCAACTCTGTACTTCTTTTCAATTCTTTTCTTTGTGTTCATATTCTCTGTATATCCTACTCCCTCTTTGGGCCTCGGTGTATTTCACAGAGGTTAGAAGTTTAGATTTTATTCTGAATGCAACTGGAAGTCATTGAAGGGTTTGGACCAGATATAATTTGATTTATATTTTAAAAACCTCTTTGTCTGCTGCTTTGTAGGTAAGAGACTGGAGGGGCCAAGAGGAGAGGCAGGAAAAGCAGCCAGGGTGTATTTCAACAGTCCAGGTGAGGTCTTGGTGATCTGGATTCATCCAATGGAGATGGAAAAGACTGAATTCAGGACATATTCTGGAGGTAAAAATGAGAGGACTTGCTCATGGATAAGATGTGTGGAGTTAGCACAGGGAAGAATTCAAGGGTCATTTTTACTACATTTTTTTGGGGGGGTGATGGGGGGAGAAAGTTAAGTAAATTAACTTCAAAGTAATCTGAAATGTTTTTTTTTTTTTTTTTTTTTTTGTGGTACACGGGCCTCTCACTGTTGTGGCCTCTCCCATTGCGGAGCACAGGCTTCGGACGCGCAGGCTCAGCAGCCATGGCTCACGGGCCTAGTTGCTCTGCGGCATGTGGGATCTTCCTGGACCGGGGCATGAACCCGTGTCCCCTGCATCGGCAGGCGGACTCTCAACCACTGCACCACCAGGGAAGCCCTGAAATGTTCTTTTTATATTAAAATAGTAAGCCTTTAACAGCCAAGGCTTTGAAAGACACTGCCCCTCTCCAACTCTTCACAGCTTAAATGTGAAGGTCATAATTTCAATGTCAATTTCTCTGGGAGGTGTTCCCTGACCATCCATAGAAAGCAGTGAGCTGCCCTGCATCTCATCTTCTCTCTCTCAGCCCCTCATGTTTACTCTCACTTTAGAATGTAAGCTCCTCTTCAGCAAGGGTCCTGTAGATCTGCTTCACCACAGTCTCCCTGCACCCAGCATAGGTCTGACCCATGAGAGCATGAGTGAGTGTACACACAGCTACAAATATATTATAGATCAATATTTACACCTTACATGAATTTTTAAGATAAAACTTGAGCATCCAATACTGTCATCATTAGCCATCCCTCAGATCAGAACCTCACACACCCTGTGGTAGATGTTCACTCCCCTCTCTGCTCCTAGCAGTACTTTAGGGAATAGTGTTTGAGAAGTCCTAGACTAGACTATCTCCTTGGTGACATTCTAGGGATCTAGTGAAAACACAGTAAATTAGCTATCAATAATGTGGTCTGGGCTTTCCTGGTGGCGCAGTGGTTGAGAGTCCGCCTGCCGATGCAGGGGACGCGGGTTCGCGCCCTGGTCCGGGAGGATCCCGCGTGCCGTGGAGCGGCTGGGCCCGTGAGCTGTGGCCGCTGAGCCTGCGCATCCGGAGCCTGTGCTCCACAACAGGAGAGGCCACAACAGTGAGAAGCCCGCGTACTGCAAAAAATAAAAAAAAAAAAAAAAAAAAAAAAAAAATAATAATAATAATGTGGTCTGTAACTCCAAACAGAGATGTTAAGAGGGAGTTCACTTGACAAAGCTAACATTTACCTTTCAAATTCTAGGTGAAATTTTGTACGGGGAAAGTAGGAATGAATGTCATAAGTCTTATTGACAATATTACAAGAACTTTTCAAAAAGGATCTTCAGACTAATAAAAATTTGTCTTTCACATCAAAAGGCAAGAATGGACAGGGGTGAGAAAAAGTTGATATGCTTCTGGTTCAATCTTTCAGCAGATGATAAAGAAAAACTCCTCCATTTTACAATAACAACAAATATTGAAACCACAGCCATACAGATCACTATTCTGCTTAGAAAATCCTACTTCGAAGCCTTCTCTCTTTTGTAGACCCAAAGATACCTCTATTTCTGCATCAGTGTTACAGCTGAATTTAGGTCTACCTCCAGTTCTCAAGTGCCTCTGTCATACCCAACATCACGCTTCAGGAGGCTGGTAAAGGTTGGTGTGTAATAATATTTTAACAACATCAAAATACTAAGAAGCTCAGAAGGTCATCACTGATTGTGAGGATGAACTTGATAAAAGGAGAACTTGACAAACTAAGGCCTTTACTCACTAAACAACAGGTTAGTGTATTTTACTGGTTAAATCAAGGGACCTGACAGGCTACTCTTCATTATGTTAAAAACATACCCACCTAACTGTTAAAATTAGTAAAGGAGTTTCAGCTAATTCTTCTAAAACTGGATTCTCCATTTACAATTTTCTTAAATCATGGGGACTTTCTGCCAATGCAAGTAGATTCCAAATGTCAAGTAGGTCAGTAATAAAATGAAAAGCTGGAGAGAAACTTTTAAAAGAGACATTTAAAAATGGGCTTAAAAAAATAGACCTTAGGCTTCCCTGGTGGCGCAGTGGTTGAGAGTCCGCCTGCCGATGCAGGGGACACGGGTTCGTGACCCGGTCCGGGAAGATCCCACATGCCGTGGAACGGCTAGGCCCGTGAGCCATGGCTGCTGAGCCTGCGCGTCCGGAGCCTGTGCTCCGCAACGGGAGAGGCCACGACAGTGAGAGGCCTGCGTACCGCCAAAAAAAAAAAATAATAATAATAATAATAAAATAGGTCTTAGCAGAGAACTGACTGACCACACTATGAAAAGATTACTGTAAGTTCAGTACATGAATATTAATAGAAAAAACCTGCAGTGTTCATAAATAGTTATGACTTGATGAAATAATTACAAATAATGCAAGTCAAAATTTTAGATCAGTTGCAAGTATCTGTAATGATATTCTATCCATAAAAAGCAAAAATATTTTAAAACCCTAGAGGTTTCCATTGACAAAGCTATTTACCTAAACAAAGAAGAATTCTTTTGCTCAAATATCTATCACCTCTGATTTTCTACAAATGAAAATTGGTGAGGGAATGCCAGGGGGAAGGGCAACAGAGTATTTAAAGACTAGGCCAGTCATTAAGCCCACAGCTTGATTTAATAATGAAATAGTTTAAGTTCTCAATTTACTATTATTAAACAGAGAGTTGTATGGTCATTCGGGAAGAAAAGATGAGAGATGTTAAAGGTTTGTGAGTAAGCAGCTAGAGTTCACTGTCAGCCGATGAAAGGAGTTCTGAAATCCTGGTCTAATACGACTAACCTCTAAGGCACAAGCAGTGTGAGAACTCTTGACCCCGCATGGCACATGCTGTCTAATCTCAAGTGCTATTTCTCCCTTCTCACTTAAATTAAATAATAGTAGCAAAGAGACAAGTGCTGTTCTGCGCTCAATCAGGTGAAAGCTGTTTGAAGAGAGGGCTGAGCCAGACACCGGGCATGGCAGGTACCTTCTTGCAAAGACTGAGCGGGTCACTGTGGTAGAGGCTTAGGAAGTGCAGAATGAGTGTCTCTAACCTGGCATCTCCTGACACCAAGTCCATGACTAAGTTCATGTGTCATAATGGGTAAGTAATAAGTATTTCACAGCCAACTGTGAGCACTAACAGACTTTTTTTTTTTTTGAGTAAATTTACTTGTGTTTCTTTCTATGACAGGAGGATTTTCCCCTTCATTAATCACCCTCCAAAACAAGTCCCCTCCACAATACAAAGGTCCAAAACACAAAATATACCCTGCCTTTACTAAGTTAACCTTAAATAAACATCTTTTCCAAACTGGAGATAATCCTTCTATTTCTTGAGACCAGACTTAACAAAGCAATAGAAAGAGCTTCTTATTTTAAAAAGCTTTTTGGATCAAGAAAATGGACAGTAATTTATGTAAATGCATCAATCTCAATTGACTTCTCTAGTATGAAAAGGAATAAATAATGCAGATGACTGTTTTTCAGACAACGAGTCCTAACTCTTTGCCAATGATATGGCAAAGACTCTGATGGAAATGGCAGGGATGTGTACACAAAGGTGAACATAAATAAATGTGTGTATGATAAACGTGGTTGCTGGAGATGGACACAGATAAATAGGTATGCAATTGGACAGGGATGGCTGGAGACGGAGGGAAAAACACTGGTTCAGCTGTATCCCAGTGAGTTCACAGAGCTTTCATGATCTAAAAAATGTGCGACAGCAGAATTTCTATTAAGAAGGTTAAAAAAGTCCTATCTCCTCTTGGGCAATTCAGAATAAAGCTATCTCAGAATATAATAAATATGTCATAAAATACACTATTATATAAAAAATTTAGGGACAAAAACAAGACGAGAAAACCAGGATCCTAAAGGTAGAAGAATGCTTATTTGATACCTTTAAATATCTGAAACTGTTTAAATGCTATTAGATTGTCACCTAGAACCCTAAATTTCTACTTTCCCCTGGGAAAGTAGAGGCTATGCCTCTTCAATCATCCCTTAAATGCAAAGAGGTTTGACCCCCATGCAATGGATAGAAGTCACCCAAAAAATGAACAAAAGAGGTGTTTGGAAAAACCAGAACACCATTCATCCCAGCTAACGACTTGTTCATTATGAGTGATGATGGATAAAGACTTCTCATGCTGAGATGAAATCAAGATTTATATGCATTGTTTCCTCTCCCAACTTGTGGGAAGATCATCATCATTTAATTCTATCTCTGCGGCCAGTGATGGGCATCCAGAGAGCTGGTTATCAAACGGCGCAGTCAGCTGGCAAAAGCCGAAACGTGCAGTTGGCACATCTGGACGGAGCCGCCACAGCCGAGGGTGAACAATGACTCCTGGCAAGCATCCAAATTGCTTGCAGACGCTAGCAGGTCTCATCTACAACCGCCCCTACCAGCATCTCTCTCTCTCTCTCTTTTTTATGAGAATCAGATTTTCATTGCTCCATTCAATTGCTCTCCTCTGCCATTTTTTACAGCTCTTATCGTTCCCCTGGAATATGGCCTTGAGACAGCTCATCCGTGTCCTTCACTGTGTTATCTCTTCTAACTTTTATTAAAACTTCAGCTTTCATCTGAAGATAGCTAATTAAATCTGGAACAGATTATATTCCTCCCCTTAAAAGGAACACAGAACTATTTTCCTCAACCTGAGCCATGCTTTTTTTCCCTTTCCAAAACATAAAACCAAAGGTGTTTAAGAAGTCTCATTTGCTTACAAAGCTAAGATATCTGACATGTCATAGATAGGTTGATTTATACTAAAGTTGTCTATGGTGTGATAAATCTTTGAGCTATTTCTCAAAATAATTATTTCTCAATATTGGGAATATTTTCTTTTCTCGTATCCTTTAAATATTACAGCTAATACCACAAGCTTATTTTCTGTATAAATTGAGTAATGAGGAATTAGTGATTAACAGCTACTTGTGTCAAGTGATTTATCTTAAAAAAAAATTTTTTTTTACAGTTGCCCTCATTTTGGAAAAAATGTTTTCTTTTATTCTATACCCCAAACACTAGCAACCAGAAGTTTCCCCCATGGAAAACTACATGAAAACATGAAATTAAAAGCAGTGCTTCAAATTTAGGGTTAGATCAGTTTTCCAGACAGCTTTACGCCAACTAATAGTTAGCTCAAGTAGTTTTGTCTTAATCTATTGCAAATTAATGATGAAGCTTCCATAAGCGACATGGACACATTCTTCTCACATATGTCACTGACCCAATCCCTTCCTTGGGCCCAGGGGCAGCTTAAAGTCACTTTTCTGCTGTACACTTGCTACTGAACCCAGCAATGACATCTGAACCAATCTAGCCAGCCATCAAACACCCACCCATACCCACACCCACACCCACACCCACACCCAGCACTTTTAACAAAGGGTTAAGCTTCTGTTGCCAGAGTATGATTTAACTGTCCCACCTGAAATTTTCTGGGATCCTTTTCTTCGCTTCACTGCCTTTAGCAAGATTTCTTTCATGGTGACCTTTGTGTTGTCCACCTGAATAAGGGAGAATCCATGAGCAGCATTTCTGTAGGAAAAGACAAACATTAAATCAAGACCAATATTCAACCAAAGAGATGTTAATACAGTCCTCACTGAGTTTCAGTTTGAGTAAGTGTACAATGAAGTGTCAATTATTTTAAAAAGGGTTAAATAAACAAACTTCCAGCTCGAAAAAGAGAGACAGAGAGAGAGCACGCACGCGTGAGAAAAGCATTCTAATATGAACGGTTCCAAGTGAAAGACAGGGCAGAATTAGGGAAGATGTTTCTATTTATCTTAAATTGAATCCAATTGGTCTGTGTGGGTCACTAGTACCATGGCTTCCTAGTGTTGGTTCCCAAGCCAAATCCTGCAGCAAGGACTAACAAACGATAAACTTGGCTGTGTCAGTAGATGTCACTGCAGGCAGATACTACCATTATATTAAAGCTCATGGAGCCCTGGAGGGGAAATGGGGGGTGGGGGGGGTGGATATGATAGCCCAAAGCAATTTAGAATAAGGAAAACAAAGACTCTCCCTAACTAGCAAGCAAATAAATAAATAAACAAGCATTAAAAAAATACACAGTCTGTGTACACTTCAGTAGTAATGTTTTAATTTACTTACTCTTAGAAGGTCAAGCAAAATATTAGCTGAAGCGTAAATAATTACGACAAAATAATAACACTACTTATAAGCTTCTAGCCAATCACACTTGGGGTGGGGGGGGGTCATCTAGATAAGAAAAAACTGGTAAGGAACAAGTAGGCTTAAAAAAGAAGCCCATCCCTGGGTGAGGGATAACTTCACTAAGACCGTTAACTGCAATAGCAGGTATCACAGATACTACTCACTATGCTTGGGCACTGAAACAAAACAGGCCAATTCCAAGCAGCTCATGTAACAAATGGGACCCAAGTTTCCAACTATGGAACATGGGAATTGCCACAAGGAGTTTGGTTGCCTTCCCATTTCCCCATAAGAATCTCAAAGCGGAACACAGCCAAAAAACATGGCAGAACTTCATACTGACAAGAAAACTGAAAGAAAAGCCAAGCCCCAAGCTAAGCCATGGAAAAGCTTCCCAATGGTAGGACAGGCTGGGAAGGGGTCTTAAACCTAGTTTGGACCCAACCAGGTGGCTGGCTTTCCAAGGGGGCTGGGGGCTGATCTCAAAACCAAGGACCCAATTTGCTTCCCTAATACAAAGACATCTCCACACCCCCTCCTCTCCATACGGCTTGCTGTTTAATCCTTGACATTCCATTTGTTAAAAGGCAAAAGCCGATGCTGCTCTAGCCAGCACGATCATCCATTTTAACTTGGTCAAGTTTTGCTCTCGAACAGCAGGCCTGAGAACTGTCAAGCTAATTTTACTGAACACTCTGTTACTGAATCATGCCTGAGCCCCGGCCGTTCTTTACCTCAGAAGCTGGACCCCATCCCAGAACAATCTTTAAAAGTTTATTTTACTGATCAAAGCAAAATAAGAAATAGCTTTTTTAAAAACTATATTTAGGGAGCGAGGTAGTAAGTGATGCTCTGGCAAGAGTTCTGAAACGTAAAGTGCCTTGTGCATTTATAAACTTGCGGGTATTTGCTCTGGCACCAGGCCAGTGTGTGTTTGGAACAAATGCCAATCATTCGCTTTCAGACTTGCCTTCCTCTGCTTTCTCCTCGGAAGTCAGTACGCGCTCCATCTGTGACAATATGCTGGGCGATGGATGAGGAGGACCTAAAAGGAACACCAGTTCTTGGGTACTCGCAAGCTAGTATTGGGCTAGATCTCCCAAACTCCCATCTGTCCGGGTTCCACCTGAACTATTTTAGATTTGAGTCTGCTTGTAAATTGCTTACATTCTCTCCTAATCTGCTGCTGGCTGATAGCGTTATTTCCAACCAATACATTTATCTTTTCAGCGAAGGCGGACTAAAAGCTCAAAAGGAAGCCTTGTGTTTGGACTAACTTCCATAAATTAAAAGTGTCCTTTGAAAAGATTTTTGAACAGAGGAAAATCCCTAGTCTGTATTTTTCTGTGATTTTACCAAAACATACCTGGGTGACAAGGTTAAAGCATGTGGAGGAAATCCCTGGCACTTATCATCCACAGGCATTACTGATAAACTGTGTGGTGGAGGAATAAAGGATTACCTTCTGTATTTTTTCATTACACTTTTCTTTTGTTACAGAATACATAAATCCATTGTGGCACACTGTAATATGTATCACCATGCTACACCTGCGGACGCTTCCGAGCGGCTGCCATGTCTGTGCAGTCAGGAATGATAAGTGAACCACCCGTGAATGTTAACGATAGTGATCATTCTGAGGTAACTTGGCTCTCCATCTTCCTTTACAGCCTCTGTGCTGAAGCCAGGGTAGCAAGGTTCATGAGAGGAAAATGAAAACAACAGTGGAGGGAAGGGGCATGCTCGGCACTCGCGGGCGTGCGGGATCTCACTCTGGGGCTCCGTTTCGGTGAAAACGTGCACATTTAAAGGAGAAAGAGGTTGTGACCCACGTCCTGCGCCCTCAGCCAGACCTAATGGAAGTTTCCTCAGGTCAGCCTTGCGCTCCACTCACTCCTCTCCCTCCAGACGAACGCCAACCTTGGATCTTGTCCCAAGTCTATGGCACTTAATGTTTCTAAAACGCTAGAGTACAGGATCTAAGTGGTTCTCAGAATCCATGTAGGTGCAACTGTTAAGTTACGCTCCCATTTAATAAATGGATATGGAGACTTGCTACCACAATTTTCAGCTTGACTTCCAAAGAGTCTGGGTTTTATGCCTCATTTCTTCATATCCAGGATTTTCTATGGGCTTTCTAAAATGTCTACGGAAATACATCCTGTAAAGGCACTTTTATTTAATGTTGGGCACTGAGTCTGAGGCTGAGGAGACGATGAGCTTGGGGGACCCGGGGCAGCAGGCGGGGAGGGTGCTAGCCCTGCTTCCCTTCTTCATGGCACTGCATTTCAGTCTCTCGGTTGTGACCTGTGCCGGGGATGACCAGCCCTTGGACAGACAGGCAGATGGATGGACAGACAGGTGGGCTGAAAACCCACTCTCAGCTAGGAAACTGCTCCTCCCCCAGCTCCCCTCGTGGACAGACAGCTTCTTTTCTGCCAGCGCAGGGCGTTCTAGGGGCACTGAGCAGAAGCAGCTACCCTTCCGCAGCTCCTTGGATTGCCCGTGCTGGGTCCAGGATGAAGCGCCACCTCAGGGAACTGACTGAATGCTGCCAGGAGTGCTTCAGTCAATTCCATGTTAGGTCCTGTCAAGTCTCGCAAACACCGAAAAACGTATGGGCATTTTAAAAAGAGATTACTCACTTGAGGAATTCAGCTCTGTCCCAGTGCAAAGCCACTCAGTTACCAGAGGGAAGTTTTTATACCAGCATTAACCTAACACAATGAGCATTTCTGCACTAAGCACTGAACTAGAGGCGGCGGTGGACAGAGAGAGAAGTAGGGGCACAGTCTTTATCTGAGAAGCTTAGATTCCATTTATAGGGGCAGAGCTGGAATCAGAACCCAAGTTGGAAGGCAACACATTGGAGAGGAAGACACATGGGCTGGGAGTTAAATACCTTTTGGTTCAAAGCCTGGCTCCATGGCTAACCAAAATGTTGTCTTAACATGTGGGAACCTCAGCTGCATCCACGAAATGAGGAGGCCATGTCCCTACAGAATTGCCAGGAGGATAAAATAGACAATGAATGCCAAGCGCCTGGAACTAAGGCTGGCAAACAGTAAAAGGAGTTTACGAGGTTCCTTCTCTTGTGTTGCCCTGTCCCAAGTCATCACCCCAAGAGAAGAGGCCCCATTCAGCCCACTTCCCCAAAACCCCCAGGAGATATTGCTTATTTGGGGGAATGGATCTCAACCTTCATTGCTCATAATTGATAACACAGGGCCATGAAAATGTGCAGTTGGCTGGGACACTATCAGTAAGCAGCCCCTGGCCCAGGCGTCAAAACCCCCCTGAAGCTCAAAGCAGGGCACCCTGGGCTCCGGCTTTAAGGTTTGCCTTTTTGAGAAAGTAAACCAGAGAAGTAGGTACGTTCCACCTCGGCTTAACTCAGCTTTGGGTGGGGATGGTGGAAGTCAAAAATCATGGTGATAACGCAGAAAAATCCAGTGAGATTTATTAAGTGTCTGCTTCTGCAGAGTACAAGATGTTATTATTCAACAGTTACAACAATAATAGTAGCATCTACTACCTACTGAGCACTTAGTATGTGCCAAGTGCTGTGTTAAGCCTTTTAAATCTGCATTAACTCATTCTACCCTCAAATAGGCACTAATAAATTATATCCATTTTGCAAAAACTGAGGTTGGAAATATTAGGGAATTTACCTGAGGTCACTCATCTATTAAAGAGCCTATTTTGGATTCAGAAATCAACAATACGGTCCCTAATCCAAGTAGCACAGTCCAGTGGGAGAGAAAGACAAAGAAGCAAACAAAGAATTATCGTTCTGCATGATAAGCACAAAGATGAAGGCAAGCTCAGAGTGCTGCCAAAACACAGGGGCACTTAACCCAGCCGGTAGGGGTGAGGGGGATCAGAGAAGCTCCTTAGTGGCGAGGTCTCAAAACATAGTTGTCATTTAGCTCTGTATCATACTGAAAAAACGGTGGCAACGCCAGAAGGCAGCAGAGCACAGCAAGTTCTAGAATAGAGCCTGCTTTGAGTCCCAGCTCTGCCTTCCTTGGGTAAATGATATAATCTCTCTAACTTCTAGTTTTCTCATCTACAAAATGAGGCTAATTCTTAGACTATAAGATTGCTGTCAGGGCTAAATACTTCTAAAATAATTAACATAATACCTGTCATAAAATAAATGTTTAATAAGCAATAGATAATATAATAACTATCAGCTTTTCTTCATACAAAGAAGTGATATATAACGATGAGAAAATGACTTCAGTCAACATTTACTGAGCACTTACTTTGTTCAATTAATCCTCCCAGAAAAGGTAGGTGTTATCATCAGTCCCATTTTATAATGGAGGAAACTGAGGTTTGGCAAGGTTGAGACACATACCCGGAATTACACAGCTAAGAAGTGGAAGAAACAGAACTTGAACCCAGGTCAGCCAGACTCCAAAGGCTGTGTTTTAAACCTCCCTATGGCCAAGGGAGTTTGGGGGGATTAAGGGGAAGAAGAGACTTCCAGAGAGCATATCTTCCAGATTGGAACCACTGACCAATCTATGGAAAAGGTCAACTCCCACTGTAACAAATTCAGTTTGATTATAAATGTCCCAGCTCTTAGACTAACCATATGACCTACAAGACTGCTTTTTAAAAGCCCTTGGAAAACATCCTGGTTTCCTGAGCCACAGTATCAGTTTGTGAAAGTGGGAAAAGGCTGCCAAGAGTAGCACTCCCTCCTCCAGTCCTGACCAGTTCATAATCGTGATGAAGACGTACTCCTTTGGTTCCCAGCCTGCTCTGGTCCCAATTCCATGCATGTTCATTTTTGAGCATTTCAAGGTAGAAAATGAAAATATATGAGCAAGAGAAAGCCTTATAATAACTGCAGCATGCCTGCTTTAAAGGAAGTCCTTCGGGTATTTCTTTATCCATAAAGAGAGTTTACACTAGTGGGAATGCCACATTTTGTTTCCCCTTGCACTGACAAAAATTTTTTTTAAAGATCAAAGCGTATTGTGTGAGTATGTGATATTTGACATTGGACAAAGTACTCTTTTTCAAAAGAGACATTTTCCAAAAACATAACTCACTAGACTAATGGGCAGTGAGAAGCCAAAATGACTGCCCTCCGCCTTCTCCTTGTCTATCTTTGCCAGAGTCCTTGGGACTTGCCAAATCCGGTCATGCCTGCTTAGCTTGCTCGACTGATTGTGCCAGAAAAGAAAATAAGACACAGATGTATTTGAGCTCTTTGAGATGCCAGTAAGAGAGACAGCTAATGGCTTCATTTCGACCCTCCCCTTCCAGCTGGGCACAGGTGGGGGATAATGAGGTCCCTCTCCCTAATCAAACTCAATTATTTACTACTCTATATAACCGCAAAGACACTCACATTCAGTTCAGAACATAAAACACACCGTGGGCTACCTCCAACCACTGCCACTGGGTATTTATAACAAACTCAAGTGGCTAACAGTTTGCCTTGGCAGGAGTTTAAGTGTGTAAAGTTTTGCAAACTGTTTCTGTTCAAATACGTCCTGCTGAAATGGGGTCCCAGGCGGGGTTCCACAACTGTCAGGTCAGTGAACTGCATAACATCTGAGAATGTATTCACCACACAGTGCAGACAGGATCTGGAAATCAAAAGCTTCGTTCTATCGCACCCTTCTGAGAAGCATCACGGTTTTTTCAACAGCAAGACTGACGCTGTATTAATAAACATTACAAGTCACTAGCCTGACAGGTACACAGCAGCAGCTGACAGACTCCAACACAAGCTGAGGGGAGAACAGAGGAAAGCAAAATGAGACATAGTAACTAAACATGGCCAAAGGGGGTGGATCATGAAACAAATCACATTAACATCAGAAATGTGAGTCCCAAACTTTTAAGATATATAGCAAATAAAGCAACAATCTGGTATAATTTTTGGATACCAAAGTAAGTTGATGGCTATCTAAAATATGTGCTTTTATTGTAGGAACAAAGTTATCCTGACACAATTTCAACAGACAGACATTCCAGTGAGCAAACATACATATTTAGCTTGTCTGACCTTTAAATTCTTAGAAGTATGTAATTAATGCTTTCCATCTTTATTACTTACTCCAATATTTCTGTCACTTTAAACAGACACAAAGAAAAATCTTTTCTTTTCTCTAGACAGTAGCTGTTGCCAAAAAGGAAATCAAGTCAGATTTACAAATACAAAATTAAACAGGCTGCGTATGTTTCACTTCCATACACGAGGACAATCTGGACAATGAAACTGTTTGCTAATACAACAGAATGAAAAGAAACAACACACAGTTGGTCCTCTATGACTCAAGAAAACAATAAATAACTAGGATAATTTATAGCCATGTTGTCAGGCCTGGTTACAAAGAGCACAGGCATCTTATTTTATTCCTTGCCCTATTTTAGCCCTGCCCCTTACCAATCTGCATGACCTCGGGTAAATAACTACCTGTCTCTGATCCTCAGCTTATATATTATAAAGATACGTTGCTTATAAGGAATAAATGAGATAATGGCTACTAGGGGCACCAAACTGAGTGTGCAGGAACGCTCATTTCTTTTTTTTTTTTTTTAATTTTTATTTATGGCTGTGTTGGGTCTTCGTTTCTGTGCAAGGGCTTTCTCTAGTTGTGGCAAGCGGGGGCCACTCTTCATCGCGGTGCGCGGGCCTCTCACTATCGCAGCCTCTCTCGTTGCAGTGCACAGGCTCCAAATGCGCAGGCTCAGTAATTGTGGCTCACGGGCCTAGTTGCTCCGCGGCATGTGGGATCTTCCCAGACCAGGGCTCGAACCCGTGTCCCCTGCATTAGCAGGCAGATTCTCAACCACTGCGCCACCAGGGAAGCCCCAGGAACGCTCATTTCTTCCCCTCACCCCCACTACCTCCTCTCAAGACCATTAAGGCAATATCACATTAAGCGTATGTGAGTTTTCAAACTAATGATATCTTTTCATAACGGTCTGGTCACTTAGGGCATATTGGGGAGATCTCATCAAGAATGTATACTAAAACCACTGAGACCCTTTTTTGAAAGGCCCTCATACAGGAAAGAGCAATGAATCTAGGGCATGCCTCCTAAAAAAGCAGCTAACCTTTCCCTTTATGCAGAGCCAAGAGAAGCCACAGCAGTCTCTGGGAGCTCTCTGGGCCACACTGACTGAGGCAGCCCAGCTTCTGGTACAAGATCCTCCAACGTCTACCCCGTGGTCCATTTCCCAAATAGCAAAATCCTAACTGGATTCTATCTGCTCTGTAGCTCTTGGTTAAAATGATTCCTTTCCCATATCCACCTGACATATTAAACATTTTAAGTAAAACACATATATAGGAGGGCAATTTAATTAACTGACTTCTGATCTAGGAAGATTCTGTCCGTTTTATTGTTTTTGACTTTTCTTCCCTTAAAGCCCTTCTTCCCCACCTCAGAGTAGGATCCCAGTGTGAAACATTAATGTCAACACATGTAACACAATGACACCACCCCAGCTGCTTTTGTCATTGCCATTTTTTTTTTTTTTTTTTGCAGTACACGGGCCTCTCACTGTTGTGGCCTCTCCCGTTGCGGAGCACAGGCTCTGGACGTGCAGGCTCAGCAGCCATGGCTCACAGGCCCAGCCGCTCTGTGGCATGTGGGATCTTCCCGGACTGGGGCATGAACCCGTGCCCCCTGCATCGGCAGGTGGACTCTCAACCACTGCGCCACCAGGGAAGCCCTGTCATTGCCATTTTTAAAGTCAACTCAGTTTCACAAATTCTGATTGAATTAGCCCATGCTGGGGGATGGGAAGAGATGGACAATTCAAGTTCCTCTCCTGTCCACTCCAAGATCTCATTTTCCTTTTCCCTTGTCCTACTATGTCTAAATGCCTTGGCGTGGTCATTGTTGGCAAGGAGCACTTCTTCAGATGCTGAAAACCAGCTGAGATCCAGCTCTTAACTAGCATTAGGGGCCACCCCCCCATACCTCTCTGTCCCCTACTTCTCCCCCCCCAACTCCTGACAGCCAAACAACTTCAATGCTTAGGCTCAGAGTAGCTACTAGCAGTCAGCAAGTTAGGGACTCCTGTTTACATACACATTTGCTCTGTCTATCCAAAATCAATCAAGAACAATGGATACCTTAGAAATCCGCTTGCTGATCTGGTAAAGGGGGCCGTGTCCACTAACAGCCTCCTAATTTGCACTTTGTTAGCGTAATCCATTCTCCTTCCCCTAACGACAACTCTATTTCCAGGGGTTTCCTGGGGCCCAAGGGCCTGGGAGGGCAAAACCAGCCTAGCCCCAACTCAGTAAGAACATCAAAAGGTATCCAGCTCCACACTCTGTTCCACAAAACACTTTTCCAATTAGGGATTCATTTAAGTTAACTAGCTCCTGTTTTTATTTTTTTTATTTTTTTATTTTTTATTTATATATATTTTTTGCGGTACGCGGGCCTCCCATTGCTGTGGCCTCTCCCGTTGCGGAGCACAGGCTCCGGATGCGCAGGCTCAGCGGCCATGGCTCACGGGCCCAGCCGCTCCGCGGCATGTGGGATCCTCCCGGACCGGGGCACGAACCCATGTCCCCTGCATCGGCAGGCGGACTCTCAACCACTGCGCCACCAGGGAAGCCCAGCTCCTGTTTTTAAATGTAAATCATTATATAATGTAATAAGTCATTATCTCTGCATGATGGAACAAAGAGAAATTTGAAATTTTTTTTATATGAAAAAACAGATTTTCTAATTTTTCCTATTTTGTTTTCTGTAAGATCTTACAGAAAAACCCGAACGAACTTTTGGGCCAACCCAATATAATGGACATGTATTAATTGTGCAATAAAAAATAACCCAAAGAGGGCTTCCCTGGTGGCGCAGTGGTTGAGAGTGCGCCTGCCAATGCAGGGGACACGGGTTCGTGCCCCGGTCCGGGAAGATCCCAAATGCCACGGAGCGGCTGGGCCCGTGAGCCATGGCCGCTGAGCCTGCACATCCAGAGCCTGTGCTCCGCAACGGGAGAGGCCACAACAGTGAGAGGCCCACATACCGCAAAAAAATAAAAAATAAAATAACCCAAAGAAAAGTTAAACTCCACATACAACTTAGTGTGAACTATTCAGGCTGATAAATCTCTGATAAAAACAACAAATAGCAACTACATAACACTTCCTACACACTAGGGTCTGAGCTAATTTTCTCATAGCAGCATTTCCTACCTGAGGTTCATGGACCCCCTAGGGTCAAAAGATGCATTCACAGGCTCTCCTGAGTTTCAGAATTTAAAAATTTTGCTTTTAGTTCAATGAAAATCATGTACATATGCTTTTCACTGAAAAGCAGGATTTTATACAGATAGATAAATAGATGTATATATAGTGACTTATACAAGCAATAGATAGATAAGATACGGATATAGACCATTCCCAGTCTTCCATGTTCCTCATTCTCCATCCAGCTGGGGGAGCCCTGAGTCACTGCTTGGAGGAGAGCCACCTGACCTTCATTAGACAGATGTGAACAAGAAATAAACGTGTAATAAAGCCAGGGTCAACCAATCTAGCCCATGTCCATTCATTTACATATTTTCTATGGCTACTTTCGCATTATGATGGCAGAGTTGACCCACAGAGACTGTATGGCCTGCAAGCCTAAAATATTAACTATATTGTCCTTTATAGAAAAAGTTTGCCAACATGTGGGATAAGCTGGTGAGATTTGGAGGGTTGAGTACCCTAGCAGCTGGTTATTTAACATCAGTAATAGACTTAGAAAGGCCAAACGGCATCAGTGCAAGCTACATGCCAAAACAGTTTGGTGAATAAGGAGAAGTGACAGGAGAAGTGTACACAAGGCTCTTTATGGAACAGACTTGCTGATCTCTGAAGAATTCATCTCCTGCAGTATGCAAGTCACACTGTGCACAGGACAAATGAGGCAGAGAGCCCATCTATGAACAGAACCAACTGACAACAGCAGAAAGTAAGGTGACCCATCATCCTGGTTCACCCGGGACTGAGTGGGGTGCTCTCGGACTTAGGACTTTCTATTTTAAAACAGTCAGTTCCCTGGTGGGGAAGGGATTCCGGGCTTAGTGATTAGGATTCTGGGCTTTCACTGTCGTGGCCCAGGTTTAATACCTGGCTAGGGAACTGAGACCCTGCAAGCTACGCGGCGTGGCCAAAAAATAAAAGATAAAACAGGGAAAATCCTGGGTAGGACTGGCATAAACTGGTCATCCTAGCAGAAATGTTCTTTATTTTTCCAATTAAAAAACATTTAAAATTTGGGGGGGGGGCAGTGCATTATAAATCAATTGGCCCATTGAAATAATGGACTAGTACCTAAAAATACATTCATCGTTTTAAAAGGACAAATAATATGATAGTCTGATGTTTCCTATGAAAATCAGAAGATTCAAGTTGACAAGTAAAACAATGAACATCCATTAAACCCCACATTAGTGATTTAATTTCAGCAAAATATCATGTTGCATTAAAGTTGCTAATTTTTATTTTATTAATGTTATAGTTTTATTTGCATTTAATTTGTAATTTTTTTGGATTGCATAAAGACATGGAATTTATAGCTAGAATTTTACATTTGTATGTGTTTAAGTAGCTTTATAATAAAAAATGTGGGCAAACACTGAAGTTCCAGGAGAATTAATTTTCCTTTAAAAGAGGTCTGTACATTACTTACATTTAAGAACATTCCTCATAACAAATCCGTGAAGTAGTAATTACCATCCTCACTTTACAGATGAAGAAACTGAGACCACAGTCACGGAGCAAGTCACTAGTGAAGCTGAAACTTGAACCCAGGTTAGCCTAAGCTCAAAGGCTATGCTGCCTCACTGGGAGTAGGGAAAGATGGTATACTGGGGACTCCTGGTTGAACGGTATGAGGGCCTCTGAGAAACAGAAGGCAACCTGGGGCTTCATGGTATTCAAAAGGCAGAAACAGGGCTGTAGAAGAGGTTAAGTGGGCTCAGAAAGCAAGGTGGGACAGAAAGCTTGCCCAAGGGCCCCCTTCTCCCCGAGCAGCCCACAGACACCTGAAGATTCGTTCGTTCATTCCTTCTCTAGGAAAAGCCCTGTGCTAGGCGCAGGGATGGGGTTAGGCAGTAACGCAAAGATGGTTCAGGCGGTAAGGCGAGCGATGGGCAGCGGCAGATGAAGCTTCGCTCGCTCGCCCGCCGCTCACCTCCTGCTGTGCAGCCTGGTTCCTAACAGGCTGCGGCCAGGTACCAGTCCGCAGCCCAGGGGTTGGGGACCCCTGTCTTAAAGGATGTCTGCCATAGAGGATGTCTGCAGATCTCCAATGTACACCCCTGTCCGTGTTCAGCAAAAGTTATTGAAATTCAGCCTTTACTCAATCCCTCTATTTACTCCATTACCACCACAGTAATGGAACTATGCTGGGTGTTGTGGGGCACTAATGATCCAGTTCTTGCCCTCAGAGGATTTTTATTAATAATAACAACAATTGCAGCAAACACTTATTTAGATAATGCTTATTTAGGCTAGGCACTGTTCTAAGTGCTTTGCATATATTAACGCATCTAATCCTCAAAACAGCTCTATGAGAGACGTATTATTACTACCCTCATTTAACTGAGCCATAGAAAAGTCAAGTAATTCATCTGAGATTTCACACACACGAGTAAGGGCAAGGTCAGAATCGGCACCCAAGAAGTCTGGCTCCAGGGGCCACCATGCTCTTGAACTTTGGCCTTAAGACAGTGGGATTCACTTGAATGACTAGACCAATACTTGATTCCCCTACCCACATCCCAACCAGCAGCAGGGTGTTGGAAAAAAAATGGACTTTGAAGTTAGGCATGGGGTCAAGTCCAGGCCTGAGAGCAGTACTTCCCAGCCTCAGTTTTCATGTCTCTAAAATGGTCATAATAAAAACTGGGCTATTTTCAGATTAAATGAAATAACATATACATAGTTGGCCCTTAGTAAATACTAATTCACTTTCCATTGTCAAACCTAGCTCCTTCTTCCTGGTTCAGTGCAGTGGCTATGCAGCCACTTCCCGCCCATTCTGCACTGGGAGAGAGATGCAAAGAGGAAAGGGAGGGAATGAAGAGAAGCCGCAATGATTTCACTTCTTTTGCTGGCACTTCACTCTCTGAAACTTTGGATATGTCTCTGGAGACTCCTAAAGGTCTGCTCTGTCCTGCATTTGCAGGAGATATTTTTCTAACTTAGAATTTAGACCAGAAAGGTGAATGGGAGGTTGTTGAACCAAAAAAAATATACACAGGGCAAATGGTCAGTAATTTGTACTATTTCATCAGACAACTGAGAAAAAGAAGAAAGAGAAAATGTATTGACATTTGTTCTAAATGCTCACATATAAAGATTTTACTTGACCTTGTGTTTTCAGAAACACTCCAGACATGTTGAATAAACTCCTGGACTTTAGAATAAAAAAAGGATTGACCGTGTGGTGTGTGTGTTTGGGAGTGAGAGTGCAGGGATGGGAGTAATTCAGGAAAAAAAAAAAGTATCAGGTTTAAAGCAGTTGTTTTCCCATCTCTCTTCCCATTCTCTGGAAGGTAGGGTTCACAGTGAGACACTGTGTAGCCTTAGATGCTTCTCCTGGGAAGGTTATGCCCAAACCACCCCCAACCTCATTCTATTGAAAATCACTGATTTTAAAGCTCTTGTTTGAAAAAGGACTTTCAGATCAAAAGACTGCTATGATCATATGTTAATATTTACGTAGTAAAAATTATGTGCTAATGAGAACAATTCTTCTAGTGATTTATTAATAAACAATAGAATTTCAAGCAGAAACTACTGACATTTCATTATACACATCTTTTAAAGTAAAAAGAAAAAACTTCTAATGACACCTTGTAATGGTAAGCCTGGAAAGATGGTTTTATGAATTTTATTTGTAGCACTGTAATAGATACCTCTTCAGAAGGCTATATATGGCAATACAAAGTGAGAATCTGAAGATGTTTCTACCCTGATCAATAATCCTATTCACAGGGAATTATCCTAAGGAAGTTATTCAACAGAAATAAAAGGGATATAGATAAGGACTATCATTATAGAATCACTTGTTAAAACCAAAACAAGGAAACAATCTAAACATCCTCTGACAGGCATCCATTTCATCCCATACATTTTTCTGTTGTAGTGCTCATCACATTTGAATGATCTGTTTGACAACTCTCCCCCCGCTAGACAGTAAGCTCCATGAAAATAGGGGCTGTCTCTGTCTAGATTTTTTTGAAAAATTCAAGTACTACTTTATTAAATGAGTTATTTTATATAACATGAACATCAATATAATTACAATTGTAAAAAAATTTTTATAACAAGGATGAACTGATTTTCAGATTTCCAAATCAGAGTCAACTGTACATTTACACAGAACTGTCTTTGCGTGAAGTCCAAAAAGGAACAGCATAAACATGAGGGTTTCTGTAGCCCCTTTATTTTTGCTGATCAACAGTTTGTTAGAAAAGCAGCTGCAGGTTTATACCTAAGGTCTGAGACATTACATAATAAATGCAGATTGTAGGAATTAAGAACAGATATCAAAATATTTGTAATATAATGTTAAGTAAAAATAACACAATATGTACGCTAGAACTGAAACTGTAATATATATACATGTGGAAATGATTATGCAAAAATGAAAATAATTATACTGGGATGGAGGAATCATTGGAAAACTTTTAAATTACTTTAATATTCTTTAAAGTTGTTGTTTTAGTGCCTCTGAAATGTAAAAAGAAGGAAAATATGTGATGTTATATACACCAAACATGATTTCAGGGTAGGGATAAAATGACAATAATAAAGCTTGAGGAGCTACCCCCGGCTCACTCCCAGGCACACAGATTTCTTTCTTTGGTCAAGGGTAGAAACACCCAAAATACTCATATATCATAGGTAACATAATCCTATTTTTAGTAAAAACCTGAAACAAAGGCAATATGTTTTTAAAAGATGGGGGAAAGTCCTCTAAAGCAATCCCTCTTCTGGACAGTGAATTTGCTGGTTACTAACAGCAGGGGGTGCCAAAGGGATCGCTATTGTTCCCAGGAGATGGCCAGGAGTGGGACTGTCACGGCCTCTGTTAGAAGACCTTAAGCTGAGAAAACGCTGCAGGTTTTCCCCTAACAACCAGGACATATATATATATGTGTAAGACTCAGGTGCTCTACAGATGTGAATGGACAAAAACTACACTTTTATTTTAACTAACTTCTAACTGATATTTAGCATCTCCTTGAATTATGAATGCGGTCAACAAACCACAGTCATACGAGCAGTACTGGTGACTCTGTCATGAACAGAAACCACAGATACCATCATAGCACATTACAGTTGTTGCAGATTTCTCAAGTATCATTTACACTTACCACTACTTTGAAACAAGAGACGTCAGGAGTTACTGTTAGACCTGCCTCTGGATCTTGTCATTTAAGGTATTAATAAAGCCAGTACATACTACTATATCACAAATTTGTTTAATAATTTGATAACTATTTAAATATAATGAAATTTTTTTGTACTCCTGTGAATTTTACTCTCTGCATTTACAAACACTTTTCTGAGAAGGGCTTCTGTAGGCTTTACCTGACTACCAAAGGCACAGGAAGGATTAAGAACCTCTGCTCAGTCTAATGGAAGGCAACTAAGAAAAATCAAATTTGATTTGAACAAAGTTGGAGAGAAAAAGAAGTATTTTAAGTCACAAAAGGGAAGTGGCTGCAATGCACATTTCCAGTTTGGATTCCTTAATGAGAAAGAGGGAAACCCCAAATTTGTCCTTCATAGGCCCCAAAGTACCCCAGTATTTCCAGAGGTCTGTTTCCTAGACATGACATTCAAGATATACCTAATACAATTTGCTACTGCAAAGCAGCCTGCATTTAATCCAGGTGCAGAGGCATAGAATACAGTGCAAATGTCGTCCCCAACATCTCTCTGAAAGTAATCATTACACGTTGACTCTCCAGATACCAAATATCATTCATTTGATGAACAAAGCCAAAATCAAATCCAAAGTACTAGAAGGTAGAGGTGAGATACTGAGATAAGTAACAGAATCAATACTTACATTCGAACAAAGAGCGACTCTTTGGATGTCAGACCAGGAGATGAATACTTTTCAACCAAGGCCAAAGTACTGAAGCCAAACTTATGAATGGGCTCATTGGAATCCAGTGGGGGGAAATCTGTGTCAACCTCCCCATCATCCTCAGCAATATGCAGGCAGTAGGCACTGACATTGTCACTGTAAGAAAAACCAAAAAGGTAAGTGAACACCAAGGTGAGGGAGGGATGCAGAGACCAGAAGCTATGGTGTACAGCAAACTGGGACACTACTATTTTTTACCCCAAAGCCTGGTGATACAGTTAGATCTCCCAAATCCTACTTCATTTGATAAAGAGAAAACACATGGCAGCACAAAGGGGGATAAAAACAATGTGAAAGGAGAACATTTATACTGCTCTATTCTTTCAACAAATATTTACTGAGCCCCTGTTAATAGATAAGACCCAGAACTTAACCCCTTTGATCAAAGATGAGATTGAGTATCAGCCCTCAAAGGAAGCTTAGAGTATAGCAGGAGGAACAAGTAAGCACTACATTAGCTATAATATTTATAAATGTAAATAAAATAAATATCATAAAAGAGAGACAAAACTATTATGGAGGCAAAAATTATTTGGAGGGAATCAGAGGCCTTTGATTTATGTTCAGGATTAAGAAAATATCTATGCTCTAGATCAGAAGAACTCAAGGTAACCAAGACAATCTTTACAGTTCTCCTCTCTGAAGAATATCAGGTTCACTGGCAGGATCTGATTCCAAACACCAAGGACACTTACAGAGTAAAAGCAAATGATGCAATTCATCCTGACGCAGATACCTAGCCTTCTCAACTACTTCTGGACTTGTCTCACTTCCCCAGAACGTCCCGTCAGTATTCCCAGATTCCAGCTTTGCCCAATTTAGAATTAACACTCCTTCTCCTTTGGGGGAAATAAAAAGTCAGTTTTCTGAAAAAGGGTGGGAAACTATACTAACATAAAGAAAATTTAAAACTGCAATCAACTTAAACACTTTAAAATACCCTGCACCAAAGTTGAATTGTGAAACTGCAAATCCGCTGGCATTCAGAAGCATGAACCTAATAGTTCACAAGGAGGTGTGATTCTAAATTCTGTGGCTTAAATTTGGAGTTTTAATTATATGATTGATACTTAAATTAATTAATTGCAAAGTGTATGCTAATTGTTTAATTGGTTGCTTGATCTATATAGATCATTTTTTGAATTAAATGAGTTGATTTACAAAGTTTATTGATTGGATGTGACAATGAATTATTTCACTGACTACCTGATTTGCAATTTTCCCAATTAATTCACAAACCTTTAGCTGCAACTCTGCTTATTGAGAGAGAGCCTACTTCAGGTGATCTATACTCAGTCTGTCATGACTAAGAGATATTTATTATATAAAATAGGTAATAAGGACAGATTTAAATTAATGGGAACTATAAATTTACTAAATGGATGGATAACAAGAAAGTAATCTGTCTATGTTTGTCACTATAAATTTCATGTATTTGCAATGCTGTTAAGAAACTTAAAATTCATCTCTGAATGGTATGGGAAACTTACCAATCTTTGCAAAAGGTTACCAACTTCAACACAAAACACTTGTAGAAGGAGAAGAAAGCCCTTTAGATGAGGAAAATATCATGGTGTAGTAGCTAAGGGCTTTGTGTCCAAAGGGACTTGAGTTCAACCTAAGCCCCATTGCTCATGGACTACGTGATTTCAGAGAATACGTTTTGTTCCCTTCAGATTCCAATTCTACAGAAAGCGTACAGTCACCTAGAGGGGGTTTTGAAGTTTTGATGAGATAATATATGTAGTGCCTAGCATATAACAGAGGTAAAAAAATAAATGGTAGTAACTATAATAAAGTCAGACGGAAAATAACTTCTATAGTTAGGTCAACCCTTAAAGACAAGTTGTGGATGCATATGAGAGCAACAAAGCAACAATGAAAGTGAGCAACATGTTCTATGTGCAAACATCTGTAACTGGAGTGAACATGTCCACCGTGCTCCAGCCTTGGGGCCACTGAGCCTCCGGGATTTTATGAGCAGGGCAGACACTGATGAAGCAAGCAATGGACAGTACAGATTATTTACTGCCGTGTAAATCATCCTGAGGAATGTCTGTGAATCCCTAGCACCACAGAGGTTTCAAGGGCAAATAATAAGTCTATTGATCAAAGCAGAAAGCCAAATAGTGGCATCAGAAGAATTCTGCTTTGATTGTCACAGGATGCCCCCAAATCTCCTCGAAACAAACTCAGCAAATGTCACAGCCTAAGCTCTGAAAGCCAAAAGACTCAATGTGCCAAGTGCTATTATTCCCCCCAGTTCTTAAATATAAAGTGTGATATCATATATTCATTCAAAAAACATTTGTAAAGTGCCTACCACTGTGCTGTAGCCTGTCCTGAGCACTGGGAACACAGCAAGGAAAAGAGTGAATAATCCACTCTATGTTATACAAACTAACAGAAGTCTTTTCTGGGTCCTCAGTAAAGTTTAGCAGTAAACAGTACTCCACCCCCTATCAACCCTTAATTGAACATCTAAGGGGAAAAAAAATGACTAAAATTCCATTTTCTATGCATGGATATTGGTTCCTTTGTGCCTTTATAGGGGAATCATTAATAAAAGAAGCTACTGTGATATTCTGACTTCTAAAACTGCTTCAGGACTTCCAATTAGTACTAGTAAAACAGCCATTAGTATCATTAGCTACATTTATTGAGTACCACGTGCCAGAGACTGTGCACAGCGGTTTAGACACATAAGCTCACAGCATCTTCCCATCAGCTCTGTGAGTCCTTTATTATTATTTCTATTTTACAAATTACAAAACTAAGGCTCAATGAGGTTCATCTTACAAGCAAGATTAAACAGCATGCAAGTTATAGAGCTGAGATTCAAACCCAGGCAGTCAAGAGCCCTCACTCCTGACTTCCATCTACTCCTCTGCCTAAGCCGTAGTGTGTCAAGATTTCCCAAGGCCCTTGGGAACCTAAAATCGTATGGAAATGCTACATATGCTAAAAAGGAGAAGGAAACCACAACATATTATTTATAAAAAATTAGAAGCTTAGAGAGATTTATTTCAATCTCCTCACTTTTACAAATGGGGACTAGATACCTAGAAAAGAGGAATAAGGTGCCCATGATCACCTAGTTAAATGGTGGCAAAGCTGGTTTTCAGAGAACTCAGGTTTCCTTACTTCTCTTCCATTACTCTTTGATCAAATCAGAAATTGGTGGCATTTTGAAATGGGGAGAGAAAAAAGGGCAGCTGTGGTCCCTGACTCAGGAATTTGCCAAATATAGACACCTAGAGCTTCCAAAACAACAAAAACGGGGTGCCTCTTCATGACAGTTTGTTGGAAGGAAGACGGGTTTTGCAGTGAGATCTGGTTTTAATGCCAACACAACCACAAACCAGCTACGTGACCAAATCTGTCTGAGCTCCATTTTCTTACCCAGGAAAGGCTTTCCTTGATTTCTTTAGAATCCTTTGGATCTCTAGGAGAATCCAAGTGATTCTCCTCTGTGTTCTTACAGAACTTGGCTGATATTTCTGCATATAACTTACCACACTGCTCTTTTTCTTATTTATGCATCTATGTTCTCCTAAAGAGCAGGGATTCTTCTACTATCTCTGCATCCTCACTGAAGAGTAAAATGGCTGACATTTAGAACAAATATTTGTTGAATGAATGAATATATAAATGTGTAGACTGAATCACTCTACCCATGAAAAAAAACATAGAGGGTATTATTAATGATGTGTGTGTTAACGAGAAAAGGAGAAGTAATAAGCTTTTCTTTTTCTTTTTCTGGCTTGTCACATTGATACCTGTTAGCCAAATGGGGCTTTCAAGGCAGTGCACATGTATCAGAGATAGCAATTCAAGACAAGGCAAGAAGGCCCAGGAAAAAGTGAAAATGAAAGAGGCATTCTTGCAGTTCACCAAGATATGAGTACTGGCATCTCAGTTTTTTATGGAGAAAACAATAAGAAATTATTATAACTATATAAAAATGTTCAATTACATACATATAAAAAGACTAGAAGAAAAGGGACCAAAAAGTTCATAAAGATTATATTTACATTAAAGCAATGAGCACTTTTTTCTTTCTAAATTGCTATACTTTCCAGATGTCCCATAATATGTATGTATAACTTTCATTTTCCTTTCTTTATAAAATATTTAATTAAATTTTTGATAAGTGTAATATCAATACATTCTTACTGTAGACAATTTAGAAATATGGAACAGTACAAGGAAGTCTGGGAAATCTCTCACCCCACTACACAGAGAAAATCACTTGTCCTAGAGACTCTGAGCATGGCCTGCCTGATTGGTAAGTGTGCTCATTTTCTCTACTAGGTTCTGGAATTATGGAAGAAATAACCACAACTACTGCATAAGGGTCTTATAAGGATTAAATGACATAATTAACTGCACAGTGCCTGGCATGAAGAAGGACTCCCATTTTGTCAAAATTTCTTCTACCACTTTTAAGCTTCTGATTACACAGAAGCAGAATTAACTATCTAACAGAAGCATGGTGGATAGCAATGAGACAGAGAAACCTAAAAGTCCTGTTTGTGAGTCACTACCAGAGAGAGAAGAATGATCAAAACGGTAACAAACAAGTACAGGACAACTGGATCCACAAGAAGAGGCTTAATTTTAGAACTGGGTTGGCATGGAAGGCACAGGCCCTTTTAGGTACCATGGAGCTTGTAAGAGGACTGGAAGTTTAAGAAATGAGTGGATGCAAAATGGAGGCTGCTGCCAAAGAGAGATCCTTTTGGGGGAGATATATAGATCTCCAAAGCTTTAATGAGTACAATTAACTGAATTTCCCTTATTCATATTTCATCAAATAAAGCTACATTTCTTCATTAGAAAAAATTATTGCATTGAATTGCTGACCAATATCCATTTTATGTTCAAAGGCCAGTATGGCTTTTATGAAGAGACAGAAGCCTATAGCCCATAAATAGATGGTATTTAATTCATATATGAAAATTCAGGAGCATTCCAGGAAGCATCCCAGATTTCTACCAAATGTGATCTGACATGTTCATTCTTATCTTCAGAAAATGCAAAACACACTGAAGTATGAACACAAGACAGATTAATGCTTACTGTTTTTTAAATGAAAAATAAAAGAATGCATGATTCTGAAATGTCCAGAATGCTCATTACATGAGCTCTGCTGCTTATTTTGGTGACAAGCAATATTAAGAGTGTGTCAGACATTAGCAAGAGAAAGATTCTGATGGTTGCAGCTCAGAAGTTCATCTGTTTGAAGTCAGAGAAAAGATTTTTAAGACTCCCAAGATTTCCTTTTCTCTAAAACACACCCCCCATAAATGGAAAGCAGAACTGATAAATAACATTGTAACGTTTGTCAAGCCACAGCAACCTCAGACAGGAAGAGTTAAATCTAAATTTCCTGGTAAAGTTCTAGGGAGAAAATGTCCACTAATTTTTAGGTGGAATCAAGACCTTCATATTGTTCTGTCTGAACTCCTTTTAGGACAGTTTCTATTGCTATGTCTTCAAGTTCCCTGACCACAGCATGCTTCCTCCTGCCACAGCATCACTGCCACACGGTTCCATCTGCCGGGAGCCTTCCCCTGCCAAATGCCCCTGGCATCACTTTCTGAGGGAATTCCTCCCTGGTTCCCAGGTGAGGCTCTCACAAATGGCATTCCTTCCCTGCAGAGCACTTAACTCAGCTTCTAAGCAAACATTCTTTGGCTTAATTATTCGCCCATTTCCCTCACTAGGTTGTAGAATTCATGAAAGAGAAACTATGTCTTGTTCCCCTCACCACTGTACACCCAGCAAAATGCCTGGTACATAGCAAACACTCAATAAATATTTACTGAATGCATGAATGAATACAAATGATAAGTGAAATGAGCCAGTTACAAAGTGCTATTACACTTGATAATTTCGTCTTCCCCGCCAAACTGTAAATTTTTTGAGAGCAACTATTGCGTTTCTCTTGTTCTCCATTTTATCCTCGATACCCAGGGCCTGGAACTCCATAAATATTTGCTGAATGAAGAAATGATGAGGGACTTAAGTCTTTGAGATTAAGCAGGATATCAAAAGAAGAGTGAGAAAGGCATTTCTAAGGAAACAGCAAAAGCAGACATGGTGCGTGTCAAGAAGCTGCCAGTTAAAGAATGTGATGCGTTAGAATGTACGGGAGCATACCTGGGGGTCAGATGGGAAGGGCATCTTAGGCTGTATTATTTAGGTAAACGGTTCTCAATGATGACTGTAAGGAGTATAAATTAGAAGCAGCAACCTAGAAATGGGAGAAGAGTAGACAGTGGCAGGCATGCAGACAGCAAAAAAAAAAGGGAGGGGGTGGTGGTGGTGGTGGCGGTGTGGGGAGTGTAAAGAATTTAAATTGCAAAGTTGTCAGAAAACGTATAATGTAAAGTCAAACGCTTCTAGATACTTTCATAAGCCCACAAGGGCAGCACTGTATCATAGCATGGTACCATTACTTGAGTCATCAAGAAAGGGCTAAATTATGCTACTATTGCTGAACTAATACTAGTATTCATTGCAGTAGTAGCTGCTGGAGTTATAGTATTTCGCAGCAACAGAAACAAACATTTACTGAGCACTTGCCATGTATTTTCTCATTTTATTTTCATAACCACCCTGATAGGAAGTTTCTATCCTCATTTTACACATGAGAAAAATGCAATACATGGGCTGAAGTAATTCATCCAAGATCACCCTAATGGTTAGTGCCAGAATGCAAACCCAGACTATGACTCTGAATCCCACACTCTTAACCACTGTGTTACATACTGATTAAGAAGGCAGAGGAAAATGTTAACACATGTTAGTGAGCTTCTATGAAATATTACAAAAATAAAGAAACCTCGATACTGAATGAGATAAACCTCAACTATCTAGGCAGTCCCCCAAGTTTCCCAAGGGCTCTATGAGAATGAAGTGAATCCACAGTGAAATCCACTGCATGGCTATATCATGTGTTGGCATACTCTACAGCTGCACTTTCCAAACATGTGGCTACTGAGTCCTTGAAATGTGGCTAGTCTGAATTGAGATGTGCTGTAAATAGCAAATAAACACTGGATTTTGAATACGTGACCAAAAAAAAAAGAACATTAAAAATCTCATTAATAATTTTTCTATCAATTACATGTTGAAATGATAATATTTAGGATATAATGGGTTAATAAAATATATTATGAAAATTAATTCCACTTGTTTTTTTGAAATGTTTAAATATGTGATTACTAGAAAATTTAAAATTGTAAATGTGGCTTACATTTGTAGCTTGTATTATACATATTTTCCAGCTTTATTAAAATATAATTCACATATAGCATTGTGTAGGTTTAAGGTGTTGATACAATACACCTACATATTACCAAATGATTACTACCAAGTAGTACTAGCCAATACATCCATCACGGTGAGAACATTTGGCAACCTTAGCAACTTTTCAAATGCGCTGTACTCTGATCCCAAGAACTTATAACTGAAAGTTTATAACCTCTGACCAACATCTCCCCATTTCCCCCACACCCTAGGCCCTGGTAACCACCATTCCAATCTCTGTTTCTATGTGTCCGCTTTTTTAGATTCCACATATAAGTGATATCATACAGTATTTGTCTTTCTCTGTCTACCTTATCTCACTTAGCATCATGTCCTCAAGGTCCATCTATGTTGTTGAAAATAGCAGGATTTCCTTCTTTCTCATGGCTGAGTAATATTCCATTGTGTGTATAAATACACCATTATCATCTTTATCCATTCACCCATACATGAACAGTTAGGTTGTTTCCATATCTTGGCTATTGTGAATAATGCTGCAATGAACTTGGGAGTGCAGGTATGTCCTTGCTATCCTGTTTGCATTTCCCATGGATACATACCCAGAAGTGGGACTGCTGGATCATATGGCAGTTCTATTTTTAATATTTTGAGGGACCTCCATACTGTTTTCCATAGTGCCTGTATCAATTTCCATTCCTACCAACAGTGCACAAGGGTTCCCTTATCTCCACGTCCTCGCCAACACTTGTTATATCTTGTCTTTTTGATGATAGTCATTCTAACAGGTGTGAAATGATTGCATTGCATTTCATTTGGACAGCACTGCTCTACAGCCATAAACTTCCACTCACTGAGCACTGTGATAATCTCCAAAGTATACTACACCAGCTTTGTATAACACAGCAAAATTCTTCAGGTTTTTAGTATCAGTACGTCACCTGTCAGTAGTCTAATGAAGAGCAATAGTAAATAAGAGACCAGTGAAATATGCTGAATGTCTCAGGGACACCTGAAAAGAAGAAGGCAAAGAATGGCTATTCTAGTGTACAGTGGAGTCATAACACACGACTGAAATCTCTGCATAAAAATGAGGACTAGTCGGGGCTTCCCTGGTGGCACAGTGCTTAAGAATCCGCCTGCCAAGGCACGGGACAAGGGTTCGAGCCCTGATCCGGGAAGATCCCACATGCGGCAGAGCAACTAAGACTGTGCGCCACAACTACTGAGCCCTCGTGCCACAACTACTGAAGCCTGTGCACCTAGAGTCTGGGCTCCAAAACAAGAGAAGCCACCTCAATGAGAAGCCCGCGCACTGCAATGAAGAGTAGCCCCCGCTCACTGTCCGCGCGCAGCAACGAAGACCCAATGCAGCCAAAATAATAATAAAATAAATAAAAATTTATTTTAAAAAATTAGGACTAGTCAAAATTATTCTTAAAAATCCCTTAAATTATCTATGAAGTAAAATAAACGTGGTTTTCTGTCAAGAACAAGTACATACCTCCCATCTCAAGTTCTTGACAAGGTAAAACCTCACTGAATTTTATTTTTTTCTCTTTTACAAATGGGTGATCCTAAAAAGACAGTGTTTCAGTCTTGAATCTGGTGGAGAAATATAAATTAAGGAATGTTTTAAAAAATCTTACAGGTCAGACATAGATGCACAGAAATATAGTCAACTGATCTTTGACAAAGGCAACTCAATGGAGAAATGATGGTTTTCTCAACTGGATATTAAGAAGAAGAAAAAAAGAAAAGAAAAAGAAAGACATCTAGACACAGACCTTACACATTTCACAAAAATTAACTCTAAATGGATCAGAGACCTAAATGTAAAGCACAAAACTATGACACTTCTACAAAATAACATAGGAGAAAAAGTAGGTAACCTTAGGTTTGGTGATGACTTTTTAGCTATAACACCAAAAGCACAATCTATGAAAAAAATTGGTAAGCTGGAGTTCATTAACATTAAAAACTTCAGCTCTGCCAAAAATGCTGTTAAGAGAATAAAAACATGAGCAGACACCAAAAACAACGGAAACTATGAATGAGCAGCCTGCGAAAAAGAAACCCCAAACACAGTTAAGTTAAGCAAAATGAGAAGACAGAGAAACACACATCAGGTGAAGGAGCAAGGTAAAAACCCACCAGACCAAACAAATGAAGAGGAAATAGGCAGTCTATCTGAAAAAGAATTCAGAATAATGATAGTAAAGACGATCCAAAATCTTGGAAACAGAATGGAGAAAATACAAGAAACGTTTAACAAGGGCCTAGAAGAACTAAAAAGCAAACAAACCATGATGAACAACACAATAAATGAAATTAAAAATTCTCTAGAAGGAATCCATAGCAGAATAACTGAGGCAGAAGAACAGATAAGTGACCTGGAAGATAAAATAGTGGAAATAACTACTGCAGAGCAGAATAAAGAAAAAAGAATGAAAAGATTTGAGGACATTCTTAGAGACCTCTGGGACAACGTTAAACACACCAACATTCGAATTATAGGGGTCCCAGAGAAGAAGAGAAAAAGAAAGGGTCTGAGAAAATATTTGAAGAGATTATAGTTGAAAACTTCCCTAACATGGGAAAGGAAACAGTCACCCAACTCCAGGAAGGAAAGAGAGTCCCATACAGGATAAACCCTAGGAAAAACATACCAAGACACATATTAATCAAACTACTGAAAATTAAATACAAAGAAAAAATAATAAAAGCAGCAAGGGAAAAACAACAAATAACATACAAGGGAATACCCATAAGGTTAACAGCTGATCTTTCAGCAGAAACTCTGCAAGCCCGAAGGGAGTGGCAGGACACATTTAAAGTGATGAAAGGGAAAAACATACAACCAAGATTACCCTACCCAGCAAGGATCTCATTCAGATTCGATGAGGAAATTAAAATGTTTACAGACAAGCAAAAGCTAAGAGAATTCAGCACCACCAAACCATCTTTACAACAAATGCTAAAGGAACTTCTCTAGGCAGTAAACACCAGAGAAGGAAAAGACCGACAATAACAAAACCAAAACAATTATGAAAATGGTAATAGGAACATACATATCAATAACTACCTTAAAGGTAAATGGATTAAATGCTCCAACCAAAAGACACAGACTGGCTGAATGGGTACAAAAACAAGACCCATATGTATGCTGTCTACAAGAGACCCACTTCAGACCTAGGGACACATACAGACTGAAAGTGAGGGGATGGAATAAGATATGCCATGCAAATGGAAATCAAAAAGAAAGCTGGAGTAGCAATTCTCATATCAGACAAAATAGACTTTAAAATAAAGACTATTAGAAGAGACAAAGAAGGATACTAAATAATGATCAAGGGATCAATCCAAGAAGAAGATATAACAACTGTAAATATTTATGCACCCAACATAGAAGCACCTCAATACATAAGGCAAATGCTAACAGCCATAAAAGGGGAAATCGACAGTAACACAATCATAGAAGGGGACTTTAACACCCCACTTTCACCAATGGACAGATCATCCAAAATGAAAATAAATAAGGAAACACAAGCTTTAAATGATACATTAAACAAGATGGACTTAATTGAGATGTATAGGACATCCCATCCAAAAACAACAGAATACACTTTCTTCTCAAGTGCTCATGGAACGTTCTCCAAGATAGATCATACCTTGGGTCACAAACCAAGCCTTGGTAAATGTAAGAAAACTGAAATCGTATCAAGTATCTTTTCTGACCACAATGCTGTGAGACTAGATATCAATTACAGGAAAAGATCTGTAAAAAATACAAACACATGGAGGCTAAACAATACACTACTTAATAACCAAGAGATGACTGAAGAAATCAAAGAGGAAATCAAAAAATACCTAGAAACAAATGACAATTAAAACACGATGACCCCAAACCTATGGGATGCAGCAAAAGTAGTTCTAAGAGGGAAGTTTATAGCAATACAATCCAACCTCAAGAAACAAGAAACATCTCAAATAAACAACCTACCCTTACACCTAAAGCTATTAGAGAAAGAACAAAACCCCCTAAGTTAGCAGAAGGAAAGAAATCATAAAGATCAGATCAGAAATAAATGAAAAAGAAATGAAGGAAACAGTAGCAAAGATCAATAAAACTAAAAGCTGGTATTTTTAGAAGATAAAATTGATAAACTGCTTGCCAGACTCGTCAAGAAAAAAGGGAGAACACTCAAATCAACAGAATTAGAAATGAAAAAGAAGTGATAACTGACACTGCAGAAATACAAAAGGATCATGAGAGATTACTACAAGCAACTCTATGCCAATAAAATGGACAAATTCTTAGAAAAGCACAACCTTCTGAGACTGAACTAGGAAGAAATAGAAAATATAAACAGACCAATCACAAGCATTGAAATTGAGACTGTGATTAAAAATCTTCCAACAAACAAAAGCCCAGGACCAGATGGCTTCACAGGTGAATTCTATCAAACATTTAGAGAAGAGCTAACACCCATCCTTCTCAAACTCTTCCAAAATACAGCAGAGCGAGGAACACTCCCAAACTCATTCTACAAGGCCACCATCACCCTGATACCAAAACCAGACAAAGATGTCACAAAGAAAGAAAACTACAGGCCAATATCACTGATGAACATAGATGCAAAAATCCTCAACAAAATACTAGGAAACAGAATCCAACATCACATTAAAAGTATCATACACCATGATCAAGTGGGGTTTATCCCAGGAACGTAAGGATTCTTCAATATATGCAAATCAATCAATGTGATACACCATATTAACAAACTGAAGGAGGAAAACCATATGATCATCTCAATAGATGCAGAAAAAGCTTTCAACAAAATTCAACACCCATTTATGATAAAAACCCTCCAGAAAGTAGGCACAGAGGGAACTTACCTCAACATAATAATGGCAATATATGACAAACCCACAGCCAACATCATTCTCAGTGGTGGAAAACTGAAACCATTTCCACTCAGATCAGCAGCAAGACAAGGCTGCGCACTCTCACCACTATTATTCAACATAGTTTTTGAAGTTTTAGCCACAGCAATCAGAGAAGAAAAAGAAATAAAAGGAATCCAAATCAGAAAAGAAGAAGTAAAGCTGTCACTGTTTGCAGATGACATGATACTATACATAGAGAATCCTAAAGATGCTACCAGAAAACTACTAGAGCTAATCAATGAATCTGGTAAAGTAGCAGGACACAAAATTAATGCACAGAAATCTCTTGCATTCCTATACATTAAGGATGAAAAATGTGAAAGAGAAATTAAGGAAACGGTCCCATTTACCAATGCAACAAAAAGAATAAAATACCTAGGAATAAACCCACCTAAGGAGACAAAAGACCTGCATGCAGAAAACTACAGAACATTGATGAAAGAAATTAAAGATGATACAGGGGCTTCCCTGGTGGCGCAGTGGTTGGGAGTCCGCCTGCCGATGCAGGGGACACGGGTTTGTGTCCCGGTCCGGGAGGATCCCACATGCCGCGGAGCGGCTGGGCCCGTGAGCCATGGCCGCTGAGCCTGCGCGTCTGGAGCCTGTGCTCGGCAGGGGGAGAGGCCACAACAGTGAGAGGCCCGCGAACCACAAAAAGAAGAAGAAGAAAAAAAAAAAGATGATACAAACAGATGGAGAGATATACCATGTTCTTGGATTGGAAGAATCAACATTGTGAAAATGACTATACTACCCAAAGCAATTTACAGATTCAGTGCAATCCCTATCAAACTACCAATGGCATTTTTCACAGAACTAGAAGAAAACATTTCACAATTTGTATGGAAACACAAAAGACCCTGAATAACCAAAGCAATCTTGAGAAAGAAAAACGGAGCTGGAGGAATCAGGCTCCCTGACTTCAGACTATACTACAACACTACAGTAATGAAGACAGTATGGTACTGGCACAAAAACAGAAATAATAGATCAGTGGAACAGGACAGAAAGCCCAGAGATAAACCCACACACATACGGTCACCTTATTTTTGATAAAGGAGGCAAGACTATACAATGGAGAAAAGACAATCTCTTCAATAAGTGGTGCTGGGAAAACTGGACAGCTACATGTGAAAGAATGAAATTAGATCACTCCCTAACACCACACACAAAAATAAACCAAAAATGGATTAAAGACCTAAATGTAAGGCCAGACACTATAAAACTCTTAGAGGAAAATATTTGGCAGAACACTCTATGACATAAACCACAGCAAGATCCTTTTTGACCCACCTCCTAGAGAAATGGAAATAAAACCAAAAATAAACATATGGGACCTAATGAAACTTCAAAGCTTTTGCACAGCAAAGGACACTATAAACAAGAAGAAAAGAATGGGAGAAAATATTTGCAAATGAAGCAACTGACAAAGGATTAATCTCAAAAATGTACAAGCAGCTCATGCAGCTCAATATCAAAAAAACAAACAACCCAATCCAAAAATGGGCAGAAGATCTAAATAGACATTTCTCCAAAGAAGATATACAGATTGCCAACAAACACATGAAAAAAGTGCTCAACATCACTAATCATTAGAGAAATGCAAATCAAAACTACAATGAGGTATCACCTCACACCAGTCAGAATGGCCAGAATGGCCATCATCAAAAAATCTACAAACAGTAAATGCTAGAGCGGGTGTAGAGAAAAGGGAACCCTCTTGAACTGTTGGTGGGAATGTAAATTGATACAGCCACTATGGAGAACAGTACGGAGGTTCCTTAAAAAACTAAAAATAGAACTACCATACGACCCAGCAATCCCACTACTGGACATATACCCTGAGAAAACTATAATTCAAAAAGAGTCACGTACCACAATGTTCTTTGCAGCACTATTTACAACAGCCAGGACATAGAAGCAACCTAAGTGTCCATCGACAGATGAATGGATAAAGAAGATGTGGCACATATATACAATGGAATATGACTCAGCCATAAAAAGAAACGAAACTGAGTTATTTTTAGTGAGGTGGATGGACCTAGAGTCTGTCATACAGAGTGAAGTAAGTCAGAAAGAGAAAAACAAATACCGTATGCTAACACATATATATGGAATCTAAAAAAATAAAAGAAAAAAATGGTTCTAAAGAATCTAGGGGCAGGACAGGAATAAAGATGCAGATGTAGAAAATGGACTTGAGGACACGGGGAGGGGGAAGGGTAAGCTGGGACGAAGTTAGAGACTGGCATGGACATATATATACTACCAAATGTAAAATAGATAGCTAGTGGGAAGCAGCTGCATAGCACAGGGAGATCAGCTCAGTGCTTTGTGACCACCTAGAGGGGTAGGATAGGGAGGGTGGGAGGGAGATGCAAGAGGGAGGAGATATGGGGATATATGTATATGTATAGCTGATTCACTTTGTTATAAAGCAGAAACTAACACACCATTGTAAAGCAATTATACTCCAAAAAAGATTAAAAAAAAAAAAGAAGCAACCAAGCTATCCTTCAGTAGGTGAATGGAAAAACTGTGGTATATCCATAGAATGGAGTATTAGTCACCATATGAAATATGAGCTATCAAGCCAGAAAAAGACATGAAGGAAACTTAAACACATACTGCTAAGTGAAAGAAGCCAGTCTGAAAAGGCTACATATGGAATGATTCCAAGTAGCCTACATTATGGAAAATGAAAAACTACAGAGACAGTAAAAAGATGAGTGGTTGCCAAAGGTGAGAGGAGTGGGATGAATAAATAGAACACAGGGCATTTTTAGGCTGGTGAAACCATTCTGTATGATACAATAATTAGAATTGTACACAAAGTGTACCTAATGTAAACTGCTGACTTTAGTTAATCATAATGTATCAGTATATGTTCAACAATTGTAACAAATGTACCACACTAGTGCAAGATGCCACTAATAGGGAAAAATGAGAGGCAGGAAGGAGATATTGTGGGAACTTTATAACTTCTGGGCAATTTTTCTGTAAATCTAAAACTGCCCTAAAAAATAAAGTCTATTAAAGAGATTTAAAGGTAACTGGCTTTAGAACTGTAAAAAAAATTCAAAATAGAAAATAAAGAAAATGAAGAAAGCATAAAAAACAAAGCTTAAAACAAGTAGACTAACACGAAACCAACATGTCAGTGGTTATAATAAATGTTAGTAAGATAAACTTCCCTATGAAAAGACAGTGACTTAGACTGGGCCAAAAGGAAAAACCTCACAAAGGTATTCAACATAGCTAAAACAAAAAGGCAAAGGTAAAAGCCCGAACAAAGACACACTGGAGAAGTACAAAGAAGAACAGTGGAAAAAATAGCTCATTGTCACTGAAATAAAGAAAACGGCAGGACACAATACATAAATAAAACAAATCGGATTGTTTTACATTGAAAAAGGTACAACTCACAATAAAGATATGAAATGCATGAATCTTTTTGTGCACTGATATATATATATACATATATAAAGTGGAAACCGCTGAAATCTCAGGAGAAAAATCACACACATACACACAGGAAACTTAATTCATTTCTCTTAATCATTCATGGACCAAAAATAGTCAAAAACTGTTAAGAACATAATAGTAATTTAAAATGCTGATTTAATAAGTATATATTGAATTCTGTAACCTATAGAGAATAATTTTCCAGAATCTGTAGAATATTTATAAAACATTATTAAACAGTAGGCCTCCCAAAAATAGATAAATCTCTAAGCATAAATTTTATAGGGCACATTTTCTGGTCAACATTCAATAAACATAAATCTACATAACAAAGTCAAAATTTAAATATTCAACTACCTAGAGACTGAAATGATTTAATTTAGCTTCTTCCAAATAGATTTTAGTTTCCTCCAAAATCAGTGCACCAAAATAAGCAGGAAATTATCTTAAATACCACACTTCAATCCTGCTAAAGAATTAACAAGTGTAAGAGTCAAGGAAGCCAAGAATTCCAGCCAATTCTCCATTCCTTCCCAGGGGCCACAGCCTACTTCCATAGACATTTTTCAAGGCACAGAGACAGGAGAACAACCTTCTCGAATAAATAATTTTCTTGAAAATAAAGGAAAGCTCTCCCATTCATCTAGCAATTTGCCCCGCTGTGAATGAAGAGCTCTTCCACAGGGCCAACCCACTGGAAAAGATCAAGTAAGGATCTATTCCAACACTGAAGTACAAACAAGCTAGAAAGAAAATAACCCTGTACTTCACATCCTGACAGGAAGAGATCCCAGGTGTTTACTTTATAGACTGTCTTATAGCAAACAGAACTGAGAAATCCACTGTCACATAAGAGGTGCAAAAAAATTTCAAAAGACCATGGCTTCTTTGGAGTCAATGTAATTTTGTAATTCAATATATACTTACAGAGCGACTGTTTTAAAATGTCAGCATGCTAGGTACACTCAGGAATACAAATCTTAATAAGATACACTCAACTTCAAAGGTTTACAAACTAGTACAAGAAATAATCTCTATTTGGGGGGTTCAGAATTGGTAATTAAATTGTTTGAATCTTCCTTAGCCTTACTTATTTTTGGTCTTCTTTGTTTATCAGTTTCTGATAGCAGGTATTGAAATTTCCTGTTCTGACTGTGGATCAGTCAAAGATGCTCCTTAAAATTACCTTAAAATATGCTGAGACTATGTTGCTAGATGCATACACAGAATTATTACATTATCTTGGTGGGCTATTCCTTTTTTCATTATGTAGTTTACCAAAATATCCCTATTGATGTTGTTTTTGCCTTAAATTCTACTGTTCGACTCACTGCCACCCTCCTCCCCAACCCCCTTTTGCCAGGTGGAGCTGAAGACTGACCCATGGGAAAGGAGATGGCAGAACGTCTGCTTGACAGCTTTTGGACTGAGAAGAAAATAAGGTTCTTTTTTTCTTTTTTCTAATTAAAAAAAGATTTTTTAAAATTTATTTAATTTATTTATTTTTGGCTGTGTTGGGTCTTCCTTGCTGCACGTGGGCTTTCTCTAGTTGTGGTGAGCGGGGGCTACTCTTCGTTGAGGTGCGCAGGCTTCTCATTGCAGTAGCTTCTCTTGTTGCAGAGCACGGGTTCCAGGCGCATGCAGGCTTCAGTATTTGTGGCACACGGGCTCAGCAGTTGTAGCTCGCGGGCTCTAGAGTGCAGGCTCAGTAGTTGTGGCGCATGGGCTTAGCTGCTCCGCAGCATGTGGGATCTTCCCAGACCAGGGCTCGAACCTGTGTCCCCTGCATTGGCAGGTAGATTCTTAACCACTGCGCCACCAGGGAAGCCCCAAGGATCTTTTGTAAAACAATGGTTTTTAATTCTGATGAAGTCCAATTTATCTTTTTTTTTTCCTACTGTGGATCATGCTTTTAGTGTCATGTATAAGAACTCTTCATCTAGCCCTCAGTTCCAAAGATGTTTTCCTTTGTTTTCTTCTAAAAGTTCTATGGTTTTCCATTTTACATTTAAGTTGAAATTTCATTTTGAGTTAATTTTATACAAGGTAAGCGGTTTAGGTTGTAGTTTATTTTTTTGGCTTATGGATGTCCAACTGCCCAGCATCATTTGTTGAAAAGGCTATCCTTGCACCACTTAATTTGTATGAGCTTTTAATACGAAGACTCATTCTTATCTGCCTTCAATTCCGGGAAATTCTCTGGCATTAGCTCTTCAAATATTGTTTCCCTGCTGTTCCCTCTATTCTTTGCTTCACATATGGGAGGCTTTGGATCTTTCCCCCATGTCTCTTAACTTACCTTTCCTTCTTTGTATCTCTTTGTATCTTTGTGTTGCATCCTGAGTTGAATTCATTAGTACTATCTTTCAATTCATTTCCTCTTTAACTGGGCCCAGTCTAAAGCTTATCCAACATACTTTTTTTTTTAACTTTCATAACTGCATTTTATATTTCCAGAACTTTTAATTGGTTCTTTTCTAAATCCACCTCTTGATTCTATCTGCTCAGTTTTGTTTCACAATTTCCTAGAAGTTTACCCATGGGTGTTATTCCTTCATCATTTTGATGATTTTAAACATATTTATTTGAAATTTATTTTCAGATTGCTTTATTATAATTTTGTTGGGTGTGAATTTTTCTCCAGATTATTGTCTTTCTTTCTTAGTACTAGTTATACTGGTTTGCTTTGGAATTTTAATTTGCTAGCTCTTCTTGAATAGGAATGCTTCCTCTCTTTTTCTCTCTCCCTTTCTTCCTCTCCCACACCTCCCTGTCTATTGCCACTGTCTTCCATCTTCATCAAAGCAGAGGCCTCCAGTCTAGAGCCAGGTCTTACACTGGCAGCTCAGGGTTCCTACCCTTCGGTGATACTAGGGACACTAGGGATATCATAAACCCAGTCACATCGTGGCCAGGTCCTGGTCACAGTGCTATCTTATTCCCCCGCCACCCCAGAAACACAACTTGAAATGAGCCACAGACCCAGGCAGCTTTGTTCAGTTTCTTTTCATAGGCACAAAAATCCACCCCAGATCCTAGTTTCCAGTAGTGAGACTTCCTCTAGTCCCCATCCAGGCATGAAGTTCCTTTGGTCCCTATACCTTCAAGCAGTGTTTCCCACTTTTTTTGACATCTTGGGATACTTAGAAAATAACAGCATCTGTACGGCACACAGAAAGATGGATGACTCTGTTCCCTACCCAGAAATGATGGCTGGAGGCTCTGACTACCCTCAGACCACCCAGTTGCCCTGAAGCCTGAGAAAAATCAGTATTTCACATACTGGTAAACTCATTCACAGCATGTTCCTTTAGAAGAAATGCTCTAAAAGAATCAACTCCCAGCACACTCTGCCTATTTCTGAACTTTGTTCTGTTCCTAGTCCACAGGATGGTTAACTGGTTATTAAAATACAAGTATGTCAACAACATACTCCATTTATCATTACTATGTATTTGAAGCAGAATATAGAATTTAAAGCATGAACTTAAAGGGTCATCATAACCAGAAGTCTGTGCTTTTCCCTCTGTTTAGAGCACCCTCCTCTCAACTTCTCTGCATCACCTTTTCCTACTCCTTCAGGTTTCAGTTTAGATGTCACTTAAGCAAGGTTGCTTTTCATGACTCCAGTCTCACCACCAAATATGGGGTCAGATCTTCTCAGGATTTTGCATGCTACTGTATTGGACTATTATAGTATTGTATTATCATTGCCTATTGTATTGTATTATCATTGCCTAGAGTACTGTGTTATTATTGCCTATTATTATTACCTTTGACAATAACCTCCTTGATGGCATAAACTGCCTTTTTCACTTCTGTATTTCCAGATCTAGCACAGTGCCTGTACTAAGCATGAACTCAATAAATATTTTAATATCACCTATAACAGAGTTCCATGGTAAGGACTATAATGTAATAGTGAAGAGTGGGGCTCTTGAGTCAGAAATTCCTGAGTTTAACAAATAACAAATGTTGACAAGGATGTGGAGAAAAGGGAACCCTTGTATACTGTTGGTGGGAATGTAAATTGGTGCAGCCACTGTGGAAAACAGTATGGAGGTTTCTCAAAAACCTAAAAATAGAACTACCATATGATCCAGCAATTCCACTCCTGGGTATATATCCGAAAAATAACAAAATACTAATTTGAAAAGATACATGCGCTCCAATGTTCAAAGCAGCACAATTTACAACTGCCAGGACATGGATACAACTTAAGTGTCCATCAACAGATGAATGAATAAAGAAGATGTGGTATATATATACACAATGGAATACTACTCAGCCGTAAAAAAGAGTAAAATTTTGCCATTGGCAGCAACATGGATGGACTTGGAGGGCATTATGCTAAGTGAAATAAGTCAGAGAAAGACAAATACTATATGCTATCACTTATACGTGGAAGCTAAAAAATACAACAAACTAGTGAATAAAACAAAAAAGAAGCAAACTTACAGATATAGAGAACAAACGTTATCAGTGGGGAGAGGGAAGCAGGGGCAATATAGGGGAAGGGAGAAAAAAGGGTTATTATGGAATTATATGAAATCACGTGTGTGAAACTTTTGGAAATTGTAAAGCACTACAGAATTTAAATAATCGTTCATTCAATTAAAAAAAATTCCTGGGTTTAAATACCAGTTCTACCACTTACTGTGTAATTTAGAAAAGTTACTTAGCCTCTCTACACTTTAGTTTCCTCATCTGTAAAATGTATGTCACAGTTCAACTCCTATTACTTGCTGTGTAACCCTGGGCAAGTTCCTTTGCCTCTCTTGGTTTCGGTTCCTGCATCAAGCAGTGTTGTAAGGATTAACTCAGACAACATACATCAAGTAACTAGCACTTGCTTGCTTCCACTTCACGCTGAAAAGGGACAACACCATAGCTCAGCCTTGAGCACAGCTGCAGACTCAACCCTTTTCTGAGCCTACGTGGTATCTTGGTTGAAAAGGCTTTCTATTGCCATAGGAGCAATAAGGATTATCTTCATACCCACATTTTTTTCAGGCAAAGTGGAGGGCAATGTCAATGAGAACCTGAAAGAATAATTTTAAGTGCAAATTTAATGTACCTAAAGGAAACACACACACACACACACACACCCACCCCACCCCACAACAGACTGGACCATTCTAACTCAAAATGTGAGAAGGGAAAGCCTCCATGAGAATCCATTTCCAAAATGAACGCATCCACTACATTTAGCTGTATCCCAAACCCTACTGCTGGGAAGGGCACATAAAACTAGGAGAAGATGCCTGTCAGATAAGAAATTCAAGTATGGGAGAACTAATGCAGCAAACCACTTTAAAGTTCAAGTTATGATGTACATATATAGGGACTCTACTTTCAAGCATTACATTTTTAATATAATAGTTTAATGAGGAATAGAGTCTAGTAATCGAGAGAAAAATTGGTCACTGACTGATAACAAAGAAAACTGTAATTCAGACCAAAAGGAAATAAAGTAAAAATCTTGGCCTCAAACAGACTGGAAAACAAATTCTGACTCTGTCATCTCCCACTGGTGTAAACTTCAGCAAATAACAACTCTCTGATCCTGAGCTTCCTCCTCTGCAAAATGAGGATCATGATGCTCACCTCACAGGAAGTGGGAGAATTAAATGAGAAATCAGGTATGAAGTGCCCAGCACCATGCCCAACTCATGATTGGTGCTCAACAAACACTAGTTCCCTCCACTACTGCCCATGCTCCTTTTATCAGCAAGCATCATAAAAGGGTTTGGATCCTGCTAAAATGCATTTCCTCATGTCTGGATTCACAAACTTATCAGTCTGCTTGCAAGCAGACTCTCTGAGATCAGCCTGAGTTACACAGGCCCAAGATCTGGTGAGCAACCTGACCTGGATCAGTGTGGACGTCTGGCTCCCAGGCCAAAGCCTAGAAAGACTGACCGGGCCCAGAATGCAGCATGGGTGGCCAGGAGACAGCCAGGAACTAGAGCAGCCAAAAAGAGGGAGGATTACTTGAGCTTCGGCTCCCGTCCTTCGCTTGTGTACTGCCAACAGATGAGCCCGATCAGATCCTGTACCCTGGCGCTGGCCATTGTCACCACGGTCATTGGCAGCAGTCTGTCCTGGCTTGAGTGCAGGGGGAGGTAGACATCGATCTTCTTGGTTGCTGTTGTGCCTACATGACCCTGTGGACAGAGCACATGCATGAGGGTAAAGCACACAGTTCCGGTCACGCAGACCCTACTGAGCTACAACGACTGCCCTCCAGGGCCTGTGTTCTCATCCTTTTTGCACATACCAGCGTACGAGCCTGGGGTGGTCCCAAAGTGGAAACATTGTCTAGTTTTAAGGTTTTTTTTTCTTCTTCTTTAATTTTAATTTTCTAATGTTCTAATGGATCCAGCTCTGCCAGCAGTAAGGTAAATGAGCACTGCAACTAAAATAAACAAATCAGAGTGGTGAGCAGACCTAATGTTTGGTGTCAGGAGATTTGCTTTGTTACTTATTCAGTGTGACCTTGGAAAAGTCATCGTCAGACCTTGGCATAAGCTGCCCTCCCTGAAAACTGCCGTATCACTCCTTGAGACCTTGGGATAAGCTGCCATATTCTCCGAGGAAGCATTTAGCAGTACTGGAACCAGGGGCTTGCCTTCTCAGAGACGATGGGGGGCTAATTCCATTATGCAGTACCTCTGTTACTTCACTCATCTGAACTGAAGTTCAAGGGTCTCTGGTCTTATTACTGCCCTAATCACCATACTCACACTGATCTGCATGTCCCTAATCCCTCCCACACACCTCTCTCTCTTCCCTCCCAAACCCTCCACTCCCCTCTGGAACTCCTGCACTAATCAGCAAACTTCCATACATCGTTACTTTTTTTTTTTTTTTTTTTTTGGTACGGGGGCCTCTCACTGTTGCGGCCTCTCCCGTTGCGGAGCACAGGCTCCGGACGCGCAGGCTCCGGACGCGCAGGCTCAGCGGCCATGGCTCACGGGCCCAGCCGCTCCGCGGCATGTGGGACCTTCCCGGACTGGGGCATGTACCTGTGTCCCCTGCATCGGCAGGCGGACTCTCAACCACTGCGCCACCAGGGAAGCCCCATCATTACTTCTTTTTAAAAAACATTCCCTCCACCTTTTTGCTTTAATTGAAACCTGTTGATCATGAGGATACTACTTCCTCTGCTGTCCAGAAGACTGTTTTGCTTTGTTCTTTTTAACCCTCAAATCCTTAAGGCCAGGAGGTGGAGTAGGTATTCTTGTTCCTGCTATTTCCAAACTATTAATTCTCCTTTCTTACAAAAAAACCCTGTTCCTTTGAGACCCAAGCCATCCAACTACACCATCCTCCCCCTCTCCTTTTCTGTTACCCACCAGCCTTCCTTTGGTCATTCTCCTCCCTCACTGAAGGCCTGAGCTCTTGGCTCATAGTCTTTCCCACCCTAATTCCTGTCACCATTCTTGGCAATTTCATCTAAAAGAACAATCTGTCCAACACGCAAGTGTCTCAATCCCTTGACCACATCATCCCCAGTGCCTTTTCATCCACCACCTCAAATCACTTATTGTGGTGGGTACACCAGAGATCTGCACTAACTCCAAAATCTCAAGTTAGAACATCCACTCACTGAATACACTTTTTTTTATAATTTTATTTTTGTTTATTTATTTTTAAATTTTGGCCACACCATGCGGCTTGCAGGATCTCAGTTCCCGGACCAGGGATTGAACCCGGGCCATGGCAGTGAAAGCGCCGAATCCTAACCACTAGACCACAGGGTTAAAACCTGAACACACTTCAATATACCTCTACTTCATCTGTTCAAGTAGTCCCTCAAATTCTCCAACCTATCATCTGTTGAACCACCATTTTTTAATTATCGTTCAGTCACCCTTATTTCCCAATGCCACCCTCCAGATTACATGAGCCATTATAATCGTTCCTTTGCAAATAGTTTTAATACTCTCTTCCTCCACTGGACACAATTCACAGAACCCCAACCTTATATGAACCCAACCCTCTGCACTGCCCAGCTAAACATCACTGGAGAAAAATCATGTAACTGTACAGATTGATTTTACTTTAAATTCATGATGATAAACCTCAGACACTCAACACTGTATAGCAAGCCTATTATATCTCCTGATCCAACCTGCACCCCACCTGAGATCACTAATACATACTTTTGCTTCTCTCCTCAAACTTCCCATGAACCTCACCTCTTGACCTTCAGCTCCTGTCCTTCCCTCGTGTATTGCCAACAGATGTAAATACTGTGGACCCTTGAACAACACAGGTCTGAACTGCAAGGGTCCACTTACACGTGAATTTTTTTCACTTGATATGGGCTACAGTACTATAGGTTCCACAGTTTGTTGAATCTGTGGATACCAAACTGCAGCATCAAATTTGATCATGTTACACTCCTGTTGAAATTCCTTCAGTGAGTGGCTCCTATGATACTTTGAATAAAATCCAAATTCCATGCAGTGTGCAACAAAGCGCTGCGTGATCTGACCCCTGCCTAGCCCTCCAACATCATCTACTGCCACTCTCCCCCCACACCCCAACGCCGCGCTTCAGCTACACCAGCCTTCTAGAAGTGCCCTGAATGTGTGTACCTTGCCTGCTTCTTCCCCTTTTAAGGCCATAGCAAGTGCTATTCGCGTATCTAGAAGGCACTTTCTCATGATTTTTGCATCCTCTATTATGTGGCCTCGGGCAGGTTACTTAACTCTCTGTTCTTCCATGTCCTCATACATAAAATGATAATAATAGGACATGCTATCTATCAGAGGACTGACTCTTGTAAGGATTATTATCATTGTTATTGTTATTCAAGGCTCAGCTCATATGACCCCTCCTCAGAGAAACCTCCACTGATAATCCTACAGAAAGAAGACCCTCTCACACATATCCTGCTCATTTCCTTCATAGCACTTAACAATTTGATATTATATATTTATTTATGCACATCTTCAGTGTATGCCTTCCCCACTAGCCTCTGAGCTTCCATGAGGGGAACCATAATAACGCCTGCTTTGTTTACTGCTCTGTACACAATGGCTAGCACTGTGCCTTGCACACAGAAGACTCTCCAAAAAAAATCTGTTGAACTACAGAATGAATGCATGAATGAGTCAAATGCCTACTGGGACACATGGTAGGAACTCAATAAATGATAGTTTCTTCCATCCATCTCACTTGCCCTTTTCCATGGGTCTGTTTCCTGATAGCAGATGGAGATGGAGGGACTTGAGCAATCAAGTGGTTCCTTCTTTAACACTCTATACAGAATTCTATCGATCTAAGGTGGGAAAAAAATCAGAACTAGGGTAAGGAAATACATAAAATCAGTTTAGAAAACATTTTTAGAGAGATTCCACTTCTCAAATAACCCAGCATCTAATATTAGATCCACTGGGGTTTTTTTTTTTTTTTACTGAGTCTTCTATGTTATAAAGCAAATAATAAAAAATTAATTCTCCCACATAATGCTCTCTCCCTATCCCTCTCATGCATACACATGCGTGCGCGCGCACACACATACACATACACAGACACACACACACGAGCGTGCGCGTATTTTTCAGCTTGGAAGTAGTAACTCCAAGGACTAGCAAAGATGTCTCTAAATAGCAAGTGTTTTGATCCTGTCAGGCAGTCAAAAGGTTAAAATTAAAACAGTGGCAATCTTTCTGGAGTGGGTTTATAGCCCTCTTACCACTCTCTTCTCAACTTCATTTTCAGAACCCCTAATTGCTGTCACTGCTCTCTCTTCTTATTTCTGTTTATTCCTCCTCCTTCTTCTGAAGAACTGGAGCTGAGGGGCTATAGGAATCACAATATCTAAAGATACAAAGATTCAATGAAATGACAAATGTGAATGTACTCTGCAAACTATAAAGTGCTTTAGAAATGCAGCACAGTACACTAGAAAGGACCTAAGTTTTATAATCAGACCCATTTCTATTACTCAAGTCTATTACAATGTCACATGAGGCCAAAGATGGATGCTATAGGAGCCCTAATAATAATACCTATTACTATAACAAAAGCTAGCATTTATTTAGAGCTAAATAAACTCTGCTAAATGTTTGCCTAAGTTATCTCATTTAATTTTCACAATCACTATAAGAGGGAGGGTTCTATCATTACCCTCATAATATATGATAAAACTAACGCTTATAAGACTACAGTCATCTGCTCAAGATCTCATAACCAAAGTGAAGAGCCAGGACTCAAAGCCATGTCTGTCTGACTCAAAGGCCTCTACTTTAAACATCAACACCTTCTTTCACTAAAGTTATCCTAAATATAATCAATTCCCACTCTCCAAGGCTTGAAAATCATCTCCCCCTCCTTCTCACAAACATGCCAACAGCACTGCCTAAAGCAGTCTCCTACAGAAGGAGCACTCTGAGGGGCTGCCCAAGGAGAACTGGTAAGGATTGAGACTCCAGAGATCATTGCCACTGTCAGCTGACTGCAGGGAAGTCACCACTGTTTAGGAAATGAAAGCAGATAGTTATATGGTATTCCTACGCATCCCTTTACCCTCTTCATTTCATAGTGAAATAGCAAGTGTGGGGAAAACTATGAGAATAAATATGGCAGATACTTATTAAATGAATGATGCACTTTATCTTTTTAATCTTCTAATTCCATCTTGAGGCACTGATGATGGGGGAAAAGTGCCTTGCACAAACCTTGAAATTATATATTTTTTAATAAGGAGCCTCTTCTGAAAAAACTCAAGGTGGTGGCAGTTAGCTCTATCTAATAGTCCCTGTGTTGCAATATTTAGAGAGAATCATCTAAAACGTAAAACAATCCATCAATATAATAGAAAGTAATTAACTTATTAAAAAAAAAGTGACCAAAGAATTAAAAGTATTCATCACACATCAAGGCAAGCAATATTCCAAAGAGTAACATCTAACTATTAAAAAGCAACTAGCAATAAACAAAGATCATATACAGTTTCACTGCATGGCAATTTATGTGTTCCACAGAATTGGGGAAATGGAGGCATAATTAGAGCACAAGGAAAGGGTCACCACAGAGACAGGGAAAACTGGTTTAGCTCCATCTTTCCCAGTCACTCATGCATTCAACAAACACCCACTGAAACACCATATTGAGCTCTGAAGACAAAGTTAAGTAAGACAAAATGCAGACCTTCACCAAATTCATGGTCTGTTGACGGTCTATACTGTACATTGTGATCAAAGCTTTAAGAGGGAAAGTACAGGCTATTACGAGAGCTCAGAAACAACCCAGACTAAAGGGGGTTGGAAAAGCCCTCCCAGATAAAAAAATAAAAAATAAAAAACTTACCCTTCCATCCAATAGAACCACTAACCCAAGGAAAAGACACTTACTGTACTTAAACACCTTCTATACCAATATACAAAAAAGTGAATATGAGTTCTCCCTGAGACAAAGGATTATGAGCGTTTAATTTTAATTTTCTGCTTTATATTTTTCTGTACTTTCTATACTAAGCATGTTATTACTTTTATAATTAGAAACAAAATAGTAAATATTATAATTAAATGACAAAAAAGGAGATACAAAGAACTACTACACAGAGCTTAAGAGTTTTAGGTAAGAGAAAGAGAGGATCAACTTTGAAAATGTAGCCTATGTTAAGGCATCCAGCAGAATTTACTAAGGACACATTATGTGCCAGTTGCTGTGACAGGCTGTTGGAAAAAATAATTCAGACACCTTTCAATGGCAAGTTAAGTAATATTTACCAAAGAAAAATGAAAAGTAATAAACCCATATTGAGCTGACTAATTTGGAATTGAACAACTCTCTCCAGAGCAGCCCCTAAATCAGCAAATGGCCCTAATTCAGGTTTTAGAACAAAAAGAAAAGTATTCCTGAAGCAAAACTATTCCTCAACACAACTGCAACTGATAAAGACCAACTAGACTCCAGAGTTCATATCACACGGCCTGTCCATGACTTGATGGCCTAGCAAATGCAGCCAAAATCTCAAACTCAACATGTCCAAGACCTGTCTCCTTCTTCAGCTTGTCTCTCATTCTGTATTTGATCTCAGTTAAGGCTTTCACCACCTACTCTGTCACTCAAGCTAAGAACCTTAACTCTTTTTTCTGTCTCATCTTTCAAATGTCTCTGAAATCTCTCTCAAATCTTCCTCCTCAATGCCACTGCCCTAGTTCAAGCTTCATCATCTCTCAGCAAGACTACTGCAGCAGTCTCCCAACTATCTCCCTGTCTCTAAAATCTCTCCTCTCTCCAAATCTTAATTTCCTTACTGCTATCAAAGCGATTTTTCTCTAATCACTGAACATGCCTATCACTCAGAAATACATGATGGCTCTCCCCAGTGTTAGCATTCCAGCTCTTTAGCATGGCAATTAATACCCTTTGCAATCTGGTCCCAATGTATCATTAATGAAGTATATTGAAGAGAGGTTAAGAGCACAGATTTGGGGTCAGCCAGATCCAGGTTTGAATCCAGACTCTGCCACTTCCTTAGCTGCTAGACCTGAGACGTTGGGCAGGTAACTGTACTTCTCAGAACCTCCATCCCCTTACTTAGAAAAGCAAATAAAAGGTTTACAAAATGCCTGACACATAGCCGCTAATCAAGAAGTGTACCTCTTCTTCTGTCCTTCAATTCAAATGTCTCCTTTTCCTAGAAGGTGGAAGTCGAAATTAATTTCCTCTTCTCTGCCCCCTAGCAATCTGACTTGCATAGCCTTATGGCTTCATTTTTCTCTACCTACCATTACAACCTCCTTCCCCACCCTCTCATGTAACTGTAAAGGGAAAAACTGTACCTCAGCCATTTTGTATTCTCCAAGGGCAAAGAATATAGCAGGGGTGTGGTGTTAGCTTACTGAACTGAAAGAAGTCCTCAGACTGTCTCTCAAAATGGACCCACCACTCCTAGCACTTCTGTCGTATCCCAGGTAAACTGGCTATACCTCTTCTACTTCCCAGGCCATTCTCCAGGAGCCCTCTTTCTCCTCTAAAATATCCCCAGCACCTAACATAGGGCTGACATATAGTAGTTACTTACACATATCAATGGAATGAATGATTAATATTCTCTTAACACACAATTTTTAAACACTTGCATTACACTATAGCATATAGAGGTACTATCAACCTGTTCCCCTATTATTAAATGGATGTTGTTTCTAATATTTCACTATTGTGAATTATATTCTCAGAAACATTCTCGTATATAAATGTTTGTACACATATTCTAAGGAGTAGATTACTAGGCCAAAGAGTATCAATGCTTTGTAGCTTGTGATATATACTGCAAAAGCTCACTTTTAAAAAAAGTGTCTCTAAGCCAATCATGAAATATCAGTACTATGAACTATAAGTCACCCAATTAATAATTAGTTCATAAAATGTAAAGATAATAAATTTTAAATAACTTCTATATATGGAATATGAATGGGTACAGAAATGAAATACATAGAATTTCAACATGATGAATTAAAACATCACATCTGTTCCAGATTTTTTTCCCCATCTGATCCCATTAATTAAAATAATATACATTTTGCTGCCTATCATAAAGTTAATTTCAAAATTATGTACCTGCTAGTTTCCAAAATAGGGGAAGCAGGAAGAACAATAGATGGCATTCAGTTCAAAATCATCTTGAATTAAGAAACATCCATATCAAGTGAGTTAGCTGAATTAAGTCTTAAGGACAGAAGGTTCAGTTAACAGCACTACTTAATACTTAACATCAAGGTTTGTCAGTAATAAATTGAATATCAGATCTCAAAACTGTTGCTAAGTGTTCAACTTCTCTGTCAAGGGAAAGGAAGAGAGTAAGGATAGACAGCTTGGCTTCTGCAATTAAAGGGACAAAAAGCAGGCAACATTATTCCATTAGTCACAACTGCACAAGCAGATCATTATATGTAATTTTAAGGTAGAAATAAATATATCAGTGTATCCCAACAATATAATGATGCAAATTGATAAAAGGGTTATTTGTAGCCTTCAAAACTTAAAACTCTCTTAAAGGAATGGCTGCAGTTCCATTCCACCAGTACCTTCTTCCCTCAACAAGGACCAAAGAATGCTACAGTCTACCAATGGCCTAGTCTTTAATAACATGATACCCAGACTTGGTACAGGGGTCTCAGATTATCACTACTCTGATGATGATTTAGGGACTTCATTTAATCAGAGTAAGGATTTTAAACAAAATCAAGCCTAATTCTGGTCTAAGCCAGGTTTAATTGACCATGGCTACATGAAGAGGAAACAAAAACCCCAAACCCCATACTGAAGCATTCTGCTCTCAATAAGTGCTGGCTTTATGAGCTCAGGCAAAGAACTCACTTTTGTACATTCAAAATGGTGGCACAGAACTTATGAATAGATTTTGTATAAAATTCTATGACAAATCCATTCAAACCTAGGGGCTTGGCTTTGTAGTGCTATCTTAACCCTCAATAAATCAGGAATGCTTAAAGCCTATTAAATTATCATTTCCCTGATCTGGCACCTGTAGTCAAGTTAACTTGTCAAAAACATTCCTACAGTTTGTCACTGGACACTGTATTTTCTGACAAGTTAAGTTTAAGATAAAATTGACAAAATCTCATTAGTTTTCTCTGAATCACCAACTTTGGTTCCATTAAGCTTTTATTATTAAGAACATCAACTGTCACTCTTTCTTTAACAAGGTCAAGTTCTAGTCTGGGTACCTCCAGGATCCTTATTCTATTAATAGGGACAAGCGAGGCATTGCAGTGTGGTGGTTAAAAGCATAAGTTGTAGAGTCAGAAAGACCTGGGTTCAGTTCTCAGCAATGCCACTTACTGTGTGTCCTTGGACAATTTTATTTAACCTTTCTGGGTCACTATTTCCACACAGAAATAGTGTATTATAAAAGTACCTCTTCATGGATTTGTTGAAAGGATTCAATGAGACTACACATGTAAAGCACTTATCACTGTGCCTAGTCCACAGGAAATGCTGGCTGTTCATTAAGTTGCCTTTTTTCCCCTCTACTTTTACATTCATAGACTTAAAAAAAAAACTTTATTACCGTTCATACTTGTAAAACTGCAGGGAATTTTAAGGGTCATCCCCTTCAAAACAGTTTCAGCAAATGGTTATCCTATGACGTCTCCTGAACACCTTCCACTGACGAGGTCCCTGCCGCCCTCTGAAGTGGACTCTTGGCTTCAGTCTGCAGGCAAACAGTTTTGACGGCTAGAACTTTTGTTTTTCGTTGAGGGACACTTTCTCTGCAGATTTTCCTCACTGATCTTAGTTCTAGCCCTCAGAAACCTGGAACAAACTTACCTCCACTTCCACAGACACCCCTTCACATACATGAGGACCTCAAACAAAGTAGCTCAGTTCCTAAACACTGCGGTATGAGTCACGCTTCTCAGCGTACAGCACAGTATAGAAAGTGTCATTTCCCTCGGCTTTTCCCAGGCTGATGATTTTCTTGAATTTTCTTTCTGTAACATCTGTGACAAATATAAATTTATAGTCCCGCACCTGAAACAAGAAAGGGGGCTGCTGCTCTCAAAGTAAAGAGCCTCCCCATTTAAAATAAACCCGCCATAGTTTGATGCCCTGTCTTTTCTCACTTTAAGAAGAAATGCCTAGAGCTACTGGTTTAAGCAATCTGTTATCAAGTGAAATTTGAGTAATAGCCTTGAATAATTATTTTTTTCAAGACATCGACTGAAAGACCAGCAATCATTCATGTTTAGATACAGGTAAGAAATTTTACAAAATGGGGGTGGGGCGAGAATGAAGGGAAAAAAAGAAAGCCTACCCATACTGTATCTGGAATAAAAACCGTTTTTCTCGAAGTCTTAAATTTAGAAAGCAGTCCTTGAAAATGTCAGTTTTTACCCTGACATTTTATGATTATGTTTGCTAGGGACCTCTCTGCAGCCTATAGAACTGGTCTGGACCCAGCCCTTCCAGCCTTGAGCCGTGTAACTTTGGGCAAGCCCATAACCTCTCTGAAAGTCAATTTCCTCAGTCATGAAACACAGATGAGACTACCTCAATAGACTTACTACTGGACGTACGAAGCAAAAATAAAGCATGTTAAAATGCTCTGTGAACTGCAAATTGTCATACAATGTCAGTTATTACTGTTACTTATGCTGTTGCTCAGACCAGGCAGATCTTCAACAAAAAGTCCCTTCAAACAAGGTTGAGAAGCGGAGGCAATAGGAAAGGATCTCTATTTCAGTCTTTAAGAGAGAAGAGCCATAGCGTTCTCTTCTCATTCAGCCTCAGGATGGTTACAGCTGTACCAGGAGGTGCTCTCACACAAGCACAAGCCAGTCATCTGAAAGCATAATGGGATGTAAAGTGTCCATTTTGAATTTTCATGGCCATTGTGGGATTCTTTAGATCATTAATGTTACACAGCACTTTGCATTTAATTATACAAACAATGGGTTCTATAATGATGAGAATATCAGGGAAAGGTAATTTGCATGAACTAAGCCCCATCACCTAGGGTAAGTTTAGGGACCTCTTCATTATTAAATCATTTATATAATAAAGTCAATATGCTTTAAAAGTAAAAATAGGTTTTTTAAAACCATAAAGAAGAGTTACATCTTTTAAACTCTATCAATGATCATAATACAATGAGTCTTTTTAAGATTTAATATCAACTTTTAAAATTAAAACTCAATGGGGAATGTATACTTGGCTCCATTACTAGATGATGTATCTTTAGAAAAGGTTACAGTATAGCCATTATCATCCTCCTAAATTATATGGAAAATCTGGTACAACCCTCCAAGTACCCCAAGGACAATTTAATTCCAGAGATAGTGAAGTATTTGGAGAATATAAAATTGTATAAATATTGAAGGAAGTAATTCAGGTGCATCGATCATATTCATTTCTTGCAGGGTTTCAATTGGTTAAATGTTTCAAAAGTTTAAAATGTCAATATACAATTTAAAAGTTATATTGTGTCCTTGATTTTGAAGTTTTTTAAAACCCACAAATTTATACACTGTAGTAGGTTCATGACTGTTTTGGCACTTTAAGACTCAATGTTTCTTAATGATATAATTCAAAAATTTCACTGAATCATAATTCAGTAAGTCATAAAAACCTCTTAAAATTAATCTTTCACGCATATCTAGCTTATCCAAAGTTAGAATTTAATTAGATGGCCTTGGCACAAATGGGCTTACTACTTTATTTGCTCAATCAGTGTATGTCTCTTCAGTAATTATAATGAATTCAAGTCCCTGATGCACCTCCTAGCAAACAATGTAAAAACATCAGACAAAATGGAAATAAATAGCTTTATATTTCTCCAATTACAACATTCACTTTCATCCTCAAAACGCACATGTGAAATAAGTGGAATAGGTGCTATTCTCAATAGGAAAAGGCCACACAAAGGACCTACACCCCTGGTGACAGAGAAAGATGCTTGTCTGCAGCAGAAAATACATGTTTTTTACATTATGAAAATGATACAACTGCAAAGAGCCAACTGAGAAAGTTTGCATTGAACCATTTGAAAGTACATACTGAAACATAAGTAGGAGCAAGAAAAAGAACTAGATTATTATTTATTGAGAACAACACTTCCTGTTGGGAAGACTCACTTCTAACTATATATAAAATTTACAATTGAGAAGAATCCAAAAAGTCTGACTCTCAGGCCTTTATCCCACGTCTCCCAGATACAATAAAAGGAATACTTCTTTGCTGTTGGGTACATAGAAGGGGCTCAATAAATCCTCACTCACCATGTTTCAGAGGTTAGAAACACAAGGGAACACCAGCTCCCTTAAGAGTAGGCAGAACCCTCCGCTTCTGTTCTCAAAAAGCAGTGGTCCAGTACCAACTCATGGGCCCCAGAGAATCCTTACTCTTGGGTTAAGAGCCTCATCAGTAATTGTGAGGTGTATCTGTACTAAAAGTGGCTACCCAGGTGGTAGTACCCAAATGTGCTTTGATGATGACAAAGGAAGAAAAAAACAGTTTGGTCCTTGGCGAGACAGGCAAGCTGCCTATGACATCAACATGGCACAAGCTCCAACACAAGCAAAAGGTCTGATGAGACAAAGACCCATCTCAGGTTGCAATTCTCTGCGGAAACAGGCAGCGCGAGGCCTGCTTGCTTGCAGGAACTGACAAATCACTCGGGTACCAGGGTCTCCCGGGTTTCTCCTCAGCCCTCTAGCATTATTTCCCTCCTGTTCGTCCTGAGTCTTAGTCAGTCCGATCTCCTCTGAGGTCCTAACTAAACCAGACACAGGGAGAATCGGGATTTTATCTTATTAAAATAGATATGGCTAATTTGTCTTTTCAAATTCATTTTAAATTAAATTGGATTTCCTCGGAAGGCTGCTAGGTCAGTTCCCCTGCTGCGAAATGCAGGACAAAGGTTAATTGCACGCCCTTCACCAGCTCTTCTAGCCTCCTGGGCAGGCTCTGATAACCTGCCCCTGAGAGGTGGGAAGGCTTCAGTTTATTGGGCGATAGATAATGTTGCCATTAGAGCCATTTACCATTATGCCAAGAAACATTTCATTTTTTTTTTTACCTAAATAACAAGATATGATAGCAATAACAAGAATGAAATGCAACAATGTTACCAATTGGTGGTTAGTTCTTCTAAAATGCAAAACCCAAAGAATAAGACCTAACCTTGCTTTCCTAAAAGGCCCCAATAGATGCAAAGGTACACACCCTCCTGGAGCAAACAGTTTTCTGGTTCCAGTGTAAAATTCCATTAACATTTTCACTTAATTTATCTCGTTTAAACTGTCTATGTTCATGAAAATTTAACCCAGCAATTCCCTGTTATACAAAGCATAACAGAGTATGAATATTTAAATACAAGGTAAATAAAACACTTTATCAATTATATTTTTGTATTCTAAATTAGTGACTTCACTTAGCATGTCTGCCTTGCACAGCACCACACAATTTTTCAATTAAAGGTCCAGATGTTTCAAAGGCTCCAGTAGGCAACAGCAGTTATGAGAAATGCTTTATCTGCATTGTAATCATCACCACCACATCAGCTCCAGGCTGCATTAACATACTCATGTTTTATTCCTGCTCCCCTTCTAACAGAGCAGGTAATTATACAACACAGTGGAGAAACACAATCCTAAGGGTCGGACAATTTCCTTACAAGCATCCACCTGAGCAACACATTTTCTTAAAAATTTGGGGTGACTGTTTAGCAGGAACACTGATCATGCAGAATACTTTCTTTAAATAAAAAGAGTGAATCACAGCCATACCAAGCTTAGTGTCAAATAGTATTAAAATGCAAGATGGCCTGCACATACACACATTTATGTATACTGAAAATCAACTAGAAGTTTGTATGTGTAAAAACCACTATCATCTGTTAGAATCTAAGCCATTTCTTCTCATTTTTAATGCCAGTGTCATCTCTTGAATGACTCAACTCTATCTTTATTCTTAGTATTCAAAAATGACAATTCATCTCACCTGAGACTGACCAAGTAGAGCAATTATCCCTGTGCCCATTTGATTAAAATATATATATATGAGCAGAACAAAATGCAATTCTGACAGCTGAAACAAAAATATTATTTTTAATTAAATAAAGAGATTTAATTAAAGAGTTAATTAAATGACTCTCCCACCCAAAACTAGAAAACAATAACCTCTGTTATAAGAGATACTGTTATGCTTAGTAAACACAGTATAATTTAATGGGAAAATATAGTTCCTCATTGTTAAGAGAACCCACAACAAAATTAACTTTAATTGTAATTTTAAAAATTATTCTATAAACATACTTGTATTTTGAAATATTCCAAAAGGAGTTGTCCTAATGAAGATGCTATTCAAAAGATAAATGCCTTTACAAATATTAAAACCTCAGACAGGTCAAATCCTAGCAGGTTACACTTCAGCATCTGAAAGCAGACAGCTTCCGTTCCTTCCTGAAGGAACCTTAGGTGGAACATTTTTAATACATCACCATGTCACTTTTTAATGTGCCCCAATCTATTAACCACATGGCAAACTAACAGGGATTTTTAAAATATGAATTTTATGGCTTTGTGCTGGTGATTAATTAAATAAATAGCCACCGTTTCACAAATCATCCCTCTAATTAGTCTAAAACAGACACTTTGCATTCACTGGTGTTACTGCCATCTGAAGCTCACAGAAGGGCAGGAATGGTGTAGCATGGCCGTGTCTCTGCACTTTGGAGCCCATTGTCCCAGGCTCCACGGCTGGCATCCCACCCTGCCACGCAGGGGCAGAGGTGCCATCTTCACAGGTGCTGCAGTCAGCTGGAATTTGATTCCAGCTGCTCAGAAAAGATGTTCTCCTTAATTATTCTCCCTCACCCTAAAGGAAACAATGAAACGACAAAGGAATAAAGTGCAACCTCCAGCTGCAAAGAGAAGAGGTTTCACCAACACAGTTCATGGAGTGAGTGAGAAAGTTGGCTCCAGCTATCTAGTTTAGGAATAAGTAGGGTGAAAGCCTTAGAACTCAAACTCAAACATGTTAAGTCATTATCTTGAACTCAGATATTAAGCAATTACTTCCAAACCCTATTATTTAAAAGACTCCATTCAAAATCTGAAAAGGTCACTCTTTTTGAAACTAAAAAGAATTCAATCTAACTTGTTTTAGTAGTATATTTTAAAAGATGAGGGACTTCCCTGGTGGTCCAGTGGCTAAGGTTCTGCGCTCCCAATGCAGGGGGCCCAGGTTTGATCCCTGGTCAAGGAACTAGATCCCACATGCCACAACTAAGATCCGGTGCAGCCAAATAAATAAATACTAAAAAAAATAAAAGATGATAGTTCCTCTGAAAGCAAATTAAACTTGGAGGTAATTTTTAGTGTCGGGGGGGGGGAGAAATCAAATGGGAATACCTAAGAATTCAATTTCCTTTAGGAAATACATTAAGCAGTTTCCTAGTCTTGGTATTTAAACTTCATTAGGTAGGAAGGAAAGAAGAAGGCGGGGGGGGAAGGGAGGGAAGAAAGGAAAAGAAAAAGAAAAAGAAAGGAAGGAAGGAAGGAAGAAAAAGGAAGGAAGGAAAAGAGAGAGGGAGGGAGGAAAAGGGGGAGAGGGAAAGGGAAGGCCTAAGGGGAAAGGAGTGGGAAAAGAAAGAAGGAAAAATTCAGTAGGGATAACACACCAAGGTATGCTACAGATTATTCTGTAGAAAGGCTATCCTCATTTCCCTTCTCTCTAAGAATAGGAGGAGGAAATGACGTGTTGCAGAAAAGACGAGGACCCTGAAGCAAGATAGACTTGTGCCCTCAGCTAAATCATATAATCCCACTTAGCCTCAGTTCCTTCCATCCTGTAAAGGGTTTTAGCCCCTTTTCTCTATAATTATAGGGACACTGAGATACTACAGAATAAAGCAAGTAGCACATTCCCTGCACAGAACAGATGTTCAACAAATGATGGTGATGCTGATGGCAATGAGAAATGGGAGGAAGGCAGAGCCTGGGTGACTACAGCCAACACTGCAGATGCTGTGTTTCAAATGTGAAAAAGAGGGACAAACGCCCAAATGTACATGAACACAGAACATGGTCTTCACTGCACTAAAGAAAACCCAAATCACTGGCAACTAAGAAGAGATGGTGTAGTTTCTCTAACTTTCACATTTACTGGGCACAGAGATAGGGGAAGGGTGTCTCTAAGACTGTTCAGATGGTAGAAATTAGAAAGAAAATGAATGAACTTTGCGTTCAGCAGACCTGGGTTTGAATTCTGGCTTAACTACTTACAAGTTGTGTAAACTCAGGCAAACCTGTTCACCTCCCTAAGCCTTCGTTTCCCCAACCCAAAATAGGGAAAATAATACATTCTTTGTAGGGAATCTGGGAAGAATGAATAAAATAGCATACTAGGCACTCTGGCATATATTAGACACTCAGATAGTTTCTACTACATTAAGTTAGATCACATGAAACTCTGATACTCAATCATTTATGATCCACAAAAATTGCAGTTCCATATGGTTTTACCTAATATAGTGACTGAGACAATGAGTAGCATGAACTGGAAAAACAACAGAAAATTTTCAAAAACGGAATGACTTACACTATCAATATAGGAAGACGACCAAGATATAAAAGGTGTTTTTAAGACTGGCTCATGATTCCAACAATACAGCAGCTAACATGTATTAAACACTTACTATAGGTCAAATATTAGCCCATATATTTGACATCCATAATATTAGTTTATGTAATCCCAAAACAATTTAATGAGATAGAGTCAACTATTCTCCCCATTTTAGATGAAATGGGAGTTTGGAGAAATGAAGTAACTTGCCCAAGGTCACACAGCTGGTGAAGCTGGGAGCTTTCTAACTCCAGAGCCTGAGTTCTTACTCATCACTTACAATTGCATGGCCGCACTACAAAGCTACTTGTTTTGCTTTTAATAAAACTATATGGGTGGGCAAAGGGCTGAAATAAACATTTCTCCAAAGATATATACAAATGGCCAATAATCACATGAAAAGATGCTCAACATCACTAATCAGTAGGGAAATGCAAATCAAAACTACAACGAGGGGCTTCCCTGGTGGTGCAGTGGTTAAGAATCTGCATGCCAATGCAGGCGGCACAGGTTCAAGCCCTGGTCTGGGAAGATCCCACATGCCACAGAGCAACTAAGCCCATGCGCCACAACTACTGAGCCTGCGCTCTAGAGCCCGCGAGCCACAACTGCTGAAGCCTGCACGCCTAAAGCCTGTGCTCCTCAACAAGAGAAGCCACCGCAATGAGAAGCCCGTGCACTGCAATGAAGAGTACACCTCCGCTTGCCACAGCTAGAAAAAGCCCACGGCAGCAACAAAGACACAACACAGCCAAAAATAAAAATAAATAAATTTATATATTAAAAAAAACTACAACGAGATACCACCTCACATCCATCAGAATGGCTACTATCAAAAAAACAGAAAACAGCAAGTGTTGGCAAGGATGTGGAGAAACTGGTAAACTTGTGCACTGTTGGTGGAAATGTAAAATGGTACAGCCACTGTGGAAAACAGTATAGAAGCTCTTCAAAAAATTAAAAATTAGAATTACCAAATGTTCCAGCAATTCCTCTTCTGGGTATATATGCAAAAGAATGGAAAGCAGGGTCTGGAAGAAATATTTGTACACTCATGTTATAGCAGCATTATTTACAATAGCTAATAATGGAAGCAACCCAAGCGTCCACTGACAGATGAATGGAAAAGCAAAATGTGGTATACAGCTACAATGGGATGTTATTAAGCTTTAAAAAATAAGGGAGGGACTTGCCTGGTGGTGCAGTGGTTAAGAATTCACCTGCCAATGTAGGGGACACGGGTTTGATCCCTGGTCAAGGAAGATCCCACATGCTGTGGAGCAACTAAGACCATGCGTCAGAACTACTGAGCCTGCATTCTAGAGCCCGCGAGCCACAACTATTGAAGCCCATGCTCCTAGAGCCCGTGCTCCACAACAAGAGAAGCCACCAGGTGAGGAACCTGCGCACCGCAACGAAGAGTAGCACACGCTCAACGCAACTAGAAAAAGCCTGCGCGCAAGCCCGCGCGCAGCAACAAAGACCCAACGCAGCCATCCATCCATCCATCCATACATACATACATACATACATACGTACATAAAATAAGGGAATCCTGCAGTATGCTACAACATGGATGAACCTTGAGGAATTTATGCTAAGTGAAATAAGCCAGACACAAAAAGACAAATACTGTATGATTCCACTTACATGAGATACTTAGAGTAGTTGAATTCATGGAGACAGAAAGTAGAATGGTGGTTGCCAGGGACTGGGGAGAGGGAAGAATGCCAAGTCGGTGTTTAATGGGTATGAAGTTTCAGTTTTACAAGATGAAAAGAGTTACAGAGACACACTGTAGTGATGATTATATAACGTTACGAAGGTATTTAATACCACTGAACTGAGCACTTAAAAATGGTTAGGCTGGTTAAAAAACAAACAAACACCGTACTAGGCAAGAAGCAAATAATTTACAAATCATTTTCTGGGCCTTCCAAAGGACGGACATGCCAGTGGCAAGCAAGCACCAGTAGTGAGAGTATTTCACACCAGCACCTACAGTGACTGGGATGACGATGCATTCAAAAGTCCCACTGCAACCATGGCATCCTAGGATACTTCTTCTCCCATGTCATAGTGTTATTTAAAATAGAAAGAAAAAAAAAAAGTCAGACATGCTTGGAAGTTTCAAGGAAAAATCCTGAAGTTGTAATCAAATAGCTGCTGTGTTCCCATTATGTTATAGTCAAGCCATTTTGCTATGTGACAAAGGCAGCAAAGCTTTTTATTTATTTGTTTGTTCATTTACCTATTTATGTATATCTCTCATACTTCCTGAATCCTCTCATGTAAACAGTGAACAAGTCATCACAGAAAGGGAAATGGCACTGACAGTGGAGGCTATGAATCCATTCCCTTCAAGTCAAGAAAATCCCCAAACACCATGCTTTCAAAGCCAGGACTGTAAAAACAATCACACTTGCATTTAAGCTTCTTGGAGCCGCCCCTGTGGCACCAAAACCCACCAAAGATAAAGAAGATGTTTGTGCTAAGTTGGGAAAGTGGAGACATCAGCATTTCCGCCTTCAAACCATTATTTCTGCTCTCCAGACAGCACCTGATAAAGCATCTGGAGTGCTGTCTTCTGTGCAGCCACTGCTCTTCCAACGCCTGTGCTCAGGGGTTTCCCTGGGGTTTCCTTTTGGACAACTGCAGCAGAGACTGTGAGGGGAACCTAAAGGAGCTGCCTTAACCTTCCCGTAAACTGGTATTTCCATAGAGGATTAAGACAAACGTTTCAAATAAGCCAATTTCCTTTACTAAAAAACCAAAGTGACAACAGCAGAACCAAGAGAAATATATAAAGACAATGAATGAATAAGACACACCTTTCTTGTCTTTGGGCATGAAAAATATAGAGCAAAAGGTTCGATGGAAGTGAGCTACACAATTCCCTCCTATTTCTGATGTTCCACAGTGGGGCCCAATGAAAAAGTTATACAAGAATTAGATTGAGTCATACCGAGGGGAAGAGGAAAGAAGTCTAAAAGCTACTATCTACTATATGTTGATGCTGCATGGTATATATATTTCTGTATTTCTGTTGATTATACATTTTTCTATTCAGAAGAATGCAACTGTATTTCTTTTCTAATAAGGTACTTGCAGAACTCTGGGGATACCAAATGGTTACTTGCTGAACTGGTGAGAATGAAAATCCCTAACTACCCTTGAGATTCCTGTAGAAGAGAACAAGTTTCCTTCTCCTAAAGTACCCTAGGCAACTCCACTGGGCCACAGGAAGTAAGAGCTCCCTCTGACCCAAAGGTGTAGGGATGTACAACTAACTGAACAGAACACGAAAAAAAAAAGCCAGCATAGAGAACATCCTTAAGAAATCCTGCTCTTGGAAAACTGAGGGAAGCCAGAGGGTCTCCTTGGCTTTGGTCACCTGTCAAGCTTACTGCTTTCCCCCTCATCTTCTAACCTTGTAGTACCTTTCTTGTTTTTCCCTTTATGGTTGTCTCTCCCATGTACCCATATTCCATTTTACACTATTACATGGGTAATGTGAGATGTTTCACATTTAACACTCTGCATTAGCACGGTGAACACTTCTGGAAAGAGTAACAAAAATTTAAAAGAGCTAACATTTACTCGGGCACTAGGTTGAGCCCTCTATGTATCTCTCTTGATCTTCAAAACTGCCATCCCTCCATTTTACAGATAAATAAACTCCTAGGAAGTTAAAGAAATTGTTAAAGGTCACACAACTAGTGAGAGAACTCAGGTAGAAACCCAGGTCTGACTGACTCAAAAGATCACCATCTTGGGGCTTCCCTGGTGGCGCAGTGGTTGAGAGTCCGCCTGCCGATGCGGGGGACACGGGTTCGTGCCCCGGTCCAGGAGGATCCCACATGCCACGGAGCGGCTGGGCCCATGAGCCATGGCCGCTGAGCCTGCGCGTCCGGAGCCTGTACTCCGCAACGGGAGAGGCCACAACAGTGAGAGGCCTGTGTACCGCAAAAAAAATAAAAATTAAATAAAAATTTAAAAAGTGAATTCTAGATAGATTATTTAAATATGAAAACTTTAAATACAACATAGGAAAACATCTTTATGATCTTGGGGTAGGGAAGGATTTCTTAAACAAGACACATAAAGTATAAATAATGGGCCTTCCCTGGTGGCGCAGTGGTTGAGAGTCCGTCTGCCAATGCAGGGGATATGGGTTCGTGCCCCGGTCCGGGAGGATCCCACATGCCGCGGAGCGGCTGGGCCTGTGAGCCATGGCCGCTGAGCCTGCGCGTCCGGAGTCTGTGCTCCGCAACGGGAGAAGCCACAGCGGTGAGAGGCCCACGTACCGCAAAAAAAAAAAAAAAAAAAAAAAAAAAAGTATAAATAATGAAGTATAAGACTTATAAATTCAATATTAAAAATAAGAATTTCTGCTCATCAAAAAACACCATAAAGATAATGAAGACAAGCCACAATCGGGAGAACATATTTGCAACAGAATGGTTAGTGTCCATTAAAATGATTACTATCCAAAACACATTTTAAAAAATTCCTTCAAATCAGTAAGACATGATAAACAAAAATGGACAAAAGATTTGAAAAAGTACTTCACAGACCAGCAAACATAATCAATACACACAAAAGATGGTCAATCTCAATTATAACCTGAGAAATACAAACTCAAATCACAAGATGATTTCACATCTACAAGATGAAAACATTAAGTCTGATGGGATAAATGGGACACTTACATATTGCTGGAGGGAGTGTAAATGGGAATAACCACTTTGGAAAACAATTCGGTATTATCTATTAAGGTTGAAGCTGCACACATATGCTGTGACCCTTTAATTCCACATCTGCATGTATTCTTCAACAGGAATTTTCAAACCATGGTCCTGAGGAAATCAATTTAGCCATTTTTGACCAGCATTTTTTTTTAATGAAATAGAATAGATTAGAATAAAATATATCAGAGTGCATTTACACTTGGTTCTGGTCAGTATTTTTTCACAAAAATTTTGTTTCGATGTATTATATATATGTGCACATGTACTTAATGTATGTGTGTACTGGGTCAGGATCTAAAATGTATTCTCTCTTATTATATGTGATTCATGGTAAAAAATGTTTTTAAGCCTCTGCTTTTGGGGTAATTCTTGCACATGTAAAATATTTATAAACAGTATTGTTTGTAATAGCAAGAACTGTAAACAACCCAAATGTTCATCAACAATCAAACAGATAAATAAACTGCAGTATACATGTACAATGAATTAACTATATAGCTACAGGTATCAACATGGGTGAATCTCAGGGACATAATGTTGAGAGAAAAAAGTTACCGAAAAATACTTAAAGCGTAATTAAGTATTTATTATAAACATTTATAATATTTAATTATATATAAATATATGTAAGTATGTATAAATATAAATACATTTATATAAAGTTCAAAACTATATTGTTTAGGGATACAAATACATGGGACAAAGCTATAAAGAGAAGCAAGGGAATTAAAGACACCTTCTATGAGTGGGAAGAGAGCAAGGAAGATACAGAGGGGACTTCAGAAGTAAAAGTAATGTTCTTACTCCCAAACTGGGTGGTACATGAGTGATTATTGTACAACTTTATACCTTGCCTGTACCTTTAAAATACTTTTCTGTATCTACTCAATTAATTTTTAAAAATTTAAGACATATTTACAAGTGAATCCATTTCTCTACTTCACAGATGAATGAGGAGCCTCACAATCTTTTCAGCTTATATGGAGAAGAAAAGAACCCAGTTATTCCCAAGCAACCAACAAGTTCCTTTAAGGACACAGGGAGGGAGGTATGGAGGGAAGAAAAGAGAAATGCACTATGTGCTAGAACACTCTTAATTTTTCTTCATAATCTTTCCTCCTTCAAATTCTTCTGGTCCCCTATAGTTTACCAAAAACAAAAAACAAACAAACAAAAACAGAACCCTCTTAAAGCAAAAGTTTTAATGCTAGAGACAACTCATTATAAGACTACTATGAATCAAGAAACAGGAAGTTAGTTAGCAGGAAAATAAAAATCAAAAATTCCTGCTAAGAAGCTCTGGAAAACCTTAAACTGCTTTCAGTTGCTAATTCTTTTTTTTTTTTAGTGTATTTATTTATTTTTACTTTTGGCTGCGTTGGGTCTTCATTGCTGTGCGTGGGCTTTCTCTAATTGCCGTGAGTGGGGGCTACTCTTCGTTGTGGTGCGTGGGCTTCTCATTGCAGTGGCTTCTCTTGTTGCGGAACACGGGCTTTAGGTGCGTGGGCTTCAGTAGTTGTGGCAGGCGGGTTCAGTAGTTGTGGCTCGCAGGCTCTAGAGCACAGGATCAGTAGTTGTGGCGCAAGGGCTTAGTTGCTCCATGGCACGTGGGATCTTCCCGGACCAGGGCTCGAACCCGTGTCCCCTGAATTGGCAGGTGGATTCTTAACCACTGCACCACCAGTTGCTAATTCTAATGCTGGTCTATATTTAATAAAATGCACGGTTATTACTTGTAGAACACAAAGACATAATCTTATGGTATATTGTCAAGTGCTAATTCTTCTCCAGAGTGAAAGAAAAAAGAATGCCAAGTGATTTCTAAGGGAAAAAAGACCCATAGTTACTCAAAATACACATCTCAAATGATTATCTTTTCAACAATGGCAAAAACTAAACAAAAACCCCACCCTATTTTAATACAGGCTGTTACAAGCATTGCAGGAAAGGATCATAGACTACAAAGACATTTTCAACTCCCCCTCCCTTTTTTCACTCATTATATTTTTTCTTAATATTTTCTGCTTGACATAATCACTGGCTAGCTACATTTTAGATATTTATGGCTTGTAATTTAAAGAGAGAATTAACATTTACTTAATGCCAACTTTTAGCTTAATGCCAAGTACTGTGGTAGTGGTAATAGTGATAAAGATAACAACACTAGAAAAGAGAAAGTGGTCAGAGATACAAAAATGGAAATGAAAGAGGTAAAAATAAATCACTATATTATTCTGTATTAATAATACTCTTGTACTTGGAAATCCCATAAGAACTAATGAAAAACTACCATAAACAGAGAATTTGGTAATGTAAAGGAATACAAAATTAACACAGAAATCAGCAGGCTTCGCACACATAATAAAAATGTAACAGAAAGTAAGACCCCATTTACAACAGCAATAACTGCAAATATCTAGGAATAAACTTAAGAATTATGCAAGAATATGAAAAATACTTCCCCAAACAAGTGAATTCAAAATCCAGAAGCTATAAAGGAAAAAAAGGACAAATTTCACTATATTAAAAAAAGTATACTAGCCCCAAAAAATCCACAAAATCAAAAGATACACAATAAACTGGACTAATCTCCCTAACATATAAAGAACTCCTAGCAAATAAGAAAAAGATCAAGAATCCAATACATCTGGGAAATTCACAAAACTGCCAAGGTTCTTAAACAAATGAAAAGCTCAACCTCGCTCATAAGAGAAATGCAAATTAAAATGACACAGATTCACTTTTCACCTATTAGACTGGCAAAAATCCAAACATTTGATAAATTCTGTGGTGAAGCTGCGAGGAAACAGGCACTCTCACATATTACTGGTAGCAGTGTAATTGGCACAATCCCTATGCAGGGCAATTTGGCAATACTTACAAAAATCACAAATGCATGTTCCCTTTGACCCAGCAATTCTGCTTCCTGGAACTTATCCTACATATATAATTGCACACTTTTAAATGCCATATGTACAAGATTATTCACTGCTGCATTGTTTCTAACAGCAAAATATTAGAAGCAACTCAAGTCTCCATCAACAGGGAACTGGCTAAATAAACTATAATATTTCCAAACAATGGAATACTATGCAGCAACAGGAAGGAATGAGAAATTCTCAGCGCACTAATACAGACAGATTTCCAAGTTATACTGTTAAGTAAAAAAAAGGAAGCTCTGGAACAGTGTTAGTAGTATATTATATTTTGTGTAAAAGGTGAAAGAATAAGAATATAAATTCATATTTGTATATGTACACTCTGGAAGATCTACAACAAACTAGCAAAATGGGTATGGGTAGGCACTAGATGAATGGAGGACAGGAAGGAGAGAGACTTTTCACTGTGTAATATCTTTTTACATTTTGAAACATAAGAAGCATTACCTGTTTAAAACATGAAATCAAAAATAACAAGAATAGCAGCTATCATTTATTGAGTACCTGCTTCAAGGTGGGCATGTTTTATCTCATTTAATCCTCATAACACACTGAAGTAGGTAATATTAACTCCAATATAGAGGACTGAGGTCCAGAGAAATTTTCACATCTGTAAACCAGTGTAAACCAGTGACACCGCCTATCTCACAGGCTGTTGTGAGGATTAAATGAAATAATATATATAAAATACTTAGCACATGCCTGACACACAGTAAATGCTTAATCAATGCTTTACCATTTCAAGACAATAACTATTTTTAAGGATATTTCAAACAACTGAACCATATAAAATACAATAAAATCAAACAAGAAGTTTAGCAAAGATGTTTTAATTGAAGTTTTTATACATGTAGGTTAAATAGCCTCTTCTAATTAATTGAAGGCTGCTTTAGATATGCTACATCCTCATGATATAAATTACATGGTCATTAAAATAACTGCTCATATCCCATAATTATACATGGGTCTTTAAGGCCACTCTTTAATAGGCTGAATATACTTAATGAGAAAGGATATCAATGGAAAACTTTAGAAGCATAACCAATGTTTATTTCAATAAAGGGGGGGTGCTATACATGTGATGGTGACTTCAAGATAAATCCCCAAATGTAAGATCTGATTCCAAAATACTGCCATTTCAAATTCACTTAGTTACTCATGGACAACAGGATGTCCCCACACCCTGAAACTACACAATCACTACACATGCTGCTAGGCTATAAGCAAGATGTTCCTTTGGGGAAGTTTCAAAAGAAACATCAACTTTCCCCTTTCCCCTTGTTTCTATAGAAACAAGCTATACTGATAAGATTCCCTTTAATACTTAAGCCCAATGAAAAGAACATGAAGAAGAAGAAAAAAGAGCTACAAAGAAGCAACTGACTTTCCATAAGCTTACCAAAAGCCATGGTCAATATAAATGAGATAAGACTGAATTCAGGGAAGAGATTTACAAAACATTTTAATTGTAGTTTTAAGTATTTGTCTTCATTCTGTCTAAAAATAAGCTACACTTAGAATCATCCAACTACATGGTAAAAAAAAAAGTATAGAAGGAAAAAAATAGGGTCATATTTAAAGTATAGAAGGAAGCAAAATATAAACAAGTCTTTATCACTAAGCATTGAAAGTTTAAAATTTATTAAGAAAATGCTCTGTACAACATGTAGTCACTAGTATAAGGGGAACTATTCCTTCTATTTCCAGGCTTCTTAGCTTTAGCCACAAAATAGGTCTCTCTGTCCTTTTAGAGATATTGGGGAAAATCAGATTCCTTCTCTTTGTCCCAGGAAGAGTGAGTTAACTGACACAGCCTTACCCGTTCTAGGCACTCAGTGTCTGCTCAGCAGTTGCTCCTGTGTTCAAACTTTGGGGGTCAGGGACCCGGCCAGCTATCTAGCAGCAGGTCTGAGGGCCCAGATCTCTCTAATTCCATTACTGGCGTGGAAAGAGTATGAGACAGCAATTTTGAAAAGTCTGTCTCCTCTGCAGATCAGATATTGCCTTGGATGAGTCATCCCAATGTCTAGACCTGCACTGTCCAATACAGTAGCCACTAACCACATGTGGCCATTTAAATTTAATTTAAATAAAATTTAAAATTCAATTCCACAGTCACACTAGTCACATTTCAAGTACTTAACAGTCACATGTGAGTGGTGGCTACCATACTGGACAGCACAGATATAGAATATTTCCATCAACATAGAAACTTCTACCAGATAGTGCTTGTCTACACTCAGTGGAGGAGGTATTAGGGTTGCAAATCATAAGCAGATTTGCCAGTAATAAAATGAACATTTGAAATTCCATTTTTCTGATTTCTACGTTGGAACTCTCAGGGTACCAAAGTCAGATCAGGGAGAGGTGTGGTTAATATTCACCTCCAAATCTCTAACAATAACTAATATGAACAGAACATTTATGATGTGCCATCCGCTAAGAGCTTTAATTATTTAATTCTCACTATAATCTTATATAGAAGGTGTTAACCATCATATCCCTTTTACAAATGAAAAAAGTAAGGCTTAGAGAGATTAAGTGATTTGCCCATGGTCACATAGCTAGTAAGTAACAGAGTCAGGATTCAATTTTAAAAAACAAACAAGCAAACAAAACCTGTAGGTACAACTCATACATACACCAGAAGTAGGGCTCATCCCACTGAAGCCTTCCGTGAAATTCTCATCATTACAGAATCATAGAAAATTAGAATAGGAACAGAAACTAATGCAGTGTTTCATGACCATCTTTAACCCACGACCCCTTCTGATAACTATAAAAATCTCACACTCCCCCAAAGATGATGTGCACCTTACCATGGCCATTAAAATTTATTCTATCTTCTGCATATCCCCAACAGTCAAATCTTAATGAGGCTTTACTTCTTTGTAAGTATTGTATAAAAATTATTTTTAAATTTTCCTTACATAATATTAGAATATTGAATATGCTTTTTCAAAATACATTCATTACCCCCTCAAACACACACATACTGAATCAGTACAAATTGATGACTCTGTCCAGTCTTCCCAATTTTAGAAATGAGAACAGTGAGGCTGAAAGAGGGTGGGAATGCCTTGCCTGCAATGAAAGATAGAACTGCTGAAACCAGAACACACTGGTAAGGCTCAGCCAACACACTTTACTTCACCTGACCCTTGAACGGCAAAATTCCTTAGGGCCCCCAGCCCCCCAACCAAAAAAAGTTAAGATTTGGTCTCATTTGATGGTAGATCTTGTGAGATTTGTGGTAATGAAGCTCTGGGAGTACTTGGATAGGAATTCCTTATGTAATTTTCATAGATTGTTGGAGCCAGAAGGGACCTCAGAGACTTATCTATCTCCTAATTTTAGAATTGAGGAGACAGAAGCTCAGCTCATTATATATAAAACGGAGGCATCTTATCCTTCACCATTTTACAGTCTCTATGACAAAGGTGGCCTGTTCATTCATTTAATTTTACTCAATGACTACTGGATGCCAGGATCTGTGCTAGTTGCTGGGTTATAAAGACAAGCTGAACATTATCCCTGTCCACACAGAGCTTGCATTCTTGTGTGTGCGAAGGATATGTAAACATATAATTACAATGGAGTGTGATAAGTGCAACTTCTGGGAGTGAACCTGAGGGAGTCAAGGGAGGTCACATGTGGGCTGAATCTTAAAAGATAAACAGGAATTCACTGACAAAGGAAGACATTCCAGGCACAGAGAACAGAACAAACAAAGAACGGGAAGCATGATATCACAGAATATGGACACAAGTGATGAGATAAGGGAAAGGGTATTTTTCTCGAAGCTTTATTGAGATATAATCGACACAGTATTAGTTTAAGGTGTACAACATAACGATTTGATCTATCTATCTATCTATCTATCTATATATATTGCAAAATGATTACCACAATAAGAAAAAGTGTATTTCAAATAAGAGGCTTTACTATGTAGATTATCAAGGAAAGTCACATAAATATGAAGGATAAAACTCTGGCCATTATCTTTCTACTTGTGAGCTGTGCTTTCACTATAAGTCACGTAAGGTAAGAATGTCTCTTCAACAAATGGTGCTGGGAAAACTGGATATCCACATGTCAAAGAATGAAGCTGGACCCTTACCTTACACCACACGCAAAAATTAATTGAAAATGGATTAAAGACCTAAAGGTAAGGTCCAAGACTATAGAATGCAAGTCTAGGGAGTTAAGGCTCCTTCTATTTTACTACACTGCCTCCCATAAACAGCAACAATGAACACTTAACCATGGAAAGAGGGTTAATACTCCCTTTGCCGTGCCCAGCCTGGCGGAGCCATGCAGAGCCCTCCTCTACCTGAGAACATTTCTACCACATTCAGGCAATGCTCAGATCTTCCTGGGTCTTCTCTTCTCCAGGCAGATTTTGTAAATCCCAACTCATACACCCTGTTCCCAGTCTCCACCTCCTCCTGGTAGCCTTTGTCTGAACACAGGCTGTTTACAGTCACCAAAGTCCGTCTTATAGGCACACACTACTCCCGTACACTAAACTCTCTACTTTTGCTAAGTGGAGGCACAGTGATTTATTCAGACCTGAGGATGTCAATCCCTTGCTCAAAATATGACTCTCAGGGGGCTTCCCTCGTGGCGCAGTGGTTGAGAGTCCACCTGCCGATGGAGGGGACACGGGTTCGTGCCCCGGTCCAGGAAGATCCCACATGCCGCGGAGCGGCTGGGCCCATGAGCCATGGCCGCTGAGCCTGCACGTCCGGAGCCTGTGCTCCGCAACGGGAGAGGCCACAACAGTGAGAGGCCCGCATACCGCAAAAAAAACAAAAAAACAAAAAAACAAAACAAAACAAAACAGAAAATATGACTCTCAGGATCAGGTCAGAACCTTCTTGATCAAGCCTCATCTCTTGCCTCTTCCACCCTCTACGTTGCAGGCACACTCAACTACCTTCATTCTCCCAGAATCCACCAGAATTTCTCTCTCTCACCTCAGATTTTTATACCAGCATTTCCCCTGCCTGGAAGCTTCTTACCTAACTAACCCCCTCCCATCCTTCAAAGTTTGGCTTAGGGTTCATCTAAGGGGTCTTCCCTAATACCCGCCCATCCCAAGTCCCGGCCAGGTGCCCCTCCTTTAAGGGGCTCAGCCTACTGAACTTTTCCTCCCATAGCATTTAGTACATTTTATTGTAATTGTCTCAATCTTCTACAAGATTACATACACCATGAGTTTGGGGCCTCTGTTTCATTCACCATTGTATCCTCAGCATTTAGCAAAGTTCCTAGCACATACAGGCTCTCAAGAAATATTTCAGAGTGAATGAACGAATGAGTTTTTCTTCTACCTCTCTGGCTGTGTTCAATCATACTGAGCTTACAACCAACTTTCTTCCATGTACGTCTTGGTTAAACCATATGTTGCCCTTCTCTTTCACCGCCCCCATACACAAACAACTGCATTTTATGGCCTAAGCGCAAGTGTACCATTCTGTCTTGTCAAGGCCACTTCGGTCCCTGACTTTGTTACAGCACATGCCTGCTATCCCCCCCAGTTTCTGCCTTCCGTGAATGTGATCAGCCTGTCATCAATGTTCTCACCAAGCCCCTGAACACACGGAGTCCTGCAGCTTGCCACAATAGATAGCTATCTGGATCAACACGTGTCTATAGTCACTCTGTGCCTCGTCACTCAGTCCAGGTGCAAGCCCACCTGACCACAATGTTACTGGCCAACATTTCTTCAGCTTGCCTACAAGAATACTGTACAAGATTCTGCTACAACAGTCAGATGCTTTACTGAAATTCAAAACACCATGACCACAGTACTCTAGCTAATCACACACCGAAGAAAGAAATGAGGTTCTCTTGACCTGCCTGGTTCTGAGAGAACCCACGCTGGTTCCTAGGGATCACTGCTTCCTTTTTCCCGGTTTACAAGCCCCACAGTTGTTCCTAAGTGAGATCTGTAAATCAAGACTGCCCTATCCCAAAGCTGAAGAGAGATGTCTGTGAATGCCTGGGTTGCTGAAGGAGGCTTCATGAAAGTAGGCGAGTTTTAAGGAAGATTTTAATGCAGAGGACCATCAGAGCTTGCTAGAGGACAGAGGGAGAACAGTCAAGCCTAAGTGTGACTAACAGACACAGCAAGGCTGGGTGTGAGTAGCAGAGACAGCAAGCCAGAAGGCCTGGCCCGAGTATAACCTGGGATAAGCAGGGACTAACAAAAAGCAAGTTCTTCTTTCTTGGCTGCTTCCTTGATCAGAATGGTCAACTACAGTTGGCCTTCTGCCAGAATTCTTGTTTTGACTATCATAAAACACACACAATAGATCAAGCAGAGCCAGAAAGTAACTCCTATGTACAAGGCAGTTGTCAGAAATGGCCAGTCTAGTTTCTCCTAAGAACCTTCTGACAACAGATTCACCACTAGGATTACGTGTAATGGGCGATTTTGTTGTAAAGGACTATTGTGCAACATTTTCCATTTCTCTTTCAGAAAAATGCAGAGGTAATTATGTACTCATAGCCAGTGTAGCAAATCAGCTAAATTAAACCTGTATTTCATCTAACTCATATAGGATATGAATAACATAACTAACTTTTCTAATTTCATACTCTAGTACTCCCAAGTAAATAAAAGGGAAAAAAAGTAAAGTTTTCCCCCTACAAATAGAATCTGTCACTTCCTACGATGTGCACTTTTCAGCTCATGCATCCTAAATGCATGTGGAGATATTATATGCACTTTCTATTTAGCAATTTAATTATATCTTTGCATTCAAAGAGGGGCAATGGTTTGCAGTAATAATCAGGTGAAAGCATTCTAACATTAATATGCTGGAATCCGATGTGTTAATTTGATGCAACTTTGCCTTGACAATATGTGATTAATTTGTTCTCAGGCTAGCCCTGCTCCCAGCTCTGACAGTTTAAAATGCTGGGTTTCTTTATCCATATCGCTATTTGACACGCCTTAGCCCACTGCTTTGCTAAGACCACTGTTAATTTGTAATGAACTTGCTTTTCAGGGGGGCTCCTTCATTTTTAATTCTGTCAGTGTCACCTCCTTGAGGAAAATTACAAGTTTCCGTAGGTGTGATTACTGCCAAGTGCTGCTGATAAGAGGTTTGAGAAAACAGGGCTTTATAAGGAAGTCTGTATTTAATCTGCTGAAACAGATTTATTGCCTCCAGACAGATAAATATAATACAAAGTTCTCTTACTTAAAAGTCATTCCCAAGTTCTCCCTCACCACCACCTCCTCCTAAACAAAAACAGAGTTGCATTTCCAGGATTCAATGACTCACTCAGGGAAAAGAGGTGAAAGTATAATAAATTGAGCAATAATGGTGATTCTTGTCACCAACTTAGACTTGTAGTGGAGTCTTATAAAACATATGAATATACTTTTCACAAAGTGGGGAAGAGGGGAAAAAATCTCACTGAAATACCTATGGTTTCACTTCCTTTCTAACTGGCAAATGAACATTACACAGCCTCATGAACCCATTTTCTGTGGTCAAACTGAGTACTGGTGAAGCTAGACATGGTTTAAATTTCTCCTTGGAATATAATCCTGAGAACGCTTGACGAAGGGTCACAGGGGAGATAGAAAGTCAAAGTTGTGGAAAATTATGCTTAATATAATAACCTATTAGAGTAACAGGAGGCAGCTTCTACAGCACTTTCACCGGTGTTCTCCATTTAACCTTCAAAATAACCACATCCAGTAGGTATTATTATCCCCATTTCTTTCACATGAGGAAACTGAGGCTCAAAGAGTTCATGAGGACTTACCAGCAAGAAAAGGGCAGAACTCTGGGATAGGAAAACACATCTTGTGACTGCCTGTCCTGCTTTTCTCCATCACCATCTACTGGTTGGAAAAGTCATCCCCTCTCTAATTAGTTCACAGATAAAGCTAACCAGTCTAACGCTGGAGTCTTTCTCTTTAGCTCTAATCCTTAGTCTTTTTCCATTTAATCAGAGGCATGCCATTCTTCAGCAACTCCAGCCTTTCCACCAGGAAGCCTTCTGTTCCCAGAGGGCCAGGCAGACATCTAGTGCTACTAATTTTACCCTCAGATTTATCAGATGTTCTCGAATGTCTATTTACACCAAGAGCCAGCAGCTTAGAATAGCCCCACTCACCCCATACATCAGTAGTGGCACGCATCTCTTCTCAGATGATTGGGGAAGTTTCCCAATACTTCACAAACTAAATGAAAACTCCTAGATATGAACTACCACTGGGGGTTCCCCCCACTTCCCAAACTATCTTTTTCTCTATATGTTCCCCAGCTACTGCTCAAATTAAAAAAAGAAAGAAAGAAAGAAAGAAAAAACAACTCCCTTCCACTATCTATTCAGGCCAAAATGACTCCTATCACTCACTGCATCTTCACCAAGAAGGACACTCTTCTACTCTTTCATAAAACACTCCCACCCTTGCCTTCTCCACAAGACTGTTCACGAAGCAGCCTTTAAGAAAGAGGTATGTAGGGCTTCCCTAGTGGCGCAGTGGTTGAGAGTCCGCCTGCCGATGCAGGGCACACGGGTTCGTGCCCCGGTCCAGGAAGATCCCACATGCCGCGGAACAGCTGGGCCCGTGAGCCATGGCCGCTGGGCCTGTGCGTCCGGAGCCTGTGCTCCGCAACGGGAGAGGCCACAACAGTGAGAGGCCCGCGTACCGCAAAAAAAAAAAAAAAAGAGGTATGTAAACTCTGCAATATCTGCCAAAGGAATGTAAGCTAGTCACTGAAAAGGAGTATTTATTATATAAAAAGAAAAATTCAAAGATTACAAAGGTAGGTGCACCAGCATGATGCAAAATTACACCTAAACTAAAACTAAATTATGCTAAAGATAATTTAGCATCTACCGCTCAAAAAGAGATACATGAAACTTGGATTTTTAAGCTGTCTTTAATTTAGAACTTTCTTAATGCTCCTTACTGTGGTTTGTTTACCTATTAGTCTACAGACAAGTTACTTCAGAGCAGGGGTAGGAATTTATTCATATATGTATCCAGAGGACCTAGAAAGTAGATGCTCAATAAGTTTTCACTAAATTAAATGAAATAAAACTGCTAGGGGGCATGTCTGTACCTGCTTAAACATGGCCCACCTAGAGCAGCTCAGTTCAGTCTGGCACACATACAACCCCCGGGCACCATCTATGGCTGGTGTGGTGGTAACAGCTGCTGCTCTGAGATGCCTTCCCCTACAGGACAGACAGCTCCATGGCAGAGACCACATTCCTTATTCCCAAGTCTTCCTCCTCCACTGATTTGTGTCGGCAGGAACTCTAGGGTACTACTCCCAAACAACAGAAAGAGGAGACCGGCTCCAAGATCAACTCGACTGTGAACCAAGCAAAGGCAGAAAACACCTCTCCAATGACAGATGTTGTGCCTAGAACAGAAAAACATATCTCGAAAGAGATGTGCAGATGGGAACAAAAATAAAACTGAATAGAAAGAAGGAAAAAAGCTAAACCAAACACTTAACCTAAGGGAAGTACTGGTTTGAAAAAAGTATGTAAGAAAAAATGTTAATGGATATATATCAAAGATACAACAAAGGCAAATGAAATAAAGTAGATAATTCAAAACTCCTGTACACCTAACAACTCTATAACTATAATATCTGCCAGATAACTGCATATTGTCTAACATGCGAGCTGGAAAAGTCCATCTAACGCTGCCAGAAGGGTCATCATCCCTAGAGAGAAAAGTCTAAACCAAATAGTGCACATAGTGTGGGTGTACTAGTGTGTCTAGCTACCAGACCATCCACTGAAAAGCACTAATTAATTGAAGAAATTAATCTCTATGAGTTGGTCATTTATTATGTGCCAGTGACTACAGCAACATCTTCTCATGCATGATCCTTCCAATAAGTCTCACAACTCCTACCAGCAAGGCTGGAAGGAGAGGACGCTGGGGTCCAAGAGAAGTTAAGCTCTTATTTACCCAAAATTGTACAGACACTAAGTGGCAAAGCCAGGACCCAAGACTGTTTGACACTTAACCCAACACACCCAGACCCCTGCCCAAAAAGCCCACTGGGAAGCACACATACACACACAATCCGATTAGAAACATCACAAATCAGTCTCTAAGTATACAAAAGTGCAGAGGGAATGGCAAGATAAAAAGTGGTTCAAGTATCAAAGTGCTAACCAGAGTGAATTTTGTTCTGTTTTCTGCAGACAATGAGGCAATGGGCTAACTGCAGTCCGGGCTGAAGAAATGACTGGAGCAAAGGCGTAAAAAAATTAGAAATCATTTGCAGTCAGACTACCAAACTGTCAGGTAATCAGCAAAGGGGGTTTTGTTGGGAGGCAGGGTGACAGACGATCTAGAATCAGGCTGACCCAGGTTCAAGTACGGCACAAACTTTCCTAATTACTGGCTTTCATTCATTCATTCCACTAATAATTATTTTGCCCCCACGTGGAAGTTCCTGTGTAGGGTTTTCTCCTCTCTGCCTCTTGGTTTCCTCATCTAGAAAACAAGGATAAAAATCTCTATCTGTGTGGGCTATCCTGGGGCTGAAATGAGAAATGACGTATTAATTAAAGTAGCATACCTACAACAGGAAGGTAGGTGACGGGTAAATAAAGATCAAACTTCACTGAACAGTAAGAATTAAATTGGAAAGTATGTGGGGAGAAAGGCTGCCACTGCTGAAGGGCTCTGTCAGGTGGAGTTTAGTTTTGCTACCTCAGGAGGGCAGCGGGGGTATTTAATCTGGCCACTGCTATACACGACACACAGGAGAGGGGACAGGTGGCAGGGAGACCAGCCTGGAAGCTGCTGCTGTAACATAAACGGATCCGAGAAGGTCCTAGAACAAAGGAGTGAATCTGAGAAGTGTCAAATCTGACAGACACTGAGAAGGAATCACTGGATGACCTTAGGGACACATTGTGAGGAGAGTGGTGAAAAAGAAGAAAAGTACTCCCATCAATTCACATCTTTAAATGGCTTAAATCTCACTTTGGAAATAATCTTTCTTTGAAAATAATCACCTAGACGTTACTGATTTCACAGAAAGACCCTTTGTTTTGCACACAAAATACACTTTAATATTTTTCTGCTTTTTCTACAAGCAACACCCTTCCTCCTAGTCAAGTCTAAATACTTACCAGGCTGTACAAATTACCTCAATCCTTCCAAGATTAAACTGCAATCAGCTTACTCTCACTCATTTCCCTCAATCATTTGGGCCTGAGGAAACAGAGCCTGTACCCTTTAAGACCAAAGCACATAAAACATTGTGTCATCAGTAGAACAGCAGCACTCTATCCCTAAGCACCTCACTGCCTCCTAAATGGCTTCAGCTACAATTATTCCACTGGCAAAAAGACTTTATGAAAACCGCAGGGCAAAAGGAATGATCCCTAACTTTTTGGCCAACCCCTTGGGGAAAACATGGAGCCGCTTAAAAACTGGCTGAGAATTAACCTCACAATAACAAGTAGGAGACCTTTGGGAGCCCTCACACCTCGTGCAAGCATAACGCAGAGATTAGGAACACTGTCTGCAGCTGGACTGCCTGGGCTCACATGCTGACTCCCCACCTCCTAGCTATGCAACCTAAGGCAAATTATTTAACTTTGCTGGGCCTCAGTCTCCTCACCTCTCAAACTGGGGATTACTGTAGTAACTCTTCACA